>NW_025408678.1:0-2565367 GCF_020360975.1 Hirsutella rhossiliensis | reverse complement strand
ATTGGAACGTACTGGGGATCGTGACCTAGTATTCTTTCGAGAGACCTATCCTTAGCCTATAACTTTCCGAGTATAACCTAGTTATAGCGGTTAATACTACCGCTCGCGCGTTAGATTTAAGAAGGATAGCGCGGGAATACTAGTAGACCTTAGCGACGAAATATAGTTCTTACGGATCGACCTACCTAAGAAACCTAGCTAGGGTAACTCCGACTAAAGAGCCGGCCGTATAGAAAACCACGGAACGTAGCAACTATACTAGGTTACTAACCTATCGGTAGAAACCGGAGAAAGGAGCCTAAAGTCGCGGAGGAACTCCTTTATAGACGTATAGATAGACTGAACTATAAGATCGGGTTTTACGAGATATAACTCCACGAAATAACTAACTAGGACGTTAAAATCTAATTAGGACCCGCGTTTATAAAAGATCTAATATACTATTGCCTCCTTCCGACCATAGAAGGACTAGGAGTACTATTAAGGTCTACTTAGACTATAAGGAGCATCGGGAAAGGTTCACGGTAATTAGCTATAGAGGCTTAGAACGACTAACGGTGGCCCTAATAGGATATAAGAACTTACCCGTATACGTTTAAAGATTTATAGACTAAATCCTCCGGGAATACGCGGAATATTCCTCCGGGTATATCGATAATATTATAATATACTTAGACATAGAAGACGACTATATTCGTCACCTCTAGGCTATCTTCTAACTCTTCGTAGACTATAACCTAGCCCTAGCCGGATCGAAATCATTCCTAGGCTACCTATCTATCGAACTATTAGGATTTCGAGTCGATAGTATCGGCCTAATAAACACCGAAGAACGAGTATAGGCATTACGGGACGTAGAGTTTCTAAATACCACATAAGCACTAGAAAAATAGCTCGGCTTAGTTAACTGCTGCGGCACCTGGTAGCCTACCTGCCTAGAGGTAGGCGCTCTAGGTTGAAAACGGCGATGCTTAAGGAAGCACGGGATAGTTAAGCGCTGCACAAAGGACGTGGAATAGATATACCTCAAGACAACGTACTAACCTCCTTAGCGGAGGAGTAGGCCTTCCGAGATATTACGAACGCTCTTTTAACTAACGCGCTATACTATTTCGACCTACGACATTATTATTCTATAAATCGACGCTAGCCGCGAGCTAGCTTGCGGTAGTAGCCTTCTACCTCGTACCGGGGGTAGACTAGAACCTAGGAAGGACCCCGCCCCGGATAAGTATCTAGCTAATCCTTTACCTTAGTAAACGCCTAACCGGTGGAGAACCTAGATACTAGCCTACGGAACTCGAAGTTACCTATCTTTCCTAGGCTTATCGGAAGCTCCGGTCGTATATTATCTCTACCTTACTACCGAAGGTCGTTATACTAACTAACTACGCCGCTACGAGCGCAATCCTAAAGCAAACATCGTTATTTACTACTAGTATAAAGACGAATAATCGGCTCGTGCTCGCGTTATAGTACCTTAGCTAGTTTCCCCTAAAGGTCTACTATATTCCCGGAACCGTAAATATCCTTACTAATGCACTATCTCGACTACTATCCGTAATACCTAGGAAATATAAACCCAGGGAATTAGACCGCGTCTAGGAAGATAAAGCGCCGGTCGAATACGTATACGCGGTTATAGAATCCTTTATCTAACCTAACCTACGCCGGAAGATCTAGGAAGTATACGCGGAAGAACCTAGGTAGGCCGGCATATTAGAGCAGCTTAGAAGTAATAAGTCCCGGGTCGGTCTCTTATTCGTTAAGCGGAACGGGTTGCTCTACCTAGTTAAGTCCGAAGGTCGTTACCGGCTCTATATCCCTACTACCTACGCTAAGGAAATTATCGCTAACGACTATACGCGCAAATTCTACCTTAGACGGCGAAGGATATAGGAGGAATTATCCTCTACGTTCGCTATTACTAGCCTTAAGAAACTTATCGACGGCTTTATCGATAAGTGCGACGCTTACTATAGGAACTAAACCGACCAGTTAAAGGCCCCCGGCGAGTTAGTTCCGATTATGTCCCTAGCCTTACCTTTCTATACGATCGCTATAGATTTCGTTATAGGACTCCTAGACGTCCCCGCAGACCGAACTCCATAGATACTACCTATTAAGGTCTACTATAATATACTACTAACGGTAACCGATAAGTTCTCGAAAATAGGGCTCCTTATCCTAGGCCACGACTAGTTTACCGTAGAAGACTAAGCCGAGGTACTATTTACTAAGTTAATGCGCTATAACTAAGGGATTCCCGCTTAGATTATCTCCGACTAGGACCCTAAGTTCCTTTTAGCGTTCTAGAAAGGACTATAGATAGCGTATAGATCTAAGTTACTAGTATCTACGGCTTAGTATCCCTAGACCGACGGCTTATCGAACAGCATAACTAGGTAGTTAAAACCCGCTCTAGTTCTTTACGACCGACTTCTATCCCGTCGATAGGTCGACGCGTTACTACTCTCAATTTACCCTAAACTCTTACTCGTAATCGGCACCTCTGCGAGCTACTAACCGGGATACGGATGACGATAGTGGCGACACCGCCAGGCCCCTACGGATAGATAGGGAGATACTCTAGGACTAGGCTAGGATCTCGATCGCTCTAGCCTAGGCAGGAATAAAAAAGCGGTATAACGCGAAGCACCGAGCACTAGAGTTTAAGCCCGGAGACTAGGTATAGCTCTAGCTAAGGAAAGGATACGGCGTAGCCAACGGACGGGTAGCAAAGTTAAAGGAATGCCGCACGGGACCATTCGAAGTCCTCGAGCGGATCGGCTATCTAGCCTACCGCCTCGACCTAGCCGGATCCCTAAATATCTACGACGTCGTTTCCGTCGCGTAGCTACGGCCGGCCGAACGACTAGATACCCGACCTAGCCCGGAACCTAATACTAACTACTAGGAAGTCGAACGAATCCTTAACGCTAGAACTTATAGATATAGCTAAGGGACCGCTCGCACGGAATACCTCGTTAGCTAGAAAGGCTAGCTAAGCAGCTATAATTCCTAGGTAGCCGCCAAGGATATCGTCGCTAAAGACCTTATCGAAGAATTCACCGCGTAGTAAGGAGCATTATAAGGTCGCATTACCCGCACCTAGAAGCTCCGCGCGCGCGCCGTATAATAGTACGAGCCGCCGTAGCTAGGGGAGAAATAACGGTGCGTAGTACGCGCCGTTACCGTTCGTTCGCCCGGAAGTCTAGGGACGGGTTAACTAGCCAATAAGTATTAATAGGCCGCCCGCGGCGAACGGTAACCTAATTCTATATTTCAGCACCCGCGTTTATTTTTATTTTAGAAACCCGATTTCCCTATCCTTTTACGCTCCCTTTTCTATACCGAATAGCTCCCCTCTTATGCCTACCTTCGAGGTTCCCGCTATCTAAGGCTATAAGTATCGCAGTAAGGACCTAGTATTTCGCTAACATTTCTCCGACTAAATCTGCCGCCGACCGCCGCGCCTAAGCTTTAAGGGATTCCGCCGAGTAGTCTAATTATACGGGAACGAGGCGGAGCTCCTCCGTAACCTTAAGTCTAACACGGCCGCCTTTACCGAGTAGAAACGGGATAATTATAGCACGTATACTAACTACCGCGACCTCCTTACCGGAGAAGGGTACGATCTCGACGCGGGCTTAATAGAAAACGGTATATACTACGCCCCTCTATCTCTTCCCCCGGCTAAAGCCCGTAATCTACGCGAACGTAACTAGCTATACTTCTCTACGCCTCGTAGCACCGCCGCCCGTCGTATTACTACTACGACTCCCGCAACCACCTAAACTAGTAGAAACGCGACGTTAACTATCCGACCATAGTAGGTCGGCGCTTCCCGTCGCCCCGTTCCTAGCACTCCGTCACGCGTTCGCTTCGACGACCGTGCCCTATCGCTATCAAGCTCTAGTAATTCGTCTAGCGACTCGCTGCCCTTAGTTTTAGGCATTATAGGGAAAACCCCCGGCACCCCCCGAAACGCCCGCGGGTAGTTTGCCCCGTCGTTTAATAAGGATAAGCTTCTTCCCCCGTCGCTGCGCGACCTAGACGGAGCTATCTTCCCCGATAAAACTAAGAGGATAACTAGCGCCCTCGGAACCGCGTAGATCGCCACTATCTTAGCCGACGTCGTTAATAAGCTCCTATCCGGATAGGTGGCCTCTACGGACGCCGAGATGCTCGAGATCGTCGCTACCGTTACTAGTACGAAGTGCCTCCCCGCCTATCTAAAGATATTTAAGACCGCCGCCGCGGAGGAGCGCGAGGCCTCCGGTATACTAGGAACTCGTAAGTTTAGAGAGACCCTTAAGCGCACCCCGGCTAGGACCGGAGGATCTAGCACGGTAGACCTTATATTCGACGAGCTATTAGGGAACCCGTTCGCTAGACGCCTATTCGCCGCCGCCGCGGCCCCGCCCTCTACCCTAAGCGGGCCAACCTATTCGCCGAGGACTAGGCCCGATACCGGTCCGATAAGCTTAACCCCTTCTAGGTTCTAAGCGCGGAAGCCCGGACTATTCCTATCGCACCTTCGTGGTATACTACGATAACCCGCGATATGACGGCTATAGGTATCGTCTACTCCGGGTTAGAAGCGCTAGTCTACGGAGCCCCGGATGCGGCCGTAATCTAGGCAAATCTGTTCGCCGCTATCCGTAAGGAGGCCGACGCCGACCTCTTGCTCGGCTAGTGCGCCGCCCTCGCCGGAGTGCCCGCCGGCTTTGTCTGTCGGTTCGCTTTCGCCGCCCACCTCCTAGACGACTCGCCCGAGCTCGCTATAGTATACTAGAGAGCCGCCCGCGTCGGCCCCCTACGTACGCTAGCCGCGGCCCGCCCTTATACGGCCAACGTAATAGCCTATTTTAACTCGTTAGACTAGAAGTTTACCGACGTATACTTAGGCGGATTCTAGAACCTAGGCCCGACTATATAGGCACTAGTAGTAGCAATCCGCAACTAAATTCTAGCCTCTCGCGACGGACTAGCTATAATGCTCCTAGTAGAACCGGCCCCGAATAACGCTTACGGCGTGCCTATCTATAGAGCCTCCGATATATAGGATACCCCGGCCGACGTGCCGGCAGGCCCCGAGGAACCAATAGAGGAGGAAGCCGAGGAGGAGATCCCCTACCCTACCCCTGCCCCCGCGGCGTAAGACGGTCGGTTACCGGGTTAGCCTCGTAGTGTCCCTGGCACTATTCGTTTTATCACCGGCTTAGCTATAGAGCGCCCCCGGTTATAATTAGTTTTCCCCGGTTTGGCTACCTAGCGCCCCCGGTCCTAGTAGTATTTTGCTCCCGGCTTAGCCGCCTCGCGCCCCCGGTGTTAGTCGCACTAGGTTGCGTTCTAGATAAGAGACGAGTTGCTCCCTATGCTAACTTTAGAAATCTATGTAACTTTACCACGATCCCCCGTCGGCGCGACTCCCGCCTAAACACCGCGGGAAACCGATAGGGACGTCGGTTAATTCTTTCGCCCCGGGCATTTATTACGGGATACCTTATAGTCGATAATCTAGGTACCCGGAACGATATCTACTTCCCCTAAGGAAGATACCCCTAACTCCCTAAGGCTCCCCGCGGAAGAAGGAACCCGGAAGCCACCGGGCAAACTCCGGGAAATTACCCGGAATTCCTAGAAACGATAACTAAGCGGATTGCACGGATATTTTACGGAGATTTCCCCTAGGGATATATTACACGGGGAATATACTATAATTTCCCGAGTAATAATAAGTTCCTTAGGGACTATACCGATATTTCCCTAAGAAGTTACTATAAGAATATAGCGGGAAATTATGAGAAATACCTATGCCTACCTAGGAAAATACCGGAAATGCCGCTAAGACACGCGCTACTATCGCACGATTATAAGGTTAAGATATTACTCGGTTAAAGCCCCGAGTAAGGTCTTACGCTCGCTATAGTATATATAGAGGATAGAGAACCCGCTAGATTTTAGGCGGGTAGAGAAGAATATAGATAGTCGTTACTACTCTTACTTTAACTCGCAAGACCGGTAGCTAGTCCGTATTTAACGCGCGTAATAACGTACGGTAGCTAGTCCGTATAACACGTTTAAAACCTACGTACGGTAGCTAGTCCGTTTTATTACCCGTTAGACCCGCACCGGATCCGGGCAGACGGCAAGGTTAACGTACCAGCCCCGTACTAAGGGACTAATGCTTAATATACCCCGTAATACCTACCTATCTATATAGCTATAAGTTTCTTCCTAGGCTTAGTCGGAAGATAATACTAGGTTATAAAGCGAGTAGCTTAATCTAGCCGTGCTTATTTTCTAGGCCTAATATAGTAATGTTTTTATATATATCTTAATTATTAAGTGCCGGCTCTACTACTAACTTTAAATAACCTCCCTAGACGACCCCTACCCTAGAGGGCATGCCCCGCATGACTCCGCTAGGTAGACGGGTCGACCGCGGGCCTAAGATAATAAGAAGGAAGCCTAGGGGGGTTCTTTCTCTAAGGGTGATTCCTATTTCTTAATAAAAGTAGAAATACTAGGGCTAATAGGATAAATAGCGTATATAAATAACTATAATTATTATTATTATATATCTTAATTAATCGTGGCTACTATAGTAGACTATAGGGATCGGACTACTAAGTAGTGCTATTATTCTAACTAGGAATATATAGGGATTAAAAACTAATTAGTAGTTATATAATAAATAAAGCTTATACCGGAGATTACTATTAAGTATATAGCGGTGCTGCTATAGTTAATAGTTGCTAGTACGTAACTAGCTTATATATAGGGCTTTAGCTTAGCAAGGATATTAGCTAGAGAGGTTACTTAACTATTAAGGGGTTAGGGTATATAGACCCGATGCTACTCCTAGGTCTTACTAACGCGGATGTATGCTTTATTCTATATTTTATATTGCTATATTTAAGGTGATAGGCCGGCCAGACGTTCTAGACCGCGCTAAGGTTTCCTTCTGCTTCTAAGCCGGCCAGGAACAATTCCTATAAGACAGTCAATCCCGGGCCTCACAAAATAGGAAACCTACTATACCTAGGTGGGAGAGCGAAGTCGTCGAGGGTTGCTTAGTATAGGGGTCATTATGGGATTCCCTACGGCCCTATAATCCAAGGACATCTTAATCCCGAGCAATATTAGAAGAAATTAGAAGAAAGCGAAGCGTATTTAAGTTAGAAGGAACGGTACCCATGGATGTATATAATGCTCCTAATAGAGTGTGTAATTAGTGCGTCTAGATCCCTCAGTTACTTATTCCGTCCGTTTAACTTAGTGCCCACTGAACCACGAGTCTGCCTGCAATTTTCAAACAAGTAATAGTCTATCTATAGCGGTTAAACCGAATTGCAGTGTAAACTATAGTCTATACACTATAGTCTATACTGTTAGTGTGAGTATATAGTCTGACTTATGGCCTAGCGCTTGTTATACCCGCTACGTTACTATGAAGTTTTCTAGTGCCCTCACCTGTTATATGTCCGCGGAATTTCGTGGGATCTATGCGGTGGATCGCCGAATCCTAGCTCTACTGAGATCTTATGGGATACCACAGTGTAAAATGCAGCGCTTCACCCTCCACTATCTCTGCAGCAGTCATAGTATTGGTGCGAGACATAGAGAGGTAAGTCTTATCCATTCCTATAGATGTTCCATTGGACTCGACTTTATAGCCGTTGGGTTCTACCTCTGTCTATCTATAACGGTGGAGCATGTGTGCTGGCATGTGGCCGAGCATGCAATACCTCGCTGAATTGCCTTACCTGCACCTCTACTTATTCCTTGCCTGAACCCTAAAGGCATTAGGGCTAGTACCATAGCTGCCGGATTGATATAACGATGCTTAAATATATGATTAGATAATCGTTATCTAATGAAATAGAAATCTTACCTCGTATAGGAGGAGTATGCGCATTTCTGTCCCAGGATCGTAGGCATTCCAAGAGATTTAAAATTTTCATGTTTATAGATCCTTGCCAGTCGGCTACCCAAAGATTACCCTTGGAGAAGAGTCACTCTGTCGTAGTAAATATAGACGCAATCGATAGAATGTTAATGGCTGTGAAAGATAAGTTAGGGAACTGCTGCGCTGGGTGTGACTGCCATTTCAACGGATCTGATAGGATTATTATAGGCCGGCGATAGCATGCCTCGTACACGTCGCTATCTATGTTGGAAACTGGCATCCAGTTCATGGGTGGTGTTGCATGCGGGAGGTGAGGCTTTGAGTGGCTCACCCGTGACCGCAGGCACCCATGCACGGACCACGTCGCCGCAGCCAAACGCGTGGGGGCCCGGAAAAAAGCCTCCAGCGAGCTCCGCAAGAAATGTCGCGCAGAATTGCACGACCCGAGTCGGTCACCATCTCGAGCCGGCACTTTTCTTCCCGCACTGGGAGACCGCACTGGGGGAAGATCAAAGAAGAGAGGTGCTGGACAAGGGCAACCCGTCGCGACAGCCTTTTGCCCAGGAGCAGCAGCACGATGCGCGGCCCGTCTTCGCCGCTGCTGCTGAGCACGGCGCGGCGACTGCGGCCTCGGCAGCCTTGGACGACGACATACGTGTGCCGGCTATGCAGAGGCATACAGATCAGTGCCGCGCCGAGCACCGATGCCGCGCGGGCTGGCATGGACGCCTTTGGCACGTCGACGGCGGCGCCGAGGAGCACGGCTGGTATGCAGCGGCGACGTCCGTGAGGGTGATGCATGCGGCTGACGCTTCGGCTTCCCCAGATGCTCGGTTCGAGGTCCTCGGCTCCCCGTACTCGCTCCTCTCCGTTACTCTCTCGGCGTCGCAGAAGCTCTACACTCGGAGGGGCACGCTCGTGGCCGTGGCCGGGCAACCGGACAATGTGAGTGCGAGTGGAGGGCGTGGCGGATGCGGCAGGAAGAAAAGATGCAAAGGAAGTCAACGAAAAGACCTACTCGGACTGACAGACTTGTTTCCCTACTAGGCACGGTCGACGCTGTCGTTGCTGAACCCCCTTACGCGGGCCCCGTTGGGCGTCCCATTCCTGTACCAGCGGATATCCGCAACGTCCCCCATTACCGCCCTCATCGCGACAAAGTCACCGACGACGACCTTTAGCGTCCTGCATCTCGACGGAACGACGGATTGGATCGTGTCGCAACGCAACGCCCTGCTGGCCTGGACCGGGCACACGCTCTCGCTTTCGTCCCGCATCCAGAGACAGCTATCCGTCGCCCACTGGGGCAGCACGCATGTGACGGGGCGCGGGCTGGCGGCCCTCTCGGCGCCGGGCCAGATTTACCAGCTGACCCTGGCCGAGGGCGAGGAAATGGCGCTGCATCCCGGCAGCGTCGTGGCCTACTCGGTCTCAAGGGACCGGCCGCAGCCCTTTCGGTTCAAGAGCTCGACCCTGCGGCTCCAGGTCCCGTCGCTGACGTCGTGGATCCCCGAGACGGACCTGATGCGCAACCTGCGCAAGACGGACACGTACAAGTTCCTGGCCCGGGCGTGGTGGAATCTGCGGACGACGGCGCGGCGCACGATATGCGGAGACCGGCTCTTCCTGCGGTTTAAGGGGCCAACGACCATCATCATGTCGAGCCGCGGCGTGCGCGTGGCCGACGTGCTCTCCCAGGAGCAGGTCAACGAGATTGCCGAAGCGCCGGCCAGGCCCAGGCCCGCGGCCCTGGAGCCTCCCGGGCAGCGGCAAGAAGGCGGACAAGAGTCAGGGGCGACGGCGGAGCAGGCCCCCAGCGCTCTACACGTGGCGTGTGTCAACAGAGACGGCAAGGTGGCGTTTGAGGATGCCAAGGACCTGAAGGAATTCATGCGGTGACTGCCTTGGATGCAAGGCCGCTTGATGCCCCCCCTGATGCCCTGCACGTGTATTGTACATTAGCTTACTCTGACGACGAAGCGTTGGGCCTTGCTCGTATAGCCGAGATGAAAACACGGATTCGTCTCGCAAGGGGAGAGAAAGGCACGATTGCTGACTTGGACAACGGCCCCCTCGGCCACGGGTCGTAGGCCGATTCACGGGCTACAGGCCTCTTCGCGGGCGCGAAGGGCGACGGCTCGGAGCCGAGACGACGCGAGTCCCGGGCCGTCGGCGGCTAGAGGCTGAAGATCCCTGCATCAGCCTAGCCTGAAGGCCAGGGGCCGGCAGGTCTCCGAGTGATAGGCGGTAGCGGCAGGGGGCGCTGCGCAACACTGACCGAAAGTCAAATAGCCCCCAAAACACACACAGCTGGGCGTGCCCCCGTTCCACGACAGCCTACTAGTCTCCAGCCCAGGGCTTTGAGTTTCGTTTAGCGCCGCCTCAGGCCCTATTTTGCATTTGTTACAGGGCAGTGGACTTGAAACATGGCTGGGTTGCCGCCGCCCGCGTTGCCGTTTGCAGATCATACGAGGGCGCTTTGCTTTCCAAGACGCTTCACTGCCCTCGTTCGTATCCGGCCCTGCACGAATCGTGTTGGATACTGCATGTATGTACATGTTCTTTGATGGATGGAAAGAGATGGGGGAAAGGGACAACAGCGACAACAGCCCTTGTTAGACTCGCGCCAGGATGGATAAATCCGAAGCCCACTGCCGAACCCGCACCACACGTGGCGGCCCCACGCAGCTCTCTGCTTCCATTCTCTCTAGGTGGAATAAGGGTTTTGTGGGATAGGGGTTTTATGGAATAGTCGGTTCGTCATGATACGGAGCGGCGCCGTCTCGCGCCTTCTGACACTAACAAGGCTACTCGGAGACCGAGCGTGGTGGAGACTCGGCAGGTCCGTGTAAGGCACAGCTGCTCTTGGACGTTGAGTATTTAACTCTTGTTTTAAGTCCGTGGTCTGTGGAGGGTATATCCGTAGTCTTCCTTCCTTCCGTTCTTCCTTCCTTTCCCTTGGCCCCCTGCGTAACTCCATCGACTCGGCAAGCCCAAACTGCCTGAATCTTCTCTGTGCCACGGGCGTTGGGACCAGCGAATTATCCAGAAGCACCCTCGACCCCTGCTCTTCTTCGGCTCTGTCTCTTGTTCTTCATCCCAGTCATTGCCGAGCAATACCGCCAACTCCCCGTCGTCATTGGCTTGTCCTGCCTCGACTGAGACCGGACGAAGGCGTCGCTGGCCAGCCACTCCGCCCTGCTGCCGCCGCTGCCGGATATAGTCCTGGAAATACGAGGCGGAGGAGGAGAGAGAGAAGCAGACAAGGGAGATTTCAAAGGAAAGAGGATCGGCAAAGGTAGCCCACCATGGCA
Source organism: Hirsutella rhossiliensis (assembly GCF_020360975.1). NCBI lineage: Eukaryota > Fungi > Ascomycota > Sordariomycetes > Hypocreales > Ophiocordycipitaceae > Hirsutella > Hirsutella rhossiliensis. The sequence goes on along the minus strand of NW_025408678.1, from coordinate 2,554,135 downwards.
AACTCGGCGGCACCATCCCATTCCTCGTCGTCAGGCAGCCTCTATGAGAAGCACGACGGCACCTCAGACACTCTTGTTCGCTCAACGACCAACACGACGGAGGATGAGGCAACGGCAACTGCCGAGGCGGCTGGCATGCACCTCGGTCCCGATCCGGCCACGCTTGGCGACGACAAGAACAGCGACGGCGGCGCCGACATGGAGCGAGGCCGCCGCCGGGACATGTCCGCCGATGCCAAGCCCGAGGCCGGGCCCCCGCAAGCCGCCGGGCCCGGCGACTTCCCCGACGGCGGGGCCGCGGCGTGGCTCGTGGTCGCCGGCGGCTGGTGCGCCCTCTTCTGCACCTTCGGCCTCATCAACTGCCTCGGCGTCTTTGAGAAGTACTACGTCGCCGGCCCGCTGCGCGACTACAGCAGCTCGACAGTCAGCTGGATCATGTCCGTCCAAGTCTTTATGATGATCTTTTGCGGCACGGTAGTATGTGGCCCCTCCCTCTCTCCTCTCTCCTCTCTCCCTCTCTCCCTCTCTCCCTCTCTCCCTCTCTCCCTTCCCCTCTTGGTATGCCGCACTCTTCTGACAATGATCAGTTTGGCCGTCTCTTCGACAACTACGGCCCGCGCTGGATGCTCTGGGGCGGTTCCCTCGCCTACGTCTTCGGCCTCATGATGGTGTCGCTGTCGAGCACCTACTACCAATTCTTCCTGTCGCAGGCCATCGTCGGCGCCGCCGGCTCCAGCGCCGTCTTCAACTGCTGCATGTCGTGCCTCGTCACCTGGTTCTCCCGCCGCCGCGCCGCCGCCTTTGGCATCATGGTGTCGGGCTCGTCTGTCGGCGGCGTCGTCCTGCCCATCATGATGACCAAGCTCATCGACAGCATCGGCTTCCCCTGGATGATGCGCACCATGGCCTTTATCTTCCTCGTCCTCCTCATCTTTGCATGCCTAACCGTCAGGTCGAGGTTGGCCCCTCGCCCGCGGCCCTTCCACCTGATCGAATATGTCGACAGCCTCAAGGACGTCCGCATGGCCGTCACCACCTTCGCCCAGTTTCTCTTCATGTGGGGCATGTTCTTGCCCTTTAACTATGCCCTGCTCCAGGCCGAATCCATCGGCATGTCCCCGTCTCTTGTTCCGTATCTGCTGCCCATCATGAGTGCCGCGAGGTGAGTCGTGGATCTGCCCTCTTTCTTGGCGGGGGAGAATAAAACTGACAGCAGACAGCATCTTTGGCCGCATCGTCCCCGGAATTGCCGCCGACAAGCTCGGCCGCTACAATGTCATGATCCTCATCACCTTCACTTCAGCCCTCTTCTGCCTCGTCATCTGGGCGCCCATCAAGAACTCGGCCGGCATAGTCGTCTTCATGGTCATCTTTGGCTTCTCATCGGGCGGCTTCATCTCGCTCTCCCCAACCCTCATCGCCCAGATCTCCGACATTCGCCAGATCGGCACCCGCGTCGGCACTGCCTTTGCCATCCAGTCGCTCGGCGCCCTGACCGGAAGCCCCATTGGCGGGAGCATCGTTGCGGCCCAGAACGGCAACTTTCTCGGTCTGCAGCTCTTCTGCGGCTTCACCATGCTTGCCGGGTCCATTGTCTATGGTGTTGCGAGATACATCCAGGCGGGCTTCAGGGCGGAGAGGATTTAGCCCGACGAGTAGATGCATGTAGTACATGGTGTCTTGATACAGGGCGTAATGAGCATCGCTTTAATCAAAAGAAAGGAGAGAAGAGTCGGAAGGTGGAGGAAGTAATCGGGCTTATGAACCAGTTAAAGCAGACATTGCTTTCGAGGGCTAGAGGCAGGCCTCGGCTCCGTCGAGTCTAGACCGAAGATTCAGACGGGAAAAGAAAGACTGGGGGCATGGAGTCGGCGGACATGGAGTCTCACGCATTCTAGATCCTACACTACCTCGACTTGCCCTCGGCGAATGGAGGAGAGTCGGCGACGTCGCGCACAAGCGAATCTCGATTCGCACGACAGCCAACGCAACGAGATTCATGTCCAGCCAGCTCCCGGGCCTCGGATCGGGAGAGGCCTCGACGTGGTGCCACCGAGGGGATTTCGGGAGGAGTGGCTGCAAGGGGACTAGAGAAGGGAGAAGAGAACGGGGACATGGAACCAGGTTTCACAGCCTGACGTCAATATTGCTCCCCTGCAGCGCGGGGCAATGACGACTGTGTACGCACATGTGTATGCTTCATAATATAAGAATCTGTATATATATCTATATCACGGCAGCGCAGGATCTGAAGCTCCCGTCAGTATCTCCAGACTCATATACATCAACACGAAAGAATACCAAAACAAGAAAGCAGACAAAGGAAATAAGCACCAAGAACTCAATGCAAACCACTGAAAAGCCACACAAGACAATGGATTCTCCGGCCATCAGGACGTCTACTCGTTCCTGGGCGACGCTGCTCCACCGCCCCGAGATGCCCCAGCCTCCAGATCCGCCACGGCCGACGGTGCCCGAGATTGGCAGCGAAGGAGACGGCACGGCCGACTTTTGAGCACAGGGGCGGACGGCGTGTTATTCGAATGGGTGATGCGAAAGGGAAAGGGTCCTGGGGTTGAACGCATAATGAAGGGGGGGGTCGGGCATGATGCCTGTCTTCGTGCGTATTTCATACTTGGAATCACTGGCCGAGTAAATCAAGAGAGAAAATGTATGGCTAGGCAAAGCAGACGAGTGTGTTGAATGGCGGGAGCCCTAGAGCATGTGTGCTCGGCAAGACCACCAGCCCCGCCGGCCCCCGCCGCGTCACCTCGCGAGTCGGAGAAGAGGAAGCGCCATTCATCATCATCACCATCATCGCCATCACCATCATCGCCATCGCCATCATCGCCGTCGCTGGTGCAGTAGACGAAGCGTGCCATGGACGGCGCCTCGAGCTCGCTCTCTCCCGAGGTCCTTGCCCTGGCCGCCAGGATGTACGACGCGGCCAGACGAGGCGACCTGCCCGTCTTCCAACAAGCTCTGCCGGCCGGCCTGCCGCCCAACATGAGGAATGAAAAGGGCGATACTCTGGTGCGAAGAAGGCTCTTGTTTTCCGTCTCTCCCGTGCTCACCCCGTGGCAGCTCATGCTGGCCGCATACCATGGCCACGCCGACCTGGTCAGGCTCCTCATGGAGCACGGCGCAGACCCGAACCGGCTCAACGACAGGGGCCAGAGTCCCCTCGCCGGCGCCGTCTTCAAGAACGAAGAGGCCGTCATAGAGGTCCGTGGGCGCGCCTGAGAGGACGAGGGGCCGGCCAAGAGACTGACAGCCGCAGGCTTTGCTCGAGGGCGGCGCGGATCCCGAGCACGGCAGCCCCAGCGCCCTGCAGTGCGTCGAGACGTTCAACCAGGGCGGCAAGTGGAGGGCCAGGATGGAGGCGGCGCCGGGTCGGGCAAAGGCGGCGCCTGCGGAGGCATTGTGACATCGTTTTCTTTTCCTCTGGCTTCGTGAATCTCTTGGTTCCCTCTCTCTTCGAGTCTTCGAGATACTTGCGAAGACGTACCTTATCGGCCATGGTGGGGGCTTCATCTTATCGCCTGTCCGGGAACACGGGAAAGTAGAGATACTTGGGCAGTGGGCGCTCTGAAGGGGACTAAAGGTACCTATACAGCAGGCCGCGACCGTGGCCCGTGCACCAGCAACATTTTTCGAGAGCTGCCATTTCGACGACGACGACATGCGATGCTGAGCATCAACCACACGCCATCGCTCTCTCGCCCGCCATCTCTCGCGCGCAATAGCCACGCATAGGCCCCTCCCGTCAACCCTCACACCCGTCGTCTTCCAAGGCATTCCGACTCCTGGGCGACGCGTTCGCTCCAGGAGCCACCATCGCCGCCAGCCACCATGTCGTTCGGAGGCCAAGCACCCACCATCATTGTCCTCAAAGAAGGTAAGCCATTCCGCCTCTCTGACTTCTTCTTACTGTTCCGCGCTCAACTCGTTATTCAGGAACCGACACCTCCCAGGGCAAAGGCCAGGTCGTCTCCAACATCAATGCCTGCTTAGCAGTCCAGGCCACCATCAAGCCCACTCTGGGCCCCTATGGCGGCGACCTGCTCATGGTCGACGAGAATGGCAGGCAGACAATCACAAATGATGGCGCCACCGTCATGAAGGTAGCTGCCAACGCAGACACTCAAGCCAAACAAGCCGTTAACGCCCCCCCTCCAGCTCCTCGACATCGTCCACCCCGCCGCCCGCATCCTCGTCGACATTGCCCGCTCCCAGGACGCCGAGGTCGGTGACGGAACCACCTCGGTCGTCGTCCTCGCCGGCGAGATCCTCAAGGAGGTCAAGGACCACGTCGAGCAGGGCGTCAGCTCTCAGATCATCATCAAGAGTCTGAGGAGGGCCTCCCAGCTAGCCGTCAACAAGATCAAGGAAATCGCCGTCAGCACCGACGAGGGCAACCACCGCGAAACCCTCTCCAAGCTAGCCGCCACCGCCATGACCAGCAAGCTGATAAAGCGAAACACGGAGTTTTTCACAAAGAGTACACTCACCACCCCCTTTTCCGCGCAACAACGCAGCAAAGACTGACTAGTGTGTCGCGCTCCACAGTGGTCGTCGACGCTGTCCTGTCCCTCGACCAGGACGATCTCAACGAAAAGCTCATCGGCATCAAAAAGATCCCCGGTGGTTCTCTGACCGACTCCCGCTTTGTCAACGGTGTCGCCTTCAAGAAAACCTTTTCCTACGCCGGCTTCGAGCAACAACCAAAGTCCTTCAAGAAGCCAAAGATTGTCTGCCTCAACGTTGAGCTCGAGCTCAAGGCCGAAAAGGACAACGCCGAGGTTCGCGTCGAGCAGGTTTCCGAGTACCAGGCTATTGTCGACGCCGAGTGGCAAATCATCTACAAGAAGCTCGAGGCAGTCTCAAAGACGGGCGCAAAGGTGGTCTTGAGCAAGCTTCCTATTGGCGACCTGGCCACGCAGTTCTTTGCCGACCGGGACATCTTCTGCGCCGGGCGTGTCGCCTCCGAGGACATGGAGCGCGTCGTCCAGGCCGCCGGCGCCACCGTCCAGTCGACGTGCTCGGATATCCTCCCCGAGCACCTCGGCACTTGCGGGACCTTTGAGGAGCGCCAGATTGGCGGCGAGCGTTTCAACTTCTTCGAGGAGTGCCCCGAGGCCAAGACGTGCACACTGGTGCTGCGCGGCGGAGCTGAGCAATTCATTGCCGAGGTGGAGCGCTCGCTGCACGACGCCATCATGATTGTCAAGCGCGCCATCAAGAACAACCTCATTGTCGGCGGCGGCGGCGCTGCCGAGATGGAGGTTTCGGCGTACCTGCACCGCTTCGCCGACGAGAAAATCACCCACAAGCAACAGGCCATCATTAAGTCGTTTGCCAAGGCCCTCGAGGTCATCCCCAGGCAGCTGTGCGACAACGCCGGCTTCGACGCCACCGACATCCTCAACAAGCTGCGCGTCGAGCACCGCAAGGGCCGCACCTGGGCCGGCGTCGACTTCGACAACGAGGGCGTGGCCGACATGATGGAGCGCTTCGTGTGGGAGCCTGCCTTGATCAAGGTCAACGCCATCCAGGCTGCGACCGAGGCCAGCTGCTTGATCCTCAGCGTCGACGAAACCATCCAGAACGAGGAGAGCGCCAAGCCCCAGGCGCCAGGCCAGTTGCCGCCGGGGGCTGCCCAACGGGCCGTCAGGGGGCGGGGACGGGGCATGCCGCGCCGGTGAGTGTCGGGGGGGTGCGCGGATGTAGAGGGGGCTGGAGGAGAGGTGACAGATATCAAGAGGAATACAAAAAAGTTAAGAACGAAAATAGGTGGCGGTTTGGAAGAGGGGGTGGGAGGCGAGAAGAGGCCATCGAGGATCTGCATGAATATCCCAGAGACGACCTATGCCGCCAGGGTTGGAATGCCATTCTCAACCGACACCGCAGCAAGGGCCCATACTGGTGGAAAGGTCCAGCACCGGGAGTGATGTACAAGGCGAGGCGGGAGACGTGGTTCCGTGGTGTCTCTATTACGCTGATTCCTTTGTACTGCCCCATCCATCCAGGCCGAGGAATGAGTTTCCAGTTTCAAGAACAAGGGCGCAGGCGCATCACTCGGAAACAAACACGCACCGCCGCCCCCAAGAAGAAAATGGAATCTAGACCCGCTACCAAAAGCTGAATGACGATGCCCATGACTTGTCCAAGCGACAAGTCAGTCTTGCGCCCTCTTCTTCTATGACACACCCCACCCTCCACCTTCTCTGCTCTGCTCATTCCCAGCCGTCCATCTACCCTTGTGCATAAAAGCAAAAGAGAAAAATATAATACAGTGCGACGCATGCACGGCATCGTGCAATGAAAAGGGGGGGCCACTCGTCGCGTAGCCGCCTCTCACCCCCCCGGGCTGCCGAAGCCGACATCGTCGTCGTCGTCGTACAGCCCCCTCTCGCCCCTGGCAGCCCTACGGAACGACGACCCCTGCGCTTCATCGAGCCCCTGCATGGCCTCGCCGTCCACGTCTTGGTGGGGGCCGGCGCCGGTGCCGGCGACATTTTCGTCGACATCGTCTTGTTCGATGAGCATTTCCAGGTCACGGTCCACGGCTGCGGCTGCGGCTGCGGCGGCAGCTGCGGCGGCGGCGGCATCGCTCTCGGCCGGGCCGGCGACAGCGATGTCGTCGTCGACGTCGGTCGCGCTGAGGAGGGCCTGGAAGTCTGCGTGCGGCGGGTAGTGGTCGAAGGGGTCGTCTTCTGGCGGCGGCTGCTGCTGATGCTGTTGCTGGTGATGGTGGTCGGTGGCGGCGGAGGGGTGGTGGTGGTGATGGTGGTGGTGGTGAGGTTGGTTGATGATCTGCGGGTCGATGGGCTGGTACAGGTCCGAGGGATGGTGGTGCGGATGATGAGCGGGAGGAGAGGCGTCGGGGGAAGTCTGGTGATGGTGGTGGTGGTGGTGATGGCGGTGACGTTGGTGCTGGCCGAGAGGCTGGTCCTGGAGCATGGGACTATGGTGCGGAGGAGGCTGCATGTCGTGGTGATGATGAGAATGGCCATGGAGCGTCGAGCCGGACGCCGGCTGGGTGGTCGCGTCCAGGTCGTGGGACGATGCCAGGACGGAGATGTCGCTGGGGTTGGCGTAGGGGCTCGGGCTGGCCGCTGGGCTCGGCTGCGACAGTGCCGGCAGGAGGCTGTGACTCTGCTGCAGGGCCAGGACGCGGTCCGCCGCGGCCATGGTGCCGTCGACCTGCTGCTGCTGCTGCTGATACAGCTGATGTTGGCCTTGCCGTTGCAGTGGCGGTCCGTCTCGTGTCGTCGCAGCAGCACCATCCGTCGACCCAACTCCGGCCGCCGCCTTCCGGCTCCCCCCCGGGTTGGGCGTCTTTCCGAGCTCCTTACACTCGGCGCAGGCGCGGATGACGTCGCTGACCGTCTCCTTGATGCGGCTCCAGTGGTACTTGTCGGCAATGGTGGCCGTCGTCTTGTTGATGCCGCCGTGGTGGATGGCGTGGACGCTGCGGGCCACCTCGTACTGGCGCACGGGGTCGGCAATGACCTCCTTGTCCTTGAGCATGAGCTTGTCGCCGTCGAGCAGCTTGTAGTGCGTCGCGGCGCTGCGCAGCCTGCTTTTCTCGGCGCGGTCGGCGCCGTTGGGGTACTTGCCGTACTTGAGGTAGTAGCGGATCTTGTCGAAGCGCTCCTCGCTGACGAGCTCGTCGCCGTCGCCGGGCCCCAGGTCGCGCCCGTAGATGATGGCGTCGATGAGCCGGTCCGGGTGACTGCGCAGGTTGCCGCACGCGCGCACGCGCCCGATGCGCTTGAAGCCCAGCGCGTCCCAGATGCGGCACGACGCCACGTTGGTCTCGTAGACGAGGTTGAAGACGCTGTACGTGTAGCACAGCCGCGGCGCCCAGTCCAGGTACGCCTCGCCCATGAGCCGCCCGACGCCGCGATTGCGCGACCCGTCCGTCACGATGAAGCTGGCGTTGCACACGTGGCTGCTGCGGCCCGGGTAGTTGGGCTTGATGAAGAAGCTGCCGAGGCACTCCTTGGCCCAGTCGCGGCCCTCGGCCACGTCGCCCTCGCCTTCGAGGCTGCCCAGCAACATGACGGCGCCAAACGACTGGAACCAGTAGTCGGCGAAGCCGTCGACGCTGAAGGGGTCCATCATGGGGTACGTGTCGCCGCCGTCAATCTCGCGGTTGAGCTGGTCGCACAGGTAGACGAGCAGCGAGGGCGGCAACTGGTGTCGCGAGGCAAAGGGCACAATGGTGGCGACGGTCTGCCGGTCCCGGAGGGTGACCTGGCGAGGGACAATGTCAGCCGGCAGGCCCGGGTTGCTGGGGTCCGGGAACGGTGGTTGGCCCGAGACACGGAGGATGGTGGGGCCGGCCGGGTCCTCCATGACGGCCGGCATGGTTCCAGATGGTGTCTGGTTGGTCGGCCTGTTGTTGGTGGTGCAACAGAGACACCAGTCAGAGGATGCCAGATTGTCGGCGAGGATGCGTCGTCGAGCTCCTGCCCGTGTTAGTCCAGGTCTTGCGTATCATATTGTCCAAGAGGGAGGGTGCAAATGCGTCCATGAACGGCAGGGCGGTGCAATGCATCGCCCCTCCAGCTAGGCAGGCAAGCAGAAAGGGCATGGGCGATGGGTAGCCGCCGCAAAGTACCAAGTTCCAGCTCGACATGCAGATATGTAGTACGTGCTCGGTGCTGGAAGGCAGAAGCGGGAGAGGAAAGAAGTTCGGATATAAACAGGCTGACGGCAGCCAGAGAACAAGACGGAATATGAAAAGTCAGTGGAGGCAAGCCTTACCTGACGAACCACGACAATGGGCTCAGTCCACCTCAACTCGCCCTTGGTCTTCTCTTTCGCTCTCTGCCCAGCAGTCCAGCAGTGACTCGAGCCACCAGGAATGAGCCGTCGGAGGAGAGCCCGAAGCTCCTCCTCCTCCTCCTCCTCCAGCAGGTTGTCTGCCTGTCCCCTCCCCCTCCCTCCCCCTATGGCCGACTGCCCGCCTGGGCAAAGGGGGGGAGAGTCGAGTCTCTTCTCGTTTTAATCTAAACAATGGTCGCACCGGGCACAACTTCGTCGGGAAAGTGTTTCGCCTGCGTCTGCTGTGCTGAGATGTTCGGTCGTCAAGGGAGGCCCGTGATGACGGGAACTGTGCAGGGCGAAGTTTCCAGCCCGCCGTGACCGAAGGCACGAGTCACCGAGGGGTACGTAGCATCTGCGAATCATTTCTCCGCTCCGCTTTCTGTACTAGGTACTTGGTACCGTGCTCGTGATGCCCTCAAGCGAGGTACTCAACCGCATCAAGGCCATGAAAAACATTCTACGCTGTCGTCTGCTGGTTTCACACCGGGATCTATTCAGCCCTTTTATACTGTACAGGCACATCCTCCCCCAGGCCGCAGCCTCAACTCTTCCTGACCTTGTCCCCGAGACCATCCTCCATGTCCGCCAGCCGCGTTTCTGCCTTCGCCCCCGTCTCCGTCTTCACCTCAGCCTCTGCTTCTTGACCCTCGGTATTTGCCTTGCCCTGCTCGCCCGCCGCCGTCTCGCCCAGAACATTCATCATCGTTGCCTCGTCAAAGTCCGGCGCCGATTCATCGTAGTGGTTCCTCAGCATCTGCTTCTCTTCCTCGGTGAAGCCCTCCGTCTGAGACTGAATCTTTCCCATGACCTCCTTCTGTTTCACTTTGGCCGCCTCCACCTCCTTCCGCATGTGCAGCTGCAGGTCCGGCGATGTCTTCCACGGCACGTTGCCCTGGCCCGCGTCCTCGAGCCTCCGCTTCCTGCCCTTTTCGCCCGCCCTGCCGAGCACACCGGCTACTACTGCCATGGCTCGAAGGCTTTGGCCAAACATTAGCTCCCTGTTCGTGCCACCCACCAGGGAGGGGTTCAGTAGCTTACCTGTCGTCGTTGGCGGGAATTGTATACGTCACCCAAGACGGGTTTGCGTTGGTGTCAATGACGCCAATCGTGGGAATGTTCTTGAGGCCACACTCGTATAGCAGGGTGTAGTTTTCCACTGGGTTCAAGCAGATGACCAGGTCCGGGATCAACGGCCTCGTGGTGCCATTGTAATCGTCAAAGTCTTCTAGATCCTTGTCAAGGTGGTTCACCACCTTTTTCATCCGGTTCTTGAGGATGACGTCGCGGTTGGTGATGGATCCTGGCGTCCATTTGGTAAACAGATGGCATGCCCTTGCCAGCTTGGCCGCCGTGGTCACAATCTCCATGTGGCCCTTGCGAGTGCCGGCAAACAGGATGAGGCCCCCACGATATGCCACCTCCTCGACCACTCGTGCCGCCCTCCGAAGATGGGCCGCCGTCGTCTCGAGCGAAATGATGTGGATGTCTTGTCGTACACCGAAGATATATCGCGAGTTGGCTGGGTTCCAGATTGATGTGTTGTGCCCCATGTGGGTTTGCGACGCCATCAGCAGCTCCAGAGTCACGTCCTCGGGCCGGGGCGGGTTGACGAGGACATCTGAGGGGATGTATCGCTTCACGACATCGCTTCCAAGTTTCCGCGTGTTTTTCTTCATGCGCTGGAACTCTGCATATTGCTGCGCCGGCGACACGACTTGGGTCCCAATCTTATGCGGTCTCGCCCACGAGGCGCCCTGGTGCTCCCGAACTGCCTCGGAGCCTAGGGCCGTGATGATCTCTTGCGCCGACCTTTGCTTCTTTTTCTTCGACGACAAAGGTATTCTAGGCGGCGCTGCGGCCGGCTGGGGTGTGGACCAAGCCTGCTCCGGCCCGGGAGCGGGAGAGGTTGCATCAGGCGCGCTCTCAGCCTTTGCGTCCTCGGTCTTGACTTCGGTCGACAATCGTCGAATTGTTGCTCGTGGTAGAGGAGCTGCCAAGGCGCGACGGCCTAGACGCAAGCATGAGAATATGTTCTTAGTTTTTCTGCGGTGCAGGTTGACCTACCATGCCGCAAGGCGACGTTTCGTAGTATCATGACGGGCTCCGAACAAGCTCTTCTGCCAATGATGCGTTGTTGAACATGGTTATCGGTACTCCGAAGGTAGCCCAAATTTCGTCCTAGACGAAGATGCAGGGGTGCCGAGCTCGCGCGGAGCCGGTAATTTTCCGCCCGGTCTGCTCCAAAATAATCCCTCCACCTTTCAGCCTCCCAACCTCTACTGACCAGACTTTACAACGCCGGCAGATGATTCTTTTCTTCGCAATCTTTTAAACACTTGTCCCGGTTGAAAACAATGATTAACAAGTGGGTATTTTTTCCGGTTCCAAGAACTCCCTCGAATTAGGTTACACCCTACGAAGTACTTCTTCTATACATGTATTCACGGCTGTCTCTGAGCCCGTTCGTGATTTCATAACCCCCAAATGCAAGCCGGCTTACCGGCTGGTTGCTCGCGCTATGGTGAAGACACCCACAATCACCACGGCCAATGTGACAATAGCACCGGGGAGAAGCAGCTCGTTCGGCACTCCGGCAATGAGCTGCTCAGGGGCGCGAGCGGCCCTGGTCCTGCGCGAGCGGCGTACCACCGAGTCGTCGTCCTCGTCGTCCTCGTCCTCTTCGTCATCAGAGCCTTTCCGGCGCTCACGGAGAATGGAGGACATGAGAGGCGTTGGGATCACGGGCGTCTCCACGGGAGCGCCAGCAGCGACAGGGGGCTTGTCCGGGTCGTGAACATACAGGTCGACCTTGTCACGACGGCGCTGGCGAGCAAGTACAATAGCCTCGAGGAGGTCGTTGTCCGTGGTAATGGAGACTGTGTCACCCTCGTCGTCCATGTAGCTGAGTGCAAAGCCAGAGCCGCTCATCTTGCCGTCCTCGACTACCGGCGGACCACCAATCGTAGCCACTTCGTTTCCTAGCTTGGTGGCAACGGCAGCCGCAAGCACGTCCAGGCCGTGCGAGGCCACAATCTGCACGCGATGGACACGTCCCGAAGGAGCCTTGAACTTGAAGGGGAACGGCGTGTCGGCGGGGTTTAGTGGCTCAGGGGTCTCGGGGACGATGAAAGGCGGGGGCGAGTCGGCTCCAACGTGGGAGGCAGAGTCGCCCGGGGCGACGCTATCGCCAAGACGGTCGCGCGTCGCGTCCGGCGACATCATGCGCGAGCTGAGAATGGTGTGCTGGTGGCTGTGGCTGCCCTCGCCAGACATTAGAGACTCGGACTCGTTGTCGATTGACAGCCAGAATTTGTTCCAGGCCGGCCCCTCGCCGTCGCCGCTCGACATGGTGTTGATCTGCTCCAGGGTGGCGTAGGTCAGTTTCAGAACGTCGACCATGCCGACGATTTCGCCGCCGTCGTTCATGACGGGCAGGTTGAGGTAATGGCCATCTAGAAAGGTAAAGAGTCAGTACGGCTCGGCCAGCAGCCATTGCTCGTTCCGTAGGCCACCTACCATGCATTTTGCGAAGAGCTGCCTGGATGGTCATGTCCATCGGAGCAAAGTCTGGGTGAGGCGTCATGACGCGGACCACGCTGCAGTTGGCGGGGTCAAGGCCAGGGGCGATGACCCGAAGGACCACGTCCTTGCTGGTGAAGATGCCAGTGATGGCACCCTGGTCTTGCACCAGGAGAGCGGTGGTGTGGTTCTCCTTCATCAGCGCTGCAGCTTCCTTGACCGAGGTCCTCACGCTGACGGTGGTTGGTGGGACGCCGTTGAGGACGGACTCGAGCGTCGGCCCGGACATCTTGGAGCGCAGGGCCTCGACGTATTGGATGATTTGCTGCGGCTGGGTGGCGCCGAGCTCTGAATGGACGCCCTCGAGCGCATCGTACAGCTTCCTCGACGAGGAATAGGCCCGCTCGAGCTTCTCCATGGCGTCGTAGAAGCACTTTGTGATGTCCAGTACGCCCGAGATGTCCTGGTTCTCGTCCATGACGGGTAGGTGACGGAAACCCTTCCGAACCATCAAGTCCAGGGCATCAGTGGCGCTGGTGTCTGTTCGGGCGCAGAGCGGGTTCTTGGTCATGATCTCGGCAATGGTGATGTTGGCGGCTTTGTGTCCCGCACCGACGACGCGGAAAGCCAGGTCTTTTGCAGTGAAGATGCCGGCGATCCTTTCGTCGTCGTCGGTGACGAGGACGCAGTCCTCTCGCTTGGCAGCCATGAGCTGGGCCGCCTCGGAAACGGTGGTGGCCGGCTTGATCTGCAGTGCCGGGCTGGGCTTCAGGGCGAGGACGGTGCCGGGGGGCGCCTTGCGGGTAAGGCGGGCACGGCTTGTGAGGTGCTTCTTCTTGGAGAGGTCGTTCTCCATCTTGCGCCGGATGGCCTGTGGGTGTCGGTCAGCCATGAAAGCTCTCTGGGCAGCACTCAGTAGCTCCTACCTCATCGCGCTTGGACTGCTTCTGCCGGCTTGCGCTGACAGACGAGCTCGACTCTGACGGCTGGGGTTCGCCGGCGGGACGGGGGATGCCCGATGCAGCAGAGGCAGCAGGGCTGTTGGCAAAGGGGATGCTCCCGCGGCCCTGGTTGCGGTTGGGCGTGCCTCTGAGCGTGTTTCCAGACATGACGGCTGTGGGGACGAGTCGTCGAGCAAAAACGCAGGGCTGGGTCAGGTCGGTCGGGCACGAGAGACACCTAAGCTCGAATGATGCCTGTGGCCAGCCAGCTGCAAGAGAGCAAATGCGGCCACTGACTGCACTAATACGCAGAAAAACAAGGGAGCGAGTTTTTTTTGGCAAGGTGAGCAACGGGGGGGGGAGGAGGGGAGGGCGGGACTCGACAGGACTCGCCTATTTCCCCCGTGTGCAAGATTGCTATCGCGCGTTCCCGGGTGACCAGACCAGGACCCTGGACAACGACCGTTGTACCTACTGTCGGGTGCCGATGGCAGTACATGTATCGCAGCCGACGGACGATGCAAACCAGGTACAAGCGCCGACAGCGGGGCACTCTTGACCCACTGACAGAGGGGCTATGGGGACCAGGAGGCTAGCATAGGCTTGGCAAAGATACATTGTCTCTTCCTGTCGGTACGTCCCGCGACGCTTCTCGACCAAACTGCTGGATCCGCCTAGTTGTGCAGGGAAAGGAGGAAAGGGGGGGTTTGTTTACTTGGAGATGCTAAAAAAGAGTCCCGTTGCCAGAAATAACGGCGAGCACACGGTCATGGTCATCTAGACAGGTCTCTCCACAGCTTGGCGTCTAACGTTTGTCGGAAGAGTTTGGTCTTTGGGCAGTTTACATAAGTCGGTATGTGCGTGTGTGCGTGTGTTATAAGAGCCCACGGGGAACCGGGCTTCTGTAAGACACCCACTTCAGTACCATCTCATCGTTTCACGCAGCGAAGACTCTGATTCCAGGGAGATCACGAGCTTTGGCTGCGACTACCATTTGCGGATACGCACAGACAGACCACCTGCAAACACATAGTCGGGGAGCTCGCCGGAGTCCCGACGAGTCCAGGGATATCACACACGGCCTACCCTACAGCTCACAACTGGATCCTAGGGCGTGTCCGCCAATCTCGGGTTCAGCAAACACCTAGCTCGGGTCTTGTCGAAACCATCTCGACGCTACCGCCTTTCGAGGTTTAATCACCGAGAGCCAGCTGCCCAACGGTTCATGCAGGTTGATCCTGTTTACTTGCCAGGGCAGGTAAGCAGTTCCGGACGGACGCTCTTGACCACTGGCCAAGAGCTTTCCGTGCACCCACTGCAATAGGGACAGACAACTGACGTGGAAACGTGACGACAGACTGGAGACAAAACGAAAAGTGGAGAGATCGGCGAGTGACAACACCAGGCACTTGTGCAATTGCCGCTCGGTTTAGCGGTACATGGCGTCGTGGGTGCTCGGTGTAGCATCGCCGACTGTCTCACCGAGGCTTCGGCGTAGGGCCAGCACCGTGAATGAATGGAAAGAAAAGAGACTCCCGAAAGAGCAACAGCAGGCTTGCTTGGCTGTTTGACTGCAAGGCCACGGCCGCCCGCTTGGTCGAGCAGCAGAGAAACTCGGGCTGTTTGTTCGACGGCCGCCCCGATCGGCCAAAGCAACCTTGGCGTCGCTCTCCCCAGGCCTTGGCAAGTCTCCGCAAACCAGTGCATGAACATGAATTTTTTTCTTCCTCGCCCAGACGGCGGAGCAGGTCTAAGGAATGTCTTAGCATCTGGGCGCCGTGGTGACGTGATGGTGTGCGGTCTGGCGGCCGTGTTGCCATGGCAACCTGTCAACAGGCAAGCCGCCCAGTACACCTTGCCGCTGCCCCGTCACATTCATCTGCGCCCTGCTGCATCCCGAACCCACTTCCCCAATCCTCTATCGTTACTCTCGATAGCATCTCAAGGAGGACGAGCCAGCCTCTCTCTCTACACACACATTTTTCCCACTGCCATCTCCGGCAGAGAGAAAGAAACACACTCGAGAGAGGCCAAAGCTCTTCTTGTTCACAAACCACACTGCTCATCGCCTGAACAAGGCGTATATACCCCAAACTTGTTCGTGGTAGCAAATACCGCCCTCTACTGAGCGCGACCACGACGCTCCCCTAGCCCGGCGCTCTGTGCTTGCGCTGCGTGAGGTGAGTCGGCACATCCCACGGATGCGCGAGAGAGAAAAGAGGCCTGCAAGAGGGTGTGTCTGTCTGGGGAGGCATCCTAACAGGACGGTTGCACAACAGTTTCGGACCAAAACGGTTTCCCTTCGACAACAACTTCGACCGACGACAACGTTCCCCCTTTCCGGACTCCCCTTGCGACCAATATGCTGTCCAATCCGACCACAGGGCTTCACGCCAGGCAGAGGCAGCATCGCCGCCAAAGCTCGACACCCTCTGCCTTTGAGGGCGTGAAGATCCCGACCTTGCCCAACGCCAACCAGCAAAGGCAGGCCGCCGGCCACCGCCGCGGTCTCAGCCTCGACACTCGACGACAACAGCAAATGGCGTCGCCTACGACACGGCAGGATTACAAGGTAAGTATGAGTACTAACAACCACGGACTAGCACCCAATCCGCAGCATCACGTTCTGCGAGAAGCGCAGCAGCAACGCCTACAAGCACGCCCGGGCACCCACCACCATCATCATCAGCAGCAGCAGCGGCGGCCGCCTCAACCGCAGCAGCAGCAGCATCAAGCGCCGCCGCCGCCGCCGCAGTACGCCTCAATGGCACTTGGCGATCGCGAGAGCTACCTCATGTCTCCCCATGCGACGCCGCAGACTAACCGGTTCAACCCGGCACCGTGTTTCGACACAAGCTCCATCCCCTTCAACCCCTACGGAGCCCAGTTGAACCTCATGATGCAGAAGAACCAGGAGAGCTTTGCCAACAACATGGGCGAGGCCAAGGAGTTCGAGCTCTACACCAACGAAAGCGATCTCACCACACCCACCTTCGTCAACTTCCCAGAAAGTCCCTCCGGCCAGAACTGGACTCCAGAAGACGCCTCTCGGAGAAACTCGAGGAGAATCAGCAACGGCATCGTGGACCGGGTTCACAAGTATGAGAATATGGGCATGGAAGGAATGCAGAGGCCAATGACGCCTCCCAACCAGAATGGAAACAGTACGTTGTGGCCCTGGTCAAGAAGAAGAGAGACGGCTGACGAGCGGAGCAGACTACTATCCTCCCACGCCAATGGAGACCCCCCATGACCGGACGACAAAGCGTGAGCAGCGGCCTGACAGGTTTCACGACGACTATGACGAGTCCATGGAGGAAACCATCAAGCCGATGCGCAACCGGTCAAACCAGCGCGCCCCCAACATGTTCCAGGAGATGCGGCAGCAAGCCGAGAGGAGCCCTGCACAGCCTAGTCCGCCGCGTTCAAACAGAATGCCCAACGCCAAAAGATTCGTCGGAGTGCAGGCGCAGGCCCCTGAGTTTGTGGACATGAACGCCCTGCGGAGCCAGTTCGCCAAGTTGGAGGGCAGATACGACGACCTGGGCTTTGAGGGAGACGCTCTCCATCAGGCCGCAGACCTGCACCATCCGTCGCCCGCAGATGCGCAGCACATGGGGCAGTTCCTGGGGGGGTTCGATGACAATCCAGAAATGCCCCGGTTCCCTCCCCCGGGCCTCGGCGAAGCCGGTTCAAGTGCTCCGTCGAGAAGAGCATCGCCGCACCGGCGCAACGAGTCGGTCGACAGCATCGCCAGCATCGCCAGCGTCGCGAGTGTTGCCAGTGCCGCCAGTATCGCGAGCATCAACATCGAGGAGACCAAGACGGAGACGGGAGTGACAATTGAGGAGATTGCGCAGTACATCCGCAGCCCCGAGACGACCGATGGCAAGTGGACGTGTCTGTTTGATGACTGCGGCAAGAAGTTTGGGCGCAAGGAGAACATCAAGTCGCACGTCCAGACGCACCTCAACGACCGCCAGTACCAGTGTCCGACGTGCAAGAAGTGCTTCGTTCGGCAGCACGACCTCAAGAGGCACGCCAAGATCCACACCGGAGTCAAGCCCTACCCGTGCGAGTGCGGCAACAGCTTTGCCAGGCACGATGCCCTGACCCGCCACCGCCAGCGAGGCATGTGCATTGGCGCCTTTGACGGCATCGTGCGCAAGGTGGTGAAGCGAGGCCGGCCGCGCAAGAATCGCCCAGACATGGAGGAGCGGACGGCAAAGTCAGCCCGCCAACGTAGGAAGAACATGTCCATCAGCTCCACGTCGTCAATGTCGGGCTACTCGGACAGCTCGGCTGTCAACTCGCCGGACAATGACTACAACATGCTGGACGATGTGGTGGATCTGGGGGTCGGCAAGACCGCCTCGTACTCCTCGGCGCCGATGCCTAACATGATGCCCATCCCCCCCCCGACGGCCGTCGAAGCCGCGCCATCGCCGACTGCGAGCGTGCATTCGTTCGTTTCCCCCGACGACATGATGGAGAAGACGCTGTCCAACCCGGCGACACCAGCCAAGAGCGTCGCGAGCCACTACACGACGCCGCCCGAGCTATCGCAGTCGTCTTCGCCGCCGGCGGCTCCATTCTTCGACGCCAGCTTTGGCGGCCCGGGAGGTTGCGACGACATGGCGGCCGCCATGGCTTCGGCAAGCGGAATGGTGGATCCGGCAAACATGGGCGCAGCCATGCCCCCGGGCATCGGCGACCCGGACGAGGATCTGCTGCTCCAGTTCACCAACGACGACGGCCTGGCTCAGTTGGATCGCGACTCGCACATGCTCATGATGACCAAGTTTGACGAAGAGTTTGACAACGTGGGCATGTTCAACAGCGACGACATGTTTTTCGGCAGCAGCTGAAACATGCAGTCGCCTTCTGAACATGCCTCTCTTGCCACATAACCGCGGTATGTACTGATTATGAAGTAACGTCACGCTCAGCTTTGGGACTGTTTTTCTCGTTCGATTCCCTTTTGATTCGACGGCTCGAGCAATCTCGGCTCGGCGCCACGCTCTCGACGCGTTACTTTGCACGGCAGCTTTCTCCCCCACGACAAGGATGTAATGGCGGTTGCGAACAGGGACGACGGCGGCGGCGGCGGCGGCGAATCTGGCGGGTTGGTCAGGGGGAGACTCCAGGACAATGTCTGTACAATATGAGGATTCACGACGGACTGGCTTAGAAAAACTGGCCCGTTTCGATGCAAGGGCGAAAGGATTTGCATTTTGATTTCCTGTTTAAGAGCCAAGGGACCTGGCAACGGGGCTTTGGGCGGTTTTGCGCTGCTGGAGTTTCCGACGACATGCTTTGGCATCTGAGAGAAATGCGAATCAACTTGCGTTGAACCGTGCTTTACCAATTCGTGTGGAGTCAACAGCGATGTATGCTGTATGTAGGTTGTGACACAGACGAGCAGAGTGAATCGACGGCGAAACTGGCCCCCACCAAAAAGTACTTTGGTGCCCCCAACTTCTACAGGCCGTGGGGGCTTCACCTCAGCCCGCCCTCGCTCACCGTGAATCTTCACCTCTACGCCCAAGCAAACAAAACGCCGTATTTGTGGCATCAAGACATTGCCACGTCTCGATCCGCCAAGCTGGCTCGGCCTCGAGAACAAGCAAAGAACCACAAACATGCTGACTCCAACCGTCGCGAATCGGCTGAGCTGGCTCTACGCTGTCGGCAACACGCCCGCGACCAGCCTGACAAGAAGCATCCCCCATGGGCAGGACGCCGACATTCTCACGCTCGGGTGTGGCGACTTGAGGAACGTTTTATTTACAGCTTATGTCGAACGTGGACTCGGTGAGCTTCACTTCTAGCCTGCCTCTTTGCCTTACTCTCTTGCCGTCTTCGTGATCTGACTCTGTATCCAGTGCCCCGAAAGCTCGACATTACCTGCTGTGACTATGACGAGCGAATCATTGGTGAGCGAATACCTCGTCGCACAATGGCTGGAAATATACATTATTAACATTCGCCAGGACGCAATATCATTCTGTTGACCCTGATCCTCGATGACGACGCCAAGGTCACCGAGGGCTCGCTCTGGGACATTTACTACCACCTCTACTTGGACGATTCCACCGCACAGCTCATTCTTCAACAGACGGAAAAGATCCTGCCCCTCCTAAAGTCAGTCGAGGCATGGCGTGACGGCCCGTATGGTCGCACCCTCAAGTTCTGCGACCGCGATACCCTTGACGACGTCCGTCGAATTTGCCGCCTTGTCATGCGCGGGTCCCAGAACCGCGGCAACAAGGCCTTCAAAGACGCCTTCATCCGGCACTCGAAGGCCTCGACAGATTCTCGCGCTCGGCAGCTCGGCAACGGATCTAACCTGGCTGCCATGCGCTCTGCGGCCCCCCTTTCAATGTCGGCCGTGGATGAGCTTGTCAGGGCAGGCAACCAGTACTGGAACGAGGGCACAGTGACTGCGAGAAAGATTGCGGATCCGGTCCCCAACCCCATGTTCGCGGCCTTGGTCTCTGAGCATGGGATACTCCACTACGGCACAGACCCGATCTTGGGCTACCATCTCGCGACTGCCTTTGCGCCGCTCTCCCCTCACTCTCCCCTCGAGCTCAAGGATCCGGTCCCGGCGTTTAGGGCGGGTGCGGCGGCCATGGCGCAGTTTCGGGAATGGATCGCCGCGTTCCGGCTGGCAGTCAAGCGCGGCATTGTGCTGCGATTTGCAGTGGCAGAGGCACTCGCCCTCTGCCATACGCTGCAGCACGTTTCTGCTTCTGGCAGTTCCTCGGCAAACTGGTACAGGCGCCAGTTTGAGCTGAAGCTGCTTGCTCTCGACGAGACTGCCTACGGGAGCGGCCGCGAGGGCCCGGCGGCGTTCGACATGGTTGATACCTCCAACCTGTCGGACCACCTGGGGACGCTCAACGTAGTCATCGCCACGGCTCCGCTGATGAAGCAAAAGCCCTGGGCCACCGTCTACACGGAGCTGATGATCAAGCGGCACGATTCGCAACAGCGGGCCTTTGACAGCCTTCTCTGCGGACACGCGCCGACCGTCTCGCTTCTGCTGGGCGTCAGCCCCGTGCAGTACTGGACCAACGCAAAGTGCGAGTCCCACGTAGTTGAAGTATTTCTCGGCCTTATGACCAAAGAGTCCAGCACAGGCAAGGAAACGCAACTGCACAGCCGCCTGGCCTGGAAGAGAGACGACCAGTTCTCGGGCCAGTTTGGAGGACGCGGCCGGTTGCACATTGAGGCCCAGACCCTCTGCCGTCTGCTCTTTCAGATATATCTTGACATGTTCCAGTGGGAAAGCTATCGAGCCGGCCTCGCTGCCGCTTCGCCATTCTCGAGAAGCGCCACGTACTCCCACTATCACAGAGGCAGCTTCGCCACGCTCCTGCAGCTTGTCAAGAGCCGGGTCAAGACCGACTGGTCACAGGTGTGCTCGGGCCTTCTCGACTCCATCGCACAGGACCGCACGATTGCGCTGTCCAGCAACCAAGTACAGGAACTTGGCGTTCAAATGCACCTGCTGGGGGTCAGCACGGAGCCGTGGCTGCTCAACGAGGTCAAGACGCAGCCTGATGCTGGCCCTCTTAAGGGGTGGAGGGATATACCCCCAGCCGTTGCCGTCACATTCGTGGTGCCCCGAGAGGCGTTTGTTCGACTGTACGACTTGTCCCAAAAGAACAAGCTAGCCTCGCCCACGCTTGTCGGCTCTCTCAGGGCCAGCCCTGCTGCGACAAACCAGTGGCACAATATATACAGCGTCGTGCACATCACCTTTGGCAATGTCAAGTCCAATGCCGGCGAGGACGCCGCTGTTGTGATGGAACAAGACGAGCTCGGATGGGAGGGCTCGTCGCCTCTGATCGCCTCCTTTGTTGTTCCCACAGCCTCGCTCCAGGTGGAGCCGACAACGGCATTGCTTGGGCTTTCCATACCGCCCTCGGCGCAGGGCACAATGCTATATGGACCCATCCTCGGCATGTCCATGTCAGTCTTCGAGACTCGACTCGGGGACGAGAAAAGAGTGTTTGTCTCGAGGCTCATGCCTGGCCAGTCGGCTCATCGCGTTGCTTGTGGCGGCGTGACGCCATTTGAAGATGCCGCTGGCGAAGAGAGCAAGGATCAGAGGGTCAAGATCTCAGCCGAGGTGCCTGCGTCGGAATCGCGCATTTCCACAGTGACGGGCCACGTCGACATCTCCTCAGGCAGAGGCAAGAGTCTTCTACGGGACAAGGCCCCGATCGAACTGCGGCAGCAGGACCCCTTTGTCATCGAAGTCGTCTTTGGACGCGACGAGCTCGTCTGCCCCTTGAGGTTTCCCGTCCCCGTCACCAAGGCGGACAGCAAAACACGCATCGCTCGCACAACTGGCTATGTCGAGGTCATCGCACCTCTGGCCGACCCAGTCGTCTCAGACAGCCTTGCCGACTTCATCTATCCGACGAGGCTGTCTCCCGCCGGTCTGCCCGTGACGTTGAATACGCCACATGTCAACTTGGTCAATCTCCCTGTCTTGAATATGGATGACAAGGCCGCGATGAGGTGGCTGAACACGCAAACATCTCTGCAGTTTTCAGCTCGAGAAATGCAGCTGCGCAAGGTGACTGACGCCAAGAGCGGCATATCCGAGAACCCACGCGTCAACTTCAAAGAGTCGATTTTCACCATGTTCATGCTTGTTTCCGGCCTTCAAGGAGGGCAGACTGGCTTGTTCGCCATAAACCACCCGGAAAGGGGCGGCGTGCACATGCTCATCCTCGTGTCGGCCATGCGGCTGGACGGCGACGCAGCCTCGGTCGTGCTCGACGCAGCAGTAATCCCGCTCACGATGGAGCTCATAACCTCGGAGCGGTTCAAGTCTTTCCTGATCATCATTCAATCGCTCGAGTGCTGCATGCTCAACGTCAACGACGCCGAGCTGATTCTCTGGAAGAGGGCACTCCCGTCTCTGGTGGAGCGATGTCGAACGTGGGGCCATGTGCAAAAATGCGAATACAGGCGGAAAGGGGCTACAGTGCCGTTGAGCATCGAGCCGGGCAAGCAGGTCGTCTGTTCCTGCGGCAATGGCAAACTGCCCAAGGACTTTGTGTCGCTCCCGGAGTGGGATGCGGCGGCACCGAACGCGGTCCGCGTCGCCATCAGCCCAACATATGCCGTTCCCTTTGTCGAGGACGCGGTTGACTCGTCATTTGCAGACATGATGGACGGGGCCGCGCCTCAGACGACCATCAGTGAGAGGTGTCATGGTTGCGGCAGGGGGGAGGGAGGGGCCCAGGCTGTCACGTTGAAGAAGTGCACGAGGTGCATGCGGGCCAAGTATTGCTCGGAAGAGTGTCAGAAGAAGGACTGGAAGAAGCATCGCACAGAGTGTAAAAGAGGGAACTAATATCGCAAACCCATGGGAGGAATATGGGGTCTGGTGTTTGGGCATGAAGACTGCTAGACCAGAATGAAGAAGCTGGTGAGAAATGATGCGGCCGCGCGGCCAAAGATAAATGACAGAATATTCTTCCGAACGAGGAATTGGAAGAGCAAAGCAGCAAAGCAATGAATTGACGCTTCTTCTAATTGCGCAAGATACTTGTTGGCCTCGCCATGATTCTCGATTGCACGTCTAGGAACCAGAGCTCTCTGATTGGCCCCTCACCGAGCAGCGTCCGGCCTCACCGCTCTCAGTGGGAGGGGCAGAAAAAAAGCCCAGCGCCTCCATTTCATCACTTCGTGCGGGTACCTGTTGCCGCGACACCACACCAGCATCCATCCGACGCCGACAATTTAGCCTCCAAGCATCACAATGTCGGCCGCGCAACTGCTCAACCCAAAGGCCGAGTCCCGCGTACGTCTTTGCAGAAGGCCCCAGCTGGCCCGACACGTGCTAACTCGACTTGCTGCAGAGGAGGGGCGAAGCTCTCAAGGTCAACATCAATGCCGGCGTGGGCTTGCAGGATGTCCTCAAGTCCAACCTGGGGCCTCTGGGCACCATCAAGATGTGAGGAGAGATGCTTTCCAGCTTGCACAAAGTCGCCATTTGCTGACTGCTTTCCAGGCTCGTCGACGGTGCTGGACAGGTACAGCGGCCTCGACGCCTCAGGAGAACAAGCCCCCGTGCTGACGCCAGACACAGATCAAGCTCACAAAGGACGGAAACGTGCTGCTGCGCGAGATGCAGATCCAGAACCCGACGGCCGTCATGATTGCCCGAGCCGCGACAGCGCAAGACGACATCTGCGGAGACGGCACCACCTCGGTCGTGCTGTTGGTCGGCGAGCTGTTGAAGCAGGCAGACCGGTACATCTCGGAAGGACTGCATCCCCGGATCATCACCGACGGCTTCGAGATTGCAAAGATCGAGGCGCTCAAGGTTCGTGTCTCGGGACGCTCACCTCTCTGCGTAAAGACTGACAATGCTGCGCCAGTTCCTGGACTCCTTCAAGCTGCCCAAAGAGGTGGACCGAGAACTGCTCCTCAACGTCGCGCGCACCTCCCTCGCCACCAAGCTCAACGCCAGCTTGGCCCAGAAGCTCACCCCCGACATTGTCGACGCCGTGCTTGCCATCTACCAAGCGCCCGCTAAGCCCGACTTGCACATGGTGGAGATTATGAAGATGCAGCATCGCTCAGCCTCAGACACGCAGCTGATTCGGGGACTTGCTCTGGACCACGGCGCCCGGCATCCAGACATGCCGAAGCGACTGGAGAACTGCTATATCCTGACCCTCAACGTCGGCCTCGAGTACGAGAAGACGGAGATCAACTCGGGCTTTTTCTACTCAAACGCCGACCAGCGCGATAAGCTGGTGGAGAGCGAACGCCGGTTCATCGACGCCAAGCTCAAGAAGATTGTGGAGCTCAAGCAGGAGCTCTGCGGCACCGACGGCAAGAAGAACTTTGTCATCATCAACCAGAAGGGCATCGACCCTCTCTCTTTGGACGTGCTGGCCAAGAATGGCATCCTGGCGCTTCGTCGGGCCAAGCGGAGAAACATGGAGCGGCTGCAGCTGATATGCGGCGGCACCTCTCAGAACAGCGTCGACGACTTGTCCCCCGAAGTTCTGGGCTGGGCCGGCCTCGTCTATGAGCAGACGCTGGGCGAGGAGAAGTACACGTTTGTGGAGGAGGTCAAGGACCCCAAGTCGGTCACCATCATGATCAAAGGCCCTAACCAACACACCATCTCCCAAGTGACGGACGCCGTCCGAGACGGGCTGAGGAGCGTGTACAACATGATTGTCGACAAGAGCGTCGTGCCAGGCGCCGGAGCTTTCCAGGTGGCCTGCGCCACTCACCTGAAGAGCGACGCGTTTTCCAAGACGGTCAAGGGCAAGGCGAAATGGGGCGTGGAGGCCTTTGCCGACGCGCTTCTCATCATTCCCAAGACCCTAGCCGCCAATGCGGGACACGACATTCAGGATGCCCGTAAGTGCTTCTTGATCCAACGTGCATGGAGCCCCTTTGACTGACCTGACTACGCAGTTGCCACGATGCGGGATGAGCATTCCGAGGGCGAGGTGGTTGGCTTGAACCTGGAGACTGGCGAGACGATGGATCCCGAGCTCGAGGGCGTCTTCGACTCGTTCCGCGTGCTGAGGAACTCGATTGCGTCGAGCTCGAGCATCGCGTCGAACCTGTTGCTCTGCGATGAGTTGCTGAAGGCTCGACAGATGGGCAGGCAAGGCGGACCGGGCCCGGGCATGGATGGGCCCGACGACCACATGTAAATGGGGGAAGGTAGTTGATGTGGTGTTTAGACTTGCATTAGACGAGCTACAACGGCTCTGATACATTATGGATCCATGTGCATGTATCAAAGCCTGACAGGCATGCCTTCAACATTGACGACGGTAGGTACTATTCAGTACAGAGTGCCGACAGGGGCCTGAAGGGGGATGATCGGGCACTAAGTAGGTAGAGCCCCTCCCCTGCTCAGGGCCCCTCCGCCTCAGGCGCATGTAAGAAAAAAATCAAAAAATCAAAGACGAACCCCCACCATCGCAAGCTTCCACGGCTCGATCAAGGCTTGCCTGGTCGGACACAATGGCCACCGACTACGACTCCGACTCGACCGAGGGAGACTACACAGAGACAAACGTTCTCCTTGGCTACGCGTCAAGGGACGCCGACGAAGATGCCATTAGCAAACTGGGAGGCCGTCCCGTACGTTTCTCACCCCCCCAAACCCTTTGGCGCTGCTCTTTGACGGCTAACAGTGGGTGAGTGTAGGACTGGCTCGAAGCCGAAAAGGCACCGTCAGCGGCCCTCGCACGGTGCAAGGCCTGCGGCGACTTGATGGTCTTGCTGCTGCAGCTCAACGGGGAGCTGCCCGAGCGCTTCCCGGGCCACGAGAGGCGGCTATACGTCCTTGCGTGTCGCAGACATGCCTGTCGGCGCAAGGAGGGCAGCGTCTGCGCACTGAGGGGCGTTAGGGTATGGGAGCAGGGCGAGGTGGGCGCGCTGCAGGGGGAGACGCTGCCGCGGGAGGAGGGAACGCACGTATCCGAGGCGGAAGCGCCCCGGACGGACAGCGGGCCTGCTGGCGGACTGGGCGATGCTCTGTTTGGGGGCGCAAAGGCCCTGGGGAGTGGAGGGAATCCGTTTGCGACAAACGTGAATCCATTCAGTTCTGCGCCCCCGTCATCATTGCCGCTCGCCTCTTCCAACAATCACAGCAACCCCTTTGCCAGCGAGCCAGCGTCCAGCACGGGGAACAAGGCCCAGTCACCGGTGCCGGCCCTCACCAAGACCTTTGCCGAAAGCCTCACCCTGAACGCGCCGACGCCGCCGTCCCACTCAGCCGTCGCCGCCGCCGCCGCCGCCGCCGCCGCCGAGCCATGGCCCGAGGCCGCGGAGCAGCCCAAGCCATACCCGACGTCGTACCTGTCCGACGCCGACTACGAGACGCTGGACCCGACGCCGGAAAAGGTGCCCGACCACGCGCGCCTCGACGACGCCGACGCGCCCGAGCCGTCGGCGCTCGACCGCGAGGCCTTTGAGTCGGCCATGGACGCGGCGTTCCAGAAATTCGCCGACCGCCTCGCGCAGAACCCGGACCAGGTCATTCGCTACGAGTTTGCCGGCGCGCCGCTGCTCTACTCCAAGACGGACTGCGTGGGGCAGCGCCTCGCCGCCGGCGCAAGTGCTATTCCTGGGTGCGCAAACTGCGGCGCCCGCCGCGTGTTTGAGGTGCAGTTGACTCCCAATGCCATTACTGAGCTTGAGGCTGGTGACCTGAGCCTCGAGGGCATGGAGTGGGGTACCATCATTGTCGGCGTCTGCGGGCGCGACTGTGTGCCTAGACATACCGCCCCGGGCGACGCTGGCTATCTCGAGGAATGGGTTGGCGTGCAGTGGGAGGAGTTGACCAAGCAAAAGTGATCGTCGCTCCAATGAGACGACGGAGACGACGAGGCATGACGTTTACCAAGAGACTGCATTCTGAGTCCGCTTGTTGGACCTTGATGCTTCATTTCTTCCTCTCCACGTTCTCTCCTCTCTCCGTTCTCTTTACTTCCAATGACATGTCCTGTATAACGCCAAACGTGAATCATCCTTCGTCTCCCACCACCACACGCCGCCATGCCGCCATGCTCGCAGCTCTTTCGCGTCATGGTTCGGCATGATTACCAAGTCCCCCCGCGTACCGTCCAGTGCTCATGCGGTCGTCTCCCAGGACCTCCGAATCACCCTCGCAAACTGGTCGACGTTGACGTCCTCGCGAATCTCCGCCTTCTTAGCCTCATTGTCCGGATTCGAAGGGATCTTGATGCTGCCGTCGCCGTCGACCCCCCAGCCGCAGACATCCATGACGAACTTCTTGGTGGCGTCCTCGCTCAGGCCGAGCCATGATTCCAGGTGGCTGAGGTTAATCTCCCTAAAAGCCTGCGAGACCAGCAAGGCGATGCGGTGCCGGATCATGTCCTCGAAGCCCGAGATATCGGCGACGAGGTCGGCGCAGAGGTCGTCGCCGTCCACGTTGGCCCAGAACTGGGTGTACTGCGCGCCCTCGAGCTGGGAGTTGAGCGTGCGCAGCTTGGTCAGGGCCTCGTGCAGCTCGCCCGTGGCGGCGACCGAGGGGTTGATAAGGTGGAGTGCGAGAGAGAATTGTGCCGAGGGGAACTGCGTCATGGCTTTGACGAGGACGTTGGTGACGACCTCATCCTTGATCCGGTCAGGATTAAGTTGGTAGCTGTTGCCAGTCAGTTTAATGCGCCTGCACAGACATGCAGCATGACGATGGGGGAGAGAGGCTGGTCAGATAGAGCTAATAGCTAACTTCATGAGAGACTGGGCCGATAAGAGCCGTCGCAATCAGGTAATAGGAAACGTTCACGTCTAATCATCACAATGGGACAAGAAGAGAAGGCCCACTGGCCCGCGGGGGAGCACCACTCACAGCTTCAGCAGTGTCCGGTTGGCACTGCAGTCGCAATACTTCTGATCGCATTGCTCCGTCAGATACGTCTCGAGTGAGCCGACGGCCTCTGGATTGTACCGCTCGAGGCCGTTGATGATGCTGGTGATGTAATCGGGCCGCTCGGGTGGGTCTTCGCCGTTCATCTTGCCGGGCTTCGAGAAGGGCTTTCCTTCCGCCGCTTGAGTGTTGAGGGGGGAGTGAATTCGAGGAGGGAGAGACTCGCGATGGTGGGGCGGTGGAAGTTTTCAATTGTGTGAAGCATGTCGCTTGTGGGAGGAGCGGAGCCTGCCGTTATTCCGTGCCGATGCCGAGCTGTCGACCCAGACAATACCCCGGCCAATACAGTCACGTGGTGTCGCGTTTGCAGCGTCATCGGGCAGCGCGGCAAGTCGCTGGTGGGAGCAACGTGCCTACGATTTCGGAATCATGTCTGGGCTTTGATGAAGAGTTGCAAGTGCAAGCCATGCGCTGAATTCAACAAATTCGTCGCCTGCTTACTCGGTCGGTTTCGGGTGAAGCTTTACTGACACCACCACTGCTCAGCTCACCGAGCAATGTCCAGCCCACTCAAGAAGAAGAAGCTGAACAATGGAACCAAATCGGCAGCAACGCAACCCAAAGGGCTCGAGTATTTTTTCTTGAAGCAGAAAGGGAATGGATCGGCCGTGAATGAGGCCCCGAGCGAAGCTGCGACTGAGCTCACAGACGAGGAGCTGGCCCGCAAACTTCAGGCAGAATGGGATTTGGAGGCAGCGAATGAAGCCAAAAGCGAAGACAATGGCCTCAGAGGCGAAGCCGGCGATGCCAACCCAGGGTCACCGAGAAAATCAATGATATTTAGAGCGAAGGCGAATCCCCCAGCCGCAGACGTCGCCGAGTCAAAGAACCCAGACCCCCCCGCCAGGACGTCCAAGTCTACGCTGAGCCTCCAGTCTGCAGGCATGGCTGAGGATGAAGTAAACGCGTTCATTCCACTGGACGAGTCGCCTCTCACGTTTGACTCGTCGAAATATGTGTCACAGCTGCGGGAGCATTGGGCGTCGGAGGGTGGCAATGCCTCGTATGCCCTTCTCACGAGGTGCTTTGTCCTTGTCAGTGCCACAACGAGTCGCATAAAAATCGTGGACACTCTGGTAAACTGCCTGAGAGTATTGATTGAGGGAGATTTCTCCAGTCTGCTGCCAGCTGTAAGCTCGACCCCGCCGCGTCTTTATCCAGTGCTAACCAGGGCAGGTCTGGCTGGCGACCAACTCCATATCTCCGCCATACATCTCCATGGAATTGGGGCTGGGCGGCTCGGCAATATCCAAGGCTCTGAGGCAGGTTTGTGGCCTGGACAATCGCGCACTCAAAGCAATCTACGACAAATACGGCGATGCGGGAGACGTGGCCTTTGAGGCAAAGAAGAAGCAGAGCTTTACTCTGAGGAAGCCCAAGCCCCTGACGATAAAGGGGGTCTACCAGTCTCTTGTCAAGATCGCAACAAGCCAGGGCCAAGGGAGCAACGAAGCCAAGCAGCGGATTGTAGATCGACTCCTTCAAGATGCGAGAGGAGGAGAAGAGAGCCGCTTCATCGTGCGGACTCTTTGCCAGCATGTTGGTCGTTCCCTCCTCTATTCATACCCGCACTGACATCCTTGAAGCTCAGAATAGGCGCCGTGAAGACGACGATGCTCATTGCGCTGTCACGAGCATTCTTGCTTTCACGTCCGCCAGCCGCCGACTACCCGCTCAAGTCTGTTTCGGGATTGAGCACACTGCGCAAAGATGAACTGGCCGAAGTCTGGGGCAAGGCCGAGGAGACTGTGAAGGCTTGTTTCGCACGGCGACCAAACTACAATGACCTGATACCGGTTCTTCTCGAGACTGGCGTCACTCAGGAGCTTCTGGTTCGCTGTGACTTGACACTGCATATTCCTCTTCGACCAATGCTGGGAAGCATCACGCGAGACTTGTCCGAGATGCTGACAAAGCTGCAAGGACGAGACTTTGCCTGCGAGTTCAAGTACGACGGGCAGAGAGCACAGATACACTGCGATGAGCAAGGCAAAGTGTCCATCTTCTCTCGACACCTGGAGCTCATGACCGACAAGTATCCCGATCTTGTCGAGCTGGTACCCAGAATCCGAGGAGAAGGTGTCGGCAGCTTCATCATGGAAGGAGAAGTTGTCGCCGTCGACCGAGAGACGGGTGCGCTCAAGAACTTCCAGGCACTGACGAATCGTGCGCGCAAGGATGTTGCCATCGATGCCATCAAGGTCGACGTCTGTCTCTTCTCGTTTGACCTCATGTATCTCAATGGCCAGCCTCTCCTGGATCGTCCCTTTAGAGAGCGGAGAGAGCTCCTGCGGTCGCTGTTCGTTGAGATCCCTCACCACTTCACTTGGGTAAAGAGCCTCGACGCCACCTCCGGGGACTCAGAAGCTGTTCTCGAATTCTTCAAGTCCGCCACGGACAGCAAGTGCGAAGGCATCATGGTCAAGATTCTCGACAACCTGCCTGCAGTGCCATATCTCGGCGACGTGGAGGACACGGGCCCGGCAGAGGCTGAGAAATTGTCAATGCCAAAGTCCAAGTCCAAGTTCAAACAAAAGCCCAAAAGCGGGGGCACCGCCGACACCGACGACAAGAAGCCCAAGTCTCGCAGGAAACCGCTGCTGGCGACGTATGAACCGGACAAACGACTCGATTCCTGGCTCAAAGTCAAGAAGGACTACAACTCGAGCTTCGATACGCTGGATCTCATTCCTGTAGCTGGGTGGCACGGGCAAGGACGCAAGGCAATGTGGTGGTCGCCCATTCTCCTGGCGGTGCGCAATGAAGAGAGCGGAAGTCTGGAGGCCATCTGCAAGTGCATGTCTGGCTTCACGGATGCGTTTTACAAGGCAAACAAGGCGTTTTACGACGAGGGCGCGGAAAGCGGGGAGTCGAAGAACACACGTTTACAAAAGCCCAGCTTCGTCGAGTATTCTGGGCCACGCCCGGACGTGTGGTTTGAGCCGCAAGAGGTCTGGGAGATGGCCTTTGCAGACATAACGCTGAGCCCGACGTACACGGCCGCGATAGGCCTCGTGAGCGACGAGCGAGGCCTGAGCTTGAGATTTCCTCGGTTCCTGAAGAAGAGAGAGGACAAGAGCATCGACGAGGCCAGCACCAGCGAATTCCTGGCGGGGCTCTGGAGGAAGCAGGAAGCAAAGGCTTCGACAGACAAGGACAGCAAGGAAGAGCCCGTGCAGGAGTATGGCGACGACGAGGACCACGAGTAGACAGAAACGGACGCATAAGAGATGCGTGCCCTCTTGAAGGCGGAAAGAGAGATTCATTTGCCCGCATTAAGTTTTTGTGCGATTAAACTGAAGACGGCGACGGATCCCATGAAGAGAACGGCATTGTAGAACTGGTAGAGATTAGCACGAGCGGGTGCTCGCCGACGGATGGGCACGCACGGCCTTTCTGGAGACGGCTCTCTCCTCGTCATCAGTCCTGGCTTCGATAAAGAGCCTGCGGAGATTTGGGAAGTTGGCCTGTTGACGAGTGTAAGTTTGATGGAGCCTGGTCGAGCAATCAGGCTCCGGGTCGGGGGTTACCATTGCGGCTCGGCTTTGTCGGGTTACTGGCCGGCCGGCAGAGTCATGAAGAGGGAGCGGTCCGGGGTCTGGACGAACAGCCTGAGCCCTATCTCCGCACTGGTAGCGAGACGTTGTTCTGATGAAGAGACGGCCGATGGTTTGTCGATGGCCTGGTTGCAGTGAGTTGCAGACATGGGGCACGTTGACTAATACCCGGTACTTTCTCCATGCGCGGATGAACACTCAGCAAGAAGTACAGTCAGGCGCAACTTGTTAGCAGATGCAGCCACGGGGCATAACTAAGGTTAGGGGTTGCCTGCCCGAAGCGCCGTCACCAGCGAGCTCCCGTCCCTTTGGCTACAACACACCATCCACGAACAAACGGCCGTCTGCTCCAACCCGCCCCTGCATCGGCTGACGCGAGGCGAGTCCCGAGCGCTGCCCTGCAACCGAGGCGCGACGAATGCCTTGTTTGCTACAGTCGAGCCCACCACCGGCTTCCACATCGCCGTCGCCGTCGCCGGGCATCGTGCTCAACCTGACCGACCCATCTCCACCCTCCCGAGACGCTCGATGGCGGTGAATCGCATCCGCGGCGCCTTTGCCGCGCCGCGCAAGGGCGAGACCTTTGAGCTACGGGCGGGCCTGGTCTCCCAGTATGCCTACGAGCGCAAGGAGTCGATCCAAAAGACAATCATGGCCATGACGCTCGGCAAGGACGTCTCTGCCCTGTTTCCCGACGTCCTCAAGAACATCGCCACGGGCGACCTCGACCAGAAGAAGCTCGTCTATCTATACCTCATGTGCGTCTAGATCTCTGGTCGCCATGAGGCGATATCGCTGACACGTGAGGCCAGGAACTACGCCAAATCGCACCCCGACCTCTGCATCCTCGCCGTCAACACCTTCGTGCAAGACTCAGAAGATCCGAACCCGCTGATACGAGCCCTGGCCATCCGCACCATGGGCTGCATCCGCGTCGACAAGATGGTCGACTACATGGAGGAGCCGCTGCGCAAGACGCTGCGGGACGAGTCACCCTACGTCCGCAAGACGGCGGCCATCTGCGTCGCCAAGCTCTTTGACCTGAACCCAACCATGTGCATAGAAAACGGCTTCCTCGAATCGCTGCAGGAGCTGATTGGGGACCCGAACCCCATGGTGGTCGCAAACTCGGTCCAGGCCCTGGCCGAAATCACCGAGACGGCCCCCGAGACGAGAGCGCTCGTCGTCACCTCGCCCACCCTCAAGAAGCTCCTCATGGCCCTCAACGAGTGCACCGAATGGGGCCGAATCACCATCCTGAGCACCCTGGCCGACTACCAGTCGCTCGACGAGAAGGAGGCCGAGCACATTTGCGAGAGGGTCGTGCCGCAGTTTCAACACGTCAACCCCGGCGTCGTCTTGGCCGCCATCAAGGTCGTTTTTATTCACATGAAGGCTGTCAACCCTGAGATGGTCAGGTCACTTCTCAAGAAGATGGCCCCTCCCCTGGGTACGTCGACACATGTTGGACATGCCGTGTGCCTTTGCTGATGACTGGACCAGTCACCCTGGTCGCCTCTGCCCCCGAGGTGCAGTACGTGGCGCTGCGAAACATTGACCTCTTGCTCCAGGCCAAGCCAGACATCCTCAGCAAGGAACTGCGCGTCTTCTTCTGCAAGTACAACGACCCGCCGTACGTCAAGCTCCAGAAACTCGAAATCATGGTGCGGATAGCAAACGAGAAGAACTACGAGCAACTTCTTGCCGAGCTGAAAGAGTACGCCCTCGAGGTGGACATGGACTTTGTGCGGAGGGCAGTCAAGGCCATTGGACAGGTGGCCATCAAGATTGAGAACGCCAGTGCAAGGTGCGTCCAGGCGCTCGAGGACCTCATCTCGACAAAGGTCAACTACGTGGTCCAGGAGGTCGTCGTCGTCATCAAGGACATTCTGCGAAAGTATCCCGGCTACGAGGGCGTCATACCGTCCCTGTGCAAGCACATTGACGAGCTGGACGAGCCAGACGCACGCGGATCTCTCATCTGGATCGTGGGCGAGTATGCGGAGAAGATTAACAATGCAGACCAGATCCTCGAGAGCTTTGTCGAGGGATTCATGGAAGAATTTACCCAGGTACTGGAGCCGAACCCTGCCCCGCGCGCTGCATCTCCCTTTCCGTCTCGTCCGCTAACAGGGAGCCAGACGCAACTCCAGATCTTGACGGCCGTCGTGAAGCTGTTCCTGAAGAAGCCTGGAAACACGCAGGGCCTTGTTCAAAAGGTGCTACAGTTCGCCACGGCCGAGAACGACAACCCAGACATCCGCGACAGAGCATATGTCTATTGGCGGCTCCTCTCGGGCGATCTGGACGTGGCCAAGGTGAGTCGGAGCATCAGACAAGACGGACAGAAGCGGATGAGCGCAAGTGCTGACGGATTCGTAGAACATCATCCTATCCCAGAAACCCACCATCTCGACCACCATGACCAGCCTGCCGCCGGCGCTGCTAGAACAGCTGCTGGCCGAACTGTCGACACTGGCGTCGGTTTATCACAAGCCCCCGGAGTCGTTTGTCGGCGCGGGCCGTTACGGAGCCGACGAGATCCAGCGGGCAGCCATCATGGAGCAGCGGCAGAACGCGGCGGAAAACCCCATCGCGGCGTCGATGGCGGTCGGGGCGGGTGCCAACGGCACGGGCGGCGGGGCTCCGCAAAGCAACGTAGAGAACCTGCTGGACATTGACTTTGACGGGGCGGCGCCGGCATCACAAGAGCAGCAGAGCGCCAGCGGGACGCCGGACCGCGTGGCCAGTCCCTCGGGCGGGCCCGCGTCGGGGGGCATGGCGGACATGATGAGCATGTTTGACGCTCCCCCACCGACAAGCGGCGGCGGCGGGCCGGCGGCAGAGGGAGGAGGGAGCGGGATGAATGACCTCATGGGCGGATTCGACGGGCTGAGCTTTGGCGGGACGCAGGCCAACCAGCCGCTGCCGGCGGCGATGCAGCTGCAAAACGCGCAAGAGGGCGGCGCGCAGGCGCCTAAAAAGGATAGCGACGACTTGTTGGGACTGCTGTAGACAGTGTT
The DNA here is from genome assembly GCF_020360975.1 of Hirsutella rhossiliensis. NCBI lineage: Eukaryota > Fungi > Ascomycota > Sordariomycetes > Hypocreales > Ophiocordycipitaceae > Hirsutella > Hirsutella rhossiliensis. The sequence continues at coordinate 2,519,796 of NW_025408678.1, read as the reverse complement.
TGTATTGTTGCTCGTTTGGCTGGGAGGGCATATAGGGGGAAGGTGTTTTTGAGTCAATGGGCCACGAGGCTACATCAAATTAAAGAGTGTCGCACATGATGATACAACCAAGGTGATTTGATAAAGGCGTTGCCCTCAGGCGTTGGTGATTCGGCTCTGGCGTCCGTGGCGCCGTCTCTCCCTCCCTGATGAGAAAGATTGGAGATTCCAAGGCGCCGTCTTTCCCTCTCATGTTAACCAAGGTGCGAGACTTTAGCCATCCAGCCGTCCTTGTCCTCACATGTTGCCTTCATTCTATCGCGGCCAGCCTTGCCTCGGCCGTACTTCCTTTCCCATGTTCGCGTGACGCAGCAGTCTTGTCCTTCCATGTCTTCGATGCCAACCAACAGACTCGACCCTCCTTGCGCCCATTGACTTAAAAAGTCCCAAGGGGAGACGTAACGTAGATGGATATATAGATGCGTGTAAAAAGGCCAGACAGAAAGGGGATGATGTCACGCCCCCATGCCCTCGACGGGCTCGGCGGCCTTGTCGCGCTCCCACTCGTCCGGGGTGCGGCACTTTGCGGTCCAGGCGTGGATGGCGGCGATTTCGTCCCTGAGGGCGGCGTTGACGCGGCGGTGGCGCTTGAGGGAGTTGAGGCCGGTGAACTGGGGGGAGACGATGAGGGCGGCGAAGGCTTGGCCGCATCCGCCTGTTCCGGGTGCCCGGGGGATGAAGAGAGGGGGGCGGAGAGAGGGGAGAAGAAGAAAGAGGGGGTTCCATTCTCTCTGTTGCTCCTCCTGTTTGCTCTCGGCGGATAGGTGGTCATTCTGTGATATAGACACCCACATCCCTTTCTGGCTCCCTCTCATCCTCCCCCTCTCACTGGCTCACCCCCATCAGGCATCCCAAGTCAGCAAGCCTGAATACAGCAAGTGATGCGAGTGCGTGCTGACCCACCCGACATGTCCGTCACCTCGACGTGGACGGCGTCGAGGCGCTCCGTGATGGTCTGGCGCAGGCCGGCATCTGTGACGGCGACGTCGGCCATGCTGGGCTTCAGTCGGTGCCCAAGGTCTGGACGTTGGCTTCCGAGAATCTCCTTCGCTTTCGAGTCTGGGTGGCTGCTTGCTCTTGGCGTTGTTTGTTCCTGTTTCGAAAATTGTTCTTTTGTGTTGGCGTGACTTTGTTGCGGCAGCCGAGGAGAGGAGATGCGATTGATTAGATGCATTTAAATACAGAAAGTGTCTTAGCTGGTCCATGCTTACTTATGTCATGGCGCCGATGAGCTCATCGCAGTGGTGCTAAGGACTGAAGTCCCGCTGCGCTAACTAATCAATGCTGCCGCTCTTGGAAAAGAGCTTCTACGGGATAATATTCGCGTGAACAATTAATTGGCCGAGAAAAAAAAAAGAGGACGGAATCGAGCTTCCTTTTCCTCCTCCAGAGACATGCGGCCATCTCGACCCGGGCCCCGTCTCCGTTCTTTTTCGTCCACCGCCATCGTCACCTGTCCACGCCCCTCGCCAACGCCCCTCGCGCAGCTTCGAAACCCGCCTCCACCACTTGCCGGCAGCACCGCGCCTCGCCGCCGCTCCAGCATCCAGATCCGGAGACTCAGCTCATCCGCCGCTCGGCGCCAGCCCCAATCGCGCGTCATGGCCGCCACCGGCGCATCGGCACGAGGAGCCTGGGGCGCCTGGCAGGTCCGGCCGTCCCGGTTTACCCAGCTGGTGGCCGACTCGATGAGGAAGCTGTGCGATGCATGCTCTTGCTCTTGCCGCTACCCGTGTACTCATGCCCGTCGTTTAGGTATCCTGAAGAGCTCGCCGACCGATCGTGGGACAATGTCGGCCTCCTGGTCGGCAACGAAGAGACAGGGGACGAGAAACCAAAGGTGCTGGTGACCAATGACTTGACCTTTCAAGTCGCGGCCGACGCCATCGGCCAGGGAGCCAGCGTCATTGTCAGCTATCGTGCGTACAAGAAACCTCCTTCTTCCGTGTCACCTCTTGCTGACTTGTCCCCAAGACCCCTTCATCTTCTCCGGCCTCAAGTCCATCACGCACAAGGACCCTCAGCAAGCCACCCTCCTGCGCCTGGCCCAGGCCGGCATCGCCGTCTACTGCCCGCACACGGCCGTCGACGCCGCGCCCGCCGGCCTCAACACTTGGCTCGCCGACATCGTCTCGGGCCCCCACCGCTCCGCCCGCTCCGTCGCCGTCCCCTGCGCCCCCGCCGCCAAGGTCCCCGACTCGCACTCGCCCGCCGGCTACGGCGCCGTCGGCCACTTTGACCAGGCCGTGCCCCTGCCCGAGATCCTGCGCCGCCTCGCACGGGGCCTCGGCGGCCTGCGCCACGTCATGGTCGCCCGCCCCGTCGGCGCCGACGTGCGCGCCACGACGGTTCGCAGCTTCGCCGTGTGCGCCGGCAGTGGCTACGACGTGCTCAAGGGCGCCGACGTGGACCTCTTGGTGATGGGCGAGACCAGCCACCACTCGGCCCTGAGGGCGGTTCAGCAGGGCAGGACGCTCGTCCAGGTCTTTCACAGCAACTCAGAGAGAGCCTACCTCCACGACGTACTGCGGCCCCGCCTGCAGGAGCTGCTGAGAGAGACCGTGCCAGAGGCAGAGGTGGTCTTGAGCGAGCACGATCAAGATCCCTTTACGATTCTCGACGTGGGCGAATTGGACTGAGAAAGCGAGCACAGAAAACAAGGACACGGCCGTAATGTAGAGTAACGGAGGCGTCGGCATAGTCAGGGGGCGTGCGCGACGAAAACAGCCTCGAGAACTTGTTCGGCTTCCATTTCTACCGTCCTCTCGCGCTGCCGTCACCGGTTCGCATCCCTCGACGTCCTCTCCGACCCAGGCTCGCTCGTCGTCGGCCCAAACACGGCGTCTCCCTCGTCGATGCAAGCTTGAACGTCGTCGCCGCCCACGCCCCTGTCCATCCACGACACCAGCAGCCTTCGCGGCAGCTCCCACTGTCTCGACGCCTCGTCCGTCTTGCCCTGCCGCACCAGCTCGCGTAGCCGCTGCGGCGTCGCGAGCGCCTCGGCTGCAAGCTGTCTCGTCTTGCGTCTCCGTGCCTGTGCCTCTCTTGCTCTCCACTCGTCCGAGTCGGGTGCCGGCACTGTCTCGCGCGTCGCTTGCCGTATGGACGACGCTTGCCTGTATATTTGCGCAATGGCGGGGTCGAGGGTTGATGCCAGGGGTTTTAGAGGATCCATGTTGGCGCGCATCTGGGGACGAGGTTGCGTTAGCCCACCTGTCCTGCTCAAGGACTCTCTCAGCGATCAATTGGGACTTGAAGGGCAGTAGGGGCATGGGATATCGGAAGACACCTGGGCTAGATCAAGCAGCGACGCACCTTTCGTATCGTCTCGGTCGCTGTGATGAGCTTGCTATAGTTGTCGTAGACCAGGGCCTTCTTCTCGGCATCAAGTGCCCTGACCTCGCCCACAACTCGGGCATAGAGACGCAACAGATCCTCGAGGCTGCAACGCGCCACCAAGTCCTCAACATAGGCGACCGAGTCAAAGTCCGGGGCATCGAGGTCGCTAGCCGGCACCTCGGAGTCGGGAACCTCGATGCGCGGCAGCGCCGGCGGCGGCGGAGAGCGCAGCTTGTAGTACTCGCGGAGGGCGGCGCGGTTGGAGCGGCGCGGGGGACCACCGGCGGCCGCGGCACCGGCGGCGGGTGGAGGCTGTTGCGCATGGGGAGACTGCTGCCGCTGCGACGAGGACCATGGCGGCGCGTTGTCGACGGGGGATGCCACGCCGGAGCGGACGAGGTCGAGGGACGGACGGCTGGGCGGCGGCGAGGTGGGCGTGCTGGAGGGGCGGCGGAGGGGCGGCGGGTCGCGGGGGGAGGCAATCGTCGACATGGCCCCGGGGTCGAGGTGTGTTCGTGGGGGCGGAGGGAGGTCGGAAGGGAGTTGGGCGAGGAGGACGGCGTTGGAGCACGGAGGAGAGCTGGTTGAGGAGTGCGATGGCGGGTTTGCGCGATGAGGTTTTCAATGCTGCCTGGCGTATCAAAGAGGTGAAGCCGATGGCGCTCTTTCGGGAAGCGTCAATTTGCAAGATGATGGTGATGCAGAGGACGAAGCCTCGTGGCGGCAAGGGGGCGAGGCTGAGGCAAGCTGGCCCGCTGACGGGCGCTGCAGCACAGCACGGTAGCGGGCCGCAGCAGGGGCCCACAGAAGGCAGCTACAGGGGGTCCCCTTAGCCTTGCAGGCTTCCGCCAATGTCCGTCAAGAAGCACTACCTCGCCCACGCGGCCGAGCCTCGGCATCTCCAGTCCGTGGCTTCTCCGTACCGCGACCAACATCTCCGCTTCTTCACCTCTCCAACTTGTCGACGCTGCACACACACACACACACACACACACACACACACCCGTCCACCACCAGGCCGGTAGCCTCCAGGGGGAAATCGGGGGGAGGGGAAAGGTGCAGTTCCAAACACGCCAGGGCGAATTGATGATCAAAAAAAAGGGAGAAAGAAAGGCGCCGATGGACCTCATCCCCCAGCTCCGCGCCTCGCTGCTCGCAAACTCGCTCCCCGCGCCCTCGACCGCCTTCCTCACCACCCTGGTCGCCTCGCGCTCCCCGCCGCCGCCGCTGCCGTCGCTGCTCGCCACCGCAAAAGCGCGCCTGCTGGCCTGCGACCTGGCCTCGCCCTCGTCCGCGGCGCTGCTCGACCCGTCCCTGCTGCCCGCCCTGCCCGCCGACGCCGCCGACGCCGCCGCCGCAAGCACGAAGCTGCCCCGCGACGTCCACGTCCAGGTCCTCGACGTCGAGAACCTCAGCCTTGCGCGCTGGGACCAGATCGAGCAGCTCGAGGCCGTGGCCCGCGGCGAGCGCTCCCGCGGGCGCCAGGTTGTTCGTGTCGCCGCCGACGCCGACGACGACGACGATGGCGCCAATGGTATCCGCGACGCCGCCCATGACGCTGCAATGACCGAAGGCGATGGCCCGCCGCCCCAGCGCGCTGCCGCCGCCGCGGGGGCCGGGGCAGGTGCAGGACCTTACGCAACCCACCGGCTCGTCCTGCAGGACTGCCAGGGCAGCCGCGTCTACGCCATCGAGCTCCGCCGCATCGACCGCATCGGCGTCGGCAAGACAACCATTGGCGAGAAGATGCTCCTCCGCGCCGGCACCGTCGTCGCCCGCGGCATCGTCCTGCTCACCCCGGAGACGTGCCTGCCCCTGGGCGGCAGGGTGGAGGCTTGGCACGAAGCCTGGGCCGAGGGTCGCTTACAGCGGCTCAACGAGGCCGTGGGCGGTCATCGCCCGCGGTGAGGTTTCGAGACGCATTTGTTGTGGCCCGCCGTGTTTCGCCAACTATTCTCCCTTGTTTTTTTCTGCTCAAGAAATGATACCCAGTCCTGCCTCTTTTTTCTTCTTCCTTTATCGCGTTCGATGTTCATTCAAATACCATCCTAGCTAGCTCCCGCTGTTGTCCCTTCGTGAAATATATCAAGGATGCACAGCGGAACGTCAATGGACTCGCATCGCCCTCCACCATCTAGACAGCTTCCGTTGCGACCCGGAGCGCCTCCCATCCCGCCTTCTCCCAGGGCGCGAGGAGCGCCGCCTTTTGTGCATCGGCCACCATGCCCGTCCCGGCGTGCGCGTGCGCAATGTGCTGTGCCTCCAGGGATCCCCTTGGCGGCAGCCCGCGGGCGGCCACCTTGAGCGCCATCTGCGCCGCGTGGCCGTCGCCCGTCGCCTCGGCCAGCGAACTCCAACCGTGGGGCAGATGGGGATGGAGCATAATGTCCTCCTGCACCTGCGTCAACACGTCCTGCTTCGTGTGCCCCTCGCCCATGCCGGCAATGGCTCGGAGCACTGCGCCTATCTGCCACTGCTCCGTCACCGTCACCTTGTCGCTCGCCCGCAGCCCGTGCAGCTCCTCCACCACCGCCTCCAGGCTGCTCCCGTCCTGGTCCAGAAGCGCCACGACGCCCAGTAGCAGCACGCTCTGCACATGTTCCGGCTGCTTTTCGATGACTCCGTATAGAGTCGCCCGTGCTCTCTCTCGCGCCGCCTCTGATCCTTGCGCCCACAAGACCTGCGCCAAGAGGCAGGCTGCGTCTGGGTTGTCGCCCGATTCCTCGAGCGCCGCTTCAAACCGCTTCTCTGCCTCTGCAAACTCGTCAAGGTGGAATTGACCCAGGCCCACAGTCAGGTGCGCCGAGAGCCTGGCCTTCTTCCTCTGCTCACTCGTCAACTCGCCCTCCGTCTCATCGCCGCTAAGCCCCAGGGCCATCTCGCCACACTCCACGGCTTGCTGGTACGAGCCCGTAGCCAGATACGCCCTGGCCAGGTCCGTTTTGGCTAGCGTGAACCTCGAGAGGCTATCTGCCGACTCCGTCGTCTCGTACTCGGCCTCGATGACGCTACATATATTTTCCAGACTCTGCAAAGCTCGCGACCTGTCACCGGTCCGTTCCTGGAATAGTGTCGATAGGTGGACAAAGGCGAGATCCTGGGGTCGCAGACTTCGCACCTGGCCCAGCGCGAAGAGCGGCTGGATAAGTGACGCTGCGATCATACCCGGCGGAGCGCTCAAGGTGTGGTCGAACACGGATGCGGAATAATGCTGACGGCTTAGCAACGACGAGGAATCTGCAATGTCCATGGCGTGCATGAAGAGCCCTCGGGCCTCCTTGGCATCGCCGAGCAGCAGCGCGACAAACGCTTGCCCCAGCCATGCGTGTGCGTAGTCTGGATCTGCCGACTGCGCTCGCGTGTACGCTTCGTTGGCGAGCTTCATGTCCCCCGACAGCAGCGCCAGAGTTCCCAGGTTGGTCCACCCCACGGGGCTGCGCTCGTTCAGGTGCAGGCTTCTGGCGAACGCGTGTTGCGATACGGGCGGGTTGATCTCGCTCGTCACCACGCCCAACGCGTTCCAGAATTCCGAATTGCCGCTCTCCAGCTCAATGGATCGCTTGAAGGCCCGCACCGATGCCTTGAGATAGCTGCTCGACTTTTTGCGCAGATGTGAGGGGAGACAGGCGTGAGCCCGGAACTCAGCCCATCCCAGGTTGTAGTGAGCCACGGCTCGTGCATGCACGTCGCCGGACGAAACATATATCGCCTGCTTATGGCACAGAATTGTCGCATGCACGCATCTCGTGAGGTCCACCCCCGTCTGCTCATCGTTGGCGTATATGCCCTTTGCGTAGACGACGTCGGTGCCGACCTTGTCGACACTCGTGAGCAGGTCGAATGCCTGCTGGTCGCTGCTGTGCAACAATTCTTTGATGGCCTGGGTGGGAAAGTCGGCCAAGCGGCTTTGGACTGATGAAAAGATGGAGCACGCGTCGGCGATGCTCTTCCAAAAGTTGAACGTCTCCCGAACGTGTCCGCTCGTGGTGGCGGCAAAATCAACCGTGTCGATGGCTAGCTGTACGGCCTTTCCAAACAGACCCTTTTCCACGCTCGCAAGACCGCTTTCCACCATTGTTTGCATGAGCGCAATGACAACGCCCTCCTCCCCTGCATGCGTTTCCAAGACCGACTGGTACAGGGCGATGGACTCGTCAAACTCGCACAGCTCGCGTCGAATGTTGGCAAGCATGTACTTGGTGAACCACGAGTCCTCCAAGACATCTCCTTGGGCGCCTGGCTCCAGACTCTGCGCTTGTAGGATGGCCTTGGTCGCAGCGATATATCGTCCAGAGCTATGGTAGCTCTCCCCCAACCCAACCCACGAGTGATAGTCGTTGGGCGAGAGTCTCAAGGCCGACTGGAAAGAGACGATGGCCTTGTGAAACTCCTGCTTGTTTAATTCAGCAACACCCAGTGCGGAGAACGGCCAGCTGATTCCCTTTCTTTTGGACCCTGGCGGGGGCTTCACTTTGCCAGAGTCGACCACCCGCCGCGCCACCAGCTCGACACGATCCCAGTCCGCGTCCTCGGCAAAAGACCGAGCCAGCCGTTCGGCGGCGACAACTTCCGCAGAGGAGAGCTCTAGCGCCTTCTGGAAACAGCGGCGTGCCCTCTTCCGGTCTTTGGCGTAGTCGCTGTAGAAGATACCGAGGCTGGTATACGTCGGGGCGTGGTTCAGGTTGTTGTTGAGCGCAGCCAGCCAGTATGCATATGCACTCTCGCCCTTGCGTTGCTTTCTCGCTTGCCGGCTCGTGTCCAGGTTCCAGACGCAGCATCCGACGCGGTACTGGGTGTCTGCGAGCAGGTCCTTGTCGACGGCGTCTTGCTGCTCGAGCGGTTTGATACAGGTCAAGAGTTCATCCCTGGCCATCGGCCAGTCCCCCTTCAGGGCCTTGACCCAAGCCGCCTCCGACTTGATGCGGAGGTTGGAGGTGTCCCTCTCGAGGGCCCGGCCGAGGAAATCGATGGCCTGGTCGAATTCTTGCTCCTCCTCAAAGATCAACCCGACACCAATCAGTGCCGAGGTGCAAGTCTCATCACGCTCGAGAACGCCATCAAACATGGCTTTTGCCTCTTGGTGGTGCCGTGGAGACTGGTAGTAGACCAGGGCCGTGGCAAGACACACCGAATAGGCATCTTGCGTGTTCTGAAATTGCAACCCGATCCTTGCGCGCTCCCTCGTCACGAACTGCTGCGCCTTGCGCATGAACTCGACAGTGCTCTCGTACTCGCCCAGCTGCAGAAAGTAATGGCCGACGAGCCGGTACGCCAGAGTTGATTCCATGGTGCTCATGCCCTCGGTGATCATGATCAGGCGGTCCTCGTCGGTCAGCGGCACGAAAGATGTAGGGGCGCCACCGTCTTCGTCATCGTCCTCGCTGTCGTCTGACGCCACCGCCGTGGCCTCCTGAGACTCGACCTTTTTCGCAGCAGGAAAGGGCGAAAAGGTGGCGGTCAAATATGCCGTGATGACCTTGTATAGATCACTATCTGGAAAGAAGGAGCAGTAACTCCGCAGCAAGTCGGCGTCCCAGTCCACAATTTCCTTGTTGTCTTGCCAGTTGACAGCAATGTCCCAGGCAAGTTTGAAAGGGTGTTTGATGATGACCATATCCTTGGCCAGGCCGAACACGGCAGCCTGCTGCTCTGGCTTGGCTGCCGGTGGCGCGACGAGAAGGCGGTCGTAGCAGTACTGAAGCAGCTTCTCTTCGTAGAGCCGCCTCAGGTCATCGTCGCTGGTCCAGTCAATGAGACGGCGATAGATGTACTCGAGTTTGCTCTGGCCATAGACTTCGCGCTTGACCTCTACGGTGACGTCGCTGAGTTTGGCACCAAGTCGAGTGCGTCGCTCGCCGATGAGAGTGTTTATGCGCTTCTTCTCAAACTCTTGGAGGATGTGCGCGATGGTTTCGTAGGTCCTCGCCGGCTTGGGAAATCGGCCCTCCAAGATGGGGTACAGAGGGCTCTCTGGGAGCTGAATCCATAGGGCATCCGCGTACTGCAGCTGGTCACCATGCACCCTGGCAAAGTCGACAAACTTGTCCACGACGTCTTGGCATTTGTACATGTCGTCTGCATCGTGAAAGATGCGGGCCAGGCTGACCACGGCGCGCTGGTAATTGGCCAGCTTGTTAGTGCCTTGCCTCTCGTGCAGCTTGATGAGTCCCTGGAACGCTGGCGCATCCTGGGGCCGAAGCGACGTGGCTGCTAGGTAAGCCTTTTCTGCCTCTTCCGGCTTGTTCTTTTGGTCCAGCGCAAAGGCCAGGAAGATGTGCCTGGTGGACTCAGCATTTCATGTCCGAATTCATGTGCTTCTGTGCGCACTCACCCTTGGTAGCTCTTTGGCTCCTTGCGTAGAAGCTCCTGGGCCTTGACTATGGCTTCGTCAAAGTCTTGCTGCCGAATGGCATCGTTGATGGACTTGAGCATTGCCTTGAGGTTCGACATGATGCCGGCGCTTCGGTTCTGCCCTCTTAAAGACTCTTCAAGAGAAGGTTTCTACTGTAGTTCAAGTTTCGAAAGGTTTCTCGTCATGACGGATGCTTTGGGAGCTTCGATTTCGGGAGCCGCGGTCATCGTTTGCTCCGTGGTGAGGTTCGTGATGAGCTCTAGTGGGTTGGCATGACTCCCTCCCTAGGTACCGGTACCCCGTACCTACCCATGTTATTCACTAGGTACCTAAGTAGCTGATGACAGATTTACTGTTAGCCGGGGATACCCCGCCGTCGAGGTCACATGTCGCGACCACTGGCTGTCGCCTCCTCCCCGACTGCTGGGCATTTGACTAGCTAAATACCCTTGTAATCAGACCGAATTGAACTTTACTGAAGCCATGGTGCATCTCGTGGCGCATAATTCTACCGGCTACGTCGCTCAACGGCCGCTCCCTGCAAGCCCAGGCAGCAATGAGGGCTGGCAGCCTCATTGTCGAAGAGCATTACTAGTCTATCTGGGCAACGGCTCGGTAGGCAGGGGCAGCAGTCGGGCAAGCTGTCAATCAAGCAGCCAGTCGAACAACCGGTCAGCCAGTCGAGCAGTCAAGTGGGCAGCCAGTCGAGAAATCAATCGAGCTCCTGCTGACAGCCTGACAATACCGTAACACTCTTGTCGAATCCCCGCACGGCAATGATTGCGAAGCAACTCCCAAGGTTGTACGGTCCAAGCCCGCCATCCAACGGGATGCGTCATTTCATGACTTGGTCAGACCTAAATCGAGTGTGAGATGATGCCGGAGCGGCAACACACTTCAGCACGGATCCAAAACACCCGACGCGTCTTCGCATTCATGGCGACCTGAATAAGGAGCCAAGTGCACTGGACACAGCCTGGCTCAGCTGAAGTAGGGGGCCACGATGGCTTGAGCTGTGCACCAGGAACCGCATTGTGCGACGTGAGCCGAAGCGCGGCGTCCAATGGCATTGCTACTAAATACTAGGCCAAGGAAACAAATGACGAGCAACGCACTGGGCAGACTCGAACATGACGTTGACTCAAGGTAAGTAGACAATGCCTTGTCCTAGGCCGCCCAAATGCGAGACGGCTGCATCTACTTTTGGTGCCCAGGACTCTCAATAGTGCAACAACAGGGGTGTCGGGTGTCATGTGCCAATAACGACGAGCGTTGGTGCCTGTTGGTGGCTTTTGCCTTGCGGCTACGGAGTACCGTTCGCCTCGTCCAGACCCCGGCGCGGGTCGCCTGACATTGGCCATGCTCGTCTCTTGCTCGCAAACGCCATGCTCAGCCTCCACATTTGGCTATGTTTGTGATGCGACGGCCTGTTGTACTGAGCTGGTGGGCGTCCTCAGCTACACTTGGCTCCGAGGTCTAGAGCCCCTGATGGGATACGGTGCCTTCTCGTGGCGCCCGCAAGTACTTGCTACGTGTTGGCTGGGCCCATGTCACAGCTCGGCAGAGTCCTAGTCTGCTCGTATACAGCGTTCCAGGCGCTTGATGCTGTCAAGTCGGGCGAGCCCGAACTTCTCCCACCGTCACTCTACTCCCCTCCGGCTTCCTCGCTTGTTCCCAGTGCTTCCCACGGCAGTCACCTCCTTGAATCCATCACGGCTATACCGATGAGCCGCAAGACATTTTCTCACGAGAACCATGAAAAGTTCGCGGCGCAAGTGCGCAACAGGACAACCAATGATGGCGCCGTCATCGAGAATGCTCTGGGTATGATGCTATCCCCTCATGACCATGGCGGAAGCTGACGCAAGAGCATACGCAGCACACATGACGGATTCCGAACTAGAAGAGGACGTGAGACAGTTTGCCGAGTCTCACTTACGGTCTGTCCCGTACGAAACCATTCTGCGCGCCGCGAGGGTGGCCAAAGACAAACGCATATACGACGAGGTTGCGGCGAGGCCGCGTTTCAACGTGAGAGGCCGTCTGCCCGTCCACCTCACCCCCGAGGAGAGGGACGCTCTGTGCAGGGAGAAGAATGTTACGTTTAGCGAAAAGGGCATGCGCATCGTCATTGCCACCGTCTCTCTGGCAGCTCTTTTGCAAGGTGAGCTTCCCCGGTTACATCGTCGTCCTGGTCCAAGCCCTGACTCGTCTGTTTCCCCAGGCTTCGTCCAATCTTCCTTCAACGGGGCGTCTCTGTATGCGGGCCAGTGGGGTTTGACGTTGCCGGACAAGGAAAAAGACATCACCGGCGATGTCTGGCGTCTCGGGGCCGCCAACTCGTCGCCATGGTTCTTCGCCGCCCTGGTGGGCTGTCCTCTCTCGCTGCCCATCAACTATTGGTTCGGCAGACGGGGCGCAATAACCACGGCGGCCTTTCTGATCCTAGCAAGTTCGATCGGCGCGATATTCGCAACCAACTGGGTGCAGCTGCTTTGCGTCAGAATCGTCAACGGCCTAGGTTCGTCTATCACGCCTCTTGGGCTGGAGCCCTTGTTAACAACCACCCCTAGGCATGGGCATCAAAGCTGTTAGCACCCCCATCCTCGCTTCAGAGACCGCTGTGGGCTACTGGCGCGGCTCAGCCATTCTCGCCTGGCAGCTCTGGTATGTGCACAAACAACATCCCAGAATGGCTGTACGCGGGCCTGACAAGCGAAAGGGTTGCTTTTGGCATCATGCTGGGCTTTTCTTTCAACATGATTTACACCAACGCCAGTTCTCCCCGAACGACTCTCGCCCTGATCCAGGGCGCGCCTCTGGTCCCGAGCCTGGCCCTTCTTATCCTCGCCCGCTTCTGCCCAGAGTCCCCTCGCTATCACCTTATGAAGGGGCCAAACTACAGCGTCGAGGAAGCGTACCGAGTTTTGCTACACGTCCGGAACACCCAGGTGTGTCCTCCCTGCAGCATGTCCCTTTGGACCTGCGTGCTTCCATTTCCTGTCTCAATGTCTAACGCCGTGTCAACCCAGTTGCAAGCTTTACGAGATTTGTACCTTGTCCACAAGGCGCTCGAACAGGAGCGAGTTGGCATCAGCGACTGGGATCCACAAAACGCCGCCTTGTCCCCGGGCTTTGTATGGGTTACTCGCGACTTTTTCACACAGTTTAAGCAGCTGTTCCAGCAGCGGCGGCTGTACAATGCGCTGATTTCGGCTTCGACAGTCAATCTAGCGCAACAGCTCTGTGGAGGTGGGCTTCCATCCTCTCATGATCACCACGGGGCGTACATATTGGCTAACTTTGCGGCTCGCAGTCAATGTTCTCGCGTTTTACTCTGGTTGGTCGCTTTCCTCGGCAGCTTCATCATGACGCACGCGCTGACGGACAGGCAGGCAACATTTTCAATCCCGAAAACAAGCATACGCTGGAAGCAATGGCCTATAGCCTTGGCTTCGGTTTGTCACCCTCCTAGTAGCAAGCACTCGCCAAAACTGACCATGAGTAGGCGCCATCAACTTTCTGTTTGCATTGCCGGCCATCAAGAGCATAGACACACTAGGGCGAAGAAAGTGGCTGCTCACTACTTTGCCCTTTATGTCGTTGTTCATGCTGGGAGCGGGGCTGGCAGGACTCGTCAATGACGCTGGGAAGCGAAGAGGGCTAACGGCCTTGTTCTTTTACCGTGAGTCGCGGGTGCCCTTTCATCTGCGCCGCGAGTTCTAATGCAGTTGGAAGTGTTCGCCGTCGCCTACTCGCCTGGCTTGGGCCCTATACCATTCACGCTTGCCTCGGAAAGCTTTCCCTTGTCGCACCGCGAAGCCGTACGTCCTATTTTATTATGGACTGGGTGGCAAATACACTAAACATTTGCAGGGAACCGCGTGTGCAATCTCAACCAACTTGTTTTTCGCGGGCCTGCTCTCCATCTTCTACCCGAGGTGGGTACCGAATCAGTCATCCTGAGCCGCTTGTGCCCCTTGACTGACAGTCCACGCAGCATCGATGGGGCTCTCGGTCAGGTCGGGTCGCTGGGGCTTTTCAGCGGACTCAACATCGTGGCCCTGGCCCTGGTGTTCCTGTTTGTCGAAGAAACAAAGAGACGAAGCCTGGAAGAGCTCGACCACATCTTCGCCGTGTCGAAGCGAAAGTTTATGCGCTTTCAAATCACGGAGCACCTGCCGTGGCTGATGAGACGCTACTTGTTTGGCGCTCAGTACCCACGGCCGGAGCTGTACAGAGATTTGATTTGGGGGCCGGCGGACGAGGAAGAGCTTTCATCGCAGCTGGATATAATGAGTTACATGGGGAGACAAGATCAAGCGTCGCCGACTGCAATGAAGAGTGAGAGGGGCGGGGCGGGCCGGGGCCAATACGCCGTCGAGATTGACGACGGCCACTCGCGTTATCCGCCTCCACGAGTCCCGTTTGCAAGGGATTGGTCGTAATCTGGGCATGAAGGAAGGAGTCGCTCTGGCTCTCACAGCGAAGGCAGCCTTATCGCCGCCCATCTGCAGTCTGAGCTTTATGAGGTGGTAGGCTCGGGACAAGAAAGTGTCCGTCCCCACTGTTTTAACAAAGTCGTCTCCCTGAAGCTATCGCCGCACCTTTGTGGACCGCGCCCCTAGCGGGACGTGGGGAGAGCAAGGGAGTCGACGTCATACAAGCAGGCCCCGTCATGGGCCGACTCTAATGCATGTATTAATTACATATGTGACGGGCCTGGGTTTCGCAAGGCTCGAAGGAGATGTAGTTCTGTCGACGAGCGAGCTTCGGTTCGTTGAAAGGAGCAGGAGGAGTTGACAGTTTGGCGCAGTCCCGTGGTTGACAGTTAAGATTTCATCGCGGGACTGCAGGTCACCTGTCATGTCATCGGGAGGGCTCGCGTGACGAAGAGGGCCGTGACGAAACACAAAAGTGACAAGAATTGTAGTCTTGCACCATTCTGGACTTCATTTCTTTTACGGGTGATTTCTTCATCTCCCTGTCTTAATTGTCATACATGCGATTTCGGATTTAAAACCATCACTCTTAGCGCTTCGACCCTCGGCAAAGAACCAGCTGGGACCTGGAAGCTATCGGGTACCATCAATGGAAAGTACTGTACGCACTGCACTGCATAGTAATACCTGCCAGCACTGCTTAGTGGCTCGCGTAGTGCCGGGGGGCGCCTGTGCGCGCCGGACATAAGCTGTCCAGTCCCACCAACCAAGTCTCCAGGAGCCTCCTCTCCTTGTCATCTCCCTGCCTTTGCATCCCCTTTCACTCACCCGCCTCCATTTTCCACGAGCACGCTCGGCCGGCCGCACGGAGACGATGGCTTCCTTTCGCTTGGAAATCGAGGATGGCCAGTTCCGTGACCGCCACGGCCGGCAGGTCGTCCTCCGCGGCATCAACATGGCCGGCGACTCCAAGCTCCCGAGCGAGCCCAACCAGCCGTCGCACGTCGTCGACGACTTCTTCGACGGCGACAGCGTCACCTTTCACCAGCGTCCCTTCTCCAAGGAGGATGCGCCCACTCATTTCGCCAGGATAAAGCGCTATGGCTTCAACACGGTTCGCTACATATTCACCTGGGAGGCAATCGAGGCCGCCGGCCCCGGCAAGTACGACGAGACCTTCATCCAGCACACCATCGATATTCTGAGGATAGCAAAGTCGTATGGGCTCTATGTTTTCATGGACCCTCACCAGGACGTCTGGTCGCGCTTCACCGGCGGCTCCGGCGCCCCCATGTGGACCATCTATGCCTGCGGCCTGAACCCCGAAAGCTTCGTTGCCACCGAGGCCGCCCTTGTCCACAACACCTGGGCTGAGCCCGACAAGTTCCCCAAGATGATCTGGGCCACAAACTACTTTCGCCTCGCCGCCGGCACCATCTTCACCCTCTTCTTCGCCGGCAAGGACTTTGCCCCAAAGTGCGTCATCGACGGCGTCAACATCCAAGACTACCTGCAAGGCCATTTTGTCAATGCCTGCGCCCATCTCGCCAGGCGCATACACGAGGCCGGCGACCTCGAGGAACAGGTCGTCGTGGGCTGGGAGAGCCTCAACGAGCCCAACAAGGGCATGGTTGGCTACGCTGACCTGGCCGTCATCCCCAAGGAGCATCCCCTGAAGAAAGGAACCTGCCCGACCATGTGGCAGACCTTCTTGACGGGAATGGGGCGCGCCTGCGAGGTTGACACCTGGGATATGGGCGGCCTGGGGCCCTACAAGACGGGAACGACTCTGGTTGATCCCCGGGGCGAGGTGGCCTGGCTGCCGAAAGACTACGACGACTCCAAGTACGGCTGGAAACGAGACCCAAACTGGAAACTGGGCGAGTGCATCTGGGCCCAGCACGGCGTGTGGGACCCTTCCACCGACACACTCCTGAAGAAGGACTACTTCCACAAGAAGCCCGCCACCGGCAAAACGCTAGACTATCCCGAGTTCACCAACACGTACTTTATGGACTTCTGGAGAAAATATAGTCGGGCTTGCCGGAGCCAGCACAAGAACTGCATCATGCTGCTGCAGTATCCGACGCTGGAGCTGCCGCCCCTGATCAAGGGAACCGAGGACGACGACCCGAGGATGGCGTTTACGCCTCACTTTTACGACGGCATCACGTTGATGACGAAGCACTGGAACAGCACCTGGAACGTCGATGTCATCGGGGTGCTCCGAGGGAAGTATCTCCACCCCGTCTTTGCCATCAAGCTCGGCGAAACGGCGATTCGCAATTGCCTCAAAGAACAGCTGGCAACTCTGCGGCAAGAGGGGCTGGATCGCACCGGTAAACACCCATGTATCCTGACAGAGTTTGGCATCCCCTATGACATGGACGACAAGAAGGCATATAAGACGGGCGACTACTCGAGCCAGTCGGCGGCCCTTGATGCCAACTACTTTGGCGTCGAGGGCTCGCAGATAGAGGGGCATTGCCTGTGGCTCTACTGCGCGACCAATGACCACGAACGAGGCGACCAGTGGGATGGCGAAGACTTGTCTATTTTCTCTCTCGACGACAAAGTGCCACCTCAGTCTCCCCTTCCCAAGATCACTCTGCCCAACCAGTCGGCGACCAGCCTCCTGCGTCTCTCTGCCATGAACAGGGAGGGGGGCGACGACGAAACCGTGACGCCCGGCAACCTTCAGCGCACCCTCACGAACCCGTCCATCAGCTCTAGCATGTCGGCCAAGGACCCCGAATTGACAAACGCGCCTGGCTACCGTGCGGCCGAGGCCTTTATCCGACCGACACCGACGGTGGTGGCCGGAGACGTCATCACGAGCGGCTTTGATCTGCGGCGATGTACCTACAGTCTCAAGGTCAAGGCCCCCAAGGCAGCGACGGACGAGGTGCCCACCATTGTGTTCCTGCCCGAGTTTCACTTCCCCAAAGACCAGTGCGAGGTGACGGTGTCGTCTGGCAAGTGGGAGATTAGCTCAGACGAAGACGAGGGCCCTTGGCTGCAGAGGCTGCGGTGGTGGCATGCGGCTGGTGAGCAGAGTCTGACGGTGCGAGGGACAGTCAGGCAACATAACGCTCTGCAGGGGTCGGCCGAAGAAGCGGGCTACCTGGAGCAGTGCCAGCAGGGCTACGGGTTCAACATTGGAAGCTGTGTTGTCATGTAACCAGAGGGTCGTTTGAGATTCTGAAGGACGCGGACAGGTTTGCTTGAAGAAACGCCGCTGGTTGGAGTTGGCAATGGGCGGGAGTCTTGGTTGTTGGATTGGGTCAAGGCGTTGGCGCGACGCTCGTGGGCATGCATCAGTTATCTGAGGCGATGGGATATGGTGGGAACAGGGCACTCTTTGTCCGCATCAGTTGTTTTGTTTTCTTGTCTGCATTCACACCCTTTCTTCGGAGAGAGCTTGGGCGGGTCGCTAGAGCTAGAGCGGGGGCTGGATGAGCCAAAGGTGCAAACAGGCAGGCTTGGAGATCACAGCGGTTGCAAATCTAACCGAGGCTCGGTTGCGCAGACTAGATATCTTTGCAGCTGGTTATCAACACGAAATAGAGCGATGAATTTTTTATGCTAAACTGTTTATAACGGCGCGGGACAATGATGCGACTGATGATGCGGGGACGGTGTTTCGATCCAAGAGACTTGTTAAAGACTGTGGCAGCAAGAAGAGAGAGAGAGAGAGAGAGGTCAGCTGGGGGCACAGAGTTGGCCTGGCCGTTGGCACGGAACTTGGCCGTGCCGGTACAGCGTCCGTCAGGGCGTGTAATCAGCCAATGGGAAGCAACCTCTGCCGAAGTGAGTCTCGGTCGTGTCTTTTTTTCCTTTTCCCAATCCTTCTTTGCTTTTCCTTGTCTCTTTGAGGCGGGGCTGGGGATGCTGTAAAAGCCTCTCTGCAGTCGAATGCAGCTTGAAGGGGACTTGGCTGGTTGAGATTGGCTGCGAGAGGATGCAAGTTGTGTCCAAGAGGTGAAGAGGGTTATTTCCGTAGATGTCTGTAAGAACCCACCCCCGGATACGGACATACGGGGCCGCTTATTAACACAGACCGCTTCGGCGAGCCAAACAAGCAATTTCCCTCCGACTCGGCGGGGACCATTGACTGATGGCCATGGATGCTTGATGCAACCAGCAACAGGGACGACGGCCTCATTCTTATCCGCTGCGACAGGAAGACGAGGTCGCGCTCACGGCTCGCGGCCCAATCGCTCCCCTCGCCGCTCCTCAGCTTCTCTCTGACACCCTCCTCGTCGTCTTCGTCTTCCCCTCTCTCTCACCCGCTCTCGCGCCTTGTCTACCACCGGCCTTTGCCCATGGGACGACAACGCATTTGCCCCCGCACCGGCGTCCTCGTCTGAGCAGCCGGCGTCGACGGCAGACGACATTCCCGGCAGTCCGCACCCCGGCCGGGCAGCTTACCGGACCGGGCTTCGGCCAGACTGCAGAGCGCGCGCCCTCTCCCGAAGCTGAGCCAGCCTGGACGGGTCTCCTTGTCCCGGGCAACGGCTGTCACCTGGCCAGCGATTGCTCTCAGGGCCATCCATCCAGCTCTGGACTCGACCGTCTACGCGGCGGCTGGCCTTGGGTCAATCGCCGACAATCATCCATCATGTATCAGGGCGGCCAGAGACATGTCTCGGCCAACGATGGCACCCGAGCCTTTCCTCCTCCGCCTCCCATCTCGCCGCCCATGGCCGGAACTCCCATGAACAACATCATGGGCATCCCCCCGCCGCCTCCCCCGAGATACCCCTCCGCCGCCTCCGCAAACGTCATCCCGCCTCCTCCCGGTCCTCCCCCCGGACCTCCTCTCGCCAGCGCCGCCGCCCTTGGTCAGCCGCCGTCGTGGCGCGGCAACTACGGACGCATGTACGAGACACACGGCCCTCTCTCTCTGCCGCTGCCGCATCCTTCCAGCCAGCACCAGCCCTACAACCCCAATAAGTTCCACGCCCACATGGCCGCCGGTCAGTCCTTCGCCATCCCGCCGCCGCCTCGGCCGAGCGATGCGATGAGCGCCACATATATCCCCACGGGCGAGACATACGGCGAGGGCGTCGGCATCCCGGGCTTCGGCGTTGGCGAGTCCACCATGTCCTCGAGCACCCTGAGCTCCTGGCACGGCGTCGCGTCCCAGAGCGGCACCGACACAAACACCACGACGCCCCTCGACGACGCCGGCACCAGGGACAGGCTCTACATGGCCTCCCACTCGAGGGGCCTGTCTAATGCCTCCAGCTCCGTCGTCAGCAGTTCCGTGCATCCAGACACAATAGCGCAGTGGCCCCTCGACACCGTCCTCATCTGGCTGGCCCATAACCAGTTCTCA
This sequence comes from Hirsutella rhossiliensis, assembly GCF_020360975.1. Taxonomy (NCBI): domain Eukaryota; kingdom Fungi; phylum Ascomycota; class Sordariomycetes; order Hypocreales; family Ophiocordycipitaceae; genus Hirsutella; species Hirsutella rhossiliensis. Next base: position 2,500,283 of record NW_025408678.1, on the reverse strand, counting down.
AAGGACTGGCAGGAGACATTCAAGGGGCTAAACCTGCACGGCCTCCAGTTCCTCGAGCTGGGCAGCCTGCATGGCGGCCGCGGCAACTTTGGCATGATGCACCAGAAGGTCTATCCGCGCCTGGCCCAGGAGTGCGCCAACAGCGGCACCGGCTGGGACCAGCCACGCGAGCGCGAGGAAGGGAAGCGCATGAGGCGCCTCATACGCGGCATTGTCACCGGCAAGTCTGCGGACCAGTCCAAAATGACGAACTCTCATGCCCGCAAAGAATCGCTCACGGCTGGCCATGGAAACAACCTGCCCAGCGCCGGTACTGACCCGGCAGACTCGCCCAATGTAAGTGCTCTCTCGCCTGTCCCCGTCGCGAATTCGGCGAGTTGCAGCATATGTATAGATTGCGCTGACAAGCAGGCAGACTCTCATGAACACGTCCGAAACCAGCTTCTCCGCCCGGCGCTACTCTCAGTCACAGTCGCGGTCCACGACTCTGCCCACCCTCAACAACGGCACCATGAGCTCCGACGCAAGCCATCGCTTGGCCCTCAAGCACGTCGACACGGAGACCGGCAGGCGGCTCAGCCCCATTACCAGCGAGCTCGCCGAAGGGGGCACCTTCTGGGGAGTCTCTTCCCGGACAGACAGCCCTGGCGGCAGCCCGGGTCCCCAGTCGGCCCTCTTTCCCTCGGTCACGACGCCGATCCTGTCAGCCTCGACCCCCGGATCCGCCAAGTTTGGACACCGTTCCCGCAACAGCACCGACTCGGTGTCCTCGAGCGCCGCGATTTACGGGTCCGGGGTTCCCACCGAAGCTGCGGCGATGCTCGCTCGGGGCATGAGCCTCGGCGAAGTCATGGCGGCGGGGAGGCATCCTCCCGACGCACGTTCCAAGAATTCGTCTCTTGACTTTGGTGACAGGTCGGCTGGCCTGGATGGCCCCGCCTCGGCCAAGGACTCCAAGAGCTTCCTCAGCTTTCTCTCGCGCCGTAAGCGAGCGACGAAAGAAGATGGATCCTTTCCGTCTCCAGACGACTTTGACTCTCCCGAATCGCCCAACACCACGCACAAGCCTACGTCACTGGGCTACCGCGCTGCAGGCGGCAGCGATACCCACCTAGACCCGCCCGGGTCGAGCTTTGGTGTCAAGGACGGCAACGACTTTGCACCGCACCAAAAGGTCAATCGAGCCAGTACCGTCAAGACGTATGTCTTGGCTACCATGGACCACTGGAACTACCGCATGTGCGACATCACCGATGCGGATTCGGCAGGAGAGATTCGCCAAGCCATCTGTGCGAACCTGGGCTTGGCCGAATCTGAACAGTTGTTGATTTACGCGACGGAACTCGGGAATTTCGATCACAGAGAGCCTCTGGACGATCAGCAGCTCCTTATCAATAAGCGGGTCAGGGCTGACTCTTCGGGAACGCTCAAATTCTTCGTTGCCTCTGGAAGTGGTCCGGGCTCCAGAGTAGCCAGCGGAGTGCCCGCGTCTCTGTCTCCTGGATATCTGCCCCCGGGCATGGATGAGGAGGCTTATGCACGCCTCAATGGCCGGCATCGATCGAGCTCTTCGCCACCGACGTCCCGGTCAAACACCCTGTCAGGAGACAGGATGGACGAGAAAACCCTGGCTCAGGAGGCCAGCGAGTACAGAGCCGAGATTGAGCGGAAACAACGCGAATATCTGGCTAAGAGAAAACAAGCGAATAAGAGGGAAAGTCCTACAGCGCTAGAGCTTGCTGCAGGATACGGAATCGTCGGCCGGAATGTGGACTTTGACCAGCCGCGGAATTCGCCTTTCGAAGACAAGAAGCCAGACCAGCTCTTCCCGCAGAGGAAACCGCCTGCGCCTCCCAGCGACCCTTCCGCGACCCTGATCAAGGCCAACTCGTTGAGCAGGAAATCCGGTCAGAGCTTTTCGGCACTGGCCGGAGGCCACGATGGCCATCCCCCCCTGAGGCGCCCACCGTCGACCCCGGCTGGAGACAGCGGGGGCCTAGACTCAGGCCTGAAATCTAAATACGCGTCCCAGTCCTCCGGTGCCGCGGGCTTCATCGGCGCCGCACTGGTAGGTATGGGCAGAAACCTGGGCGCCATCGGGCAGTCGTCTGTCGGCGGGGCCCGGGCAGGGTCGCCCAGCGCAAACATGTCTCCACCGGTGGCTCCCGCCAATGGCGGCGGTGTTCAGCAGTCAGGTAAGAGGGCAATGTCCAGCGTTCAATCCGGCCAGCAGGGCTGGGATAAAGGCAGCCCCAAGACGTCTGGCTCGCCGGGTACCGTGACACGAAGCCCTGCAAACATGACATTCATCATTCCAGACTACTCGCCTGGGGGCACACCTCTGGTGGCGGTGCAAACGCCAGACAGTGGAACAAGTGCTAAACAGCGTGATGCAGGGCATCGCCCGGCGACCCCAGGCGACCTGAGTCCGAATTCGACCCACTCGCGGGCAACGACGGGCTCCAACGACGCGTCCTCGCGGCGAAAGTCGCACGGGCCAGACCTAGACTTCAAGGAGTCCAACGTCAGCTTTTCCAAGTCGACGCCGCCGTCTCGGCCGGGGAGGCAGCGGAATCAGCCGGACGACGACAGCGATGACGACTCCGACGATGGCTTGTTCGCCATTCCGCTGGCCGGCAGGAACAAGGGCAAGGCTGCCGCGAGCGGCGGCGACCAGGCCAGGGACGCATCGGGTCATACTCAGCGACCGAGCTTGACGCTCAACACATCACGGTCCAGGGGCAAGCAGCTGTCTGTGTCTTTTACGTCGCCGCAATCGCTCGGGAGCGCCGTGACCGCCGAGAGCGCCGACGGCAACACAGGTGCCGGGAGCGGTTCACGGAGAACACCGGCGACTCCCGGCTCCGAGGGATGGGACTCGGAAGACAAGGAAAGCAAGATTAACAGGCGCAAGTCGTTTATCGAGAAGGATGTCTGGGCGAATCGGCCCCCTACAGACGACCTTCTCAACAACCTCGACGACTTCTTCCCGAATCTGGATCTGGATCAGCCTGTGCTCGAGGATAGCTTGAACGGAGAGCTTGTCCCGTCTCCCATACCGGAGGCGGAGGAACATTCCGATGCAAGAAACGCATCGAGTTCGGTGTCGCCGCTGATGCCAAGCAGCTCTGGCTCAATGGCATCACCGTCGCGGCAGTCGTCGATGTATAGCGACGCCGATACCCTGGGCTCGGACGAGTCGACGCTCAAGGCATCGGAGCAGCAGCGTACCAACGCGTCCCACTCGGTTGCACACCGGAGCCTGCGACGTTCGGGTGGGCTGGGACGCATGAAGTCGATCCGCGAGGTGGCGCGCGGCGCGCACGAAGCCAACAAGAGGTACACGAGCGCCTCGCAGAGCGTGGACAAGACGGCCACCAACATCATGCGGCGCAAGAGCACCAAAATGTTCAACGCCAACATTGTGCAGATCCGGCCGGACCAGCGCGGGAGCATGGTGATGCCGCAGATACCGCAGGACACGCTGCCCAAGCGGCAGACGACGTTCCGGTGGTTCAAGGGCCAGCTCATCGGCAAGGGTACGTACGGCCGCGTCTACCTCGGCATGAACGCGACGACGGGCGAGTTCCTGGCGGTCAAGGAGGTCGAGGTCAACGCCAAGGCGGCGGGAGGCGACAAGAGCAAGATGCGGGAGATGGTCGGGGCGCTGGACCAGGAGATTGACACGATGCAGCACCTGGACCACGTCAACATTGTGCAGTACCTGGGGTGCGAGCGCAAGGAGACGAGCATCAGCATCTTTCTCGAGTACATCTCCGGTGGCAGCATCGGGTCCTGCCTGCGCAAGCACGGCAAGTTTGAAGAGTCGGTGGTGTCGTCGCTCACGCAGCAGACGCTGTCCGGGCTGGCGTATCTGCACCGAGAGGGCATTCTGCACAGGGACCTCAAGGCGGACAACATCCTACTGGACCTGGACGGCACGTGCAAGATTAGCGACTTTGGCATCTCCAAGAAGACGGACAACATCTACGGCAACGACAAGAGCAACTCGATGCAGGGGTCGGTGTTTTGGATGGCGCCCGAGGTGATTCGGTCTCAAGGGGAGGGGTACAGTGCCAAGGTGGACATTTGGAGCCTCGGGTGCGTGGTGCTCGAGATGTTTGCCGGGCGGCGGCCGTGGAGCAAGGAGGAGGCGGTCGGGGCCATTTACAAGATTGCCAACGGGGAGACGCCGCCGATCCCGGAGGACATCCAGGAGACGATCGGGCCGCTGGCGGTGGCGTTTATGATGGACTGCTTCCAAGTGTATGTTGCCCCGGACGGGGTCATGCCTCGTTGACACTGCTGACTTGCAACGACAGAAACCCTTTTGACCGACCGACGGCAGACGTGCTGCTCTCGCAGCACCCATTCTGCGACCTGGATCCCAACTACAACTTTTTCGACACGGAGCTCTATACGAAGATCAAGGAGACTTATAAAAACCAGTAGACAAGCTACGGGTGCGTTCTTGTTGCCGTCCGTGCCAGCCATGAATGATGGTCAACGACGATGTGGTGGGGGGATGACAAGGAGCTTACAGTGCCCCTTGTAAGCGGGCCCTTGTGGACATGGGCGCGTGCAGGTGAAATGGGATCGGGTTCGAACGAATAATGTCATGATCAGTGCGCAGTTCTCCATGCGAGTCACACGGTGCGGGTGACAAGTGGCAGGAGTGAAAGACTCAGGGACGGGGGAAAGAAACGTGGGATCTTTGGTTGGTTCACGATATATGTGATGTATGTACGGAGTACGGCTAGGAGCGACAAAAACGACGATGAGAATTAAGGGCAAGGCCATGGCGACGCGAAGAGAGTTGTTGCGTGCTGTTGCGTGCTGTTGCGGGCTCCCTCTCCCCGGTAGCGGACTTGGGGGTCGGCGACGTTGAAACGCCTGGCCTATTTGCCGGACGGATGAAGTTAGTTAAGCTTCGAATTACTTATGTAGCTAACCTACCTAGGGAACCTAGGTGGTTTACTCCGTACAATTAGGAGTTTGCGCTGCGATTGGACGTTCGTCTGTCCCGCCAAGGGCTTGGAGAGAGAACAGACTTTATTTCCTCCTAATCGTTGATCAAGGAAACGCTGAAGACGAACTCACCCGTACGGCAACCACACAGAGGGCCTTGGTCGGTCGAGGAATGCGTGCTAACTCTCTAGTCGGAATAGGCTTTGACGCCTGCCCGTCGATGCCGGTCCCAGCGCGCCGTCGATTAGGCACTACCCGTTGATCTTGGTGTGGGGCCACAGCAGCCCAACTAAGTGTCTTCGCCACTTAGTTGGCCCAAAAAATCCGGCACAGCCCAAAAAATCCGGCACAGCAGCCCACCTCCAAAACGTCAACCCTATGCATCTCAACCGCGTTTTCTCGCGCAACTTGACTTTATTTACGTATCTTTTGCCGGAATACATTATGACAGATAACATGGCTACCCTGGAGGCAGCAAAGCCGTTCTGGCGTCTCGTCGCGACCCCAGAGCCGATGTTCGTCGCTCAACAACACCAAAAGAACGCCTCTTTCCGTGCGAGATGCGGCCATCCGTTACAATGTGAAGAGCTCATCCGTACAGAGAGCCATTAATTTCATAAGAAACCCCTTTTCCCGTGCTCCAGGGCGTCCATTGGCGCTGACGGAGGACGAAGACGACGCCCTGGTTGCGTATGTACAGTGGATGGAACGCACCGGCATGCCCGCCACGAGAGAGCAACTTGAAGCTGTTGCAAATGCAATAAGAATGCGTCGAGATCCCAATGCCCGCCCGGTCTCGTCAAGTTGGCTTGACAATTGGCGTGGAAGTCATCCTGCGATCGCGAAGACGTATCTCAAAGCAGTTGAACGAGCCCGGAAGTCCTTTGAAGCCCACGGGGTAGAAGAAGTCGAATTTTTCTACTCAAAGCTTCGAGAAATCATCACCAGCTACCGTATTGGCAGTTCAGAGATCTGGAATGAAGACGAGGCCGGAATACGCATTGGGTGCCTGCGAGAACGCATCCAAGTTCTCATCACGCGCACCACTAGAGTCAAGAGCACCCGGCCCCGAGTTTTAGACCCAGCAAACCGAGAATCCTGCACGGTAATTGCCTCAGTTAACGCAGTGGGGGACTCTCTTCCACCCTGGCTTGTTTTCCAACATTACCCTACCACCAACTGGGCCGGCATCGACATCATGACAGGCGTACGGTTTGCCCAGTCGCCAACTGGCTTTTCCAACGCAGAGATACACCTTGAGTGGGCAAGGCATTTCAACTGCTGGTCTTGGGCATCGTCAGCGCAAGCAAAACAGTCAGGAAATTCGCTGGAAGAGTGGTTCGGCTGTGACGAGCATCTTCGGCGCCCCAACATGGGGATGAGTCGCGTGGAGGCGCCGCCAAACCAACGGCCTGACGACGAGAAGATCTACCGATTGCTTGTTGTGGATGGCTTTACAGGGCATACCACCCTTGACTTTGCTGAGTATTGTATCAAGTTTGATATCATCATTGCTATTTTCCTCCACATTCCACCCACCTCATGCAGCCGCTTGATGTTGGGGTATTCCAGCCACTAAAGTCAGCACATCAGAAAGCGCTTCGGAAGTCGCTCGCAGAAGGCAACATATCATTTTCGCGGGTCAACTTCCTCACAGCTTTTCAGGACGTATATGAGGCTGGCTTCACGCGGCATAACATTATGGCGGCATTTGAAAAACAGGCCTCTTTCCTGTCGACCCAGCGCCGGTGATCACCAAGATCCTCCACGAGCAGCTACGACAACAGCAGCCGATCAATCCTGCATACGCCTCGCTCCTACCCTCGGAGACGCGTTTCCAAGTCGCCGCGGATGCCCTCAATGATATCCGGCAACGGTATGGGCCCCTCATGAGCTCGCCATCACGAGAAAACTTGCGGGTTCTTGCGAAAGTGAACACCGAGTCTATCGCGATGGCGTCACATTCCCAGGGCATAGTCAGCGATAAGAATAGCCGAACCCAGGCGTATGCGAATCGAATGAAGAGAGGCAAGATTGTCAGGCCGCGCGGAGAGTTTATCACGAGCTCCAGCATGGCCGACATCACCCGGGAGTATGAGGAGCTCCAGGCAAAGCAAACCCGGCTTCAAACGCGCCAGGAGATAAGGATGCATCTTAAACGAGTTCGTGGAGAGATGCAGAAGATCCGAGAAGACTATAAAGTCGGGAAGAAGCAGTTAGTCAATGGCAGAGTCAAGACATTGAACTTTAAGCCCTGGCTAGAGTTTACGGGACGAGACGTTGAGTTCTACACTCTGGAGCAAAGTTGCGATACCCTCATGCGGGAGCTCAAAGAGCCATCCAAGGAATCCTTTTCTATGATACCACGAAGAGAAATAACTCCGCCAGAGATGTCAGGCGCGCGCAGCGACCCGACCTCGCCCACTTACAGATATGTCGTCGTTGCCCGGCAGTGACGATACCGTCTATTTCACAGGCCTCGATCTTGACAAACATAGTGAGGATGGCGCCGACGATGAAGACGAGGACAATTTACTCGACACGCAAGAGAATATACCTCATCGCCGCCGTTAGCAGCGGTTGAAGCGGTAGTCGATACACCATGCCCTCGACCGCGCACCCGATCGTCCAACAAGATACAGCAGACGCTCCAGGAACACAGGTATGGATAAAATAGCTCTCAGAGACGCACAACAGGCGAAATTACTACATAATACGTCTATTTGGACTCACAAACGCGGTCTTCCTATCTCTTCGACTGGAAGGCGGCAGCTCCTAAATAGGCCCAAAGACGTGATTTTTTCACTTTTCGTTGTTACTTGCGTCTTTAGGTGATCCAGCTATTGATCACATGTATATTTTAGCTATTTGAAGTCGCATTGACGGCACCATGAAGCGAAGCGTAGAATTTCCCTTGATTTTGCACCCCAAATTGAGGACCCTGCTGTGCCGGATTTTTTGGGCTGTGCCGGATTTTTTGGGCCAACTAAGTGGCGAAGACACTTAGTTGGGCTGCTGTGGCCCCACACCAAGATCAACGGGTAATTACCTACCTATCTTAATGCCGTACGAAGTACCTCTCCGTAGGCTACAGTAATTACGGTACGTACTCCTTTCTGCTTGTGTGCTTGTCAAGTGACTGTGTGCAACCAAGGGTGGCCAACGCTAGATCCAAAGCAGGTACTACGGTAATTAATTACATGCATATTATTATTTAGCCCAGTAATCGGGTTACAGAGCTCGACAAGTGCGACACAGCTGCTTCCTAGAGCCTGCGGCAGGTACCTGGCATATGCCCTAGCGCAGGTGAAGCTCCCTGTACCTAGGTACTCCGCGGTTACTGATACCGGCCAGTGCCGAAACGGGACTTCAACGGTATCGAGCTGAGAGTGCTTCCCAGGTACAGGCCTCTACTCTTGTAGCCGGCAAAGTACGTGCAAGGGACATGCCGCTGCCAAGGCCCGATCAAGGGTTCTGTCTGGAGTCTCTGGACACCCCTTGGCGGAGGCAAGGAGCGACCCCTCCGCAACCACGCATGCATAAAAGCAAGCTTCGACGCAACCGCATCCCTGCTTTACTTCTTGCCTTCCCTTTTTAGCCCGTCGCCTGCCTCTCCTCGTGTGTTTTAAAAGTCCTCTCTTCATCGTCGAGGGCGACTTGTCGACGTGGCCCAGCTCCAACCAAGGCTGTCTGATTAATCAATATCATTGCTACTTTCGGAAACTTGGTCGCGCTTTTATTACCTTGCCACGAGCTCCATCGTCAGCAGCAGAACCATTACCGGCCAAAGCCGATTGACTCGCCCCCCTACAACAGACCGAAACCGTCGGCGACGTCTGTCTCCCTTACCTCTATCAAAGATTGGGCAATGCGGTCTTCATAAACGTATTGAACCCGTCCGTGCGCCGAAGCAACATCTTTTCCCCTCGCGGCATCCCTTCAACCAACAAAGAAGCATTCGCAACCAGCCTCCATCCACCATGCCGAGACGCAGATACAGGCTCTTTACCGTCTGCGCCGTCGTCGTCGTCTTCTTGCTCTACCGCCTCGTCCAGAACTCATGGGCCCCGCAGCCCGACCTGGCGAGCACCCGCCGCCCGCCGCCGCTCGTTCCCCAATCCGCGCCCCAGGGTCCGAACCGCGAACATGCTAAGTCGCTCGCCGCCAATCGCCCGCAAGAGCCACTAACGGGGGCCTCCGAGCCCCTCGCAAACGACAAGCCAAAGTCAGGCCACGTCGGTCAGGGAAAGGCGGGCGGTGACGAGCGAGTCGACCTGCAGCATCCCCCGTCATCCAAGGATGGGAGTCCTCGGCCCTCCCTAGACGGCTCCGACGACCCAACTTCTCCAGACAAGGCCGACAAGGACGAGGTCCCGCTGGGCTGGAAGAATCCCCCGAAGGGTGCCGCCCCCGAGTCGATGCCCCTCGCCGATGGCCAGGTTCACTGGACCAAGCCCAACGAGCATTTCCCGCTGTCCAAGGCATCCATCGTTCCGCTTCCCACCGGTGCCGCCAAGAAAATCCCAAAGGTCCAGTTCAACTTCGCCTCCGAGTCCCCACGGGCCAAGGATACGCGCCTGCAAAGGCAGAAAAAGGTCAAGACGGAATTGGCTCGCTCCTGGGCTGGTTACAAGAAGCATGCCTGGATGCACGACGAGCTCTCCCCCAGCTCGGGTCGCTATCGGGATCCCTTCTGTGGCTGGTCCGCCACCTTGGTCGATACTCTAGATACCCTATGGATCGCCGGCATGAAGAAAGAGTTTGACGAGGCGGCAAAGGCCGTCAATAACATCGACTTTACCTACACCCCCCGCTCCGATATCCCCGTCTTTGAGACCACCATTCGATATCTCGGCGGCCTCATCGCCGCCTTCGATGTCAGTGGAGGGTCTCGAGGCGACTACTCCTTTTTGCTGGACAAGGCCACGGAGCTGGCCGAGATCTTGATGGGTATCTTTGATACTCCCAACAGGATGCCCCTGCTGTACTACCAGTGGAAACCCGAGTACACGTCTCAGCCCCATGCTGCCAGCCAAGTCGGCATCGCCGAGCTGGCTAGCCTCTCGATGGAATTTACCCGACTGGCACAGATCACTTCGGAGAACAAGTACTACGATGCCATTGACCGCATCACCAACGCCCTAGTCGATTTTCAGCAACAAGGATCGCTCATACCCGGCATGTTCCCCGAGTCTCTGGACGCTTCAGGCTGCAATAGGACCGCCACAAGCTTGCGAGACTCGCTCAGCAAGGGCGCCAAGGAACAGGTGGATTCTCAGGAAGTCCTCAGCGAACCACAGGGTTTTGGTGGTCGGCCAAAGGGGCTGCGCTCTGTCCTTGACTCGAATAGGCGGAGAGAGCTTGACAGTGCTTCGGAGGGCCAACAGCAACGTAGGTCGAGCGGAGACTCGACGAATACTACATCCAATGGCACCCTCAAGAGCAGAGAGAAGCGAGGCGGCCCTTTTGCAGCTGACGGGACAAAGTCCGAGTGGGACTGCGTGCCCCAAGGGCTGGTTCCCGGCGGAAATGGGCTTCAAAAGTTCCACGTGGGCGGTGGGCAAGACTCGGCCTACGAATATTTCCCCAAGGTGAGCATCCTGCAAAGGTCGACTCCTGCTTGGCTAACTTTGGCGACAGGAATACCTGCTTCTCGGCGGTCGAGAGTCCAAGTACCAGAAGCTTTACGAGGACGCGGTTGGCGCCATCAACAAGTGGCTCCTATTCCGGCCCATGATCAAGGGGAACTGGGACGTGCTGTTCCCCGCCAAGCTGAGCACTTATCGAGACTCCGTCGAAGACTTTCGATACGAGTACGAGGTTGCTCACCTGACATGCTTCATTGGTGGCATGTACGGGCTCGGGGGCAGGCTCTTTGACAGGGAAGAGGACGTTGAAACCGCCAAGAAACTCGCAAACGGCTGTGTGTGGGCTTACCAGTCGACCTTGTCGGGCATCATGCCAGAGTTTGGGCACGTCATTCCGTGTCCTTCCAAGGACCAGTGCGATTTCAATCGGACTCGGTGGTGGGAGGAGCTTGACCCGTCCAAGGGCCGGCGAGATGAGCAGGCGCGAAAGTGGGAAGCGGACCAGGGAACAAAGAAGGCAGGCCGAGCAGCGGCTGCCAAAGCCGCATTGGAAGACGACGAATCCAAAGCATCTGACAGCAGTGCAAAAGACACCATTCGGCAAAAGAGCAACTCCTTGGGTGACAAGTCGAGCGTCATTGACAAACGAGCGGCTGTCCCAGAGCAAGGCAAGAACAGCGAGGGAGGCTCTGAAGATGAAGACGACCACGACGGTTCGAAGCTGCCAGCGTCGCTCAGGAAAAAGGTAGGCAAGAACTTCGGCAAGGATCACAAGTTCAAGAACGGCAAAAGCTCTCAGCTTGACATTCCGAAGAATTCATTGGCGAATGATGACACTGAGGAAGCCGCCGAGGCCGACTCGGACGGCCCGGCCAGCTCCAAGCGGCAAGGGCTACTGGCGTCTAAGTCGGATAGCTCGGCTGCGGACAAGCCGCAGTCGCACGAAGAGTACGTCAAGGAGAAGTTTCAGCGGGAGGGGCTTCCTCCAGGATTCGTGGACGTGCCGTCGGCGTCGTATATTCTTCGGTATGTCGGGCTACATTCGCCTGCACCCCTCCGAACTCTTGGCTCCCATTTCCCGTCTCTTCTCGATGGGGCATCAGAGCTAACGAGCACCCCGACAGGCCTGAAGCGATCGAGTCAGTATGGTACATGTACCGTATCACCGGCGACGTGGAGTGGATGGACAAGGGCTGGCAAATGTTCGAGGCGACGGTGCGGGCGACGAGGACCTCGATTGCCAACAGTGCCGTGCACAATGTGTTGTTGGAGGAGCCGACGACCAAGGACGAGATGGAGAGCTTCTGGATGGCGGAGACGCTCAAGTACTACCTTCTCCTCTTCTCGGAGCCAGACGTGATCAGTCTCGACGAGTGGGTGCTCAACACGGAGGCGCACCCGTTCCGGCTCTAAGGAGCGCCGGCTCGCAAGGGCAGCATACGTGCTTGCTTGCATGGTGTGATTTTTGCTTTGGGACAAGAGGCGTTGGCCGGCGGAACAAGCGGCCGCGGAGACTTGGGCGTTTCAATAGGGTAGGATAACATAACTCATGATGACGTTGGGAGGGGTGAATACCGAGGGCGGACAATAGACGTCGGGCGGACAATAGACGTCTCCGGAGTTCTCTCTTTACTCTGATTGCGCTGGAGCTTCTCGGTCACTGGCACGTCTTACTCAAGGCAGGATCATTGGTCTCATCGGAGAATGGGCTCTCAAGAATCTTGGTCCCATTTCTAGAGCTGAGCCAAGCCGTCCCCGTTCCCAGTCCCCTTGATTTGTACATGGCTTGTGACCGCAGGGTGAATTCTCACGTTCTTTTCTTGATCCGCTGTATAATATGTGCCTGGGCCGCTCTATATGTTCGCTCCCCCTTCTTCTCCCTCATGTCATGCAGAAGCGGCTTAGGAGTGTGGAAGGAGAGTAAAGGGGAGGCATGAAAAACGTCAACCTCCGACACATACTAAATATGACGGCTCCTCCGACCGGGTGCGATCGACGATAATGATAAAAACCACAAAAAAAGACTCGTTCCAAACATGGGGCGCATCTGTCGTTGGAGGGGGGAAAGGTTCTCCGTCCTGTATATAACTGGGCTGTTGATGAATGCAAGCTGGCGGGTTCTGCGCCTTTTTTGTTCCCGTCTTCCTCTTTCTCCCCCCGATTCTGCCGATTTCGAAGGTGGTCGAGGAGGCTGTACGGGGTGGAAGAAGGAGAGGGGAAAGACGGTTGCTGTTGGGTAGGGGGTTGGTCAGAGTTCAATGACTGTTTCATTGTCCCGGATATCGGCTGGGGGAGCGGAGGGGAGATTGTAGTCGTCGAATGCAGAGGAGGAAGGCCCAAGGGGACTCGAGCTTGGCTGGCGGTTCATGTGGACTGAGTTGCTGCTGCGGCTCGCCTTGCTTCGTCTCGCCGTTGCTTGCGTCGCCCATTATTATTTTCGCTTGTTCTCTTCTCCCTCTTCATCTCTCCCCCATGCTCTGCCCAAGCTCACTCCTCGGCCCCAGGCTGTGTTTCTCAGGAGCCCCCCTCACGAATCTCGCATCATCTGGCCGAGGACGCGTATACTCAATATCATGACGAGCAGGCCGATGGTGACGATGATGAGGAGGGTGAAGGAGAACCAGCCCATGACCATTGCGCTGGTCCCGACGCCGCTGCGGACGGCGCCGTTGCCAAAGTCTTGGGCGATGATGGAGGCGGCGACCGAGGCCGTGTGCTGCCACAGGACCGAGACGAGGACAAAGATGGAGGCGATGAAGATGATGGCGAGGGCGATTTGCGAGACGGGCCGCGAGGGGAAGGGCTTGACTTCGCGCTCGGAACCCTCGGAGTCTTCCTCTTCGTGCCAGCCGGGGAAGGTGGCGAGGAGGAGGAAGCAGAGGAAGGCGAAGATGATGGCGATGATTCTGGGGTGTAAGTCAGTATATGTGCAAGAGTAGACACACATACGTATATTTATATGTATATATGTATATATGTATAGTCAGCCTGGGGAGAATAAACATAAACTCACATTAGATAGGGGAACACAATCATGTCCTTGAACTGGGCGGCGAGCCAGATGAGGTTGAGGGGGTCCTGGTCGACCGAGACCTCCTTTGCGAGCGCCGTGGCGTTGTTGCTGCAGAGCCAGGAGCCGCCGTCCGGGTTGACGCAGATGCCAAAATAGCCGACGCGGGCCTGCATGCTGGCGCCGCCGGCAATGTTCTCGATGGCCGTGTGGACGTTGTAGTCGACCTGGGCCGTGTCGGGGACGGCCTCGTAGTGCTGGTAGTAGAGCGAGAGGAGGAAGATGTCGGGGATGAGGGGCGACGACGACGAGCATCCGGCGAGGAGGAGTGCTTTGGCGCAATACGTTAGCTGGGGGAGTGAGGGAGAGGATGAGACTGGCAAGGTAGGACGTACACAGCAGGATGATTGCGACGACAATCAATATCATGAGGACATGGTGGTAGCCCAGAAACGGCACGAACCCTAGAGTATCAACGTCTTAGCCTGGGCTTCTCCTTCTTCGACTCCCTCGGAAAGGGGCCTTACGGGACCAGCCGGCCTGCATCGGAGCCATGGTCCGAGGTGAGCTCGACGAGCCGCTCCCGATGGCCATGCGCCGAGTCGGCCTGACAGCTCCTCCACGGCGCGATCAGGCAAGAGGGGAGAGATGGGCTCAGCCTCCACACTCTTGTGCGCGCGCGCGCCCACTTTCTCGATGCCGAGCTGCGCTCGTTCGCTCGTTTGGAATTCTCGAGCCTCGGGACGGCCCGCAGAGGCGATGAGGGTCTCGTCGGTGGCGAGGAATGCGGGAGGTTGTGGGCGGATCAAGGGTCCTTGTTTGCCAGCTGGAATGGCAAAGCAAGGCTCGCGCGCGGGGATGAAATGGGCGAGGACCTGGAATGCTTGGTGAGGCTGTTGCTGCAAAGGTGAGTTTGGTATAGATGAGGACCCCTTGCTTGTGTGAGGAATGTACTGGACTCTCGAGATGGGGAGTAGAGAGAGACGGCAAGCGTTGGTTGAGCCACACACACCCTGTAGAGAGAGAGCGAGAGAGGAGAGAGAGTCAATGAGTTTGTTAGGTAGAGAGAGAGAGGTATGACGAAAGCAAACTTGACCTTGGGGGCAGCTTGTGTTGCCCCTTTGCAGCTTTACTCACTCGACACGGCGGCACGCACAGTATTTTTTTTTTCTTGGCTATAAAATGCGATGGCTGGGAGAAAGGGGAAAAGAAACAGCAGGTGATTGATTGATGTAAGGCGCATGCAACACGAGAAGGTGACGACGACGCTCCCCAACCTCTCTTCTCACTGACTTGGCCGCGGCGGCGGTTGGCCCAGCCACGTCCTTTTTTATTGACTCTGCCGCGTTGACGGGACGACGCGCACTGTACGTACCTCGGTACCTTGCCGTGGAGGCCATGCGAAGGTGGGGCTGCGGCGGCTGCGGGGCCGCGCGGGCCAGGGCGAGAGCTGGAGCTGCGCTGTCACGTAGGGGTATCGGGTACCTTTTGCGTCCGCTTGTGTTGGCGGGGAGGGCTTGTAGCGAGACTGCCGATGAGGCTCAAGCTAGATGCAGCTGGCAAGCTGCGGCAGGTATACCGAGTATACTGTACTTTCACTGACAGTGAAGTAGGTAGGTACCTTAGGGTATGTACATGTATTATGGCGGCGTCGCAAAACTCCTTGGAATCGTCGAGCAAGGTGGAATCAACCTCCAAGTGCCGCAAAACTGCACGCGAGCTGAACCAATCTCCTACGAGTCAATCTTGACTATCAGATCAGTTCTATACGACGAGTTAGATGCCCAGACCTCCGTCCCTGGGCAGGGCAATAAGACGCCGTCCAGGTCAGGGGTCCGTCTACTCGCGCAGCACACAGCCCGCACACTTGCTTGGTCAGGTACCAATCTCGTCTCGCCCGTCATGGATGCCCTCGTCATTGGTCGCCAAGCAAAATAAAAGGAAACCCCGGCTGTTCGGAGATCCAAGCCTAATGTACTTGCTGCAAGCCCTCCTGGGTGCCCAAGCTCAAGTTGTGCGACCTACCCTGCAGGGACACGTGCCGACTTGGAGCAGAGACAACTTCACCGCCACCACGAAGTCCCGATGCCTCTTGTAGAAGCAGTCGGTTCGGCGCTGTGACACAGACACCCAGTGAATTTTGAGAAGAAACAACGCCCCCACGTGGAGGTGACAAGGGACGATGTACACAGAGTTGAAGGCGCTTCGAGGTCGATCGATTACTGGATACAAGGATATTCGCTTGGCCACTGCTTCTGTGCATGCACAGTATCTATGCAGCTACCCGTGCAAAGTGGCAGCATGGCACAATTACGATCCCCAACGTCATCTGCTCCTCTTCCACTGTGAACCCTTTTCTCCTCCACCAAGACAGTGCAGCACGCTCTCCTCGACAAGCATCTCATGCTCCCCCAGCTTCACCGAGTCATGGCAGGATGACCACCCTCTCCGAAACCGCGCCCGGGACTTCCCTCGACATGCGCGTTGAGGACTTTCTCGATGATAGGCTCCAATCCACCGCCGACCTCGACACCCTCGACGAGCTCCTCGCCAGCGTCGAGACCCAGCGCACTCAGCTCCAGTCGCAGCTCGACGATGCCGTCAGGGAGCTCGACGAGGCCCGCCGCACCGCTCAAGACCGCCATTTGTCCCTGCAGGCCCGCATCGACGACTTCAACCAGCTGCAGCAGAGCATCGATGTCCGCGCAAAGGTCGCCGCCGCCTCCGACGCCCCTAGCGAAGCCATTGCCCGCCTCAAGCGGCCCATGAAGAAGCTCCAGACCGTCGACCTCGCCCAGAAATACCTTCTTCTGCTGCAAGACGTCGAAGCTCTGCGCGCCGAGGCCCGGTCGCATCTACCCGCCAGCCCCAAGGCCGCTCTTAAGCCCTATGCTCGACTCAAGGAGCTCGCCATGAAGCTGAGGGCCGTTCAGGGCAGCGAGGGCCTGCACCTAGTCGACCACGTCGAGAGGGTCACCGATGTTCTTTGGTCCGAGATGAAGAAGACCATGTCCGCCGAGCTCGAGGCCGTCCTGACCAAGCGGCAATGGCCCCGCGTCGACCCTCAGTCGCAGATGGACGACGAGTGGATTGCCTGCTTCGAGAAGCTCCTCGACCTCCAGATGCCCGAACTCGTGCACAGCCCGGGCGTCGTCTCGCTCCTCCCATTTGACGTCATGACCAAGATGTTTGTAACCGAGTTTCGCTTCCACTTCCTCAGCGACAAGCCCACGAGCAACTTGCAGGCCGTCGGCTCGCATTGCTTCCCCTGGTTTCTCGCCACCATTGACAAGTGGGAGGCCTTCTTCCGCGACAACCTCAGCCACCTGCTCTCTGCCAAGTTTCGTGACGGCCCGCTCGACACCAAGACGGCCTACCTGGACCCCGTCTGCGGCTTCGTCACTGCGATGCTGCCCGTCATGCGGGAAAAGGTGCAAGTGGTGGCAGCTGAGGCAATCAAGAATCCCCCCTACCTGAGTGGCTTCATGTCGCAGCTGATGGCCTTGGACGATGACATCCGCGCGAGATACAGCTACGACGGCGGCGATCCCGAGCTCGGCTGGCCTGGTCTCGCCGCCGATGTCTTGGACACGCACTTTGACGACTGGTTCCAGGTGGAACGGGACTTTGCGCTCGAGCGTTTCGAGAAGACTTTGGAGTCACAGGACGCTCGGAAGATCGACTATGACTACGCCGTGGCGGGCAAGATGAAGCCTACCTTTGCCGCTGTGCGAATCCTAGATCTACTGCGGGCCGTGACCTCCAAGTACGAGCGGCTGCACAAGCTCAAGCACAAGCTTCGCTTCCTCACCGACATCCAGCTCGACATACTCGACGGCTACCATGACCGGCTGCGAGGGTCCCTGGAGGCGTACCAGTCCATAACCTCCACGCTCGGCAGGACCCTGCACGGGGCGACCAGGGAGCAACTGGCTGCTCTAGAGGGGACGGGCGCCCTAGAGACGCTGTGCAAGGTGGCTGGCAGCGCGGACCGCGTCGCCAGCACCTTGTCGGAATGGAGCGACGAGGAGGTGGGTGATGCCTCGCACATGCTTGCTTTGTATTCTGATTCACACGTGACTGACAAGATCCTAGTTCTTTGCCGCGTTGTGGGAGGACATCCAGGCTCGTGATGCGCGGCGACGAAGCAGCGAAGTCGGCCGGGATGGTTTGCAGGGCCGCCTCCCCGACACGTCTGCCGAGGGCGACGAAGAAAGCGGCATCTTTGACGAGACGGTGGCCGCGTACACAATGCGCCGCAAGGCGGCAGAGGAGCTGCTGACTGGGGCCCTGACTGAGTCGCATTCCAAGGCCTTCCGAGCCTATCTCAACCAGGTTCAATGGACGACGGTGGGCGAGACGGCTGTGTTGGGTAAGTCGTTCCTCTTCTTCCGCACAACCCCGTGATGACGGTAACCAGTTACTGAGCTCTACTGCTGCTCATAGACGACCCCTCGCAACTGTCCATTACGCCGGAGTTGGATGAGCCGCTGCACGTCCTCAAGCGCAACCTCGACTTCCTGTACAAGACGCTGTCGACGGCGTCGCTCCGACGCGTCTGGCACGAGGCGCTGGACCGACTGCAGGACATGCTCTGGAACGGGGTGCTGGTGCGGCAGTCCTTTACCACGCTCGGCGCCGCGCAGTTTGCGCACGACGGCGCCGCCATCCTGGCCCTGGTGGACCGCTACCTGCCCGGGGGCTCGTCGGCGCTCGAGGCGCTGCGCGAGGGCACGCGGCTCCTGAACCTTCCGGCGTCGGTGGGCGAGGGCGCGAGCGGCACGACGCTCAAGGAGGCGAGCGACCGGGCCTTTACCAGCAACGACGAGGCGCGCAGGGTGCTTGAGGAGCTGGGGCTCGAGGCGCTGACGCCGGTGAATGCCAGGCACATCCTGGAGAGGCGTGTGGAGAACAACGAGAATGTCGGGTGGTGACGGGCCGCTCACTCGCTGGAGGCGGGCGTTTTGGCTTGAATGGACAGGGCCGTGTGTCTGCCCCCGTCCTGTTTGTCTAGCAGGGTCAATGTTGCAGCTCGGAGCGTGGCCAATGCCAACCAGCACTCGTATGTCGTCGCGGCTCAAGTCACCACCGTACTGCCAGAACTGGGTGTTCGATTCTCGCCAGCTCCGTCTTGATGCCTTTGACGCGTTTCTAGTTAGGCCTCTACAGCTAAAGAAGGCCGGCCATGTCTTTGTATACAGGATGTAGTACATGTCTTTTCCGTTTATCTTCGCCACCTTTTCCAATGACGGACGAGAAACCGCCAAGTTGAACGGCAACCGCCCAACGTGTACAGAGTCAAACCATGAGGATTTGTATGTGTAGACGACAAACCGGACAGAGTGGGGGGTACTTCTAGTTAATGGCGCGCATGGTCATCTCGACAACGGCAAACGTGCCGGCGCTGACGGGCATGGCGCGGAACAGGGTCGGCCAGATGCCCCTCCAGAAGCCAGCGAAGCCATCGCGGCGCCACGTAGCGGCGAAGCAGCTGCGCATGGTGGGGAAGCTGCGGTCGGCGGGGACCAGGGCATCGGTCTGCATCTTGCTCTTGACGACGTCGAAGGGGTAGCTCGCGAGCCAGAGGGCCTCGCCGGCCAAGCCGCCGTACAGGGCGACCTTCCAGGCGGGCACGGCGGCGCGGTCGACGCGGTTGCGGGCGGCGTCGGCGTTCATGAGGAACTCGAAGGCGGCGAACCAGGCGCCGTAGGCGGCGGCCTCGCGCAGCAGCGTGACGCTCTGGCCGCGGTACAGCGCGGGGAGCAGGCCGCGCGGGTGGGCGGCGGCGAGCTTGCGCACGCAGTCGAGCGGGCCGGCGTACAGGCGCGCGGCGGCGCCGTGGGGCTGGCTCTGCAGCCGGATGCGCACGTGCTCGATGGGGCCCGAGAGGGCGGCGTTGGCGACGCCGGCAAAGGCGCCGGCGGCGTAGTACTGGGCGTACGAGAGGCGGCCCTGCTGCTGTTGCTGTTGGCGGCCCTCGAACCAGCGCCGCGCGGCGTGGAAGGCGCCAAACTGGATCGACACGCACGCCCCGATGCCCAGCAGCGGCGTCAGCGTGCCCTTGTAAAAGGCCAGCGCGCCCTCGTGGCGGTATATCGAGGCGGCTGCGTCGACGGCGCCGGCGTACTGGTTCGTCGTCTGCAGGCGGACCTTGACAATGTCAAACGGCTGGCCTGTAGTTTTGCCCTCACCCAAGGCATTCAGTCAGCGCGCCGCACCCCTCTTCCATAGATGTAGATGTATAGATGCTTGGAAGAACCACCATTGGAGGAGGTCTATTTGCTTCCGGGGGGAAGAGGGGGACAGCCAACACACCAATCAAGACTTGGGCGATGCCGCCCACGGCGCCCGAGAAGAGATCCTTGGCCGCCTGCTGCGCGCCCACCTGCGACGACGGCGGCGGCTCGACCGTCTCCGAGGCCAGCGGCGCCTCCATCGCGAGCGCAGAGCCCTCCTCTATCCTTTCCTTATGCTCCTCCCCTTTCCCTTCCTGCCCTCTTCCAACGATGGCGTGATCGGGGGTAGGGGCGGATTGACGCTGCCGAGGGACGATTTGTGTCGGGGGATGAGAGGTGGAAGCCCGAGCCGGTGTGGATTTGTCGTCTGGAAGGGTTGAAGCTTCTGGCGTCGTGGGTTGGTGATGTTGGTTTGGTTGGGACTTTCGATCAAGATTGCTGACAGACGGCGGTTCCTGGTGGGGCAGCTGCAGATGCGCCGAGCCGCCGTGGGAAAACCTCCCCGCTTCCTCACCATTATCTACAACTTCTCTGTACTGGATGTTTTCTCTTTCCCGAGCAAATTGCGCTCATTTTTCTACTCGAGTATTCATGTTACTTGAGAGTGCTCTCCACAAAATCCGGTATATATAGCAGGAGCTTCAAGAGCAGCGCGACGGATATCCAACTGGGCCACCGACTCCAGGCACTCCGGCACACCTCTTCCCATATACAGCTTCATTCCTGACTGTGAAGAGGTTGAGCAGTGTGTCATGTCATCCACGATGAATCCAGGTTGAGCCACCCGCCTACCTGGATCAGCCGGGAAGTGCAGTTATATAACCTCGCTCAGCATCATGGCAAGTAAACTCGCACTCTCACGGATTCTCGTACGGTGGTGGCAACGAGTTGGCCCCGTCGTTCATCTGCGCCGGCCTCAAGCCCGACAGATCCACATTGTCCAGGACACGCAGGTTGACGGGGCGGTACGTCTCAGCCCACGCCTTGAACGGGCCGTCCCTCTCCGAAATGGCATCGTCGGCCAGCAGTGCGTTGCGCTCATTCGTCATGCACACGCCGCAGGTCCTGCAAAACGTCTTGCTCATAATGTGCCGCGCAAACGAGTATCGGCCGATGTCGGCGTCGTCGCCAGCCAGCACCACGGCGGCCACGGGCGGATAGACCCAGCGGCACCCGTTCTGTAGAGCCTCGGTGTCAGCACTCGTACGTCTCTCCGCCTCCTAGTCTCCTTGTCCTTCGGGGCTCTGCTCACTCTCTCGCAGATGCTGCAGTTGCACTCGACTATTCTATCGTCGTAGCTATCATCCAAGGGCTTGCTCATGAGCGCCACACGCACTTTGCCGCAGTGACAGCTTCCCGTGTACAGCTGCTTGCCTGCGACGGCTGCCGGCAAGCTGCCCTTGTACTCATGAGGGACGTATTTGTTCCCCATCGCAGCCCCGTCAAACCTGGGCAAAGCTTTAGCTCTGAAGTCTTGATGGTGGAGAGTTGAGCGAGAACCCGACAGCAGAAACTCACATCTTCCTTTCCAACTTCCAGGTGTTCAATCCCTGGATGGCATGCACCTGCTCAGTCCGGTCTCGTCAGTCTCGACCTCGCCGCCCTTGTTCTCTTCTGTTTCTCAAGAGGAGAAAGCAGATGGGAAGAGAAAGCCATACGTTCAAACCCCGCTGCTTGCCCGGGGGCCCGTCTGGAAATACCCCCATGAGGGGCGTAGCACACTTGGGACAGAACTGCGCGGCACTCGTTAGCTCTTCTGCTATTCTGTACGAGCCACCCAAAAGATCAAGGAGAGGAGGAGGAAGCACCTTGTGGAACATCTTGCCGGAGCCAAACGAGTAGCTAGTAAGCTCGTCATCGGTCCCCTTGACGGCCCGGAAGTCGTCGCTCTCGCCCACAAAGACCCAGAGATAGCCCTTTTTGCGGCAGATGCTGCAGTTGCACTCGTGCGCCGACGTAATCTCCGGCAGCTTGGCCTCGTACACGTAGGCGCCGCAGTGGCAGTTGCCCCGGTACGTCTGCGTCTGCGTCTGCGTCGTCGTCATGGTGGCAGCGGTGGATGGGCGGTGCGAGACTTGGGGTTTCGCGAACAATGCTGATGGAGATGCCTGGCCTTCTGCTCTCGATGACTCTGCTGAGTGTGTACGATGGGTTGTTTCGTTGGGGGAAACTACGCTCCTGCGAGGGTTGCGAGGGTATAAGCCCCGCTGACTCCTTCCCTCTCGACCTCTTTCCCGCTTATGTGGTTTCTGGAGCGCCGCCCCCTCCTTCCCTGTCTCATCCCACTCGCTCCCATAAGCCGAGGAGATCCGGATGACATGCCCGCTTACTTTTTACCTCACTGGCTTACCCGCAGCCACGTCGGATCAGCGACTTGGACCCGCTTCGCGTTAGCCGCTTGGGCTGCAAAAGCCGCAAGTGCTTGCGTGTGTCAGACCAGGCTGTCGATCCATGGTCAAGCTGAAGATCCAAGCCGTGGACTCGGTGCGAATCTATTCATCTGCTGGACTGACTCCCTCGCTTCCTTGCCCGTCTGCTCGTTGAAGCGCTCGTCTCTTTCGCAGAATACTTGGAAAGACAAGGCATCTCTGGACCTGCATAGTATCTAGACGAGGCCGGTTCTCAAGATACAACAAGGACAGTTTCGAGTCTTGCTCCAGAAGAGTACTGCATCGAACACTCCATCTGACAGGTATCCGATATGCTGACAAGTCTCCGCCAACATTGGTTCGTCTCTCATGACTCAACCCCCACTCGACGGCCGTGAGTACTTCGCTCCATGCCGCCTGCCGTAGGCCTCCGGTCCTTGGCCTAACTGCTTTTCAGCGCTTGATGCCGGCCTCTCATGGCGTCCGAAACCTTGTTCGCAGAGATAGATCTGCCTCGTCAAAGGTATGGGTGAAGAGAGGTGTCGTCCACGAGGGCTCCCCTTGCAACTTAATACCGCTTCGCGCCCCTCTTCGCGTCCTTGGCATTATTCTGCGCCTGGGCGTTGAGCCAAATCGCCTCCTTGAGCTTCGAAATGACCTCGGGGTGGTTCTGGAACGCGTTCGCCAACATGCTCTCCAGCTCGGCCTCCACCTTTGCTATCGGCTTGACGCCCGTCTTCCGACTCTGTGAGTCATTGATCAATGTGCCCCAGCGCTTCGTAAAGGCGTAGATGGACTGCCGTAACAACTCGTCCAGCTGCTCGCTCATGTCTTCGGCCGTCAGCGTCTTGGCCGTCACCGCCGGCGCCCCGCGAGTCCAGAGCGACCCGCCCATGATGCTGCTGAAGAAGCCCACCCAGTTCTGGGGGCTGAGCGTGTCCCAGATCCGCCCGAAATGCTGCATCGACTGCGGCTGACTCCTAATGTCGCCGATTTCGAGGGAAAACAGCTCGTTCTTGATCATGAGTAAGTTTTGGATCATAAAGAGGTCGGCGTCGGTGCCTGTTTTGAGCGACCGGATCCTCGCCTCGGCCCGCTGCAGCACTTGAATGGTCTCGCGAATAATATTGAACACCACCGAGCTATTCTTAGCCTAGGCAGGAGACAAGAAAGTCAGCAGATAATAGATGGAAAGCAGCTAGCAATCTGACGCGTCTTACCGATCGTTCCTTGGGCATGGCCTGGTCAAACATGGCCAGCAGCTCAATTGCCCGCCTGACAAGGGGGTATGCATTCGAGGAAGCCGCGCCATCCACGGCTGGCTCGATCTTGAGGGCGCCATCCTGCATCGGAGCTTTGGAAATCGACTTGGTCACTTCTGCGGCAAACGCGCCGTCGGTAAAGGACCAGAGATGCTCGACAAGCAGCCGCGCCGCGTACTCTCGGTACCTCCGAAACGACGGCGACTCTTCGTCGTCACTCTCCGAGATGGAGTACTCGCCAGCAAGCCACCCCACCACATTGCAGACAGCCTGTAGGTCGGCGGTTTGCAGCACGTTCTGTAAGCTGGTGGCCAAGGGGGCCAAATTGCCTGGGTGAGCCATAGATGTGTTTATCGCTTTGATTGCCTGGAAAGCCGAACTGGCTGAGGAGTTCCACATAAGCTCGACGTTGAACACCCTAGAGAACAGGCCGTCTTCGTTGTACATTTTTTCAAACGATTGCTTGATAAAGTTTCGACAAGCCGTTTCCACGGAGAGGTTCTTGACTTCCTTTTGGAACTCCTCGGCATGGTGCTGCGTCATAGCCTTGAGGTCCCGGTCCCTGGTGGTGAGATAGGTGCGAAACATGTTTGCGGCGGAATTGGCGTAGACTCCCGAGACAGACGACGCCTCTACCGGCCTACCATATGGGTCGTAGGCGCAGCGGACCGCCCTTTGGATATTGGGGAGCAACGAGTACGAGTCGGTAATCATCTCCTCGAAACGGCCGTAGGCCAGGGCATGGCGGGCCGACTCGGACTTTGTGGCGGCAATCTGACGGGCAATCTCGGGCGACACTTTTTCCAAGCGGCCCGTGAAGGCGTGGTCCAACAGATGCAGGGCCTTGGTGAGAAGCGCGTTGTAGCGAGCCAGGTACGACTCGCGCTCGCGGTATGATTCCTACATGGGCCTCTGATCAGCGGCCGCGCGGCGGGACGAGTAAGCGGAGCGCGTATACATACGTGAGCGCTCATGAAATGAATGCAAGAGTCGATATTCTCCACCATGTCGCCAAATGCCTCGTCTTCCACCAGCCGGCTGGCTCCAGGGGCATTGAGACGACGCGTGGCCGTGTCCAAGTAGGCGTAGTAGTGCAGGTCTGTCCCGACCTCGTCTGCGAGCTTCTCCAGTCGTCGTTGTTCAGTCAAGAGGCCTTCGCACTTTGACTGGAAGGACGAGGTCTGGGTTTCGACGGATTGGAAGGAGTTTGACAGAGACGTGAGCAGCTTGAGCGCAGCATTAGCGTCGTCGATGAGCCCGTCAAGATGGCGTTCCGTGAGCGTCAGCTGGTCTTGATAGAGCCTGGCGAGGGTCAGCGATCCCCCCTGCTCCAAACTTCACTCGCCCGACTCGTACAGATATTCCTGCTGGCTGGCCTCGAGCATCTCGTCCTTGAAAGCCAAGTCGGCGGGCACAGCGCCGGACCCGTCGTGCGCTCCGATGGCAGAGGCTTCGGCGCAGAGCGTCAGCGCTTCCAAGCTCCTGTCCTTCCTGCTCGCTGGCGTATTCTTCCTCCGTGCGCCCCCATCTTTGGCTAGCTGCGCCTTGACAACGCGATAAAAATCCGAGTAGGAGGCGGCGCGGCGCGTCAGGGTGGGCTCGGGCGGGGTGTTGGAGTCCTCAATTTCCTCGTAGACGTTTTCCAGCGGCTCGGAAATGTCATCAACCTTGCCGGTGCCCTGTTCAAATTCGTTCGGTCAGCTTTCCCGCGTCGGCGCATGGCGGTGGAAACCAAGGGGGAAAGGGCGACATGCATTCGGTTGCTGGCCGAGAGACTCGCTTCGGCGATGGGTCTGCGGCTGGGCGGTAGTCGTCGGCTTCTTGCTCGTAATTTCCGGCACGAAGCTGTACCACGAGTCTTCGTACATGACGGCCGATGGCTGGGGCAGGCCGTGGAAGTCCGAGCTGCGAGGAAGCTTGTTTAAGCTTTTGGTAGAAGCCACGGACGACTGTGCGACTCGAGGCGGCTCCGGCCCGAGCGGAATCAATTGCTCCGTCCGCCGATGTAAAAAAGTACCAATCGTCGTACCTTTAGCAGCAGCCTCCGGCGAAACGGATATCGATTATGTAATGCAGGTGCGGGCGTCGCTCCAGCTGCAGGGGCGGGTACTTTCCATCTACTTTCCCGACTACCGCCCATCGCCGTTTGAGGGCACGTCAGCCAATAGGAGCCGTCGTAGATGGCTTGTAACGACGGGTAATTAAGCAGCCGCACCTTTTAGCGTCGCAAAGTCTCAGTTGGTGCAAGTGGCAGAAAGTCCATGACCTCACAATCCATTTCCTAGATCCGACCATCGACCACTCTCAAACCCACTGCTTTGTCTGTGGCTCTCCCAGATCACGGTCTCCATCTTGAACGCCTCTCAAGCCATCCAATCCATCCACCCACGAGATACGGCAAACTTGTTCGTCATGAACTCGTCCCAGAAAGCTCTCCGGCGAGCGGCTCAGATCGGCTGCTCCGCGCAGAGACCAGTCGTCGCATCCCAACGCCAGTGGGCGCGGCACGCCAGTAATTCGACTCAGAAGCGTGGCCCACGTCGCGGTGGGAAAGTCGTCGGCTTTGCTGCTGTGTTCGCCGCCGCAGCTGCCGGCGCATACTACTATCCCCAGCTCTCGGGGCAGCCCGCACCCGAGCCGGACCAGGCTGAGCGGGCCGCACCCGAGCTGGAGTTCGAGAAGCCGAGGAAGCAGGCCGTGTCCAAGGAGGACAACAGGGACCTCATCAGCTCACAACATCTCCAGGTCAAGAACAGCTGGGAGCACCCGGGCGTCTACGCCTGGGGCTCCAATGTCGGCAAGGTCATCGATCCCAACTCCAACGACAAGTATGTCAAGCTGCCGCGGCGGATTGGCTTTTTCGACGACCAGCTTCTGCGAGACTTGAAGCTCACCCGGGAGTTTGGGGCCGCCATTACTGAAAACGGAGACCTGGTGCAATGGGGCTCGGGCTTTTCCAAGGCGGACCCTAGGCCCGAGGCGACTCTCAGGGGTAAGGATCTCGTCAAACTGGAGGTTTCGGCGGACCACGTAATTGCGCTGTCGCGGAAGGGCGCCGTCTACTCTATCCCCGCGTCACGCGACGATCAACAGGAGGGCGTGAAGCAGGAGAAGAGCAAGAGCTCGTGGTCTCTCTGGAGCTCCGGTGGCAAGGAGCCCATCAGCTTTAGGAACTTGACCCCCACCAAGCTGACTCGAGGTGAAAAGGTGACGGATATCAGCAGCGGCCTTGAACACTGCCTCCTGTTGACCAACCGCGGGCGAGTCTTTTCTGCGGCCTCAAGCGCCACCTCGTTCCCCGCCAAGGGCCAGATGGGCATCCCCGGTCTCGGCTGGGAGACGAGGCCGGCGGGTCCCTATGACCAAGCTCACGAGGTGGCGACTCTCGGCGGATTCGACATTGACAAGATTGCCACGGGTGATTTCCACTCGGTAGTCTCGGACAAGGCCGGGAGAGTGTTTACCTTTGGCGATAACACGTTTGGCCAGCTCGGATTTGAAGCCGAGGTGAGCCTGCCATTCGTATCGACACCGTCCATGGTGTCGACCAACAAACTCTACGGGAACAGCGGGCTCGTGCCCAAAGTGACAGCGATTGCCGCCGGAGGGGTCAACACCTTCTTCACTGTCGACGCAGAAGCGCCAGGGACCGGACGAGGCGTCTTGAGCGCGGCGCCGGCGAAGCGGATGCCTCGAACCGTCTCTGACCTGTGGGCCTGCGGGCAGGGCGTGTCTGGGACGCTGGGGACAGGCAAGTGGACGCACGTGTCGCTTGGACCGGCCAAGGTCAAGACGCTCTCGTCGCTGTTTGAGTTTGACGAGAAGACCAACCGGATGATGCCCATCAAGCTCAAGTCACTGAGCATCGGGAGCACGCACTGCTCGGCCGTCATGGACAACGTGACGGAGACCAACATCTCGAAGCAGTCGAGCGAGAACGAGACCAACTGGGGGGCGGATGTGGTGTTCTGGGGAGGCAACGAGCATTACCAGCTGGGCACGGGCAAGAGGACCAACATGAACACGCCGACGTACATTGGCCCGCTGGATGGGGGTTCAGGCGACGCGGACAAGGGGAGGGGGGGCGAGGTGCACCGCCTCTGCCTGACGCCGCGGTCGACGGCTCGCGTGGGCGAGGGTGGCATGGGCCGCAAGGTGACGCTGGAGCAAAAGGTCGAGTGCGGCAAGTTTGTCACGGGCGTGTATTCTGCCGTTTGAGGACCTGGCTGGGAGTATGAGGAGCGTCGCGTGGGGGCGTGGTCATGATGGGAGGCCGACAGGCGGCAATGCGAGGTGTCGGTGTCGAGCAGGAGGGTTTAGAGGTGACGTCGAGACGGGCCCTCGTATCGCGAGCGAGGTTGTCATTCACAGATGACGGGACAGATGACGGGGACGCCTGCATGGGCCTTACGTGGGGGGGGGGTTGCCCTGGCTTGGGGTGTGATTCCGTGGGCCCCTGGCAAGCTGAGGACGTCGTTGACGGGCCGTTTTCTTGTGTATCTCCCCATTTGGAGTCATAAGAAGGGAGGGAGGTATTAGTTCTGGACCAGAACTTGGCGTAGGCTGTAACTTGTAAGGGAGTCTAGCCGGAGGTCCCGTGTATTGACGGGGCGTGTATATTGCAACGAGGCCTGCTCCGCTCTGGAAAGCCTGGTCTAGACAGCACGGCCCTGACACAGTCTCAGCCGCGGCCACGCGTTGAGCGGTCGGTGGAAAACTTGAGACGGGCAAACCAACGCACTTGATCTCGGCCGCCGCCACATGGGATTAGCGATGCATTATGGAGGAGGCGGCGGCCTAAGAATAGAAGTCGCATGCAGCCTCATCCGTGCATCTGCTATTACCCGCACGAGGCTTGAAGAATACCTGAATACAGTACCTAAGGTGCTACCTACCTGCATGATACGGTCATCATATACGTACCGACTCAGCAGCAGGCTCCTCGTATGTACGTGCAGGCGCCTTGTCTCGTACATGGATGCAGTCATGAGTACTGTTCTCTTTCGTCCTGCCAGTGCCGTCACCGACCAAGGTAGACAGAACAGGTAATTACTGACTGTAATTATGAAGCTGTACCCGCACAAGCCATGTATGCTCAAGTACCTAGGTACCGACGGGGGCTCGCTTCTCATAGCCCTTTCCGCTATAAACTCACCTAGGTATCTAGGTACGTACCTGACTCACAGTACTAGTACCTAGGTACCTAGTAGCAGCACTCACCGCTGCCACCCACCCACTGCCGCCCCTAAAATACCACCCGTTCCCCCGCTACCGGTGCTACCGCAGCCGTCCACAAACGTCTTCAACGAGCCCGTCATCGCCAAAACCGTCCCTCTCCTCCCACTGCCACGAGCGCCGCCTCTTCCTCCTCCTTCTCACCCGAGACACGGGGCTTTGTCGGCTCCCCTCTTTGTCCCTCGTGTCCGGCCAGCTGAGCTGGCTACTGCCCCTCTCCTATTTTGTCCCCTCGCGTTGCTCTCTGCTGGCTGGAGACGGGACGAGTAAAAAACCGGCTCTCCTTTCTCCCTCCCCCCCTTTCACATCCTCTCTTGTTGCATCCCTCTCTGTTGCGTCTCCCTCTTCCTCCCCCCGGGCACCCGTGCGTGTGCGATCCGCCAGCATCGTTTTGCTCCCGCGCCGCCGCCGCCCGGGTGGTGGCCTCACCGTTCAAACCTCTGCCGACGCCTCCCAACGCCCAAGCCATGGACACGCTCTCGCGCCTTCGCCGAAAGCCCAAGCCCCCGACCATCGAAACCGCGGTCCGCCGCTCCAGCAGAGACGCCGCCGCCAGCGGAGAGTGGCCCAAGAGCCCCGAGGCCCCCGCTGCTGCTGCGCCTTCGTCGTCACCATCTTCGTGGTCGCCCCCGCCCCCGCCGCCGTCGCCGCCACCGCAGCAGCCGCGCATGCTGCTAAATCACCAGCAGAAGCAGCAGCAGCAGCAGCAGCCGCCGCTCCTCAAGAAGTCGCCTTTTCGGAGCCTCAAGATTCGCGCCTCGGCCAAGCGCGCCCGCCGCTCCTCGCCCGCCCACCAGCCCTCGTGCTCGCCCGTCGTCGCAGTCTTCAACCAGGACGGCGTCGCACCGCAGCCCGTGTCACGATGCACCACCAGCCATGGCCTCCAGCACCTGACCAACCATCGCCCTCCGTCCCGCCCCGAGCTGCCGGGTTTCCTCGCCCTCTCCACTCAAGGTTGGTTGTCTCGCCCGCACACTCCCTCCCCCTCCCTTCCTCTGACATGCGCCCAGAGATCGATCGCAAGTTCCACGAAATCACCTGGGCGGAACGCCTCCGAGTCGCCGACGCCCACCGCAACCAAAACATTGACGAGTACCGATGGGGCCACTACCAGCAGCTCGACTTCCACCTCCGGGGCGCCATGGACCGCTACAGCAACATCCGCCCCTGGAACTACAACCGCGTCAGGCTTCACGTCCCCGCCAACCAGTTCGATTACGTCAACGCCTCGGCCGTCGTCCTCTGCTCGCCCTCCGACGACTCCCTCCCGCCCCTGCGCTACATTGCCATGCAGGGCCCCACCGAACCCTCGTTCGACTACGTCTGGCGCATGGTCGCCGAACAGATGCCCTCGCCCGCCGTCATCGTCCAGCTCACCACCATGCACGAAAACGGCTTCGTCAAGTGCCACCAGTACTTCCCCAACTGCGACGACGAGTCCACCTGGTCCCTCAACGAGGATGACGTCTGGGCCGACGGCTGGACCGCCCAGCTCACCTTTGTCTGTCAGGACGAGGCCGCCGACGGCGCTATTGAGATTCGCAAGCTGCTGCTCGACGTCGAGGGCGAAGACAAGACGCGCGTCGTCTGGCATCTCCTCTACCGGCGGTGGCCCGACTTTGGCGTCCCCACCCTCCACGACATGGACGGCTTCTTCGAACTCATGAGGCTGTCGCGCGAGTACAGCGCTCCCTCGGGGCCTCGCATCGTCCACTGCAGCGCCGGCATCGGCCGCACCGGTACCTTCATCTGCCTCGAGCACCTGATGCGCGAGCTCGAAACGGGCGCCTTTGACGGTTATGACTCGTCGGCCAAGACGCCCGACCCTATCTTCGATGCCGTCGAGTCCCTCCGCCAGCAGCGCCGCGGCATGGTCCAGGGCGAGATCCAGTACCAGTTCATCTACCACGTCGTGCGCAAGCTCTGGCGCGACAAGTACGGCGTCCCGGACGACGACGAAGGCGGCGCGCACGACTGCGGCGAGCCTGCGCCCAAGAGGCTCGAGGTGGCGGATCCCTTTACCGACAAGACCGCCGACGCGGTGCCGGCTCCGTAGGCCGCCGCCGGCACCGACGCCTCGAGGTGGCGGCTCGGGTCGGCTTGCTGCATGGCGCGGCTGGGGCTCATGCGATCCGAGGCTCTGCGCCGGGCCAACTCTCCTTGGTACGACGAATAGGCCTTCCGTCTGCAATCTCACCACTACCACCGACACCAACACTACCAGCGCCATCATCACCACTGCCCTTCACACCACACCCATTCACTTGAACCTCAAAGCGCAAGGCCCTTTTTGGGGGGTTCGTTTTGGAGATTGGATATACATCTCCCTATCATGCCCTCCCTGTTTCCATTCCTCTTGTCTTGTTATACCCTCTTGTACACTTTTTTCATCTTTGTTCCAGGAAGGAAAGGGAGGAAGGAAGGACGAGATGCTGCATCGTACAGTCCGCAGCCCGGCGCGGCTACAAGGACGTTCGCCCGGGGCGGAGGGAGAGGTTGGAGAGCGGTGTTTCGGGCCGTCTTTTTCTTGTTTCTTTGCATCTCCGTCCCTCCATGTTCCGTTCTGGCTCGTGTTTGGTATTTCACGCGCAGTCTGTGCAAGGCGGCATAGCATGGTGCTTAGCCGAGAGCTTTTGGAAGCACCAGTCTTAGTCGCTGCCGGGGAAGGGGTTGGTGGGCAAGACTAAATCAATCAACCCGGTCGTCTGTCCCGGGACTGGGTCCGGCTCGTCACTCACCACATGAAGTCGCGCGCCCGCGCGGCCTGTCGTCAAGACCCGCCAAGGGAGGTGCAGCTGAAGCTGTGAAAACGCGTAACCAGCAATGAGAGCCGGCATAGTCCCAGGGCCTAGCCAGAAGAAGGGAGAACCCCAAAACGGGTGGGACGAGGACGAGTGAAGGCTCACCGCGCGTTGCAGTATTCCAGCTTCCACCCTCGTTCAACACCGCGTCTCCTCTCCATGTACGGATACAGACCACCGTAAAGCAGGGCGCAATATACCCAGAAAGGAACGGAAACGGCATTGCTGCTACAATGTAGCGTTAATTCCAACGATGTTGTCAGACCCATAAGTGACAAAACTATTACAATACAGTACACCATCGATGCCCATTCTATACACTGCTCTCCATCTCCCAACTTCTAAAGTGTGCATTCGTCATGCGTATTACGTGCAAGAACCCAACGGGCCCCTTCCCAAGAAACGAATCCCCACTCGCTCAATGCGGCCCCAATGGCCCTCCCCCTCCCCCTTCTCCAACGCAGCCTCAACTGGTGGGCACAAGAAGCGTAACCGTCCGGGTCTCTCGCTCCTTCTCCGTGACTGTGACGGTGAGATAGACGGACACGGTGGGCGTGCCGTTGACAACTTCGGTGGTGCGAGGCGCGCCGCTGTCTCCTATGCCGCCTCCTTGGCCGTCCTCAGGGCTGGCGGCCTGCGTGGTCACCGTCGCCGCCTTCCCAATAGGTAACGGATACTTGGAGGGATTCGGATGGGCCAATTTCTCGCTCGGGCCGTCTTCGATGGGGATAACCACCAGGGGCGTGGAGGCGGGGTCTCCGTTGCTGGAAGAGGGCTCGTCTTCGATGGGAATAACCACCAGGGGCACGGAGGCGGGGTCTAGGGGACTGGGAGAAGCGGGGGGAGGAGTTCCCTGAGCGACCGGGCCAGGGCTCGAGGGTGTGGGATTCGGCTTGAGCGATTGAATTGCGGACGCAAAAGTGTCCACGTCGCTCAGAGGCAGTTTGGGAGGTTCGCCCACAAGCGCTGGAGGCGGAGATGGGGTTGATGGCGGGGGCGCCGGCGATGGTGGAGGCGCCGGCGGTGACATGGACGAGGGAGCTGCTGGCGGCACAGGCGAGGGAGCCGGTGGAGGCATGGGTGACGGAGCTGCTGGCGCCACCGGCAATGGCGACGCCGGGGATGATTCAGGGGGCTCCGGCACATTCGTCAAACTAGTAGCGGGAGAAGCGGGCGGCGGCTCGGGAACCGTGGATGGCGTCTCAAGAACATTGGCCGGCGGCGATAGGTCCGCGATCGGAAGAGACGTGCTACCCACGATAGTGATGAAGGTCGTCGTGGTCAGGGGCGGTCCCCCCATCACGGTAGCTGTGGTCGTCTCGGCCGGTACCGGGGCCACACTGGTCGGGGTCCCTCCGCCGGCCCCATTTCCAATGACACTCTGCGCCTCCTGAGGATTTCTGCAACCGATGGAAACGCCCTCTGTCATGGGCATCGGGAAAGCCAGGCATTTCTGGTCTCCCGGACACGCCTCGAGTTGGAACACGCCGGAGCTACAGCGAGCGATCTGGCCTTCGATACAGGCAACCTGCGTGCCGGAACAGGCGGACTGGGGCGTCAGGCCAGAGTTCAGGTTGTTGAGGCTCTTGGCCTGAGCAAGGTTCGTTTCGTACACGTTTGCCGGTACGGAGGCGGTACCAACGGGGTAGTCTGTCCTTTGCGTGGGCACCAGGGGATTCGGTGAACCAGTTGGCTGGACGGTGACTGGAGGAGATTCCGGGGTTGGTCCTGGCGCCATCGACGAGGGAGATGGCGTGGGCGGCAGCGAAGGCGGCAGCGGGTCAGTCCTTGGAAGAGCCAGGGAGTCGGTGGGAGACTGCGTCGACGGTAGTGGCGGCGGCAGAGGGTCGGTCCTTGGAAGAGCCAACGAGTCGGTGGGTGACGGCGTTGATAGCAGTGGCGGCGGGGGGAGAGGGTCAGTCCTTGGAAGAGCCAGGGAGTCGGTGGGTGAGGGTGTCG
Organism: Hirsutella rhossiliensis; assembly: GCF_020360975.1. Lineage (NCBI taxonomy): Eukaryota > Fungi > Ascomycota > Sordariomycetes > Hypocreales > Ophiocordycipitaceae > Hirsutella > Hirsutella rhossiliensis. The sequence goes on along the minus strand of NW_025408678.1, from coordinate 2,466,855 downwards.
ATAACAGTGGCGGCGGCAGCGGATCAGTCTTGGGAAGAGCCAAGGAATCAGTAGGAGATTGCGTCGACGGTAGTGTCGGGGGCAGAGGGTCAGTCCTTGGAAGAGCCAGGGAGTCGGTGGGAGACTGCGTCGACGGTAGTGGCGGCGGCAGGGGGTCAGTCCTTGGAAGAGCCAGGGAATCGGTCACCGACTGCGTTGAGGGCGGAGGTGGCGGGAACGGGTCGGTCTTTGGAAGAGCCAACGAGTCCGTGGGTGACGGCGTCGACGGTAGTGGCGGCGGCAGAGTGTCAGTCCTTGGAAGAGCCAACGAGTCTGTGGGTGACGGCATCGACAGCGGCGGGGGAGGGTCGGTTTTTGGAACAGCCAAGGAATCAGTGGGAGACTGCGTCAACGGTAGTGGCGGCGGCAGGGGGTCAGTCCTTGGAAGGGCCAGAGAGTCAGTAAACGACTTCGTCGACGGCAGCAACGTCGGCAGCGGGTCAGTCTTTGGGAGTGCCAAAGAGTCAGTAAACGACTGCGTCGAGGTAGAGGCCAGGCTTGTAGCAGGTGTTTCCGTGGAAAGGTCGCCAACAGGTCCATTGTAGACAGTCGTGCTTGGAAGCACTTTTGACGGGCTGGCCATCGTTTCAGGCTGGGCAACAGGTGGTGACGAGGCTAATGAGCCGCCTCCGGTCGAAGCGACATCACCTGTCCCTGAGCCGACGGCGGCGGAGCTTGGGATCGCGGTGCCGGTCGGGATTCCCCTTTCAGCGCTCGAGATTGACGAAGCCTCAGGCTGTGAGGTTGTTGGAAGAACGGAATCGCTCTCTGCCGTGCCCAAATGGGTTGTCGTGCTTGGCAAGAGCCCTGCCATGCTCGGTGATGCGGTCTTCGAGTCCATGCCTGTGGGCAGATTGTCTGGCGGGGTTGTTGTCCCGCTCGGCAAGGCGGTTGGAGATTCGTACGACGCAAATGGCTCTGAGGTGGAAGCCTGCGAGCTGAGGTCACTTGGAGACGTTGTCGACTCAGAAGGCTCCGTACCGGCAGGAGAAGTAGCGGTTGAGAGCGTGGTTGGCACAGGAGTACTCGACGACTCGGCTGTTGATAGCGTAGCTGCGCCAGACGAGCCAGGGGTGGACATGTCAATGCTTGACTGAGCACTTGTGGTCTCTGCGCTAGAAGAGGGCGCCGTGATAGACTGTGTGCTTGAAGCAGTTTCCCCGGGGGGGGTATAAAGTGCGGTCGAGCTTCCAGTCGCAGTTGACGACTCGTCGATAGGGATAACCACGAGAGGTATACTCGACGGCTCGGCTGCAACTGGGGTGACAGCTGGCTTGGGTGAAGAAGCAGGGCCCACACTCTCGCTTGCCGGCGTCACTGGAGTCGTCGCTGGAGCATCGCTCGAGCTGGCATCTTGTAAGCCGTCGAAGAAGTGAGGCCGAGAAAGGGGCGAGACAAACCTGTCGGGCACTGGAGAGAGCGTGTAAAGTTTCGGGGTACTAGAGACATCTTGCCGCCTTTCTACTCTGGCCGCTGCTGTTAGCCATAACGGGGAGAACAGAGAAGAGAGATGAAGGGAGTCACAAACACTTTGCCAGCCCAATTCAAGGGACCTGCCTGTCCGGGCTGACTAGTCAAGAGAAGGATGGCGGCGGCGGCAAGTCGAACCTGGCCGCGCATCTTGCTGCCGCCGGCTGTCAGTGCGGCAGAGACGGGCGAAAGACTTGTGTAAACGGGGAGGATGCCGAGAAAGAAATCCGCAAAAGGAAATGATGGGCCGGGTTGGATTTTGTTTAGAGAGAGGGAAAAGAAGAAGAGAGGAAATGGACGGGCAGGGAAGAATGAGCAAACGGTTTTGTGATGAGTTGCTTTATCCGCAGCAAAACGGCATCTTCTGGACAGACAGAGGACGGTGACGGGACAAAGCCGCAAGATAAAGAAGCCAAATGGCGTGGGAAGAAGGAGGAAGTGAGAGGAACCGCATACGAAGAGCCGATGAAGAACGGACGCGTCTAAAGACGGACGAGGAAAAGCAAAGGGGTTCCTGACAGAGATGTTCGGAGACACAAAGGCAACGACGAAGAGGCAGACGACTCAAGGAAATCCACAGTTGTACAAGAAACAGGAGCCCAGGCCGAATCCGCCGGCGGAGAAGGACAAAGGGAAAGGGAAGCAACAAAGAGAAGAAGATCCAAGATCACGAACACACGGGCAAATCGAGAGCTGATCGACGTCCCCGAGCCCATTATGTATCCCCCCTCCCTCGCCCCGACTCTTCCTCTTGTCCCATTGTCACGCTCCAGGCCGCCCGACCGTCAGCTCGAGCAGCCGCGGGCCACCAACAGCAGCCCGGGGCCTTTTGCAACAAAGGACGGGACATTGGAGCCGAGCCCCCAGGCCCGCCCCAGCCAGCCAACGCTCGGGCGAGGGGAGACAGGGCGAGCTCTGCATCCGCGCGGCTGCTCGACTGGGCGCCAGGTCGCGTCGTGATTGGCGTGCGAGCTGCGGCTTGCGGGAGCCGCCCGCCGCCTGCCGTGAGACGCTGCTGGCCAATCGCCCGCGCTTCACCGGCCTCGCTTGTTGCATCGCTTTCACGCCGCTGCTCGTGTCCGGGATGATTTGCTGCCTGTTTTCGTTGGGCTGTGCCGTCGAGACTTTTCCTTTCCACTCGTCGTGTTTGTCTCGCTCTCTTGTTCCTTCGTTCCCCGCCCCGGTTCTTTCCTGCGACGGTGGTCGCTGGTCTCACGCGGCAGGTTCTGGCCCGGGCATGCCTTCCCACCACAGACCCCGGAATGCTTAGCGCATTGCTTGCGTCCAGAGTGAATTCGAAATAGACCTCCGTATCGCCATCATTTCTCGCATGCACGCAATATCCAACGTATAATGCACGGGTGCCGGCATCCAGCATCGCTAGCCGCCGAGCCTGCTTCTCATGCGGTATGCCGTAGATGATAAGAGACGGACAGTTTTGCCACACCCTCCAGCCACCGCGGTGTCTGCTCTAGCCATGTGATGCAACATCTATGATCCATCAATCCATATCTTGCATGCGCAATCAGGGGGTATCCATCCGTCGTCTATTGTCCTCATCCGTCATGGCCACCACACGCCCAGCCGCCGCGTCTAATCAACACCAGTTCCCCGAGGGGTCCTGTGGCCCTGCAACGCCGTCCCCATCGCCGCCGCGAGGCAATCCGCAATAGCGCATGTGGTGTAATCTTCCCTTGACGAGAGCGTCCTCCACGCGAAACGCGGCCTCGGGCTCCGGAGCTTCTGCTGTCTGCTCGACCGTCTGCCAGTGTCGTACTCTGCCCAGTACGCGCTGCAGCGTGGCGATGAAGTCGTCTTGCTGCATGTCCACAAACATCGCCACGGCCTCCTCATCGGGCCACGCCCACCCTGCAGCCGACGCCTCCAACCCCTGCCGCAGCGACTTGACCACTGCGTCGCCAAGCATCGGCTCTGCCAGCAGCCGGAACGCACACAGCGTCTCGAAAAAGTTTGCGTGATGTGGCGGCTCATCCAGCTCCTGAATCGCGTCCACCACGTCCGGCTGTTCCCACTCCTCCATCAACCAACGCAGCGTCCTTGCCATCTCGTCAAACTCGCCCAGAAACGCCAACGAGACCATGTAGTCGTATGCATGTTCACTGCTCACCGGGTCCGTCCGGCAAGCCATCCGATCCAGTGGTGCTACTTGGTGCACCTCCAACAGCCCTTGGTTGTGCCTCTCCTGCGCCACCAGCCCATTAAACATATCCTTGATGCGCTCTGCAGCCGCCCTGAGGAGCGAGTAGGGCGCCTTCCCGAGTGCATCGTCTGTTCCTTGATCTGCAGTACTCAAAGTATAAAAATGTCCAAGATGATTCTTCTTCGCCCCCTCGGCCGTCTCTAGATCAATCAGTAGCTCGGGCAGCTCCCGTCTGATAACCTTGCGAATGCATTTAGCAAACTGGATGAACGTGGGCAGAGTCATTCCACTAATCTCGTCGATGCGGTCCATAATTCGCAGGAAAAGTCGGAGCTGCTCCGAGCGGGAGACCTTGATGGCTCTGCGATGCTGCGAAAGAGCCTTGAGCAGGGGCCCCCAGATGACCGGAGCCCAGCGAGAAGAGGCGGCATCCAGTCGAAGGCTGGCTAAATGCATGCCGCGCCTCAGCGGCCGATCCCCCCGCCTTCCATCCACCCGCGAGCACACCTGAATGTAGGCTTCAAACAGGTTCATGGGCACAGCCCTGAGCTGTTCCGGCTTGGGATCATCGGCGGTCAGGCTGTCAACAATCGTTTCCTTCTCTGCGCTGTCTCGCAGATAGCCGTGTGCAGTGTCAAGGGACTCGGCATTCGCTACGAGGATCTGAAGGCAGCTGCCCTTTGGTCTGATGCCGTTGAGTCGCATCTGCCGATACAGTTGCGTCACACTTGGGGGGCGTAACCGGACCCTCTCAAACTCGGCCAGGTTTGCGTCCCGAAGTGTAGGAAAGCTCAACGCCTTGTCTCCGGGCAACAAGTGGCTGTTCCCATCGGCCTCGCGTAGAGTCAGCTTTTCAAACATGGCCGAGTACTGCGCTGGACCAGGCTTCCAACCAGGATGTGGGGGGTCCTGGAATCTCTCCCACGCCTCTTGCGCGTTCCGCGTCGCTCTGATGGAGGCCTCCCAGGTTCCGACGTGCCGTTGATTCACAATTGTGATCCTTTGGTGAATGGTGGGTGTCCCATCTGTTGTCATGCCCTGAAGAACGTCGAGAGCATCATCACGCTCTTCCTTTGCAAACCCAGCCTCTTGCATCAAGATGCCAGCGTTTACAGCCCGGCTCCAGCTGTCCTCTGGATCGGCCGTCTCGTCCATACCGTCCGCAGGCCGCAAGTAAGGAGGCCAGGTCGCTGCATATCGTGTTGCGCTGTGCATTTCCGTCTGGTTCTTGGCCTGGCCGGCTAGTACGCCACGGATGGCCCGAAACGCTTTCCGGCTCACCTGCAGTGGCTTCTCCAGGCCGGCGGACGCGGCAAGCAGCGTCCTCTGCGCCTCCCAGAAGTACGCATTGGGGCATCTCCTTTGCATCGGATGCGCTCCTTGTCGCGGCTGGAGCATCGACAAGGCGTTGTTGAAGACCTCGCACTGAATCAGGTACAGCTTCCCAGACGCATCGGCATACGTCGCCATCTTTTCCACGAACCGCGCGGCGATAACTCCAAGCTTGACAACGAACCTAGGCTCCACCAAGAGACAGTGAGTTACCAGCAAAGACATGATGTGGCTGAGCCCGTCTCGGCTTAACGCCAGCGATTTCTCGAGTCTTTCCGTCCCTGTTTGGAGGCCCAGTTTCGCTCCCGGCTCAGTTTCGTCCTCATAATAAGTATGGCAGGATTCAATCAAGGAATAGAGCGTGTTGGCCTTGGTGATGTTCGAATACGGTCTGAGAAGAAAGGCGAAGAGAAATTTTGGTCCGGGGGAGTGGCGCTCAAGGAATCGTTCACAGCGCTCGTCATCTGTCTGGCCCTCGAGGACGTACAGGCAGTCATCCAAGTCTCTGCTTGTTGGATCGGACCTCGACGCAATTTCGGCCTTCTTGTCCAGTTCCTCGTCGCTCGGCAGCAATTCTCGCAGTTTGCTACTCCCGGGCAGCGCGAGCGACCCTTTTCGGAGCAGCAGTTGCAGGAGAAGGATGGGAAGTTGCAGACTGCGAGCCATTGCAGCCTCTCGCATCCAGTAATGGCCGCTTTTTCCGCCACGGATTGCTTTGCTCAGCAATACGCACGGCTCAGCCTCTGCTAACTCATGCACCGAGTGTTGTTTCCGTACGATTGGTCGCCCGGCTGAGCCAACGTGGAGGTCGTTGGGTATGAGCTCGTTCCGATCGCCCCAGCCGAAGATGGTTTCTTCTTTTGCAGCCGTCGTTTTGTTGTCAGCGTAACGCAGACGCTTACGCCAGCCAGCGGAAGAGAGCTTGCCGGGGGCTCCGCTACTGTGAGCGACGCGAGGCCGCGGAGGTTCATCGTATTGGGGGGCGACAGCAAGCTGAGCACCAGCTATATGGCGGCTCCAACCGTGCGACGGAGAGCGGCAAGGCTGTGCCTTGGTGCTCGGTCAGTTGTAGTTCTTGCATTTAGAATCCGGTCCAAGGCTTGTCAAACTCACTCCAATCGCACCGAGCACATGGTTTGGCAGTCGCCGCCTTCGCTCCAGCTCCCGTTTCGCATTCCTGAGCATGCCTCGTCATGCTTTCAACGTAATGGATGCGGCGACAGCGAAGGGATCAGAGGGATGGACGGCTTATATAGCGAACGATGGACAAGGTGTTAATTGCTCTTGATATTTCCAGCTTCGGATGGAAGCCGGGTGGATCCAATGGAATATGCATCAACCGGGGTGTATGAGTATATCGAGCTGCAGGCGGTGCTAGCCGCCGCAAAGCAAACAGCTCCAAAGCCAACGGCATCAGCGTCGGGAGTTTGTTTGCAACAGTTGTAACAACCGGAACAGAGCGGAAGAAATCGCTTGTTTGTATTTGATTATGAACAAGTTTTTTTTTTCAGTGGCCTCCCGGCAAACGCCATTTCGGGAGACCCGTGGTCTAAATCACCACCAGATTTACCACCCCAACACATCCCCCGATTCGCTCGATCAATCATTGGGCGACTTCTCACTGTCTTTGGATTTCTTCTTTTCCTCATCGTCAAGTGCCTTATCTTTTCGCTTCTGCACGACCTCCCAGTTGTAAACTCTGGCAGTCGCAACCTCCATGGTCTAGCCATGTCGTCAGTTCCCCGTCGTCTCCTGAAGGGATCACTCTGAACACATACTGTGATCTGTTCTCGCAGAAAATCCAAGTCCTCCTCGCAGTTTGTAAGGCTGGCCTTTGCCGTAGCCAGCTTTGACCTTAACAGAGTCTCGGCTTCCTCTATGGGGTATGAAAGCATTACATTGGCCTATGCCTCTGTCAGTGTTACTTGTTCTCGTCGCGGTCATCGTGCAAGTCGAACCCCTAGCCAGATGTAGACCTCGTCAGTCGGCGGAACGTTCGCCTGGGCATAGAGCGTCTCGTTGAGCTCAAATGTCGTCTGTATGGGGTCGGTCTCGTCCTGGAGGCTCGAGTCAGCTCTGCTCGGCCACGCTCGAAGCTGCCAAGCGCACTTTTCTCGACTTCAAGAATTGAACCGTGTCCAGAGTCTTCTGAATGTCCGGGATCTTCTCCTTCAGCCCCGCCATCCTGCGCTGTAGGTTCATCTCCATGAACTGGTATTTCCTGCAGCAGCCTGGTTACCACCGAATACCTAGAAGCCGGCCTCGTCCCGTATCCTCGGGCATCAAGTCGACTTACGAGATCATCTCCTGGAAGCTCCGCAGCGTCGGCTCGACATCTTGACGTGCTGCGACGTAGTCCTCGACCTTGTCCACGAATGGCGCATGTGGGATTCCCCGCGGGTTGCTGGACGTAGCATCGTCGGCACTGCAACAAACTCTCGTCAGTAACGCTTCAGCACTCTTGTACGAGGCTCTACAGCTTCAAGACTTACCCTGCGACCGGCGCTTTGTCTGTGCCCGCCATATTCGCAACCATGCCACTCTTGAACGCGCAGTGGAATTGTAGCCGCTAGGGAGGAGCTTTTGCACCAGGGTTATGTATTTCGTCAGTGGGGTGCCGGCCACGGTGAGAGCCAGAGTGGGGTCAGTCTCACCGCGGTCGTTTCGCTCGCTCACCTGGATTTTGTCGGTGAGAGGGGTACAGGGTAGTAGGAGCAGGGAGATGCCAAATGTGAAGTTCGCGGGAGTGGAGAGAAAGAGAGCCATGGCTGTGGCTTATCCGAGTATATATGACCGGACGGACCCTCGAGCTGAGATAATGCATCACATATTGGGTAAGGATGCACGATCATGTGTCTACAAGGCTATGCTTTGAGCCTTTGGTAGTAAAGGTCAATCCTTTCTATGACTGGGTGGACATGCTCAATAAATGAACGCATGACGAAGCTCTATTATGCTGCCATGACAAATCGATATACGGTCACGAGTGGATGTGAGCTGCGTGGTGGCAGCTTCACAAACAGAGAAGCGATCAAAAAGAGAAAAGTAAAGTATGTGTATGCTGAACCCCTCCCCCGTCTTTGCCGGATCGTCTCCAGGACGCACGACGCACGCCTGGAACAGCAAGGACAGCAGGCAACAACGACGAGTCCTGCTTCGTATTAATATTCAACGACTGCCAAAGCTCTTTTACCTCGGAGGCAAAACAGCTAGGCAAGGAAACACATCCGTTCAGGAACTCCAAGCGCTCAGCATGACGACCTAGTAAATCGACTCTAACGCCAAGAATAGCATGCCCGTAATCACTAGTACACATGATAAAACGTCAACAGCCGTCGCAGCAGTCCACGCAGAGAAGCCACTATGGCTTAGTCCGCTCGCTTCTTGGCGTCTCCTGAATCAGGGGCGTCAGAGTCTTTGTTCTTGCCGATCGGAGACGCGAACGCATCAGCGGCGCCATTCCCGTCCCAGTCATCGGCCGCGTTTTCGTCCCAATTGTCAACCTCTTCCTCCAGTGTCCTGGGCTGGACTGGGCCTTCCACTATTCCCGTCTCGTGGTCATGGCCCAGCTCCACGTCTGCACCGTCCTCGCCAGGCACCGCGTTGTAAGTCTTGAGCTGTCTTCTCCGCTCGAGCATGCGCCTGTGGTACCACGAGCAGAGACCCACCCCCGCCAGGCTGCCCACAACGTTGGCCACGATGTCGTACATGTCGAAGTCGCGGTCGTTGGGCAGGAAACTTTGGACGAATTCGGAGCCCACACCGAGTGCGAGGGTGCAGACGACAAGCGTCATGTTGAGGGTCCGCCGGCGATTGGTGTCGACGATCCAGTAGAAGACAACTGTGAGGAGGAAGAAGGTGACTGTATGGAGGACTTTATCGTTGACGAAGTGGCCGACCTGGAGCGTCGTGAGACCGGCGTACCCAGCGAGCAGGAGCAGCAGCAGGAAGACGCCTTGTCGCAGACACAATCAGCCGGTTGCCTGCGCCTAATTTGATGATGTTGGGCACCGTGAGGAAGTACGGAGAACCTACCAGCAAACGGCAACCGTATGCGCATCGTGGAGCGCAGCCGAGGCCTTGCGATGCCAGAGGGTTGCGAGTCGATAGATTCCAGGCAGAGAGCCAGCCACTTTAGCTACTGAGCAACCTCGCCCAAGCCAAGCCTCGGGATTTGCGGGAGAATCGATTGCCGTAAACGCTTCTCGGAGCAACAGCGGAGGGAGAAAGGTACGGAGAGGCGCGGCGGAGTCGAAGATGGCTGTCAGGTGGGAACGGGGGGGGGGTTAATCGAAAGCTGCCACTGGGGCTGGGAAGCTGTGGCCAGGAGCGAATGGGGGCATGGTCTAGACCTGGAGATACCGGGACCTATGTACCTATGCGGGGTGCGAGGCTTGAAGCGGTACCCCGGAGAATGTACCGGCTGGTAGTGCATGGTTTCATCTGTCCTGGCCTGTCGTGGTACAGGAAGACGAAGAGGAGGCGGGAGGCCCGATGACGAAAGGCGGCTTGTTTCCCGGCGCAAAGTCCACTACTCCGAAAAAGTACAGGATATGCCGCATCCCTGCCACGCGGCACGTCTTTTGATTGTGCATTTGGGCAGCGTCGATTGTGCTATGCTCCTCGTGCTGTTGATGGCGGCTCTGAGGTGCGAGTCACAGAGTCACGTGACAATTTCCACGACCCTGCGCGGGGGTTCCGTGTGCGTCTTCGGCGCCGAAAGAGGAGGTTAACCACCTGCGAAGCGCCGCAGCTACACAGGCCCCGTGTCGTCGAGTTTGCTGAAGCATCACCGCGCGCGCATTTTGACGTAAAAGAAGCCTGACTGTTCCTCGGACCGACTTTGGACTCGGTTGAATCGCCTTTCTGCCCCCGTGCGGCTCGAGCAGGTATATTTCCAGCTGCCCTGCGGCGGCCGCCAAACGCGACCCCAGAACCTCGCGATACCTCTGGCTCCTCGGCCCAGCCAGCGACGCTCGAGGTACCGGTACCTCAACCCGGCGCTTGGGACCCCCGGTGTGGGAAAAGTCCCGCTTTGGGGGCGATACCACGCTCTCCCCAAATCCTCAACCTCACCTCTTGATCCGCCGACAAATCGCACTCGTCGCGATCCATCAACGCTCCGCTATCGCGATCCCGTTTGTCGCGAAACCGCGTCTGCCATCTCTGTCGATGCCGCTCCAACGCTCCATGGCGTTGTGATTGCCCCAGCCGCCCTCGCTTTGGCCCTGCGCGATCACATCTCCCTGCGCATGGCGACACTGCGCCCGGTCGTCGCCCCCATCGCCACGGGCCCGAAATGTCGCTACCCAACGGCCAGCCCGCCTGGCCCCCTCCATCCTTTCACCACATAGGCAGCGGTCGATCTCTGAATCATCTCGACGATGGTTCGGCGCGCACCCAGACACCCGTCGACAATACCATGGGCTTGATGCCTGAGGCATCAGTAGATGTCGAGGAGGAGCATCGCCGCGCTTTATTCGCCGACATGTATCGCAAAACCGAGGACAAGGTCGCGCTGCTCTTTGCAGAAGACGGCTCATACAATCTCGGCGCGATTGCCGCCCTCAAGCGAAAACCTTCCCCTTCCACCGTCGCCCTGCCCCCAACCACCGACCACGAGCCCATCAAGGAGCCACCCCTGAAAAAGGCGAAGCGCGCAATCAACGAGGATGACTACGACGACGACGACGACGACGACGACGACGACGACGACGACGACGAAGCAGGCGAACCCGCTGCGTCAGCACATAAGCCGCCCATCGCCGCCGTTGGCTCGCTCTTGTCTCCCTCAAAGTCCGGCAGTTCTCCAGTCCAGTCCATCAACTCGCCTGGAAAACATATTGACAGGCGCAAAGGCCAGGATGGCTCGCAAGGAAAGCTCCAGCCAGACGATGACGGCATCAAGAAACTCGAGGAGGCGAGGATCGCCACTGAGGAAACCGCGCGGAAAAGCTTCCACACAATCTTCTACACACTGGAAAACGACAGTATAGCTATGCTCGAGCAACAACGACTTGAGGATTCAGAGAAGCAACTGCAAGCAGAGATGGACCACAACACCACCTCGCACGCCGGTGGTGCCCAAGCCACGAATCAGGGAACTCTGAGCAGCGCGAATCTGGGTGCCTCCAGCCTGACCCTCAAGCATCTTATTGCTAGAATCGATATGAAGCGTGACCAGGTGCGCGCGTCCGACGCAGAGCTGCGGCTTCTCATGAACGAAGTGCGAAAGAATCGAAGCAAGTGGGCGAGTGAGGAGAATGTCAACCAGGAAGAGCTTTACGAGGCTTTGGAGAAGGTTTTGACGGAGCTCAAGGCGCACACGGAGTACTCAACGCCTTTTCTTACCCGAGTCAACAAGAGAGATGCCCCCGACTACTACAACTGTAAGTTCCAAGGCAACGTACGCCTACGCGACCCTTGCCCTCGTTGACCACGACCCCTCAGTTATCAAGAACCCCATGGACTTGGGGACAATGACGAAGAAGCTCAAATCTTTAACCTTCAAGTCGAAGACGGATTTTGTCACGGACCTTAACCTGATCTGGGACAACTGCCTCAAGTACAACCAAGACATGAACCATCCTCTGCGGCGCATGGCAAACGGAATGAGGAAAGAGGCCGAGAAGCTCATCCCGCTGATTCCGGACCTCGTCATTCGCTCTCGAGCCGAAGTCGAAGCCGAGGAACGACGCAAACAAAACGGCGGAGACGACGACAACGGCGACGACTCTGACGACGAGCCGATAATGTCGTCTCGTGGACGAAAAGCGGCCACCAAGGGCGCCAATAAGTCTCGGAAGGCGCCCAACGACCAGAAGGAGGACACCCCCGTGGTAGACCAGAAGCCAATCCTCCAAGTCAATGGCCTGCTGGGAAAGCCAGGCAGAGAAGGCTCCGAGGCCATGGATGGGAGCAACGGATTTGCCACTCCTCCAATTGGCGGATCGAACACCCCTAGCGGGATAGTCAATGGCCACTCGGGCTTGGCAAGCAATGCCGACGCCATGGATATTGACGGGCCTAGTCTCAATGGCATGGGCTTGAATCAGTTTGGGGCGGCCGTCGAACAGGTCTACGAGGACGACGAGTACAAGCTTTGGAAGCAAACGACCAAGAAGGACCGCGCTCTGGTGGCCAAGGAGCGCCACCTCCTTTTCAAGGATAACACTCTCAATGTGGACGCCCCGGCATTGCTCAGGAGTAAAGCCGGCATGCAACGAATCTTGAAACACCAGAAGGAAGCCGAAGCGCTCGGCATCGCGAGCTATCCGCAGCTGGGTGGCACGACGAGCACAGAAAAGGACGCAGGCAACAAGGCGTCGGAAACACTTGCAGATGGAATCGACGAGGAAGCAGAGAAGGTCATCCCGGACTACTACGATTCTCTCAGCAATATTCCCGACATTCAATCAAACCTCCAGTGGGTCGAGGATGGGGATGGCCAGGTTATCAACCAGCATGAGGACTTTCTGCGGCTCGTGCCATCCGGGGCCTTTGTGGCGCCGCGGAGTCGACTGACGAAAAGGATGGACGACAATATCCACCAAATCCAAGAGACGAGGAAGCTTGCGACAAAGATATCCGTCATCAAGCAAATGCAGGTGCAATCCCAGGTTTACACCAACCAGTTTCCCAAGTCCAACACCGAGGTTTTCGTCGAGCAGGACATTGAGCCGCACTTCATTGCCCATGACGGGCCTGTCATGGCATCCGAGACTTGCCAAGACGCCTTGAAACGTTCCATTGCTAAAATTCTCTATCTCACCGGCTTTGAGGAGCTACAGCCGTCGGCCATCGACACCCTGACCGGAATCGCGGCCGACTACTTCCAGACCATCTCCAGGACGTTCAACATTTACCGCGAGGCCGAAAAGATGACTGTGCAGACACCCGAGGGACCGCAACTGCGGTCCCGCTTCACACCCGAGGAAGTCATCCTGCACACGTTGGAGGAGAACGGCCATGACGTGGCTTCGCTGGATTCATACGCCAAAGACGAGGTGGATCGACTCAGCTCGAAGCTGGGTGCCCTCCACGAGAGGATGAAGCTGCATCTCACAGACCTCCTGCGGCCGGCCTTATCTGCAGAAGCTGGCACTGACGGCGTCGGCGCCTTCAACGACGGCAGCGAGCAGTTCATGAGTGGCGACTTTGCCGAGGACTTGGGCGAAGACTTCTTTGGTTTCCGGGCCTTGGGCCTCGACAAGGAAATGGGCCTCGATTCCTTCTCCGTGCCATTCCACCTGCTGCACAGCAGAGTCAGGAGCCAGTACCAGATGCAGACCCAGGTTACGGGAGGGACTTCGTCAGATCTCTTCGAGGCTCTGCCGGCCTCGGACCCCGTCACCAAGGAAAATATCCAGGATCAAATCGGGCTGGCCAAGAACTTTTTCCTCGCCAAGCTGCACGCTAACGGTGATCAGCCGCTGGTAGAGGACGAGGATCTCCCGGTTAAGCAGAGGAAACCACGGCCCCGGCTCGGTGCCAGCGGCAAGATCATGTCCGCTCAGAAGCGCCCGCCAAGGGAGCAGCTGGCTCTGGCGAAGAAGAAGAAGAAGATGGAGCTTGCCGCCGCCGCCGCCGAAGCCAAGGCCAACGCGTCTGGTGAAAAGGGTACGGGATCAGCAAGCACCACGCCGGCCAAGAAGAAGCTCGGCAGCCTGCCCAACGGGACAGCTGCTCCCAACCCTGCTGTGCTCGCGCTCGGGGCCAGCATGGAGCGGACGGACAGCACGCAGAGCCAGGCCGGCAACAGCCAGACGGACAAGGATGACAACACGGGCATGATGAGCCCGGAGAGCATTGCTCAGTAGCCACGGCAATCTCTCGACATCGAAAGGACGAATCGTTTACCACCATGTACATACGAAGCTACGCAAAAGGCGCCGAGCCATGTTTACCCCTCTTTTTCTTTTTGGTGTGGCCCGGTGTGGCGAGCAGCCGACGAAGAGAGCGCTGAAAGCTTGGGAGACTCTACGGGGTCACGAGAGCAACGCGACGTCCCATAGCGTTTTGGAGCTCGACTGCTTTCTTGTGCGATTAGTGTACTTTTGTCTAGCCGTTTTGTGCATGGCATCTCGGCCCTTGGCTTTGTCTGGCTTGCTTGCTCTTGGGCCTCGACCTGCTCGCACGCAGACCGGCCTAATTCTGGCTTATGGGGTCTTTCGATTCCTCATCTAGACCTTTCCTGCTACCGAGACTTTCCCCTGCCTTGCCGCATGTTTGGCGCCGCGTCTGGAGCGAGCCACTGCTTGGAGTTACCACGAAGTCAAGTGGAAGGGGCGCAGCGTCGAAGAGAACAGCCCGTCTGGGCGGCGTATATGGGGAACGGGGGAGAGAGGCCTTCTCGACATCCGACTTGGCCCAAGAGACGCACCATCTGGCGCTCTCCCCTCCCGCTACTGCCGACGGCTCTTGAGCTACTTCCCAGCATGGCTCGAAACAAAAGCGGGAAAGCGAAGGACGCGGAGATGACGGGCGGGACACGTGCTTCGAATTGGAGGCTTGAGCCCGGGTCAAGGCTGTGGGATGATGGGCCGCAGCGAGGTTGGGGCATGGGCCCCTGGCGCCTTAATCCCCCTTTTCACAACTTCTTGCCCTTTCTACTCCTTTACTTCTTATTCTCTTCTTTCTCTCCTCGTGCCAGCTCCTTCTTTTGGTTCTCTAGATATCTCGAAAGAAAGGGGCACCGACGGATCGGACCGAATTGGATGGCAAGGGGCTAGGCGGACGGATGGATATCCAGCTGTTTTGTGCCCTTTCCTACCACCCCTTTTCCCACGCTGTTTGTCTATCGCCCCCTTTCCCCTTTTCCTTTTCTTTCTTTCTTCTCATATTTGTTTTTTAACTCCTCTTGGCGCTGCGGAAAGGACGGCCGGACAGACGGACGGATGTGGGCACGAGGCGCACCTGGAGGATCCATATAGTGCGAGCAGACGAGTTGATGATTGGACAAACCAAATCCTCTTTAATAATGGAGAAAAGACAATCATGGGAAAATCACGTACATTGCCTCACGCGAGCACGTGTAAGAGGATTCAGTAGACTCAGGGTGTCTGTGTGCCATGTGCATAATCTGCCAACTTGTTGAAGCCGGTAGCGGACACCTCGGATTCGGCGCGTTGAGCGCCTCCGCTATGAAGTCTTATCGTCATTGCAGTCGTTCCGTAATTCCTCAATAGATTCCTCCATTTCGAAGAGAAAAACAGCCAAAAAAGAAGTCACAATAAAAACGCCGAGTCTTGCCGATTCTCCGCCGGCCAGATGAGCCAAACCCGAAACTCAATTGCGCCAGCCGTGGAAATGCAACATGTTGAAACATTGGCCATTTGCCCCATCCCATGTTAAATGCCGTGGATGCAGAGCCCTACAGCGGCCCGTCCTTCCTCCCCTTCCATCATTTAGATAGATCACTGCTTACGCCTGTCTGCGTATGGCTCCCCTGACGCCGCTATCAAGCCGCATACTTAGAGACCGGCGTCCAGGCGCCAGCCCTCGACGGGGAGGGGAAAGGCGCTTGTCCAGGCCGAAATCTCCTTCTTCAGCTCGTTGATCTTGGCAATCTCGCCGCTGGTGACCTTGGTCTTGAAGTCCTTGAGCTTGTTGGCCTCCTTGGGGAGGGAGGCCTGGGTCTCCTTGCAGATCTTGATGCTCTCATCGATGTAGGTGGCGACGCGCTCAAAGTCCTTCTCGCCAAAGCCACGGCTGGTCATGGCCGGGGTGCCAATGCGAATGCCGCAGGGGGTCAGGGCGCTCTTGTCGCCCGGGATCGAGTTCTTGTTGCAGGCAATGTTGATTTGCTCCAGGACAGCCTCGACACGTGCGCCGTCGAGGCTGTGCTGGCGGAGGTCGACGAGGACCATGTGGCTGTCGGTGCCGTCGGCGACGAGCTTGTGGCCCAGAGACTTGAGCTTGTGCTCGATGGATTTGGCATTGGAGACGACCTTTTCCTGGTAGGCCTTGAAGTCCGGGGTCTGGGCCTGCTTGAGGGCGACGGCCAGAGCCGTGATTGTGTGGTTGTGGGGGCCGCCCTGGTGGCCGGGGAAGACGGAGAAGTTGATGGGGTTCTCGAGGTCGTAGAGGGTCTCCTTGCCCGTCTTGGCGTCGACGGAGCGGACGCCCTTGCGGAAGAAGATCATGGCACCGCGGGGGCCACGGAGGGACTTGTGGGTGGTTGTGGTGACGACGTCGGCGTACTTGAAAGGAGTGGGGATGACCTCGGCGGCAATGAGACCGGAAATGTGAGCCATGTCGACGACGAGGTAGGCACCGACCGAGTCGGCAATCTTGCGCATACGCTCGTAGTCAATGAGGCGGCAGTAGGCCGATGTGCCGGCGACGAGGATCTTGGGGCGGTAGAGAATGGCGTTCTTCTCGAGCTGGTCGTAGTCGATGATGCCGGACTCGAGATTGACGCGGTAGGGCATGGTCTCGAAGTAGGTGGAGACGGCAGAGATTCTGGGCAAGGGTAAGCCAGGGGAAGGGGAGGCGGGCGTGGAAGACTCACTTGCGCTGGGGGGTCTGATAGCCGTGGCTCAAGTGGCCCCCGTGGGGGAGGTCAAGCCCCATCAGCCGGCCGTGGGGGGGCATGATGGCCTGGTAAACCTGCAGGTTGGCAGGGCTGCCGCTGAGGCACTGGACATTGACGCCCCACTTGTCCGCGTCGAGGTGGAAGGCCTCGAGAGCACGCTTCTGGCAGAGCAGCTCGACCTGGTCAATGTGCTGGTTGCCGCCGTAGTAGCGAGCGCCAGGGTAGCCCTCGGAGTACTTGTTGGACATGGGGGAGCCGAGGGCGTCGAAGACGGCTCGGGATGTGATGTTTTCGGAGGCGATGAGGACAATGGACTCGCGCTGACGCTGAACCTCGTCTTTCTGCGGTTGAGCGTGTCAGGAGACGCGGGCTGCGGGCGAGTAAGGGCCTCGACGTACCATGATGGCGGCGACCTCGGGGTCGGACTCGACAAGAGACTTCTCGAGCATCTAGATGGACATGGTTAGCCTTGTGGTCTGTTCCGCAGGGGAGGAAGACGAACCTCCTTGTGGGACGCGGACAATGCGTATTCGGACGACATGGCGACGGATAGAGAGGCGTGGATTGGGAGGGGAAGAGGCACGAGTCGAGAGAGATGAGGCTTTTGCAGCGAAGATGAAAATTTTCAGAGGGCTGCAGCGGGCGATGGATGGGTGAGGGAAAAGGGCGGGGGGGCGACTTCGGCTTTGGTACAGTATCGGTACAGTATGCGGTACAGTATGCGGGGCTGTCGCCAGTGTGCGAACTGGCCAATCGATGGCTCGTCTAGGATACAGGGGCCCCTGCGAACGGGAGTTGTCACTGTGTACGGAGTAACAACGTCGTCGGTGCTTTGCATGATGATGCTGGATGCACCTTGTGAGCCCGCCAGCGACTGTTGCTCTATTCCGGTGAAGCCATCGTCGATTTCGCCCCTTTTCATTGGCAGCCCATCTCAGGGACTTGCCAAAAGGTGCCTCAACTTTGTGACTGCAAGCGGAAGCAATGTGCTTGGTCCTCGTCGGCAAAAGGCACGGATACCTCGGCCCCATGTCTTGGAGACGTCGTCTGGCCTGAACCTCCAACCCACACTGACCATCGTCCTTCATCGCTTCCTCCCGCCGGCAACACCCTGCTCTCAACGGGTCCCCTTCTTCCGACCGAGATAGACCTACGTCTACACCTGCTGCCACGACCGGCTCTCCCACGACCGGCTCTCCCAGAGAGCCAGGGCCGCGCCATGGGCTGGCCGTACGATCTCTCTCTGAGCCTCTCCGACGACGACAAGCTCGTGCGCCGCCAGACCATTGACTTTTACGCCTGCGTCGCCCATTACTCGGCCATCGCCCCCGTCCTGGCCTTGTTGCTCCTCCGCCTTGTCCGCCGCGCCGCTGCCAGCGGCCGGGACCCGCGCGATGGCCATGGCCGCTACGACGAGGTGCCGCCCTCGCCCCTCGCAAAGGCCCATCGCCGCCACCCGTCCGGCTCCTTGGCTGCGCGGTGCCGGAGGCTGCAGTGGTGGATGCACGACGATGTCAACCTGGGTGGCATGTACTGGGGCCAACGCCATGAGTGGATTCTTGGCTTGGCCTGGGCCTCTTGGCTGCTGGTCTTGTGTGTTCGGGACACAGGCAAAGGTCAGAGGCACCAACTGTGTCTATACCGCGTGCGCTTCCGCTGACATGGACCAGACTACTTGCATCTCACCAAGCGCTTTGGCGCCATAGCCGTCTCCCAGCTGCCCATCCAGTTCCTCCTGGCCCTCAAGGCCCTGAACCCCTTCGCCCTCGCCTTCCACTCCTCGCACGAAGGCGTCAATCGCTACCACCGCGTCTTGGGCCGCATCGTCCACTTCCTGCTCCTCCTCCACATCCTCTTCTACAACTACTTCTTCTTCGTCGCCGCCATCTGGCTGAAGCGCTTCTTTGCCCCCGTCGTCTTTTGCGGCGTCGTCGCCTTCATGGCCTTGAACGCACTTGCCACCACGTCCTTCGCCCGAGTCAGGCAGTTCTCGTATCGCCTCTTCTTCGTCGTCCACGTGGCTTCCGCCATTCTGATCCCAGTACTGATCTTCTTCCACGCGCCCTCTGCCAGACTCTACCTCGTCGAGGCCTTGGTCGTCCTGTTTCTTGACATTGGGGTGCGCAAGGCCACGACAGTCACCGCTCCCTCGACCGTGGAAATCATCCCCGGCACGAATCTCGTCAAGGTTTCCTCTGCGCTTCCTCTCCGGCGGCTGAGCTCCTTCAAGGCCGTGCCCGGAGCGCACATCTATCTAAACGTCCCGTCTGCCAGCCGCATAAATGCCAAATCGGGCCTCTTCGACTTTCTCTTCAACCCCTTCACCGTAGCATCTGTCGACGACCATCACGGCACCATCACCCTCGTAGCACGCGTTCGAAACGGCCCAATGACCCTTTTGCTTAGCCAATTTGCCGCTTTGAGTCCCGTCCCGCCCGCCGAGGCCCGCAGGATCCCCCTCGCCATTGAAGGCCCATACGGTACCATGGGCAAGCATTTCCACGACCTGCTCGGCTGGGGCGCCGCGCGCATCCTGCTCGTCGCGGGCGGCGTCGGCGCCACTTTCGCTCTGCCCGTCTACCGCGCCATACAACAGGAGCTGCCGTCGACCAAGGTGCAGTTGGTCTGGGCCATCCGCAGCGCCGGCGACGCGACGTGGGCCGTCTCGAGCGGCGGCAACAACGGCGAGGACAGGAGCATGCTCGATGACGACAACGTCCACATCTTTCTGACGGGCGACGTGGATGTCACTGATGGGCCTGAGAGTGTCCCCCCCGGCGCCGGCGCCGTCGAGATGGACGCCCTGTCCCGCGAGACCGTGCTGGCGGCGGGTCGCAATCGCCGGCGGCCCGAATTGAACAAGATTGTGGACAGCACCTTCCGCCAGGGGCTGGAGGAGCCTGTCGCCGTGCTTGTCTGCGGGCCAGCCGAGATGGCGAGGGAGGTGAGGCGATGCGTGCGGCCGTGGGCCATGCGAGGCAGGAAGGTCTGGTGGCACAGCGAGAGTTTTGGCTGGTGACGATGAGGAGGTGTTTGGTCCTTGTCCATTTGGTTCTCGTCCATGGAATAGTTGAGTATGCTGTGGTTTGAGTAAAAGCCCCTTGGCGGTGACATCATCTTGTAGTGCTGTATGAATGCACCCGATCTTGCGAAAGGCCTACCGGTACGATCACCAGAGAGGGTTGATGAGAATGGGGCGAATTGCATCTGAACGAGCGGCTACTGTACAGGGCAAACGCCTGATGGGGAGAGCTACCTATTCTCGTTAACGAATGCCTGCCTAGTACGTCAGAGACGCGGCTCGGTGGAATCCTCCCTCCATTGCCTGCAACGCCAGCCGTAGTCATCGTCAACTTCTCTCCTCGAGCAAACCACACAAATTAGCACAAGCCGACATCCAGTGCTACGCAGCGGGAGTATTCCTTTGAACCACCAATCCCTTTTTCCCCTCCTTTCGCCAGATAAGAGAGCCCTACCACTCATTCTTCTCGGTCAGCATCAGCCAGATAGATGTATATCTTACTCTCCCTTCAAGGTCATTGCCTGTACCGCGCAAGCTGGGCCATGATGTTCTGCACCTGAGCTGCTGCGTCGCCCCCCGCCGGAGCCGCGTTTGCACCTCCGTTGGGAGCGGCGGGAGGCTGGGCGCTGTACGCCGACCCGTACTGCCCCTGGTGGTGAGCGTGCTGCTGCGCAGGGGTTGCCCCCCCGAGGCTACCCAGGATGGCCTGGATATCCACCTGCGGGTTGGCTGTCGCCGGGGTGGGGGGATTGACGCCGTACCCGCCATGTGCGGCGGGCATCCCTCCTGGCGCCTGAGTTGGCCCTTGCATAGATGCGAGGAGCCGCTGCAGGGTGGCATTATCAACCTGTCCCATGAGACTCGCGATGTCTGCGGCAGCAGGGGGTGCGTGCTGCTGCTGCTGCTGCTGCTGCTGCTGCTGCTGTGGTGGAGGATATGAGCCGGGATAGCTGGCGCCATGAGGGGGCTGCTGATGCTGCCCTGAGTAGGGATTGGAGTAGCCACCCGCCGCTGCCGCGTATCCTTGTCCATAGTTTGCGGCGGCCGTTGCCTTGGATCGCACAATCACCTCGGCCGCCGTGCCGGGATCTAAGTCCACATACTGGTCGAAGCGGACATTGCTGCCTCCACCAGAGCGATCGAACGCCTGCACGGGTATCCGGCCAACGCTCTGTGCACGCAAATCCAAGTCGATGACGCCGTAAACACCTTCGGCAGCCTGTCGCTGAATGACCTGGTCCTTGGGAAACCGCGGGTGCAGGTACATAACCTCCGTCTTGAGGCCCTTTGCCTTGAACGCGGCCTCGACCCAGGTGACAAAGTCGCGATTGACCTCTGGCTGCAGGATGATCTGCACATCCGGCACATCGGCGCCATACCTTCGAGGAAGGTCAAGTTCCGGCTCATTTCGAGATCGTCCATATGGGCTAGGGCTGCGCCGTCGATACGACTCCCGGTCCTTGCGGCCATACTCGGGAGAACGCGAGCGCCCGCGCCCTCCTCGACCAGAATCATGACCTCGAGATCGACCAAACCCGTCTTCCCTCGTGTGGTGATCATTGCGTCGTGGCGACTGATTGCGCCCTGGTCTGTAATCGTCGCGGCCTTGGTGATGCTTCTCATTCCTGCGGCCACCGCCACCGCCATCCCGGCCCCGACCTCTCTCTGGGCTGCGGGCACGGTCCTTTTTGGACTTGTCTTGTACTCGAGATATCTCGAGGTCTGAACAAGAGTTAGTCAGGGGTCTTTTCTCCTCTGCGGCAGGCTATACTCACGGATGCGGCGGCCCTTGATTTCGATACCCTGCAGGTTTTCCATGGCCTGTCGGCCCTCGTCGACAGTGTGATACTGCACAAAACCATAGGCCGACTTGAGGGATATTTGCGCCAGTCTTCCATACTTGTGGAAAACATCAAAGACATCCCGCTTCGAAACTTTGTCGCTCGAAAGGTTTCCTAGAGGCACAAAGAGTCAGCACTAGATCAAAGGAGCGGCCCTTGGCGGCGTGGTTCATACCAATAAAAATACGCGACCCTTCAGGGAAGCGGTCCCATTTCGCATCCGACATGTACTGGCGTTCGTCAGTCATAAACTGGTCCCACTGGCGCTGGTAGCTTGCGTCTGGCTCTCCGTCCTGGGAGTACCCGGGCGCGGCCTGGGATGTCTGGGGTGGGGCATTCATGGATGCTGTGACGGGGAGCGCATTCAGGCCTGCGGCCGGGGGGAGCGGGATGCTGCCGACGGCCTCCGCGGAGGTTCCGGGCGCGCCACTCGCGACAAAGCTGGACAGCGGACCTGGCGCTGGCGGCACTGTGCCAGCACTGCAGGCGGCTGCGCTTGGGCTGGGTCCTGCGGCGTGTTGCTGCGAGGCATACGATTGGGAGCCCGACTGCGGCAGGGGAGGCCGCGGTGGCAGGGAAGAGGATGAGGGCAGCGAAGTGGGAGAAGACAGGGAGACAGCAACGGCGGGTTGCTCGGCCTTTGCAGCAACAGACAAAGACGGCTCAGGATCGGGGCTGGGCTCGGTGGGCTGGGCAGTCAGATCGGCCACGAGCTTCTGGATGTCAACCGACGAATTCTGCGACTCGGCATCGGCGGAGTCTTGGCGGGCAATAGGCTCGGGCTGGGCCACGGAGGAAGGGGAGCCGGTCTGCTGCTGGAGCCCGGCGGGCGGCTGCGATGGCTCCGTCGACGGACCGGTAGGCTCTAGTTGCGGTCCGGATGGGGTGGCGGCGGGAGCGGCCGGTTGAGCGGTAGACGCGTCATGGGCGGCAATGTCAGGAGCAGCGGCTGAAGCGCGATTTGTATTCAAGTGATCGGATTGCAGCGAGATATCGGTGGATTTCGGTGGCATTGAGGACGACGATACATGGTGCTGCTGCTGAAAGCCCTGCTCACCCCCTTCTTCTGGATCAATGGGCGAGTCGAATGTCTTTGCATAATCGTCGTTGCTATCGGGCGGCTCTAGCTGAGGCTGGGGAGCAGGCTCGGTGGGAGCGTCGGGGGCGTCTTGGTCGTCGTACGCACCGTCGAGGCTGTCGTCATCTACAACATGGTCGTTGCCATTGGCAGAGGCAGCGTCACCCATCATGGCCGGGTCGAGGATGGCGTCGTCGACGACGCCGTTTGACGAGGCCACGTTGGCAGCGGCAGCGACCATGGCGTCGATAGTATCGACCGTGTCCTGCAGCGCCGGCACCACGCGAGGAGCAGCTGTGTGGAGGGGCGAGGGTGACACAGGAGAGAGGTTGGCAGTGGCCTGAAGCTCCGCCTCTGGTTCGGTCATGAAAGCAGCGATGCGGCAGGCTGAGCGCAGCAGCAGCGAGCGATGGGATGCGAGAGGCACTAAGGAAGCTCTGGGGACTGCATCCGCGACTGATGGCCTACGCAGCGGACGGGTCAGGGAGAGCTGGGTTGGGCCGAGGGACACGGTCGGACGATGGTCGAGGACGACGACGAGATGGTGTGTCAAGTCAAGGTAGGATTGAATGCTGCCATTATCGAGTTGAGACAGACGACGGGCTGGGTTTGGTAGGCAGGCTATCGAGCCTGGGATGGTGTTTTCTTCCCAAGATGCTGCTGCTGGCTGACGGGCGAATCGCAATGTCGGCTCGTGTCCGCGTCGGCTCGATTGCCACAGCGTGGAAAGCGTGCGGTGGCTGTCGTGGGTTATGCCGGCCGCCTGGATCTGGAAGTGTTAGGCGAGGAGGAGAGGGGAATCTGGCAACGACAGTGCCTGAGAAGGGAGGCTTTTTCTTGATGCAGCTCGCGGTGAGCGGGTCCGGCAAAATCTGATATCTCGCGCTAGGCGATTCTGGGCCGCCAGTAGGGGAAGGAGCCTGGTTGCCTGGAAACCTTTTTCGCACGACACAGTCACAGGTGATCCGGAACGTTCCTGTAGTTAAGTTACTCCGTACTTTGGACAGTATCGGCGTACAGTGCTGCACAGTGCGTCAGGACACATTGCGATTCTTGGATCCATGACCCACGTCTTCGGGGTCGTGTGTCCAAGTTACTGTATCGTCGCCAGGGCTGTCGCAAGAATGCAGCTTACCAAAACATGACGTGAGTTTGCGTCTCTGATGTCACGTGCCCGCCCGGTGTAGCAACTGCATGCATCCCCCTCATCTCTCGAGCCGAAGCCGCGAGCTCAATGCCTGCAGTGGGATAGATGCCTGTTGAGATAGACAGGGCTAGAATCCAGAGTCCAGCCGCGGCAGGTTTCTTACCCACTTGCACTGATCGAGACTTGGACGAGACCGTCGCCAAGCCGATCGCTGGACGCAGCATCAAGGGATCGCCATCTTTGCTAGAGACATTCGCCGTATAGATCACAATTCCCTAAGCTTGGAGAGCAAAACCGTCGTTGATGGTCGTTGAACGTTGGATTACGAGGGGACAGTCACGTGACCCGCGTTTTTAAGTCCCCCAACGTGCTGAGAAGGCTCTTCGCCTTGGAAAAAAGAACATTTCGCCCAGCTTGTGTTTTCACTGCACCGATCTGCAAAAGCTATTCGACTCGTGGAACTCATGGAGTATCGGCCGTAAAAAAATGATGCAGTTTATAAGTAGGGTCTCGCGGGTCACGCCATGGACGAGACTGGCGCTCACTCGATGTCCTTTGACTACTGCGAGATTCAAGAGATACCAGGCCTTTGATGCTCAACTTGACCAAGAGGCACTCACGGAGGCGCGATCCTGGTACCGGAAGTTTGACGCTTCGCATCTTCCCCGCGGCAGCACGACATACGCAAGGTCCAGCGGGCCCGGGGGGCAGCACGTCAACAAGTAAGAGGCAGTGATCAACTCCTTTGAGGAGGCCAATTAGACTCAGGGGATATCCGGGCTAACAAAGGGGGCTCAGAACCGAGACCAAGGCCATCACAGCTTTTCCGGTCAAGGACTTGGTGTCTATGCTGCCCCAGTCTCTGCATTCCGGAATCCGCGCCTCCAAGTATTACACCGCCAGCAACGACAGCCTGACCTTTCATGCCCAGACTCGCCGATCTCGCACGGCAAACACGGATGAGAACCGGAGGAAGCTCATGGAAGAGGTGAGTCGCGTCTACCGGGAACAGGTGCCGTCAGAGACGAGCGGCGACAAGAAGCAGAAGCACGGGGAAATGTGGGTGTCGCCAAGCTAATCTTTATCTAAAGTGGTCGCATGACTGACTTGGCTTCCGGCTCTGACTTAGAGAGAAGAGGTTCCATGAATCTAGGATCAAGCAAAAGAAACTCGCCAGCTCAAAGAAGCGGTCCCGCCGAGGACCTTTGGATTGAAAGGTCGGCGTCATTTCGAGCGAAACACGCTCTTGTCTCCAATTTTGCCTAACGACGGGTGAGCCTCCAAATGGATGAGATGGCGTCTCGTGTTCTGACGGCGAGCAGAACGGTTTGACGCCGAGTGAAGAAAGCAAGCATCCCGTACTCTTGCCGGCGCTACAGGGGCACGATGCACCTGGAAGGTCTCTACAATTAAAACCGTCCCGCAGACCGAAGAGCCGATGAGCCAGTGGGGACTTTTCGCATCTGCGGCTCCTGCGCCATCTTACCCACGGCAAGGGCCATGGAGAACACCTTGACTGGCCCGATACGTGCCCTTTTCTTGAATTGGGATCGGGGTTAAGGAGGTACCGGGGGAGGCAAAGAGAGAGCAGCAGCGACCATCAGTCCACAGTCCGACATCATCTGCTCACCTTTATCTGTAGCTACCTTTGCCGAGCAGGTCGCGCGAACGGCACTTGGGCATCGTCGACCTGCCTCGCTAACCTCGGTCTTTGCATCATGTAGCTGGCTTCCATCATACCTCTACTTCGACGCCTTCTGCGGGTTCATTCGCTACAGGGCAGGCCCTCTTGCCACCATGACGGTCTCGGTGTCGGCACAGAAACAGCATCAGGAGAAGCTTGGCTCGGAAAACGCGGCGGATCTGCCCCCGAAACGCCCCCAACTTTTGAGACAAGGCAGCTCAAGACTCGCATCGCTACGGCACTTTGATGTCATTGCAGCCGCGGCCGGCTCGCCCCGTCTGGACAGAGTCAGCCAATGCACGATTTCGTGTCCCGAGCTGCGCCAGCCTCACAAGCACGGATGGGTAGCGTTGCTCCAGTCGCCCCGCTCTCACGGCCCGACGCGCCATGCTCATCGTCGTCTTTAGGGATTACTGCCAGGATACGAGAGTCCAGACCTTCATTGCGGCCGCCGCGGCTCTCGCTCGCAGTCGTCTACCCCAATACATCGACGACCGCACCGCCTCGCATCCCGGCTACGATTTACCCGGCCGCTATTCATGGCGCGCTACCGTGCAGACGCAACGATCGGCCGACGCGAGCCTCCCCCAAGCTTACAGGACCCCCGGGAGCGTCGGCGGCGGGCGAGGGACTCGCAGGACGTTGGCAGCTGCTCCGATGCGGACCGTGCGTTGACGGGTAGCCCACGCGGCGCTGGGAGGGCCAGTCCATTGCTGGCAATGGTAGCCACGGCGTTGGCAACGGAAGAGCTCGATAGACTGAGTCTGATGGCGAGGCGGGCGGGCGGCTGAAGAGGCGCTCTCACTGTTCTGGTGGCCTGGTCCGTGGCAGAGGCAAAAATGACCATTCACCGGCGGTTTCAGCTGCTGGTTTCCTACCACGCGCACGAAAATATCTGATAGAATACTCTGAAGGCGCAACCACGGTGATATGGCGTGTGGTTCAACGAGGCCCAGACGATTGACAAGTGAAGTTGGCGGCGTTTAGTTTTTGCGGGGCGCTCCTTCGGCCCCCCTGGGCGGGTTGCATCGGCCGTTCGGGGCGGCTTTGGGAGGGGGGAGCCGGGGTTGCGCAGCGAAACCGCATACCCGAAGCCTAGGTAGCTACGTATCTTCTTTTGTTCCTCCATAGTAGCAGCCGCTCTCGGTCCCGGCTCAGAATCGACCCTCGGCCTCCTCACATCTTCCTCTCGCCATCTATTCTCGTCGTCGGCGCCACCGACATACGCTAGGTGCACGAATTGCTTTGCGCGAGCTCACAAACGCCATGTTTCGACATGGCATGCGAATCGCTGCCAGTGGCGGCGCGCGGCGGGCTTGGTTGCCGCCGACGACCGGTCGGTGCTTCGCGTCAGCCAGCAAGACGGCTTTCCAGTGGGAAGACCCTTTAGCTTCGAGGAACCTCCTGACCGAGGAGGAGCTTGCCATTGCCGAGACGGCCGAGCGGTATTGCCAAGAGCGGCTGCTGCCCAGGGTTCTACGTATGACACGGCGGCGCTCCCTTTTCACGTTGGTGTCGGTCAAGGTTGCTAACATGGTGTTTGTGGCAGAGGCGTACCGTGACGAGCACTACGACGCCAAGATGCTTGAGGAGATGGGGGAGTTGGGCCTCCTCGGCGCCAACATCCAGGGCCACGGCTGCGCGGGCGTGTCGTCAGTCGCCGGCGGCCTCATCACCCGTGCCGTCGAGCGTGTCGACAGTGGCTACCGATCCGGCATGTCGGTGCAGTCCTCGCTCGTCATGGGCGGCATCGACGAGTTTGGCACTGAAGAGCAGAAGCAAAAGTTCCTCCCAGACATGGCAAGGGGCAAGCTCCTCGGGGCGTTTGGCCTGACGGAGCCCAACCACGGCAGCGACCCGGGCAGCATGGAGAGCGTCGCCCGGCCGCACCCAAACAAGACGGGGTACTATTCGCTCAGCGGCGCCAAGACGTGGATCACCAACAGCCCCATCGCCGACGTGCTGCTGGTCTGGGCCAAGCTGCAGGACACGGGCAAGATCAGGGGCTTCCTGGTGGAGCGCAAGGACTGTCCGCCGGGCACACTAGAGACACCGGCCATCAAGGACAAAAACGGGCTGCGGGCGTCCATCACGGGCATGATCCAGATGGACGGGTGCCCGGTGCCCGAGGCCAACATGTTCCCCGACGTTGAGGGCCTCCGGGGCCCGTTTAGCTGCCTCAACAACGCGCGCTACGGCATCTCGCTGGGCGTGGTGGGCGCGCTCGAGGACTGCATCGCACGGGCGCGGACGTATGCGCTGGAGCGCAAACAGTTCAAGGGCAACCCGCTGGCCAAGTACCAGCTCGTGCAGAAGAAGCTGGCCGACGCGGCGACGGACGCGGCGTACGGGACGCTGGCAGCGATCCAGGTGGGCCGGCTCAAGGACGAGGGCCGGGCGGCGCCCGAGATGATCAGCATGGTCAAGCGGCAGAATTGCGACGCGGCGCTGCGCAACGCGCGGGTGCTGCAGGAGGTTTTTGGCGGCAACGCTGTGAGCGACGAGTATGCCATCGGACGACACGTGGCGAACCTGTTTGTCACGCAGACGTACGAGGGCCAGAGCGATATTCACAGTAAGACGCTGCCCCGTTTGCGACGCCGGAGGAAGCTCTCCTCTGGTGTTGTTCCTTGCTCTCCACTGCAGGTTTCCATGCATGATCAAACGCAACTGACAATTGTTTGCCTTGCACAGGTCTGATTCTGGGCCGGGCCATTACGGGCATCCAGGCGTTTGTGTAGAGGGTGAAGGGTGCATCGGGGGTGGTTTGTCTAGACGGGCGAGAGTCGGGTTGACTTTGGTTCTGTGTACAGGCTCAGCTACAGATCGCGTAGAGGTTGACTTTGCCGTTTGCCGTCGGCAGCTCCGTGGGCGTTCTGACGGGTACGGGATAATCAGACATCAGACAAGATTGGGCGTTGTTGTCGGCTGCTGGCCGCCTCGGCGTCTCTTGGCTGTTTTCCGCTTCCAGCATCGGCCGTGAATTGCCTGACATTCAGTACCGGGCACGCCACAGTGCTGGCATTGTTGCCACTCTCACCTGCCCTGGGCTGCCAGCTACGACTCTTTTGAATGAGGCGTCGCTGAATGGTTTAGTGCCACCCGTCTGAAAAGAAAATAGCAAGACTTTGGTTAACAATAGGCGCGGCGAAAGTATGCAGCCCCTTGGCTCCTCCGCCCCAACCCAGCTCAGGCCGTCGAAGCCGAGCGAAGGCCATGGCAACGGGGACGCCGCCACCAGCGCCAGCAAGAAGCCGCCGAGCGCTTAGCAGCCGAAGCCGGCGGAATGCATGGGCCGCTGATAGCGTGGGGTTTCCGCCATTCCGTCTTGGGCTGTACGTCTAGGCGCGGGCGCTCGTCGCCGCCGGGCGGGGAGTTGCATCGGAACTTCGTACGTACAACAACGTGTGCACAAGTTTGGCTGTGAGTCACAGGCTGGTGTTGATCAAGGGCGAGGAAAAGGGAGATGAAGGAAAACATGAAGCAGCAAGGATTTTTCTCCCTCCGAGTCCCCCTCCATCGCGGCTGCGCTGGAGCAGTCGAGGTACCGCTACCGCCAGCGAGCAGGTACAAAGTACCAGGTCGCGACAGTCAGCGGGCACGGGCCTGTGGGTCCCCCTTTGATCTGGGCTTCTTCCCGCTGTAATCTTTCCTCTCTCTCTCTCTCTCTTTTCCATGCACCTCTCCAAAACCAATCCACACCACACCGCATATCCCGTCACGGCCCTCCCCCCCTGCGACATCATTCCACGAGCGACATCTGCATCCTCACCGCGCGCCGCGAAGCCTTTCGAGCCTCCAAAACATCTCGGCATCGACTGCCTGCATCCCTTGTCGACCAAGGCGGCGTCGTCTTCTGCTCAGAGAAGCCGTCGTCCCCCGTTACAGTGCGTCATTCTCGCCCTCTCCCGGCTCCTTCGCTCTTCCGCTAACGCAGCCCGCCCACAGAGTGTCAACGCAGCAACTTCTTCGCTGCCCTCAAAGCCATCTTTCCTCGCCGCACCTCGATTCTCACAACAACCTCAAAAATGGCTCTTAAGCGCATCAACAAGGAGCTCGCTGACCTCGGCCGGTAAGCCTTCCTCCCTCTCCTTTGCCTGTTACCCCCTTCGTTCTCGTAGGGGCCCTTGGAGCCCAAATCAAAGGTGGGGCTGAGCGTGAGCGGGGTCCTCGAGGCATCCTTGCAAGGTTTTGAGAAGCCCTTTGTTCGCCTCGTCGCCTGTCGCGGCCGCTGTGCCTTGCTGCCATGATGCGCTCTCTAACTCTCTATGCATTCCGTCTTTGCTAGACAAAACCGTGCATGTGCTGACGCCGTCGCCCTAGTGACCCGCCCTCGTCCTGCTCCGCCGGACCCGTTGGCGAAGACTTGGTACGCGAAAACCTCTCCGACGCATCCTCGAGGCCGCCGCCCAACAGCTGCCGGCGCCTCGTGGCTCGCCCGCCCGCAAATAAGATCAAGGGCTAACGTTGCATGACCCGGTAGTTTCACTGGCAAGCAACCATCATGGGACCCGTAAGCTGCTCTCCCCAATATGCAAACCGCCCCAAGATGTGACTGGGCCGTCGACGAGATGGCTACGCCTCGCTCGTGTCGTCGCTCTTGAGCTTCCCCGCTATGGCCGGCTAGATGCTTCCTCCTTTGTACGCGGATCCTCAAGACGGGCTTCTGACATGCACGACAACAGGGCGATTCGCCGTACTCGGGCGGTGTTTTCTTCCTCGCCATCCACTTCCCCACCGACTACCCGTTCAAGCCGCCCAAGGTCAACTTCACAACCCGCATTTATCATCCCAACATCAACTCCAACGGCAGCATCTGCCTAGACATCCTGCGTGACCAATGGAGCCCTGCTCTGACCATTTCCAAAGGTGCGTGCGCTGCCCCTACTGCATCTCTTGTGCCTCGAAGAACGCCCATAACGTGGTGGACGCCTGCTGACGGATGCTTGCCACCCTCGCAGTCCTCCTGTCCATCTGCTCCATGTTGACGGACCCCAACCCCGATGACCCTCTTGTGCCGGAAATCGCCCATGTGTACAAGACGGACCGGTCCCGATACGAGGCTACGGCTCGGGAGTGGACTCGGAAATATGCCGTCTAATCCGATGGCGGCATGCGGTGGCGGCTTAGGGCGAGGCACCGGAGTGGATTTTCACCGTTCTCTCTCTTGCAGGTTGTTATCCCTCGGTGGATTTCTCGGAGAGCCGTTGCTTGGACGCACCATGGCGGGAACCACCTCGGCCGCTCGCGGAAGTGGGGATTCCTTGCCTCTGAATAAGCATCGGTCGGGCTGTATCTAGGGAGACTGACAACGAGGATCATGACCATCGGGGAGGCGAGACAGGCTAGACAGACACATGAGCTATTGCAGGGATATCATGCGGTTGGGCACGGGGTTTGCATCAACAAGTGTGTTGTTTTTCTTTGTTCTTGCCCACGCCGTCCCGGCACGCAGAAATAAGCAGCGCGTACACATCTTTCCACATTTGCCGCTTCAGAAAACGTGACGAGACAAAGCTTGTCGGCCAGAGTCGGCATGGAGTTGGCAAGGGACGACATGTGTGCCCGTGGAGGGGAAGGCTTGGTCCATGGGAAACGAGTATGGGCAGTATGTGAGTAGTCTGGGCGCAGTCTTGGCCTAGCGTTCTGGCATACGAGATGGAGCCTGGGCATATAGGCTGGGCACATGGTTTGGATGTAGACTCGGGTGTCTGGGCATGGTCCGGGCATAGAGTCTGGGTATGGAGTCGGGGCACGGAGTCTGCGTATGCAACAGGATGGTTGAGGGCCTTCCGACCAGTTAACGATCAGCAGCCAGCGGGTTGTGATCTGCCGCATTGTCTGGAAGTCGGTCCAACGTCGGACGGAGATTTGCGCGGCGAATCGGCACGGCAAGCTGTGCCAGCAGGCCTCTTGATGGGTGAGACCGGGACGCTTTCCCGCATGCACAGGCCCTTGGATCCATACAGGGGAGAGAGGGAGGCAAGAGAGCGTCTTGATACGCTGTCCCTGCATGTGCATTGGGGGACCTGATGCAGACCATTACGTACAGGGCCCCGTTCCTTGGGCCTGGAGGGAAGCAACGGGGGGCTGAAGGCATACATATTGCAAAGGCAAAGCATGGTAATCCGTTAAAGGACCAGGCTGCTGCTGTCTGATCTCTGAGACGCGTCTCGAGGGGGGCAAAAGGGAAGGGGAGGGAGACTCGGCAATGGTTTTCGGTTTGAATGGGGCGCAAACGATGGCAATTTGGTGATGTGTTTGCGCCACATCCATCACTTTGGCTCTGCCTCGACAGTCTGACTTGCATGACCATATGGCAGAAATTGGTGTGGGATGTCGATGTGTGTAACTGTCGGCCAGGCGTCCCAAAGGCGGACGGAGTGAGGTGAGGAGGCAGGTGGGCGTTTCATGGCGGGCAAGGTCTAGTTTAAGGTTGCCGTAGCTGCCCTCGGCAACCAGACAAGCTGGCGAGCAAAGCTGATTATTGAGCAGTGCCGAGGAGTGGGGAGGGCAGTCGAGTTCGGGACGGTGACAAGGGGGGAAGAGACGCGACGATGCCTGTCACAGCATGTTTCACGTCGAGGCTTCAGACTTAGACGCAGGCCACATCGGGAAGGAGGTCGGTGGCTATTTGTTTTCCGGGGGGCGAGCGGGTAGAGAAGGACTGATGGGAGGGACGCTCGGACTGGGTTGAAGCTGTCTGGAATACTTGTTGGGAGGCGGCAGCGGCGGCGGCGGCGGCGGAGGAAGTGGTCCGCGGTGGACCCACTGTCCGTCGACAGGCCGGCCGGGTAGGGCCTAAGTTATCATGCTGCTCGGACGGGCCGTGCGAAGACGTCGAAGAGTCGGCAAGGGAAGAATGAATTAACCCGAAGGGAGACGCGAAAAAGTCGGCGACTCTAAGTGTGAAGAAGTCCGAGCGACGGTCTTGACGGGCTCCGTTTGGCCGACTTGTTGTCGACCATGTCCACGGGAAGGGCGGATCGCGACGACACGCCACGTGGATAGTAACTGGCTTGGCCCGTGGAGGGAGGCGAGCCAGATCACCTGCAGGCCAACCGACAGCATTTGTGGGCATCTGACAGATTGCCGTCCTTGTTTCTGGCTGTGGTGCTCGAGAAGGGAGCCGGCATTGGCCATGATAGAATACAAATGCTCTTTTGACTTATGGCCGGCCGATACCTGTGAGCAGCAGCAGGAGCAGCAGGAGAAGCAACAGGAGCAGCAGGAGGAGCAGCAGGAGGAGCAGCAGGAGGAGCAGTGAGCAATTGGCGTGCCTGCGTGCCTGCCTGCCTGCCTGGAGGTGGAAAAGGGCCAAGGGCCTCCTGTCGCAGGTTTACCGCAGCCGAGAGACGCCTTCCCCACTGCCGGCCCCGGGGTCAAGTAGACGGTACCTCGCCGGGCCACCCGTCTGCTGCCGCCGCTGGTAGTCGTCGTGACCAGGCGCTGTTTGGCTATCCCACCTTCCGCGCCCTGTTCCGAGTCTAGTCCACTCTGTCTCGATTTCTTTCGGCTGTTGCGCCTCCTTTCCCCTTCCTCTCTCTATTCTTTTCATTCACCCTATTATCACCATCTCCCCACGCCGCTTGCTCCCCTTCTCTTCGTTTACTTCCTTTGGCTTTTATCTGATTTGCGCCGAGGCAACGACTCGTCAAGCGCCTATCGAGCGGTAATTCATAACTCAGCAACTCCTCGTTGGATAGAGGCCCCTTGCGCGTATGTATCATCCTGTTTCATGTCAACTGCATGACGCCTGACAAGTGGCTGCGGTGCGTGATCCGCTGACAATCTCGAACCATTCCCAGCTCAAACACTGTGCATTCGTTACACGTATGCGCGGCCACGGCGACTAAAGGGGCACCTTGGTTGACCCTACTTCTCGCTTATTCAACTCCAGCGGTGCCTTCAGCGGGTTCTGAATTCCCTGCACCACCTTTTCCACACTCTTTTAGGAAGCCCAGCGCCTCCTTTCGCAGCCTCGAGCCCATTGTCTGGGCTTGTCCAACAGCGATAAACACTCACATCCATACGCATCCGTCTCTCACTCTTCCGCGGGTCCCAAGGAGAGGAGGAAGAGAGAGAGAGAGCGCGGGCGCCACAACTGAGCTGTAATCTTGGGCTCGCGACGCCCACCTTCACCATGGAGTACGAGTATGCGGGCTGGGACCGGCCCTCGGAGCGCTCGAGATGGTCCCCCCTCACACGCATGTTGCTCTCGGGCGAGATGACCCAGGAGAGACAGCAAATTCTGTCGACGAGGGACAAGTTTGACCGGTGGATGATCAACGAGGGTTACCGAAGATTGTAAGTCCCAGACAGGCGGCTATGGCTTGTGGCTTCGCTGTGCTAACTGAACCACTCATTTCAGCTTCGTCTTCATCTTCATGCTAGCCCACGCCCTCATCTTCTCCTTTGCCTCGGTCCACTACGCCGTCAAGGACAGCCTGCAAGGGGCACGGGACGTCTTTGGCTTCACCTACGTCATTGCCCGAGCCTCGGCCGTCGTCTTGCACGTCGACGTCGGCATCATCCTCTTGCCCGTCTGCCGCACCCTCATCTCCCTCATGCGACAGACGCCCCTCAACGGCATCATCCAGTTCGACAAGAACATCACCTTCCACATCACGACGGCGTGGTCCATTGTCTTCTGGTCTTGGGTGCACACGATTGCCCACTGGAACAACTTTGCGCAGGTCGCCGCCAAGAACAAGCTGGGCTTCTACGGATGGCTGCTGGCCAACTTTGCCTCGGGCCCGGGCTGGACGGGATACGTGATGCTTGTCGCCCTCATGGGCATGGTCATGACGTCGGTCGAGAAGCCGAGGCGGGCCAACTACGAGCGCTTCTGGTACACGCACCACATGTTCATCATCTTCTTCTTCTTCTGGTCCCTGCACGGCGCCTTTTGCATGATCCAGCCCGACGTGGCTCCCTTTTGCTCCAACATTGGCACCTCGGCCATTGGCGTCTTCTGGCAGTACTGGATGTACGGCGGCTTCATCTACCTCGCCGAGCGCGTCGCCCGCGAGATCCGCGGCCGCCACAAGACGTACATCTCAAAGGTCATCCAGCACCCCAGCCAGGTCTGCGAAATCCAGATCAAGAAGGAGAGTACCAAGACGCGTGCGGGCCAGTACATTTTCTTTTGCTGCCCCGCCGTGTCTCTGTGGCAGTACCACCCGTTTACGTTGACGAGCGCGCCCGAGGAGGACTACATCTCCATCCACATGCGCTGCCAAGGCGACTTCACCATGGCCGTGTCCAAGGCGCTCGGGTGCGACTGGGGCAAAAAGGGCGGCGGTGCCGGCGGCGGCGATGCCAGCAGGGTCGTCGGCGTCGACCAGGACAATGCCGCGGTGGACCCCGTCCTCCGCCGAGTCCTGCCGCGGGTATACATTGACGGGCCCTTTGGCTCGGCATCCGAAGACGTGTTCAAGTACGAGGTGTCGATCCTCGTGGGCGCGGGCATCGGCGTGACACCCTTTGCGTCGATCCTCAAGTCCATCTGGTACCGCATGAACTACCCGCAGACCAAGACGCGCCTGTCCAAGGTGTACTTTTTCTGGATCTGCCGCGACTTTGGCTCGTTTGAGTGGTTCCGCTCTCTCTTGATGGCTGTCGAGGCGCAGGACGTGGACCACCGCATCGAGATCCATACGTACCTGACGGCCAAGATCAAGTCGGACGACGCGACCAACATCATGATCAACGACGCCAACGCGGACAAGGACACCATCACGGGGCTGAGAAGCCCGACCAACTTTGGCCGACCCAACTGGGACATGATTTTCCGGGGCATCAGGAAGCTGCACTCGCCGGGTGAGGCGGGCGTCTTCTTCTGCGGACCCAAGGGGCTGGGCAGCTCGTTGCACGTCTACTGCAACAAGTACACGGAGCCTGGGTGAGTCTGCGCCGTCTCGGCTGACCCTTGGGGGCAACGGAAGCTAACATGTGTCAATAGGTTCTCGTTTGTCTGGGGCAAAGAAAACTTTTAGGCCTCTGCGCGACGCTCTATGCTTCATCTCTTCAGCTATATCATGATTCATTGCATATATATCACATTCAGCGCCCCCTATATAGGACGGAGGGTCAGGGGAGAGGAAGACGGACTCGGCCTTTCTTGCCCTCTTTCATCTCCAGCTTGCATACGTGCGCCGGCCGCAGGTCAAGGAACGTGAGGATGAGGGAAGAGAAGGGCTGGCCGATATGGGTTGGAAAATAATACGAGGATTCGGCGGGAGGGGAGGGGGATTGGTTTCGGGTACGACTTGACGGCATTGCAGTGGAGGGTAGAGGAGGCTATGGCGGTCGCTGTGCATCTTTGAGGATGTTTGTAAAAGAAGCAGCGAAATCTTTGAAGAATATGATGACGAGCAGACGATTAAATCTGTTGCGGCCTCTGGGCGGAAAGCAAGTCGTGTACGATGTACGTATCTCTGTGTTTTGGGCCAACAGCAAGTGCACGTCGAAGTGTAGATGCGGGGCGAGGGAAAGACGGTTGCATTCGCTTGTGGCATTGAAAGAGTCGTATCTTGTCAAGATGCTGTCATTATGTACAGCACCTAGGTACCTACTTACCTTATCTTGTGGGACATGGCTAGGTACTTCTTTGGCACGTCATGGCCTATGAGAGGAGAAGCAGGCGGCTTCATAGGGATGTAATTATGTACTGGATGAGATGGGACAAGATGGGACAAGATGTCAGGGCCCTTCCAATCTGAGCGCGCAGGGGGACTAGGCAAGAATCCACAAGCCGTGCGGCGTCGTCCATGAACCGCTCATCCGGGAAAAAGGTTGCTGCTTCGCTTCTTGGCATCTAAGTGGTCTCGCGTCGGGGCCGTGGGTTGCGGCTGCGAGAGGAGCGAGTTGTGCGACGTTGGCGCCGAGGCGGCGGGATCGACAGATGGGATGCAGGTGCTGGCCTTCAGGTGCTGGCCTTCAGGTGCTGGCCTTGACGCACGTCAGCCTGGGGGAGGCTTCATGTTGTTAGACGCCGGCCGACATGGACCCCCTGCCACGGTCGCATCCTCGAGCGCCTAATGGCCGGCTGCGATTGGTGGTCCAAAGACACGGAGAGAGACCGGAAGGATCAAAGAACTGAGCGAACGGCCTAACCTGCCCTGCCCCGCTGTGCTGCAGAGTTGAAAGGCGGCCGCATGACCGCTGTACCAGGCAAAAGGTACTGAGGACTATGTATCCGCACATGCCTTCTGAGTTACAGCGCATCCTCCCCCCCTGCAACCGCCTGTCAACCATCCAGGATACGCTGGCTCTTCACCCCCCCAGACACGACTGCAGGCGCAATGGAACGTGCAGTTGGTCCGCCGAACGAAAAATCATGGAAATCGTCAGCCTTCATCCAACGGCCCGCCCCATTCCGTTAGCTGCCCGACGGCTAGCGGCTCCCCTCCCCTCTCGGAAGCTGCCTACAAGACTCCATCCTTTGCCCCCTTACCGCTGCGCCTGTTGCTCACAGCCAGCTTCGCCGCCTCTCTGTGCGCTCAACCTCTCGGCCCCGCTGGCCCACCAAGGCTATGCGCTGACGCCCACGTCTCCAAGGAGCAAAGAAGATTCCCAGGACTAAACAACTCGGCAACGGCAAGCGCTCCGTCATCATGAAGATCGGATGTCTGCAGTTTGCGCCCCATGTGGCCGATATTGACAACAACCTCAACCGCGCCGATGCTGTCCTCTCCAAAGCGAGCCCAGATGAGTCGGATTTGGATCTGCTAGTTTTGCCCGAGCTGGCCTTCACGGGTAAGTGGTGGTTTGGTTGCCCGTCTGATCGGTTTGCGTCTTCTTTTCGTCATATTTGACAGCCATACCGTGTTTCCGCCCTGCTGACCTGGCAAAAAAGGCTACAATTTTAAGTCGCTCCAGGACATCTCCCCTTTCCTAGAACCCTCAGGCTCCGGCATCACAGCTCTCTGGGCTCGAACTACCGCGCTCAAGTACAACTGCATCGTCACGGCTGGATACCCAGAAAAGGTAGACGTTGCTCCCAAATGGCCTACTGGTCCCGAGTACTACAACTCGGTCATTGTTGTCAACGGAGACGGTGAGACAATTGTCAACCACCGGAAATCGTTTCTATATCACACCGACAAGACTTGGGCGCTTGAAGGCCGTGGCTTCCATGACGGCTTTATTCCTGGTCTGGGAAACACCTCGATTGGAATCGGTAGGACCATCATATGCCTCGTTTTCCTCTACAGCATGCTAATTTTACACCGCAGGCATGGATATCAAGTATGGCGTGGCCCTGTCTCCACAGGAATCTGACTTGACTGACACCTTTGCAGTCCGTATAAATTCGAAGCGCCTTGGCATGCTTTCGAGTTTGCCTTCCACGTGCTAGAGGTCGAGTAGAATCTGGTTATTGTGTCTATGGCTTGGCCAACCTTGGAAGACCGCCGGCGTTTTACGCGAAAGCCAAACGAGCCAGACATGGACACCCTGACTTATTGGGTAACCCGACTGGAGCCCCTCATCCGCTCCGGCAACCAAGAAGAAATCATCGTCGTCTTCTGCAATCGTGCTGGTACTGAAGACGATACGACTTACGCCGGAACAAGTGCCGTCATCGGTATCCAGGACGGCGAGGTCAAGGTCTACGGGCTGCTAGGTCGCGGCGAGAAGGAGCTGCTGGTCGTGGACACCAACGACGCTCCCTACGCGAAGCTGATTTATCAGCCTGAATCGAGCTACGGACTACGACAAGAGGAGCAGGGAAAGACGAACCCGTCCCGCAGCTTCTCTACTGGACCCCAAGGCAATGCAGGCCCAAGTGTCCAAGTCGTGTCTGAGTCCCGGCAAGTGAATGGGGAACAGGACACATCAAAGTCAAACTCGCCCGGCCATACAAACCGATCTTGCTCCTCGTCCAGCTCTGTAAACAATGAAATCCCTCAACACGAGGGAAAAGACGGGCCCGCAAGGACTCCAGTGAATTGCCGGTCGAGTCAGTCACACTTTCCGCACCCAACATCATCTCCTTCCTCAAGCCATTCATCCGATCGGAAGAGAGATGGAGTTAAGAGTCGGAGGACTATTCCGAAACGTCTGGATTTGATGCTGGAAAGCATGCCTCTCGACCCCCCAGAAACCGACAATGCCAACATTCCAACACCGTCGGCACCCAGTCCGACGCCCATGGCAGTCCGTCCTCGACTGAAAATACCTGACTCGCCTTATGGACTGCCTCAACCCTACAATCCCGACCATCCATCCAGCGCAGCTTCTCAGATGTCGGCACGTTCCATGCAATCGATAAAGTCTAACGGATCGGAGGCTTCAACAATGACGGTCAAGTCCAACCCTCGGCCCCCCGAGGATAGCACGCCTTACCCACACAGCGGCGCTACTCTAAGCTCGTATCGCATGAGCGCATTCCGTGGCGACAGATTCGCGTACGACGGCCATATGACGAGCTCTTACGAAAGTGATACCCCAAGACAAAGATTGTCCTCCAAGGACTCCTCAATGAGATCGCCTCGCTGGTTCTGGCGGCCTCCAGAGAATCTTTTCCGAACACCTGTACCACCAGAGCCTGAAACGGGGACTTCTTTCGCAAGAACGTCCGAGTCATCCACAGGGAATGTCGTGCTGGCGTCCATAGCCGGACTTGTCGACACGGCATCGGAGGGTCATCATGGCAGGAGTTCAATGGCCCACCAGGTTGGCTGGACCACAAGCGCACATTCGGCCATGGTGAATGGCTCTTCAACACAGTCTGATCGAGCCAGTAACGTTAATGAGAAACCAAAAATGCCCTCAAAGGAAATGGAAGCTTCCACCAACTCGGGACCTTCGACGTCACAGAGTGCCAGCTGGCCACTTATGAGAGAAAGATCAAATTCGGCCTCTGATCAGCATGACGCTTTGGAAACGGCATCTCATTCAGGGAAACAGACGCCTCAACGTGCAGAGTTGGCCAATGAAACGCCCCAGGAAGCCTCTTGGGGCACTCCAATCCCTGAGCGGCCTGCGTCGCCAAAGTCTAGGAACTGCAGTCGCAGCCGCCCAAGCGATCCTGCTGACTTTTACCGTGACTTTCAGACAATTCCAATTGCTGCCAGCCCGAGCATACTGTCTGAACGAGGATCACCGTCCCGAGAGGCAGTATGTCCAGACCATCGTCGACGCTATCGGCCCATGTCACGCATGGGTCATCAAAACCGAAGCAACTCCATGACGAACATTGCGGGCAGTTTCCAAGCGACTGGACCTTGGGCGACAGGTTACAGCGCCAGCAGGGCTACTAGTCGCGGAAGGCAACCTGTGCCAAAGGTGCCGCCGATACTTTCGGATGGGGCTTTTCGCGTTTCTGAAAGAGCGTCATCGGCCGACTCGACGCGCAACGCAGTCCTCCACAGGAGACTCCGCAAGCCAAGTGCACACACACAAGACGGCTACAGTGACAGGCGCTCCTCCCATGGACCAGGGTCTCGATCCAGACGCCGGCCTTCTGTGGGCCCCGGCGGCGAAGAGTTTGAGAGGGTCGAGGCCATCGTCTGCCCCAACTGCCCTGTTCATGGCAGGCAGGCTTTCTCAGCGGGGCAGGCTTCAGATGAAGGTGATGACGCGCTTTCGGCGCCATATTTGAGAGAGTCGATGATTGTGAATCGCTCGACATCCCCACCCGCGGATCCGCGAAATGCTCCTGTGAGAGAAATGGTGGAAGTAAATCGAGGAGCCCACAACTTCAGGGCGGCGCTATCGGGCCACGGAGACGTGAGCCGGAGAGCTCGGAGAGCCAGTGACGACGGCGCAGACATGGAACACTACCAACTGACCATCGATCCGCCTCAGATAGGGGCCATTGGGAGACAATCGCCAGAACACGTCTACTCATCGTGTCCTACTACGCCGAAAGCTATGGTACTTTTGCTAGACGATTGCAACCCATGCCCGTTGGCTGTAGGGGAGTCTGACAGCAAAGGCTCGGCCATTGTGCACTGCGTTGAAGGTCAAGTTGCCTGAGACCAGGAAGGCAATGGCGTTCAACGAGGCTGGTGCTGTCTGGACAGATCAAATGGCGGTGCGATGGCGCTCAAGCTTTCACTTGAGGCCTCGGCTGGCTCTCACACGCTGAGCTTGCCAACTCCTTAGACGATGAGGCTTCTCTTGTCCAGGCAACCAAGGGCGACTTTATGGCGTGCTCCGAGATGGACTTGGCTGGTTGGAGTTGTGACGGGGGAAGTCAAGGTGGACGGTCCCAGGGGGAGCGACATGATGGCTATGATCTTTGACGATGTCTCTTCTGTTTGTTTGTTTTCCCTCCTATCCAGGCTTTGACGAACGATGATGATGTAATTAGCTGGTTCCGCAGCTTGTATTGAGAGGAAATCATGTCAAATTGCGCCCGGTGCCCCACACTGCAGGCGCTCGCCAACATCGGGCGCGAAACGGTCCTATTAAAAACATTCCCAGTCAACAGGCTTCGCATGGTAACACAACGGGCGAGATCTACCAACCCCATGAGGCCACGCAAAGGGGAAAGCGGCCTTGATGGTAGCCCGCAGCTCGACTCGCATGAGGCACGCATAATTAAGCTGGCGGCTGTGCACGGGTCTGCGGCCACCCAATCAATGGGCGAGGCCAGGTTGGCGCTCCGGATGCTACCCTTGCGAGGGGCAGGCCGGCATGCCGGTCGGGCGGTTGTAGGGGCTGTGACGTTGGCTGCAAAGTCACCCTGGACTCATCACATCAGGGGTCTCTCTGTGAAGGAGCGGGACAAGGTCGAACAGAGGAGGGGTTCGAGGGTCGGCGTCACAGTAAAGGGACGCCCAAGGTCTCGGGAAGGGCAGTCATGACGCGGGCACGGTGAGCGAGGCTTGTCTCGGCCAGGCCCGGGCCCCCGTATGTACATTACATAACTATAGGGGCGACATGACTCGGGGCTCTGAGTTTTCTCCGGATACGAGGCATGGATCTGGCCCACTTTCTCTTTCTTTTCCAATGCTCGGCGTTGGGGTATTCACGGGGCTTCCATTCCTTGCGTGCTCTTTTATCTGGGGAGGAAGGGGGGGGGGGGTTGCCTTTGACACTTGGGGCGAAGTAGGGAGTAGGTAGGTACAGTACTCGGTAATAGAGGGGCAGAGCAAAGCGCAAGCGTAGAGGATTGCGGCACGACTCGGATCAGCCATCGCATGTGGCGGTCAGGATTGAGATCTCTGGTTCCAGGTGGAGGCGATGGCGCTAGCTGGGGTGAAGGAGAGGAGGGGAATCAAAGACGCCGCCATCATCATGGTCGCCATCGTCGTCACCATCATCTTGGGTTGAACAACACGTCGAGTAAACAAAGAGAAAGAGGGTGGATGGAGGAGGAGGAGGAGGAGGAGAAGGAGGAGGGGCCGGGGCCGGATGCTTCGGAGCGTCTCCTGTTCCTGGCCAGTGCTCGACGGGGTGTCCCTGGCTGGTTGGTAGGTTATACCTCGGAGGGCCCTATGACGGACACTGGCGTGGTTGGCGTAGGGAAATTGCGGGCCCCGCGGGAGTAACTTGTAATTCTCGACGACGAGATTGCCCGGCTTGTTGATGGTGAGTGTGTTGGAACCTCGGCTCTGTGCATGTCATGTCAACAAGGACCATCCGGTTCATGCAGGCTGCTGCGGCTGCTGCTGCTGTTGCTGCTGCATCGTTTGGGGAGCGCGCCATGCATGGCAGGCAGGCCGGGGGTGATCACGGCAGCAACCGGCGCTCAATGTCTGTCTGTCTGTCTGTCCGTCTGTCCGTCTGTCTGATGGAATACAGGTACGTACCCGTACGGATACCGTCGCAAAAGACGAGTGGCCGCACCGCCGGGGCCAAAAATAGAACTTGCTTGCATCTCGTATACGTCAAAACTGATTAGTCCTGGTAGACAATAATAAAAAGACGGGCGACGGGCGAGTGTTGATATACACTAGGAAAAAGGTTGAATCACGCCCCTCTGCAAAGTCGGCCTCCCTCGCTTGTGCCGCGCGTATGTGCTCCGGGGACTTGCAGCAGGGACTTGCTCCAGGGACTTGCAGCAGATACCTCGGGCTCGTGGCCGCTAATGCCGTGCTACCCCGACGCTAAGTAGGTACCACCAACCAGTGCAATTTGCGTGCACGTGCCCCTCGCTGCGCGTGCGCACTGCATGTACAGTTACAGTACGGAGTACTCGGCATGTGCCCTCCAGATGCTTGGCCAGTGGCCCGGCAGCGTCCAAGTATTACCGCTTCGACGGCGTGCCTTGGATGGCACGAGATCTAGGGAGCGCACAATAACGCCGGTTTTTCAAGAATGCAATGGCTCTGTGGGCAGAGAGCACTGAAAGGCACAGACAGGTACTGCCCAGTGTCGGCCCGGAGAGGCTCTGTAGGTCCTGCCGCCTGGGGTAAGTTATGGTTAGTTAGTTAGGTTCCTGCCTACCTATTCTGGGCCCACGAGCAGAGGAGGGTCCCCCCTTCTACAGTACCCGTCGGCCGCAAGACACAACAACTCCCCTCCCTCCTTCCTGGTCGTCCCCAGTTTACTTTCCACACGCAAACCAGAACCGTTGCTCGACCCCGATTCTTCACTCGTTTCGCCCCCGTCATTTATTCTTCATTTTGTTTACGTCTTGTGCCGTGCCGCCGCCGTCTTCTTCGGCACCGAGGTAGGGACGGACTGCTTCTTTAATCCGCGGTGACGAACTGCGCCGTGCCCCTCGTCCCCCTTTTATCGTCCCCCCCACCGTCTGTCCGAACGCCGCCCCGACAAAACCGTCCACCAACTTGAGCGAGCGAGACCTCACCCCCCGAAGCCGTCGAGGCTCCAACTCCGTCTGCGCAATCACCATTTCCACCGCCCGCCCGCAGGATGAGGCTCCCCCTGGGGCTCGTCCTCGGCGCGCTGCTAGGCGTCGCCCGCGCCGACGTCCACCTCTTCGCCCGCCAGAACAGAGCCACGTCGGCCAGCCCGCCAGCCCGCCCTCCCGTCACCTCGGACGACACGCCGCCCGCGACATCGGCCCCCGTTAGCCCTAACCCTGGCCCAGGTGCTGGTGGAGGAGGCGGCGGCGATGTCACCATCACCTCAACCATCACCGTCACCTCGGGCGCCGTCTCGACCACGACACAATGGACCACCGTCACTTCCACCACTACGACCGTCTCGACTGTCTTCTCCACCGCCACCATCACCGGGTCCATCACCGGGTCCCAGGCAACCGCCACCTCGACCGTCTTCGAGACGTCGACCGTCCCCGTCGACCAGAACCGGAGGCGCGCCCTCGACCCCCCGACGGCGCCCCGGCTCGCCACTCCCGCTCAAGTCGAAGCTGTACCCACTCGCGCTCCTGTCAGCTCAGGCACGGGTGACGACGACGACGACGACGACGACGACCAAGACGCACCGCGACTTAACCTGCTCGCCAAGCGGGCAACCTCCACCCAGTATGTCACGTCCACCGCGTCAGCCAACCGTCGCGTCACCGCCACCGCCACTGCCACCTCCTTCTCCTTGGAGAAC
The DNA here is from genome assembly GCF_020360975.1 of Hirsutella rhossiliensis. Taxonomy (NCBI): domain Eukaryota; kingdom Fungi; phylum Ascomycota; class Sordariomycetes; order Hypocreales; family Ophiocordycipitaceae; genus Hirsutella; species Hirsutella rhossiliensis. Next base: position 2,423,062 of record NW_025408678.1, on the reverse strand, counting down.
AGCCTCACCACCATCGTCGTCACTCAAACGGACCAGCCCAATGCCCGGACTACAGTCACAGTCACAAGCACCCTCGCCGTCACTTCGACTCGTGTGACGTCCTTGGTCGAGGGAACGCCGACTGAAGTTCCCGGCAGCGATGGTGGCAGCGGAGCATCCGGAGCATCCGGAGCAAGCGGCGACGGGCTGTCGACGGGCGCCAAGGCGGGCATCGGCGTTGGCGCGGGCATCGGCGCCCTGGCCCTCATCGGCGCTGCCGCCTTGTGCTTTCTCCGCCGCCGCAAGAGCCCCAAGCCGGTTCACGACGACTTTATGGGCGCCTCCGAGGTGCCTGTGGGTGGGCCCGGCGGCCGTGGCTCCGGCTCGCAGCACATGTCCGAGTCGACGTCGGCCGGCGGCTATCTAGCCCCCAGCCACAGCCAACACAAGCCCGGCGGCAGTGTCGAGGGGTACCGCGGCACGGCCATGGGGGATGGCCGCGCGGGCTACGCCAACAACCTGACCCCCTACGGCGCCGCCTACACTCCGAGCCGCAACACGACCCTGAGCCAGCAGCAGCAGCACCGAAATAGCACGGCGGGTGACAACCAACTGCCGCGCCACCCGACACCCGGCAACTCGTCCATTGTCAGCCCGTTGACGCCCGAAACTGCCGAGTTGGGCAACGACAGCGCGGCGGCGGCGGCGTGGAACAATCCGGGTGCCGCCGAGATTGACGGGCAACCAGTCATGAGCCATCATAGCGGACCCGTGTACGAGATGCCCACGCAAAGCTATCGGTAGTTGAAGCGGCGTGCCGGATTGAGTGCGGGAAGGAAGGATCCAATGACCGAAGACTTGATGGCGACAACGCACATCACGCACGGGGCGGTTTTATTGATGCAAGGGGCACGGATGAGGCGAGAGAGAGCCTTCCTCGGTACAAGGGACTGTATGATAGCAGCAGCTCTTTCTGTATGTATGAATAGCCGGGGCCACGAAGGTGGAGATGAGGGCGCGGCAAGCACTTGGCGCCTTGTTCCCTTTTTGTGCAAGGGGCAGTGGGAAGAGAAACGGCTGGGCTGGGACGATACCTCTTTACATAGGAAACAAAAACCCATTGAGGGTAATTAATAATTAAACTAAAGAAGGCATGGATTTTAGCCTCTGCGACGTAGGCGAACGAAGGCTGCCACTTTGACTTTTGGCCAGCGCGTGGCCAGCGCGTGGCCAACGTCGGACGGACATGAGCGTTTGGCCGTTGCCGCTGTGTGGATCAGGGCTCGGGAGCCTAAAGTCCATTGAACGATTCACCGTAGTACCATGACGGGGCGCTTTCGGGCCTCGATGACGCATTGGTGCCGAGAAAAACAAAGCGTCCAATCAAGTGGCAGCAGTCCCGTTGGCGAGGTACATGCGCAACGGGCCGACCGCCCCGCAATCTGCAAGTATCTTCACGCTCATCGTAGTGTTGCATGTACATTCCGGGAAACAACAACGGACCCTGCCCTTTTCCCTTGCCGCTGATTCATTACGCTTTCCTTCTTTCCGTGTCTGCTCTTCCCGGTTCGCCTCTCGGCTAAGATACTAAGTTATCCGTATAATTTGCGGAGACATCCACAGGGCGGGGGACCGATATCCTCGGGGGAGGATTTTTTCTTCGTGAGCTTTTAGTCTCCGTCATCAGCGGCCTCTTTCTGTCTTTGCTCGCGCGCGGGGTGGGTACTGAACATACCTCTCGCAGCCTCGGCGCCGACGACGACGAGAACGACATCGCGGAAAGCTTGATTGTTGGTTCCTTGGCCTCCACAAGAGGCTGCCATAGCAAAAACACACGGCCCAACCAACCGCGGAGAGAGACGGGCGGACCAAAGGGCCCCGCTTGGACGACGTCTCATAGCGGTTCGCGAGTGTCGGTAGGACTATTTTTGCTTTGCTCGTCCGGGGCGAGGCTTCGAGTGAGGGCTGTCATCATGAGGGAGACGCCGTCGCCAACCGAAGGCAGAAAGACGGTGCAAGAGTCGAGTGCAGCTGCGGAGCCGGCAGACTATGGCGTCGACGAGAGGAGGCTGCTGAAAAAGCTCGACATCCACATCATCCCCCTGGTCATGACTCTGTACCTGTTTAGCTTCCTCGACCGGTACTGTCTCTTCCATCATCTTAGTTCGCCGTCATGACCCAAGAAGAGCCAAGGCTAACACTCCCCCAGAGTCAACATTGGCAACGCGCGTCTCTACAAGCTCGAGTCCGACCTGGGCCTGTCGCCGACGCAGTTCCAAGTCGCCGTCAGCATCCTCTTCGTCACCTACATCGCCTTCGAGGTGCCCTCCAACCTAGTGCTCAAGCTCTTCACCCCGCGCCGCTGGATTGCCTTCATCGTCGTCTCGTGGGGCCTCGTCGCCACCCTCAGCGGCCTTGTCCAGTCCTACGCCGGCCTGCTCGCCTGCCGCCTGCTGCTCGGCGCCCTCGAGGCCGGCCTGTTCCCGGGCCTCAACGTCTACCTGACCCTCTTCTACACCAAGCGCGAGCTGGCCCTGCGCGTTGGTTATCTCTTTGTCAGCGCCGCCGTCGCCGGCGCCCTTGGTGGTCTGCTGGCCTACGGCATCGGCCACCTCGACGGCGTGCGCGGCATGCACGGCTGGCGCTGGATCCTCATTATCGAGGGCCTACCCTGCATCTTCCTCGGCGCAGTTACGTACTTTGCCCTCCCCAACGACGGCCAGACGGCCTACTTCCTCGACGACCGCGAGAGGGCCCTCATGCAGGCGCGGAGCAGGGGCGAGTACGGGAGTACCCGCTCAAGCCAGGAGTTTAGCCGCGCCGATATGAACAAAGCCTTCACCGATTGGAAGATCTGGGCCTTTTCCGCGGCTCAGTTTGGCGTCGATACGATGCTCTATGGTTAGGACCCTCGAGCATGAGTCCAAGAAGTTGACTGACCAGGCGCCGACAGGATTCTCAACATTTTTGCCCACCATCATCAACGACCTCGGCACCTGGACCATCGCTCAGGTACAGCTGCTGACGGTGCCGTGCTACTTCCTGGGTGCAACCGTATACATGGTGACAGCGCTGGCCTCGGACCGGCTGCAGATGCGAGGCGTCTTCTGCGTCGTCTTTGGGGCCGTAAGTGTCATCGGCTACGCCGTTCTCATGTCCGACGTGGCGCCGGCGGTGCACTACTTTGCCTGCTTCTTGATAGCGGGCGGGCTCTACGTCGTCGTTGGGCTGCCGCTGGCCTGGGTAAGTCTGGGTTTCCTTTGGTTCTATCAAAGTGCCCTTTGATGGTCGGCCTTGAGCGCAACAAGACTGACAAAAGGACGCCTGGTCTGCTATGTTGATTAGTTACCCAACAACACTCCGCGATACGGCAAACGCACTACCGCCACCGGGCTGCAACTTACCCTCGGCAACTGTTCTGGCATTTTGTCCGCCTTCATCTAGTGCGTCTTCACCTCTCATCATTGACTGTCACCTGCCAAAGGTCTGCTCTCGAGGTCCGAATGCTAACGGGTCGCTCGCGTCCGGCAGCCCCAAGGGAGACGCCCCACGGTACACGCGCGGTCACGGAGTGACGCTGAGCATGGTGGCCCTAGGGATCACCATCTACAGCCTCATGTGGCTCTGGTACCGGCGGGAGAACAAGAGACGCGCGGGGGCGCAGCTGAGCGATGAGCACAGGCGGATGAAGGAGGAGGAGCTCGAGGAGCTGGGAGACGACAGCCCGCGGTATATGTACACCGTGTAACTTGACAGGGGAGAGATACAGGTCGACCCGGACTTTCCTGGACTGAAAGCGAGCACTGCCCTAAAGAGCGACAGCATAATCGCCCGCAAGGGTTGGCAGCCGCCAGGTCCGTCCTTTTCTTGGCCCGGCCTATGACGTCTTGGGCTAAAAGCTTGGGCAGACACTAGCCCCTGGGTCCGCAGGTGTCTCGCCTGGAGCTGCCGCGGCTCGGCAGAAGACCGAAAGTCAAGCGGCAAGCACCGTCATCGTCGGGCGGCTATGTTGAATCATAGCGCTTCCCGATTTAGAAACTCAGCAAGAACGGAAAAGGCTGAAACCACCAAACAAAAAGAGTAGTAAGTTCCAAGTGTGGAACCAAGAGAGAGGGGAACTTGTTGACGGGCCCTTGACCGCTTAGGGCGAATGGAGTGAACCGACGGCGGATTACCATTTGACTGCCGCGGTGAACCAGCCAAGGCTTGAAATATCTTTCCAGCCTTGTGCGCCCCGGCAGGTCCAAGGGTGTTTCGAGGCGTCGCCAAAGTTGGTGTGAAGCACGGCGGCGGCGAGGAATCCGTGGGGGAGGCCTCTTATGCTACGACATACTGATTCGAGGGCTCGCGTCAACGAGCCAAAGACCGGAGGACGATCTGGTGACGGCCAGGGGGCCGGGCTACATCGGCCTCGAGGCGTAGGTGGATGCCCTATGTTATTCTCAACAAAGAAAAACCCCCTCCCAGACAGCCCTGGGCTACTTGTTTTGGACCGAGACCTCTACACGTCTCGTTGCGGCTTCATGCTCGGCTGCCTCCGTCCATGCTAGGCACTCGGAGAGCCAGCCAGGCAGGGAATCTGAGACCTGTTTGCTCAAGTCATGGCTACTTGCGATACGGCTAGTTACGGCCTGCCTGGTCTCCCACCGGCTCGACTGGTTCGCTTCCACTCATGGAAGATGGGGCGACAAAGATTACGGACTAGTACCTTGATGCGACAGTGTGTGCAAGCGATCCCTTGGCAAAGAACGATCCCCGACTTTATCTTGATAATGGGGACGTGAAGGGTCCGGGCAAAGTGCACGAATTCGGCTTGGGGGGAAACTGGAAGGCAGACGTGACCAAAAGGAATCAGACGAAAGACGCCGTCGATAATCAAGCCGGAAACTCGCAGCGTCCCACGAAAACGATTCGGCAAGGGGAACTGCCTTGTCGGGGACTAACTTGCGACGCCAACGGACCGGCCGCGCTCTCTCTCGTCCATCCTCGGTCTCCCTCTTGCGGTATTTCTCCATGTTTTGGAATATACAGGGCGAAATGAAAGGATAGGTGATAGAAGGCGAAGAAAAGTGGCACAGGCCCACAATTCCGTCACGGAACGTTGTCGAACGCTTGACAAGGCCAGCTCTCCAGGTGAGCGAGGGTCTGAGTGTGCGGCTTAATAAGGCCTGACTCGTTACCCGAGGGGGGAGGGGGGCAGCCGAGTTTGTCTTGAGGGGACAGGGTAAAAAGAGGCCGAATATAAACAAACGCCAGCAAGGACTCAACGAGGAAGAAAACGAAGATTAAAAGGATAACAAAAAAAGAGGCAAAAGCAAAACATATAGACAACGAAACAAGCAATGAAAGAGTTGGACAGGACGTTCTTGCCTCCCTGGCCCGCCATCTGAAGCCCTCCCGGCTCTAGCTCTGTGCCCCCCGAGGACGCCGACGGGGCGATCTTCCCTGTCATCTGGTGGAGGGGGTTGCGGAGCGGCAAGCGATTCGGGGGGCGCGCCGATCAGACGCGCATGAAGCACGTTGTGAGTGCAGACGGACGGAGTCTGGTATTACAAGCAGTTTCTGTTCTTTCCTACAGCGCATAGCCCCTAGTTCCCTACCGGGGCTTTTCTTTTGTTGTTGCCGTCGACTATCCTGTATCATCGCCACACCGCCCCGCGGAAGTCCGACGGGGTTTGAACGCGACGCTGCGTCGACGAGAGGGTGGCTGGGCCGGGAGCGCTGCCTGGGCCGGTTTCGGTGGGTGTGTCCGCGCGAGAGAGAGGGAGCGAGAGAGGCGCCCTGGGACCTGGCAAGGAAGAGGCGAGGATGGGAGGGTGGAAGAGAGGGAGGAAAGAGCAAGGTCAACTGCAAAGCGCAGTTGTGTCAGTCGGTGTGATGTGTATCTGCTGCCGTTTGGTTTCGCCGTGGGGCTCGCCCTCCTCGAAACCCTCCGAGGATGGCTGGGTGGGGAGGGAGTGGTATGGTCGTCGTCGAGCGAGCAGGGACGGACGACGACTAATGAGGAAGTCAATGCATGGCGCCGGGTATATAAGGGGTTGCCGTGCTCTTCATCCCGAGGGCCTTGCCACCATCGCCAGAAGCAACACGTCGACAGCAGAGCCGTCACAGGACACGCGAGCAGACACAACAGACTTTCGTCTACACCCGGGGCAGGCCTCTTTCTCTTCTCCAGACACACTTTTTCTTCTTCTGTTTTCAGCGGTCGGAATACAATCGAAGCGGGCTTCACCGACCAGTTTCTTTTCTCTCCCATCTCATCTCTTGGTTCGATACACCCCTCTCCTCTTTTCCTCAACCAACCCTCCCAAACGCAAAAAAACACATCACTTCATCATGATGGGCCCCAAGATCTACCACGTCCTGGCCATGCTGGTCATGCTGCTCGGCATCGTCGTCTCGCAGACGCCCAGCCCCATCTCGGCTGTCTCTGCCGCGGCAGCGGCCTCCAGCGTGCCGGAGGCCAGCGGCGGACCCAACGGGGGCAAGGGAGGCGATGGCGGTCGGGCCGGAGACGACCCGTGCCGGCGCGCCAAGCGGGCGGCGAATGATGGCCCTGCCGGCCCCAACGGACCCTCGGCCGAGACGGCCAGTGGTGAAAGCTGCAAAAGCGGGGGCGAGGGCAGCAGAAGCGAAGGATCCCTGCCCCAGGCGCCAGCTCCTGCCGGGCCGGCGTCTGCGCCCGCCGCCTCGGGCGCCGCGGGATCCTCCGGCTCATCCAACACCACGTCGCCAAGGCCCGCGGGCAATCCCGCGGGCGGCGCCGCTGGCAATCCCGCGGGCAATGCTGCGGGCAGCGCCCAGACAACGGCGAGGGTCGCGACGACTTCCATGGCGGCAGGCGCGGCCTCCCAAACCCGGGTCAGCGGCGCTTCTTCCACAGTCAAGGAAGCCGCAGAGGCGACCGCGGCCCGCAGCGGCGGCTCCTCGACCGGCTCCTCGGCCGCCCTGAACAGCGCCGCAGTCAAGGCCACCGACTTCACCATCATGAGCGTCGCCCTGACTGCGGGCCTGGTCGCCTTCGGCCTCTACATGTCCTAGCTGCGCCCCGATGGGAGAGCAAGGAGAAAGCACTAGGACGGCGACGAGTCTGCCAGTCCCCTGAGCAGCCTGCATCGGCACAAAACTTGTCCTCTGGAGGTTTCATGACGGACAAGGAGGAGGAGAGGGAGGAGGTGGTGGAGGGGGCAAAGGCATGATGTGTCCCGTGCGAGAACCTGAAATGGTTGGGCAGCGTTCACGACACGATAATCACTCTTTAATCTTTTTTTTTTGACAAACGAGTTGCTGCGGCGGGGGCGGCACGCTCAAGAGGAACCTGGATTGGTGTCATGTGCATATTCTAGATGACGCAGCTCCAAGGCATCCCGGCAGATGCAGTCAGCGATAGGTCGGATGGAGAAGAGGGCAAACAAAGCTCACAATCAGGCCATGGCCGACAAACCTCGGGGCACGACCCCCTCTTGTCTTTTTCCGTTCGGGCGGCTCGTGCTCCAGCTCATGGAGCTCCGCTGTGATAGGTGACCGCTTTCATAGTGTGACAAGACGGCTGCCGTAGGCGATGGCGTCTTTTGGTCGTTATGGGGACGGAAGGACCGTCGAATTTTGCAAGAGAAGGACGAGCAGATGCTCCGGAGGAACAGGCTCAAGACGCCAGATTGCGCGAAGCAGTGCAAGTCACATGCAGCCCCCGCTGAGGAAAAAAGGAACCTATCTGAGGGAAGAGTCGGAATACGTGGCGAATGCACGCTAGGAAGAGTGGCATCCGAAGCCAACTTGGGGCCAGGCAGCATACCCAGCAGTTCCGAGACCCCGGGCCGGTCAAACTCGGAGGGGGTGGTGTCCGAGGCACGAGGCGGCCGAGGATCGTCGGCTGTGGGGCAGCGAATCGGCCCACGCGGTGTCGAGGCGGCTAGAGGCATGGGAAACTCGACAGCGACTTGTCAGAGACCGACAGGATGCATATGAGTTGCGTTGCAGCGGAAGCCACAGGGGAGAGGTGTAGAAGGACGGCACGAAGCGGTGATTGCCTTGCCGAACATGAAAACCACATGGCGAGATCAACCAACAGACCAAAAAATGGGCAAAGATGGAGTGTCGTAGAACCCGGTCAAAACATGTGGCCATTGCCGATGAGGCGTAAGGCACGCTCGAGCGGTAACATGGAAAGAAACGTGCGTACAGGGGTCCGAGCCGGGGACAAATGTAACCGAGGACGACCAAGAAAGGGAAATGACAGTGCTTGAGACACGTAGGGATGGCTCCGATCGGCGAGCCGTCATCCAGCGGGCCTTGTTGCAGTATGTATGTAGATTCCATGAGAGCTTGCTGTCACTTGATCGATCGGTATAGTTGAGTGGTTCCCGCACCTAGCAGGGGGCACTCATCAGCCCATGCTTATCCGTAGCCTAACTTGATGTTGGTTGCTTCTTTTGCTTGAACCCATGCTGGCTGGTGGTTTTTAAGCAGGGATAGAGCCCAATGGTCGAGCGGGAGTCATGACGAGAGAGAGCCGTTTGCTTGCTTTAGTTTGAACCAGGCTCGGGCTTTGAGTTCCTATCCAACCCGTGCTCTGGGAAAGGCCGGCGCAGCGTGCATACGCGCGTGAGACTCACACCAGCAGTGACAATCACCAACACTGCAAGCCGTTGGGACCCCCCACCCCCCGACAGCTTTCGGCGCTGGAGCAACGCCTCGACTTCGCCGCGCCGATGGACTGCCAGTACATATTGAGTCGACGAGCCCACCTCGGGATGAGACGACCGACTTCTGCTTTCTGCGAGCACTCTCAAAGTGTTTCCATCTCATATCCCGCGGATCGGAAGGCCAGTAAAAAAAGTGGGAAGAACGAGTGAGTGAGCCGGAAAACCACAAACGACAAGCAAGAGAAGGCGGATCGAAAACGAGATGTCGCCCATCGTCCACGTCGTCTTCTTCCAATTCAGGCCGGAGCTCACAGTCACGGAGCGCCAAGAGGTATGCAAGACGTTCAGCGTCTCTTGATTTCTCGGCTGTCGCTGTATGCTCGTCGCTCAGCATACTGTGTCGTCTGGCCTGTTTACCTTTGGCCAAAGCGTGACGAGAAATGCTTGGCTGACGCAGTTTGCCCCCCTTTAGCTGTGTGACCAAATGTTGGAGCTCAAGAACAGCTGTCTGCACCCGCGGTCGGAGAAGCCATACATCCAGTCATCGGTGGGCGGCTTGGACAAGAGCATCGAAGGGGCGCAGGGCGGCATCACGCACGCGTTTGTGGTCCAGTTTGCCAGCCAGGAAGACCGCGATTATTACGTGCAGGAGGACCCGGCACACCAGGCCTTTGTAGAGGTCATGGTGCCCAAGCTCGTCAAGGCGCAGATCATCGACTTTAGTCCGGGTGACTTCATGCCCTGAAGGGATCGGCCAAAGAACGGCTACTTTTTCGGTTGGTGCTTGGGTTTATTGCTTTCTGGAAGACGGCCTGTCATGCAATTTAGCGAGGAGCACGGGCGACGGACACGGGGGATCTGTTACTGGAAGATGGACGGACAGGCCGTGAACACGAGCCTTGTCGGGCAAAGAACTAGCTGGCAGCAACTGATGGCGCTGAGCCATGACGCTGTCGACGGATGAGCGGGTGCGAGCCCGTTTGCTGGTCCGACGAGATAGAAGTAAGAATGGGGCAGATCCGACTCTTCATTTCTGTGTCTTGGTTCGGTCTGTCTGTCTCCGTGGTGCTCGGCGTGGTCCAAAAGGACAGACGAGGTGTTGCTTTTGGGTTTGCCGTTTCCACATCCGTCCCTTCCCTCCCGGGGTAAATGATGCGGGAGGGACCCGTCTACAGCGGTGTTCTGCGATGCAGGGGGCTTCCAGGGGTGCACAGCGGCTGAGGGACCCTGAGACGCTGCCCGTGGGAGGCCCAGATGACATCAGGGCCACTATAACCGCCTACTAGCGTCTGCCATCGCCTGAACCCGGGCCACGGTCATCTGGATCGCTCCTTAACGTGCACGGAGCGAGTCGAGGATAAAGGATGTTGGCCGCTAAACCAATGGATCAAAGTATTTGTACTAGGTCAGCGCACCGTTTTGTCCATTGGCTTAGCGCCGACTTGAAACGAAACCTTCGAGTGCCTCCCTACCTGGAGGATACGTCATGCGCCGGTGCAGCCCTGGTGCCAGCACGTGTTTCTCTCGAGTACCCTGGCGAAGCTCTGAGCAGCAGCACTTGCTCGCTCACTTTAGGTAATTAGTAGCAGCATCCTCCTCTTTCCCTCACCTCTTGTCCTCCTCCATTGCCTCTTCTCCTCCCCTCTCCCCTCTCCCCTCTCCCCTCCGCATCATCGACGACGAGACATAGCCTCTGCCGCACCCAACTGTCCTAAAAACCGACGCAGACAACCAGCTTCCCCGCCTTGCCTTTGGATGCAAGCCGATTCGCAGCGTCGCATATGCGCGCCGCGTCCTCCCACCCGCCAGTGACGTTGACCAAGCACCTCCAAGCAACAATCCTCGGCTCCATCGCCGCCGTGACAAGACCTGGGACTGAATAGAGCCCGCGACAGCACCCGAAAGACGTCATACCGCCGCCACTCCGTCCTCGCCAACCCGTCGCCATGGCTCAGCCGTCGCACCCGACCCTCATCAACCTCCCGCCCCCGGGCTCCAACCCTGACACGCCGTCTGAGATGCCGTACGTTGCCTCCTTGTGCTGGATCTACATACAAAGGCTGACCGTCCACTGCAGCGGCACCCCAACCAGCACAACAACCTCGCTGTCTGCCCTCTCCACCACCGCCATCAAGGACGGCCACCGCGGCCATTTCCCCCCCGGACCCCTCGGTCGCGGCCATCAGCACAGCCCCTCGGCCACAAGCCTCGAGGCCGAGCGTGCCGATCGCATCTCCCGCCTCGCCGGCCTCGAGCGCGTCTCGACCCTTCGTGCCGCCCCCCAGACGCCCGCCCAGCCCGGCTCCAGCTCCTCCCACCTCTCCCCACAGACAACGCCCACTTCGACCACTGGCTTCCCTGCAAACTTCCCCGCTTCCCAACACCTGACGGCCGCCTACTTCGATAGCAATGGCCAGCCCGTCGCCGTCACCAAGATGAGCACCGTCGGCTCCGCCAGCGCCACGGAGAGCCACGTGGGCGAGGGCGAGGGCGAGGACGCCCGCACCACCGCCGGCGACCGCGACGAGGACATGCTCAGCACCGGCACAAACTACCGCGAGGCCGGCTCCGTCACTAGCATGGCCCAGGACCAAGACCCCATGGACGAGGAGCTGGACGCCCTGGCCGCCCGCTCCCTTGGCGGCTACGACGACCGCATGAGCGACGACGGCTCCGCCTCCCTCGTCGGCTTCGGCGAAGGTGCCGGCAGCACCGTCTCCGGGCCAATTTACCAACGCCGGCCTCCCCCGACCGCCTCGGCCGGCGCCCAGCTTGCCTGGAACCTCGAACGCACCAGCTCGGGCCTCGGAAGCGACGCCCGACGAGACCGTGACACCGTCATGGGAGGAGCTGGTGGCGGCGGTGCACCGGGTGGCGGCGACACGCCAATGAGCGCATCCGCAATTGAGGAGAGCCGCGACGCACGCATGATGGACGGCGTGGCCGCTGAAGCCCCTCATCCGGGACACGGCCACGGCGACGAGGCTTTTGTCGACACGACCTTTCGCGGGCCCATACAGGCTTCAGGGCGGCAACCGAGCAGGGAGACGGCCGAGCGAATCGTGCAGCAGCTGGACCGCGGCGAGCGCAGCGTCGGCTCGACGGCGCTGGGGAGCCCCGGCAGGGGTGGCGAGCCGCTCGGCAAGTTTTACTTCGAGGGCGGAGAGAGGCGAGAGGATTAGGATTGCCCCCCTGCCCAGTGAATGCCACGGCTGCTCTTTGCGGAGCTCCACGGCGGCCGCTAGACTGAAGGAGATGAGTGGATCGGTGGTGGGCTCGCTGGATGGTGTTCTTTACTTGTCCTGTCCTCTTCCGCGAACGTGTTGAGAACTGTAGGGCTCATGGGGGTAACCGAGTCTGTTTTTGTCCTTGTCCGTCATGACCTGTTGGAGAAACTGAGCTGGACTGCCGAGAACATGCGCAAGAGGGAGTGGATGGCGTGGTAGGGGTTGTCTTGTGTGCAGTGCTGGCAAGCTGACGTCGTCAACGGAGCGGCAGAACTGGATGCAACTGCCGAAGCTCGTCCTTATCATGGGATAAAGGGGTTTTGAAGAAAGACAGAAGAAAAAAAAGATGAGAGAGCTGGGAGAAGGTTATAAGCCCGGCTTTTTAAGAAGTTGGGAGTATAAGCCATTGACGCCTCAGGTTATTACATACAGGGATTTCTGTGCGCTGCGCTGTACGATAGTATATGCACATTGGCTGGGCACGCTCGCTCGTGGCGAGAGCCGCCAATACAACCCCCCCTACTGCGACGGTTCTGTCCTGCTGGCAGGAACTCATGGTCTGGCTTCGGAAGCGTCCTCGGGAAGAAGTCACAAGAAGGCGAAGCTAATAGGACGACGGGGAGAGAAAAGGGGCCATGCTACACCATCCCCCTCGTGGTGGTCGAGGAGCGAGAATGCTCCGTCTGCCATGCAACGCCGGGGTCGCCCGCGGGCACTCGAAGCTATATAAATCAACGATAGGAGAAGAAACAGACGAGAAAGCAAGGCCAAAACCACCCAAGATAAGCGGAAGAGCGCACCCCAGGCCACCAAAAGCCGTTACTGGTGCCCGTCTCGAAGAAAACAACCTCCCGCACCAGACATGCCGCCGTCTCCAATCGACCTCGGCTAAAACCGCCTGCAACTCCCTTTTGCCCCATCCCAGCGAGCCCGGCCCAGAACAAAATCAAACACGGGGCCGAAGATTCCCGAGGCTATGCCGTGCTGAAAAACAATCATCTTTCCCGCCCCTTCATAAACGTGGGTGGCACTGCGTTGAGAAGCACCTGAAAGCCTTAGCCGGTGTCATTCAGGGAGGCATCCAAGCCAGTCTGCCCGACGCCCGTGGCTGATATCGCGGGTCCGGCACCTGGGCCGCGGACAACAGTCGAGGCATCAACGCCCCTTCGTGTTCGACTGCGCCCCGTCCCTTGCGATCCTGCTACTGGGCGTCCGGGCTTGTGGCATTAGAGCCGCCGTGATAGATCAAAGCAACATAACGTATAAATGCAGGCCGAGCCGTGGACCGTCGCCGGCTCAAGCGCAGAGGAAATCTAGACCCATCCGTCTCGCCACGCCTTGCCAGTCCCAAACCGAGACCCAGTCGCCCTCGTCCATCAGCGCCCACACCTTCTCCAGGACCTCCCTGACACGGTCACAGTTGCGCAGGCCCGTGTAGCCGCGGACAAGCCTGACTGCAGTGCGAATGCGGTTGCGCTGCGCCGGCTCGAAACACGACGTGCCGATGATCAGGCAGGGCATCAGGAGCAGGGTTTGAGATGGATCCGACGGCTTGAAAGACTCCAGGATGGAGAGCGATTCTTCCACGGCGAGCGTGATGCGCCCATCGTCGTGCGTCGGGCATCGTGTCGGGGGTGGAGATGGAGGACCAGGGCTGCCACATGCTGGAGCCGGGCCGGCTGCCGCTCGCGAGTCCAGCTCATGCATCGAGCTCGTCCGTGAGGGCTTACGAGGCGGCGGAGAGATCTTAGCCAACGGGGAACCTCGAGGCGAGCCGCCGACAGTCGCGTTGGGCGCGGCGACGGCTCTGAACCTCACGCTGGCCGCCATCGAGGCGCGCCGCTGTGGTGCCGACGACGTTGGCGGCGCCACCGGCAGAGCCCCCAGCGTCGAGCGTCGCGGCAGGTTTGTCGACGGCGGATATATGGTCCGGAAGAGATAAACCCACATCATTTGCTTGTACAGCGGCGCCACTCGATCCCGACTATCCCCCGGCGGCCATCGGGGAGACCACTCTCTGATAGCGGCGTCAATGTCGACGGCTTGGAACAGGGTGATGTAGTCCACGAGAGGGACTACCGAAGCATCCATGTTGGCCCGGATCGTGTTTCGAATGTTGGTGATCTGCGAGAGATGCTTGAACAGGCCATCGGCGACCCCGAGCAGGCGAGGCGCTTCGATGGGCACCGACGGCTGCCAGCTCTCAGACGACAATCGCTTGGTCAAGGACTCTGGGTGCCAGAATAGGTCGTCGGCGTAGACGTGGTATTGGAAAAACTCGGTGATAAACGTATAGAAAGCTGTGTCCTCGGGTGGTGACTGCTGAATGAGGCTTTGGTAAGCCTGTAGGTGAAGTCTGTGCTCGCCTCGCGGATTGCCATCGGCTCGAGTCCGGAGGAGGAGGCAAAGTATCTGCCCGTACCTGGCAGCGAGCACGGTCTGGTACTCGGGGTCGTCTTTGCCAATCGACTTCCCAATGTCCTCGCAAAGCCGCTTCAGGGCTTCGCCGTGGTGGAATTCTGCCCGCTGCTGCAAGGACTCCCGGCTTGTGCCCGGGTTGCCCTGGAGAATCCTGACGCCGTAGGGCGAGCCAAAGTCAATGTGTTTGCTGCTCAAAGCGAGCACCGAGTGCATCAGTCCCTGGTGCTGGTTGGCAAGCTGCAGAATGACGTCCTTGAAGGCGTTTTTGGCTTCACCCTCGACGGTCAAAACGTTGCTGAAGTGGTTGACGTAGTGCCGCCAGAATATCCAGTCCTCCTTCGTCTCCACACCCTTGAATATTGGTTGCAAGGTAATGGTGGGTAAGGACTCGAGCCTCAGTCGTTCTGCCTCTGCAATTAGCGATGACCTGCGAGCACCAGTGGGGGGGGGGACAGCATCGTACCCTCTTCCGCCCTTTCCTTTCCGCTCCTCCACAGTTGCTTCTCGTGATATCCTTCGCATACCACAGCGTTCTTCTCACAGTTCATACCTGATGAGACTCGGTCAGCGGCGAATCTCGACGAAGAGGCCGAGAGCGCCTCGAACCACCGACATACATCGCGGCTTAGCCTCGTCGCACTTCTTCTTCCTCTTCCTACAGGTGATGCATCCCGTCTTGGAGCGCCCCTTGGTCACCTTGGTCGCGCTGACCGTCGGGGTGGTCAACGAGTTCTTCCTCGGTCGCCCCCGCGGCCGCTTGTGCTTCGCTTGAGAGCCGCTGGAGACCGGGCTCCGTAATGCAGATGCCGTGCATGGGGCTAGCTTCACCTCACTCAGGTTGACATCATCGTCCGTGGGCTCCAGCTTGGGGATGGCTCGCGCATCTTCCGGAACACGGTCCAAGTGATCCCAGTGGGCATCGTCATCGCCGTCGTCTTGATCCGCATATCCAATACTCCATGAGTCCGTGCAGGACGACGAGGCCGAATGTGCCGTCGTCGGCGCAGAAGAGCCATCCATGGACAGGTCAAGGCCGGAGCTCACCGGCGACAACTGGCCAGTCTGGGCTGATGCCGCCATGGATGGTGCTTTCCAGGCCGGGTCGGTTGGGGAGGGCGATGGCAGGATCATGGCACTCCAGGTTCTGGCGTCGGGCGACATGGCCTTTCTATTAGCAAGCCAGGTCAGGGGTCCTCTTTCGGTTACAAGGGCGAGTGACGGCTCCATGTCGCATTAATAGCGAGGACATGCCCACGCGGGACTGAGCTCGAGGGTCGCAGTGCCTTTATCAGATCCGAAGGGGAGACTCCTGCGAGGACACCTGAGGCGCCTGGCTGGGGTGCAGTTGGCAGAACTTGCCCCCGGAGATCATATGTAAGTCAACGAGGAGGAACAAGCATGCAGGCGAACTGTGGAGCGTCCAGGCAGCATGTGCAGGCAGAGGCGTCCGCTGTCGCCGGGTCCGACTGTCGGCGCGAGCAACGGCGGCTGCGGTATATGGACAAGATACGAGGCTGCGGGGCCAGCCCGGACGAATATCAGGAACGTCTAGAGGCGATGGAAAGGGTCAGGAGAGGGAGTACAGTATGTAAAAGGTCGACATAAAATTGGCCAAGAAAGGATGGTGTGGTGACAAGTCTTATCACGCCGCGAACAAACAGGAGCAACCAGAGGCTGCCAGAGTACTTGGACTCTCCACGTCAGGCCATCGGCGCCGGCCTCTCTGCTCACAGATGGACGAGTGAGAGCGAGCGATCGACGCCCCATGCTTTCGACCGAAGTACACGAGGCATGTATCGTGGACCTCTAAGCAGCCGTCTGGAGCCAGAGAGACCGAGGGCCAGGAGATGGGTGGCTCCGGGGGCGATCAAGCGAAGGGTGCCCGCCAAGAGGGTCTATCGAGCACGTGTGCCCGAGTTATGCCGTAGTTCCCGTGCAGTAACGATGCGTCCGAGGGTGCAACCGTGGAGCCCGAAGGCCTTTGGGCGCCCGTTGTTGGAAGACGGCATCAGAGGGTGAGGTCGAGGCTTGGCGTCCGTCTCCACACCACGAAGCCACGCGGGGGCCACCACTCCATCCCTCCCTTGTCGCCTGCGTATGGGGCCTAGTCCCTGGACGGGTAGACAAGAGTACGGGTACAAGCCTGTACATGCAGTGCAGTACGCGTCCCTGCTGCCATACCCCTGCCCAGACGCATCACCTCGTCCTCTCTCGCGAGCCCTGGATCTGGTCAAC
The DNA here is from genome assembly GCF_020360975.1 of Hirsutella rhossiliensis. Classification (NCBI taxonomy): domain Eukaryota; kingdom Fungi; phylum Ascomycota; class Sordariomycetes; order Hypocreales; family Ophiocordycipitaceae; genus Hirsutella; species Hirsutella rhossiliensis. Next base: position 2,406,555 of record NW_025408678.1, on the reverse strand, counting down.
TAGACATGGTTTGGGACAACCGAGCCGGCACCGTGGCCAAAGTACTTGAGTCGAGCGGCAAAGGAAGAGACGGAAAGATGGAGAGAGACTTCGAGAGCGAGACAGCAAAGGAGCGCATGTGTGAGCGGCAGCGTGCGCCCGAGTTAGTGGGATGCAGAGACGGTGAGCGGAATAGCCCACGATGCAATATAGAGACGGAGAGAAAGGGAAAAGGGGGACCGTCTGTGCATGCGGTGAGGCGTCGGGAGCTGATTCCACACACACACACTGGAGGTGACCGGCGCCGAAGGTCGTCAGCAGATGGCTCGAGGCGAAGAGAGGGTGTATCGACGAGGTCCCTGGGCCGGAATGTGGCATGTTGCGGGGAAGACATCGGAGCCGCCGCCATGTGCTCGCTCGCAACACTCCCCCCGTCCTCCGCTTCATCTGCACATGACGTGTACAGTAGTGCAGTGCAGTGCATCGCCCGCGCTGTCACTCTTCCCAATGATGGCTCTCCCATTGGAAGCGGACTAGGACCACTGTGGCTGCCTCGGATGCGCTTGCATCCTGTGTCATGATATCATGGCGAAGAGTCTCGCCGCTGGCCGCGCTCGCCATGCGTGCATCAAGCATCTTGTTCCATCGTGTCCCCTCTTTTTTTTTTGGTTCTGCATTCGATTCATTGTGCTTGTTAATATCGAGATGCCGTGCTACCTCATCGGGCACGTCCAACGGGGCGGCCGTTTGGCGTGTCTTTTAAGCCCTGGTCCGTCTTTGGGCACGCACACAGGGACCGGGCTCGAGACGGGACGGCATCGCGACGCTGCGAACCTGACGCCTTGTCAGTCACTCTGGTTGCCAGGGCTTGGACAAGGTCATGCTCGAGGTCAGGTGCAAGGCCCTGGCTGGCTAGCTGCGTCTGGCTGTTCCGGCGAGCCATGCAAGCAGCGACCAGTGAGCTGGCCGGCCCACTTGTTGGCAGGGACATCAAACATCGCCTGGCCTGCCGACTGGCCTGCCGATTCGTGCCGGGGAGATCGACGCGCGGACGGGTTCGAGAGGCAGGACGTACGCGTCGAGGATCGCGAGACCACTCGGACAGCTGGAACAATGTGCAGACCGACGCTCTGCGGGAACTGCTCGACGTCCTCCTGGTCGATCACCTGAGATAGCCCGTCTGTTTGCGCATGCAGGCTGCTCCTGTTGTTGAGAACTTGCATTGCCCTCTGTGACAAGTCACATTGCGGCCCCAACCGGGACGAGGGAAGTGTACAGTGCGGATCCGGGAAGGATGGATCATCAGTCAGGAGCCTCTCGTGGTGTCCGGCTGCCGGCCCCGCGCCCGCTCCAGGGGCGAAGTGAGGCTCATGCAGCGGTGGAAATACAGTTCCCACAAGCACAGCTGCACTGTACGTACCTTGAACCGCCAACGTTCCCAATTTCGGCAATTTCCAAACGACGGCGGGCCTGGTGTCTGGAGACACCAACAGCCAACCGTCATCACCAGGCCGCCGGGAACCAACAGCGGACGACCCGTCGACCATCCAAGAATCAACTCCGTCCTGCAGCGTTGCTGAATAACGTGTCCTGAACCAACCCAGCCATCGACGGATGTCCTCGATGAGCAACTGTCAACGCCCACCGACAACCGAATTATCATGTGAGTTTGCCAACCCGCTACGGGTCTGCGTGATCGGCGAATCCTGGTGGTTGGGTGCCGAATGGTCGATATTGCATTGAGCTTCCAGGGTTGGCCCAGCCTACAGCTTGCCATGAAAGCAAGTGCTCGACTTGCTTCAGAGGTGCTGGTTGGCCCGCCCCTCTACGGCCCCGAGCGGGGGAGAGAAGAGAGATGGTCGTCTCCCAGATTACCTGGCTGTATCAACAAGTTGACAACCCCCAAGAGACAACGCCATCCTTGCTGATAGCTTGGGGGGGGTTGGCTGTTTACCAAGTTGCTGCCGAACGGCATTTTTAAAGGTGGTTGCTGATCATGACGAGTAGATTAAACTCCTTCGCTTTTGACACGACTCATGCGGTGTGTATAACGAGTCATGGTGCCGCTCAGCATGGTGTCAACTGGTGCACCAAGTCTTGACCGCCAAGGATGGGCGACCACCGGCGATCACGGCATCTAAACGTGGGCGTTTTACTGCATCCCGCGCCCGCTAGATCGGACCAGCGAATTCGCTAAACAATAGCCTTCGGACGACGACGATGTGCCTATTGACTGGATCGGAATCGGGATCCTTTTCGACAACATGTCATGCGCATCGGGAAAAGGAGCGGGCTCTTAGTCGTTCTGGATGGACTTCTACTCGCAAATTGTCGGCAAGTCCCGTGCAAAGGAGCGAGCGCATGGGCATCAGCAACATGACTTACACGGCCACGTCGCGGCGGTCCAATTCATGGGACTCTGCTGCTGTCCGGCAGGCAAAGGTAAACGGACAACGAGTGTTGCTTCACGCTGCCCTGCACTGTGGGTAAGGCAGAGCGGTCAACATGCTCGACAGTTGATGATTTGTTTCGCATCTTTCAGCTCGCGGCTGTCGGTGTGCTTAGCAAGTGGTGGAAGTCGGGTCTGTGCAACAGGAGCAATGAGCAGCTGAGTGAAGAGATACAGCCAGCACGAGCATCGTATCCTCAATCCTTGCAACGGCACAAGCCTCCAACGCTTCGACCCCACACCCGCCGTTTCAACGCCGAGGCGGCGCGGAGCCGAATTGTTACCAGTGGCCGCGGTAGGGCACTTGACCAAGTATATAAACAAAGATATTTATCGACGGCCAGTCTTATTTCTGCGGACGTGCAGAGCTCTCCGCATGTACTAAGCACCATAGGTGTCGGGTTTCCCGGATTTGGTTGTGGTTGAATGCCCTCACGTTGAATGCTGAGACGGACACAGTCTTGTCGCCCAGCCGGTAATTGCCAGGCAAGGGAATCCCGGCAGCAGTCATGTTGCTTCGTGGACTAGGTCCGCATTGAGGTGCATCGTCGATGCTTCAACATGATTTCTGCACATGCGAGACTTTCTCGCAAAAGCTTGCACAAGTGGTGCGCTATCCTCGTCGCTTTCTGCCTCGACCAAGATTCGGGGCGACATGCAAAGACCCTTGCAGGGTTTCCCCAACCTGGATGGTACGCATGCATGGACTTGCAGCCATGTCCCCCACGCTGGAGGCCTTGTGGCGCAATAATCAGCATCGAAATCCTCCCCTCTCGGTCTAGCTGCTATCCAGTCTGGACAAGGGACAAAAGATGATAAATGACTTAAGGACGGGGGATTTTACAGAGATGCCTCGTCTGCTGGTCACTCCTCACATCACACAGCTCGCGAAGTGGACGATATCTTCGACGTGTGATGATTCGAGCCCATGCAACACCAAAGATCTTTGCTCCAGCCTTCCCGGCACCAGATCCTGTTCAAGTTGAGAATCGGTGGCTATCTCGAGGCCGCAGCAAGCTATTGAGTCCTCAGCTTTTGATACCTCCGTGCCGTGGCACGCAGGTGGCAGGCGCAGCATGAAAAGCAACTCCGTCCAAGGACGCCAGAGTGTCTGACTATGAAGCACTTGCGGGTTTCCGCTAACCCGGAAAGCCACGAGAGTCTCGCGACGGTCCGCTCAGGTATTTCACCTTTGGTACCGAATACGATGGCGACAGGCTGTCGTCAACAAAGTGGCCCGGCAGGTGAGCTCCGCCCAAAGGAATGCAAGAAACCCTGGCACCGTTTGAAATGCCCGGTGGTCGCGAACCAGGAAATCAGGAGGTTGGCTGTCAGCGCCGGCTGGCAGAACAGGTAACCTCGAGGCGTGATAAAGCCACGCCCTAGAGATGGGTAGCAGTTGGTGCCGCCCGCATGTCGAGGTTGGCACTAGGTTATCGTCGGACAGACGCGGTTGAAAGTGCGGTGAGACAGCGCTACATCACGGCTGGCCGTCACATGTCTACAGCCAATCGACTTTTTACAGGCGACGGAGCTCATTGTCGGACCAAGAGTTTCAACGACTCAATGGTCGGTCAAGAGGGGGCGAGAGTGGAGAGGGAGTGCGGATGAGGTTGACGATACTTTTCTAGATGGAACTTTGCGACGGGATGTCATTCCCATCCCCCCTTCACCACTTCCTCCGCCCCTCTCAACCTCTCTTTACAAGCTACAGGCTGCAAGGGCCGATGGCGCATCAAGTACGTGAGCTTGGGTGAAGAAATGTTGTGAAACGAGGGGAAAACTCCCCGACGACAGCCGGCCAAGACGGCGAGGGCGGAGAGGCGCAAAGGGGGCTTGCCGGAAAACAAGGGTGACAAGGGCTGCCTCTTGGAGCATATGGAGGTCTCGCGTGCCACAGCTCACCACCGAGGCTCTTTTTGGCCGTCTGCAACAGTGGCTCACGGGTTACACACAAAGGGATCGGACGACCGGCGGTGCAGAACAGACCAGTCGGAATGACAGCCCCAGACAAAGTTGCTGAGCCAGCGCATTTTGTCGAATGAGGCCTTTGGGATGGGGAAAGTCGAGAAACCACTCCTCCGATTTCCTGCATTTGGAATGATGTGTGTCTGGCCCCCAGAGATCCAAGGGTCGCCAAACTGACACGCCCCGCCACGATTCTCGGGCCGACGATGGAGGGATCGGATCTTTTGCTCTTGCGAATCTTCCCCTTTCGTCCAGGGATGAAACCTCACTCACGTAAAACCGCTCTCCGGCAACGCCATCGGGCGTCTCTCCCTGCTCTAGAAGGCTCGACGTGCCATCCGAGGCCGAAGCATGGTCGATCGCGACTGCAGGATCAGTGCACTTATACACGTGCAGGATGGAGGGACCAGCACGGTCATAAATCACTTCGAGGTGCTTGAGTACTTTCCGGCAAGGTTACATTTTACCCCAGAGCGGGAGCGGGACCACGATCGGCGCGCCGCTGTGGGGCCGAATGCTTGTTAGAGAGGCCCGAGACAGCCCGTGATGCGCTGACCATGCAGACAAGCGAGTATCCGTACATGTTGGGTACAAATCATGCAACGAGGGGGATGGCAGACGAGTGGGGGCCCCAAAGTTTGGGATAGGTGGTCTCACGGGACCGCCTGCTGCCTTCGCCGCCCCCTCTCATCCTCTTTGTCGGGATCTCGTTGGCTGGATGCGGGCCAGATGGTTTATGAAAGGGGCAGAACGGGCGTCTCTCCCTGGTGACAACAAGACCACTCACAGCAAGCACAAGCACCACGACCGCCGCCGACCACCAAATCCGCACACGTGCGCCCTCGACGTCGAGGCTGAGCCAGAGCTACGTTTGGGGGCACGGCAGCTGGTCGCCGACAGCAGGCATCAGCGGGCCCTTCTGTTTGCCTTCTGTTGCCAGGGGTTGAGCCCACCTAGCAAGGGGGCAAAGGCGACATGTCTTGCTTTGACAGAGCCAGTCATCATGACTTGAAACATTACGTACAGTACGTGCCTTGGCCCCTATGCAAGATTGCACATACACACATATAGTACTTGCACAACGCCATGGCTAGCAAAGTCTCGGTACTTGGCATCATACCTATGCGTCTTCTCCGTACTGCATGTACCCAGTTTGACCGTGGCGCGCTGCTTGACCGTTGTGACGACACGGGGCGGGAACAGGGATCGACGAGCCCCTGTCTTCTGTGCTTGGACCCTCCCCCGGGTTACCTCTTGGAGAAGGATGCTTGGTGGACCGTGTTGCCCGGGAGACTCCTTGTTGGAGAGACAACGTACAGTACATACGGCCGCAACAACGCTGCTCACGATATGTTGGTCGCGCACACGCACACCCCAAGAGACAGCATGAGGCAATCTCGACGAATTGTGACGCGACGTCATGTTGGCACACGGCTGATATGCAACCTTGTTGGCTCTACCAAGTCTAGGCAAAAGGACGGCCCGAGCCTTGAAACCAAGGAAGGGCCTTGGAAAGCAGCGCGAGCCGTCGTCGATCCGTTCAACTACCAGAAGATTGATCGACGCGGACACTCGAGCGAGGCACACAGAACACCTCACTTTGACTCCGGTTCGCTTGCCAATCTGCTATCTCATTGATGACGCACAACACTGGTTGTAGGCTGGTAGACAACTCGACAACAGATGCGACCACGCCCCCTATTTTCTTGCTCGAATCCCAAATTCGGGCTGGCTGCTCCCGGTCCAACCCGGTTCCTGGGGCTTCCGGGAGCCATCGCAATCACTCTTTGTCGTCTGACGCCTGCGGCTTCTTCTTCTCAGTCCCTAGGTCGACTCGAAGCCCGAGCGGCTTTTTCATCTTGTAAGCCGCCTCGAATGGCGATTCTTCCGGCCCGCCCACCGTTGAGGGCAAGGATGGCACGGGCGGCGCTGATGGTGGCCATGGCCGCGACACTTCGTCGATGATGCTTTGGAGGCCCACCAGGCTTGCCGCGCTCGATCGATTTGCTGAAGACGCCGGATTGGCGAGTCCAGACGGGCTGCCAACGTTGCCAATGCTCTTGTGGGAGCCGTCGTCGCCGCCAGAGGGCCTGGCATGACCTGACGGATATCCCTGCTTGACACCTTGGCGCAGTGTATCCGTTGCAGTATTTGGCATTCGCCTGGTACCGGCAGTTCCAGAAGTCCATGGCGAATAGGCCCCCTGGCCCAGCTGCAAAGGCGTGGCACCGCCAAATGACGCCCCGGCCTCCGAGGGTGGCGGCGGGAAAGAAGATGGCGATATCAAGGGAGGCGAGGTTTCTGGGGGAGACCGTCCAAACGCTGGGCTTTCGTGGTCAGACTTGGTGCGGCTGTATTTGCGGAAAAAGTGACCAAACGTTGACGACGGAGTCCGCACTGGTTTGGGCTCGCTGTCCGCGGGAGGCAAAGAAGTCTCCTGCTTGCCGGCTGCGTCGCGTCGGCCGACGGCTGAGGCGAGCCGGGCTGTAGTACTGAGGCGCTGAAAGGCAAGCGGTGCCGAAGCGTGGAAGAGGGCCTTGGCCTTGTCCCTGTGCGTGGCGAGGCGAGGCTTCGCGTCTGGCGAATGGTCAAAGTAGCTTCGGGATGCGCCTTGCTGCGTTATCTGACTGCGGCCGCGGCCCTGGTCGTCGTCACAGGGGGGTGGAGGAGCCTTTGCCCCGAGCTTGGGCAGGATAGTGACCGAGTCCCGATCCTTGGACTTGTCGAGGGCGAAGCTGCTGTACTTTGATTCCAGCATGCTCTGCGGAGCCTGGCCGCCTGGCATGCTGGGTCCGGTGCTGGGCACTCCCCAGTTTGGCCTGTGCACCGGGGTCTTGCCCATGCTGTCCAGAGGCTGGGCCTTGCTCAACGAAGCATAGGCCGCGGAGCCCGAGGGAGCCATCCCATAACTTTCCTTGCCGTGGCGAGCCTGCTGGGCCTTTGGTCTCGGCAAGAACGTCTCTGGGCCACCGCCAAAGTAAGGCCCTTTGCTGGGCAGCGTGGGCGAGTCCGGGAGGGCTGCATGAACGGCGCCGGTCCTGCGGCGTCGCGGCGTGAAGCCCGAGGGCTCCTGGCTGTCTGCTATGGTGAATGGAGGCGCCTGGGGAGTGACTGGAGCAGGAAGACCGGGCACGAGGATGGCCGACGCGGTACGCTGCAGACTGGGCTGCAGTGGTTTAGTAACCCGGGATCCAGGATCGTCTTTGGCTAGTCCAGCAATTCCATCCAGGCTCATATGCCGTACCTTTGTTGTCACCGAGGGCGTCAGCGGGCCACCCAGGGCACTCCTCTCGAGCAACTCGTCATCCAGTCTTGGGTCCTCGCCCAGTTGGCCTAGCTCGGCCATCTTTTCACCAATCTCATCGGACAGGCCCTGCCACATGCGCGAGCATCTCTCCGCCTCCTGGGGCTTCGGCGGCCGCCTCTGCCTTTGAACCCTGAGCGGCGCTGGCCGAAGTTCGACCATGGGTGTGTCATTGGGCCCTGAGTCGCCGGCACGGTTCGAACTCGTGCTATAAGTCAGTCTGGCATGCTGAAGACGCTCGCCACTCGTTTGGCCATGATCGCCGTCGCCGCTGGCCGCAAGGAGCCGCTGGCGCGCCGGCGTAGGCGGTGGTCCGCGAGACGCAGCCGGGCCGGGGGGGCTCGTAAAGCGGGTTGTCGTAGAAAATGACGAAATCGATACTGGGCTATACTCGAGGACGGGCCGCTCCAGAGCCGGGGAGATGAGGGCTGAGCGTGATGGCGTCAAATTGGCCCCCAGGCTCACATTTGAGTGCGAGGGCGTGACGACGGTGCTGTCCGGGAAATCCCCTTGTCCAACGTCGGTATTGCCGACGACAGACTTGGTGCTGCGCTCCGAGTATAGAGATGACGCTTCGGCAAGATCCAGCCCGGCCCTCGTTTCCGCGCGATCGTACGAGACGGCGTGTTTGTGGTCCTGAGAGGCCTTGCCGACCGTCGGTTGCTCATGGGGTTGCTCGTGGGCCATTTCGGCCTTGGCCTGGAAGTTGTCCTTCTGTACCTCTGTTCCGTAACTACGATAGCAATCCCCCGCAGGGGGTGCGACTGAGCCGAAGGTTCAGGCGTGGACAGCAGCGAAGCGTCACATTCACAATCCTCGACCGAGCAATACGTTTACACGCGAGTCCAACCTACCACGGGATGGAGGACCGCGACCGAAGGGGAGCAAGGGACGAGACCAAACACACAAAAGAACCGGAAGGTCACTATTGCACACAAACAGACCGAGCAGCTACATCCAACACTCTCCGTTGGGCCCGCGACTGGAAGGAGCTGGTCGACCGGAGGAGCCCTTGGACGACGGGACGGAGGAAAAGGTACGAGCCTGGAGGGCGAAGTTACTGTGGGTGACGGAGTCACTCACTGCATGTGCCCCCTATTACTTAAGTTTGGTTTATAGGGGGCCATGGCACAACGGCCCAACGTTCTAGAGCAGTGTGTTACTACAAAGTAGATACGCTGCAGTCTTTAGCACGAAAGTGACAGGAAGGAACGAAGTGGGTACTAAGAGCCAATCGAACGGAGGCAGATGGCGCGTCACATGTCTGTTTGCGTAGCTTACATAGACACTCCACACTTGGACGGGCAAGAGTCCGGACACAACTCATCATACGGGAGGTATAAGAAGGGCTGCGATGCCCGCTCCCTTTTTTTCCCCATCCCGCGAGGGATCTCCTTTTCCCTTCATTTTGTGCCGGCAGGGCGGATCACACGTGACCCAACCGGAGTATAAGAGGGGACCCCCTCGCACTTTTCCTGAGTGAGCAAACTCAGGCTTCCCTTTTTCACCTTTGTGTGCAAACAGGACGGAGCCCGCTTTCGAACCGCGAAAGTGCATAGAACCAAGAGTCCAAGTACGAGAGGACGCTTCCCGGGAGGACACAATACCAACAGAGTTCTACTCACGAGAGTAAGTGGAGTGCATGACGGACAGACTCGTTCCGTCTTTTCTTCCCTGATTCGAACGGCCGGAGACAGATTCTTGATTGCGGAGCCACAATGGGTTAACCCTTTCTACACATGGCCCGTGGGTGCGAGCTCACGGCCGGGGACTTCGTCCGTTGGACAATGGACTGATTTCGTCCCTTCGTCTGTGAGACATCCGCTTATCCTTTTGGACTGAATAGCGGTGGAACGGAGTGTTCTGCCTTGGACTTTGTGTTGGCATGGAGCCTACACTCTCTTCTTCACCTGTCGAAGCTGCGTTGACAACTTGTTCATGCTGCACGCATGCATCACGCGCCCCGTTGAGAGACCTTGAATGGTGCCATCGGGGTTTTCTTCGATGGAAGACATCAAACTCTGCTATGTCTTTGGACATGATACGAGAGCTGTGGGAGAATTTGGGCGAACGAGGGTTCCTCATCCAACCGGCGGTTGTCTGGAATACTGGTGCGTATGAGGCGCTTGCAAGGTCGAGCCTAGCGCCAGTGCTCCGGCCATGACATCTTTGCTTTACCCTTCTGCGGAAAGCGCCTTCTTCGACCGTGCAAAGAGCAGAGTGTGGCGTTTGCGATGTTGCTGGGACGCTGTGCAGTGGGACGTGCCGTTCTGGTTAGAAGGCTGTCGGTCGTGTGACGAGAGTGTGGTCCTGGGGGAAACAGATTTGGGAAAGCTTTTGCTTGACGAGATCCGAGAGGCTGCTGAAAGAGGCAAACGAAGTGTGGACGAGCCACCGGGGGAACCATCGTACTTTCCGTTTTAGGTATTCATGACGGCCTCATCCGACTTGATCGCCTTGACGTGGCAACAACGCTAGAATGAGATGATATATGAGAACAGATGATAGTTGACTTGACCTGATCCTCTCCATCAGGAATTCCCGACTACAGACAGATAAAGGGACCTCTGGCTACAGACGAGTGGACTAGAGTGAAGTGATAGCCACACAAACACCGTAGACCTAAGCCCGTTTACAAGTGAATGATACTCCAAGCGCTACCAACCCGAACCTCCAATCCCACTCATGACTACGGAATCCACGCCCGAAGGGTGTGCGCACGGGCCGAAGGACCGGGTGCGAACAGCAGCGAAGCGTCATACTCACAATCATCGATCGAACAAGGCGTTTACAAGATGCTTCACCCAGGAACAAGAGGAGTAGGCGTCCGTGAGGGCGCACGACGGACACTGACATCCACATGCACCACACACACGAGCGGAAGTCACCACCTCACACAAACACCGTTGGGCCACCCCGACCGGAGGGAGGTGCTTGAGCGGAGCGAGAACGGACGACAGGATGGAGGACACTGGTACGAGCAGGCAGCGAGGACCTTGTAGGAGTGAGGGAGTCACTGCTACTCTTGGGCCCCCTATTACTTAAGTTTGGTTTATAGGGGGCCATGGCACAACGGCCCAGCCCATAGAGCAGTGTTTACGTACGAAGTACATTCACTGCAGTCTTTAGCGCGAGAGTGACAAGCAGGAACGGAGCGGGTCATAACAGCCTATCCGAATGGAGGGAGGATGCTGGTCTGTCATTGGACAGCTTGCTTTAGCTTGCGTGTCCCTTTGGCACGGGAGGAGTGACGTGAGAAGCCCGGACAGATATGGAGATTTTGTCGGAAAACCGCTTTCCATTGGTGGAAGCTTCGTTAGCGGAGCTTTCGACCCGCTTTTTTGCCTACGTCGAGGGTTTAGGCCCGCTTGGGCGGCCATACAAGAAGTCTTGCAGTGACTTGAGGAGTCCGCCTTCTCTTCTCAATCCCCTTTCGCAGGGTTATGACACTGAGGCCGCGCCGTGTTTTCTTGGAATCAAAGGCATCGTTGCTGCGTTCAAGGAACCGAAAACTCTATCCCGAATACGTCCAGGGACTCTTTGCCCACTCGGAGCGTGGCTGAGATCTTGCTCAGCATATTTGGGAGGTCGAGGGATCGGCCCACCTAGAGTGGCTTAGTTGCACCTTTTCACCTTTCGAGGTTGCAGGTGGTGGTGCTCACCCCTGTCTTGAGCACAGGTACGTATGAGAGTGTCTTCGGTCGCGATGTTGGCCAGAGGCTGATCGCTTGCATAGCTAGCTGCGCATCCTAGCATCTCTTGGGCGGCCAGGTCACTACTGCCTCTCGACAGGATGTCAGGGACCACGGACACAGCGCCTGCAGCCGATCCGGGGACAGGGTCTCAGTCTTCTGGCAAGCCGGAAGGGTGTCTTTGCGAGGTTGACCGGCTAGAGCCTTACGGTGCGGACGATTTTATCTGGACGTGGAATACGCAATGCCCGGTGGCCATGCTCAGTCACCCCTGGTGTCGACCTTTTTTTCTCGAGGTGCTTCAGAAAGGGCGTGGCTTCGGCATTGACCCCGTGGGGGGCGGCGCGATTATCATAAACGCCGGGGACGTAGGTACTCTTTGTCTCTCTCAATCACCCAGTGTTGGGTACTAACCCGTTTTCCCCTTCTCCCGTTCTTTAGGATCGGAGGAGGTGACTTTGAGCCGGGGGGGTCTGCCCCTTCGCCCTCGGTTGTGAGGCGAACCCGCGATAGCAGTGGCACGCCGTAGCTTTCGCTCGAATTCCTTGCCGTGTGGACGGGTCAGCATTGTCTACATACGTTGTGGTTCAACCACGCGCTAGATTGTTAAGGTCGCAGCACGACTTGAGGTCAGATTTGTCTGGGCCATATTTTACCGGTACTACTTAATGGAGGAGAACTTACCCGTCTGGGACAGTACGATAGCCTCCCGCCCGGGTTGAGGTGAGGTTATCGATAGAGAGTGAGAACAAAGTGGCTATACACCCCTTGCACTCTGATTCCAGACCGCTTCTACAAGCGATTTCATCTTACGCCTCACCGACTACCAACATATATCATAAAGGTTACAAGTAGACCTCACTACGTTTACAAGATGAAACACTCATTCACTTCACTCCTAGGATAAGCCCCGCAGGGCACATCACGACTATGGTCATTACACCCGAAGGGTGTGCAGACGTGCCGAAGGTACGGCTGTGAAGAGCCACACTGACGGGACTTCAACTGAGTACAGCGTTCACAAGGAAATACACACCGGTCAGGAGGAGTGAGTGTCCCGTAGGGGCGCACGACGGACACACAACCACATACACACCGCAAAACAAACGCAAGTCACTTCACCACCCACTCACACTGACCAGCTACAACCCCAATACACAACCCGTTGGGCCCGCGACTGGAAGGAGCTGGTCGACCGGAGGGAGCCCTTGGACGACGGGACGGAGGAAAAGGTACGAGCCTGGAGGGCGAAGTTACTGTGGGTGACGGAGTCACTCACTGCATGTGCCCCCTATTACTTAAGTTTGGTTTATAGGGTGGATGGTAGAGTGAAGGAATGTATTCTCGGTAGACCCGTGTAGGAGGCACCTGTGTTCCAGTGCTGTTCTTTCCTAATCGAGTAGTCACGATGCCCTCACCCTCACTTTGATATCCCTGCGTGAGTCTGTGTCTAGGGCTGTATCCAGCGCCCACCTCCTTCAGGCTTGACATCACAGTGTACAAGATACTCTGTAGACTTGTTGATCAACTCGTCACCGACAGACATCACCCCGGCTGTAGAGTGGAGACCTTTTTTTCCTTTCACAAAGCGTTTACAAGAGAGCGACATCGAATAGCATACTAAACCCGTTTACAAGGAACAGACTTGAAATCCCCAATCCCTTCTGAGATACGAACACAACCCCCCCGAAGGGGGGTGCACACGCGCCGTAGGTGCGGGTGTGAAGATCCACACTGAAGAATCTTCAATCAAGTACAGCGTTCACACGACAGTAGATACAGGACAAAGAGGAGCGAGCATCCGTGAGGGTGCGCGACGGACAGACATCAAACACCTCTCCAGTCCAAACCTCAGCCAAGTACCACCCACACACAAAACACACCCAAGCACAACCCGTTGGGCCCGCGACTGGAAGGAGCCTTGTCTGAGCGGAGCGAGATCTGACGAGTGGAACGAGGTCAGAGGTACACGACAGGAAGGAGTGGACACAAAGGGACGGGAAGTCACTTTGACCCATGTGCCCCCTATTACTTAAGTTTGGTTTATAGGGGGCCATGGCACAACGGCCCAACGTTCTAGAGCAGTGTGTTACTACAAAGTAGATACGCTGCAGTGCATAGCGCGGGAGTGACAAGGGGGGAACGGAGCGAGTCATAGCAGCTGACCGACCGGGGGGGGAGGGCGCGGGTCCAACGAGACAGTTGCCGGCACGGCTTACTTGACTCCACCAACGTCCGGGACAGACACCCGGACACATGAGATACGAGAAGTATAAAACCCGGGGGGGCGCCCACCCACGTAGGCCCAAACGGGCTTGATCGTTTCACACTCCAGGCAGTGAGTTTTACGGAAGTAAATCTAAGAGACACGTTCGCCACTCTTCGACAACCGGCCGAGAGACGGTTTGCCCTTCCCACATCAGGCGGTGTGGGGGCTTTGACACGAGGCGGGTTTCTTCGTCCTCTTGGCTCGGGAGCCACTCTACCTCGTTGGAAGTTTGAGTGGAACGGGAACACGTTATTGATGCAACCGGGCTCAGGCGGGCGGAGGTCTCTCTGCCACTTGGGTGTGCAGATACAGCTTGGTAAGAGGGCGTGAGCCTTGCTGTTGCTGTTGCTGTTGGACCGGAGGAATCTTGGAGACAGGGTTGTGTCTCTTCCGCGACGAGATCATACGCCGTGAAGTATCAGCCCCAGTGGGCGGATCTGTTCTCATCATGGTCTTTCTGTCACTCGACAAGAGCCCGGCTGGCTCTTTCCCATCTTCTAGCGCATCGGACATGGACGCTCGAGTGAGCGAGGGGGCTGTCGGTCCCCCGTGCATCAACCCGGCCTTGCTACGGCTGTGGTACAACATGTGTTGCTGCTGGTTCGACACGACCCAGTACGAGTGCTGGGAGCAGTCCTTTCGCCACCTCTTTAGCCCCTTCCCGGGCATGTTTCGGCTCACACGTCTTGCGAGGGTCAATGACTGTGTCATGTACGGTGTCGTTGCAGTCACTCCCAGACGGGGGGACGTGGCCCTGGTCAAGTTTCCCGAGTGGGTAAACGTCATTCAGCCCATCGGACCTGAGGATGAGCGCGAGTTTTTCTCGTGGGCGCAAGGTGAGGTCTTGCGAAGTCATGTGGAGGCCTTGTCCGGCTACTCGGTCAGAGATCTTTTATCGCCTGGAGTTGACCGTTCCGCCTTGACAGTCCGTGCGGAAGAAGACGATGGATTCTCGTAATGTCTGAGGTAGATTCCCCGGTGGGTCTTGGCGTTGGCTTTAGCCACTGTAGGTGGTTCGCGGAAGTGAATACAAGGGCCGCAGTCATGACAGGCAGGACTCTTTCCCTACTCCGGTGGCCACGGACACCGTTCCAACTTCGTCGTCGGAGCAAACAGCGCATGTGAAGTAGAACATTTAGCCTTGACACGGCAACTCAATTCGATCCCTGCCCACGCGCCTCGATAAACACCAGAAATAATCGTGACAGTAGACATACACCCTTCACGCCCTTTTCTCCACAGCGTTTACAAGTGAACCACACAAGATACCTAGCCAACCCCGTTTATAAGAGATAGACTCCTTGTTCACCTCCGGAGGACTCCCTGATGACTATGGAATCAATCCCCCCGAAGGGGGGTGCAGGCGAGCCGAAGGTTCGACTGTGAAGAGCCACGTTGACGTTCTTCAATCGAGTAAAGCGTTTACAAGAGGTAAACACGAGGAGAGGAGCGAGCATCCGGAAGGGTGCGCGACGGACACTACACAGAATGTGCAAGACAGTACTCTTGACTGAGCAAGTGCAACGAGCAAAGGAAGAGTGTGGAGGACACACAGACGGGAGTCACTGGCACGTACATTGCCAGTACAAACTGTACACATGGGCCACGACCGGAGGGAGGAACTGACCTTGACCGGAGGGAAAAGGTACCGCAGCTGGAGGCGAGGATTGTATGTGACGGGAGGTCACTTACCCCAAAGGCCCCCTATTACTTAAGTTTGGTTTATAGGGGGCCATGGCACAACGGCCCAGCACATAGAGCAGCTTGAACGCACGTGATTGCATGCAGTCATAGAGCGAAAGTGACCAGCGGGAGGGAAGCTAGTACTAAGAGGCAGTGGAGGGACTGAACACGCCGCGTCCAATCACAGACAGTTTGCTGGCACAGCTTACATGGATGGATCCACTACTGGCCGGGCAAGAGTCCCGGACGGAAATGGGGGACCTTAACATACGGAGGACTATAAAGCGGGCAAGGTGCCCACCTTCCTGAACCTGGGAATGGTTCTTCTCTTTTCTTCTCTTCTTTCTTCAAATGGTGCTGCGCACCTACAATGTCCTGCGGACGGCCCTTTCACCCTCGCCTGCGGCTCGATACAGTGACTGTGCCGACTGACTAGTCCACGCGTTCCCGCCGCAGCCCTTGGCCGGGCTACGCTCCACTTGTTCCCGTCGAAGGGAATCAGATGCGTTCAACAACCCCTGCGGGTGTTTCGCTCGAAAGGTCGACAATGACAAGTCACCTGGCTTGGATGGTGCAAGCATGGCGTATACTGTTGATGGCGAGAGCCTCTCCTTGCGAGATGTGCAGGTGGAAGCGAGTGCATGCTGGTGTGGAAACCCGCTTTCTTGACAGGCCTAGAGACAGGCCTAGAGGGCTTCTCTCCTCTTCTCCTCTTTCCTTTCCCGGTGGGAATGCTCGCGGCCTTGTTGGAAGTCTCTGGTTCACCGTCGTCTTTGCAGACTTGGATCTGCGTCGGGCGGATCGTGTCATTGACGATATCGGCCTGGCCTTTCCTCCTGACTCGTGGTATTATGGTTGTCGCGAGGATCATCTCCGCGTGCTAGAGTACGGCCGTGAGATGGTGCACTCCTGCCTCGTGATCCTTGTTGGCTGTGCCTCTCCCCACGGAGTGGAAGTCATTCGCAACGGCGTGCAGAAGCTGATCGGCCTGCAGATGGCGCACGCAGCCACCGTCACCCCTTGCCCCCCCCATGTGTCGGAGCACACAGGCTTGAGATTTTCGGTGATAGCTTCGTGGGTGCAGGCCCGCATTGCATTCATCAACGCCGCCGGGAAGGGTGCTTCAGAGCATGGACTGAAGCGAGGCGTCTTCGGCTATGGCGGCATCTTGGCGGTCTTGAGGTTCCAGTTCGGCTCCGCGTCCGTGCCCTGGTAACGGAGATGGCACTTGCCAAACAAATATCCGACGAGGAGGATGGCATCATATGCGGTGGCTTTGCCCCCATGCTTGTAGACTCGGATGGAACAAGAGGGACGATCTACGTGGCAACATCAGATCATTCTTCGCTTGGGTCTGTTTAGCCGTTACGATGCCCTCACTTGTAAACATGTAGCGACACTGTACAAGACGAGCACGTATTATTTCTTCGTCCAATTGAATGCACACGTAACGTGACACCGCCTCACCCTCCACGTAGACCATCACGATGCGTATACAAGAATATTGTAAAAGATGGCGTACCCACAACGTTTACAAGGGACAGCCTCGAAGATCACCTCCGGAGGACCCAGGCAGGACTATGGAAAATACTGGACTGGGCGTGGAGAGTCACACTTGCAATCTTCAATTGAGTGACGCGTTCACAAGGGAATCCACCTCGACAAGAGGAGCGAATGTCCGACAGGGCATGCGACGGACTAAACACAACACACCAGACACTGACAGTCTTGAACAAAGTCACGCCAACACCCGAAACACATACAAACAGTACCCGTTGGGCCACCCCGACCGGAGGGAGGTGCTTGAGCGGAGCGAGATCTGACGACTGGAGGGAAGTCAGAGGTACCGAGCAGGCGGCGAGGGACTAGTAAAGGGACGGAGTCACTTCTACTCTTGGGCCCCCTATTACTTAAGTTTGGTTTATAGGGGGCCATGGCACAACGGCCCAGCCCCAGTACATAGGAACGAAGATCCTTGCAAAAGGGACGCAGAGAAGTACTAGACCGAAGGGACGGGAAGGAGCGAAGGTAGTGCTAAGAGCCAGGCGACCAGGGGGGGAGACGGCCGTTACTGATTGGATAGTTTGCCCGCAGGGCTTACGTATCCACCACTCCACAACTGGACGGGTTCAGAACCCGGACACTGTACGCGTCGGAGACAAATAAGAAGAGGGCTTCGCCCACTTCCAGGAACCGAGGATGGTTTTTCGTTTTCTCATTTTCCCGGAGGGCAGTCAGCGGAGTGATTTGATTCCTGCGGAATCACCTTTGCCTGTTCCCGACTCTTTGAAGGAGTCCACACGCAACGCTCTGCCCACCCGGCATCCGAGCCCAAGCGGGAGAGACACGTCACACAGGATTGTGCAACCGGTGGAGGTTTTTCGCCATGGGTTTTCACTTGTGCTGGAGCACAGCTCTTGTTACTTCTTATCCAGCGATCGAGTAGCGCCGGCTAGGTCTGACATCGCACCCACGGAGTCTCGCTTTGGACGGGAGTCTTTCCTCCCTTGGTCAGTGGGGGGAGGCAGCATGGAACTGCCACCTTTGCACGCGACATGTCCTGCGGACGATCTTTCTGGCTTCATGCCGAGGCCCTGGCTTTGTTACTGCTGCAGTCACCGGTCTTGCTCTGCCTCCCGAGCCCAAAGCCGAAGGTTTGGGCGTGGAGAGCCGCACTTACAATCTTCAATCGAGTAAGGCGTTTACAAGGAGGTCGATACACCACAAGAGGAGCGAGTGTCCCGTTAGGGCACGCGACGGACTGAGAACACACCCTGGCACTGATAGTCTTGAACAAAGTCACTTCACCACCCGAGACACATACAGACACTACCCGTTGGGCCACCCCGACCGGAGGGAGGTGCTTGAGCGGAGCGAGAACGGACGACAGGATGGAGGACACTGGTACGAGCAGGCAGCGAGGACCTTGTAGGAGTGAGGGAGTCACTGCTACTCTTGGGCCCCCTATTACTTAAGTTTGGTTTATAGGGGGCCATGGCACAACGGCCCAGCCCATAGACAGCTTACGTTAGTATGACTGTAGTACTAGCACGGATTGACAGGGGGGAAAGAAGTGAGTCATAAGAACCAATGGAGCGGAGAGAACATGGTACGTCACACTTGGTCGGGTTGCGCAGCTTCCACGACTGCTCCACACATGGCCGGGTTGGTGCAACCCGGACAACAACTCACGGGAGGTATAAAGAAGGGTCGAGGCGCCCGCTCATTTTCCATCAAACCTGAGAAAGGTTTCTTCTTTGTTGTAAGGTATTTTACGAAGTGCCGCACAGAAGCACGGACGAAGCGACGAATTCTCAGTGGAATCGTACCTTGAACTCGTCTTATCGAGTTGATCTGCGTGGGAGCGTTCTGGTCAAGGGACCACCCGACTTTTCTCCCTGGAAACATTGCTCTTGGCTGAGCTTGCCTTAGTCTCCATAGAACAGGACGCGGTCCGGTGGAGACTCATCATGGACTCGTGGCAGTCTTTCTACTCGCAGACCGAGCCGACGGGATGTGCATCGCCCGCCTCATTGCCTTGGGAGGACAAGGTGTTATTCCCATCTAAGTATGCGGATCTGGACTGCGTCGCCTGCGCTTGCCAGTGCTGCGGCTCATCCCTCCCGTCTGATTGCCTCTTATGACTCAGTATCTCCCCTCCAGTCCAACACTGCTAGGACCACAGTCAATCACGTGCGTTCATGCTGTCTATGGGCTGGGCCGTTGTGCCATGGCCCCTATAAACCAAACTTAAGTAATAGGGGCCTGGGTGTCCGAGTGACTCCGTCCTCTCACAATCCTCGCCTCCAGCTGCGGTACCTTTGACTCCTCCAGTCGTGCAAAGACTCGCTCCGCTCAGACATGCTCCGTCCCGTCGCGGGCCCAGTGTGTATTTTGTCCGTGTGCTTGTATGGCGGAGTGACCTGGGTGTGTGTGAGCAGGTGTAGATGTGTGGTGTGTCTTGTTCCATCGCGCGCCCGGTGGACGCTTGCTCCGTCAAGAGTGCTCGTCTTGTGTCGATGTTCTTGTAAACGTCTCACTCAATTGAAGAGTCGTGAGTATCTCATCCACACCCGCCCCTACGGCGCGTGCGCACCCCCCTTCGGGGGGGTTGTGTTCGTATCTCGGAAGGGGATTGGAGATGGTTGTCTGTAGCCGGGGCAGTGACTACTACTTGTAAACGTATTGGGAATACTTGTAAACGAGGGTGGGAGTCTACGATGTTTGTCCGTGGGTGTTGATGCGTAGCCGGGTGAGTGGGATACAGTACGTGGGGTGGCTCTCTTGTCAACGCATGGAGAAGTTCACCACATCACTTCACCGTGAGGGATCAGTCGGTAGCCTGGTGACCTCATCCAGGTCAAATCAATTATCTTCGTGCACTGCTACTATACTCCTTGCGTTCTTGCCGTCACTTGCTTGGTCTACAATGTATGTCCAAGGGCTTGTTGCTCATCCTGCACGGTTGAGTCTACCTGTGCACAAGGAAGTGAAGCTATCCCAGCACTGGTTTAGGCAGGCGGGGTGTCAAAGATGCGATGTGGCCGGACCAATGCGCTGCTGCATGTATCTGTTGCGTGGTGGGTGTCTCCGTGCTTGGGTGGGAGGGTTGTACAAACAATGACCGAGTACTTCGTAAGAGTACGCCCCAAGGCAATCCAGTCCTCCGCGGCTTTGACTCTCGTGCCCCTCCGGGCGTCCAAGCGGTCATTGACCAGAGCCTCCGCTGCTTCGCGCTTCACCGTTCCGCGGAACATAGACAAAGCATATCGAATGTAAGTCGAGCAAGGAAGCCTTTACCGCCTCGTAAAGAGAAGTGCGACAAGGGCCGTTGCCTTGAAACCCTCACGGGTCAAAAGAATATCCGTCATGAGATCGACTCCATGGTCTCTGTCCGTGGTGACGCCGTCAGTGAGACACCCTTGCGGTGTTGAACGCATGTTCAAGAATTTTCCCCGGGAGCAAACGGTAAACGGAGCCCGTGCAGGGCGCAGTGGGAGTGCAGTGGACACTTGTCCAGCCCTTTTCTCACGAGAAGGCTTCCGAGCGAGGCGCAGCCGAGGACCCAAAGGGCCGCCGGCAGGGTATCACCTCCCCTGTTTCCCGTCTCCTTTTCCCTTTTTGCTTCTCCTGTCGCTTCATTCCGACTGTTCCTTCCCAGTCACGTACTGCTTTGCTTTGCCGTTTGACGAACACGGTTCGCCTGAAAAGGACAGAACCAATCTGTCCATATCCAGCCTGGATACCAATACATACCCTCTCCGGGAATGACAGAGCGAGTGCAGCGCGCAGCGTGCACGTAGTGGAGGAGTGGACCACTCTCCTAGATCCGTGGGTGCTATTCCATCGTGTCCGTGCTTAGACAAGCGAATGTCAACCGCTGGGTTGAGTGTGTAGGTGGAAAGCAGAACAATCCAGTGTCCTGTGTGTGGGCGAGGCCCCTCTTTATACCTCTGGTGTCTGTTGTGTCCGGGTGCAGCACCCGTCCAAGTGTGGGGTGCAAGGAAACTACGTAACCAGCACTTTGTGACGTACCATCCTTCGTCCCTCTGATTGGTGCTTATGACGATTGAGCTTCCCCCGGTCGCTTCAATTTAGTACTACACTCAATCACGTGCGTGAAAGGTGTCTAAAGACTGGGCCATGGAGCAGAGGCCCCCTATAAACCAAACTTAAGTAATAGGGGGCCGAAGCACAGAGTGACCTCCGTCACATACAATCCTCGCGTCCGCTGCGGTACCTTTCCTCCGGTCAAGGGGTCGACTCGTCCCTCGTCGTGGCCCATTTGTGTTGGGGAGGTACTGTTTGTATTGCTTGTATGCGTGCCAGTGACTTTCAGAAAGCTGTTCATCTTGCTTACACATTATTCTTTGTCCGTCGCGCACCCTCACGGATGCTCGCTCCTCTTTGTCCTGTATCTACTGTCGTGTGAACGCTGTACTTGATTGAAGATTCTTCAGTGTGGATCTTCACACCCGCCCCGGCGCGTGCGCACCTTCGGGGTTGTGTTCGTATCCATGAAGGGATTGAGGGTGAGAGGTGGTAGCGCTTGGAGTATCATTCCCTTGTAAACGGATTGGGTGTTCTTGTAAACGTGTGGAGATATATCTAGGATACAGTACAATCACAGATTCATGCGTCCCGTACGCAAATCAAGTCTCTATTGTCTACGCATACATCTTGAACCCAAGCGATGGCATCGTCACTCAAGTGTCGTATCCAGCACTCCAGCCTCTTGTCTCGTGCATAGCATAGTCTGTTCTTGACCGACCGCGTAGAAGGTGATGCTATTCTGAGGTCTCGATTAGGCAGGTGGGGGGCTTCCCCACGCGTTGTCCGCCGTTCTCAGAGAGGAAAACACTTCACCCGCCATGTTTGGATGGTGCTCACGAAAGAAAGCTCAGCTGGACGGGAGGACAGACAGAGGCTGTAAAAGACGCGAAGCCTAGGGACTAACGCTGTATGATCGTGTAGCCCGGGACCCACAGACCTTCCTGGTCAATATCACGGTGCAGCTCCCCGCTCAATGTCGTGTCCCCAAAGACGACCTCATCGATGCCGTCTCTTACAGCAAGCATCCATGCCTTCGCGTCCCACTTGATAGAATCTTCGCAACAGGCCATACACCATGCACGGCTCAGCCTGAAGTCGAATTCGACGTCCCCCCGGTCGGGCAAAAGCGTCGATGCCGAGTCCAATCCCCCCTCGGACTCTACTCTTATCAGGATATCATAGACGCCCGTACCACTGCGGGAGGCACAGAAGCGAAACCCGTGTTTCTTCAGACGTGCGCGTAAGCGTTGCACCATCTCCGAAGGCATTGCATGATCCGATGCCACCCATCGGACAAAGAACCAGTGGCGACACCACTGACGCCCCTTCAAGCGGGCGCACGCTGGATGAGGACAGCAAAAGCAGGTTGCAGACCCTGCCTTGGGAGAAGACGAAGCCGAGGATGGAGAGGGCTCCATGCCCGCTACTCCGTGCTTTGACAACGAAATGCAAGGTCCACTCCGTTATGCTCTGCATCAGCAGTAAGCAAAGATCTCTGGCACAAGAGAGCTGGCGACTCTCGGTCTAACCAAAGGGAATCCCCTCCCGTGTCTCCGTGCGGTGCACTGCACTTGGGAAATGTAATCAGGAGGATCGGACCTTACCAGTGTCCCTGAGGAATCACGTCTCGTGATAGATCGGGTCGATGTTGCCAATGTGCCCATTTGCGTTGCTCCTCAACGACCAACCAGTGGAACTCTGTGTACGAGTTGAGAAGAAGAAACCTTGCCAGGTTTTGTCGAAAGAAGGTGGGCGGGCATCAAGCCCTTTAAACACTCCGTTCTCTGTGGGGTCCCCACCCATGTCCGGGTTGCCACCCCGTCCATCTCTGCAACTGGCTATGCAACCACTACGTGGAAGCTATCCAATCGAAACGTGACCCTCTCCCCCCTGTCGAGCTGTCTCTTATGACTCACTTCTTCCCGTCCCGTCCATCCGTGCTAGTACCACACTCAATCACGTGCGTGAAAGGTGTCTATGGGCTGGGCCGTTGTGCCATGGCCCCCTATAAACCAAACTTAAGGATATAGGGGGCCCAAGAGTAGAAGTGACTCCGTCCCTTTACTAGTCCCTCGCCGCCTGCTCGGTACCTCTGACTTCCCTCCAGTCGTCAATCTCGCCTCCGGCTCAGACAGAACTCGCTCCGCTCGTGGCCTCCCGTCACACAGTCCACCCGCCCTCCAGGCGTGTACCCTTTCGTTCCACTCAAGGGCAGTTCCTCCCTCCGGTCGTCTCAACTCGCTCCGCTCGTGGGCCCAGCATGTGTTTGGGGTTTGTGTGTGCAAGTTGTCGTGTTTGTGTCCGTCGCCCTTCGGTTGCTCCTCCTGTCGCGTGAAGACCGGCTTGTAAACGTGTCTACTGAATCGAAGATGGTTGAGCGTGGCTCTCCACGCCCGAACCTTCGGCTCGGTCGCACCCCCTGCGGGGGATTGATTCCATAGTCATGAGTGGGTTGGAGATGAAGGGTGGTAGCCGGGGCAATGTGGTGAGCTTGTAAACGATTTTGATCTACGATGCTGGCGGTGTCACAACAATGCATCTTCTCGATTTGTATCTACTTCCCATACAACATCTTCCCCTTTGGCACACGATAAATCACGGCTGTCTCAAGCAAATACTGACCAATATCCTTGTCCTTGGTAACATCATTGTCCTCATTACAAGTCCAGATGACTGGTATACCCATGCGAATGGTCCGCTGCTCGCGGTACTTGCCTGTGGCGGTGATGTACTCCTGACAGCCAGCAAGGTCACGCTTGTAGGGAAAAGCCCTCAACTTGATATCGTTGAGGACAACATGTGTAATGTCCGGCTTCATGAGTTCATCCATATTCCACTCACCCGTCATGTGAGCTGGACGACCAAAGGAAAGAGCCCACTCGGTCTTGCCAGAGCGGGCCGACCGCCGTGGACGAGACATGTCGGACGACCAAGCCGGGCCACGTCAAAGTTCTTTTGCCGCCACTGAAGCAACCTTCTCGGCACCTTCCAGGGTAAGGGAGGAAAGGAAGGCGCATGGGGTTTGGCAGAAGGACCCTTCTTGGTCCTCAAGAAAGCCTGGCAATTCGCATGGTTACGTACCCACCAGGACTTGAAATGCGTCTTGAGCAGCGTCTCCGCCTCCTCGCGGGACTCCGTCTCAACCGCCTGCTCCAAGTACTTGTCTTTTTCCGACGCCGTCGTCGTCTTGGGACCGATCCACTCGCCAAAGACGTCGCCACCCTTGGCGATATAAGCCTGCACGCACTGCAGGAAGTACGCAGGCGTCTCGTTCTCCGGCTTCTTGTGAATGTTGATCGACGTCGTGTCCACCTCACGACCATCCTTTACATCAATCCAGACCCTGAACTTTTCACGGGCGTTCCTCCAGTGCACGCGGGGCTCGAACTTGAGCATCACATGATAGTGGGGAGTGCCATCCTCATGCAGTTCCTTGCAGCCGTAGACCTGTACTGTTCCTGCCTGTCCAGTCCTGCGGTTAACCCGTGGCAGGCTCGGCGCCAGCGACTCTCGTAGATACCTGTGGAACTCCTCTGGGTCTTCGACCCGGCTGCGGGTGTAGGTGACAAACGCCATGTTTGCATGGAACACAAAGTCTTGATGCTTCTCGGTCACTCCGGGGATCTCGCGAGCATCCCTCTCGACAGACTCATAACCGCTATCACTAGCAGGAGGATCAACCTCCATGGTGGAAGACATCGTTCCTCTCTCTCTATCTCTCTCGCTCTCTTTTGCCACGCAGGAAACGAGACTCAAGGGAGACAACTCATCCGAGTTCAACATTGGGGCACCTTGCCCGCTTTATACCCTCCGGTGTCATTCTGTCCGGGCGTCTGCCCCGGCCAGTAGTGGATACATGCAAGTTACGCAAGCTACACAAGCTGTCTTTCCATGGACGGCGTGATCCCTCTAGGCTCATTCGCTCTTAGCACTGCGTCGCTCCCCCCGTCGCTTCCGCCTATGACTGCAGTAAATCACGTGCGTTCAATCTGCCTAGTGACTGGGCCGTTGTGCCATGGCCCCCTATAAACCAAACTTAAGGATATAGGGGGCGCGGGGGTATGCGTGACCTCCCGTCACACACCGACTTCGCCCTCCAGGCTCGTACCAGTGTCCTCCCTCCAGTCGTCCAGTTCCTCGTTCCACTCGTCAGATCTCGCTCCGCTCATACAAAACTCCCTCCGGTCGTGGCCCAGGCTGTGATTGGTTGTTGTTGTCGTGTGGTGAACAGTACGTGTTGGGACTGAGTGGCTGGGTGAGGTTGTGTTGTGTGTCTATGCCACTCAATCCGTCTGTGTACTTTGTCTGTCGGTGAGTTGCTGCATTGTGTTGATTGTCCGTCGCGTGCCCGTTGGACACGTGCTCCTCTTCACTTTGTCGAGTGCTCTTGTGAACGTAGTTGCTCGATTGAAGAGTCGTAAGTGTGACATCCACGCCTCGACCTTCGGCCTCGTCGCACCCCCCTTCGGGGGGGTTGTTTTCCGTAGTCCTGCTTGGGTCCTCCGGAGGTGATCACTCAGAGTTGGTAGCGCTTGAAGTATATTACAATCAACGCCGACGGGAGACCCACTGGTTCGTTGTCGAGTGCGCTAACTGCATCGGGCAACCGTCTAAGGTTGCCCAAAAGGACTGCTCGCCGTCGACAGGACGGGCAGCAAACACGCAAGAGATTGACGCCGTGCCTGGTGGTGTGTCAGT
Source organism: Hirsutella rhossiliensis (assembly GCF_020360975.1). Lineage (NCBI taxonomy): Eukaryota > Fungi > Ascomycota > Sordariomycetes > Hypocreales > Ophiocordycipitaceae > Hirsutella > Hirsutella rhossiliensis. Next base: position 2,380,960 of record NW_025408678.1, on the reverse strand, counting down.
AGCCAGCTCATCAGGCTGTCAGCCATGGCAAGCCTCGTCGGCGCCTGAGCCTCTCTCTCGCACACTGGTGCGCCCGAGGCAGCTACACCATGTGGCCGAGGACAGCGACAGCGACAGCGACAACGACAGCGACAAGTCGAGATAGTTGGCAGCTCGTGAGCTTGGCACGCACGATATCCGGTTTTCGCATCTGCTGTGTCGCTCGTTCCGCCGACGGTGTCCAGCCACGATGACCTCTGGAGACGGTGCTTCGTTCTGTCGGGGTCGGGGTCATCGGCTGGTTCACGTGACTGCAGACCGAAATGAAGAGGCCAGCAAGGTACAGCAATTTCGCAGCTAAATTGTCCCTCATCTCCACAAAGCAATGAGCAAGCCTAACGGTACCAAAACAAGAGTTGCGTCATTTACGGTCCCAGGGAAAGCGCGACCTGTGCACACGCCAGAACCAGATACGTAGCTGTTTTGTTTGCGTGTAACTACTGTACGCTCCAGACCTGGACGCCATCGAACAAAGCCGAACAGCTCTCGTCTTCTTTGCTTGGCCAAACGTCCATCGCCTTTGCCTCCTTTTCTCCTTCCATTCTCTACTCGAGGGCCCGACACCGGGAGAGATGCGGCCATGATGATGCTGCGGCCACTCCACCAGGGCGCGTGTCGCATTCATGTTGCCCGCGCTGGCATCGCATTGCCAAGGCGTTTCACATGCGGCCGCTGCCTCTTGTCGCAGACAACCGAAAGCAGCAACGGTAAGCTCGTGCTCAGACGTGGTCCTGCGAAACCTTCATCCTCCAGCAGTTGCTGCCGCCGCGAATGTGCATGCGCCCTCTGTCACACTGGGAACGCGTGGACAGAAGCCCATGCCGTGACGACGTCTGCGGGTTGGCCTAAACAGCAGCTTCCTGCTTCGGATCCGTTGGCTGTCGGTCCCCGCTCATGTTTGCTGCTCTGGGGTCGTCGTCTTGATACCCATGTGTATCTCATCTTATATGCACAAACTCACACTCACTCGCACCGTGGTGGAATGACACATCCGCAATCAATAGTCCAAACCGACGAGAACCCGCCGACTGACAGCAAGGGGCACAGAAAACGAGCCTCGAAATGGCCCAGCCCGCGACCCAAAGTCGGCACAGCCGTCTCTCCTGGCCAGGATGGGCGAGGCCGCCGCCACCACGTTTGCCTCGATCCTCGTGCTCGGGGTTGGCTTCGCCGCCGCCGGCTACCTCTACCACAAGAGCTACAAGATGCTCGTCCTTGAGAAAATGACGGGCGCCTTTGAGCCTGGAGACCCCGTCCTCGAGCTGGCCGCCATCGGCAAAGACGCCCCCCACGCCCACAAGTCGGCCGACGAGCACTGGGTCGAGCGTCCCGAGCAGCGCCACGTCGACGACATTGTGAGCGGCCGCGAGGTCGGCCACTACTACCTCATCATCGGCGACAAGGGCACCGGCAAGAGCAGCATGATCATCGAGGCCATGCGCAAGGTCGACGGCGACGGCATCTCCATGATCGAGGCCCACGCCGACCTCGAAATTGTCCGCATCCGCCTTGGCAAAGCCCTCGACTACGAGTTCCACGAGGACTACATTGGCGGCTACTTTAGCGAGCGAGGCCCCCGCGACACCACGGCCCTGCTCGACATTGAGCGTGCCCTCAACAAGCTCGAAAAGGTGGCCATGCGCATGCTGCGCACCCGCCGCAAGCCCCTCATCGTCATCTTCAACCAGATGCACCTCCTCCGCAACGACGATGACGGCAGAGACCTCATCGAGCTGCTCCAGCAACGCGCCGAGCAGTGGGCCGCCGCTAACCTCGTCACAATGGTCTTCAACTCGGACGACTACTGGGTCTACGAGCGCTTCAAGCAGCTCGCCACCCGCATGGAGGTGCTGCCCGTCACTGACCTGCCCAAGCAGCAGGCCATCACCGCCCTGCGCAAGTATCGCCGGCGCTATTTTTGCGAGAACCCTTCCCAGTCCTTGCTCGAGGAGGTCTACGACCGGGTCGGTGGGCGGCTGAGCTTCCTCAACCGCGTGGCTAAGAGCAAGAACATGCTGGCCATCTGCGACAACATCATCGACACGGAGAAGAAGTGGTTGCTCAACCAATGCTGGATCCTCGGCTCCGAAATGGACGACGACGTCATGGACCAGCAAAAGTGGGCGGTAAGAAACAACCCCGTCCCTTGCAAAGGGGCTTGCTGACGGCGGCGGGCGAAACCGCGCGTGGGATATACAGGCGGCGGCCATGGTGCTGGCTCAGGCCCTCGTGGACAGGGAGTCGAAAATGGCCAAGACGTACGATGATGTGGGCGGTCATATCCTGCCGTCCTTCCCGTTCCACATTGCGCAGCAGCTCATGACGAGGTGCGACTTTATCCGCAAGCTGGACAGCCTTAACCTCTTCAGCATCACCAGCCATGCCGAGGTCCGCGCCAGCAGCGTGCCCATGCACCGCGCGTTGCGGGACATTTGCGGCGAGCCCGGGTTCCGACAGCATCTCGAGTACACGATCCAGAGAATCGCGGACATTGAGAGCTTGGGTCGCACGAGGGAGCTGGTGGCCAAGGATCTGGTGCTGGGAGGGCAGTACGACGTAAGCCAGGGCCGGGGCGGCTTGACCCTCAAGCTGAAGCAGGCCGAGGAGGACAAGTAGCTGTTGCTCTCTTTCTCACGAGATGGAAGCAGGATATGTGCCAAGGAGGGGTGCGCAGGAAACATTTGGCTCGGGCGGGCTCTCTTGAGCGATTTGGGGCGAATTTGAGGACAGGCGCACGGAGGAGAACGCTGGCGAGCGACGGTACGGGATAGACTCGGGTCGAATAGAATTCGCCTTTTTGGTGACGGTTCCTTAACCTGCACGAGCAGTCGAGTGCATGCAAGGGACCGTTCTCAAGCGTGACGCGGCCATAATAAAAGAGCAGGTGCTCGTAAGAAGCCTCGTTTGTTGAAGCGGCGACATGTGCATCGAGGCTCGAGCTCGGGCTTGGTATTGGTTGGTGCCTTACTAATCAAGCGTCTACTTCGTAGCGGGTACGGATACCGTACCCCGGGTCCGGCAACCCGCCTCGTCAATCGGCGAATCTCTTTGCAGCTGCGGCGACGCGCCTCATATTAAATTTCTGCGCCCCGCTGCCACCTTCAAGCAATCTGCAATCTCGCTGGAGCCCGCTCATTTCCAGATGGCCCTGTCTTTCGACCACGCCATCGTCCAAGGCATTGCAATCCCGCGGGTCTGAAGGAGCAAATATCCATCACCGCCCGCCCCCTCTGCCTCGACCGCTGAGCAGGGCGCCGCGTTTCACGACCGGCTTAGCACCAGCCGACAATGAGCGAACCGCCGCCTGTGATGCCGGACGGCATCGCCGACTTCCCCAGCGACATCGACGATGCCGATTTCGGGGCCCTCGAAATGTTCGACAGCAACTCGATGCCCCCTCCCTTCTCCTCGCAGGCCAACGCCCTGCCCATTGCGTCAAGCGGACAGGTTCCCGAAGCCGTCATGGCGGAGGAGGCAATGCCGCCGCCCTCGCCCAAGAATCACAGGCGCGGCAAGAGCGCATCTGAGCATGCCGTTGAATCGTCTTTGCCCTCGCCCGACGGCCGTTCCAAGAAGAAGCACAAGTCAAAGAAGGACAAACGATCCGACCACCAAGTCCCCGATAGCCAGGCCATCCCCGACGAATACCAAACTACGGACAATCCGATGCCATCAACTGACACGCCCTCGGAGCTGAACGGCGGCGGGGCCGAGGCGGCGCTTCTGTCGACCAAATCCAACAAGAAGCGCAAATTCTCCGACTCCGCACATGGCAAGCGGCGAAAGAAGCGGCGCTCGCACGGCCATCACGATACTCAGGAGCAAGGCGGGGCCGAGGCTCGGGCTGCCGCCGCCGATTTCTTGCGCAAAAGCAACGATGCAGGCATCCCATCAGCGAGTGCCGTCGACGACAACGTGGAAGGGTCTGACCCGCAGAAATCGCCCACCGTCGCCCACCTCCGACGTCGCAGCCAGTCTCGCGAGGCCCGGTCGAGGGAGAATAGCGTTCCCCCGCCAGAGGCCGATGGCATGGAGGTCGACCCGCCGGCCGGCCAGGGCGCGCCTGTGGACGCGATTGCGAACCATGGCGTCCCCGTTGACGCCGACGTGGAGGCTCTTGCACGAGAGGCTTGGAACGAGCATCGAAACGGCCAAGGCTCTATTGTCAATACCCAAGAAACCAACGGAACCGCCGTTGATGCTCAACCCGCAGAACCCTCCGACCCTTCTTCATCCAAGCGGCGATCGACTCGCAAAAAGGCCAAGCCCACCTTCTTCGAGCAGCCCCCAGCAGAAGTCTCCAATGACGAGGCCAATGCCGCTCGCGACGCCCTGGCCGAATTGCCGTCGCCAACAGCCGTGACACCCAATCCTCGAGGCAGAGCCAAGACTGCTGCGAAGAAGACGGCTAAGGGAAAGAAGCCAAAGCGGGAAAAGGCTGAGAAAGCAACGCCGCCCCCGCCCACGCATGGCGGATTTGATGAATACGGCGCTGGGGAGGGACATGGAGAGGACGAAGCAGGTCGAGCGCGACGAAACCGCTTGGTCGGCTTCACCCAAGGGCGGTTTTCAGACGACGAACTCGCACGCATCGCGAGGGCTGTGGAGAGCTTTCGAGCCGACAATGACCTGACGCAGGAGCAGGTCAACCAGGTAAGCACCCGGAACTGCCGATGTGACGGCGTGAGCAATGGCTGACATGCGGTACGCTCAGATGATTCATGTGCCGGGCGGGACTACTGCTGGCGAAGACCACGCCCAGCTCTGGGTCCGCATCTTTGCTGAATGCCCGGATCGGCATCGGCAAAAGGTCATCAACATTACTCGCAAAAAGTTCCACAACTTTGTCGCGCGCGGCACCTGGACCCTCGAGCAGGACATCGAGTTGTCCGACCTCATCGGCGTCCACGGCACCAAGTGGTCCAAGATTGCCGCCATTATCAATCGCCACCCCGAGGACCTCCGAGATCGATACCGCAATTACCTGGTCTGCGGCCAGAACCAGCGCAAGGATGCTTGGACTGAGGCCGAGGAAGCGCAGCTGACCCAATACGTCATTGACGCCATGGATGCCATTGACGAACTGAGGACGTCGGCGCCGAATCCTTCGCTCCTCGACATGTCGTATGAGGAGCTCATTGACTGGCAGAACATTAGCGAGAGGATGGGCCGGACCAGAAGCCGGCTCCAGTGCATCACCAAGTGGAAGTCGCTCAACATCCGGACGCACGGCAAGGACAAGCTCATCTCTGGGGAGCCCGACGCCCAGATTTCCTTTCGCCTGGAAAAGGCCCGTCGGCAGATTGCTGCGATGCCAGAGGAGGAGAAGTTTCGACTGGTGCTGGCCATTCAGGCCACCGCCGTTGGCAAAGACGCTAAGATCCCTTGGCAACGGCTGGTGGACAAGCAGTTCCGTAACCAGTGGCACCGCCCGACCCAGATGCTCCTTTGGCGAAGGCTGAGGCAGACCCTTCCCGGCTGGGAAGCCAAGACGACGCGCGACTGCGCCCTGGAGCTAGTCGAGCGGTACAATCATTCCGGAGAGTTGCCCGATGTCAATGGTGACGGATACGACGACACGCAGGAGATGGAGTATGTCCAGGGCATCCGGGCAGCCTCTTTTGTGACCAACATGGTGCCTGGAGTGAGGCAGCATGGGAACATGAGCGCAGAGTTCATCACAGACTCGGACATGGAGGAGGCCAACGGAGCAGCTGCCGGCAACGACGACGAGGGAGCAGAGGACGACGACGACCTCAATATTGACCCTGCACTCATCGAGACGCCCGCACCCGCCAAGAAGGCGACTACGGCGAAAAGAACCGGAACCGGAAAGCCTCCCTCGAGGAAGAAGTCCAAGAAGGCGCCCACGGCCAATATGGATCCCATTGAGGACGTCGGCCCGAGCCAGGAGCAGCCGGCCGACGGCCAGGACGGCGATTCCGAGGTGGAGGTGCCGCCGTCTCGGCAGAAGAAAACGCCCAAGCAGTTCAAGTCGCCGCAGGACAAGAGAAAGGTCCAGCTTGTTTCGCCTCGCAGCGCGGGTTCCGAGACCGGCATGGAGGACATGGAGGACTTGCCGGCGAAGCTTCCTGCTTAGCGTACGCATGGGGGACGAGGTTGTGATTTTGCTTGCTGCTGGTATGTGCAGGCTTGGCCTGGCGTTGTGGAGCTCGCTTTCGGCCGTGGTTCCGTGGAGTTGCGTGCCGAGCACCGTCTCCTTCTTATTGTTCCCTCTCTGTCCCTCTCACACACTCTTCCACAAAAACTCCTTGTTTGTCAGTCATGTTTCTCGCCCGTGTGTCGGCGCACAAAGACAGCATTCAATGCAACGGCTACACATACCTGGAGCATCCAGACTACAGCGAAGCATGTATGTGGGCTCATGCTCTTGACCCAGGTTGGCTTTTATGAAAGAATTGTACGTCTGATGGCGCGTTTCACAGTTTCTCGCTCTGGCTGCTGGGTATGTTGGAAAAGACAGAGACTCATGAAAAGCTATGTGCTATGATAGAAGTAGAAACGGCACCTAGGCCCGACTTTGGACTCTAGATGCGAGTACACATGGCCACCTGAGGGCAATTTGAGGCTGGGACCTGAACCCTGACTGATGATAACCACAGTGGCTCCAGCTCGGGTTCAATCCCAGTATCCAACTCATTCTCGTTTGCCTTTTTCAAAAAGGCCAAGCTTTGGAGGGATGCCTTCTAATTGAAGTTCTTCTCCATGGCCTCGTCGAGGTCATTCATGCCCTGTTCCAGGACGGGCTTGGTGGCAGGTTCCAACGCTCGTTCTGCTTGGTTTGCTGGGTCTCTGGCTGGAAACCGGTGCCCTCCTCCACAGGGTCCTCTGCAGGACCCTCCGCAGGAGGCCGGGTCTCAGGGCGGGGGGCCTGGGGCGGCTGCTGCTGGGGAATGCGAGGTCCCGGGCCCTTTGTTCCTTGCGTGGGGACGCGAACGCGAGTCTTTTGCGGCGGAGCGGTGGTCGTTCGCTGAGGGCGCTGGCCGCCGGAGACTCCGGTGCCCTGCTCAGGAGCAGCCGAACCAGGCTGTGTCTCGGTCGAATTGACCTTGTTGCCATACAGACCGGCGGGGACGCCGGCCTCCGGGGCCCTTCCGGATCTCAGGTCGTCCGTGGAGCAGTTGAGGGCGGCGGCGTGGGCGAAGAGGGCATAGGTATCGGCGTGCTCGAGATTCTGGTCGGCTGAGAGGTTCTGGACATCCTGCAGGCCGTAAGAGCCCTGGCCATTTGTCTTTTTCATGTCCGTCGTCCCGATGACGGCATGGCTCATCTCGTGCAGCATGACGCCGGGGGAGTCGAGGGAGCCGCAGGCCGGCTGGGAGCCGGCTTGACGGCCGAAGACACCGGAGTTGGCGTCGTCATCACCCGGGTTGCCATCGCCCCTGTTGCCAGTGCCCGCATTGCCAGTGCCCGCGCTCTCCGGGTTCAGCTTGAAGAACATATCGCAGAGGCTGATCTTGGGCTTGGGGCGACCCGAGTCCACCTGGTCGGGCGGTCCAAACGACGTGGTGACGGCAACGGTCCCCGGCCCGCACTGGTTCCGACTCGGGGCGCAGGTGACGGTCGTGTTGCTGCTGGCGAACCGGGCCTGGCACTCCTTGGCCATCTTGACGAAGTTCCCTGCGACTGTCTTGCGGACATCCGGCGAGTCGGTCTTGAAAAAGGTCATCATCATCTGGGAGTTTGTGTCCTGAGCCGCCTTCTGGCCGGCGCGAGCGCGGGCGACACAGTCGGCGAGGGACTGGTCGACGAATTGCTGCTTGCCGCCGCTGCTGCAGTCGTTTTCGACGGTGGCTCGCTTCTGCTCCTTGCCGGCACCGCTGGCCGGGGCAGCGCCGTGGGAGATGACGGTCACTCCAGGGTCCAGGGAGTCTCCCATGCGTGGAGCTGGGGCTCGCTTCGTATGGCCCTGGCCGTCGGAGACGACGGTCATGCCAGGCTTCATCGAGTCGCCCAGGGCAGGGGAGCGCGCGTTGAGGGACGGGGCTGCGGCGGCCGCCCAGGCGAGCGCGGTGACGGTTGCGAGACACTTCATGGCTAAAGATTGACGAACCGAAAAGAGGAAAGAGAAAGAGGGAGAAGGAAACGAGTCAAGGTCAAGACTCGGAGAGAAGCAGAACAGTGAATGAGAGTGGTCTTGTTGGAAAAGAGCGAAATGTCCAGCACGGGGCTCTGATCACTGACCAGGGGATCTGACTGAACGAAAAGGCGGTGCAATGAAGGGGATGAGGATGATGTCGAGAGTTGGTTGGGGGACACGAGACTCTTTAAATCCTGTCCGTGTCCCCCTTTCTTCTCCAACCCGGGCTCGTGGGCCGAACGCTCTGATCAGAGGACTGCATGAGGGCTCGAGATGGATCCATGTGGAATTGACGAGACTGGATGCCGGGCTAGGCAAGCTTGGATACACAGTATCCCTGCCGCCAAAGCTCGTCGTCTTGAATCGTGCCCGGCTCCATCACCGGCAGTGTGATATGAGCAGGGGACCTTGGGTCATGGCGTTGGACTCTGCTGATCCTTGGCGTGTCCTGATGGCGTTTATGCGCGGGCTACCCTTCACCAAACAGGCCAAGAGCCGACTCAGGACGGGAGCCGGGGTTGACGGGCCAAGTAACGTGAAAGGTAAACGCCATCATGGGGCTTAGTTACATGTAACGCTGGGTCCAACGTCCGAGGTATCCAGGCAAGTTCATCCATTGTCTTGAAGGCCGCACTCGGATCCCGCCAAGACAACATGTTTCATCCGACAATGGGGGATTGCGAGCTGTGAGCCGTGGTGAAGGCACGCACGGATGACGGGTGGCTGATCACGGCTGCGAAGATCTCTGCTGGACCAAGCCCCTTTTCGTCCGACATAAGCCACCCAACAACCGAACTCACGAGTCACCTGCTCCCCAGGGGTCTGATCTTTCGTCCTCCCAGTGAGACAGGGCGGTTCATGCAGGCAAGCAGAAGAGGTGCTGCCGGCCAGTTCAGTTCTCGGCCCGAGGGGAACAAAGGAGGGATCGAGTGCCGACTCGTGGAGAGCGCACAATGGGCATGGAGCACGACCATGTCTAAGCGGAGACCTGGTCAGGTCCGCGATATGGCCAAGGCAGCTTCTCTCATGCGGACTTGATATGAGAGTTGAGATGCATGTTATGTGAAACGTGAAACGGCTCCTGGTGATTCAGTGTCCGCCAACCAACCAGCCACACTCCACTCTGAACGTGGGACAAAGAAAGGTTAGCGCAAACCACAAAGAACCTTAAGGTCTGAAACGCCGACCTTGTAGTCTCTTTTCCCCCCTCCGGGGTGCAGAACATGTTCTGACGCCGGAGTGTTTGAGTTGGACCGAGCTAGTTGGGATGGCCGACACGTCGTCTTATGCGCCTGGCCTCGGCAAGAACGCCGAAGCTGCCGAGCAGTTTGCCTTGGAATAAGCTTAATCATTTGCCCCCCTTCTTACATGATTCGAGTGAAGCTTGGTGTGACGGATATGTCAACGACATTGGTGACAGGGCCGTGTATTCCGACTGCAGGAGCCAGCTAAACGTTGCCAACTTGTGCAGTGACATCGTTACTTGCACCTGCGAGTTCCACGTGTTGCTCCCTGGCTACCTTTCTCTGAAGCCGGAGAACTGGCGTTGCCCGAAGAGGCATTCTCGGCCGGGATATCACCGAGCAAACGAACGTGGGTCAAGTGAGACGGCCCAGGGCCGAGCGCAGGGATGCCTCAAGTCTGCTATGGAATTAAAGATGGGGGAGTGGCAGGGCATCTGCAAATCTGCAACAAGAGGCGCGGATTGCCTCCTCGAGCTGGACGAATCATGGACAATGGCGACTCACGCGGTACGCGTAGGTCTTGTTTCTGATACAGCACGCACATATGTTTATGGGCGGGCCTGGTGCTTTTTATGTAGGTGCCGTACGCTGAGCCCTGGCGGTGGTTCGGCGCAGGTCCTTCGGATACGGGCTTAGGGGGTTCGATTCCTTCGGAATGAGCGCCATGCACACAGTAGCGACCATGTGCTCTTGCTCATGCCCAGCTTCTCAAGCTCAGAGTAGGCCCGAGACCTCAGCCCTGGAGAGGAAAGGACGTGGGGGGTTGGATGTCTTCTAAACTCCCCTTGGCAGCTATTAACAACGATTGCTATGATAACCAGCTTCAACCCCTCTCGACTCTTGCCATTCAATACATCGTGTTTGGAAGATCAATGTCCTCGACCGTGGGGAGTGGGTGCTGGGTCTGCCGACCTCTCGGTCTCGCGTCTCGTCGAGAGGTCGGCAGACGGCGCCGATACAGGAGAAATTTCCAAGGAGATTCATTCAGCGGGCCCATGGCTGCGCCTCTGGGCCCTTTGTTTGCTTGATGGATTACATGCGCCCGCAACGAGTGGCTCAGGTCATCGGTTCGGCTCTTATCGAGAGGTCATCAACGACGGAAGCGTCGCCATGCTCGACGGCAGACAAGGCCCATCCATGAACGACTGCCCAGGAGATCCCTCAACAGACCAAACCTGCACTTTCGAGCCTCTGTTTTGTTTGCTGGCTCTCGTTGCCAGCGCACCGCCCAGCCGTTCCTCGTACCCCCTCAGCATGCTTGCGACCACCCCAATGTTGGGCATGACGGGGAGCGGGGAGGCCAGCGCTCGACTGCCGCCGCAGGTCTGATCTGTAAGTTGCCTGTCAACGTGTTGGTGTGTGACACCAATGCCCCGTTTCGGGGCCGCGCCCGCTCACTCGCCGGAGCGGGGGCGCCGTATAGAGACGGGAGGGGAGGAGCTGCAGCTGAGGGGCAGCCATATACCATGAAAAGTACATCGACTTGCCCAATTACCTATGGATCATTCTGAGAGCAGGCCGGCTGATCATTGGCGTGACTTCAGTCTCGAGCGCGGTGATTCTTCTTGTTGAACGATCGATGCCGGTGCCTTGATGGCCGGCTCCGGTTCCAGTGCCGGGGCGGCTCCATTTTTGCCGGACTCGGAGCGGAGTATCTTGATTAGGGAAGACGTCCGGGACATATATACACGTACGGAGTAACTTACAAGCAAGCACGTTTCAGAGCCAGCCCCGAGGCCTCCCTGCCTCCTGTCACCGCCTCTTCCGCGATGCAGGGCTCAAATCCGGGCTCACCAGTCATGCTGTAAGCCCAGATGGCTGTTCTGGTGCAACGAGCGTGGGAGCAGGAGGGACAACCAGACTTGGAGGCTGGCTAGTTGGCTGCTGGTCGTCGACATGCAATACATAGCTAGCTGCTTGGACGCGCATGCATATGCTTCCGAAGTTGGCGCACAAAACGTGGGGTTTCGGGCTCCGTCATGGAACCAACAACAGGTGGACCGACGCCCAGCCAATGGACAGTGCGCGCGCGTCTGGTTGGTTGTTGGCAGCCTGAACAACACAGCCTCCCAGTTCCCACCAATTCACGCCACCATGGGCATGAGCATTGGGAAAAAGACAAAGTGAATGGACAAGCTTGGGCGGTGATGAAGGGCAAAAGGGCGGGTCTAGGGTAGCGGAGATTGTAAACAGGCGGGGGTTTCGGAGAGCCCCTCCCCCTCTAACGTGCACCCCCAAGACCCCCCACCGAGAGCCCAGCTGAGCCACTCCGAAACCCCTGTCCTACCGTCCGTCAACCCGCATTGGCAAACGCTCGCGCATGCACAAGAAGCAGCCTTTCCCCCCCTTGTCCGTCTCCCACCAGGCGGAATACGGCTCCGATCGCCCTGCGCGCCGACGACAAGGGTGCTCAGCGGCTGGGCCGAATCGGAGCATCCCAGCACGGCCATCTTCGGCAGGGCGAGGGAGGGTCCAGAAAAGCATCCATTTGTTGGACCTCTGCTGCTTTCTCCCCCCACTCGACGGCCAACTGCTTCTTCTCTCTCCATCCAGTCCGGGCAGGAGGAAAGGAAAGAACAAGTGGGCGGGGCGAGCGCAAGATCAGCAAGCGAGGGACAGGATAAAGAGAGCAGACTGAACCGCAGAGACGAGGGAGGCCGTCACCACCTCCGTCTCCTCTCCAACGCGTCCTCCCGCCGCTCCTCTCCTCCTTCGGCGTCATGGAGTCGCAAACTTCTCCGCCCCCCGGCGCCGGCTCCGGCTTCATCGCCACCTACCTCCAACAGCCCGCCGCCCTCGCCGCCCTCGTCACCCTGCTCGTCATGGTCGCCGCCGTCCGCGCCGTCCTGTCCGGCCCGCAACCCCCGGCATCCAGCCCCGGGCCCGGGTGCAAGTCGAGCCCGCCCAAGGTCCCCTTCTGGGTCCCCTTCTTCGGCCATGCGCCCCAGATGCTCCTCAACACGGACGGATTCCTCGCCCGCCTGCGCGACCGGTACCCCGAGGGCGTCTTCTCGCTGCGCCTGTGCGGCAACCTGCATCACATTGTCCACGGCCCTTCCATGGTCACCACGCTGCTCAACCGGCCCAAGACGGCTGCCGAGACGCCCTCGAGCAGAGTCCTCGTCTCCATCTTTGGCTGCAGCAAGCAGGACCAGGCCCATCACGCCACCATGGCCAACGAGACCCTGTCCCACTTCAAGCACCTGCTGTCCGAGCCCGGCCTGAGCGAGCTCGTCTCCGCCACGGTCATCCACGTCAAGCAGCACATTGCCGACCTCGTCACCTTCAACTCCAGCCCCGCCGACCAGGCCGACTGGGAGAGGATGGCCGGCGCCGACGTCGTCGAGGGCCCGCAAGGCGACGGGTTTGTCGAGGCCGATCTGACGGAGCTGACGCGCAACTTCATCGCAAAGACGGCCAACTGCGCCCTCTACGGCACCGACTTTGTCGACAACTTCCCCGACCTGTGGTCGCTCCTGTGGATCTTTGACGACGCATTCCTCCTGCTGGCCGCCAGGATCCCCGCCTGGGTGCCGTGGCCGCGGCTGCAGCGGGCCAGGCTTGCGCAGCGACGCACCCTCGGCTTCACGCACGAGTTCAACGTGGCCATGGATAAGCATCTCCGCGGCGAGGACCCGGGCGTCAAGTGGCAGGACCTGGACAACGTGAGCGCCGTGGTGCGCGCCAGGCTCGAGACCTTCCAGAGGCACGGCCTGTCCATGAAGGCCCGCGCCAGCTGCGACCTGGCTCTGCTGTGGGCCATGAACGCCAACGCCAACCAGCTCATCCCGTGGATGCTGTTTGAGCTGTACCGAGACCCCGTCCTGCTCGAGCAGGTCCGCGAGGAGATTTTGCCCTACGTCCAGGTGACGCAGCCCGAGAATGACTTTGGCAAGGGCGTCTGGCTGCCGGCGGTCCTGGAGCACCTCGACCTCGAAGGCCTCGTGCACAAGTGCCCGATGCTCAAGGCGGCCTACATCGAGACGCTGCGCGTGTACACGGGCACCTGGACCATGCGGCGGCTCAACGAGGACGTGACGCTGGACGACAGGGGCAAGGCGGAGCCGTTTTTGCTGGGAAAGGGCACGTACGCTCACATCGCCCAGGAGATGCACCAGATGGACCCCGAGTACTTTCCTGACCCCGGGGAGTGGCGTCACGAGAGACACCTGAGAGAGCACGAGGACGAAAAGGGCGTCAAGACGCTCGTGGCCGACATGGGCACCGTGAGGCCATATGGTAAGCGAGATTCCTTTCCTCTGCTGCGAGTTCATGCGCTGACACCTGATTCAGGCGGCGGCCCGGCCATGTGCAAGGGGAGAACGTTTGCGCTGCGCGAAATGCTCCTGTACTCGGCCATCATCATCACTTTTTACGACATGCAGCCACCCAAGGGCCAGTCGTGGGAGGCGCCCAAGACTTACAAGCCAATGGCCACGAGGCATCCCAAGACGCCCATCAAGGTGTGGATCAAGAGGCGAGAGCAGCCGTCTGGTCGGCAAGCGGAGGGGGAAGAGGCGAGGACGTAGGCCCTAACTCTCGGGCACAAGACGATGACCTTAGTGATGCATTTCTGTAATGTCTTTTAGAGGAGTTTTGCTTTACCTGGTTGCCTGCTTTCGAGGCGGGCCGCTCAAGGCCCTCGAAGACGGATGCGATGACGACCTTTATTCTCGAGTCTCGAGTGTTAATTATGTGCTGTGATTGCCCCGTCTGCAGGAAAATGGAGCAGTAGTTGGAGGTGGCATAATTGAGACAAGGGAGGCGGTACCTGATGATTTTCCGGTGCCCGAGGCATTACATTGGACGGCGTCGATTGGCAGGCGCGGGCCTCGCCTTGTCCCGAGCTGCAAGCAGAGGGGGAAACGTGCTCGCGACACCAATCTTGGGAGCTTCAAGCGTATATACTCGCCGTCTCTCGGGAGAGCGCTAGGGGAAAGGCTCCATCTCGGCGATACGACGGCGCCGGCCGAGATAGCACGTCCAATCCACGCCCAACGTCGCCCCGGCCATCAGCCTCGCATCGTCCCGAGTCCGACGGTGACGAGTGAAGCAAAGGCATCCAATGTGGCCTCCGAAGTGAACCGAACCGCGCGACAATGGCATCCCGCTTGCTCTCCCGGCCGCCGCTACTGTGCCCGCCATGTAGCTTCGCCAATGCCCACAGCCGCCCGCTCTCGCCGTGGGCGCTGGCATCCTCGCCAATGCGCCAGCCTCTCCGGACGTCGGCCGTCTCGCAGACGCTGCGCAAGTTGAGCGACAATGTGAAGCCGAGCGCGGCCCCGAAGACGAGCGAGTCGAGCCCAAAGACGGCCAAGAACAACAGCGATCCCCTTGCCGCCGTTGACAAGTCGGCGACGGAGCAGCGCAAGGCCGACTGGGCCATCATGAAGGAAATGTCGCGCTACCTTTGGCCCAAGGACAACCTCGGCACCAAGTTCCGCGTCGGCCTCGCCGTCTCCCTGCTGGTCGGGTCCAAAGTGCTCAACGTGCAGGTGCCCTTTTACTTCAAGAGCATCGTCGACTCCATGAACATCGACGTTGCTGCCGTCGGCGGCACCGCCACGGCCATTGCCGGCAGCATGATTGTCGCCTATGGCGCCGCCAGAATAGGAGCCGTTGTCTTCCAGGAGCTGCGAAACGCCGTCTTCGCATCCGTTGCCCAAAAGGCCATCCGCAAGGTGGCCGGCAACGTCTTCGACCACCTGCTGCGCCTCGACCTGAGCTTTCACCTCTCCAAGCAGACGGGCGGCCTGACCCGGGCCATTGACAGGGGCACCAAGGGCATCAGCTTCCTGCTGACGAGCATGGTCTTCCACGTCCTGCCCACGGCGCTCGAGATCAGCATGGTCTGCGGCATCCTGACCTGGCAGTACGGCGCCAAGTTTGCCGCCATCACCGCCCTCACCATGGTCGGCTACACGGCCTTTACAATCTGGACGACGGCCTGGAGGACAAAGTTCCGCAGGCAGGCCAACGCCGCCGACAACAAGGCCTCGACTGTCGCCGTCGACTCCCTCATCAACTACGAGGCCGTCAAGTACTTCAACAACGAAAGGTTCGAGGTGTCGCGCTACGACCGGGCGCTCAAGGAGTACGAAAAGAGCTCCATCAAGATTGCCACGTCGCTGGCCCTGCTCAACAGCGGCCAAAACATCATCTTCTCCACCGCCTTGACGGCCATGATGTACCTGGCCGCCGACGGCGTCGCTGCCGGCACCCTCACCGTCGGCGACCTCGTCATGGTCAACCAGCTCGTCTTCCAGCTCTCCGTCCCGCTCAACTTTCTCGGCTCCGTCTACCGCGAGCTGCGGCAGTCCCTGCTCGACATGGAGACGCTCTTCAGCCTGCAAAAGGTCAACGTGAGCGTCGTCGACAAGCCCGGCGCGAAGCCCCTGGCCCTGACCAAGGGCGGCGAGATTAGATTCGACAACGTCTCGTTCGGCTACCACCCCGACCGGTCCATCCTGCAGAACCTGTCGCTGACCATCCCCGCCGGCAAGAAGGTTGCCGTGGTCGGGCCCAGCGGCTGCGGCAAGTCGACGTTGCTGCGGCTGCTCTTCCGCTACTACGACGTGCACGGCGGGCGCATCTTGATTGACGACCAGGACGTCCGCGACGTCACCCTCGACTCCCTGCGCAGATCCATTGGCGTCGTGCCGCAGGAGACGCCCCTGTTCAACGACACGGTGGAGCACAACATCCGGTACGGCCGCATCGACGCGACGCACGAGCAGGTCGTGGCCGCCGCCAAGCGAGCCCGCATCCACGGCATCATCGAAAAGTTTCCCGACGGCTACGGCACAAAGGTCGGAGAGCGCGGCATGATGATATCTGGGGGCGAGAAGCAGCGCCTGGCCGTGAGCCGGCTGCTGCTCAAGGACCCGCCGCTCCTCTTCTTTGACGAGGCGACGAGCGCCCTGGACACACACACGGAGCAGGCGCTGCTGATGAACATCAATGGCATCTTGCGCGACAAGGGCCGCACCAGCGTCTTTGTGGCGCACCGGCTGCGGACCATTTTCGACTCGGACCTCATCATTGTTCTCAAAGAGGGCAGGGTTGCGGAGATGGGCACGCATCGCGAGCTCGTCGACCGGGCAGGGGTGTACTCGGAGCTCTGGAGCGGTATGTCAGCATCGGCGAATGCATTTCCTACCCCGTTATTTACATGCGCTGACCACTTGCGCAGCACAGGAGATCCTTTTCAACGAGGACGGCACCGAGAGGACGGAGAACATAGACAGGGAGCTGTGAAGCAGGTTGTCACGAAGTGGTCGACGGGGAACGCCGAGCTTCATTGGGAGTTGTTGTTGGGGCAAGTCGCTTGTAGATCAACTCATAATATGCAGGCCGAGATGGCGCTGAGCACGAGAAGACATGCACGCACATGATGCATGGTTTGGCCGCCGCTACGCAATTTAATCGGCTGTTGACATTCTCACCAACTCTTCCAGCAAGTCGCAAGCCCGATCCGCGCCACCAAGGGCATTGAGCTCGCTCCCAAGCATCCGGGCTCTCGCCTGGTAGCTATCGTCATGGAAAATCTCGCGAGCTGCCGCTCTGACCTGATCTGGAGACGGGCTGTCTGTTTGGAGGTCGACCCCAACGCCGGACCAGACGACCCTGGCAGCCGTATCCCGCTTGTCTTCCGACTGGCCGGCGCACAGGAGGGGGACACCGTGCGAGAGCGCTTGGGTAATGCTGCCGTAGCCGCCGTTGGTAATGAGGAGACAAAGTTGGGGCAAGAGGACGTGGTACGGCAGCCACTCAGCAAAGCGCACATTGGGTGGACTACCAACGCGAGACTCAATCTCCTTTGCGTGAGGTGAGACGACGACGAGAAGAGTCCCCGGCTCATGTTGGAGCGCTTGAATGGATGGAATGATGAGCGACGTGGGGTCCATGGCCAAGGTTCCTTGGGTGATGCCCACGACGCGCTCGTGGGAGATGACTTGGGGCCACCATGACGGCAACTGCGGATTGGAGGAGACATTTGGTCGGGTGACGAGAGGGCCTACAAAGGCAGTGTTTTTGTTGTGCTGCCGGGGCCTGGGTAGTTGATTGAACTCGAGCGTTGGCGAGGAGGCCTGCAGATGCAGATGGCCGCTGTACGAGAAGTACTCGGCGGGCTCACCGTAGGGCAAGCTGTCGAGGCCGAGCGCGGCTCTTTGCAGATTGATGACACGTCTGAGACGTAGCGGCAGCAATGCCCACTGGTTCCAGGCGTGGCGAAGGGCGCCGACGGCAATACGCAGCCAGGAGGTCAGCGAATGCGAAGCAGGGGCCTGGCCGGAGGCGGGAAGAGGAGCAGAGGCGTTGGAAGTGTAGAGGGGAACGACGCCGAGGGTGGCGTAGACGGGAATCTCGGCGAGGTCACACAGAGCGCGAGCGCCATGAGGCAGGACGTCGACGACGAGGACATGGGGCGCAAAGCCGGCAGCGAGGACGGCGCGATAGTCGGCGACCTGGGCGGCGAGGCGGCGGTCGAGCAAAAGGCGGGGCTCCTCGGTGAAGAGACCGGTGACGTGGACGCGGGCCAGCGGGGCGTCGAGGTCGGCGAGGGCACGGGCGGCGACGAAGAGGGCCCCCGGGACGGCGCGGACGCGGGCCTCGTTGTCCGGGCTCGTCAGCCAGACGACGGCGTGGCCGCGGGCGACGAGGGCCTGGGCCAGGGCCTGCATGGGGTAGGCATGGCCGGCTGGGAAGTGGGAGTGGAGGAGGAACTTCATTGCTTCTTGGCCTCCCCTTTTGTTGGGCGACGGCGGCGGCAGCGGTGTTGGCTGTGGTCGCCGGCTGAGACCGGGTACTTGAGTGGGAGGTTGAGATGGCGCGCGATAACAGGCGGTGAGTGACCGACCCCGGTTGTTTGGCGCACCGAGCTAGACAGTAATTAAGCATCACGAGTTCCCGAAGCCCAGCAAGAGGAGGATATTGTCGAAGTAACTCGACTATATGATAGAGTTGGGATTTACAGCCGGTGGAATATAGCAGCCATGGACTTGTTGGTCATGTTGGACGTTTAGTTTACTCGAGCACGACAGCAAGACACCGAGTTTCGACTGGAGCCGGGCATTGCACACCCGACAACGGGCTCTATACCGTGATTCATGTCATGCCGCTGCAGACTTGCGCGTCCATCAGGCAGGGATATGCGAATCTTCTAGCAGTCGCGATATCATGACGCAACTGTGCGGGGCCGGTTGGAGCCGAAACGGGGCTTAAGCAGGCACCTATAAAGCAAGTACGAAGAGAAGCTTGGTGTGCTGCATTCTGCCGATCAGGCGCCAAGTCCTAACTTTACCCAGAAAAGGCTTCTTCTTCAGCCAGTGAAGAGACCGCTGACTAAGTCACGCTCGGTCAATCGATGGCAATGGCGCATGAACAGCGGGTTACGCTTCCAGGCAGGACCGAGCCCAACGATATCCGGGCCGTTTGCTCCCGTCCGCCTCTCACCACGTTTCACCATGGTCCAAACAGCCGTCGTATTACCACGGCAATCCTTGATGATGTCAGTCCTCCGCTGCGAGCCCAACCCCGATCTGCTGTCCTGGCGCCGAGCCTTCCGGCCCCGTCTCAGTGACTATACTCGGAGTGGGCGGGACCACCAAGTCTTTTATTGTCGGTTGTGGGCTCCACGTGCCGGGCCTCGCTGTAGCCTATCCGTCCCAAGTCGCGCGTCTCAGCTCGGCTACTCTCATTCATCATCCGCGGCCCATGGACGACTTGACTAACTCCAAGACATTAACTATGGGCCACATGGATAGCCCAGGACCGCCTCGGGCCGGGCCCCTATACGACAAGGAGCCTGCCTTCCCGCCGAGCCGCAGCCTTGCCTCCGCAACCTCGACCGAGTCCGGCACAGTCTCCGTCTCGGGAAACGAAAAGCCCTGCCCACTCAAATCGCGGTCAGAATTCTCTCGAGACAGACCGGCCGAGGATGAAGAGGCCGGCGAGCCGCGCAGTGTTGGGGCGTCGAGCGGCAAGGAACCCATCTGCAGCCCCGACGGCAAGCGAATCATGACTGAGGATGACTGTTACGACACCCTGGGGTATTCGTGGCCGGCCTGGAAAAAGTGGATGCTGCTGTCGTCCATCTTTGCCGTTCAGGTTTCCATGAACTTCAACACCAACGTCTACCCCAGTGTTGTCACGCCCCTGAGCGAGCATTTTGGCGTCAGCGAACAAGCCGCTCGTGCCGGACAATGCGCTTTTCTTGTCTTGTATGCCTTTGGCTGCGAGTTGTGGGCACCCTGGAGTGAAAGAATTTGGCCGGTGGCCGATTTTGCAGCATGTCAAAGTGCCATGTCATTAGGATACAAAAATCGGCCGGCTAACACCTCATTTCCTTTCCACGCAGGAGTTCTCTGTTTCTTGTCAACATTTGGCAGATCCTTGCGGCTCTTGCTCCCGACTTTGGCAGCATCATTCGTTGCACGAGCTCTGGTACGTTCTCCCTCTGGCGGGTGTTCGAGAAAGCCCCTCCCAACCCAACCTCTTGGTACTGAGTCTGGTCGACAGGGTGGCCTTATTACAAACTTAAAACCACGATGCGGGTGCTCTCGGGCAAGGGATGGATGGCACTGGCACTACCATGCGGAATTTGTGGTGGAATGGACCCTCTGCACGCTTTGCATCATGCTCATAGGTGTAAGAAATATAGAAAAGTGTTTGATTTGGTCGAAAGAAGTGAAATGGCCCCCTTCGAGAAATTAAAGCTGAAGGCATATGATCGGCGGCCAACTCTTCCTTGCGCCTCGAAACACAGCCTCCGGCCCCTCCTTTCAGGCAACTTCATATCGCCCGCAATGCACAGTCCGTTGCTCGCGGTACATGTAATCGAAAGACGGCGTTTAGTTTCCAGAGTCACGCCAACGACTGGGGTCAGGTTGGTATAATGCGTGCTTTTATGTACCAACGGCCGTCGTCCATTGCCTATAACCCAGCACTTCGTAACATCCAGTGCAGCTGCAGGCTGATGCAGTGCCACAAAAAGGCCTGCTTTGAGGACTCGCATGAACGCGAGATGACCTGCAGCCTGGATCGTCCCCTTTGACAGTGTGGTTGCAGTTTTGAATCTCTTCGCCCTCGACGCCTAGACTTCGCTTGACCTTGTATCGCCGCACAAAGAGGTGGCCTGTAGGAGGCTGACTCTACATCACTTGGTTAGGCTAAGGAAGGGGCCAGTGAGGGTATAATCAATAGTGTTTCCTGCCTGGCAGCTGCTGGCAATCAGGTGACATGTAGGGCGCTCCGAATCTTGACATGTACCTATCCGAAACTCTCTTCGTAATCCGCCCTCCTCTCGACTTCTCTATTCAAGAATCATCAACATGGCCTCGACCTACCAATACGCCGCTATTGCCGCCCCACGCACTATCCGCAGGCAATGGATCCAATCCCAGTCACCCTTTCCATCATCACATCAGCGCTCGATGCTACCGTCTACTTCGAGGCCATCTCGTACTGCTGGGGCGACGCGCCGGACCAGCGTCAGGTAGAATGTAACGGCGCTGTGCTCTCCATCACCAACAGCCTCTTCCATTTAATAAAAGTAAGAATGTAAGTCTAAGTGATCTTGAGTACTATAGCGCTCTAAATAATATCAATATAAGGACCTTTTAGGGCCTTGTATTATTATCCGCTATTTAGTGATAAGTCTATATACGTCGTATATACCTACTCGCTTCCCTCTTATTCCCTTTATTCTCTCCCGGTTTACTACCTAGCCATACTCAATACTCCCTCCTATCCTTTGACTCTACGATACCACTCTTCATTGCTCTCGAATGGCTAGTGACTGGGGAGGAGCCACACTGGTGCGTGGTTCTAGGTTCCCCGGTTTATAGGGGGCACATGGTCCAACGGCCCACAGCCCAGCCATAGGAACAGAATGTCCGGAAGGGCAGAAGTCATGTACCAGCAGTCTCGCACTGAAAGGAAGAGGCTGAGTGCTAGGAAGGTACTCCCCGGAGGGAGAATGCCGCGTCACACGTATAGATTACTGTCAGGACAAGAAAAGGGCCTATAATACGCGTTAGTAACACCTCTATTGGGGGTGCCCTCGTTTTGCATGGTGTAGGGGTATTTTACCAGCTTGACAGTTACCGCCAGTTTCCATACACGTCCATGCAGATAGACGGGCTGGAGAACCGGACACTAGTGGGGAGCACAGCAACGGAGAGGTTTATGCGTAGAGGGGGGGTGCCCCTCTCTACACACATCGGAACCTGGCCGGTTCTCTTCCTCTTCCGCTTCCTCTTCCTCTTTTCTATTTGCTTGTCAAAACACACGGAGTAGGCGCACGCAGACTTTGCCTAATTCCAGTTGTCGCGAGACACGGTTATACACCTTCACAAAAGGTGCAAGGGGACTTTTCTCAACTGGTCAAGATAAACATCTCATGACCACACGAGAGTATATTAGGCAGCTGGGTGCTCTTCTCACGAAGGAGCTCGTAACGGGAACGGAGTGCTTAATCCGGTCGTCTCTTCTTGCGGAGGTGCACCAGGCGTACGCGCGAGTGGCTTGCTCTTGTCGAGCATTGCATCTTTATCTTAACACGGGAATGTAGACGGGAGTCCGACATGGATGGCGGGACCATCACACGAGTCTTCTCCTTCTCCGCTTTCTCTGGAGGGGAGCAGGGTTTAGACCATGATCTAGGAGGGACCCACGGGCGCGAGGCACTACCTGGCCGCCGACTTCTTCGACCGCTGTCGACGCTGGATAGAGGATATATTAAATAGGGGTTTGATGGATGACGATTACGTCAAGTACCCTCGTCTAGGGAAATATCTACGCATGCTGGTGCCCTTGCTGGTCGAGTTTCTTAGTCACGTTGACTGCTCCAGAGGGTGCATATATATCCGCTACGAGCGGGGTCTAGGCCCTTGGCCCTCGTGGGTTTTCTATCCGTCTTCTTATAAAGGAACCCTTCTTCGGCGCTAAGCAAGGGAGGCAGTCCCTTTACCCTAGGAGGGTGCGTTATATACGGAAACGACGAGAGCAAGGATTGCCTATCGCATCGCCGTGAAGCTTTTCTCTCCCTGTTGCCCAAAAGGACTTTGCTAAGACTCGGCCGTATTAGCTTTCACACTACCGGAGGGACAAGGTGACTCTTTTTTTTACACGGAGACCCCCAGTTAGACTCTATACCCTCCTAAACACAATTACGCAATTTCACGATGCCCTCATTTCCCTATATAGATATATCTCCACTCCCAGATAAAGCTCTACAAGGATAGAGTAACCCTTATTCATAAGGGATAGGGTAGAGTAGGCAAGATGGTTATAACTACGTCACTCCGCTGTAGAATAAGAATAAGGATATGCCTCTTACCTAAATAAATGCACGTATGATTGGACGCTATTCTGCTTATTGTCACTCTACGTCGATAAGAGAGTAAATAAAACAATAGATACGTAAAGCGGTTATAAGAACGCCACTTAATATAGGATACCCTACACCGTTTATAAGAGCACTCGTTGCAAGTAATCCATATTATCGATCACCTCCGGAGAACTCCTCTATAACTATGGAAATTACCTCCGAAGGAGGTGCAGGTGAGCCGAAGGTTCGACTGTGAAGGAACACGCTGCAATCACTATACACCGAGCAGCACGTTTACAAGAACGCCGAAGAAGAGAAGCACTCCTGACTAAGCGAGGGAGCCAACCACGGGAACGACACTATAGAACATACCAACCAGAAACCGAAGTCACCACGCCATGCAAACATACTATTGACAATACACCATTGGGCCGCGACTGGAAGGAGCATTGTCTGAGCCGGAGGCGAGAATGACGACTGGAGGGAGCTAAAGGTACGAGCAGGTGGCGAGGATTGATGTGACCGGAGGTCACTTACTCCCCATGCCCCCGAATACCTAAGTTTGATTTATAGGGGCATATGGTCCAACGGCCCACAGCCCAGCTCTAGACACCATGCGCAGCTTGAGTGTGGTCCTAGCAGTTCCGGAGAGGATAGAAGGGATCAAAACCTATATATTGCGGAGCTAGAGGCGATTGCCACGGCTCTGCGATATATGCCAGCGCGACTCGAGCAAAGAGAGCTAGTCTTTATTATAAGCAATAGATCGGCTATATAGGCGATTGGCCAACCGCGCTAGTAGTCGGGCCAATATATTATCTAAGAAATCTATAAGCATATTAAGCTCTTCCGGCAACGGGGTATTTCGATTCGTATAATATAGGCCCCGGTAGGAGCTAAAGGGTTTACGTTAGGGGCAAAAGCAAAGGCAGCAGCGCGGAAAGCGACACGCGAGGGGCGTATCTAGGAGAACTCGCTATTTTAAGCCCGCTCGATTGCTCTCTAGACTATAATAGCAAAGACTAGAAATTCCTATAAGAGTAGGAAGATACTCGAAAAGAATTAACACGGCGTTACTAGGTAGATATATGCGAACGATCTATAACTTACTTAGTAGGAAAGAAGCGAGAGTACTTACGTAACTTCGTATAGGTAAATCGAGACTTAATAGTTACCTTTATAGAATATAGGCGGTAGAAAGCGACCTATATAGCTATAGTTAAGTAATCGAGATAGTAAAGCACTTCCTCTTTCGATATAAGGTATAGATCTTTAAAAGAGAAAGTATAATAAAATATAATTAAACTAAGATAGGAAATCTATCTTTCTTCTTAAGAGGGAAGTCGATATCCGGTAGTAATAAATAGAAGCCGAACCTACTAGTAGTACGCGCTACGATTAAATTCGCGATAGTAACTAAGAGACTAAATATAGACTAATAATAATAGTACTAGTAAACTAAAGTATATAGTACTAGCACTATATAGCCTCTTATTAATAGCCCGGGCTTTAGCTACTAAGAATAAGATATTAAATACTTAGAGAAATAGGCCTTTAAGTAGGCTTATTAACGGCGAAATTAAAGGCTAAAATATATAGATAGGAGTAAAATATAGGGCTTCTAGGTATTATAGTCGAAAGTAAAGGATCTATAAATAGCTTAGTATCGCGGCCCTCTAGGGTTAGTCCCTCTAGGAGGAATAAATTATATTATATTATATCGGTCGCCTACTATTACCTACTAGGCAACCGCTAAGTTAGTATACCTAGCTTCCGGCACCCCTTACTTCCGGTACCCTTCGTAGTACTAAGGTAGGCATATTCTAAATATAATTAAAGCCGTATTTTAATATTACGATAATTAAATTTAGTGTTTCTAGCTACTCTAGCTACTAGCTATTATAAAGAGCTTTAAATCCTACGTTCTAATTAGCTATAGCAGCGGCAGCTAGCTTAAGCGTGCGCTCGAGCTATTTCTTTGTCTTTATAACTTATTTAATCTATACGAACCGCCTATTAGGGTCCTAAGGGACCTTTTTTATTTTTAAGGCTATAGACAATATAATTAATACTCTAGCTATTATATTCGAAGCTAGGAGGCTATAAGCTACTAATTTTGCTTATTAAGGCTACGGCTAACCTTACTAAAGAGTAGTCGGATCGTACGGTTAACTTAACCGTAGTTTTCTAGCCCTATAATAAGGCGACGGACTTCTTATAATCGTTTAGGCGTTTTAAGGGCATTATAAATAGCTAGGGTACTAGAATTCTTTCTTTTTAACGGCGTTAATAGCGTTAACGGCTATAGTAAGATAAACCGGCTTAGTAAGGGCTTTGCTATATTAACTAGCTATAGTCCTAACCTATACTACCCGCCCTTAATATTCTTTTCGGTTAGACTAGCCTACCGGGCTTAATAATATACTTAGAGGAAGGTAGCCTTACTAATTAGCGCTATATCGTCGAAAGATACGATTTTTTTAAGTTAACGTTAGTAGGTAGCCTTAATCGGCGAGAAAACTAAGATATTAAGAGGTTAGAGGACGTAGGAGGAGTATACTAATAAAAAAAGAAGATAAATACGATTCTTAAAGCATTTATATATAAAATCGTCGGTTTAATAGCTCTTATAGCTATTAATAATAAGGAGAACGTTCCCCTATAAGTAGCGCCTTATTTAAGGGATAAATACCTACTTAAGCTATTAAATAGCGATAGAATCGCTTATCTAGCCTTTTAGGGAAGTAACGAAGTCCTAATCCTTTAAAAAATCGAGTTCGTTAAGGAACTATTACTATTAAAGGTCCTAGCCCTTAAAGATTATAAGGGGGGTTAAGGCCTAGCTTATTATAGAGACGTATTTAATAATTATAGTTTAATAACGCGATCTAAGCTACTTTTTAATAGCCTCCTTCTTCTCTAAGTTCCTTAGTACTAGCCTATTATACCTAAGGCCCTTAAGGATACCTATTTCGTCTATATTAAAGCGTAATTCTAGTAGGATTACCTATATAGCTAGTAGCTTAAGTAATTAGAACTATTCCTTAATCCTACTAATAGAGGCGCCGTTAATATAAGTAGAATTAAGAGATTTACCTTTAATTATACTAATATTATATACTAGTCCCTTAGTATAGGGCTAGTACGTTAACCTTACTATCTACCTAGATCCGGTATAAGTTTAATAGGTAATTAAACGGACTAGCTACTATACGTAATTAAACGTATTATATAAACTAGCTACTATACGTTATTACGCGTATTAAATATAGACTAGCTACCGGTCTTATAAGTTAAAGTAAGAGTAGTAATAACTATTTATATTCTTCTCTACCCGCTTAAGATCTAGCAGGTTCTCTATCTTCTATATATACTATAGCGAGCGTAAGACCTTACTTAGGGCTTTAACTAAGTAATATCTTAACCTTATAATTATATAATAGTATTATAGGCTACGCCCGTAGAAGGCTAAGGTTATACTATAGCGACCGTACCGAAGTTAGGCCGAAGTAGACCTACGCACGGGCAGAGCTCGACCCGAACTTAGGCTAAATAGCACCCGAATATAGGACGAGCTAGGGACTAAGGAAGACGGATAACTATCGCGACTAAGATAGAGTTTTCCTCCTTTCTCCTTAGCTTTAGATAAATAATTATTCGGCCTTATACTACTATACTAAGTATACGCCGGCCCCTAATATATCTAAAGCTCCTTTTAGATAAGGCTATAAAGCCCAGAGAGAGATCGGACTAAAAGGATATAATATAGATATCCCGATAACTTAGAGGAGGGAGAATAGGCCTAAGGACGGTAGGGAGTAGTAACGGGAGGGCTAGACGCTTAGCTAACGATAAAGTAAGCGATACTCTTACTATAGGTAAGAGAGGTAGAGATAAGGCATTAAGTAATATAAAGCTAACTATAGATATAGGAACTAATCGGCTAGATTAAGAGGATATATTAAAGGATAGATAAACCGATATAGATAGGTATATAAGAGGGGGCTAGGGGCGGAGTAGGTAGTTTAATGCCGCCCTTAGGGGCGACGGGGGGGGCAGCGACGCCTACGACTAAGGGGTAGGTAGTAAGGAAGAATAGCTATAGGAAACCTCTCCTAAGCCTAGGAAAATTCGACGGATAACGACGGTACTATACCCTATAGGTATAATATATATAAGAGAAGTACGAGATCGATAAAGAATTCTTCTTAAGCTTAAGGGAAATCTTCTACCTTATCTATAACTACCTAGACGCTAGGCTATAATAAACGGTCGCTATATACTATAGAATAGGGGCGAAGAGGGGCTATAATTAAAAGGAATTCTTAAAGTACCTCGACTTAATCTACCTTAATATAGATATCTAGTTATACGCGGCGGCAGCGATCTAGATAATAAAATAAGGGGAAAGTTAGACGTTTATAGCGTTCCTCCTAAAGTTTAAGTAGAGACTCTTTAAGGCCGGGGGCGGGTCCTAGCTATACGACGTTTAGATCGTCTTCCTAGAGGGGGCTCTAAGAATCTAGCTCCGCGAGGCGTTAGCTATAGTCGACCTCCTTATATTAAGCTTCGCCGCCTATATTAATCGGGTAGCGTAAATAGCGGCTAAGCTAAAAAGGGTCTAGTAAATAAGATAACCCCCCTTAAACTAAAGAAGACTAATAGATATATACCCCTAAGAAAGGAAGGATAAAGATAAGGATACCTTAATAACCGGTATTAACGCCTTAAATAGATAAAGGGAGGGGTAGAGCTAGCTAGAGAACTAGACGTACTTTAACTATAGAGTTAGAGGATATATCGCGCTCTATTATAAGAAGAGGAGATAGGAACCTTAGAGGGCGGGCGTAATAAAGGAAGAGAGGGACGCCGAGGATAATAACGACTCGGAAAAAGGGGAACCTTAGCGTAAAGTTAGGCGCTAAGGGTAAAAGAGAAATAGTAAGAAGCTTAGAAGTTAATAAGGGACTATCTTACGCTAAGCCTAGTAACGCTAAGGGTAAGTATTAATAGAAAGAAGGGACTTAACGCGCTTATAAATACTAGCTATAATTACTATATTATAGTAAGCGAGAGGGTAGTAAAGAAGCTATAAATACCTCTTACTAATAAGAGGAGAAGATAACTAAGGCTATTCTTAAAAGATACTCTAGCCCTATAGATAAAAAGAATCGTAGTATTTAAGATAAATATTAACGGCTATATAGAGTAGACCTTTATATATATAGTCCCTAGGCTAAGCTACGACGTATTCCTAGGAAGGCTATAGATAAAGAAGAACTAAGTAATATACGATATAGCGGGGGATCGGATTTAGTATAGTAAGGCTAAGATCTAGATTAGCCTATAAGGATCGGAAGTAGTAAGAAGGGTAAAATAGATCTAAGGGGTAAAGATTATTAGCGCGGTAGTATTTATAGCGGAATATTAAAGGGAGAGGGTAGTAAGGGATAATAAGGGAAGGTAGAGGATAGTCGATATCTAAGCGATTACGATAAAGGATATAAAAAGAGCACTCTAGCTAAAGATAGCGGTAGACCTAGTAAACTATATCTTAAAGTAAGCGCTAGATATATACCTAGACCTCTTCGTACTAAAAAAGGCTTTAGAGATGCCCCTATATAGGCTAGGGGTAGACTATAAGATTAACTTAATACTAGATAAAGATAGGGTAGAGCCCCCCTTACTATAGGAACCCCTCTACGATATATTAAGGGAGGAACTCTTAGTACTAAGGAAGACCCTAAGCGAGCTAATAGAGGTAAACCTAATCCGCCTAAGTAGCTCCTTAGCCGCGGCCTTAGTACTCTTTACCTAAAAGTTAGACGGTCGCTTACGATTTTACTATAACTACTAGGCCCTAAACGCAATTATAAAAAGGGATAGGTACGCGCTACCCTTAATTATAGAGATACTATAGATACTTATAAAGGTAAAGTAGTTTATAAAGCTTAACGTTATAGCGGCGTTCTATAAGATCTAGATAATAAAGGGCTATAAGTTTAAGATAGCCTTTTAAATAAGGTTTAGATTATTTAAGTAATAGGTATACTTATTTAGCTTAATAGGGACGCCGGCTACCTTTTAATAATATATTAAAAAGGTACTAAGGGAGTACCTATATAAGTTCGTTATAGCGTATATAAATAATATCTTAATCTACTTATTAGGGTCTTTATAGGACTACTAAGAGAAGGTAGTAAGGGTACTTTAAAAGCTATAAAAAGCAGGCTTAATATTAAACCTAAGGAAGTATAACTTTATAATAAATAAGGTTAAGTACCTAGGCTTTATTATATAAGTAGGGGGTAAGGTTTAATATAACTTAGAGAAGATCTAGGTAATATAGATATAGTAGGTACCCTAGAACGTAAGAGGAGTCTAGAGCTTCCTTAGCTTTGCGAACTACTACTAGGCTTTTATACTACTCTACGTAGAGGCATCGGTATACTTAGACGGCCTTTATAAGAAAGGCGCGATCTTTAAGTAAATAAATAAGTACTAAGTAGCGTTTAAGTTTATCTAGAACGCCTTTTATAACGCCCTAGTACTATAACTCTATAACTTAGAGAGAGAAATATACCTAGAGGCGGACTATTCTAGATACGCGATAGGAGGGGCGCTAACGTAAATAGGGCTAGACGGTATATAATACCTAGTAGGATTCTTCTTAAAGAGACTAAACCTAGTAGAGTATAACTACTTAATCTACGATAAGGAGATACTTATAATTATATAGTGCTTAGACTTTTAAGGAGTAGAACTCTAGAATATACCTACCTTTATAGTACTAACCGACTATAATAACCTAAGGTACTTTATAATAAAAAAGAAGTTAAATAAGAGATAAAGCTAATAAGCGATAGAGCTTATATCCTATAACTTTATACTAAAGTTTTAGCTAGGGAGGCTAGTAGCGGTGCCCGATACGCTATCCCGCTAAGAGTAAGATTGGCTAGTAGGCGAAATAAATAAAAGGGAAATAGGGCGGGTAGTTTAGATAATTCCGGAGACTATATACCTACGGGGCCGCTTAGTCCCCGCTAAGGGCCGATACGCTAACTTACCGGGACGCTTAGCCCGAGATAGGGCGGTAGTAGCGGCGCTATAGGTAGGTAGAGGAGGGGTAAGCGCGATAGCGTATATCGGCGGAGCGAGGGGGCCCGTTAAACGACCTAAGGAGGAGGCGAAGAGGGGCGATAACTAACTAAAACTCGACCTAAACTTAGGCCGAAATATACCCTAGGAATAGGCTAACCTTATACTAGTATTTAATAACTAAGAGCTATAAAAGAAATAGATAAAGGCGCTAAGGAAAGATAAGGAATACTAAGCGGTATTTTAAGTAGTATATAAAGGGGAGAGATTGCTAATACCGAAATAATAGCTAAAGGTATAGCTAAGTAAATATATAATCGACGTTAAGAGATAGTTACGCTTTTAAGAGAGGCTATAAGTACTAGGGAAAACTAAAGTATAATAAAGGAGAGGGGGGTAAGGAATAAGATATACTTTAAGTATAGATAGCTTAATAGATATATAACTTAATAGCGGTAGGATACCTAGGGAGAGAGGGGACCCTAGCGATACTAGCCTAAGAATTCTTCTAGCCTAGCTAGTCGGCGACGGTAAGGCGGCTTATCGCGAACTATAGACTATATAAGAGGAGGTATATATAGAGGTAACTCCGAAAGGGACTCTTAAAGCCCCTACTACCGCTATCTTAACTATTTATATACTTATCGATAGACTTTATAGTTAAACTACCGCTAACTAAGATAAAAGGCGCGAGGTACCTTTAGGTAATTATAGACCGGCTAATAAAGGCAGTAATACTTAAAGCGATACTAACGATAGGGGTAGTAGTATATATAATAAGATTCCTTTAAGCTTACTTTTACTTTTATAAGATACTAAGGTCGATTATATTAAATAAAGGGATAAACTAAATAAGAAGCTTTTAGAGGGAGTTCTATAGATAAATAAGAGTATAGAGGAAGTTAAGTTTAGTATACTACCTATAGACGGATAGGTCGACCGAGCGCGCGAACTAAGAAGTATAAGCGTACCTTTAGGCATATATCTACTATAGCTAGGACGACTAAGGAGCATAGCTACTATACGTATAAGCCATACTAAATAACCGCGTAGCGTTAATAATAGGTATAAGCCCGTTCTTTACGACGTATAGATATAATATCGAGCCGGTTTAAATAGCGAGGGAGGAGGGGCCGCTAGCGCTAAAAGTAAGGGGGGCGAGGGAGCTCGCTTAAAGGATAAAAGAGATAACCGACTTCCTATAAACCGCTATTATCGCGGCGTAGGTAAGATAAGAAGAAACGGCGAACTAAAGGAGAGCCTTAGTAGAGAGGTTTAAGGTAGGCGATAAGGTATAGGTAGATATAGCTAAATATATAACTAACCGGCTATATAAGAAGCTCGACTAGCTATACTAAAAGTATACTATAATAAAGGTAGTAAGCCTATATATAGTAGAGCTTAATATACTAGGGAGGGTATATAAAAGGCTCTATATAGAATTCCTTTACTAAGCGGTAGAGAACCTATTACCTAGATAGGTAGTTAACGACTACTAACCGCTATTAGTAATTAAGGAGGATAATAAGCCTAAATATATCGTCGAAGAGATTTAGTAAGCGCGGTAGAAGTAAAAGGGGAGGGGCAGATAGTAATAGGTACTCGTAAAATAGTAAGGGTATATAAACCTATTATAGTACCCGCTAGATAACTTCTAAGAAACGTAAGCCCTAAAGGGATTCGAGAGATAGTAAGGAAACGTAAGGGAGAATAATAAAGGAGGGGTAAGAAAAAGGGATAAAGAGGAGGGCGGAGGATAAGGAAGGGGAAATAAAGAATAAAAAGGGGAAAAAGAAAAGGAGGTAGGAGATAAGAAACGCTCGTTAAAGAATAAGGAAAGGATAAAGAAGAACTATAGTACTAAAGGGAAATAATAGAGGATAGATAGGGGATAGATATAGGACGGATAGCGATAAAGGATAAATAAGGATAAGGATAAGGGTAAGATATAATAAGATAAGATATAGATATAGTAGGATATACTAAGGATACCGACTTAATTTTAACTAACTATAGACGCCCCTTAACTACCGCTTAATTACTCTAAGATATTAAGGTACGTTTAGGCCTAGCGCGTAGATATAGCGGCGCGGGTAAGCTTAGTATACTAAAATAATAGTTAGAAATAAATAGTAGGATAAGGTTAAAGGGGGAATAGAGTATATATATAAAGGTCGCTTTAGTAGTTATCGAACGTCCTTTAAGATATATAGTCCTAGAGGGCGTTAGTAGTAGCGATTATATCCCTAATATACTACTATCGTATTAGCGTCCTATTAAATAAAGTTAAGGGAGAGTAATAGATAGGAAGGTAGTATAATCTAGTATAGGTATAAGCGAAGTAGTTACGAGTACGCGGCGACGCTTAATTTTAGTAGGCACTATACTACGTCTCGACGCTTAGCGATATTATTCGGCCTATATAAGCGAGATAAGGTAGCCGCCGTATAGTAGTACTATAGGTCGCGCTATACTTACTAAGAGACGTAGGCAGACGCGTTAACTAGCGTAAAGGCGGTAAAGTATAGTCGCCTAGCGTGCTAGGAAGTAAGGTACCGCTACGCGGAGTAGAGAAGCCGGCGGGCATACGAGGGCCTATAGTAGTTATAATATAGCGCGGCGCGGCGATAGAAGTTAGGTAAAGTAGGGGCGCGCGCGCGGAGGGAGTAAAGCTTAAAGAAGGAAAAAAAAAAGAAGAGGGAGAGGGGATAAAAAAGGGGTATTTATACGCGGCGGGGCACGCGTATAGTTAGTAAGGTATAGGGGTATATATATAGAGGAGGGAAGGAGAGGGTAGAACGGGCGTATAAAAGGGCGGGGTATAAAGGGATAGGGCGAGCGTAAGGCGGAAGGAAGCAACCGCGCGCGCCGAGAAAAAAGGGATAGCGATAACGGAAAGGCGGTAGGAGAGGAATAGGAGTACTACCGATAAGAGGGGGAGAGCAAGGGTAGTATTATAGGCTACGCCCGTAGAAGGCTAAGGTTATATTATAGCGACTATACCGAAGTCGGGCTAAAGTAGACCTATATATAAGTAAAGCTCGACCTAAACTTAGGCTAAATAGCACTTAAATATATAATTAATAGACTATTTATTATTAATAGCGTAGCCTTACTTCGTAATATAAATACTAGGGAATAAGTACTAAAGTAAAGTAGTATTCCTAGCTATACTTTACTAGTATAAGGAACGCTAGCCTTATCTTAGAATTAAACTAAGATCGTAATATTAAAAGTATTATACTTTACTATTAAGCTAATAAGACTTAAAATATCCTATCTATAATATAAATAAGGAATATTTTAATTTAGGGTAGATATATTATAAGTAGTTATTTTATAAATTATTAAGTAATAGGACGAGCTAGGGACTAAAGAAGATAGATAACTATCGCGACTAAGATAGAGTTTTCCTCCTTTCTCCTTAGCTTTAGATAAATAATTATTCGGCCCTATACTACTATACTAAGTATACGCTAGCCCTTAATAGATAGTAGTATAGCGTATTAACGGTATTTCCTAGTATTTTCCTTAGGTAAGTATAGCTATTTCTTTATAATTTCCCTATTATATTCTTATAGTAACTTATTAAGGAAATATTAATATAATCCTTAAGGAGCTATTATTACTTAGGAAATCATAGTATATTCCCTATATAATATATCCTTAAGGGAAATCTCTATAAAATATCTATATAATCCGCTTAGTTATTATTTCTAGGATTTCTAGGTAATTTCCTAGAGTTTACTTAGTAGCTTCTAAGTTCCTTCTTTTATAAGGAGCCTTAAGGAGTTAAGGGTAACTTCCTTAAAGGAAGCTAATATCGTTATAAGTACTTAGATTATCGATTATAGGGTATCTTATAATAAATACCTAAGGCGAAAGAATTAACTAACGTCCTTATTAGTCTCTTATAGTATTTAAGTAAGAGTCGCGCTAATAGGGAATCGTAGTAAAGTTATATAGATTTCTAAGGTTAGTATAAAGAATAACTTATATTTTATCTAGGACGTAACCTAGTATAACTAATACTAAGGGCGTAAGGTAGCTAATCTAAAAGTAAAATACTACTAAAACTAAGGGCGCTAAGTAGCTAAGCTAAGGTAATAAATAAGTAGGGCTAAGGGCATAGTATAGCTAAGCTAGGAAAAACTAATTATAACTAAGGGCGCTCTATAGCTAAGCTAGTAGAAAAAAATAAATAAGACTAAGGATATAATAAGGCTAAACTAGTAACCGACCGTCTTACGCTATAGGGGTAAAGGTAAGGCGGGGAATCTCCTCCTTAGCTTCTTCCTTTATTAGATCCTTAGGGCCTACTAGTACGTCGTCTAGGGTATCCTATATATTAGAGGCTCTATAAATAGGCACGCTATAAGCGTTATTTAAGGCCGGTTCTATTAAGAGTATTATAGCTAGTCTATTATAAGAGGCTAGAACTTAGTTATAGATTACTACTACTAATACCTATATAGTTAGGCCTAGGTTCTAGAACCTACCTAAGTATATATCGGTAAACTTTTAGTTTAATAAGTTAAAGTAAGCTATTATATTAGCCGTATAAGGGCGGGCCGCTACTAGTATATAAAGGGGGCTATAGGCCGCTCTTTAGTATACCGCGGCGAGCTTAAGCGAGTTATCTAAGAGGTAGGCGGCGAAAGCGAACTAATAAATAAAGCTAGCGGGCACTTTAACGAGGGCGGCGTACTAGCTAAGTAAGAGGTTAGCGTCGGCCTCCTTATAAATAGCAGCGAATAGATTTACTTAAATTACGGCCGCGTTTAAGGCTCTATAAACTAGCGCTTTTAGCCTAAAGTAAATAATACTTATATAGCTATTTATATTAGCTAGGTTATTATAGTATACTATAAAAGGTATAATAAGGAATAGTCTAGGTTTTCTATAGCTTAGAACTTAGAAGAGGTTAAGCTTTTATTAGATTAGTATTAGGGCTTATTTCTTAGTAAATAGGTTAGCCCGTTTAAAGAAAGTAAAGGGCGGAGCTATAGTAGCGGTAAGTAAGCGTTTAGTAAATAGGTTCCTTAATAGCTCGTTAAAGGTAAGGTCTACTATACTAGATCCTTTAAGTTTAGCTAAGGTACGCTTAAGGCTCTCCTTAAACTTATAGGTTCTTAGTATACTAATAGCCTTACGCTCCTTTATAGCGGCGGCCTTAAATATCTTTAGATAGGTAAGGAGGTACTTTACGCTAGTAATAGTAATAATAATCTTAAGTATCTTAGCGTTTATAAAGGCAACCTATCTAGATAGGAGCTTATTAACGACGTTAGCTAAGATAATAGCGATCTACGCGGTTTTAAGGGCGCTAGTTATTATCTTAGTTTTATTAAGGAAGATAGCCCTATCTAGGTTATATAGCGATAAAGGGAGAAGCTTATCCTTATTAAAAGATAGGGCGAACTACCTATAGGCGTTATAGGGGGTACTAAGGGTTTTTCCTATAATACCTAAAACTAATAATAGTAAGTCGCTAAATAAATTACTAAAGCTTAATAGCGATAGGGTATAATTATCGAAGTAAATATATAAAGGAGTATTAAGATCGTAGTAATAAGAAGCGCTAACTTACTATAGTTAGATAGTTAACGTTATATTCCTATTAGTTTAGGTAGTTATAGGAGTTATAGTAGTATTACGATAGGTAGCGGCGCTATAAAGTATAAAGAAGTATAGCTAGTTATAGTTATATAGGTTATAGGCTTTAAATAAAGGAAGAAATAAAGGGGCGTTATATATACCGTTTTCTATTAGGGCTATATTAAGATTATATCCTTCTTTAGTAAAGAGGTCGCGGTAGTTAGTATATATACTATAAATATCTTATTTCTACTTAGTAAAAGTAGCTATATTAAACTTAAGGTTTTAAAGAAGCTCTACCTTATTCCTATATAATTAAACTACTTATTAGAATCCCTTAAAGCTTAGGCGTAGTAGTTAGCGGTAGATTTAGTTAAAGAAATACTAGCGAAATACTAAGTCCTTACTATAATACTTATAGCCTTAGATAGTAGGAACCTTAAATATAAGTATAAGAGGGGCGCGGTTTAGTATAAAAAGGGGAGCGTAAAAGGATAAGGAAATTAAGTTCCTAAAATAAAAATAAATATAAGTATTAAAATATAGTATTAGATTACTATTTACCGCGGGCGGCTTATTAATACTTATTAGCTAGTTAACCTATCCTTAGACTTCTAAGAGAATAAATAGTAATAGCGCGTACTATATACTATTATTTCTCCCTTAGCTATAGCGGCTTATACTATTATATAGCGCGCGCTTAGAGCTTTTAAGTATAGGTAATATAACCTTATAATACTCCTTACTATACGTTAAATTCTTCGATAAGGTCTTTAGCGATAATATCCTTAGCGGCTACCTAGGAATTATAGCTACTTAGCTAGCCTTTCTAGCTAATAAGGTATTTTATATAAGCGGTCCCTTAGCTATATTTATAAGTTTTAAAGTTAAGGATTCTTTTAACTTCCTAGTAGTTAGTATTAAGTTCTAGGCTAGGTTAGGCGTCTAGTCGTTTAGCTAGCTATAGCTATATAATAGAAATAACGTTATAAATATTTAAGGATCTAGCTAGGTTAAGGTAGTAGGCTAGATAGCTAATCCGTTTAAGGACTTTAAACGGTCCTATATAGCGTTCCTTTAACTTCGCTACCTATCTATTAGCTACGCTATATCCTTTCCCTAGCTAGAGCTATACTTAATCCCTAGGCTTAAACTCTAACGCTTAGTACTTTACGTTATACTACTTTTTTATTCCTACCTAGGCTAGAGCGATCGAGATCCTAGCTTAGTCTTAGAGTATCTCCCTATCTATCTATAAGGGGCTTTCCTTAAGGTATCGCCTACTATTATCTATCTATATCCTAGTTAATAGCTTACTTAGAGATATACTAATTACTAAGGAGTAAGAGTTATTAAAGGTAAATTAAAATAATAGTAACGCGTTAACCTATCGATAGGATAAGAAGTTAGTTATAAAAAACTAAAGTATAGTTTTAACTAATTAATTACGTTATTCTAATAAGCTATTAGTCTAAGGATACTAAGCTATAAATACTAGTAACTTAGACTTATATACTATTTATAGTCCCTTTTAAAACGCTAAAAGGAATTTAAGGTCTTAGTTAGAAATAATCTAAGTAGTAATCCCTTAGTTATAGTATATTAACTTAGTAAATAGTGCCTTAGCTTAGTCTTTTATAGTAAACTAATTATAGCTTAAGATAAAAAGCCTTATTTTTAAGAATTTATCGGTTACTATTAATAGTATATTATAATAGACCTTAATAAGTAGTATCTATAGAGTTCGGTTTATAAGGACGTCTAAGAGCCTTATTATAAAATCTATAGTAATTATATAGAAAGGTAAGACTAAGGAAGTAATCGGAACTAACTTACTAAGGGCCTTTAACTAATTAGTTTAGTTCTTATAGTAAGCGTTATACTTATTAATAAAGCTATCGATAAGTTTCTTAAGGCTAGTAATAGTAAATATAAAAGATAATTCCTCTTATATCCTTTACTATCTAAGGTAGAATTTACGCGTATAATTATCAGCGATAATTTCCTTAGCGTAAGTAGTAAGGATATAAAGCTAGTAACGACCTTTAGACTTAACTAAGTAAAGCAACCTATTCTACTAAATAAATAAGAGACTAACCTAAGACTTATCGCTTCTAAGCTACTTTAATATACTAGCCTACTTAGGTTCTTCTATATATACTTCCTAGATCTTTTAGTATAGGTTAGGTTAGATAAAGGATTCTATAACTATATATATATATTCGACTAGTACTTTATCTTCTTAAACGTAGTCTAATTTCCTAGGTTTATATTTCCTAGGTATTATAAATAGTAATTAAGATAGTATATTAGTAAGGATATTTATAGTTCTAGGAATATAGTAGACCTTTAAGGGAAACTAGCTAAGGTACTATAAAGCGAGTATAAGCTAATTATTTATTTTTATACTAGTAGTAAATAGCGATATTTACTTTAGGATTATACTTATAGCGGCGTAGTTAGTTAGTATAACGACCTTTAATAGTAAGGTAAAGATAATATATAACTAGAGCTTTTAATAAGCCTAAGAAAGATAGGTAACTTTAAGTTTAGTAGGTTAATATCTAGGCTCTTTACTAGTTAAGCGTTTACTAAGGTAAAGAATTAGCTAGATACTTATTTAAGGCAAGGTTCTTCCTAGGTTCTAGTCT
Organism: Hirsutella rhossiliensis; assembly: GCF_020360975.1. Lineage (NCBI taxonomy): Eukaryota > Fungi > Ascomycota > Sordariomycetes > Hypocreales > Ophiocordycipitaceae > Hirsutella > Hirsutella rhossiliensis. The sequence continues at coordinate 2,342,896 of NW_025408678.1, read as the reverse complement.
ACCCTTAGTACTAGGTAGAAGGCTACTACTATAAAGCCTAGCTCGCGGCTAGCGTCGATTTATAGGAATAATAGCTATTATAGGTTAAAATAGTATAGCCGCGTTAGTTTTATAAAAGCATTTATAATATCTTAGAAGGCTTATTCCTCTACTAAAGACGGTTTATATATTACCTTAAAGGTATATTTATTCCTTACTAATCCCTTAAGTAGTACTTAACTATCTCGCGCTTTCTTAAGTATTACTATTTTTTAAACTTAGAGCGCCTTTACCCTTTAAAAGAAGTAAGCTACTAAGTACTATAGCTAGTTAACTAGGCCGAGCTACTTTTTTAGTACTTATAGGGTATTTAGAAACTTTATATCTCGTAATACTTATACTCGTTCTTTAGTATTTATTAAGCTAATACTATTAACTTAAAATCTTAATAGTTTTATAGATAGGTAGCCTAAGAATAATTTCGATCTAGCTAAGGCTAGGTTATAGTTTACGAAGAGTTAAAAGATAGCCTAAAGGTAATAAACGTAGTCGTCTTTTATATCTAAGTATATTACGATATCGTTAATATACTTAAAGGAATAATCTATATATTCTTAGAGGATTTAGTTTATAAATCGTTAAATATATATAGGTAAGTTCTTATATCTTATTAAGGCTACTATTAGTCGTTCTAAGCCTTTATAGCTAATTACTATAAACCTTTTCCGATACTCTTTATAGATAAGGAACTAATAAAAGAAGGACCGAGCGTCTATAGCGGAAATAAAGCGTTTCCCTTATAGCTTTTAAATTATATCTCCTTAAAGTAGTATTAGGTAAGCGTTTAAGATAGCTATACTATTAAGAGCGTATAGGTTTATTACTATTTAGCCCTTTTCGTTACTATATATAGTTTTCTAGACTATAAATATAAGGTAAGTAAATAGGGTTACCTTTATAGCTTATTCTATATACCCCTTTTAATATAGGTCCTTATAAGTCTAGTCGATTAGCGCCTTATCCTTTTAGCTAAGTAAGTAAGCTTTAAAAGCTAGTTTTTATAAGTACTAATTTTCTACTAGCGGAATATATATATAGTAGTTTAGGTAGACCTTAATAGTACCCTAGTCCTTTTATAGGGTTAGGAAGGAAGCGACTATATATTAGATCTTTTTTATAAATATAAGGTCTTAATTATAGATTTTAATATTCTTTAGAATAGTTATCTCTAAAAGGCTATAGTCTTATAAAATCCCGATCTTATAGTTCGGAGTCTATTTATATATCTATAAAGGGAGTTCCCCTTTAATAGACTTAAGGCTCCCTTCTTCTAGGGTTTCTTTTAATAGGTTAGTATCTAAGTATAGTTCGCTATATTCTATAGTCTTTTATATAGCTAGCTTTTTAGTTAGAGTTACCCTAGCTAGGGTTTCCTTAGGTAGGTCGATCTATAAAAACTATATTTCGTCGCTAAGGTCTACTAGTATACCTAAGTACTATCCTTTCTTAAATCGGACGCGGCGAGTAGTAGTATTAACTACTATAACTAGAGTTATACCTTAGATTAAGTTATAGGCTAATAATAAGTCTCTTAGAAAAAATACTAAGTTACGATCCCTTAATACGTCCTTAATCTATACTAATAGGCGTTCTATCCTATATATAGGGACGTCGACGTCGGCTTAGTATATAACTTAATAATAGATCGCGTAGCCTTATTAAGTTAAGTAAGCTATAACTATTAGGTTACTATATAAGCTAATAAATATTATTCCCTTAGAGTTTAAGATATTAACTTTATTTAGTATAAAGAAATCTTATTTAAGTAATAATCCTATAGATAGGGTCTAGACTACCTAGGCGCCGATAGTAAATTACTTAACCTTAAATCCCGTTCTTTATTTCCCTAGGATATTAATAGTTAAGGTTACTTAACCCTTAGTTTAGCTTTTCCTTATACTAAATAGTAAGACCTATTAAGTTATATTAAGGGTTATATTATTAAAGTAGTTAAGCTAGTCTTCCTTAGTTATAAAGCGGGCTACGCTAAAGTCTATATATATATTTAATAGTTAGTCTAGGCCTTTAGTTCTAAAGATAGATATCTAGGTATATATAAACTAAGATAGCTTTATTAGATCTAATATTTTAGTCTATAGCGCCGCTCTTATAGTTAGCTAGTTTCTTAGTATTCTAAGCGAACTACTTAGTCCTATAGGTTCCGCTTTTATTATATTAGGAATAAATAAAATCTTATCTTTTATTTCTTTAATATCTTCTTTTATATCGGCGGTAGTATCTTTATCTTCTAGCCCTTTATCCTAGGTAAATAGAATCTAGTTTTATATTTCCTAGGAAAGATATATCTTGCTTTAGTCGTCGGTTAGGGCCGCTTAAAGCTAACGGGCGAGGTTAATAACGATTAGGTTTTCCTAAGAGCCCTCCTTTAGTTTTAAATCCTAAGGCTATAGTCCGGCTTAAGGGCTAGTTAATTAGTTAGGTACTAGGCCTATATTTACTTAGTATAGATTATTCTATCTTAACGCGGTCGTTATATTTCCTTTCTATTAAAATTATCCTTATTCTTAAAGTTTCTAACTAGTTAGTTTAACTATAAATAGGGCAAAGTTTACTATAGTCTTATTCTTAGTTTCGCGTAATCCGCTTTATATATATCCTTTTACTACGTTACTTATCTTTCCCTATAACCTAACTATTAGCTTAGTTTCTAACTATAGGATAAGTTACTTATAGTTATTAATTTAAGTATTAAATAATTCTAGACTAATAGGTTAGCGGAATAATTCTTATAGTAATATATTTAGTTATTAATAGACTAGTATAGTAAGGTGCTTTTTTAAGTATAGCGCTACTTTTACTTTTTAGTAGAGCTTTAATATCTATTTATAAAAGTCGGCTCTATTTATAATATTTAAGGTAGTAAATCGTTTTATTTATAAAGATCTTAACGCTACTTCTAGCTAGATAGCGAAGCGTTTTTATAGTTTAATATACTAGGCGGTATATCCTTAGTTTAGGGTATAAAGTATAGCTTAGTTAGATTCGCTAAGATCGCTAAAATACTATTTAATAGTAGTTCCGTAGAGTAAGCTAAGGATTAATATCGCTAGTTTATTAGCGTATTTTAGTCCGCGAATAGCTACCCGCTTTAAGGAATTAATAAATCGATCGACGCTTCTATATATAATTATCTTCTTAGTTTCTTTAAGAATATCGAACGTTATATTAAAGGGGCTAGCGGGATTAAACTTCCTTATATCTTTTAGTTTAATACGTACTAAGGGTGCTTAAGGAGGGTTTATAATAGTATTATCCTTAGTTTCTCTTACTATAGCTTTTACTAGTAGTTTTATAAGAGCTTCTTCTATAATTAAGCTTACTAGCTAGTTCGCCGGGGTTATTATTACGGACGTACTACTAAGGGTAGTATTATTTAAAGGTTCTTCTTTATTTTAGTTATTATAGTTTAGCGAACTTCTAAGGCTTTATCCTTTTAATAGAGGTAGTTAAGGTAGGGCGGGGGAGGCTATACTATACTAATTTCTATACGGCTCTATTATTTATAGCTAATATTACCTTATTACTAAAACGTATTTTAAGTTATTAATTCGTTCTTATAAGCTTTAACGGTTAGCTAAGTAAGCTAGTAAGTTATATTATAAAAGTTCCGCTTTTAATTCCTTTAAGTATCGTTCCTACTACTAAGGTAGGCGATCTAGCTATCTTTTATTTCTATAGGAACTTAATAGGAAATATCCTAGAAATAAGTATCTTTCTATCTACTAATAGAAGCTTTATATTACTTAAGCTTTAATACGTTAAAGTTCTACCTCTATCTAGAGTTCCCTAAGTATATCTTCTATAAAAAGCGATTAAGAAGCTAGTATTCGTTAGTACGCGAGTAGGAGCTTTCTTCCTAAGAAGATATCGGGGTTTATAGGTTAAGGTTAACTCGTCCCTTTCCTTATTCTTTATCTTCTATTCTACTAAATATAGACCTTAGGATAATAAATAGTTAAGGGAATAGGAATTACTACTATTTATTATATACTAGTCCCTTAGTATAGGGCTAGTACGTTAACCTTACTATCTACCTAGATCCGGTATAAGCTTAATAGGTAATTAAACGGACTAGCTACTATATATAATTAAACGTATTATATAAACTAGCTACTATATATATAAGAATATACCCTTATATTCCTATTTTACTATTATAAAGAAATAATAAGTATAGGGAGGCCTTCTAGAATAAGCTAGTAAAAAGAGGCTCTATAATTTAGTCTAAGGGAATAACCCTTAAAGACAAAGACCTCTACTAGATATCTATACCTTCCTCTAGGAAAAGCGGGTTAGGATAAGCCTATCCTTATAAATAAAAATATATATAAAATGCATAAGTTAGTTACGAGCAGAACGGATACCCTATTACCTATTTTAGCCTAGCGGTTCCGAAGATATCCGCGATATAAGAATAGGTAAGGCATAGAATATTCTAGTTAAATCTACTACTTATGCTAGAACCTATAGTCTTACGTTAACTATTACGTTATAATTAGACCACCTACTAAGTTAGGAAGATATGCTATAGATAGAGCTTTTTAAGCACTATAGAATATGCTAGAAAGCTAACTAATTAGTCTACTAGTAGGCGAGCAATAGTCTATAAAAGACGAAGGATTTCCCTAGGAGTAGTAGAGAGTATAAGTAAGTTTATAAGCATCCTTTATAACGCTATTCTTTTAATATATTATTTAGCCCCTTATATGCTCGTTATAAATTCCGGACGAAATCCTACCCTATACTCCTTCGACCGATCTTTCCGCTTACGTTATCGATTACCCGATTCTACGCTTATTACTTATACCTTTTTACAATATATTATTATACGCGTTAAATATAAACTAGCTACTAGTCTTATAAGTTAAAGTAAGAGTAGTAATAACTATTTATATTCTTTTCTACCTACCTAAGATCTAGCGGGTTCTTTATCTTCTATATATATTATAGTAAGTAGACCTTACTTAGGGCTTTAACTAAGTAATATCTTAACCTTATAATTATATAATAGTAGTATAGCGTATTAGCGGTATTTCCTAGTATTTTCCTTAGGTAGGTATAGGTATTTCTCTATAATTTCCCTACTATATTCTTATAGTAACTTCTTAGGGAAATATTAGTATAATCCCTAAGGAGCTATTATTACTAAGGAAATTATAGTATATTCCCTATATAATATATCCCTAGGGGAAATCTCTATAAAATATCTATATAATCTACTTAGTTATTATTTCTAGGATTTCTAGGTAATTTCCTAGAGTTTACCTAGTAGCTTCTAGGTTCCTTCTTCTATAAGGAGCCTTAAGGAGTTAAGGGTAACTTCCCTAAAGGAGGCCGATATCGTTATAAGTACCTAGATTATCGACTATAGGGTATCCTATAATAGCTAATCTCTAGGTTCTAGGCTAAAAAGCTCGAAACCTAGTGTTTTCTAAGCGGACGGGGGTCTTTACTAGCTATAATAATATAGCCGGCGAATTCCCTAAGTTAATAATACGTTAGAGGCAGCCTAAGGGCCGCTTAGGTAAGAACCTATTTATAGAGGTGTTTTTCCTACTCTCGACTAAGCCTTTAAGATGCCTCTTTTACCTCCTTTATAAGTAGGGCTCCTTTAAGATATATTTAAAGGGTTATTCTTAGAATACCTTACTTATAACTAGCTTAGAGCTATAGTATATTATTATTAATAGCTTCGAGCGCTTCTTAAAGCTAGTTTTCGGTATATTTAGAAAGATAAGGTATCGCTAATTCGAATAATATTTATTTTATAATTATTAAATAAGAGATATACGAGAAAACGCGGTCACGATATAGTAGGTAGTTAACGCGATAGTAATATAAGGAGGTGCTAGAAGTAGGGGGTGCCGGAAGCTAGGTATACTAACTTAATACTACGTAATTACGCGACGGACCTTTTATTTATATAAATAGCTATATAACTCCGTGCGTTCGTTTATTTACTTCTTATTCTTTAGATAATTCTTATTAATTGCCTAATACTATCTCGGTTTATAGGAGGCAGCCCCGTATACGTTTAGGGTAGAACGGTAAGGGACGAGTAGGTGGAGGGGTGCTTCTAACTATCCCTAGCGGGCACGGCTAGCCGGCACGAAGGATAAAAGTAGCGATGTCACGTGATTGCGCGCGTGACACGCTTAGCGCTCGTGACGGACTAGATTACTAACTATAGTAGAGACGAGTTACGGGGTTGTCGCTCCTAGATCCTTCCGCTGCTGCCTAGTAGGGACAGCGGCGCCAGCTTACTTTCTAGCTATAGTAAAGATAGCTCCTTAGCAAGGTCTAGGTCGATCAGCATGCCTATATAGCTAGTCGTTTTACGGTCGGTTATAATAATATTGTTCTCGGAAATATCCCGGTGTAGGATATTGCCTTTAACTAACGCCACGTAGCACTAACAGCGCTATACCTCGACTTATAGGGCTAGCATCGCGAGGGCAATCACAGCGACACTATCGAGGGGACGCGTGCGGCGAGATATAGGACGTCGTCTTAGGTTAGGTCTTACGTAAGCGAGGAGCACGGCCACCGATTATAATTACTTAGCTAGGTAAGCTAGGCCCTCTCCTCCCTTAAGACCGGGGTTTAGGAGATAGAATATATATAATATATATAATATATATATATATCTAAATATATATAAGTATCTTATAAAGGAGAGATTAAAAGTAGGTATAAAAGTAAATAAATAGACTTTTTATAGGTAGATTCCTAGATAATTTAATAGTCTATAATATATATTTATTTTTATTGCTCTTTTCCCTAGTTGCCCTTTCCCGTCTAAATAGCCCCTTTTATATCCCTCTAAGCTTCTCCTAAGTTAATATCCCGTTTTTAAGTATAAGTTAGTATATATTCTATTAGGAAGAGGGCACTTCTTACTACTTACTAAAGGCCGCGTAAGTTATCTACGTTAGTAATATTAGCTCTATCTCCCCGATTAAATAGCTCTTCTAGCTATTAGATCGATAGTTTAGTCTCTTAAGGTCCCTAAGCTAGTAATAGTTATACCAGACTCCTTAAAGGGTCCTCGTTTAAATAGGAGATCCTTTAGACCTCTTAGTAGTCTAGGAAGAAGAAATAATAGTTTATAGACGTCCCTTCTTACCTAGTTTTAAGCTATATTACTTAGAGAGACCTAGAGACCTTAACTCGTTTAGACCGTCTTCTCGATAGGGCATAGGTATAGGAAATAGAGGACGATAATAAAGGGGGAAAGGGACGTGCGATCGAGCCTCTATAAAATAAGGCAATTATATTAAAGTCTTAGGCGGAGATCGTAGCCGACGTATAGACTACCCGCTAACCCCCGGCCCTAATAGAGAAACCGGTAGTCCGCGGCAGCGGTAGCACCTAAGATCTTAAGATAACGTCGCCCCCTAGAGATAGTTTAGGCTATTAATCGCGCTTTTAGCGCTATAGTTACGATCGCCGGCTAAGTAAGATAACTTTTTTATAGAAGTTACTATAATTTAACTACGATATACTTTTCTACTAAGTTAGTAGTTAAGTTTAAGGCCTACTATTTCTTACTATCTATATTAGCCGATGTTTTTAATAACTATATTAATATATAGATTCTTTTAGCTAAGCTAGCTAGGATATCTCGGGCTATAATAGCGCTAGTATATACGCGGCGCTTACCTATTCCCCTCTTCTTTGCCTATACCTCTCGCGCCTCGATGCCTCTTAAGGCTGCTTTAGTAAAACTATCTATATATTCCGCTATTTTACAATTCTATAATAAGTATATCGCGTATTTAACTATTAAAGATAGCTTTACGTTATCTTTTAACCTAACTATATTAGTAGGTAATAAAATATAGTAGTGCTTTAGTATAGGTATACTTAAGCTGCTTATAGTATAGCCTATTAAATCTATATTTATAGGATTCTTATACTAGGAAGGCAGTAGTAAATAAAATAGCTCCTTAATAATAGTAATAGATAATTCAGGTAGTAGTAGATTCTCCTATTATAATAGAAATAGAGCGAATATCTATAGAGGGAGTAGCTTAATACCTACTATAAAGTTATTATAGAGCTAGTTAAGGTCTAACCGCTAGCGAAGTACCGAGGTAGTAGTAGAGAGAAGCCTAAAGAACCTTAGTCGGAGATATATTAATTTAATTAGACCGGGATTTAAATAGCTAAACGAGATAACGCTACTTACGCCGTAGTGCTTTTTATAACGACTAGCGTTATTCCTAAGGGATAAACCTATTAAGGGGTTTATATTAGTAGATATAATAGGGCGTAGTTTAAGTAATAATAAGTATATTACGTTAGTAATAAGTTAGAGGTTATAGACCGTAAACTATAACTAGGTAATTAGAATTAAAGATAGAATTATAATAAAGATCTATAATATATTAAAAGCTATCGAGCTATCTATTTAAAGGAGTAAAAGTAGGTAGCTATATATATCTATAGAGACTATCCTTAGATTACGGTCCTAGCTATAATCCCCTTCGTAGCTTACTATGGCTTACTCGTAAGCTATATTCCTAAGTAGTAATCTATCTATATAAGGCTTACTTAGCTTACGTACGCTCTAAGTAAGCTAAGCTTAAGTAACTTCTTATCCTAACTATTATTCCGAGCCGCCTTATTACGTAAATATAGCTAGCTCTCTTATAGCCCGCTAACTATAGTCGTAATATAATGTCTCCCCTCCTTTTAGTCTTATCCGTAAGACCTACTACTGCCTTAGCCGCTATATATAAATATACCCTTATCGCGCGTATATATATTCCCTATTTATCCTTTTTATCCCTTAAGATATACTACTAATAATATATCTAGTCGCGTATCGAAGGATCGTTCTTATAAGACCCTTAAGCGTATTTATTTAGCTAAGTCTATTAATCGTCTTAGTTTTAACGTTATACTATATTCTTTTTATTTATTGCGCGGCTTCTATAATAAAATACTAAAGAAATCTTCTAAGTATACTAAATATATATAGCGGGGTCGTTCCTATAATATATTAAGCGTAGCGATTAGCTCTTATAGGTAACTTTATTATCCTGCCTATTATTTATAGCTAACGTATTTCCTAGTATCCTAAATAAATCTAGAGTCCGATCGATTAAATAAAGAAGAAGAAATTGCTAAGGAGCGGATATTAAAAGCTTAAGCCGACCTAAACGAAGCCTTAGCTTATTTAGCGCGGCTTTGCCGTTAAAAGCGCTAGCTAAAGATAAAGGGTACTAAGATAGTCTATTAGGGCCTTTATTCCTTAAATAACCTTAATAAGGCTAAGCGCTAAGAATCTAACGCGGTAGTCGATATTTAGTTTATAAGTAGATTTAATATAATTAATTAAAATACTATTAGTTCGTTAAGTAATTTTATAATACCTAGGGTAGATTTTACTAGTAGAACTATTAAAGTAAAGAACTATAGTAGGTTAAGTACGTAAGTAGTTCCTAGGTATTTTCTTTTAGTTTATATCCCTTTTACTTAATAAGGTATTCTTATTACTAACCTTATTTTCTTATATCTAGTATTTATTTAGCTTTATATTCCTAATTATCGTTAGCTTTAATTTTATCTTATAGTTTAGCGTTTCGTTATACTAGTTCTAATAATAAGATATAAAATATTAGGTATATCTATATTATTATTAGTAGCGAAAGTTTATAGTTAACTTTTAAAATAGTTTTCTTAACCTTAAACGGTCTAAGTTTCTTAAAATCTAATTTATTACTTAGTTATTTTATTTTAATATTTTATTATATAAGGTAGACTATATCTCCCTCTTAAAAGATTAGTCCCTATAATCCTTTCCGATTATAGTAAGTAGATACTTATTCTCTAATAAATTAAAGTTCTTATTATATTTCTTTATATAAATTTTATAGCTAATCTACTTATAGTATCGCTTATTTTACTTATAGTCTTTATTAAGTAACCTTAAATACTTCTAGGTTATATTTATAATTAGCGTATACTAATAAGAGCTTAGTTATTTCTATAACTAAGCTATTATAAGCTAGTTACGCTATTAGTAGCTATTTAACTTAATCGTTTTATTTATAGTTAATATAGTATCGTAAATATTATTTAAGCGTTTAGTTAAGTCGTTCTATTTATCTATCTATTTATAGGTTATAAGCTATACTAAGCTTATATTTCGTCCTTAATTATACTATAAGAGCTTACTAAAACTTAGCTATAAATATACTTCCTTTATTAAAGATAATCTTATTTAATAGTCTATAATTACTAATAATTATTCGTAGGAATATATATACTAGCTCTTTTATATTACTTACTTCTTTATATAGTAAGAAATACCTATACTTCGTTAGTCTATTAGTAATAATAAATATACTATTATACTTAATATTAGTTATAGGTTCTTTTAATAGTAGTAGCTTTATAATATAGTCGAAAGCTATTAAATCCTATAGTTTCTTTAGTACTAGTAGCGGTTATAATTCTCTATATAGTTTATATTATTTAGCTTTACTTTATATATAAAGTTTATATTCTTTAATAACTTATTATACTACTTCCTTAAGCTATAGGAAGTTATATTATCGTTTAATCCGTTTTATTATTCTTTAGATTACTTAGTATCTATATATTAAATATTTATATATATCTTATATAACTTTATCTCGTAATACTAATAGTATCTAGATTTTATTTTTATATATTAGAACTTCTAAATATTCTATATTATATCCGTTTAATACTTTATATTCTTTTATTTATTTTAAGATCTTTTAGTATATTAAGTCGTTAGGTTATACTTTAAATATTATATTTAGCTATCGTTGCTAGTAGTTCCCGTTTTCGTTAATTTCTAAGAGCTATCCTTTTACTATAGGTGCTCTTATATCGTAGTTACTTCGTCGACTAAGGGTATTAGCTTAACCGTTTTCTATTCCTTTTCTATAGATTATTTTATAGTTAAATTCTAATAAATATTCGGCCTATTAAATCTATTATGCGTTTAACTATTATATAGTTATAAAGTATAAGATATTTTTATAATTTATATAAACCTTAACTTTATACTTACTTCTAAGAAGGTAGTATTAAAATTCCTTAAAAGCTTAAATAATTATAAGGAATTTTTTATTATAGATAGGGTAATTAAGTTCTATACTATATAGCTTTTTCGAGTAGAATATAATTAGTCGTAGTCTTTCTTTATTATCCTTTTATCCGATTTATACTCTTAAAGTAAAGTCTAATATATTAGTTTTAAGTTCGATTTATTATTTTAGATTAAAGGTAGTTAAGACTAGTTCTTATATAATTATAGTTTTAATATATTCGAAAGCTTCGTTAGCTTTATCGTTCTATATAAATTATTTTTCCTTCTTTATTAAGTTATATAGTAGTACTATAATCTTTCCGAAATCTTTAATAAATCGTTAATAGTAATTTATAAATCCTAAGAAGCTTTATACGTCCTTAACGTTCTTTAGCGTTAGCTATTCTTTAACTAAGTTAATCTTATCTTATTATATTTATATCTCTCTTAGTAAGATCGTATATCTAAGAAAGTCTACTTCCTATATATAAAACTTACTTTTCTTTAGTTTAACTAGTAACTTTATATTTTAAAGTATATAAAGTACCTTATAAATATATTCCTTATATTCTTCTAAGGTATCTAAGAAGATTAGGATATTATCTAAGTATACTACTATAAAGATATCTAAGTATTTATATAGGATATTATTAATTATCTATTAAAAGGTAGCTAGTATATTTATAAGTCTAAATAGTATTACTAGATATTTAAATAGTCCGAATTTCGTTTTAAAGGCTATTATCTATTTATATCCCTTTTTTATATATATTAAGTTATAGGCGCTTTTAAGATTAAGGCCTATAAACTATTTTTTACTATATAATTAATCTTATAGTTTTAATATAAGCGGTAATAGTATTCGGTCCTTTATTATAATATCGTTTAAGCGTCTATAGGCGATAACTAGTTATAGCTTACCGTTTTTCTTTAAAATAAATATAACTAGATAGCCTACTTTAGATATTAATATTTATATATATCCCTTTTATAGATTCTCGTTAAGGTAGTCGTATAGTATTTATAGTTACTTTTCGTTTAAGTTATAGATTTTATAGAACGTCGGCGTTATTCTATCCTTAAGATAAATTTCGTAATCCTATTAGTTATATTTAGGTAACCCTATCTTAAGTTCTTCCTTAAAGAGTTTATTATATTTCCGGTATTCCTAAGGGATATTCTTTATTCTATCTTATAGGCTTTATTCTTTCTTTTAAGAGCTAGTTTCTCTTAACTTAAGCTCTTTATTAATTTATTTAAGGTCTTTCCTTAAAGTAGTAATAACTCTTTAGATCTTTATATTATATCCTTTATTTTATTTATATTAGATACTAGGTTATATAGCCGTATTAGTTAGTATATAGGTCTTATTAATCGATTTTATTATATCCGCTAGTTTAGTTACTATTTTTATTTATATCGCTAAAGCCTATAATAATTTACTTAAACGGTTATCCCTTTTATCTTATTTAGTAGTTAAATTATTATAAAATTTTACTTTCTTCTAAATCTATTAGTCTTAGAAACTTATATCTTTATCTTAATATAGCTAGCTAGTTTTCTAGTTAATTAGTAGGTTGCTCTCTTATAGCTATAGAAGCCTTAATATAAGGTCGTATTCTTTAATATCTATAATATCGAAGTTAACTTATTCGTCGTAGCCCTAGATATTAATATCGAGGTAATTAATCTCTATATTAATAATTCTATTATTATAGTTAAAGGCCTCTTCTTTAATATTTATAAGTTTATATAGATCTTTCTTATATCTTTATATAAGTTAGTAACGATTAATAACTCTAGGTAAAATATAATTGCCTATTATACTATAGTCTAAAAGTATATATATATAATATCCCGCGATTTAAATATCTAATACTATTTAGTTACTATAGCTTACTATTACTATATATAGGGTCCTTAGATCTTATTATATTATACTAGTCTATAGCCCTTTTATAGATAGTATACCTTGTTTTTTACTTAGTCCTTATTCGTTTTATTTAAGTATTCTTCTTTAATTTATTATTAATATCGTTTCTTTATATTTTTATTATATAGTATTATATTAGGGCTTAAGAGACTAATTTCTTATAGCTAATTAAAGATTTCTTATTTCTTAACGCTATATCGTTTATATTATACTACTTTATAGTTAATTATATACTATACTTTATAATTCTATTTATTTTTATACTAAAGGTTAAGTTTTCCTTTAGTCTCTTTTTATTTTTTACGTAGTATTTCTATATTAATTCTTCCTTAGTTAAATACGGCTTATAGCCTTTATATATATTACTAATAATCTTTTAATATACTATTATATCGTTTATACTATACTTATACTTTTTTATATTTATAAACTCTATAGTTTAGGTATATATATTTATTATAATCTTCTTTATTATATTTAACTTATTATATAAGCCTTTAAAAGATTAATAGTTTAGATACCTTAAAGTAAGTAGCGTTATACTATTCCTTTATTTTAGTATATTTATAGATTTTATATATCTCTAAAAGAAATCTCGTTAATAAACTATAATTATCGCGGTATTTAAGTAGCGTACTATAATTAGGTTTTAATAATATAACTTAGTCGTTTAGGTAGCGTTAATTAATTTTCTAATAGTCTAGTTTTATACTTAAGTAGGGTTTTAAAAGTACTTATCCTTTAAACTTAACTAAGAAGGCGTTATATCGTGCCTTTATCTAGAAGTATATTATATAATCTAGGTAGATATATAATATCTATAAAATATACTTATAGTACTTATAAGTAAGTAGTATTTATAGATCGTCTTTAAATTCTCTTTATAGTTACTATTCTTATTATAAAGCTATAAAGGTATTAACTATAGCGATAGCTATAATATAGTCTCCTTTATATAGTGCTAGTTAATACCGAATCAATATAGCTTATTAGTTTTCCGTAAGAATTTAAGGTATTTATTAGGTTCTAATTTTAAGTATTTCTTTAAATTCTTCGAAGTATAGAGCGTATTCTTTAATCGTAGTATTTTCCCTTAGTAGTAAGGGTAGTAGTACGAGTTCGTTCTTATCTTCCGTTTCTCTAGGTATTTCTTATTTTTTAGAGCTTTTATTATCGATACTTTATTATTCCTCCTTAGGTTATTATCTAAGTTTCGTAAGTATAAGGGCTATATCTATATCTTTCTTATTATATTATTTATAGACTACCTATTATTATTATCGATTTTTATTTTATATACCTTCCTAAAATCGTTTACTATTCTTCTTAATCTAGTCTTAAGAGACTCCTTTAAGATAGGGGTATTCCGGTTCTATAAATTTAACTTATTTTTATATTCTAAGATCCCTTTATTATATTATTATAAAGGTTTTCTTTAATAGCTTTAGGAACTATTTAGTACTATTCTTATCGCTTAAATATACTATATATTTATTATTATAGTATATATAGTTTAACTAAGGAGTTTATACTTTAGTTCCTATTTATTAATAGCGTTTAAGTATTTCTTACCTTCTAGGGCTAGTACTTAATAGGTTTTCTTCTCCTTATAAGGTTATCTATATTCTTTAAAGTAATATCTAAGTTTCCTAGAGTTAAAATACTTTCCTTTACTTTTTTATATTATATTTAGGTCTATCTTACTTAGGTTAGTTATATAGGCATAAGTAATAAGAGTTTCGCGCTTCTTTTTATAGTTAGTATATCGGTTAAAGTTATTCTTATAAGAAGGGTTTTAGTTTCCTCTTCTTTATTTCTTTTCTTAGCGTCGCGTATACTATCTATCGTCGATTTATATTACTATAGTAATATAGTCTAAGAGGTTATTAGGTCGATTTTCCTTATAGAGCTCGTCCTTAACTTCTTCTTTAAGCTTATCGTAAAATCGTAATATAAGAGGTTCGTTATCCTAATTAAGCTTTAAGGTAACTTAATAGAACTTCGTAGTATAATCCGATACTAAGATCCTTTATTAGAGTTCTTAAAGTTTTTATTTAGCTTCTTATTCTTTATTAGTTATTCTAAGTACCTTTATAATAGCTTCTTTAAATCCTTAGAAACTAGTAAAGAATTTATCTATCTCGTTATCTTATCGCGCTAGTTAGTTATTAAGAAAATCCCTTATAATAGGTCTAAACTAAGTAAGTACTATTCTAAATAAATAATTTCCTATATAGAGTACCTTTTTAACTAAGTCTAAGAGTTTTATAAGGTAAAACTAGTAGTAGGCCTTAAGTTAGGTAAGAAAGTCTTAAAGTATACTATAAGTACTATTAAATAGTCCTAGCTATTTTAGTTTAACTACTTCTCTAAGGTCCTTAACTTATCTATTACCTCCTCCGTTTCTAAGTAACTATACCTTATATCGAAGGGTAATAATCTCGCGTATTATATCCTAAGGCAATATAGTAGCTCTAGAGTTAGTTAATCTAGCTTATTATATAGGTATATTAATAGTTATAATATTACTTAAAGTAACGCGGTATTATACTAAATAAGAGCTTTTAATATATAACGACTAGCGTTATTCTTAAGGGATAAACCTATCGAAGGGTTTATATTAATAGATATAATAAGGCGTAGTCTAAGTAATAATAAGTATATTACGTTAGTAATAAGTTAAAGGTTATAGACTATAGACTATAACTAAGTAATTAGAATTAAAGATAGAATCTTAATAAAGATCTATAATATATTAAAAAGCTATTAAGCTATCTATTTAAAGGAGTAAAAGTAGGTAGCTATATATACCCGTAAAGACTATCCTTAGATTATAGTCCTAGCTATAATCCCTTTTATAGCTTACTATAGCTTACTTATAAGCTATATTCCTAAGTAGTAATCTATTTATATAAGGCTTACTTAGCTTATATACGCTCTAGGTAAGCTAAGCCTAAGTAACTTCTTATCCTAACTATTATTCTAAGCCGCCTTATTATATAAACGTAGCCGGCTCTCTTATAGCCCGCTAACTATAGTTATAATACTTTTCTAGCGTTAGCGGCTTAGAAATACTAAATAATATCGAATTAGCGTTAAAGTAGTCGCCGAGCGTATCGCTTTCTAAGTTAATAGCTTACTCCTATTTCTATTTTCTCGACGCCTTCTTAAGCCCCCTTAGCTCTTTTTCGAAGACCTCTAAGAAGGTAGATAAAGATTAGCCTCCCCTATTAGTAAAGACCGCTTTTATAATTCGCTTATATCCTATTTAACGATCGTCCTCCTAATTTATATATATATAAATTATAGATTCCCTACGCTACGTAACGGAATCGTATCTCTACCTACTACTAGTTTCGTAGGCCTCCTAATTAAGTCTCTCCCTCTCGGCCTAGTTAGTATTAAGGACGTTAAGTATAACCCCGAGCTATACTTTCTAGTAGCGCTACTAGTAAGGAAGCCTACCATAGACTATAAGTCCTAGCCTCGACTCTAAATACTCGCTTTATTTACTATTCTACCCTATAAGTAATCTAGGTCGCTGTTCGAGTCGCCGTTAGATATATCGCTATCGCTAGTAGAGCTAGCACGATCGGATTAGCGGGCCTATCTCGGTATTAAGTAGAACTAGAAGGCGACGTAGAATCTAGCGTTAATAGGTCTAGCGATAGTTAGGACGTTGCGTAAGTAATTAAGCGCGAGGGAGGAAACGATTAAGTAGTCCGGCTTATCTATATAAGTTATATATAATAGATAAATAACTAGCGTACCTAAAAGCGCGAGATAGCTTAGGGGCGGCACCGGTACGCTCTTACGCATTAGTATTTACCGGGATATAGATATACCGGAGCCTAGCGTGCTTTTAAGTATATTAATAGTATAAGTATATAAAGCCTTAACTAGTCTTATCTCCCTTAAAAATAAAAGAACGCGTAAATAAAAAGATAGATAAAATTAAGGAAAATAAGAGCTTATATAAATCTATTCGTTAAGAAAAATCTAGTAATAGTCCTTAAGCTTATAAGGTAGCTATCGCGCCTCGATATACGGATAAGGAGTAGTAGGACTACTAGCTATCGCCGACCGTTACGTCTCTAAGTTAGCGTAAAAGGAAGCCGGTAACGAGCTCTAAGTAGACTTAGTTATTATAGCTAAGTAGAGAGGGGCTAAGGCTAAAAGGGGGCTCTAAGGTTATAAAACTTTCGATATTATAATAGCTTTAAAGTATAGTAAATATAAATAGATATAAGTCTAGTAAGGGGCTACTACTACTTATTACTATAGGAGTAGGTTAGCGGACTTTAGTAAGTAAATTTATATAACGCGTCTTATCGAGAAAAAAAAATAAGACCTAGAGGAAATTATATAGTTAGTTCCCTTACTCCGCTTAATAGCGCGACCCTAGATAAGCTAGGTAAAACCCGCCGGTATATATTATATAGCTAGGTAAGCTAGGTATCTCTATAGCGTAAGAAGAGGGCTATAAAACCTATGCCTTAAACACTTATACTCTTATTAGTCTATAGTAAGCAATAAGTAATCTTATCCCTAAGAGTATATTTAAGACTAAAGGGATAAGTTATTTCTATATTATTATAAACTTATAACTTATATATATAAACGCGCTAGTTATTATTAAAGATAGTAAGTATAAACTTATTATTTCTAACTTAAACGAAATGCCCTATAAAGTAAAAATAAAAGCATCGTTAAGTTAATAGTCTTAATCTTATATATTACTAGCTAATTAAGGAAATAAAGAGTATAGTATTATCGCTTTAGATAGTATTAGCTAAATTATAATATAATTAAAGCTAAGTAAAGCGATAACGAAATAAATATAATTAACTATATATAAACTTAAGCTATAATTATTATTAAGTAACTAAATAATATTACTATACTAACTATTAGTATTACTCTTATTATAAAGGTAAAGGTAAAGCGGCTAGTATCCTAGCCTTATTACGGTAGCTATAAGCTATATTAATTATAACTTATAGAGTTATAGCTTAATAAGCTAAACCTTTCTTATTTACTTAATAAGAGTTCGCTCTACTTAAGGTAGCGTCTATAGGGTATTAGTACTATAAAAAGGTTTACTTACTAGGCCTTTTATAAAATTATAAAAGCTACTTAGGGCCGCGCCGACCCTTATATAATTAATTACGAGGGCACTATAGGTACTATTCCTATAACTAACGGTCGGATTCTCTTTTACTTATTAAAGGAGATATAGCCTCTAACTAAAGTATAAGCGAGCTAAGAGACTCTTTATATTAAATCTAGTACTAAGGATACTAGAATCTATAAAAGTATTAAGTATAAGCGTAGGGCGAACGGGCTATTTCTAAGAAGGTTAGTATTACTAAGTATAATTATTAATTAACGGCGAGGACTACGTTAAATATTATATTTTAACTCTTAAGGTATATAAGTAAAAGCGGAATTTTAGGAAATTAAGGAATTACGTAAGACTACGTAATAGAGGGGAAGAAGGAGTATAAGGTAGGATTTTTAATAGAATTTATTAGTAATATATTAGTATATAGAAGAGGTATTAAAGTTAATAATTCTCTATCTATTTACTAGCGGACATGCTGTCTTATATAGACAATTATAGCTAAACGGAAGAACCTTTCGGGACTAGATTTAGGCTGCCGTATAGCCCTAAGACTAGGGAATTCCGTGATACCTCGAGTAAATCTAGAAGTGTCTTAGTTCTACTAATATTCGTGTTTAAAGGAGGTTGGTCGTGCTGGTATTCTTAAGAGGTCTTAGCTAGTATTCTAAGCTAGCTCTGTTCCTTCGATTCCCGATTATATAATAACCGGCAACCCGTTTAATATATAATAATATATAAAATAACGAGCGATTCTTACTCTATAGGATAGGATTTTGTCTATAATTAATATACTACTTATTAGCTTATATAATTAGGAGAGTATATTATAGCTGCTTTATTTATAGTAAGAATACCGTTCCTTATATTAACTAAGCTATCCTTTCTTTAAGCGAAGTCTTTAAAATTACTAAATAAAAGGATAAGTATAAAACGCTAACTATACCGTTATTACCTCTTATTTCTTACTATTTATACTAAGAAAGTCTTTCTTTTTATTCCGCGTTTATAGATAATAGCTAACGTTAGCTAATACTCCTCTAAGCTAATATAAAATAATATTAAAAGGGGATAGACATCGATCTTAAATAATAATTACTATCCGTTTCTAGCTTAATTAATACTTTAAGTCTTTATAAGTTAAAATAGCTAATTAATAATAAATATAAATCTTAATACGTTATTATATCGCTTAGTCTTAGATAGTTAGTAGCGCTAAAGCTATTATAACTAAAGGCTATAGTAATAATTAAAGCTTAGGCTATAGTAATAGCGCCCGAATCTATATAAATAATAATATATATATTCTCTATATTTAATATTAACGCCTTAGCCTTAGATAGCGTACTTTATACTATTTATAAGCACGCCTATATAGCGCTATACTTTTATTTAGACCGGCCCGTTAGCGACGGATTAGTAGCTTATAGCCTTTTTAAGGACAGGGTATATAAGAACTAGTTTAAGATAGGTATATTAAACGGGCTAGTATCGGTAGTATTAGATAGCCTATAAGATAAGTAAGAGAAGAGTCTTTTTAGCGGCGCCTACTATAATAGCGGCGTTAAGGCGTATAACCGTCTTAAATATAGGGGCCTTAAACCTCGGCTATAGCCTTAATAAACCAGCGCTAAGATTTAACTCTTATTTTTTCTTATTAAAGCCTAAGGTATATCTTCGATCTATATTTACGTTTAGTAGGTTATAGTTAAACCCTTAGTTAGTAGCTATAATTAACGAATTAAATAGCGTCTTAGCCTTAATACTAAGAAAGTTATTTACGCGAGACTTAATACTTAGCCCTAGTAATATATAGCTAGCGTAGGTACTAAAATACCTTAGCTTTCTATTAATACTATAGCGGTACTATACTAATAACGTTAGCCGTAATCTAGAGTATATAGTTAAGGTATAGGTTTATAGAGATATCTTACTAAGACGTAATATAGAAGCGCTTATAGCTAACCCGTCCTTTAATAAGGGAGAGAGCGGGTAAGTTCTAAGGGCGATATATATAAGATATAGTATAGTACTTTAGTTTTATAAGGGGTTCTATATAAGCGTTAATAGCGTGCTTAATAACTTCCGCGGCCTAAGTATATTATTACTAGCTACTAAGGTAGCTAAGAGCATAGTAAACGCTAAGGTAATTAGGTCTATAGCCTAAGCGGTATTTAAAAACTATAAGGTATAGAGTAATAAAGGGATATATAACGAGGTACTATAAGAGTTTAAGCTATTATAGTATATATTAGTTTAGTTTAAGTAGTTTATTATTATAAGACGGTATTATATAGCCTTATTAGCGGCTAATAGCTTAATAGCCTTAGCGACGGCCGGCCTTAAGGCTATTTAAAGGCTAAGGCGCTAGATAAGAATAATAGTATAGTTATTATAGAGTAAGTAAAAGCGTATATATAGGTGCCGTCTATAGGATAATATTAATAAGCTATATAGAGCTCTTCTATACGCGGCTAGCCTATATATATATATATAGGATCTAGCCCTCTATACGTAACTATACGGCTTAGGCCGTAGCCTAAGCCTATAACCTATAATAGTTAAAAACTCTTATATAATGCCCTCCCTTAAGCGTAGCGCGGCGCTGCCTTATTAACGGCTTCTATACTATTAGGCCTATACCGCTAGCTCTACCCTACCCTTTCCTATTAATTATACTAGCCCTACTAGCCCTATTATCCCTATACTTATTAGCCTAGGTAGCTAGAACCTAGCTCTATACTTATTAGCCGGCTAGCTATTTAGATAAGGGCGTAACTTATTATATACGCCCTTAGGTAGCCGGCGGCCGGCCCGGACCTACGTAAGCCTTAGGTTGCCCGTCCCCTTAGCCTTAGGTAGCCTCCTCTACTAAGGGGTATATAAGGTAGCATCCCCCCCTTCCTCTTTCCCTTCCTTCTCTTCCTTCTTTAACCGTAGTAGTAGTAGTAATAAGTAAGTTCCGCTCTACCTAGGGCGTTAGTTCGTTCCTAGCTATATAGGCTACTCTATTAACGTATACTTATAGTAATAGCTATAGTAGTAATAATAGCCTTAATAATAGTAATAATAATAATAACTTTAACTAGTAAGTTCCTTACTTTATAGAGTAGGAGGCTATAATCTATAATATTAACTTCCGCGATAGATATATCTACCTCCCCCTCCTTTGCCTCCTCCTTCTTAGAGCGTGCGGAGTCGTTCGTCGACGCTATACTAAGCACGGCCGACGACGACTCCGCCGCTACCGCTGCTCTTGCCCGCGCCCCTACTACCGCGCCTACCGCCGCCGCTACTACCTCCGCTACGCTAGCTACCCTTACGTCGCCCTTTAAGGTAACGACGCTGTCCCCGCCGCTACCTATAGCGCCCGGCCCCTCGGCCCCCGCCTCTATCTCCGCTACCCCTATAAGTCCGTAGTTAAGCGAGCGTAATAAACGTCTTCCGCTAACTCCTTAAAGTATAAGCGCTAGGTCTAGGCTAGAGCCGCTCGCGCGGCCCCCTATATACGGTATACGTTATAGGAGCTCCCTTACGCCGACTAGGTTAGGCGCCGCCGCGGCGGTAGTTATTACTAGTATACGTATACCGGCCGCGCTTATAAGGCGGCGCCTCCCGTCCTACTCGCTACGGCGTTAGCTTAGAAGGCCGGCGCGTATAGGTAGGCCCAGGGGGCTACTAAGAAGCGCCTTACCGCCGCCGTAGCCGCCTACCGTAACCTCCGCGCCTTAGAGCGCTAAAGGCTTATCCCTAAGTAGGTTCTTCCCCCTCCGCTCTCTTACCTCCGCTACTAACTCTCTTAGTACTAGGGATACCGCCTCCGTCGCCTTATCGGCGATCCTTATAGCCGTGCCCGCCGCCGCCGCTACTACTACCCTTACTACCGCCGCCGAAGCTAGCCGCCGCCCCTCCGCCCTTAGAGCCGCCGCCGCCGCCGACTAGCTTACGGGCCTAAAGGGCCGACTTAGCGCGCTAGAGAGCGCCGCTGCCGCCGCTAAGAAGGAGGAGGGGGCTAATAAGGACGATAATAATAATAATAGTAAGGGTAAGGGTAATAACGAGGAATAAGCTCGGGAAGTCTAGGGGCTCCGCCTTAAAATAAACGCTATTTTTATCTCTACTTATATTATTACGCCTATATCGCTATAACTACCTACTCTACTTTACCTATTTTATAGTCTTAGTCTAAGCTACTACTAGTAGTCTATTAGTCTATCGTTCTCGTTTACTAGTCTATATAGGGTCTTAAACTTATTAAGGGCTATAGCTCCCGTAAACTTATATATAGGTTCCTATATAAGGTCGAGGTACCCGCGCTACTTAACGAGAACCTCTTAGCGTATCCCCCGGCCTACCTTTCTCTAGTATATAGCTTATATCTCCTTAACCTTAAATTCGTTATCCCCCTTTACCTTAATTATAGGCGGTTAAGCGTCCGCTATTTCTTATCTAGGTAGCGGGTTAAAGGAAGCTCGGTAAAGGAGGTTAATATTAATCCTATTATAGACCCTTATTAAGAGGCTATCGAGCTTAACTACCTATAGGCTAATAACCCTCTATACTATAAACTTTATATATAGCTAGTTTAGTTTCTTCTTTAGTTATACTAACCTATAGTTACGGAGGTCGAGCTATACTTTATCTCCTACTATAAACCTATCCGCTAGCGCCTTAGTCTTATTAGCGTGCCGCTCTTAATCCTACGCCGCCGCGGCTATCGCGGATTAATAGTATTCTATAGTTTCTTATAGCTTCTATATAAACGTAGAAGCGCGGCTCTTTAGTAACGTACTACTATACTACTCCGCTACTACGTTAGCGGTAAATAGGATTAAGGAGGGCGGCTCGAAGCTATATATTACGAAGAAGAGGGCTATTTAAATAGAGGATTATAGTTTACTATTTAGCGCGAGCTAGGCAGCGGGGAGCTAGCGGTCTTAGTCCGCTTAGTTACGGGCTATAACTACCTATAAGTACGCTTACGCTTCCTAGTTAACCCTCTTAGGTCCCCCGTTAGTCTATAGGTAATAGGCCGTGCTAAGTAGCTATATAATCTAGAGTAGCTAGTATAGGTACTACTAAAAGCGGCTAGTTTAGTTTAACCCTTTATTACTTATAATAGAGGCCGGCTAGCTATATAAGTAGGCCTAGTACTAAAGGAAGCGCTCGCGTAAGCTTTTATATCTATAAATAGTATTAGCTTTAGTACTACTAATTTACTAAGTCGGTCCTTAATTACCTATATATAGCGGTTGCCGCCCTTTATAAGCGGGAGGTCTATTATAAAGTCTATTTATATATATATATAGAACTAGTCTAGTACTAAAAGCTACTTAAGTAGCCCCTTAAGCTATGCCTTTTAAATCTTTATATAGCTATAGATATTATAGTTATAGAGGAAGTAACGAACGTAGTACTATAGGAGGGGCTAGTAAAAGTCCCTTATAAGGCCTGCCGCTATACCCTGCCTACCTAGGTAACCTACGACGCTAGAGTCGTAGATAAGCTAGACTAGCCTCCCTTAAAGCTTATTCCGTTCGTCTAGCTCTAGCGGTCTATCCTTCTCCTTAGCTTCTATAATATATAGTACGCCCGGTACCTATAGTCTCCCCTATTAGCGTAGATGCCCCCGTAGGTCGATATAGTAGTCGGCTACTTATACCTTTAGCTTTAGCTTTAGATCTAGGTATTAAGCGCCGGACTCTATAGCGCGGCGCACGCTCTCGTAGGTACGATCTAGAGCCGCTATCCTATCCTATAAGCGTTAAAGGGCTATATCTTAGAACACTCTCGCCGCGCGTGCCCCTAGGCCGGTCTATCCCTCCTTACTAGACCGAGGTAAAGGCGCTAAAGGAAGCTCGTTTAGTAGTAAAGGTATAAGGGGAAGCTCGTCTACTAGCACCGCGCCTTCCTCTACTAAGGAAGCTCCTATATAAGTCCGTAGCGCTTCTTATAAGATAAGCTATAGATCCTAGGCCTCGATATCCGCTCTTATTAGCTAGTCTTAATCCCTCTAAGAAAGCGCGTCTAGGATTATAAAGTCCCGCTTAAAGTAGTACTTAATTAAGAAGTTAAAGCGTAAGAGATACTCCGCTTAGCGGGCTTACCGCTCTAAGAGGTGCTAGCGGGTTATAAAGTACTCGAGGTTCTTATAGTCTATAAGAACCTTAAAGCTCTCGTAGCTCTAGAGCTCTGCTTACTATCGCTTAAGGTAGCTAATAATCGCTAGTATCTCCTTATCGTAAATAGCGTAATTCCGCTCTACTAAGGTTAGCTTATAGGAGTAAAACGCTATTAGTTACTTCCGCTTATCTACCTCTTAAAAGAGCGTTCCTTTAAGTACCTAGCCGCTATAGTCTACTTCGACTAACGTAGACCGGTCGAAGTCCTACTAAAGTAGTACCGGGGCTTACGAGAAAAGGTCCTTAAGCGTATAGAACGCTCCTTCCTATATAGGCCCTTAACGAAAGGCGGTCCGCTTCCTAGTAATCTCGTTTAAGGGTATTATAATATAGGAGAAGCCCCTAATAAATATCCTATAATAGTTCGCGAACCTAAGGAAGCTCTATACGCCCGTTTACGTAGTTAGGGCCGCTTAGTCCTAGATCGCTTAGATCTTTATAGGATCCGCTTATATACCTACGCTTATATAGATAATAAAGCCTAGGTACTTAACCTTCTTAACCTTAAATTTATACTTATCTAAGTTAAGGTAAAGCCTATAAAGTTAGAGGCGCTTTAAAACCCTTTATACTTTCTATATATAGTCCTTATAAGAGCCGCTTATATAGATAAGGATATTATCTATATATATAGATATAAACTCGTTGAGGAAGTCGCGAAGTATATTATTAATATAATGCTAGAAGGTAGCGGGCGCTCTTAATAGGCCGAAGGGCGTTATAAGCTACTTAAATAAGCTATAGCTTATATAGAACGCTGTCTTTTACTTATTACCCTCTAAGATCTATACCTTATAGAACGCCTATTTTATATCTAGCTTTATAAACTACTTCGCTTTTAAGAGGTTATAAAGCGTATCTAAGATTAAGGGTAAGGGGTAGTAGTCCGGCCTTATAATTACGTTTAGAGCCCTATAGTTATAATAGAACTATATCCCGCCCCTTAGTTTATATATAAATAGGACCGGCGCTCTTACTTTAAAGCTACTTACTTAAATAAAACCCTTATCTAGGAGGTCCCTTAGTATCTTTTTTAGCACTAGTAGCTCCGCGTATAATATACTATATAACGGTCCGAATAATATAGGTAGTTCCTACCCCTTCTTATTAGTATAGAGTATAATCCTATAATCTACCCTTAGCTTATACGGGTTAAGCTTATTTACTTCCTAGGACTTAAATAGCGGTAGGAGGTCGTAAAAGCGCTCCGGTATCTACTACCGTAGCTTAGCGGGCGACTTCGGCTTCTTTATCTAGAGGGCCTTATCGATATCCGCTAGGCTAACTATATAGACCGCTACGTTAGCTACTGCCTAGCCATCCTTCTACTCTACCTATCGCACGGTTCCTACGAAGATAGAGGCAAGGACTTCTTAAGCTAAGTATAAAGCTCGCACGCTTAGTCCTATACCTATAAAACTATTATTATAGCGGACCTACCGTTATATAGGCTTAAACTATAGCTTCTTTTAGTATAGAACTAAGTATAACTCTATATATAATAACTAGGGTTTCCCGAGGATTAAGGGAAACTCTAGTTAGGGGATTATATAGGCTACGATAAGCTTATAGTAGCCGTTAACCTCTATAGCTAGCTATATAATACCCTTAATTACCGTACCCTCTATCGCGCCTAAGGCGCCCTTTACTCGCCTTAGGGCGATCTTTTCTACTAGTACTTATATTTCTCGTATAAGCGCCTCATTAACTACGGCATAGTACTAGCAGCCCTTATCTATAAGGGCGGCGATAAGTAAGGAGTTATTAATTATAACCTATATTAAAGTAGGCTCCTCTTTTATATAGGCGGATAATTCCTCCTTCTCCTTTACTAGTACTAGTAATTAGGGCTCCGGAGCCTATCTTTACTCTAGAGCTACTCTTTTTCCTCCGGGCCTAAGGGCGCGGAGTCCTCTTCGTCGTCTAAAGCAAGGAGCGGTTCTATCTTCGCTACTTAAACTACTATAGGCCGCTTAGCTAAAAGGAAGGGGTATTTTAATACGAAGTATATAGACGCGCCGTAACGTAGGTAGCGGCCGTTAGCCTTCCTTTTCCCGATTTCCTCGCTCGTTACCTACTTCGCCCGCTACTTAGAGGGCGGAATAGTATAGGGAATATTCGATAATAACTTCCTACCGCGTTTAGCTCGGTCTATATAGGTAGCCGATATTAAGGTATCCCTATCTATATCGATAGTCGGCTATTCCCCTTATAGAGGGGTAGTAATCCCGTTACCGCTATATAGTATACGCTTATAAAGCTTTTAGAAACGCGGCGTCTACTTATAGCCCTATACTACCTTTATTAACCGGCTTACGTACTCGCTATAGTTAGTAGGTATAATTATAGGGATAAGTAGCTCTTATAGGGCTAGCGTAATTAAGTTCTATAACTATATAAGCTTCGCGCTATCTTCTTATACTATAGTTCCCGCCGCTTATAAGAGTGTCTCTTTAAAGTTAAGGAGGAATTTGCTAAAGGACTACCCGTCCCTCTACTTAAGGGTCTATAGCCTATCCTATGCCTTCTCCCGCTCCTATATATTACCGAACGTATATATAAGGTATTAAAAGAAGTCCTATAGGTTACGTCTACCCCTAGGGCCGCCCTTATCCTAGAATCCGGAGATCCTCTATATCTAGGGCTCCGGTAGCGTATAGAGGAGCGAATACCACGCTATATTACGATAGCCGTTTAAGCCCTATTTCTTATTTATTATAAACTTTGTCTATAGCCAGCTAAGGAAGAAGTAAAAGGACTTAAGCTTACCGTCCTAAGTCGGCTATAGAAGCGGCTTTTATATCGGTAGTACTACCGCCGTAACCGGTATTACGGAGGTCGTAGGGGTTAACGCTAGTCTCGTAGACGGCTCCCTTAGTATAGCGAGAACCTCGTTCTTCTCGCTAGCTATCGCGCTTTTAATCGCTTCTAGGATAGCTATAATACTTCCTATCCGCCTAGGGGGTAGCGGGGTGCTCCCTTAAGGAAGCGGCGCCCTTTCTAAGGAGATATCTATTAGATCTATTAGTTAATAGCTTATACTATTACGGAGTAAGTAGAGGCGTATACGTAGGTGCCGTCTATAGGATAATATTAATAAGCTATATAGAGCTCTTCTATACGCGGCTAGCCTATATATATACGTATAGGATCCGGCCCTTTATACGTAACTATATAGCTTAAGCCGTAGCTTAAGCCTATAACTTATAATAGTTAAAGACTCTTATAATAGTATTTAAGGTAAGTTAGTAGCTATAAAAAAGAAGAGCTTAATTATTACTATAATTAAAGCTAATAAGTTTATTAGCGATAAGGAATAAAGGCAAAGGGTATATAAAACTAAGTATAAAGCGAGGGCATATAATAACGCTAATTACTAATAGCTAATAAGGGCTATATAATAGAATAAGATAAGATAGGCTAAGATAAGGGGAGTAGTAGCGGCGGCTATTAGCTATAAGTATAGACTATAAAGAGAGCCGCTTAGTTAGCCGGTCTATTAGTTAAAGGGCTATAGAGAGGGTTTAGAGTAGCTAGTAGTACTACTATTACTACTTTTAAGAGAGAGAGATAAAAAGTTTATCGACGTATAAATTTTTCTATGCTTATACCTTATCCTAAGGAAGGTTATAGCGCTATAGTAGTAAAGCGCTATAAGTATAAAAACTTAGTAAGCTATAATCGCTGCTACTTATTATATAAGTATAGGATACTTATTATAGCGTAGTATAAGCGTCGACCTATAATAAGCTCTCTTACTTTAACTATAACTATAGTATATACTTAAAGATATACTTATACTAATAGTAATAGTAGCTAAATACTAAAGGATAAAGGGGTTTAAAGGGAATAAAGGAAAAGAAAAAGTATTAAGTAAGGTAAGGTAAAGGTAAAGAGGGCTAAAAAAAAAGTATATTAGTAAAAGAGGATATAGAAGAAGATAATAATATAAGATACTATTTACTAGCTAAGGAGGAAAAAAGACCTCTTTTATAGACCGAATTTTTCCCCTTTCTTCCTTAAATAAATAAGGGCTAAGGGATTATTTAATTAAGAAGAGGGCTAGCTAAAAACTTTACTAAGGATCCTACTAAGGACCTTACTAAGGACCCTACTAAAGACCCTACTAAAGACTTTACTATATAGGCTATATATATTCCTTAAGGTATAGATGCCCCTATTAAATTACCTTATTACTTATAGCTTATAACTCTTATCCCTCTCTCTTTATATTTTCCCTCTTATACCGCCGCCGTTATTTCTTCTTTATACTAATAACTTCTTTTTACTCTTACTTTATACTAACGCTGTTTTATCTACTCTATACTAAAGCTATCTCTTTTACTTTATATTATTATCTTCTTTTTACTCTATACCTATTTATCGCTAACGCTATTTACTTCTTATTTACGCTGTCTCTATTAGTTTCGTTTCTATTAGCATCGTCTCTACCCCTTTAGTCTCTCGCTATCTCTCTCTATCTCTCTCTCTCTCTATCTCTCTCTCTCTCTCTCTCGCCCTTATTACCGACAGCTATATTACTTACGTTAAGCGACGAGTATCTATAGTAATACCTATCCGACTTTCTTATTAGATACTATAGTAATATAGCTATATAGAACGATCTCTAACGTTTTCTATAAGGCTAGCACGACTTTTCTATGCCCCTTAACTATATACCTATTAATAAGTACTAATAAAGGCTTAACTTTACTTATAATATTATAACTACTATTAAGGGTTATATCTATAACTTTTACCTTAACGCCGCTATATTTTCTACTATTATAATAAAGCCCTTATATCGACTATATACCTTACTCGATAATTACTACTCTTACCTTAAACTTAATACCGCTGCTTATTAGCTATTATATTTTATAAGCGATATCTAGCCTCTTCTTTACTTTTATAAGTAACCCCCCGCCTTCCTTATTACCTATATTTAGTAACTAATAAGGCTATAGTTTTACGTAGGCCTAGAACTATCGCCGCTATAGCTACTTAAGATATATAGAGCCTACCCGCCTTAGGGTCGCTAAGGCGATCCCGCTTATAGACCGTTTAGCCTAAGGCTAGCTAGCCCGACTACCTTAACCTAGTCCCGTAATAAGATAAAGAGAGAAAAGACCCTCCGCTATAATAATAACTATTATATTATTACTAGCTTATCTTATCCCTAAGTTTACTATATTCTTTTATTCTTATAGTCTAAGTCGTCGACTAAATACGCTATTATCTAGTAAGTATTTCTAGGCCTATAACTCTAGCTCTAGGATGCTAATACTTTGCCTCCCTATATCCGCTAAGAATTTTAAGGCGCCCCTTAATCTATTAATAGGATATAGAATATACTATCCCTTAGCCCCTTACTATATATCTAGTAAGGGCGAGCCTATTTTAGGTTTAAGTTTCTTAGTTAGTTACTATAATATAACGATACTATCCTTATTTAGCTTTAGTTTCGCTAGCTCTCTTAATTAATAACCGAGCTAACTACGCCTATTAATTTAGTTAATAAGGTAGACTACTAAGACTACCTTATATCTCGGTACTTATAAGAAGGCTAAGATATATCGATAGCGGCACGCTTTAATATCTTAGGGCGCCTTACTTACTTAGGCTATACCTTTACTATAAGGGTTTTATTATAAGATATTAAAAAGTTTATTATAGCTATTAAAATATAATAGGTACTAACGTAGATCACGTTAATATATAGCTTTACTAAGGTAAATAACGAACGTAATAATAATAATAATAACGACGATAACTAAAATACTAGTTAAGCTAAAGTCGAGTTTATTAATAAACTAAATATTTAAGATTAGATATTTAATATCTTAATTAGCGGTAATACCTCCGACTAAAAGTTTAAGGGAGCTCCCTA
The DNA here is from genome assembly GCF_020360975.1 of Hirsutella rhossiliensis. Classification (NCBI taxonomy): domain Eukaryota; kingdom Fungi; phylum Ascomycota; class Sordariomycetes; order Hypocreales; family Ophiocordycipitaceae; genus Hirsutella; species Hirsutella rhossiliensis. Next base: position 2,312,638 of record NW_025408678.1, on the reverse strand, counting down.
GATAGAGAATAATAAGATATAGCTATCTAGCCTTACTAAACGCTAGGTAAATATATATAAGCCTTAATACTATAGCTATAAATAGGAGGTAAGGCCGCTTATTATTAGTCTCTTAAGGCCCTTAACTAGTATAGATATAAGAGCGCCTAAGAAGTAGGCCGAGCCTTTATTAATAACTACTATCTACGCGACTAGCGGCGAGGCTAAGGAGAATATACCCCCTTAAGGTATAATATAATAGAGAAGGGAGAGAATATTATTAATAAGAGAAGTTCCTTTACTATATAATAGACTAGTATAGCTATTTACGCTTTAACTACCCTTTTATATAAAACTCCTAGCGTTACTTATAAGTTACTATATTATAGTTAAACTCCTAGGTCTTATAAAGCTACCCTTATATTATAAGAGCCTTAATATAAATAGGAAAAGTTAATAAGGTAATAGCGGCTTTACTTTTATACTAAGATAGGAATAAAGCCCTATATACTAAAGTTCCTTTATAGCTTTATCGCGGACGTTTAACTATAGATAGCCTAAACTTAGATTTAAGTTAGCTATAACTAGCTAAGAAGCGGCGTCTAGGGCGAGCGTTAGTCCTATATACCTTATATAGGATCCTCTTACTATCGCGTTTTATATATAATAGCGGCGAGGACTAAGGTAGTAGTAAGGCTAGTCTAGGTACTAAGGTAGCGATTAATATAACTAACTTAACCTTAGCCCTTAGTTAAGTAAGTTAGCTAATTAATAAGCTTTTCCTTCGTTAAGTTAATTAGCCTTAGCTTTATATTAAGTTAGTTAGTATTACGTTAATAGTTAACTAGCTCTTTATACCTTATCTTAGTACTTTAATTACTACCTTAGAGCCTAACGACCTAATATAACTTTACTCTTACCTTACCTCTTCCTCTTATATCTATATTAGTAAACCTTAAAGCTATCCTTTTACTACCTTTTCCTTAACTAGCTACTTAGTTACTTCTTTATCTACCTTATTTAATAGTTCTAGATTAACTTTATCTATAATACCCGCCTATAACTATAATTATAGTACTTAGTAAATAGTAATTATACTTACCTTTAGCTAACTCTAAAGAAGCGTAACTATACGACCTACTACTAAGAATAGCCTTTTATACTCTACGCTTATCGCTTAAACTATTATAAAGTCTATAGCTATTCGCGAAAGCCTAGGGTACTTAAACCGCTATATATACTAATATTTACGCGGATTATAAATATCGTAGTCTATAGGTAATAGGTCCTTTTACTACTTAGTATACTCGCCCTTTACTTTATTAATATCGTTTTCTTTATAAGGATATATCTAAGCTTTATCCTTATATTATTTAAATAGAGAATAGTACTATATCTATTAATACTTTATAGCTAGTTTATTATAATCCTTTATAAAGATATTTAATATCTTATATTCTTAGTCTTAAACGGACTATACTATATCTTTTACCTTAGATACCTACGTTAGCCGTTTAAACTATACTATCTTAAAATAACCCTATTAATAAGTAAGGTATAGGGCTAGTACTATATAATATATCGGAGTCTTATCTAGCTTATTATAGTATTAGTTAAGCTTTTTCTAGCTAAGATTAATATTAGCCCTAAAATACTTAAGGTTAAGATACTAATCGATCCTAGCTTTAGCCTTCTTTAATTCTACTAGTAGGAATTTATATCTTATAATTACGTCCTATATATTACTATAGGACTTAAAATATCTCTACTTATACTTCTATTAAATCCTATTACTTTTAAGCGCCTTAACTATATCCTTAAAGCTCTATAGGATATCCTTAAACACCTCTAAAATAGACTAGTCCTTATTATTTAGTTTATTCTCGTCTTAATATATAGTAGGTATAATAGCGCTTGCCTTAAGCCGCTTCGACCGCTTCGATATATTATCCTTTTCCTATTCTTACTTATACTTTAAGACTAGTATCTTAAGATAAGGTCGAAGCTTTAAGGCCCGCTAGATTATATATAGCTATAATAGCTAGTGCGTTTTATTATCGATAACTATATTAAGGGGCTTTTAAATTCTTACGCTCGGGCCCTTAGATATATTAAACTAGCTAACTAACTAACTAACTTACTACTCCCCTTATTAAGGAACCTTAGTAAGGTAGCCTAAGGTCTATTCGCTTTACTAGCTTAGACCTATTATATAGGCTTTTAGTAATACTTACGCTTATAGTAAGGATATAAGGAGAGCTTTCTAGTTCGCTATATAAGGTAGGAAATATAAGATATCGCGATACTTTTAACCTTTTTTTAAGTAACTTAATTTATAAAACTATATATTAATAAGCATAGTTTACTTCCTATTTAATATAAGCGCTAGCTAGATACCTTAACTATAGTTTATAGCTAGTATAGTTAAGGGTATAAGTATAGTTTAGGGCCGCTATTTATAATACTACTTATACTTAGCCTTTATTATATCTCTCTACTTATAAACTACTATTAAACTAAACTAATAGTATAGATATTTACCTTTTTATATTATATTATATTTCCTAGAGCTTTTACCTACTACTTTATATAATCTAAGGTTATTAGTTAATATCGATATCGATTTAACCGTTAATTAATATCGTATTAATACAAGGATTAATATTAAACGATATCGATAGTAGTTAATCTAACCTTTATTTAGTTTATTTTCCTTTAAATAAAGCTACTATATATATTATAATTTTAGAAATAAGACCTAAAAATAAGTTAAGCTTAAACTAATAATAGTAAGACTTACTTCTTTTAGTTATATTATTAAGATTATACTAGTAACCTATCTAGAGGTATCTAGAACTTCGGCGTTAAATAAAAAGAAGAAACTAAAGTACTTAAAAGAAAACCCTCCCCTCTTTTTATAGCTAGTCCGCCCTTATACTAAGTCGCGGTTATAATATATAGGAATCTTACGCTAGCTATCTTAGGTATCGTTATTATTAGTCGGAATTATATTAGCCCCGCTATAAAGTAACCTTAGAAAGTAACTATAAGGAACGGTATTTTCCTATTATAAATAAAGTAGCTATACTATACTCTCTTAATTATATAAGCTAATAAGTAGTATATTAATTATAGATAAAATCCTATCCTATAGAGTAAGAATCGCTTATTATTTTATATATTATTATTTATTAAACGGGTTGCCGGTTATTATATAATCGGGAATCGAAGGAATAAAGCTAGCTTAGAATACTAGCTAAGACCTTTTAAGACCTCTTAAGAATACTAGCATAACTAACCTCCTTTAAATATAAATATTAATAGAACTAAGATACTTTTAAATATACTTAAGGTATTATAGAATTCCTTAGTCTTAGGGCTATATAGTAGCTTAAATCTAGTCCTAAAAGGTTCTTCCGTTTAGCTATAATTATCTATATAAGATAGATATATCCGCTAGTAAATAGAGATAGAATTATTAACTTTAATACCTCTTCTATATACTAATATACTACTAATAAATTCTATTAAAAATCCGACCTTATACTCCTTCTTCCCTTTTATTATATAGTCTTATATAATTCCTTAATTTCCTAAAATTCCGCTTTTACTTATATACCTTAAGAGTAACTCCTTTATATATATAAGGTATATAACGTTAATCGGTAGTATAAGCGTTTTTAGTTAATAGTTAATTATATAATTATCTTTAACCTTATCCTATAACGATATCTTCTCTTTTAATTATATATATATAGGAAATTAGATATTTTATATATATCGATATCGATTAATATCGCTAGTTAGTATTAATATTATATTAATTATATCGATAACTACCTTAATATAATTTATTCGTAGCCTTAACTATATACTTAACCTTTTAAAAGATAATATTATAAACCGAATCTCTTTCTTTTAGCCCCTCTATATATTTAAACGGTTCTTTAGCTACTTAGGAATAGTCTAGTTTTTACTCTAATATTACTATAGCCGCTTAATAGCTTTATTTTTAAAACGATAGTAAGAATAACTTTATAATTTATTATAATAATAGTTAGCGATTAGCTAAAGTAAAAGGAATAAGGGTAATAGTTACTACTATAAATAAGTTAAATACTATAAGTAAGCGTAGGCCTAAGATAGTATATATCTAAGAGATTATTAACCTTAATATCGAGAATCTTTATTAAGCTATTAAATATATTCCTAGAATATAATAAGAGTCTTTATATTATAGATAAAGCTAAGAGGAAGTAACTTATTTAGTATCTTATAAAGAGAGCTAGGTAGAGGGTATAAAAGGGATAATTAAGACGGTAAGGATAGTTAAGGTATAAAAGTATTAACTCCTTATTATTTTATCTTAGATAGCCTCCTCCTTATAGCAATAAAAATTAGCTAGGTATTTATAATAGCTTTTCTAAGAGATTTATCCCTACTTATAAGGTAATATTTTATTAGATATTTTAAGTTTACTAGAACTACTTTTATTAGTCTATTTTACTATCTTAAGTTTAAAAAATATATAAATAGTCGCTTTAGCTACTTCCTCCTTATAGCTACTAGTCTTAATATATTATAGCGCTATAAACTTCTTTTAGAGTTAAAAGCGTATAAGGTAGTTACTACTTAAAGTATAGTTATCTTCCTTAGAGTCTAAGTATAATATAATAATTTAAATTATAAAAAGCTAGGTTAGTCTTAGGTATATATCGAAGCTTAGTAAATAACTTAAGTACCTATAATATAGGTCTAAGGGTACTTATCTTATACCTTATTAACGTTAATAAAGCCGCGGCTTAGGCTATACCTCGTCGCTAATACTAACGCTCCCTCTATATATATTACGCCCCCTTAGCCTACTTATCTCGCCTCTATATACTTCCTTAGCCTTAAATAAGCGGGCGCGTTTTAGCCTCCTCCCTTAGTACTACGTCGCGATAGTTAACTATATAGCTATAATAACTTTTAGTACTCTACTATAGTAATAAAGCCTCTTTTAGCTTACTTAAATATATAGCTTTAGCCGCGTAAGAATAAGCTAACGAGTTAAATTAAGATAACTCTATGCTCTAAACCGCGCGATTACGTCCTTAGTAGCGGCCCGCCGCTCTAAGGTATATACCTCCTCTCTTATATTATCGAGGTATTCTACTACCCTTACTAAGCCCGGCTACCGACTATAAGCCGCTATCGAAAAGTATAATATATATTATCGGATAGTATAACCTCCTCGCTACCTAGTACTTAGTCCTTACTATAAAGATCCTTAACTATATTTTACCGCGAGCCCTTAAAGAATAAGAGTTTAATATAGAGGTAGAGCTTAAAGGGGACCGTAAGAAGCTAGCTTATAAAAAGCACGCGGGCGGTAAGAAGTAAGGCTAACCGCCCGCTTATACTAGTATTTCTAGATAGCGTATAGTTCGATATTATAAGAGAGTCCGCTTATACTAATATTTTTAAACGCTATATAGGACCGATTTAATACTTTAACTATTAAGAGATAGGATATAAAGCGTTTTTATATAAGAAGCTATAAAGATATAATAGATACTTAAAAGTAGAATATTATTATAGAGAATATAAGGAGATAGTACTAAAGTACGTGCTTTATAATAGACTATATAAATTATATAGCTAGAACTATTAAGCGCGGAACCCTAAGGATAAGATATAGGTAGCGTCTAGCCCTTTAAGCTAAGTAGCGGAAACTATACTTTAGCTACTAAAGGTAGGACGCTAAATATTTAGAGAAATTAGCCTTTAAGTAAGCCTATTATAAAGCAAGTAGCGGCGAGGTTAGTATAGCGTATACTAACCTATAGGGCTTAAGGTATTACGTATTAATATATTAAAATATTAGTAGCTTTTACGTCTAGGCCTTATAAGAGAAATCCTTTAAGTAAAATATATATATATATATACCGGTATTAAGTTAGCTACTATAACTAAGCTTAGATATAAGACCCTTAACGTATATTAAAATAAGTATAATAGGCTTAAGCGTCTACGTTATATAAGACTAAGCTAGAAGGCTTTAATAAGCTTTTTAATAATAAAGGCAGAATCCCTTTTATATAGATAGTTTATAAAGCTTACTAGTATATAGCTAATAACTTTAAAGTTAATATTATTAATAATAGTAAGTAGTCTACGCTTAAATTAAAATAAGGCACTTAGGGGCTTAGCGCTATTACGGTTAATAGTATATTTAGCAGAGCGTATTAGCTAGCCTTAGCCCTAATAAGTTAACCCGCGCTACCTTAATTTATCTTCTTTAGTATATAAACGCTTATAGGCTCTTAAAGTTAAATATTAAGCTTACTTAAGGGGCTATACTATATAGAGTTACCCGCTCCTACCTTAAGAGACTTTACTTACGACTAGTTTTAATAATAATAGGGAGTATATATAGGTAGTTAAGCGACTTAAGAATATAGCTATCTATAACGTTAAGGGACGCGGGCTAGTACGCTACCTTTAAATATAATAGGAAGGTAACTAGCCTTTAAATCGGAATCTAATATAAGAGTTAAAAGAGAATATTCCGTTAAAAATAGTATATAACTTTTATAAGTAAGGTAAAAAGAAAAAAGGGGCTACTACTAGTTATATAAGGACGCCCTAAGTACTTAATATATCCTTAGGCGCTAATATTAACTATAAGCTAGTTAGTAAAGTATTTACTAATAAGGTTACTAATAATATATTAAGGTCGAACTATAGTAAAGATAGCGCTAATAACGATATATACGACGCCGATATAATATTAGCTTTTAGCTAAAAGGGCGATAATAAAGGTAAGCTATTTATTATTAAAGAGGAATAAGTCTATTTAACTAAGGCGGTAAGGGTAATAAATAGACTACTAACGCCGGCCTTAGGTTCTAAGTAGCAGCGTTCTTACTTAGCTTTTTAATAGGACTTACTCTTTTCGATACTAACTATTATTTAGGCTATATCGTCGTTACTTATAAGAGCCTACTTCTTATAAGCTACTAAATACGTTTCTATAGCTACTTATTTTAGGAGCTAGGAGTTAGGTTATAAAACTATAAGACTATATATATACTAGTATATATAGCTATATAAAAGGGTTATAAGAGCTCTAAAACCTATTAATTTATATATCTATTCTTTATAGCCTTTTAAGTAAGCTCTACTATAACCTTACTATCTTTAACGCTTAAGGTAGGCTCTAGGGTAAGTAAGTAACTAGTAGGTTATTTATCTTTATCGTTAGTATATTATATAGCTATATTAAAGTATATAATATTAGCTATATAAGTATTAATAGGTTATTATAGCGAATTAATTACTATTAAGTTAAGGTATTATTAATTTTAGCTGCTTTAGTAAAAGAAGGACTTACGCTTAAAAATAGTAGGTTAGTAACCTTAGTATATAACCTTAGAGAGTATAAGCTAAAGAGAGAGCGTAAGCTAGAGAGGGAGTATAAGCTAGAGAGGGAGTATAAAATAAAAAGGGAGTATAAGATAAAGAAGGAATATAAAGTAAAGGGATATACCTTTAAGCGGGTATATATAACTAATAGTAATAAAAAGCGTTTATCTTAACCTTATAAGCGTTAAGAACCTCCTATATAGTTTTATATAGCGCTATATAAAGCTAAGTAGTACTTAAGTATATATTAGCTAGCCTATTAAATATTTATTTTATTACTAATAGTAGTAAACGGCTAATATATATAAGAGTCTTTAACTATTATAGGTTATAAGCTTAGGCTATAGCTTAAGCTATATAGTTATATATAGAGGGCTAGATCCTATATATATATATATAGGCTAGCTATATATAAAAGAGCTCTATATAGCTTATTAATATTATCTTATAAACGGTACCTATATATATACCTTTACTTACTTTATAATAGTATAAGCTATTAACTAATAGATTTAATAAATATCTCCTTAGAAAGGGTACCGCTTCCTTAAGTATTACGACTATAGTTAGTAGGCTATAAGAAAGCTAACTATATTTACGTAATAAGGCGGCTTAGAATAATAGTTAGGATAAGAAGTTACTTAGGCTTAGCTTACTTAGAGCGTATATAAGCTAAGTAAGCCTTATATAAATAGATTACTACTTAAGAGTATAGCTTATAAGTAAGCTATAGTAAGCTATAAAGGGGATTATAGCTAGGACTATAATTAAAGGATAGTCTTTATAAGTATATATAGCTACCTACTTTCACTCCTTTAGATAAATAGCTCTCTAGCTTTTAATATAGATCTTTATTATAATTTTATCTTTAATTTTAATTACTTAGTTATAGTCTATAGTTTATAACCTCTAACTTATTACTAACGTAATATATATATTATTACTTAGACTACGCCCTATTATATCTATTAATATAAACCCCCTTAATAGGTTTATCCCTTAGGAATAATACTAATTATTATACGTTAAAAGCGCTTATTTAGTATAATACCGCGTTACTTTAAGTAATATCGTAACTATTAATATACCTATATAGTAAGCTAGATTAACTAACTTTAGAGCTACTATATCGCCTTAAGATATAATATATAAGATTATTACCTTTCGATATAAGGTATAGTTACTTAAAAATAAAGGAGGTAATAGATAAGTTAAGGGCCTTAAAGAAGTAGTTAAACTAAAATAGCTAGGACTATTTAATAGTACTTATAGTATACTTTAAGACTTTCTTACTTAACTTAAGGCCTACTATTAGTTTTACCTTACTAAACTCTTAGACCTAGTTAAAAAGGTACTCTATATAGGAAATTATTTATTTAGAACGGTACTTACTTAGTTTAGACCTATTATAAGGGATTTTCTTAATAACTAACTAGTACGATAAGATAACGAGATAGATAAAGTCTTTATTAGTTTCTAAGGATTTAAAGAAGCTATTATAAAGGTATTTAAAATAACTAATAAAGAATAAGAAGCTAAATAGAAACTTTAAGAACTTTAATAAAGGATCTTAATATTAGATTATACTATAAAGTTCCGTTAAGTTACTTTAAAGCTTAATTAAGATAATAGACCTCTTATATTATGATTCTACGATAGGCTTAAAAAAGAAGTTAAGGACGAGCTTTATAAGGAAAATTAACTTAATAACCTCTTAGACTATATTATTATAATAGTATAAATTAATAATAGATAGTATATATAACGCTAAGAAAAGAAATAAGGAAGAGGAAACTAAAATCCTTCTTATAAGAATAGCTTTAACTAACGTACTAACTATAAAAAGAAGCGCGAAACTCCTATTACTTACGCTTATATAACTAACCTAAGTAAGATAGATCTAGATATAATATAGAAAAGTAAAGGAAAGTATTTTAACTATAAGAAACTTAGATATTACTCTAAGGAATATAAATAACCTTATAAGGAAAAGAAAACCTATTAAGTACTAGCCTTAAAAGGTAAGAAATACTTAAACGCTACTAATAAATAAGAACTAATATATAAACTTCTTAGTTAAACTATATACTATAATAATAAATATATAGTATACCTAAGCGATAAGAATAGTACTAAATAGTTCTTAAAGCTACTAAGGAAAACCTTTATAATAATATAATAAAGAGATCCTAAAATATAGAAATAAGTTAAATTTATAGAACTAAAATACCCTTATCTTAAAGGAATCTCTTAAGACTAGATTAAGAAAAATAGTAAATAGTTTTAAGAGGATATATAAAAGAAAATTCTATAATAATAATAGGTAGTTTATAAATAATATAATAAAGAAGATATAAATATAGCCCTTATATTTATAAAACTTAGATAATAACTTAAAGAGGAATAATAAAGTATTAATAATATAAGCTTTAAAGAATAAGAAATACCTAGAGAAATAAAAGATAGAATAAACTTATTCTACTACCTTTACTACTAAGGACAAATACTATAATTAGAGAATATACTTTATACTTTAAAGAATTTAAAGAAATACTTAAAATTAAAACCTAATAAATACCTTAAATTCTTATAGAAAACTAATAAGCTATATTAATTCGATATTAACCGGTATTATATAATAGAAACTATACTATAGCTATTACTATAGTTAATACCTTTATAGCTCTATAATAAGAATAGTAATTATAAGGAGAATTTAAAGATAATCTATAAATACTACTTACTTATAAGTACTATAAATATATTTTATAGATATTATATATTTACTTAAATTATATAATATACTTTTAAACGAAGGTATAATATAACGCCTTCTTAGTTAGGTTTAAGGGATAAGTACTTTCGAAACCCTATCTAAGTATAAAACTAAACTACTAGAAAATCGATTAACGCTACCTAAACGACTAAGTTATATTATTAGAACCTAATTATAATATACTACTTAAATACCGCGATAATTATAGTTTATTAATAAGATATCTTTTAAAGATATATAAAATCTATAAATATATTAAAATAAAGGAATAGTATAACGCTACTTACTTTAAAGTATCTAAACCCTTAATCTTTTAAAGACTTATATAATAAGTTAAATATAATAAAGAAGATTATAATAAGTATATATACTTAAACTATAGAATTTATAAATATAAAAAAGTATAAGTATAGTATAAATAATATAATAGTATACTAAGAGATTATTAGTAATATATATAAAGGCTATAAGCTATATTTAACTAAGGAAGAATCGATATAAAAATACTATATATAAAATAAAAAGATATAAAATAAAAACTTAACCTTTAATATAAAAATAAATATAATTATAAAGTATAGTATATAATTAACTATAAAGTAGTAAATATAAACGATATAGTATTAAGAAATAAGAAATCTTTAATTAGTTATAAGAAATTAATCTTTTAAGCCTTAATATAATACTATACGATAAAAAAATAAAGAAATAATATTAATAATAAATTAAAGAAGAATACTTAAATAAAATAAATAAAGATAAAGTAAAAACTAAGGTACGCTATCTATAAAAGGGCTATAGACTAGTACGATATAATAAGATTTAAGGACTTTATATATAATAATAGTAAGCTATAATAACTAAATAGTATTAAATATTTAAATCGCGGGATATTACGCGCGTATACTTTTAGACTATAATATAATAGGTAATTACGTTTTACCTAAAGTTATTAATTATTACCGACTTATATAGAGATATAAGAAAGATCTATATAAACTTATAAATATTAAAGGAGAGGCCTTTAACTATAATAATAGAATTATTAATATAGAGATTAATTACCTTAATATTAATATCTAAGGCTATAATAAATAAGTTAACTTTAATATTATAGATATTAAAGAATACGACCCTATATTAAGACTTTTATAGCTATAAGAGAGCAACCTATTAATTAACTAGAAAACTAGCTAGCTATATTAAAATAAAGATATAAGTTTCTAGGACTAATAGATTTAAAAGAAAGTAAAATTTTATAATAATTTAGCTACTAAATAAGATAAAAGGGATAACTATTTAAGTAAATTATTATAGGCTTTAGCGATATAAATAAAAATAGTAACTAAACTAGCGGATATAAAATCGATTAATAAGACCTATATACTAACTAATATAGCTATATAACCTAGTATCTAATATAAATAGAATAAAGGATATAATATAAAGATATAAAGAGTTATTACTACTTTAAGGAAAGACCTTAAATAAATTAATAAAGAGCTTAAGTTAAGAGAAACTAGCTCTTAAAAGAAAGAATAAAGCCTATAATATAGAATAAAGAATATCCCTTAGAAATACTAGAAATATAATAAACTCTTTAAGGAAGAACTTAAGATAAGGTTACTTAAATATAGCTAATAGGACTACGAAATTTATCTTAAGGATAAAATAACGCCGACGTTTTATAAGATTTATAACTTAAACGAAAAGTAACTATAAACGCTATATAACTACCTTAATAAGAATCTATAAAAGGGATATATATAAACGTTAATATCTAAAGTAAGCTACTTAGTTATATTTATTTTAAAGAAAAATAATAAGCTATAACTAGTTATTAACTATAGACGCTTAAATAATATTATAATAAAGGACCGAGTACTATTACTACTTATATTAAAACTATAAGATCGACTATATAGTAAAAAATAGTTTATAGCCCTTAATCTTAAAGGCGCTTATAACTTAATATATATAAAAAAGGGATATAAATAGATAATAGCCTTTAAAATAAAATTTAAACTATTTAAATATCTAGTAATACTATTTAGACTTATAAATATACTAGCTACCTTTTAATAGATAATTAATAATATCCTACGTAAATACTTAGATATCTTTATAGTAGTATACTTAGATAATATCCTAATCTTCTTAGATACCTTAGAAGAATATAAAGAATATATTTATAAGGTACTTTATATACTTTAAAATATAAAGTTATTAGTTAAGCTAAAGAAAAGTAAGTTCTATATATAGGAAGTTCTCGTAAAGAGAGATATAAGAAGTATATAAAAATATATAAAGGTAAAATTAAAAGTAAGGGGTCGGATAGGTAGGGTAGAGAGATTTAATTCTTATAGGAGTAGTAATTATAGTAGGGGAGTAATTATTATATTGCCTTAATTATCCTTCTTTCCTCTATCTAACGCCTTTCTTTATACCCGTCTAGTATCTTAATTAATAAAGAAGATCCTACTTAAAGAAGCTACTAATATCCTTTTAACTACCGAGCTTTTTACCGGTTTTTCCCCTCCTTTCTAGCCGTTACCGGTATATCCGTCTTATCTCTCGCTACCTCTATAGGAAGCTATCGCTACTTCTACTTCCTCTTATACCCCTACCCTCTTCTCTATACCTCTTTTTAGCTCCTTCCTTAAAACCTATTTTTTAGCTTCCTAGGTCCCTCGTGCTAAGGGAAATCTCTAAGAACTACGAAATTAAGCTACGCTTCGCGATAGAAGTAAACTTCCTTAGATATATAATCTTACTAAGAGAGATATAAATATAGTAAGATAAAATTAACTTAGTTAAAGAATAGCTAACGCTAAAGAATATTAAGGATATATAAAGTTTCCTAGGATTTATAAATTACTACTAATAATTTATTAAAGATTTTAAAAAGATTATAATACTACTATATAACTTAATAAAGAAGGAAAAAGGATTTATATAGGACGATAAAGCTAATAAAGCTTTTAAATATATTAAAACTATAATTATATTAAAACTAGTTTTAACTACCCTTAATCTAAAACTATAAATCGAACTAGAAACCGATATATTAAACTTTACTTTAAGAGTATAAATTAAATAAATAGATAATAAAAGAAGACTATAACTAATTATATTTTACTTAAAAAAGCTATATAGTATAGAACTTAACTACCTTATTAACGATAAAGAATTCCTTATAATTATTTAAGCTTTTAAGGAATTTCGATACTACCTCCTTAAAAGTAAATATAAAGTTAAGGTCTATATAGATTATAAGAATATCTTATACTTTATAATAATATAATAGTTAAACGGATAATAGATCTAATAGGCTAAATATCTATTAGAATTTAACTATAAAATAATCTATAGAAAAGTAATAGAAAACGGTTAAGCTAACGCCCTTAGTTAATAAAGTAATTATAATATAAGAGTACTTATAGTAAAAGGATAGCTCCTAGAAATTAATAAAAATAAGAACTACTAATAATAATAGCTAAATATAATATTTAAAGTATAACCTAATAACTTAATATACTAAAAGATCCTAAAATAGATAAAAGAATATAAAGTATTAAACGGATATAATATAAAGTATTTAGAAGTTTTAATATATAAAAATAAAATCTAGATACTATTAGAATTATAAGATAAAGTTATATAAGATATATATAAATATCTAATATATAGATACTTAGGAATCTAAAGATTAAATAATAATATAACTTCTTATAGCTTAAGGAAGTAGTATAATAAGTTATTAAAGAATATAAAATTTATATATAAAGTAAAGCTAAATAATATAAACTATATAGAGAATTATAACCGTAGTTAGTACTAGAGAAACTATAGGATTCGATAGCTTTTAATTATATTATAAAGCTACTACTATTAAAAGAACTTATAACTAACGTTAAGTATAATAGTATATTTATTATTACTAATAGACTAATAAAGTATAGGTACTTCTTACTATATAAAGAAATACGTAATATAAAAGAGCTAGTATATATATTCCTACGAACTATTATTAGTAATTATAAACTATTAAACGAGATTATCTTTAATAAAGGAAGTATATTTATAGCTAAGCTTTAGTAAGCTCTTATAGTATAATTAGGGACGAAATATAAGCTTAGTATAGCTTATTACTTATAAATAAATAGATAAATAAAACGACTTAACTAAACGCTTAAATAATATTTACGATACTATATTAGCTATAAATAAAACGATTAAGTTAAATAGCTACTAATAGTATAACTAGCTTATAATAGCTTAGTAATAAAAATAACTAAGCTCTTACTAGTATATACTAATTATAAATATAACCTAGAAGTATTTAAGGTTACTTAATAAGGACTATAAGCGGAACGAGCAATACTATAAGTAGATTAGCTATAAAAATTATATAAAGAAATATAATAAGAACTTTAATTTATTAAAGAACGAATATCTACTTATTATAATCGGAAAAGATTATAGGGACTAATCTTTTAAGAGGGAGATATAGTCTACCTTATATAATAAAATATTAAAATAAAACGACTAAGTAATAAATTAGATTTTAAGAAACTTAGACTATTTAAGGTTAAGAAAACTATTTTAAAAGTTAACTATAAACTTTCGCTACTAATAATAATACGGATATACCTAATATTTTATATCTTATTATTAGAACTAGTACTATAAAACGCTAAACTATAAGATAAAATTAAAGTTAACGATAATTAAGAATATAAAGCTAAATAAATACTAGATATAAGAAAATAAGGTTAGTAATAAGAATACCTTATTAAGTAAAAGGGATATAGACTAAAAGAAAATACCTAGGAACTACTTAAGTACTTAACTTACTATAGTTCTTTACTTTAATAGTTCTACTAGTAAAATCTACCTTAGGTATTATAAAATTGCTTAACGAACTAATAGTATTCTAATTAATTATATTAAATCTACTTATAGATTAAATATTAACTACTACTTTAGATTCTTAGCGCTTAGCCTCGTTAAGGTTATCTAAAGAATAAAGGCCCTAATAGACTATCTTAGTACCCTTTATCTTTAGCTAGCGCTTTTAATAGTAAGGCTGCGCTAAACGAGCTAAGGCTTTATTTAGGTCGGCTTAAGCTTTTAATATTTACTCCTTAGTAATTTCTTCTTCTTTATTTAATTAATCGGACTTTAGATTTATTTAGGATACTGGGAAATATATTAGCTATAAATAATAAGTGGGATAATAAAGTTACCTATAAGAGCTAATCGCTATGCCTAACGTATCGTAGGAACGACCTTACTATATATATTTAGTATACTTAAAAGATTTCTCTAGTATTTTATAGCGGAAGCTACGCAATAAATAAAAAGAATATAATATAACGTTAAAACTAAGACGATTAATAGACTTAGCTAAATAAATATACTTAAGGGTCTTATAAGAACGATCCTTTAATATATAACTAAATATACTATTAGTAGTATATCTTAAGGGATAGAAAGGACGAAATAAGGAATATATATACGCGCGATAAGGGTATATTTATATATAGTGGCTAAAGTAGTAGTAGGTCTTATAAATAAGACTAAAAGGAGAGAGATATTATATTATAACTATAGTTAGCAGGCTATAAAAGAGCTAGCTATGTTTATATAATAAGGCGGCTTAAAATAATAGTTAGGATAAGAAGTTACTTAAGCTTAGCTTACCTAGAGTATATATAAGCTAAGTAAGCCTTATATAAATAGATTACTACTTAGGAGTATAGCTTATAAGTAAGCTATAGTAAGCTATAAAAGGGATTATAGCTAGGACTATAATCTAAGGATAGTCTCTATAAGTATATATAGCTACTTACTTTTACTCTTTTAGATAGATAGCTCTCTAGCTTTTAATATAGATCTTTATTATAATTCTATCTTTAATTTTAATTACTTAGTTATAGTCTATAGTCTATAACCTTAAACTTATTACTAACGTAATATATATATTATTACTTAGACCATGCTTTATTATATCTACTAATATAAACCCCCTTAATAGGTTTATCTCTTAGGAATAATACTAGTCGTTATATTAAGGGAGTACCTTACTACTTCCTAAGTAGATAGGAAGTATTATAGCTATCCTAAAAGCGATTAAAAGCGTAACGGCTAGTAAGAAAAATATAGTTCTCGCTATACTAAGGGAGCTATCTATAAGACTAGCGTTAACCCCTACGACTTCTATAATACTAGTTATAATAGCAGTGTCGTAAAGACTATTACGCTACGTAGGTAAAAGTAAAACGCGCGCTTTAATAGGTACGCTATAAATAATATATATCTAATAACCGCGTCTTTTAATATACCCTCTTAGGGATCGTAGCTCTACTAGGAGCCCTAGACCTTATAGCTTAAAACGCGGGAGTCGAATACTAAGCGCTACGCTAATAACCTAAGGAAATCTAAGAGAGGTAGTTATCTATAAGGGATTAAATCCTATACCGCGCGTAGTTACTAGAAGTTATAGGGGTAGTATACTATCCCCTCCTAGGCTTATAGCTATCGCGAAGACTATTACGCTATATAAGTAAAAGTAAAACGCGCGCTTTAATAGGTACGCTATAAATAATATATATTTAATAACCGCGTCTTTTAATAAGCGGTACTATTAATATAAAAGCCGCTTTCTTAGCTAACTTAGGATAATAAGCTTAAGTCCTTTTACTTCTTCCTTAGCCGGCTATAAATAAGGTTTATAATAAATAAGAAATAGGGCTTAAATAGCTATTATAATATAGTATAGTATTCGCTCCTTTATACGCTATTAAAGCCTTAAATATAGCGGATCTTTAGATTCTAAGATAAGGGCGGCCTTAAGGGTAAACGTAACTTATAAGACTTCTTTTAATACCTTATATATATATTCGGTAACGTATAAAAGTAGGAGAAAGTATAGGATAGGCTATAGACCCTTAAGTAAAGGGATAGGTAAACCTTTAGTAAATTCCTCCTTAACTTTAAAGAGACGCTCTTATAAGTAGCGGGAACTATAGTATAAAAAGATAACGTAAAGCTTATATAATTATAGAACTTAATTACGCTAGCTCTATAAAAGCTACTTATCTTTATAAATATACTTACTAACTATAGTAAGTATATAAGCCGGTTAATAAAGGTAGTATAAGGCTATAAGTAAACGCTATATTTCTAAAAGCTTTATAGGTATATACTATATAATAGTAATAAGATTACTGCCCTTTTATAAAAGGAATAGCTAACTATTAATACTAATAAAGATACCTTAATATTAGCTACCTATATAAACTAAGCTAAATATAGTAAGAAGTTATTATTAAATATCCCTTATACTATCCTATACTCTAAGTAGTAGGCGAAGTAAGTAATAAGTAAGGAAATTAAGAAAAAGAAGGCTAATAGCTACTACTTATATTATAGCGTATCTATATACTTTATATCGAAATACCCTTTTCTTTTAGCTAAACGGCCTATAGTAGTTTAAGTAACGAAGATAGAACCGCTCCTTACCTTAAACGATAAAGAGGACTCCGCGCCCTTAGGCCTAGAGGAAAAAGTATAGCTCTAAAATAAAAACAGGCTCTAGAGCCTTAATTACTAGTACTAGTAAAAGAGAAAGAAGAGTTATCTACCTATATAAAAGAGGAGCTTCCTTTAATATAGGTTATAATTAATAACTCTTTGCCTATCGCCGTTTTTATAAATAAGGGCTATTAATACTACGCTATAGTTAATAAGGCGCTTATAGAAGAAATATAAGTACTAGTAAAGAAGATCGCCCTAAGGTAAGTAAAGGGCGCCTTAAGCGTAATAAAAAGTATAGTAATTAAGGGTATTATATAGCTAGCTATAAAGGTTAATAGTTACTATAAGCTTATTATAGCCTATATAATCCCTTAACTAAAGTTTCCCTTTATCCTTAGGAAACCTTAGTTATTATATATAAAGTTATACTTAGTTTTATACTAAAAGAAGCTATAGTTTAGGCCTATATAATAGTAGGTCCGCTATAATAATAGTTTTATAAGTATTAAACTAGGTATATAAGCTTTATACTTCGCCTAAAAAGTCCTTACCTCTATCTTTATAAGAACTATATAATAGGTAAAGCGGGAGGAAGGCTAGGTAGCGGCTAATATAGCGGTCTATATAGTTAGCTTAGCGGATATCGATAAGGCCCTTTAAATAAAAAAGCTAAAGTCGCTTTTTAAGCTATAGTAGTAAATACTAAAGCGCTTTTATAACCTCCTCTTACTATTTAAGTCCTAAGAAGTAAATAAGCTTAACCTATATAAGCTTAAGGTAAACTATAGGATTATACTTTATACTAATAAAAAAGGGTAAGAACCGCTTATACTATTTAGACCGCTATATAATATATTATATATAAAGCTACTAGTACTAAAGAAAACGCTAAGGGACTTCTTAGATAAGGGTTTTATTTAAGTAAGTAGCTTTAAAGTAAGAGCGCCGGTCCTATTTATATATAAACTAAAGGGCGGGATATAGTTCTATTATAACTATAGGGCTTTAAACGTAATTATAAGGCTAGACCGCTACCCTTTACCCTTAATTTTAGATACGCTTTATAACCTCTTAAAGGTAAAGTAGTTTATAAAGCTAGATATAAAATAGGCGTTCTATAAGGTATAGATCTTAAAAGGTTATAAGTAAAAGATAGCGTTTTATATATATTATAGCTTATTAAAGTAGCTTATAACGCCTTTTAGCCTTTTAAAAGCGCCCGCTACCTTTTAGTATTATATTAATAATATACTTTAAGACTTCCTTAATAAGTTCGCCTCTATATATATAGATAATATCCTTATTTATATAAGTAGCTCTTATAAGGACTATATATAAAAAGTATAAAAGGTCTTAAAGCGCCTTTAACTTTATAAGCTTTACCTTAACCTAAATAAGTATAAATTTAGGGTTAAGAGGGTTAAGTACCTAGGCTTTATTATTTATATAAGCGTAGGTATATAGGTAGATCTTATAAAGATCTAGGCGATTTAAGACTAAGCGGCCTTAACTATATAAACGGGCGTATAAAGCTTCCTTAAGTTTATAAATTATTATAGGATATTTATTAAGGGCTTCTCTTATATTATAATGCCCTTAAATAATATTACTAAGAAGTAGACCGCTTTTTATTAAGGGCCTATATAAAAGGGAGTATTCTATACGCTTAAGGACCTATTCTTATAAGCCTTAGTACTACTTTAGTAGGACTTTAACTAGTCTATATTAATTAAAGTAGACTATAATAGCTAGGCACTTAAAGGAACGCTCTCTTAAAAAGTAAATAAGTAAAAGTAATTAATAGTATTTTACTTTTATAAGCTAACCTTAGTAAAGCGGAATTATACTATTTATAATAAGGAAATACTAGCGATTATTAGCTACCTTAAGTAATAGTAAGTAGAGCTCTAGAGCTATAAGAGCTTTAAGGTTCTTATAAACTATAAGAACCTTAAGTACTTTATAACCCGCTAGTACCTCTTAAAGCGGTAAGCCCGCTAAGTAAAGTATCTCTTACGCTTTAACTTCTTAATTAAGTACTAGCTAAAGCGGGACTTTATAGTCTTAGATATACTTTTTTAAAGGGATTAAGACCGGCCGATAAGGGTAGATATTAAGGCGCGGGATCTATAGCTTATCTTATAAGAGGCGCTATAAACTTATATAAGAGCTTCCTTAGTAAAGGGAGGCGCGGTACTAATAAATAAGCTTTCCCTTATACCTTTACCTTAGTTTAGTAAGGAGGGATAGACTAGCCTAAGGGCGTATACGGCGTAAGTATTTTAAGATAAGGTCCTTTAACGCTTATAAGATAGGATATTATCTCTATACTATACCTATAAGAGTATATACCGCGCTATTAAGTTTAGCGCTTAATACCTCGATTTAAAGCTAAAGCTAAAGGTATAAGTAGCTAACTATTATATTAACTTATAGGGGCATTTACGTTAGCGGGAGAGACTATAGGTACTAGGCGCGCTATATACTATAAAAGCTAAGGAAAAGGATAGACCGCCGGAGCTAGATAAATAAAATAAGCTTTAAGGGAAGCTAGTCTAGCTTATTTATAACTATAGTATTATAGGCTACCTAGGTTAGTAAGGTATAGTAGTAGGCCTTATAAGGGATTTTTACTAGCCCCTCCTATAGTACTATATTAGCTGCTTCCTTTATAACTATAATATCTATAGCTATATTAAGATTTAAAAACTATAGCTTAAAGGGCTACTTAAGTAGCTTTTAGTACCTAACCGGTTTTATATATATATATAAATAGACTTTATAATAGACCTTTTACTTATAAATAGTAGTAACCGCTATATATAGGTAATTAAAAACTAGCTTAGTAAATTAGTAATACTAAAGCTAATACCGTTTATAGATATAAAAGCTTATATAAAGCGCTTCCTATAGTACTAAGCTTACTTATATAGCTAGCTAACTTTTATTATAAGTAATAAAGGATTAAACTAAACTAGCTACTTTTAATAGTACCTATACTAGCTACTTTAAATTATATAGCTACTTAGCACGGCTTATTACCTATAAACTAATAAGGGACTTAAGAGGATTAACTAGGAAGTATAAGTATATTTATAAGTAATAGTAGCCTATAACTAAGTAGACTAAGACCGCTAGCTCCTTATAGCCTAGCTCGCGTTAAATAGTAAACTATAGGCCTTTATTAAGATAGCCCCCTTCTTTACTATATATAGCTTTAAGCCGCCCTCCTTAATCTTATTCGCTATAAATATAGTAATAAAGTAATATAGTAGTTTATTACTAGAGAGCCGCGCTTTTATATTTATATAGAAGCTATAAGAAACTATAAAATACTATTAATCTATAATAGCTACCTTAGTATAAGATTAAAAGCGGTATACTAATAAGACTAAGGCCTTAGTAAATAAGTTTATAGTAAGAGATACGGTATAGCTTAACCTTTATAACTATAAGTTAGCGCGGCTAAAGAAAAAGCTAGACTAGCTATATATAAAGTTTATAGTATAAAGGGTTATTAGCTTATAGGTAGTAAAGCTCGATAATCTTTTAATATAGGTCTATAATAAGATTAATTTTAACCTCCTTTATTAAGCTTCCTTTAACCTACTACTTAGATAGGAAGTAGTAGACGCTTAACCGCTTACTATTAAGGTAGAGGGGGATAATAAATTTAAGGTTAAGGAGATATAAGCTATATACTAAAAGAATATTAGCTAAGGAAAACGCTAAGAGGTCATTATAAAGTAGTATAGGTACCTTAACTTAATATAAGAACCTATATATAAGTTTATAGGAGCTATAGCCCTCGATAAGTTTAAGGCCCTATATAGCTAGGAGATAAAAATAATAAACTAATAAACTATTAGTAGTAGCTTAAGCTAAGACTATAAAGTAAGTAAAGTAAAGGGGGTAGTTATAGTAATATAAGTATAATAATATAAGTAGAGATAAAAATAGCGTTTATTATAAAGTAAAGCCCTTAAACTACCTAAGCTTATTCTTTATTATTATCGTTACCTTTATTATTATTATTATTATTATTATTATCCTTATTAGCCTCTTCCTTCTTATTAATAGTAGTAGCGCTCTTTAAAGCGCTAAGGCGGCCCTTTAAGCCTATAAGCTAGTTAGCGGCGGCGGCGGCTCTAAAGGTAAAGGGGCAGCGGCTAGCGTTAGCGGCGGCGGTAAGGGCGGTAGCGGTAGTAGAGGCGGGCATAGCTAAGGGGACCGCTAATAAGGTAAAGAAGGCGGTATCCTTAGCGCTAGGTATATTAAAGGTAGAAGTAGGGAAGTAAAGGAGTAAGGACTTACTTAGGTATAAGGACCTACCGCTTAAGGGTATAGAGGTTATAGTATATAGTAGCGGCGGCGGTAAGGCGCTTCTTAGTAGCCCCCTATACCTACTTATATAAGCTAGCCTTCTAAGCCGACGCCGTAGTAAGTAGGATAGGAGGCGCCGCTTTATAGGCGTAGCTAGCGCGTATATACTAGTAGCAGCTACCGCCGCGGCGGCGCCCGACCTAGTTAGAGTAGTTAAGCTCTTATAATATATAACGTATATAAAGGGCTAAGCGGGCAGCGCTAGCCTATACTTAGCGCTTATACTATAGGAGGTTAGCGGAAAATATTTATTATACTTACTTAACTATAGACTTATAGGGATAGTAGAGATAAAAGCGGGGGCTAAAGGGCTAGGCGTTATAAGTAGTAGTAAGGATAGCGTTATTACCTTAAAGGGCGATATAAGGGTAGCTAGCGTAGTAGAAGTATAAGCGGCGGCGGTAGGCGCGGTAGTAAGGGCGCGGGTAGGAGTAGCGGTAGCTATAGAGCTATCGTCGGCCGCGGCTAGTATAGCGTTAACGAATAACTCTATACGGTTTAAAAAGAAGGAGGCGAGAGAGGGAGAGGTAGATATATTTATTATAGAAGTTAGTATAATAAAATATAGCTTCTTACTTTATAAGGTAGGGAACTTACTAGTTAAAGTTATTATTATTATTAGGGCTATTTATAAGAATATACCCTTATATTCTTATTTTACTATTATAAAGAAATAATAGGTATAGGGAGGCTCTATAGAATAAGCTAGTAAAAAGAGGCTCTATAATATAGTTTAAGGGAATAACTATTAAAGATAAAGACCTCTACTAAATATCTATACCTTCCTTTAAGAAAGGCGGGTTAAGATAAGCCTATCTTAATAAAATAAAATATATATAAAATGCATAAGTTAATTATAAGTATAACGGATACCCTATTGCCTATTTTAGCCTAGCGGTTCTAAAGATATCCGCGATACGAGAATAGGTAGGGCATAGAATATTTTAGTTAAATCTACTACTTATACTAAAACCTATAGTCTTACGTTAACTATTATATTATAATTAGACTACTTACTAAGTTAGGAAGATATACTATAAATAGAGCTTTTTAAGCACTATAGAATATACTAAAAAGCTAACTAATTAGTTTACTAGTAGGCGAGTAATAGTCTATAAAAGATAAAGGATTTCCTTAAGAGTAGTAAATAAGAATAAGTAAGTTTATAAGTATCTTTTATAACGCTATTCTTTTAATATATTATTTAGCTCCTTATATACTTATTATAAATTCCGGACGAAATCCTACCCTATACTCCTTCGACCGATCTTTCCGCTTACGTTATTAATTACCTAATCCTACGCTTATTACTTATACCTTTTTATACTATTATTACTACTATAGCTATTACTATAAGTATATATTAATAGAGCGGCTTATATAGCTAGGAATAAACTAATACCTTAAGCGGAGCGGAACTTACCTATTACTACTACTACTATAGTTAAAGAAAGAAGAGAAAGAAAGGAAGAAAGAAAGGGGGGATACTACTTTATATACCCCTAAGTAAAGGAGGCTACTTAAGGCTAAGGGGACGGGTAACTTAAGGCTTATATAGGTCCGGGCCGGCCGCCGGCTACTTAGGGGCGTATATAATAGGTTACGCCCCTATTTAAATAGCTAGCCGGCTAATAAGTATAGAGCTAGGTTCTAGCTACTTAAGCTAATAAGTATAGGGATAATAAGGCTAGTAAGGCTAGTATAATTAATAGGAAAGGGTAGGGTAGAGCTAATAGTATAGGCTTAATAGTATAGAAGCTATTAATAAGGTAGCGCTATACTACGCTTAAGGGAAGGTATTATATAAGAGTCTTTAACTATTATTAGTTATAGGCTTAGGCTATAGCCTAAGCTATATAGTTATATATAGAAGGCCGGATCCTATATATATATATATATAGGCTAGCTATATATAAAAGAGCTCTATATAGCTTATTAATATTATCCTATAGATAGTACCTATATATATACCTTTACTTACTTTATAATAATATATAGTAAGTATAAAGTTACTATTAACTACTAAGCGCTAGCTTATAAGGTCTTAAGGTATATGAGCAAAAGCGGAATTTTGGGAAATCAAGAAATCACGTAAGACTACGTGATAGAGGGGAAGAAGGAGTATAAGGTAGGATTTTCAACGGAATTTATTGGTAGTGTATTGGTGTGTGGAAGAGGTGTTGAAGTTGATGATTTTTTATCTATCTACCAGCGGACATGCTGTCTTATATAGACAATTGTAGCTGAACGGAAGAACCTTTCGGGACCAGATTTAGGCTGCCGTATAGCCCTGAGACTGAGGAATTCCGTGATATCTCGAGTGAATCTGGAAGTGTCTTGGTTCTACTGATATTCGTGTTTAGAGGAGGTTGGTCGTGCCGGTGTTCTTGAGAGGTCTTAGCTAGCATTCCAAGCTAGCTCTGTTCCTTCGATTCCCGATTGTACGATAACCGGCAACCCGTTTAATGCATAATGACATGCAAAATGACGAGCGATTCTTGCTCTATAGGATGAGATTTTGTCTATAATTAATATACTACTTATTGGCTTATATAATCGGGAGAGTATATTATAGCTGCTTTATTTATAGTAGGAACACCGTTCCTTATATAAGGCGCTAGTAATAATAATACGCGGTTATTAGTAATTACTTAGCTATAAGTTTCTATTAATTAAGGGCCG
Organism: Hirsutella rhossiliensis; assembly: GCF_020360975.1. NCBI lineage: Eukaryota > Fungi > Ascomycota > Sordariomycetes > Hypocreales > Ophiocordycipitaceae > Hirsutella > Hirsutella rhossiliensis. Next base: position 2,287,866 of record NW_025408678.1, on the reverse strand, counting down.
CTAGTAACCTATAAGCGTTAGTTATTAATACTTTAAAGGGACTAGTAACTTTTAAGCGCTTAGCTATACGCTATTAGTAATACCTATAAGCGAGGTACTAGTAATTATTATAAAGTAAGGTTTAGTTACTAGTAACTAATATAATATTAAGCGTTTAGTTACTAGTAATAAGAGACCGGTCCCTTATAAGGCTTATTAATACTTTTTAAGAATAAGCTTATATATTTTTAGTAACCGCTTAAGCGCTCTATCTACTAAAAAAAAAGCTATTAATAATAAGAGACCGGTCTTTTATAAGGCCCGCTAATACCTTTTTAGAATAAGCTTAAGAGTATAAGAAGTATAGCGGCTAGCTTATAAAATAAAATAATAAGCTTAATATAAGTACTTATCTTATACGCTTAATACCTACTTAATATATATATAGTAGGTAGTAATAAAGCTTTAAGTAGGGTATCGCGTAATAGCCTTAGGGTTATAGGCTATTATAAAGGCCCTTTTAAGTGTTTTTTTAAAGGAAAAAAAAGAAAGAAAAGAGTATAAGTATAGGTGCTAAATAGTAAGCTATATATATAATTAAGAAACTATTTTATAAGCGCTAGGAGCGTCTATATATAACTATTCTTTTTTTGCTTTTTAAGGTTAAATATACTCTATATATATATTAGCTTATAGCTAGACCCTATATTAGATAGGGAGAACTAACTAACCCTACCTTTAAGATCGCGATAAGGCCTTTAAGGCTTATAAATATAACCGCGTAGGGAGGATAAGGGAGGAAAGAAAGATAAGTTATCCTTTTTCGTTTAATACTATAGAGATTAGGAAAGTATTAATATATAGGAAATAAGATATAAAGAAAAGGTAAGTTAATATATCTATAATTATATACTAAGTAATAAATCTATTATATACCTTAAGGAAAGAGAGCGAAAGATATAAAACGAAAATAGGTTAATAATATAATTATAATAAAATATAGCTTACTATATTATATACTAAGATAAGAATCCTAACTAAGTAAAAAGAGGTAGTAGTATAGATAGATATATAAAATTTAACTTACCTTATTTAAGTATACTTAGATAATAAGTTCCTTTATAATAGTAATAGCCTTAAAGGTTAAGGGTAGCTATATAAGGCTTAGATATCTTACTAAGCTTAAGTTTTCTATAGTTTAAGGAAGACCTTTTAAGGGACTCCCTTAAAGGTATAGTAAATATAATATATAGTATTACGCTATTTAAATTAGATTATAAAGAGTGCTTAGTTATATAGTATAGTATTATCCGGTATATAAGCTATAAATAATAATAAACGATTAAGAGTGCCCTATAGCTTTAGCCCTTAGTAACCTTTTAATCTAAACCTAGCTTAATATATATATAAGGCCGCTTATAACCTAGGTATATAAAAGGAAGAAGCTCCTACCCTATTATAGAAGTTTAGCTAGCTATATAGCTTATAGCTAGTATATAAGGCGTAGCTAGTATAGACTATTAAGTAGCCTAAGCTTAGTTAACTTAGTTAAAGATAGGGCGGAAGAAAGACCTTTAAGTTCCTTAAGGTATAGGAGACTAGTCCTTAAGGGCCTATTATAAAACCTTTAGAACGGCCCTTTTAGTTTATAGATCTAATAAAGGTCTATAGTTATAGCGCGGAAGTAGTAGTATTAAGGGGGCTTATAAAGTCGGGCTTAAGGAGCGAACTATATATCGCTAGGGGGGGTAGGAAGGAGGACGCGAAAGGAAGAACCTTTAAAACCTTCCGTTCCTTAAGTAAAGGCATAAGGATAGGGCGGAAGAAAGACCCTTAAGTTCCTTAAGGTAAAGGGGCTATTATAGACCTAAGCGCTAAGGGTATTACGCGCGCTATTATATAATATTACTACTTTTATCCTTTATATAATAAAGCTATATAATATCTTTTTCTTACTTCCTTACGCTAAATCTTATATCTAAAACTAACGTATTCTACTTTTTTAATAAAACCTTATTTTAGAGAATATTACTTAGCTTAATCTCGATATAAAACTATTAGTAAAATATTATATTAATATATATTAAAATAAAAGGGTTATATAGCTAGGTTTAAGATATATATTCTTTCTTTAAAGGGGTAGTCTAAAGGGGCTATTTATATAAGAGGTCTTAAGGACTTTTAAGGACCTCTTAAGTAAGGAGCTTTACTAGCTATATCTACGTATAAAGGGGTAGCCTTCCTTACTTAAGAAGTCTTTATATATTCTTACTATATAGGCTAGGGATCCCTTTTCTAGGTCCCTCCCTAACGTAGTAGCCCTAGTCTATTAATAGAAACCCTTATAAGGGCTATAGAGAGTACTAAGACTAAGGCTAAGGAAATTTTAAAGCCTTATATAATTAATACCTATAAGTATAGTTATATTTTAAAGTAAAGAGGAGAAAGCTTAGCTACTATTTTTATAAACTTTACTTTATAGATATATTATATAAGAATTCGGTTTATACTATCTACCTTCTATAAAGTAGGATACTATTAATAGACTATTATTCTAGTACTTATAAGGTAAGGGAGTATAGAAAGTAATAAAGATATATAATCTAGCTAGAAAGAAGCGGCTATAGGGCCCTATTTATACTATAGTTAAGGGGACCCTTAAGTAACTTATATTAGTACTAAACTAGCCCTATATATAAGGTTTTTATAGGTCCCTAATATATAGTCTTATAATAATCCTTTAAGTAGCCCTCCTTTAATCTTTTAAGTAACCTATTAATAGCAGTGCCTATACTAGCTAATAGATACTACTTACTTCTTTAATACTATATATAGACTAGGTTAAGTTTCTAGCTAAGACTTAAAAGAAACTTTATAACGGTAAAAGATATTATACTTATAAATCTTAAGTAAATAACTTTAAAAGCTATTTATATCGCTAAAGGAAATATTTTTTAATTTATAATTTAGCTCTAAATATATTATAAACTATACTTTAAGGCCTTATAAATACTAAGAAATAAAATAATCTCTTACTCTATAAGTAGAAAAATACTTATAAGACCTTTTAGTTTAAAGTGCTATTTTATCCTAAAAATATATAAAGTACTAGTCCTTACTATATATTTTTAGAAAGTTAACTATAATATCTTTAACTATTATTTTTAGTAAGCGAGACTTAATTTTCCTTCTTAGTATAACTATTATATATATTATATAAAGCTAGTATTTTAATCTTATCTTATTATTACGTTTTATTATATTAGCGTAAATAAGTTTAGCTAAAAGTCTTTTTTCTTTTAAGCTATAAGATTACTAAGGTTACTAAGATCCTAGCTTTAAGTCTAGGAAAGAGTAGCTCTTATCCTTAAGTTAGGTATTAATCTCTATAATATAAATTATATTAAAGAAATTATCTCTTATATTAACTTTAGCTAGTTTCTATAAGTATAACCTTATTAATTATACTTTATTCTCTATAGTATAATATATCTTAAATAGCTATATACTAGCTTCCTTAGCCTCTTTAATTATTCCTAACTTATAATAAACCTCCTTACTAAGAGAATCGCGAAGACTAATAAGACTAATAAGTATAGGATTTATCTTAATCTTTCTTAGCTTAATAGTACTATCGTTAGGTAGTGCCCTAGGATTAGTATACTAGCTTATATAGCTAGCTGCTTTTAATAACGCCTTATTTAAAGGGCGTTCTAAGAACGCTACTATTATATTATACTAAACTCTTTAATTAATATAGGCTTAGTAAGTTACTACGTTAATATTATATATAACTTACTATAGTTATACTTACGTTATAGTACCTAGAAAGGTTAGCGAATAAAGCTATATACTAACTTAATTATATACTTTTAACCGCTTTTCTTAACCCTTAGCGAATATAGTATAGATTTAAGATCTATATAAAGCTTATTACGAGCCCTAGTCTCTATAAATAGTAGAGATAGGTATAGTAATAAAGCGCTTTAGTTTTAAACGTATAGACTACTTTATTATTTATTAATATAGCTTACTAAAATATTAGTATATCTCTTATACCCTTCTACTAACGAAACTTTAAAGAGTATTATAAGGATAGGACTTTAATTTAATAAAAGTTTTCTACTTTCTAGATATTCGCTTTAAATACTTAGTTAAGAAGTATAAGGGCTAAAAGATAAAGTATAATATTAAATAATAAGTCGTCGACCTTATAAAAGATAAAGGTTTTTCTAAGAACCTAATATAAGCTAGGGTTAGTATAAGTACTAAGGAGTTACTTATAGGTTTTCTCTTTATTCTTATCTTTTTATATACCTAAGCGTTACCTTTATAGCTAAAAGATCCCTTCCTCTCTCTAGGTTTTTAAGGAGGAGTAGCTAGATATCCCTATAGTAAATTATCTTAAAATTATTATCTTTTAGGTTAAATTTATCTATATAGTTTTCCTAAGTCGCTTTATCTTTATAGCTAAAGTAGTAGTCGTTAACGGCGTTCTTATTAAGTCGGTTATAGGCGAGTACTCTAAGCTATATAGCTATATATACTTAAAGTAAAACTAAGAAAGCTAATTATATATACTAGCGCTTATTAAGGAAAACTAAAGTATTATAGACCTAATAATAATACTATATAAGATATATATTATTAACGCTTATTATAGGCTTCTTATTTACTAATATATTAAGCTTATAATAAATAGTTAAATACCTATTAATATACTATTAAGTAGTAAGCTAATTATATAATATATAAACTTTTATAATTAAGATAAAACTTATATTATTAATCTCTTTATTCGCTTACTTACTAAAATTAACTTTAATAGACTTTTAATATACTTAAAGAAAAATTCTTTTATAGGTATATATAATACTTCTCTTATAAATCCTTCGATATAAGTTAAATATTTACTTTAAAAATATTATAATATCTTCCTTTATCGATTTTATAAGATAATTAAGTAGATTAACTAATAAGTATATATAGTATTTAGTCTTATTAGCCTACTACTTAAATATAATAAAAATAGTAGCTTACCTTATTTATTTTTATTTTACTCTATATATATTAACTTCTATTATCTCGGCGTGCCGCCTTTTAATAGCCCTATAATTTTAAAGTTACTTACGCTTTAACTAGTAGTAGGCTAGGGAGTACTAAGCTCGTAGTAAGCTTTTTAGTACCGCTATACTTTACTCTTATATATCTTAATCTTCTAGGGATTTAAGCAAAAATTTATAGCTAAATAGTATATTACCTATTAATTAATATATTTTAACGCTATTAAAATTAGTATATTAGCGGTTTAATTAGGGGGTCGACGCGGCCGGGGATAGCGGGGCACCTCGGAGCTATAGCCGAGGGGTGGGGACAAATAGCACACGCCCCGCCACCGGCGCTTCGCAAAATGTCCTCCGAAAAGAGCAGCCTATCCTCCAGAAATAGAAGCTTTTCCTCTAAAATGGAAGCACATTTGCGGTGAACCTACACTTTTGTCGTATGTTTGTATATAGTGGAGTGACTCTTGGTTAGGGCTCGTGTGTGTACTGTAGTGTGGTGTTCGGTGCGTGAGTGTCGGTGTGTTGTTTCCAGTCCGTCGCGCACCCTTGCGGATGCTTGCTCCTCCTGTTCTGTGTGTGTTTCCTTGTAAACATATTGACTTACTCGAGGATTGTTAATGTGGCGCTCACTCTGTTCGCTGCTTTCCAGTCGAACCTTCGGCTCGCCTGCACCTCCAGAGGTAATTTCCATAGTCATAGAATGGCCCTCCAGGGGTTAACCTCAGAGCTGGATCTCCTGCAGTATGACTCCCTTGTAAACGGATGAAGTGTACTTGTAACCGGTTTGTGAAAGCGAGTAGGTCTACGTGGTGTCGGGCAGTGGGAGTCACAGTGACGGGTTCATGTGGTGTTCTGCGTGTGCAAGTGCATCAATTCATCCTTACTCTTTGCGATTGGGTGCGGTCACACCCGCGGTGAGGGTATCGTCAAGTCCCGTCCCGATCCGCTAAATCAGACCGCCAACGGCAACGGCGACGCTCTCATGCATCCGAGAACGGCCAAGATATAAAGACAGCATCCAACTATAGATCCAAAGTGCGAACTCCCATAGCAAAGAGAACCCTCGTCCGCTTCTCGACCAAGTCTCCTTCTGCAGACAGGCCGAGGTCCCTCAACAGGCGGTTCGCGTCCCTCACTAGACGACAAGTCAGACAGAACATGAAGGAGAGAAGAAGGCCCCTGACCAAGGGAATACTCACCTGCCATACTCAAGGCTGCCGCCACGGTAGCGGGGCAGCTCGCCAGCGGTTCGCCGTTTGCCGGACTGAGCAAGGGAGCCAGACGCGCGTTTCTATCCGTAGCCACGCTATTCTCGATTCTCACCACTGCGTTGGCGTCCCTGCCGGTGCAAACCGGTTAGTAGAAAGAAAAGAGGACGGCCTCAGGGAAGGCAAGTTAGACCCACGACACGTTTATGCGTCGGTTTATGCCCTGCAGCATACCGCGTATTTCCTGCAAAAGAATCTCCATTCGGTCCATTCTATCGACCAAGCGGGCACCGCCATCGACGGCGGGTAAATTCCCACAAAGCGCAAACTGTTCCGACAGGGCATCAAAGCTGCCGGAAATGGTCCCGAAATCCGGCTGACGGGGTGCTGCTCTTGCATCCATCGTTCCACTGTAAAAAGCTGCTTGCGAGGTCGGACCTCACCGATCGAGGTGAGTGTGAGAATGGACAAGAACGCCTCCAGCTGGACGTTGTCAAGAGTCGCGTCACCCTAGTGACCAAGTCGAGTACGACAACACGGGCTGTCCGCGCAGTCAGCTGACTGACCCACTTGCTTTCCTAAGCAAGTTCCTCCGGACTTTTGTTTGCCCCTCGCCGTGCTGCGGGAAGAGAAGGTGGCCTACCCTAGATCAATCATCAAGGCCCTTTCATCTTCGAGAAAAAAACGATGCACTTCCGTGATCCCGACGGAAAAGTAAGAGGACCGACAGTCGCCCCGGCGGGGGATCGTCCCTTTCATACATCCCTTTCCAAGGTCTTTATAGGATCTGTCCGTCCTGTAGTGGAGTCATGCAACCCTTTCGGGAAGCTGACGAATGACGCGCCGTCTCCGCTCCACTCGACAAGCTCTTAACACTCGGTCTTCTCGCGGCCCTAGAGTAATAGAATAGCTCGCTAGTGCTTCTTGCTCGTTGTGGACTCTCGTATCTCGAACACAGCCTCCCATGCCGACTACGCCTCGCCTTTCGGATGAGCTCGTCGCGACGATAATGCCTTGCGCTTTCGCAACCAATTTAGCTGCCTAGTCATCATCGAGGTCATAGAGAACACGAATGCGGTCTTCCCACGGGGCCACCGCATATTCTCTGATGACTTCCAATCTTTGACCTGCTGACTCTCCTACGTGTGCATGGGCCAATGACAGTCTGCGGTTCTTAGTAGCGCGCCCGGGCGCCCATGTATTGGCCGCCGGCATTGACGGACCCTGGAAGGGGCCGATCTCCTGTTGGCAGGAGGGGCGCAGTAATCATGTGACTCTCTCAGCCACATTTCAAGGGCCCGATAACGAAAACCAAGGGCCCATTAACGTCGCCCTTTGCCTGCCCTCTTCGCCAGGGGAGCGTTTTCGATACTCTCTACGAATGTCTGCCCGTCGGCATTCGTGTCTTCAAGAGCCAAAACTTCCTAGCCGGTCTAGGAAGGAGAGTGGCGCAACGATCGATAGCAGATGAGAAGACGCTGGAATACTTCATGCATAATAGTGTCGAAGATCCTGTCAGAGTCATCATGCAAGGGAACAAGGCCTCTTGTCGAAAACAAATGCTCATGACTGGCTATTCGTCGAAACCAAGTCCTAGGCTAATATGGGTTCGGCCATGCGGGCAGAGAGAATAAGCCATTCGCGGAGTCGCCATATTACTACTTCCTCTAACCCGAATATTACATCTGTATACATAAGGAAAACATAGAAGCTACATGTATTGAAATGGCTCGGCAGCCAACCGGACCGGACCGTCAAGGCAACACAACATGAGCTGGCATGTCAAAGCCAGACTCGTCGTGCCGCTTCGATGGCGGACCGACCCTGCGTGCACCACCTGTCGAGCCTGTCGCACGGATTCGATCATTCGCAGTAGTCAAGATCCTCGTCGCCCTCGCGGGCGTTTCCCTGAGGCCCGTTGCTGCCGACGTTCCCCTTAGGTCCCTTGTTGTTGGCGACGGGAGACAAGGCTCCGCTGCTGCCTACTTGGGCGCTGGGGCCGGTGAACAAGACCTTCAAGTCCAACTTTGCCTCGGCGTTGACGCTAATCCTGGGCTCGAGTCCCTTGGGAACCTGGTCCATGTTGCGGACGCTGTCGAGGTTGAATCCCTTGAGGGAGACTGCGTTCTTCGACTCGGCACTCCGGGCCTTGCGCACGACAGACTTGGGTTCCACCGACACGTCTTCGACCTTGCACTCTTCTGCGATGCGCAGAGACATTTTGACGTACTGCTTGCTCTCCTCCGGTGACTGGTCAGGGCTGGCGCACACGAAGCAGTAGTTCCTTTCAACTGTGAACTTGAATTCTCCGATGGCCGACGCGTTGGCAGCCGTCTCAAAGGAACCAAGAGTCGAGTGTACGGTGACTGCCTTGCCCTGTTCGGGGACAGCAGGCTTGTCAACCTTGTTGTCCTTGTCCTCTTTGCCGGTCTTGTCACCCTTTGCCTCCTCGGCGCTGCCCTTGGGCTGCTCGCCAGCCTTCTGCGGCGTCTGGATCTTGGGACAGTAGGTGAGGATGTTGATGTCGGCCACTCCCTTGTCATTGACAAAGTTTGTGTTGGGGGCCACGACGGCCTTCAAGTTGATCTTTTCCTTGGCCTGTTTGGTCAGCTCCTTCATGTCGAAGGCTCCCTCGCCATTCTTCAACAGGTCGGCGAGCGCGTCCAGAAACTTGGGGGACTCTGTCGCGCTGCCCTCGGCGCCATCCTGGTTCTGGAATCTGCACGCGATGCAGCAGGTGCGGTCGGTCCTGTAGGTCGAGCCTTCGCCAAACAAGCAGTGGTACATGCCCATTCTGTCATTTGAGTACAAGGAACTGCAGTAGCCGGTGATTTCTTGCTCCGAGTTGCAGGGATACTTGAATTTGTCTCCCATGTCGTTTGGAATACTCGCACCAGCAATGCCGTCCTTGTATTGTCCGGTGCTGTTCTGGTAGCAGGCGCTGAGGGCCAGTCCCGGCACCTGTGTCCTGATGACATGGTCCGCCGGCAGAGTCGGGCCACGAGGGGGGGCCAAATTGTCCTTGTCGGCTGGCTTACCCTTCTCCCCCGGTTGCTGGGGAGCGGCAACGACGCCGTGCACGGCGGCAACGGTGAGGAGGGCGGCGTAGGCCTTCATGATCGATTATGGCTTTCTCTGTTGAAGAAATCAAGAAAAAACAGTAGACAGAGTTTGGCGAAGAAGCTGCAAGAAAGCGAGTGTGATGGCGCGAAGAGAGGTGAAGAGGGAAAGGGGGAGAGGGAGCAATAGACACGCGCTATATACACGACACCGGCGAAGCAGGTGGGAGCGGCCAATTTCCTAGCTTCATGCTGCCCCATGTCGGGCGCGGCGATACAATCAACTACACAAGTATGTATATACGGAGCACATGACGAGCATATTCCCTCCAACCTCGCGGCTGCGCCATCATCATTGGCCTGCCACGTTAGCCCCCGGCATGTCCTGCCTAACACGGAGTGCTATGAACCCGGTTGCGGGATGTCCGTGAAGAGGTGATTTCCGCGGCCCCACTAATATGGGTCGGGTCGGAATGGTCAGGCGTGTCGAGTCATTTCGGGAGCCCACCGACCACCACCAAGGAGACGGAAATATGTATGTACATACATTCATGCGTGCCACGATGCGAATGCGAATGGACAGGGTATATGTACACATGCATCTACGTGTATCCGTAGATATGATGGTATCAAGGTGGGGGGTCAGGGGGCGACGTCTGGTAAAGCAAGGCGAACAAGGCTAATAAGTAAATGTAAAATACTTCGAACACCCATTAAGTTGCCAATGCAAGGGGCTTAACGGCTGAATATCCAGCCCGAAGAGTGAATATCGTATACCTATATTCGACTTTCTTAAGGGGGACCCCCTAGAACCCCCCTTCCGCCTATAGCGGCTAACTAGCTATATAAACTACTTCCTAGTAGGCCTAGTCTAACTATATACCCTATATCGTACCTTCCTCTTCCCTATAGCTTATAGAAGACGATGTTTAGTTATAGTAGAGTGGTAGATACGGTAGATCGCTTAGCTATTGACTCTAACGCCGTTATTAGTTAGCGAGGCGCATCTTTATCCCTATCTTATAGTTAGCCGTAAATATAGTACGTAGGAAACGTAGGCGTATAACCTTCCGTCGGCGTATAGTTATAGAGGCTCTAGCGATCGAAAGGCGCCTTAAGGAGTAAGCCTTAAAGCGAGGTAACCCGTAAGACGGCAATATAGCTAATACCGGCTTAGAAGTCGCGTATAGCGAGATTAGTAACTATTTTATCCTTTATTAGGCTCTAGCATTTATAAATAGTAATAGTAAACGCTATAATTAAGGGAAACTACGTATAAGCGTAGGTCTCGTTACCTATAAGGAAGTCTCGCCTAAGTAGGAGGATAGGTAAGATTTTCCTACCCTCGTTAGTTATTAAATATAGCGGTCCGTCGTAGCTATTAAAGTCTACTATAATAACGGCTAGGGGGTCTTTTAATAGATTAGCGCCGGCGCTCTAAGCGATATCGTATATAGTACCCTAAGCACCGTTAACTTAGCTAGCTAGTTGCTATAGATTAGTAGTAAGTATTACCTTAGTGCCCTTAGTAATAGGGAACTTATTAGATAGATTGCTAGTATTATCGCTTAATACTTACCCCGCGCCCTTGCCTTAATTCTTTGCCCTTACTTATATTACCGGGGCTTTAAGGTATACTATATACTCTTAATTATATTAGTTAACTTAGGCCTTTATAGAATATACTTATAAAGCGGTCCTAAAGCTATTAACTTCTCTCTACGTTAGCGTAGCCTATACCTAGTTACTAAGGAGGTTCTAGGATAATATAAATAACTTAATATCGCGTAGTTCTTATAACGCTTAATAGAATTAGGCCTAATTATTACTAGCTTAGCGCTATACTATAGTTAGTAATATAGTACGGTTAAATAACTAGTAGGTTACTTGCCCTCTCCTTTTTAATAAAGATAGGCTAGTACTAGTTAAATATAAGGGCTTTTATTAGACTAGTAGTAATTAGAAGAAATCGCCTATTAGTAGGACGCTTATACTACTAAAGAACTCGAGGTTACGCTATAGAAAGGCCTACTATAGACGGGAATCGATCCGCGCGAGCTACTTAAGCCCTAGTATACTCTTTTTATCGATAATAAGGTATTTAATATACCGTAGGCGGGACTAAAAGGCGGCTATATCGGCTAAGGGAAGGTCGGTAAAAGTACCTCCTACTAGGAAGTATAGCAACGAATAAATAGTACTGCCCTATATCTAGTTACTCGTAACGCCTATTAGCGCTACGCGGTAAATAGGGCTAAGATTTAGTAGGGCGGCTGCCTAAAGATAGGATAAAAGCACCTTAATAAGGAATAACTAACCTATACTACTACTACTATTAACGTAGAAAAGGATTTAAATAGAACTTTACGCTTTAAAGTAACCTATAAATATATTATATATAAGCCGTTATTATAGATTTAGCGTAATACGCTAGTAAGAGCTAAGGACCTCTATATTACTAGCTATAGGGTAGCTAGCGATAAGGTCTTTTTAGTAGCTATCTTAAAGTTCTAGATATATACCTATATACTATATCTAGTTATAATTAATATCGATATCGCGGCGGCTAAGAAGGTTAAGATCTTCCTAAGTAAGGGGGTTCCTAGGTAAAAAGGCGGCGAGGCAAATCTAGTCTTTATTATTAAATTCTTCCTCTATAGGTAGAGCCTTATATTAATTATCTTAGGGTTATAATAGTATATCTTTTAGCTAACCGTAATAGTTATTACTATAACTATAGTATAGCTAATAATAAGGGAATACCTTAGCGTAAGAACTAAAAAGCTAGCCGTTAACTATAAGAAGATTATTAACCCGCCGATATAAGTAGTTTAATATTAGCTTTATATAATAGTAATCTAGCTACTATTAACCTTTTAGATTAGCTTAATAATAAGGAAAGTAAACTAGTATATAAAGCCTACTATTAATATTGCTTAGCTACTATAGCTTTTACTTAAAAGGGTCCTTAGGGCGGAAATTCTAGTATTTTAAGAAGGAGATATAGCTTAGGTCTACTAAGGCTTCTAGGTATTAGGTATACTTTTCGTAAATATTAAGGGCCTCGTTAACCTTATCGCTATTAATATAGAGGGAGTAGGAATATTTATTAGGGTTACGATAGTCGATATATAAGTAGGTTTATAACCCTTCCTATAACGGTAGGCTAAGGAGTATATAGCTAACCTCCTACTTTAAGTATTCCCGCTTAGTAACTAGCTAATTTAGGAGCTTTAACGTAAAGGAAATTAAGGGGTTATAGTCCTTAACCTAGGGTATTAAGACCCTCCCGATTTAAGTAAAAAGCTCGCTCTTCTTTTCTAACTTAAAGTAGTATTTAGCCGCGTAGTTAATTACTTACTATAGACTTATATAGGGCGAAATATCTATATTAGCTAGCTATATAACGATAAGTAAGCGGCTATAGTAGTTAATCTAGCTATTATTCTACTCGCCCTTAAAGCTTTAGTATTTTATAAGAGTACTACTAAGAGGTATAAGCTAATAAAGTACTTAGGTATATAGTACTAAGGTATTAATAAGGTATTAGTAAGGAATTATACTTACCTTACTTATAAGTTATAGACTACTTACTACCTTAACTAAAGAGGAGAAATTCCTTTTCTTATAAGCTTTAGTTTTACGATAAAGAGAATATAATATATATAGCGTAGTACCTCTAGCTATCTCTACTACCTAACTAATTATACTATAATATATATTCCCTTTTAATTTCTAAAGCAGTTTTTTTTAGTTACTTAGTAGAGATAGCTACTTAAAGAAGACTATATAACGCTCTTATAGCGTAATATAGTAGTTAACTAGTTAAGGCCTCTTTATTATATATACTAAGTATCTACTTAAGAGATAAAGAATAAAAAGATATATCCTTAAAATAGACCCTTACTATAGATAGCGTTATAACTATATTAAAGATATCGCTACTTATAGGTATTAAATAACTATCTTATAAGGAAAAGCTTATAGCTCTATAAGCGCGCGTTAAGGAGCTAAAAGAAACGAAATACCTATAAGATCGCGTTATATAATTAAAGGAGGAAATTACTAAACGCGCTAGTACTATTACTATTTATTTAAGGAAGCGTCGACGGTCTTACTCCCTTAAATTAAATAGTAGTTATAGTAGTAAGGTTAAGATTAAAAATATCGCTTAACTATCTTAACCTATTAATATATAGAAACGTTTAAACTAGACTTACGATTTAAAGGACGCTTTTAAAGTAGCGCTTAAACGTTTTTATTATAATAAAATAAAGATCCTTTATATAGTAGATTATATATATAGCGATTATAAAGCGAGAAAGCGCTAATACCTTAAAGAGTAAACGCTAATTAACTAAACTAAATATAGTATAGATTAAGTATACTTTAAAGAATAGATACTTATCTTAATTAAGGATATAATAAATAAGGAGATACTATTAATAATATAATTAAAGGAGGTTCGCTAATAAGAAAGCTAGTCTCTCTTAGAGTTTAGCTTATACCTTAACTCCTTAGAAAGGTATTTTAAACGCTTATTAAAAAAAACGCGTACTCTTACGTTTTTTACTAAGCTAGAGCTATAACTTTAAAACTAAATTAACCTTTATTTAATACTTATTTATACTTATTAATAGGAAGAGCTTATATAAATCGCTTAATAATATTAAGATACTCTTAAGGTATATAAGTAAAAGCGGAATTTTAGGAAATTATAGAATTACGTAAGATTATATAATAAAGGGGAAGAAGGAGTATAAGGTAGGGTTTTTAATAGAATTTATTAGTAATATATTAGTATATAGAAGAGGTATTAAAGTTAATAATTATCTTTCTATCTACTAGCGGACATACTATCTTATATAGATAATTATAGCTAAATAGAAGAACCTTTTAGGACTAGATTTAGGATGCTATATAGCCCTAAGACTAAGGAATTTAGTAATACCTTAAGTATATTAAGAAGTATCTTACTTCTATTAATATTTATATTTAAAGGAGGTTAGTCGTGCTAGTATTCTTAAGAGGTCTTAGCTAGTATTCTAAGCTAGCTCTATTTCTTCGATTCCCGATTATATAGTAACCGGTAACCCGTTTAATATATAATAATATATAAAATAGCGAGCGATTCTTACTCTATAATATAGGATTTTATCTATAATTAATATACTACTTATTAGCTTATATAATCGGGAGAGTATATTATAGCTGCTTTATTTATAATAGGAACACCGTTCCTTATAAATACTACTATAAATAAGAAGCAACGTACTAATACTACTTTTACCCTTAAAAGAACTAGGAATAAAAATAGTATTATACCCTAAGGTAGTATATATAAGGGAAGGAATTAAAGAGGCTAATAAGCTAGGCTAAATTATTAAGGAAGTACTATTAATTTAACCGATAATAAGTAAGCTAGCGATATACTTATTAAGGGCTAAACTAAGGGATATTATTAAGGGAAAGTATTTTTTACTTAATTAGGAATTATATATTTCTAATATAATAAGCTAAGATACTTATTTATAGAATATATTAATCCTTTAAAAGTAAAATCCTTAGTAAAGACTCTTAGACTTAATACTATAAAATAAGGAAAGGTAAGATATTAAGGTAAACGCCTCTCCCTTAGTAAACCTAATACTTATAGGATAGTTACTTAAAACTCCTATAATAATATTAAGGCGAAACCCTACTAAAGTCCTTATATACTTCGATACTTATAGTACTATTAACCTTATAGATATATACTTTACCTAATAGTAAGGATTACTATAAGTAGCGCTATTATACCTTAAGTTATTAAGGCTAAGTAATAGTAAGGTAAAAGAGTATAAGGTATAGTTAGTACTACTTTAAATAATAATTATAAGAGGTACTAAAAAGATAATTACTTATTTCTATATTAGTATTAATAAGTTAACGCTAAATAATTAAGTATTAATTCTTTTTTTAGTTACTACCTTAGAAGATAAATATATTTATATTATCTTATAGAAACGATAGTAGTAGTTTAAGTATTAACTAAGTAGCGAAACCCTATAGACTCCCTATAAATTCCTTTAAAAATATAAGAACGAGGTAAGGGTATATATAATAGCGCTTAATCTTAAGCTAATCCTACTATTAAATAAAGATAAAGATAAGGGATTTTATAAGAAGAATAAGATAAAATCCTACTAACTTTCTATTAGTTTAAAGATACTTACTTAGCTAATAAATCCGACTTACTACTAGCTAAAAAAAGAATAGATTACTTAAATAATTTAATCCTTAATATAGAACCCTTTTATAGACCGATTTACCCTTTATTATAAAAGGAACTTTAAGTATTTTATAACTAAATCTTATTATAGAGTAGGTAGAGGTATATATATAGGTGCTATTTATAGGATAATATTAATAAGCTATATAGAGCTCTCTTATACGCGGCTAGCTTATATATATATATATAGGATCCGGCCTTCTATATATAACTATATAGCTTAGGCTATAGCTTAAGCCTATAACCTATAATAGTTAAAGACTCTTATATAATACCCTCCCTTAAGCGCGGCGCGGCGTTACTTAATTAATAGCTTTTATACTATTAAGCTTATACTACTAGCTCTACCCTACCTTTTCCTATTAATTATACTAGCCCTACTAGCCCTATTATCCTTATACTTATTAGCCTAGGTAGCCGGAACCGGGCTATATACTTATTAGCTAGCTAGCCGTTTAAATAAAGGCATAACCTATTATATACGCCCCTAAGTAGCCGGCGGCTAGCCTAGACCTACGTAAGCCTTAGGTTACCCGTCCCCTTAGCCTTAGGCAGCTTTCTTTACCTAAGGGTATATAAGGTAGTATCCCCCCCTTCCTCTTTCCTTTCCTTCTCCTCCTTCTTTAACTATAGTAGTAGTAGTAATAAGTAAGTTCCGCTTTACCTAAGGCGTTAGTTCGTTCTTAGCTATATAGGCTACTTTATTAACGTATACTTATAGTAATAGCTATAGCTATAATAATAGCCCTAATAATAATAACTTTAACTAATAAGTTCTCTGCTTTATAGAGCGGGAGGCCGTAATCTATAATACTAACTTCCGCGATAGATATATCTACCTCCCCCTCCCTTACTTCCTTCTTCTTAGAGTATACGGAGTCGTTCGTTAACGCTATACTAAGCACGGCCGACGACGGCTCCGCCGCTACCGCTACTCCTACCTACGCCCCCGCGACCGCGCCTATAGCCGCCGCCTTTACCTCTACTACGCTAGCCGTCCTTACGTTGCCCTTCTAGGTAATAACGCTATCCCCGCCGCCGGCTATAACGCCCGGCCCTTCTACCCCCGCCTCCGCTTTTACTACCCCTATAAGTCCGCTACTTAATAAGCGTAATAGCTATTTTCCGCTAACTTCTTAAAGTATAAACGCTAAGTATAGGCCGGAGCCGCCCGCGCGGCCCCTTATATATAGTACGCGTTATAGGAACTCCCCTATACCGACTAAGTCGGGCGCCGCTATAGTAGTAGTTATTACTAGTACGTACGTACTAGCCGCGCCTATAAGGCGGCGCCTCCTATCTTACTCGCTACGGCGTTAGCTTAAAAGGCTAGCGTATATAGGTAGGTATAAGGGGCTACTAAGAAGCGCCTTACTATAGCCGCTACTACCTACTATAATCTCTACGCCCTTAAGTATTAAGGCCTTATCCTTAAGTATATTCCTCTCTTTTAGCTCTTTTACTTCCGCCGCTAACTCTCTTAGTACTAAGGATACTACCTCCGTCGCCCTATCGGCGGTCCCCCTAGCCGTGCCCGCCGCTGCCCGCCGCTACTACTAGCCGGGCCCCCCTTACCCTTAGAGCCCCTAGAGCCGCCGCTACCGCTAACTAGCTCGCGGGCTTAAATAGCCGCTTAAGCGCCTTAAAGAGCGCCGCTACCGCTAATAAAGTAGAGGAGGATAATAAGGATAAAGATAAAGATAACGGTAAGGATAATAAGTAGGTCTAAGTAGTCTAAGGGCTCTACTTTAAAATAAACGCTATTTTTATCTCTACTTATATTATTACGCTTATATTATTATAACTACCTACTTTACTTTACTTACTTTATAGTCTTAGCCTAGGCTACTATTAGTAGTCTATTAATATATTATTCTTATCTATTATTCTAAATAAAGCTTTAAACTTATTAAGGGCTATAGTTCCTATAAACGTATATATAGGTTCCTATATAAGGTCGAGATACCTATACTACTTAATAAAGACCTCTTAGTATTTCCCCTTACTAACCTTTTATTAGCGCCGCGCCTTCCTTTACTAGGGAAGCTCTTATATAAGTCCGTAGCGCTTCTTATAAGATAAGCTATAGATCCTAGGCCTTAATATCTACTCTTATTAGCCGGTCTTAATCCCTCTAAGAAAGTATATCTAAGACTATAGAGTCCTACCTTAGCTAGTACTTAATTAAGAAGTTAAAGTATAAGAGATACTCCGGCTAGTAAGCTTACCGCTCTAAGAGGTACTAGCGGGTTATAAAGTACTTAAGGTTCCTATAGTCTATAAGAACCTTAAAGCTCTTATAGCTCTAGAGCTCCGCTTACTATTACTTAAGGTAGCTAATAATCGCTAGTATCTCCTTATTATAAATAGCGTAATTCCGCTCCGCTAGGGTTAGCTTATAGGAGTAGAACGCTATTAGTTACTTCCGCCTATCTACCTCTTAAGAGAGCGTTCCCTTAAGTGCCTAGCCGCTATAGTCTACTTCGACTAATATAGACTAGTTAAAGTCCTATTAAAGTAGTACTAGGGCTAATAAGAATAAGTCCTTAAGTATATAGAACGCTCCTTCTTATATAGGCCCTTAATAAAAGGCGGTCTATTTCCTAGTAATCTCGTTTAAGGGTATTATAATATAAGAGAAGCCCTTAATAAATATCCTATAATAGTTCGCGAACCTAAGGAAGCTCTATACGCCCGTTTATATAATTAGGGCCGCTTAGTCTTAGATTACTTAGATCTTTATAGGATCCGCTTATATACCTATGCCTATATAGATAATAAAGCCTAGGTACTTAACCCTTTTAACCTTAAATTTATACTTATCTAGGTCGAGGTAGAGCCTATAAAGTTAAAGGCGCTCTAGGACCCTTTATACTTTTTATATATAGTCCTTATAAGAGCCGCTTATATAGATAAAGATATTATCTATATATATAAAAGTAAACTTATTAAGGAAGTCTTAAAGTATATTATTAATATAATACTAGAAGGTAGCGGGCGCTCTTAAGAAGCTAAAGAGTAGTATAAGCTACTTAAATAAGCTATAGTATATATAGAACGCTATCTTTTACTTATTACCCTCTAAGATCTATACCTTATAAAACGCTTATTTTATATCTAGCTCTATAAACTACTTTACCTTTAAGAGGTTATAAAGTATATCCGAAATTAAGGGTAAAGGGTAGCGGTCTAGCCTTATAATTATATTTAGAGCTTTATAGTTATAATAAAACTATATCCTACCCCTTAGTTTATATATAAATAAGACCGGCGCTCTTACTTTAAAGCTACTTACTTAAATAAAACCCTTATTTAAGAGGTCCCTTAGCGTCTTCTTTAGTACTAATAGCTCTATATATAATATACTATATAGCGGTCTAAATAGTATAGGTAGTTCCTACCCCTTCTTATTAGTATAAAGTATAATCCTATAGTTTACCCTTAGCTTATATAGGTTAAGCTTATTTACTTCCTAGGACTTAAATAGCGGTAAGAGGTCGTAAAAGCACTTTAGTATCTATTACTATAGCTTAAAAGGCGACTTTAGCTTCTTTATTTAAAGGGCCTTATCGATATCTACTAAGCTAACTATATAGACCGCTATATTAGCCGCTGCCTAGCCTTACCCCCGCTTTACTTATTATATAGTTCTTATAAAGATAGAGGTAAGGACTTCTTATACTAAGTATAAAGCTCGCATGCTTAGTCTTACGCTTATAGAACTATCGTTATAGTAGACCTACTATTATATAAGCCTAAACTATAGCTTCCTTTAGTATAAAACTAAGTATAACTCTATATATAATAACTAAGGTTTCTTAAGGATTAAGGGAAACTTTAGTTAAGGGATTATATAGGCTATAATAAGCTTATAGTAACCGTCGACCTTTATAGCTAGCTATATAATACCTTTAATTACCGTACCCTCTATCGCGCTTAAAGCGCCCTTTACTTACCTTAGGGCGATCTTTTTTACTAGTACTTATATCTCTTATATAAGCGCCTCGTTAACTATAGCGTAATATTAGTAGCCCTTATTTATAAGAGCGGTAATAAGTATAAAGTTATTAATTATAACCTATATTAAAGTAAGCTCCTCTTTTATATAGGCGGATAATTCCTCTTTTTCCTTTACTAATACTAGTAATTAAGGCTCTAGAGCCCGTCTTTACTCTAAAGCTAATTTTTTTCCTCTAGGCCTAGGGGGGCGGAGTCCTTTTTATAGTCTAAGGTAAGGAGCAGTTCTATCTTTACTACTTAAACCGCTATAGGCCGCTTAGCTAAAAGGAAGGGGCATTTTAATATAAAGTATATAGATACGCTATAACGTAAGTAGCGGCCGTTAGCCTTCCTCTTCCCGATTTCCTTACTTATTACTTACTTTACCCGCTACTTAAAGTATAGGGCGGTATAAAGGGTAGTCGATAGCGTCTTCTTACCGCGTTTAGCTTAGTTTATATAGGTAGCCGATATTAAGGTATCCTTATTAATATTAATAGCTAGTTATTTATCTTATAAAAGGGCGGTAATCCTATTACCGCTATATAGTATACGCTTATAGAGCTTCTAAAAATATAGCGTCTACTTATAGCCTTATACTACCTTTATTAACCGGCTTATATACTTACTATAGTTAGTAGGTATAATTATAGGGATAAATAGCTCTTATAGGGCTAGCGTAATTAAATTCTATAGCTATATAATTTTTACGCTATCTTCTTATACTATAGTCCCCGCTACTTATAAGAGCGTCTCTTTAAAATCGGGAAGGAATTCGCTAAAGGTTTATCCGTCTCTCTACTTAAGGGTCTATAGCCTATCTTACGCCTTCTCCCGCTCTTATACGTTGCCGAACGTATATATAAGGTATTAAAAGAAGTCTTATAAGTAGCGTTTACCCTTAGGGCCGCCCTTATTTTAGAATCTAAAGATCCGCTATATCTAAGGCTCTAGTAGCGTATAAAGGAGTAAATACTATACTATATCGCGATAGCTATTTAAGCCTAATTTCTCGTTAGTTATAAACTTTATCTATAGCTAGCTAAGGAAGAAGTAAAAGGACTCTAGCTTACTATCTTAAGTTAGCTAAGGGAGCGGCTTTTACGTCGGTAGTATCGCCGCTATAACTAGTATTATAGAGGTCGTAAGGGTTAAAGCTAGTCTTATAAACGGCTCTCTTAGTATAGCGAGAACCTTATCCTTCTTATTAGCCGTCGCGCTTTTAATCGCTTCTAGGATAGCTATAATACTTCCTATCTATCTAAGGAAGGGCAGAGTACTTCCTTAAGAAAGAGGCGCCCTCTTTAAAGAGATATCTATTAGATCTATTAGTTAATAGCTTATACTATTACGGAGTAGGTAAAGGTATACGCGTAAGTACTATTTATAAGATAATATTAATAAGCTATATAGAGCTCTCCTATACGCGGCTAGCCTATATATATATATATAGGATCCGGCCTTCTATACGTAACTATATAGCTTAGGCCGTAGCCTAAGCCTATAACTTATAATAGTTAAAGACTCTTATAAATCTAAGATATAATAAAAAGGAAAGTAATCTAGGAGTTAAAGAGCTTAGCTAGGGCGCCTATCCTTTTTATTTTAAAGAAGGATAGTACCTTATAGCTATATATAGACTATTAAAGACTTAACTAGGTTATATAAAAAAATTAGTACCTTTTACCCTTTATTTTAAAGATTATTAACCGCTATTAAGGAGCTAAGTATTTTTCTAAGATTAATATATAGAATATATTGTGGGAATGTAGCATATAGCTATAGTAGGATTGTAAGGGAGGTGCGCACACACGCACACGTGACCCTTAGCGTCACGTGTATGGACCTCGGGGATCCGTGTATAAAGGGCACGTAGTGTGCCCCTCATTCCCTTTCCTCCCTTCCTAGCAAGACATCTTGAATACAACCCATTGCGTTACTGCAGTACAGACCTCCCGACACTGATCAGTGATCGATTTGGTCGATCACAGATTGGCAAGGAAGAAGAGATAGAACGCAACCTTCGAAAGCCCAACTACCATATTCCTAGCGATATTGCCCTGGTTGGACCTAGAGGAGGTTTCTATGCTAAGATCAAGGACTCTACGATTACCCGGACCCGGCAACCAACTAGCTCCCGGTAGGCCATTGATAGATCCTTCCAACTTCACTTAACGGTTACATTAGTGTAAGTGCGTCCACAACGCCGATTCGACAACTACGTGACAGCCCTCACGATTCGACAACTACGTGACAACCCTCACAATGACAAGCACGACCCCAACCCCGAACCCCGCCTCTACGAGGAACGACGCCTTCCTCGACCAAGTAAGGAATTGGTCCAAAATCTCACGATCCCAAAGACCCAATATCAGGATATCGATCCGACCCGATGGGAGGATGAGATCACGCCACAAGAGGAAGATAGAATAGCTGTTATGACATATACCGCACGATTTATGTCAGAATGCGAGGAGAACGTACACCTTCATGGCACTAATATCCTTGAATTCTTCCAGGATCACTTCCAACAGTGGACCGAGGCAACGTGGAGAAAGATGCCAAAGGAATTTCGAAGGAGCTACGTTACCTTTTAAAGAGACGTGGTATCTATACAGGAGAAAAGGGTGACCACATCATCCCACAGCTCGTCTTCCTACAGACGATCGATAACCCACCAGCCTGGCCCGACAACGAATTCATGGTAACCCAATTCGATAAAGGAACGGAGGCCTATACAAGAAAAGAGAGACGACTAACGCAGAACCTCCACCTCCAACACGGCGGAGCCATCCACGCCGTTAGCCCTATTCCGACGCTCCCTGCTCCTCCCGCTACGACAATTGCGGAACCGCCCACAACGACTGCTACGCTTCCCCAACGAACAATACATCCTACAAGCTATCAGTTCCAGCAACAGAGCATCGTTCTAGCAGAACCCTCTTCTCCCACATCCCTCGAAGCGTACACAACGCTTCCCCCGGCCGACATCCCGAACGGCATCGTCGATGCCGACACACAACAGAAATTCACCAAGATCTGGGACAAAGAGAAGAACTATACGGGGGAACCCTATGACCTTCTCGATGATAAGCTACGCATCTTTATGAGTATCTGTTATAACATTCAGGTCAAGCCGGACCAATTCCACGCTCTTTTCCCTCGAATCCTTACTGGCCGAGCCCAAACGTACTACATTGACCACATTAACTGGACCTCAACGTTCCGCAAGGCATACGATAGCATCAAGCAACATTTCGATACGGAAGTTAACCACGTTCACTACTATACTGAATGGACGACTATTTCCTTTAACAAGCTCCGTGCCGATAATGCTACGAAATCCCTACACGAGGTTCTTCAGCTACTCCTTGATAAGCTACAGTTATGCCAACGAGCTCTTGGCAACGCGTATGCAGGAAACGTTCCACTGCGTACAACGCTTATTAATGCATGCCGCGGTGTTCCTGAACTTGAATACGCTTTATTCAAGCCCGCCGAAGGAATCGAGCCCTTTTGCAGATCTTCGCTCTTCCGTTGAGACCCATCTTGCACGCGGAATAGCGCCTCGTTATCTTCAAGGAGGCCCTCAATACCATCAAGACCTCGAGGAACCATCTGATCATATGGATCCCAATGACCACTACTATCTCGATCGAAGATACAACAACAATCGCGGAAGATTTGGTCAGAAGGGGTATAGAAGGTATAGAGGCAACGCTCAACGAGGCAGCTACAACGCTCCACGGGAATCTTCAATAGTCAACGCTTTAACCGCCCACAAGGCCGTTACGGCCACAACCACCCGTGGAATAAGAAGTGCTTCGTCTGCAATAAGGAAGGATGTTGGTCTACAAAGCACACTGCCGAGGAACGTCAAAGATCCCGAGACCAATACGTCGCCCACTGTCACTTAGAATTGACACAGGCGCCGCGAAGGTTTCCACAGCTGGCTACGACCAATGCATCGCTCTACAACGAGCAGACCCTGCTATAACGCTCGATAAGACTACAGCAGGCCAAGCTTCTATCAAATTCGGCAACGGCGAAGCCATTCTATCCCTCGGCTCTATCGCCCTTAAAACACCTCTCGGAAGGATCACATTCCATATCCTCAAGACCCCTACTCCCTTCCTCCTCTCTCTCGCTGATATGGATCGCCTAGGCATCTATTTCAACAACCTTACAGACACCATTGTCGGACGAACAACCCTCCCGGTTATCCGCAAATGGGGACATCCTTGGTTCCTCCTACCTAAGACCAACGAGGCCGCTATCGCATTCCTCACGGAGAGCGAGATCCGCACTCTTCATCGTCGATTCGGGCACCCAGCGGTCCCAAGACTTCACAACCTCCTACGGCAAGCTGGCCACAACGATGTGACGATAGATATCCTAGAGAACATCTCGAGATTCTGTCATCACTGTCAAATGCACTCTCAAGCTCCAAGACGCTTCAAATTCACCTAAAGGATGACCAGGAATTCAACTACGAAATCGTCGCTGATGTGCTCTACCTTGGAACCCCTCAACGCCCCGTCTTGCACGTGGTAGATACAGCAACAGCGTTCCAAGCAGCCAGGTTCCTCCTATCGATGTCAGCAAAGGATACGTGGGAAGCCCTCCGAGCCCTCTGGATAGACACATATCTCGGACCCCCTGATACTATCAAGCACGACGCAGGGACCAATTTTGCCTCCTAGAGTTCCGTAACGAGGCAAAGCTTATGGGGATAACCTGCAAGCAAGTCCTGTGGAAGCACATTGGTCCGTTGGAAAGGTTGAAAGATATCATGCCCCTCTCCGCCGTGCGTTTGAGATCCTCCACGCAGAAATCGGGACCTTCACATCCCCGAATCGATCCTTCAAATGGCTATCAAAGCCATCAACGACACAACAGGGCCAAATGGCATTGTCCCTACGCTCCTAGTCTTTGGCGCCTACCCTCGAATGGCGTTAGATTCGCCCCCTTCTGCTACGACCCTGAAAAGGGCTGCCGCAGCCCAGAAAGCGATGAAAATGCTTCGTCAGCTCTCAGCAGAGCGGCAAGTGCAGGGCGCCTTACACACAAAGAACGGACCATCATCAACAGGCGTTATACTATCGCTCCCACTGCAAAGCGAGGTCCGAGTGTGGAGAAAAGCTCGGCTGGCAAGGCCCTTTTAAGATTAGTGCAATTGATGGCTCCAATGTCACAATTGATACTATCAACGGACCCCAGACCTTCCGTTCCACCCTTGTGCAGCCTTATTTCCGCGACGAGACGACGATCCCTGCCCCCGCTGCTGCTGCTGCGGATGATTCTGACATTCCTGTTTCTGATCCTGCGAGCGATTCTGTTCCTGTTTCTGCCCCTGCCCCTGCCCCTGTTCCTGCTCCTAATCCCCGGCGCCGCGCAAGCGAGCCGCCCCTGGTTCGAAGAACAAGCCAAAGACGACGTTCCTAGTCAAGAAGGAAGAAGATGCCTACCAACTAGCCATCAAGCTACGGGACGAAGGCATTATCACAACGCCAGGCACCCTTTGAGGAATCCGATAGCACGGAGATCGATGATCTATTGGTACGAGGTGTTTAGCTTCGAACGCTACAATGAAGCAAAGCACGGGAACCATCATATCTTCCGCTCCCGCATGGTCCGCGAGGTTAAAGGCAAAGAAACCAAACCATACGAGAAGTCAAGGCTCGTGGTCCAAGGGCACAACCAAGAGAAAACCACCCTATTGACGCAATCCCCGACAATTCAACGCGTCAGTCAACGGCTTATTTCTGCTATCTCCCCAGACCTCCTTTCTCACGGCATGACCCTCTCTTCGTGACATCACACAAGCGTATCCCCAGGCGCAGACCGAACTATTCCGCACCATTCTCACGCATCTTCCGCCGAATTAGAAGGAAGATACCGGAAGGAACAATCATTCGCGTTATTAAGCCCTATACGGAATTGCGGAGGCCGGAGTCCATTGGTTTCGAACCTATCACGGGCATCATGTCGATAACCTCGACATGTCCACATCAACCTACGACCTATGCTTCCTAATTACGAATAAGGGACCTGATAACTTTGGGATTGTGGGAATGCAGACTGACGATACCCTTATGCTTGGCACACAACGTTTTTCCGCGCTAGAGGAAGCGGAACTCGTAAAGGCACAATTTCGGGCAAAGCCGAAGACAACGATGACCCCGGGTACTAGCATTGACTTCAACGGTGCAAAGATAACCCTCCAAGACACCACTTTCCACAACGCTCTACTGCTTCAACAAAAGGGTCAAGCAGCCAAGATCGAACCCATCGACATCAAGGCATACGATCGAGCCCAACAGTACGTGGAACAGCGTGCCCGTGGCGCGTATGTGGCTTCAATCTGTCAACCAGAGGCCTCATTCGACATCTCTATTGCTGCCCAGGTCCAAACCCCTACGGAAGAGGATTGCACGACCCTCAACAAGCGGCTTCAATGGCAGAAAGACCACCAGCAGCGAGGCCTAACGTATATCCCTATTGACCTCGCCAATGCCAAGCTTATCGTCTTTACCGACGGTTCCTTTGCGAACAATAAGGACCTATCGTCACAGCTAGGCTTCGTCATTGCCCTAGTCAATGAGACCGAGACCGCACGTACCAAAGACCAATTCGGGATCAAGGGCAATGTCCTCCATTGGAGCTCAACGAAGTGTAAGAGGTCCCCCGAAGCGTGCTAGCATCAGAGATCTACGGCATGGTCAACGGATTCGATATTGGGATATCACTAACAACGACGATACGGAAGATCACAGACCGCCTCAATCTTCCCCCTATCCCCCTAATCGTTTGCACCGACTCTTTTTCCCTCTACGAGTGCCTCGTTAAGCTAGGCACAACGAAGGAGAAGCGATTGATGATAGATATCATGGCCCTACGTCAATCCTACGAAAGGCGTGAGATCACAGAAATCCGCTGGATTAACGGCGCAGACAACCCAGCAGATGCTA
Source organism: Hirsutella rhossiliensis (assembly GCF_020360975.1). Taxonomy (NCBI): domain Eukaryota; kingdom Fungi; phylum Ascomycota; class Sordariomycetes; order Hypocreales; family Ophiocordycipitaceae; genus Hirsutella; species Hirsutella rhossiliensis. The sequence continues at coordinate 2,261,316 of NW_025408678.1, read as the reverse complement.
TGACAAAGGCATCGCCTAACCGCGCCCTCGAACGCCTCGTCGATACGAATAGCCTTACGATTAGGATAGAAGGATCAGTCGAACGCCCTCCCGCTAGCTGCCGCTCGAACCGTCACTCTTTTCGCACCCTTGCGGTTGCTGCTACGCTCCCGCACCTGCTGCTGCTGCGATTGCAGCGATAAAGAAGATTTGCCAGTGTGGGAATGTAGCATATAGCTATAGTAGGATTGTAAGGGAGGTGCACACGCACACGTGACCCTTAGCGTCACGTGTATGGACCTCGGGGATCCGTGTATAAAGGGCACGTAGTGTGCCCCCTCATTCCCTTTCCTCCCTTCCTAGCAAGACATCTTGAATACAACCCATTGCGTTACTGTAGTATAGACCTCCCGACATATATATTAATATATTTAAATTTAAGAAGAAGATAAATAAAAGACTACTTTTTAAATATATTATAGATATTTCGAATACCTAGTAATACCCTTTAAACTTACTAATATATTAGCTATATTTTAAAGCTATATCTATTAAGCGCTTAAAGGGCTTATAAATGTAATCTATATAGTTTACCTTAATAATATCTTTATATACTTTAAAATAAAAGAAGAATATATTAAATACTTAAGATAAGTAATAAAAAGGCTAAGGGCTATAAAGCTCTATATAAAACTATTAAAGTATATCTTTTATTAATAGTTAGTTAAGTTCCTTAGACTTATTTTATATTATAGGATACCTTATAGTTAATAATCTAGGTACTTATAATAATATTTACTTCCTTTAAGGAAGTTACCCTTAACTCCTTAAGGCTCCCTATAAAAAAAGGAACCTAAAAGCTACTAAGTAAAATCTAGGAAATTACCTAGAAATCCTAGAAATAATAACTAAGTAGATTATATAGACATTTTATAGAGATTTCCCTTAGGAATATATTATATAAGGAATATACTATGATTTCCTAAGTAATAATAGTTCCTTAAGGACTATATTAATATTTCCTTAAGAAGTTATTATAAGAATATTATAGGGAAATTATAGAGAAATACCTATGCCTACTTAGGGAGAATACTAGGAAATACCGCTAATACGCTATATTACTATTATACGATTATAAGGTTAAGATATTACTTAGTTAAAGCCCTAAGTAAGGTCTTACGCTCGCTATAGTATATATAAAGGATAGAGAACCCGCTAAATCTTAAGCGGGTAGAAAAGAATATAAATAGTTATTACTACTCTTACTTTAACTTATAAGACTAGTAGCTAGTTTATATTTAATGCGCGTAATAATATATAGTAGCTAGTTTATATAATATATTTAATTATATATAGTAGCTAGTCTATTTAATTACCTATTAGACCTATACTAGATCTAGGTAAACGGTAAGGTTAATATACTAGCCTTATACTAAGGGACTAGTATATAATAAATAGTAGTAATTCTAATTCCCTTAACTATCTATTCTCTTAAAGTTTATATTTAATAGAATAAAAGATAAAGAATAAGGAAAGGGATAAGTTAACCTCGACCTATAAACCTTAATATCTTCTTAGGAAGAAAGCTCTTACTTATATACTAATAAATACCGGCTTCTTAATCTCTTTTTATAAAAGAAATACTTAGGGAACTCTAGATAAAAGTAGAACTTTAACGTATTAAAGCTTAAGTATTATAGAGCTTTTATTAGTAGTAAAAAAGATACTTATTTCTAGGATATTTCCTATTAAGTACCTATAAAAATAAAAGATAGCTAGATCGCTTACCTTAGTAGTAGGAATAATACCTAGAAGAATTAAGAGCGGAACTTTTATAATATAACTTAATAGCCTACCTAGCTAATTATTAAGGCCTATAAAAATAAATTAATAACCTAGAATACGTTTTAGTAATAAGGTAATATTAGCTATAAGTAACGGAGCTATATAGAAATCGGTATAGTATAGCTTCCCTTACCTTACTTTAACTACTTCTATTAAAAGGATAAAGCTTTAAAAGTTCGTTAAAAAGTTCGTTAAACTATAATAAATAAAATAAGGAAAACCCTTTAAATAATACTACCCTTAGCGGCACGTTCGCGATAATAACCTTAGTAAACTAGCTAGTAAGTCTAATTATAAAAGAAGCTCTTATAAAACTACTAGTAAAAGCTATAGTAAGAGAAACCAGGGATAATACTACTATAAACCCTCCTTAAGTACCCTTAGTATATATTAAACTAAAAGATATAAGGAAGTTTAACCTTATTAGCCCTTTTAATATAACGTTTAATGTCTTTAAAGAAACTAAGAAAACGATTATATATAGAAGTATTAATCGATTTATCGATTCCCTAAAATAGGTAGCTATCTATAGACCGGAATATACTAATAAACTAGCGATATTAATCTTTAGCTTACTCCGCGGAACCGCTATTAAATAGTATTTTAGCGATCTTAGCGAATCTAACTAAGCTATACTTTATACCTTAGACTAAGGATATACCGCTTAGTATACTAAACTATAAAAACGCTTTACTATCTAGCTAAAAGTAGCTTTAAGATCGTTATAAATAAAACGATTTACTACTTTAAATATTATAAATAAAGCTAACTTTTATAAATAGATATTAAAGCTCTACTAAAAAGAAAAAGTAATACTATACTTAAAAGAGTACCTTACTATACTAGTCTATTAACGACTAAACGTATTACTATAAGAATTATTCCGCCGACCTATTAGTTTAGAATTATTTAATACTTAGATTAATAACTATAAGTAATTTATCCTATAGTTAGAAACTAAGCTAACGGTTAGGTTATAAGGGAAGATAAGTAACGTAATAAAAGGACGCGTATAAGGTAGGTTATACGAAACTAAGAATAAGACTATAATAAACTCTATCTTATTTATAGCTAAACTAACTAGTTAGAAACCCTAGGAATAAGGATAATTTTAATAGAAAGGAAATATAATAACTATATTAAGATAGAATAATCTATACTAAGTAGATATAGGCTTAGTACTAAACTAGTTAACTAGTCCCTAAACTAGACTATAGCCTTAGGATTTAAAACTAAAGAAGGGCTCTTAGGAAAACCTAATTATTATTAACCTTGCCTATTAGCTTTAAGCGGTACTAACTAACGACTAGGGCAGGATCTATCTTTCCTAGGAAATATAAAACTAGATCCTATTTACTTAGGATAAATAGCTAGAAAATAAGGATACTACCGCTAATATAAGAGAAGAAACTAAAGTAATAAAAGATAAAATCCTATTTATTCTTAATATAATAGAAGTAGAACTTATAAGACTAAGCTATTTACTTAGAATACTAAGGAACTAGCTAACTATAAGAGCGGCGCTATAAACTAAAATATTAGATCTATTAAAGCTATCTTAGTTTATATATACTTAGATATTTATCTTTAAAACTAAAGGCCTAGACTAGCTATTAAACGTATATATAGACTTTAGTATAGCTTACTCTATAATTAAGAAAGACTAGCTTAACTACTTTAATAACGTAACCCTTAATATAACCTAGTAGGTCTTACTATTTAGTATAAGGAAAAGCTAAACTAAGGGTTAAGCGACCTTAATAATTAATATCTTAGGAAAATAAGGAATAGGATTTAAGGTTAGATAATTTACTATCGGCGCCTAGGTAGTCTAGACCCTATCTATAAGATTATTACTTAGATAAGATTTCTTAGTATTAAACGAAGTTAATATCTTAAATTCTAAGGGAATAAGATTTATTAGCTTATATAGTAACCTAATAGTTATAGCTCGCTTAACTTAATAGGGCTATATAATTTATTATTAGGTTATATACTAAGCCGACGTTAACGTCCTTATATATAGGATAGAACGCCTACTAGTATAGATTAAGGATATACTAAGGGATTATAACTTAGTGTTTTTTCTAAGAGACCTATTATTAGCCTATAACTTAATCTAAGGTATAACTTTAGTTATAGCGGTTAATATTACCGCTCGCTATATTAGATTTAAGAAAGGATAGTACTTAAGAATACTAATAGACCTTAGCGACGAAATATTATTTTTATAGATCGACCTACTTAGGGAAACCCTAGCTAAGGTAACTCTAACTAAAGAGCTAGCTATATAAAAGACTATAAAATATAGCGACCTATACTAGGTTTCTAACCTATTAGTAGAAACCTTAGAGGAAGGGAGCCTTAAGTCTATTAAAGGGGAACTCCTTTTATAGATATATAAATAGACTCTAAACTATAAGATTAGGATTTTATAAGACTATAGCCTCTTAGAAATAACTACTTTAAAGAACGTTAAAATCTATAATTAAGACCCTATATTTATAGAAAAGATCTAATATATAGTCGCTTCCTTCCTAACCCTATAAAAGGACTTAGGTACTATTAAGGTCTACCTAAACTACTATATATATATTCTACTAATAGAAAATTAATACCTATATAAACTAGTATCTAGGGCTTACTTACTTAGCTAAAAGGATAAGGTACTAATCGACTAGACCTACGAGGACCTATACTAAAAGGGGTATATAAAATAAGCTATAAAGGTAACCCTATTCGCTTACCTTATATTTATAGTTTAGAGAACTATATATAGTAATAAAAAGGGCTAAATAGTAGTAAACCTATACGCTCTTAATAGTATAGCTATCTTAAACGCTTACTTAATACTACTTTTAGAAGATATAATTTAAAAGCTATAAGGGAAACGCTTTATTTCTACTATAAACGCTTAGTCTTTTTTTTATTAGTTCCTTATCTATAAAAAGTATTAAAAAAGGTTTATAGTAATTAGCTATAAAGGCTTAGAACGACTAATAGTAGCCCTAATAAGATATAAGAACTTACTTATATACGTTTAAAGATTTATAGACTAAATCCTTTAAGAATATATAGAATATTCCTTTAGATATATTAATAATATCGTAATATACTTAGATATAAAAAACGACTATATTTATTACCTTTAAGCTATCTTCTAACTCTTTATAGACTATAACCTAGCCCTAGCTAAATTAAAATTATTTTTAAGCTACTTATCTATAAAACTATTAGGATTTTAAGTTAATAATATCGGCCTAATAAATACTAAAGAATAAGTATAGGTATTATAGGATATAGAGTTTCTAAATACCCTATAAGTACTAGAAAAGTAGCTTAGCTTAGTTAACTAGCTATAGTACTTAGTAGCTTACTTCTTTTAAAAGGTAAAGGCGCTCTAAGTTTAAAAAATAGTAATACTTAAGTAAGTATAAGATAGTTAAGCGCTACTTAAAGGATTAGTAAAAAATAAATATACCTTTAAAGTAATATACTAACCTTCCTTAATAAAGGAATAGGCCTTCTAAGATATTATAAACGCTTTTATAGAACTAACGCGGCTATACTATTTTAACCTATAACGGCTATTATTCTTATAAATTAATACTAGCAGCGAGCTAGGCTTTATAGTAGTAGCTTTCTACCTAGTACTAGGGGTAGACTAGAACCTAAGAAGGACCCCGCCTTAAATAAGTATCTAGCTAATCCTTTACCTTAGTAAACGCTTAACTAATAAAGAGCCTAGATATTAGCTTACTAAACTTAAAGTCGCTTATCTTTCCTAGGTATATTAAAAGCTCTAGTTATATATTATCTCTACCTTACTATTAAAGGTCGTTATACTAACTAACTATACCGCTATAAGTATAATCTTAAAGTAAATATCGCTATTTACTATTAGTATAAAGACTAATAATTAGCTTATACTTACTTTATAGTACCTTAGTTAGTTTCCCTTAAAGGTTTACTATATTCTTAGAACTATAAATATCCTTACTAATATACTATCTTAACTACTATTTATAATACCTAGGAAATATAAACCTAGGGAATTAGACTATGTTTAAGAAGATAAAGCGCTAGTTAAATATAAATATATAGTTATAGAATCCTTTATTTAACCTAACTAACGCTAAAAGATCTAGGAAGTATATATAGAAGAACCTATATAAGCTAGTATATTAAAGTAGCTTAGAAATAATAAGTCTTAGGTCGGTCTCTTATTTATTTAGTAAAATAGGTTACTTTACTTAGTTAAGTCTAAAGGTTATTATTAGCTTTATATCCTTACTATCTACGCTAAGGAAATTATTACTAATAACTATATATATAAATTTTACCTTAGATAGTAAAGGATATAAAAGGAGTTATCCTTTATATTTACTATTACTAGCCTTAAAAAACTTATTAATAGCTTTATTAATAAGTATAACGCTTACTATAGGAACTAAACTAACTAGTTAAAGGCTCTTAGTAAGTTAGTTTTAATTACTTCCTTAGCCTTACCCTTTTATATAATCGCTATAGATTTCGTTATAAGACTCTTAAACGTCCTTATAAACTAAACTCTATAAATACTACTTATTACGGTTTATTATAATATACTATTAATAGTAACCGATAAGTTCTTAAAAATAAAGCTCCTTATCTTAAGCTATAACTAGTTTACTATAGAAGACTAAGCTAAGGTACTATTTACTAAGTTAATATACTATAACTAAGGGATTCCTACTTAGATTATCTTTAACTTAGACCTTAAGTTCCTTTTAGCGTTTTAGAAAGAACTATAGATAGCGTATAGGTCTAAGTTATTAATATCTATAGCTTAGTATCCTTAGACCGATAGCTTATTAAATTAATATAACTAGGTAGTTAAAACTACGCTCTAGCTTTTTATAACTAACTTCTTATCTTATTAATAAGTTAACGCGTTACTACTACTTTAATTTACCCTTAATAACTCTTACTCCTTAGTAATTAATACCTTTCTAAGTAAGCTATATACTAAGATATAAATAAATAATAGTAGGTAATACCTTAGAAAAGGCCCCTTATAAATAAATAAGGAGATACTTTAGGACTAAGCTAAGATCTTAATTACTCTAGCTTAAGTAAGAATTAAAAAGTAATATAATACGAAGTATTAAGTACTAAAGTTTAAGCCTAGAAACTAAGTATAGCTCTAGCTAGGGAAAGGATATAGCGTAGCGAATAAATAGGTAGTAAAGTTAAAGGAACGCTATATAAGACCGTTTAAAGTCCTTAAATAGATCGGCTATCTAGCCTACCGCCTTAACCTAGCTAGATCCCTAAATATTTATAATATTATTTCTATTATATAGCTATAGCCGGCTAAATAACTAAACACCTAACCTAGCTTAGAACTTAATACTAACTACTAGGAAGTTAAAAGAATCCTTAACTCTAGATATAGCTAAGGGACTACTTATATAAAATACTTTATTAGCTAGAAAGGCTAGCTAAGTAGCTATAATTCCTAGGTAGCCGCTAAGGATATTATCGCTAAAGACCTTATTAAAGAACTTACTATATAGTAAGAAGTATTATATAGTTATATTACCTATACTTAAAAGCTCTACGCGCGCGCTATATAATAGTATAAGCCGCTATAGCTAAGGGAGAAATAATAGTATATAATATATACTATTACTATTCGTTTTCTTAAAAGTCTAGGGATAGGTTAACTAGCTAATAAGTATTAATAGGCCGCCTATAGCGAGCGGTAACTTAATTTTATATTTTAGTACCTATATTTATTTTATTTTATAAACCCGATTTCCCTATCTTTTTATACTCCCTTTTCTATACTAAACCGCGCCCCTTTTATACTTATATTTAAGGTTCCTACTATTTAAGGCTATAAGTATCGTAGTAAGGACCTAGTATTTCGCTAGTATTTCTCTAACTAAATCTACCGCTAACTACTACGCCTAAGCCTTAAGGGATTCTACTAAGTAGTCTAATTATATAAGAATAAAGTAGAGCTCCCTTATAACCTTAAGTTTAATATAGCTATATTTACTAAGTAAAAATAGGATAATTATAGTATATATACTAACTACCGCGACCTTCTTATTAAAGAAAGGTATAATCTTAACGCGGGCTTAGTAGAAAATAGTATATACTACGCCCCTTTATCTCTTCCCTTAGCTAAAGCCTATAATCTATATAAATATAACTAGCTATACTTTTCTATACCTAATAATATCGCCGCTTATTATATTACTACTATAACTCCTATAACTACTTAAATTAGTAGAAACGCAACGTTAACTATCTAACTATAGTAAGTTAGCGCTTTTTATCGTCTTATTCTTAGTACTTTATTATATATTTACTTTAATAACTATACCTTATCGCTATTAAGCTTTAGTAATTTATTTAGTAACTCGCTACCCTTAGTTTTAAGTATTATAAGGAAAAACCTTAGTACCCCCTAAAACGCCTATAGGTAGTTTACCTTATCGTTTAATAAGGATAAGCTTCTTCCCTTATTACTACGTAACCTAAATAAGGCTATTTTCCCTAATAAAACTAAGATAATAACTAGCGCTCTTAGAACTATATAGATCGCTACTATTATCGCGTATACTATATGCGTTAATTAACGCTGTCGCTTATATCTAATAGGCGGCCATATCTTTTTCGTGATAGTTATAAGCCCGGGCGGAGGGGTTACCCCTCTAGGAACTTCCCGGTAACTGCGCACGCACTTCTAGCTAGCCTAGCGCGTATTACCCGAAGGCCCGTGGTTCGAGTCCCGCCAGTGCAATTAAGCGCGGTTTTAGTATAGGGCCTGCCTATATAAAAATTCCCGCTATAGTCTAGGATATCTAGGTATCCTAGGACGAATTAACCCGATATCCCTAAGAGGGTGTATCGCGTATACTATATACGTTAATTAACGCTATCGCTTATATCTAATAGGCGGCTATATCTTTTTCGTGATAACTATCTTAGCCGACGTTATTAATAAGCTCCTATTTATATAGGTAGCCTTTATAGACGCTAAGATACTTAAGATCGTTACTACTATTACTAGTATAAAGTGCCTCCCTACTTATCTAAAGATATTTAAGGCCGCTACTATAAAGGAGCATAAGGCTTTTAGTATACTAAGAACTTATAAGTTTAAAGAGAACCTTAAGCGTACCCTAGCTAGGACTAGAGGATCTAGTATAGTAGACCTTATATTTAACGAGCTATTAAGGAACTTATTTATTAAACGCTTACTCGCTACTACCGCGGCCCTACCCTTTACTCCCTCTTAGCGGGCTAACCTATTTACTAAGGAATAGGCCTTAATACTAGTCCGATAAAAGCTTAACCCCTTCTAAGTTCTAAGACGTAGAAAACCTAGACTATTCCTTATTATACCTTTTATAGTATACTACGATAACCTAGGCAATATAGACGGCTATATAAGTATTATTTACTCTAGGTTAAAAGCGCTAGTCTATAGAGCCTTAAACGTAGCTATAATTTAAGTAAATCTATTTACTACTATCTATAAGGAGGCTAACGCCGACCTCTCGCTTAGCTAGTACACTGCCCTTACTAGAGTGCCTACCGGCTTTATTTATTAGTTTACTTTTACCGCCTACCTTTTAAATAACTCGCTTAAGCTCGCTATAGTATACTAAAGAACCGCTTATATTAGCCCCCTATATACGCTAGTAGTAGCCCGCCCTTATATAGCTAATATAATAGCCTATTTTAACTTATTAAACTAAAAGTTTACTAATATATACCTAGGTAGATTCTAGAACCTAGGCCTAACTATATAGGTATTAGTAATAGTAATCTATAACTAAATTCTAGCCTCTTATAATAAACTAGCTATAATACTCTTAGTAGAACCGGCCTTAAATAATACTTATAGTATGCCTATCTATAAAGCCTTTAATATATAGGATGCCCTAGCTAATATACTAATAGGCCTTAAGGAACTAATAGAGGAGGAAGCTAAGGAAGAGATCCCTTACCTTACCCTTACCCCTATAGCGTAAGACGGTTAGTTACTAGGTTAGCCTTATTATATCCCTAGCCCTATTTATTTTATTACTAGCTTAGCTATAAAATGCCCTTAGTTATAATTAGTTTTCCCTAGCTAAGCTATACTACGCCCTTAGCCTTACTTATTTATTACTTTAGTTTAGCTACCTAGCGCCCTTAGTCTTAGTAGTATTTTACTCCTAGCTTAGCTGCCTTACGTCCTTAGTATTAGTTATACTAGGTTATATTCTAGATAAGATATAAGTTATTCTTTATACTAACCTTAGAAATCTATATAACTTTACTATAATTCCTTATTAGTATAACTCCCGCTTAAATATTACGGGAAATTAATAAGGATATTAGTTAATTCTTTCGCCTTAAGTATTTATTATAGGATACCCTATAGTCGATAATCTAGGTACCTATAACGATATCTACTTCCCTTAAGGAAGTTACCCTTAACTCCTTAAAGCTTCTTATAAAAGAAAGAACTTAGAAGCTATTAAGTAAAATCTAGGAAATTACCTATAAATCCTAGAAATAATAACTAAGCGGATTATATAGATATTTTATAGAGATTTCCCTTAAGGATATATTATATAGGGAATATAATATAATTTCCAAAGTAATAATAGTTCCTTAAGGACTATATTAATATTTCCTTAAAAAGTTACTACAAGAATATAATAGGGAAATTATAGAGAAATACTTATATTTACCTAGGGAAAATACTAAGAAATACCGCTAATACGCCGTACTATTATTATACGATTATAAGGTTAGGATATTACTTAGTTAAAGCTATAAGTAAGGTCTTACGCTTACTATAGTATATATAGAGGATAGAGAACCTATTAGATCTTAAGTAAGTAGAGAAGAATATAAATAGTTATTACTACTCTTACTTTAACTTATAAGACTAGTAGCTAGTTTATATTTAACGCGCGTAATAATATATAGTAGCTAGTTTATATAATACGTTTAATTATATATAATAGCTAGTCTATTTAATTACCTATTAGACCTATACTAGATCTAAGTAGATAGTAAGGTTAACGTACTAGCTTTATACTAAGGGACTAGTATATAATATTTTATCTATTAATAAGGTATTAATAGACCTATAATAAGTAAAGGTAATAACCTAATAGCTTAAACCTATAACCTACTATAATATTTAGGTTTTCCTTAGGTTCTATAATTTTTAACGACGATTTATATATAGGTACTTAAGAGTTATAGCACCCTTAACTATATTACTAAAAGAGAGTAATAATAATAAAAAGCTAGGGAGTATAGAGCTAAACCTTATTAAAAGGGCAGCGTTTTAAGCTCTTAAGGATACTTTTTAAAGGGCCTTACTCTTTTAATATTATAATCTAAAAAAACGTATTTATATTAAACTAGATATATCGTAATTCGCGATAGTAAGGATTATCTTTTAACTTAATAATAAGGGGCGTTACTATCTAATTATATTTTAGTTAAGGAAGTTTATTAAAGCTAAACTTAATTATAGTATTTTAAACTAAGAACTATTCGCTATTATTTAGTTATTTAAATACTGGCGATATTACGTTAAAGGGGTAGTATATAAAGTAAAGGTATTATTAAACTACTATAACCTTTAGATATTTTTACGCTAAACCTCCTTAAATAAAAGGTAAGTAAGATAGTATATATATTTAGTACTATTTAACTTTATAATTAAGTATTATATAAGTAGATTAAACTTAGTAAATATACTATTAAGAATACTTAGATATAAGGGCGAGAAGCCCTTATTTATAAAGTTATTACTAGAGCTATAAGCGAAACTAACTATTATTAATACTATATCTATATAAAAAAGTAATAAAGCGTTTTTATAAGTAAAAAGATACTTAACCTTAAGTTAATATAAGTATAGTAAATTGCCTTTATATAAGGAAAATATATAAGCTTATCTATAGTAAAACTATAATACTTTAGGCGCGAGACCTAAATAATTAGCTAATTAAGCTAAAAAGAAAGCTAGTTATAAATAGTTACTCTTAAGAAAGACCGCTAAAAAAGCAGCTTACTATATAAATATTTATATAGTAAAAGTTCTAGAACTATTACTAGAGTTATTAAAACGTACTTAGTTAGTTAATATAGCGATTAGTAAGCTAAAGGAGACTAAAGACTTCTTAAAAGAAAAGGGTTTTTAGTTAGTACGCTTAGATAAACTATTATTATAAAAGGGTTATATTATAGTGCCTTTAAAAGTAGCTTTATAGTAAGAGCTAATATAGCTTTTTTATAACGATTTATTAATAAGATACTTTAGCTCTTAATATATTAGTAAACTACTAGTAAGGAACTTTTACTAAGATAGAATAATAAAAGATATAAATAAATACGTTTAGTTATATTTAATATATTAATATATAGTACTTAAGAGGCATTGCTCTTATAGTACTATATAATCGTTACTATATCTTATATAACTATAAAGAAGAATTATTAATAGACTTTATTATAAGTTTACTTAAAGTATAGTATAATAAATAAGACATTAATATAATCTTAGTAATCGTAGACTAATATACTAAGTATTACCTCTTCTTTCTTATCTCTAAGATAATAATAGCTCTAGAGCTAGTAGAATTATTTTATTATTAAGTTAAATTAGTATATAGACCTTTAAAAGGTATTATCTTAAATAAAGGGTCCTTATTTATAAGTAAAATTTAGTTAGATCTTTATTTTATCTTATAAGTAAAATATAAGCTATTAATAGTATTTTACTTATAAACTAATAAGTAAATAAAATAAATAAACTAAGCTATATAATACTATTTAAGATACTTTACTAACTTAAAATAAACTAACTAAGCGTTACTCTTATATATTACTTAATTTATATATAATACTATAAAGAACGCGATAACTAAGTTATTACTTAATAAAGTATTAATAGGTTACTAATTAAACTTCTATATTAATATTAAAGACGATATTATTTAAAGGGGGGTACTTAAAGTAAGAGTAAGAGTTACTAGGCTATAAGAGCTATAAAAGAAGCTTAAGGAATACTAAGGAAAGGCTATTAAATCGTATATAAAATACTATAATTTAAGGTATTAACCGCTTATACTAAAAGTAAGAGACCTTATAGTATTATCAATAAAGAACTTATGCTTTAATAATAAAAAAAGAAAACTCTTACCTAAGTATATTAAACCGTTTTAGGTCTTATAAGCTATTAAAAAGTAAGTATATCGTTTTATACTCCTTAAAAAGTACTTATATCTTTATAACGTTTTTTATATTAGTCTCTTAGAGCTATAAAAGGAGTATAAAAGAACTTATAAAGATAGCGAAACCTTATTAATACTAGACTTAAAGGATAATAAAAGTAAATAGAAAGTCTAAGAGATTAAAGACTAAAAGAGATTTAAGGGCGATACCTTTTTCCTTATTAAATAAAAAGAATAGCTAGCTAAGTATAACTAATAAGTTAATACTAAAGATATAGTAAATAGCTAAGTCCTTATTAAAGAATATATTACTTACTTAACTAGGAAAAAGAAGTATAAGACTAAGTAAGGTAAGGAAACTTATTAGTATAAGGAGGCACTACTAAATTAGTAATAAATTCCTATTAAATCGCTACTAACTTATTAATATATTAATATAACTAAATATATAAAAAAAACGTCTTACGAAACTAATATATACCTATAGCGGGTGCGTATCTTAACTAAAATACTAACTAATACTAAGAATTAATTTAATAGTATTAATTACCCTTAGTAATAATACTACGCCGAGGCCGAGCGGTAGGTAGATATAGTAGCGGCCCTCGACGTACTAAGCTCGATTAAAGCGCGTAGCGTAAAGAAACGCTACCTAAATTTATATACCCCGATAGGGCGAGTTAATAAACCTAAAGCAGCGATACGATACCGGCCTAGGCGCCGAGCGACCTTATAGAAAAAGTAGTATACGACGAACTCGCGGGCTTTATCTTAAGCGTATAGTTTAGTAGGGTATAGGCAGTAGTTAAACGGCTCTCTAGGGCGAAGAGCCGCGCTAGTAGCGCGTCGTCGGCGGTGCTCTACGCGGACGAGAGCTTTAAGATAATAATCTAGGATATAATTAAGGAGGTAGTTAAGGAAGAACTCCGCCTAGGCATCGCTTCGGGCCTAGGGGGCCCTAAGCGAACCTAGGCCGCGGTCGTAGCCGAGACTAAGGGACCGACCTAATATAAAGCTATAGTAAAATAGGTCCTACCGCGCTATAAACGCGAGATTATCGTAGTCCTTACTAGGGCACCGCTTAAAATCCTAAGCCGCGAACTAAAGGATATAGTAAAGGCGGTAAATATAGCCTTAAAAGCTACGAGCGCTATAGTAGCGAGGCGCCTTTAAAGTAGAGATATCGCGGTTATATTTAATACCGCGGTAAGAGCCTATTAAAGGGACTAAGGCTAGGTTAAGGCCGTATTTAAACTAGAGGCTATAATCTCTTACTATACGTATACGGTAGTCGTAAAGAACGTCCTTTTAAGGGTAGCGATAGTAAATAGGGAGCGATTACTTTATAAGATTATAAAGGTAAATAAAGTTAAGGTCTTTTAAGCCTAAGCGCTATACCCTTAATCTAAGATATCGATAGCGATAACTATACTTATTAAGGTCGGTAGCTTAGAGGAGGCTAATAGGCTCTATAACCTAGGCCTAGTCCTTAAAGTATAGATCTTTTAATATAAACCCTATAATAAGTCGGTCTAACTATAAAGGTACTATAACTACTATAGATATAGCTATATCGCTAAGCGATATTTATCGATATAACTCTATAGCTAATATAAGAGCACGGTATATATTAAAGGCAATAATAAATATAGGGCTAAGAAGGGCGAAATCCCTTATAACTATATTCTATATTAAGGGGACTACCTATTATAGACCTAGACCTACCTTATAGTAAATAAAGCCTAGGAAAAGGTAAGGGAAAACTACCTATATTAACCTTAATAGTTCGCGAATACCTAGATATATACTAAGTAACGGGTGCTTCTTACCGTCGAAACCTAGGGTATTCTTAAATCGACTATAGTCCGGAAGCGGGGACTAAGTAGACCGCGCTAAGATAAGAGGTCGAGCTCGAGACACCCGCTAGCTAGTAGGGCTAGGGAGGCCGAACTAAGTATAAACGATATTTATAGGTATAGTAAATAGAGAAGCACTAAGAGATAGAGCGCCTCCCTCCTTATATAAACGACCTCTTTTACCTTAACCCTACTTATATATAACTAAAAGTATTATTCTAGAATATATAAAAGAGATATAAGCTAGCTTAGTTAGCGCTTTACTATTAGGCTAGCTTTAACCTAATAGTACTATAGGAAGTAAAAGCTATACTAGGAGGCGGCCCCCCCCCCCCTTAAAGCAGCGCCTTATAGCTTAGTTTATAAGGAGGGGAGGTACGCGCTATATATATATAAAAAGCTTAGGCTAGGGACTTAGTCGCCTTAGTTTAGACTAGATTAAAGCGAGGTGATTTTTAAGGATAGTACTAGACTATAGGCGATTTACTTACTACTAGGGGCCGTAAGGGTAAGAGCGCTATATAACCTAAGTGTAATCGAACTAGAGTACCTTATAGTAATAGTAAGGGACTTTAATATCTATTACCTACTTTAGGACGGATATAATAGAACCTTAGATAGCGCGATATAACTTATATAGGAGGCGATAAAGCTATAACTCGAACTCGCTACTTTAAAAGAGAAGTATATAAGATTTTTCTATAGCTAAAGGGATAGCACTATTAACCTAGCTTAGGTAATACTAGAGACTAGAATATAGTATACCGGGCCCGACCTAGACCTAACTAGGTTAAACTATATCCCTTAAACTATTATACTATAGGTCGATACCTAGGCCTAGGCACTTAAACCGGCCCTAAGGTAAAAAGAAGTAAAAGTAAAGCTAGTTAAAGCTAAGACTACGTCCTAGCTAAGACTATACTAGCTAATACTCTAAACGCTTAAGGATATTAATAAAGACCTAGACTATATCTTTACTACTTTAATAAAGATCGCGATAGCTATAGTTCTATACTAAGGGCGAGTATTACCTAAGGGCAATATATAGTTTACCCTAGAGGTAAGGAGGGCAACGAGGGAGGCTAAGAGGGTAAGGAGGAAGTATAGGCGGGAAAGGAATAAGGTAAACTAAGAAGACCTATATAAAGCATTTATAGCTTAGAAGCGGACCGTCTACGAGGTAAGGAGGGCCTACTAGCGCGAGTTCCTAGAGGAATTTAGCGCTAATAATACTAAGCTCTAGAACGTAGAAAGGTAGGTAAGACTCTATAGTAAGCTACTACCGGAACCGACCTATATCCTACCGCTAGTTAAGGAAGGTAAGGACTAACTAATAGAAACCTTTAAAGGGAAGGCCTAGCTACTAGCCGCTAAGTTCTTCCTACTAGAGGCCGGCACGACCTAAGGGCTACCCTAGCCTACGGCTAAGGCGACCCTTATAGTTAACTAATAGATCTAGCTAGCTAACGTCGTAGGGACGCTAGGTAAGATAGTAAGCTAGAAAGCGGCGGGTCTAGACGGCGTCCCCTTAAGGTTTATTAAGAAGTATAGCCTAGCCTTAGTCTAGCGACTAGCTACGATCTTTAACGCTTATACCCGACTCTTATATTTCCTAGGTCGGTTCTATAGCGCGAACGTAGTAGTTATCTAAAAGCTAGGTAAGAGGCCGGACGCTTACCGTATAATAAGGGGTTAGAGACTAATTTCCCTCCTACCTATAGTAAGAAAAGTACTTAAGTAGATACTAGCCTAGAAGATTATAGGAGTAGCGGAGGCGAACGGTATCCTACTAAATAGATAAATAGGGAATAAGAGGGAACGCTCTATAAAGGCAGCGATCTTATTAGTAATAGAACTAGTATACGCGATATAAGCTTAAAAGGGTATTATATTATTCCTATAGCTAGATATTAAGGGCGTATTTAATATAGTTAACTATAATAAGCTTATAAGGGAACTAGAGCTTAAGGGATACCTTAGGTAGCTTATAAGACTAATATAAAGCTTTATAAGCGATAGGAGATTAACCCTTTACTTTAATAAGAAGACCTTAGAGCTAACTTAAGTGCTAATAAGAGTCCCTTAAGGCTCCCCCTTATCCCTAATCTTATTTCTATACTATATAACCCCCCTATATAAAAGGCTTAGTACGATATATAGTATTTATACTATTAGCTTTACCGATAATATAAATATAGTTAATATTAGACCTAATAAGGCTACTATAGTAGCACGCTTAAAGTAAGCTTAGAAGGTATATATAGAATAAGCGACTAAGTTCGCGGTTACTTTTAAACTATTAAAGAGTAAATTACTATACTTTATATAAAGGAGATAAGTAATAATAACGCCGGTCCGCTTTAAGGCTAACGTAGTAACCCTAGTCTAAGAGGCCCGCCTACTAAGGGTTTAGGTATACTAGAAACTACGCTAAAAGGCGTACCTAAAATAACTCTAAGCGAAGTTAAAGCGCTAGACTATAGCCCTAACCGGGCTCGCGGCGTCTACGTAGGGCTATACCCTACTATACGCTAAGGAAGTCTATAGTAAGGTAATCCGGTCCTTAATCTCTAACGCTATAGTTATATTCTATAAGATAACGCTTATAAAAGGGAAACTACGCGGAATTATATAGGACCTTACCTAGGACTAGTTAGCCTACCTCTAGGTAGTAATAGGTGCCTACTACGCGACCTTAGTCTACTAAGTTAAAGTAAAGGTATAGGTGCCCTTAATTAACCTTTACCTAAACTAAAGAATAACGGATACCCTTTAGAGGCTAGAGGACTTAGGGCTCCTAGGCTAAATCTAATACGCGTTTAACGCGGTTATAGGTATACTTAAAAGGAGGCGATACTAAAGAGAGGGCAGACCCCCGGCGGTACTACCTCTAGGTAGACCCCCCCTTATAAAGGAGATAAGGGGGGTCTAGAGCTAGATAGGATTAGACGACCTCTTAGATAAAGCTAAGTTACTCGAAAGGCTAAATAAGAAATAGGCCGCCTAATAAAACGCTAGGGAAGATATAATTTAATAATACTAAACTACCTTTTACCCCGCTAACTTCCTACCTTAGTTTAATAAGGTAATAATACTGGACCGTTATAAGGGCCTCCTTAAGTATATTAGTATAATAATTACCTAGATATATATAGGAAAGATCGGGCTTAATAACTTCTTCTTTAACTAATAGGTCCTTAGTATAGTTTCGCTAATATATACCTATAGATAAAGATAGGATACTATCTACTATATAATAATCGACTATCTACTAATAGTAAAGGCGAGGGAGTCCCTCTTAATATAGGCCTAGGACGTAGGTAACGTAAGAGTAGGCCTTTAAAGGAAAAGGATAGTAGCGCCGCTAGTATAATAGTTCCTTTACTTAGGCAGGCTCTACTAGTTCGACCTAGCTTAGAAGCTATATATAGATATACTAGATAATAGAACCGAGGTCGCGCTAAAGATAGAGCGGCCTTAACTAGGACTACCTTAGCTAACTACTTCCCTTATTAAGGCGACCTAGGAAGGGAGAGGACTTATAATTATAGGACTATATCTTTAACCGAACTAGACCTAGACTAGGCGTAAACCTCGCCGATTAAACTATAAACCGAATAAAACTAATATAACCTAACTAAACTAACCTTAATAGCTATAAAATAAGACTTACTACTAAAAGACTATAACTAAATAAGACTTAACTTAGAACTAAACTAAGATAGAGCCGATAACTAGCCCCCCCTTAAACTATAACCCTAGCCTAGCTTATTAATAGTAATATCCGCTTTATTATCGCGGCGGGAATAATAAGACCCCCCTAGGGTAGTATATAGAGTATAAGAGGGAGTAACTAAAGGCTTACGAGGAATATAGGGACTACTACCGCTACGAGAACCTTAATAACGACTAAATAGACCTAACCTTAAACCTAAACTAAAGCTAGCTTAGATAGCTAGCTTATAAGATAGAGTAACGACTAAGGTCTATACTAAGGTAGGACCTATACTAGCGGCGGTATAAAGGCGTTCGCTACGGCTTATACTATAACTATAGATCTAATTAAGGTTAAGACTAGTAATAATCTTAGCTAGGACTAAACCGCGATAGCTATAAAGACGCTACTAGATAAAGTTAGGAGCGTTAGTAAGATTAATAGGCGACGTAAGATAGGGACGCTTTAAGGCAGGCTTAGCGCTAAGAGAACTACCGGGCTATAACTTAGCGTTAGAAGGAGACATAGTTAGCTCCTAAGCTAGCTCTATAATAGCCGTAGGTATAGATACCTTAGCCTTAGCCTTAGATAGGGCCTTAGATATAGCTACCGCCTTACCCTTACCTTTACCCTTCCCTTTATTAATAGGGACTAAGGCTAGAACGGGCCTAGTAAGACTAGTAAGATTAAAGCTACTATCCTCTATATTAAGGCTATCGCTAGTAATAAGATAGAAATAGTTAGCGAGATTATTAACTACTATAAGAGTCTTCTAGGTAACTAAGAGCGACTTAGGCCTAACTTAAGCTAGGGTCTTAATAGCGTCGCTAAACTTACTTAAGTACTTCTTTAGGGACTTATATATATAGCGGGTATTATCTATAAAATAAGTAAAAGCTAACGCGAGCGTCTTTATATTTTTAGCGATTATAGCTAGACTAAGGGTAGACTCGCTTAACGCGCCCTTACCCTTAGTAGTAGGGGCCTTCTAACTAGCGCGAATATAAGTTTCTAAAGTAGTATAATAAAGGCGCTTTTATACCGAACCCTTAATAAAGGAAGGGCTATTAACCTTAGACTATACTTAGTAAAGGGTATTAGCGGCCTCTTTACCTTTAAAGGTAATCTAGAATATAGATTAATACTAAACTTAGATAGTACTATAGTAAGAAGGGGTTACTTACTTAGTAATAAGACTAGTTAGAGTTAGCGTAAGCGATATATACTTTAGCCTTTATAGCTATTAAAGTTAGTAAAAATACTAAAAGTAAGACTAACTTAGGATAAAGCTAAGATTAATACGTATAAGACTAGTTTTAATAGCTAGTAAAGGACTTATAAGTAAGCTTACTAATAAGACGCTTAATATATATAAAATATAAGATAGAGCGCTTTAATCCCGCTACTATAGCGACTTTCTAATAAGGAGGGGGGTTTAAAGGAGGCGAGCCGCTACTACTTAAGTTAGCTTCTTAGTTAGATATTACGACGCGATAACGAGCGAACTAGATATAGTATTAAGGAGACCTAGAGTTATAGAAATAAGGCGGGTAAGGTAGTAGTTAGGCCTACGAAAGAGATAGATAATAAAGGGATAGGAGGAGGTATATATAGAACTAAGGGGGGAGGGTAGGTATATATAAGCGCGAGCTAGGCGCGCGTAATTAATAACTACGAGATAAAGGGTAAATATAGGCCGCCGCGCCCTTAATTAGGAAGTCGCGTAGCTAGACGGGAACCGATTTATAATTAGCGGAGCTAGCCGACTAAATTTCGATTAGCCGGCCCTACCTAGGAGCGACCTATACTAGCGCCCGGCCCGGTAACCGTATATTACCTGCCCTCCTAACTAATAGACCGATAAGCTAACGCGACCGCGGCTACGCGGCTATAACGCGGGAGCTAGGGTAAATAGAGGCGCCCGCGAGTCGGGCCCCTAGAGAGAGACTACTGCCTATAACCCTAGGCCCGGGCTAGCGAGCCCGGGCCGCGGCCGCTCGGGATAGTAGCGGCTATAGCCTAAGAGGGCCCGCGCCGAGACGCGTTTTTACGGGAGGAGCCCGCGGTAGCCGGCGTAAATTTCCTATATACTACTACTATAACCTCGTTTAAGGCAGACCTATACTAAAAGAAGGGAGGGTTTTCCCTTAGGTACTTTAGTTTTTCCCTCCTATTTAATATTAAAGTTCTAGATACTTCTAGCTAGGTCCTTAGCGTAATCTTAATAATAATAATATAACTAAATATCTTATAACTATATATAAAATAATAAAATAAGAAAAGGAGGGAAAACTATTTATACTACCTATTAAATATTATTAAGGAAAATAAAACTAAACTATAACTTTACTAAGACCTTAATAATAAAAGAAAGAAGGATAGTTATAATTAAATAAAAGAAAGATAAGACCTATTTATTACTTTTAACTACCCCTTTTCTTTACTAGTATAGTAGGAACTAACTAAGGCGCCCCTTTTACTATATTAAATACTTCTTAAAATACTAAAACTACCCTATCCTTTACTCTTTTTTTATCCTTTACGTTAAGACTTATCTTTATTAGTATAGTACTTACCTTAGCCTTAGTAAATAGTAAGGCGTACTACTAAGAAGTATTCTCGCGAAGAGAGATATAAGAAGTATATAAAAATGCACGAAGGTAAAATTAGAAGTAAGGGGTCGGATAAGTAGGGCAGAGAGATTTAATTCTTACGGGAGCAGCAATTGCGGTAGGGGAGTAATTATTATATTACCTTAATTCTCCTTCTTTCCTCTATTTAACGCCCCTCTTTATACCCGTCTAGCATCTTAATTAATAAAGAAGATCCTGCTTAAAGAAGCTACTAATATCCCTTTAACTACCGAGCTTTTTACTGGTTTTTCCCCTCCTTTCTAGCCGTTGCCGGTATATCCGTCTTATCTCTCGCTACCTCTATAGGAAGCTATCGCTACTTATGCCCCTACCCTCCTTTCTATACCTCTTTTTAGCTCCTTCTTCCTTTTTCTATACTAAGTGTTTTTTAGCTTCCTTAGTCCCTCGTGCTAAGGGATATCTCCGAGAACTACGAAATTAGGCCACGCTTCGCGACACACCCCCTTAGCTATAGCCTGCCCCTTAAGGGCATAGCTAATACGGCTTTAGGCTAGTAAGCGTATAAAGGAGGTTCTTAGTTTTATACTTCTCCTTTTACTCGAGGAAAGCAGGGGCCCTTTTAGGTCCCTAGGCTCTTTTAGACCTACTTAAGGAAAAAGGAGCCTAAAGAGGGGAAAGTCCTATAAGAAAGGGTAAAAAACCCGATTAAAATAGGGGGCCCTCTAAAGGGAAAAGCCTCTTCCTTTTCTTCGGCTATAGACGTTACCTTCTCGTACGTGCTATTAGCTCCTCTCGTAGACTCTTAAGGCGGGCTTCTAAGGATAGCTTCTCTCGAACGTCTTCTAGCCTAATTTACTATAAAAAGACAGCTAGCTTCTACTTCGGCATAGGCTTCGTAAGACCGTCGGCTTTTATTAATGCCGTTAGAACCTAACGGACGGAAATAAGTCCCCTTTAAACCTCTTAGCGTAACTAATGCTAGTAGATATCGATATACCGTAGCTAGGTCGATAGCTTGCTATTTTCCTCCGTAAGAATCTGTATAGTCTACGTGTTATCGCATTCTATAGCTAACGGGGTCGGGATTTATAGTCGTAGAGATATTAGTAGCCGGCTAAGGAAAATCGCTTCTTTTAACGCTTCTAAAAGAGCTAGTAGCTCTGCCTCTATACTTAAAGTCGTAACGGTAGCCTGCTTCGAAGCTCTCTAAGCAATAGTTCCTCTAAAAAGGGATATAATATACCCTTGTAAGCTCTTTCTATCTAAGGAATTGTCCGTAAAGGACGAATCGCTCGAATAAAGGAAGATTTCGGCAGCTATTTTCCTTCCCTACCCTCCTAGGCGTAGACCGTATAATCTCGTTAAATAGAGATAGAGGATAGCTCTATCTGCTACTTCTTAATGCCTAGGGCTAGGATTCTAGTTATACCTAGCTAGCCGGGAGACCGTAAAAGAGATATCCGGTCTAATAGAAATAGCTAAAAAAAGTAAGGAGCCTACCTTCTATTAATATTAGTGTTTCTCTTGCTCCCTAGCTTAAAAGGATAGATTAAGTAAAAGCTCTTTATTTAATATAGGCGTAGAGGGAAGCTTTTTCTCGAGGGAATTAGGGAGGAATTTATAAGCGACCTTATCGATATAGGCATCCTAGGTAAGCTAGATAGTCCGTTAGGACCTATTCTAAAGGATTTATATCCCTAAGAACCACTTTAGCTCTCCTAGCCGGGTTATCTTATACCTTTATTATAGGCTACGTATAGCCTCCCTTATAGTAGCTTCTTCCTCTTTTAGGTATACTTAGATAATATTATTAACGTAGAAGAAGACCGTGATTTTACCCTTCTATATTATATACGGTTCCTAAGGGACTTTCGTAAAGCCTAGGGCTTCGAGGGAACCTATTAAATGCTATTGCTAAAGAAGGGGTGATCTTTATAATCCGTATAGAGCTTTAATATTAAATAAGGGCGTAGGGTTAAGGGGAATAATAAGCTTATAGCGCTTATTAATTAAAGTATAGTAATTAGTATACTTAACCTAATATATTATTAAGCGGTCGCTAATAAAAGGGTTAGATAAAACTTATAATAGTAGACTTTTATATACTTATAGTCTTAAAGGACTTATAATAAGCTATCTTAGTAGCGTTAAAAGCCTTAGCTAAATACTATATTATAATAGCGAGATAGCGCTAATTACCCTCTTTAAAAATAAGTATACTTATATTTAAGCTATTATCCTTAGTATCCTTATTACTAGTCTTTAGCTTATTAAGCTTATATAAGTACTTTATAATAGTAACTATATTAGCTTAGTTACTAAATATAAAAGTAGTAGCCTTAAGAAGGATTAGCTTATTAATCGTAATATTTAAAGCTAATAAGAGACTTACTTAATTATAAGTCGCGGTATATCTATAGTACTACTTATAGCGCGTTAAGGAAACCCCTAAGAAAATATAGCTAATTAAGAGTACCTTAATAAGCTTAGGCTTAGTTATATTATACTCCTTAACGACCGTCTTAAAATAATATATATACTAAAGCTTATAAAGGATAACCTCTTAGGCCTTAACTAAGTAAGCTTTAGCCTTAGATTAGGTATACCTCTTTATAAGAGCGCGACCGCTTTATACCGCTACCTAGGTACCCTTATCTTTAGTATTATTATTCTTAGGTTCGTTAGTAGGAGGAGTTAAATCCTAGCCGTTTTTATTATTACTATTATTATTATCTTAGCCCTTATTTAGCTAGGTATTAAGATTATCTTAGCCCTTATTTAGCTAGGCCTTATTATTAATATTAGCTTACTTATTTTAAGGAGCGGCTTAAGCGATAATCTCTTATTAGCTAAAGCCGCCTTATTAAAATAAAGTAGCTAGGTTATTAGTACTTATTTAAGAGCGCCTAAGTATAATCTCCTTACTAGTATTAATATCGCTAATAAGGGTAATAGACTTATAAGTTTCCTAGCCTATAAAAGTAAGCTTATTAGTAGTTAGAGTTAAGGTATTTAATAGGGTAATAAGGGTATAACCCTTACTAACGTTAAGTCCTAAACTAAAAGTCTTTTAAAACTAAGATTCCTTTATACCTTTCTTAGCTTTCTTTACTAAAAGGGAACTAGTATTACTATAAGACTTTTAAGCTAATCGCTTATACTTTAAGGGCGAACCTATTACTACTTACTCTTATATATAGTATAGGAAATCGGCGTTATAGCTCTTTATCTTCTTTAGCGTAAAAGGTATTATCTTTAATAAATTTTTAATAAAAAGTAATATAAAAAGGTATAAAGGATTAATTAAAAAAAGCGTAAAACTCTATAATAATTATAAGTAAAAGAGTTAAAGAAGAAAAGAAAATAAAAAAAGTAAGAGATATATATATATACTCTTTATATTATAGTAATATAGCTAATTTATAAGTAATACTATAATAGTTACTTAGTAGTAACCGCTAGTATAATAACTATTAACGTTATAGAGTATAAACTAATATATACTTATATAAGTATATATATATAATATATAACTAAAACTACCTTTTTTCTTAATTAAATATATATAGTATAGTTATTACGAAAAAGATATAGCCGCTTATTAGATATAAGCGATAGCGTTAATTAACGTATATAGAGTACGCGATATACCCCCTTAGGGATATCGGGTTAATTCGTCCTAGGATACCTAGATATCCTAGACTATAGTAGGAATTTTTATATAGGCAGGCCCTATACTAAAACCGCGCTTAATTACGCTAGCGGGACTTAAACCACGGGCCTTTCGGGTAGTGCGCGCTAGGCTAGCTAGAAGAAGTACGTACGTAGTTACCGGGAAGTTCCCGGAGGGGTAACCCCTCCGCCCGGGCTTATAACTATTACGAAAAAGATATAGCCGCCTATTAGATATAAGCGATAGCGTTAATTAACGTATATAGAGTACGCGATAATAGTAAAAGTAATATATATTAAAGATATAGCTAAGATATTTATATAAAAAGGGAGATAATTATAAGAGTACTACTAAGAGGTATAAGCTAATAAAGTACTTAAGTATTATAAGAATATACCCTTATATTCCTATTTTACTATTATAAAGAAATAATAGGTATAGGGAGGCTCTATATAATAAGCTAGTAAAAAGAAGCTCTATAATATAGTCTAAGGGAATAACCCTTAAAGATAAAGACTTTTACTAAATATCTATACCTTCCTTTAGGAAAAGCAGGTTAAGATAAGCCTATCTTAATAAAATAAAATATATATAAAATATATAAGTTAATTATAAGTAGAACGGATACCCTATTACCTATTTTAGCTTAATACTTTTAAAGATATCTATAATATAAGAATAGGTAGAGCATAGAATATTCTAGTTAAATCTACTACTTATACTAGAACCTATAGTCTTATATTAACTATTACGTTATAATTAGACTACCTACTACGTTAGGTAGATATACTATAAATAGAGCTTTTTAAGTACTATAGAATATACTAAAAAGCTAACGAATTAGTTTACTAGTAAGCGAGTAATAGTCTATAAAAGATAAAGGATTTCCCTAGGAGTAGTAGATAAAATAAATAAGTTTATATATCGCGTATACTATATACGTTAATTAACGCTGTCGCTTATATCTAATAGGCGGCTATATCTTTTTCCGTGACAGTTATAAGCCCGGGAGGGGGTAGCAAACTACCCCCTATAACTTCCGGTAACTACGCGTTGCGGGGTAATACCCGTAGATAGCCGTGTACCCCTCTCTCTCTTGGATTTCCCTAGGTAATAGGCGCGGTGCTTGGTGTTCGACTCCCGCGTCGTGGGCTTAGGTCTAGGAATCCCGGCGGAGCCGCGATCCCTGAGGGGGTGTGTCGGAAAAACGCGGTTGTCAGTCATATGTGTCAATTGCAGCGCACCTGTCGGAGCGCGTTCCACTTTTGCCTGCGTGGCGCAATGGTCTTCGCGATAGTTATAAGCCCGGGCGGAGGGGTTACCCCTCCGGGAACTTCCCGGTGACTGCGCACGCACTTCTGGCTAGCCTGGCGCGCATTACCCGAAGGCCCGTGGTTCGAGTCCCGCTAGCGCAATTAAGCGCGGTTTTAGCATAGGGCCTGCCTATATAAAAATTCCCGCTATAGTCTAGGATATCTAGGTATCCCGGGACGAATTAACCCGATATCCCTAAGGGGGTGTGTCGCGTATACTATATACGTTA
Organism: Hirsutella rhossiliensis; assembly: GCF_020360975.1. Taxonomy (NCBI): domain Eukaryota; kingdom Fungi; phylum Ascomycota; class Sordariomycetes; order Hypocreales; family Ophiocordycipitaceae; genus Hirsutella; species Hirsutella rhossiliensis. Next base: position 2,234,865 of record NW_025408678.1, on the reverse strand, counting down.
ATTAACGCTGTCGCTTATATCTAATAGGCGGCTATATCTTTTTCCGTGATATTATAAGTATCTTTTATAACGCTATTATTTTAATATATTATTTAGCCCCTTATATACTTATTATAAATTCTAGATAAAACCCTACCTTATACTCTTTCGACTAATCTTTTTACTTATATTATCGATTACCCGATCCTATACTTATTACTTATACCTTCTTATAGGTTATAAGCCCGGCTTTTTTATATATTAGGTAATAACTTTAAAATTCTAATACTAACTATATAACCTCGAAATTTCTAAAATAAGCTCTAAGGATAAGTTTAAATTTACTAAACTTAAAGGCAGTCTAACTATACCTTCTAAGCTATTTAAATATAGGCTCTTTTAGTTAAGGAGAAGCTTTCTACTACTATATAGTAAGAAAATTACTTAAAGATAAAGGAAGCACTTACTTTAATTTTTCTTTATATTAAAGATAGTCCTTTAACCTAAATAAAGTATATAATAAATACTAAAGAGGCGTAGGATAGGTTATAAAACCTATATAACCTTATTTCCTTTACTTTAAATTACCTACTTATAAAGGAGCTTTTTAATACTTTAGTAAGGAATTTTTAATCCCTAAAAGGCTTCCTAAATAAAGTAAAAGAGGTATTTAAGGAGCTAAAAGTATAGAATATTATAATTTTAAAAGTAGTTATTATAGCTTAGATTTTAAATAGCCTTTTAAGCTTATTTTCTAGCTATATAACTATCGCGTATACTATATATATTAATTAACGCTATCGCTTAAATCTAATAGGCGGCTATATCTTTTTTATAATAGTTATAAGCCTAGGCGGAGGGGTTACCTTTCTAGGAACTTCCTAGTAACTATATACGTACTTCTTCTAGCTAGCCTAGCGCGTACTACCTAAAAGGCCCGTAGTTTAAGTCCTGCTAGTATAATTAAGCGCGGTTTTAGTATAGGGCCTGCCTATATAAAAATTCCCGCTATAGTCTAGGATATCTAGGTATCCTAGGATAAATTAACCTAATATCCCTAAGGGGGTATATCGTATATACTATATACGTTAATTAACGCTGTCGCTTAAATCTAATAAGCGGCTATATCTTTTTCGTAATAATAACTAATATAATATAAGCTCTTCGAAATAAGTTAAAGGCTTTTAATTTAGAGTCTCTCTCTAGTAGTCTTATAGACGAATTTAAAAGGACTAAGTTTCTAGAAAATCCCCTTAAGTAGGCTTTCTTTACTAAGAAGCCTTAGAAAAAGATAAAAATTATATTATAATATATATACTATAAGAAGAAAGGGTATCTAGTTAAAGATTACTACTATCTTTATATAAAAAGGGCCCTTAAAGGCTTTTCTAAAAATTAAAAAAATTAAAATAAAGGAATACCTTCTAAGAGGCCTAGAAAACCTTTTATAGAAGGAAATCCTATCGAATTAAACTCTTACGTCGATAAGAAGACGAAAAAGCCCTCTTCTCTATATATATTAAAAGTAGAAAAAATAGAAATCGATAGTTAAATAAATAAAGAACTAGAAATCGATTTTTCTATTCCTCCTCCTACCCTTAGAGGTTATAAAAGCTCCGAAGAAGAAGTAGAGGTATATATCTCTTCGAATATCCTTAAAAAGTCTATATTTAATAATAGGTAAATAGGACCTTTAAATTCCTCTTAAATTAAAGACCTTATATATAAGGTAAAAGAGAAGGAAATCCTTTATAAAGCCTTAAAGAATAGAAGTTTCTATAATTTAATATATAATATTAGTGCTATTAGGTATATAGTATTAGAAAAGAACTTCCTTATTAATTTTCGAACTATCTCTACTAAGGTTAATTAGGGAAAGGCATCTTATATAGTTATTAAAGGCTATAGAGATCTTCTTTTTATATTTCTAAATAATAAAAGGCTATTTATCTTAAGAAACTACCTTTTTATACTTAAATTAAGGGTAAATACTATAAGCTAATTATATTTTAAAAATACTTATACTTTTATTAATAGTAAGGAAATTTTCCTACTATATAACTAAGCTAATATTATATTTAAAGGAAAATAGTAAGCTAACCTTTATATCTTCTCTTTAGAAATTCCTTTCTTAAAAAAGAAGGTATTCTTATATAATATTAATAATAAAAGGAATAATATAAAGGACCTTAACCTTTATTAATAGTATTTAAGGCTAGGATATATAAGTCTTAAAGCCTTACTAAAAACCTTTAAAAGATATAATAAAGATATAACTATCCTTAAAAAGGATATTATAAAAATAAAAGAATATATAGCCTATATTAAAGTAAAAGCAACTAATAAAAGGAATAAATCTATATCTAATAAGGTATATAATTACCTTAATAGAGTTACTATTAATATTTAAGGCCTTATAAGGACCCGTACTTATAATAAATATACCTCCTTTATATTATTTTTAGATATAAGAATAAGATATTTAGAAATATATTTAATAAAGTCTAAGGTAAAAGCCCTAGAAAAATTCTTAGAATATAAAGCCTTAGTTAAAAATAACTAGGATAATATTACTATAAAGGAAGTCTTTTTAAATAACGTATAAGAATTTATATATAAAATAAAACCCTACTACTTAAAAAAGGGAATTAAATATTATACTAGCCCTCCTAGGACTCCCGAATTAAATAGAGTAATAGAGAGGATTAATAGGACTATTTTAAATAAAGTCCGAGCTATTTTATTTACGGTAAAACTGCCTAAATATCTATAAGGAGAAGCTATTTTAATAGCAGCCTATTTATATAATAAGACCCCTTACTTATAAATAGGCTTCTAAACTCCTATAAAGAAAAAGGAAAATAAATCTCTAGCCTTAAAAGACTTAGAGAAAATTAAGACCTTTAAAAGTACTATTTATTATAAAAATAAAGACCCCTTAGATAAGCTAGAAATAAGAGCTTATAAGGGTATTATTATAGGCTATATTAAAAATGCTTATAAAATATATAACTTTTTAAAAAGAAAGGTAATAGTTTCTAGAGATATTATTATCTTAGAAAAGAAAATTATAGAAAATTAAAAAGAAGAAGACCTTAAGGACTTTAACTTTAATACCTTACCTTCTATAAATAAGGTCCTAGATAAATATTTATAAAGGGAACCTATATATAAAGAAGGTAATAACTCTTCTTTAAAAGAAGAGAAAAATAACGCTTTTATAAAGAAGGAAGATAACCCTTTTATAAAGTAGGAAAATAACCCTCTTATAGAGAAGGAAGATAACCCTTTTATAAAAAAGGGAAATAATCCTCTTTTAGAAAGGGGATTAAATAAGGATCTAAAAATCTATATTAATATACCTAAGTAGCTAAACGGGTTTTATAAATACTATATTAAATACCCCGAAATAAATACTATATTAAATAGTAAAAGTAAAGAGATTATTCTATCTTTACTAGAAGATAAGGATCCTATAAAGCCTATAATATTTAAAGGGGCTATAAATAGCTTAGAAGCTATAGAATAGAAAAGGGCTATATTTCTAAAAAATATAAGAGCTCTTAAACTAAAATACCTAGGAATTAAAGCTTCTTCCTAGTAATAAGGAGGCCCTAGGCGGCCGTTAGGTCTATAAAATAAAGCGGGATAATAATAATAATATTATTAAATATAAAGCCCGCTATATAATATAAGGATTTAATTAGGTCTATAGCCTAGATTATTTAGAAACCTTTTCTACGATAGTAAGACCTAAATCTATTAGAATGCTACTTATAATAGCTATTTCTAATAATTATACTTTACTATAATACGATATAAAAAATGCTTTTATATATACCGAAATAGATATAGATATTTATATAAAAATCCTTATAGGCTTTAAAGAGCTAATACTTAAAGACTAGTTTAATAAAAACTAGTATAAGTATAATATTAACTATTCGTAGTTTCTAGAGCTATATAAAAAGGAAATACTAGTAGTAAAATTAAAGAAAGTATTATACAGCCTTAAATAAAGCCTAAAGCTCTAGTATAACTATCTTAGCTCTATATTAGCTAAGATAGGATTTTTAGCCCTTTTTATAGATAAAGGGGTATTTATAAATACGTAATATAAAATTATAATAGTAATCTACGTAGATAACCTCTTATTAATAGGACCTAATAAAGGTATAATAAATAGTTTACTTAAAAAGGTAGTAAATTATATAAAGGTTTAGCCTCTAAGTAAATTAAAAGACTTCTTAGGAATATATATAATTATAAACTAAAGTAGAAAGGAGATATTTATATCCTAGGAAGAATATACTTATTATAAAATACGAGAATATAATAAAGAAGACTTAGGGACTTTTAATACGCTTATTATAGTAAGAGTAAAGCTTAAAAAGGCTACTATAATGCCTTTATAAAAGGAAATCCTTATTTACTAAAGGGAAATAAGGGCTCTATTATATCTAGCTATAATAAGTAGGCTAGACATTTTATATACTATTATTTCCTATAATAGATTTACTTCTAAACTAGATAATATATATTTTAAAGCGTTAAATACTATTTAGAAATATTTAAATAAATACCCTAACCTAGGGATAATTTATTATTATAATATCCCTTATACTTATAATTTTATAAAAGGTTATTCCGATACTAGCTAAGCGTTTAACCTTATAGATAGAAAATCCGTTTCTAGATACTATTTCTATATTTATAAAAATATAATAAGTTAGGCTAGCTAGAAGTAAAAATCTATAGCCCTATTAACCTACGAAGCTAAATTTATTGCCTTTAAGGAGGCTAATAAAGAAGCTTTATATCTAAATCGGCTATTTTATTTAATAAATAATAGCTTATTTATTAGAATTCTTAATACTATACCTCCTATCTTAACGGATAATAAGGTAGCTATTAAATTAGCTAAAAATCCGGAATTTTATAAAAAGATAAAGTATATAGATATTACTTACTTTTATACCTAAGAAAATATTAAGGAAAAGAAGATCTAGATTTTCTATATTAAATATAAAGATAATATTACCGATATATTTACTAAGGAACTAAGAAAAGAAAAATTCTTTAAGTTCTAAGAGCTTCTTTCCCTTAGGGAATTAAAAGAGCCTTAAAATAAAAAGCTTATATCCCTTTAATAAAGGTTTTTTAGCTATCTTTCGCTTTCTTAGCTTTTCCTTTATATATAACTAATAGGCTTTTTCCTTTAAAAAGGTTTCCTATTAATAAAAAACAAATTATAAAAATAGGGGTTTTCCTTATTAAAGGTTTCCTATAATAACTCTATAAGGCTTTTTCCTTATAAAGGTTTACTTAAAAAGAGGAGAAAAATTATAACTATAACTAGGATTTTTCCTACTAAGGTTTTTCCTAGAAAGGGTTTTAAAATTTTCCCTTATATTCCTATTATATACCTTATTCTTAATAAGGATAATTCTATTATAAAAGAAATAACTAGTAAAGAGTATTATTTACTTAGTACTTTTTAAGGGAAGCTATAAGAATATACCCTTATATTCTTATTTTACTATTATAAAGAAATAATAGGTATAGGGAGGCTCTATAGAATAAGCTAGTAAAAAGAGGCTCTATAATATAGTCTAAGGGAATAACCCTTAAAGATAAAGACCTCTACTAGATATCTATACCTTCTTTTAGGAAAAGCGGGTTAAGATAAGCCTATCTTAATAAAATAAAATATATATAAAATGCATAAGTTAATTATAAGTAGAACGGATACCCTATTACCTATTTTAGCCTAGCGGTTCTAAAGATATCCGCGATATAAGAATAAGTAGAGCATATAATATTTTAGTTAAATCTACTATTTATACTAAAACCTATAGTCTTACGTTAACTATTACGTTATAATTAAACTACCTACTAAGTTAAGTAGATATACTATAGATAGAGCTTTTTAAGTACTATAGAATATACTAGAAAGCTAAATAATTAGTCTATTAATAAGTAAGTAATAGTCTATAAAAGATAAAGGATTTCCCTAAGAGTAGTAAATAAAATAAGTAAGTTTATAAGTATCTTTTATAATAATATTCTTTTAATATATTATTATTATTATTATTAAGATTACGCTAAGGACCTAGTTAGAGGTATTTAGAACTTCGATATTAAATAGGAGGGAAAAGCTAAAGTACTTAAGGGAAAACCCTCCCTTCTTTTAGTATAGGTTCGCCTTAAACGAGGTTATAGTAGTAGTATATAGGAAATTTATACTAGCTACCGCGGGCTTCTCTTATATATTTATATTTTAGTATAGGCCCTCTTAGGCTATAACCGCTACTATCTTAAGCGGCTATAGCCCGGGCTCGCTAGCCTAGGCCTAAGGTTATAAGTAATAGTCTCTCTCCGGGGGCTTAGCTTATAGGCGCCTCTCTTCTCTATAGCTCCCGCGTTACTACCGCGTAGCCGCGGCGGCGGCCGCGTCGGCTTATTGTTTTATTAGTTAGTAGGGCAGGTAATATTTAGTTACCGGGCCGGGCGTAGGTATAGGTCGCTCCTAGGTAGGGCCGGCTAATCGAAATTTAGTTAGCCGGCTCCGCTAATCGAAAATCGGTTCCTATCTAACTACGCGTCTTCCTAATTAAGGGCGCGGCGGCCTATATTTACCGTCGGTTATATAGTTACTAATTACGCGCGCCTAGCTCGCGTATATATATACCTGCCCTCCCCCTATAGTTTCGTTCCTATCTCCTCTTACCTCTTTATTCGTTATCTCTTTTATAGGCCTTAGTTCCTTACCTATATTATTTCTATATCCTTAGTTCTCCCTAGCACCGCTTTTACTTCGTTCGCTATTATTATATTACTATATTTAACTAAGAAGCTAACTTAGGTAGTAGCGGCTTACGTCCTTTAAAGCCCCTTCCCTATAAGAAAGTTACTACTATAGCGGGATCGGAACGCTCTATCCCTTATTTTACGTATATCGGGCGCCTTACTAATAAGCTTACTTATAAGTCCTTTGCCGGCTATTAAAACTAGTCCTATAAGTATTAGTCCCGGTCCTATCCTAGGTTAGTCTTACCTTTAGTACTTTTCGCTAACTTTACTAGCTATAAAGGCTAAAATATATATTACTTACGCTAACTCTAACTAGTCTTATTACTAGGTAAGTAACCCTACCCCGCTATAGTATAGTTTAAGTTTAGTACTAATCTAAGTTCTAGATTACCTTTAAGGGTAAAAAGGCCGCTTATACTTTTTACTAAGCTTAGTCTAAGGTCGATAGCCCCTCCTTTATTAAGGGCTTAGTATAAGAGCGCTTTTACTATACTACTCTAGAAACTTATATACGCGCTAGTTAAAAGGCCCCCGCTACTAAGGGTAAGAGCGCGTTAAGCGAGTCTACCCTTAGTCTAGCTATAGTCGCCGAAAATATTAAGACGCTTACCTTTACTTTTACCCGTTTTATATATAATACCTACTATATATATAAGTCCTTAGAGAAGTACCTAAGTAAGTTTAGCGATATTATTAAGACCCGAGCTTAGGTTAGGCTTAAGTCGCTCTTAGTTACTTAAAAGACTCTTATAGCGGTTAACGATCTCGCTAACTATTTCTATTTTATCGCTAGTAATAACTATAATAGTAAGGGTAGCGGTTTTAACCTTACTAGGCTTAGTCCGGCCCTAGCCCTTTTTAATAAAAGGAAGGGTAAGGGTAAAGGTAAGGGTAAAGCGGCTATTACGTCTAAGGGTCTATTTAAGGCTAAGGCTAAGGAGTCTACTATTATTACTATACCCGCGGTTATCTTAAAGCTAACGCGGGAGCCTACCGCGTTACCCTCTATTAGCTCCGACGTAAGGTTATAGCCTAGTAGTTCTCTTAGCGCTAAGCCCGCCCTAAAGCGTCCTTATCTTAAGTCGCTTACCGACCCTATTAACGCTCCTAACTTTATTTAATAGCGTCTTTATAGTTATTACGGTTTAGTCTTAGCCGAGATTATTGCTAATCTTAACCTTAATTAGATCTATAGTTATAGTATAGGCTATAGTAAACGCCTCCGCGCCGCCGCTAGTATAGGTCCTACCTTAGTATAGACCTTAGTCGTTACTCTATCTTATAAGCTAGCCGTCTAAACTAGCTTTAGTTTAGGTTTAGGGTTAGGCCTAGCCGGTCGTTATTAAGCTTCTTATAGTAGTAATAGTCCTTATACTCCTTATAAGTCTTAGGTTACTCCTTTTTATACCCTATATACTACCTTAAGGGGGTCTTATTATTCCTACTATAATACTAAGGTAGATATTCTTACTAATAAGTTAGGCTAGGGTTATAGTTTAAGGGCTAGTTATTAGCTTTATCTTAGTTTAGTTTTAGGTTAGGTCTTATTTAGTCGCGGTCTTTTAGTAGTAGGTTACGTTCTATAGCTATTAAGGCTAGCTTAGTTAGGTTATATTAGTTTTATTCGGTCTATAGTTTAAGCGGTAAGGTTTACGCTTAGTCTAGGTCCGATTTAGTCGATACTATAGACCTATTATTATAAGTCCTCTCCCTTTCTTAGATCGCCTTAGTAAGGGAGGTAGTTAGCTAAGGTAGTCCTAGTTAAGGCCGCTTTATTTCTAGCGCGACCCTAGCCCTATTATCTAGTATATCTATATATAGCCTTTAGGCTAGGTCGAACTAGCGGAGCCTACCTAAGCGGAGTATAAGAATATACCCTTATATTCCTATTTTACTATTATAAAGAAATAATAGGCATAGGGAGGCTTTATAGAATAAGCTAGTAAAAAGAGGCTCTATAATATAGTCTAAGGGAATAACCCTTAAAAGACAAAGACCTCTACTAGATATCTATACCTTCCTCTAGGAAAAGCGGGTCAGGATAAGCCTATCCTTATAAACAAAAATATGCATAAAATGCATAAGCTAATTACGAGCAGAACGGATACCCTATTGCCTATTTTGGCCTAGCGGTTCCGAAGATATCCGCGATACGAGAATAGGTAGGGCATAGAACATTCTAGTTAAATCCACTACTTATACTAGAACCCATAGTCTTACGTTAACCATCACGCTATAATTAGACCACCTACTAAGTTAGGAAGATATACTATAGATAGAGCTTTTTAAGCACTATAGAATATGCTAGAAAGCTAACTAATTAATCTACTAGTAGGCGAGCAATGGTCTATAAAAGACGAAGGATTTCCCTAGGAGTAGTAGATAGAATAAGTAAGTTAGCAAGTATCTTTTACAACGCTATTTTTTTAATATATTATTTAGCCCCTTATATACTCGTTATAAATTCCGGACGAAATCCTACCCTATACTCCTTCGACCGATCTTTCCGCTTACGTTATTGATTACCCGATTCTACGCTTATTGCTTATACCTTCTTATACGGAGGAACTATTATACTAGCGGCGCCGCTATCTTTTTCCCTTAAAAGCCCGCTCTTACGTTACTTACGTCCTAGGCCTATATCAAGAGGGACTCTCTTACCTTCTCTATTAATAGATAGTTAATTATCGCGTAATAGATAGTATCCTATTTTTATTTATAGGTATATATTAGCGAGACTACGCTAAGGACCTATTAGTTAAAGAGAAAGTTATTAAGCTTAATCTTTCCTATATATATCTAAGTAATTACTATACTAATATACTTAAGGAGGCCCTTATAACGGTTTAGTATTATTGCTTTATTAAACTATAGTAGGAAGTTAGCGGGGTAAAGGGTAGTTTAGTATTATTAGATTATGTCTTCCTTAGCGTTCTATTAGGCGGCCTATTCCTTATTTAGCCTTTTAAGCGACCTAGCTTTATCCGGGAGGTCGTCCGATCCTATCTAGCTCTAGACCCCCCTTATCTCCTTAGCGAGGGGGGGCCTACTAGGTAGTAGCGCTGCCGGGGGCCTACTTACTCTCTAGCATCGCCTCCTCTTAAGTATACCCGCGACTACGTTAGATATACGTTAAATTTAGCTTAGGAGCCTTAAATCCTTTAACCTTTAAAGGGTATCTATTATTCTTTAGATTAAGTAGAGGTCGATTAAGGGTACCTATGCCTCTACCTCTACTTAATAGACTAAGGTTATGCGGTAAGCGCTTATTACTACCTAAAGGTAGGCTAATTAGTCCTATACTAGGTCCCGCGTAATCCTATATAGTTTCCCCCTTATAAGCGTTATCTTATAGAATATAATTATAGCATAGAAGATTAAGGACTAGATTACCTTACTATAGACTTCCTTAGCGCGTAGTAAGGTATAGCCCTATATAGATAACGCGAGCCCGGTTAAGGCTATAGTCTAGCGCTTTATCTTCGCTTAAAGCTATTTTAAGTATACTTTTTAGCGTAGTTTCTAGTATACCTAAACCCTTAGTAAGCGGGCCTCCTAGACCGGTATTAATATATTAGTTTTAAGGCTAACTAGCGTTATTATCGCTTATCTCCTCTATATAAAGTATATTAACTTACTCTTCGATAGTTTAAAAGTAACCGCGAACTTAGCCGCTTACTCTACGTATACCTTCTAAGCCTCCTTTAAGTATACTACTATTATAGCCTCGTTAGGTCTAATACTAACTATATTTATATTATTAGCGAAGCTAATAGTATAAATACTATAAATCGTACCAAGCTTCTTATATAAGGGGGTTATATAGTATATAAATAAGATTAAGGATAGGGGGGAGCCTTAAGGGACTCCCGTTAGTACTTAAGGTAGCTTTAAGGTCCTCCTATTAAAGTAAAGGGTCGATCTTTTATTACTTATAAAGCTCTATATTAAGCTTATAAGCTATTTAAGGTATCCCTAAAGTACTAGTTTCCTTATAAGCTTATTATAGTTAACTATATTAAATACGCCCTTAATATCTAGCTATAAGAACGATATAATGCCTTTTTAGGCTTAGGTCGCGCGTACTAGTTCCGTTATTAATAGGATCGCTGCCTCTATAAAGCGCTCCCTCCTATTCTTTATTTATCCGTTTAGTAAGATACCGTTCGCCTCTATAGCTCCCGCGATCCTTTAGGCTAGTATCTACTTAAGTACTTTTCCTACTATAGGTAGGAGGGAAATTAGTCTCTATCCCCTTACTATATAGTAGGCCTCTAGCCTCTTACCTAGCTTTTAAATTACTACTACGTTCGCGCTATAGAACCGTTCTAAGAAATATAAAAGTTAGGTATAGGCGTTAAAGATTATAGCTAGTCGCTAGACTAAGGCTAGTCTATACTTCTTAATAAACCCTAGGGGGACGCTGTCTAGACCCGCCGCTTTCTAGCTTACTATCTTACCTAGCGCTACTATAACGTTAGCTAGCCGGATCTATTAGTCGACTATAAGGGTCGCCTTAGCTATAGGCTAGGGTAGCCCTTAGGTCGTACTTACCTTTAGTAAGAAGAACTTAGCGGCTAATATCTAGGCCTTCCTTTTAAAGGTTTCTATTAGTTAGTCCTCGCCCTCCTTAACTAACGGTAGGATATAGGTTGGTTTTAGTAGTAGCCTACTATAGAGTTTAGCCTACCTCTCTATATTCTAGAGCTTAGTATTATCGGCGCTAAATTCCTTTAAGAACTCGCGCTAGTAGGCCCTCCTTGCCTCGCGGACGGTCTGCTTTTATACTATAGACGCCTTATATAGGTTTACTTAGTTTACTTCGCTCCTTTCCCGCTTATACTTCCTCTTTACCGTCTTAGCTTCCCTCGTTATCTTTTAATATATTATTTAGCCCCTTATATACTCGTTATAAATTCCGGACGAAATCCTACCCTATACTCCTTTAACTAATCTTTCCGCTTACGTTATCGATTACTTAATCCTACGCTTATTACTTATACCTTTTTATAGGTATATAGTACTAAGGTATTAATAAGGTATTAGTAGGGAATCGTACTTACCTCGCTTATAAGTTATAGACTACTTACTACCTTAACTAAAAAGGAGAAATTCCTTTTCTTATAAGCTTTAGTCTTATAATAAAGAGAATATAATATATATAGCGTAGTACCTCTAGCTATCTCTATTACTTAACTAGTTATACTATAATATATATTCCCTTATATATTTAAAGTAAAGAACCTTATTAAGGGAAGCTAGTAAGCGCTAGCTATAAGGAAATCTAAAGTAATACTCTATTTACTTAGTATACTTATTAAGCTATATATAGTAATTATTATAATAGTAGCGTTATATATAGTTTAGTACTATTAATAAGAGCTAAATAATAAAGGGATACTTTAATAAACTACTAATTAAAGGATTCCTTTTTTTAAGAGCTTATATTCGCTATAGCTCTAGGTTAATAGTAGATATATAATATCCCTAGATATAAGCGAATTACTTATAAGACTAATTATTATTAGGGTCTAAGTCTAGGTAGCTACTTAGCTAATATAAGCTATAGTAGTAACTAAAGCCCTTACCTTACTTTACTACTTATAGCGGCCTTAAGAGTCTATTAAGTTAAACTTTTACTCTAAGATAATAGTTTTAAATAGCGTATAATACTTATAAAAGTAGTAAGTAGTAATATAAGCGTTATCCTATAGTAGTTACTAAGATAAAGCTATTTTTACTACCTAAGGAGTAGTTTACTACTAATTAAATCTAGGTATATAATAGTAAAAGGATTCTTAGTAGTAATCGGCTATACTTATAGTAGCGAAAAGGCTAAGTTTACTTAGATTATAAGTATATACTTTTAATTCCTTCTTTTACTTATACTAATATAGCTAGGTGCCTTTAATTACCGCGGCTTAGCGTATAATTAACTAGATTAAAGCCTAAGCCTTTAGCTTATTAAGCTTAGCTATCGCTTCCTTAAGGTTAGCTTAGGTAAGGGGTTAGCGGCGGCTATTATATTACTTAATAAAGTAATTACTTTACGTTTAGACCTATATATATAATATTATATTAAGGGCAATAAAAGGCTATATCGTATAATAAGTAAAACGTCTATTATACTATCTTATTATATAGCTAAGGTAATCTTAGTATATAATACTTTATAAATAAAGCTTTATAAAGTTAGCCTTACTATTAAAGTAAAGGGTAAGTAATATAAGTAATAATAATAGCTAAGAATAGTTAAATTTATTAATAAGGGTCCTATAAATAAAAGGTAGTAGTATTTAGTAGTAAGCTTATACGCTATATAGTATATACTTTAGGTCGGTTATATACTTAGGGTTTAGAGTCCTATTAAGAAATTAAGACTATAGTATATTTAATTTACTATTAATAACCTATAAATTTAAGATCGCTAATATATTAGTATCGCTAGGGTCCTTTTTTATAACCTTCTTAATAAAGCCTTAAGGAACCTCGCTATTAAGTATATTAGCTACTTAGCTAGTAATAAAAGTAACTATATTACTATTAAGAGGAATCTATTATAAGCGATTCTAGCTTATAATAATATCGTAATAGCTTAGGTAGTAACGCTATAAGTAATATAGCTAGGCTAATAGGTATAAGTAATATACTTATAAATTATAAGTAAACTATTACTAAAAGTAAGAGTCGCCCTTTATATTAAAAAGCTATAAAAGGATAATATTTAGCTCTTTAAGTAGGGCTAGGAACTCTTTAAAAAGCCTACTAACGTTATAAAAGAAGTAAATAATATAGCCTTAATATTTATACTAAGCGCTATATACTTTAATAAGGATAAGGGTATATACTTAAAGCATATATAGTATATAGCTAAGGATTAATAAAGTAATTAACTATATAATTATCTAATTATTAGTCCTATATATAGCTTTAATAGTCTTAGGTTATTAATATAAGTCTTAGAGATTTCTTTACTTTATACCTTTTTATCTTTACTTAAGTTATATAACTAGCGGCCTTTACTTTAAAAGGGAAAAATAAAAATTTAAATTAACTATAATTAAGAAAGATACCTTATTAGATAATTAAGGTCTTTATAAAGCCTTTAAGTATACTTAAAAGGAAGTTAAATAGGGAGTACTAAGGGTCTTATCCCTTTAATAGCTAATATTTATAGGGGTACGATCTTACTTATTAAACTCCTTCTTAGTAACTTTCTAACCTAAGATACTAATTAAAAGGGCGCGATAATAATAGGTAAGGCTCTCTTCCTAAGTATATAAGTAAGTAAATAAACCGTTAATAGAACTTTTCTCCTTTACTATAATCCCTTCCCTTTATATTATTTATTCCTCCTTTTACTTATAAGCTACTTATTTAGCTCTTTCCTATCTTTACTTCTATACTTCCGTCTTTAAATAATTTTCTACTACCCCTTATATACGCTCCTAAGTATTCGCGCTTATTATTCTTAAGGGCGTTAGGGAAATAAAGTAGTTAGCGTCTTTACTAGTCTATAGCTTTAACTATAACTAGATTAAATAAGCTATAAAGTCTTATAAACTAATCGTTATTATATTACTAGTAGTCCTATATAAATATATAGAATTATAGTTATTAATATCCTAGTAGTAGTTTTAATATATTCCTAGGTTTTAACTCCTTTAACTTAAGAGGGTTTAAAGCTTAGTATAAACCTTATAAGAACTATAGCTAGAAAGGCTCCTACTATACTTTATTTTTAAGAAGTAATAGGGCGCGCTATAAGCGTTATTAAAGTCTTTAGCCTTAAGGTAATTAACCGAGCGCCTAGTAATTTTAAAGTCCTAGGGCGAGTTAATAGCCGCGCTATCTACCTTTCTTCCCTACTAGCTTCTTATTAAGTTATTAGCAAGGGTACGGTTATAAGTCTTTTACTTCTTTATATATTTAAAGGAGTTCTTAATAGCGGGTAAAGAGTAGGCCTAATTAGCTATATACTTAAGAGGGAAAGTAAAGGCGCTTAGCTCTTTCTTTTATAAACTTTAAGGTAGGGATCCTATCTTAAGGTTACTTAAGGAAAGGCTACTTAGTTTAAATAAAGAGCTTAATTTAGTTAACGCTTAAGGTAATAAAGGTCTAAGCTTATTCTCGATTCTTATTAGTATAATTAAATAGTTAAGGGTCTTTTTAAAGAGGAGTTTTATAAAGAAACTACGTATAGCTTAAGCGATTAAGTTAATTTACTCTATAAAGGTAGCTAGTATAGTTAGCTTTTTTCTTACTCTCCTTACTATATAAGCTAGTTCTATATCTTTTTAAAGCGGTAGTTTTTATTAACTAAGCCTATCTTAAAAGATAACTACCTTTAAAACTTCTTAAGGGGCTTATTTTTCTTAATTTCCTAAAATAATATAGTTATATTAGTAAATCCGTTTATACCTAGGAATCCTTATAAGAAAGACTTTACTAAAAGTTATTAAACCTTAATTAAATAGTATCTTTTATAGTTATTTAACCTTACTATTAAACTACTAAGAAACTTTACTACCTTATAATATCGCTTATATATAATTAAGTTCGTTTACTATTATAGCTTAGATTCTATATATTAGCCTATTAATATAGCCTTTTATATTTATCTTCTTATTTAGCTTAAAGAAATACTAGTCTTAGTATAAGATTTTATTTATCTATAGGGCTTTTTATATTACCTTATACCTTTACTTTAAAATTACTTTAACCTTTAAGTATTACTACTTAATTATTTTAAAGTATAGCCTAACTATGCCTTTAACCTAGTATTAGATTATTATTAAAGCTAAGTAGATATATTCCTACCCTTCTTACTAAGCGATATAAAGGACTAGCGTATAAGTAAAGTTATAAGGAACTTAAAGGATATAAAGAAATTACCGCTATACTTATAGGAATATATAAAGTTTAGTATACCGTCCCTCTTTCTAAGTATTAAAAATAACTAAGTTTCCTTCCTTATAGTCTTAAAGGAACGCTCCTTAGTAAAGTCCCTTTTTATTTAGTTTTATTAAAAAGTTAATAACTTTAGTTATATACTTTTATTTATACGTAAAGCGACTAAGGTTAAAGGTAGGAGCGGTAAACTTAATTAAATACCCCTTATCGTTTAGGTATTTATAAAACTTTATATATCTATCTTCTATATCTTTAATAGGTTCCCCTTAGTAGTTAGTATAAACTAATAGTAGGTAAGGTAAGGGGTATACTATATTCTTAATACCTCTTATTAAGATCTTAATTATTATTATAAGGCCGAAGCTTATAGCTTATTATTTATTAATAGCTTTATAAAGAAAGTTATATATATTAATAATATACTCCTCTTAGTAGGCCTTATTCCTAGTAAATCTATTTATCTTTTTAACGCCCTTATATATTATCTAAGTATTTTTAAAAGTAATATCCTACTATTTAATAAGGCTTATTAATATTAAGTACTAATAATCTTTATAGATATACTAAGGAGGTTACTTTTACTTATAAACGTCTTATTATTCTTATTTTATAAACTTTTTCTTATTATTAATATAAAAGCGCCTTTTACTACTTTTTACTTTAACTTTATTATAGTAAGTAAGTAAAATAAAGCTCCTACTCTTAAATAGTAGTACGCTAAAGAAAATAGTAGTATTCTTAGGGAGGTCTATAGCTAGGCCTAGGATATTATTTAGGTTCGCCGCTATATCTTAAGAAAAAGTAAAGTAAGCGAAAGAAAAGGAGAAGTTAAGATTAAATAGTTAAGGTAAGTAGTTTTAAGTTATAATACTAAGAGGCTAAGAGGGTTATATATATATATAAGAGTTATATTAGTAAAGGGGATCGTTATAAGTAAGGAAGTATAGAAAGTATATATATATATATATATAGAAGGAAGAAGAAGGAAGGAAGAAGGAGAGTATAGTAAGAGGAATAAATAGTTATTAGAGCGCGCGGTTATTAGTTACTTTAGCTAGCCTCTATAACGGTAAGGTCTTAAGCGTATTTAAGCGTTATACTTAAATAGCTTCTTTTACTAGTTATTAATTAAAGAGCTATTTAATCTCTACCCTTTTCTTCCCCTCTTTACTTATTTTATTCCTTTTCTTCTTCTTCTCTTTTTTATTTTCTTTATTTCTCTAAACCGCTACCTTTTATCTTTTCCTTTTATAACTACCTCTTCTTCCTTATTATATCTTATAAGACCGCTAAACTTAAAACTAAAGAGCTATTAAATATCGTTAACCTTTCTTTAACTACTCTTTTATAACCTTCCTTTATTACTACTACTCTTCTTACTTAGAATTATTATATTAAGGTCTTTCCTTTTTATATAGAGTACTTTTAAGTAATAACTATCTAACTTATTTAATCTCGCTTAGCTTTTTTTAACCGTTTTCTTTTATAGATCTATAGTTACTTTAAGACTTAGGTCTATAATAGAAATAATATCGGTTATTAAGGGTTTTTAATTTATATAGAAATTGCCTTTTAGTTATAAGTCCTATTAAAAGCTTTTAATATTATTAGGGTTAAAGTATATAGTCGCTCTCCTTTCTCTTACTTTCTTAAAAGCACGCTAGGTTAGTATAATTAAATCGTCTTCTATACCCTTTATTATAGATATTAGCTAGTAACCTATATCCTTATAGAAATTACTTATTTATATAGATATTTCTTTTCCTAGCTTAGTTTAAGGTAGTAAGAATACTCTTAAGTAGTCTTAATTACTTTATATAGAACTTATAACCCTTACTTTTATTAAGGGTATATTTAAACTTATTAAATAACTATAACTTCTACTTATAAGCACGTTATATTTCCTTTTTATAAGTATATTTCTCTTTTAAGTACTACTAATAGCTCTTACGCTAACTATATTTAAGATTTAACTAAGGCGCTTATTTATAAATAGTAGTACTTCCTTAAATATTATAGGGCTACTTATAACCTTAATAGATTTACTATATATATAGTTATAATTTCTATACTAACCTTAAGACTAATAAATTTTACGATAAGTATATTAGTAATAAGACCGCCCTTTATCTTCTTTATAATATCCTTAATCCCTTTAGTCTTATTAAGGATTTAAAGGAAGGGGAGGAAATTAACCTTATACCTATTTCTCCTAAAAAGAGATTATATAGGTTTAACGAGCTCTCTCTTAAGTAATAATTAAATAGTCTTTAAGTTCGCTTTATAGTAGTCTATAATAGGTTTACTAAGAGTAAGTAGCTTTATTTAGTCGCTATCTTTAATAGTAAAAGCTTTTCTCTTAAGGTTATATATATTTAATTTAGTAAGTCGAAAATATATTAAAACTTATTTTATAAGCGCGTTTATTTTCGCTATAGTAGGTCTCCCCTTTTATAATAAAAAATAAATATACTTATCTATAAAGTAAAAAGTCTTATTTTTAAAAGAGGTAGGTAGTAAGAATATTTATTTTCTTACTTTATTATTTAATTATATCTCTATTTATCTTCTTTAAGGTAGTAAAGGGTAGGTTATTATTAAGGAAGGGTAGGAAATATTATCTTTATTTACTTAAGGAGCTTTAAGTAGAAAATTTAAAAAGATAAGGTAGTAGGTAAAGCGCTTATAAATATCTTAGCTATTATAGTTATCCTTTAATTAAATAGTTAAACGGTGCCTTAGTTACTAGTTAGGTTTTAATATACTTCTTATAATAGTTATAGATTTTTATCTTTACTACCTTTTCCTTCCTAGCTTCTTTTTACCTCTTCCTTTTCTTATTAAATTAGTGTCTTTAAGGCTCTTATATAAAGATCCTTTTTTACTTTACTAAGTTATAGTAACTAAACCTTAATCGTATACCTTAGGCCTTTCTTAGGTATCTATAGTCGCTCTTCTTCCTCTTCTTAGCTTTAATCCTTCTAAGGTTTATTAAAGAGTTATTATAACTATAGTACTATCTAATCTAAGGCTTCTTTACTTAGTAAGAGTAGTAAATTATTTACTTTATTTATTATTTCTTCCTTCCTCCTCTTATCGAGAGTAATCTTACTTTAAAGTAACTAGTTATCCTTAGTAAAGTACTACTAACCTTTCTTATCCTTTTTAAACTTCTTTAAATACTCTCTTAGGATTATCTTATTACTTAATCTTATATACCCTAAACTACTTTAAGCGCGATACTACTTAAAAGGGACCGTTCTACTTTATTTAATACTTAGCTTACCTCCTTAGATTATTTAATTATCTTATATTAAATAGTAAGATAAGGTCTTTAGGCTATAAGCTTTCTTTCCTTATTATATACTTATTAGCTTTATCTATCCTCTTTACTAATTAATTTTAATATCTTATTACTCTTTTCTTAGCTTCTTTTATATTTTTTTCTTTACTTTCTAAAACTTATACTTATACTTTAAATAATTCTTCTCTTATCTTTACTTTATCTTAATTAATTAGTCGCTAAGTTAAGTATTCTACCTTAAGAGGTAGTATTAGTTCTTATCTATATAGTAAGTAGAAAGGTAATATTCTATAAGACTCTTTAACTACTATTTAATTTATAAAGATTACTTAGTTAAGGTATTTAATCTACTTACCCTTTTTCTTTACTATTTTTATAAGTACTATTATTAACCTTTAGTACCTTTATTTTACTACTATATTTACTTTTAGATTATATACCGAAGTTTAAATAGCTTTAACGCTTATATCCTTTAGAATATACTTAAAGTCTTTTTTTATTTTAGGCCCTCTATCGATTATAGCGTATAGTATTACGCTATACCTATAAATAATAAAGAGTATAAATTTAGTTATAGCTCTTATAGTAATTTCTTTAACTAAGGTTACTTTTACTTATTTAGTAAGGTCGTCTTATACTTTTATAAGGTATAAATACCTATAATTAGATAGTATATACTAGCTATTAATATTACGAAGCGTAGCTTAATTTCGTAGTTCTTAGAGATATCCCTTAGTATAAGGGACCTAGGAAGCTAAAAACACCTAGTATAGAAGAAGGAAGAAGGAGCTAAAAAGAGGTATAGAAAGAAGGGTAGGGGTATAAGGGGAAGTAGAAGTAGTAATAGCTTCCTATAGAGGTAGCGAAAGATAAGACGGATATACCGGCAACGGCTAAAAAAGAGGGGAAAAACTAATAAAAAGCTTGGTAGTCGAAAGGATATTAGTAGCTTCTTTAAGTAGGATCTTCTTTATTAATTAAGATACTAGATAGGTATAAAGAGGGGCGTTAGATAAAGGAAAAAAAAAAAGGTAATATAATAATTACTCCCCTACCTTTATTACTGCCCCTATAAGAATTAAATCTCTCTACCTTACCTATCCGACCCCTTACCTTTAACTTTACCTTTATATATTTTTTATATACTTCTTATATCTCTCTTCGTAAGAGTTATAAGCCTAGGAAGAATAGAATTCCTATACCTTCCGGCTACTATAAAAGGCACCTTTCTTATATCCCTTATAGCTCCCTTTTACCCCTCTTATTAAAAAAGCCGATTTTTAACCGACTTTTCTACCCCCCCTCTCTTTATAACGATATCGAAAAACGACTCCTCTACCGTCCCTATAGTCTATAAGACGATTCTTATAGAGCCCTAAGATTAGGATAAGTAGGTAAAGGAGCTACGGGCTCGTATAGATAGAACTATCTATAATTTAGTCTTCTATAATAAGTAGGACCCTCTTAAGCCCCCTCTTTATCCTAGAGCAACTAAATTTATAGAGGGAGCGTCCCTCTTCTCTAAGCTAACCTCTATATAGTAGAGAGCTTTTTCTACTACCTTAGGCGACTACGATAGTTACTAAAAGGAATACCTTTATAAGATAAAGCTGCTAACTACTGCTCGTACGGTAATAATAGAATCCGTTAATACCGTAAAGCTAATCTCTCTTTTAAAGGAAGAGACTCCTAGGTAGTAGCTTTTAAAGCTTAAGACCTCGATAGCTCCCTCGAGGGGCTATATAACTAACTATATTAGGAAGACCTATACGGTATACCTAGGAGCCTTTTCTACTAGGAACCTACTAGCTTCTTCGTAGCTAGCTAAGTAGGAAGAAATCCTCGAGTAATAGTTACTCGACTATCTTTCGAGAAGCTAGCTAGGAACTAGACGAAGAAGCTACTCGAGTATAATAGTAAGCAGTCTTATTCCTTCGTAGCTAGCACTCGACCTAGACGGCTCGACCTGCTGCCCCTATAGCTGCTGCAGCCCCTATTACTATAGCCCCCGCTACTACGGCTGTTACTCCTTTAGCTCCTCCTCCCTCGAGAGTATTAACACCGTCTTTAACGGCTGCCCTAGGCCCGGCCCCGGCTCCGCCTCTTACTCCGGGCCCGGCCCCGGTCCCGTTAGTTAGACCGGCCCGACTAGTCCCCTAATAGACCTTTTAGTCCGTTAGTCGAAAAATTAGGGAACTAGTCGAAATCGAACCTCGTTAAAATTAGTAATAAGGGGTAAAAAGGGGGGGGTTTTTAAGCAGACCTTCTAGATCGGGACGAGGATTCCTCGAAGAAGTAGAAGACTAGACAACGAAACGGCTGCCTAGCCTATACATCCCTACCCTATCGGTTATTATAATACTAGTAGGTCTTTAAGGAAAACCGACCTAAAGGATTTAACCCTTTAAAGAGGATATAAGAAACGATATAATAGTCTCTTAAAGAGGACCCCTCGTTATAGAAGAAGATAGATAAGATTTAGGTTACTAAGAAATAGTAGCTAATAATGCCGCTGCCTTTATTCGAGCCGTAAATTCAAGGAAAAGTTATTAGTATAGTAAATCCGGCATTCGTCTTCCCTACTAATTAGTAAGACCACCCGTTAGGACCCTCCGATTATCCCCTTCGAAAATCAGCTATCCTTAACTCTAGTGCTTCCCTCGATATCTATAATATACTCTTACTATTCCGGTCCTTTAAGAAGGCACGAAGGGAATACCTTATTGCTAGGGAATTAACCGTACGGATAGAGGGATACGGAAGGGTATATTTTACGATAAAATTACTTAATAGGTCTATATAAATTCTTCGACGAAAAAGAGTAGCTTTTTGCCCTTAATTTTTAACGAGCTTAATTTCCTTCCGCCTTCTTTAAAAGAAAGGAATCTTCTAGGATATAACGTCTAAGCCTTCGAGGCTAGTCTAAAAGAATTAGACTATTAAGCTTATCGAGGAAAATTTTAGTTAATTTATTCTCGAATTATAACCTATTTATAAAAAGGAACTACTTAAGAAATTAGCTTTCCTTACTAGGAGGAATAGGTCTACTATAAAGGACCCTCTTTTAGTAGCCTAAGGAGACGGCATTCTTTAGTACGCACGACTTAGTTACCCGGGCCCCCTAGCTTTATATAAGCTAGGCTAATAATAAGGCGTATAAATAAGGGGCCTAAAGACCGTAAAATATAAATACTACGGCTAAGGAAAGACTAAGAGACGAATTTCTAAACGAACGCCTTTACGGCTAAACTAGCCGTATAAGGAAATTTAGGTCGATTAAACCGACGTCTCTAAGGACTAGGAAAGCTTCGTTAAGGTAATGTTTTTTATAGACGCTTATTTAGGGATAGTTTTCCCCTATTTCTTACGGACCTACCTAAGTAAGTATAACTAGTCTACCCTCTAGGACTTTATTAACTAGATAAAATCCTACTTTAGCTATAAGGTAAAGAAGATATAGTCTAATAGAGAGCTATTTATAAAGGATATCTTAAAATAGCTATAAAAAAGGGGTATTTTACCCCTCCTATTAGCACTAAATACCTAGGCCTAGAACGGAGGGGTAGAAAGATTAGGGGGTGCTATAATAGAAAGGGCCTATATAATAAGACTTACTATAAGGCTTCTATATAACCTTTAAAAGGAAGTCGTTAAGACCGCCTATTACTTTTAGAACTAGACCTTAAGGGACCCTAGGGGACTAAGGGACTATAGGGACCTAGAGACCCTTTTTAAGACCTAAGGAATAGACTAGAAATCCCCCCTTAAGCTCTTTATAAAAAAGAGGGCCTCGCTAGCTTACCTTTATGCCTATAGCTATAAGGCATACGTAATAACTACCGATATATAGCTAAAAAGGAAGAAGAAAAGAAAGCTTAATCCTAGAGCCTTTATTAGTTACCTTTTCGGCTATAATTCTACGAATATCTTCTAGATCTAGATTCCTCTTTTATAGAAGGTTATTTTAACTAGGGATATAATTTTCGACGAATCTAGCTTCTTTAACGGAAAGAGGGATTAATAGCCCCTCTTACTCTTATAACGTTAGCTAATTTAAAAGATATAAATCCCCCCTTCTTAATAGTCTAAAAAAGAGGTCCTAAATAAAGAAATAAAAAAAGAAACTAACGTTAAAGTAGTTAAGGATAACGCTAACTTTGAAGAAGAGGAAGCTACTAGATTAGATAATCTAGATAAAGAAGGAGACTATAGGAAAGCGGTAGAGCTAGAATACGGTTACCTTCCTACGCCTCCTTTTATAGAATAAAAAGAAGATCTAAAAGTAGCTTTTTCGGTTAGTCTTCCTATCTTAACCCTTAAGGGGGTAAGAAAGGCACTACTCTTAAAGGAATACCTAGCTGCCTTTTTATCCGTACTTCGAGAAGTAAAAGAAGGTATAGGGCCCGATATAAAAGAAGACTAACCTCTCCTTTATTTCGATCGTTTTTCCGACTTCTATCTAACGCCTATAGAAGATAGTTCCTACGGAGTATTTATAGTAGGCCGGCTTTTTAAGCCTCTATTAGTAAGGAAGGTATATAAAAGAGACCTCCCGGACCTACTAGTAAACTAAAAGCAGCTAAAAAGACACCCTTTTAGAGACTAGTTTTTCTAGGCCTAGAAAGACTACCTAGCCTTATATAAAGAGATAGGGTCTTTTAAAGAGGTCCTTAAGGAAAAGGTAAGAGGAAAATAGGTCCTTAGCTATAAGTAGGTCTTTATCTATAAAACTAATAAATATAGCTTCCTTTAAAAGTATAAAGCCTAGCTAGTTATCTATAAGAACTAGTAAGAAAAAGGGGATCTTCCTACTAAGGCAACTACTTTAATAGGGATATCTTTTTAAACCCTTATAGCTATAGTAATAGAATTTAACCTCGAGCTCGATTAGATAGATATAGTTAACGCCTTTATTAACTACCTACTTAAGGAAGAAGAAGTTATCTATATACGCTTTTTACTAGGCTTTTAATAGCTAGAAAAGGTTCTATAGCTTAGGAAAGCTTTATATAGACTACGAAGATTACCCCTTTTTTAGCAATAGTATTTAACCGGTTCCCTTAAAGCCCTAGGCTTTAAGAAAGTCCCTTAGGAACTATATATAATATAAAAGGGTAAAGTTATAGTCTTCTTTTACGTTAATAATATTATCTAGGCCTACCCTAAAAAGGAAGAAGTAACTACTAAGGAGGCTATATAAGGCCTATAATAAAGGTATAAGATAACTAAGCTAAGGGAGCTAAAGTAGTTCTTAGGGATATAAATCCTTTAAAATAGGTCCTAACGGACTATCTAGCTTACCTAGGACGCCTATATTAATAAGGTCGCTTATAAATTCCTCCTTAATTCCCTTAATAAGAAGCTTCCCTTTATACCTATATTAGATAAAGAGCTTTTGCCTAATCTGTCCTCTTAAGCTAGGGAGTAAGAGAAATACTTATATTAATAGAAGGTAGGCTCCCTACTTTTTTTAGCTATTTTTACTAGACCGGATATCTCTTTTATAGTCTCCTAGCTAGCTAGGTATAACTAGAATCCTAGCCCTAGGCTCTAAAAAGTAGTAGACTAAGCTATACTTTATCTCTATTTAATAAGATTATATAGTTTACGCTTAAGAGGGCAGGGAAGGAAACTAGCTACTAAAATCTTCCTTTATTCGAGCGATTCGTCCTTTATAGATAATTCCTTAGATAGAAAGAGCTTATAAGGGTATATTATATCCCTTTTTGGAGGAACTATTGCTTAGAGAGCTTTAAAGTAAGCTACTATTACGACTTCTAGTATAGAGGCAGAGCTACTAGCTCTTTTAGAAGCGTTAAAGGAAGCGATTTTCCTTAGCCGGCTACTTATTTCTTTATAACTATAAATTCTAACCCCGTTAGCTATAAAATATAATAATATATAGACTATATAGATTCTTACGAAGGAAAATAGTAAGCTATTAACCTAGCTATAGTATATCGATATCTATTAGTATTAGTTACGCTAGGAGGTCTAAAGGGGACTTATTTCTATCTATTAGGTTTTAATAGTATCGATAAAAGCTAACGGTCTTACGAAGCCCTTATTAAAGTAAAAGCTAGCTATCTTTTTATAGTAAATTAGGCTAGAAAACGTTTAAGAGAAGCTATCTTTAGAAGCCCGCCTTAAGAGTCTATAAGAGGAGCTAATAGTACGTAAGAGGAAGGAGACATCTATAGCTAAAGAGAGGAATTAGGACTTATCCTAAAGGAGGGCCCCTAGCTTAATTAGGACTTATTCTTCTTAAAGGCCCCCTTTTTAAGGACTTATCCTTAGAGAAGCCCCCCTTTCTTATAGGACTTAATTTCCTCCTTAAGGCCCCTTTTTCCTAAAGTAGGTCTAAAAGAGCTTAGGGCTAAAACCTAGATTTCTTAAGTAAGGGATAAGTATAGACTAAGACCTCCTTTATACGCTTACCGGCCTAAGTATTTAGCTTTACCCTTTCTATAACGGTAGGCTATAGCTAAGGGGGTATATCGCGAAGTATAGCTTAATTTTATAGTTCTTAGAGATATCCCTTAGTACGAGGGACCTAGGAAGCTAAAAACACCTAGTATAGAAGAAGGAAGAAGGAGCTAAAAAGAGGTATAGAAAGAAGGGTAGGGGTATAAGGGGAAGTAGAAGTAGTAATAGCTGCCTATAAAGGTAGCGAAAGATAAGACGGATATACTAGTAACGGCTAGAAAAGAAGGGAAAAACTAATAAAAAGCTTAGTAGTCGAAAGGATATTAGTAGCTTCTTTGAGTAATCCTGGATCTTCTTTATTAATTAAGATACTAGATAGGTATAAAGAGGGGCGTTAGATAAAGGAAAGAAGGAAAAAAAGGCAATATAATAATTACTCCCCTACCTTTATTACTGCCCTTATAAGAATTAAATCTCTCTACCTTACCTATCCGACCCTTTACCTTTAATTTTACCTTTATATATTTTTTATATACTTCTTATATCTCTCTTTATAAGAATTAAAGTAAATCTTACTTATAAGGTAGCTAGGTATAGTTACGGTTATAACTTCTTAGGGTCTCTTAGTTATAAAGTATTAGTATTCTTTATAAGAAGAGATTATACTATAAATATCGTTTTAAAGGATAGCCTACTAATACTTATTCTTTATAAATATATATATAACTTATTATCTTTTATATCTTATTTATATATAGTACTTTACGATAATCCTTTTCTATTCTTTAAGGTTATCTATAACTAATATAGGTCCTCTTTCTTTCTTTTTAAGGAGTCGCTAAAGCTTTTAATCTTTAATATAGAAATTTAAACTCTTTAAGTATAGCTTCTTATAGTCTTATTTAAAAAGGCCCTCTAGCCGTTTTAACGTTTAAAGGAAGTCTATAATTATCCTTAATTCCTTTAAGTAGTCCCCTTATAGCTTAGTCCCTTATACTACGTTTAAGTAAAAGTCTATAAATTCTTTAATATTACCTTCTATTTCCCTATTTAATACGTTAAAAGGTCTTTTAAGCTTTCTTAAGAGTTTATTAGCTATAGTATTCTTCTTACCTTCGATATATTATATAGTAAAGTTAAAGAGGAAAATATAGCTTATCTAGTAAGTTACTATAGCTCTAAGGATATCTTTAAAGGTACCTTTTAGTTAATTACTTTTTCTTAAGTAAGTCTATCTATAAGAATTCTAATATTAAGGGCTTTTATAAAGGAGATATAGACTTTAAGCTAGTCTTTTTATCTTTATTATAGATATAGTTAATATATATCTCTTATTTAAACTTCTTTAGGAGTTTAGTTATATTTTTACTATTAAATTTACTAATATATAAGAGTTATAGTTAGCGGAGTCTTCTTATAAAGGTATCTTAGCTTTTAGTAAGTATATCTCTAAGTCTATTAGTAATCTTATTAATATCTACCTTAAAAACTTTTATATTACTAGTAATAGGATTAGATAATCCCTCTAAACGGCTAGCGTTTTTAAATATAGTATACTTATAGATTATAAGGTTTTAAAATTTAAAGTTAGAGCTTTTAAAGTTAAAGGATATCTTACTATAACTATCTTATTACTTACTTTCTTATTTATTAAAGGGAGGTAAGCGTTCTTTATAAGCTACTATATAAAGAAGAGCTAAGGTTAAGGTTATTAAGGTATCTCTTATTAATACTTATATTAGTATTATTAGTAAATATATAAGTAAGAGGTCTTAATAGGGTTCTAAAATAGTCTAGATTATACTATTATTATTATTTATATCTTTTAAAGTATTATATAAGGATTATAGTTTCTTAACTAAGTCGCTAGTATTAAGGGTTATAGGGCTAATAATAAGAGCTTAGGGCTTTTTAATATTAGCTTATTATATTTCCTTTACTATTAGTAAAGGTATTATCTAATTATTTATTTCCTAGTAAGCCTATTACTTTATTAGGTCCCTAACTCTAGCTATTAAGGTAGTTACTACTTTAATTATTAAATCCCTAGATTTTATTTTTTCTAAATAGTACCGTCGTCCTCTAAGTATTCTTAGCTTTATAAAGCTACTTATTACTATATAAATAGAACGGGATAATAAGTTTACGCCTTAAAGACTAGTTTTAATAAGGATAAGGGTATATACTTAAAGTACGTATAGTATATAGCTAAGGATTAATAGAGTAATTAACTATATAATTATTTAATTATCGGTCCTATATATAGCTCTAAAGGTCTTAAGTTATTAATATAAGTCTTAGAGATTTCTTTACTCTATACCTTTTTATCTCTATTAAAGTCGCGTAACTAATAGTGTCGCGAAGCGTAGCCTGATTTCGCAGTTCTCGGAGATATCCTTTAGTAAGAGGGACCAAGGAAGCTAAAAAACACCCGGTATAGAAGAAGGAAGAAGGAGCTAAAAAGAGGTATAGAAAGGAGGGTAGGGGCATAAGGGGAAGCAGAAGTAGCGATAGCTTCCTATAGAGGTAGCGAGAGATAAGACGGATATACCGGCAACGGCTAGAAAGGAGGGGAAAAACCGGCAAAAAGCTCGGTAGTCGAAAGGACATTAGTAGCTTCTTTAAGTAGGATCTTCTTTATTAATTAAGATACTAGAAGGGTATAAAGAGGGGCGTTAGATAGAGGAAAGAAGGATAATTAAGGTAATATAACAATTACTCCCCTACTATAATTACTGCCCCCGTAAGATTTAAATATCTCTGCCCTGCCTATCCGACCCCTTACTTCTACTTTTACCTTTATGTATTTTATATATACTTCTCGTATCTCTCTTCGCGAGAGTTATAAGCCCGGGAGGAATAGAATTCCTATACCTTCCGGCTACTATAAAAGGCACCTTCTTATATCCTTTTACCCCTCTTACTAGAAAAGCCGATTTTTAACCGACTTTTCTACCCCCCCTCTTCTTTCGCAATAATAACGAAAATCGACTCCTCTACCGTCCCGACGGTCTATAGGACGATTCTTATAGAGCCCTAAGATTAGGATAAGTAGGTAAAGGAGCTACGGGCTCGTATAGATAGAACTATCTATAATTTAGTCTTCTCTAATAAGTAGGACCCTCTTAAGCCCCCTCTTCGTCCTAGGGCAACGGATTTTATAGAGGGAGCTACCCTCTTCTCCGAGCTAACCTCTATATAATAGAGAGCTTTTTCTACTACCTTAGGCGACTACGAGAGTCACCGAAAGGAATACCTTTACGAGATAAAGCTACTAACGGCTGCTTGTACGGCGATAACGGAATCCGTTAGTGCCGTAAAGCTAATCTCTCTTTAAGAGGAAGAGACTCCTAGGCAGTGGCTTTTAAAGCTCGAGACCTCGATAGCTCCCTCGAGAGGTTATATAACTAACCGTATTAGGAAGACCTATACGGCCCACCTAGGAGCCTTTTCTGCTAGGAACCTACTAGCTTCTTCGTAGCTAGCTAAGTAGGAAGAAATCCTTAAGGAAGCTAACTAATACTTCCTTATAGAAGCTCTTTCTAGCTAGTAGCTACGGGATATATCTCTGCTAATAAAGCCTATTAGTAACGGTTACTTAACTATCTTTCGAGAGGCTAGCCGGGAACTAAACGAAGAAGCTGCTAGAGTATAATAGCAAGCAGTCTTATTCCTTTAAGGCTAGCACTCGACCTAGACGGTTCGACCTACAGCCCCTATTACTACGGCTCCCGCTGCTGCTGCTACGGCTGTTGCTCCTTCGGCTCCTCCTCCCTCGAGAGCCTTAACGCCGTCGTTAACTATAGCTGCGGCCCCGGCCCCGGCTACGTATCTTGCTCCGGGCCCGGCCCCGGTCCCGTTAGTTAGACCGGCTAGACTAGTCCCCTAATAGACCTTTTGGTCCGTTAGTCGAAAAATCAGGGAACTAGTCGAAATCGAACCTCGTTAAAATCAGCAATAAGGGGTAAAAAGGGGGGGTTTTTAAGCAGACCTTCTAGACCGGGACGAGGATTCCTCGAAGAAACATATAAGGAGGAATCGACCTACCTACTAAGCATGCAAAAAGCCCTATCGGCTAGAAGACTGCTAGTAGGTCTTCGAGGAAAACCAACCTAAAGGAATTAACCTTTTAAAGAGGCTACGAGAAATAGTATAATAGTCTCTTAAGGAGGACCCCTCGTTATAAAAGAAGATAGACGAGATTTGGGTTGCTAAGAAATAGCAACTAATAACGCCGCTGCCCTTATTCGAGCCGTATATTTAAGGAAATATCGTTAGTATAGTAAATCCGGCCTTCGTCTTCCCTACGGATTAATAAGGCTAAGACTAACCGTTAGAGCCCTCCGACTATCCCCTACGAAAATCAGCTATCCCTAACTCTAGTGCTTCCCTCGATATATATAATATACTCTTATAATTCCGGTCCTTTAAGAAGGCATAAAAGGAATATCTTATTGCTAGGGAATTAACCGTACGGATAGAAGGATATAGAAGGGTGAATTTCACGATAAAATTACCTAATAGATCCATACGAATTCTTCGATAAAAAAGGGTAGCTTTTTACCCTCGATTTTTAACGAGCCTAATTTCCTTCCGCCTTCTTTAAAAGGAAGGAATCTTCTAGGATACGACGTCTAAGCCTACGAGGCTAGTTTAGAAGAATTAGACTATTAGGCTTATCGAGGAAAAATTCGGTTAATTTATTCTTAAATTCCGACCTATCCTTAGGAAGGAACTACTCGAGAAGTTAGCTTTCCCTACTAGGAGGGTAGGATCTAAGGACCCTCTTTTAGCAGCCTAAGGAGACGGTCTTCTTTAGCACGCACGACTTAGTTACCCGGGCCCCCTAGCTTTATATAAGCTAGGTTAATAATAAGGCGTACGAATAAGGGGCCTAAAGACCGTCGAATGCGAATACTACGGCTAAGGAAAGACTATGAGACGAATTTCTAGACGAACGCCTTTACGGCCGGACCAGCTATATAAGGAAATTTAGGTCGATTAGACCGACGTCTTAAGGGATTAAGAAAGCTTCGTTAGGGTAATGTTTTTTATAGACGCTTTTTTAGGGATAGTTTTCCCCTATTTCTTATAGACCTACCTAAGTAAGCATAACTAGTCTGCCCTCCGGGACTTCGTTAACTAGATAAAATCCTACTTTAGCTACGAGGTAAAGAAGATACGGTCTAACGGAGAGCTATTTACGAAGGATATCTTAAATTAGCTACGAAAAAGGGGTATTTTACCCCTCCCGTTAGCACCGAATACCTAGGCCTAGAACGGAGGGGTAGAAAGATTAGGGGGTGCTATAATAGAAAGGGCCCGTATAATAAGACTTACTATAAGGCTTCTATACGACCTTTAGAGGGAAGTCGTTAAGACCGCCTATTACCTTCGGAACCGGACCCTAAGGGACCCTAGGGGACTAAGAGACTATAGGGACCTAGAGACCCTTTTTAAGACCTAAGGAATAGACTAGAAATCCCTACTCGAGCTCTTTACGAAGAAGAGGGCCTCGCTAGCCTACCTTCGTGCCTACGGCTATAAAGCATACGCAATAACTACCGATATATAGCTAAAAAGGAAGAAGAAAAGAAAGCTTAATCCTAGAGCCTTTATTAGTTACCTCGTTAGTTATAATTCTACGAATATCTTCCGGATCTAGATTCCTCTTCTATAGAAGGTTATTTCGACTAGGGATATAATTTTCGACGAATCTAGCTTCTTCAACGGAAAGAGGGATTAATAGCCCCTCTTACTCTTACAACGTTAGCTAATTTAGAAGATCTAAATCCCCCCTTCCTAACAGTCTTAAGAAGAGGCCCTAGACGAGGAAACGGAAGAAGAAACCGACGTCGAAGTAGTCGAGGATAACGCCGACTTCGAAGAAGAAGAAGAGGAAGCTACTAGATCAGATAATCTAGACGAAGAAGGAGACTATAGGAAAGCGGTAGAGCTAGAATACGCCTACCTACCTACGCCTCCTCCTACGTAAGAAGATCTAGAAGCAGCTTTTTTAGTTAGTCTTCCCGTCTCGGCCCCTAAGGGGGTGGGAAAGGCACCTCTATCGAAGGATTACTAGGCTGCCTTTTTATCCCTACTTCGAGAAGCAAAGGAAGGTATAGGGCCCGATACGAAAGAAGACTAGTTTCTCCCCTATTTTAATCGTTTTTCCGACTTCTACCTAACGCTAATAGAAGACGGTTCCTATAGAGCGTTTATAGCAGGCCGGCTTTTCAAGCTAGTATTAGCAAGGAAGGTATATAAAAGAGACCTCCCGGACCTACTAGCAAACCAAAAGCAGCTAGAAAGACACCCCTTTAAAGACTAGTTTTTCTAGGCCTAGAAAGACTACCTAGCCTTATACGAAGAGATAGGGTCTTTTAAAGATGTCCTTAAGGAAAAGGCAAGAGGAAAATAGGTCCTTAGCTATAAGTAGGTCTTTATCTATAAGACTAATAAACACGGCTTCCTTTAAAAGTATAAAGCCCGGCTAGTTATCTACGGGAACTAGTAAGAAAAAGGGGATCTTCCTACTAGGGCAACTACCCTAGCAGGGATATCTTTTCGGACCCTTATAGCTATAGCAGCAGAATTCGACCTCGAGCTCGATTAGATAGATATAGTTAACGCCTTTATTAACTGCCTACTCGAGGAAGAAGAAGTTATCTATATACGCCTTCTACTAGGCTTCTAATAGCTAGGAAAGGTTCTACGGCTTAGGAAAGCTCTATACGGATTACGAAGATCACCCCTTCTTTAGCAACAGCATTTAATAGGTTCCCTTAAAGCCCTAGGCTTTAAGAAAGTCCCTTAGGAACCGTGTATAATATAGAAGGGTAAAATCATAGTCTTCTTCTACGTCGACGATATTATCTAGGCGTACCTAAAAGAGGAAGAAGCTACTACTAGGGAGGCTATACGAGGCCTATAATAAAGGTATAAGATAACTAGGCTAGGGGAGCTAAAGTGGTTCCTAGGGATACGAATCCTTTAGAATAGGTCCTAACGGACTATCTAGCTTACCTAGGACGCCTATATTAATAAGGTCGCTTATAAATTCCTCCCTAATTCCCTCGATAAGAAGCTTCCCTCTACGCCTATATTAGACGAAGAGCTTTTGCCTAATCTATCCTTTTAAGCTAGGGAGTAAGAGAAACACTAATATTAATAGAAGGTAGGCTCCCTGCTTTTTTTAGCTATTTTTACTAGACCGGATATCTCTTTTACGGTCTCCCGGCTAGCTAGGCATAACTAGAATCCTAGCCCTAGGCATTAAGAAGCGGTAGATAAAGCAATCCTTTATCTCTATTTAACGAGATTATATAGTCTACGCCTAGGAGGGTAGGAAAGGAAGAAATTAGCTGCCGAAATCTTCCTCTATTCGAGCGATTCGTCCTTTACGGACAATTCCTTAGATAGAAAGAGCTTATAGGGGTATATTATATCCCTTTTTAGAGGAACTATTGCTTAGAGAGCTTCGAAGCAGGCTACCGTTACGACTTCTAGTACGGAGGCAGAGCTACTAGCTCTTTTAGAAGCGTTAAAAGAAGCGATTTTCCTTAGCCGGCTACTAATATCGTTACGACTATAAATTCCGTCCCTATTAGCTATAGAATACGATAATATATAGACTATACGAATTCTTATAAAGGAAAATAGTAAGCTATCGACCTAGCTATAGTATATCGATATCTACTAGTATTAGTTACGCTAAGAGGTCTAAAGGGGACTTATTTCCGTCCGTTAGGTTCTAACGGTATTAATAAAAGCCAACGGTCTTACGAAGCCCCTACTAAAGTAGAAGCTAGCTGTCTTTTTATAGCAAATTAGGCTAGAAGATATTCGAGAGAAGCTATCCTTAGAAGCCCGCCTTAAGAGTCTATAAGAGGAGCTAATAGTATGTACGAGAAGGTAACGTCTATAGCCGAAGAAAAGGAAGAGGTTTTTTCCCTTTAGAGGGCCCCCTATTTTAATTGGGTTTTTCCCTTCTAAGAAGGCCCCCCTTTCTTATAGGACTTTCCCCTCTTTAGCCCCCTTTTCCTTAAGTAGGTCTAAAGAGCCTAGGACCCGAAAGGGCCCCTGCTTTCCTCGAGTAAAGGGAGAAGTATAGAGCTAAGAACCTCCTCTATACGCTTACTAGCCCGAAGCCGTATTAGCTATGCCCTTACTATAAGGGCAGGCCATAGCTAAGGGGGTGTATCGCGAAGCGTGGCCTGATTTCGCAGTTCTCGGAGATATCCCTTAGTAAGAGGGACTAAGGAAGCTAAAAACACCCGGTATAGAAGAAGGAAGAAGGAGCTAAAAAGAGGTGCAGAAAGGAGGGTAGGGGCATAAGGGGAAGTAGAAGTAGCGATAGCTTCTTATAGAGGTAGCGAGAGATAAGACGGATGTACCGGCAACGGCTAGAAAGGAGGGGAAAAACCAGCAAAAAGCTTAGTAGTCGAAAGGATATTAGTAGCTTCTTTAAGCAGGATCTTCTTTATTAATTAAGATACTAGAAGGGTATAAAGAGGGGCGTTAGATAGAGGAAAGAAGGATAATTAAGGCAATATAATAATTACTCCCCTACTATAATTGCTGCCCCCGTAAGATTTAAATATCTCTGCCCTACCTATCCGACCCCTTACTTTTACTTTTACCTTTGTGTATTTTATATATACTTCTCGTATCTCTCTTCGCGAGAAATAGCTTTTACCTTAAAAGGGAAAAATAAAAATTCGAATTAACTATAATTAAGAAAGATACCTTATTAGATAATTAAGGTCTTTATAAACCTTTTAAGTATACTTAAAAGGAAGTTAAATAAAGAGTACTAAGGGTCTTATCCCTTTAATAGCTAATATTTATAAGGGTATAATCTGACCTATTAAAGTACTTATAAGACTTTTATATATATATAAACCTTAGTAATAAGTATCTCCTTAACTATTATTAGATTAAATAAATTAGTAAGGACTTCCTTAAAGTTAAGGTAATTTATAGCGCTAAAGAAATAGGGCTAATTAAGGGCTTTCTTTTTATCTTAACTAATATAGCGACTATAGATTTTTAAGCTATTTTGCTTTATATTAAACTATCGCTCTTAGTAGCGGATATAACTATATATATTATTATATAAGGTAGTATAAAACTCTTATATAAGCTCTTAATCTTCCTTACTAAGGGTAGGTAGATTAAGGTCTACTATAAAAGGTAGATTAACTATTTAATTAAACTATCGCTCTTAAGGCTATAGCTATAGCTATAAGTTAAAAGTACCTTAATAGGTATAACGGCCGCGATAATAATATTATAATAGTAAAGAAGAAGTAATAAAAAGAGTATTTTATAGAATTAGCGTACTTAGAACTACCTTTAATAAGCTAAGGGTAAAAAGGATAAGAAAAGGTCCTTTTATAGCGCTTAAGATAAATAGTCTTAGTAAAGATCTAAGTAGCTTTTAAAGTATAAAGGCTAGGTATTATAAGGTAGGTAGAGGGTTATACTATAAGTGCCTTTCGTTATATTATAATAATAAGCTATATAGGATCTAACTATATATTACGCTTACTACTACTAAATACGCGTTTATATATATAGCCTACCTTACCTTATAACGCTATTAGCTAAGGTCTAGGCTAATACCTAGACCTTTTTTTTATTACTTATATATAGCCTTTAGGGCTATAGCGAGGCTAGTAGGGGCCTAGGCCCTTATTAGTAGTCCTAGCTAGCTATAAAGCTTAGGGGCTTATAACTAATTAAGGAAAGGGTAGCTATAAAGGTAATAATAAAGGAAAGGTTAGTTTAGTTCCTCCTATATAGTAATTTTCCCTCCTAAGGGCCCTAGGGCCCCTAGGTTACTCCTTTTCGAGCTACTTAGCTATCCCTATCTCTATTTTAGCTAAGAAGGTTAAAAGGGCTTCCCTTCCTTTCTTAGAGCTATAGAGAATAGGTAGGCTAAGGGCCCCCTTTTATCTCTTAAAGGTCCGGTAAAGGACCTCTCTTTCCCTCCTATAGTTTAGGCACCTTAGGATAAGGTGCCTAGCTATATACCTTCCTTAGCTATAGCGGTAGTCGTCTCGGTCTACCTTATTAGTCCTTTTTAAAAAGGAAATAAGAAGCTAGCCTTAAAGAGGAGCTAGTAGAAAGCTAAGAGGGTCGGCCTAGGCCTCCTTATAAGGTCCCTTTCTAAGCTAAGGGCTAGGCGGGGGGTCTTTTAAATAGATATATAGTACTTACCTAGGCCCTTAGCCCTAAGGCCTTTAGCCGCCTTAGTAGCCTAAAGTCCCTTTTAATAGTCCTTAATAGCTTACTAGACCTTTCTTTATAAGTAGCTAATAAAGACTAAGGGGGTCTCTTAGGTAGGGGCCCCTAAGCCTCTTTTAGCTAGCTAGTTAGCTAGCTTATTACTAAAGATCCCTAGGTAGCTAGGGCACTAGTATAGCTATATATTATAAAAGGCTTCTAAATACCTAGACCTATACTAAGGGTAAATACCCTTATATAAGGTCCTTACCCCTCTCTTTATAGGCGGTCCCTTATAACGCTAATCCTATACCTTAGCGCGTAGCTAAGAGGTAAATAACTTACTAGCGCGCTCTTATTACACTTTCCTCTTAACTATATTATTATTATTATTATTAGTAGTAATAGCTATAACTATAACTATAAGTCTCTTAGCGCTTAGCTATACGCTACCGCTTATATATAAGCTAACTTATACCCTTGTTAGTTATTTAAATAATTTAATATATCCTCCCTTACCTTATCTTACTTCTTTACTAAGATCGATAACTTTATCGATTACGCCCTTACCTTACCCGCTACCTTACCTACTGCCCCTGCCGCCCTAGTCGCGCCTACCGCCGCTCCGCGCTACCCGCTACCTAGCTTTTCGGCTATTAACTTTACTACCCGCGCCGCCGCTACCCCTACTATACTCTTTACTACTAGCCGTTATAATAATAATAATAATAATAATAATAATAATAATAATAATAATAATAATAATAATAATAATAATAATAATAATAATAATAATAATAATAATAATAAGTATAGGTCCTTACTACCTTTTTTTATAAGCCCCTCCGCCTTTATTTTTATAAGTATTACTAACTCCTTATACTAGTATAAGCGCGCTATAGCTTAGGGCGCTTCCTAAGGTTCCCTCTTATATATAGTATACCTTATAGTCCCTCCTTTATACTAACTAGGCCGGCCGCTCTTAAAGCTACTACTCCTTATACGCTTAGGCTAGCCGCGCCTATAAGGTTACGCTGCTTATTCTTACTTATACTACTATAGCTTAAAGTGCTATAGAGCTAGGTAAGGACTAAAATAAGGCTAAGCGCGCCTTAACCGCTACTACCGCTACTTACTATAATTTATAGTTCCTTAAGCGCGCCGCCCTTATACCTAAGTATATAAGCTGTTTTTCCTATACTCCTTATAGCGCTAACTCTCTCTCTCTTAGGGGTACCGTCGCCGCTACCTTAGCCGCCCTTACTACTTTTACCGCCGCCGCCGCTGCCGCTATCCTTAATACCGCCGCCGTCGCCGCTTAGCTAGGTAGCTTAAAGGGCTAGATCCGCGCCCTTAAAGCTAGGGCCGCGCCTTATACTAAGGAGGAGAATAAAGAAAAGGATAAGGAGGAGGATAAGGATAACCGTTTAATAGTTAAGACCTTACTAAAAAAGAAGGCTAGCTAAGCTTAGTTTATATACCCTTAAGCACGCTTATAAGGGCTAATACGATTTATTTATACTACTACTAACCTAAGTACGCCCTACCTATTATCTATAGTTATAGTATCTATAATATATACTTATAGCTTATACTAGTATAGCGACCGCTATAGGCTTAGTACCCCGCTACTATTTTAAAGGTAGGGCGTAGTCTCCCTTATATTTTAAGGTACTAGCCGCTTTACTATTAAAGGGGTAGCTTCTCTCGCTAAGCTATCGTTCTCCTTTACTAGCTTATAAAGAGCCTTAAACTTATCTAGAGCTACCGCGCCCTTAAACTTAAAAGCCGGCTCTTATATTAAGTCTTAGTAGCCGCGCTACTTAATAAGGACTTTACGCTTCCTACCGCGGCTTATATTCTTTTAATAAGCTACCTATAACTCTTTTACTAAGAACTCCTCTTCCCCCTTAATAAGGATAGCGGCTAGTTAAGGAACCGCTATCTCTTAGCTTAGTAAGGGGTTTATAATAGCGCGATAAAAGAGGTCGATATTTATTATATTATAGATATTAAAGGGTAGCCCCTTTACCTTTATAGTTTATAGACTTAGTACCTTCTTTATTATATACTTAGTATATAGCTAGTTAAGCTTCTTTTTTAGCCTTATTAACTTATAGTTATAGAGGTCTAGCTAGACCTTATCCCTTACTATAAACCTATCTATAAGATCCCTTAACTTATTAGCTTACTACTCTTAGTCTTAAGTAATAAACGCTATTAAAGATTAATAAAACTCTATAACTTATTATAGCTTCTATATAAAGGTAGACGCCCTACCTTTTAAGGAGCTAGCTAAGTAGCGCGTTATACTTATATTTATAATAATAAGCTATATTAATAGCGGTTTAAACTTATATAGCGTAAAGAAAGGGGATATATTAATAAAGGAGTTTAACTTACTATTAAGCGCTATCTAAGCTATAAGAAGCTACTTATTTTAGTTTACTTAATTATAGGCTATTACCTTTTAAAGGGAAGCTTATACTTCTTAGTTAAAGCGTTTAAGCCCCTTATTAATCTATAAGTAATAGGCTATACTTAGTAACTAAGTAACTTAAAGTAGCTTATAAAAGTACTATTAAAAGCGGCTAGTTTAATTAATACTCTTATTGCTAGTAATTAAGGCTAGCTATTAATAGAAGTAGGTATAGTACTAAAGAAAGTACTTAGCGTAAGCCTTTACTTTTATAAATAGTATTAGCTTTAATACTACCTCGTTACTTAAACGGTCCTTAATTACTTAAAGATTATAGTTACTACTTACTATAAAGGGGAGGTTTATAATAAAGTCTATTTATATATATATATAGAACCGGTTAAGGACTAATAGTAACTTTAATAGCCCTTTCTTAAGCGCTTACTAGATTTTTAAACGGCTATAGATATTATAGTTATAAAGGAAATAATAAATATATAGTACTATAAGCGGCTAGTAAAAGTCCTAGCTAATTACTACTAATATACCCTTATAGCTAAGATAGCTAATTATACTTAAGTTATAGATTATCTATATAATCTACCCTTTTAACTTATCTTACTCTTTAACTTTTAAGGGGGCCGCCTTAGCTATAGCCTCCGTTATCGCTAACGCGCTTAAGACTTATAGCCTACCCTTATAGTAAAGGTAGTTATAGGGGTCGATATAGTAGTCGCTTACTTAGACTTTTAACTTAAGGCTATAGTTAACGGAGCGCGCCCCTACCTTTATAGTACGGTATATACTTATATACATACTATCCTATACTAGTAGCTAGTCTTATAAGCGTTAGAGCTCCTTATCTTAGAAAATATACTAAGGGAAGTCGGGCGTACCTTTAAAGGGGGCTAGGACCCTAGCCGCTCTTAAGGGGTTACCCTCTACCCTTAATAGAGTAGCGCTAAGGTAAGTCTAGAGCGTTTTATCTAGGATTATCTATATATCTTACGTATTAAAGTTTATAGAAGTAAGCCGATCTTACTCTTTTTATAAAAAGGCGTTTAAAACTATAGCCTCCTTACTTAGTTTATACTTAATATAAAACTAAAAGTATAAGAGATACTTTACTTAGCGCGCTTACCGCTCTAAAAAATACTATTAGGTTATAAAGTATTTAAGGTTCTTATAGTCTATAAGGATCTTAAAGCTCTTATAGCTATAAAGCTTTACTTACTATTACTTAAGGTAGTTAATAATTGCTAATATCTCCTTATTATAAATTAAGTAGTTCCTTTTTATTATAGTAAGCTTATATAAGTAGAACGCTATAAGCCTCTTCTACCTTTTTACTTCTTAAGATAGGGTTCCCTTAAGTATATAGCCGCTATAGTTTACTTTTATAGTTAAGGGATTTTTAAAGTCCTACTATAATAGTACTAAGGCTTATAAGAATAAGTCCTTAAGGGCTTAGAACGCCTCTACCTATATAAGACCTTAAGAGAAAGGGGCCCTATTTCTTATTAGCTTATTAAGCGGTAGTATAATCTATAAAAACGCCTTAATAAAGACTTAGTAGTAGTTAGCGAAGCTAAGGAAGCTCTATATACCTTATTATAATATTAAGGTCGCTTAGTTATAGATAGCTTAGATCTTAGCTAGGTTTACTTATACGCTTATACTTACGATAATAATAAAGCTAAGGTATTTAACGCGCTTAACGCTAAATTTATATTTATCTAGGTCTAGGTATAAGCTATACTCTACTAAGCGGTTTAGTACTTTCTATACTTTCTATATATAGTCTTTATAGCTCCCGCTTAAATAAATAAGAATATTATCTATATATATAAATATAAACTTATTAAAGAAACCCTTAAGTACCTAGTTAATATTATAGGATACCTTATAGTCGATAATCTAGGTACCTATAACGATATCGGCCTCCTTTAAGGAAGTTACCTTAACTCCTTAAAGCTCTTTACGAAAGAAGGAACTTAGAAGCTACTAAGTAAACTCTAGGAAATTACCTAGAAATCCTAGGAATAATAACTAAGCGGATTATATAGATATTTTATAGAGATTTCCCCTAGGGATATATTATATAGGGAATATACTATAATTTCCTAAGTAATAATAGTTCCTTAGGGATTATACCGATATTTCCTTAAGAAGTTACTATAAAAATATAGTAGGGAAATTATAGAGAAATACCTATACTTACCTAGGGAAAATACTAGGAAATACCGCTAATATGCTATACTACTATTATATAATTATAAGGTTAAGATATTACTTAGTTAAAGCCCTAAGTAAGGTCCTACGCTCGCTATAATATATATAGAAGATAGAGAACCTACTAGATCTTAAGCGGGTAGAAAAGAATATAGATAGTTATTACTACTCTTACTTTAACTTATAAAACTAATAGCTAGTCTATATTTAACGCGCGTAATAACGTATAGTAGCTAGTTTATATAATACGTTTAATTATATATTATAGCTAGTCTATTTAATTACCTATTAGACTTATACCGGATCTAAGTAAATAGTAAGGTTAATATACTAGCCTTATACTAAGGGACTAGTATATAATAAATATTAGTAATTCTAATTCCCTTAACTATTTATTTTCCTAAAGTTTATATTTAGTAGAATAGAAGATAAAGAATAAGGAAAGGGATAAGTTAACCTTAACTTATAAACCTTAATATCTTCTTAGAAAGAAAGCTCTTACTTATGTACTAATAAATACCGGCTTCTTAATCTCGTTTTATAAAAGAAATACTTAGGGAACTCTAGATAATAGTAGAACTTTAATATATTAAAGCTTAAGTATTATAGAGCTTTTATTAGTAGTTAGAAAGATACCTATTTCTAAGATATTTCTTATTAAGTACCTATAAAAATAAAAGATAGCTAGATCGCCTACCTTAGCGGTAGGAATAACGCTTAAAGGAATTAAGAGCGGAACTTCTATAATACGACTTACTAGCCTACCTAGCTAATTATTAAAGCCTATAGGAATAAATTAATAACCTAGAATACGTTCTAGTAATAAGGTAATATTAGCTATAAGTAATAGAGCTATATAGAAATCGGTATAGTATAGCTTCCCTTACCCTACCCTAACTACCTTTATTAAAAGGATAAAGCCCTAGAAGTTCGCTAAAAATTCGCTAAACTATAATAAATAAAATAAGGAAGAACCTCTAAATAATACTACCCTTAGCGGCACGTTCGCGATAATAACCCTAGCGAACTAGCTAGTAAGACTAATTATAGAAGAAGCTCTTATAAAACTACTAGTAAAAGCTATAGTAAGAGAAACTAAGGATAATACTACTATAAACCCTCCTTAAGTACCCTTAGTATATATTAAACTAAAAGATATAGGGAAGTTTAACCCTACTAGCCCCTTTAATATAACGTTCGATATCTTTAAAAAAAAACTAAGAAAATAATTATATATAAAAGCGTTAATCGATTTATCGATTCCCTAAAATAAGTAGCTATCTATAGACCGGAATACGCTAATAAACTAATAATACTAATCCTTAGCTTACTCCGCGGAACTACTATTAAATAGTATTTTAGCGATCTTAGCGAATCCGACTAAGCTATACTTTATACCTTAGACTAAGGATATACTACCTAGGATACTAAACTATAAAAACGCTTTACTATCTAGCTAAAAGTAGCTTTAAGATCGTTATAAATAAAACGATTTACTACCTTAGATATTATAAATAAAGCCGACTTTTATAAATAGATATTAAAGCTTTACTAAAAAGTAAAAGTAGTACTATACTTAAAAGAGTACCTTACTATACTAGTCTATTAATAACTAAACGTATTACTATAAGAATTATTCCGCCGACCTATTAGTTTAGAATTATTTAATACTTAGATTAATAACTATAAGTAACTTATCCTATAGTTAGAAACTAAGCTAACGGTTAGGTTATAAGGGAGGATAAGTAACGTAGTAAAAAGACGTATATAAGGTAGGTTACGCGAAACTAAGAATAAGACTATAGTAAACTCTACCTTATCTATAGCTAAACTAACTAGCTAGAAACCCTAGGAATAAGGATAATTCTAATAGAAAGGAAATATAATAACTACGTTAGGATAGAATAATCTATACTAAGTAAACGTAGGCCTAGTACTAAACTAGTTAACTAGTCCTTAAACTAAACTATAGCCTTAGGATTTAAAACTAAAGGAGGGCTCTTAAGAAAACCTAATTATTATTAACCTCGCCTATTAGCTTTAAGCGGCACTAACTAACGACTAAGGTAGGATCTATCTTTCCTAGGAAATATAAAACTAGATCTTATTTACTTAGAACGAAGGGCTAAAAGATAGTAATACTACCGCTAACGTAGGAGAAGAAACTAAAGAAATAAAAGATAAGATCTTATTTATTCCCGATATAATAAAAGTAAAACCTATAAGACCGAGCTATTTACTTAGAATACTAAGGAACTAGCTAACTATAAAAGCGGCGCTATAAACTAAAATATCGGATCTATTAAAGCTATCTTAGTTTACGTATACTTAGATATCTATCTTTAAAACTAAAGGCCTAGACTAGCTATTAAACGTATATATAGACTTTAGTATAGCCCGCTTTATAATTAAGGAAGACTAGCTTAACTACTTTAATAATATAACCCTTAATATAACCTAGTAGGTCTTACTATCTAGTATAGGAAAAAGCTAAACTAAGGGTTAAGCGACCTTAATAATAAATATCCTAGGGAAATAAGGAATAGGATTTAAGGTTAGATAATTTACTATTAGCGCCTAGGTAGCCTAGACCTTATTTATAAGATTATTACTTAGATAAGATTTCTTAGTACTAAATAAAGTTAATATCTTAAATTCTAAGGGAATAATATTTATCGGCTTATATAGTAACCTAATAGTTATAGCTTACTTAAACTAATAGGGCTACGTAATTTATTATTAGGTTATATACTAAGCTAACGTTAACGTCCCTATATATAGGATAGAACGCCTACTAGCGTAAATTAAGGATATACTAAGGGATCGTAACTTAGTATTCTTTCTAAGAGACTTATTATTAGCCTATAACCTAATCTAAAGTATAACTCTAGTTATAGCGGTTAATACTACTACTCGCTATATTAGATTTAAGATAGGATAGTACTTAGGAATACTAGTAGACCTTAGTAATAAAATATAGTTTTTATAGATTAACCTACCTAAGGAAACCCTAGCTAAGGTAACTCCGACTAAAGAGCTAGCTATATAGAAAACTATAGAATATAGCGACCTATACTAAGTTACTAACCTATTAATAGAAACCCTAGAAGAAGGGAGCCCTAAGTCTATTAAAAAGGAACTCCCTTTATAGACGTATAAATAGACTCCGAACTATAAGATTAGGATTTTATAAGACTATAGCCTCTTAGAAATAACTACTTTAGAAGACGTTAAAATCTATAATTAAGACCCTATATTTATAGAAAAGATCTAACGTATAGTCGCCTTCTTCTTAACCCTATAAAAGGACTAAGGTACTATTAAGGTCTACCTAGACTACTATATATATATTCCGCTAATAGAAAATTAGTACTTATATAAACTAGCGTTTAGGGCTTACCCGCTTAGCTAGAAGGATAAGGTATTAATCGACTAAACCTATAAGGACCTATATTAAAAGGGGCGTATAGAATAAGCTATAAAGGTAACCCCGTTTGCTTACCTTATATTTATAGTCTAGAAAACTATATATAGTAACGAAAAGGGCTAAATAATAATAGACCTACGCGCTCTTAATAGCGTAGCTATCTTAGACGCTTACTTAATACTACTCTAAGGAGATATAATCTAAAAGCTATAAGGGAAACGCTTTATTTCCGCTATAGACGCTCGGTCTTTCTTTTATTAGTTCCTTATTTATAAGATATATTAAGAAAGGTTTATAGTAACTAGCTATAAAAGCTTAGAACGACTAACGGTAGCCCTAATAGGATATAAGAACTTACTTATATACGTTTAAAGATTTATAGACTAAATCCTTTAAGAATATATAGAATATTCCTTTAAGTATATTAATAATATCGTAATATACTTAGATATAGAAGATAACTATATTTATTACCTCTAGGCTATCTTCTAACTCTTTATAGACTATAACCTAGCTATAGCTAGATTAAAATTACTCTTAGGCACCCTATTTATAGAACTATTAGGATTTTAAGTTAATAGTATTAGCCTAATAAATACTAAAGAATAAGTATAGGTATTATAAGATATAAAGTTTCTAAATACCTTATAAATACTAGAAAAGTAGCTCGGCTTAGGTAACTAGCTATAGTACTTAGTAGCTTACT
Organism: Hirsutella rhossiliensis; assembly: GCF_020360975.1. Classification (NCBI taxonomy): domain Eukaryota; kingdom Fungi; phylum Ascomycota; class Sordariomycetes; order Hypocreales; family Ophiocordycipitaceae; genus Hirsutella; species Hirsutella rhossiliensis. Next base: position 2,190,416 of record NW_025408678.1, on the reverse strand, counting down.
TCTCTTAGAAGGTAGAGGCGCTTTAAGTTTAGAAAACAGCGATACTTAAGGAAGTATAAGATAGTTAGGCGCTGCTTAAAGGATCGGTAAGGAATAAATATACTTTTAAGGCAATATACTAACCTTCCTTAATAGAGGAATAGGCCTTTTAAGATATTATAAACGCTCTTATAGAACTAACGCGGCTATACTATTTTAACCTATAATAGCTATTATTCCTATAAATTAATACTAGCTATAAGCTAGGCTTTATATTAATAGCCTTCTACCTTATACTAGGAGTAGACTAGGACCTAAAAAGGACCCCGCCCTAGATAAGTATCTAGCTAATCCTTTACCTTAGTAAACGCTTAACTAGCGAAGAACCTAGATACTAGCTTACTAAACTTAAAGTCGCTTATCTTTCTTAGGTATATTAAAAGCTCTAGTTATATATTATTTTTACCTTACTACTAAAGGTCGTTATATTAACTAACTATACCGCTACTAGCGTAATCTTAAAGTAAATATCGCTATTTACTACCAGTATAAAGACTAATAATCGGCTTATACTCGCTTTATTGTACCTTAGCTAGTTTCCCTTAAAGGTTTACTATATTCCTAGAACTATAAATATCCTTATTAATATACTATCTTAACTATTATCTATAATACCTAGGAAATATAAACCTAGGGAATTAGACTATATTTAAAAAGATAAAGCGCTAGTCGAATATATATATATAGTTATAAAATCCTTTATTTAACCTAACCTACGCTAGAAGATCTAAGGAGTATATATAAAAGAACCTAGGTAGGCTAGTATACTAAAGTAGCTTAGAAATAATAAGTCCTAGGTCGGTCTCTTATTTATTTAGTAGAACGGGTTACTTTACTTAGTTAAGTCTAAAGGTCGTTATTAGCTTTATATCCTTATTATCTACGCTAAGGAAATTATCGCTAACGACTATATATATAAATTTTACCTTAAACGGCAAAGGATATAAAAAGAGTTATCTTTTACGTTCGCTATTACTAGCCTTAAGAAACTTATCGATAGCTTTATTAATAAATATAATACTTACTATAGGAACTAAACTAACTAGTTAAAGGCTTTTAGTAAGTTAGTTTTAATTATATCCCTAGCCTTACCTTTTTATACGATCGCTATAGATTTTATTATAAGACTCCCGGACGTCCTTATAGGCCGAACTCTATAGATACTGCTTATTAAGGTCTACTATAATATACTATTAATAATAACTAATTAGTTCTCGAAAATAAGGCTCCTTATCTTAGGCTATAATTAGTTTACTATAAAAGACTAAGCTAAGGCACTATTTACTAAGTTAATACGCTATAACTAAGGGATTCCCGCTTAAATTATCTTTAACTAAGACCCTAAGTTCCTTTTAGCGTTTTAAAAAGGACTATAAATAGTATATAGGTTTAAGTTACTAGTATCTATAGCTTAGTATCCTTAAACTAACGGCTTATTAAAACGATATAACTAGGTAGTTAAAACCGCGCTTTAGTTCTTTACGACTAACTTCTTATTATATTAATAGGTCGACGCGTTACTACTACTTTAACTTACCCTTAATAACTCTTACTCCTTAGTAATTAGTACCTCTTTAAGTAAGCTACTAACTAGGATATAAATAGATAATAGTAGGCGATACCTTAAAGAAGGCCCCTTATAAATAGATAGGGAGATACTCTAGGACTAAGCTAGGATCTTAATTACTCTAGCTTAAGTAAGAATAAAAAAGTAGTATAACGTAAAGTACTAAGTACTAGAGTTTAAACTTAGAGACTTAGTATAGCTCTAGCTAAGGAAAGGATATAGCGTAGCTAATAGATAAGTAGTAAAGTTAAAGGAACGCTATATAGTACCGTTTAAAGTCCTTAAGTAGATCGGCTATTTTAATAGGTAAGATCGCACCCCTATAAATATTAGCCCGTTAAAGGGATAAGACCCCTAGCACCCCCCTTCTAACTTACTTTAAAGTATACTTAAAGGCTTTATAAAGACCTTAATTATCTAATCGGGTATCTTCCTTAATTATAGTTAATTTAAATTTTTATTTTTCCCCTTTAAAGTAAAGGCCGCTAGTTACGCGACTCTAGTAGAGATAAAGAAGCATAGAGTAAAGAAATCTCTAAGACTTATTTCTATAACCTAAGGCCCTTAGAGCTATATATAGGACCAATAATTAGATAATTACGTAGTTAATTGCTCTACTAATCCTTAGCTACGTACTACGCGTGCTTTAAGTATATGCCCTCGTCCCTATTAAACTATCTAGCCTACCGCCTCGACCTAGCTAGATCCTTAAATATCTACGACGTCGTTTTTATTATATAGCTATAGCCGGCTAAATAACTAAACGCCCGACCTAGCCTAGAACCTAATACTAACTATTAGGAAGTTAAAAGAATCCTTAACTCTAGAACTTATAGATATAGCTAAGGGACTACTTATATAAAATACCTCGTTAGCTAAAAAGGCTAGCTAAGTAGCTATAATTCCTAGGTAGCCGCTAAGGATATTATTGCTAAAGACCTTATCGAAGAATTTACTATATAGTAAGGAGTATTATAAGGTTATATTACCTATACTTAAAAGCTCCGCGCGTACGCTATATAATAGTATAAGCCGCTATAGCTAAAAGAGAAATAATAGTATATAGTACGCGCTATTACTATTCGTTCTTTTAAAAGTCTAGGAATAGGTTAACTAGCTAATAAGTATTAATAGGCCGCTTATAGCGAACGGTAACTTAATTCTATATTTTAGTACCTATATTTATTTTTATTTTAGGAACCTAATTTCCCTATCCTTTTACGCTCCCTTTTCTATATTAAACCGCGCCCCTCTTATACTTATATTTAACGTTCCCGCTATCTAAGGCTATAAGTATTATAGTAAGGACCTAGTATTTCGCTAGTATTTCTCTAACTAAATCTACTACTAACCGCCGCGCTTAAGTATTAAGGGATTCCGCTAAGTAGTTTAATTATATAGGAATAAAGTAGAGCTCCTCTATAACCTTAAGTTTAATATAGCTATATTTACTAAGTAGAAATAGGATAATTATAGTATATATACTAACTACCGCGACCTCTTTACTAAAGAAGGGTACGATCTTAATATAGGCTTAGTAGAAAACGGTATATACTATACCCTTTTATCTCTTCCCCTAGCTAAAGCCTAAAATCTATATAAATATAACTAGCTATATTTCTCTATACTTTATAGTATTAACGCCTATTATATTACTACTATAACTCCCGTAACTACTTAAACTAATAAAAACGCAACGTTAACTATCTAACTATAGTAGGTCGGCGCTTCCTATCGCCTTATTTTTAGTACTCTATTATACGTTTACTTTAACGACTATACCCTATCGCTATTAAGCTCTAGTAATTTATTTAGCGACTCGCTACCCTTAGTTTTAAGTATTATAAGGAAAACCCCTAGTACCCCTTAAAACGCCTATAGGTAGTTTACCTTATTATTTAATAAGGACGAGCTTCTTCCCTTATTACTATGCGACTTAAATAGAGCTATCTTCCTTAATAAAACTAAGATAATAACTAGCGCCCTTAAAACTACGTAGATTACTACTATCTTAGCTAACGTTATTAATAAGCTCCTATTTAAATAAGTAGCCTTTATAAACGCTAAGATACTTTAAATTATCGCTATTATTACTAGTATAAAGTACCTCCTTACTTATCTAAAGATATTTAAGGCCGCTACTATAAAGGAGTATAAGGCCTTTAGTATACTAAGAACTTATAAGTTTAAAGAGACCCTTAAGCGTACCCTAGCTAGGACTAAAGGATCTAGTATAGTAGACCTTATATTTAACGAGCTATTAAGGAACCTATTCGCTAAACGCCTACTCGCCGCCGCCGCGGCCCTACCTTTTACTCCCTCTAAGTAGGCTAACTTATTCGCTAAGGAATAAGCCTTAATATTAGTCTAATAAAAGCTTAACCCCTTTTAGGTTCTAAGCTATAGAAAGCCTAAACTATTTTCTATTATACCTTTTATAGTATACTATAATAACCTAGGTAATATAGACGGCTATATAAGTATTATCTACTCTAGGTTAAAAGCGCTAGTTTATAGAGCCTTAAACGCGGCTATAATCTAAGTAAATCTATTTACTATTATCTATAAAGAGGCTAACGCTAACCTCTTACTTAGCTAGTACGCTGCCCTTACTAGAGTGCCCGCTAGCTTTATCTATTAGTTTATATTCGCCGCTTACCTTTTAGACGACTCGCCTAAGCTCGCTATAGCTTACTAAAGAGCCGCCCGCGTCGGCCCCTTATATATATTAGCCGCGGCCCGCCCTTATATAGCTAATATAATAGCCTATTTTAACTTATTAAACTAAAAGTTTACTAACGTATACCTAAGCGGATTCTAGAACCTAGGCTTAACTATATAAGTATTAGTAGTAGTAATCTATAACTAAATTCTAGCCTCTTACGATAGACTAGCTATAATACTCTTAGTAAAACTAGCCCTAAATAACGCCTATAGCGTGCCTATTTATAGAGCCTCCGATATATAGGATGCCCTAGCTAACGTACTAGTAGGCCTTAAGAAACTAATAAAAGAGGAAGCTAAAGAAGAGATCCCCCGCCCTACCCTTACCCCTATAGCGTAAGACGGTCGGTTACTAGGTTAGCCTTATAGTATCCCTAGCCCTATTTATTTTATTACCGGCTTAGCTATAGAGCGCCCTTAGTTATAATTAGTTTTTCCTAGCTTAGCTATACTACGCCCCCGGCCCTATTTATTTATTACCTTAGTTTAGCTACTTAGCGCCCTTAGTCCTAGTAGTATTTTACTCCTAGCTTAGCCGCCTCGCGCCCTTAGTATTAGTTATACTAGGTTATATTTTAAATAAGAGATAAGTTATTCCTTATACTAACCTTAGAAATCTATATAACTTTACTACGATTCCCTATTAGCGCGACTCCCGCTTAAATACTATAGGAAACCGATAGGAACGTTAGTTAATTTTTTCGCCCTAGGTATTTATTATAGGATACCTTATAGTCGATAATCTAAGTACCTATAACGATATCGGCCTCTTTTAAGGAAGTTACCCTTAACTCTTTAAGGCTCCTTATAAAAGAAGGAACCTAGAAGCTATTAAGTAAACTCTAGGAAATTACCTAGAAATCCTAGAAATAATAACTAAGCGGATTATATAGATATTTTATAGAGACTTCCCTTAGGGATATATTATATAGGGAATATACTATAATTTCCTAAGTAATAATAGTTCCTTAGGGATTATACCGATATTTCCTTAAGAAGTTACTATAAGAATATAGCGGGGAAATTATAAAGAAATACCTATGCTTACCTAAGGAAAATACTAGGAAATACCGCTAATACGCTATACTACTATTATATAATTATAAGGTTAAGATATTACTTAGTTAAAGCCCTAAGTAAGGTCTAACGCTTACTATAGTATATATAGAAGATAAAGAACCTATTAAATCTTAGGTAAGTAGAAAAGAATATAGATAGTTATTACTACTCTTACTTTAACTTATAAGACTAGTAGCTAGTTTATATTTAACGCGCGTAATAATATATAGTAGCTAGTTTATATAATATATTTAATTATATATAGTAGCTAGTCTATTTAATTACCTATTAAACCTATACTAAATCTAGGTAGATAGTAAGGTTAACGTACTAGCCCTATACTAAGGGACTAGTATATAATAGTTAATATAATATTAGAACGTAGCTAAGGTACCTACTAAGCTAAAAGGGGTAACTATTTACTTAAATAAGCTATATCTTATATAAAACGCTATCTTTTACTCCTCCTTATATACTATTTATACCTTATAGAATACTTAGATAATATTGAGCTTTATAAACTACTTTACCTTTACTAGGTTATAAAGGGTCTCTCTTATAAGTAAAAGGAGGTACTAATCTAAGCGTATAATTATATTTAATACTTAGTAGTTTATATAAAAGTAAAGACCCTCCCTTTATAAGAGTCTTTAACTATTATAGGTTATAGGCTTAGGCTACGGCCTAAGCTATATAGTTACGAACGGAGGGCCGGATCCTATACGTATATATATAGGCTAGCCGCGTATAAAAGAGCTCTATATAGCTTATTAATATTATCTAACGGATAGTACCTATATATACGCCTCTACCTACTCCGTAATAGTATAAGCTATTAACTAATAAACCTAATAGATATCTCCTTAGAAAGGGCGCCGCTTTCTTAAGGGAGTACCCCGCTACCCCTTAAGCGGATAGGAAGTATTATTGCTATCCTAGAAGCGATTAAAAGCGCGATAGCTAGCGAGAAAAATAAGGTTCTCGCTATACTAAGGGAGCCGTCTATAAGACTAGCGTTAACCCCTACGACCTCCGTAATACTAGTTATAGCAGTAGCACTACTAATATAGAAGCCGCTTCCTTAGCCGACTTAGGACGGTAAGCCTAAGTCCTTTTACTTCTTTCTTAGCCGGCTATAGATAAAGTTTATAATAAATAAGAAATAGGGCCTAAATAGCTATCGTAATATAGCGTAGTATTTACTCCTCTATATACTACTAGAGCCCTAGATATAAAGGATCTTTAGATTCTAGGATAAGGGCGGCCCTAGGGGTAAACGCGACCTATAAGACTTCTTTTAATATCTTATATATACGTTTAGCAACGTATAAGAGCGCGAGAAAGCGTAGGATAGGCTATAGACCCTTAGGTAGAAGGATAGGTAGTCCTTTAGCGAATTCCTCCTTAACTTTAAAGAGACGCTCTTACGGGCGGCGGGAACTATAGTATAAGAAGATAGCGCGAAGCTTATATACTTATAGAACTCGATTACGCCGGCCTTATAGGAGCTACTTATCCTTATAATTATACTTACTAACTATAGTAAGTATATAAGCCGGTTAATAAAGGTAGTATAAGGCTATAAGTAGACGCTATATTTCTAGAAGCTTTATAAGCGTACGCCGTATAATAGTAATAGGATTACCGCTCCTTTATAAAAGGAATAGCCGACTATTAATACTAATAGGGACACCTTAATATCGGCTACCTATATAAACCGAGCTAAATATAGTAGGAAGTTATTATCGAATACCCCTTATACTATTCCGCTCTCTAAGTAGCGGGCGAAGTAAGTAATAAGTAAGGAAATCGGGAAAAGGAAGGCTAACGGCCGCTGCCTATATTACGGCGCGTCTATATACTTTATATTAAAATACCCCTTATTTTTAGCTAAGCGGCCTATAGTAGTTCGAGTAGCGAAGATAGAACCGCTCCTTACCTTAAACGACGAAGAGGACTCTACGCCCCTAGGCTTAGAGGAAAAAGAGTAGCTCTAGAGTAAAAACAGGCTCTAGAGCCTTAATTACTAGTACTAATAAAGGAGAAGAAGGAATTATCTACTTATATAGAAAAGGAGCCTACTTTAATATAGGTTATAATTAATAACTCCTTACTTATCGCCGCCCTTATAAATAAGGGCTATTAGTACTACGCTATAGTTAACGAGGCGCTTATATAAGAGATATAAGTACTAGTAAAAAAGATTGCTTTAAAGCGAGTATAGGGCGCCTTAAGTATAATAGAGGGTATAGTAATTAAGGGTATTATATAGCTAGCTATAAAGGTCGACGGCTACTATAAGCTTATTATAGCCTATATAATCCCTTAACTAGAGTTTCCCTTAATCCTTAGGAAACCCTAGTTATTATTTATAGAGTTATACTCGGTTTTATATTAAAAGAAGCTATAGTTTAGGCCTATATAATAGTAGGTCCGCTATAACGATAGTTCTATAAGCGTAGGACTAAGCGTACGAGCTTTATACTTAGCCTAAGAAGTCCTTACCTCTATCTTTATAAGAACTATATAATAAGTAAAGCGGGAGGAAGGCCGGGCAGCGGCTAATATAGCGGTCTACGTAGTTAGCTTAGCGGATATTAATAAGGCCCTCTAGATAAAGAAGCTAAGGTCGCCCTCTAAGCTATAGTAGTAGATACTAAAGCGCTTTTACGACCTCCTACTACTATTTAAGTCCTAGGAAGTAGATAAGCTTAACCTATATAAGCTAAAGGTAGATTATAGGATTATACTCTATACTAATAAGAAGGGGTAGGAACTACTTATACTATTTAGACCGTTATATAATATATTATACGTAGAGCTACTAGTATTAAAGAAGACGCTAAGGGACCTTTTAAATATAGGTTTTATTTAAGTAAGTAGCTCTAAAGTAAGAGCGCCGGTCTTATTTATATATAAACTAAGGGGCGGGATATAGTTCTATTACGACTATAGGGCTTTAAACGTAATTATAAGGCTAGACCGCTACCCCTTACCTTTAATCTTAGATACGCTCTATAACCTCTTAAAAGTAAAGTAGTTTATAAAGCTAGATATAAAATAAGCGTTTTATAAGGTATAGATCTTAAAGGGTAATAAGTAAAAGACAGCGTTCTATATATACTACGGCTTATTTAAGTAGCTTATAACGCCCTTCGGCCTATTAAGAGCGCCTGCTACCTTTTAGCGTTATATTAATAACGTACTTTATAACTTCCTAGATAAGTTCGCTTTTATATATATAAATAATATCCTTATCTATATAAGCGGCTCTTATAAGGACTATATATAGAAAGTATAGAGGGTCTTAGAGCGCCTCTAACTTTATAGGCTCTACCTTAACCTAGATAAGTACGAATTTAAGGTTAAGAGGGTTAAGTACCTAAGCTTTATTATCTACGTAAGCGTAGGTATATAGGCGGATCTTATAAAGATCTAAGCGATCTAGGACTAAGCGGCCCTAACTATATAAACGGGCGTATAGAGCTTCCTTAGGTTCGCGAACTATTATAAGATATTTATTAAGGGCTTCTCTTATATTATAATACCTTTAAATAAGATTACTAGGAAGTAGACCGCCTTTTATTAAGGGCCTATATAAGAAGGAGCGTTCTATACGCTTAAGAACCTATTCTCGTAAGCCTTAGTACTACTTTAGTAGGACTTCGACCGGTCTACGTTAGTCGAAGTAAACTATAGCGGCTAGGCACTTAAAGGAACGCTCTCTTAAGAGGTAGATAGGTAGAAGTAACTAATAGCGTTCTACTCCTATAAGCTAACCTTAGTAAAGTAGAATTACGCTATTTATAATAAAGAGATACTAGCGATTATTAGATACCTTAAGCGATAGTAAGCGGAGCTCTAAAGCTATAAGAGCTTTAAGGTTCTTATAGACTATAAGAACCTTAAGTACTTTATAACCCGCTAGTACCTCTTAAAGCGGTAAGCCCGCTAGGTAGAGTATTTCTTATACTTTAACTTCTCGATTAAGTACCGCCTTAGGCGGGACTTTATAGTCCTAGACGCGCTTTCCTAAAGGGATTAAGACCGGCCGACGAGAGTAGATATCGAGGCCTAGGATCTATAGCTTATCCTATAGGAAGCGCTATAGACTTATATAGGAGCTTCCCTAGTAAAGGAAGGCGTAGTACTAGCGGACGAGCTTCCCCTTATACCTTTACTACTAAACGAGCTTCCCTTAGCGCCTTTACCTTAGTCCGGCGAAGAGGGATAGACCGGCCTAAGGGCACGCGCGGTAAGAGTATTCTAAGATATAGCCCTTTAACGCTTATAAGATAGGATAGCGGCTCTAGACCGTACTTATAAGAGCGTACGCCGCGCTATAGAGTCTAGCACTCGATGCCTAGATCCGAAGCTAAAGCTAAAGGTATAGGTAGCCGACTACTATATTAACCTATAGGGGCATCTACTTTAGCGGGGGAGACTATAAGTACTAGGCGCACCGTATACTATAGAAGCTAAGGAGAAGGATAGACCGCCGGAGCTAGATAAACGGAATAAGCTCTAAGGGAGGCTAGTCTAGCTTATCTATAACTCTAGCGTTATAGGTTACCTAGGTAAGTAAGGTATAGTAGTAAGCCTCGCGAGGGACTTTTACTAGCCCCTCTTATAGTACTATATTTATCGCTTCCTTTATAACTATAATATCTATAGCTATATAAAGATTTAAAGGGCGTAGCTTAAAGGGCTACTTAAGTAGCTTTTAATACTAAACTAGTTCTATATATATATATAGATAGACTTTATAATAGACCTCCTACTTATAAAGAGCGGTAACCGCTATATATAAGTAATTAAGGACCGACTTAGTAAATTAGTAGTACTAAAGCTAATACTATTTATAGATATAAAAGCTTATATAAAGCGCTTCCTTTAGTACTAAGCCCGCTTATATAGCTAGCTAGCCTTTATTATAAGCGATAAAGGGTTAAACTAAACTAGCCGCTTTTAATAGTACCTATACTAGCTACTTTAGATTATATAGCTATTTAATATAGCCTATTACCTATAGACTAATAAGGGACCTAAGAGGGTTAACTAAGAAGCGTAGGCGTACCTATAGGTAGTTATAGCCCGTAACTAAGTAGACTAAGACCGCTAGCTCCCTACTACCTAGCTTACGCTAAATAGTAGACTATAATCCTTTATTTAAATAGCCCCCTTCTTTATAACTTATAGCTTTAAGCCGCCCTCCTTAATCCTATTTACCGCTAATATAGTAGTAGAGTAGTATAGTAGTACGTTACTAAAGAGCCGCGCTTCCGCGTTTATATAGAAGCTATAAGAAACTATAGAATACTATTAATCCGCGATAGCCGCGGCGGTATAGGATTAAGAGTAGCACGCTAATAAGACTAAGGCGCTAGTAGATAGGTTTATAGTAGGAGATAAGGTATAGCTCGACCTCTATAACTATAGGTTAGTATAACTAAAGAAGAAACTAAACTAGCTATATATAAAGTTTATAGTATAAAGGGTTATTAGCTTATAGGTAGTTAAGCTTAATAGTCTCTTAATAGGGGTCTATAATAAGATTAATATTAACCTCCTTTGCCGAGCCTCTTTTAACCCGCTACTTAGATAAAAAATAGCGGACGCTTAACCGCCTATAATTAAGGTAGAGAGGGATAATAAATTTAAGGTCGAGGAGATATAGGCCGTACGCTAAAGGAAGGTAAGCTAAGGGATATACTAAGAGGTTCTTATTAAGTAGCGTAGGTACCTTAACCTTATATAGGAACCTATATATAAGTTTATAGGAGCTATAGCCCTTAATAAGTTTAAGACCCTATATAAGCTAGTAGACGAGAACGATAAACTAATAGACTACTAATAGTAGCCTAGACTAAGACTATAAAATAAGTAAAGTAAAGTAAGTAGTTATAGTAATATAAGCGTAATAGTATAAGTAAAGATAAAAATAGTATTTATTTTAGGGCGGAGCCCTTAGACTTCTTAAGCTTATTCCTTATTATTACCCTTACCCTTACTATTATTATTATTATTATCCTCGTTAGCCTCCTCCTCCTCCTCCTCCTTAGCGGCGGCGGCAGCGCTCTTTAGCGCGCTAAGTCGGCTATCTAGGCCTATAAGCTAGTTAGCGGCGGCGGCGGCTCTAGGGGCGGAGGGGCGGCGGCTAGCTCTAGCAGCGGCGGTAGGGGTAGTAGTAGTAGCGGCGGCGGCGGGCACGGCTATAAGGATCGCTAATAAGGCAATAGAGGCGGTATCCCTAGTACTAGGAGAGTTAGTAGCAGAGGTAAGAGAGTAGAGGGGGAAGAACCTACTTAGGGATAAGCCCCTAGCGCTCTAGGGCGTAGAGGTTATAGTCGGCGGCTACGGCGGCGGTAAGGCGCTTCTTAGTAGCCCCCTAGGCCTACCTATACGCGCTAGCCTTCTAAGCTAACGCCGTAGTAAGTAGGATAGGAGGCGCTGCCTTATAAGCGCGGCCGGCACGTATATACTAGTAATAACTACCGCCGCGGCGGCGCCCGACTTAGTCGGCGTAAGGGAGCTCCTACGACGTATACTATATATAGGGGGCCGCTCGAGCGGCTCCGGCCTAGACCTAGCGCTTATACTTTAAGGAGTTAGCGGAAGATGTCTATTACGCTTACTTAGCTATAGACTTACGGGGGTAGCGGGGATAGAGGTAGGGGCCGAGGGGCTAGGCGTTATAGGTAGTAGCGGGGATAGCGTCGTTACCCTAAAGGGCGACGTAAGGGTAGCTAGCGTAGCGGAGGCAGTAGCGGCGGCGGTAGGCGCGGTAGTAGGGGCGCGGGTAGGAGTAGCGGTAGTAGCGGAGTTATTATCGGCCGTACTTAGTATAGCGTCGACGAACGACTCTATACGCTCTAAGAAAGAGGAGGCGGGGGAGGGGGAGGTAGATATATCTATCGCGGAAGTTAGTATTATAGATTACGGCCTCCTACTCTATAGGGCGGGGAACTTACTAGTTAAAGTTATTATTATTACTACTATTATTAAGGCTATTATTACTACTATAGCTATTACTATAAGTATATATTAATAGAGCGGCCTATATAGCTAGGAACGAACTAACGCCTTAAGTAGAGCGGAACTTACTTATTACTACTATTACTATAGTTAAAGAAAGAAGAGAAAGAAGGAAAGGAAGAAGGGGGGGATGCCGCCTTATATACCCCTTAGTAGAGGAGGCTGCCTAAGGCTAAGGGGACGGGTAACCTAAGGCTTACGTAGGTCTAGGCCGGCCGCCGGCTACTTAGGGGCGTATATAATAGGTTACGCCCTTATTTAAACGGCTAGCCGGCTAATAAGTATAGAGCCGGGTTCCGGCTACCTAGGCTAATAGGTATAGGGATAATAGGGCTAGTAGGGCTAGTATAATTAATAGGAAAGGGTAGGGTAGAGCTAGTAGTATAGGCCTAATAGTATAGAAGCCGTTAATAGGGCAGCGCCGCGCCGCGCTTAAGGGAAGGTATTATATAAGAGTCTTTAACTATTATAGGTTATAGGCTTAGGCTACGGCCTAAGCTATATAGTTATATATAAAGGGCCGGATCCTATATATATATATATAGGCTAGCCGCGTATAAAAGAGCTTTATATAGCTTATTAATATTATTTAATAAACGGTACCTATATATATGCCTTTACTTACTCTATAATACCCTTAGCTTTTATATAAATAGGACCGGAGCCGCTACTTTAAAGGAGCTAGCCTTAATAAATCCCTTATTAAGGAGGCTTATAAGGGTCTTTTTTAATACTAATAGTTCCTCTTATAATATATAATATAACGGCTTAAATTATAAGGGAAGCTCCTTACTATTATCCCTTATATAGAGCGGTATTAAGTAGTCTATACCTAGCTTATAGGGGTTTAACTTATTAGCCTTACTCTTTTAAAAGAGCGGTAGTAAGTTATAGAAACGCGGCGGGATAGCTTACTATAGCTCCTCTTTTAATATAGGGCGCTTTAGTTATAGCGCTTTCTTAATATCTATTAAGCTAACTACGTAGATCGATACTATAGCTATAGCTAGCTCCTTCCGCCTATAGATTTACTATATTATACTTATAAATACTAAGGCTAAGACTTACTAAGCGTCTTATAAGTTAAGTAAGGCGTTTAGCGCTCCCTCCTTATTACTATATTAAACCTAGGACTATATAAAGCTAAACTATAGCCTCCCCTTATATAGTATTAAATATAACTTTATATATATTAACTATAGCTTCCTAAGAATTAAGGGAAACTTAAGCTAAGGGACTATATATACTACTAATAGCTATAGGGGGCCGTTAACCTTTATAGCTACCTAAGCGATGCCTTTAATAACCGCGCTCTCTATCGCGGCTAAAGCGCCCTTTATATACTTAGGGCGAATCTTTTTTATTAATAAGTATAGCTTAAGGGCTTTCGCTTTATTAATTATAGTATAATACTAATAACCCTTATTTATAAAGGTAGAGAGGAAGTAAGTTTAGTTAATAATAACTAGTATTAAAGTAAGTTCTTTTTTAATATACCTTACTAGGTCCTCCTTAGCTAGTATTAGCTTACTAAGCTCTAGGGCCCGCCTTTATACTAAAGCTAAGCTTTTCCCTTTACTTTATATATAGCGAAGGTTCCTTTATCTCCCTTATTATTAGATTTTAATAAGGCGCGGGTAACCTATATCTTTACCGGCCTCCTTCTTAAGAGGTAAAAGTAAGACCTAACTATATATATACTTACGCTATAATATATTTTAATAAGGGTATCTATACCCTAAGGAATATATAGCCCGCGTAGTAAAGTCTTTAATAGGGTCCTTAGTAAGGTCCTTAGTAGGGTCCTTAGTAGGGTCCTTAATAGGATCCTTAGTAAAGTTTCTAGCTAGCCCTCTTCTTAATTAAATAATCCCTTAGCCCTTATCTATCTAAGAAAGAAAGAGGGAAAGAAAGAAAGAGGGAAAATCCGGTTTATAAAAGAGGTCTTTTTTCCTCCTTAGCTAGTAAATAGTATTAGTATCGATATCTTCTTTTATATCCTCTTTTACTAATATACCTTTTTTTAGCCCTCTTTACCTTTACCTTACCTTACTTAGTACTTTCTCTTTTCCTTTATTCCCCTTAGACCCTCTTATCCTTTAGTATTTAGCTACTACTATTACTATTAGTATAAGTATATCTTTAAGTATATACTATAGCTACTATTAAAGTATATAGCGGCCCTCTTTATATTATTTACTAATTTCCTTATAGGGCACCTACTTAGCTATCTTACTAAACTACGCTATTAGTAGAGCGGCTAGGGTCTTACTATTACCGCGCCCCTTAAGGCGTATAGCCGCTATTTAGATATTACCGTCTATATTAACCGCTAACTTAAGAGCGGGCCTAAGCATAGATAGGTTAAGTAAGGAGGAACTATCTAGCCTATTAGTCCCGCTTAAGGCTAAGCGCTTATATAGCTTTTAGAAACGCAGCGTTTACTTATATCCTTAGGCTACCTTTATAAGGCGGGCTATAAAGCCCTTATAGGTAGAGGGTATTATAATAAGGATAAGTAGCTCTTAGAGTACTAAGGAGATTAAGTTCTATAGCTAGGTAAGCTTTACGCTATCCTTTTAAGCGGTATTACCCGCCGCTTAAGTTAAGGTCTCTTTAAATTCTAGTAAGAACTCTTTAAAAGACTGCCCCTTTTACTAAGTAAGGGTCTATAGCCTATCCTATACCTTCTCTAATTCCTATACGTTGCTAAAGGTATAGACTAAGTAGTTATAAAATACTTAGGGGTCTTTTATCCCTTTAAGACCGCCCTACTCTTAAAAGCCCGCTACTCGCTATATCTAAGGCTCTAGTAGTATATATAAGAGCGAGAACTAAGCCGTCTCCTTATAGCTATTAAGGCCTTATTTCTTATTAATATAGTATTTTACTATTAAGCGGTTAAGGAAGAAGTAAAAGGTCTCTAGCTTACTATCTTAGGTAAGCTAAGGTAATAGCTTTTATTTACTAAGGGCCGCCTTACGCTTTAACCTCTTAGTAGTAAGGGGCGTATCTATTAAAGCTAGTATTAAGAGGGTATTAAGGATTTAGTATAAGGTTACTTATTAGTTTAGGTCTTATAATATCTAGTAAAATAGCTTTATAAATTAAGCTTATTTATCCTATTACTATTAAGTCTCTTCCTATAAGTATTACTAGTATAGCTCTTTTACTTATTACTATAGCTATTAGTACTAAGCATTTTCTTATAATAGCTACTACTACTACTACTACTTTAGCTAGTACTACTAAGGTTTTAATATTAAGTTTAATATAAGGATAACTTATATTATTATAAGGTAAGTAAAGGGTTATATTATAAGTGCCTTTTATTATATTATAACAATAAGCTATATAAGATCTAACTATACGCCGCGCCTACCGCTATTAAATACGCGTTTATATATATAGCTTACCTTACCTTATAACGCTATCGGCTAAGGTCTAGGCTAATACCTAGACCTATACTAAGGGTAAATACCCTTATACTAAGCTATAAAATAAGGTAGGCGTAGTAAGAGGTTATAAGCTATTTATAGATATAAGCGTTAGCGTAATTTACTTTAAAGGTATTAGGTTAGCTAGTAAATTAGTTCTCTTTATAGCTTTATATAGTAATAGCCTTAAAGTAATATTTTATATTATAGTAATAGCGGCTTTAAACTTAGTTACCTATTCCTTTTAGTATACCCTATAGTTAGTATACTATCCTATAAACTTAGTAGTATCCTTTATACTTTAAAATTTAACTTTAAATAGGTCTTACTTATAAGTATAATAGTTATAGACTACCTAGGGTATATTATACTCTATCTAACTATATATATATCTACCTCTTAATACTTAGACCGCTAGGTATAGCTTAGAAAGTAAGGCTTTAAAAGGGCTAATATTTAATACTATAATAGACCTTAATAAGGCGGTTATCTAAAGTAGTTAGATTAGGTCTAAATAATTAAAAGGGAACTAAACTACTTACTAAAAGTAAGGTAAATAAGGAATATTAAGAGGTAAGCTAGCTATAATAGTAATATATAAACTAAGATACCTATAGTAAACTAATAGGTTTAATAGATTTATTAGGAAAGGAAAGTAATAGCTATTTAAGCTAGTATAAGGAATATAAGGTATATAGCTTATTAAGCTAGAATTATATTTAAAAGTTTAATAAATAAATTATATTAAAGTAAAGAAGAACTAAAAGCTTTTAAAGAGCTTATTAGTTACTTAGTTAACGCTTAAGGGTTAACGCTTAAGGGTTAATACTAAGGCCTTTATTTAGTAGCGTTTATAGTTAATTAATTCCTATATAAGTTAAGTATAAGTAGAAGGCTTACTAGCTATAGCTTACGTAAAGACGCTTTTTAAAATAAAATTAGTAATAGGAGAAGGTTAGCGATAAGAGAGAGTTAGCGATAAGAGATAAGAGATAAGAGAAGTAAAAAAAGGATAGAAAGAAGAGTAAGGTTAAGAAATAAGATAAGGTAAGAGATATAGTATATTATTATAAGTAAAACTAAGATAAAGTAAAGGGGAGGTAAGATAAGCTAGTAAAAGGAGATTTTTCTTTATAAAGGTATAAAGGGTATAAAGAGATAGTAAGGTTAAAGATATATATAAGTAAGTAATATATATCTAAGTAAGTAAAAGACTTAAAGGATTTATAGGTACTATAAGTTATAAATATAATTAAAATAAAGAGTATATTAAGGAAGTTCTAACTTAATTATCTTTATAAAAAGGAGAATAAAAAAAGAGAATTTATTATATAAGCCTTTAGTATTTAAGTTTAAGGATAATAAAATATATTATTATATTATATTATTTCGTTTATTATATTAAAGATAATTCTTAGGCGGATATTAAGTATAAAGCGGTTAGGAAGAGATAAATATAAGAGGTTTAATAGAGCTAAAGGTAGATATACCTAGGTAATTAAATAGTTTAGTATTTATCTTTAACTCTATAAGGTCTTTTAAGGATAAAAAGGAAGAAGTATTAGATTTAGTAGTCTTAATTATTATAGGCGGTAATTATAATAAAAGTTTTAAGAGAAAGTCGCGGTCTCTTAGTTAGGGTTTAATAAAGATTAAGTAATAACTAACTTAATATTTATTAAAAGGTATAAGTAATAAGCATAGGATTAGGTAATTAATAATATAAGCGGAAGGATTAATTAAAAGAGTATAAAGTAGGATTTCGTTTAGAATTTATAATAAGTATATAAGGGGCTAAATAATATATTAAAAGAATAGCGTTATAAAAGATACTTATAAACTAAAATATATTTTTTTATTTATTAGGATAGGCTTATCTAAACTTACTTTTCTTAAAGGAAGGTATAGATATCTAGTAAAGGACTTTTATCTTTAAGGGTTATTCCCTTAAACTATATTATATAGCCTTTATTTATAAGCTTATTCTTTAAAGCCTCCTTATACTTATTATTTCTTTATAGTAGTAAAATAAGAATATAAAGGTATATTCTAATAGCCTCCTTTAAAGAGTACTAGGTAAATAGTACTCTTTACTAGTTATTTCTTTTATAGTAGAATTATCCTTATTAAGAATAAGGTATATAATAGGAATATAAAGGAAATTTTTAAAAACCCTTTCTAGGAAAAACCTTAGTAGGAAAAATCCTAGTTATAGTTATAATTAATTTTTTTTCTTTTTAAGTAAACCTTTATATAAGGAAAAAGCCTTATAAAGTTATTATAAGAAACCTTTAATAAGGAAAACCCTTATTTTTATAAGTTACTTTTTACTAATAAGAAACCTTTTTAAAGGAAAAAAACCTATTAGTTATATATAAAAGAAAAGCTAAGAAAGTAAAAGATAGCTAAAAAAACCCTTTATTAAAGGGATATAAGCTTTTCTTTTTAAGGCTCTTTTAATTCCTTAAGGGAAAGAAGCTCTTAAAACTTAAAGAATTTTTCTTTTCTTAGTTTCTTAGTAAATATATCGGTAATATTATCTTTAGATTTAATATAGAAAATCCGAATCTTCTTTTCCTTAATATTTTCTTAGGTATAAAAGTAAGTAATATCTATATACTTTATCTTTTTATAAAATTCTAGATTTTTAGCTAATTTAATAGCTACCTTATTATCTATTAAGATAAGAGGTATAGTATTAAGAATATTAATAGATAAGCTATTATTTATAGAATAAAATAGCCGATTTAAATATAAAGCTTCTTAATTAGCTTCCTTAAAATTAATAAATTTAGCTTTATAGGTTAATAGGGCTATAGACTTTTACTTTTAACTAGCCTAACTTATAATATTTTTATAAATAAAAAAATAGTATTTAAAAACGGATTTTCTATCTTTAAGGTTAAACGCTTAGCTAGTATTAAAATAACCTTTTATAAAATTATAAGTATAAGGGATATTATAGTAATAAGTTATCCCTAGGTTAGGGTATTTATTTAAATATTTCTAGATAGTATTTAATACCTTAAAATATATATTATCTAGTTTAAAAGTAAATCTAGTATAGGAAATAATAGTATATAAAATATTTAGCTTACTTATTATAGCTAGATATAATAAAGCCCTTATTTCCCTTTAATAAATAAGGATTTTATTTTATAAAAGCGTTATAATAACCTTTTTAAGCTTTATTCTTTTTATAATAGGTATATTAAAAGTCCTTAAGTCTTCTTTATTATATCCTTATATTTTATTATAAGCATACCTTTCCTAGGATATAAATATCTCCTTTCTACTTTAGTTTATAATTATATATATTCCTAAGAAGTCTTTTAGTTCTCTTAAAGGCTAAACCTTTATATAATATACTACTCTTTTAAGTAGACTATTTATTATACCTTTATTAGGCCCTATTATTAAGAGGTTATTTATATAGATTACTATTATAATTTTATATTACGTATTTATAAATACCCCTTTATTTATAAGAAGGGCCGAAAATCCTATCTTAGCTAAAATAGAGCTAAGATAGTTATACTAAAGCTTTAAGCTTTATTTAAGGCTATATAATACTTTCTTTAACTTTACTACTAGCCTTTTCTTTTTATATAGCTCTAGGAACTATAAATAGCTAATATTATACTTATATTAGTTTTTATTAAACTAGTCTTTAAGTATTAGCTCTTTATAGCTTATAAGGATTTTTATATAAATATCTATTTTTTTTAGTATATATAAAGGCATTTTTTATATTATATTATAGTAAAGTATAATTATTAAAATAGCTATTATAAGTAGTATTATAATAGATTTAGGTCTTACTATCGTAGAAAAGGTTTTTAAATAATCTAAGCTATAAACCTAATTAAATCCTTATATTATATAACGGGCTTTATATTTAATAATTAATATTATTATTATCTTGCTTTATTTTATAGACCTAACGGCCGCCTAGGGCCTCCTTATTACTAGGAAGAGGCTTTATTTACTAGGTATTTTAGTTTAAGAGCTATTTTATTTTTAGAAATAAAGCTCTTTTTTATTCTATAGCTTCTAAGCTATTTATAGCTTATTTAAATATTTTAGGCTCTATAGGATCCTTATTTTCTAGTAAAGATAAAATAATCTCTTTACTTTTCCTATTTAAAATAGTATTTATTTTAGGGTATATAATATAGTCTTTATAAAATCTATTTAGCTTCTTAGGTATATTAATATGGATTTTTAGATCCTTATTTAATCCCTTTTCTAAAAGAGGATTATTTCCCTTTTTTATAAAAGGGTTATCTTCCTTCTTTATAGGATAGTTATCTTTCTTTTTTATAAAAAGTTATTTTCTTACTCTATAAGAGGGTTATCTTCCTTCTTTATAAAAAGGTTATTTTCCTCTTTTTTTAAGGAAGAGTTATTACCTTCTTTATATATAGGTTCCCTTTATAAATAGTTATCTAAGACCTTATTTATAGAAGGTAAGGTATTAAAGTTAAAGTCCTTAAGGTCTTCTTCTTTTTAATTTTCTATAAATTTATTTTCTAAGATAATAATATTTCTAGAAATTATTACCTTTCTTTTTAAAATGTTATTTATTTTATAAGTATTTTTAGTATAGCCTATAATAATACCCTTATAAGCTCTTATTTCTAGCTTATTTAAGGGGTCTTTATTTTTATAATAAATAGTACTTTTAAAGGTCTTAAATTCCTCTAAGTCTTTTAAGGCTAGAGATTTATTTTCCTTTTTTTCTATAAGAGTTTAAAAGCCTATTTAGAAGTAAGGGGTCCTATTATATAAATAAGCTACTATAAAAATAACTTCTTCTTAAAGATATTTAGGTAGTTTTACCGTAAATAAAATAGCTCGGACTTTATTTAAAATAGTCCTATTAATCCTCTTTTTACTTTATTTAATTTAAGAGTCCTAGGAAGGCTAGTATAATATTTAATTCTCTTTCTTAAGAAGTAGGGTTTTATTTTATATAGGAATTCTTTTATATTATCCGAAAAGACTTCTTTTATATTAATATTATCCTAGTTATTTTTAACTAAGGCTTTATATTCTAAGAATTATTCTAGGGCTTTTACCTTAGACCTTATTAAATATAATTCTAAATATCTTATTCTTATATCTAAAAAGGATATAAAGGAGGTATATTTATTATAAGTAAGGGTCTTTATAAGGCCCTAAATATTAATAGTAACTTTATTAAGGTAATTATATACTTTATTAAATAGGAATTTATTCTTTCTATTAGTTACCTTTACTTTAATATAAGCTTTATATTTTTTTATTTTTATAATATCTTTCTTAGGGATAGTTATATATTTATTATATCTTTTAAAGGTTTTTAAAAAGGCTTTAGGACTTATATATCCTAGCGTTAAATACTATAAATAAATATTAAGGTCCTTTATATTATTCCTTATATTATTAATATTATATAGGAATATCGTTTTCTTTAAGAAAGGAATTTCTAAAGAGAAAATATAAAGGTTATCTTACTATTTTCCTTTAAATATAATATTAGCTTAGTTATATAGTAGGAAAATATCCTTGCTATTAATAAAGGTATAAGTATTTTTAAAATACGATTAGCTTATAATATTTACCCTTAATTTAAGTATTAAAAAGCAGTTTCTTAGAATAAATAGCCTTTTATTATTTAGAAATCTAAAAAGAAGATCTTTATAGCCTTTAATAACTATATAAGATGCTTTTCCTTAATTAACCTTAGTAGAAATAGTTCGAAAATTAATATAGAATTTCTTTTTTAATACTATATACTTAGTAGTACCGGTATTATATATAAAATTATAGAAATTTCTATTCTCTAAGGTTTTATAAGGGATTTCCTTCTCTTTTACCTTATATATAAGGTTTTTAATTTAAGAGGAATTTAAAGGTCCTTTACTTTTTCTTCGGAGCTTTTATAACCTTTAAGGGTAAGAGGAGGAATAGAAAAATCGATTTCTAGTTCTTTATCTATTTAAGTATCGATTTCTATTTTTTCTACTTCTAATATAAATAAAAAAAGGGGGTTTTCTTCTTCTTATCGATATAAGAGTCTAATTTAAAAGGATTTCCTTTTATAAAAGGCTTTCTAGGCCTCTTAAAAAGTATTCCTTTATTTTAATTTTTTAAATTTTTCGAAAAGCCTTTAAGAGCCTTTTCTAAGTAAAGATAATAGTATTATAAAGTAGGTAGAAATATAGGCTTAAGTACGGTCTATTAAAAGAAGGTTAATAATCTATAAAAGGGAAAAGGAAGAGAAGTATAGGCTTAGCCTATATAGGCGCGGAGGCTACTTATATATAGACTTAGCTTAGACCCTAGTCTAGGCCTATATAAGGTAAAAGCCCTTATATTATACCCTTACTTAGCTTTTAAAGAAGCGCGCCTTTAAATAATATAAGCCTAGCCTATATAAGCGCGGAGGCCGCTTATATATAGACTTAGCCTAGACCTTAGTCTAGGCCTATATAAGGTAAAAGCCCTTATAAATAGTAGTCTTTAACTAGATGCCCTTTCTTCTTATAGTAAGTATAATATAATATAATTTTTATCTTTTTCTAAGGCTTCTTAGTAAAGAAAGCTTACTTAAAAGGATTTTCTAAAGACTTAGTCCTCTTAAATTTATCTATAAGACTACTAAAGAGAGACTCTAAATTAAAAGCCTTTAAGTTATTTCGAAGAGCTTATATTATATTAGTTATATAGCTAGAAAACGAGCCTAAAAGGCTATTTAAAATCTAAGCTATAATAACTACTTTTAGAATTATAATATTCTATGCTTTTAGCTCCTTAAATACCTCTTTTACCTTATTTAGGTAGCCTTTTAAGGATTTAAAATCCCTTACTAAAGTATTAAAAAGCTCCTTTATAAGTAGGTAATTTTATCGCGTACTTTATATACGTTAATTAACGCTATCGCTTATATTTAATAGGCGGCTATATCTTTTTTATAATAGTTATAAGCTTAGGCGGAGTAGTTACCCTTTTAAGAACTTCCTAGTAACTATATATATACTTCTTTTAGCTAGCTTAGCGCGTACTACTTAAAAGGCCTAAGGTTTAAGTCCCGCCGAAGTAATTACGCGGTATTAGTATAGGGCCTACCTATATAAATATTCCCTCTATAGTCTAGGATATCTAGGTATCTTAAGACGAATTAACCTAGTATCCTTAAGGGGGTATAACGCGTACTCTATATATATTAATTAACGCTATCGCTTATATCTAATAAGCGGCTATATCTTTTTTTATAATAAATTTAAAGTAAAGGAAATAAGGTTATATAGGTTTTTTAACCTATCCTACGCCTCTTTAGTATTTATTATATACTTTATTTAGGTTAAGGGACTATCTTTTATATAAAGAAAAATTAAAGTAAGTGCTTCTTTTATTTTTAAGTAGTTTTCTTACTATATAATAGTAGAAAGCTTTTGCTTAACTAAAAGAGCCTATATTTAAATAGCCTAAAAGGTATAGTTAAAACTACCCTTAAGTTTAGTAAATTCGAACTTATCCTTAGAGCCTATTTTAGAGAATTCGAGGTCGTATAGTTA
The DNA here is from genome assembly GCF_020360975.1 of Hirsutella rhossiliensis. NCBI lineage: Eukaryota > Fungi > Ascomycota > Sordariomycetes > Hypocreales > Ophiocordycipitaceae > Hirsutella > Hirsutella rhossiliensis. Next base: position 2,166,993 of record NW_025408678.1, on the reverse strand, counting down.
GTATTAGAATTTTAAAGATTTTTTAAAGTTATTACCCGACTTATAAAGAAGCTAGGCTTATAACCTATTAAGAGGTATAAGTAATAAGCATAGGATTAGGTAATCGATAACGTAAGTAGAAGGATTAGTCGAAAGAGTATAAGGTAGGATTCCGTCTAGAATTTATAATAAGTATATTAAGGGCTAAATAATATATTAAAAGAATAGCGTTATAAAAGATACTTACGAACTTATATATCCTATCTACTACTCTTAGGGAAATCCTTTATCTTTTATAGACTATTGCTTGCCTACTAGTAAACTAATTAGTTAGCTTTCTAGTATATTCTATAGTACTTAAAAAGCTCTATTTATACTATATCTTCCTAACTTAGTAGGTAGTCTAATTATAACGTAATAGTTAACGTAAGACTATAGGTTTTAGTATAAGTAGTAGATTTAACTAAAATATTCTATGCCTTACCTATTCTTATATCGCGGATATCTTTAAAACCGCTAAGCTAAAATAGGTAATAGGGTTTCTATTCTACTTATAATTAACTTATATATTTTATATATATTTTTATTTATTAAGATAGGCTTATCTTAACCTGCTTTTCTTAAAAGAAGGTATAGATATTTAATAGAGGTCTTTTATCTTTAAGGGTTACTCCCTTAGACTATATTATAAAGCCTCTTTTTACTAGCTTATTTTATAGAGCCTCCTTATACTTATTATTTCCTTATAATAGTAAAATAAGAATATAAGGGTATATTCTTATAAATACTTATAAGACTAGCTAGTAGTATAAGATAGTATATATATAAGTATACGCTACGTTATAGAGGTAGGGGCGCGCCCTTTTAACCGCGGCCTTAGGTTAAAAGTCTAAGTAAGTAACTACTATATTAACCCTTATAGCTACCTTTACTATAAAGGTAAGCTATAGGTCTTAGGCGCGCTAGTAATAATAAAGGCTATAGCTAAGGCGGCCCTTATAAAAGTTAAAGAGTAAGATATATTAAGAGGGCGGATTATATAGATAATTTATAACTTAAGCGTAATTAACTATCTTAGCTATAAGGGCACGCTAATAGTAATTAGCTAGGACTTTTACTAGCTGCTTATAGTACTATACGTCCGCTATTTCCTTTATAACTATAATATCTATAGCCGCTTAAAGATTTAGTAAGCGCTTAAGAGGGGGCTATTAAAGTTACTACTAGTCCTTAACTAGTTTTATATATATATATAAATAGACTTTATTATAAACCTCCCTTTTATAGCGGGCGGTAACTATAATCTCTAGGTAATTAAGGACTATTTAAGTAAGGAGGTAGTATTAAAGCTAATACTATTTATAAAAGTAAAGGCCTATACTAAGCGCTTCCTTTAATACTACGCTTACTTTTATTAATAGCTAGCCTTAATTACTAATAATAAAGGCACTAATTTAACTAGCTACTTTTAATAGTACCTTTATAAGCTACTTTAAGTTACTTAGTTACTAAGTATAGCTTATTACTTATAAACTAATAAGGGGCTTAAACGCTTTAACTAAGAAGTATAAGCCTACCTTTAAAGGGTAATAGCTTATAATTAAGCGGACTAAGATAAGTAGCTTCCTATAGCTTAAATAGCGCTTAATAGTAAGTTAAACTTATTTATTAGTATATCCTTCTTCCTTATACTATATAGGTTTAAACCGCTATTAGCGTAGCTTATTACTATAAATATAAGTATAAAGCGCTAATTAGCTAGCTCTTTAAAGGGTAGGGCGTTTACCTTTATATAAAAGCTATAATAAGTTATAAAGTTCTATTAATCTTTAATAGTATCTACTACCTAAGACTAAGAGTAGTAGGTAAATAAGTTATAAGATCCTATAAATAAGTTTATAGTAAGGGATAAGGTTTAGCTAGACCTTTATAACTATAAGTTAATAAAGCGAAAGAGAAAGCTTAACTAGTTATATACTAAGTATATAGTAAAGAGGGTACTAAGTCTATAAACTATAAAGCTAAAGGGGCTGCTTTTTAGTATTTATAGTATAATTAATATTAACCTTTTTATTACGCTATTATAGACCCCTTACTAAGCTAAGAGATAGTAGATCCTTAACTAGCTACTATCTTTATTAAGGGGGAGAAGGAGTTCTTAGTAAAAGAGTTATAAGTAGCTTATTAAAAGAATATAGGCTATAGTAAGAGGTATAAAGTCCTCGTTAAGTAACGCGGCTACTAAGACTTAATATAAGAGTTAGCTTTTAAGTTTAAGGGTATAGTAGCTCTAGATACGTTTAAAGCCCTTTATAGGCTAGTAAAAAAGAATAATAGCTTAGTTAAAGAAGCTACCCCCTTAGCGGTAAAGTAGCTAGGACCTTAAAATATAAGGGAGACTATACCCTACCCTTAAGAAAGTAGTAAGGCACTAAGCTTATAGCGGTTACTATACTAATATAAGCTATAAGTATATATTATAAATACCGCGACTATAAATAATAAGTAGGGTATACTTAGGTTAGCGGTAGTATAAATAAATCGTATTAGCTTTTATAAGTATACTTAAGGGTATATAAACTAAGCTTAATAGGCTTTTCTCTTTAATATGGTCTTAACTACTAAATAGTTATCCTTATCCTTCTCCTTATCTTCCTCCTTATCCTCCTCCTTAATATACGGCGCGGCCCTAGCCTTAAGGGTATAGATTAAGCCCTTTAAGCTACCTAGCTAAGTAGCGATAGCGGCGGCGTTAAGGATAGTAGTAGCGGCGGCGGCGGTATTAATAGTAGTAAAGGTAGCGGCGGTAGAGGTAGTAAGGGTAGCTAGGGTAGTAGCGACGGTGCCCTTAAGAAAAAGAGAGTTAGCGCTATAGAGAGTATAAGAAAAGGAGCTTATATACTTAGGTATAAAGGTAGCGCGCTTAAGGAACTATAAGTTATAGTAGGTAGCGGCGGTAGTAGTTAAGGCGCGCTTAGCTTTATTTTAATCCTTACCTAGCTCTATAGCGCTTTAAGCCGTAGTAGTATAAGTAAGAACGAGCGGCGTAACCTTATAAGCGCGGCTAGCTTAGGCGTATAAATAGTAGCTACCTTAAGGGCAGCTAGCTTAGTTAGTATAAGGGAGGGACTATAAGGTATACTATATATAAAGGGAATCGCGGGTAGCGCCTTAGGCTATATCGCGCTTATACTAATATAAGGAGTTAGTAATACTTATAAGAATAAAGCTAGAAGGGCTTATAAAAGAAGGCGGTAAGGACCTATACTTATTATTATTATTATTATTATTATTATTATTATAGCGGCTAGTAGTAAAGAGCGTAGTAAGGGCGGTAGCAGCGTAGGTAGTAAAGTTAACGGCTAAGAAGCTAAGTAGTAGGTAACGTAGAGCGGCGGTAAGCGCGACTAAGGCGGCGGGGGTAGTAGGTAAGGTAGCGGGCGAGGTAAGGGCGCGATTAATAAAGTTATTAATCTTAGTAAAGAAGTAAGATAAGGTAAAGGAGAATATATTAAATTATTTAAATAACTAGTAAGGGTATAGTTTAGCTTATATATAAGTAGTAGCGTATAGCTAGACGCTAAGAAACTTATAGTTATAGTTATAGCTACTACTATTAATATTAATAATAATAGTATAGTTAAAAAGAAAGAGTAATAAGAGTATACTAATAAGTTATTTACCTCTTAGCTATATACTAAGGTATAAGATTAACGTTATAAAAGACCGCTTATAAAGAAAGGGGTAGGAACCTTATATAAGGGCATTTACCCTTAGTATAGGTCTAGGTATTAGCTTAGACCTTAGCTAATAGTATTATAAGGTAAGGTAGGCTATATATATAAACGCGTATTTAATAGTAGTAAGCCTAGTATATAGTTAGATCCTATATAGCTTATTATTATAATATAATAAAAGGTACTTATAATATAACCCTTTAATTACCTTATAATATATAGCTATACTAATACCTTAGCTACCTAGGGATCTTTAGTAATAAGCTAGCTAACTAGCTAGCTAAGAGAGGCTTAAAGGCCCTTACTTAAAGGACCTCTTTAGTCTTTATTAGCTACTTATAAAGAAAGGTATAGTAAGCTATTAAAGACTACTAAAAGGGCCTTTAAGCTACTAAGGCAGCTAAAGGCTATAAGGCTAAAGGCCTAGGTAAGTACTATATATTTATTTAAAAGACCCCCTACCTAGCCCTTAGCTTAGAAAAGGACCTTATAAGGAGGCCTAGGCTAACCTTCTTAGCCTTTTACTAGCTCTTCTTTAAAGCTAGCTTCTTATTTTCCTTCTTAAAAAGGACTAATAAGGTAAACTAAGATAATTACCGCTATAGCTAAGGAAAGTATATAGCTGCCCTTATCTTAAAGTACTTAAACTATAAGAGGGAAAGAGAGGTCCTTTACTAAACCTTTAAGAGATAGAAGGGGGCCCTTAGCCTACCTCTTCTTTATAGCTTTAAGGAAAAAAAGGAAGCCCTTTTAACTATAACGACTAGTATTATTCTTAAGGGATAAACCTATTAAAGGGTTTATATTAATAGATATAATAGGGCGTAGTTTAAGTAGTAATAAGTATATTATATTAATAATAAGTTAGAGGTTATAGACTATAGACTATAACTAAGTAATTAAGTAATTAAAATTAAAGATAAGATTATAATAAAGATTATAATAATTATAATATTAAAATCTAGAGAGCTATCTATTTAAAGGAGTAAAAGTAAGTAGCTATATATACTTATAAAGACTATCCTTAGATTATAGGCCTAGCTATAATCCCTAATATTAAATTATATAAAGTATAGTAATCTTATTAATCTTAGATTACCTAGATCTTTATAATCCCTTTAATCTTATATCTATTAAATAGTTATACTAAATATTTATTTATTAAACTATATTATATACTTAATATAGTCGACTATTAGTAGCTTAGTAGCTATAATTATAATATAATATCTCCCTTCTTTTTTATCTTATTTATAAGACTTACTATAGCTACTTTAGCCGCTATATATAAATATACCTTTATTGCGTTATATATAAGTATATTATTCTTTATTTCTTTATCTTTTTAGGATATACTATTAATAGTATATTTAGTTATATACTTAAAAATCGTTCTTAAAAAGCTTTTAAGCGCGCTACTCTTATTAAATATATAGACTTAAGTAGAGATCCTATTAATATACTATATACTTAATACTTTAAGGTAAAGAAAATAAATTATTAAATAGCCGAAAATTCTTTACGCTATAATAATTATATTACTAGTAGTTATCCTTATTATAATAGTATCTTAGTAGCCTTTTCTATAAGTATCTTTTAATTCTTTCTATATATAGTAGCTAATATATTTCTTTTAGTAACTAAATTATTAATAAAGTAATATAGACTATATTTTAAAGAGGAGGAAGCTAGGGAAGCCTTATTAAAGCTTTAAGTATAGCTTATAAACCTTTAGTTATAAATATCTATTATAGTTAATCGTTTAGCTTATATCTAGAAGATTTAGAATTATATAAAGAAAAAGAGTTCTAAGTTATTTTATTATAGTATCTAAGAAGTAAATACTAAGGATAGCGTTTTACCTATACTTAATATATATAAGTATTAAGTAGTAAATAACTTATAATCGTAAAGTATTTTTAATAAAGTAAATTAGCCTTTATTTAATATTAGTAAAGAGTTTATAGATCTTAGTCTTTTAATCCCTCTTAAACCTTTTAGTAAAATTATTAAAGTAAAAAGCTATAGTAAGTTAAGTACTTAAGTAGTTCCTAAGTATTTTCCTTTAGTTTATATCCCTTTTACTTAATAAGGTATTCTTATTACTAACCTTATTTTCTTATATTTAGTATTTATTTTACTTTATATTCTTAATTATTATTAACTTTAATTTTTTCTTATAGTTTAGTATTTTATAGTACTAGTTTTAATAATAAGATATAAAATATTAAGTATATCTATATTATTATTAGTAGCGAAAGTTTATAGTTAACTTTTAAATTAGTTTTCTTAACTTTAAATAGTCTAAGTTTCTTAAAATTTAATTTATTACTTAGTCGTTTTATTTTAATATTTTATTATATAAGGTAAACTATATCTCCTTCTTAAAAGATTAGTCCTTATAAACGTTTCCGATTATAGTAATTAGATATTTACTCTTTAATAAATTAAAGTTCTTATTATATTTCTTTATATAGTTTTTATAGCTAATCTACTTATAGTATTACTTATTTTACTTATAGTCCTTATTAAGTAACTTTAAATACTTCTAGGTTATATCTATAATTAGTATATATTAGTAAGAGCTTAGTTATTTCTATAACTAAGCTATTATAGGCTAGTTATACTATTAATAGCTATTTAACCTAATTATTTTATTTATAGCTAATATAGTATTATAAATATTATTTAAGTATTTAGTTAAGTTATTTTATTTATTTATTTATTTATAGATAATAAGCTATACTAAGCTTATATTTTATCCTTAATTATACTATATAAGCTTACTAAAACTTAGCTATAAATATACCTTTTTTATTAAAGATAATCTTATTTAATAGTTTATAATTACTAATAATAGTTTATAAGAATATATATACTAGCTCCTTTATATTACTTACTTTTTTATATAGTAAGAAGTATCTATACTTTATTAGTCTATTAGTAATAATAAATATACTATTATACTTAACGTTAATTATAAGTTCTTTTAATAGTAATAGCTTTATAATATTATTAAAAGCTATTAAATCCTATAGTTTCCTTAATACTAATAGTAATTATAATTCTTTATATAGCTTATATTATTTAGCTTTACTTTTTATATAAAGTTCGTATTCTTTAATAACTTATTATACTACTTCCTTAAGCTATAAAAAGTTATATTATCGTTTAATATATTTTATTATCCTTTAGATTCCTTAGTATCTATATATTAAATATTTATATATATCTTATATAACTTTATCTTATAAAAATAATAGTATTTAGATTTTATTTTATATATTAAAACTTCTAAATATTTTATATTATATCTATTTAGTACTTTATATTCTTTTATTTATTTTAAGATCTTTTAGTATATTAAGTTATTAGGTTATACTTTAAATATTATATTTAGCTATTATTACTAGTAGTTTTTATTTTTAATAATTTCTAAGGGCTATCCTCTTACTATAGGTACTTTTATATTATAGTTACTTTATTAACTAAAGGTATTAGCTCGACTATTTTCTATTCCTTTTCTATAGATTATTTTATAGTTAAATTCTAATAGATATTTAGCCTATTAAATCTATTATCTATTTAACTATTACGTTATTATAAAATATAAGATACTCTTATAATCTATATAAACCTTAACTTTATATTTACTTTTAAAAAGGTAGTATTAAAATCCCTTAAAAGCTTAAATAATTATAAGAAATTCTTTATTATAGATAGGTTAATTAAGTTCTATACTATATAGCTTTTTTAAGTAGAATATAATTAGTTATAGTCTTCCTTTATTATCTTTTTATCTAATTTATACTCTTAAAGTAAAGTTTAATATATTAGTTTTAAGTTCGATTTATTATTTTAGATTAAAAGTAGTTAAGACTAGTTCTTATATAAGTATTATCTTAATATATTCGAAAGCTTTATTAGCTTTATTATCCTATATAAATCCTTTTTCCTTTTTTATTAAGTTATATAATAGTACTATAATCTTTCTAAAATCTTTAATAAATCGTTAGTAGTAATTTATAAATCCTAGAAAACTTTATATATCCTTAACGTTCTTTAATATTAGCTATTCTTTAACTAAGTTAATATTATCTTATTATATTTATATCTTTTTTAGTAAGATTATATACTTAAGGAAGTTTACTTTTTATATATAGAACTTACTTTTCTTTAACTTAACTAGTAACTTTATATTCTATAGTAAATAAAGTACCTTATAAACTTATTCCTTATATTCTTTTAGGGTATCTAAGAAGATTAAGATATTATTTAAGTATACTATTATAAAGATATTTAAGTATTTATATAGGATATTATTAATTATCCGTTAAAAAGTAGCTAGTATATTTATAAGTCTAAATAGTATTATTAGATATTTAAATAGTTTAAATTTCGGTTTAAAAGCTATTACCTATTTATATCCCTTTTTTATACGTATAAGGTTATAAGCGCCTTTAGGATTAAGGGCTATATACTATTTTTTACTATATAGTCGATCTTATAGTTTTAATATAAGCGGTAATAGTATTTAGTTTATTATTATAATATCGTTTAAGCTTTTATAGTTAATAACTAGTTATAGCCTACTATTTTTCTTTAAAATAAATATAACTAGGTAGCTTACTTTAAATATTAACGTTTATATATATCCCTTTTATAGATTTTCGTTTAAGTAGTTATATAGCGTTTATAATTACTTTTCGTTTAAGTTATAGATCTTATAAAACGTTAGCGTTATTCTATCCTTAAGATAAATTTTATAGTCTTATTAGCTATATTTAAGTAACCTTATCTTAAGTTCTTCCTTAAAAAGTTTATTATATTTCTAGTATTCCTAGGGGATATTTTTTATTTTATTTTATAAGCTTTATTCTTTTTTTAAGAGCTAGTTTCTCTTAACTTAAGCTCTTTATTAATTTATTTAAGGTCTTTCCTTAAAGTAGTAATAACTCTTTAAATCTTTATATTATATCCTTTATTTTATTTATATTAGATACTAGGTTATATAGCTATATTAATTAGTATATAAGTCTTATTAGTTAATCTTATTATATTTATTAGTTTAGTTACTATTTTTATTTATATTGCTAAAGCCTATAATAATTTACTTAAACGGTTATCCCTTTTATTTTATTTAGTAGCTAAATTATTATAAAATTTTACTTTCTTTTAAATCTATTAGTCTTAAAAGCTTATATCTTTATTTTGATATAGCTAGCTAGTTTTCTCTAGTTAATTAATAGGTTACTCTCTTATAGCTATAAAAGTCTTAATATAAGGTTATATTCTTTAATATCTATAATATTTAAGTTAACTTATTTATCGTAGCCTTAGATATTAATATTAAGGTAATTAATCTTTATATTAATAATTCCGTTATTATAGTTAAAGGCCTCTCCTTTAATATTTATAAGTTTATATAGATCTTTCTTATATCTTTATATAAGTTAGTAATAATTAATAACTCTAAGTAAAACGTAATTACTTATTACGCTATAGTCTAAAAGTATATACGTATAATATCCTATAATTTAAATATTTAATACTATTTAGTTATTATAGCTTACTACTATTATATATAGGGTCCTTAGATCTTATTATATTATATTAGTTTATAGCCCTTTTATAAATAGTATACCTTATTTTTTACTTAGTCCTTATTTATTTTATTTAGGTATTCTTTTTCGATTTATTATTAATATCGTTTCTTTATATTTTTATTATATAGTATTATATTAGGACTTAAGAGACTAATTTCTTATAGCTAATTAAATATTTCTTATTTTTAACGCTATATTATTTATATTATACTACTTTATAATTAATTATATACTATACTTTATAATTTTATTTATTTTTATACTAAAGGTTAAGTTTTTATTTAACGTCTTCTTACTTTCTATATAGCGTTTTTATATTAATTTTTCCTTAGTTAAATTTAGCTTATAGCCTTTATATATATTACTAATAATATTATAGTATACTATTATATTATTTATATTATATATATACTTTTATATTTATAAACTTTATAGTTTAAGTATATATATTTATTATAATCTTCTTTATTATATTTAACTTATATATAAGCCTTTAAAAGATTAATAGTTTAGATACCTTAAAGTAAGTAGCGCTATACTATTCTTTTATTTTAGCGTACTTATAGATTTTATATATCTTTAAAAGATATCTTATTAATAAACTATAATTATCGTAGTATTTAAGTAGCGTACTATAATTAGGTTTTAATAATATAACTTAGTTATTTAAGTAGTATTAATCGATTTTTTAGTAGTTTAGTTTTATACTTAGGTAGGGTTTTAAAAGTACTTATCCTTTAAACCTAACTAAGAAAGCGTTATATTATACCTTTATCTAAAAGTATATTATATAATCTAGGTAAATATATAATATCTATAAAATATACTTATAGTACTTATAAGTAAGTAGTATTTATAGATTATCTTTAAATTCTTCTTATAGTTATTATTCTTATTATAGAGCTATAAAGGTATTAACTATAGTAATAGCTATAGTATAGTCTCCTTTATATAGTACCGGTTAATATTAAATTAATATAGCTTATTAGTTTTCTATAAGAATTTAAGGTATTTATTAGGTTTTAATTTTAAGTATTTCTTTAAATTCTTTAAAGTATAGAGCGTATTCTTTAATTATAGTATTTTCCCTTAGTAGTAAGGGTAGTAATATAAGTTCGTTCTTATCTTTTATTTCTTTAGGTATTTCTTATTCTTTAAAGCTTATATTATTAATACTTTATTATATTATTTATAGACTACTTATTATTATTATCGATTTTTCTTTTATATATCTTCTTAGAATTATTTACTATTCTTCTTAATTTAGTCTTAAGAGACTCTTTTAAAATAAGGGTATTTTATTTCTATAAATTTAACTTATTTCTATATTTTAGGATCCCTTTATTATATTATTATAAGGGTTTTCTTTAATAACTTTAAGAACTATCTCGTACTATTCTTATTACTTAGGTATACTATATATTTATCGTTATAGTATATAGTTTAACTAAGGAGTTTATACTTTAGTTCTTATTTATTAGTAGTATTTAGGTCTTTCTTACCTATTAAGGCTAGTACTTAATAGGTTTTCTTCTCCTTATAAGGTTATCTATATTCTTTAAAGTAATATCTAAGTTTCTTATAGTTAAAATACTTTCTTTTATATTTCTATATTACGTTTAAATCTATTTTACTTAGGTTAGTTATATAGGTATAAGTAATAAGAGTTTTATGCTTTTTTTTATAGTTAGCGTATTAGTTAAAGTTATTCTTATAGAAAGGGTTTTAGTTTCCTCTTCCTTATTTCTTTTCTTAGTATTATATATACTATTTATTATTAATTTATACTATTATAATAATATAGTCTAAGAGGTTATTAAGTTAATTTTCCTTATAGAGCTTATCCTTAACTTCTTTTTTAAGCCTATTATAAAATTATAATATAAGAGGTTTATTATCTTAATTAAGTTTTAAGGTAACTTAATAAAACTTTATAGTATAATCTAATACTAAGATCCTTTATTAGAGTTCTTAAAGTTTCTATTTAGCTTCTTATTCCTTATTAGTTATTTTAAATACCTTTATAATATCTTCTTTAAATCCTTAGAAACTAGTAAAGACTTTATCTATCTTATTATCTTATTACGCTAGTTAGTTATTAAGAAAATCCCTTATAATAAGTCTAATCTAAGTAAGTACTATTTTAAATAAATAATTTCCTATATAAAGTACCTTTTTAACTAGGTCTAAGAGTTTAATAAGGTAAAACTAATAATAGGCCTTAAGTTAAGTAAGAAATCTTAAAGTATACTATAAGTACTATTAAATAGTCCTAGCTATTTTAGTTTAATTACTTTTTTAAGGTCCCTAACTTATTTATTACCTTCTTTATTCTTATATAACTATACCTTATATTAAAGGGTAATAATCTTATATATTATATCCTAAGCCGATATAATAGCTCTAAAGTTAGTTAATCTAGCTTACTATATAGGTATATTAATAGTTACGATATTACTTAGAGTAACGTAGTATTATACTAAATAAGAGCTTTTAACGTATAATAACTAGTATTATTCCTAAGGGATAAACCTATTAAGGAGTTTATATTAATAGATATAATAGGGCGTAGTCTAAGTAATAATAAGTATATTATATTAGTAATAAGTTAGAGGTTATAGACTATAAACTATAACTAAGTAATTAAGTAATTAGAATTAAAGATAAGATTATAATAAAGATCGTAATAATTATAATATTAAAAGCTTAAGAGCTATCTATTTAAAGGAGTAAAAGTAAGTAGCTATATATACCTATAAAGACTGTCCTTAGATTATAGGCCTAGCTATAATCCTTAACGTTAGATTATATAGAGCGTAGTAATCTTATTAATCCTAGATTACTTAGATCTCTATAATCCCCTTAATCTTATATCTATTAAATAGGTATACTAACTATTTATCCGTTAAACTATATTATATACTTAACTATTATAGGGTAAGTAGAGGGTTATATTATAGGTGCCTTCCGTTATATTATAATAATAAGCTATATAGGATCTAACTATACGCCGCGCCTACTACTACTAAATACGCGTTTATATATATAGCCTACCCTACCTCGTAACGCTATCGGCTAAGGTCTAAGCTAATACCTAGACCTATACTAAGGGTTAATTCTTATAAAGAGAGATACGAGAAGATATAAAAATACATAAAGGTAAAATTAAAAGTAAGGGGTTAGATAGGTAGGGTAGAGAGATTTAATTCTTATAAGAGCAGTAATTGCGGTAGGGGAGTAATTATTATATTGCCTTAATTCTCCTTCTTTCCTCTATCTAACGCCCTTCTTTATACCCGTCTAGTATCTTAATTAATAAAGAAGATCTTGCTTAAAGAAGCTACTAATATCCTTTTAACTACCGAGCTTTTTACTAGTTTTTCCCCTCCTTTCTAGCCGTTACTAGTATATCCGTCTTATCTCTCGCTACCTCTATAGGAAGCTATCGCTACTTCTGCTTCCCCTCTTACCCCTACCCCCCTCTCTATACCTCCTTTTAGCTCCTTCCTTAAAACCTGTTTTTTAGCTTCCTTAGTCCCTCTTACTATAGGATATCTCCGAGAACTACGAAATCAGGCCACGCTTCGTAGCCTGCCCCTAAGGGCATAGCTAATACGGCTTCAGGCTAGTAAGCGTATAAAGGAGGTTCTTAGCTCTATACTTCTCCCTTTACTCGAGGAAAGCAAGGGCCCTTTCGGGTCCCTAGGCTCTTTAGACCTACTTAAGGAATAGGGCCTAAGAGGGAAAGTCCTATAAGAAAGGGGGCCTTCTTAGAAGGGAAAAACCTAATTAAATAGGGGGCCCTCTAAAGGGAAAAACCTCTTCCTTTTCTTCGGCTATAGACGTTACCTTCTTATACGGGCTATTAGCTCCTCTCGTAGACTTTTAAGGCGGGCCTCTAAGAATAGCTTCTCTCGAACGTCTTTTAGCCTAATTTGCTATAAAAAGACAGCTAGCTTCTGCTCTAGTAGGGGCTTCGTAAGACCGTCGGCTTTTATTAATACCGTTAGAACCTAACGGACGGAAATAAGTCCCCTTTAGACCTCTTACCGTAACTAATACTAGTAAATATCGATATACCGTAGCTAGGTTAATAACTTACTATTTTCCGTAAGAATTCGTATAGTCTATATATTATCGTATTTTATAGCTAATAGGGTCGGAATTTATAGTCGTAGAGATATTAGTAGCCGGCTAAAGAAATTCGCTTCTTTTAACGCTTCTAAAAGAGCTAGTAGCTCTGCCTCTATACTAGAAGTCGTAACGGTAGCTTACTTCGAAGCTCTCTAAGTAATAGTTCCTCTAAAAAGGGATATAATATACCCTTATAAGCTCTTTCTATCTAAGGAATTGTCCGTAAAGGACGAATCGCTCGAATAAAGGAAGATTTCAGCAGCTTATTTCCTTCCCTACCCTCCTAGGCGTAGACTATATAATCTCGTTAAATAGAGATAAAGGATAGCTCTATCTACTACTTCTTAATGCCTAGGGCTAGGATTCTAGTTATGCCTAGCTAGCCGGGAGACCGTAAAGAGATATCCGGTCTAGTAGAAATAGCTAAAAAAAGCAGGGAGCCTACCTTCTATTAATATTAGTGTTTCTCTTACTCCCTAGCTTAAAAGGACGGATTAGGTAAAAGCTCTTCGTCTAATATAGGCATAGAGGGAAGCTTCTTATCGAGGGAAGTAGGGAGGAATTTATAAGCGACCTTATCGATATAGGCGTCCTAGGTAAGCTAGATAGTCCGTTAGGACCTATTCCTAAGGATTTATATCCCTAGGAACTACTTTAGCTCCCCTAGCCTAGTTATCTTATACCTTTATTATAGGCCTCGTATAGCCTCCTTAGTAATAGCTTCTTCCTCTTTTAGGTAGGCCTAGATAATATTATCGACGTAGAAGAAGACTGTGATTTTACCCTTCTATATTATACACGGTTCCTAAGGGACCTTCTTAAAGCCTAGGGCTTCGAGGGAACCTATTAAATGCTATTACTAAAGAAGGGGTAATCTTTATAGTTCGTATAGAGCTTTCCTAAGCTATAGAACCTTTACTAGCTATTAGAAGCTTAGTAGAAGGCGTATATAGATAACTTCTTCTTCTTCCTCGAGTAGATAGTTAATAAAGGCGTTGACTATATCTATCTATTCGAGCTCGAGGTCGAATTCTACTACTATAGCTATAAGGGTCCGAAAAGACATCCCTACTAAGGTAGTTGCCCTAGTAGGTAGATCCCCTTTTTCCTATTAATTCCTATAGATAACTAGCTAGGCTTTATACTTTTAAAGGAAGCTATATTTATTAGTCTTATAGATAAAGACCTACTTATAGCTAAGGACCTATTTTCCTCTTACTTTTTCCTTAAGGACCTCTTTAAAAGACCCTATCTTTTTATATAAGGCTAGGTAGTCTTTCTAGGCCTAGAAAAACTAGTCTTTAAAGGGGTGTCTTTCTAGCTGCTTTTAGTTTACTAGTAGGTCCGGGAGGTCTCTTTTATATACCTTCCTTGCTAATAACTATAGCTTAAAGAGCCGGCCTACTATAAACGCTCCGTAGGAACCGTCTTTTATTAGCGTTAGGTAGAAGTTAGAAAAACGATCGAAATAAGGGAGAGGTTAGTCTTCTTTAGTATCTATATCGGGCCCTATACCTTCCTTTACTTCTCGAAGTAGGGATAAAAAGGCAGCTAGGTAATCCTTTAAGAGAGGTGCCTTTCCTACCCCCTTAGGGGCCGAGATAGGAAGACTAACTAAAAAAGCTGCTTCTAGATCTTCTTCTTATTCCGTAAGAGGAAGCATAGGGAGGTAAGCGTATTCTAGCTCTACCGCTTTCCTATAGTCTCCTTCTTCGTCTAGATTATCTAATCTAGCAGCTTCCTCTTTTTCTTCTTTAAAGTTAGCGTTATCCTCGACTACTTCGACGTTAGTTCCTTCTTTTATTTCCTCGTCTAGGACCTCTTCTTAAGACTATTAGGAAGGGGGAATTTAGATCTTTTAAATTAGCTAACGTTAAGAGAGTAAGAGGGGCTATTAATCCCTCTTTCCGTCGAAGAAGCTAGATTCGTCGAAAATTATATCCCTAATTAAAATAACCTTCTATAGAAGAGGAATCTAGATCTAGAAGATATTTATAGAATTATACTTAACGAGGTAACTAATAAAGGCTCTATAATTAAGCTTTCTTTTCTTCTTCCTTTTTAGCTATATATCGGTAATTATTACGTATACCTTATAGCCGTAGGCATAAAGGTAGGCTAGCGAGGCCCTCTTCTTTATAAAGAGCTCGAGGGGGGATTTCTAGTTTATTCCTTAGGTCTTAAAAAGGGTCTCTAGGTCCCTATAGTCCCTTAGTCCCCTTAGGGTCCGGTTCTAAAGGTAATAGGCGGTCTTAACGACTTCCCTTTAAAGGTCGTATAGAAGCTTTATAGTAAGTCTTATCGTACGGGCCCTTTCTATTATAGCACCCCCTAATCTTTCTACCCCTCCGTTCTAGGCCTAGGTATTCGGTGCTAACGGGAGGGGTAAAATGCCCCTTTTTTAAAGCTAATTTAAGATATCCTTCGTAAATAGCTCTCCGTTAAACTATATCTTCTTTACCTCGTAGCTAAAGTAGGATTTTATTTAGTTAACGAAGTCCCGGAGGGCAGACTAGTTATACTTACTTAGGTAGGTCAGTAAGAAATAGGGGAAAACTATCCCTAAAAAAGCGTCTATAAAAAACATTGCCCTAACGAAGCTTTCCTAATCCCTAGAGACGTTAGTCTAGTCGACCTAAATTTCCTTATACGGCTGGTCCGGCCGTAAAGGCGTTCGTCTAGAAATTCGTCTCCTAGTCTTCCCTTAGCCGTAGTATTCGCATTCGACGGTCTTTAGGCCCCTTATTCGTACGCCCTATTATTAGCCTAGCTTATATAAAGCTAGGGGGCCTAGGTAACTAAGTTATACGTACTAAAGAATACCGTCTCCTTAGGCTACTAGAAGAGGGTCCTTTATAATAGACCTATTCCTCCTAGTAGGGAAAGCTAACTTCTCGAGAGGTTCCTTTCTAAGGATAGGTCGGAATTCGAGAATAAATTAACCGAACTTTTCCTTAATAAGCCTAATAGTTTAATTCTTCTAAACTAGCCTCGTAGGCTTAGACGTTATATCCTAGAAGATTCCTTCCTCTCGAAGAAGGCGGAAGGAAATTAGGCTCGTTAAAAATCGAGGGCAAAAAGCTACCCTTTTCCGTCGAAGAATTCGCATAGATCCGTTAGGTAATTTTATCGCGAAATTTACCCTTCCGTATCCCTCTATCCGTATAGTTAATTCCCTAGTAATAAGATATTCCCTTCGTGCCTTCTTAAAGGACCGGAATCGTAAGAGTATATTATAGATATCGAGGGAAGCACTAAAGTTAAGGATAGCTAATTTTCGTAGGGGATAGTCGGAGGGTCCTAACGGTTGGTCTTAGCCTTATTAATCCGTAGGGAAGATAAAGGCCGGATTTACTATACTAACGATTTTTCCTTAAATTTACGGCTCGAATAAGGGTAGCGGCGTTAGTTACTATTTCTTAGCAACCTAAATCTCGTCTATCTTCTTCTATAACGAGGGGTCCTCTTTATAAGACTATTATACTATTTCTCGTAGCCTCTTTAAAGGGTTAATTCCTTTAGGTCTATTTTCCTCGAAGACCTACTAGTAGTCTTCTAGCCGATAGGGCTTTTTATATGCTTAGTAGGTAGGTCGATTCCTTCTCGTTTATTTCTTCGAGGAATCCTCGTCCTAGTCCGGAAGGTTTGCTTAGAAACCCCTCCTTTTTACCCCGTATTACTAATTTTAACGAAGAGGTTCGATTTCGACTAGTTCCTTGATTTTTCGACTAACGGACTAAAAGGTCTATTAGGGGACTAGTCGGGCCGGTCTAACTAACGGGACCGGGGCCGGGCCCGGAGCAAGATACGGAGCCGGGGCCGGGGCCATAGCTATAGTTTACGACGGCGTTAAGGCTCTCGAGGGAGGAGGAGCCGAAGGAACAACAGCCGCAGCAGCAGTAGCGGGAGCCGCAGCAGCTATAGGGGCAGCAGGTCGAGCCGTCTAGGTCGAGTGCTAGCTACGAAGGAATAAGACTACTTACTATTATACTCTAGCAGCCTCTTTATCTAGTTCCTAGCTAGCCTCTCGGAAGATAGTCGAGTAGCCGTTACTAATAGGCTTTATTAGCAGAGATATATCCCGTAGCTACTAGCCGGAAAGAGCTTCTATAAGGAAGTATTAGTTAGCTTCCTCGAGGATTTCTTCCTACTTAACTAGCTACGAAGAAGCTAGTAGGTTCCTAGCAAAAAAGGCTCCTAGGTATACCGTATAGGTCTTCCTAATACGGTTAGTTATATAGCCCCTTAAGGGAGCTATTAAGGTCTCGAGCTTTAAAAGCTACTGCCTAGGAGTCTCTTCTTCTTAAAGAGTGATTAGCTTTACGGCACTAACGGATTCCGTTATCGCTATACGTATAGTAGTTAGCAGCTTTATCTTATAAAGGTATTCCTTACGGTAACTCTCGTAGTTACCTAAGGCAGCAGAAAAAGCTCTCTATTATATAGAGGTTAGCTTAGAGAAGAGGGACGCTCCCTTTATAAATTCCGTTGCTCTAGGATAAAGAGGGGGCTCGAGAGGGTCCTACTTATTAGAGAAGACTAAATTATAGATATTTCTATCTATACGAGCCCGTAGCTCCTTTACCTACTTATCTTAATCTTAGGGCTCTATAAGAATCGTCCTATAGACCGTAGGGACGGTAGAGGAGTCGGTTTTCGTTATCGTTGCGGAAGAGGGGGGGTAGAAAAGTTAGGTAAAAATCGGCTTTTCTAATAAGAGGGGTAAAAGGAAGCTATAAGGGATATAAGAAAGGTGCCTTTTGCAGCAGCCGGAAGGTATAGGAATTCTATTCCTCCCGGGCTTATAACTCTCGCGAAGAGAGATATAAGAAGTATATAAAAATATATAAAGGTAAAATTAGAAGTAAGGGGTCGGATAGGTAAGGCAGAGAGATTTAATTCTTATAGGAGCAGTAATTACGGTAGGGGAGTAATTATTATATTACCTTAATTCTCCTTCTTTCCTCTATCTAACGCCCTTCTTTATACCTATCTAGTATCTTAATTAATAAAGAAGATCCTACTTAAAGAAGCTACTAATATCCTTTTAACTACAGAGCTTTTTACCGGTTTTTCCCCTCCTTTCTAGCCGTTGCCGGCATATCCGTCTTATCTCTCGCTACCTCTATAGGAAGCTATCGCTACTTTTACTTCCCCTCTTACCCCTACCCCCCTCTCTATACCTCCTTTTAGCTCCTTCCTTAAAACCTGTTTTTTAGCTTCCTTAGTCCCTCTTACTACGGGATATCTCCGAGAACTGCGAAATCAGGCCACGCTTCGCGACATTAATACCCTTATATAAGGTCCCTACCCCTCTCTTTATAGGCGGTCCCTTATAACTTTAATCCTATACCTCGGCGTATAGCTAGGAGGTAAATAACCTACTAGCGCGTTCCTATCGCTCTTTCCTCTTAACTATACTATTATTATTATTATTATTAGTAGTAGCCGTAACTATAACTATAAGTCTCCTAGCGCCTAGCTATACGCTACTGCCTATATACGAGCTAACCTATACCCCTATATAAGAATATACCCTTATATTCCTATTTTACTATTATAAAGAAATAATAGGAATAGGGAGGCTCTATAGAATAAGCTAGTAAAAAGAGGTTTTATAATATAGTCTAAGGGAATAACCCTTAAAGACAAAGACCTTTACTAGGCATTTATACCTTCCTCTAGGAAAAGCGGGTTAGGATAAGCCTATCCTTATAAATAAAAATATATATAAAATGCATAAGTTAATTACGAGCGGAACGGATACCCTATTGCCTATTTTAGCCTAGTGGTTCCGAAGATATCCGCGATACGAGAATAGGTAGGGCATAGAACATTCTAGTTAAATCCACTACTTATACTAGAACCTATAGTCTTACGTTAACCATTACGCTACAATTAGACCACCTACTAAGTTAGGAAGATATACTATAGATAGAGCATTTTAAGCACTATAGAATATGCTAGAAAGCTAACTAATTAGTCTACTAGTAGGCGAGCAATAGTCTATAAAAGACAAAGGATTTCCCTAGGAGTAGTAGATAGAATAAGTAAGTTTGCAAGCATCCTTTATAACGCTATTCTTTTAATATATTATTCAGCCCCTTATATACTCGTTATAAATTCCGGACGAAATCCTACCCTATACTCCTTCGACCTTTCTTTCCGCTTACGTTATCGATTACCCGATTCTACGCTTATTGCTTATACCTTCTTATAGGTTATAAGTCCGGCTTCTCTATAAGTCGGGTAATAACTTCGAAAAATCTTTGAAATTCTAATACTAACTATACGACCTCGAATTATCTAAAATAGGCTCTAGGGATAAGTTCGAATTTGCTAAACTTAAGGGTAGTTCTAACTATACCTTCTAGGCTATTCGAATATAGGCTCTTTTAGTTAGGGAGAAGCTTTCTACTACTATATAGTAAGAAAATTACTTAAAGATAGAAGAAGCACTTACTTTGATTTTTCTTTGCATTAAAGATAGTCCTTTAACCTAAATAAAGTATATAACAAATGCTAAAGAGGCGTAGGATAGGTTAAAAAACCTATATAACCCTATTTCCTTTACTTTAAATTACCTACCTATAAAGGAGCTTTTTAATACTTCGGTAGGGGATTTCGAATCCCTAGAAGGCTACCTAAATAAGGTAAAAGAGGTATTTAAGGAGCTAAAAGCACGGAATATTATAATTCCGGAAGTAGTTATTATAGCTTAGATTTTAAACAGCCTTTCGGGCTCGTTTTCTAGCTATATAACTAATATAATATAAGCTCTTCGAAATAACTTAGAGGCTTTTAATCTAGAGTCTCTCTCTAGTAGTCTTATAGACGAATCTAAGAGGACTAAGTCTCTAGAAAATCCCTTTAAGTAGGCTTTCTTTACTAAGAAGCCCTAGAAAAAGATAAAAATTGCATTATAATGCACTTACTATAAGAAGAAAGGGCATCTAGTTAAAGATTACTACTATCTTTACCCGGAAAAGGCCCTTAAAGGCTTTTCTAAAAATGTAAAAAATTAAAATAAAGGAATACCTTCTAAGAGGCCTAGAAAACCTTCTATAGAAGGAAATCCTATCGAATTAGACTCTTATATCGATAAGAAGACGAAAAAACCCTCTTCTCTATATATATCTAAAGCAGAAAAAATAGAAATCGATAATTAAACGGACGAAGAACCGGAAATCGATTTTTCTATTCCTCCTCCTACCCCTAGAGGTTATAAAAGCTCCGAAGAAGAAGCAAAGGTATATATCTCTTCGAATATCCTTAAAAAAGCCGTATTTAATAATAGGTAAATAGGACCTTTAAATTCCTCTCGAATTAAAGACCTTATATATAAGGTAAAAGAGAAGGAAATCCCTTATAAAACCTTAGAGAATAGAAATTTCTATAATTTTATATACGATACCGGTGCTACTAGGTATATAGTATCGGAAAAGAAATTCCTTATTAATTTTCGAACTATCTCTACTAAGGTTAATTAGGGAAAGGCATCCTATATAGTTATTAAAGGCTACGGAGATCTTCTTTTTAGATTTCTAAATAATAAAAGGCTATTTATCTTAAGAAACTACCTTTTTATACCTAAATTAAGGGTAAATATTATAAGCTAATTGTATTTTAAAAATACTTATGCCTTTATTAATAGCAAGGAAATTTTCCTACTAGATAACTAGGCTAATATTATATTTAAAGGAAAATAGTAAGATAACCTTTATATCTTCTCTTTAGAAATTCCTTTCTTAAAGAAGAAGACATTCCTATATAATATTAATAATATAAGTAATAATATAAAGGACCTTAACTTTTATTTATAGTATTTAAGGCTAGGATATATAAGTCTTAAAGCCTTACTAGAAACCTTTAAAAGATATAATAAAGATATAACTATCCCTAAGAAGGATATTATAAAAATAAAAGAATACGAGGCTTATATTAAAGTAAAGGCAACTAATAAGAAGAATAAATCCCTATTTAATAAGGTATATAATTACCTTAATAGAGTTACTATTAATATTTAGGGACCGATAAAGACCCCTACTTATAATAAATAGACCTCCTTTATATCCTTTTTAGATATAAGGATAAGATATTTAGAAATATCTTTAATAAAATCTAAGGTAGAAGCCCTAGATAAATTCTTAGAATATAAAGCCTTAGTTAAAAATAACCGGGATAATATTACTATAAAGGAAGTCTTTTCGGATAATATAAAAGAATTCCTATATAAAATAAAACCCTACTACTTAAGAAAGGGAATTAAATATTATACTAGCCCTCCTAGGACTCCCGAATTAAACGGAGTAATAGAGAGGATTAATAGGACTATTTTAAATAAAGTCCGAGCTATTTTATTTACGGTAAACCTACTTAAATATCTATAGGGAGAAGCTATTTTAATAGCAGCCTATTTATATAATAGGACCCCTTACTTACGAATAGGCTTTTAAACTCCTATAAAGAAGAAGGAAAATAAATCTCTAGCCTTAAAAGACTTAGAGAAAATTAAGACCTTCGGAAGTACTATTTATTATAAAAATAAAGACCCCTTAGATAAGCTAGAGATAAGAGCTTATAAGGGTATTATTATAGGCTATACTAAAAATGTTTATAAAATATATAACTTTTCGAAAAGAAAGGTAATAATTTCTAGAGATATTATTATCCTAGAAAATAAATTTATAGAAAATTAAAAGAAAGAAGACCTTAAGGACTTTAACTTTAATACCTTACCTTCTATAAATAAGGTCCTAGATAATTATTTATAAAGGGAACCTATATATAAAGAAGGTAATAACTCTTCTTTAAATAAAGAGGAAAATAACCCTCTTATAGAAAAGGAAGATAACCCTCTTATAGAGAAGAAAGATAACCCTCTTATAGAGAAGGAAGATAACCCTTTTATAGAGAAGGACGATAACCTTTTTATAAAAAAGGGAAATAATCCTCTTTTAAAAAAGGGATTAAATAAGGATCTAAAAATCTATATTAATATACCTAAGAAGCTAAACGGATTTTATAAAGACTATATCGCATACCCCGAAATAAACACTATATTAAATAGTAAAAGTAAAGAGATTATTCTATCTTTACTAGAAAATAAGGATCCTATAAAGCCTAAAATATTTAAATAGGCTATAAATAGCTTAGAAGCTATAGAATAAAAAAGAGCTATGTTTCTAGAAATAAAAGAGCTCTTAAACTAAAATACCTAGGAATTAAAGCCTTTTCCTAGCGATAGGGAGGCCCTAGGCGGCCGTTAGGTCTATAAAATAAAGCGGATAATAGTAATAATATTATTAAATATAAAGCCCGCTACGTAGTATAAGGATTTAATTAGGTCTATAGCCTAGATTATTTAGAAACCTTTTCTACGATAGTAAGACCTGAATCTATTAGAATGCTACTTATAATAGCTATTTCTAATAATTATACTCTACTATAATACGATATAAAAATGCCTTTATATATACCGAAATAGATACGGATATTTATATAAAAATCCCTATAGGCTACGAAGAGCTAATACTTAAAGACTAGTTTAATAAAAACTAGTATAAGTATAATATTAGCTATTTATAGTTTCTAGAGCTATATAAAAAGAAAAGGCTAGTAGCAAAATTAAAGAAAGTATTATACGGCCTTAAATAAAGCCTAAAGCTCTAGTATAACTATCTTAGCTCTATATTAGCTAAGATAGGATTTTCGGCCCTCCTTATAGATAAAGGGGTATTTATAAATACGTAATATAAAATTACGATAGTAATCTACGTAGATAACCTCCTAATAATAGGGCCTAATAAAGGTATAATAAATAGTCTACTTAAAAAAGTAGTAGATTATATAAAGGTTTAGCCTTTAGGCGAACTAAAAGACTTCTTAGGAATATATATAATTATAAACTAAAGTAGAAAGGAGATATTTTTATCCTAGGAAAAATATACTTATAATAAGATACGAGAATATAATAAAGAAGACTTAGGGACTTTTAATACGCCTACTATAGTAAGAGTAAAGCTTAAAAAGGCTACTATAACGCCTTTATAAAAAGAAATCCTTATTTACTAAAGGGAAATAAGGGCTTTATTATATCTAGCTATAATAAGTAAGCTAGACATTTTATATACTATTATTTCCTATGCTAGATTTACTTCTAAACTAGATAATATATATTTTAAAGCGTTAAATACTATCTAGAAATATTTAAATAAATATCCTAACCTAGGGATAATTTATTATTATAATATCCCTTATACTTATAATTTTATAAAAGGTTATTCCGACGCTAGCTAAGCGTCTAACCTTATAGATAGAAAATCCGTTTCTAGATACTATTTCTATATTTATAAAAATATTATAAGTTAGGCCTACTAGAAGCAAAAATCTATAGCCCTATTAACCTATAAAGCTAAATTTATTGCCCTTAGGAAGGCTAATAAAAAAGCTTTATATCTAAATCGGCTATTTTATACGATAAATAATAGCTTGTTTATTAGAATTCCTAATACTATACCTCTTATCTTAACGGATAACGAGGCAGCTATTAAATTAGCTAAAAATCCGGAATTTTATAAAAAGACAAAGTATATAGACATTGCTTACTTCTATACCTAAGAAAATATTAGGGAAAAGAAGATTCGGATTTTCTATATTAAATCCGAAGATAATATTGCCGATATATTTACTAAGGAACTAAGAAGAGAAAAATTCTTTAAGTTCTAAGAGCTTCTTTCCCTTAGGGAATTAAAAGAGCCTTAAAAAAGAAAAGCTTCTATCCCGTTAATAGAGGTTTTTTAGCTGTCTTTCGCTTTCTTAGCTTTTCCTCTATATATAACTAATAGGTTTTTTCCTTTAAAAAGGTTTCCTATTAATAAAAAACAACTTATAAAAATAGGGGTTTTCCTTATTAAAGGTTTCCTATAATAACTCTATAAGGCTTTTTCCTTATAAAAAGGTTTGCTTAAAAAGAGGAGAAAAAATTATAATAATAACTAGGATTTTTCCTACTAAGGTTTTTCCTAGAAAGGGTTTTAAAATTTTCCCTTATATTCCTATTATATACCTTATTCTTAATAAGGATAATTCTACTATAAAAGATATAACTAGTAAAGAGTACTATTTACCTAGTACTCTTTAAGGGAGGCTATAAGAATATACCTTAATATTCCTATTTTACTATTATAAAGAAATAATAGGTATAGGGAGGCTCTATAGAATAAGCTAGTAAAAAGAGGTTCTATAATATAGTCTAAGGGAATAACCCTTGAAGATAAAGACCTCTACTAGGCATCTATACCTTCCTCTAGGAAAAGCGGGTTAGGATAAACCTATCCTTATAAATAAAAATATATATAAAATGCATAAGTTAATTACGAGCGGAACGGATACCCTATTGCCTATTTTAGCCTAGTAGTTCTAAAGATATCCGCGATACGAGAATAGGTAGGGCATAGAACATTCTAGTTAAATCTATTACTTATACTAGAACCTATAGTCTTATATTAACTATCACGCTATAATTAGACCACCTACTAAGTTAAGAAGATATACTATAGATAGAGCTTTTTAAGCACTATAGAATATACTAGAAAGCTAACTAATTAGTCTACTAGTAGGTAAGTAATAGTCTATAAAAGATAAAGGATTTCCCTAGGAGTAGTAGATAGAATAAGTAAGTTTATAAGTATCCTTTATAACGCTATTCTTTTAATATATTATTTAGCCCCTTATATACTCGTTATAAATTCTAGATAAAATCCTACCCTATACTCCTTCGACCTTTCTTTCCGCTTATATTATCAATTACCCGATTCTACGCTTATTGCTTATACCTTCTTATACCCCGCTAGTTATTTAAATAATTTAATATATCCTCCCTTGCTTTATTTTACTTCTCTGCTAAGATCGATAACTTCGTCGATCGCGCCCTCGCCTCGCCCGCTACCCTACCTACTGCCCCCGCCGCCCTAGTCGCGCCTACCGCCGCTCCGCACTACCCGCTACCTAGCTTCTTAGCCGTTAACTTTACTACCCGCGCCGCCGCCGCCCCCGCTACGCTCTTTACTACTAGCCGCCGCGATAACGCTAACGATAACGACGATAATAATAAGTATAGGTCCTCGCTACCTTCTTCTATAAGCCCCTCTACCCTTATTTTCGCGAGTATTACTAACTCCTTATACTAATATAAGCGCGCTATAGCCTAGGGCGCTACCCGCGATTCCCCTTATATATAGTATACCTTATAGTCCCTCCCTTACGCTAACTAGGCCGGCCGCCCTTAGGGTAGCTACTTCCTATACGCTTAGGCTAGCCGAGCTTATAAGGTTACGCCGCCTATCCTTACCTATACTACTATAGCTTAGAGCGCCGCGGAGCTAGGTAAGGACTAAAATAAGGCTAAGCGCGCCTTAACCGCTACCGCCGCTGCTTACTATAACTTATAGTTCCTTAAGCGCGCCGCCCTTATACCTAAGTATATAAGCTCCCTTTCTTATACTTACTACGGCGCTAACTCTCTCTCTCTTAGGGGTACCGTCGCCGCCGCCTTAGCCGCCCCCGCTACCTCTACCGCCGCCGCCTCTACTACTACCGGTACCGCCGCTACCGCCGCCGCCGTCCTTAACGCCGCCGCTATCGCTGCTTAGCTATATAGCCTAGAGGGCCGGATCCGCGCCCTCGAGGCTAGGGCCGCGCCTTATACTAAGGAGGAGGACGAGGAGGAGGATAAGGAGGAGGATAAGGCTAACTATTTAGTAGTCGAGACCCCGCTAAAGAAGAAGGCCCGCTAGGCTTAGTCTATATACCCTTAAGCGCGCTTATAGGGGCTAATATAATTTATTTATACTACCGCCGACCTAAGTACGCCCCGCTTATTATCTATAGTCGCGGTATCCGTAATATATACTTATAGCTTATATTAGTATAGCGACCGCCGCGGGCCCGGTACCCCGCTACTTCCTTAAGGGCGGGGTATAGTCTCCCTTATATCTTAAGGTACTAGCTACTTTACTACTAAGGGGGTAGCTTCTCTCGCTAAGCTATTATTTTCCTCTATTAGCTTATAAACGGCCTTAAACTTATCTAGAGCTACCGCGCCCTAGAACTTAAAAGCTAGCTTTTATATTAGGTTTTAGTAGCCGCGCTACTTAACGAGGACTTCGCGCCTCTTACTATAGCCTACGTTCTTTTAATAGGCTGCCTATAACTCCTTTACCGAGAACTCCTCCTCCCCCTTAATAAGGATAGCGGCTAGTTAAGGATCCGCTATCTCTTAGCCTAGTAAGGGGTCTATAGCGGCGCGATAAAAGAGGTCGATATTAATTATATTATAGATATTAAAGGGCAGCCCTTTTAGCTCTATAGCCTATAGACTTAGTACCTTCTTTACCGTATACTTAGCGTATAGCTAGTTAAGCTTCTTCTTTAGCCTTATCGACCTATAGTTATAGAGGTCTAGCTAGACCTTATCCCTTACTATAAATCTATCTATAGGATCTTATAACTTATTAGCTTACCGCTCTTAGTCCTAAGTAGTAGACGCTATCGAGGATTAATAGAACTCTAAAACTTATTATAGCTTTTATATAAAGGCGGGCGCCCTACCTTTTAGGGAGCTAGCTAAGTAGCGCTCTATACCTATATCTATAGTAATAGGCTATATTAATAGCGGTTCGAACCTATATAGCGCGAGGAAGGGGGATATACTAATAAATAAGTTTAACTTACTATTAAGCGCTATCTAGGCTATAGGAAGCTACTTATCTTAGTCTGCTTAGTTATAAGTAATTACCCCTTAAAGGTAGGCTTAGACTTCTTAGTTAAAGCGTTTAGGCCCTTTATTAGTCTATAGGTAGTAGGCTATACTTAGTAACTAAGTAACTTAAAGTAGCTTATAAAGGTACTATTAAAAGCGGCCGATTTAATTAGTGCCCTTATTAGTAGTAATCGAGGCTAGCTATTAATAGAAGTAAGTATAGTACTAAAGGAAACGCTTAGTATAGGCCTCTACTTTTATAGATAGTATTAGCTTTAGTACTACCTCCTTACTTAAATAGTCCTTAATTACTTAGAGATTATAGTTACCGCCCGCTATAAAGGGGAGGTCTATAATAAAGTCTATTTATATATATATATAAAACTAGTTAGGGACTAGTAGTTACTTTAATAGCCCCCTTTTAAGCGCTCGCTGGATCTTCGAGCAGCCGTAGATATTATAGTTATAGAGGAAACGGCGGATATACGGTACTATAAGCGGCTAGTAAAAGTCCCGGCTAATCGCTACTAGCGTGCCCTCGCGGCTAGGATAGCTAATTACGCTTAAGTTATAGATTATCTATACGATCTACCTTCTTAACTTATCCCGCTCCTTAACTTTTAAGGGGGCCGCCCTAGCTATAGCCTCTATTATTGCTAGCGCGCCTAGGACCTATAGCCTACCCTTATAGCGAAGGTAGCTATAGGGGTCGATATAGTAGTCGCTTACTTAGACTTTTAACCTAAGGCCACGGTTAAGTAAGCGCGCCCCCGCCTCTATAGCGCGGCGTACGCTTATATATATACTATCTTATACCGCTAGCTAGTCCTATAGGCGTTAGAGCTCCTTATCTTAAAAGATATACTAAGGGACGTCGGGCGTACCCTTAGGGGGGGCCGGGACCCCGGCCGCTCCTAGGGGGTTACCCTCCGCCCTTAATAAAGTAGCGCCGAGGTAAGTCTAGAGCGCCTTATCTAGGATTATCTATATATCTCGCGCGTTAAGGTTTATAGAGGTAGGCCGGTCTTACTCTCTCTATAAAAGGGCGTCTAGGACTATAGCCTCCTTACCTAGTCTATATTTAATACGGAACTAAAAGCGCGAGAGATACTCCGCCTAGCGCGCTTACCGCTCTAAGAGATACTATTAGGTTATAAGGTATTTAAGGTTCCTATAGTCTATAAAGATCTCGAAGCTCTCGTAGCTATAGAGCTCCGCTTACTACTATTCGAGGTAGCTAATAATCGCTAATATCTCCTTATTATAGATTAAGTAGTTCCTCTCCGCCGCGGTAAGCTTATATAAGTAGAACGCTACTAGCCTCCTCTACCTTTCTACTTCTTAGGATAGGGTTCCCTTAAGTATATAGCTACTATAGTCCGCTTTTATAGTTAAGGGATTATTAAAGTCCTATTATAGTAGTATTAGGGCCTATAAAAATAAGTCCTTAAGGGCTTAGAACGCCTCTACTTATATAAGTTCCTAAGAGAAGGGGGCCCTATCCTTTATTAGCTTATTAAGTAGTAGTACGATCTATAAGAACTCCTTAATAAAGACCTAGTAGTAGTTAGCGAAGCTAAGGAAGCTCTATACGCCTTATTATAATATTAAGGTCGCTTAGTCGCGGATAGCTTAAATCTTAGCTAGGTCCGCTTATACGCTAACGCCCGCGATAATAATAAAGCTAAGGTATTTAACGCGCTTAACGCTAAATTTATATTTATCTAGGTCTAAGTATAAGCTATACTCCGCTAGGCGGTTTAGTACCTTCTATACCTTTTATATATAGTCTTCGTAGCTCCCGCTTAAATAGATAAGAATATTATCTATATATATAAATATAAACTTATTAAGGAAACCCTTAAGCACCCGGTTAATATAATATTAGAACGTAGCTAGGGCACCTACTAAGCTAAAGGGGGTAACTATCTACTTAAATAAGCTATATTTTATATAAAACGCTATCTTCTACTCCTCCCTATACGCTATTTATACCTTATAAAACGCTTAGATAATATCGAGCTTTATAAACTACTTTGCCTTTACTAGGTTATAGAGGGTGTTTCTTATAAGCGGGAGGGGGTACCGGTCTAGGCGTATAATCGCGTTTAACGCTTAGTAGTTTACGTAGAAGTAAAGTCCCCCCCTTAGCTTCTATATAAATAGGACTAGAGCCGCTGCCTTAGAGGAGCTAGCCCTAATAAATCCCTTATTAAGGAGGTCTATAAGGGTCTTCTTTAATACTAGTAGTTCCTCTTATAATATACTATATAGCGGCCCGAATAGCGGGGGAAGCTCCTTACCGTTATCCCTTATATAGAGCGGTATCGAGTAGTCTACGCCCGGCTTATAGGGGTTTAACTTATCGGCCTCGCTCTTCTAAAAGAGCGGTAGTAGGTCGTAGAACCGCGGCGGGATAGCCTACTATAGCTCCTCTTTTAATAAAGGGCGCTTTAGTTATAGCGCTTTCTTAATATCCGCTAAGCTAACCGTATAGATCGACGCTATAGTTATAGCCGGCCCCTTCCGCCTATAGATTTACTATATAATGCCTATAAATACCGAGGCTAAGACTTCCTAGGCGTCTTATAAGTTAGGTAGGGCGTCCGGCGCTCCCTCCCTACCGCTATACCGGACCTAGGACTATATAGGGCTAAACTATAGCCTCCCCTTATACGGTACCGAATATAACTCCGTATACGTTAACTATAGCTTCCTAAGAATTAAGGGAAACTTAAGCTAAGGGACTATATATACTACTAGAAGCCGCGGGAGGCCGTTAACCTCTATAGCTACCTAGGCGACGCCTTTAATAACCGCGCCCTCTATCGCGGCCGAGGCGCCCTTTATATACCTAGGGCGAATCTTCTCTACTAGTAAGTATAGCTTAAGGGCTTTCGCTTTATTAATTACGGCGTAATACTAGTAACCCTCGTCTATAAGGGTAGAGAGGAGGTAAGTCTAGTTAATAATAACTAGTATTAAAGTAGGTTCTTCTTTAATACGCCTTACTAGGTCCTCCTTAGCTAGTATTAGCTTACTAAGCTCTAAGGCCCGCCTTTATACCGGAGCTAAGCTTTTCCCTCCGCTTTATATATAGCGGAGGTTCCCCTATCTCCCTTATCGTTAGATTCTAATAAGGCATAGGTAATTTATATCTCTACTAGCTTCCTTACTAAGAGTAGATTTTAATAGGGCGTAGGTAATTTATATCTCTACTAGCCTCCTTACTAAGAGGTAGGAGTAAGACTTAACTATATATATACTTACGCTATAACGTATATAGCGGCCCTCTTTACGTCGTTTACTAATTTCTTCGTAAGGCACCTACTTAGCCGTCTTACTAGACTACGCCGCTAGTAAAGCGGCTAGGGTTTTACTATTGCCGCGCCCCCTAAGGCGTATAAGCGCTATCTAGACGTCGCCGTCCGCATCGACCGCCGACTTAGGAGCGGGCCCGGGCGTAGACGGGTTAAGCGGGGAGGAGCTATCCGGCCCGTTAATCCCGCTTAAGGCTAGGCGCTTATATAGCTTCTAAAAGCGCGGCGTCTACTTATATCCCTAGGCCACCTTTATAAGGCGGCCTACGTAGCCCTCGTAGGCAGAGGGCATTATAATAGGGATAAGCAGCTTATAGAGCGCTAGGGAGATCGAGTTCTATAGCTAGGTAAGCTTAGCGCCGTTATCCTAGGCGGTATTACCCGCCGCCCGGGTTAGGGTCTCTTCGAATTCCGGTAAGAACTCCCTAAAGGACTGCCCCTCTTACTAAGTAAGGGTCTATAGCCTATCCTACGCCTTCTCCTATTCCTATACGTTGCTAAAGGCGTAGACTAAGTAGTTAAAGAATACTTAAGGGTCTTTCGTCCCCCTAGGACCGCCCCGCTCTTAAAAGCCCGCTACTTACTATATTTAGGGCTCTAGTAGCGTATAGAGGAGCGAGAACTAAGCCGTCTCCTTATAGCTATTAAGGCCTTATTTCTCGTTAATATAGTATTTTACTATTAAGCGGTTAAGGAAGAAGTAAAAGGTCTCTAGCTTACCGTCCTAGGTAGGCTAAGGTAGTAGCTTCCGTCTACTAAGGGCCGCCTCGCGCTCCGACCTCTTAGTAGTAAGGGGCGTATTTATTAGAGCTAGCGTTAGGAGGGTATTAAGGATCCGGCGTAGGGTTACTCGTTAGTTTAGGTCTTATAATATCTAGTAGAATAGCTTTATAAACCGGGCTTATTCGTCCTATTACTACTAGGCCTCTTCCTATAGGTGTTGCTAGTATAGCTCTTCTGCCTATTACCGTAGCTATTATTGCTAGGCTTCTTCCTATAGTAGCTGCTACTGCTACTGCTGCCCTAGCTAGTACTACTAAGGTTCTAACATCGGGACTAATATAATAATAGCTTATACTATTACGGGGTAGGCAGAGGGTTATACTATAGGTGCCTTCCGTTATATTATAATAATAAGCTATATAGGATCTAACTATGCGCCGCGCCCACCGCTACTAAATACGCGTTTATGCGTGCGGCCTACCCTGCCCCGCAACGCTGTCGGCTAAGGTCTAGGCTAATGCCTAGACCTATACCAAGGGTAAATACCCTTATATTAACGCGGTCGACCGTTAGCGGCCTAGTAGCCGTGGTCGTAATACTAACCTTAGCTAAGATAGAGATAGGGACAGCTAAGTGGCTTAAAAAGGAGTAACCTAGGGGCCCTAGGGCCCTTAGGGGGGGGAAAGCACCGCGTAGGAGGAACCAGATTAACCTTTCCTTTACCTTTACCTTTATAGCTACCCTTTCCCTAATTAGTTATAAGCCCCCGGGCTCTATAGCTAGCTAGGACTGCTAATAGGGGCCTAGGCCCCTATTAGCCTCGCTATGGCCCTAGAGGCTGCATGCGAGTAATAATATAAATTTGTTTTTACTATAGAATTTATACCCGCAGGGTGTGCAGACAAGCCGGAGGTTCGGCTATAAGGAGCCACGCTCACGATTCTTAGACTAAGTCAACTCGTTTACAAGAACAACTACATAGTCACGGGACGGAGGACCTGCGAGTGCAACGAGCAAAGGGACGAGATGAAAGCATAACAGACGGAAACACGGACTGAGTGAGTGCAACAACACACACAACACTCTAATCTACTCTACTGCTCACTCAGTCACCTACTCACTTGACTACACAATACACTGACACTGACAAACACACGGAAGTCACCCCAACACCCGAAACACCCCAAAACAATACACCGTTGGCCAGGAGCCGAGCGACTTGTTCGACCGGAGGTCAAAGGTACGTGACAGGCGGGAGCGGACAATAGGAGGGGTGGAGTCCCTTCTACCCAGGGCCCCCGAATACTCAAGTTTGGTTTATAGGGGGCATATAGGCCCATAGTCTAGCGCCTAGTCATTAGACACCATACGCAGCTTAAGTATAGTATTAGACCGAAATGGACGGGACGGACTATAGGTGGTCATAACGACGAATAAGATAGGCGGGATTACGTCGGTCATATAGAGTGCAGGTTACGGTTAGTTTCTATGCACGCACCTAGACGGCGGCGGGGCAGATATAACCTAGACGCTAGTAGGGACCAATAACCCGAGAGGAATATCAGACGGAGGGGTCGCCTACCTTATAGAACCTGGGTGGTTCTCTATCTCTTCCTCCTTTAAAATCCTAAGAAGGGGATAAAGGCGCTATCGCCCCTCGACTAGACAGTAATTGGCCAACATGTCAGATCTTGACGGCATGGAGGTTCAATGGGACCTGCGTTTAGTTGAGTGTCAGGTCTCGTACCTGGCCGCATTGAAGTTCACACGGGCTTGGAGAATGTTTGATAGACTCGAGGCCACGTCCACTTGCGGGCTCATGGTAGATCTCAAAACTCCGTGTAAATCCGAGGCCTTCTCTATCCTAACATGATTGATGCTGAAATCGAGCAATCCATGCTACGCCTTGTCGTCGTTCTGCTCGATATGGCGAGGCTCTTTGACCAACTCATCGGGGCCGTTGACGGCTGACGACGAGGACGATTGAAACGGATTTTCGTGCCGGGGCTGGTTGTCTTCGGGCCTTGGGCTGGATTGTGCCGGGGCCCCCATCTCCTTCATCCCAACCGCCTCCTCTTTCTTTTTCCAGATGGTGCCGCGCATGGCGTCGGGCACCTTGACGGCCAGCAGACTAAGAGCGAGAGCGATTGCGCACAGTATGATGCACGAGTAGTAGACGCTTTGGTAGCCGACCTCGGACAGCTCAGCGCCGGTTGTGCCGAATCGGGAGTTGATGCCTTCGGCCACGGCGGTCAGGACGGCGAGCCCGAGAACGCTGCCCCCGACTTGGAGGGCGACGTTGAAGACGCCGGCTACGGCGCCCTGATCGCTCTTTGCCGCCGAGGAGACAACTACGAAGTTGGCGGTGATGTAGACGGCGCTGAGGCCGGAAATGTAGAGAATCATGCCGGGAAAGGTGAAGCGCCAGTAGCTCGACTCGGGGGTGATGAGGCTGAAGAGGACGACGCCGGGAATGCACAGGGCCCAGCCGAGAACAAACATGGCACGGGCTCCCAGGATGGGCACGAGGCGTCCGGCGACGGAGTTTGCCAGCAGGGCGGACACGCCGACGGGCAGAAACAGGAGGGCGGTGCGCAAGGGCGAGTTGCCGTATGACTGCAGCTGCAGAGTCAGAAAATAGGAGCAGGCCTGACGCACGGCATAGGTGGCGACGGCGAGCATCAGCGTCATGGTGAAGGACAGATTGTCAAAGAAGCGCGGGTTGACGAGGGCCTGGCTGGCGCGCGACTCCTGCAGCGCAAACAAGGCGAGCAGGACGGCGGCGAGGACGAGCGTCGAAACAATGGACGCCGACCCCCAGCCCGAGATGTTGCCGGACGTCAGGGCGTAGGTGAGCAGCAGCAGGCCGGGGACTCCGAGGCAGATGCCGACGACGTCGAAGCGGATCAGGCGCGCCTTGAGGGAGCGAAACAGCTTCTTCTCTTCGCGCTGCGGCAGCACGACGGGCGCCGCATCGTCCTGGTCCGAAGCCGAGGGAGGGTGCGACGAGCAGGCCTTGCTGGCGTCGGGTCGGGGGAGAACCAGGTGAGCGGCGGGGATGACGAGGGCGGACAGGATGAGAGAGATCCAGAAGATCCAGCGCCAGGACAACAGGGCCGTCAGGACGCCGCCGAGGATGAGGCCGGCGATGAAGCCGACGGAGCCGGCGGCGGCCCAGAAGCCGAGGGCCTTTGCGCGCTCAGAAGGGCTGGGGAAGTGGATGGCAACGTGAGCCTGGGCCGAGGGGATGGTGAAGCCGGCGCCGATGCCCTGGAAGGCCCGGCCGATGACGAGGCCAACAAAGGTGGGCGCCAGAGCGCAGACGAGGGTGAAGAGGGCGAAGAAGTAGGAGCCGAAGAGCAGGACACGGCGGTGGCCGAAGATGTCGCCGCCGCGGCCGCCGAGGAGCAGGAAGCTGCCAAACTGCGGCCCGTCAGTTGAGCCCACGCGACAGGAACTGCAGAAGCATGCGTCTTACAGTCAAGGCATAGGCGGCGATGACCCACTGCAGCTGCGACTGGTCGACGCCGAGCTGCTCGCCCATTGTCGGCAGCGCGATTGTGACGGCCGACAGGTTCGACACTAACAGGTCGTAAGCAAACATGTGTCTGGGCCTCTAGCTAGAGAGAAAAGACGGGTGACTGCGTGTACTCACAATCAAGAAACATGGCGGAGCAGACGATGAGCAGGATCAAATAGGGACGTCGCTGCTCCTCGGTGCGGTCTGGGTAGGCGGCCATGCGCCGGAGGATTTGAACTACACCGCCCATGGCGGCGACGGCAAAGGATGAGGTCGTTGAGGCTCTCGAATGCAGGTCCAGATGGCGATGAAGATCTGTGTGTGATGTGACGGTTGCGTTCGGTGAGAGGGAGAGATGGAAAGGGGGTGGGGACCAGGGGAGGGCCGGGTTCAGGGGCGGCCGAAAGGAGAGAATGGACAGGATAAGCCGTCCCAAAAGTCGGCCAAGAATTTACAAGTCGGACCTCGCTTGGTGACTCGAACGGGGAGCGGAAGCGAGAGAGGGAGAGGGAGGATTTTCGGGCGGATCCGATACTGGGCCGAGTTTGGCTCGCCGTGGCAGGGATGTCTCGAGCGAGCCAAGACAACGTAAGCAATGCCACCCACGGCCCAGTGTTTAAGTTATTCCATTGAAGCTTTGTCTGTGCCATGGTTGGGGGCTCGGGGCAGAAAGCATTGACGAGAGCAGCCAACGTCGAAAGCCCAGTCGCCCCCGTCTTGCCACCAACCAAGCAGCGACTAAGCCACAAAGCCACCCACTCCGTCCGCCCGCTTGGCAGTCAAATATTGACACCAAACCGTCATGGTGGATCGGTTCCTCGGCCTCGCGCCTTCAATGCCCCTTGTCGGTCCGCATCGCCGAAGGCGGCGGGGCGGGCCGTCGAAAAAATATGCAACGCAATTGCATGCGAGGTACTTTGGCGAGGCGCACAATTTGCCGCTTCGCCGAGGGACCCTGGATATATGTCAGTTGCTGGGTTGGGGTGGATGCTAATGGCTGCCGCTCCATCACGACCAGAGAGGCGAACGGAGCAGCAGGGGTGACACGCATGAAACGTATAGAGATTAGAGAACAGTTTGGCCCTAAGAATAGACATGCGTTAATGACTCTCGGCGAGAATATGATCGACTCCCTGTTTGATCTTGTCCTCAATACAGGCCCGGATGTCAACCACCAAGATATGCTGCCTCCACGTCCATTGCTCGTCTTTAGATATACCTGCATAAACCCCATCTAGCCTACCTCTGCAGCCGGCACAGTGATCCGGCGTACATAGCCTGTGGACACATATAGCCAACCCATCAAGACACGGTCCGAATAGGACATCGGACCCTTGGTGAGTCCAGACCCACTGCCCGTTCCTGATCCCAAGATTGTCGCGGCAGCCAAGGCTCGTTTGAAATCTAGCATAGGCCACAGTAGGTTTCGGATGCTTAGCGAGAGCTACTTGACCGGGACTGCATATGACTCTGTGTCACGTTGCCCAGTTTACCAAGGCCAGACCCCTCTGATACGAACTACCGAGCCCTTCATCAAGACCAATCTGCGCGATGTACACGTAGTTCGACTAAACGCGCAGACGAGGCTCTGCGCTTGAGAAAGTTAAGGTTATTCTTCCCGTCATGAACAATAAGATTCTCGTTCTCCCCCCCACCCTGTCTGACTCCCACGACATGCCCGAGAATCGCGGGTGGGGAATGGGTTCTCTTTCAGACCCAACTCTTGGATAGTACTGTACATACCCCGTCATCATCACATGCTTGGCTAGGACTTGGCTCTGCTCGGTTTATACGCTGTATGTCGGACGTGAACAGCCGAGGTATCCATGAATTAGGAGCAATGCTAGTCGAATTTTTAAAGACAAGAGCTCATCTCATCATTAATGCTTGCTCCTTATTCTCCAATATATATCCCTCATGCAATGCTCCTGCCGGTCAGCTTGTTACATGTAAGCATAGAGAATCGCAGCTTTGGCGCTTCCCATCGGCCTCAGTCTGGACATAGTTTTCGTAGCATGATTGGGTTGCAAAAGTCCCCTTTCGCAACCCATATAGATGCCACGTCAATGATACCCCGTCGCAGCACATCGCAACATGACTCAATATTGGCTACATTAGACACTCTTTGATACGGAAATAGATAAAAGAGCCCTAGTGTTTGCTCTTACCAACATGAATACGAATCCACCGCTCGTCTTATCTATGCGCCTCGCCGTCCAAGTGATGCAATGCTCGATGGAAACTCGCCATATACGTCAACTTAGCGATGGTGTTGATCAGGCCTTTAAGATCTGCGGTAGTCGTATCTAAGCTCGTTCGTGAGGAGAAGCTGGAGTCGTCCGAGACAAAATCAGAAGCCCCGCCTGAGATATGATTTGGTCAAATGTATGTATGAAGCCCTCGCGTCTTCTGCCCATGCATTGGGACTCCAAGGACGTCCGAGTCGGCATTTGACGCCGCTAAGTGCGGCGGAGCTGAGTCTATCGGGCTGTCAGCGCTGCAAAGACTAGAAACGCGCAGGCCGGGGGCAAGCCGAGGACGGAAATGCGATTGGAGGATCGATCCAACAATGCTGGACTGCGGTGGAGAATCTTGCGGCTATTCGACGACTGCCCCGGGATGATGGATCCTTCGACTTACACGAGAGCATAAGAAGACTAGGTTAGACGTAATTGTGCCCTGTCCTGTCTCCACGTGCCATGGAACTCTCGTACGAGCGTAGTTACTTGTACCAGAAGCAGGGTAGGTCTGCCGCCCTATCTTCTGGCCCGCCCTAGCCTTGCTCGGCGGCCGTTGGCGCCTCGGAGAAATTTACGTATCCATATTGCCTGGCATGTTTATGCCTACGGCTGTAGACTTTCAAACAGGGACAGCAAGCGAGAGTTTGCCAAGATGATGGGCGGGATTGTACGATACAGGCCATTACTTGGCTGTCTTGGGCTGGAGAAGAGAGCGATATACTCGATATATCGAAAAGACGCACTCACATTCGTGTAACTCATTGACGGGTTTTATGCCTACCAGAGCGCGGCAACAGCACGGCTTTCGTCGATAGATTGCTACGGTAGCGGGTGATGAAGCCGCTAATTGATGGAAGTACGGCCAGCGGGGACAAGACCCTCTCTCCGGAGGTTCCAGGGACCGAAAGTCCCCGCTCCGTGTGCCGGTGCAACCCGTCTTTGCCCTCGTTTTCTTTAAGGAAACGTTGCTTCTCATTAATTCTCGGAGAAGGGTAAAGTTGATAATAGGGCGCTATAGTCGTGAACTGGACATGAAGGCGTCAAAGTATCAAGCTCCAGGGTCTGCCAGACTGTGCGTGTTGAGCACGCAATGCACCTATCTGGTGGGCTTTGCTCGGTTCATTCTCTCGGAGGCCCACTGCGATGCCCACATATAGGTGGTGGGCTATGTCGCTTGTTGCTTCCATGCGGCCGGACGACCACGTCCCCGGGGACTGGGGCCAGGACTGCGGCCCGGCTGGCGGATCGAGCCGCGCTTCCCCGTTTACTCCATGCGATCTACGGGACCGCCAGGAACCTGATCACGTTGAACGTAGTGATACTAAAGGCCCGGGTCTATTCCTAACAATGTTGCCGCTGCCGCCTGCGGTGGTACAACTGAGGCTGACTATGTGACCTGGCCGTAATCCTTTCTGCCGGAGCGAACGCGGAGTCCATCGGGAAGCCTCAAAGTGCTTCGTCACTCGACCAGGTTGGGTCTTATGCGGCTCTTTCCCAGCCCGAACATATTGCGTGTGCACTACCTCGACCAAGCATCCATCTATCGCCAAGTCGACCTCAAAAACTCTTCGCCCCATATATGTAACCCAGCCCACGTACATCCACCACCGTCCGGCACCATCCCGCTCACCCGGTTCCAAAAGTTCAACTAATACCAAGAGGGGGGCCGTAGGGGAGAACTTCCAAACTCCATGCCATCGTCCTCACGGGCAATGGCCGCGACCAAGCTCCACCTATAAGGAGAAGTGCGGTGATCAGGAAAGCCCTCGACTTCGCCGACTCCGTATATCACGCATTCTCGCCTTGGCCTTGGCCGACAACGTAACAGGCTGCTGAGAATTGGCACGCCCGACCACTGGTGGGTAACCAATTTCTTCAAGTTTCTGCAAGTGGGCTGTGTGGCCTGGTGTGTTCCAATGCTGTTTGCTGATGGCGACAATGTATGCATGGCTGGGAGGTCACACCCTGAGAATCATTTATATATCAAACTGGCCATTCCCAGCAACATAGATGAAGTCGCCAAGATTGTATCCAGCCATCTAAACCACCCTGCCCTTCCCCTCAAATACCCCCCTCTCTTGAAACGCAAGTTCACTACACAGACGAGTCTCTCCATTTCCCTCCATATCTTTGAATCTCCCAACGCCATGGCTCACTCTCCGATGCCTTTCATCACAGGGCCCGTCACCATTCCCGACTCCCAGTTGCGCCTGTCACCTCCTCAGGGAGATCTTGTCGCCATCGTCCCTCTTTCCAAAGTGCAAGAAGTCCTTTGGCTCGACTACATCCGTCGCCCGTGGGCCACTCACTATGCCCTGACTCTCCGGATTGACTTGACAGAGTCGAAGCTCTCTCTAGAAACCATTCTCAACTGTAAGTCGGGTCTACCGAGCAACTGTATTAAACCTTGGCTGTTGACAAGGCTTGGTCCTTCACAGACATTCATCAACTCGGCATCGAAAATGACATGCTACGCACAACCTTTCACATGGACGGCACCGCCCAAGATATGTCCCAGTCCTACATGGCCGTCCATGATTCGACCGACTGCATTCAAAACGCCGAAATCATGGGCGACGACGCGAAGTTGGCACAAGCGCTGCGGCGGCCGTTTGACCTTTCGAAAGAGTTCCCGGTTCGATGGGTCATACATCAGCACTTCGCCTCCAACGAGGGCTTCTTGAAGTCGTCCTACACCGTATATGCCATGGGCCACCACATCGCCGTCGACGGTAGCAGCATCAGCTACCTCTCACGCCGCTTTCTCGAGCTCGTCTCCCAAGACGGTGTGGTTGCCCCGTCATCGAGCTCTGCGCCATCGTATGGCGAATTCGTCCAGAGGCAAAACGCCTATCTCCGGAGCTCGGCGGCCAAGGTGGCCCGGAGCTTCTGGCTGTCACAGACGGCCAACACGACGCCGTGCGAATGGAAGCACGCCACTCCTTCTGCGCCGCCACCGGCCGGTCGAGACTACAGGCAGATGAACACCTGGGGCTTCTTCACCTTTGACGAGCTCGCAGAGTGGTCTAAGCTCTACGGCACGTCGTGGTTCCGCATCGCCACTTCAATCGTTGGTCTCGTCGTGGCCGGACACTCAAAGCCGACGCCACATCACGATCACACACTGCAGGTCGCCTTGGGAGCACGGGAGCCCCGATTCGCTGAGTGCATCTCGCACATGGCAAACACGATGCCCATCCGGCAGCCCGTGTGGGAACTGCTGCAGCGCGACGGCACCTTTGCCGAGCTGGTCAAGAATGTCGGCAAGCGCATTTCGCAGGCTAAGAAGCATGAGATGTTCCCCTTCATGTCCCTGCTCGAGGCGGCGCGCCAGGAGGCTAGAGGCGACGAGGTCATGTCGGAGAAGGTCGTCGTCACATACAGCCCCAAGCTGGCCGACGCTCGCTGCACTCTGTATCCCGTGCAGGGAGTGTGGGATCTGTTCTTCTGCTTCCTGGAAGCTGGTGACGGTGTCTCGCTCGGCGTCATCACCGACCCGGCTGCCTTTGACCATGCTGCCGTCGAGGCGCTCAAGACGGACTTTATGAGCACCGTCCGCCTCTCTCAGGCCTCTGCAGGCTTCAAGCTAAGCTCGCTCTTCTATCTCCAAGGGCACGAGACGGCCGCACTCGTCGGGGGTCCCAAAATAACCGACGCGGATGCTGTCTCTTCGAGCCGTGTTACCGACTGGATTCGTCAGCGAGCAGCCGCACAGCCGGACGCTATCGCCCTCTACTCTGGTGAAGAGAAGACATCAATGACCTATGGAGAGCTTGACGAGAAGTCGGACAGCAAGGCGCTGCGTAAGTCTTAGCCCTGAGCTGACCCCGGCTTTTGTGAGCGTGTCAGATATCATCAGAATCGATGCAGTCGTCCTCCATGGCTTTATCCGCCATGTTGCCAAACGCTAACCCGAAATGCTGTACCAGATCTCCAGCAACACGGTGTCAGCCGAGAGGATGTCGTCGTGCTCCACATCGATCGATCGTTCGACGTAGTGGTCTGGATTCTCGCCATTCTCAAGG
Source organism: Hirsutella rhossiliensis (assembly GCF_020360975.1). Lineage (NCBI taxonomy): Eukaryota > Fungi > Ascomycota > Sordariomycetes > Hypocreales > Ophiocordycipitaceae > Hirsutella > Hirsutella rhossiliensis. The sequence goes on along the minus strand of NW_025408678.1, from coordinate 2,125,947 downwards.
CCGGCGCCTGCTACGTCGTCCTCGAGAAGAGTCTTCCCCTGGCCAGGAAGCAAGCCATCCTTGGCGTGGCCGAGGCTAAGCTCTTCGTGACAGACATAATCGACAACGCCCTCTTCGCCAACTGCGCCTGGATCCCGGAGGTCCTCAACATCTGGGCTAAGGCGGACCTGCCGGCCGGACGGCCGCAACCCGTGGCCGGCCAAGACCCGACAGACCTAGCCTACATCATCTTCACCTCGGGCTCCACCGGCATGCCCAAAGCCATCATGGTCGAGCACCAGAACCTGAGCAGCTACGTGAGTTCGGCCAGGGAAACCGTCAAGATCGGACCAGGCTCGCGCGTTCTCCAGCTCGCCACCTTTGCGTTTGATGCGTCAATCCTGGAGTGTGCCGTCACGCTGTCGTATGGCGGCACCATGTGCTTTGTCAACCATCCTTCCCTTCTCGTCGGAGACTATCTCGCAGACATGGTTGACCTCAATAAAATCAACTTTATCCACTTAACGCCCTCGGTGCTGTCGACAATCCCGGATGGCCGCCGGCTGCCGTCTTTGCGGATGCTGTCTGTCGGCGGAGAGGCATCCTCAGCTGGACTCTTGGACAAGTGGAGCAAGAGACTGACGCTCATCCACGCCTACGGTCCCACGGAAACAACCGTCATCTGTGCCACCGAGACAGTGGTCCCTAGCGGCGAGAAGTTGCCGTCTCCTTCCAACATCGGTCGGGCGAACCCCAACATGGCCACCATCATCTGCTCCGAAGGCTCGGACCAGACCCTCGAGCAGGGTCAGATGGGCGAGATCTGCATCGTCGGGCCCCAGGTTACTCGAGGCTACAAGGGACAACCGGAACTGACTGCGGACAAGTTTCGGACCATAGAGTTTGAAGGCAGAAGCGCCAGGATGTATCGGTCAGGCGACAAGGGGTACATCGACGCCGAGGGTAAGCTTAACATTTTCGGCCGCATGAATCGCGAGATCAAGCTTCGTGGCTACCGTATGGATCTCGCGGCCATCGAGAAGAGCATCCTTGACTACTGCCCCGAAGTCATGATGGCGTCTGTCCAAGTCGTCAAAGAGAGTCTTGTTGCCTTTGTCGCCCCCAATACGATCCAGGGCAGGTTGATCCGCGAGAGAATCTCCAAGGACCTCCCGTCCTACTCTGTGCCGACTCTTTTCACGGCCCTCAATAACCTGCCGCTCAATGCCAACGGCAAGGTGGACCATGCGCAGGTCCTCGAACAGTTCTGCAACGAAGACAACGAGTCGGTGCCAGAAGCCACACTGCAGACCGAGCCCGACATCTTCGTGGACGGGCTGCCGGAGAGCCCGGGCATCGATGCCGGCCATGTTGCTAGTCTCGAAGCATCTATTGCGTCTCTATGGAGGCAGGTGCTTGGATGTCGAGACCTGCCGTCCTTAGACACGACGTTTTACGACGCCGGCGGCCACAGCATCCTCCTGACTGCCCTGCACAAGAAGCTGGCACTCCAATACCCCGGCTCGGGCATCTCCCTTCTCGATGTCTTCTATAACCCGACCATCCGCCGGCAGGCAGCTCATCTGGCGGACCTCGTCGCCGTAAACAGCCCGCCACCCTGCACCGTCTCCGACGAGAGCCTGTCGATGACGAGAACGCATTCCTCGCGCAGCTCCATCACAAACGCGTCATTGCTGCTGCAACAGCAGGAGAGCCTGTTTGCCATTGTCGGCATGGCCGGGCGCTTCCCGGGCGCGGACTCGGTCGACGACATGTGGGACTTGCTGATGGAGCAGCGCGACGGCATCACCACGAGCAGCGCGACGGGCGACGAGCTCGAGCCGGGTGAAGTCTTTGTCCCGCGATACGGAAGTATCAACGGACTCGAGGCCTTCCGCGGAAGCGACTGGGCCATGTCGGACGAAGAGGCCAACAACTTGGATCCGCAGGTAAGCACCCGTGAGCCTAAAGCCCTCTTGTCCGCAGCAAAATTGGATAAGGACTTTTCTAACCGAGGCAAAAGAAACGCATGTTCCTCGTAGTCGCCCAAGAGGCACTCAAGGACGCGTCGATATCGACTTCGAGGACTCAGGGCACCAACATCGGAACCTTTATCGGCATCGCACACAACACGTTCCTTCACTCAGGCTCGGAGGCAGCGGTTACGGATTCGTTTGAGAGACGCTACCGGGTTGTCCTGGACCCCAACGCATCCACCTTTACTGCTTACAAGCTGAATCTGACGGGGCCCAGCGTTGATATCAACACGGCCTGCGCCTCGTCGCTCGTCGCCATCCATCAGGCCATCAACTCGCTGCGCGCCGGCGACTGCGAGACGGCGCTGGTCGGAGGAGTGTCCGTCTCGTTCCCGCAGCTCGGCGGCTACGCCACGTCCGACGGCAAGATCTTTTCCGTCAGCGGCGAGTGCCGGCCTCTGGATGCGCGCTCGGACGGGTCGGTGCCGGCCGACGGCGTCTCGGCGGTGGTGCTGAAGCCCCTGAGTGCGGCAAGGGCAGCCGGGGACCGCATCTACGCCGTCATCGAGGGCCACGCCATCGGGACGGACGGCGCCGTCGACAAGATTGGCTTCACCGTGCCAAGCTCGACGGGCCAGGCCAAGGTAGTGCGTGATGCCATTGTCAGCTCGGGCGTCGACCCGCAGTCCATCCGGTACGTCGAGATGCACGGCAGCGGCACCAGTATCGGCGACGCCCTCGAGGCACAGGGCCTGGAGCGTGCCTTTTCAGCGGCCGAGGCGGCCTGGGCCGGCGGCGAGCTGCCCAGCACGACGTCGAGCACACGTCTCAGCAGCGGCACCGGGTCGGCCGCCATGAGCCGGTCGGCGTCTCGCGCCAAGGCCGTGCCATCGCCCGCCGCCCGCGAGCTGCTCGTCGGCTCCAACAAGGGCAGCTTCGGCAACTCGGAGGCGGCGTCGGGTCTGACGTCGCTTATCAAAGCGTCTCTGGCCGTCCACCGGGGCGTCGTGCCGCCAATGCCCCAGATCGGCGACGTCAACCCTCTCATCGACCTTTCAAAGACACGCGTCCGACCACTGCGCAGCCATCTCAAGCTTGAGATAGGAGACCGGGTCGGCGTCACCGCGCTCGGCTACGGCGGCGTCAACGCCCACTGCATCGTCTCCAGCCCGGAGACTGCCGACTTGGAGCAGAGAGTGCAGGCGTAAGCACCATGGTCCAACGACTTGAACAGCCTTGCTACTGTGGAGTCCTGAAAACAGCGTGCCCCCTCGACATCAAGCTACAAGTATGACGGCGACAAACGGAAGAGACGGTAAACCTCATCTCGGATGAAGCCTTCCGAGTCGGGACCCGTTCCTCGACTATATGTCTCAAAGCTATATGCATGAAAAAAAACTTCGAGGGCGTTCTGTTCTGACTCGCTATCTTGAGATAAATGACACTTGACCAAAAGATTAAAGAACGGAATAGCCAGTTGAGATCAAAGAGCATTACGTAGTTATTTGATCCAATATTGTTGCTGCTCTAGTATTGACCTATACCTGGGTCTCTCTCCAACCAAGCGGTTGAGAGAGCGACATTAGGAACGTGGCTCTCTTTACATACAATTCCTAGAAGAATCCAACAAATAGTGGCGATAAGAGTTTGATCCCAACTTGCATGTATCGCTGAAAGTCTTTCATTCAACACTCCTGTCCGCAGTTATGACTAACTTTGCAAGCTACGACGCCTAAGGACATGAATCCAGCGTAGATTCGATATCAGCAGAGATCGATGCGGCCCTGTGATGAATGATACCTCTGCTTTTTTCTCCCATATTGCACTGGAGGCTTGGCTCCAGCTGCAAGGGCGACTAGTCATACAAAAAAGTGTCTCCCTCCTCCTAGGATACATATGTACAACAGCAGCGGAAGTGGCTAGAGACGCTGAAGCGGGCAGTCAACACATGAGACACGCAGAAAGTTACAGGCGGTTCTAGATATCTATCTCAGGCCTATTTTGTAAGGAGTCCATTTAAGACCACGAAGTAGGATGAAGAGCGACTGCAGCGTAGTATACCGCGCACTCTATCAGTTTGATGTAGTATTTTCCAACTTCTTCCATCCCGGTTCAACGTTGATCGCGAGATGCTCGGAACAAGGCACATCCTTGGCTAGTTGCTGGACTTTGTGGAGCTTTATCAACCCGATCTGTCCATCTATATGTTCATAGCCTCCCTCATCTCAACCAATCTAGCTTTATGGCCTACCACCTCTCACTATCCATGCTTATTAGTAGCACTCTAGTATTAGCATGTGGGCGGCGGTGAAACCCCGGCTCGTGGGGCGAATGTGGAAGAAATGTGGTGGAATGTCTATCCTCGTCGGCATAGGGTGGATTTCAAAGAGAGACACAGACGCAGCCTGAGTCTAGAAGGTCGATTGTGCGACTCACTGCTAGGGTAGGACCTGGCCTTGCGTCAAGGTTATCCGTGTCCAGAGAACTTAGTCTTTACGAAGTAATACCAAACGAGGGGTCAGGCTATGTTCGCATTGTCGAAAATACATATGAAGTAGGATAATATAAGAATCAGACAATCCCGTCTTTATTTTTGAGGCTTTAAGGCTTCTTTATTCCACAACGTCCTTCGTGGCGGTGATATAACTCAGATGCCGCCACTTGCGATTCGCCCCGTTTCGCCCTCATTCCCTGCCTGTATTTCCGGGGATTCCACCGCATACTTAATTCTGGGTTGCCCCCATTTGTGTGTCTCTGGGAACAAGCCACAGCCGCATTATAGGGGTTTATCCTCCTTAAACCAGCCAACCCTTGCGGGCCAGCCGACCCTTTCATGTTCTAACAGCTGCTTCCCTGGAATGCCATCGGCTCACCTGATTAGCCCTCGTCTGATATCCTATGAAGCCTTCATTTCCGCGGCCGCTGACCTGGTCATCGGCCAGGATACATAAGCCAGTAGATGGCACCTTTCCATATCCGTGGAGTCTTTCTTCAACGCCCTCGTCACCTCCCCTGGCTCCTTCTTCGACCTTGCAACTGTCCATTCTCCTGTTGTGCTGTCACAGCAGTAGATAGTACGCGCCTTTGTACTGCAATGTGTGAAAGGCCTCTAGTGAGTTGATACAACTAACTAGTCCCTATGCTGTTTACTATCAAGATAGAGAAGAAAGAAAGAAAGAAAGAGAATCTACTACATGAGAGCACAATAGCATTTTATAGCTTCGAGCCAATGGAAGGTTCTAGAAGCTAGGCGGCGCAGCCGCCGTTAAAGCGGCTTGCCCGTTACAAATGTTGCTATCGGCTGTTGTACTTGGAGCCCTTTCGCTGGGCGCTCCAGCAAGATCGTAAGTTTAGACTTATGATCCTTTTGTCACTCTCACCTCTTCCTCTCTCCCCCGTATCTCTTTGAGTCCGCTAAAGAGTCTTCGGGAAATCCCTTGAATAACACCCTCTTCAACTATCGAGGTCGTTGGCTGACGGGAAGGAGGGTAGTGGCTTTATCCGGGAGGTGGATCCAGCTGCCGAATATGACTATATTATTGTCGGTTCCGGCGCCGGAGGCTCGCCTCTCGCGGCGCGACTGGCTACGTATGGGCACAGCGTCTTGCTTATCGACGCTGGAACCGACGAAACTGATAGTTTATTGTACCGGATTCCCGCAATGAGCTTAGCGGCATCTGAGGCTCCCAGCATGTCGTGGAACTTCTTCGTTAATCATTACCCAGACTTGGAACGGCAAAGGAGAGATCCCAAAATGACCTGGACGCTCCGGTCCGGCAAGGAGTATATCGGCAGCAACCCTCCCAGGGGGGCGAAACCAAAGGGCATTTTCTACCCGCGTGCCGGAACTTTAGGTGGTTGCACCGCTCACAATGCTATTATCACGGCTTATCCAAACGACGAGGATTGGGAATATATTGCTAGGCTTACGGGAGACTGGAGCTAGGAGCAGAAGAAGATAAGGAAGATTTTCGAGAGGCTCGAGCGGTGCCAATATAACCCGCGCTTAGGCAGCGGGCACGGCGCCAAGGGCTGGCTAACGACGAGCGCCACAAGTGAATCCTTTACCCCTAAGGACTCTAAGCTTGCATATATGGTCCTTTCCGCAGCATCGGCTATCGGCGATAAAATAAGCAGGATCACACTAGACGCCAAGGGCCTTACCCGAATGTTTTCCAAGGACTTAAACTCAGACTCCGCGGACCGCGATTATAACGAGGGGATGTTCTAGATGCCCCTAGCTATTAACGACGGCGAGCGCTCGGGGCCCGTCGACTTTCTTAGGGAGGTCCTCAACAACGGAGATAACCGCCTAGATATCCTACTCAGCACCTTGTTACCCGTATTAACTTCAAGCCCGGCTACGGGGGCAAACCACGGGCGACTGGGGTCGAGTATGTCCGGGGACGAAGCATCTACCGCGCGGACCCGCGCGCCAAGTACGGGTCCCCGCTGCCCCGGACCTATCGTGTCAAAGCCCGGCGCGAGGTCATCATCTCCGGCGGCGCCTTTAACACCCCCCACCCCAGTTACTTAAGCTTAGCGGTATCGGCCCTGGTAAGGAATTACGGCGATGGGGAATCCCCGTTGTCGTCGACTTGCCCGGCGTGGGCACCAACCTACAGGATCGGTCGTCACCAAGAGCCCCATAAAATTCTTCTTTCTCGAGAAGTGCACCGGTCTGCAGGGCACAGACCCGTGCCTCAAGGCCTGGAATAGCAGGGGCTCCATCGCCGAGCGAGGAGCGTACACGACCAGTGGCCTCGCGCTCGCCATCCTCAAGAAGTCATCCGTCGCCCCGGAGATTCCCGATGTCTTCATCGCCGGCACCGCCGCCAAGTTCAAAGGTTACTTTCCCGGCTACTCGAGAGAAGCAGGGGCGGATCCAAGGTACTGGACCTGGGTCGTCCTCAAAGCGCACACGAGGAACCGCGGGGGCACCATCCAGCTTAGATCTGCCGACCCGCGCGATGTCCCCATCATCAACTTTAACTACTTTGAGTCGGGAACAAACTATGCCCACGAGGCCGACAAGGACGCTCAGGCGCTAGTTGAAGGGCTCAACTTTGCTCGAAAGGCCTCCAACATCAACGACACCGCCGAATTCCAGGAGAACTGGCCAGGCCGCGAATTCGGCTCGAAAGAAGCCGAGAAACAGTGGGTTAAGGACCAGGCCTGGGGCCACCACGCTTCCTGCACGTGCCCCATCGGCGCCGATAACGACCCCATGGCCGTCCTGGACTCGAGATTTCGCGTGCGAGGTGTCGACGGCTTACGCGTCGTCGATGCGAGCATTTTCCCCAATATTCCCGGATACTTCCTCGTTTTGCCCGTTTACATGATTAGCGAGAAGGCTGCCGATACCATTCACCAGGATTCTCGAAGGAGGTATTGATTTGAGGCCGCCCATTAGCCAACTTTCCGTGAACTGCGAAGATTTAAGATGAGTGTAAAATGAGAGACACAGAAAGAATCGAATGTTTATATACGGCCCTGCCATCATAGAGCGTGCAGGTTGGCGAGTGAATTAGCGAGTACTTGATTAACGAGGGACTAAAACGGCCTAACTATAGTTCTTAAACCTATACACCTTCTAGCAAAAGTTAGGCGTACTGTTTGAGTAGTGTTATGGGGTTGACACCCTGTGTGTTGGTGCGGAATGTCTGCTGTTCCCGCACGTGTGTATATAAGCGGCTGCCGCACCTATAGGGGCTACGCTCGCATTTCTTTTTCCTTTCCTCCTTAAAGATCCATTAACCTTCTTGCCAGGGACCTCCTTTGTGTGCCTTACTCGGACCAATCCTCTTTTTGCGATATAAGCTTTCCAGCCTCTACCTCACACTTAAGATTATAGCATCTATGTGAGGCACAAGCAAGCTACAGTAAGAGAAGCCGGTGTACCTTCGCATCGCTCTGTGCTCTTAGAGGAGCTTATAAGCGCCAATGTGCCCTTGTGTTGTTCCTACTAGCTTGCATTATTATTTCTCATTAAAATCTATTTGCGAACCGCAGCTATACCTTCTCACCCATCACGTAGCCCGCTTGATTCTGTCTTCCCTCCTTCTTTCTTTAGCTTTAGAATGCTCGTTATACCCCGGTAGTCTGTTGTAATTAAACTTGCTGAACCACTATAAATAGTTTTTCTCTTTTTCGCCTTCAAAAGAAAGGTAGGTGTGTTAAAAGCTTTATAAAGAATTTTATAACTAGTAGCTTTTAAAAAGTATTATATATAGGTAAATAAATAGAAAGCTTAGCAAGGACTATTACTATAAATAGATATCCCCAGCTACCAAAGAGTATAAGGACCTCCTAGACGCCTAACCTATTCAGCGTTTTCTCTGTCCTTCTTTATAATGTCAGCTGCCCTCTCAGCTACAGCATACACTGTAGACTGGATATTGCCAAGCGGCTCGAGGGGGAAAATACTCGCATCTATAACGCGCAAGTTTTTTACGCCATAGACACGAAGACGCGAGTCGACGACACCTCCTGCTTCCCTTGGCAGCATCGCTGCGCTGCTGCTAACATGGAAGACCGAGACTTGGCGCTTCCGAACGACGTCCTTGGCCGCATCGAGGCTCTCCCCCTCGGACGAGCGTTTGCCGCCCTCCTTGATGATCTTCCTCAGCGGCTGCGTCGCCACGAGCTTGCTGACAAATTGGACGCCCCTCACGAGGAGCTCCATATCGATGTCCTCGTCGTTATATCGAGGGTCCCACACTGGCTTGTCTTCCACGTGCGGGGAGACAATGTGGCATGAGCCGCGCGAGAAGGGGTAGTTGAGAATTGTCATTATGGTGAGGTAGTTCTCAGGAAGGACCGGCACCAGATATTCGCCCACGTGTGTCGGATTGTCCATGATATTGCTCTGCATTGGAAATAGCAGACACTGATAGGCTGCCTCATTGTCAGTTTCTAGAATTGCCCGGATCACACCTCGCTCTGCTTCTGAACACTTTGTAGCGGCTCCGAGGTGTCTGTCCAACAGCTGTCGGCGAGCATCAGTGCTTAGGACTCCAGAGGAGTCAGCCACTGCTCGATTTTGTTAGCCCGTTTACGTTTCTGGTACCGGGGCAGTATGAAGGAGCTCTTACTTGGAACATAGGCAGAACTGATAATGCTCTGGCTCAGGGGTCCTTCCTGATTTGCTTGGTACTGAGCAACAACGGCCTGAATAAGAGCAGGATCTCGAAGCATGTCCCCTGACGTTACACTATCTGCAACCTCGAAGTTCTCAGCCACAACAGGGTGGTCCTGCATATGTTCGCCGACATTTGGGTTGTCCTTTCGCACATATTAGCACAGTGAGTGAGAATACCACACACGCGGGTAGGGAAGCCACTAGCAGGGAGGAATCTCACAATCAACACGGGCACTCCATGCTTCTCAAGAAGCTCGCGGCTCCCGATCCCAGAGAGTTCGAGGATTTGGGGGGTGTGGAGCGCCCCGGCAGCGAGGATAACCTCATTTCGAGCGCCAACCCGACGGTTACTGCCATCTTCGGACCTGATTTCCACGCCTTTCGCGACGAACTCGACATTATCGCCACTGACCACAGGTTCGAGAATGATCCTCTTGACCAGTGTATTTGTTAGGATTGTTAGATTGCCTCGGCTCCTTACCTTCGGCGTCAAATAGGCCGAGACTGCCGATGTCCTCGTCTTCGCAATGGGATCGATGGTCGCCGGCTGCTGGAAGGCGCCTACGCCTGCCATTCCAGTCCGCGGATCAGTGGCCATATTCAGACCGAGTTCTTCGAACGCGTCGAACCATGCCGCGTTGTTGGGTCCAAACCCTTCGCCAAAGGTCACCGCAAGGGGCCCAGTCTCCGCCGCAGAGATCCCCTGAATACAAAGTCCGTCCAGACGGCAGAACTCCCGGGCATTCTGGGATGGCGGGTGGGTTTTCGCGAATTTGCGATAGTAGGGGGCCAGCGCGTCGTAGTTCCAGCCCCCGTTCCCCAGAGCGCCCCAGGCGTCGATGCTGGCCTTGCTGGGGTAGACAACCATAAGGAAGTTCAGCAAAGAACTTCCCCCAAGCATACGACCCCTCGCTTGGGGTATGGTTCGGTTGTTGAGTTTGGGCTAGCGACTTATTTTGAGTACATATATGATCCTTGCGAGAAGGCATACGAGGAATAGCCTGGAAGCTAAGCTTACTTGTGGCGGAGAGATGAAGTTCCAGTCATATTGGTCTTTCCCGTACATGGCTGTCATCATGCCTGGAGTCAATACAAGGGGATCATGGCTCCTATCGCCGCCAGCTTCGATTACGAGGACACTCGTGCTTGCGTCTTCGCTCAAGCGGGATGCAACCACGAGGCCAGCGGTACCGCCACCAATGACGATATAGTCATAGTGTTCTATTTGTGACTCGTCAACGGACATGTGCAAAGTAGTGTTGATTAAATCGAGAGGATTCAAGGAACCAAGTGGACTAGAGCGGTGGGAGGCCAGAGAGGATGAAGGTTTGAAGCTGAACACCGACCAGATTTTGTGTGCTTGCTTGAAGTATATGCAGTAAGTAACTACAGCGGCCCCCCCCTTTATGATATGTGGGACGTGCCAGGAAAAAATATGCTATCCGCCAGCTGAGGAACTTTTGTTACACAAATATATTCGGGCCCCGCTAATACAATGGGCGATGACCGCTGGTATCCCTCCCCATCCAGAACGGTTTCTTGCAGCATCTGGGCTCTCTTTCGGGGGCCACTTGCTTTCAGCGGGGCCCCATGACAGGCGGACATGTAGCACAGCCCCGAGCCTAGAGAAGGATGCAGCCGCCACTTGGCCAGCTCACCGAGTTGCGTAATTGCATTAGTAGCAACAAGGCGTGGAGGGCTCCGAGCCAGTGAACCCCAGTTCGGCCGCTGCCCCGAGCCAACAAGCTGACATCCCAAAGCCACAAAGTTGGGGCGGCATGCTCGTCGAGTCGTGCAAAGTGGGGTCCCTTTCTGACATACATAAGCCATCTGCTATAGCGAAACTCTCCCCTGCCAAGGACTCTCTGTTGTCTGGTGTTTATTTTGTGACAACAGTGCCCAAATTCTGCTGTCTTATTATTATGACCTAGCTTGAAAAGAACCAACGTCTGGCTATTGCTGATATATGGCTCGGCTTTCCTGCTCACTCAAGGCTCACGGGTCGTGGTCAGTTATGGCAAGGCATCTACAGGTTCCGTGCCTCTCAGCCAGACCATAATTACCTGCTTTCCAAACGAATCGCGTAAGCTTCCAAGATGGAGGTTGTATAACATGCCGTAAAGCTTAAATCACGCCTGTTGGCAAATCTCATTGCCAATTCTCTCATAGTACTGATCGCCTGGACAATTGTTGCCCTACGAGGGTTCGGTGCCCATGCTCAAGGCAAGACGCGGGACAGGCTGCGCAAAGTTGTCGCTCCTCTCTTACAGTATACAAGGTTGATCTACGGGGTTGGCCTTCAGAGCGACACTCCGTCCCTCCAGTAACAACGGCGTCCGCTCAGCAGCAGCCCGCTGGCGCCGGGAGCGTCTAGTGGTCTTTCAGACTCTCAAACGTGCCCCGGAGCTTCCGTGCGCTCTCCCTTGACACCCCCTCGAAGGTCTCTCTACAATGTACAGACAGAACCTGGCTATGACAGTGTGGCTGCGCCCGCGACGAGGCTAACTGAGATATCCGGCTGCCTGGGCCCGGACGTCGTCACAGCCCATCTACTAGCCCGAGCCAAGCACCCACGAAACTCCAAACATCTGCTACTGCCAGGAGCCCTCGGCCTGCGACAACTCGAGAGCAGCGCCCCAGTCTCCGAGCATTCCTCCGTCTGGCTACCCGCGCTTGCCGAAAAACGTCATGTCCCGGTCCAACTGCTCGTCCACAGACCGGCCACTGGTTGTACACGGCGTGTCTGCCGTCGACCCGCGCGCTGAGGCACTCGAGCCAGCGGATGAAGCTCGGGTCCATGCTACTGTCCTGCTGTGCTGGCTGCTTCTCCCGCACGTCCAGCTCCCTATCCATGATGAACGCCATGACCTGCGAGAGCGCGATCCAGTGAGAGTGCAGCAACACCATGGTCTGGCGGCTGAGGTTGATGAGCTCCTGGAACGAGGCGTGGGGCAGCATCATCCACCAGGCGTATTCCCTCGCGTTGGCCTTATAGGCTCCACCGTCGTCAGCCCCTACGTCGGGACGAGGGGGCGAGGCGGGACTCACCGTCAAACGAGCTCTTACGCAGCTTCATGGGCGATGCCGAGCAGCTGTTGGTAGTATTCCACGGCGATCAGATCCACGCAGAGTGGCCGCAGGCCCGATATGGCCTCGACTGCGGCGTCTGCCTGCCCGCCCTGGATCAATGGCAGATCTTGCATCAGCGGCGCCACCAGTTCGGTTTGGCGGTCATCGAACAGGCTTTCGAAGACGGGCTCGATGCCCCTGAGCATCATCTGCATGTCGCGTAGACGATAGCGTCAAGCTCCTTAGCATATGCGCGAGATATGAAGTACGGCCAGTTCACGCTAGTGCTAGTAGTGTAACGGCTATCAAGACACTAACTGATTCAGTCGGCCGACCGCAATCACCGACTGAGCGAGGTCCCTCATCGCCAGTAAGAGTTCGATGGCCATGGCCGCAGAGTAGCGTCTGGCTGGCGAGACTGTGTAGGTGTGATTTCAAACTGCGGGAACTCCTCCACGAAACGGCTTTCCTCAATGTCCGGCAAAAGTCGGCGCTTCTCCTGGTTGAAAGAGGCCGAGGTCGAGAGCCCACCGAACATCATAGCCACAAGCGTCCAGTAATGATTCTCAAAATCCCCTTCGCCCAGCTTGGTGTTCTCTTTGAACTGTTTGACGTGTTCTTTAACGTCCTTTGGTGGCTTCTTGTTCTTCTCGAGATAACACTTCTCAACCAGGAACTTGACAGTGTCAACTCGCATAGACACTTGCCACTTACTAAAGCCCCTCACTTCATCAAGCCAGCTGGTATAACGGCGACTAATCACCCGGGGAACAGCCCCAAAGACTGCGGCCTCGAGAAGAGATACGGGCCTCGGCCCGCCTGATAATACATATTTGAACGCTTCTTGATCTTTACTATGCAGCACTTCAGGGCTCCCGTCACACTTCCCCTGAAGGAACGGAAGGCAGCTCCAGGATGCTGCCAAGGCTAAGAAGCCATTTTGAACCAATCTACTCTTCCTTGAGAATTGAGTTTTGTGAAAGATTGTGTCCACGTCTAGTGGTGGTAGAAGCCCTTCCAACTCCAACTGGTCAAGAATGGCTGCTAGCTGTCGTCTGTTCTCTGCCGTGTTGGTGACACCTCTGGAGAACTTGAGAATTCGGAAAACGCACTGTCTTCGGTGCTCTCTCCGTGTCGTAGTATCATTGCTGACTTCTTCCAAAGATCGCAGATGGCCGACCAAAGTGGCGATCAAAGTAAGACAGCTTTGAAATCCAGAGGGTTGTTGTGAACATATCTTCTCCCAGTTGTCTTTCTCCTTCAGCCAGTCAAAGGCTGTTCGGTGAAGGAAATCGACGGTCTGGGTTGGGCTCCCAGAGACCTGCAAGATTCCCTTGGTATGTTCCTCCAAAAGTCTTTTGACCATTCCAGGGATGAAGGCATGGCCTTGCATTGCCGGATACAGAAGTTGCTTCGTGGGGTCCTGGCATCCCACGGCAAGCCATAGAAGAATAGCATCAATTTGGCCGCTCCAATTCCGCTTCCATTCCATGACTAGCTGGTACAACCTGGATGCAGTCTTCTTTTTAGCAGCGTCAACTGTGCTCATTATACGTTCGTAGAGCTCGTTTAGGTCCCTGGGAAGTTGATTGAAGACTTCCCAAATTTCTCCGAAAAGGGGCGTTCCCTGGGCTGTCTTGATAAGCCGCTCCATAACAAGGACGACCCAGAGAAACACTCCATTAGCTCTTTGCCGCATTTCCGTCTTCAGATATTGGACATCACCTGATACAATTTTGCTCAGGTTTCGCAGAGCCCTGCTTTCATTGAAACGGCTATTGATATATGTCTCAATGTCGTTGGCCGTAAGATTTTCCATCTTCAGTGAGGGGCTCGAGCCAAACGCATCCTCGAACTCATTCCAAGGCCGGCTTGAGACGCAAAGCTTTAGGTTGTAGTCTTGATGCATCTGTTTGAGAAGGGCGATTAGATCTTGGGTGGTTCCGTCGTATTTGTCGTATTCGTCGAGTCCATCAACAAAAAGAGCCAGTCGCGCGCGGTTGCGAGTATGGGACCCGAACCTCAGTAAACATTTCTGCAGCTCGACCCAGTTCCAATCCGGAGACTCAGCCTTGTCCCCGGCGAGGTCGAAAAAGATCCGCCTTCTTGGAGCGACCAACTCGCAAAGATCCGGTCGCTGTTCGAGGAGTTGATAAAGCAAGGACCTCAGAAGGCCGATGCGAGACTTCTGGATCTTCGATCCGGGACCCCAGAAGTAAAACTTGGCAGTGAGAAGTGCGGAACTACCAGCCCATTCTTCAAGATAGGGCCGTAGGTCTTTGTGGGTAGAGATGTACTTCATCAAAGTGCTCTTCCCTGATGCTGGTTTGCCAGTGATCCAGAAAATATCCTCGGTTTGTGACCCCAGCCACTGCATGAAGTTCATAGACTGGCCATTCCCCGGTTCACATCCACCTTCGGCGTGAAATAACCAACCAAAAGTATCTGGATACGCGGTTGGAATTTTCTTGCTGCGTTCGGCCATGCCCCCGAATGCAAGACTGCGTAGGATTTTTTCGCGAAGTTGGTGTTGTCTTGGTCTGGATGATGAGGTCGAGGAAGACGGCGGGTCTGGATACTGAGAAGGTATGTCGCAAGAAATGTCGACAAGCCCGGTCACAGCCCAAAGTGCATCATCGATTCTCTCCCACCCCTCGTCTCCCAGCGGCTTGCGCTCTGAGATGCTCTTGAAATCACCCTTTAAAGCATTCATTGTGACTTGGACGCGAGATACGATGTCTGTGACGTGATCGGCCCCTTCATCGGTGCTTTGCATTCGCTCACGCGCCTCCTTAGCATCATATCTACCCTGTAATTAGCAAGATGATCTGGCTCAAGTCGGTGGGCTCAAACTCACAAAGTACACATTAAAGCATTCATTACAACCCGTTCGCGAATTCTTTCGGCTCTCCGCCTCCATTCTGATAGATGCTCGGCAGGCCAGAGGGTTTGAAGGGATATCCGGCCTTGGTCAAGTTTCTCCTTCGCCACTACTGCCAGCCTCACGAGCTGTTCGCGAAGGTTTTTTTCAAAACTGACACATTCGGTGTAGAGGTGATCGATTGAATCGGAATGAGTACGGTAGCTCAATCTAAGGCTGTCAATTTTGCTCAGGACTTCCGAAGCGACGGCCCGCAATGTGTTGATAGTATCCGTGAGCCTGACCACCTCCACTTTCGGAGGCTGGTCGGACTCCCGCACGACGAAGGACCTGCTAATCAGTTCACCTCCAAAGTCGGTAAAATCAAAAACTTCGGATGCGACGACAAGGGCAAACAGTGGCTCCATGGCTGTGGCTAAAGGAACAAGCGTTAAAGTTTAAACGACGGGGAACGGCAGGTGGAAGCATTGAGGGGGATTTTGTCAGCGACGAGGAGGGGATTGCGGGGGTTTATATGATAATACGTACGGAGTATGCACACGAAGTATACGTACGCATACTGTCAGAATGTACAGGTCTGAGGCCTCCCTGCAAGCCGAGCCAAGATGGTCAGGCCACGAGATCAGAAGCCCAAGAAGGAGAGACAGTTGCAAGCCCCGGCGGGGAAGTTCTTCTCCTCCATCATCATCTTTATGATGCTCTTTAATCACCATTCAAACAACTGAACCTCTCTATAAATTGCTCAATTGGGTAATTCTGTGACTGCCTCTCTGCTGCGGGAAGGTGAAAGAACCACCGCGTTTCTGATATGTACTGTACTGTGCCACACAGGAGGAGAAACGCATTGCTATCCATGTTAAGGGGTGAACAAGGCATTAATGAGATGAGGCCAATTCGACGAATTACAGTAGAAGAGGACATTTGACTGAGGCATTGCTATGGTGTTATGTCGTAGTGTGGCTTGATAGTTGGATTTGAGTGTGTGGTGACTGCGGTTTTAAGTGGCTCAGCGGTTCCTCGACTGCTGATAAGGGCACTGCACGATGATTTTACGTGTTGGGCATTACAAAACCATGTCATTTTGGCCTGATGGCGGGATGTGAGGCTGTTGAGGCTGCGGTCCTAATTGGTTCTTCGGCTGCTGACATATGCGTGATAAGACCAAACGGATAGGAAAATGGAAAATTTATGGTCGGCTTGACTGCTACGAAAAGCGTGGCGCCGGTCAGGTTACATGGGCATTGGGGGGGGGGGGATGGTCAGGGGGGGGGGATGGTCAGCTTGACCACATACTCGAAAACGACTGGCGAAGATTGCACAGTCTGTGTCGCCTCTTTATGCACAGGATGCAGATCTTTGCGCCAATTCTTTGCATATGTAATTACCCCGTTTCTTGCAGAATATCATACTGTAACTGTACCTTGATCGCGCTGGCCAACTGGTGCTATCCCGCAGCCTGTCTTCAAACTGCTATATTCTAGGCTCTTGTCAGTGATAAATCCAGATTTCGAGCCTGACCGTTTTTAAAGGGCCAGATAGGATTCTGACAGATCTCGATATAAATTTCGTCGGCGGCACATTTCACCATGCTAAAATTCATAATCCTCCTTCTCTTTGCAGCTGGCAGGTCTCATACCTACACGCGATTTAACACGACCTGTACAGTCCCAGACACGCCGGTCAATTTCGTCTCGTCTCCGGACTCGCGGGGTACTCTCAACATCCTATGGAGCTGCCTTTTCACCATCTTTGCTTGCACTTGGTCTATTCAACACCTCAATATCCCAGAGCAGCGAGATCAGGTCCAAGAGCCGTTGCAAAATCGTCTCGACAAGATCGACTTTCTTGAGCAGAAGCCCAATTTTTGCCGCCGTTTGTGGTACGACATAAGGTCAGGGGCAAAAGGCTGCTGGAGCAGTGTCACGGGGAGCATTCCAGGGTTCTCTACCAACCTCAAGTGGATGGTTTTCACGATTCTCGGGCCAGAATTCATCATGGGCAAGGCCATAGGCGACTTTGTGGTGGCAAGGGCGGTAAAAAGGGATATGCACGGATTTGCGGTAATTGACAATGTCGAGTGGGGATTGACTCATGGATTTTTCGCAATGATGGGCGGATTTACCATGGTTGTACGCGAGGGACAACAGCAGCCAGAGACTCGACAAGAAGACGGCCATGACAATAGACAGCCCCAGATAAGCGAAGAGGGTCGAATAGCTGCAGCTCCCGTCATCGAGCATGCCAATGCGAAAAAAAAAACTCCGCCCGTCAAGGTCCTCATTCCAGAATTGGGCCCTCAGGGCTTGACGAAATCCTACATCTTGGGTAGCAAAGATATATTCGAAATGCGACGGGAGAGAGTCATGAAGAGACTACCAATGATCACAACAGCCGAAATTCACGACAAGAGCAAGGCTAACTCATTCGTAAAACTTGTTGCCATCGTTCAAATTCTCTGGACAGCGATTCAGGTCATCGTTAGGGCTGCAAAAGGTCTTGCGATAGCCCAGCTCGAGTTAGTTGTCACCGCCTTCTCAGTGTGCGCTGTCGTCACATACATATTCCTTGTCCCGAAACCTCAGGGTGCTCAAGTCCCCTTGCCACTAATAGAGGCCGACTCAGAGCGACACGTAAACTGGATCGGAAACACAACTGAATCTGCTCCACTTCGAATACTCTTCATTCCTGGCACCGACCCCTACCTCCAAATCAGGAATCCCCCAAATGCCAGGATTCCCAACGACTCTATCATCAAAGGAAACTTTCCGGTATATGCACTCGGCATGAGCATTGGTGGAGTCGTGTTCGGCGCAGTTCATGTCGCTGGATGGAACTTGCATTTCCCAACTCCGCTCGAGGAGCGGCTCTGGCATATTTCGAGCATCCTCTCAACATGCCTCATGCCAATAGCTTTCCTCCCGTATCTCATCTTCATTGTCAACGACAAGCTATTATCCTTTGGAGAAAACCCAACGCTAAGAATGCAGTGGTGGGGCTTTGTGTCTGTGCTGATTTACATTCTTGCCCGGCTTGCTCTACTAGTCGAAACTTTTAGAGCTCTGGCTAGTCTCCCCCCGGATGCGTTTGTCTCAACTTGGGTCTCGAATATACCAAATCTAAACTAATGTCTCCGGCAGGAGCTGGAAGTATGGAGGAGTAAATTCCTGCTTGGACAGGAGCAGGTCGCAAAAACTGGAACTTAAATTCGACACGAAAAGTGCCTTCAGGACAACGGTATGAGGTTCGGTTGAAAGCCCGTGGTACTATCCTCGCTCGATTGAACAACCGAGGAAATCCACGGTAAAAAGAGAAACAGTTTGTCGAGCTTTCGGAAATTACAATGGCGGAACTTGATCATGTCTACACACTTAGCCGCCTTTTGGGTAAGCTGGCGGAGGCTCTCTCTCTCTCTGCAAAATAGCGTAGAATAAATACTACTGAAAAAGAAACACACACACACTCTCTCTCTCTCACCAGACGTCGAGGGTCGCAAGCCAACATTCCTTACAAGTGGCGGTTGAAGATCCCCCCTGGGTGTCCCGGGCTCGCCCTCAGTAGGTAGCACTGGGAAAGCACGCGAATTCCCGCCCGCTGCATACATTTACGTGCATGTACATCCATTGTATTGCCTGATAGACATAGCTTGAATCAATGGACCTTAACTAATTGGCTGTATTCTTCCCACCCTGGTAAGCAAGTCGCCCAGACCCTGGTCTCTCATGCACTGGTTGACCAGACCACTAATTGCATTCAACTCCTCCTGGTTGCTGCCTTTACCCTCGAACTTGTAGTCTCGATCCACGGGTCCGTACAAGTACCAGCCACTCATGGGCTCGGCGACGGGCCTGCCGTCAGGCGCCATCGTCCTAGACACGCCAACGTTACCGGCTAACAGGTATGCATCCATCCCCTCGCTGATTAGTTTGACCGGCACCTTGGCATAGCTGACGGGAAGATTTTCCGCCATCTGGGTTAAGTAGTTGACGTCGCCCAGTACCGTGGCGGCCTTTCGCTTCTCGCGCTGCTCTCGGCTTGCAATCATGTTCCCTTGCTTGTTCCAGAAGTAGAAGCCGGTGATCCAGCCGCTGATGACGTTGACTCTGGTGCAAATATGGTCCTCTACCGCCCCGCTGACGATCTTGGACCAGAATTCCTTTGTGTCGGGGGAGTCTTTGTTATCCCAAGTGTTGACGAAACCATCCAAGATCGGCGTGAGCACCCTAGCGTACTCGGCAGGCTCCTCGCCGAACTTGGACAAGTCGTCGAGCTTGCGTCGGAGGCTGATCCAGTCATCCTTGGTGCCAAGTAGTGACACGGAAGGCAAACCACAAATCGCCAAGGCCGCGTATTCAAAGTAGTGCTGCATAAGACCCATCATGAGCACCGTAGCCGTGAGCTCGTCCTCGGCAGACGAAGTGCTAAAGCCCGGCTTGATCCAATCCGACAGCCAAGGCGCTTTGACCTTTTCCTTTAGTACGTTTTCAAAACTGGTGATCATAGCCTCGATATCTTTTTGAGCCGTTCGATCGAGGCGGACAACGATACTCTGCTTGGCCTCGTGGGAGACGAAGACATGGCGGACCTTATCGGCGTTCTTCTCCATATAGAAGTTAAGCTGGGCTAGAATCTCAAACCAGACTTCCTCTGGGCGCAGCACGAGGTGCTGGTGCCGGCCCCATGCCTCAATGGCGCCACGGACAAAGCTAGAGGACGAAGCAAAAATCTCTCGTCGTTCAAACGCATCCGTCTGCACCACGTCGTAGGAAGACCCCAAGACCCTAGGTCTCCGGGGGTTCGCCGCCTCCTCGGGGCAGCTCAGGCGAAACAGCTCCACGGGGGACGCAGCGGCAAGCGCGGTATTTAGCGGAATGACGGCGACGTTTGGATCAATTTGGACGACGATATGACTTTCGCCCCCGTCGACGGCCATGTCCGCTGCGGCAGCGACGTTGAAGATGGCCGACCAGAACAGGATCACATTGGAGCGCATGGTTGGACTTCTAACGAATGGATAGATGACGAGCGAATTTGAAGTTGGCCACGATCTTGGCAACGCCTGTAGGAATGATTAGACAGGTAACTCGATAAACGAAGGGAGGTGGTGTGGCCAGTCAACCATCAGCGGATCCGTCGCCTTATTTATCTTGCTTAGGCTACTGCCCTAGTGGCACGAATGGGCAAGGCCTTGCGTGACAATGAGTGGCCCAATGAGGCATAATGGCATGGCGGCCTAGTGGGTGTGCTGGGAGTGGCCGAAATATCAAAGCCCGGTCTCGGCCCATAACTTTGCGCCAAGTGATTCATGCCTCTCTTGTTCTGGCAACGGCTGCTCTAGCCTGTGTCTGCGGCGTTGTTGCTGTAGATTCAGCTCTCCGATAGTCTACAGACAACGTAGGCGCCGTTGCCGGCCACTGTGGTCACCAATGGCTCGAAGGGAAGGGTTTTGTTGGCAATTGGGACGAGCGCCAAGTTCGAGATGCCTAAGCCAGACATTACCCCTGTCGGTGCCCCAAACAAGCCTCTCGCTGCAGGCATAGTTGCCCCGAAGGTGCCTACAGGCACCAGTTCCAAGGTGACGAAGCCGTCGGCGACAGACATCACCGTGGCCGCCGCTGAAAACATAGTCAAGGCCACCGACAAGCCTGATTCCAAGCCTTCAACGAGCTCTACGAGCGACACAACTAGCTCCAGCTCCGTACGAGCCGAGTCTTCTCTGTCGAGTTCATCACCGGGTATGAAAGCCCAACAGACCGGCGAGCCTGGTGCATCAGGGACCCCCCGGAGCTCTTCGGGAGACTTTAGCTCTCAAGTTACAACAGGCCTCACCAGCTCCAGTGAATCAAGCCCCTCGAGCGTCCCTCCAGCCCCAATTAAGATGGCAACTATCATTGCCTCGGATGTGGTATTCCCAGTCGCCACCTACACAGGTTTGGTGCCGTGCATCCAAGGGCGAATCTTCTACCAGGACCATTACCCCTTAAACTGTTATCTGCCCGGCAGACCTCGTGGCCCCAGCTCAGCAGACTGCCCTGCCTCAAGGCGATGCAAAGCGGGACTATCAGCGCCACAATATCCATCATTTACATCGTCGAAGGCTGCGGCAAAGCGGGGGCAAAATGCCCTGTCGGCGGCATCTCCACCGAGAACGTTTCGGTGTCGTACAGCCCCCCGGACAGGAAAAGTCTCGAAGACCTTTTCGTGAACTTGGAAGTGCGGGGGATCTATCAGTGTGCCTGATGTTGCTACTCGTGGCCAGGTCGTTGCTATCGGTCGTGGTACCGTGGGTGAAGGCGGTTCTTCTGGAAATGCTATCAATGGTATTGAAGGGAACAGCGTCTCCAACCGCCATGAAAATGCCGATGCCCGGCCTCATGTTGCCTGTACCAAGTAACTTCAGACTGGCAGAATCATCCTCTCATTCATGAATAGAAGTTCGTCGTCGAGACTTGGCGCGACGTAGTTATTGTGAGAAGTCCAAGCTCGATGAAGCAGACGGTGAATAACGGGGGGCTATCGGTTCAATTGTTCCGAGGGTCGCGTAGACGTAGGCGTCTCTATTTACCCATATCTCGGTATTTCCTTTCCGATCGTAGCCCCGCTTTAAGTACTTGCTGGCTACATACTGTAGAGGAGGTACTACTGGCCAATCTTACTGCAAGCAGTTGAGAAAGGTAGGGAGCGATAAATGGGGTGGGACTATATTCAGTTGGCGGCTATGGGGCTGGCTGCTTTGATCATAGGGGAGCTGGCTGAATGCCAATACCGTAATGTGCAGCACCCGCCCAGGTTGACGCATCATGTATATACCTTTTCTTATAGCCAGCTGGAGTCGAAGATAGCAGCTAAATATAACATTCGAAGGACTAGGTTTCCGTTTAGCTTACATGTAGATCGGCCTTTCAAAGACATGATTTGAAATATAATCAGGATCAGAGGACGAAAACTGTTAACGTACCGGCATGCTATGATTTAACCCGCCTTTTGCCTCGTTTGCAGGTAGTGGGAAACAGCTGACATCTGCTTGTAAAGCAGGGCCTGGATGACGTCTAACAGGCCTTGATGTCACATGGCAGAAGAAGTGCAGAGGGTGGACGCGAGTGAGTTGTGCTGTGTAAGTGTCAGCAGGAGGAAGACATATAAATTATACCAATAATAACTCTATCGGGGATGCCCCTATTTTGCTAGTGGTCAAGTGGCATTTGCTATGTTTGACACTAAGGTTTAAAAATGGGGGGACTAATTAACCGGCCGACGTGCCTGCCTAACCGGCCGAAAAAAGCTGGGGATGTGTGGCTGGTCACGCCCGCACGTGACACTATCTCCTTGGCCCGCTGGCTTTGGGTTTTCATATGGGGTTGAAAACGGGCCTAATCTCGCGCTAGGCTGTCCTTGCACTAGGTCGGCTTCGATCCTATTGGCCACCGCCTTTTCCCTTATCGGCATTCGCGCGATATACAACCCTATTATCGTCACTATTAAAAAATATTTTACTAAATCGACAACTGCTTATTTCTCACTCAATACGCTTAGCTTGCATCTGCAAATTAGATAATTTAAATCGTGTATTTTTAGGCTTTCTCCCTATACAATTGTATGCTCTTAAACTGCCATTTAACGTACCCTCTATTGAACGCCAAATTCTCCGTGGAGGATACCCCCTGTCTTTAGTAGTGGGTCTGCCGTTTGTATAGGAGTCTTCCGTGGAGGGTACTACCCTCCTCGTCGCAGCTATATTAGGTGGCGATGTTGCCACTTGCCACCTAGGCTGCTTAGGTGACGTTGTTATCTAGAACGTTCGACACCATCGCTCTAATCCTTAGTAATGTGACAGTGATATTATTGCACAGTCTGTCCAACTCATTGCCGTCGGCAGGGGGCGGTTGTGGCAAGGCCTTCATCTGGTGGCGTTAACATTCGACCAATTCGCACACGAGTTGAGCACAGGCCAGGCCAATTAGCTAATCAGATGAGGTTTTATACTTTCTTTCTGACTGAGTAAAACGCCCTTCGGGCTGAATTATGCATATTCCTTAGACGGCCTACCCTCGCGCCCACCAAGCTAACATAATTATTAACCATAACCAAATTCCAAGCCCTGGCGAGCGTGGCACTAGGAGACGTCCTGCCGTGCTTATATGTACGGCAGAAATAGAACCAGCAAGCGACCCCTTGCTCCTCCGGCAGGCCTTGAAGGACGAGGCAGCTACTTGCTGGAGATTCGATGACAGCTTTTGATAGTAGATTTCCGGAATTTCGCACCACTCGTAGCATCCATTAGCAAGCCTAACGGGGCTAGGCGCGCAGCATTCAGCGAAGGCGTGACTCGAGTTATATCCAGAGACGATAAAATAGCTAATATTTGCGGGAATGTCTAAGATCTCGAGGTCGGGGAGGGTGCCTATAGGAGTGCAATTCGGGCGTGACATAGTCGAGGGCAAATATGAGACAAAGTGGCGAAGATCTGAGTAAAACCTCGGGCAATATTTTAGTTTAAAGCTAAGATAGCGTTGTTTTTAGAGTTTTCTTGTTTCTTTAAAGGAGAAAAATTAGCAGTCTCGTAGGCTTATAGCGTTATAGCTAATATTACCCCTTTTTATAGGTAAGGGGTTCTATAGGCTATATACCCAAGTCGCCCCTTATTAAGAAGATTAAAAGAAAAGGCTTATAATAATAGTCTTCCCTCCTCCTATAGCCGCGCCTTACTACGGGCGCGATATATATAGTATAGTAATTTAGGCGTAGCGTTAAGTAATATATACTAGGCTTATAATATCGTATTTACTAGCGCGGAGGCGTAGCTATAGGTATAAAGGAGGGCATAATAGGGGGGCTTAAATAATATATATATATATAACTTATCTGTCCTCTTACTAGCTAGGGGAAGGGCTCTTAGGCCTCCTTAAATAGGTGCCTAAGAGGCCGCGGTGTCTTATATGCGTAGGGGGCCGGGGTCCCTTGCATTAATATAGGTCTGCCGTGATGCGACAGCCTCAGAGCGGTGCAAGCCTTGTTTAACATTGGCAGCAGGGCCCGGAGTTGGTGTAGCGCCCTTGACCTTGGCGGATAAGACAGCATCTATCTCCTTGGGGCCGGTGGCAAGGGCGGTGCCTAAGGTGTTGCAAGCCAAGCTGGTGTTCTTGGTTTGGGTCCGAGTATGCGCAGTTGCGATTGAATCGGTAGTGTCGGTCGAAATGGAGGCACTCCAAAGCCCTGTCGCCGGCCTCTTGCCCTCTGGTGCAGGTGATGCCTCAACACAAGTACCGCCCCCTCAGATGGCTTTCTTGGCGGCGGCCCAGGCCGTGGCAGGCGAGTTGACGTTGTCCGCGGTGAAGAAAAGTCGGCACTCGGCAGATTGATAATCGAATTGAAGGAAAAGATTGCCGTTGTCCATATAGTATTTATTTTGAAAGTTAACCGATCTTGCCAAGCCGAATGAAGCGTCAAACCCGGGGAGCTTTGTCTTGGCGAGCTCCCTATCAGCATCGGTGAACCAGTCACCGGTAAGGTTAGTGGTAGTGTGGTTAGTGGCTTCCGTAGAAACCACCTCGCGTGCCAACTCTGCAAGTGCAGAAAACTGGACGACATTTCCGCCTCGAACACCCCTAATTCCTTGTATGGGTCCGAGCTGCGGGCGACCGCCGAAAACCACGGTTCGAACCTTGGCAATATGGCTCAACAGATCGACAAAGGCAGCACAAGATAAATGGCAATAGCCGTCGGTGATAATAAGTACATCTTCAGGCCCATACCCAAGCGTCTTGTTAATGTCACCGAGAGCGGCTCCATGTCCGCGAATCGGCCTCTCTGCGGTCGACTCTTTGGTAAAGTTGACTGTGTGGAGAGCGGTAAGTTTCGTCCCAGAAATCTCTTCCTCCCCAAGGAACTCGGCCAGAGACGAGAAGCCTCGTTGCCGATCTGGTCTTAAGAAATCTTGGTAATTCAAAGACACATTCGTATTTGAATCGTTGGCCGAAGGTGATTCTAGAAATTTGGCCATGATTGCAGTGCTATCGCTCCTTCGAATGCGTAGCGCATCGTAGGGAAATGGATCTGGGAACAAGAGGGAGAAGTTATTAAAGTAGCGATTTTGTTCGCCGCCATTATTGCCAGAGACGTCAACGATGAGCTTGCTTCGGCCGGAGGCTTTTGCCTGAGTAATGATTTCGGTGGCCTTCTTTGCAACAGTTGCCGAGTTGTTTGATCTTCCAAATGTAGGAATTCGCATGACGACTGTTTCAGAATCTAAATCAAACCCTAAGATCTGGTTAAGGTCGTCGCGAATCCGTGGCTCAGGATAGCCCTCAGGACCTGTTTGGAACGGCCCTTCATCGTCTGAGTCAGCGTTTAGGCTCGCTAGGAACGACGGAGAGCCGCATGTAGCATCGAAAACATGCCGTGAAGTGGTAAAAGCAGTCGAGGAAATATTGAGGCTAAGGCTCGCCACTGTGTCAAACACCTTAACTGAGCCGTCACGTAGTGCAATGGTTGTTTGGTTCGCTCCCGGCCACAAGGATGTCACTGCCAAGCCAGAGGGTCTTCCTGCCTTATTCATCATTAAAGAGTTCCACCGAGCGTCTGGATCTTGCTCCACGCTCGCAGCACTAGCTGTTTCAACATATTGCATTGCACCTTGCGCGTTGATGCTAGCAATGGGAGAAGCGTTGACACTGCCTCGTGAGCTGCTGATGTCGCTATAAAGGTAGAGGTCGGGCAGATCTAGCCCGTTTTTAGAGACGGATACCAAGTGGGCGCCATGTTGAGAGGAGTAGAAGAGCCCTAGTGAACAAGGTTTGTAATCGAAATGACTGTCGTGAGCGGAGGTGAAGAGCCGCTGGAGGTCGAGATCGAACTTATATTAGCTGCTGTAATCCTTCTCGCCGATCCTTTCAAGGCCGCCAACAATGTCTACTGCTCTGGACATATATGTTTTTGGCGGATTCTTTAGGAGCTCTAGGCTCGATCGGAACTCGACGTACTTCCTGAGCTCCCGGATGGTTTTGTTGGCGAAGTCGCGGTCATAAGGAAAAGACAAGAGACAGTCTTGGGCTAGCTGGCCAGGTCTAACTGCTTGCGAGGTCTGATTCCCTAACTGGCCGGCAACATAATCGAAATATTCGCCGACGAGACCGCAAGGATCCAAGCTGGTGCCGTTTGTACTCTGGCGGCGGTGAGCCAGAGCGAGAGCCGGGAGCGCATACTGAGCGAGCGTGACAAGAATTCGCATGGTGAGTATATAAGTTTAGTACAAGTGCCGAGTGAATAAGACAGTCTGCATGCTCTGAAAATTGCTGTAAACTTGGTGCTCTGAAAATGGCTGTAAACTTGGTACTCTTTCGAGGCTTTTAAGTTGCAATCATAGCTTCGGACTCTAGGAGCGCATCATTGGCGACGGTGTGCGGGTCCCTCGAGGATGCCATGGCTTCTTAGGCACATGTGATCTTTTGCGAGGCTCAGAGTGACCTCACTGCCACTGCTGCGCCGTACGAAGGATTGGAAGATTGTTATAATACGGCGAGGACTTATAATATATACTAAATATCACCCTAGCCAGGCCATCCCCTTCCAGGCCATAGAGGCGTAGGTCGGTGCGTTGACCGTCTTGTCTCGTCAGTGGCGGTTGTTGACGTTCTTGCCGGCGCGTGTGGAGTGTGGGGGCTGTTGAGCGCGTCTTCCTAGTAGCTGAGGAAGCCGCGTGAAAAGTCCTTGGCGAAGTTGAGCGCAGGGCCCGAGGGTAGGCAGCCGTCTGGTCGAAGGCGGTGTAGAGTGCGCGAAAGACGGTCAGCTTTGCCTGCTGCGCTTCCATCAAGGCAGAGATGAGTCTCTCTGCCGACCGTTACTGCTAGGTCTTAAGCCTCGGGCAGGTCGTCTAGTTCATGGGTCTCGGGTTTGTCTGCTGCGTCTCCCACTATAGTATCTAGCTAGTCGGTGTTAGTGTCGGTGCTATGGCTACATGTGGAGCCGAATAGAGAGTCGTTGGGTTGCTGTGCTCATCGTCGCAACTGCAATTCGGCAAGGCCGTCGCGTGGGGCCTGCCGGAGGAGCGCTTCTCTAGCTGCGGTCGGGGGAGTCATCGGCTCCTGTTTCGAGGGCGTTAGTCGCGCCTCGTCCGCGGGGTTGGGTGCCATTGCCGCCCCTTTCCTGGAGCCATGCCCGTTGCTGTATATCGCGTGGCTTACTGCGTAACGGCAGATCTATGCCACACACGGGCGAGGCGGTTTGTGACTCGATGAGGCATTAAAGCTGGAGGACTAGGCGGTTCTGCTTGCGGGGCGGAGAATCCATACACACCGAGGTGACAAGAATTCAAGAAGTAAGGCGGAGTGGAGACGTGTATGCAGCGTGCGACAATATATAATATACCTTGATCCGGCGTAGCAGCGGCGCAGCAGTGGCAGTGATCCGGCATTTCAGAAGTTGTGATAAAAAGCTGTGATATACGTGATATAATAATTAAAAACATAATAACTAAAACAAATACCCGTGAGGCACCTAGGGACGACCGGTGGTAATCCTTCGTGCAGTGCGCTGGAACTTCTAGCGGCTTTTAGTCTTCCTAGCTCTGCCTAATCCCGAATTACAGGCTTGCCTCATCCCTTGACTTGTACTCCAGCTCCAATAAAGGGAACAAGGAGGTGTTTGACTATAGCATTTTTGGCTTAAGCTTAATTTAAGTGCAGCGTTTGGCTATAAAGACTCATTTAATGAGGGCGACGGGGCCTATATCAATAGATCCACTAATGATCTTATAAGATCAGCTTAGTCCTGCCCCGGCCATGCTCCCCGCCCATAAGACATATATATATTTCTATATGTAATATTAGATTATATTTCGTTTCGGGCGGGCAACATAAGCAGATGCTCCGCCGTTGAAGGCCCGTAACCGGGGCGCCCGAAGGTCCAGAATGCCAGCAACAGCAGCCCTTTCCTCGTCAAGGTCAGGTGAACAGCGGCACTCATGCATCTGCAGCGGTCAAACTTGATGGGAAAGGCAAAGGAAGCCCAGGCCGACGAGTCAGGCGATACATGGAGCATTGCAACGGCTTTGGAGGCTTCGGAGACGGATCCCTGGTACTTTAGGTGTAATATTACCGTCGGTCCTGTCGCCAACGCGGGTCATCAAGGAGCACAAGCTGGGCACCAGCCTCTCGCGCCTAGCCGCTCCCGCCATCGCGCTCCGAGGCGACGTCGATGATGACGCCGAGCAGATGCAGTTCCAGAGCTATCCCGCCGTGCTATTTTTCCGATTCGGCCTACAGGGCGACTTAGAACAATTTGCATTGGGCGTCATTGCTATAACAGCCAGGTCAAACTCCTGTGTCTATATACCCGGGGCGCGTGCCTATCAGGGGCATCTCGCTAGAGATACTCGGCTGGAACAAGATACACTACATCCTGGGCCTCACCGTGGGCTTCCAGCTATTTCTCGCTGTGGTCTCGGTCCTCGTTGCCAACAGGATCCAGGTGCGCCACGGCAGCCATCTGGCAATGGCGACGCTCCTGCGGCCGGTGCTGCGAGGCGTATGCGACGGCGCCAGCGCGGCCAATGGCAGGGAGGTTGGCGCCATGCTCGGGCCCGATGCAATGCCATCGTACGTCCCGGCTTAACTAAAAGATATATTATAACCCTTGATTAGGATTATAGTTAATTATGGTCTCTTGCATACTTAAGGTTATAAAATCTAAGGATAGCTATAGGTTTATTATGCCTATATGGCGTGCTAAGTTGTAGGTTAATTAATTCTATAAGGGTGGTGACAGAATACATGTCGACAGTTTCGCATGAAGCATATAAAAGTCGAAACAGAATAGGCGTTGCGTAGTTGATGAATAGCGATAAGGCCCGGGCGGCAACTACGAAATATATATCGTGGAATTTAAACGGGGAGAGACCCGTCCTATGTCCGCATCTTCACACTCGGTACGGAGCACGGAGTAATTACTTGATATACATGTCCGCTCGGGAGGGTTCCCAAGCAGTGATGTTATTGGATTGGATTGTAGCTGGATCCGAGCCTCGCTCCAGTCCAGTCTAGAACGGCGCGTCGGGGCCCTCTAGGATACCCAGAACGGATCCAGTTCCTATTTTACCCCAAGGGTAATTACCTCGTCCGTCGGAGGTGGTGCCACAGAACGTCGGTGAGCGAGGTGTCGTAACCAGCGACAAGGTGCTTGTTGGGGTACCAAATTGGACTTAGACTAAGTTATTTGTTTATCGGGTTAGACTATTGGAGCTCCAGAACCGCTGCCAATCGATCAAATCCAATCCAATTCTTCGAGAATCGGAATCCAGTCCAGCCATTTTTCTGTCTAATCCAGTCTAATCCAATTTGCCTCCAATTCAATAACATCACTGTCCCAAAGAGCGTGCCGCAATACCAAATAGGGGACCAAGTAGTTATTAGCAGCCGCCTTAGTGTGGGGCGAGCGCGCATCGGTACCAGCAGACCCCTATATAGTTTGACACTTCCCTACCGCAGAGGGATGGCCCGGAGGTTCATCGGAAAAGGGACCTTCCAGATTATCTAATCGACCAAACCGAAGACCAAGTGACTTAGTGGCGGCGGCTGGGCCGTTGTATCGCCAGAGGGTTGTGAAACTGTAGTCCCAGTTGTCCATTATAGGCGGCGGCGACATGCCTGGAATGCAAAACGTGCTGTGAAAGGGAGAAGAGTTTGAGGAGGCTAGCTACAAGCCCCTTCCAGCGAGGCTGCGTATTGTAGGCGTTCACTTTTGCACCCACTTCTAACTTAACTTAATTCGTAGTCCGTAGCTGTCATGTCACTATGGGGTGACCCTAGCCTGCGGGCTACAGCCTCGCCGGAGACCTAGGCATATCATATATGTAGGCACGCCCCTTCTACCAGGGAAGAGGCCAGGTAGAGCTACTCTCGCACAGTTTTCCCTCTTAATGCTGTGCACTTGGGGGCTGGGGTCACTGCATAGTTACTACGCAGACCCTTGCCACGTAAATGCCTATAACATGATTGTTCCTAAGAAGACGTTTAAGGAGTATAACTCGGGTATAGGAACCTCGTTTAAACCTTACTTAAACCTATATTACTAGTTATACTAAACTACTAGAAGTATTCTCTATTAGTTTTATCTATTATAATAGTACCGGTATATACTACTTTAATGCCCTACTAGTTTAAAATATTATATATATATAAATACGATTATATTAAGGAGAGTAAGTATAAGAGGCTATAAGTATACCTAGTAGACCTAACAGTTTATATATAGGGAAGCCTGCCTAACTAATATAACTCCTTTAGCCTAAGGATATTATATAGGCTTAACTTAGGTATAGGAATATCTTAATACCCTCTTTTAGCTAGCTATATATAGTTACTATACTTATATAAGCCCCTCTCTTATCCTAATAAATAGACTAAGATATATATTACTAAATTTACCTTTTTATACCCCTATTTCTTTTACTATACTCTTAAGCCCCTACTTAAGAGTTATAAGCCCGGTCTATATAACTAGATTATTTTTTACTTATTAATATTACCTTTAAAGCTATTTACGAGCTATTAACGCTATTATAATACTTAAATTATAGTATTAAAGTAAAGAACCTAGCTATATTAAAAGGCACTACTAGAAATATATAAATTATATATCCCTTAAAAAAGGATATTACTTATTAAGCTAGAACCCTTAATTTTCCTAAGATATTTTTAAAGGAAGTAAGGGGGAATAATTATATTATATAAGAGCTTTTACCTTATATAGGCCTAGACTAGGGTCTAGGCTAAGTCTATATATAAGCGGCCTCCGCGCCTATATAGGCTAGGCCCGTACTTCTCTTCCTTTTCCCCTTTATAGATTATTAACCTTCTTTTAATAGACCGCACCTAAGCCTACGCCTTTACTTACTTTATAGTAGTATAATCTACCCTTTACTTTACCTTCTCTATATCCCTATATATAGAATAGCTATTTTTAGCTACCTTTAAAGCTAACGTTTAATTACCTAGTCTAGTTAAACCGCCTATACCGATATATATATACGTAAAATATCTATACTCTTATAGTCGTAAATTAAAGGTAAATATAATACTTAGTTCGCCTAGGCAATTAAGAGCCTCTTATAATAGCATAGCTTTATATAACTAAGAGCGGTACTACTATTATCGCGAAGCGTGGCCTGATTTCGCAGTTCTCGAAGATATCCCTTAGCAAGAGGGACCAAGGAAGCTGAAAACACCCGGTATAGAAGAAGGAGCCGAGAAGAGGTGCAGAAAGGAGGGTAGGGGCATAAGGGAAAGCATAAAGTAGCGAGAGATAAGACGGATATGCCGGAAACGGCTATAAAGGAAGGAAAAAACCGGTAAAAAGCTCGGTAGTTAAAAGGACATTAGTGGCTTCTTTAAGCAGGATCTTCTTTGTTAATTGAGATGCTAGACGGGTATAAATAGGGGCGTTAGATAGAGGAAAGAAGGACAATTAAGGCAATATAACAATCACTCCCCTACTATAATTGCTGCCCCTATAAGATTTAAATATCTCTGCCCTGCCTATCTAACCCCTTACTTCTAATTTTACCTTTATGCATTTTATATATACTTCTCGCATCTCTCTTCGCGAGAATTATAAGCCCGGGAGGAATAGTATTCCTATACCTTCCGGCTGCTATAAAAGGCACCTTTCTTATATCCCTCGTAGCTTCCTTTTACCCCTCTTACTAGAAAAGCCGATTTTTACCTAACTTTTCTACTCTTCCCCGCAATAATAACGAAATCCGACTCTACCGTCCCTACGGTCCGTAGGACGATTCTAGTAGAGCCCTAAGATTGGGATAAGTAGGTAAAGGAGCTACGGGCTCGTATAGATAGAACTATCTATAATTTAGTCTTCTCTAATAAGTAGGACCCTCTCGAGCCCCCTCTTCGTCCTAGGGCAACGGACTTTATAGAGGGAGCTACCCTCTTCTCCGAGCTAACCTCTGCATAACAGAGAGCTTTTTCTGCTACCTTAGGCGACTACGAGAGTCACCGAAAGGAATACCTTTACGAGACGAAGTTACTAACGGCTGCTCGTACGGCGATAACGGAATCCGTTAGTGCCGTAAAGCTCTTCGAGAGGAAGAGACTCCTAGGCAGTAGCTTTTAAAGCTCGAGACCTTAATAGCTCCCTCGAGAGGTTATATAACTAACCGTATTAGGAAGACCTATACGGCCTACCTAGGAGCCTTTTCTGCTAGGAACCTACTAGCTTCTTCGTAGCTAGCTAAGTAGGAAGAGATCCTCGAGGAAGCTAACTAATACTTCCTTATAGAAGCTCTTTCTAGCTAGTAGCTACGGGATATATCTCTGCTAATAAAGCCTATTAGTAACGGTTACTCGACTATCTTTCGAGAGGCTAGCCGGGAACTAGACGAAGAGGCTGCTAGAGTATAATAGTAAGTAGTCTTATTCCTTCGTAGCTAGCACTCGACCTAGACGGCTCGACCTGCAGCTGCTGCAGCCCTTATTGCTGCGGCCCCCGCTGCTGCTGCTGCGGCTGTTGCTCCTTCGGCTCCTCCTCCCTCGAGAGCCTTAACCCCGTCTTTAATAGCTGCCCTAGTCCTGGCCCCGGCTTCGCCTTTTACACCGGGCCCGGTCCCGTCTATTAGACCGGCCCGACTAGTCCCCTAATAGACCTTTTAGTCCGTTAGTCGAAAAATCAGGGAACTAGTCGAAATCGAACCTCTTCGTTAATATTAGCAATAAGGGGTAAAAAGGGGGGGTTTTTAAGCAGACCTTCTAGACCGGGACGAGGATTCCTCGAAGAAACGAACGAGGAGGAATCGACCTACCTACTAAGTATATAAAAAGCCCTATTAGCTAGAGGACTGCTAGCAGGTCTTCGAGGAAAACCGACCTAAAGGAGTTAACCCTTTAAAGAGGCTATAAGAAATAGTATAATAGTCTCTTAAGGAGGACCCCTCGTTATAGAAGAAGATAGACGAGATTCGGGTTGCTAAGAAATAGTAACTAACGCCGCTACCGCAAATTCGAGGAAAAATCGTTAGTATAGTAAATCCGGCATTCGTCTTCCCTATAGATTAGTAAGACCACCCGTTAGGACCCTCCGACTATCCCCTACGAAAGTTAGCTATCCTCGACTCCGGTGCTTCCCTCGATATCTATAATATACTCTTACGATTCTAGTCCTTTAAGAAGGCACGGAGGGAATACCTTATTGCCGGGGAATTAACCGTATAGATAGAGGGATACGGAAGGGTAAATTTCACGATAAAATTACCTAACGGGTCTATACGAATTCTTCGACGAAAAAGGGTAGCTTTTTGCCCTCGATTTTTAACGAGCCTAATTTCCTTCCGCTTTCTTCGAGAGGAAGGAATCTTCTAGGATATAACGTCTAAGCCTACGAGGCTAGTCTAGAAGAATCAGACTATCGGGCTTATCGAGGAAAAATTCGGTTAATTTATTCTCGAATTCCGACCTATCCTTAGGAAGGAACCTCCTAAGAAGTTAGCTTTCCCTACTAGGAGGAATAGGTCTACTATAAAGGACCCTCTTCCGGCAGCCTAAGGAGACGGTCTTTTTTAGCACGCACGACTTAGTTACCCGGGCCCCCTAGCTTTATATAAGCTAGGCCTATAATAAGGCGTACGAATAAGGGGCCTAAAGACCGTCGAATGCGAATACTGCGGCTAAGGAAAGACTAAGAGACGAATTTCTAGACGGACCCTAATACGGCCGGACCAGCCGTGTAAGGAAATTTAGGTCGATTAGACCGACGTCTCTAGGGACTAGGAAAGCTTCGTTAGGGTAATGTTTTTTATAGACGCCTTTTTAGGGATAGTTTTCCCCTATTTCTTACGGACCTACCTAAGTAAGTATAACTAGTCTGCCCTTAGGGACTTCGTTAACTAGATAAAATCCTACTTCGGCTACGAGGTAAAGAAGATACGGTCTAACGGAGAGCTATTTACGAAGGATATCTTAAATTAGCTTCGAAAAAGGGGCATCTTAACCCCCTTCCGTTAGCACCGAATACCTAGGCCTAGAACGGAGGGCAGAAAGATTAGGGGTGCTATAATAGAAAGGGCCCGTATAATAAGACTTGCTATAAGGCTTCTATACGACCTTTAGAGGAAGTCGTTAAGACCGCCTATTACCTTCGGAACCGGACCCTAAGGGACCCTAGGGGACTAAGGGACTATAGGGACCTAGAGACCCTTTTTAAGACCTAAGGAATAGACTAGAAATCCCTACTCGAGCTCTTTACGAAGAAGAGGGCCTCGCTAGCCTACCTTCGTGCCTACGGCTGCAAGGCATATATAATAACTACCGATATATAGCTAAAAAGGAAGAAGAAAAGAAAGCTTAATCCTAGAGCCTTTATTGGTTACCTCGTTAGGTATAATTCTATAAATATCTTTAAGATCTAGATTCCTCTTTTACGGAAGGTTATTTTAACTAGGGATATAATTTTCGATAAATCTAGCTTCTTCGACGGAAAGAAGGATTAATAGCCCCTCTTACTCTTATAACGTTAGCTAATTTAGAAGATCTAAATCCCCCCTTCCTAATAGTCTTAAGAAGAGGTCTTAGACGAGGAAACGGAAGAAGAAACCGACGTCGAAGTAGTCGAGGATAACGCCGACTTTAAAGAAAAAGAGGAAGCTACTAGATTAGATGATCTAGACGAAGAAGGAGACTATAGGAAAGTGGTAGAGCTAGAATACGCATGCCTACCTACGCCTCCTCTTACGGAAGAAGAAGATCTAGAAGCAGCTTTCTTAGTTAGTCTTCCCGTCTCGACCCCTAAGGGGGTAGGAAAGGCACCTTTCTCGAAGGATTATCCGGCTGCCTTTTTATCCCTACTTCGAGAAGCAAAGGAAGGTATAGGGCCCGATACGAAAGAAGACTAACCTTTCCCTTATTTCGATCGTTTTTCCGACTTCTACCTAACGCTAATAGAAGACGGTTCCTATAGAGCGTTTATAGCAGGCCGGCTTTTAAGCTAGTATTAGCAAGGAAGGTATATAAAAGAGACCTCCCGGACCTACTAGCAAACTAGAAGCAGCTAGAAAAACACCCCTTTAGAGACTAGTTTTTCTAGGCCTAGAAAGACTACCTAGCCTTATATAAAGAGATAGGGTCTTTCGAAGAAGTCCTTAAGGAAAAGGCAAGAGGAAAACAGGTCCTTAGCTATAAGTAGGTCTTTATCTATAAGACTAATAAACACGGCTTCCTTTAAAAGTGCAAAGCCCGGCTAGTTGTCTACGGGAACTAGTAGGAAAAAGGGGATCTTCCTACTAGGGCAACTACCCTAGCAGGGATGTCTTTTCGGACCCTTATAGCTATAGCAGCAGAATTCGACCTCGAACTCGATTAGATAGATATAGTTAACGCCTTTATTAACTGCCTACTCGAGGAAGAAGAAGTTATCTATATGCGCCCTCTACTAAGCTTCTAATAGCTAGGAAAGGTTCTATAGCTTAGGAAAGCTCTATACGGACTACGAAGATCACCCCTTCTTTAGTAATAGCATTTAATAGGTTCCCTCGAAGCCCTAGGCTTTAAGAAAGTCCCTTAGGAACTGTGTATAATATAGAAGGGTAAAATCACGGTCTTCTTCTACGTCGATAATATTATCTAGGCCTACCTAAAAGAGGAAGAAGCTGCTGCTAAGGAGGCTATACGAGGCCTACAATAAAGGTATAAGATAACTAGGCTAGGGGAGCTAAAGTGGTTCCTAGGGATACGAATCCTTCGGAATAGGTCCTAACGGACTATCTAGCTTACCTAGGACGCCTATCTCGATAAGGTCGCTTATAAATTCCTCCCTAATTCCCTCGATAAGAAGCTTCCCTCTACGCCTATATTAGATAAAGAGCTTTTACTTAATCCGTCCTTTTAAGCTAGGGAGCAAGAGAAACACTAATATTAATAGAAGGTAGGCTCCCTGCTTTTTTTAGCTATTTCTACTAGACTGGATATCTCTTTTACGGTCTCCCGGCTAGCTAGGCATAACTAGAATCCTAGCCCTAGGCATTAAGAAGCAGTAGATAGAGCTATCCTTTATCTTTATTTAACGAGATTATATAGTCTGCGCCTAGGAGGGCAGGAAAGGAAGAAATTAGCTGCCGAAATCTTCCTCTATTTAAGCGATTCGTCCTTTATAGACAATTCCTTAGATAGAAAGAGCTTATAGGGGTATATTATATCCCTTTTTAGAGGAACTATTGCTTAGAGAGCTTCGAAGTAGGCTACCGTTATAACTTCTAGTACGGAGGCAGAGCTACTAGCTCTTTTAGAAGCGTTAAAAGAAGCGATTTTCCTTAGCCGGCTATTAATATCTCTACGACTATAAATTCCGACCCTATTAGCTATAGAATGCGATAACACGCAGACTATACGAATTCTTACGGAAAATAGTAAGTTATCGACCTAGCTACGGTATATCGATATCTACTAGTATTAGTTACGCTAAGAGGTCTAAAGGGGACTTATTTCCGTCTATTAGGTTCTAACGGTATTAATAAAAGCCGACGGTCTTACGAAGCCCCTACCGAAGTAGAAGCTAGCTATCTTCTTATAGTAAATTAGGCTAGAAGACGTTCGAGAGAAGCTATCCTTAGAGGCCCGCCTTAAGAGTCTACGAGAGGAGCTAATAGCCCGTATAAGAAGGTAACGTCTATAGCTAAAGAAAAGGAAGAGGTTTTTCCCTTTAGAGGGCCCCCTATTTTAATTAGGTTTTTCCCTTCTAAGGCCCCTTTCTTATAGGACTTTCCCTCTTTAGGCCCCTTTTCCTTAAGTAGGTCTAAAGAGCCTAGGGACCGAAAGGGCCCCTGCTCCTCGAGTAAAGGGAGAAGTGCAGAGCTAAGAACCTCCTCTATACGCTTACTAGCCCAAAGCCGTATTAGCTATGCCCTTACTATAAGGGCAGGCCATAGCTAAGGGGTATGTCGAAGCGGCCTAATTCGTAGTTCTCGAAGATATCCCTTAGTAAGAGGGACTAAGGAAGCTAAAAACACCCGGTATAGAAGAAGGAGCCGAGAAGAGGTATAGAAAGGAGGGTAGGGGCATAAGGGAAAGCATAAAGTAGCGAGAGATAAGACGGATATACCGGAAACGGCTATAAAGGAAGGAAAAAACCGGCAAAAAGCTCGGTAGTTAAAAGGACATTAGTAGCTTCTTTAAGCAGGATCTTCTTTGTTAATTAAGATGCTAGACGGGTATAAATAGGGGCGTTAGATAGAGGAAAGAAGGACAATTAAGGCAATATAACAATCACTCCCCTACTATAATTGCTGCCCCCGTAAGATTTAGATATCTCTGCCCTGCCTATCCGACCCCTTACTTTTAATTTTACCTTTATGCATTTTATATGCACTTCTCGTATCTCTCTTCGCGAGAACTATACCTTAGTAGGTTTAACGGCTCCTCTATAGAGCTTAAGCTATAGCTACTTTATATAAAAGCGAAGCTCTATACTAATAGCGCTATAATAAGGGATATCCGCGCTTAATTTAACTATCTTTACGCGAGCCTATCCCTATACCTATAAAAGTATCTCTTACTATTTATATATACTAGTATAAACGGACTAGCTAATCTCCTTATAAAGCTCTATACTAATTACGGCGAACCTAATATAGCTAAGTTAGTAGGCTAGGAGCTTATAACGCTTTATTAAAAGTAAAGTAAAGCTATTCTAGCTTACCTTATATAGTTTAAAGAGGTACTTTATTAAGTAAGTAAATATAGCTAGCTTAATATAGTAAAGTATAATTACCTTATTATAAGCTTAAATATAGATTAGTATACCTATCTAAGCGAAAGGTCTATACTACTAAATATATATACCGATCTTATTTACCTTCTTCGCGAGCTTAATAGTAATAAGTTTCTTTTTTCGTCTTCTTTTATAATATAAAAATAGGATAATACTAGTAATACTATATCTCTATCTCTGCCTTAAGGAGTAAGGCTAGAAAGAGGAAGCGATAGGAGGGTCGCTATATAGGCTACGGTAGTAAATCCTATTACTTTCTAAAGTGCCCGCGCTAAGAAGCGCGGGTAAACGTACTCTAAGTAGTAGAGGGGCATATATACTAGGACGGAAAGGAGGTTAGGTTCGACGATAGCGACTCTAATAATAAGTAATCTTAGTAATACCTTTATAGGCTTTATCGGCGTTCCCTCGCTTATAGTAGTAGCTACTATATAAATAGAACGTATACTTATAGCGACCGAAAAGGCGGCTAAGATATAGGAAGGCCGCTAATATAATATAACTATAGTAAAAAGGAGTACCTATATAGCCCTATATAAGAGAGAGCGGAGCTTTATATACTAGAGTACCGTCCCTTATATTACGGTACTAAGAGCTACTACTATACGCTAATATAAAGGGGGCGGGATACTATAAGCTTATTAAAGCTAGCTACGCGCCGTTTTATATACCTTTACTCCCTAGCTATAAGTATTAAAGCCTAACTCCTAGGGCGCGGCCCCTACTAATAATATAGTCTATCTAAGAAGCTTACTTAGGAGGGTATTATATATTATTTACGTATATTTTTTCCGCGACTAAGCGTATATAGTCTACGTAAGGATTCCGTTCCCTTAAATATAGTATTAAGTATTATTTAAAAGCGCGCCTCTTTAAAAGCTAGGTAAGCGTATAATATAAAGGCTTTTACCCTATATAGGCCTAGACTAAGGTCTAGGCTAAGTTTATATATAAGCGGCCTCTACGCTTATATAGGCTAGGCCTATACTTTTCTTTCTTTTCCCCTTTATAAATTATTAACCTTTTTTTAATAGACCGTACCTAAGCCTATGCCTTTACTTACTTTATAATATATTATAAGACTAAAAGAAAGCCTTAATTAGACCTTATAGATTAAGGGGATTAAGTTATAGGCCTAGACTTATAAGATTTAGGAATATACTAACTTAGATAGTATAAAGGAGCTTAAATAGTATTAATAGCTAGACTAAGAGTAATTTATTATTAATCTTAAAGGGAGACCTTCTTAATAAGAAGATAAAGCTAAGGCTATATTTATTATAAAGCGAATAGGCTATAATAAATAATACTAGGATATAAAAAACTTTTTTTATAACCTTAAAAAAGGTTCTAGCTATAATTTAATCGCTATAAGGTTTAGTAAAAAGCCTTAATTATACTTAAAGAATTAATTAAGAAAACAATTAATAAAAGGCTTTAAAGGGTAACCCTAATATAAAATAGCTTAAGAGAGAAAATTAAGGAATTAAAAAAATAAATCTTATTATTATAAGCTATACCTATAAAGGGCTAAGGTTATATTATAGCGACTATATTAAAGTTAAGCTAAAGTAAACCTATATATTAGTAGAGCTCGACCTAAACTTAGGCTAAATAGTACTTAAATATAAGTTAAGCTAGGGACTAAAGAAGATAAATAACTAATATAACTAAGATAGAGTTTTCCTCCATTCTCCTTAGCTTTAGATAAATAATTATTCGGCCTTATACTACTACGCTAAGTATACGCTAGCCCTTAATACTTACTTTTAAGGGTAAAGAAGAAAAAGCTAATTTATAAGAGATATATAAGCTTTATTAATAAATAAAAATATAAAACTAGAAAGCTTAAGCGGAATAGCTCGACTAAATTATTATAGATTTATAAGACCTTAAGGTCGATATACTTAACGATAAAAGAATTAAATAGGATTTTCTTATAGTAGTAAATAAGTAGGACTTATATTAGTCTATAATAATAAAGGCTCTTAACCTTTATAATAAAAGATATAGTAAAGATTAACTTTCTTTAAGAAACTTAATTACTAACTTTAAATAAGAATATACTTATAAAAGAAGTTATAACTACTTATAAAAAAAGGAAGCGCTAATTAAATCTCTAGGAAAGTAGATACCTAAGCTAAGTATATTAGCTATAAGTAGTATGTTAAGAGCTTAATAGTTTAATAGGAAATTTACTATTTATTATAGGTAGTATATAATAAGAAACCCTTATTAAGCTAGAAATATAGTAATTTAGCTAAATAAAATATTAAAAAACGGCTAAAGGACTATTTAAATAAGAAAATAAAATGCCTAGCTTAGACCCTTAATTTATATATTAAAGGAAGAGAACTAATAAATACTATTATTAGTAATTATAAGCTAAGGAAGACTATTAATATAGTTACTTTATCTAAAGTAAATATAGCTATTAAGGGAACGCTATAACTTACTAATAAATTAATCTATAACTTAAGGGCCGATATTAGCCTCTTTAATAACCTAGGATAGTTTTAAGAAGGAACCTTTAAGTAGGGTTTTAATAATAAAGTCTAGGTTAAAGACTAAGCCTTTAAGGTATAAAGAGTAAGAATAGTAGTTATCCCTATAATTAATAGTAAAAGGATAACTTTACTAGATACTTACTTTATTTTAGAAATACTAATAAGCGTCTTTTTAGCTAAGCTAGGGATAATAATAAGGATATTTTAAAACTAGCTCTTAGGATACTTTTATTTAAAACCTATAAAAGATATTTATACTAAACTAACTAACTTTAAAGGCTAATTTATAATAGGAATACTCCTATAATATAAAAAGCAGGTATTTATAGTTATATAAGCGCTTAAACCGCTACCTAAAAGGGTAGGTAACCTATAATATCGCTGCCTTAAGTATCTTAGTTTAAGATTACTAAAGAAGCTATTAAAAGCCTACTTAAGTACTAAGCTTTAAGGCCCTATAATATATAGCTATTAAATATATATAATAAGGAAAGCTAAGAGTAAAGTTTTAAGAAAAATACTATCTTTAAGGCCTAAAGGTCTAAGGGTATAAGTTAGCTTTAACCTTTACCTTAGCTTTAGAATAGTATATAATAAGGAAAAGAACTTTACTTTATTTATAAATATAGATATATTTATAAGGTTTTATTACTTAATAAAAGAAAAATAAGTATTAAAGATATCTTTAATAACTTTATAGTATTACTTAAGACTTAATATAAAGTTAAGATAACTATATTAATTATTAATAGGGAAAGGGCTCTTTTAATAATAAAATAAATAGATTATATAACTAATAAAGGGATATAAGTTATATAGTTAGCCCTTTTAACGCTTATATAAAATAGTTATATAAAGAGATTAAGAGTAATAGTAAAGGAAAAAGTAAGGGTTATAAGGCTTAACTTAAAGCTTTTAAAAAAGCTATAGCTAGAGATATACTATATAGCGGTATACTTACTTAATATAATACCTTTTAAATTTTATATTTATAGCTAGTAAAGCCTATATAAGTATTAATAGACTTAATAAAAAGAAAATAATCTACTATATTTATTATAAAGCGTAGCTTAATATTATAGTACTTAGAGATATCCTTTAGTAAGAGGGACTAAGGAAGCTAAAAATACTTAGTATAAAAGAAGAAAGAAAGAGCTAAAATAAGGTATAGAAAGGAAGGTAAGGGTATAAGGGGAAGTAAAAGTAGCGATAGCTTTTTATAAAGGTAGTAAGAGATAAGATAGATATACTAGCAACGGCTAGAAAGGAGGGGAAAAACTAGTAAAAAGCTTAGTAGTTAAAAGGATATTAATAGCTTCTTTAAGTAAGATCTTCTTTATTAATTAAGATATTAAATAAGTATAAAGAAAGGCGTTAGATAAAGGAAAAAAGGAGAATTAAAGTAATATAATAATTACTCCCTTACTAAAATTACTACCCCTATAAGTATTAAATATCTCTATACTACCTATCCGACCCCTTACTTTTACTCTTACCTTTATATATTTTATATATAGTTCTTATATCTCTCTTTATAAGAGTTATAAGCCTAGGATAAATAGAATTCCTATACCTTCTAGCTACTATAAAAAGGCACCTTTCTTATATCCTTTTACCCTTCTTACTAAAAAAGCCGATTTTTAACTAACTTTTCTACCCTTCCTTATAATAATATCGAAAAACGACTCCTTTAATATCCCTATAGTCTATAAGACGATTCTTATAGAGCCCTAAGATTAAGATAAGTAGGTAAAGGAGCTACGGGCTTATATAGATAGAACTATCTATAATTTAGTCTTCTTTAGTAAGTAGGACCCTCTTAAGCCCCCTCTTTATCCTAAGGTAATAGAATTTATAAAGGGAGCTTCCCTCTTCTTTAAGCTAACCTTTATATAGTAGAGAGCTTTTTCTACTACCTTAGGTAACTATAAGAGTTATTATAGGGAATACCTTTATAAGATAAAGCTACTAACTACTACTTATATACTAAGAATAAAATCTATTAGTGCTATAAAGCTAATCTCTCTTTAAAAGGAAGAGACTTTAAAGTAATAGATTTTAAAGCTTAAGACCTTAATAGCTCCCTTAAGGGGATATATAACTAACCGTATTAAGAAGACCTATATAGCCTACTTAGGAGCTTTTTCTACTAAGAATCTACTAGCTTCTTTATAGCTAGCTAAGTAAGAAGAGATCCTTAAGGAAGCTAACTAATACTTCCTAATAAAAGCTCTTTCTAGCTAGTAGCTATAGGATATATCTCTACTAATAAAGCCTATTAGTAATAGTTACTTAACTATCTTTTAAGAAGCTAGCTAGGAACTAAATAAAGAAGCTACTAGAGTATAATAGTAAGTAGTCTTATTCCTTTATAGCTAGCACTTAACCTAGACGGTTCGACTTATAGCCTTTATTACTATAGCCCTTACTACTACTACTATAACTATTACTTCTTTAGCTCTTCCTCCCTCGATAGCCTTAACCCTATCTTTAATAGCTGCCTTAGTCCTAGCCCTAGCTCCGCCTTCTACTCTAGGCCCGGTCCCGTTAGTTAAATAGGCCCGACTAGTACCCTAATAGACCTTTTAGTCCGTTAGTCGAAAAATTAAAGAACTAGTCGAAATCGAACCTCTTTATTAAAATTAGTAATAAGGGGTAAAAAGGGGGGTTTTTAAGCAAACCTTCTAAAAAGGGATAAGGACTCCTTAAAGAGATAATAAATAAAAAGTAATCGACCTACCTACTTATAAGGAACGGTGTTCCTACTATAAATAAAGTAGCTATAATATTCTCTCCCGATTATATAAGCTAATAAGTAGTATATTAATTATAGATAAAATCTTATCCTATAGAGTAAGAATCGCTCGTTATTTTATATGTTATTATGCATTAAACGGGTTGCCGGGTATCGTATAATCGGGAATCGAAGGAACAGAGCTAGCTTGGAATGCTAGCTAAGACCTCTTAAGAACACCGGCACGACCAACCTCCTCTAAACACGAATATCAGTGGAACCAAGACACTTCTAGATTCACTCGAGATATCACGGAATTCCCTAGTCTTAGGGCTATACGGCAGCCTAAATCTAGTCCCGAAAGGTTCTTCCGTTCAGCTATAATTATCTATATAAGACAGCATGTCCGCTAGTAGATAGATAGAGAATCATTAACTTTAACACCTCTTCTATATACTAATACACTACTAATAAATTCCGTTGAAAATCCTACCTTATACTCCTTCTTCCCCTCTATCACGTAGTCTTACGTAATTCCTTAATTTCCTAAAATTCCGCTTTTGCTTATATACCTTTAGAGGTTATAAGCCCGGCTTACTCCTTTTAAGCCGGGAAATCAACTACTTATACCTTTGAAATTCCTTATCGAAATACCCGATTAAAATTCCTTTCGAAAATCCCCCTAACGACTTTTTCTACCTTCCTATGCTCTTAAACTCCCGCCTAGACTTCTCGATCCCTACGAACGAAATAATACCGAATTTATATAAAATAGGTAGATAGAAAGAATATAAATTCTCTAGACTTAAGGGAAATTTAAATTATACTCTTTAGACTACGAGGATAAGAGCTATCCTTACTAAGGAAAAGCTTATCGCTACCTTAGAGCAAGAAAATTATATAAAGACTGCAGAAGCTTTATCCTAGATTTTTCTTTAAGTCGAAGATGGCCCTTTAATGCAAATTAAGCATTTAATAAATGCTAAAGCTGCTTAGGATAAGCTTATAAAGCTATATAATCCGTCGAATTTCTCGTCGAATTATTTACTTATAAAGCAGCTCTTTAATCTTAGTCCCTCGGACTCTAATTTAGAGAAATACCTTTATAAGGTAAAGGAAATCTACGAGGATTTAAAATCCCGTAATATAGAAATTCTAAAAGTTATCCTTATAGCATAGATTCTTAATTGCCTTAATAAGGAATTTAGAAGCTATATTATAAATATTACGTAGAGCCTTAGGCATAATTCTACGGCGTTTACCCTCGAATCCCTAACAGCTAGTCTTTTAGACGAAGCTAGAAGAATAGAGGATATAGATAAATCTTCGGAGAAAGCCTTCCTAATATAAAGGAAGCCTTAGAAATCCCATAGAAATTCTACGGATACACTTTATTATAAGGAATGCAAAAAACCAGGGCATTTTATAGTAAATTGCTATAAATTACACCTAAATAAGGCTCCCGCTTATTAGGTATTAAATAAAGGAAAAAGGGACGATAGGACTCGAATTTCTAAGAAGAGAAAATCTTCTTCTTCTTCTTCCTCTAAGAAGAAATCCCCTTCTAATAGCATTTCTACTACTAATAAAAGAAGGAAGGCTCGAATTACCGAGCTAGAGTCCGATTCGGAAGATAGTAATAAGGTCTTAAATATAGCTTCGTAAGAAAATATAGACCTAGATATCGACCTTATAGACCTTTCTAGGGCTCCGACCCCTATATAAACGTCTAAGGATTTAGAGGTAATTTTAACCTCTATAAATACCCCTATAGTAGAAGCTAATAAAGACTCTCTTTTAGGACCTCTAGAAGCCTCGATTCCT
Organism: Hirsutella rhossiliensis; assembly: GCF_020360975.1. Classification (NCBI taxonomy): domain Eukaryota; kingdom Fungi; phylum Ascomycota; class Sordariomycetes; order Hypocreales; family Ophiocordycipitaceae; genus Hirsutella; species Hirsutella rhossiliensis. The sequence goes on along the minus strand of NW_025408678.1, from coordinate 2,081,075 downwards.
AGAATAAAGGAATTAGTCTTAAAGGTAAGAGAAGGAGGATTTCCTAGTTATAAGAATAAAAGGATCTTTAATTTTATATATAATACCGGAGCTACTAGGCATATAGTATCTAATAAGAATTTCCTTATTAACTATAAAGAAATTAAGTCTAAAGTTTACTAGGGAAAAGCTTCCTTTATATTAGTAAAAGGAAAGGGGGAAAAATAAGGCAATGCGAAATATATATTAGAGCTAAAGCAACGAATAAGGTTAATAAACATCCTTCGTATAAGTCTTATTCTTATTTAGAAAAAATAGTATTAGATATTTAGGGGCTAATTAAAGTGCCTACTTATAATAAATATTACTATTATATCTCTTTCTAGACGTAGGAACCCGATATCTAGAAATATACCTTCTTGAAAAAGGAGAAGCTCTAGATAGGTTCCTAGAAATTAAAAATAGGGTGAAAATAACCTAAAAATACTAGGATTAGAAGCATTTTCTAATAATGCTAAAGAATTTATATATAAAATAAAGCTCTATTACGAAAAAGAAGGAATTATCTTTAATTCTAGTCCTCCTAAGACGCCGGAATCTAATAGTAGAATAGAAAGAATAAATCGTACTATATTAGAAAAAGTACGAGCTCTTTTATTTACTGCTAGGCTTCCTAAATATCTATAGGGAGAAGCTGTTTTAACAGCTACCTATTTATATAATAGATCACCGTATTCTACGATAGGATTTAAAGTCCTATAGAAAGAGGATAATATAATACTACCTTCGAGACCTTAAATAAATTTAAGACCTTCGGAAGCCTTATATATTATAAGAATAAAGACCTAAAGATAAGCTAGATAATAGAGCTTTTAAGGGAATAATAGTAGGCTATTTAGAAAATGTATATAAAATCTAGGATTTTCTAAGAGAAAGATTACTATCTCTAGAGATATTACTATACTAGAAAATAAATTTATAAAAATCTAGAAATCTCTAGTAGTAATAATACCTTTGATTTTAATTCTATTCGAATAAAGATAAGCTAGAAAGCTATATCCCTATAGAGGAAGCTACTAGAGAACCTAGAGATAAAAGTCCCTCGCCCTTTATAGAAGAAGAGTCTCTAAATAACGATCCTATTCCTACTACTAGTAGAATAGTAGTAGAATTACCTAAGAAGCCGGAAGGGTTCGATTCTAACTATATCGAATACCCTAACGTTAATTTATTTCTAAACTGCGATTTTATAGAGTTAATTCTAGCTAGTATAGAAAATCAGGATCTAAAAATTCTAAAGACCTATAAACAGGCAATAAATAGCCCTAAAATAGCATTTTAGAAAGATACTATAATTAAGGAAATTATCTAGCTAATTAAATATAAAACTTAGGAATTTTCCTACCTCCTAGGGATAAGGAGGCTATAGGAGGCCGCTAGGTTTATACTATTAAGAAGGATAGTTAAAATAATATAATAAAATATAAAGCCCGTTTCGTAATATAGGGATTTAAGTAGATCTATAGCTTAGATTTCCTAGATACCTTCTCGACTACGGCTAGACCTAAATCTATTAGAATTCTACTTATTTTAGCTATTATCTACGAATTTAAAGCTTTGCAAATAGATATAATAAATGCCTTCGTATATACCGATATAAATAGCGAAGTATATATCGATCTTCCTATAGGCTATAAAGAATACGCTCTTAAAGAATATTATTTAAAATATAGATTAGCTTATAGAGCTAAAGGAATTAAATTAACTAAATTCCTAGACCTATATAAACCGGTCAAATTAAAGCAAAGCTAAAGAAAGCATTATATAGCCTAAAACAAAGTCCTAAGCTCTAGTATAATCATTTAAAAATTATACTAAATAATCTTAGATTTCTTCCTCTTTTAATAGACAAAGGAGTATTTATAAATAAGGACTATAGTATAGCCTTAGCAATTTACGTCGACGACTTTCTTATAGTAGGGCCCTCTAAATCTATAATAGAAGAAAGATTATTTAAAGAATTATCTAAATTCCTAGATTTTACTATCTTAGGAGATATAAAAGACTTCTTAGGTCTAAATATTATAATAAACCGAGAAAATAAAGAGCTATATATATCCTAAGAAAATTATACCTTAAATAAATTAAAGGAATTTAATAAAGAAGGTTTAGGAACTTGAATTTACCGCTATAGTAGGCTTTAAGCTTATAAAAGCAAAGGAATTACCTTCTAAGGAAGATATATTGCAATTTTAGAAAGAAATAGGATCTCTATTATACTTAGCCTTATTTACTAGGCTAGATATCTTATATTCTATAATTTCCTACGCTAGATTCGCGGCTAAGCCTAACTAGACGCATTTTAAGGCTTTAAATATAATTTAGAAATATTTAAATAAATTCCCTAACCTAAAGATTAAATATAATTGCAATATCCCTTTTACCTATCTATATATAAAAGGTTTTACTAACTCTAGCTAAGCGTTGGATTTAACGGACGGAAAATCCTTTTCCGGTTACTATTTTTATATATATAATAATATAATAAGCTAGGCTTGCTCTAAGCAGAAAGCTATTGCCCTTTCTACCTACGAAGCAGAGTATATTAGCCTTAAGAAGGCAAATAAAGAAGCTGTTTATTTAAACATGCTTTTTAAAAATATTACTAAGGATCTATCTATTAAGATTCCTAATACTATACCTCCTATTTTAACGGATAATACTACTGCTATTAAATTAGTAGAAAATCCGGAATTTTATAAAAGGTCTAAGTATATAAGATTAGCCTATTACTATACTAGAACTAGTATAAGAGAAGGGGAAATTAGAGTTTTTTATATTAAATTAGAAGATAATATAGCTAATATTTTTACGAAGGAATTAAGACCTAGATTACTCTATAAATTTAGAAACAGTCTATCCTTAATATAAGTTCCTAAGTAATTAAAAGGGGTTTTTAGATATTTCTTATGCTTTCTATATCTTTCCCCTACTAGGTTTTTCCTTTTTTAGGTTTCCTAGAGAAATATTTACTAGGTTTTTATCTATTAAGATTTTCCTAGTAATAATAGGTTTTACCTTATATAAGGTTATCCTATAAATAATTATTATAACTATAGATTTTTCCTACTATAGGTTTTTCTATTAGTTTATACCTAATGATTTTTTTTTTCCTAAGAAAGAATAGGTTTTTATATATCCTATTAAGGTATAAGAATGGTTTTCCTATATTAGGTTTTTACCTTATATATATACTACTATAAATAAATCAGTAAAGAGTATATAAATCTACTCTTTAAGGGAGGCTATAAGGAACGGTGTTCCTACTATAAATAAAGCAGCTATAATATACTCTCCCGATTATATAAGCCAATAAGTAGTATATTAATTATAGACAAAATCTTATCCTATAGAGCAAGAATCGCTCGTCATTTTGCATATTATTATGCATTAAACGGGTTGCCGGGTATCGTATAATCGGGAATCGAAGGAATAGAGCTAGCTTAGAATGCTAGCTAAGACCTCTTAAGAACACCGGCACGACCAACCTCCTCTAAACACGAATATTAGTAGAACTAAGACACTTCTAGATTTACTCGAGATATCACGGAATTCCCTAGTCTTAGGGCTATACGGCAGCCTAAATCTAGTCCCGAAAGGTTCTTCCGTTCAGCTACAATTGTCTATATAAGACAGCATGTCCGCTAGTAGATAGATAGAGAATCATTAACTTTAACACCTCTTCTATATACTAATACACTACTAATAAATTCTATTAAAAATCCTCCCTTATACTCCTTCTTCCCCTCTATTACGTAGCCTTACGTAATTCCTTAATTTCCTAAAATTCCGCTTTTACTTATATACCTTTAGACTACTAAGTATATAAAAAGCCCTATTAGCTAGAAGACTACTAATAGGTCTTCGAGGAAAACTAACTTAAAGGAGTTAACCTTTTAAAGAGGCTATAAGAAATAGTATAATAGTCTCTTAAGGAGGACCCCTTATTATAAAAGAAGATAGATAAGATTTAGGTTACTAAGAAATAGTAACTAATAACGCTACTACCTTTATTTAAACCGTAAATTTAAGGAAAAAGTATTAGTATAGTAAATCCGGCCTTTATATTCCTTATAGATTAATAAAGCAAAGACTAACTATTAGGACCCTCTAACTATCCCTTATAAAAATCTGCTATCCTTAACTCTAGTACTTCCCTTAATATCTATAATATACTCTTATACTTCTAGTCCTTTAAAAAAGTAAGGAGGGAATATCTTATTACTAGGGAATTAACTATATAGATAAAGGGATATAGAAGGGTGAATTTCACGATAAAATTACTTAATAGGTCTATATAAATTCTTCGATAAAAAAGGGTAGCTTTTTACCCTTAATTTTTAACGAGCTTAATTTCCTTCCGCTTTCTTTAAGAGGAAGGAATCTTTTAAGATATAACGTCTAAGCCTATAAAGCTAGTTTAGAAGAATTAGACTATAAAACTTATTAAGGAGAAATTTAGTTAATTTATTCTTAAATTCCGACTTATCTTTAAGAAGGAATCTCTTAAGAAGTTAGCTTTTCCTATTAAAAGGATAGGTTCTAAGAACCCTCTTTTAGTAAGCTAAGGAAATAGTCTTCCTTAATATATATAACTTAGTTACTTAGGCCCCCTAGCTTTATATAAGCTAGGCTTATAATAAGGCGTATAAATAAAGGGCTTAAAGACCGTTAAATATAAATACTATAGCTAAAGAAAGACTAAGAGATAAATTTCTAAATAAACCCTTTTATAGCTAGACTAGCTATATAAGGAAATTTAGGTTAACTAAACTAACGTCTCTAAGGATTAAGAAAGCTTTATTAAGGTAATGTTTTTTATAAACGCTTTTTAAGGGATAGGTTTCCTTTATTTCTTATAGACCTACTTAAGTAAGTATAACTAGTTTACTTTTTAGGACTTCGTTAACTAAATAAAATCCTACTTTAGCTATAAAGTAAAGAAGATATAGTTTAATAGAGAGCTATTTACTAAAGATATCTTAAATTAGCTTTAAAAAGGGGTATCTTACCCCTCTTATTAGTATTATATACCTAGGCCTAAAATAGAAGGGTAAAAAGATTAAGGGGTACTATAATAAAAAGGGCCTATATAATAAGACTTCTTATAAGGCTTCCCTATAACCTTTAAAGGGAAGTTATTAAGACCGCTTATTACTTTTAAAACCGGACCTTTAAGGACCCTAAGGACCCTAAGAAACTAAACTAAGGAATAAACTAAAAATCCCCTTTTAAGCTCTTTATAAAGAAAAGGGCCTTACTAGCCTACTATTATACCTATAGCTATAAGGTATACGCTATAACTACTAATATATAGCTAAATAAAAAGAAGAAAAGAAAGCTTAATCTTAGAGCTTTTATTAGTTACCTTATTAGCTATAATTCTATAAATATCTTTTAGATCTAGATTCCTCTTTTATAAAAGGTTATTTTAACTAAGGATATAATTTCTAATAAATATAGCTTCTTTAATAAAAAGAAGGATTAATAGCCCTTCTTACTCTTTTAATATTAATAAATTTAGAAAATTTAAATCCCCCCTTTTTTATAGTTTTAAGAAGAGGTCTTAGATAAGGAAATAAAAGAAGAAACTAATATTAAAGTAGTTAAAGATAATGCTAACTTTAAAGAAAAAGAAAAGGAAGCTATTAGATTAAATAATCTAAATAAAGAAAGAGACTATAAGAAAGTAGTAGAGCTAAAATACGCTTACTTTCTTATACTTCTTTTTATAGAATAAGAAGAAGATTTAAAAGTAGCTTTTTTTATTAGTCTTCCTATCTTAACCTTTAAGGGGGTAAGAAAGGCACCTCTTTCTTTCTTAAAGGATTACCTAGCTACCTTTTTATCTTTACTTTAAGAAGTAAAAGAAGGTATAGGGCCTAATATAAAAGAAGATTAACCTCTCTTTTATTTCGATTATTTTTCTAACTTTTATTTAACGCTTATAAAAGATAGTTCTTATAAAGTATTTATAGTAAGCTAGCTTTTTAAGCTACTATTAGTAAGGAAGGTATATAAAAGAGACCTCCTAGACCTACTAGTAAACTAAAAGTAGCTAGAAAAACACCCCTTTAAAGACTAGTTTTTCTAGGCCTAGAAAGACTTCCTAGCCTTATATAAAGAGATAGGGTCTTTTAAAGAGGACTTTAAAGAAAAGGTAAGAGGAAAATAGGTCCTTAGCCATAAGTAGGTCTTTATCTATAAGACTAATAAATATAGCTTCCTTTTAAAGTATAAGGCCTAAATAGTTATCTATAGGAATTAATAGGAAAAATAAGATCTACTTATTAAGGCGACTACCTTAGTAAGGATATCTTTTTAGACCTTTATAGCTATAGTAGTAGAATTCGACCTCGACCTTAATTAAATAGATATAGTTAATGCCTTTATTAACTACTTACTTAAGGAGGAAGAAGTTATCTATATATATCTTTTACTAAGCTTTTAATAGCTAGGAAAGGTTTTATAGCTTAGAAAAGCTTTATATAGATTATAGAGATTACCCTTTCTTTTATAATAGTATTTAATAGGTTCCTTAAAAGCCCTAAGCTTTAAGAAAGTCCCTTAGGAACTATATATAATATAAAAGGGTAAAATTATAGTCTTTTTCTATATCGATAATATTATCTAAGCTTACTTAAAAGAGGAAGAAGTAATAGCTAGGGAGGCTATATAAGGCCTATAATAAAGGTATAAGATAACTAAGCTAGGGAATAGCTAAAGTAGTTCCTAGGGATATAAATCCTTTAAAATAGGTCTTAATAAACTATCTAGGTTACTTAAGACGCTTATATTAATAAGGTTACTAATAAATTCCTCCTTAATTCCCTTAATAAAAAGCTTCCCTTTACGCTTATATTAAATAAAGAGCTTTTACTTAATTTATCCTTTTAAGCTAGGGAGTAATAGAAATACTAATATTAATAGAAGGTAAGCGCCTTACTTTTTTTAGCTATTTTTACTAGACCGGATATCTCTTTTATAATCTCTTAGCTAGCTAAGTATAACTAGAATCCTAGCCCTAAGTACTAAGAAGTAATAGACTAAGCTATCCTTTATCTTTATTTAATAAGATTATATAGTTTATACTTAGGAGGGTAGGAATAAAAGAAATTAGCTATTAAAATCTTCTTTTATTTAAGCGATTTATCTTTTATAGATAATTTATTAAATAGAAAGAGCTTATAAAGGTATATTATATCCCTTTTTAAAGGAACTATTACTTAAAGAGCTTTAAAGTAAGCTATTATTATAACTTTTAGTATAGAGGTAAAGCTACTAGCTCTTTTAAAAGCATTAAAAAAAGTAATTTTCCTTAGCTAGCTAGTAATATCTTTATAACTATAAATTCTAACCTTATTAGCTATAAAATATAATAATATATAGACTATATAAATTCTTATAGAAAATAGTAAGCTATTAACCTAGCTATAGTATATCGATATTTATTAGTATTAGTTACGCTAAGAGCTTTAAAGGGGACTTATTTCTATTTATTAGGTTTTAATAATATCGATAAAAGTAAACGGTCTTATAAAGCCCTTACTAAAGTAAAAGCTAGCTATTATTTTATAGTAAATTAAGCTAAAAGACGTCTATAAGAAGCTATCTTTAAAGGCCTACCTTAAGAGTTAACGAGATAATCTAATAGCCTATATAAGAAGGTAACGTTTATAGCTAAAGAAAAAGAAAGAGGTTTTCCCTTTAACGGGCCCCTTATTTTAATTAGGTATTTCCCTTTAAAAAAGGCCCTTTTTTATAGGACTTTCTTATCTTTAAGCCCTTATTCCTTAAGTAGGTCTAAAAGAGCCTAGGGACCTAAAAGGGCCCTTACTTTCCTTAAGTAAATAGATAAGTATAAAGCTAAGAACCTCTTTTATATACTTACTAAACTAAAGCTATATTAGCTATACTATTACTATAAGGGTAAGCTATAGCGAAGGGGGTATATTATAAAGTATAGCTTAATTTTATAGTTCTTAGAGATATCTATTAGTAAGAGGGACTAAGGAAGCTAAAAAAAATAGGTTTTAAGGAAGGAGCTAAAAAAGGGTATAAAGAAAAGGGTAGGGGTAAAAGGGAAAGTAAAAGTAGCGATAGCTTCTTATAAAGGTAGTAAGAGATAAGATAGATATACTAGTAACGGCTAAAAAGGAGGGGGAAAACTAGTAAAAAGCTTAGTAGTTAAAAGGATATTAATAGCTTCTTTAAGTAGGATCTTCTTTATTAATTAAGATATTAAATAGGTATTAATAAGGGCGTTAGATAAAGGATAAAAGGATAATTAAGGTAATATAATAATTACTCTCTTACTATAATTACTACCCTTATAAGAATTAAATATCTCTACTTTATTTATCTAACCCCTTACTTTTAATTTTACCTTTATATATTTTATATATACTTCTTATATCTCTCTTATAAGATATATACTACGTTTAATTATATAGTAAAAGTATAATAAAAGCAATTAAGTATATAATCTAATATAATTGAAGTTACTTTTTTTCTATTTTATTTAATAGCTCTTATTATATATATATATAATAGTACGTTTATATTACTATTTAATAGCTTACTACTTATAGATACTACTTAAATATATCTTAGTCTATATCTTAATATATTTCTAGGTAATCTTTTAATACTATATAAGAGATAATAGTAATATTTAAAGTAAAAGCTTAATAAGTAAAAACGTTTAAGTACTACCTTATCTTAACCTTATTAATTAACCTTTATATATCTACTATCTTAGCTAACTTATAATCTATTTATATAACTACTAAAACCTTTCTTATAGTATTATATACTAAATTAACTACCTTAATAATCTAAGTATATTTTAAACTTAACGCCTTACTAGTAAAATATAGCTTCCTCTTAATAGCTAGTATTATTTAAGCTAATAGTATAAAGCTATACTTATTAACGCCGAAAATAGTAAACGCGCTTACTATATCTTAGCCTTTATACTAGTTTTATAAATAAGAGTTAATATACTATAATTTAAGGAATTTTTATTACGTTATATATAGCGGCGAGGTTTAAAAGGGTAATTTTAATAATTCTTTTCCGCGCGTTATTATATATATAGTAAGCTCTTAAGCGAGCACTATCTTAGCCCTAAGTATAAGAAGTAATTATAGTCCTTACTATATTAGCGGTATTAAGACTATAAGATAGGTAAACGTAATAGTAGATAAGGAGGTTAGAGAAGGATTACTTACCTTAAAAGGAGCCTAAGTTAAGCCTCTCTTACTTATAGGTTAGTAGTTAGTTAAGCTTATAGTAAGGGGATAATTAAAATATACTATTAGCTCTTAACCTTTATCTTAATTTTCTTAGTAGGTTTATATTAAAGCCTTTTAATAGTATATATCTTATAATAGTTAAGATCTACCTTAGTTATATTTATTACCTATATAGCGCCTAAGGGTATAGTATTAATAATATAATTATAGGTTCTTTCTTTATTACTATTAATAATAACTTTTAAAGTACTATTATCTACTACCTTAATTTCTTATAAAGAGAGATATAAGAAGCTTATATAAAATATATAAAGGTAAAAGTAAAAGTAAGGGATCGGATAGGTAGGGTAGAGATATTTATTTCTTATAAAGGTAGTAATTATATTAAGGGAGTAATTATTATATTACCTTAATTATCCTTCTTTCCTTTATTTAACGCCCTTTTTTATACCTATTTAGTATCTTAATTAATAAATAAGATCCTACTTTTAGAGGCTATTAATATCCTTTTAACTACTAAGCTTTTTACTTGTTTTTCCCTTCTTTTTTAGCTATTACTAGTATATCTATCTTATCTCTTACTACTTTTATAGGAAGCTATTACTACTTTTACTTTCCCTCTTACTCCTACCCTCCTTTCTATACTTCCTTTTAGCTCCTTTTTTATTATTATTATTATTATAAAGATTATAATAGTAACCTATTTAAAGGTATCTAGAACTTTAATGTTAAATAAAAGAGAAAAACTATTATAACTACGGTCTAGTAAACCGCGGGGACTAATATATATTACGAGGTTACGTAATATAGGAAGTAAGGAATATTAGATAGACTAATAGGCTAATTAAGTTTAGAGCGATAGGTTACTCTAGCGCTTTAACGCTCTATAGCTAGGATCGTAGGATCGCTTTAGCGCTTTAGCGCTCCTAGATAATAGGATTACCTAGCGCTCTCGGCGATCTAAGGAAGCTCTTAAGATATATAAGGAAGGAATAGAATACTCCTTTAGATAGATAGCTCGATAGCTTTTAATATTATAATTATTATAATCTCTATTACGATCTTATCTTTAATTCCGATTACTTAATTACCTAGTTTTAGTTTATAGCCTATAACCTCTAACTTATTACTAATATAATATATATATTACTACTTAGACCACGCCCTATTATATCTATTAATATAAACCCCTTAATAGGTTTATCCTTTAAGAATAATACTATTAGTCGTTATATATTAAAAGCTCTTATTTAGTATATATAAGAAGGTATAAGCAATAAGCATAGAATTAGGTAATCGATAAGGTAAGCGGAAAGATCGGTCGAAGGAAAATAGGGTAGGACTTTATCTAGAATTTATAACGAGTATATAAGGGGCTAAATAATATATTAAAAGAATAGCGTTATAAAAGATATATACGAACTTACTTATTCTATCTACTACTCCTAGGGAAATCCTTTGTCTTTTATAGACTATTGCTCGCCTACTAGTAGACTAATTAGTTAGCTTTCTAGTATATTCTATAGTACTTAAAAGGCTCTATCTATAGTATATCTTCTTAACTTAGTAGGTAGTTTAATTATAGCGTAATAGTTAACGTAAGACTATAGGTTCTAGTATAAGTAGTAGATTTAACTAGAATGTTCTATACCCTACCTATTCTCGTATCGCGGATATCTTCGGAACCGCGAGGCTAAAATAGGCAATAGGGTATCCGTTCTACTCGTAATTAACTTATGCATTTTATATATATTTTTGTTTATAAGGATAGGCTTACCCTGACCCGCTTTTCCTAGAGGAAGGTATAGATATCTAGTAGAGGTCTTTATCTTTTAAGGGTTATTCCCTTAAACTATATTATAAAGCCTCTTTTTACTAGCTTATTTTATAAAGCCTCCCTATACCTATTATTTCTTTATAATAGTAAAATAGGAATATAAGGGTATATTCTTATAGTATAATACCGCGTTACTCTAAGTAATATCGTAACTATTAATATACCTATATAGTAAGCTAGATTAACTAATTCTAGAGCTACTATATCGCCTTAGGATATAATACGTAGGATTATTACCCTTCGATATAAGGTATAGTTACTTAGGAATAAAAGAGGTAATAGATAAGTTAGGGACCTTAGAGAAGTAGTTAAACTAAAATAGCTAGGACTATTCGACGGTACTTATAGTATACTTCGAGACTTTCTTACCTAACGTAAGGCCTACTACCGGTTTTACCTTACTAAACTCTCGGACCTAGTCGAAAAGGTACTTTATATAGGAAATTATTTATCTAGAACGGTACTAGCTTAGTTTAGACCTATTATAAGGGACTTTCTTAATAACTAACTAGCGCGATAAGATAATAAGATAGATAAAGTCTTTACTAGTTTCTAAGGATTTAAAGAAGCTATTATAAAGGTATTTAGAATAACTAATAAGGAATAAGAAGCTAAATAGAAACTTTAAGAACTTTAATAAAGGATCTTAGTATTAGATTATATTATAAAGTTCCGTTAAGTTACCTTAAAGCTTAATTAAGACGACGAACCTCTTATATTATAATTCTACGATAGGCTTAAAAAAGAAGTTAAGGATAAGCTCTATAAGGAAAATCGACTTAATAACCTCTTAGACTATATTACTATAGTAGTATAAATTAACGATAGATAGTATACGCGATACTAAGAAAAGAAATAAGGAAGAGGAAACTAGAACCCTTTTTATAGGAATAACTTTAACTAACGCGCTAACTATAAGAAGAAGCGCGAAACTCCTATTACCTATACTAATATAACTAACCTAAGTAAGATAGATCTAAATATAATATAGAAAAGTAAAGGAAAGTATTTTAACTATAGGAAACCTAGATATTACTTTAAAGAATATAGATAACTTTATAAGGAGAAGAAAACCTACTAGGTACTAGCCTTAAAAGGTAAGAAATACTTAAATGCTATTAATAGATAAGAACTAAAGTATAAACTCCTTAGTTAGACTATATACTACGACGACGAATATATAGTATACTTAAGCAATAAAAATAGTATAAGATAGTTCTTAAAGCTATTAAAGAAAACCCTTATAATAATATAATAAAGGGATCTTAAAATATAGAAATAAGTTAAATTCGTAGAACTAAAATACCCTTATCTTAAAGGAGTCTCTTAAGACTAAATTAGGGAGAATAGTAAACGATTCTAAGAAGATATATAAAATAAAAATCGATAATAATAATAAGTAGTTTATAAATAATATAATAAAGAAGATATAGATATAGCTTTTATACTTATAAAACTTAGATAATAACCTAACGAGGAATAATAAAGTATCGACGATATAAGCTTTAAAAAATAAGAAATACTTAGAGAAACGGAAGATAAGAACGAACTTATACTACTACCCTTATTATTAAGAGAGAATACTATAATTAAAGAATACGCTTTATACTTTAAAGAATTTAAAGAAATACTTAAAATTAGAACCTAATAAACGCCTTAAATTCTTATAGAAAACTAATAAGCTATATTAATTTAATATTAACCGGTACTATATAAAGGAGACTATACTATAGCTATTACTATACTTAATACCTTTATAGCTCTATAATAAGAATAGTAACTATAAGGAGAATTTAAAGATAATCTATAAATACTACTTACTTATAAGTACTATAAGTATATTTTATAGATATTATACGTCTACCTAGATTATATAATATACTTTTAGATAAAGGTATAATATAACGCCTTCTTAGTTAAGTTTAAGGGATAAGTACTTTCGAAACCCTACTTAAGTATAGAACTAAACTACTAGAAAATCGATTAACGCTACTTAAACGACTAAGTTATATTATTAGAACCTAATTATAGCACGCTATTAAAATACCGTAATAATTACGGTTTATTAATAAGATATCTTTTAGAAATATATAAAATCTATAAATATACTAAAATAAAGGAATAGTATAACGCTACTCGCTTTAAAGTATCTAAACTACTAATCTTTTAAAGGCTTATATAATAAGTTAAATATAATAAAGAAGATTATAATAAATATATATACCTAAGCTATAGAATTTATAAATACGAAAAGTATAAGTATAGTATAAATAATATAATAGTATACTAAAAGATTATTAGTAATACGTATAAAGGCTATAAGCTATATTTAACTAAGGAAAAATTAATATAGAAATACTATATAAAAAACAAAAAGATACTAAATAAAAACTTAACCTTTAGTATAAAAACAAATAAAATTATAAAGTATAGTATATAATTAACTACAAAGTAATATAATATAAACGATATAACGTCGAGAAATAAGAAATCTTTAATTAGCTATAAGAAATTAGTCTCTTAAGCCCTAATATAATACTATACAACGAAAATATAAAGAAACGATATTAATAATAAATTAAAGAAAAATACCTAAATAAAATAAATAAGGACTAGGTAAAAAATAAGGTATACTATTTATAAAAGGGCTATAGACTAGTAAGATATAATAAGATCTAAGGACCTTATATATAGTAACGGTAAGCTATAGCGACTAAATAGTATTAGATATCTAAATCGCGGGATATTATATATATATACTTTTAGGCTATAGCGCAATAGGTAATTATATTTTACCTAAAGTTATTAATTATTACTAACTTATATAGAGATATAAGATAGATCTATATAAACTTATAAATATCGAAAAAGAGGCCTTTAACTATAATAACGGAATTATTAATATAGAGATTAATTACCTCGATATTAATATCTAGAGCTATAATAAATAAGTTAACTTTAATATTATAAATATTAAAGAATACGACCTTATATTAAGGCTTCTATAGCTATAGGAGAGCAACCTATTAATTAACTAGAAAACTAGCTAGCTATATTAAGACGAAGATATAAGTTTCTAGGACTAGTAGATTTAAAAGAAAGTAAACTTTTATAATAATTTAGCTATTAAATAAGATAAAAGGGATAACCGTTTAAGTAAATTATTATAGGCTTTAGTAATATAAACGAAAATAGTAACCGAACTAATAGATATAAAATTAACTAATAAGACCTATATACTAACTAATATAGCTATATAACCTAGTATTTAATATAAATAAAATAAAGGATATAATATAAAGATCTAAAGAGTTATTACTACTTTAAGGAAAGACCTTAAATAAATTAATAAAGAGCTTAAGTTAAGAGAAACTAGCTCTTAAAAGAAAGAATAAAGCCTATAAAATAGAATAAAGAATATCCCCTAAGAATACCGAAAATATAATAAACTCTTTAAGGAAGAACTTAAGATAGGGTTACTTAAATAAAGCTAATAGGACTATAAAATTTATCTTAAGGATAGAATAACGCCGACGTTTTATAAGATCTATAACCTAAACGAAAAGCAACTATAAACGCTACGCGACTACCTTAATAAGAATCTATAAAAGGGATATATATAAACGTTAATATTTAAACTAAGCTAACTAGTTATATTTATTCTAAAGAAAAATAGTAAGCTATAACTAGTTATTAATTATAAACGCTTAAACGATATTATAATAAAGGACCGAATACTATTACTACTTATATTAGAACTATAAGATCGACTATATAGTAAAAAATAGTTTATAGCCCTTAACCTTAAAGGCGCCTATAACTTAATATATATAAAAAAGGGATATAAATAGATAATAGCCTTTAAAACGAAATTCGGACTATTTAAATATCTAGTAATACTATTAAGACTTATAAATATACTAGCTACCTTTTAACGGATAATTAATAATATCCTATATAAATACTTAAATATCTTTATAGTAGTATACCTAGATAATATCCTAATCTTCTTAGATACCCTAAAAGAATATAAGGAATATATCTATAAGGTACTCTATATACTTTAGAATATAAAGTTACTAGTTAAACTAAAGAAAAGTAAGTTTTATATATAAGAAGTTCTCGCGAAGAGAGATGCGAGAAGTATATGAAAAATGCACGAAGGTGAAATTAGAAGTAAGGGGTCGGATAGGCAGGGCAGAGATATTTAAATCTTACGGGAGCAGTAATTACGGCAGGGGAGTAATTATTATATTGCCTTAATTATCCTTCTTTCCTCTATCTAACGCCCCTCTTTATACCCTTCTAGCATCTTAATTAATAAAGAAGATCCTGCTTAAAGAAGCTACTAATATCCTTTCGACTACCGAGCTTTTTGCCGGTTTTCCCCCTCTTTTCTAGCCGTTGCCGGCACATCCGTCTTATCTCTCGCCACCTCTATAGGAAGCCGTCGCTACTTCTGCTTCCCCTTATGCCCCCACCCTCCTTTCTGCACCTCTTTTTAGCTCCTTCTTCCTTCTTCTATACCGGGTGTTTTTTAGCTTCCTTGGTCCCTCGTGCTAAGGGATATCTCCGAGAACTACGAAATCAGGCCACGCTTGACACACCCCTTAGCTATGGCCTGCCCCTTAAGGGCATAGCTAATACGGCTTCAGGCTAGTAAGCGTATAGAGGAGGTTCTTAGCTCTGCACTTCCCTTTACTCGAGGAAAGCAGGGGCCCTTTCGGGTCCCTAGGCTCTTTAGACCTACTTAAGGAAAAGGGGCCTAAAGAGGGAAAGTCCTATAAGAAAGGGGGCCTTCTTAGAAGGAAAACCCAATCAAAATAGGGGCCCTCTAAAGGAAAAACCTCTTCCTTTTCTTCGGCTGCAGACGTTACCTTCTCGTACGTGCTATTAGCTCCTCTCGTAGACTCTTAAGGCGGGCCTCTAAGGACAGCTTCTCTCGAACGTCTTCTAGCCCTATTTGCTGTAAAAAGACAGCTAGCTTCTGCTTCGGTAGGGGCTTCGTAAGACCATCGGCTTTTATTGATGCCGTTAGAACCTAACGGACGGAAATAAGTCCCCTTTAGACCTCTTAGCGTAACCAATGCTAGTAGATATCGATATACCGTAGCCGGGTCGATAGCTTACTATTTTCCGTAAGAATTCGTATAGTCTGCGTGTTATCGCATTCTATAGCTAATAGGGTCGGAATTTGCAGTCGTAGAGATATTAATAGCCGGCTAAGGAAAATCGCTTCTTTTAACGCTTCTAAAAGAGCTAGTAGCTCTGCCTCTATACTAGAAGTCGTAACGGTGGCTTGCTTCGAAGCTCTCTAAGCAATAGTTCCTCTAAAAAGGGACATAATATACCCTTATAAGCTCTTTCTGTCTAAGGAATTGTCTATAAAGGACGAATCGCTCGAATAAAGGAAGATTTCGGTAGCTTGTTTCCTTCCCTGCCCTCCTAGGCGCAGACTATATAATCTCGTTAAATAGAGATAAAGGATAGCTCTGTCTACTGCTTCTTAATGCCTAGGGCTAGGATTCTAGTTGTGCCTAGCTAGCCGGGAGACCGTAAAAGAGATATCCGGTCTAGTAGAAATAGCTGAAAAAAGCAGGGAGCCTACCTTCTATTAGTATTGGTGTTTCTCTTACTCCCTAGCTTAAAAGGACGGATTAGGTAAAAGCTCTTCGTCTAATATAGGCGTAGAGGGAAGCTTCTTATCGAGGGAATTAAGGAGGAATTTATAAGCGACCTTATTAATATAGGCGTCCTAGGTAAGCTAGATAGTCCGTTGGGACCTATTCCTAAGGAGTCGTATCCCTAGGAACCACTTTAGCTCCCCTAGCCTAGTTATCTTATACCTTTGTTATAGGCCTTTTATAGCCTCCCTAGCAGTTGCTTCTTCCTCTTTCGGGTAGGCCTAGATAATATCGTCGACGTAGAAGAAGACCGTGATTTTACCCTTCTATATTATATACGGTTCCTAAGGGACTTTCTTAAAGCCTAGGGCTTCGAGGGAACCTGTTAAATGCTATTGCTAAAGAAGGGGTGATCTTCGTAGTCCGTATAGAGCTTTCCTAAGCCGTAGAACCTTTCCTAGCTATTAGAAGCCTAGTGGAAGGCGTATATAGATAACTTCTTCTTCTTCCTCGAGTAGATAGTTAATAAAGGCGTTAACTGCATCTATCTATTCGAGCTCGAGGTCGAATTCTGCTGCTATAGCTATAAGGGTCTAAAAAGACATCCCTGCTAGGGTGGTTGCCCTAGTAGGTAGATCCCCTTTTTCCTGCTAGTTCCCGTAGATAACTAGCCGGGCCTTGCACTTTTAAAGGAAGCCGTGTTTATTAGTCTTATAGATAAAGACCCACTTATAGCTAAGGACCTATTTTCCTCTTGCCTTTTCCTTAAGGACCTCTTCGAAAGACCCTATCTCTTCGTATAAGGCTAGGTGGTCTTTCTAGGCCTAGAAAAACTGGTCTCTAAAGGGGTGTTTTTCTAGCTGCTTCTAGTTTACTAGTGGGTCCGTGAGGTCTCTTTTATATACCTTCCTTGCTAATAGCTGTGGCTTAAAGAGCCGGCCTACTGTGAACGCTCCGTGGGAACCGTCTTCTATTAGCGTTAGGTAGAAGTCGGAAAAACGATCGAAATAAGGGAGAAACTAGTCTTCTTTTATATCGGGCCCTATACCTTCCTTTGCTTCTCGAAGCAGGGATAAAAAGGCAGCCGGGTAATCCTTCGAGAGAGGTGCCTTTCCTACCCCCTTAGGGGTCGAGACGGGAAGACTGACTAAAAAAGCTGCTTCTAGATCTTCTTCTTATTCCGTAAGAGGAGGCGTAGGGAGGTAGGCGTATTCTAGCTCTACCGCTTTCCTATAGTCTCCTTCTTCGTCTAGATTATCTAATCTAGCAGCTTTCTCTTCTTCTTCTTCTTCGAAGTCGGCGTTATCCTCGACTACTTCGACGTCGGTTTCTTCTTCCGTTTCCTCGTCTAGGACCTCTTCTTAAGACTATTAGGAAGGGGGGATTTAGATCTTCTAAATTAGCTAACGTTGAGAGAGTAAGAGGGGCTTTTAATCCCTCTTTCCGTCGAAGAAGCTAGATTCGTCGAAAATCATATCCCTAGTCGAAATAACCTTCCGTAGAAGAGGAATCTAGATCCGGAAGATATTCGTAGAATTATAACTAACGAGGTAACCAACAAAGGCTCTAGGATCAAGCTTTCTTTTCTTCTTCCTTTTTAGCTATGCATCGGCAGTTATAGCGTATGCCTTATAGCCGTAGGCACGAAGGTGGGCTAGCGAGGCCCTCTTCTTCGTAAAGAGCTCGAGGGGGGATTTCTAGTCTATTCCTTAGTTTAGTCCCCTAGGGTCCTTTAGGGTCCGGTTCCGAAGGTAACAGGCGGTCTCAACGACTTCCCTCTAAAGGTCGTATGGAAGCTTTATAGCAAGTCTCATCGTACGGGCCCTTTCTATTACAGCACCCCCTAATCTTTCTGCCCCTCCGTTCTAGGCCTGGGTATTCGGTGCTAACGGGAGGGGTAAAATGCCCCTTTTTCGAAGCTAATTTAAGATATCCTTCGTAAATAGCTCTCCGTTAGACCGTATCTTCTTTACCTCGTAGCTAAAGTAGGATTTTATCTAGTTAACGAAGTCCCGGAGGGCAGACTAGTTATGCTTGCTTAGGTAGGTCTATAAGAAATAGGGGAAAACTATCCCTAAAAAGGCGTCTATGAAAAACATTACCCTAACGAAGCTTTCCTGATCCCTAGAGACGTCGGTCTAGTCGACCTAAATTTCCTTATACGGCTGGTCCGGCCGTAAAGGCGTTCGTCTGGAAATTCGTCTCCTAGTCTTTCCTTAGCCGCAGTGTTCGCATTCGACGGTCTTTAGTCCCCTTATTCGTACGCCCTGTTATTGTCCTAGTTTATATAAAGCTAAGGGGCCCGGGTAACTAAGTCGTGCGTGCTAAAGAATGCCGTCTCCTTAGGCTGCCGGAAGAGGGTCCTTTATAGTAGACCTATTCCTCCTAGTAGGGAAAGCTGACTTCTCGAGTAGTTCCTTCCTAAGGATAGGTCGGAATTCGAGAATAAATTAACCGAATTTTTCCTCGATAAGCCTAATAGTCTGATTCTTCTAGACTAGCCTCGTAGGCTTAGACGTCGTATCCTAGAAGATTCCTTCCTCTTAAAGAAGGCGGAAGGAAATTAGGCTCGTTAAAAATCGAGGGCAAAAAGCTACCCTTTTTCGTCGAAGAATTCGTATAGACCTATTAGGTAATTTTATCGTAAAATTCACCCTTCTATACCCCTCTATCCGTACGGTTAATTCCCCGGTAATAAGGTATTCCCTCCGTGCCTTCTTAAAGGACCGGAATCGTAAGAGTGTATTATAAATGTCGAGGGAAGCACTAGAGTTAAGGATAGCTGATTTTCGTAGGGGATAATCGGAGGGCTCTAACGGTTGGTCTTAGCCTTGTTAATCCGTAGGGAAGATAAAGGCCGGATTTACTATACTAACGATTTTTCCTCGAATTTGCGGCTCGAATAGGGGCAGCGGCGTTAGTTGCTATTTCTTAGCAACCCGAATCTCGTCTATCTTCTTCTGCAACGAGGGGTCCTCCTTAAGAGACTGTTGTACTGTTTCTCGTAGCCTCTTTAAAGGGTTGATTCCTTCGGGTCGGTTTTCCTCGAAGACCTGCTAGCAGTCTTCTAGCCGATGGGGCTTTTTGCATGCTTAGTAGGTAGGTCGATTCCTTCTCGTACGTTGTCTCTTCGAGGAATCCTCGTCCCGGTCTAGAAGGTCTACTTAAAAACCCCCCCTTTTTACCCCTTATTGCTAATGTTAACGAGGTTCGATTTCGACTAGTTCCCTGATTTTTCGACTAACGGACTGAAAGGTCTATTAGGGGACTAGTCGGGCCGGTCTGACTGACAGGACCGGGGCCGGGCCCGGAGCAAGAGGCGGAGCCGGGGCCGGGCCTGGGGCCGCAGCTGCAGTTGACGACAACGTTGAGGCTCTCGAGGGAGGAGGAGCCGAAGGAGCAACAGCCGCAGCAGCAGCAGCGGGAGCCGTAGCAACAGGGGCTACAGCAGCTGCAGGGGCAGCAGGTCGAGCCGTCTAGGTCGAGTGCTGGCCACGAAGGAATAAGACTGCTTGTTGTTGCACTCTAGCAGCCTCTTCGTCTAGTTCCCAGCTAGCTTCTCGAAAGATAGTCAAGTAACCGTCACTAATAGGCTTTATTAGCAGAGATATATCCCGTAGCCACTAGCCGGAAAGAGCTTCTATGAGGAAGTATTGATTAGCTTCCTCGAGGATTTCTTCCTACTTAGCTAGCCACGAAGAAGCTAGTAGGTTCCTAGCAGAAAAGGCTCCTAGGTGGGCCGTATAGGTCTTCCTAATACGGTTAGTTATATAACCTCTCGAGGGAGCTATTAAGGTCTCGAGCTTTAAAAGCCACTGCCTAGGAGTCTCTTCCTCTTAAAGAGATATTAGCTTTACGGCACTAACGGATTCCGTTATCGCTATGCGAGCAGCCGTTAGTAACTTCGTCTCGTAAAGGTATTCCTTTCGGTGACTCTCGTAGTCGCCTAAGGTAGCAGAAAAAGCTCTCTATTATGCAGAGGTTAGCTTAGAGAAGAGGGTAGCTCCCTCTATAAAGTCCGTTGCCCTAGGTCGAAGAGGGGGCTCGAGAGGGTCCTGCTTATCAGAGAAGACCAAATTATAGATGGTTCTGTCCACACGAGCCCGTAGCTCCTTTACCTATTTATCCTAATCTTAGGGCTCTGCAAGAATCGTCCTACGGACCGTAGGGGTGGCAGAGTCGTTTTTCGACATCGTTGCGGAAGAGGGGGGGCAGAAAAGTCGGTTAAAAATCGGCTTTTCTAGTAAGAGGGGTAAAAGGAAGCCACGAGGGGCGCAAGAAAGGTGCCTTTTGCAGCAGCCGGAAGGTATAGGAATACTATTCCTCCCGGGCTTATAACTCTCGCGAAGAGAGATGCGAGAAGTGCATAAAAAATGCACGAAGGTGAAATTAGAAGTAAGGGGTCGGACAGGCAGGGCAGAGATGTTTGAATCTTGCGGGAGCAGCAATTGCGGCAGGGGAGTGATTGTTGTATTGCCTTAATTGTCCTTCTTTCCTCTATCCAACGCCCCTCTTTATACCCTTCTAGCATCTCAATTAACAAAGAAGATCCTGCTTAAAGAAGCCACTAATGTCCTTTCGACTACCGAGCTTTTTGCCGGTTTTTCCCCTCCTTTCCAGCCGTTGCCGGCACATCCGTCTTATCTCTCGCCACCTCTATAGGAAGCCGTCGCTACTTCTGCTTCCCCTTATTACCCCCACCCTCCTTTCTACACCTCTTTTTAGCTCCTTCTTCCTTCTTCTACACCGGGTGTTTTTTAGCTTCCTTGGTCCCTCGTGCTAAGGGATATCTCCGAGAACTGCGAAATCAGGCCACGCTTCGCGACAGAAGTAGACTTCCTTAGATATATAATCTTACTAAGAGAGATATAAATATAATAAGATAAGATTAACTTAGTTAAAGAATAGCTAACGCTAAAGAACGTTAAGGATATATAAAGTTTCCTAGGATTTATAAATTACTACCGACGATTTATTAAATTTTTTAGAAAGATTATAGTACTACTATATAACTTAATAAAGAAGGAAAAAAATTTATATAATATAATAAAGCTAACGAAGCTTTTAAATATATTAAAACTACGATTATATAAGAACTAGTCTTAACTACCTTTAATTTAAAACGATAAGTCGAGCTCGAAACTAATATATTAGACTTTACTTTAAGCGTATAAATTAAATAAAAAGATAATAAAAGAAGACTATAACTAATTATATTTTACTCGAAAAATCTATATAGTATAAAACTTAACTACCCTATCTATAATAAAGAACTCCTTATAATTATCTAAGCTTTTAAGGAATTTTAATACTACCTTCTTAGAAGTAAGTATAAAGTTAAGGTCTATATAGATTATAAGAATATCTTATATTTTATAATAATATAATAATTAAACGGAAGATAAATCTAATAAGCTAAATATCTATTATAATTTAACTATAAAATAATCTATAGGAAAGGAATAAAAAACGGTTAAGCTAATACCCTTAGCTAACGATCCGACTATAATATAGGAGCACTTATTATAAAAGGATAACTCCTTAAGCTTAACGATAAAGGAAATATATAATAATAATAGCTTAATATAATCTTTAAGGTTAATCTAAACGAAAGCCTAACAAAGAAAATCTAATAAGCCTACGATAAGGTTAATTAGGAACTACTTCTAGTTATTTAAGAAGACAAGCTAGTAAAGTATTAAGGAAAGATCTTTATACTAAAAGAACTTTAAGATAAAGTTATATATAAAATCTATAGATTCCCGATATATAGATACTAAGGAATCTAAAGAACGATAGAAAGAATTTAATAAATCTATAACTTTCTATAAATAAAGAAATAAATTAGCGAAACTATTAGAAAATACGAACTTTATATATAAAGTAAAGCGGAATAATATAAGCTATATAAAGAATTATAACCGCTACTAGTACTAGAGAAACTATAAGACTTAATAGCTTTCGACTATATTATAAAGCTACTATCGTTAAAAGAACTTATAACTAACGTTAAGTACGATAGTATATTTATTATTACCGATAGATTAATAAAGTATAGGTACTTCTTACTATATAAAGAAGTAAGTAATATAAAAGAGCTAGTATATATATTCCTATAAACTATTATTAGTAATTATAGACTACTAAATAAGATTATCTTTAATAAAGGAAGTATATTTATAGCTAAGTTTTAGTAAGCTCTTATAGTATAATTAGGGACGAAATATAAGCTTAGTATAGCTTATTACCTATAAATAAATAGATAAATAGAACGACTTAACTAAACGCTTAAATAATATTTACGATACTATATTAGCTATAAATAAAACATTTAAGTTAAATAGCTATTAATAGCGTAACTAGCTTATAATAGCTTAGTTATAGAAATAACTAAGCTCTTACTAGTATACGCTAATTATAGATATAACCTAGAAGTATTTAAGGTTACTCGATAAGGACTATAAGTAGAACGAGCGATATTATAAGTAAATTAGCTATAAAAATTATATAAAGAAATATAATAAGAACTTTAATTTATTAGGGAACGAATATCTACTTACTATAATCGGAAAAGATTATAGGGACTAATCTTTCGAGAGGGAGATATAGTCTACCTTATATAACGAAATATTAAAATAAAACGACTAAGTAATAAATTAGATTTTAAGAAACTTAAACTATTTAAAATTAAAAAGGTTATTTCGAAAGTTAACTACGAACTTTCGCTACTAATAATAATACGGATATACCTAATATTTTATATCTTATTATTAAAACTAGTACTATAAAACGCTAAATTATAAGATAAAATCGAAGTTAATAATAATTAGGAATATAAAGCTAAATAAATACTAAATATAAGAAAATAAGGTTAGTAATAGGAATACCTTATTAAGTAGAAGGGATATAGACTAAAGGAAAATACCTAGGAACTACTTAAGCACTTAACCTATTATAGCTCTCTACTCCGATAGTTCTACTAAGCGAACCCTTAATTAAAAATATAAGGTTACTAAGAATAGCGTCTTAGTTTAATACGTCTAAGGCACTAAACGATTAAACCTCGCTAATAGTAATAGTTTCCTTATTTAATAAATAAACTAATTTATCTTAAGAAGAACGCGTTATACTATCTTTTTTATTAATAGCTTATATACCCCGCTAAAATAACTTACTACCTTAGTCTTTTAGGAAACGCTTCTATTTCTTAATCTAAGCTAGGCGAGCTATTACTTCCTTTAATACTTCTTTTACTTTCCGTTCGTCCGAATTAATCTTTTATTATTAATTTATAATATAACGAACTAAAAAAGAAGGAATATTAGTAAAAAGAATAATAAGGAAGGAAAGGGATAAAATAAATAAGCGGACGCTATATTATACCTATTATAAGAACGGCCTATAGAAGTATATTTAAAATACTAATTAAAACGCTCGCCGACTTTATAATTTAAGCTTAACCGAAAATAATAAGAGTAAAGTATAATTTTAATACTATAGATCTCGGTCTAGGATACTAGCTCCGATCGTTAATATAATTTATTAGAATTATAAGAACGGGATTTTTAAATACGACTAAATATACTATTAGTAATATATCCTAAAAGGATAAAAGAATAAGGAACAATATACTTATATATAACGCGATAAGGGTATATTTATATACGGCGGCTAAACTAATAAGTCTTAGAGATAAGACTAAAAGGAAGAGAGGCATCCTATTACGACTATAGTCTAGCGAACCGCGGGGACTAATATATATTATAAGGTTATATAACGTAGGAAGCAAGGAATATTAGACGGACTAACGGGCTAATTAAGTTTAGAGCGATAGGTTACTTTAGCGCTCTAACGCTTTATAGCTAGGATCGTAGGATCGCTTTAGCGCTCTAGCTCTCTTTAACGACGGGATCACCTAGCGCTCTCGGCGATCTAGGGAAGCTCTCGAGATATATAAGGAAAGAACGGAATACTCCTTTAGATAGATAGCTTAATAGCTTTTAATATTATAATTATTACGATCTCTATTACGATCTTATCTCTAATTCCGATTACTTAATTACCTAGTTATAGTCTATAGTTTATAACCTCTAACTTATTACTAACGTAATATATATATTATTACTTAGACTACGCTATATTATATCTATTAATATAAACCCCTTAATAGGTTTATCCCTTAGGAATAATACTAGTCGTTATAAAAACTAAAGTACTTAAAGGAAAACCCTCCCTTCTTTTATAGCTAGTCCGCCCTTATACTAAGTCGCGGTTATAATATATAGAAATCTTACGCTAGCTATCTTAGGTATCGTTATAGTTAGTCGAAATTATATTAGCTTTATTATAAAGTAACCTTAGAAAGTAACTCCTTTATATATATAGGGTATATAGTATTAATTAGTAGTACGAGCGTTTTTTAGTTAACGGTTAATAGTTAATTATATAATTATCTTTAACCTTATCTTATAACGATATCTTCCTAGGCTTTACTTTATTTTTCCGCTATAAGGCTTAGTAAGCTATTTTTTATTAATACCGGCCTTTAGCTAGGCCGGTAGTTAGGTTATCGTACTAGCTTCCTACTATACTTATTAAGTTACTAGTATCGGCCCTAGGTTTTTATTTTCTAGGTTAAGGGGCCTAGACCGGGGTTAAGGGGAGGTCCTAACGAAATTATCGCTAGGTCTAAGTAGGCGAGGTCTAGGCCGGCCTACTTATAGCGAGGCTAGACTACTAGTATATTTATAAGCGCTTCTAAAAGCGCTAATTAACTAATTAATAAGTAAGTAAGCGTAGTCTATTAGTTTAACTAAAAAGTAATCGTGCCCTTAGCTAGATTTAAACCGACTCTAGCGTTATAGCTAGTAAGCTTCCTAGGTATATAACTACTATACTATAAGGGTATTAGCTCCCTCTTTAAAACTTATTTTTTAGCTTCCTAGGTCCCTTATACTAAGGGATATCTCTAAGAACTATAAAATTAAGTTATGCTTTATAATATACCCCCTTAGCTATAGCCTGCCCTTATAAAAAGGGTGAAGCTAAATACTTAGGCTAGTAAGCGTATAGAGGAGGTCTTAGTTTATAATTATCCCTTACTTAAGAAATCTAGGTTTTAGCCCTAGGCTCTTTTAGACTTACTTTTAGAAAAAAGGGGCCTAAGGAGGAAATTAAGTCTTATAAAAAAGGGGGGCTTCTCTAAGAATAAGTCCTTAAATAGGGAGCTTTTAAGAAGAATAAGTCCTAATTAAGCTAGGGGCCTTCCTTTAAGATAAGTCCTAATTCCTCTCTTTAGCTATAGACGTCTCCTTCCTCTTATATACTATTAGCTCCTCTTATAAACTCTTAAGGCAGGCTTCTAAGGATAGCTTCTCTTAAACGTCTTCTAGCCTAATTTACTATAAAAAGATAGCTAGCTTTTACTTTAGTAAGGGCTTTATAAGATCGTTAGCTTTTATTAATACCGTTAAAACCTAAAAGATAGGAATAAGTCCCTTTTAAACCTCTTAGTATAACTAATACTAATAGATATTAATATACTATAGCTAGGTTAATAGCTTACTTTTTTCCTTTATAAGAATCTATATAGTCTATATATTATTATATTTTATAGCTACTAAGGTCGGAAGTTATAGTTATAAAGATATTAATAGCTAGCTAAGGAAAATCGCTTCTTTTAATACTTTTAAAAGAGCTAATAGCTTTACCTTTATACTTAAAGTAGTAATAATAGCTTACTTTAAAGCTCTCTAAGTAATAGTTCCTTTAAAAAGGGATATAATATACCCTTATAAGCTCTTTCTATCTAAGGAATTATTTATAAAGGATAAATCGCTTAAATAAAAGAAGATTTCGGTAGCTAATTTCCTTTCCTACCCTCCTAGGTATAGACTATATAATCTCGTTAAATAGAGATAAAAGGTTACTTAGTTTACTACTTCTTAGTGCCTAGGGCTAGGATTCTAGTTATACTTAGCTAGCTAAGAGACTATAAAAAGATATTTAGTTTAGTAAAAATAGCTAAAAAAAAAGCAAAGAGCTTACCTTCTATTAATATTAGTATTTCTCTTACTCCTTAGTTTAACGGGGGCATCTATACCCTAAGGAATATATAGCCCGCGTAGTAAAGTCTTTAGCTAGCCCTCTTCTTAATTAAATAATCCCTTAGCCCTTATTTATCTAAGGAAGAAGGAGGAAAGTTCGGTCTACAAAAGAGGTCTCTTTTCCTCCTTAGCTAGTAAATAGTATTAGTATCGATATCTTCTTTTATATCCTCTTTTACTAATATACCTTTTTAGCCCTCTTTACTTTTACCTTACCTTACTTAGTACTTTCTCGTTTCCTTTATTCCCCTTAGACCCCCTCGTCCTTTAGTATCTAGCTACGACTATTACTATTAGTATAGGTATATCTTTAGGTATATACTATAGCTACCGTTAAACTAGCTTAAAAGGATAGATTAAGTAAAACCTCTTTATTTAATATTAGTATAGAGGGAAGCTTCTTATTAAGGGAATTAAGGAGGAATTTATAAGCGACCTTATTAATATAAGCGTCTTAGGTAAGCTAGATAGTTCCTTAGGATTTATTTTAAAGGATTTATATCCCTAGGAACTACTTTAGCTCCCTTAGCTTAGTTATCTTATACTTTTATTATAGGCCTTATATAGCCTCCTTAGTAGTAGCTTCTTTTTCTTTTAGGTAGGCCTAGATAATATTATTAATATAAAAGAAGACTAAATTTTTACCCTTTTATATTATATATAGTTCTTAAAGGACTTTCTTAAAGCCTAAGGCTTTAAGGGAACTTATTTAATACTATTACTAAAGAAAGGGTAATCTATATAGTCTATATAAAGCTTTCCTAAGCTATAGAATCTTTCTTAGTTTTTAGAAACTAAGAGGAAGTTATATATAGATAACTTTTTCTTTCTTAAGTAAGCAGTTAATAAAGGTATTAACTATATCTATCTAATTAAGTTTAAGGTTAAATTCTATTACTATAGCTATAAGGGTCTAAAATAATATCCTTACTAAGATAGTTACTTTAGTAAGTAAATCCCCTTTTTTCTATTAATTCCTATAAATAACTAGCTAGGCTTTATACCTTTAAAGGAAGCTATATTTATTAGTTTTATAGATAAAGACCTACTTATAGCTAAGGACCTATTTTCTTCTTACTATTTCTTTAAGGACCTCTTTAAAAGACCTTATCTCTTTATATAAGGCTAGGTAGTCTTTCTAGGCCTAGAAAAACTAGTCTTTAAAAGGGTATCTTTCTAGCTACTTTTAGTTTACTAGTAGGTCTAAGAGGTCTCTTTTATATACCTTCCCTACTAATAGAGGCTTAAAAAGCTAGCTTACTATAAATACTTTATAAGAACTATCTTTTATAGGCGTTAAATAAAAGTCGGAAAAACAATCGAAATAAGGGAGAAGTTAGTCTTCTTTAGTAACTATATCGGGCCCTATACCTTCCTTTACTTCTCGAAGTAAAGATAAAAAAGTAGCTAGGTAATCCTTTAAGAGAGGTGCCTTTCCTACCCCCTTAAGGGTTAAGATAAGAAGACTAACTAAAAAAGCTACTTTTAGATCTTCTTCTTATATAAAAGGAGGCGTAGGAAGGTAGGCGTATTCTAGCTCTACTACTTTTTAATAGTCTCCTTCTTTATCTAGATTATTTAATTTAATAGCTTCTTCTTTTTCGAAGTTAGTATTATCCTTAACTACTTTAACGTTAGTTTCTTCTTTAATTTCCTTATTTAAGACCTTTTTTTAAGACTATTAAGAAGGGGGAATTTAGATCTTTTAAATTAGCGAATATTATAAAAGTAAGATAGACTATTAATCCTTCTTTTAGTTAAAGAAGCTAGATTCGTTAAAAATTATATCCCTAGTTAAAATAACCTTTTATAAAAGAGAAATCTAGATTTAAAAGATATTTATAGAATTATAGCCGATTAGGAAACTAATAAAAGCTCTAGGATTAAGCTTTCTTTTCTTCTTCCTTTTTAGCTATATATCGGTAGTTATAGTATATACCTTATAGCTATAGGCATAAAGGTAGGCTAGCGAAGCCCTCTTTTTTATAAAGAGCTTAAGGGGTAATTTCTAGTTTATTCCTTAGTTTAGTTCCTTAAGGTCCTTAAGGTCCCTAGGAGTTTAGTTCTAAAGGTAATAAGCGGTCTTAATAACTTCCCTTTAAAGGTTATAGGGAAGCCTTATAGTAAGTCTTATTAGATAGGCCCTTTCTTTTATAGTACCCTTTAATCTTTCTACCCCTCCGTTCGAGGCCTAGGTATTTAGTACTAATAAGAAGGGTAAAATACCCCTTTTTCGAAGCTAATTTAAGATATCCTTTATAAATAGCTCTCTATTAAACTATATCTTCTTTACCTTATAGCTAAACTAGGATTTTATCTAGTTAATAAAGTCTTAAAAAGTAAACTAGTTATACTTACTTAGGTAGGTCTATAAGAAATAAAGGAAAACTATCCTTAAAAAAGCGTCTATAAAAATATTACCTTAATAAAGCTTTCTTAGTCCTTAAAGACGTCGGTCTAGTCGACCTAAATTTCCTTATATAGCTAGTCTAGCTATAAAAGGGATCGTCTAGAAATTCGTCTCCTAGTCTTTTCTTAGCTATAGTATTTATATTTAACGGTCTTTAGGCCCCTTATTTATACGCCCTATTATAGGCCTAGCTTATATAAAGCTAGGGGGCCTAGGTAACTAAGTTATATATACTAAAGAAGACTATCTCCTTAGGCTACTAGTAGAGGGTCCTTAAAACCTACCCTCTTAGGAAGGAAAGCTAACTTCTTAAGTAATTCCTTCCTAAGGATAGGTCGGAATTTAAAAATAAATTAACCGAACTTTTCCTCGATAAGCTTAATAGTTTAATTCTTTTAGACTAGCTTTATAGGCTTAAACGTTATATCCTAGAAGATTCCTTCCTTTTAAAAAAGATAAAAGGAAATTAAGCTCGTTAAAAATCGAGGGTAAAAAGCTACCCTTTTTCGTCGAAGAATTTATATAGACCTATTAAGTAATTTTATCGTAAAATTCACCCTTCTATATCCCTTTATCTATATAGTTAATTCCCTAGTAATAAGATATTCCCTTTATACTTTCTTAAAGGACTAGAATTATAAGAGTATATTATAGATATTAAGGGAAGTACTAGAGTCGAGGATAGCTAATTTTTATAGGGGATAGTTAGAGGGTCTTAATAGGTAGTCTTACTAATCTATAGGGAAGATAAAGGCTAGATTTACTATACTAATAATTTATCCTTAAATTTATAGCTCGAATAAGGGCAGCGGCGTTATTAGTTACTATTTCTTAGTAACTTAAACCTTATCTATCTTCTTTTATAATAAGGGGTCCTCCTTAAGAGACTATTATACTATTTCTTATAGCTTCTTTAAAGGGTTAATTCCTTTAAGTCGGTTTTCCTTAAAGACCTACTAGTAGTCTTCTAGCCGATAGGGCTTTTTATATACTTAATAGGTAGGTCGATTCCTCCTTATACGTTATCTCTTCGAGGAATCCTTATTTATTTTTAAAAGGTCTGCTTAAAAACCCCCCTTTTTTACCCCTTATTACTAATTTTAATAAAGAGGTTTAATTTCGACTAGTTCCTTAATTTTTCGACTAACGGACTAAAAGGTCTATTAAGGGACTAGTTAGGCTAGTCTAACTAATAGGACCGGGCCTAGAGTAATAAGCGGAGCTAGGGCCGGGACTAAGGCAGCCGTTAAAGATAAGGTTAAGGCTCTTAAGGGAGGAGGAGCTAAAGGAGTAATAGCCGTAGTAGCGGGGGCCGTAATAATAAGGGCTATAGGTCGAACCGTCTAGGTCGAGTGCTAGCTATAAAGGAATAAGACTACTTACTATTATACTCTACTAGCCTCTTTATTTAGTTCTTAGCTAGCTTCTTAAAAGATAGTTAAGTAACCGTTATTAATAGGCTTTATTAGTAGAGATATATCCTATAGCTACTAGCTAGAAAGAGCTTCTATTAAGAAGTATTAGTTAGCTTCCTTAAGGATTTCTTTTTACTTAGCTAGCTACGAAAACGCTAGTAGGTTCTTAGTAGAAAAGGCTCCTAGGTATACTATATAGGTCTTCTTAATACGGTTAGTTATATATCCCCTTAAGGGAGC
The DNA here is from genome assembly GCF_020360975.1 of Hirsutella rhossiliensis. Classification (NCBI taxonomy): domain Eukaryota; kingdom Fungi; phylum Ascomycota; class Sordariomycetes; order Hypocreales; family Ophiocordycipitaceae; genus Hirsutella; species Hirsutella rhossiliensis. Next base: position 2,050,147 of record NW_025408678.1, on the reverse strand, counting down.
TATCGAGGTCTTAAGCTTTAAAAGCTACTACCTAGGAGTCTCTTCCTCTTAAAGAGAGATTAGCTTTATAATACTAACGGATTCCGTTATCGCTATATAAGTAGTAGTTAATAGCTTTATCTCGTAAAGGTATTCCTTTCGATAACTCTTATAGTTACCTAAGGTAGTAGAAAAAGCTCTTTACTATATAGAGGTTAGCTTAGAAAAGAGGGTAGCTCCCTTTATAAAGTCTATTGCCCTAGGATAAAGAGGGGGCTTAAGAGGGTCTTACTTATTAAAGAAGACTAAATTATAGATAGTTCTATTTATACGAGCCCGTAGCTCCTTTACCTACTTATCCTAATCTTAGGGCTCTACTAAAATCGTCCTATAGACTATAGGGATAGTAGAAAAGTCGGTTTTCGTTATTATTCTAAGGAAGGGTAGAAAAGTTAAGTAAAATTAGCTTTTTTAGTAATAAAGGTAAAAGGAAGCTATAAGGGATATAAGAAAGGTACTTTTTATAGTAGCTAGAAAGTATAAGAATACTATTCCTCCTAGGCTTATAACTCTTACGTAGAGAGATATAAAAAGTATATATAAAATATATAAAGATAAAATTAAAAGTAAGGGGTTAGATAGGCAGGGCTAAGCTATTTAATTCTTATAGGGGTAGTAATTAAGGTAAGGGAGTAATTATTATATTACCTTAATTATCCTTCTTTCCTTTAACTAACGCCCTTTTTTATACCTATTTAGTATCTTAATTAATAAAGAAGATCCTACTTAAAGAAGCTACTAATATCCTTTTAACTACTAAGCTTTTTACTAGTTTTTCCCTTCCTTTTTAGCCGTTACTAGTATATCTATCTTATCTCTTACTATATCTACTTCCCCTTATACTCCTACCCTTCTTTTTATACCTCTTTTTAGCTCTTTCTTCCTTCTTTTATACTAAGTATTTTTAGCTTTCTTAGTCCCTCTTACTAAGGGATATCTCTAAGAACTATAAAATTAGGCCACGCTTTATAATAATTATAAAATAGTAATTTCGACCTTTAATCTCCTCCTACCTCCTTTACTTTCCTTACTTACTTATCTTTTACTACCTCTTATTATTACGAAAAAGATATAGCCGCTTATTAAATATAAGCAAAAGCGTTAATTAACGTATATAGTATATATAATATACCCCCTTAGGGATACTAGGTTAATTCGTCCTAGGATACCTAGATATCCTAGACTATAGAGGGAATTTTTATATAGGTAGGCCCTATATAAAAACCGCGCTTAATTGCGCTAGCGGGACTCGAACTATAGGCCTTTAGGTAATACGCGCTAGGCTAGCTAGAAGAGGTACGTGCGTAGTTACCGGGAAGTTCCTAGAGGGGTAAATACTCCGCCTAGGCTTATAACTATTACGAAAAAGATATAGCCGCCTATTAGATATATAAGAATATACCCTTATATTCCCATTTTACTGTTATAAAGAAATAATAGGCATAGGGAGGCTTTATAGAATAAGCTAGTAGAAAGAGGCTCTATAATACAGTCTAAGGGAATAACCCTTAAAAGACAAAGACCTCTACTAGACATCTATACCTTCCTCTAGGAAAGGCGGGTTAGGATAAGCCTATCCTTATAAACAAAAATATGCATAAAATGCATAAGTTAATTACGAGCAGAACGGATACCCTATTGCCTATTTTGGCCTAGCGGTTCCGAAGATATCCGCGATACAAGAATAGGTAGGGCATAGAACATTCTAGTTAAATCCACTACTTATACTAGAACCCATAGTCTTACGTTAACCATCACGCTATAATTAGACCACCTACTAAGTTAGGAAGATATACTATAGATAGAGCTTTTTAAGTACTATAGAATGTGCTAGAAAGCTAACTAATTAGTTTACTAGTAGGCGAGCAATGGTCTATAAAAGACGAAGGATTTCCCTAGGAGTAGTAGATAGAACAAGCAAGTTTATATATATCTTTTGCAACGCTATTCTTTTAATATATTATTCAGCCCCTTATATGCTCGTTATAAATTCCGGACGAAATCCTACCCTATACTCCTTCGACCGATCTTTCCGCTTATATTATTAATTACCCGATTCTACGCTTATTGCTTATACCTTCTTATAAGATATAAGCGATAGCGTTAATTAACGTATATAGTATACGCGATACTTATAAATAGCCTTAAAACGGCGCCGTTTAATATATATAAAAGATTTAATAGTTAAGGCAATTTTTAATATTATAGATAATAGTCTTTTATAATACTAGGCCGCTTAGAAATAAGGAATACCTTAGAGGACTATTTTTAGTAAAATATAAGGTTAGTTAGTATTAGATAACTAAAGCTAGCTTTAATAATACTTACTTAAAGATTAAGAGGTTAAATTAGTTGCTTAAATACTTTTTTAAGAGTTTATAAGTATACTCTATCTTAAAGTTAGATCTATACTTATATTATATCTATTTTAAAATAATAAGGTAAGTTATATTTAAGCGTTTACTAGGTAGTTAAGTTTATTAAACGCTTGCTTTTAACTAACTAAAAGCTATATTCTTTATAGTACTTATTTTAGCTTTATATAACTATAGTAAGAAAACTATACTTAAAATAAACGCCTTAAACTAAGCGCCTAAAAGAGTCCTATCTTAGTATAACGATAAAGGTATATTACGACCTATAGCTTAGTTCTTATTAAAATACTTAGCCTAGGAATATAACTATAAGATCTATAATAAGGAACTACTAGTAATTATTAAGGCTTTAAAAGAATAAAGGCCTAAGCTTTAAGGGACCTAAGAACTATTTAAAGTTATTATAGACTATAAGAACCTTTAATATTTTATAAAAACTAAGGCTCTAAACTAATAATAAGTCTATTAGTTTAAGTTCCTATTAAGATTTAACCTTTATATTATTTATTAACTAGGTATTAAAGCCGTCCGTCTAAATACGCTAAGTTAAAAGCTAGAAGACCGACCTAAGCGCGTAAATATAAATAATAACTATATTAAGAACCGCTAATAGGCTATTTTACTAGAATATATCTTTAACCTATAGGCCCTAGCTAAACTAAAATAAGATATTAATTAGGAATTTAACCTTACTACTACCTTAATAAATATAATAATACTAGCTATAAATAAACCTATTAATAAACTAATCGATAGAGCCTATAAAAATTTAGAGATAGCCTAAGATATACTAACGGCCGTAAAGGGCGTATTAACCCGCCGCCGCTAGCCTAACAAATAGTAAAAAGAGCTTTATATAGTAATAATAAACTACTTTATTATTAAGAATCGTATATACTACTATAAGAAGCTCTTTATCTTACTTAAAGATTAAAAACTAAAAACCTAAGTTATTTATTATATATACTTTATAGGCCCTATAGGATATATAGGGTAGATAAAGATAATAAATATAGTTAGCTAAGCTTACTAATAGCTATATATAACCTAAGATATTAAGGAATATATTAAAGCTTATAAGCTATATAATTAAGTTAAAGCTTTAAGGTCGGTACCCCTAGGATTCCTTTAACCGCTACTAGTACTATTCTAAGCTTAGTTAGATATACCTATTAACTATATTACGCCCTTACTAAAATATAAGCCTAATAGTAAAATATACTAATATATCCTTATTATTATATACTAATTAATAAAGATATACTATTTTATCTTAGTTATAGGCCTAGTAGCTAAAGAACTAGCTTCTATCTTTATTAGCCGAGTCTATTGCCTCTATAGTATACCCGATAATATTATCTCCGACCGCGGTTCTTAATTTATCTCTAAGTTTTAGCTCTAACTCTCCGACTACCTAAGAGTTTAACTCCGCTATTCTTCTACCTTCTACTTAGAGATAGATAGATAAATAAAACGGGTTAATATAAGGATCGAATAATATCTAAGAGTATTTATAAGCTTCTACTAAGACGACTAGGTCGACTAGCTGCCCTTAGCTAAGTTCGCCGTAAATAACGTTATATCTAAGACTATAGGAGTATTACTATTCTTCGCTAACTATAGGTTTTACCTTAAACTTAGCACCGAACTAACTAAGCTACTATCGCTAAACTAGTCTATAGCTTAACGACGAGAGTTCCTTAAAGTAAATAATATCGCCGATCGCTTTAAGCGTATTATTACCTAGCTAAAAGCCCTTGCAACCTAAGCCGCTAAAAGCTATAAAGAGAACGCTAACCTTAATTAAGAAGATACTCCTTAGTATACTAAAGGTTAAGGAGTCTATATAAGTATAAAGAATATAAAGATAAACCGGCCGATAAAGAAAGGAGATAATAAGTAGGTAGGACTATTCCTAATTTTAAAAGTCTACTCTTATTTATACCTACTTAAACTCCTTAAGGGAATAAAGATCTTTCTTATATTCTATAACTCGCTCTTATAACTAAAACCGGAAGTAAATAGTCTACCTAGCTAAGACGTTATTAATAAGGCCGAGTTAAAAAATATCCGAGGACGAGTCCTAGAACGCGATAACGAGATAGGAGAACTAGTCGAAAAATAGCTATTTAACGGGCTACTAAATAGCTATAGAAAAGCTAATAGCCTATATTACCTAGTTAAGTAGAAATACTATAACCCTACTTAGTAACCGGCTAGAGACCTAAAAGGATATAACTAAGTACTCCTTAACTTTTATAGAGTTTACCTAAATAAGCTAGGCCCCCTAGTCTAAGTAAAGAAGTAAAAGGTATAACTATATACTTTATACCTAGGCGGCTCTTAGTCGTTAAGGCTATTTAAGGATAAATAGCCGTTTAAGAAGGGGGTATTATTATAGTACTAACCTAGTTTTAGTTATATACCTCCTTATACTTAGTCTAGACTTTATTCTACCTTTATAGTTTGCCCTCCTTATAGTATAATATAGATCTTCCTTAGTATCTTAGGTCTACCCTATAATAAGTAAGGCAAACTATATAAATACCTTATAAGCTCCCTTAAGTACTTTACGGCCTCGCGAACCCTCTTAATTAAAGGTTTATAGGTAGAGTAAGAGGATAATTCCGTAAATATAATATTAGGAGCTATTAATAGTATTTACTTTTAATTACTCTGTTCTAAATATAAAAGAATTATTAAAGAAATAAATACTATTGTATTTTTAAAGCATTTCTATAACCTAAGGTAATAGTTCTTCCTAACCTATTAACGTCTATATATACTATTTCTCGTATAATTAGTTTATAGCAAATAAAGCCTTAGAGCTAAATTATAGAGACCTTCGATATAACTCCTTTTCCTTTAGCCTTATTACGCCGAATAACTAATAAGTAGTATCTTCGAGGCGTAGGAGCTAAGAAAAGAAGAGGAATAAGCTATACACCGCCTTATATAGTGCCTAACGGAAACGCTTTTCGACCTAAAGTAGCTAAGAATATAAACTTATACGTTTAAGAGCGGTAAAATATAGACCTAACTAACGGATTATTACGGTCTTTGCCTAGCTTAGTAGACCTAGCTATCCTAGGCCCGGTAGGTTATGCCCTAGCCTTAGGTCCTAGGTCCTAGCTCCGCTCTATAAAGCCGATAGCTATAAGAATATTCTTTAATAGGCGATATAAACTTATACTTAGGACTATACCTTAATCCTTACTTTCTATTTTTCTTAGCTTTAGATAGATAATACTTAAGGACCTACTTTATATAGACTATAATTATAACGAAACTATAAGAAATAAAGACTAATAATTAAATTATTAATTTTTAAAGAGCCCTTTTAATACTTAAGAGGCGGGGTCCTTTAAGTAATAGTATCTATATATTTCTAACGCTATATCTTAGAGGTCTACTATAGCTAGTATATAATATACTTCTTAAATAAACTTAGGCTAGCCTCTTTTACGAATTTATTAAATATAATATTATATTTAGCGGTATATAGTATATAACCTATTAAGAGTAAAGGTACTATACCTTTAGCGCTACTTATTTAAGACGTAATAAAAATAAAAGTAAGATTAACTTAAGCCGTCTAAAGCGTTGCTTAGCCGCTAAGATATATAAGATTATAAAAATAAGGCGTATTTTATAGTTAGTTATATTAAGATAAAGATAAAGAGAAAGAAGGATAAAATATAAAGACTATTAATTATCGACGTTTTATCTATATCTTTAAAGAAGTCTCTTTTATAGGGGTATAGGTAATAAAGGAGATAAAGTTAAGGTTCCTAATAACTATAAGATTTAAGAAGACTAAGATAAACTTAAAGATTCTAAATTTATATATATCTCTACTAGCTCGTTATATTAAGAGTATATTCGTTTTAAAGGTCGTTAAAGACTTTACTTATAGGAACTAAATTAATAGGGAGCTATTCTAAGATTACGATCGCTACGTAGTATTACGTATAAGGTGCCGCCGGATTATTAGACCGCGCACCATATTCTTTTATAGATACGTAGTACGTTATAGGTTTATATAAAATATTTAAAAGGGCAATCGTGCTCTTTTTACTAGTATAGGTAACTAGTAACGAAGGATAGTATCTAATTAGCACCGAATCGAGATAGTTATAATAAGACACTAAGGTCTATATATATATTATACTATCTATGCTATATAGGTAATTTATGCTTAATAGAAAGTAAGAGGTATAAATCGGCGAGCTTAGAAGTTATCGAGTCTTAATTAACGAGGTTTAAAACGGCTAAGTTTAGTATAGCAAGGTTTAGCGTAGCAAGGTTTAGTATAGCAGGCAAGGTTTAGCGTGGTAAGGTTTAGCGTGGCAAGGTTTAGCGTGGCAAGGTTTAGCGTGGCAAGGTTTAGCGTGGCAAGGTTTAACATCCCATTATTTAATATGCTAGAGTTTATAGCAGGTCACCACCACTAACTAGATCAAACTTGGTGCACCAGCGCTAATTCCAACAATCATCTACGCAGTCTTCACTAAGCACTAGCAGGGGCCCGCCCTTTATTTTCATTACCCTCCTTTAATATAAGCGTTACTTAGACTGTATTTCTTATTAACCCGAAAACTCGTTCGACCTAATACCTTGGCGTGAACCTAACGATAGCCTAATCGATAATGGGCGTATTAGCGCCGACAACGACTCTATAGACGAAGCTATTCGCGACCTTGATCTTGATCTTGTCATTAGAGGCTTGCGCGGCATAATACGCACGAAAAGCACCGCTTATACTCACGCCGCTGCTTGTTCTTGTCTTCTCTCGGCTATGCCGACGTGGCGCGATAGGGACGGCCGACGGAGGTAGATATCGGTCGACACCTACCCCGCCGATCAACTCGACCTATATGAGTAGTTAGCCAATGGGCAGCGCTCGATCCTGCAGTTGTCTCTTCCGCAACGAAGGCAACGCCCTTCACGGTAACGGGCGTCTATCTCGGTCTGATCGACCCACTTTGCACGCTTGCCCAACAGCGCTTGGTCTTCTGGTCGGTTGGATTAGTGACCATATATGTTCTTATTACTGCGGGTGCGCGCAGCGTTTACTTTCGCGGATGCTTATAGAGTTAGCTCCTATTCTATTATATCCTCTCGTCTAACTTTAGTTTTATAGCCGGACTATTTCTAGGCGGCCTAGCCTCTATAGTTCTAGTAGTTATTATAGTTATCCGAACTCTTTATATTGCCTCGGGGCCTTTTCTACTAACCTAATAGTTCTATCTAGCTACTTAGCGAATCGCATCTCCTCGCTAGCCTAATATAGCTGCTAATAGTAGAGGGGTTAGAGCCTATAAGGGCTGCTTTTATTTTATCGTTTAATGCCTCCGAGAGGTAGGAAATCTTGCTATCGTCTGGCCAATACTCGGCGTTAGCATTGGCGATCTCCCTCTTAAAGCGGGGGTAAAAGGACGTAAATAGTTTATTCTCCCCTTGCTTAATCGAATATAAGTTGCGTGTAGCTCTTTGCTTATGATCCCTCTCCCCGTATAATAACTCGAGGCGGTTAAGTAGTTTAGCAATATTAAACGTTTTCTTCTCGGTTTATATCTCTATAAATATAGTTACGTTATCTTTAGTCTTACCTTCTAGGCTTATAAAGATATATATAAAGTGGCCCTCTATATCTCTAAGGGCTTATTTATCGACTTATAGTTTTCCTTCGGTTTCTAGTTTCTAGCTTCGCTACTAGGCCTTATCGCCGCCGAATTTTAGGATATCTCGTAATTTAAGGCGCTTAGTTAGATAAGGGCTATAAGTGGCGACTATATAGATGTCCTCGATAGGGATAGCCGGGGTAATAGATAGCGTTAGCTCTAGGAGTTTAGACGAACGGGATTACTAGTATTGCTAGAGTTCTAGGGCAATAAACCGTTCTTTAAACTAGGTATTTCTTTAGGAATTCTCTTCTCTTAAACTTCGTATCTCGGCAACTAGGGCGCTAAGGACGTCCGGCTAAAATATTATTATCTTCGGCTATCGCGACTTCGTTAAACGTTAATAGTTCCGACGGGACTTAGTTACTTTAGTGTCTTTAGTGTCTTTAGTAATCTTAATAGTATATAAAAGGCCTCTAGTAAGTTAATATAACTAACTAGACCCTATGCTGTTTACTATTAAGATATAGAAGAAAGGAAGAAAGAAAGAGAATCTGCTATATAAGAGCATAACGGCATTTTATAGCTTCGAGCCAATGGAAGGTTCTAGAAGCTAGGCGGCGCAGCCGCCGTTAAAGCGGCTTGCCCGTTACAGTGACGTTGGCGATTCAGACAACCTCACATGGAATCAGGCAGGTCATATCAACTCTATGTTCGTTTCGCTGACTGCACTAGGTGTGTCTTTGGCCAAACCAGATCCTCCACCACTTTAGAATCGATAACATCGAGGCCGAGTACTGCGGTCTTTTATAACCTAGAACCGGTCTTATCGGTTTGAGGCCGATTTGCAGAGATTCTTTGCGACTTTAACAACCGTGTCTGTTCATTGATTATCCGATTAGAAAGCGTTTCTCGTCTCAAGTGATTCGATTTCATGCTTACCACTCATTGACCTGTCGATGCCACATTTCTTGGCGCACGGCGCCGTTTTCTCCTTAACCTCGTCTAAGTTGGCGCACAGAGTGCTCAAGGGACCCTTGCCGTTACAATCCAAGTTGTCCGACGCCTTGTAGACGCACGGACCCAGGCACTTGGCCTTCTTCAACAAGGGCCCAGCTTCATTGAGGAGCTTGCCAATATCCAGACCGGTCTCCTCGGCGGTCTCGACTGCGGCAAAAGCCACACTGGCGAAGAAAACGGCGGAAGCGAACGAGACCTTCATCCTGAAAGATCGGTAGAGTTCCTTGGTAGTCGTCTGATTGCTTGAAGGTGCTGCTGTCTGCTCGATGAAGATTAATCAGGAGTGGCCATGGCGGTGGCCATTGCCTTTTATACCTCGCGAGTCACAGAATGAACATCTCGCAACTAATGGAATTCCCAGAATCACGAAGGGGAATGCGTGAGCGTTCGGCGGTCGTTACATCCCATATCTGGCGTTGAAAGTCAACAGGGTTTTCGTGGAGCAGACGTACAGCAGCGAATGCCAAGACGGGCTATATTTAACGAGTGAATACGGTACGTCGCGGCAGACATTCCCTCAATTACTCTTGGAATTAAGCCTTCGCCGTTGATATGCGTCACTCGGAGCCTGAGCCAGCTGGATGGCTTGCGAGAGGCAAGACAATCGACCCCGAGTGCGAAGGTTATACCAGAGTGAGGGTTCCTTGAGCGCGCAGCTTGAGGTCTCAAAACCGAGGGGCCCCTGAGGTACGCACGGGCCACAGTGAGGCGTACGGCGGGCTGTAAGACTCTGCCATTGTCGCATCTTTTTGTCTTTGTGCTCCAGAGTAGGACAATGGGATTTTTCAAGCCATTCTGGTGTCAAAGTGGTGTCGTTTTGCATACGTGAGCAGCGGTTTAATTAGCCAGTGATCGGAATGGTCTGGTCTGTCTTGGTCTTGGTCTGGTTTGATGATTTCTCGAGTCTGGCCCACCCCGCCTAGCGCGAAGCCGCACGTATTTGCATCGACATTCTCGACGAGATAATAGCCACTATTTTATATCAATGTCGGGACTAACCAATCTCGTGCTGCTTTCACGATTGTTATTACTTGTTAGTTTGACCCGTCTTGCAAGGCTCTACGCGTAAATGACGCGCAGTTGCCTGGCAGCCCCCTTTGGTCGTGGCACGGTTCCTCATGTCTCGAATTGCCGCCCTTGCTGCATTCCAAGTAGCCAGTGAGAGCTTGAAGCTAAGTTACCCGGAGGCTCGTGCCGTTTGCATGCCAACTCGAAGCCCTGAGACAGCCTCAAGACCCTGGAACAAGGTCCTCGCTTCGGTAGTTGGCATGCAAAGGGCCTCGCTCGTCCACTCGAGCCTAGGGTACATCCCATTTCGAACCAATGCTGCAGTCGAAATGTACCGAGCAGGGCTTTGCTTGCGAAAAGTGGTCAACGCTTCGGTGCGACTGTGAGGGAGCAGTTACCATGACCATACCCCCCTCGAATGCGAAGGCTGAGAATTCCCTCGACCAAAATCCGGATCCCGGATCTGCTTAGAATGTCAACAGTGCCAGGGTGCTCTTGACCACATGCACAATGCTACTCGATGGAACTCGTCCGAGGCTATGATGGAGCGAGGCTACAGGCTTCGGAATGCACTGGACTCCCTGGTCCAGGCGGAAGTCACAGAGTGGAATCAATATATGTCACACAACAAGAGGCACGGACAGTATGGATGACTGAGCAACGATCGGGAAGGAGATCCCCTGTGAATCGGGCAACGAAATACTCTTAATTCTCTATCTAAGTGATGGTGAAAAGTTAGCTTCTTATACTTATGATTTTGGGCTGAGTGGCGATGTTGCCACCAGTCTTTCTATCCATATTCCATACTCTATATAAGCCTATATAGAATATGGAATATGGACCACACCTCGTATAGAAACTTATTCTATACGTATAGAATACACGAGGTAACGTTATCTATTAATTTAGCTATAGGAAGAATTAGATATTAAGCATCGCTACCTTTCTATCTCGCTAGCCTCCTCCTTCTCCTCTTTACCGGCTAAGTCGACCGGAATACCCTATATAATGCCACTCTTAATTTAGCTCTTTATATACTCTCCTCTCTCGATTATATAACTTCCTAATCGCTATCGATCCTATAATATTATACGCCGTGCGCCGGAGAACACACGCTCTAGCTCGGCCGATATAGCGGGTCTAGAGAGGATATCAACGGCCATTTTAGAAAGACGGGGGTATCGCTATTGCTGCTCCTCTCTTAGCTACCACGTAAGCAGGGAATAGTTAATAGCTACGGGGGGTTCTACGGTAAAGGACTTATACTCGTCGAGGTCCCTTATCGCTAGGCTAACGATATTAAGCTCGCGAGCAAGCAGCTTATACTCGTTAGGCGGCTATAGGTTATTGCGTAGCTTAGGCGTTATAGTATTAGTAGTCCCTAATAGTAATCCTCCTAATACTTCTTTACGCCGTTAAGGACTAGTTTATACTACGGTTTTAGCTAGTTCTTCTTAATATAAGCTAAACGCCGCGACGGATAAAGCATTATAGCTATGCTATAGGTAGGACTCTCGTCTATAAGCTAGTAATAATTATTAAATATAGCTTATAAAGCTATAATATAGCTTCTAAGAGAATAATTATTACTATACTTTTAGAAGGCCTATATATAATACCTATAAAGAATATCTATAGTAAAGAGTATACGGTCTAGAGTTATATAGCGGCCCTTTATTAGTTAGGTAATCTTTTAGAAGGGTTAAAGGAAGGCGCGTGTTTTCTATAAGGCTCGCTATATATTAAGGTCGATATAATCGTCCTATATATTATCGTAATACTTTCTTAGATAATACTCTATATACTCTTAAAGATTAATAATAATATTTAAGAGGAGGAACTATAAGTTCTAGCGCGTATTATTATTAAGCTATAATAACCTTCCTATATACTTCTTAAATAGATTCTACTAATAATTATTATCCTATATATATATATAGAGATATTATAGACTTTACTAAGAGGACCTAAATAACGCTAACTAAGCGCTTATTATATCTTAACCCGTTCGGCGAAATTACTATTATAGGTAACTATATTATCGCTCTTAATCTATTTTAGAGCTATATATATAGCTTCTTTAGAATCTATAAAGAGGAATGCTTATATAGCGAGATTAATAATATAGCTATAATAGTAAATCCTCTACTTCTTTACCTCCTAGCTAATACCTTTCCCTTAAAGATACTCGCTAAGTAACCTATAAAGCTTATTATTAGAACTATAGTTATCGCTAGTATAGAAGCTAATCTTATTTTAGATATTATAGTCCTCGAGAGCGTGCTAGAGTAGCTTCTATTACTTAGCTCTACTATAAATTCCCGGTCTATTAAGGCTAGGTAGCTTTAATAAGGCTAGCAACGCCTATATCGTCTCCTTAGTATCTATATCTATAAATTTAGCGTAAATTCTAAGGAATGCTTTATAGTTTAAAGCTAACGAAACGTTCGTAGAGAGGTAGAGCTTTAACGGCGACGATTATAACTTCCTCTAAAGAATATCCTTATATATATAGTAAGAATTAGAGACTAGCTTTTAAATAAAGCTATAAGATAAACTAATTATATCCTCTATAGTATAGTTTATAGTATAAATAAGCGCGTATAGTTCTAGCTAAGAGCTATAGTTATAAGAGAGATTATAGACTATAACGAGCTATATTAGTACCTTAAGTACTACCTTACGATTAACTATAGCTTAAAGTATTTACTCTTACCTCGCTAATTACTTTATAGTATTTACCTTACTAGCCTTAGTAAAGGCATCTTAGATAAAGCTATCGCGCTATTTCTTAATTCGATAGTTATAGGTAACTAGCTTAACTCTATAGATCTTAAGTAAATAGCAGCGAAATATAGTTAAGACGGTCGTAGAATAGGTAGGATCTCGGTAGTATATATAGTAATAAATCTTCTTATTCTTCTAAGAGTAGCGTGCTAGCTCTAACTCCTAGGGCTTATAGGCGTATACCTAAGTATTCGCGGTTAGCTTACGCTTTTAGGTCCTATAGCCGCTATTATTAAAGGGATTTAGTAGAATAGATATTAAGGATAAGCGAAGCTCGACGGTAAACGATAGCGACGCAATATAGCTAGTAGAGCTACTAAAAATATAGGAGAACACTTAAAATATTTCCGGGCCGACCTTATTATAATATATATACTAGGTACTAGCTTTAACGTAGAAACCTAATAGAATCCTTACTAGTAACTTACCTTAATCTTATAGACTTAGCGACCCTTAAGATAGCCTTAGTAAGGTTAATAATTTTCCGCCTATATTTTATATATATAGAATATAGATAGTCTATATAGAATATAGAATATAGAATATAAAGTATAGAAATTTCTATACTTTATTACTTATTTTATATAAGTATAAATAAAAAGACTAGTTACTACTTAAGTAGTATAAATAATAACGTTACTTAGAAGGTTCGAATTTATTACTAATATAGTATTACGAACTACTTACTACTTATTAGGTAGTATAGTAAATAAGCGTTCCGATCTTAATATAACCTTAAGTTTATAAATTAAAGAGCTTATTTTATTACTACTACTAACTATAATAGTAAGAGTAAGGAATACCTTTATAAGACTAAGCTAATTACTATAGCCTATATAGCTATTATAAAGTCTATTAGTACTATTAAACTTACCTCTTTTTAAAAGGGGGATATACTTTAGTAGTAGCTATAGAAGCTAAAAGCATCGACTACTCCTTTACGCGGTTTTATAACTAACCGAATTAAGAAGTAGTATTCTAGTTACCTTTAAGCTAGTACTAAGACTAACCTACTAAACTAGCTAATTAAGTAAAAAGAGATTATAAAAGAAGCTAACCTTTACTTCTTATCTAAGGTACTAATAGGCTAGTAGCTATAAAATATAGCTAGCGTTATCTACCCTTTTAGTAATAAATATAAGTATTACTATTTATATATATATATATCTCTATTTATATAAACGCCTTATTTTTAAGATATATACTAACGCTAGCCCGCCCCGCTTATTTATACCGCGCTTATATAGTAGGTAGTAGTACCGCTTAAATACCCGCGCCCGAGCCTGCCTATATATATATACTATATATAAGGTAAGAAAGGCTATATAACGTATACCTCTTAATTCGCTTAAATAACGTATTTCCTAGCTTTAAGCTCGAAGTTAAAATAATCGGCCTATTAATTAATCCGGCCCCTTTAGCGCTTACGGCTATATAGGAAGCGGCGGCGGCGGTCGCCCTTACTTAATAGCCTCCTACCTAACGAGCCCTCTAACGCCTAACGAAGCCGGCGGCCCTAATAAAGCTAAAAGCGCGCTCTTCTTACCGCGTCCTCCTCTTAATCCCCTTCCCCTTATATTTCCTCGGGCTAAAGATCCTTATTATAACGCTGCGAGAGAACGCGGGCTATAGCTAAGTTCGTTTATCTTATCTTACCCTCGGTGCCTTCGAATGCTCGCGTTAAGCCGCCTTAAGCTAGCCTAACTTAAATTAGGTAGCTATAATAACCTCGTCGCCGCTATAGCTACCTTAGCTAGCTACGATGCCTTCGCTACGAGGGAGCTTAGTATAGATAGCTTATTATTATAGGGGTGACCGCGTATAACTATAATAACGTCGGGATCGCGATTTTATAATAATAGCTCCTTAAGGTCTTAATAGTAATAATTAGTAAAGAAATTACTAAAAAGGGGGGGAGTTCTTTACTAATAGCTTCTTAAGCTAGTAGCGCGAGAGAATATTATTCTTTTTAAGTATTAACCTAGCTTCGAGGCGTTAAAGGATCGTATATATATAAGGTAGCTAAAATTAGTATTTAAATCGCCCGCTATAAGGCTATAATAGCTATAGCTCTCGCATTAGTAAGGGTATCGCGGCGAGGGTAAGCCTATATTATATAGTAAGTAGGTTAACTACTTTATAAGTAATTTTAACGCTAAGATCCCTAAGCTAAGTCTATCTAAGGAAATAACGCCTATATTATATCTATTACTAAGCGGCCTTTTATATATATATTGTTTCTTTATTCTTAATTATCTATATAAGGGCATTATAAAGATATAAGAGGTTAGAAGTACTTATAACTGAATATAACTTTATATCTTTATAGGTAGTCTCGACTAAGCTATTTACCCGCTACCTATAGTTATAATACTAGCTAATACGGTAGCTTGCCTATTACTTACGCTATAGTATATATTTATTTAAGATATAAGTTATAATATAGCTTTACTATATACTAAAGATCTTATTAAGCCTCTCTTATACCTTATAGAAATTCGACTCTATCTTTATATAAATAACGTGCTTCTAAGTAAGGAATATACCCTTATAGCTATATTTAACTTTACTATTTAGGTTAAGGTTTAAATTAGCCGCTATAGCGTCGCTTTACTTAGCAGCGCCTTATTTAATAGCTTCTTAAGCGAGAATAGCTTCGACCTTTAAAAGGATCTCTATATTAATAGGGTTTTTAGGGCTATTATAATTTACCTTATCTCTTTAATATAACTAGATTCGAGCCGAAACGTTACTATTAACATAGAATATATAGAGTTATTATTATATAAGAGGGAAAATATAAAGAAGGGCGTTTTTAAGGGTAGCTTCTTTATCTATAATAACTATATTAGGCTCTTATATATTAATCGCCCTATAAAGCTCGTTAAGAGACTTATAAAGCTACTAATATCCCTCCTCTTTCTCTATATTAATAAGGCTAAAGGCGAAGTTTACTAAAGACTTTTAGTTAGTAACCCTAGTAACCTAGAAAAGGAAGAGCTTAAAGTAGTTTGTCTTATATATATTATTAATACTAAGAACCTTAGGGAAATATTTCTATATCTTTTAATACTATAGGTACGTCTATAATACGCCTTAAATCTTATTTTTATTATATAAGTTAAATTTAATATAATAAGGAAGATCGATAGCTTAAAGATACTATAAGAACGATTATATTACTATTATACCTCTAAGAGCGGTAAAACGGATCTTTTAGTAATTATTATAGATATCTTAAATATAAAAGAACGCTATAAAAGGCTCGGCTTTATATAAAATAGTTAATATATCTTAAGCTAGCAGCGCTTTATATTAAGAGAGGTTCTACTTAAGAGCTTACTATATTATAGTCCGTTAGCGATAAATATTATACGTTAAGGGATTAAGAGATAGCCTATAGTTATAGTAGCCCTTAGTTATTATAACTATAGCTACTAAGCCGCTAACGGTCGACCGCGTTAAGCACGTAATATAGTTTAATAGATAAATAGTCGGCACGACTATCTAATAAATATAAGATTAAGGGGATCGTAGAGATCTAAGTAATTTAAGATTAACGAGATTACTACGCTTTATACGATCTAACGTTAGGGATTATAGCTAGGCCTATAATCTAAGGATAGTCTCTATAAGTATATATAGCTACCTACTTTTACTCCTTTAAAGATATAGCTCGATAGCTTTTAATATATATTATAATTATTACGATCTCTATTATAATCTTATCTTTAATTCTAATTACTTAATTACCTAGTTATAGTCTATAGTCTATAACCTCTAACTTATTACTAATATAATATACTTATTTTTACTTAGACTATACTTTATTATATCTATTAATATAAACCCCTTAATAGGTTTATCCCTTAAGAATAATACTAGTTATTATACGTTAAAAGCTCTTATTTAATATAATACCGCGTTACTCTAAGTAATATTATAACTATTAATATACCTATATAGTAAACTAGATTAACTAACTCTAGAGCTACTATATTACCTTAGGATATAATACGCGAGATTATTACCCTTTAATATAAGGTATAGTTACTTAGAAATAAAGGAAGTAATATATAAGTTAGGGACCTTAAAGAAGTAGTTTAACTAAAATAGCTAGGACTATTTAATAGTACTTATAGTATGCTTTAAGACTTTCTTACTTAACTTAAGGCCTACTATTAGTTTTACCTTATAAAACTCTTAGACTTAGTTAAAAAGGTACTTTATATAGGAAATTATTTATCTAGAGTAGTACTTACTTAGTTTAAACCTATTATAAAGGACTTTCTTAATAACTAACTAGCGTAATAAGATAATAAGATAGATAAAGTCTTTACTAGTTTCTAAGGATTTAAAGAAGCTATTATAAAGGTATTTAAAGTAACTAATAAGGAATAAGAAGCTAAATAAAAACTTTAAGAACTTTAATAAAGGATCTTAATATTAAATTATACTATAAAGTTCTACTAAGTTATCTTAAAGCTTAATTAAGACAACGAACCTCTTATATTACGATTTTATAATAGGCGTAAAGAGGAAGTTAAGGACGAGCTCTATAAGGAAAATAGACCTAATAACCTCTTAGACTATATTACTATAGTAGTACGAATTAGTAATAGATAGTATACGCAATACTAAGAAAAGAAATAAGGAAGAGGAAACTAAAACCCTTTTTATAGAAATAACTTTAGCTAATATACTAACTATAAAAAAAAGCGTAAAATATAAATAGCCTAAGTATATATAATAAATCCTAGACTAATAGATTTAAGTATAATATAAAAAGGTAAAGGAAAGTATTTAAACTATAGGAAACTTAGATATTACTCTAAGAAATATAAATAACTTTATAAGGAGAAGAAAACCTATTAAGTACTAGCCTTAAAAGGTAAGAAATACTTAAACGCTACTAATAGGTAAGAACTAAAGTATAAACTACTTAGTTAGACTATATACTATAACGATAAATATATAATATACCTAAGCGATAAGAATAATATTAAATAGTTCTTAAAGCTACTAAGGAAAACTCTTATAATAATATAATAAAGGGATACTAAAATATAAAAATAAGTTAAATTTATAGGACTAAAATACCCTTATCTTAAAAGAGTCTCTTAAGACTAAATTAAGAAGAATAGTAAACGATTCTAAGAAGATATATAAAATAAAAATCGATAATAATAATAAGTAGTCTATAAATAATATAATAAAGAAGATATAAATATAGCCTTTATACTTATAAAACTTAGATAATAACTTAAGGAGGAATAATAAAGTATTAATAGTATAAGCTTTAAAGAATAAGAAATACTTAGAGAAATAAAAGATAAGAACGAACTTATACTACTACCTTTACTATTAAGGGAAAATACTATAATTAAAGAATACGCTTTATACTTTAAAGAATTTAAAGAAATACTTAAAAATAAAACCTAATAAATACCTTAAATTCTTATAGAAAACTAATAAGCTATATTAATTTAGTATTAACCGGTACTATATAAAGGAGACTATACTATAGCTATCGCTATAGTTAATACTTTTATAGCTTTATAATAAGAATAGTAATTATAAGGAGAATTTAAAGACGATTTATAAATACTACTTACTTATAAGTACTATAAGTATATTTTATAAATATTATACGTTTACTTAGATTATATAATATATTTTTAGATAAAAGTATAATATAACGCTTTCTTAGTTAGGTTTAAGGAATAAGTGCTTTTAAAACCCTACCTAAGTATAAAATTAAACTACTAGAAAATTAATTAATACTACTTAAACGACTAAGTTATATTATTAGAACCTAATTATAGTATACTATTAAAATACCGCGATAATTATAGTTTATTAATAAGATCTCTTTAAAAGATATATAAAATCTATAAAAACACTATAAGCTATATTTAACTAAGGAAGAATCGATATAGAAATACTATATAAAAAATAAAAAGACGCTAAATAAAAACTTACCTTTAATATAAAAACATATAAAATTATAAAGTATAGTATATAATTAACTATAAAGTAGTATAATATAAATAATATAGCGTTAAGAAATAAGAAATCTTTAATTAGCTATAAGAAATTAGTTTCTTAAGCCTTAGTATAATACTATATAATAAAAATATAAAGAAATAATATTAATAATAAATTAAAGAAGAATACTTAAATAAAATAAATAAGGACTAGGCAAAAAATAAGGTATACTATTTATAAAAGGGCTATAGACTAGTATAATATAATAAGATCTAAGGACCTTATATATAGTAATAGTAAGCTATAGTAACTAAATAGTATTAGATATTTAAATCGCGGGATATTATATATATATACTTTTAGACTATAGCGCGATAGGTAATTATATTTTATATAAAGTTATTAATCGTTATTAACTTATATAGAGATATAAGAAAGATCTATATAAACTTATAAATATTAAAGGAAAGGCCTTTAACTATAATAAAAGAATTATTAATATAGAGATTAATTACCTTAATATTAATATCTAGGGCTATAATAAATAAGTTAACTTTAATATTATAAATATTAAAGAATATAACCTTATATTAAGACTTTTATAGCTATAAGAGAGTAACCTACTAATTAACTAGAAAACTAGCTAGCTATATTATAACGAAGATATAAGTATCTAAGACTAGTTAATTTAAGAGAAAGTAAAATTTTATAATAATTTAGCTACTAAATAAGATAAAAAGGATAACTATTTAAGTAAATTATTATAGGCTTTAGCGATATAAACGATAATAGTAACCGAACTAGTAAATATAATAAAATCGACTAATAAGACCTATATACTAACTAATATAGCTATATAACCTAGTATCCGATATAAATAAAATAAAGGATATAATAAGAAGATCTAAAGAGTTATTACTACTTTAAAAAAAGACCGTAAATAAATTAATAAAGAGCTTAAGTTAAGAGAAACTAGCTCTTAAAAGAAAGAATAAAGCTTATAAGATAGAATAAAGAATATCCCTTAAAAATACTAGAAATATAATAAACTCTTTAAGGAAGAACTTAAGGTAAGGTTACTTAAATATAGCTAATAGGACTATAAAATTTATCTTAAGGATAAAATAACGCTAACGTTCTATAAGATTTATAACTTAAACGAAAAGTAACTATAAACGCTATATAACTACCTTAATAAGAATCTATAAAAAGGATATATATGAACGTTAATATCTAAAGTAAGCTACCTAGTTATATTTATTTTAAAGAAAAATAGTAAGCTATAACTAGTTATTAACTATAAACGCTTAAACGATATTATAATAAAAAACTAAATACTATTACCGCTTATATTAAAACTATAAGATTAACTATATAGTATAAAATAGTTTATAGCCTTTAACTATAATAGCGCCTATAACTTAATATATTTAAAAAAGGGATATAAATAAATAATAGCTTTTAAAACGAAATTTAAACTATTTAAATATCTAGTAATACTATTTAGACTTATAAATATACTAGCTACCTTTTAATAAATAATTAATAATATCCTATATAAATAGTTAGATATCTTTATAGTAGTATACTTAGATAATATCTTAATTTTCTTAGATACCTTAAAAGAATATAAGGAATATATTTAAAAGGTACTTTATATACTTTAAAATATAAAGTTATTAGTTAAACTAAAGAAAAGTAAGTTTTATATATAAGAAGTAGTCTTCCTTAAATATATAATCTTACTAAGAGAGATATAAATATAATAAGATAAGATTAACTTAGTTTAAGAATAGCTAACGCTAAATAACGTTAAGAATATATAAAGTTTCCTAGGATTTATAAATTACTACTAAGGATTTATTAAAGATTTTAAAAAGATTATAGTACTACTATATAACTTAATAAAAAAGAAAAAAGAATTTATATAAGATAATAAAGCTAATAAAGCTTTCGAATATATTAAAACTATAATTATATAAAAACTAGTCTTAACTACCTTTAATTTAAAATAATAAATCGAACTTAAAACTAATATATTAGACTTTACTCTAAGAGTATAAATTAAATAAAAAGATAATAAAGGAAGACTATAACTAATTATATTCTATTTAAAGACGCTATATAGTATAGAACTTAATTACTTTATTTATAATAAAGAAGTCCTTATTATTATTTAAGCTTTTAAGGAATTTCGATACTACTTTCTTAAAAGTAAGTATAAAGTTAAGGCTTATATAGATTATAAAAACATCTTATACTTTATAATAATATAATAGTTAAACGGACGATAGATCTAATAAGCTAAATACTTATTAGAATTCGACTATAAAATAATATATAGAAAAGAAATAGAAAACGGTCGAGCTAATACCCTTAGTCGACGTAGTAACTATAATATAAGGGCACCTATAGTAAAAGGATAGCTCTTAGAAATTAATAAAAACGGGAACTACTAGTAATAATAGCTAAATATAATATTTATAGTATAACCTAATAACTTAATATATTAAAAGATCCTAAAATAAATAAAAGAATATAAAGTATTAAATAAATATAATATAGAATATTTAGAAGTTTTAATATATAAAATTAAAATCTAGATACTATTAGAATTATAAGATAAAGTTATATAAGATATATATAAATATTTAATATATAGATACTAAGGAATCTAAAGAATAATAAAATAGATTAAACGATAATATAACTTCTTATAGCTTAAAGAAGTAGTATAATAAGTTATTAAAAAATATAAACGTTATATATAAAGTAAAGCTAAATAATATAAGCTATATTAAGAATTATAACCGCTACTAGTACTAAAGAAGCTATAGGATTTAATAGCTTTTAACTATATTATAAAGCTATTACTATTAAAAGAACTTATAATTAACGTTAAGTATAATAATATATTTATTATTACTAATAAGCTAATAAAGTATAGATACTTCTTACTATATAATAACGTAAGTAATGTAAAAGAGCTAGTATATATATACCTATAAATAATTATTAGTAATTATAAACTATTAAATAAGATTATCTTTAATAGAGGATATATATTTATAGCTAAGTTCTAGTAAGCTCTTATAGTATAATTAAGGATAAAATATAAGCTTAGTATAACTTATTACCTATAAATAAATAGATAAATAGAACGACTTAATTAAACGCTTAAATAATATTTACGATACTATATTAGCTATAAATAAAACGATTAAGTTAAATAGCTATTAATAATATAACTAGCTTATAATAGCTTAGTTATAGAAATAACTAAGCTCTTATTAGTATACGCTAATTATATATATAACCTAGAAGTATTTAAGGTTACTTAATAAGGACTATAAGTAAAATAAGCGATACTATAAGTAGATTAGCTATAAAAATTATATAAAGAAATATAATAAGAACTTTAATTTATTAGAGAATAAATATCTACTTACTATAATTAGAAAAGATTATAAGGACTAATCGTTTAAGAGAGAAATATAGTCTACCTTATAGAATAAAATATTAAAATAAAATAACTAAGTAATAAACTAGACTTTAAGAAACTTAGACTATTTAAGGTTAAGAAAACTATTTTAAAAGTTAACTATAAACTTTCGCTACTAATACTAATTCTTACGAAGAGAGATGCGAGAAGTGCATAAAAATATACGAAGGTAAAATTAGAAGTAAGGGGTTAGATAGGCAGGGCAGAGAGATTTAATTCTTACGGGAGCAGCAATTACGGTAGGGGAGTGATTGTTATATTGCCTTAATTGTCCTTCTTTCCTCTATCTAAATCCCCTCTTTATACCCGTCTAGCATCTTAATTAACAAAGAAGATCCTGCTTAAAGAAGCTACTAATATCCTTTTAACTACCGAGCTTTTTACCGGTTTTTCCCCTCTTTTCTAGCCGTTGCCGGCATATCCGTCTTATCTCTCGCCACCTCTATAGGAAGCTATCGCTACTTCTACTTCCCCTTATACCCCTACCCTCCTCTCTGCACCTCCTTTTAGCTCCTTCCTTAAAACCTGCTTTTTAGCTTCCTAGGTCCCTCGTGCTAAGGGATATCTCCGAGAACTACGAAATTAGGCCACGCTTCGCGACATACCCCCTTAGCTATAGCCTGCCCTTATAGAAAGGGTAAAGCTAAATACCTAGGCCGGTAAGCGTATAGAGGAGGTCTTAGTCTATACTTATCCCCTACTTAAGAAATCCGGGTTTTAGCCCCGGGCTCTTTTAGACCTACTTTAGGAAAAGGGGCCTTAAGGAGGAAATTAAGTCCTATAAGAAAGGGGGGCTTCTCTAAGGACAAGTCCCTAGAAAGGGGGCCTTTAAGAAGAATAAGTCCTAATTAAGCTAGGGGCCCTCCTCTAGGATAAGTCCTAATTCCTCTCTTCGGCTATAGACGTCTCCTTCCTCCTGCGTGCTATTAGCTCCTCTTATAGACTCTTAAGGCGGGCTTCTAAGGACAGCTTCTCTCGAACGTCTTCTAGCCTAATTTACTATAAAAAGACAGCTAGCTTCTGCTTCGGTAGGGGCTTCGTAAGACCGTCGGCTTTTATTAATACCGTTAGAACCTAACGGACGGAAATAAGTCCCCTTTAGACCTCTTAGCGTAACTAATGCTAGTAGATATCGATATGCCGTAGCCGGGTCGATAGCTTACTATTTTCCTCCGTAAGAATTCGTATAGTCTACGTATTATCGCATTCTATAGCTAACGGGGACGGAATTTGCAGTCGTAACGATATTAGTAGCCGGCTAAGGAAAATCGCTTCTTTTAACGCTTCTAAAAGAGCTAGTAGCTCTGCCTCCGTGCTTAATATAGTAACGGTAGCTTATTTCGAAGCTCTCTAAGCAATGGTTCCTCTAAAAAGGGATATAATATACCCCTATAAGCTCTTTCTGTCTAAGGAATTGTCCGTAAAGGACGAATCGCTCGAATAAAGGAAGATTTCGGTAGCTTGTTTCCTTCCCTGCCCTCCTAGGCGTAGACTATATAATCTCGTTAAATAGAGATAAAGGATAGCTCTATCTACTGCTTCTTAATACCTAGGGCTAGGATTCTAGTTATACCTAGCTAGCTAGGAGACCGTAAAAGAGATATCCGGTCTAGTAGAAATAGCTAAAAAAAGCAGGGAGCCTACCTTCTATTAATATTAGTGTTTCTCTTGCTCCCTAGCTTAAAAGGACGGATTAGGCAAAAGCTCTTCGTCTAATATAGGCGTAGAGGGAAGCTTCTTATCGAGGGAATTAGGGAGGAATTTATAAGCGACCTTATCGATATAGGCGTCCTAGGTAAGCTAGATTATCCGTTAGGACCTATTCCTAAGGATTCGTATCCCTAGGAACTACTTTAGCTCCCCTAGCCTAGTTATCTTATACCTTTATTATAGGCCTCGTATAGCCTCCCTAGCAGCAGCTTCTTCCTCTTTCGGGTAGGCCTAGATAATATCGTCGACGTAGAAGAAGACCGTGATTTTACCCTTTTGTATTATACACGGTTCCTAAGGGACTTTCGTAAAGCCTAGGGCTTCGAGGGAACCTATTAAATGCTATTGCTAAAGAAGGGGTGATCTTCGTAGTCTATATAGAGCTTTCCTAAGCCGTAGAACCTTTCCTAGCTATTAGAAGCTTAGTAGAAGGCGTATATAGATAACTTCTTCTTCCTCGAGTAAGCAGTTAATAAAGGCGTTAACTATATCTATCTAATCGAGCTCGAGGTCGAATTCTGCTACTATAGCTATAAGGGTCCGAAAAGACATCCTAGCTAGGGTGGTTGCCCTAGTAGGTAAATCCCCTTTTTCCTATTAATTCCTATAGATAACTAGCCGGGCCTTATACTTTTAAAGGAAGCCGTGTTTATTAGTCTTATAGATAAAGACCTACTTATAGCTAAGGACCTATTTTCCTCTTGCTTTTTCCTTAAGGACCTCTTCGAAAGACCCTATCTCTTCGTGTAAGGCTAGGTGGTCTTTCTAGGCCTAGAAAAACTAGTCTCTAAAGGGGTGTCTTTCTAGCTGCTTCTAGTTTGCTAGTAGGTCTAGGAGGTCTCTTTTATATACCTTCCTTGCTAATACTGGCTTGAAAAGCCGGCCTGCTATAAACGCTCCGTAGGAACCGTCTTCTATTAGCGTTAGGTAGAAGTCGGAAAAACGATCGCAATAGGGGAGAAACTAGTCTTCTTTCGTATCGGGCCCTATACCTTCCTTTGCTTCTCGAAGTAGGGATAAAAAGGCAGCCTAGTAATCCTTCGAGAGAGGTGCCTTTCCTACCCCCTTAGGGGTCGAGACGGGAAGACTAACTAAAAAAGCTACTTTTAGATCTTCTTCTTATTCCGTAAGAGGAGGCGTAGGGAGGTAGGCGTATTCTAGCTCTACCGCTTTCCTATAGTCTCCTTCTTCGTCTAGATTATCTAATCTAGTAGCTTTCTCTTCTTCTTTTTCTTCGAAGTCGGCGTTATCCTCGACTACTTCGACGTCGGTTTCTTCTTCCGTTTCCTCGTCTAGGACCTCTTCTTAAGACTATTAGGAAGGGGGGATTTAGATCTTCTAAATTAGCTAACGTTATAAGTGTAAGAGGGGCTATTAATCCCTCTTTCCGTCGAAAAAGCTAAATTCGTCGAAAATTATATCCCTAGTCGAAATAACCTTCTATAAAAGAGGAATCTAGATCCGGAAGATATTTATAAAATTATACCCGACGAGGTAACTAATAAAGGCTCTAGGATTAAGCCTTCTTTTCTTCTTCCTTTTTAGCTATATATTAGCAGTTATAGCGTATACCTTATAGCTATAGGTATAAAGGTAGGCTAGCGAGGCCCTCTTCTTTATAAAGAGCTCGAGGGGGGATTTCTAGTCTATTCCTTAGGTAGTCCCCCTAGGGGTCCGGTTCTAAAGGTAATAGGCGGTCTTAACGACTTCCCTCTAAAGGTCGTGTAGAAGCCTTATAGTAAGTCTTATCGTACGGGCCCTTTCTATTATAGCACCCCCTAATCTTTCTGCCCCTCCGTTCTAGGCCTAGGTATTCGGTGCTAACGGGAGGGGTAAAATGCCCCTTTTTCGAAGCTAATTTAAGATATCCTTCGTAAATAGCTCTCCGTTAGACCGTATCTTCTTAGATAGTATATTAATAAGGATATTTATAGTTCTAAGAATATAGTAGACCTTTAAGGGAAACTAGCTAAGGTACTATAAAGTAAGTATAAGCCGATTATTTATCTTTATATTTATAGTAAATAGTAATATTTACTTTAAGATTACGCTTATAGTAGTATAGTTAGTTAGTATAATAACCTTTAGTAGTAAGGTAGAGATAATATATAATTAAAGCTTTTAATATACCTAAGAAAGATAAGCGACTTTAAGTTTAGTAGGCTAGTATCTAAGCTATCCGCTAGTTAAGCGTTTACTAAGGTAAAAGATTAGCTAAATACTTATTTAAGGTAGGGTTCTTCCTAGGTTTTAGTCTACCCCTAGTACTAAGTAAAAGGCTACTACTATAAAGCCTAGCTCGCGGCTAGTATCGATTTATAGGAATAATAGCTATTATAGGTCGAAATATTATAGCCGCGTTAGTTCTATAAGAGCGTTTATAATATCTTAGAAGGCCTATTCTTCTACTATAGATAGTTAGTACGTTACCTTAAAGGTATATTTATTCCTTATCGATCCTTTAAGTAGCGCTTAACTATCCCGCGCTTCCTTAAGTATCGCCGTTTTTTAAACTTAGAGCGCTTTTACCCTTTAAGAGAAGTAAGCTACTAAGTACTATAGCTAGTTAACTAAGCTAAGCTACTTTTCTAGTACTTATAGGGTATTTAGAAACTTTATATCCTATAATACCTATAGTTATTCTTTAGTATTTATTAGGCCGATCCTATTAACTTAAAATCTTAATAGTTTTATAGATAAGTAGCTTAGGAAAAATTTCGATTTAGCTAAGGCTAGGTTATAGTCTATAAAGAGTTAGAAGATAGCCTAAAAGTAATAAATATAGTCGTCTTTTATATCTAAGTATATTATAATATTATCGATATACTTAGAGGAATATTCTATATATTCTTAGAGGATTTAGTTTATAAATCGTTAAATATATATAAGTAAGTTCTTATATCCTATTAAGGCTACTATTAGTTATTCTAAGCCTTTATAGCTAATTACTATAAACCTTTCTTAATACTCCTTATAGATAAGGAACTAATAAAAGAAAGACTAAGCGTCTATAGCGGAAATAAAGTATTTCCCTTATAGCTTTTAGATTATATCTACTTAAAGTAGTATTAGGTAGGCGTTTAAGATAGCTATACTATTAAGAGTGCGTAGGTCTATTACTATTCGGCTCTTTTCGTTACTATATATAGTTCTTTAGACTATAAATATAAGGTAAGCGAATAGGGTTACCTCTATAGCTTATTTTATACGCTTATTTTAGTATAGGTCCTTATAGGTTTAGTTAATTAGCGCCTTATCTTTCTAGCTAAGTAGGTAAGCTTTAAAAGCTAGTTTTTATAAGTACTAATTTTCTACTAGCGGAATATATATATAGTAGTCTAGGTAGACCTTACTAGTACCTTAGTCCTTTTATAAGGTTAGGAAGAAAGTAACTATATATTAGATCTTTTCTATAAATATAAGGTCTTAATTATAGATTTTAATATCCTATAAAGTAGTTATCTCTAAGAAGCTATAGTCTTATAAAATCCCGATCTTATAGTTCGGAGTCTATTTATATGTTTATAAAAGGAGTTCCCTTTTAGTAGACTTAATACTCCCTTCCTCTAAGGTTTCTACTAATAAGTTAGTATCTTAGTATAGTTCGCTATATTTTATAGTCTTTTATCTAGCTAGCTCTTTAGTCGGAGTTACCTTAGCTAGGGTTTCCCTAAGTAGGTCGATCTATAAAAACTATATTTCGTTACTAAGGTCTACTAGTATTCCTAAGTACTATCCTTTCTTAAATCGGACGTAGTAAGTAATAGTATTAACCGCTATAACTAAAGTTATACCTTAGATTAAGTTATAGGCTAATAATAAGTCTCTTAGAAAGAATACTAAGTTATAATCCCTTAGTACGTCCTTAATCTATACTAATAGGCGTTCTATTTAATATATAAGGACGTTAATATTAGCTTAGTACGTAACTTAATAATAAATCGCATAGCCCTATTAGGTCGAGCGAGCTATAACTATTAGGTTACTATATACGCTAATAAATATTATTCCCTTAGAGTTTAAGATATTAACTTTATTTAGTACTAAGAAATCTTATCTAAGTAATAATCCTATATATAGGGTCTAAACTACCCAGGCGCCGATAGTAAATTACCTAACCTTAAATCTTATTCCTTACTTCCCTAAGATATTAATTATTATAGTCGCTTAACCCTTAGTTTAGCTTTTCCTTATACTAGATAGTAGGACCTATTAAGTTATATTAAGGGTTATATCGTTAAAGTAGTTAAGCTAGTCTTCCTTAATTATAAAGCGGGCTATACTAAAGTCTATATATACGTTTAATAGTTAGTCTAGGCCTTTAGTTTTAAAGATAGATATTTAAGCGTATATAAACTAAGATAGCTTTATTAGATCTAATATTTCGGTTTATAGCGCCGCTCTTATAGTTAGCTAGTTCCTTAGTATTCTAAGCGAACTACTTAGTCCTATAAGTTCCGCTTTTATTATAATAAGAATAAATAAGATCTTATCTTTTATTTCTTTAGTTTCTTCTCTTATATTAGTAGTAGTATCCTTATCTTTTAGCCCTTTATCTTAGGTAAATAAGATCTAGTTTTATATTTCCTAGGAAAGATATATCCTACCTTAGTCGTTAGTTAGTACCGCTTAAAGCTAATAGGTAAGGTTAATAATAATTAAGGTTTCCTAAGAGCCCTCCTTTAGTTTCGAATCTTAAGGCTATAGTCCGGTTTAAGGACTAGTTAACTAGTTTAGTACTAAGCTTATATTTACCTAGTATAGATTATTCTATCTTAACGCGGTCGTTATATTTCCTTTTTATTAGAATTATCCTTATTCCTAGGGTTTTTAACTAGTTAGTTTAGCTATAAATAGGGTAGAGTTTACTATAGTCTCGTTCTTAGTTTTACGTAATCTACCTTATACGCGTTCTTTTACTATATTACTTATCTTCCTTTATAACCTAACTATTAGCTTAGTTTATAACTATAGGATAAGTTACTTATAGTTATTAATCTAGGTATTAAATAATTCTAAACTAATAGGTCGGCGGAATAATTCTTATAGTAGTATATTTAGTTATTAATAGACTAGTATAATAAGGTGCTCTTTTAAGTATAGCGCTACTTTTACTTTTTAGCGGAGCTTTAATATCTATTTATAAAAGTCGGCTCTATTTATAATATCTAAGGTAGTAAATCGTTTTATTTATAAAGATCTTAACGCTACTTTTAGCTAGATAGTAAAGCGTTTTTATAGTTTAGTATACTAAGCGGTATATCCTTAATCTAAGGTATAATATATAGCTTAGTTAGATTTACTTAGATTACTAGAATACTATTTAATAGCGGTTCCGCGGAGTAAGCTAAGGATTAGTATTATTAGTTTATTAGCGTATTTTAGTCCGCGAATAGCTACCTACTTTAGGGAATTAATAAATCGATCGACGTTTCTATATATAATTATTTTCTTAGTTTCTTTAAAGACGTTAAATATTATATTAAAGGGGCTAGTAGGGTTAAACTTCCCTATATCTTTTAGTTTAATATATACTAAGGGTACTTAAGGAGGGTTTATAGTAGTATTATCCTTAGTTTCTCTTACTATAGCTTTTACTAGTAGTCTTATAAGAGTTTCTTCTATAATAAAGCTTACTAGCTAGTTCGCTAAGGTTATTATCGCGAACGTATTACTAGTAGTAGTATTATTTATAGGTTCTTCCTTATTTTAGTTATTAAGGTTTAGCGAACTTCTAAGGCTTTATCCTTTTAATAGAGGTAGTTAGGGTAGGGCGGGGAAGGCTATACTATACTAATTTCTATATAGCTCTATTATTTATAGTTAATATTACCTTATTACTAGAACGTATTCTAGGTTATTAATTTATTCCTATAGGCCTTAACGATTAGCTAAATAAGCTAGTAAGTTATATTATAGAAGTTCCGCTCTTAATTCCTTTAAGCGTTATTCTTATTACTAAGGTAAGCGATCTAGCTATCTTCCGTTTTTATAGGAACTTAATAGGAAATATCCTAGAAATAAGTATCTTTCTAACCGCTAATAAAAGCTCTATATTACTTAAGCTTTAATATATTAAAGTTCTACCTTTATCTAGAGTTCCCTAAGTATTTCTTCTATAAAAAGAGATTAAGAAGCTAGTATTTATTAGTATATAAGTAAGAGCTTTCTTCCTAAGAATATATTAGGGTTTATAGGTTAGGGTTAACTTATCCCTTTCCCTATTCTTTATTTTCTATTTTACTAGATATAGACCTTAGGAGAATAAATAGTTAAGGGAATAGGAATTACTACTATTTATTAAGTACTAGTCCCTTAGTATAGGGCTAGTACTTTAACCTAGCTACCTACTTAGATCTAGTATAGGTTTAATAAGTAATTAAATAAACTAGCTACTATATATAATAAAACATATTATATAGACTAGCTACTATATATTATTACGCGCGTTAAATATAGACTAGCTACTAGTCTTATAAGTTAAAGTAAGAGTAGTAATAACTATCTATATTCTTCTTTACCCGCTTAAGATCTAGCGGGTTCTCTATCTTTTATATATACTATAGCGAGCGTAAGACCTTACTTAAGGCTTTACCTAAGTAATATCTTAACCTTATAATTATACGATAGTAGTATAGCGTATTAGCGGTATTTCCTAGTATTTTCCTTAAGTAATTTAATAGGTAAGATCGTACCCCTATAGATATTAGCCCGTTAAAGAGATAAGACCCCTAGCACTCCCTATCTAACTTACTTCTAAGTATACTTAAAGGATTTATAAAGACCTTAATTATCTAAGGAGGTATCTTCCTTAATTACGGTTAATTTAAATTTTTGTTTTTCCCTTTTAAAGTAAAAGCCGCTAGTTACGCGACTTTAGTAAAGATAAAGAGGTATAGAGTAAAGAAATCTCTAAGACTTATATTTATAACCTAAGACCCTTAGAGCTATATATAGGACCGACGATTAAATAATTATATAGTTAATTACTTTGCTAATCCTTAACTATATACTACGCGTGCTTTAGGTATATACCCTTATCCCCGTTAAAACTAGTCTCTAGGGCGTAAACGTATTATTCCGTTTTATTTATACGGCGATAAGTAGCTTTACGAAGCTAAGAATACTTAAAGGATAACGGTACTATTTAGAAAAAATAAAATCTAGGGATTTAATAATTAAAGTAGTAACTACCTTAATAACTAAAGTTAGGGACTTAATAAGGCAATATACTTACTAGGAAATAAATAATTAAATAATACCTTTGCTAGTAGTAAAGGAAAAGTAATAAGCTAATACTAAAAAGCCCCGAGCTCTTATTATTGGCCTTATAACGCCTAATACTAGCGACTTAGTTAAGAAACTACGATCCTTATATAATACTTTAAAAGATATAAATAACGACGATAGCGTAATCTAGACTATTCTAGAACCCTACTAAGACCTCTTACTTCTATATATACTAATAATACTAATATAGGTACTAACGAGGGATACCTTAATAACCTTAACCTTAGCTCTCCTTTATATAGTAGCTTATAGAGAACGCTTACCTCCCGCTAATAGATAAGAAAGTAAGTAATAAGATAGTTATAATAAGATATCCTCTAACTTTAAAAACTCTAACTTTAAATTTTATAACCTTATAATCTATAGGCATACTATATCTAGAAACGCTAGCCGTTAAAAGGGATTATTTAATCCTACTACTAGTAATAAAAAGAAAATTAAGGTAGATATTAATAAGATTACTAATAGACTTAGAGATATACTTACTAGAAGCTAAGATAACTTTATAGGAAGACTCTACTAACTACGACTCTTACTTATTAGTAAATTTAACGGTAAAAATATAACTAAATTCCTTAAGAAGTTTAAATAAGAGATATATATTAACTATATCTATAATAAGGATAAAATAGACTAGCTTAAAGTCTATATCTCCTTTATATAAGCCCTTACTATTAAAATTCTTATAGACGGACTTACTTAAGAAGAAGTAAAAAAGAGACTCCTTTAATACTACTATATATATAATATTAAATAACTAGAAACTACTAACGACCGCTTAGACTATTATAATACTAAAAAGCCTAAGACTATTATAGAAGTTATAAAATAGCTTAGTCTCTATTTATACCTATAGTATAAAGTATAACCTAATAGCTAGGAAGAATCTATAGTCTAGTTATACTTTATCTACTATATAATACTAAAGGAGCTTATTATTAATATTATAGAGAGAAATAAAAAGATATCTAAAGTTATCTTAAAACTCCTATATAAAAGCCTTATCTATATAATTAATAACTACTTAGTACCTTACTAAGACGTTAAGCGACGAGATATAGTATCTAAAGTCTATAATTAGAAGCTTAAGAACCTAAAGAAAGACTAGCTCTTTAAGGAAATTAACGAAGTAATAAAGGAAGCTAAATCTAATAAGGGCAAAGAAAAACTTCTTAAAGAGTTAAAGAAAATAGATAAGAAACCTAGATAGCCCGTAAAGGAGATCTTAAACTTAATAAAAGCCTTTAAAGATATAAAGATTAACCTTACTCGCTAATAAGAGTAGATATTTAACTAGCTTAATAAGGAATAAAGATATATTAGTAGTAAAGGCTACTCTTTAAGTTATAGATAAGGAGGTAGCGTAAATACTATCGGATTTTACTACCTATTTAATTAATATATATAGTTTTAGGTTAATACTTTTAACCGGCCTAAGAGATACTTTTATTATAATAAAGAAGGATACTACCTTAATAAGTATAAGGTATACTCTTAGGACTATAAGATCGGATTTATAATATATAAAGTAGTAAATAAGACTCTTTACCTTAAAAGAAAAGATAATAAAAGCGTAATTCCCTTAGTACTTACTAATAGGTT
The DNA here is from genome assembly GCF_020360975.1 of Hirsutella rhossiliensis. Classification (NCBI taxonomy): domain Eukaryota; kingdom Fungi; phylum Ascomycota; class Sordariomycetes; order Hypocreales; family Ophiocordycipitaceae; genus Hirsutella; species Hirsutella rhossiliensis. Next base: position 2,017,202 of record NW_025408678.1, on the reverse strand, counting down.
TTCTTAAATAAGTATATATATTTAAAGGCTTATTATATACTAGGTCGATATATAGCTAGACTCCTTTATATTACTACTTATAAAATAGGTTAAAGCTATAGTTATACTATCTTACCTAAATTAAGCTACTAGTAAAAGAGAATCTAGTTTCCTAGACTAGTTCTAGAGCTACGGAAGCCTATATAAGTAGAAGCTAAGGAATCTAAAAGTAAGCGATATAAGAAAAGAAGTAGGAAGGATATTAGTTATTATAATTATAGATAATATATAATAAAGCGATATATATAATTAGATAATCTATATAACTATAATAGGGATTAATACCTATAAAGGGAAAAGATAAAGAGTTAAAGAGGATATAGAGGAAATCGAGATAACGAGAATAGTAAAAACTAGCTTAAAGATTATCCTTATATACTATAAATATAAAGTAGATCTAGATAAGAAGTTTAATAGACTTATAGATAAAATCGTTAAAGAAATTATATATAAAAGAAACCTAATCCCTTTAAATTACCTAATTAACTTTATTCCCTAACTAAGCGAGAGGCTTAGTACGAGATATATAGATATAGCCTAAGGTATAGAAAACACTAAATTCTAGACCCTAGAGAAAGTAGAGAGTAATATAAGACCTTATAGAGCTATAATAACGGTTATAAAAGTAGCCGAAGATAATATAAAGAGTAGTTTACTCCTCCTTAAATATCTATAAGGAAAACTTATAGTAGCTTTAGTATAAGTTAAAGAATAAGATAAAGAATACTAGGTTAAACCGATTAAGCTTACTTACCTTACTTATAAAGAATTAGATTATAAGTACCTTAAAGTTTAATAAGCACTAAAGGAAGTTAGGTTTATAACTAATATAATTAGTATAATATAACTAGCTTAAGGACTATCTAATTAATAAACTCTAAAGATAATAAGACTAATAAAGGACGAATTTATTATATAGGAAGTAGCACTCTTAATAAGATACTAGGAGATAACTCTAAAGGACCTTATAGCGATTCCTATAATATATATAAATACGGTCCTTATACCCTTCCGCTCGCTTAAGTATATATAAGACCTACCCTATATTTAAGTACGGCTTAGTAGCTAGAAAGCTAAAGTTCTAAGCGCCTTAATCGATACTAGGTCTAAAGGAAACCTTATTACTAAAAGATATATAAACGTATATAGGCTTAAAATCCTATTAATAAAAGTATTAACGATAGCGTATACTGGGTCCCTTATAGATATAGTTAGGAAGGTAGAGACTAATCTCTATCTAGGTATAGCTTAGATACTAATCTATCTTTATATTACGCTAGATAGAGTCTTAGTCCCCTTTATCTTAAGCATACTATTTATTAGAGCCGCGCGTATATTATTTAATTATTCCTTAAGGAACGGCGATATATAGGTTAAATATTAGATCGGTACTATTTAGGTAGTTACGCTAGCGGTAGGAGCTATTAAATAAGAGCTTCCGGATAAGGTCGATATAGTAAAATCCTTTTAGACTACGACCTTAATAGTTAATAAAGATATATATAAAAGACTAAAGCTCGAAGAGACTATATAGGAAATAGCTACCTAGCTCCTAAGAAAAGTTTTTAAGGCTTTAGTAATAAAAGTTAAAGAAGATAACCTAGGAGCTACCTAATAATTATAGAGAGAACCCCTTATAGACACCCTAACGGCCGAGATTCTCTTACTAGGAGGTAAGATCCTTAGTTATAGAGGGGGCGCTAACTAAGTCCTTAACCTAGCCTATACTTCTTAAGGTATATAAGTAAAAGCTGAATTTTAGGAAATTAAGGAATTACGTAAGACTATATAATAGAGGGGAAGAAGGAGTATAAGGTAGGATTTTCAACGGAATTTATTAGTAGTATATTAGTATATAGAAGAGGTATTAAAGTTAATAATGCTCTATCTATCTACTAGCGGACATACTATCTTATATAGACAATTATAGCTAAACGGAAGAACCTTTTGGGACTAGATTTAGGCTGCCGTATAGCCCTAAGACTAGGAAATTCTATGATACCTCGAGTAAATCTAGAAGTGTCTTAGTTCTACTAATATTCGTGTTTAAAGGAGGTTAGTCGTGCCGGTGTTCTTAAGAGGTCTTAGCTAGTATTCTAAGCTAGCTCTATTCCTTCGATTCCCGATTATATAATAACCGGCAACCCGTTTAATATATAAAAACATATAAACTAATAGGCGATTCTTGCTCTATAATATAGGATTTTATTAATAATTAATATACTACTTATTAGCTTATATAATCGGGAGAGTATATTATAGCTACTTTATTTATCGTAGGAATACCGTTCCTTATAATACTAGCGTAAACGAGCCCTTAATAGTACTAGTACGATAGTAATTAATTATAGATAAAAGAGATAAGGCGATTCTAGCTATTAGATCTAAAATAATAAAAGAGATTATTAAAGTTATAGTTATAGAGGCTATAGGAGAATTTAAGAAAAATATTATTAGAGCTAGCAAGAAGTTTAGAAAGATCTAGAAGGTTAAAGTTAAGATAGGGAGGAAACGACCTATTAGATTATATAATCTAAGAGTTAATACTCTCTTTAAAAGAAAAGTAAATAAGATTAACCCTATTAATAATACTTTATTAAATAGCTTAACGCTAAAAGGGGACCCTAACTAAAAGAAGACTAAATAAAATACTATTAAAGATAAGATATAGCCTAGACCTTACCTAGAATACTTAATAGGAAAATTCTTAAGTATATAGAAAGGAAAGCGGCTAATATAAGAGAGACTTAAAGTAATTTACGAATATTTTAAGGGCTTTCTTATAAAGGTAAAAATTCGGATCTTTAATAGTATTCTATTTAATAAGGACGTAGCGTTATCCTAGGACTTTATAGAAAGAAGTAAAGTCGACCTAGCTATAGCCCCCTTATAGGTTATTAGGATAATAGAATATAAGGCGTAGTAAGCAGCCTTAATCCCGATCCTAAAAGCGATAGAGTAGAAAGTTATCGATATCCTTAAAATTAAACTAGAAATAAGAGTCCTTAAAGAAGGGCACGGGCCCTATAGGAACCCCTTTTTCCTAGTAGTAAAGAAAGATAAAGGACTACGCCTAATTAATTCCGCTATGTATATAAATACCGTTATAATAAGAGATATAAACCTACCGCTAAATATAGACGAGTTTAGCGACTACTTCTTAATATATAAGTATAAGAAGGTATAAGCAATAAGCGTAGAATCGGGTAATTAATAACGTAAGCGGAAAGATCGGTCGAAGGAGTATAGGGTAGGATTTCGTCCGGAAATTATAACGAATATATAAGGGGCTAAATAATATATTAAAAGAATAGCGTTATAAAAGATATATATAAACTTACTTATTTTATCTACTACTCCTAGGGAAATCCTTTGTCTTTTATAGACTATTGCTTAGCTACTAGTAGACTAATTAGTTAGCTTTCTCGCATATTCTATAATACTTAAAAAGCTCTATCTATAGTATATCTTCCTAACTTAGTAGGTAGTCTAATTATAGCGTGATAGTTAACGTAAGACTATAGGTTCTAGTATAAGTAGTGGATTTAACTAGAATGTTCTATGCCCTACCTATTCTCGTATCGCGGATATCTTCGGAACCGCTAAGCTAAAATAGGCAATAGGGTATCCGTTCTGCTTATAATTAACCTATGCATTTTATATATATTTTTGTTTATAAGGATAGGCTTATCTTAACCCGCGTTTCCTAGAGGAAGGTATAGATGTCTAGTAGAGGTCTTTATCTTTTAAGGGTTATTCCCTTAGACTATATTATAGAGCCTCTTTTTACTAGCTTATTCTATAAAGCCTCCCTATGCCTATTATTTCTTTATAATAGTAAAATAGGAATATAAGGGTATATTCTTATAATAAGATCCTTTCCCTCCTAGACCTTTTTTTAGGCTATAATTAGATCCCTCTTAATATTAAAAGCTATAACTTAACGATATTCGCGATACTTATTAGCCTCTTACGTATATATATACTCCCTTAAGGGGCTAAAAACTTAGTCGGCTAATTTATAAGGATAATATAAAGAATCTTATAAGACCTTATACCGAATATTTATAGGAATTTCCTCGATAATATAAGTATTAAGGGGCCTAATATAACGTATAATAATAAAGAGGTAGCGCTAAGAGTAAGGAGATTTATCTTCGAATACCTTATTAACCTTAATAAAGTCCTAGTTAACGTCGAACTCTTTAGTTATATAATTATAGGGGCTAAATTAAAATTCTATTAGTAAGTAACCGAAGTTATTAGTTATATCTATAGAATAAATAGAAGGTGCCTTATGAAAGCTAAAGTTATTAAAATTAAGGAATAGATAAGATACCTTAATATAATATATATTAGAGCTTTCCTTAGTATTATAGGATACTATTAAATCTAAATTAAATAGTTCGCTGTCTTAGTAAAACCCCTTATAGACCTATTAAGGAAAGAAGTCTATTAGGAATAGGGAGACAAATAAGTAAAAGCAATAGCTGCCCTTAAGGAAGCTATTACTAATCTAGTCTTTCTAGTATCCCTTAACGTCGGCCTAGGAAGAGGAGATATTATTCTAATATATAATGCTAGTTTGCTCGGCTAAGGGGCAGTCTTAATATAAATCGTCGATAGAAAGAGGCGCCCTATAAGGTTCGAAAGTAAAACGTAGTTACTAGTAGAAACTAAATATAATATAATAAAGAGGGAGTATAGGGCTATATTAAGTGCGCTTAGGAGACTAAGAATATACCTATATAGCGTATATTTTATCTTAGAAACTAACGTATAGGTCCTAGTTAATTAACTAAAAGGTACCCTTAAAGACGTCCTTAGAGCTATAGTAACTTACTAGATAAGCTATATTTTCCTCTTTAACTTTACTATATAATATATTAAAGGTAAGAAGAATAGTATAGCTAATAGACTCTTAAGAAAGCTTAAAGGACCTTCTAATATATTGGATAGGGAAATAGAAGGCGATATTAAAGAATTTATAGACTTCTACTTAAATATAGTATAAGGGACTAAGCTATAAGGGGACTACTTAAAGGAATCGAGGATAATTATAGACTTCCTTTAAACGTTAAAACGGCTGGAGGGCCTTTTTAAATAAGACTATAGGAAGCTATATCTAAAGAGTCTAAATTTCTATATTAAAGATTAAAAGCTTTAGCGACTCCTTAGGAAGAAAGAAAAGGGACCTATATTAGTCGTAGACGACCTAAAAGAATAGAAAAGGATTATTATAAAGTACTATACGTAAATAAGATATAAAGGATAATAAGTTATATATACGTTCGTAAAGAATAAGTATTAGTAGGCTAGCTTTTAGAACGATATTTATAGTATAATCTCTTCTTATAAAGAATACTAATACTTTATAACTAAGAGACCTAAGGAAGTTATAACCGCGACTACGCCTAGCTACCTTATAAGTAAGATTTACTTCGATAGCTAGTATATACTATCTAATTATAGGTATTTATACCTTATAGAAGTATAAGACGACCTTACTAAATAAGTAGAAGTAACCTTAGTTAAAGAAATTACTATAAGAGCTATAACTAAATTTATACTCTTTATTATTTATAGGTATAGCGTAATACTATACGCTATAATCGATAAAGGGCCCGAAATAAAGAAAGACTTTAAGTATATCCTAGAGGATATAGGCGTTAAAGTTATCTAAACTTCGGTATATAATCTAAAGGTAAACGCGGTAGTAAAATAAGGGTACTAAAGGTTAATAATAATACTTATAAAAATAGTAAAGAAAAAGAGTAAGTAGATTAAATACCTTAACTAAGTAATCCTTATAGACTAAATAGTAGTTAAAGAGTCTTATAGAATATTAGCTTTCTACCTACTATATAAATAGGAACCGGTACTACCTCTTAAGGTAGAATACTTAACTTAGCGACTAATCGATTAAGATAAAGTAAAGATAAAAGAAGAATTATTTAAAGTATAAGTATAAGTTTTAGAAAGGAAAGAAAAATATATAAAAGAAGCTAAGAAAAGAGTAATAAGATATTAAAATCGATTAATAGAAAAGATAGATAAAGCTAATAAGTATATAATAAGGAAAGAAAGCTTATAACCTAAAGACCTTATTTTACTATTTAATATAAAACGATTAAATAATCTAGGGAGGTAAGCTAAGTATTAAATAAGGTATAATAGTCCCTTTTAAGTAGTATCGCGCTTATAGTAGTCTAAGGTATATAAGATTAAGACTTTAAATAGAATCGTGCTTAATAAGATAATCTTAAGAGAGTATTTAAAGAAGTTTAAAAAGGATAAGGAAGGTTAGTAGTACTTTACTAAGGACGACTAGTTACTTTAAGATAAGATTACTCTCGATAAGAGGAGGAAGGAAGAAATAATAAATAAAGTAGATAATTTACTACTCCTACTAAGTAGAGAAGCCTTAGATTAGATAGTACTATAGTTATAACGACTCCTTAATAAACCTTAGAAGGATTAAAGCTAGGAAGAGGAAAAAGAGCGACTATAAATACCTAAGAAAGGCCTAAGGTATACGATTAAGGTTTAGCTACTATAACTTAGTAAAGTAAAAAAGGATCTTTATATAGGAGCCCTAAAGATATTAATCTAATAAGAAAAGGAGGAGGTAAAAAGGAGCTAAGGAGGAAAAGGTAGTAAAAATAAAAATCTATAACTATCGTAAGAAGTACGCTAGAACCTAACTAATAACTAAAGCACCGTTTAACTATTTAATTAAAGGACGACTATAGTAGCCGAGATATTTATAAGCGCCTTACTTACTACCTTATTATTTTAAATTTTCTACTTAAAGCTCCTTAAGTAAATAAAGATAATATTTCCTACCCTTCCTTAATAATAACCTACCCTCTACTACCTTAAAGAAGATAAATAAAGATATAATTAAATAATAAAGTAAGAAAATAAATATTCTTACTACCTACCTCTTTTAAAAATAGGATTTTTTACTTTATAGATAAGGATATCTATTCTTTATTATAAAAGGGGAAACCTATTATAGCGAAAATAAATATACCTATAAGATAAATTTTAATATATTTTCGACTTATTAGATTAAATATATATAACCTTAAGAGAAAAACTTCTACTACTAAAGATAGCGACTAAATAAGGCTACCTACTCCTAGTAAACCTACTATAGACTATTATAAAGCGAACTTAAAGACTATCTAATTATTATTTAAGAGAGAGCTTATTAAACCTATATAATCTCTTTTTAGGTAAAACTAGCGTAAGGTTAATTTCCTCCCCTTCCTTTAAATCCTTAGTAAGACTAAAGGGATTAAGGATATTATAAAGAAGATAAGGGGCGGTTTCGTTACTAATATACTTATTATAAAACTTATTAGTCTTAAGTTTAGTATAGAAATTATAACTATATATATAGTTAGCGAATCTATTAAGGTCGTAAGTAGCCCTATAGTATCTAAGGAAGTACCGCTATTTATAAACGGGCGCCTTAGTTAAATCCTAGATATAGTTAGCGTAAGAGCCGCTAATAGTACTTAAAAGAGAGATATACTCGTAAAAAGGAAATATAACGTACTTATAAGTAGAAGTTATAGTTATCTAATAAGTTCGAATATACCCTTAATAAAGGCAAGAGTTATAAGTTCTATATAAAGTAATTAGGACTATTTAAGAGTATTCTTATTACCTTAAACTAAGCTAAGAAAAGAAGTATCCGCGTAGATAAGCGATTTCTATAGGGATATAGGTTACTAGCCGACGTTTATAATAAAGGGTATAGAAGACGATTTAATTATACTAACTTAGTATGCTCTTAAGAAAGTAAGAGTAAGGAGAGCGACCGCGCGCTTTAATCCTAACGATACTAAGAGCTTTTAATAGAACCTATAACTAAAAGGCAATTTCTATATAAATTAGAAACCCTTAGTAACTAATATTATTTTTACTATAGACCTAGGTCTTAAAGTAACTATAGATCTATAAAAGAAAACGGTTAGAATAAGCTAAGCGAGATTAAATAAGTTAGATAGTCGTTACTTAAAAGTACTTTATATAAAGAGGAAAGACCTTAGTATAATAATTCTATGTAAGAAGAGTAGTAGTAATAAGGGAAGGTCGTAGAAGAGTAGTTAAAGAGAGGTTAACGATATCTAGTAGCTCTTTAGTTTTAAGTTTAGCGGTCTTATAAGATATAATAAAGAAGAAGAGGTAGTCGTAAAAGGAGAAGATAAGAAGTAGCGGTCTAGAGAAATAAAGAAGATAGAGAAAAGAAAAGGAAGAAGAAGAATAGAAAGAGTAAAGAGGGAAAGAAAAGGGCGGAGATTAAATAGCTCCTTAATTAATAACTAGTAAAAGAAGCTATTTAAGCGTAACCCTTAAATACGCCTAAGACCTTACCGCTATAGAGGCCGGCTAAAGTAACTAATAACCGCGCGCTCTAATAACTATTTATTCCTCTCGCTATACCCTCTTTCTTCCTTTTATATATATATATATATATACTTTATACGCTTCCCTACTTATAATAATCCCCTTTACTAATATAACTCTTATATATATATATATAACCCTCTTAGCTTCTTAGTATTATAACTTAAAACTACTTACCTTAACTATTTAATCTTATCTTCTCCCTCTCTTTTACTTACTCTACCCTTTCCTAAGATATAGCGGCGAACCTAAATAGTATCCTAGGCCTAGCTATAGACCTCCTTAAGAATACCGCTATCTTCTTTAGCGTACTACTATTTAAGAGTAAGAGCTTTATTTTACTTACTTACTACGGCGAAGTTAAAGTAAAAAGTAGTAAAGGGCGCTTCTACGCTAAAGATAAGGAAAAGTTTATAGACTAAGACTAACGAGATATTTATAAGTAAAAGTAACCTCTTTAGTATATCTATAAAGATCGTTAGTACTTAATACTAACGGGCCTTATTAGACGGCGGGATATTACCTTTAAAGACGCTTAGATAATATATAAGGGCGTTAAAAAGATAAACGGATTTACTAGGAATAAGGCCCGCTAAAAAGAGTATATCGTTAACGTATATAACTTTCTCTATAAAGCTATCGATAAACGATAGGCTATAAGCTTCGGCCTTAGCGCGATAATTAAGATCTTAATAAGAGGTATTAAGAACGCGGTATGCCCTTTACCTTACCTACTATCGGTTTATACCGACTACTAAAGGGAACCTATTAAAGATATAGAAGATAGATATATAAAGTACTATAAATACCTAAATAACGGGGAGTATTTAATTAAGTTTACCGCTCCTACCTTTAACCTTAGTCGCTTTACGTATAAATAAAGGTATATAACTAGAGTTATTAACTTTTTAGTAAGACTAAATAAAGGGGGACTCTACTAAGGAGCGTTCCTCTAAGATTATAGGGAAGGAAACTTAGTTATTTTTAATACTTAGAAAGAGGAACGGTATACTAAACTCTATACGTTCTTATAAGTATAGCGGTAGTTTCTTTATATCTTCTAAGTTCCTTATAACTTTACTTATACGTTAGTCCCTTATACTACTTAGTAAGAAAGGTAGGAATATAGCTACTTAGCCTTAATAATAATCTAATACTAAGTTAGAGGTATAGTTAAGCTATGCCTTAAGATAATTAAGTAGCGATACTTAAAAGTTAAAGTAATTCTAGAGTAAATGTATAAGGTAATATAAGAAGCCTTATAAATAGATAAAATCTTATACCGAGACTAGTATTTCTTTAAGCTAGATAAGAAGATAAGTATAAAAGGCTATATTAATAGGCTAATATATAGAATCTAAGCTATCGCGGTAAATAAACTTAATTATAAGTAAGCGATATTATAGGGTAGCGGAGTTTCCTAGTAGTTTAATAGCGGGGTTAAATAACTATAAAGGATACTATATAATTAAGGTTTAATAACTTTCGGCGGAGTCTTTCTTATAAGGATTCCTAGGTATAAACGGATTTACCGATATAACCGTATTATTCTAAGAAATTAAGAAGAATAAGACCTCTAAGAAGTCCTAGAGGTAGTTAACCTCTAAGATAGGCCTAGCGGATAGAAACTACTGCTTTAAAGAGATATAGAACTAGCTTATATAGTAAGGAGAGCGAGAAAAAAGCTAACTATACTAGCTACCCTTATAGAGTAACCTAACCTAATCGCTTAAGCTATACGCGGTTTCTTTACGAAACTCCTCCCTAAAAAGACCCTTAACTATCTAATCGCGCTAATAGGAATCGAGAATAGGCCTAGACCTTTATTACCTTAAGCGTTAACTAAATTAAGCTCCTTATTTAAACTAAGTAGCCTTTTCCTAAGTAACCTCGAGATAGGATCCTTACCTTAGAATCTATAAAGGAGAGAGCTAAGCGCCCTTACTAGTCCTTTTATTTATATAGAAACGACGCCTTTATTTTCCCCCTTAAATATATAGCTAATTAAGCCTACTCCTTGCCCGCTACTAACGACCCTTTTAAATATATAGAAGAGCGAAAGACTTATAACCGTACCCCCGCTAATAGCTTAATAAGAAGCTAGTAAGGAAGAAAGGTAGATAGCGCGGCTACTAACTTACCCTAGGACTCCGAAATTACTAGGCGCTTAGTTAATTACCCTAAGGCTAAAGACTCTAGTAACGCTTATAGCGCGCCCTATTACTCCCTAAAAACAAAGTATAGTAATAGCCTCTCTAGCTATAGTCCTTATAAGGTTTATACCTATAAGAATATACCCTTATATTCCTATTTTACTATTATAAAGAAATAATAGGCATAGGGAGGCTTTATAGAATAAGCTAGTAAAAAGAGGCTCTATAATATAGTCTAAGGGAATAACCCTTTAAAGATAAAGACCTCTACTAGATATCTATACCTTCCTCTAGGAAAGGCGGGTTAGGATAAGCCTATCCTTATAAATAAAAATATATATAAAATGCATAAGTTAATTACGAGCAGAACGGATACCCTATTGCCTATTTTAGCCTAGCGGTTCCGAAGATATCCGCGATACGAGAATAGGTAGGGCATAGAACATTCTAGTTAAATCTACTACTTATACTAGAACCTATAGTCTTACGTTAACTATTACGCTACGATTAGACCACCTACTAAGTTAGGAAAATATACTATAGATAGAGCTTTTTAAGCACTATAGAATATACTAGAAAGCTAACTAATTGGTCTACTAGTAGGCGAGCAATAGTCTATAAAAGACGAAGGATTTCCCTAGGAGTAGTAGATAGAATAAGTAAGTTTATAAGTATCTTTTATAACGCTATTCTTTTAATATATTATTTAGCCCTTTATATACTCGTTATAAATTCCGGACGAAATCCTACCCTATACTCCTTCGACCGATCTTTCCGCTTACGTTATCGATTACCCGATTCTACGCTTATTACTTATACCCTCTTATAATACCGGGCTTTAAACCCTCTTAGGTTAAAGGAGTTAAAAACCTAAGAATATATTAGAACTACTATTAGGATATTAACGACTATAATTCTATATATTTATATAGGACTACTAGCAACGCGATAATAACTAGTCTATAAGACTCTATAGCTTATTTAATCTAGCTGTACCTAAAGCTATAGACTAGTAAAGACGCTAACTACTTTATTTCTTTAACGCCCCTAGGAATAATAAGCGCGAATACTTAGGAGCGTATATAAGGGGTAGTAGATAATTATCTAAAGAAGGAAGTATATAAGTAAAGATAGGAAAGAGCTAAATAAGTAGCTTATAGGTAAAGGGAGGAATAAATAATATAAAGGGAAGGGATTATAGTAAAGGAGAAAAGTTCTATCGATAGTTTATTTACTTACTTACGTGCTTAGGAAGAGAGCCTTACCTATTATTATCGCGCCCTTTCCGTTAGTATCTTAGGTTAGAAAGTCGCTAGGAAGGAGTTTAATAAGTAAGATCGTACCCCTATAAATATTAGCCCGTTAAAGGGATAAGACCTTTAGCACTCCCTATCTAACTTACTTCTAAGTATACTTAAAGGCTTTATAAAGACCTTAATTATCTAAGAAGGTATCTTCTTTAATTATAGTTAATTTAAATTTTTATTTTTCCCCTTTAAAGTAGAGGCCGCTAGTTACGCGACTCTAGTAAAGATAAAGAGGTATAAAGTAAAGAAATCTCTAAGACTTATATTTATAACCTAAGACCCTTAGAGCTATATATAGGACCAACGATTAGATAATTATATAGTTAATTACTTTGCTAATCCTTAGCTATATACTACGCGTGCTTTAGGTATATACCCTCGTCCCCGTTAAAGTAAGTATAGGTATTTCTCTATAATTTCCCCGCTATATTCTTATAGTAACTTCTTTAAGGAAATATCGGTATAATCCCTTAAGGAGCTATTATTACTTAGGAAATTATAGTATATTACCTATATAATATATCCCTAAGGGAAATCTCCGTAAAATATCTATATAATCCGCTCGGTTATTATTTCTAGGATTTCTAAGTAATTTCCTAGAGTTTACTTAGTAGCTTCTAGGTTCCTTCTTCTATAAGGAGCCTTAAGGAGTTAGGGGTAACTTCCCTAAGGGAAGCCGATATCGTTATAGGTACCTAGATTATCGACTATAGGGTGTCCTATAATAGCTACTTCCTTAAAGGGCTAGATAAGCGATTCTATCGCTATTTAATAGCTTAAGTAGGTATTTATCCTTTAAATAAGGCGCTACCTATAAGGGAACGTTCTCCTTATTATTAGTAGCTATAGGAGCTATTAAACTAACGATTTTATATATAAATACTTTAAGAATCGTATTTATCTTCTTTTTCTATTAGTATACTCCTTTTATATCCTCTAACCTCTTAATATCTCGGTTTTCTCGTTAATTAAAGCTACCTACTAACGTTAACTTAAAAAAATTATATCTTTTAACGATATAGCGCTAATTAGTAAGGCTACCTTCCTCTAAGTATATTATTAGGCCTAGTAGGCTAGTCTAACTAAAAAGAATATTAAAGGTAGGTAGTATAGGTTAAGACTATAGCTAGTTAATATAGTAAAGCCCTTACTAAGCTAGTTTATCTTACTATAGCTATTAACGCTATTAACGCCGTTAAAAAGAAAGAATTCTAGTACCCTAGCTATTTATAATACCCTTAAAACGCCTAAATAATTATAAGAAGTCCGTCGCCTTATTATAGGGCTAGAAAACCGCGGTTAAGTTAACTATATAATCCGACTACTTATAAGAGCGCTACTAAGAGGTATAGGCTAATAAAGTACTTAGATATATAGTACTAATATATTAGTAGGGTATTAGTAAGGAATCGTGCCTACCCTACTTATATATTATAGATCTCTCGCTACTACGACTAAAGAGGAAAAATCCCTCTTCCTATAAGCTTTAGTCTTATAATAAGGAGAATATAATATATATAGCGTAGTACCTCTAGCTATCCCTACTACCTAACTAATTATACCGTAATACGTATTCCCTTATAATTTCTAAAGCTTTTCTTTTTAGTTACTTAGTAAAGATAGCTACTTAAAGAAGACTATATAACGCTCCTATAGCGCGATATAGTAGTTAACTAGTCGAGGCCTCTTTATTACGTATATTAAGTATTTACTTAAGAGATAAAAAATAAAGAGATATATCCTTAAAATAGACCCCTATTATAGATAATATTCTAGCTATATCGAAGATATTACTACTTATAGGTATAAAACTACCGACTTACTAAGAAAAGCTTATGGCTCTATAAGCGCGCGTTAAGGAGCTAGAGGAGACGAAACGCCTATAAGACCGCGTTATATAATTAGAGGAGGAAATTACTAAACGCACCGGTGCTATCGCTATCTATTCGGGAAAGCGTCGACGGTCCTACTCCCTTAAATCGGATAGTAGTCGCGGTAGCGAGGTTAAGATTAAAAATATCGCTTAATTATCCTAACCTACTAATATATAGAAACGTTTAGACTAGACTTATAATCTAGAGGGCGCCTTTAGGGCAGCGCTTAAACGCTTTTATCGTAATAAAATAAAGATCCTTTATATAGTAGATTATATATATAGCGACTATAAAGCGAGATAGCGCTAATACTTTAAAGAATAAACGCCGATTAACTAAACTAAATATAGTATAAATTAAGTATACTTTAAGGAATAAATACTTATCTTAATTAAGGATACTATAAATAAGGAGATACTATTAGCGACGTAATTAAAGGAGGCTCGCTAATAAGAAGGCTAGTCCCTCCTAAAGTTTAGCTTATACCTTAACTCCTTAAAGAGGTATTTTAAACGCTTATTAGAAAAGGCGCGTACTCTTATATTTTTTACTAAGCTAGAGCTATAACTTTAAGACTAAATTAACCTCTATTTAATACCTATTTATACCTATTAATAGGAAGAGCTTATATAAGTCGCTTAACGATATTAATATACTACTACTAATAAAAGGCAACGTACTAATACTACTTCTACCTTTAAAGGAACCGGGAATAAAAGTAGTGCTATACTTTAAGGCGGTATATATAGGGGAAGGAATTAAAGAGGCTAATAAGCTAGGCCGAATCGTTAAGGAAATACTACCGATTTAACTAATAACTAGTAAGCTAGCGATATACCTACTAAGGGCTAAACTAAGGGACGTTATTAAGGAAGAGGATCTTTTACTTAATTAGGAATTATATATTTCTAATATAATAAGCTAGGATACCTATTTATAGAATATACTAATTCTTTAAAAGTAGAAACCCTAGTAAAGACTCTTAAACTTAATACTATAAAATAAAGAAAAGGTAAGATATTAAGGTAAACGCCTCTCCCTTAGTAAACTTAATACTTATAAGATAGTTACTTAAAACTCCTATAACGATATTAAGGCGAAACCCTATTAAAGTCCCTATATACCTAGATACTTATAGTACTATTAACCTTATAGATATATACTTTGCCTAATAGTAGGGATTACTATAAGTAGCGCTATTATACCTTAAGTTATTAAGGCTTAATAATAGTAAGGTAAGGGAGTATAGAGTATAGTTAGTACCGCTTTAAATAATAAATATAAGGGGCACCGAAAAGATAATTACTTATTTCTATATTAGTACTAATAAGTTAACGCTAAATAATTAGGTATAAATCCTTTTATTAGTTACTACCTTAAAGGATAAACGTATTTATATTATCTTATAGAAACGATAGTAGTAGTTTAAGTATTAACTAAGTAGCGAAACCTTATAGAATCCCTATAGATTCCTTTAAGAATATAAGAATAAGGTAAGGGTATATATAATAGCGCTTAATCCTAAGCTAATCCTACTATTAGATAAAGATAAGGATAAAGGGATTTTATAAGAAGAATAAGCCGAAATCCTACTAACTCTCTATTAGTTTAAAGATACCTTCTCGGCTAATAAATCTAATTTATTACTAGCTAGAAAGGGAATAAATTACTTAATTAATTTAATCCTTAATATAGAACCTCCTTATAGACCGATTTACCCTTTATTGTAAAGGGAACTCTAAGTATTACGCGACTAGATCTAAGACGCGATAAAAAGGAAAATAATCTAGGAGTTAAAGAGCCTAGCTAGGGCGCCTATCCTTTTTATTCTAAAAAAGGATAGTACCTTATAGCTATATATAGACTACTAAGGACTTAACTAGGTTACGTAAAAGAAATAGTACCCTTTACCCCTTATTTTAGAGATTATTAACCGCTATTAAGGAGCTAAGTATTTTTCTAAGATTAATATATAGAATATATATTAACGTATTCGAATTTAAGAAGGAGATAAATAAAAGACCGCTTTCTAAACGCGTTATAAATATTTTAAATACCTAGTAATGCCCTTTAGACTTACTAACGTACTAGCTATATTTTAAAGCTATATCTATTAGGCGCTCGAGGGGCTTATAAATATAATCTATATAGTCTACCTCGATAATATCCTTATATACTCTAAAATAAGAGAAGAATATACTAAATACTTAAGATAAGTAATAAAAAGGCTAAGGGCTATAGAGCTCTATATAAAACTATCGAAGTATATCTTTTATTAATAGTTAGTTAAGTTCCTTAAGTTTATATTATCTATTAATAGGGTATTAATAGACCCTTAATAAGTAAAGGTAATAGCTTAATAGCCTAAACCTATAACCTACTATAATATTTAGGTTTTCCTTAAGTTCTATAATTTTTACTAACGATTTATATATAGGTACTTAAGAGTTATAGCGCCCTTAACTATATTATTAAAGGGGAGTAAGAATAAAAAGAAGCTAAGGAGTATAGAGCTAAACCTTACTAAAAGGGCAGCGTTTTAAGCTCTTAAGGATACTTTTTAAGGAGCCCTACTCCTTTAATATTACGATCTAGAAAGATATATTTATATCGAAATAGATATATTATAATTCGCGATAGTAGGGATTATCTCTTAACCTAATAATAAAGGGCGTTACTATTTAATTGTATTTTAGTTAAGAAAGTTTACTAGAGCTAAACTTAATTATAGTATTTTAAACTAAGAACTCTTTACTATTATTAAGTTATTTAAATACTAGTAATATTACGTTAAAGGGGTAGCGTATAAAGTAAAGGTATTATTAAACTACTATAACCTTTAAACGTTTATACGCTAAACCTCCTTAAATAGGAAGTAAGTAAGATAGTATATATATTTAGCACTATTTAACTTTATAATTAAGTATTATATAGGTAAATCTAACCTAGCGGACATGCTATCGAGAATGCCTAGATATAAGGGCGAGAAGCCCCTATTAATAGAACTATTACTAGAGCTATAAGCGAAACTAGCTACTATTAATACTATATTTATATAAAGAAATAATAAAGCGTTTTTATAAGTAAGGAGATACTTAACCTTAAGTTAATATAAGCGTAGTAAAGTGCCTTTATATAAGGAAAATATATAAGCTTATCTATAGCGAAACTATAATAATTTAGGCGCGAGACCTAAACGATTAGCCGATTAAGCTAAAGAGAGAGCTAGTTATAAATAGTTACTTTTAAGGAAGACCGCTAAAAAAGCAGCCTACTATATAAAGGTTTATATAATAGAAGTTCTAGAACCGTTACTAGAGTTACTAAAACGCACTTAGTTAGTTAATATAGCGATTAGTAAGCTAAAAGAGACTAAAGACTTCTTAAAAGGGAAGGGTTTTTAGTTAATACGCTTAAATAGACTACTACTATAGAAAGGTTATATTATAGTGCTTTTAGAGGTAGCCTTACGGTAAGAGCTAATATAGCTCTTTTATAATAATCCGTTAATAGGATACTTTAGCTCTTAATATACTAGCGAACTACTAGCAAAGAACTTTTACTAGGATAGAATAATAAAAAACGTAAATAAATACGTCTAGTTATACTTAGTATATTAAGGTATAGTATCTAGGAGGCATCGCCCCTATAGTACTATATAATCGTTACTATATCCTATATAACTATAAGAAGAATTATTAATAGACTTTACTATAGGTCTACCTAAAGTATAGTATAATAGATAAGACGTTAATACGATCTTAGTAATCGTAGACTAATATACTAAGTATTGCCTCTTCTTTCCTATCTCTAAGATAATAATAGCCTTAAAGCTAGTAAAATTATTCTATTACTAAGTTAAATTAGTATATAGACCTTTAAAAGGCATTATCTTAAATAAAAGGTCCTTATTTATAAGTAAGTTCTAGTTAGATCTCTATTTTATCTTATAAGTAAAACGTAGGCTATCGATAGTATTTTACCTATAAACTAATAGGTAAATAGAATAAATAAACTAAGCTATATAGTACTACTTAAGATACTTTACTAACTCGGAATAAACTAACTAAGCGTTACTCTTATATATTACTTAATTTATATATAATAATATAAAGAACGCGATAACTAGGTTATTACCTAATAAAGCGTTAATAGGTTACTAACTAAACTTCTATATTAATACTAAGGACGATATTATTTAAAGGGGGGTACCTAAAGTAAGAGTAAGAGTTACTAGGCTATAAAAGCTATAAAAGAGGCTTAAGAAATACTAAGGAAAGGCTATTAAATCGTAAGCGAAATACTATAATTTAAGGTACTAACCGCTTATACTAAAAGTAAGAGACCTTATAGTATTATCGATAAAGAACTTACGCTTTAAGGACGAAAAAAGAAAACTCTTACCTAAGTATATTAGACCGTTTCGGGTCCTATAAGCTATTAAAAAGTAAGTATATCGTCTTATACTCCCTAAGAAGTACTTACGCTTTTATAACGTTTTTTATATTAGTCTCTTAAAGCTATAAAAGGAGCGTAAAGGCACTTATAAAGATAGCGAAACCCTATTAATACTAGACTTAAAGGATAACGAAGGTAAATAGGAAGTCTAAGAGATTAAAGACTAAAAGAGATCTAAGGGCGATACCTTTTTCCTTATTAAATAGAAAGGATAGCTAGCTAAGTATAACTAATAGGTCGATGCTAAAGATATAGCGAATAGCTAAGACCTTATTAAAGAATATACTACTCGCTTAACCGGGAAAAAGAGGTATAAGACTAAGTAAGGTAGGGAAACCTATTAATATAAGGAGACGCTACTAAATTAGTAATAAGTCCCTACTAAATCGCTACTAACTTATTAATATATTAACACGCTTAAACGTCTTATAACTATATATAAAATAGTAAAATAGAAGAATAAAGGAAAACTATTTATACTACCTATTAAATATTATTAAGGAAAATAAAACTAAACTATAACTCTACTAAGGCCTTAATAATAAAAGAGAAAAGGATAGTTATAGCTAAATAAAAGAAAGATAAAACCTATCTATTACTTTTAACTACCCCTCTTCTTTACTAGTATAGTAGGAACTAACCGAGGCGCCCCCTCTATTATACTAAATACCTTTAGAAATACTAAAACTACCCTATCCTTTACTCCTTCTTTATCCTCTACGTTAAGACCTATCTCTATTAATATAGTACTTACCTTAGCCTTAGTAAATAGTAAGGCGTATTACTATAAAGTATAGCTTATATTACTATCGATAAGGCGGAGTTTTAACTAGGATTCCTAGGCCTAGTACTCTAGGCTTATACGGGCGATATTAAATAAAAGCATAGGGTTAAGGTAAATAATAAGCTTATAGCGCTTATTAATTAGTATATAGTAGTCGGTACGCTTAACCTAGTATATTATTAAGCGGTCGCTAATAAAAAGGTTAGATAAAACTTATAATAGTAGACTTCTATATACCTATAGTCTTAAAGGACTTATAATAGGCTATCTTAGCGGCGTCGAAAGCCTTAGCTAAATACTATACTATAATAGCGAGATAGCGCTAATTAGCCTCCTTAAAAATAAGCACGCTTACGTTTAAGCTATTATCCTTAGTATCCTTATAACTAGTCTTTAGCTTATTAAGCTCGCGTAGGTACTTAACGATAGCGACTATATTAGCCTAGTTACTAAATATAAGAGTAGCGGCCTTAAGAAAGATTAGCTTATTAATCGTAATATTTAAAGTTAAGGGGAAACTTACCTAGTTATAGGTCGCGGTATATCTATAGCACTACTTATAGCGTATTAAAGAAACCCCCGAAAAAATATAGCTAATCGAGAGCACCTTAATAGGCTTAGGCTTAGTTATATTATACTCCTTAACGACCGTCTTAAAATAATATATATACTAAAGCTTACGAGGGATAACCTTATAGGCCTTAACCGGGCGGGCTTTAGCCTTAGATCGGGTACGCTTCTTCGTAGGAGCGCGCCCGCTTTATACCGCCGCCTAGGTGCCCTTATCTCTAGCGCCGCCGTTCTTAGGTTTATCGGTAGGAGGAGTTAGATCGCGGCCGTCTCTATTATTACCGTTATCGTTATCTTAGCCCTTATTCGGCTAGGTATTAAGATAGTCTTAGCCCTTATTTAGCTAGGCCTCGTCGTTAATATCGGCCTACTTATTCTAAGGAGCGGCCTAGGCAACGATCTCCTATTAGCTAGAGCCGCCCTATTAAGATAGAGTAGCTAGGTTATCGGCACTTACCTAAGAGCGCCTAGGTATAATCTCCTTACTAGTATTAGTATCGCTAATAGGGGTAATAGACTTATAAGTTTCCTAGCCTATAGAGGTAGGCTTATCGATAGCTAGAGCTAGGGTATTTAGCGGGGTAATAAGGGTATAACCCTCGCTAACGTTAGGTCCTAGACTAAAAGTCTCCTAGGACTAGGATTCCCCTATACCTTTCTTAGCTTTCTTCGCTAAGGGGGAACTAGCGTTACTACGAGACTTTTAGGCCGATCGCTTACGCTTTAAGGGCGAACCCGCCGCTACCTACTCTTATATATAGCGTAGGAAATCGGTATTATAGTTCTTTATCTTCTTTAGCGTAAAAGGTATTTTTATTAATAAATCGTCGATAAAAAGTAATATAAACAGGTATAAGGGATTAATAAAACAAGGCGTAAAACTCTATAGTAATCGTAAGTAAAAGAGTTAAAGAAGAAAAGAAAATAAAAAAAGTAAGAGATATATACGCACGCTCTTAATATTATAGTTACGCGGCTAATATATAGGCGATACCGTAACGGTTACTTAGCGGTAACCGCTAGTATAATAACTATTAACGTTATAGAGCGTAGACTAACGTATACTTATATAGGCGTATACGCGCGATATATAACTAAAACTACCTCTCTTCTTAACTAAATATATATAGTATAATAAAAGCAATATATATTAAAGATATAGCTAAGACGTCTATATAGGAGGGGAGATAATTATAAGAGCGCTACTAGGAGGTATAGGCTAATAAAGTACTCGGATATATAGTACTAATATATCGGTAGGGTATTAGTAGGGAATTATACCTACCCCGCTTATATATTATAGACCTCTCGCTACTATAACTAAAGAAGAAAAATCCCTCTTCCCGTAAGCTTTAGTCTTACGATAAGGAGAATATAATATATATAGCGCAGTACCTCTAGCTATCCCTACTACCTAACTAATCGTACCGTGATACGTGTTCCTTTATACTACTCTTTAGTAAGGTTAGCCGCAGCTTTAATAAGTAAAATTAGTAGCTTATAGCCTCCTAGCTTCGAATATAGTAGCTAGAGCATTAATTATATCGTCTATAGCCTTAAAAATAGAAAAAGGTCCCTTAGGACCCTAATAGGCGGTTCGTATAGATTAAATAAGTTATAAAGACGAAGAAATAGCTCGAGCGCACGCTTAAGCTGGCTGCCGCCGCCACAGCTAATTAGAACGTAGGATTTAAAGCTCTTTGCAATAGCTGGCAGCTAAAGTAGCTAGAAACACTAAATTTAATTATCGTGATATTAAAATGCGGCTTCAATTGCGTTTAGAATGTGCCTGCCTTGGTGCTGCGAAGGGTGCCGGAAGTGGGGGGTGCCGGAAGCTAGGTGTGCTGACTTATAGGTAAGCCCCGGGCGGAACAGCCATCCATCCGTCCATCCACAGGGCCCCCTGTTCCGTTGGAAGAGTCGACGCGCTTCACAACAAAGTTCATTCTCTCGCGTTAGTTCCATTTAAACTTATCGAATCTTCTACAACGCCTTTGTTGATCTAAGCATTCCTATACGCAATAAGCAAATCTCTTGAGCCTTCTTCTACCGGTACTCCTTTGCCGTCGTCAGGCGACTCAGGCGACTCTGGCCCTGTTCCCCATCTCGAGTGGGATGTGGTCTAGAGACAAAACGCGCCCGGGCACCAACGTATCAGCCGTCGGTGCCAAAAACACGTCCCTACATAATGGAGGCATGGAGCCGTGCCCCTTTCGAGGCACGGACCTCCGTGTCTGTATTGGCTCCCCGGCCGCGTGCAGAGCGCCCGGTCCACACAAGCTGGGGGGGTATGTCACACCTACAATCCAACCACTATGACTGCCAATTGCGCACCGCCTGTCGGAGCGCGTTCCAACTCTGCATGGCGTAACATCTCCCAAGCTATCACGTCAAGACCAGTTGCGTGGGGGTCTTGATTGAGTCCAGATGGACATTCGCAATGTGTTCTTATTTGTGAAAAGAACTACAGCCAATTTTTTGTCAATACCTGAGCTCATCGAGATGAAACCAAGGGTGATTAAGCATCTCCCTAGCTGTTGGACGCCTTGTCGTATCATAGACAAAGATCTTTGATAAGAGGTCGTAGAGCAAGGCAGCTTCCTGCTTTGGTATCTTGGGCAGAGCCTCAAGCAGCATGTCCCACTCGTCATTATAGCCGGACAGATAGACATTGTCTACCTTTATGGCTCTTGGGTTCCACACCATATCCGAGAAGCACCGGGGAAAAGGTTGGTGCTCATGCTCACGCCAAAACCTCCGCCTCGACTTCAGGTTGCCGGTCTGGACGACACGGGTCTTTGGTTCATCCCATATGTTATAAACCATATCTCGCAAGGACCTTTCGTCACCATCCCACCACTGCTCATGTGGTTTTCCTTTGTCAGCATCCTTTGTCGGATGCCCCTCGGGGTCCCACAGGGTACTATCCTGCCACTTACGCGGCATATCTTCCCCCAGAGTATGGATGATGTAGCTTAGCAGATCCGCCGGAGAAGTGACGTCAAAGGGGTTCGAAAAAGGGCCTTCTCCAGACCTAAGTCGAAATATGCAGCAACCGAGAGCCCAAACATCGCTCGCAGGACCAGCTGCCAGGCCTACTGCAACTTCAGGCGCTAGAAAATCGATGGGGGTACCTAGCATTTTCTGTGGCGGCGAAGAGGTAGGGTAGCATTGGTCGAAGTCAACGAGGTTGACGTCAGGACGGATGATATTTGATGGAGTAGACAGAAAGTCAATGCTCTTCACTATATATCGTGGCGCTTCAGGACCGGGTGTTATGCCAGACTCTGTCTCCAGCACACTCGTCGTCGGTTGGCCGAACAGGCGGTAGATGTCGCCTTCCTCATAGTGGTCGATGTCTAAAATGCTCAGGAGAAGGTTGCCTGTGGTTACATCTAGCGTTCTATTAGCTGTTATGCCAAACCCAAAGCGAGCACGAACCAACTTACCTCCATGACATAGGCCTCGTGAGTGGAGGTCTGCGACCGCTTTCGTGGCCTGATAAGCCACTCTGCGAGCGAGCCGCGCTGTGAGTCGGCAAGTGAGGCCATGCGATAGCTCGGACATCGACGGGCCGAGGACGGGCAGAACGAGGCATAAATGGCGCCCGTTTGGTCCGTCGAAGGAAAAGTGTCGGTGATGCTCCGCCACAAACTGTGCTCCGCTGTCCCGCAAGGCTGAGCGACTGATGACACTCTTTGTAGCAGTCGAAGCGGAATGCTCAGCATCAACGATTTTCAGAGCCACCCACTTTTCCTCATTCTCGTCTCGCGCAAGCCAAACAGTGGAAAACCCACCGGCGCCGAGCTTGTGTACAACTCTATAGCGTCCGTCATCATATCTGTCACCTAGGTGAACAGGATGAAAACCCCCGGGCTGGTATCTCTCTATGTCTTCCGTGTTGCCGACGCCCTGGGGGAGAAGGAAGCGTGTAACATTGTCTTCCTCAAGGTACGACATGTTCAAAGATGTCGGAGTAAAAAAAAGCTGGACTCTCAAGCGTAATGAATATGGAGAGAGGGGAGACGATCATACAAAAGTTGTAAAGATTCAGAAGGAACGGATGAGGGGCAAGAGATATTTTAGAGCAGATGACTCATTGAAGTTGTGGGGCCGAGGCCGCAATTTTGCACCTGACCACAGTACAGGCTATTTTCGGTGTGGGCGCCTACGCTGAACCCGTGTTCGCATCGACTTTTCGCGCCACTAGCCAATCGACACGCGGCTGGCTGCACTGGATGACCCACGACTTGCCCGCGCGGCAACATGCACCCTTGTTCGACCCACCGAGAGACACTCACGCTCAGCTTCCGGTCTATTTATGGGTATTGTTAATGGCGCAACCACAAAAGCCTAATGGCATGACTTCCCCATTTTTCTCACGGATGCGGGCATTTAATTGATTGGATCCTGCCAGCTCCCGCTATGGGGACCAGCTACAGGGCTCTAGGTGCCTAAGAGGATTCTATAAGTACTTCCGCATGTTAGCCACGGCCTGCATAGAAACAGCGTTCGTAGACCACGCCAGGTGTAGACGATATAATATAACTATATATTGCTACTCGTACGACCATAAATCTCCAATCGCACGTTTGCCCGCATGTTTCTTACGTGCGCCATCGTCTTTTACGCCGTCGATTGCGTGCCTGTTGCCTATTCGGCACTCCAACCACCTTCGCTTTCCTTTGAAAAACCCTCACAGCTTGCGCCTTCACAATGTCTGTACATGTTGAATGGGCATGCAGCACGCCGAACGGTGGCCTCGCAACCGCCATGGAGCGGCTGGCCCGCCAAATCGCCGAAGAAGGTGAATACTATGAAGTCGCCATCTTGTATGTATGCGCTTTAGGAGATTCGTTAGCCAGGTCAAGACGTCTCGGCAATCAGCCTGATACATTTCAATAGGAGCACTCCAAAGACGGCATCGGGCGGAAGATCGGCGAAGCCCCATTTTAAGGTCCGGCTGCTTGGCACGAATAACAGAAGTGAGGTAACCCACGAGCACCTCATCAAGATTGAACACCGAAGCGCGACGGGACATTCGTCGCGATATGTAACCAACCGGCAAGCTAGAGGTCCGGGCTACTCGTATGAGACATTAGTTGCAACCAATGGGCCACCTACTGGCTGCCCTAAAAGGCGTCGCCTTCAGAGAGAGGCAGAGGCGGCGGCTGGCGTCCCAGATGGATGGTATCCCGACCCACAGGCGGCGTATTCCGGAAAGGCTGAGCGGTATTTTGCAAATGGCCAGTGGACCGAGCACACACGTTGATTTGTGGGTGAGATGACAGATTTCCAGGTAGTGGTGGTGAGGGGTGAGACACGGCACCTTAAAAACCCTCCAAGTGTGTCTGGGTATCCAAGCTGTCCCTGGAATCGTGCAATCGCCTGGAGATCCTGTGTGTTAGTTTCGACGAGCACTCCTGCGCAAACATGTATGCTCTCCCTCAATTTTGTTGAATCTTCCTGAAAAATCACCGCATGATTTCGAAAGTAAATGTTTGGAAGGCGACGGTAGGAATTTCCACATGTGTACCGCATAAATGGCTGAATGTCTGACGAAGGTCCTCTGGTATAACCCCTTCGCCACGTTGGACTTGCGCTCATTCGGATTGTTCGACTCGCCCATAACTTTACATGAGTTCTCTATATGATATGGAATCCCTTGAAGTCGAAGTAGTCGCCTTCTTCAGGGATTAGATGGACGACATCCTCGTGACCGTTCGCAGCTGCACAGTTCAGTGACGTCCGAAAATGATGTCATGTTGGTCGCAATACTGAATAAACTGCCTCTTGTGGTGGGAGCCGTGGCAATCGAGAATTAATAAACGCTTCGAGCTTCTCGAGGTCTTTGTCGAATGTTTGTTAAAATAATGAAGCCATTCTAAGCTGATTTCGTCGTTTAAGTAGGTAACCGCTTAACGTAGGTCGGATGGCCGTGTCGGGGTCTAGTCCCGGTATTTGATACCATAAAGTTATATATATCTATCTAGATAGAATTAAGAAATATAGAATAGACTCTCCGCTTACTAAGATTGCCTCGATATTAGCGGTAGATTCTCTATTCTTAGGGATACTAAAATAATAAGCTCGCTTTCTTTTAGTAATAATTAGCTAATCCTTACTAACTTTAATACGTAATCCTATCTTATCTATATTCTAGATATCCTTAGGTAGTATAACCTTCTCTTAGATAACTTACTAGAGATTTTAGAAATAATAGGTAACTCTTATAAGGTCCTCCGATACCTAGCGCTCCTAAGTAAAGTATTTTTAGAGCTTCTTAAAGTAACCGTAACGCTTTAGAAAGTAAGAGGTTTACTTACTACCGATAACTAAATTAGCTTAACCGGATCGCTTACGTAAAATATTATTTACCGTATCGGTAATAAACTTAGGGCGCACCGTAAGGTTAATGTTATTAAGGCGATCGATATAGCGATATAATACTGCCTCTTCTAGGCTCGATAACTTTATATTCGTAGCTAGTCGGCCTACCTTAGGAGGACGGCCTTCGAGGCGGTAACGTAATCGATAGCGTAGAATACCAAATTATTAGGCTATATTAGCAACTTTTATATTAAGGATATTGCCTATATATTATATCGCTTCTAGAATACGCGCTTCTATATTGCTTAATATAAAATAAAGTAACGAGGGTAGAATAAAGCAGATTAAAGGCAGACGGTGAAAAATCTAGCTATTACGGTGTACCGGCTACTACGGTGTCTAGCACCAGCTTATAGAGCTGGTAAGGAACGAACGTGAAAATAAGTGTAGCGTGGCACGGGTACCCGTTGGCGGGGCCTCTAGCAGCCAACCAAGGGGCCCCTTCCCCTTAGTTGGGCGTAAAATTCCCGGACAGCCCTAAAACTCCCGGACGCGCGCTTACAGCCCCGCTATCGTAGCTGCTTCGTAATTAGTGCGCATTCCCACTAAAATATAAGAACGCGTGATGCGTAGCACGTATTTCAATGTCTTAATATATCCGTCGGGCTTAAGCCGACGGCCACGTTAAGGGCTATAGAGCTAGTTATAGACTCTCGCGATGCCCTTATATAAGGGCGGCGCCGTTAGACGCGCCGCGCGCTCCCTACAGCAGTTATAATACGGTAGGCGGCTTAGATCTTCGGTATACCGAGCTCTATGGTATAAGACGGCGTTAAGCGGCATCTACGATAGCTTTAGGGTCGCGTTCGAAGCTGTAGCCGGCTAAGGCTGCTCTTAGATAACGAAGACAATGCTATTACCGCCTATATAATATAGCTATAACGCTCTAGCTTCCTAGCGAGTAAGATATAGGTCGAATCGGCCGCTTTAACGCTCCTTTAGCGCTATAACCCTAACGCGAAGCTACTAAGCAGAAACTAGTATCGTTATTAGCTTTAGGACTACCTAGAGCTTCGAACTATATATTTAAAGGCCGTAGAGAAGTCTAGGAAGGTATTTAAAGCTAACGATATATTATACGTTAAGAAGTTCTTCTTAAAGCTTAAGGAGATTATTAGCTTATTCGGAATCGGCCCCTTAAAGGTCTAAAATAAAGACGATTATAGTATCTATATTAAAAGTCTATAAGAATATATTTACGTTATTATAGTATATATAACGCGTTATTTACGCCCTTAAGTCTCTAGCTTAGAGAATCGTAAGTCTTATACGCTTATTACCGCTACTAACGCGGTTAGGGATATAATCCCGCCTTAGCTAGTATTTAAGACCTTCCCTTATAAGTCTTAGGCCGAGATTAACGCCCCCGATAATATATAATTTATATAATCCGATATAAGCTTTAGTAATAGTAAAATAACGTTTAATTAGATTTACTAGTTTAATATATTATCTTAGAAGCGGTCTACCTATACCTAATATACCGGAAAGACCCTTAAGGAGTAGTTTAGTATAAATAAGTAGTATAGAAAGCCCGAATATCCCTTTAAAAGCAGAGCTACGCCTTATACTAGAAAATAAGTGAATTTATTATCTTTTTATTATTAATAGCTTTACTAGGTATATAGGCCTTAATTTTATCTAATATTATATTAAATTTAATATTATCGTTGCGGTATTCCCTTTACGTTTAACGTATATCCTTTATCTACTCGATATAGGCGTTTTCTAGCCTCTTAAGCACGTATAGTAGAAAATCGTATATAAATTTATCGAGTTAAGGGGGCTAAACTTTATAAGGCACGATTTCCTTAAGTCTTTCTAAGAAGGGTTTAAAGAGGGCTTCGTAGCGTATTATATTATAGGGGGCTTTAAAAAAATAAATATCTACCCTCCTATAGAGTAAGAAGCTCGTAGCCGAGCAGCTAAAGGCATTATAGGCTGTTAACCTAGCGTTCGCATCGCTCCTTCCTAAGGAAACACGCTTTTAATAAGCTGCCGATACTATATAAGACCTTCGAACGCGTCGAGATTATAAGCTCTCTAACGCGTAGTAGGCTTTCTAACGTCTCCTAGACTATTATAAAGGTATCTCTTCTTAGCTATATACTAGCTAAGTACTATAAAGACCGCCTATAATATATCGAGAAGATAAGCAGCCGCCCGAGGCGCGGTAAGGATATTAAGGCTACCGAGGGCACTTTCTATACTAGCGTTAGCCTAGAAGATATCCGTAAATCTTATAAATATACGCTTTAGCTTAAAGAAGAGAAAAATTAATATTAATAGCTCCTCCTAATACATAGCATTATATAGCGCGAGCGATAGTAGCTCCTTAACGAATACCGTAAAAATAAGGTATAGCTCGTAAACGGAAAGATAAAGAGACTAACTATTAAATAATAGCTTAACTTCGTCGGGAAGAGTAAGAGATTCCTTGCCCTAAAGAGTAGCGAAGTAGTATATAATAGACTCCTTAGACTACGAGACTAGTTTACGATCGATATAATACGCACGTAGCGTATAGCTACTAAGAAAGAAGCCGTTAATAAAGCTTACGCTTTAGCGCGGCCTCTATAGTTAATTTAATAGCCTTACCTTTAAAAAGAGCAGTCTATTAAGATTATTATATTATTAGAAAAGAAGCCTTAACCTAAGCCCTATAAAACAAGTAAATTAAACGAGCCTACGCTTAACGAGAATATATAAGAAGCCCTACTTAATTCTATACTATATACTGCCTCTTTAATAAGGTTAATAGTATATTAAGGTTATCGCCGCCGCCGGGAGCTACGCCGCTATCGCCGCCGCTAGTTATCCTAATACTACTTATTCTAGGGTAGAAGAAGCTTTAAGAGATCGTATAATACTTCCGAGCTTCTTAGGCCCCGAATTAAGATTAAGAAGGTATATAAATTAAGAAGAGCCGAATATATGCTATATACTTTAATATTAATACGTGCGCGCCTTAATACCGCGCAACGCTATATAATATATATTTTCTATATCGTTAATAGCCTTAATAAATAAAGGCGATTAGGTCTATAATTTATATATCTAGAATATTTATTTAGATATTTATAGGACGCTATAGCGGCTATTTGCCCGGATTTACTTACTAGGCGCGCGTTTAGGAGTTTTAGGGCTAGCTAGGAATTTTAGGCCTAACTAAGGGAAAGGGGCCCCTTAGTTAGCGATTAGAGGCCCTGCTAACGGGTATATTAAAGTATATAATATCGGCTATATAAGTATTAGTTATCGCGAAGCGTGGCCTAATTTCGTAGTTCTTAGAGATATCCCTTAGTATAAGGGACCTAGGAAGCTAAAAAATAGGTTTTAAGGAAGGAGCTAAAAGGAGGTGCAGAAAGGAGGGTAGGGGTATATAGGGAAGCAGAAGTAGCGATAGCTTCCTATAGAGGTAGCGAAAGATAAGACGGATATACCGGCAACGGCTAGAAAAGAGGGGAAAAACCAGTAAAAAGATCGGTAGTCGAAAGGATATTAATAGCTTCTTTAAGTAAGATCTTCTTTATTAATTAAGATGCTAGATAGGTATAAAGAGGGGCGTTAGATAGAGGAAAGAAGGATAATTAAGGCAATATAATAATCACTCCCCTACTATAATTACTGCTCCTATAAGAATTAAATCTCTCTGCCCTACCTATCCGACCCCTTACTTTTAATTTTACCTTTATATATTTTTATATACTTTTTATATCTCTCTACGTAAGAGTTATAAGCCTAGGAGGAATAGAATTCCTATACCTTCCGGCTGCTATAAAAGGCACCTTTCTTATATCCCTTATAGCTTCCTTTTACCCCTCTTATTAAAAAAGCCGATTTTTACCTAACTTTTCTACCCCTTCTCTTCCGCAATAATAACGAAAACCGACTCCTCTACCGTCCCTACGGTCTATAAGACGATTCTTATAGAGCCCTAAGATTAGGATAAGTAGGTAAAGGAGCTACGGGCTCGTATAGATAGAACTATCTATAATTTAGTCTTCTCTAATAAGTAGGACCCTCTCGAGCCCCCTCTTCGTCCTAGGGCAACGGAATTTATAGAGGGAGTATCCCTCTTCTCCGAGCTAACCTCCGTATAGCAGAGAGCTTTTTCTGCTGCCTTAGGTAACTACGAGAGTTACCGTAAGGAATACCTTTACGAAACGAAGCTGCTAACTACTACTCGTACGGCGATAACGGAATCCGTTAATACCGTAAAGCTAATTAATCTTTAAGAGGAAGAGACTCTTAGGTAGTAGCTTTTAAAGCTCGAGACCTTAATAGCTCCCTTAAGAGGTTATATAACTAACTGTATTAAGAAGACCTATACGGCCTACCTAGGAGCTTTTTCTACTAAGAACCTACTAGCTTCTTCGTAGCTAGCTAAGTATAAGAGTCTTTAACTATTATAGGTTATAGGCTTAGGCTACGGCCTAAGCCGTATAGTTACGTACGGAGGGCCGGATCCCGTATATATATATACGGGCTAGCCGCGCATAGGAGAGCTCTATATAGCTTATTAATATTATCCTATAGACAGCACCTACGTATACGCCTCTACCTACTCCGTGATAGTATAAGCTATTAATTAATAGATCTAATAGATATCTTTCTAGAGAGGGCGCCTCCCCCTCGAGGAAGTACTCCGCCCCTCCCTAGACGGATAGGAAGTATCGTAGCTATCCTAGAAGCGATTAAAAGCGCGACGGCTAGCGAGAAGGACGAGGTTCTCGCTATACTAAGGGAGCCGTCTACGAGACCGGCTTTAACCCCTACGACCTCTATAACGCTAGTTACGGCGGCGATACTACTAACGAGGAAGCCGCTCCCTTAGCCGACTTAGGACGGTAAGCTAGAGTCCTTTTACTTCTTCCTTAGCCGGCTATAGACGAAGTTTATAACTAACGAGAAATAGGGCCTAAATAGCTATCGCGATATAGCGTAGTATTCGCTCCTCTATACGCTGCCGGAGCCCTAGATATAGCGGATCTCCGGATTCTAGGATAAGGGCGGCCCTAGGGGTAGACGCGACCTATAAGACTTCTTCTAATACCTTATATATACGTTCGGCAACGTATAGGAGCGGGAGAAGGCGTAAGATAGGCTACGGACCCTTAAGTAGAGAGACGGATAAACCTTTAGCGAATTCCTTCCCGATTTCGAAAAGACGCTCTTATAGGCAGCGGGGACTATAGTATAGGAAGATAGCGCGAAGCTTATATAGCTATAGAATTCGATTACGCCGGCCCTACGAGAGCTACTTATCCCCGTAATTATACCTACTAACTACGGCGAGTATATAAGCCGGTTAATAAAGGTAGCTTAGGGCTATAAGTAGACGCCGCGTTTCTAAAAGCTCCGTAAGCGCACGCCGTATAGCGGCGACGGGATTACCGCCCCTCTATAAGATAAATAACCGGCTATCGATATAGACGGGGATACCCTAATATCGGCTACCTATATAGACTAGGCTAGACGCGGTAAGAAGACGCCGTCGACCACCCCCTATACCGCCCCGCACTCTAAGTAGCGGGCGAAGTAGGTAACGAGTAAGGAAATCGGGAAGAGGAAGGCTAACGGCTGCTACCTACGTTACGGAGTATCTACGTACTTTATATTAAAATGCCCCTTCTTTTTAGCTAAGCGGCCTATAGTAGTTTAAGTAGCGAAGATAAAACCGCTCCTCGCCTTAGACGATAAGGAGGACTCTGCCCCCCTAGGCCTAGAGGAAAAAGAGTAGCTCTAGAGTAAAGACGGGCTCTAGAGCCCTAATTACTAGTACTAGTAAAGGAAAAGGAAGAATTATCCGCCTATATAAAAGAGGAGCTTACTTTAATATAGGTTATAATTAATAACTCCTTACCTATTGCCGCCTTTATAGATAAGGGCTATTAGTACTACGCCGTAGTTAACGAGGCGCTTACGCGAGAGATATAAGTGCTAGTAGAAAAGATCGCCCTAAGGCGAGTAAAGGGCGCCTTAGGCGCGATAAAGGGTGCGGTAATTAAGGGTATTATATAGCTAGCTATAGAGGTCGACGGTTACTATAAGCTTATCGTAGCCTATATAATCCCTTAACTAGAGTTTCCCTTAATCCTCGGGAAACCCTAGTTATTATATATAGAGTTATACTCGGTTCTATACTAAAGGAAGCTATAGTTTAGGCCTATATAACGGTAGGTCCGCTACGACGACGGTTCTATAAGCGTAGGACTAAGCGTATAAGCTTTATACTTAGTATAAGAAGTCCTTGCCTCTATCTTTATAGGAACCGTATAACGGGTAAAGTAGGGGCAAGGCCGGGCAGCGGCTAATATAGCGGTCTACGTAGTTAGCTTAGCGGATATCGATAAGGCCCTCTAAATAAAGAAGCTAAAGTCGCCCTCTAAGCTATAGCAATAGATACCGGAGCGCTTTTACGACCTCCTACCGCTATTTAAGTCCTAGGAAGCGGATAAGCTTAACCCGTATAAGCTAGGGGTAGACTATAGGATCGTACTCTATACTAATAAGAAGGGGCAGGAACTACCTATACCGTTCGGACCGCTATATAGTATATTATACGCGGAGCTACTAGTACTAAAGAAGACGCTAAGGGACCTCTTAGATAAGGGTTTTATTTAAGTAAGTAGCTCCGAAGTAAGAGCGCCGGTCTTATTTATACGTAAACTAAGGGGCGGGATACGGTTCTATTACAACTATAGGGCCCTAAACGCAATTATAAGGCCGGACCGCTACCCCTTGCCCCTAATCTTAGATACGCTCTATAACCTTTCGAAGGCAAAGTAGTTTACGAAGCTAGATATAAAATAGGCGTTCTATAAGGTACGGATCTTAGAGGGTAACGAGTAGAAGACGGCGTTCTATATACGCTATAGCTTATTTAAGTAGCTTATAACGCCCTTTAGCCTCTTAAGAGCGCCCGCTACCTTCTAGCGTTATATTAATAACGTACTTTAGGACTTCCTCGATAAGTTCGCCTCTATATACGTAGATAATATCCTTATCTATATAAGCGGCTCTTATAAGGACTATATATAGAAAGTACGGAGGGTCCTAAAGCGCCTCTAACTTTATAGGCTCTACCTCGACCCGGATAAGTATAAATTTAAGGTTAAGAGGGTTAAGTACCTAGGCTTTATTATCTACGTAGGCGTAGGTATATAAGCGGACCCTATAAAGATCTAGGCGATTTAGGACTAAGCTGCCCTAACTATATAAATAGGCGTATAGAGCTTCCTTAGGTTCGCGAACTACTATAGGATATTTATTAAGGGCTTCTCCTATATTATAATGCCCTTAAATAAGATTACTAGGAAGCGGACCGCCTTTCGCTAGGGGCCTATATAGAAAGGAGCGTTCTATACGCTTAAGGACCTATTCTCTTAAGCCCTAGTACTACTTTAGTAGGACTTCGACCGGTCTACGTTAGTTAAAGCGGACTATAGCGGCTAGGTACTCGGAGGAACGCTCTCCTAAGAGGTAGATAGGCGGAAGTAACTAGTAGCGTTCTACTCCTATAAGCTAACCCTAGTAGAGCGGAATTACGCTATTTATAATAAGGAGATACTAGCGATTATTAGCTACCTCGAGTAATAGTAAGCGGAGCTCCGGAGCTATAAGAGCTTCGAGGTTCTTATAGACTATAGGAACCTCGAGTACTTTATAACTCGCTAGCACTTCTTAGAGCGGTAAGCCCGCTAAGCGGAGTATCTCTTACGCTTTAACTTCTCGATTAAGTACCGCCCTAAGCGGGACTCCGCGGTCTTAGACGCGCTTTCTTAGAGGGATTAAGACCGGCCGATAGGAGCGGATATCGAGGCCTAGGATCTATAGCTTATCCCGTAGGAAGTACTACGGACTTATATAGGAGCTTCCTTAGTAGAGGAAGACGCGGTACTAGCGAATAAGCTTCCCCCCGCGCCCTTACCTCGGTCTAGCGAGGAGGGATAGACCGGCCTAGGGGCGCGCGCGGCGAGAGTATTCTAAGATAAGGCCCTTTAACGCTTATAGGATAAGATAGCGGCTCTAGACCGTACCTACGAGGGCGTGCGCCGCGCTATTAAGTCCGGCGCTCGACGCCTAGATCCGAAGCTAAAGCTAAAGGTATAGGTAGCCGACTACTATATCGACCTATAGGGGCATCTACGCTAGCGGGGGAGACTATAGGTACCGGGCGCACTATATACTATAGAAGCTAAGGAGAAGGAGGGACCGCCGGAGCTAGATAAACGGAACGAGCTCCGAGGGAGGCTAGTCTAACTTATTTATAACTCTAGCATCGTAGGTTACCTAGGTAGATAAGGCATAGTAGTAGGCCTTACGAGGGACTTTTACTAGCCCCTCCTATAGTACTACGTTTATTGCTTCCTCTATAACTACGATATCTATAGCTATACGAAGATCTAGAGGGTATAGCTTAAGGGGCTACTTAAGTAGCTTCCGGTACCCGACCGGTTCTATATATATATATAGATAGACTTTATAACGGACCTCTTACTTATAAAGGGCGGCAACCGCTATATATAGGTAATTAAGGACCGACTTAGTAAGTCTATAGTATTAAAGCTAATACTATCTATAGATATAGAGTCCTATATAGAGCGCTTCTTATAGTACTAGGCCCGCTTATATAGCTAGCTAGCCTCTATTATAAGCGATAGGGGATCGAATTAAACTAGCCGCTTTTAGTAGTACCTATACTAGCTACTTTAGATTACGTAGCTACTTAGTATAGTATATTACCTATAAACTAATAGAGGGCCTAAGAGGGTTAACTAAGAAGCGTAGGCTTACCTATAGGCTATTATAGCCTATAACTAAGTAGACTAAGACTAGTAGCTCCCCGCGGCCTAACTTACGTTAAATAGTAAACTATATACCTCTATTAAGATAGCCCCTTTCTTTATAATATATAGCTTCGAACTACCCTTACTAGTTCCCTTTACTATAAACGTAGTAGCGGAGTAGTATAGTAATTCGTTATCGGAGGGCCGCGCCTCCGCGTTTATACGAAAGCTATAGGAGACTACGGATTATTACTAATCCGCGATAGCCGCCGCGGTATAAGATTAAGAGCGGTACGTTAATAAGACTAGGGCCCTAGTAGATAAGTTCGCGGTAGGAGATAAGGTATAGCTAGACCTCTATAACTATAGGTCGGTATAATTAAAGAAGAAGCTTAACTAGCTATACGCGAAGTTTACGGTACGGAGGGTTATTAGCCCGTAGGTTATAGAGCTCGATAGTCTCTTAATAAGGGTCTATAATAAGATTAACGTAGACCTCTTTCGTAGAGCCTCCTTTAACCCGCTACCTAAATAAGAAGTAGCGGACGCCTAACCGCCTATAATTAAGGTAGAGGGAGAGGACGAGTTTAAGGTTAAAGAGATATAGGCCGCGCGCTAGAAAAAGGTTAGTAAAGGGAAACGCCGGGAG
This sequence comes from Hirsutella rhossiliensis, assembly GCF_020360975.1. Classification (NCBI taxonomy): domain Eukaryota; kingdom Fungi; phylum Ascomycota; class Sordariomycetes; order Hypocreales; family Ophiocordycipitaceae; genus Hirsutella; species Hirsutella rhossiliensis. The sequence continues at coordinate 1,981,765 of NW_025408678.1, read as the reverse complement.
GTCCTCGTTAAGTAGCGCGGGTATCTCGACCCTACGTAAGAACCTATACGTAAGTTTACGGGAACTATAGCCCTCGATAAGTTTAAAGCCTTATTTAAAACGATAGATAAGAACGATAGACTAGCGGACTACTAATAGTAGCCTAGGCTAGGACTATAAAGTAGGTAAAGCGGAGTAGGTAGTTATAATAACGCGAGCGTAATTATATAAGCGGAGATAAAAATAGCGTTTATTTTAGAGTAGAGCCCTTAGACTACCTAGACCTACTCCTTATCCTTATCGTCGTTCTTATCCTTATTCTCGTCGTCCTCCTCTACCTTATTAGCGGCGGCGGCGCTCTCTAGGGCGCTTAGGCGGCCCTCTAGGCCCGCGAGCTAGTCGGCGGCAGCGGCGGCTCTAGGGGCTCCGGGGGCAAGGGGGGCCCGGCTAGTAGTAGCGGCGGGGGCGGCGGCGGGCACGGCTAAGGGGACCGCCGATAGGGCGACGGAGGCAGTATCCCTAGTGCCGGGAGAGTTAGTAGCGGAAGTAAAAGAGCTAGATAAGAGGAACTTACTTAGGGACGAGGCCCTAGCGCTCGAGGGCGCGGAGATTACGGTAGGCGGCGGCGGCGGCGGTAAGGCGCTTCTTAGTAGCCCCCCATGCCTGCCCGTGCGCGCCGGCCTTCTAAGCCGACGCCGTAGTGAGTAGGACGGGAGGCGCCGCCTTATAAGCGCGGCCGGCACGCGCGTACTAGTAATAACTACCGCTATAGCGGCGCCCGACTTAGTCGGCGTAGGGGAGCTCCTACGACGCGCACCGTATATAGGGGGCCGCGCGGGCGGCTCTAGCCTATACTTAGCGTTTATACTTTAAGAAGTTAGCGGAAAATAGCTACCACGCTCGCTAGGCAGCGGACTTACGGGGGTAGTAGTAGCGGAGGCGGGGGCAGAGGGGCCGGGCGTCACGGCCGGCGGCGGGGACGGCGTCGTTACCCGGAAGGGCGACGTAAGGGCGGCTAGCGTAGTAGAGGTAGAGGCGGCGGCGGTGGGCGCGGTCGCGGGGGCGCGGGCAGGAGCGGGGGCGCGGGTAGGAGCAGCGGCAGCGGCGGAGCCGTCGTCGGCCGTGCCTAGCACGGCGTCGACGAACGACCTGCATACCCGAGAAGAGGAAGCAGGGGAGGGGGAGGCAGATATATCTATCGCGGAAGTTAGTATTATAGATTACGGCCTCCCGCTCTATAGGGCGGAGAACTTACTAGTTAAAGTTATTATTATTAGGGCTATTATTACTACTATAGCTATTACTATAAGTATATATTAATAAAGCGGCCTATATAGCTAGGAACGAACTAACGCCTTAGGTAGAGCGGAACTTACTTATTACTACTACTACTACGGTTAAAGAAGGAGGAGAAGGAAAGGAAGGAGGAAGGGGGGGATGCCGCCTTATATACCCCTAGGTAGAGGAGGCTGCCTAAGGCCGAGGGGACGGGCAACCTAAGGCTTACGTAGGTCCGGGCCGGCCGCCGGCTACCTAGGGGCGTATATAATAGGTTGCGCCCCTATTTAAACGGCTAGCCGGCCGATAAGTATAGAGCCTAGTTCCGGCTACCCGGGCTAATAGGCGCGGGGATAATAGGGCTAGTAGGGCTAGCACGATTAACGGAAAAGGGTAGGGTAGAGCTAGCGGCACGGGCCCTATAGTACGGAAGCTATTAATAGGGCAACGCCGCGCCGCGCTCGAGGGAGGGCATTATATAAGAGTCTTTAACTATTATAGGTTATAGGCTTAGGCTATAGCCTAAGCCGTATAGTTACGTATAGAGGGCCGGATCCTATACGTATATATACGGGCTAGCCGCGTATAAGAGAGCTCTATATAGCTTATTAATATTATCCTATAAACGGCACCTACGTATACGCCTCTACCTACTCCGTAATACTAAGTAGGAAGAAATCCTTAAAGAAGCTAACTAATACTTCCTTATAAAAGCTCTTTCTAGCTAGTAGCTATAGGATATATCTCTACTAATAAAGCCTATTAGTAACGGTTACTTAACTATCTTTCGAGAAGCTAGCTAGGAACTAGATAAAGAGGCTGCTAGAGTATAATAGTAAGCAGTCTTATTCCTTTATAGCTAGTACTCGACCTAGATAGCTCGACCTATAGCTGCTATAGCCCTTATTACTGCGGCCCCCGCTACTGCTATTGCGGCTGTTGCTCCTTTAGCTCCTCCTCCCTCGAGAGCCTTAACACCGTTATTAACGGCTGCCCCGGTCCCGGCCCCGGCTCCGCCTCTTACTCCGGGCCCAGCCCCGGTCCCGTTAGTTAGACAGGCCCGACTAGTCCCCTAATAGACCTTTTAGTCTATTAGTCGAAAAATTAGGGAACTAGTCGAAATTAAACCTCTTCGTTAAAATTAGCAATAAGGGGTAAAAAGGGGAGGTTTTTAAGCAGACCTTTTTTAGATCGGGACGAGGATTCCTCGAAGAAATAAAAGACTAAATAACGAAACGGCTGCCTAGTATATAAATCCCTAGGTTATCGATTATTATAATACTAGTAGGTCTTTAAGGAAAACCGACCTAAAGGATTTAACCCTTTAAAGAGGCTATAAGAAACGATATAATAGTCTCTTAAGGAGGACCCCTCGCTATAGAAGAAGATAGATAAGATTTAAGTTACTAAGAAATAGTAACTAACGCCGCTGCCCTTATTTAAGCCGTAAATTTAAGGGAAAATCGTTAGTATAGTAAATCTAGTATTCGTCTTCCCTACGGACTAGTAAGACTAACTGTTAGGACCCTCCGACTATCCCCTATAAAAATCAGCTATCCTTAACTCTAGTACTTCCCTTAATATTTATAATATACTCTTATAATTCCGGTCCTTTAAGAAGGTATAGAGGGAATATCTTATTGCCGGGGAATTAACTATATAGATAGAGAGATATAGAAGGGTGGATTTTACGATAAAATTACCTAATAGGTCTTTACGAATTCTTCGACGAAAAAGGGTAGCTTTTTACCCTTAATTTTTAACGAGCCTAATTTCCTTCCGCTTTCTTTAAGAGGAAGGAATCTTTTAGGATACGACGTCTAAGCTTACGAGGCTAGTCTAGAAGAATTAGACTATTAGGCTTATCGAGGAGAAATTCGGTTAATTTATTCTCGAATTCCGACCTATCCTTAGGAAGGAATCTCTTAAGAAGTTAGCTTTCCTTGCTAGGAGGAATAGGTCTACTATAAAGGACCCTCTTCCGGCAGCCTAAGGAGACGGCATTCTTTAGCACGTACGACTTAGTTACCCGGGCCCCCTAGCTTTATATAAGCTAGGCTAATAATAGGGCGTATAAATAAGGGGCCTAAAGACCGTCGAATGCGAATACTATAGCTAAGGGAAGACTAAGAGACGAATTTCTAGACGAACGCCTTTACGGCCGGACCAGCCGTATAAGGAAATTTAGGTCGACTAGACCGACGTCTCTAGGGATTAGGAAAGCTTCGTTAGGGTAATGTTTTTTATAGACGCTTTTTTAGGGATAGTTTTCCCTTATTTCTTAGGGACCTACCTAAGTAAGTATAACTAGTCTACCCTCTAAGACTTCGTTAACTAGATAAAATCCTACTTTAGCTACGAGGTAAAGAAGATACGGTCTAACGGAGAGCTATTTATAAAGGATATCTTAAATTAGCTTCGAAAAAGGGGCATTTTACCCCTCCCGTTAGCACCGAATACCTAGGCCTAGAACGGAGGGGCAGAAAGATTAAGGGGTACTATAATAGAAAGGGCCCGTACGATAAGACTTACTATAAGGCTTCTATATAACCTTTAGAGGGAAGTCGTTAAGACCGCTTATTACCTTTAGAACCGGACCCTAAGGGACCCTAGGGGACTAAGGGACTATAGGGACCTAGAGACCCTTTTTAAGAACTAAGGAATAGACTAGAAATCCCCCCTTAAGCTCTTTACGAAAAAGAGGGCCTCGCTAGCCTACCTCTATGCCTATAGCTATAAGGTATACGTAATAACTACCGATATATAGCTAAAAAGGAAGAAGAAAAGAAAGCTTAATCTAAGAGCCTTTATTAGTTACCTTATTAGTTATAATTCTACGAATATCTTCTAGATCTAGATTCCTCTTCTATAGAAGGTTATTTCGACTAAGGATATAATTTTCGACGAATCTAGCTTCTTCGATAGAAAGAGGGATTAATAGCCCCTCTTACTCTCTTAACGTTAGCTAATTTAGAAGAACTAAATTCCCCCTTCCTAATAGTCTTAAGATCTTAAGGTATATAAGCAAAAGCGGAATTTTAGGAAATTAAGGAATTACGTAAGACTACGTAATAGAGGGGAAGAAGGAGTATAAGGTAGGATTTTCAACGGAATTTATTAGTAGTATATTAGTATATAGAAGAGGTATTAAAGTTAATTATTCTATCTCTATCTACTAGCGGACATACTATCTTATATAGACAATTATAGCTAAACGGAAGAACCTTTTAGGACTAGATTTAGGCTGCCGTATAGCCCTAAGACTAGGGAATTCCGTGATACCTCGAGTAAATCTAGAAGTGTCTTAGTTCTACTAATATTCGTGTTTAGAGGAGGTTGGTCGTGCCGGTGTTCTTAAGAGGTCTTAGCTAGTATTCTAAGCTAGCTCTGTTCCTTCGATTCCCGATTATACGATAACCGGCAATCCGTTTAATGCATAATAACATGCAAAATAACGAGCGATTCTTGCTCTATAGGATAAGATTTTGTCTATAATTAATATACTACTTATTAGCTTATATAATCGGGAGAGTATATTATAGCTGCTTTATTTATAGTAGGAACACTGTTCCTTATATAAGAAGAGGCCCTAGACGAGGAAATAGAAAAAGAAACCGACGTCGAAGTAGTCGAGGATAACGCTAACTTCGAAGAAAAAGAAGAGGAAGCTACTAGATTAGATAATCTAGACGAAGAAGGAGACTATAGGAAAGCGGTAGAGCTAGAATACGCCTACCTCCCTACGCCTCCTCTTATAGAATAAGAAGAAGATCTAGAAGTAGCTTTTTTAGTTAGTCTTCCTATCTCGGCCCCTAAGGGGGTAGGAAAGGCACCTCTCTCGAAGGATTACCCGGCTACCTTTTTATCCCTACTTCGAGAAGCAAAGGAAGGTATAGGGCCCGATATAGATACTAAAGAAGACTAACCTCTCCCCTATTTCGATCGTTTTTCCGACTTCTACCTAACGCTAATAGAAGACGGTTCCTACGGAGCGTTTATAGTAGGCCGGCTCTTTAAGCTATAGCTATTAGCAAGGAAGGTATATAAAAGAGACCTCCCGGACCTACTAGCAAACTAGAAGTAGCTAGAAAAGCACCCCTTTAGAGACTAGTTTTTCTAGGCCTAGAAAGACTACCTAGCCTTATACGAAGAGATAGGGTCTTTCGAAGAGGTCCTTAAGGAAAAGGTAAGAGGAAAATAGGTCCTTAGCTATAGGTAGGTCTTTATCTATAAGACTAATAAACACGGCTTCCTTTAAAAGTATAAAGCCTAGCTAGTTATCTATAGGAATTAATAGGAAAAGGGGGATCTACCTACTAGGGCAACTACCTTAGTAGGGATATCTTTTCGGACCCTTATAGCTATAGTAGCAGAATTCGACCTCGAGCTCGATTAGATAGATATAGTTAACGCCTTTATTAACTACCCTCTTAAAGAAAAAGAAGTTATCTATATACGACTTTCTCTTAGTTTCTAATAACTAAGAAAGGTTCTATAGCTTAGGAAAGCTTTATACGGACTACGAAGATTACCCCTTCTTTAGTAATAGTATTTAATAGGTTCCCTTAAAGCCCTAGGCTTTAAGAAAGTCCCTTAGGAACCGTATATAATATAAAAGGGTAAAATCATAGTCTTCTTCTATATCGACAATATTATCTAGGCCTACCTAAAAGAAGAAGAGGCTACTACTAAGGAGGCTATACGAGGCTTATAATAAAGGTATAAGATAACTAAGCTAGGGGAGCTAAAGTAGTTCCTAGGGATACGAATCCTTCGGAATAGGTCCTAACGGACTATCTAGCTTACCTAAGACGCCTATATCGATAAGGTCGCTTATAAATTCCTCCTTAATTCCCTTAATAAGAAACTTCCCTCTACGCCTATATTAAACGAAGAGCTTTTGCCTAATCCGTCCTTTTAAGCTAGGGAGTAAGAGAAACACTAATATTAATAGAAGGTAGGCTCCCTGCTTTTTTCAGCTATTTCTACTAGACTAGATATCTCTTTTACGGTCTCCTAGCTAGCTAGGTATAACTAGAATCCTAGCCCTAGGCATTAAGAAGTAGTAGATAGAGCTATCCTTTATCTCTATTTAACGAGATTATATAGTCTACGCCTAAGAGGGCAGGGAAGGAAATAAGCTACCGAAATCTTCCTTTATTTAAGCGATTCGTCCTTTACGGATAATTCCTTAGATAGAAAGAGCTTATAAGGGTATATTATATCCCTTTTTAGAGGAACTATTACTTAGAGAGCTTCGAAGTAAGCTACTATTACGACTTCTAGTATAGAGGCAGAGCTACTAGCTCTTTTAGAAGCGTTAAAAGAAGCGATTTTCCTTAGCCGGCTACTAATATCGTTACGACTATAAATTCCGTCCCCGTTAGCTATAGAATACGATAATATATAGACTATATAAATTCTTATAGAGGAAAATAGTAAGTTATCGACCCGGCTATAGTATATCGATATCTACTAGTATTAGTTACGCTAAGAGGTCTAAAGGGGACTTATTTCCGTCCGTTAGGTTCTAACGGCATCGATAAAAGCCGATAGTCTTACGAAGCCCTTACCGAAGTAGAAGCTAGCTATCTTTTTATAGTAAATTAGGCTAGAAGACGTTCGAGAGAAGCTATCCTTAGAAGCCCGCCTTAAGAGTCTATAAGAGGAGCTAATAGTATATAGGAGGAAGGAGACGTCTATAGCCGAAGAGAGGAATTAGGACTTATCCTAGAGGAGGGCCCCTAGCTTAATTAGGACTTATTCTTCTTAAAGGCCCCCTAAAACCCGGATTTCTCGAGTAGGGGATAAGTATAGACTAAGACCTCCTCTATACGCTCACCGGCCTAGGTATTTAGCTTTACCCTTTCTATAAGGGCAGGCTATAGCTAAGGGGGTATATCGCGAAGCGTAGACTAATTTTATAGTTCTCGGAGATATCCCTTAGTATAAGGGACCTAGGAAGCTAAAAAATAGGTTTTAAGGAAGGAGCTAAAAGGAGGTATAGAAAGGAGGGTAGGGGTATAAGGGGAAGTAGAAGTAGCGATAGCTTCCTATAGAGGTAGCGAAAGATAAGACGGATATACCGGCAACGGCTAGAAAAGAGGGGAAAAACCGGTAAAAAGATCGGTAGTCGAAAGGATATTAGTAGCTTCTTTAAGTAGGATCTTCTTTATTAATTAAGATACTAGATAGGTATAAAGAGGGGCGTTAGATAGAGGAAAGAAGGATAATTAAGGCAATATAATAATTACTCCCCTACCGTAATTACTGCTCCCGTAAGAATTAAATCTCTTTACCCTGCCTATCCGACCCCTTACTTCTAATTTTACCTTTATATATTTTTATATACTTCTCGTATCTCTCTACGCGAGATTAGTAGGTTACTATAGCGAATTAATTACTATTAAGTTAGGGCGTTATTAATTTTAGCCGCTTTATTAAAAGAAGGACTTATGCCCGAAAATAGCTAGTTAGTAACCTCGGTATATAACCCTAGGGAGTATAAGGCGGAGAGGGAAGCGTAAGATAAAAAAGGGAGCGTAAGACGGAAAGGGAACGTAAAGTAAAGGGACGTACCTTAAGGGGGGGCATATATAAATAACGGTAATAAAAAGCGTCTACCTTAACCTCGTAGGCGTTTAAGAACCTCCTACGCCGTTCTATATAGCGCTATATAAAGCTTAGTAGTACCTAGGCGTATATTAGCTAGCCTATTAAATATTCGATTTATTTTAACGGCGGCTAACGGCTAATATATAGTAAGTATAAAGTTACTACTAACTACTAACCGCTAAGCGCTAGTTTATAAGGCGCTAGTAATAATAATATATAGTTATTAGTAATCGCTTAGCTATAAGTTTTTATTAACTAAGGGCTACTAGTAACCTATAGGCGTTAGTTATCGGTACCTTAAAGGGACTAATAACCTTTAAGCGCTTAGCTATATACTACTAGTAATACTTATAAGAGAGGTACTAGTAACTATTTTAAAGTAAGGTTCGGTTATTAGTAGCTAGTATAATATTAAGCGTTTAGTTATTAATAACTAAGTACCTTTACTATATAAGAAGGCGCTATACTACCTTTCCCTATACTATTTCTAGTAACTACTTAAGCGCTCTATTTACTAAAAAAAAGCTACCTATAATTCTCGCGAAGAAAGATATAAGAAGTATATATAAAATATATAAAGGTAAAATTAAAAGTAAGGGGTTAAATAGGTAAGGCAGAGATATTTAATTCTTATAAGGGTAGTAATTATAGTAAGGGAGTAATTATAGTAAGGGAGTAATTATTATATTACTTTAATTTCTCTTCTTTCCTTTATTTAACGCCCCTCTTTATACCTATCTAGCATCTTAATTAATAAAGAAGGTCCTACTTAAAGAAGCTACTAATATCCTCGTAACTACTAAGCTTTTTACTGGTTTTTCCCTTCCTTTCTAGCCGTTACTAGTATATCCGTCTTATCTCTCGCTACCTTTATAGGAAGCTATCGCTACTTTTACTTCCCCTTATACCCTTACCCTCCTCTTTATACCTCCTTTTAGCTCCTTCTTCCTTCTTTTATAGTAGGTATTTTTAGCTTCCTAGGTCCCTCTTACTATAGGAAATCTCTAAGAATACGAATTAGGCTACGCTTCGCGATATACCCCCTTAGCTATAGCCTGCCCTTAAAGAAAGGGTAAAGCTAAATAATTAGGCCGGTAAGCGTATAAAGGAGGTCTTAGTCTATACTTATCCCTTACTTAAGAAATCTAGGTTTTAGCCCTAGGCTCTTTTAAACCTACTTTTTAAGAAAAAAGGGGCCTAAGGAGGAAATTAAGTCTTATAAGAAAGGGGGTCTTTTCTAAGGATAAGTCCCTTAAAAAGGGGGCCTTTAAGAAGAAGAAGTCCTAATTAAGCTAGGGGCCCTCTTTTAGGATAAGTCCTAGTTCCTTTCTTTAGCTATAGACGTCTCCTTTCTCCTATATACTATTAGCTCCTCTTATAGACTCTTAAGGCGGGCTTCTAAGGATAGCTTCTCTCGAACGTCTTCTAGCCTAATTTACTATAAAAAGATAGCTAGCTTTTACTTTAGTAAGGGCTTTATAAGACTATTAGCTTTTATTAATACTATTAAAACCTAATAAATAGAAATAAGTCCCCTTTAAACCTCTTAGCGTAACTAATACTAGTAGATATCGATATATTATAGCTAGGTTAATAGCTTATTATTTTCCTTTATAAGAATCTATATAGTCTATATATTATTATATTCTATAAATAATAAGGCTAAAATTTATAGTTATAGAGATATTAGTAGCCGGCTAAGGAAAATTACTTCTTTTAATGCTTTTAAAAGAGCTAGTAGCTTTGCCTTTATACTTAAAGTTATAATAGTAGCTTACTTTAAAGCTCTTTAAGTAATAGTTCCTTTAAAAAGGGATATAATATACCCTTATAAGCTCTTTCTATCTAAGGAATTATATATAAAGGACGAATCGCTTAAATAGAGGAAGATTTCGGTAGCTAGTTTCCTTCCCTACCCTCTTAGGCGTAGACTATATAATCTTATTAAATAGAGATAAAGGATAGCTTAGTCTACTACTTCTTAGTACCTAGGGCTAGGATTCTAGTTATACCTAGCTAGCTAGGAGACTATAAAAGAGATATCCGGTCTAGTAGAAATAACTATAAAAAGTAAGGAGCTTACCTTTTATTAATATCGGTGTTTCTCTTACTCCCTAGCTTAAAAGGACGAATTAAGTAAAAGCTCTTCGTTTAATATAGGTATAAAAGGAAGCTTCTTATTAAGGGAATTAGGGAGGAATTTATAAGCGACCTTATTAATATAGGCGTCCTAGGTAAGCTAGATAGTTTATTAGGACTTATTCTAAAAGATTTAAATCCCTAGGAACTACTTTAGCTCCCTTAGCCTAGTTATCTTATACCTTTATTATAGGCCTTTTATAGCCTCCCTAGCTATTACTTCTTCCTCTTTTAAATAGGCTTAGATAATATCGTCGACGTAAAATAAGACTATAATTTTACCCATTTATATTATATATAGTTCCTAAGTAACTTTCTTAAAGCCTAGCGACTTAAGGGAACCTATTAAATGCTATTACTAAAGAAGGGGTAATCTTTATAGTTTATATAGAGCTTTCTTAAGCTATAGAACCTTTTTTAGCTATAAAAAGCTTAGTAAAAAGCGTATATAAATAACGTTTTCTTTCTTAAGTAAGTAGTTAATAAAAGTATTAATAGTATCTATTTAATTAAGTTCGAGGTCGAATTTTACTACTATAGCTATAAGGGTCCGAAAAGATATCCTTACTAAGGTAGTTACCTTAGTAAGAAGATCCCTTTTTTCCTACTAGTTTCTATAAATAACTAGCTAGGCCTTATACTTCTAAAGGAAGCTATATTTATTAGCCTTATAGATAAAGACCTACTTATAGCTAAGGACCTATTTTCCTCTTACTTTTTCTTTAAAGACCTCTTTAAAAAACCCTATCTCTTTATATATGGCTAGGTAGTCTTTCTAGGCCTAGAAAAACTAGTCTTTAAAGGGGTATCTTTCTAGCTACTTTAACGGGGGCATCTATACCCTAAGGAACATATAGCCCGCGCAGCAGAGTCCTTGGCAGGGTCCTTGGCAGGATCCTTAGCAGAGTCTCTAGCTAGCCCTCTTCTTAATTAGATGATCCCTTAGCCCTTATTCGTCTAAGGAAGAAGGAGGGAAAATTCGGTCTATAAAAGAGGTCTCCTTTCCTCCTTAGCTAGCAGACATTATTATTTAGCATTATCTTCTTCTATATCTTTTCTCCGCTAATATACCTTTTTTGGCCCTCTTTGCCTTTGCCTTGCCTTGCTTAGTGCTTTCTCGTTTCCTTTGTCCCCCTTAGACCCCCTCGTCCTTCGGTATCTAGCTGCTGCTATTGCCGTTAGCGTAGGTGTGTCTTTAGGTGTATGCCGCAGCCACCGTTAAACTACTTTTAGTTTACTAGTAGGTCTAGGAGGTCTCTTTTATATACCTTCCTTACTAATAGTAGCTTAAAAGGCTAGCCTATTATAAATACTCTATAGGAACCGTCTTTTATAAGTATTAAATAGAAGTTAGAAAAACGATCGAAATAAAAGAGAGGTTAGTCTTCTTTTATATTAGGCCCTATACTTTCCTTTGCTTCTTAAAGTAGGGATAAAAAGGCAGCTAGGTAATCTTTTAAGAGAGGTGCCTTTCCTACCCCCTTAGGGGTTAAGATAGGAAGACTAATAGAAAAAGCTACTTTTAGATCTTCTTCTTATTTTATAAGAGGAAGCATAGGAAGGTAAGCGTATTCTAGCTCTACTACTTTCTTATAGTCTCCTTCTTTATCTAAATTATCTAATCTAGTAGCTTCCTCTTCTTCTTCTTCTTGAAAGTTAGCGTTATCCTTAACTATTTTAATATTAGTTTCTTCTTTTATTTCCTTATCTAAGACCTTTTCTTAAGACTATTTAGAAGGGGGAATTTAAATCTTCTAAATTAGCTAATACTATAAGAGTAAGAGAGGCTATTAATCCCTTTTTTTATTAAAGAAGCTAGATTTATTGAAAATTATATCCTTAGTCGAAATAACCTTTTATAAAAAAGTAATTTAAATCCGGAAGATATTTATAGAATTATAACTAATAAGGTAACTAATAAAGGCTCTAGGATTAAGCTTTCTTTTCTTCTTCTTTTTTAGCTATATATTAGTAGTTATAGTATATACCTTATAGCTATAGGTACGAAAGTAAGCTAGTAAGGCCTTCTTTTTTATAAAGAGCTTAAGAGGAGATTTCTAGTTTATTCCTTAGGTCTTAAAAAAGGTCTCTAGGTCCCTATAGTCCCTTAGGCCCCTAGGGTCTCTTAGGGTCCGGTTCTAAAAGTAATAAGTAAACTTAACGACTTCCTTTTAAAGATCGTAGGGAAGCCTTATAGTAAGTCTTATTATATAGGCCCTTTCTATTATAGTACCCCTTAATCTTTCTACCTCTCCGTTCTAGGCCTAGGTATTTAGTACTAATAGGAGGGGTAAAATACCCTTTTTTTAAAGCTAATTTAAGATATCTTTTATAAATAGCTCTTTATTAAACTATATCTTCTTTACCTTATAGCTAAAGTAGGATTTTATCTAGTTAATAAAGTCCTAGAAAGTAAACTAGTTATACTTACTTAGGTAGGTCTATAAGAAATAAGGGAAAACTATCCTTAAAAAAGCGTCTAGAAAAATTATTACCTTAACGAAGGTTTCTTAGTCCTTAGAGATATTAGTTTAGTTAATCTAAATTTCCTTATATAGCTAGTTTAGCTATAAAGGGGTTCTTTTAAAAGTTTGTCTCTTAGTCTTTCCTTAGCTATAGTATTTATATTTAACGGTCTTTAGGCCCCTTATTTATACGCTTTATTATTAGCCTAGCTTATATAAAGCTAGGGGGCCTAGGTACTTAAGTCGTGCGTAATAAAAAAAGCCGTCTCCTTAAGCTATTAGAAGAGGGTCCTTAAAACCTATCCTTTTAATAGGGAAAGCTAACTTCTTAAGAGGTGCCTTCTTAAGGATAGGTTAGAATTTAAGAATAAATTAACCGAATTTTCCCTTAATAAGCTTAATCGTTTAATTCTTCTAGACTAGCCTTATAGGCTTAGAAGTTATATCCTAAAAGATTCCTTCCTCTTAAAGAAAGTAGAAGGAAATTAAGTTTATTAAAAATTAAGGGTAAAAAGCTACCCTTTTTTATTAAAGAATTTATATAGACCTATTAAGTAATTTTATCGTAAAATTTACCCTTCTATACCCCTCTATCTATACTATTAATTCCCTAGTAATAAGGTATTCCCTTTATACCTTCTTAAAAGACTAAAATTATAAGAGGGTATTATAAATATTAAGGGAAGTACTAAAGTTAAGGATAGCTAATTTTTATAAGGGATAGTTAAAGGGTCTTAATAGGCGGTCTTACTAATCTATAGGGAAGATAAAGGCCGGATTTACTATACTAATAATATTTCCTTAAATTAATAGCTTAAATAAAAGCAGCGGCGTTATTTATTACTATTTCTTAGTAACTTAAATCTTATCTATCTTCTTTTATAATAAGGGGTCCTTTTTAAGAGACTATTATACTATTTCTTATAGCCTCTTTAAAAGGTTAAATCCTTTAAGTCTATTTTCCTTAAAGACCTATTAATATTATAATAACTAATAGCCTAGGGATTTATAGGCTAGGTAGCTATTTCGTTTAGTCTTTTATTTCTTTAAGGAATCCTTATCTTAATCTAGAAGGTCTACTTAAAACCCCCCCCTTTTTACCTCTTATTATTAATTTTAATAAGGTTTAATTTCGACTAGTTCCTTAAATTTTCGACTAGTAGACCAAAAGGTTTATTAAGGGACGAGTTAGGCTAGACAGACTAATATAACCGGGCCTAGAGTAGAAGGCGGAGCGAGGGCCGGGACTAAGGCAGCCGTTAAAGATAGTATTAAGGCTCTTAAGGGAGGAGGAGCTAGAAGGGCAGTAGCTATAGTAGTAGTAGCGGGGGCTATAGTAATAAGGGCTATAGTAGCTATAGGGGTAGCAGGTTAAGCTATCTAGGTTAAGTGCTAGCTATAAAAGAATAAGACTACTTATTATTATACTTTAGTAGCTTCTTTATTTAGTTCCTAGCTAGCTTCTTAAAAGATAGTTAAGTAACTATTACTAATAGGCTTTATTAGTAGAGATATATCTTATAGCTACTAGCTAGAAAGAGCTTTTATTAGGAAGTATTAGTTAGCTTTCTTAAGGATCTCTTCTTACTTAGCTAGCTATAAAGAAGCTAGTAGGTTCCTAGAAGAAAATGCTCCTAGGTAGGCTATATAGGTCTTTTTAATACGGTTAGTTATATAGCCCTTTAAGGGAGCTATTAAGGTCTTAAGCTTTAAAAGCTACTACCTAGGAGTTTATTCCTCTTAAAGAGAGATTAGCTTTATAATATTAACGGATTCTATTATCGCTATATATATAGTAGTTAGTAGCTTCGTCTTATAAAGGTATTCCTTATAGTAACTCTCATAGTTACCTAAGGTAGTAGAAAAAGCTCTTTACTATATAGAGGTTAGCTTAAAAAAGAGGGAAGCTCCTTTTATAAATTCTATTACCCTAAGATAAAGAGGGGGCTTAAAAGGGTCCTACTTATTAAAGAAGACTAAATTATAGATAGTTTTATTTATATAAGCCTATAGCTCCTTTACTGTAAGGAACGGTGTTCCTACTATAAATAAAGCAGCTATAATATACTCTCCCGATTATATAAGCCAATAAGTAGTATATTAATTATAAACAAAATCTCATCCTATAGAGCAAGAATCGCTCGTTAATTTGCATGTCATTATGCATTAAACGGGTTGCCGGTTATCGTACAATCGGGAATCGAAGGAACAGAGCTAGCTTGGAATGCTAGCTAAGACCTCTTAAGAACACCGGCACGACCAACCTCCTCTAAACACGAATATCAGTGGAACCAAGACACTTCCAGATTCACTCGAGATATCACGGAATTCCTCAGTCTCAGGGCTATACGGCAGCCTAAATCTGGTCCCGAAAGGTTCTTCCGTTCAGCTACAATTGTCTATATAAGACAGCATGTCCGCTGGTAGATAGATAGAGAATCATTAACTTCAACACCTCTTCCACACACCAATACACTACCAATAAATTCCGTTGAAAATCCTACCTTATACTCCTTCTTCCCTCTATCACGTAGTCTTACGTGATTTCTTAATTCCCAAATTCCGCTTTTGCTCATATACCTTAAGAGGTTATGAGCCCGCTTCTCCTTTTAAGCCGGGAAATCAACTACTTATACCTTTGAAATTCCTCGTCGAAATATTCAATCAAAATTCCTTTCGAAATTCCCCCTAACTTCTTTTACCTTCCTACGCTCTTAAACTCCCGTCTAGACTTCTCGATCCCTACGAACGAAATAATACCGAATTTATATAAAATGGGTGGACAGAAAGAATACGAATTTACTAGACTTAAGGGAAATTCAAATTATACCTTATAGACTACGAGGATAAGAGCTATCCTTATAAAAGAAAAGCTTATTGCTGCTCTAGAGCAAGCAAATCATATATAGACTACGGAGGCTTTATCTATGATATTCCTTCGAGTCGAAGATGGTCCCTTAATGCAAATTCGGCATCTAAAAAATGCTAAAGAAGCGTGGGATGAGCTTAAAAAGCTATATAATCCGTCGAACTTTTCGTCGAATTATCTGCTTATTAAGCAGCTCTTTAATCTTAGTCCTCGGACTCTGATTTAGAAATACCTTTATAAGGTAAAGGAAATCTACGAGATTTAAAATCCGTAATATAGAAATTCTAGAAGTTGTTCTTATAGCATGGATTCTTAATTGCCTTAATAAGGAATTTAGAAGCTATATTACAAATATTACGCAGAGCCTTAGGCATAATTCTGCGGCGTTTACCCTCGAAACCCTTACAGCTAGTCTTTTAGACGAAGCTAGAAGAATAGAGGATATAGACGAATCTTCGGAGAAAGCCTTCCTAATACGAAGGAAGCCTTAGAAATCCCATAGAAATTCTACGGATACTCCTTATTGTAAGGAATGCAAAAAACTAGGGCATTTTATAGCAAATTGCTATAAATTATACCCGAATAAGGCTCCCGCTTATTAGGTATTAAATAAAGGAAAAAAGGACAATAGGACTCGAATTTCTAAGAAGAGAAAATCTTCTTCTTCTTTTTCTTCTAGGAAGAAATCCCCTTCTAGTAGCATTTCTACTACTAATAAAAGAAGGAAGGCTCGAATTACCGAGCTAGAGTCCGATTCGGAAGATAGTAATAAGGTCTTAAATATAGCTTCGCAAGAAGAAAATATAGACCTAGATATCGACCTTATAGACCTCTCTAGGGCCCCGACCCCTATGCATACGTCTAAGGATTTAGAGGTAATTTTAAACTCTATAATTACCCCTATAGCAGAAGCTAATAAAGACTCTCTTTTAGGACCTCTAAAAGCCTCGATTCCTAGAATAAAGGAATTAGTCTTAAAGGCAAGAGAAGGAGGATTTCCTAGTTATAAGAATAAAAGGATCTTTGATTTTATATATGATACCGGAGCTACTAGGCATATAGTATCTAATAAGAATTTCCTTATTAACTATAAAGAAATTAAGTCTAAAGTTTGCTAGGGAAAAGCTTCCTTTATATTAGTAAAAGGAAAGGGGACTTAGTATTTAAGTTCCCGCATAGTAGAAAAGGTATATCCTTCGAGACTGCTTTTATATACCCGAATTAGGGGTAAATATACTATCCTAATCTTATTTTAATAATACCTATGCCTTAATAGGAGGAAATAAAGTCCTTTTATTAGATAATAAGGCTAAGGTCCTTACTAAAGGATTTCTTAGAAATAAATTATATTATATTCCTATAGAACCTTTATTAGAAAGCCAATCGATCCTTATTACGTCTTTAAAAGCAAAGGATATAGATTTTTATACTTGGCACTTACGCTTAGGGCATATAAATAGTAGGGCTATTTTAGAAATATTAAAAAGATATAATAAGGATATAAAAATGCCTCTAGAAGAGGAAAATAAAATAAGGCAATGCGAAATATATATTAGAGCTAAAGCAACGAATAAGGTTAATAAACAACCTTCGTATAAGTCTTATTCTTATTTAGAAAAAATAGTATTAGATATTTAGGGGCTAATTAAAGTGCCTACTTATAATAAATATCACTATTATATTTCTTTCCTAGACGTAGGAACCCGATATCTAGAAATATACCTTCTTCGAAAAAAGGGAGAAGCTCTAGATAGGTTCCTAGAATTTAAAAATAGGGTAGAAAATAACCTAAAAATACTAGGATTAGAGAAGCATTTTCTGATAATGCTAAAGAATTTATATATAAAATAAAGCTCTATGCGAAAAAGAAGGAATCACCTTTAATTCTAGTCCTCCTAGGACGCCGGAATCTAACGGTAGAATAGAAAGAATAAATCGTACTATATTAGAAAAAGTACGAGCTCTTTTATTTACTGCTAGGCTTCCTAAATATCTATAGGTAGAAGCTGTTTTAACAGCTACCTATTTATATAATAGATCACCGCATTCTGCGATAGGATTTAAAAGTCCTATAGAAAAGAGGGATAATATAATACTACCCTTCGAGACCTTAAATAAAATTAAGACCTTGGAAGCCTTATATATTATAAGAATAAAGACCCTAAAGATAAGCTAGATAATAGAGCTTTTAAGGAATAATAGTAGGCTATTTAGAAAATGCATATAAAATCTAGGATTTTCTAAGAGAAAGATTACTATCTCTAGAGATATTACTATACTAGAAAATAAATTTATAAAAAATGTAGAAATCTCTAGTAGTAATAATACCTTTGATTTTAATTCTATTCCGAATAAAGATAAGCTAGAAAGCTATATCCCTATAGAGGAAGCTACTAGAGAACCTAGAGATAAAAGTCCATCGCCCTCTATAGAAGAAGAGTCTCTAAATAACGATCCTATTCCTACTACTAGTAAAATAGTAGTAGAATTACCTAAGAAGCCGGAAGGGTTCGATTCTAACTATATCGAATACCTAACGTTAATTTATTTCTAAACTGCGATTTTATAGAGTTAATTCTAGCTAGTATAGAAAATCAGGATCTAAAAATTCCAAGACCTATAAACAGGCAATAAATAGACCTGAAATAGCATTTTGGAAAGATGCTATGATTAAGGAGATTATCCAGCTAATTAAATATAAAACTTAGGAATTTTCCTACCCCCCTAGGGATAGGGAGGCTATAGGAGGCCGCTGGGTCTATACTATTAAGAAGGATAGTTAAAATAATATAATAAAATATAAAGCCCGTTTCGTAATACAGGGATTTAAGCAGATCTATAGCTTAGATTTCCTAGATACCTTCTCGACTATAGCTAGACCTAAATCTATTAGAATTCTGCTTATTTTAGCTATTATCTACGAATTCGAAGCTTTGCAAATAGATATAACAAATGCATTCGTATATGCCGATATAGATAGCGAAGTATATATCGATCTTCCTATAGGCTACGAAGAATACGCTCTTAAAGAATATTATTTAAAACATAGATTAGCTTATAGAGCTAAAGGAATTAAATTAACTAAATTCCTAGACCTATATAAAACCGGTCAAATTAAAGCAATGCTAAAGAAAGCATTATATGGCCTAAAACAAAGTCCTAAGCTCTGGTATAATCATTTAAAAATTATACTAAATAATCTCGGATTTCTTCCTCTTTTAATAGACGAAGGAGTATTTATAAATAAGGACTATAATATAGCCTTAGCAATTCACGTCGACGACTTTCTTATAGTAGGGCCCTCTAAATCTATAATAGAAGAAAGATTATTTAAAGAATTATCTAAATTCCCAGATTTTACTATCTTAGGAGATATAAAAGACTTCTTAGGTCTAAATATTACAATAAACCGAGAAAATAAAGAGCTATATATATCCCAAGAAAATTATACCTTAAGTAAATTAAGGGAATTTAATAAAGAAGGTTTAGGAACTTCGAATTTACCCGCTATAGTAGGCTTTAAGCTTATAAACGCAAAGGAATTACCTTCTAAGGAAGATATATTGCAATTTTAGAAAGAAATAGGATCTCTATTATACTTAGCCTTATTTACTAGGCCAGATATCTTATATTCTGTAATTTCCTACGCTAGATTCGCGGCTAAGCCCGACCAGACGCATTTTAAGGCTTTAAATATAATTTAGAAATATTTAAATAAATTCCCTAGCCTAAAGATTAAATATAATTGCAATATCCTTTTACCTATCTATATATAAGGTTTTACCGACTCTAGCTGGGCGTCGGATTTAACGGACGGAAAATCCTTTTCCAGTTACTGTTTTATATATATAATAATATAATAAGCTGGGCTTGCTCTAAGCAGAAAGCCGTTGCCCTTTCTACCTACGAAGCAGAGTATATTGGCCTTAGGAGGCAAATAAAGCTGTTTATTTAAATATGCTTTTAAAAATATTACTAAGGATCTATCTATTAAGATTCCTAATACTATACCTCCTATTTTAACGGATAATACTGCTGCTATTAAATTAGCAGAAAATCCGGAATTTCATAAAAGGTCTAAGCATATAAGATTAGCCTATCACTATACTAGAACTAGTATAAGAGAAGGGGAAATTAGAGTTTTTTATATTAAATCAGAAGATAATATAGCTGATATTTTACAGAAGGAATTAAGACCTAGATTACTCTATAAATTTAGAGACAGTCTATCCTTAATATAAGTTCCTAAGCAATTAAAAGGGGTTTTAGATATTTCTTATGCTTTCTATATCTTTCCCTACTAGGTTTTTCCTTTTAGGTTTCCTAGAGAAATATTTACTAGGTTTTATCTATTAAGATTTTCCTAGCAATAATAGGTTTAACCTTATATAATTATTATAACTATAGATTTTCCTACTATAGGTTTTCTATTAGTATATACCTAAGGATTTCTTCTCCTTAAGAAAGAATAGGTTTTTATATATCCTATTAAGGTATAAGAATGGTTTTCCTATATTAGGTTTTACCCTATATATATACTACTATAAATAAATCAGTAAAGAGTATATAAATCTACTCTTTAAGGAAGGAACGGTGTTCCTACTATAAATAAAGCAGCTATAATATACTCTCCCGATTATATAAGCCAATAAGTAGTATATTAATTATAAACAAAATCTCATCCTATAGAGCAAGAATCGCTCGTTATTTTGCATGTCATTATGCATTAAACGGGTTGCCGGTTATCGTACAATCGGGAATCGAAGGAACAGAGCTAGCTTAGAATGCTAGCTAAGACCTCTCAAGAACACCGGCACGACCAACCTCCTCTAAACACGAATATCAGTGGAACCAAGACACTTCCAGATTCACTCGAGATATCACGGAATTTCTCAGTCTCAGGGCTATACGGCAGCCTAAATCTGGTCCCGAAAGGTTCTTCCGTTCAGCTACAATTGTCTATATAAGACAGCATGTCCGCCGGTAGATAGATAGAGAATCATTAACTTCAACACCTCTTCCACACACCAATACACTACCAATAAATTCCGTTGAAAATCCTACCTTATACTCCTTCTTCCCCTCTATCACGTAGTCTTACGTGATTTCTTAATTTCCCAAAATTCCGCTTTTGCTCATATACCTTAAGATTTACCTACTTATCTTAATTTTAGGGCTTTATAAGAATCGTCCTATAGACTATAGGGGCGGTAGAGTCGTTTTTTAATATTATTATAAAAGAGGGGTAGAAAAGTTAGTTAAAAATCGGCTTTTTTAATAAGAGGGGTAAAAGAATATAAGAAAGGTACCTTTTATAGTAGCTAGAAAGTATAAGAATTCTATTCTTTCTAAGCTTATAACTCTTATAAAAAGAGATATAAGAAGTATATAAAAATATATAAAGGTAAAAGTAAAAGTAAGGGGTCGGATAAGTAAGGCAGAGATATTTAATTCTTATAGGGGCAGTAATTATAGTAAGGGATTAATTATTATATTACTTTAATTATCCTTCTTTCCTCTATTTAACGCCCCTCTTTATACCTATTTAGTATCTTAATTAATAAAGAAGATCCTACTTAAAGAAGCTACTAATATCCTTTTATTTACTAAGCTTTTTACTAGTTTTTCCCTTTCTTTCTAGCTATTACTAGTATATCCGTCTTATCTCTTACTATATTTATAGGAAGCTATCGCTACTTTTACTTCCCTTTTTACCCTTACCCTCCCCCTTTTAGCTCCTTCCTTAAAACCTATTTTTTAGCTTCCTAGGTCCCTTATACTATAGGATATCTTTAAAAACTATAAAATTAAGCTATACTTCGCGATAGGATATAGCTATTAATATAGTAAAAAAAACTAAAGAAATAGAAGATAAGATCTTATTTATTCTTAATATAATAAAAGTAGAACTTATAAAACTAAGTAGTTTACTTAAAATACTAAGGAACTAGCTAACTATAAAAGCGGTACTATAAACTAAAATATTAAATATAATAAAGCCGTTTTAGTTTATATATACTTAAATATCTATCTTTAAAACTAAAGACCTAAACTAACTATTAAAGATATATATAAACTTTAATATAGCCCGCTCTATAGTTAAAGAAAGCTAGCTTAGCTACTTTAATAATATAACCCTTAATATATCTTAGTAGGTCTTATAATTAAGTATAGGGAAAAGCTATACTAAAGGTTAAGGACCTTAAAAATTAATATCTTAGGGAAATAAAAAATAGGATTTAAGGTTAAGTAATTTACTATCTTAGACTTCCTTATATAAGTATATTCCTTTCCTTCCTTTATACTATAGCCTATTATATTACTTAACTAAGTTCTTAAATAAAATCTAAAAGCTTATTTTACTAAACGTTATAACGCTTTATTATATGCGATCCTCTTAAATCCTATAATTATAACTCTTCCTATATACTTTACTTATAAAAGCCGCGGACTTAATAATTATTAGGTAGCGCTAAACTTTAAAGGATATATTATATATATACGCTAAGATTTATCTTACTATAATATTAAGGGCGTGTTATCCTCTTAGCTATATAATATCGCTAACTAATATATAAAGTTAAAATAAGAGCTAAAGGAAGTAAAGATAAAGGTTCTTTATCTTTAAAAATAAAAGAAACTATAGTTTAAGAAAATAATATAAGCGATCTCCTATAGTATTAATAATATCGAGGAGCTAGAGCGTATTAAGAAAGAGGAGGTAGAGAAAGAGCGGTAATAAGTAGAGGAGGTATAGCCGCTTACTCCTTATAATAATTAGTTACCTTTAAAGTTTATTAAGGATTAGGATTCCTTATACTCCTAGGTATCGTTATCTCTTTTTATTCTAGCTTAATTTAAGTTATTTAGGGATCTATTAATACTAGAAAGTCCTATTTCGTTAAGAGGTTAATCTTTATTAATTAAATTATTAAAGGAGCGAACTATAATAGGTTAGATATTTAATAGGTTCCTATATATTTTCCTTTAGTCTATATCCTTTCTATTTTACTATTTATTCTTATTACTAACCTTATTTTTAAACGTCTAAGATTTATTTAGCTTTATATTCTTAGTTATTATTAATTTCGACCTTATTTTATAGTTTAGCGTTTTATAGTACTAGTTTTAATGATAAGATATAAAATATTAGGTATATTTATATTATTATTATTAGTAGCGAAAGTTTATAGTTAACTTTTAAAATAGCTTTCTTAACCTTAAATAGTTTAAGTTTCTTAAAATCTAATTTACTACTTAGTTATTTTATTTTAATATTTTATTATATAAGGTAGACTATCTATCTCTCTTAAAAGATTAGTCCTAATAATCTTTTCTAATTATAGTAGGTAGATATCTATTCTCTAATAAATTAAAGTTCTTATTATATTTCTTTATATAAGTTTTATAGCTAATCTACTTATAGTATTACTTATTTTACTTATAGTTCTTATTAAGTAACCTTAAATACTTCTAGGTTATATATATAATTTATATATATTAGTAATAGCTTAGTTATCTCTATAACTAAGCTATTATAAGCTAGTTATACTATTAATAGCTATTTAACTTAATCGTTTAATTTATAGCTAATATAAAATTATAAATATTATTTAAGCGTTTAGTTAAGTCGTTTTATTTATCTATTTATTTATAAGTAAGAAGCTATACTAAGCTTATATTTCGTCCTTAATTATATTCTAAGGGCTTAATTAAAATATAGCTATAAATATACTTCCTTTAATAAAGATAATCTTATTTAATAGTTTATAATTACTAATAATAGTTTATAGGAATATATATACTAGCTCTTTTATATTACTTACTTCTTTATATAGTAAGAAGTACTTATACTTTATTAATTTATTAGTAATAATAAATATACTATTATACTTAACGTTAATTATAGGTTCTTTTAATAGTAGTAGCTTTATAATATAGATAAAATCTATAAAGTCCTATAGTTTCCTTAGTACTAATTATCGTAAAGTATAGCTTAATTTATATTCTTAGAGATATCCCTTAGTAAGAGGGACCTAGGAAGCTAAAAAACCAGTTTAAAAGAATAAGCTAAAAGGAGGTATAAAGAAGAGGGTAAGGGTATAAGGGGAAGTAGAAGTAGTAATAGCTTCTTATAAAGGTAGCGAGAGATAAAATAGATAAGCTAGCAACGGCTAGAATAGAGGGGAAAAAACTAGTAAAAAGCTTAGTAGTTAAAAGGATATTAATAGCTTCTTTAAGTAGGATCTTCTTTATTAATTAAGATACTAAATAGGTATAAAGAAGGGCGTTAGATAAAGGAAAGAAGGATAATTAAGGCAATATAATAATTACTCCCTTACTATAATTACTACGCTTATAAGATTTAAATATCTCTGCCCTACCTATCCGACCCCTTACTTTTAATTTTATCTTTATATATTTTATATATACTTCTTATATCTCTCTTAGTAAGAGTTATAAGCCTAAAAGGAATAAAATTCCTATACCTTCCGGCTACTATAAAAGGCACCTTTCTTATATCCTTTTACCCCTCTTACTAGAAAAGCTAATTTTTAACTAACTTTTCTATCCTTCCTTATAATAATATCGAAAAACGACTCTACTACCCCTATAGTCTATAAGACGATTCTTATAGAGCCCTAAGATTAGGATAAGTAAGTAAAGGAGCTATATACTTATATAGATAGAACTATCTATAATTTAGTCTTCTTTAATAAGTAGGACCCTCTTAAGCCCCCTCTTTATCCTAGGGCAACGGAATTTATAAAGGGAGCTTCCCTCTTCTCCGAGCTAACCTCTATATAGTAGAGAGCTTTTTCTACTACCTTAGGTAACTATAAGAGTTACTATAAGAAATACCTTTATAAGATAAAGCTATTAACTACTACTTATATAGTAATAATAGAATCTATTAGTACTATAAAGCTAATCTCTCCTTAAGAGAAAGAGACTCTTAAGTAGTAGCTTTTAAAGCTTAAGACCTTAATAGCTCCTTTAAAGGGCTATATAACTAACTATATTAGGAAGACCTATACGGCCTACCTAGGAGCCTTTTCTACTAGGAACCTACTAGCTTCTTTATAGCTAGCTAAGTAGGAAGAAATCCTTAAGGAAGCTAACTAATACTTCCTAATAAAAGCTCTTTCCGGCTAGTAGCTATAGGATATATCTCTATTAATAAAGCCTATTAGTAATAGTTACTCGACTATCTTTTAAGAAGCTAGCTAGGAACTAAACGAAAAAGATACTTAAGTATAATAATAAGTAGTCTTATTCCTTTATAGCTAGCACTCGACCTAGACGGCTCGACCTACTACCCCTATAGCTGCTATAGCCCTTATTACTACGGCCCCCGCTATTACTACTATAGCTATTGCCCCTCTAGCTCCTCCTCCCTTAAGAGCCTTAATACCGTCTTTAACGGCTGCCCTAGTCCCGGCCCCGGCTCCGCCTATTACTCCCGGCCCGGCCCCGGTCCCGTTAGTTAGACTAGCCCGACTAGTCCCTTAATAGACCTTTTAGTCCGTTAAACAAAAAATTAAGGAACTAGTCGAAATCGAAACTCTTTATTAAAATTAGTAATAAAGGGTAAAAGGGGGGGGTTTTTAAGTAGACCTTCTAGACTAGGATAAGGATTCCTCGAAGAAATAAATAAGGAGGAATCGACCTACTTTAACGGGTAAGATAGCACCCTTATAGATATTAGCCCGTTAAGGGGGGATAAGACCCCTAGCACTCCCCTTTTAACTTACTTCTAAGTATACTTAAAGGCGTTATAAAGACCTCGATTATCTAATTAAGCACCTTCCTTAATTATAGTTAATTTAAATTTTTATTTTTCCCCTTTAAAGTAGATACCGCTAGTTACGCGACTCTAGTAAAGACGAAGAGGCATAGAGTAAAGAAATCTCTAAGACTTATATTTATAACCTAAGGCCCTTAGAGCTATATATAGGCTAAATAATTAGATAATTACGTAGTTAATTACTTTGCTAATCCTTAGCTACGTACTACGCGTGCTTTAGGTATATGCCCTCGTTCCCGTTAAACTACCTACCGAGTATATAAATATAAGGAACGGTGTTCCTACTATAAATAAAGCAGCTATAATATACTCTCCCGATTATATAAGCTAATAAGTAGTATGTTAATTATAGATAAAATTCTATTCTATAAAGTAAGAATCGCTCGTTATTTTATACGTTATTATATATTAAACGGGTTGCCGGTTATCGTATAATTAGGAATCGAAGGAATAGAGCTAGCTTAGAATACTAGCTAAGACCTCTTAAGAATACTAGTACGACTAACCTCCTTTAAATACGAATATTAGTAGAACTAAGACACTTCTAGATATACTTAAGATATTACGAAATCCTTTAGTCTTAGGGCTATACTATAGCCTAAATCTAGTCCCGAAAAGTTCTTCCGTTTAGCTATAATTATCTTTATAAGATAGTATGTCTACTAGTAGATAGAGATAGAATTATTAACTTAAACACCTCTTCTATATACTAATATACTACTAATAAATTTAGTTGAAAATCCTACCTTTTACTCCTTCTTCTCCTTTATTATATAGTCTTACGTAATTCCTTAATTTCCTAAAATTCCGCTTTTATATATATACCTTAAGAATAAAAGGCCCTATTAGCTAAAAGACTACTAGTAGGTCTTCGAGGAAAACCGACCTAAAGGAGTTAACCCTTTAAAGAGCTTATAAGAAATAGTATAATAGTCTCTTAAGGAGGACCCCTTATTATAGAAGAAGATAGACGAGATTTAGGTTACTAAGAAATAATAACTAATAATGCTACTACCCTTATTTAAGCCGTAAATTTAAGGAAAAATTATTAGTATAGTAAATCCAGCCTTTATCTTCCCTATAGATTAATAAGGCTAAAACTAACTATTAGGACCCTCTAACTATCCCCTATAAAAATTAGCTATCCTTAATTTTAGTACTTCCCTTAATATCTATAATATACTCTTATAATTCTAGTCCTTAAAAAAAGTATAGAGGGAATATCTTATTACCGGGGAATTAACTATATAGATAGAGGGATATAGAAGGGTGAATTTTACGATGAAATTACTTAATAGGTCTATATAAATTCTTCGATAAAAAAGGGTAGCTTCCTACCCTCGATTTCTAACGAGCTTAATTTCCTTCTACTTTCTTTAAGAAGAAGGAATCTTTTAAGATATAACGTTTAACCCTATAAAGCTAGTCTAAAAGAATTAAACTATTAGGCTTATCGAGGAAAAATTCGGTTAATTTATTCTTAAATTCCGACCTATTCTTAAGAAGGAATCTCTTAAGAAGTTAGCTTTCCTTATTAAAAGGAATTAAATCTTTTTATTATTACTTATATATAGCCTCTAGGGCTATAGCGAGGCTAGTAAGGGCCTAGGCCCCTATTAGTAGTCCTAGCTAGCTATAGAGCCCGGGGGCTTATAACTAATTAAGGAATAGGTAGCTATAAAATTAATAATAAAGGAAAGGTTAATTTAGTTCCTCCTACGCGGTAATTTTCCCCCTTAAGGGCCCTAGGGCCCCTAGGTTACTCCTTTTTAAGCTACTTAGCTATCCCTATCTTTATTCTAGCTAAGAAGGTTAGAAGGGCTTCCCTTCCTTCCTTAGAGCTATAGAGAATAGGTAAGCTAAGGGCTCCCTTCTATCTCTTAGAGGTCTAGTAAAGGACCTCTCTTTCCCTTTTATAGTTCGGGCACCTTAGGATAAGGTGCCTAGCTATATACCTTCCTTAGCTATAGCGGTAGTCGTCTTAGTCTACCTTATTAGTCCTTTTTAGGAAGGAAAATAAGAAGCTAGCTTTAAAGAGGAGCTAGTAAAAGGCTAAGAGGGTCGGCCTAAGCCTCCCTATAAGGTCCTTTTCTAAGCTAAGGGCTAGGCGTGGGGTCTTTTAAATAGATATATAGTGCTTACCTAGGCCCTTAGCCCTAAGGCCTTTAGCCTCCTCGGTAGCCTAGAGTCCCTTTTAATAGTCCTTAGTAGCTTACTAGACCTTTCTTTATAAGTAGCTAATAAAGACTAAGGGGGTCCCTTAGGTAAGGGCCCTTAAGCCTCTTTTAGCTAGCTAGTTAACTAGCTTATTATAAAAGATCCCTAGGTAGCTAGGGCACTAGTATAGCTATATATTATAAAAGGCTTCTAAGCTAGATAGGAGCCTTTTAATATATATAGCTAGGTCTAAGAAACCTATAACCTTCTTTATAGCGGCTTAGCTATCTATAAAGATATAGGTATCTATAAGGGGGTTAAGAGGGCTAGCCTTTAAAGGCCGAGGCCTCTTAGCTAAGTCTTCTAAGACCCTTAGTATCGCGAATAGCTCTATATTAGCTACTTCGATTAAGGGCCCTAGGTTCTTATAGTATACTTTAATAGGCCTATTTTCTAGGCCTATTTTATAAAAGGAGTAAGCGTTAGTCTTTATAAGGGACCCCTTAAGGCACCCCTTAGAGCTGTTAGTATAGAAGGCTAAGGGCTATAACCTAAAGTCTTTTAAGCTAGCTAAGTTAGCTAAGAGGCGTTAGTATTACTTCTTAGCTAAGGGCTTAAGGGCCTTTATTATCGTAATAAAGGCCTTAAGCTCTAAGGCCTATAAGGGCTCCTAGCTAGCTTTCCTTCTTTCTAAGTTATAATTAGGTCCTATAAAGGCTACTAGGCCTTTAAGGAGGCGGAAGAGCTATATATATAGCCTAATATAGCTTAAGGCCCCTAAGTTAAAGCCTAAGTTAGCGAGGTTATCCTATATAGCTAGGTCGTAAGCTTACTTTATAAGGTAACTAGGTAAGAAGTATAGGGTCTAAAAGGTATAAGAGAGGCATGCCCTTTTAAATCGTACCTCTAGTAGTAGTAGGGCCGCTTTAGCTTTTAAAGCCTTAATAGGGGATCCTTTAAAGGCCCCTAAGACCTTTAAAAGAGCTTAGTTTTATAGCCTTTAGAAAGGCTTTATAAGGCTCTTAGGGGTCTTAGGCCCCCTATATAAAGGTTAGGCCCTATAGTCTACTATAGAGGTTATGTTAGCTTAGTAGAGCTATTTAGAGGCTCTAAATAATAAGCCTTTTTATATAGAGGTTAGGTAGGATAGTCCTTTAAAGGCAGCTTATATAGATACTACCTTCTTCTCGATATATTATTTAAATAGGAGCTTAAAATTAAAGAAGACCCCTAGCTACTATACTAAGGGCTTTACCTTAAAAAATAAGCCTCCTACTATTATACCCTTTAAAATAGGCTGCCGTTACTTACTAAAGTAAATAAGTTCTATCTTTAAGGGGTTAAAGTAAACCCCTTAGTCTTTAGCTTATTTAAATAGGTTAGCAGCTATTACTTTTAGCTACTAAACGTTCTTCTTAGCTAAGGTTAATATTATAGAGATACTAAAGATATCTATATAAAATAGCTAGTATCCCTTAGCCGCTAGTATCCCCTTTATATATAAGAGGAATAAAATAGGGCTAATAGGAGACCCTTAAGGCACCCTTATTACTAGGTCTATAAGGGGCTAGACTTACCCCTTAAAGGCTAGCTAGATCTTCCTTTTAGTAATTAAGTAGTCTACCTAGCTTATAAGGGCCTTAAGGAGGTTTAATTCCCTTAAGACCTTTATAAGCTATTCCTTTAATACGAATTTAAAGGCGCCCTTTATATTTAATAAGAGGGTACTAGTAATAGCCTTCTTATTAGACTCCCGCTTCTTTTAGATATAGTATAAAAGGAGGAAGGCCGTGTTTATAGCTAACTACTATTTTCGTCCCCCTAGCTATATAGGGTTTAGAAGCCCGGCTATATTAGCTAAATAGCTTAGCCGGGTAGCGTATAGCTTTTTAAGGACCTTTCCTAAGTAGTTAAGTAGACTTATAACCTTATAGGCCTTAAGGATAGTATAGTCTAGCTTATTTTACTTAGGAAGTATAATTCCTATAGCTTCCTTCTATACTTTAAGGTAGTATCCTTAGTTAAATAAAGCTTTATAGGCCCTATTAAAGACTATAAGGATAGCCTTATATATATATTAGATAGGGAGGAAGCTAAGGGAGTCCGGGCTAAGGGCTTTCTTATTAAAAGAGCTAAAAATAGCCCTCTTAATCTTAGGGTCCTTTAGCTCTAGCTAGTCCTACTTAACCGTGCCCTTACTACCTATATAGCCTAGGGGCTCTTCCTTTTCTAAGCTTTAAAGGGGGCTAAAAGGAGGGCTAGGGCTAGGGTCTAAGGTCGGAAAAAGGGTTATTAAGAAGGCCTTATATTTTTCTATAAAGGTATTAGCTTTTACCTCTATCCTTTCTTTTATATATAAGATACTAAGAAAGGTAAGGTTAGCTCTAGCCTTAGTATAGGAAAAGGCTATAAAGACGTCCTTTCTTATTACTTTTATTAAGAAGCTCTCTTAGTATTGCTTTTTAGTAGCCCTAATAGTATACTTAAAGCTATTTCGGGCCTCTATAAAGCTCTTCTAGCTCTCCTTATCCTAGGCTAGCCTATAAGCCCGTTAAGCTAGGCTTAGGGCTTTTTAAAGGTAGGTTAGCTCGTTAGTCTACTAAGGCTTAGATCCTTTATAAGGCCTCTTTTTTAGTATCGCTACGTTCGAGGCCTCTATAAGGGTTCTTATTAAAAGGGAAGCTATCCCTTTTAAGTCGTCTTTTTTTCTAGCCCTCTTTATAGCTATAAGGAGTTCTTATTCCTTCTTAGCTAGGTATTCTAAAAATACCTTTTAGTTTACTTTCCTATAATTATAAGTAGTAGGCCTAGCTAGTAGTAGCTTATTAGGGCCTTTTAAGCTAGCTTTAAAGGCTATAGGCTTATAATCTAAGCCTATAGCCTTTAAGAAGTAAAAGTTAGCCTAGGTTAGCTATTTAAAAGGGCTATAAAAAGCAAGGTCTATAACTAAGGCCCCTTTTAAGCCTTTCCTTTAATAAGTACCTTCTATAACTACCTTAAGGTCCGTTAGTAAGGAAGCCTTATAGCGGTCGAGCTAGCTAATAAGGGCTTCTACCTTATAGGCCTTAAAGGGTTCTATAAAAGGGTTCTAATAAAGGTAGTATAGGTTAAAGTCACCTACTAATAAGAAGGGCTACTATAAGAGCTAGGCTATTAATAGTAGCCTTTCTATCGTAAGGGGCCCTTACTAGCCTTAGCTAGCTAAGGCCCTTTTAACCTCTTTTTTATTATATAGGTTAATAAGGGTAAACGGCTTAGCGCCTTTTACCCTTATAGCCTATATATTAAGATCGTAAAAGAGGTCGAAGCTAGGGCTAGCTTCTATCTAAGCTTCCTTCCTCTTATAAGCTATAACCCTAGGCCTCCTAGCGAGCTTAGGAAAGTTAGTAAAAGAGATAGGGGTTATAACGTTATAGGCCGGATACTATATAGGGATATAGCTATTATCGATCTTATAGAGGTAAGGCTCTTATAATAAGATAAGGTCCGCTCTTATTTCTAAGGCCTACTTTAAGATCGATAGGTTAGCTATTTCCTACCTATTAGTATTATACTATATTATACTAATAGGGTTATAGTTAGGCTTAGGAGGCCTAAGGGGCTTTAAGGGCCTTATAAGCGTAAGGGGGCTAAGGCTATTAAGTATTAATTATTCCCTTATAAACTCCGTATTATACTTTATTAGTTATAAGGTACTCTTTCTTATAGTTATAGTATTAGACCTTAAAGTAAGAGCAGCCTTAGCTAGCTTTATAGCTAGGGTAGTTATAATCCTTAGTTAGGTGCCTTTTTAGGTAAAAGGTATTCTTAATAAGCTGCTAGTAAGTCTAGGGGTTATAGCTAAAGGAAAGTTACCTATAGTACTACGTACGTATAGTATATTCCTTATAGGCCTTAACTTAAATCTATAGACCTACTATATAAAGGCCTTTCTTTTAGTATTTAGCCCTTATAGCCTTTAAAGGGACTATAAAAACGACTAATCCTACCTTTTACGTTAGGCCTAGGGTACCTAGCTACCTAGGCTGCCTTAAGATTATCGATCCTACTAAAGGTTTTAGCTTCTACGGCGAAGATATCGAGGATAGGGGTCTCTAAGAGGTTAGGGACGCTCCGGGCTACTAGCTTAGTCTAGCTAGTAAGAAGGTCGGCCGATTTAATAGGTAGCTTCTTAAGGTATAGGGACTACTTTTCCCGCTACTCTAGAAGCTTCTTTACTATATATAGGGCCTTTATCGTTATAACTATATTACCTTTATTTAAGGTCGATAGAGCTAATATAGCTAGTTCCCCTATAGCCTTATTAAGCTCGTTATAAAGCGTAATAGGGTTAATAGTTAGCGTTAGCGATTCCTTCTTTAGCTTTAAGATAAGTTAAAAGTCCTCTCTTACGTTCCTCTTAGCTAAGGCCTTAGCTAGGGTCTTAGCTAGGGCTTTTGCTAGAGCCTTAGCTAGGGCCTTAGCTAGGGCCATAAGCGCCTTCTTTATAATAACCTTAGCCTACGAGCTTACTTTAAGGTTTCCTTAAGTAGCCCTAGGCTACTAAGCGGCCTTAGGCTAGTATAAGGGCTATTAAGGGGGCTATTAATAGTCTAAGGTCCTTATAGCTACCTTCTTAAGCCCTTCTATAAGGGTCTTATAGAAGGGTTAGATTTTATAGGCTTCCTTAAGGGCCTAGAGGGCCTACTAAAGGAAGCCCTAGGCCCGGTCCCTAGGGAAAGGGTGCTAGGGCTAAGGCTAGGTCTATTACGAGCGTTAGAACGTAGGTTAGATAAGTATAAGGCTAATAAAGCTACTAAGTATAGCTCTCTTTTGCCCCTTTACTTACTTTAAGGGCTAGTTAGGCTAAAAGTAGCTAGCCTAAGGTAGGGCTAGGCTAGGCCTAAAGAGGCTAGTCTTTAGTATAGGCTAGGTATTATCTTTTATCTTAATATCCTTTAAGTCTTAGTCTTAGGTTCTAGGCTTTTCTTCTAGGGTCCTTAGAAGGCGTTAGCCTTCTAAAGCTTCTTTTAAGCGGGCCCTAGCCTTTAAGGTACTTATTTCGACCCTTAAGTTAAGGGGGGGGGGGGGGGTTAAAGTTAAAAGGGCCCTCTTTATATTTAGGCTAGGGTCCTAAGTCGGGTCTAGGCTTAGTCTTATTAGCGGGGGGGGGGTATATACCCTTAGTTAATAAGAGTAAGGAAGAGTTTTCTACTTATATAAGGGAGAACCTCGCTTAATTTATAATCTTTAATAGTATATTATATACTTACTAGTAGCTATATAAGGCTATACTTAAGGGGGCGTAATATGCTATTTACGATAGTTCTAGGTATATACTTTTTCTATATTTTAGGCTTAGTTTCGAAAAGTTAGCTAAGAAGATATAATAATATTAAAAAAAATAGCTTAAGTTACTTTACTTAGTTAAGTCTAAAGGTTATTATTAGCTTTATATCCCTACTACTTATACTAAGGAAATTATTATTAATAACTATATACGTAAATTTTACTTTAAATAGTAAAGGATATAAAAGGAGTTATCCTTTATATTTACTATTACTAGCTTTAAGAAACTTATTAATAGCTTTATCGATAAGTATAACGCTTACTATAAGAACTATACTAACTAGTTAAAGGCCCTTAATAAGTTAGTTCTAATTACTTCCCTAGCTATACTATTTTATATAATTACTATAGATTTTATTATAGGGCTCTTAAACGTCCCTATAAATAAAACTTTATAGATACTACTTATTAAGGTTTACTATAATATACTACTAATAGTAACTAATAAGTTCTCGAAAATAAAGCTCTTTATCTTAAGCTATAATTAGTTTACTATAGAGGACTAAGCTAAGGTACTATTTACTAAGTTAATACGCTATAATTAAGGGATTCCTACTTAGATTATCTCTAACTAAGACCCTAAGTTCCTTTTAGCGCTTTAAAAAGAACTATAGATAGCGTATAGGTCTAAGTTACTAGTATCTATAGCTTAGTATCCTTAGACTAATAGTATATCAAAATAATATAACTAAGTAGTTTAAACTATACTTTAGTTTTTTTTAACTAACTTCCTATCTTTATAATAGGTTAATATATTACTATTACTTTAATTTACCTTTAATAACTCTTACTCCTTAGTAATCGGTACCTCTTTAAGCGAGCTACTAATTAAGAAATAAATAGATAATAGTAGGCGATACCTTAAAGAAGGCCCTTTATAGGAAGATAGGAAAATACTTTAAAACTAAGCTAGGATCTCGATCGCTCTAGCTTAAGCGGGAATAGAAAAGCGGTATAATATAAAGTACTAAGCGCTAGAGTTTAAGCCTAAAGACTAAGTATAGCTTTAGCTAAGGAAGGGATATAGTATAGCTAATAGATAGGTAGTAAAGTTAAAGTAATACTATATAGGACCGTTTAAAGTCCTTAAACGGATCGGCTATCTAGCCTACCGCTTTAACTTAGCTAGATCCCTAAATATCTATAACGTTATTTTTATTATATAGCTATAGCTAGCCGAATAATTAAACGCCTAACCTAGCTTAGAACTTAATATAAACTACTAGGAAATTAAAAGAATCCTTAACTTTAGAACTTATAAATATAGCTAAGGGACCGCTTATATAAAATACCTTATTAGCTAGAAAAGCTAGCTAAGTAGCTATAATTCCTAGGTAGCCGCTAAGGATATTATTATTAAAGACCTTATTAAAGAATTTAATATATAGTAAGGAGCATTATAAGGTTATATTACCTATACTTAGAAGCTTTATATACGCGCTATATAATAGTATAAGCCGCTATAGCTAAGAAAGAATTAATAGTATATAGTACGCGCTATTACTATTTACTCTCTTAAAAGTCTAGGGATAGGTTAACTAGCTAATAAAGTATTAATAGACCGCCTATAGTAAACGGTAATTTAATTCTATATTTTAGCACCTATATTTATATTTATTTTAGGAACCTAATTTCCTTATTCTTTTACGCTCCCTTTTCTATACTAAACCGCGCCCCTTTTATACTTACCTTTAAGGTTCCTACTATTTAAGGCTATAAGTATTATAGTAAGGACTTAGTATTTCGCTAGTATTTCTCCGACTTAATCTACCGCTAACTACTACGCCTAAGCCTTAAAGGATTCCGCTAAGTAGTCTAATTATATAAGAATAAAGCAGAGCTCCTTTATAACCTTAGGTATTATATAGCTATATTTACTAAGTAAAAATAGGATAATTATAGTATATATACTAAATACCGCGACCTCTTTACTAAAGAAGGGTATAATCTTAATATAGGCTTAATAGAAAATAGTATATACTATACCCCTTTATCTCTTCCCTTATCTAAAGACCGTAACCTATATAAATATAACTAGCTATACTTTTCTATGCTTTATAGCGCCGCTGCCTATTATAATACTACTATAACTCCTATAACTACTTAAATTAGTAGGAATATAATGTTAACTATCCGACTATAGTAGGTTGGCGCTTCCTATTACCTTAATCTTAGTACTCCTTTATACGTTTACTTTAATAATTATACCTTATTACTATTAAGCTTTAGTAATTTATCTAGTAACTTACTACCCTTAATATTAAGTATTATAAGGAAAACCCTTAGTACCCCTTATAACGCTTATAGGTAGTTTACCCCGTCGTTTAATAAAGATAAGCTTCTCCTTCTTTTACTATACGACCTAGATAGGGCTATCTTCCCTAATAAAACTAAGATAATAACTAATGCCCTTAGAACTATATAGATCGCTACTATCTTAGCTAACGTTATTAATAAGCTCTTATTTAAATAGGTCGCTTTTATAGACGCTAAGAAACTTAGGATTATCGCTACTATTACTAGCGCGAAGTGCCTCCTTACCTATTTAAAGATATTTAAGGCCGCCGCTATAAAAGAGCGTAAGGCTACTAGTACGCTAGGAACCTATAAGTTTAGAAAGAGCCTTAAGCGTACCCTAGCTAGGACTAAAGGATCTAGTATAGTAGACCTTACCTTCGATAAGCTATTAAGGAACTTATTTACTAAACGCTTACTCGCCGCTACTACGGCCCTACCCTTTACTCCTTTTAAGTAAGCTAACTTATTCGCTAAGAAATAGGCCCTAATACTAGTCTAATAGAAGCTTAACCCCTTTTAGGTTCTAAGCTATAGAAAACCTAAACTGTTCCTTATTATACCTTTTATAGTATACTATAATAACCTAGCTAATATAGATAGCTATATAGGTATTATTGACTTTAGGTTAGAAGCGCTAGTCTATAGAGCCTTAAAGGCGGCTATAATTTAAGTAAATCTATTTACTACTATTTATAAGGAGGCTAACGCTAACCTTTTACTTAGCTAGTACGCCGCCCTTACTAAAGTACCTGCTAGCTTTATTTATTAGTTTACCTTCGCTACTTACCTCCTAAATAACTTACCTAAGCTTACCGCGGTACGCTAAAGAGCCGCCCGCGTTAGCCTCTTATATATACTAGTAGCGGCCCGCCTTTATATAGCTAATATAATAGCTTATTTTAACTTATTAGACTAAAGGTTTACTAATATATACTTAGGTAGGTTTTAAAACCTAGGCCTAACTATATAAGTACTAGTAGTAATAATTTATAATTAAATTCTAGCCTCTTATAATAAACTAGCTATAATACTCTTAGTAGAACTAGCCTTAAATAACGCCTATAGCGTACCTATCTATAAAGGCTTTAATATATAAGATACCTTAGATAACGTACTAGTAAGCCCTAAGGAACTAATAAAAGAGGAAGCTAAGGAGGAGATTCCTTACCTTACCCTTACCCTTATAATATAAAATAGTTAGTTACTAGTTTAGCCTTATTATATCCCTAGTCCTATTTATTTTTTTACTAGCTTAGCTATAAAGCGCCCTTAGTTATAATTAGTTTTCCTAAGCTTAGCTATACTATACCCTTAGCCCTATTTATTTATTACCTTAGTTTAGCTACCTAGCGCCCTTAGTTTTAATAGTATTTTACTCCTAGCTTAGCCGCCTCGCGCCCTTAGTATTAGTTATACTAAGTTACGTTCTAAATAAGATATTAGTTATCCTTTATACTAACCTTAGAAATCTATATAACTTTATTACGATTCCTTATTAGCGCGACTCTTACTTAAATACTATAAGAGACTAATAAGACGTTAGTTAATTCTTTTACCCTAAGTATTTACTATAAGATACCCTATAATCGATAATTAAGGTACCTATAATAATATTTACTTCCTTTAAGGAAGTTAACCTTAACTCCTTAAGGCTCCTTATAAAAGAAGGAACTTAAAAGCTACTAAGTAAACTTTAGGAAATTACCTAGAAATCCTAGAAATAATAACTAAGCGGATTATATAAATATTTTATAGAGATTTCCCTTAAGGATATATTATATAGGAAATATACTATAACTTCCTAAGTAATAATAGCTCCTTAGGGATTAGACTAAGATTTCCTTAAGAAGTTACTATAAGAATATAGTAAGGAAATTAAAGAGAAATACCTATGCTTACCTAAGGAAAATACTAAGAAATATAGCTAATACGCTATACTACTATTATATAATTATAAGGTTAAGATATTACTTAGTTAAAGCCTTTAGTAAGGTCTTACGCTTACTATAGTATATATAAAAGATAGAGAACCTATTAGATCTTAGGTAAGTAGAAAAGAATATAAATAGTTATTACTACTTTTACTTTAACTTATAAGACTAGTAGCTAGTTTATATTTAACGCGCGTAATAATATATAGTAGCTAGTTTATATAATATATTTAATTATATATAGTAGCTAGTTTAGGTAGTTACTTATTAGACCTATACTAAATCCAAATAGATAGCTAGGTTAAAGTACCGGCCTTATACTAAGGGATAAGTATATAATAAGAATTATTTAATACTTTAATTAATAACTATAAGTAACTTATCCTATAGTTAGAAACTAAGCTAATAGTTAGGTTATAAGGGAAGATAAGTAATATAGTAAAAGGATATATATAAAGTAGATTACGCGAAACTAAGAACGAGACTATAGTAAACTTTACTTTATTTATAACTAAACTAACTAGTTAGAAACCCTAGGAATAATAATAATTTTAATAGAAAAGAAATATAATAACTATATTAAGATAGAATAATCTATACTAAGTAGATATAGGCTTAGTACTAAACTAGTTAACTAGTCTTTAAACTAAACTATAGCCTTAGGATTTAAAACTAAAGGAGGGCTCTAAGGAAAACCTAATTATTATTAACCTTACCTATTAGCTTTAAGTAGTACTAACTAATACCTAAGGTAAGATATACCTCTCCTAAGAAATATAAAACTAGATCCTATTTATTTAGGATAAAGGGCTAGAAGATAAGGATATTACTATTAATATAAGAAAAGAAACTAAAGAAATAAAAGATAAGATTTTATTTGTTTTTAATATAATAAAAGCGGAACTTATAGGACTAAGTATTTCGTTTAAAATACTAAGGAACTAGCTAACTATAAGAGCGGCGCTATAAACTAAAGTATTAGATCTAATAAAGCTATCTTAGTTTATATATACTTAGATATTTATCTTTAAAACTAAAGGCTTAAACTAACTATTAAAGTTATTTATAGACTTTAGTATAGCTTACTTTATAATTAAGGAAGACTAGCTTAACTACTTTAATAATATAACCCTTAATATAACTTAGTAAGTCTTATTATTTAGTATAAGGAAAAGCTAAACTAAGGGTTAAGTAACCTTAATAATTAATATCCTAGGGAAATAAGGAATAGGATTTAAGGTTAAGTAATTTACTATTAGCGCCTAGGTAGTTTAGACCTTATTTTTAGGATTATTACTTAAATAAGATTTCTTAGTACTAAATAAAGTTAATATCTTAAACTTTAAGAAAATAATATCTATTAGCTTATATAGTAACTTAATAGTTATAGCTCGCTTAACTTAATAGGGCTATATAATCCATTATTAGGTTATATACTAAGCTAACGTTAACGTCCTTATATATAAGATAGAACGCTTACTAGTATAGATTAAGGATATACTAAGAGATTAAGACCTAGTATTTTTTCTAAGAAACCTATTATTAGCTTATAACTTAATCTAAGGTATAACTTTAGTTATAGCGGTTAATACTACTACTCGCTATATTAGATTTAAGAAAGGATAGTACTTAAGAATACTAATAGACCTTAGTAATAAAATATAGTTTTTATAGATTAACTTACCTAAGGAAACCCTAACTAAGGTAAATCTAACTAAATAGCTAGCTAAACGAAAGACTATAGAATATAATAAACTATATTAAGATATAGACCTATTAATAGAAACCTTAGAGGAAGAGAGCCCTAGGTCTATTAAAAGGGAACTCCCTTTATAAATATATAGATAGACTTTAAACTATAAGATTAGGATTTTATTAGACTATAGCCTTTTAGAGATAACTACTTTAAAAGATATTAAAATCTATAATTAAGACCTTATATTTATAGAAAAGATCTAATATATAGTCGCCTCCTTCCTAACCTTATAAAAGGACTAAGGTACTATTAAAGTCTACCTAGACTATTATATATATATTCCGCTAGTAGAAAACTAATACCTATAAAAACTAGCTTTTAAGGCTTACTTACTTAGCTAAAAGGATAAGGCGCTAATTAACTAGACCTATAAGGACTTATATTAAGAGGGGTATATAAAATAAGCTATAAAGGTAACCCTATTTACTTACCTTATATTTATAGTTTAAAGAAATATATATAGTAATAAAAAGGGCTAAATAAGAATAGACTTATATACTCTTAATAATATAGCTATCTTAGACGCTTACTTAATATTACTTTAAGGAGATATAATCTAAAAGCTTTAAAGGAAACGCTTTATTTCTATTATAAACGCTCGGTCTTTCTTTTATTAGTTCCTTATCTATAAAGAGTATTAAGAAATATTTATAGTAATTAGCTATAGAGGCTTAGAACGACTAATAGTAGCCTTAATAAGATATAAAAACTTACTTATATACGTTTAACGATTTATAAACTTAATCCTTTAAGAATATATAGAATATTCTTTTAAATATATTAATAATATTATAATCTACTTAAATATAAAAAATAACTATATTTATTACTTTTAATGTCACACATAGGATATCAGCCTCCAACAGTCTGACCCCCTATTCGCACAGTCCGTTTCCACATTTCCCCACAGAAACTTCTAGGAGGCATCATCAACGCATCAGTGGCTTCCAGATGATCCGATCAGATGCTTCCATTCACTACCATTCCTTCCATTCTCATATTCAGGCAGTCTATAAAGATCTCGCCTCTTTCCCACCTTAGATAGCAGAATCAAGAGTCTTCCAGTCCCTGATCTTTATGCCCACTTGCTCATCCTCCGTGCGATAGTTATGAGCCCGGTCTGCCACTGACTGGGTATCTTATTCTTGTTCACTCCGCTGCGCAGAATAGCTTCCACAATGAGCTCAGCTCTAGATCTTGATGGCTCTTCCAAGGGCACCGTGCTCAACGGCCCTTGCGACTGGAAACAATGGATTTCTATCATCAAGAAATTCGCCACGTCCCACAGTCTTTGGGACTTTCTGGACCCTGCCGTCAAGGAGGGTAAGCCGGTTCTTCAGCAGCCAGTTGAACCAACATTCCGACAAATCAACCACGAAGCATCTGATCTCGTGGATCTGACCTCGGAGGAATTTCGCCGTCTCGAATTCCTCCACACCCAATACCGCTCGAAGCTTCAAGGGTATAGGGATCAAGTGAAGGCACTCGCCAGCCTTCAACAACACATCGTCAAGACCATCGGCAACTACTACAGCACCATTGCCGAGGAACACGACGTTGCAAAGCAACTTGCCTTGCTTCAGGCTCGTGTGGCCCCAACCGACTGGGCACTCGAGAGGAAGTTGTTCAGCGTTATCGTTCCACCCTTCAGTCGCCAAACAGGACCAAGATCGAAGCTTGGGTCACCCAATGGCAGAAAGTCCTCACTGAGGCAAAGCAATTAGGGCTTCCTGATGTCCAGGACCTTCGCCCTACCCAAGATTTCCTACAGGCTGTTTCGTCCATCAACGCCCCATTCACAGACTATTGGGTCAACAAAATGGAAGACGAGGCCGTATTCGGCAAGCCTGATTGGAAGACGGACTTCCCGGACGGCATTAAGATCAGTGAGATCTTTGAACGAGCTCACCGAATCAAGGCCGCCAACAACAGCAAAGGATCATTCGGAGCTGCCTTCCAAGGCAAGAGAAATCGGAGAGGAAGAGGACAAGCCTAAGTGGTCTTCAAGCAAGAACGCTGATGGTGTTCCTATGTGTGTCTGCGGAGAATATCACCGCTTCGTAGATTGCTTCTATCTCATCAAATCAGCTCGGCCTGATGGCTGGACTCCTGATCAGAAGGTTGAGAAGAAGATCAAGAAATCCTCGACTCCAATCCATGGGCAAAGAAGATGACGGAGAAAGCACAAGACTTCAAGAAGAAGGAAATGGAGAAATCGTCCGACTCCTCCGTTAAAGGCACAGCGTTTGCCGGTCTTCTACCAGCTCCTGACAACACACCGCCTCCTCAACACCTCCATCAACCAGTTTCTCGACGGAAAGGCAGTCTACCCGCTGTATGACTCCTTTATCCTTGATTCCGGATCAGACACACACATTTGCAACAACCGATCCCGTTTTCTTGACTACACCGCCCTTGCAGAGCCAAAGAGCTCTTTGCAGGCGATAGTCAACTTCAGATCCTGGCTACGGCACAGTCCGTATGAAGCTTGAAGAAGGAGGACTTTTTCAGCTCAACGAAGTTGCCTTCGTGCCAAAATTCCACACCAACATCGCATCCCTCGACCGCTTTCTTGCGAAGGGATACAACTGGAATCCACTATCTGGACGCGTCTCTAAAGACGATCAGATTATATTTCATACGAAACGCCGCTTTCGTCAACCGGTCATCGAGTTCAACCCGATTAAGGAGGACTCTCACGCCTCCAACTTCACATCTTCATCTGCACCTCGCGCAGTGAAAACAGCAGATGCTACGCTTTGGCATAAGCGCCTAGGCCACTTGAACGCTCAAGCCCTAGAGCGTCTTGTTGAGAACACGACGGGTTCGAAGATCAAAGGCCCAGTTACCATCGATTGCACCGCGTGTTCCCTTGGGAAGGAAAGAAGGTCGTCTCTCGCCGAACCCCTCAAAACCGAGCCCCAGACCATTCTGGAGAATCTACGTTGATATCTTCAGTATGAACACCTCATTCAACGGCAAGGAAGCTGTTCTTCTTATCAAAGATGAATTTACAAGCATGATCTTCATCTACCTTCTGAATGACGCGACACAAGGGTCCGTTATGACTGCTTTGAGAAACCATGAGGCAATGATTCAACGCCAATGGAATCTCAATATTTGCATTATCCACCGTGATAACGATCGTTCTCTTCAGAGTGCGTATGAGAGCTGGATCGAGGAAAGGATTCAAGATGAACCTTCTGCCCTTACACTCCCGCTCAAAACGGCTCTGCAGAGCGATCTGGGGGTAATATCTGCCCAGGCCAGAACAATGGGAATTGATGCCAATTTACCATCTGATCTTTGGCCAGAGACTTGAAAGCTGCAGTGTTTTTGCACAACAGATCGCCCATGCAGAACCACAGCTTCCGAACGCCTTTCCAGCTGCTTCATCAGTGGCTGCGAGACAACAACAGAGACATAGGCTACCAGCAAGACCAGCCTGACATCACGTTTCTCAAGGCATACGGCTGCAGAGCCTATCCCTTGACACCCCAGGCCCTTCAGAACAGACAGAAGAAGGACCTAAAGACCGACCCTCACACAGAAATCGGTTATCT
Organism: Hirsutella rhossiliensis; assembly: GCF_020360975.1. Taxonomy (NCBI): domain Eukaryota; kingdom Fungi; phylum Ascomycota; class Sordariomycetes; order Hypocreales; family Ophiocordycipitaceae; genus Hirsutella; species Hirsutella rhossiliensis. Next base: position 1,939,579 of record NW_025408678.1, on the reverse strand, counting down.
CGTTGGATATGATTCCACGAACATTTTCAGGATCTGGATTCCGTCCACATCAGAAGTCCGAAGGGTCCGAGATGTGACCTTCAATGAAAGCATCTTCTATGACGGAAATGATCAGCCACCAGAACCTATCCCACAGCGCGTGGAAGTACAGCTTCCAGCCCACATCGAGGACGAGTCGGATTACGAGGAAATCCCCACTCAAATCGATGAACCTGAACCTGACCCCGTTGAGCAATCTCCCTCAACCTCAGACCAAGGAGACGCCACCACGATTGTGGTACAACCCGAACCATCTGATCATGAGGACTCGGATGATCAGGATGAGTTTCATGACATTCAGCACCCATATCCGACACCGGACCCCGGTCCGAGTGACTCAGCCACGGCGCTCAGCCCGCTCACCAAAGCTCTGCCAGGCCAGAAATTTGCTACTTTCGTCAAACAACTCGGTCTCGTCGATATCTCTACGTTGCTAGGGATCTAGTTTCTTTCTTCAGTTTGCACTGCCCACTAGCCAGCACAACCTGGGGGGGTATGTCACACATAGGATATCAGCCTCCAACAGTCTGACCCCTATTCGCACAGTCCGTTTCACATTTCCCCACAGAAACTTCTAGGAGGCATCATCAACGCATCAGTGGCTTCCAGATGATCCGATCAGATGCTTCCATTCACTACCATTCCCTTCCATTCTCATATTCAGGCAGTCTATAAAGATCTCGCCTCTTTCCCACCTTAGATAGCAGAATCAAGAGTCTTCCAGTCCCTGATCTTTATGCCCACTTGCTCATCCTCCGTGCGATATTTAAGCTATCTTTTAACTCTTTATAAACTATAACCTAGCTTTAGCTAGATCGAAATTATTCTTAGGCTACTTATTTATTATAAGAATATACCCTTATATTCCTATCTTACTATTATAAAGAAATAATAGGTATAGGGAGGCTCTATAGAATAAGCTAGTAAAAAGAGGCTCTATAATATAGTTTAAGGGAATAACCCTTAAAGATAAAAGACCTTTACTAGATATCTATACCTTCCTTTAAGAAAAGCAAGTTAAAATAAGCCTATCCTAATAAATAAAAATATATATAAAATATATAAGTTAATTATAAGTAGAACGGATACCCTATTGCCTATTTTAGCCTAGCGGTTCTAAAGATATCCGCGATACTAGAATAGGTAGGGCATAGAACATTCTAGTTAAATCTACTACTTATACTAAAACCTATAGTCTTACGTTAACTATTATATTATAATTAAACTACCTACTAAGTTAGGAAGATATACTATAGATAAAGCTTTTTAAGCACTATAGAATATACTAGAAAGCTAACTAATTAGTCTACTAATAGGCGAGTAATAGTCTATAAAAGACAAAGGATTTCCCTAGGAGTAGTAGATAAAATAAGTAAGTTCGTAAGTATCTTTTATAACGCTATTCTTTTAATATATTATTTAGCCCCTTATATACTCGTTATAAATTCCGGACGAAATCCTACCCTATACTCCTTTAACCGAATATTCCGCTTACGTTATCGATTACCTAATCCTACGCTTATTATATAAACCTTTTTATATTTATAAAACTATTAAGATTTTAAGTTAATAGTACTAGCTTAATAAATACTAAAGAATAAGTATAAGTATTATAAGATATAGAGTTTCTAAATATATTATAGGTACTAGAAAAGTAGCTTAGCTTAGTTAACTAGCTATAGTACTTAGTAGCTTACTTCTCTTAAAAGGTAAAGGCGCTTTAAGTTTAGAAAATAGTAATACTTAAAAAAGCACGGGATAGTTAAGCGCTACTTAAAGGAATAGTAAGGAATAAATATACCTTTAAGGTAATATACTAACTATTCTTAGTAAAAGAATAGGCCTTCTAAGATATTATAAATACTTTAATAGAACTAATATAGCTATACTATTTTAACTTATAATAGCTATTATTTTTATAAATTAACGCTAGCCGCGAGTTAGGCTTTATAGTAGTAACCTTTTACTTAGTACTAAGGGTAGACTAGAACCTAAGAAGAACCTTACCTTAAATAAGTATTTAGCTAATCCTTTACCTTAGTAAACGCTTAACTAATAAAGAGCTTAAATACTAGCCTATTAAACTTAAAGTTACTTATCTTTCCTAGGTATATTAAAAGCTTTAGTTATATATTATCTTTACCTTACTACTAAAGGTTATTATATTAACTAACTATGCTATTATAAGCGTAATCTTTAAGTAAATATTATTATTTACTATTAATATAAAAATAAATAATTAGCTTATACTTACTTTATAGTACCTTAGCTAGTTTCCTTTAAAGGTCTATTATATCCTTAGAAGCTTAAATATCCTTACCGATATACTATCTTAATAATTATTTATAATACCTAGGAAATATAAACTTAGGGAATTAAACTATATTTAAGAGGATAAAGCGCTAGTTAAATATATATATATAGTTATAAAATCCTTTATCTAACCTAACCTATACTAAAAGATTTAAGAAGTATATATAAAAGAACCTAAGTAAGCTAGTATAATAAAGTAGCTTAAATATAATAAGTCCTAGGTTAGTCTTTTATTTATTTAGTATAATAAGTTACTTTACTTAGTTAAGTTTAAAGGTCTTTATTAGCTTTATATCCTTACTACTTATACTAAGGAAATTATTACTAATAATTATACGCGTAAATTTTACTTTAAATAGTAAAGGATATAAAAGATATTATCTTTTATATTTACTATTACTAGCCTTAAAAAGCTTATTAATAGCTTTATCGATAAGTATAACGCTTACTATAAGAACTAAACTAACTAGTTAAAGGCCCTTAATAAGTTAGTTTTAATTACTTCCTTAGCCTTACCTTTTTATATAATTGCTATAGATTTCGTTATAGGGCTCTTAAACGTCCCTATAAACCGAACTTTATAAATACTACCTATTAAAGTCTACTATAATATACTACTAATAGTAACTAATAAGTTCTTAAAAATAAGGCTCCTTATCCTAGGCTATAACTAGTTTATTATAGAGGACTAAGCTAAGGTACTTTTTATTAAATTAATACGCTATAACTAAAAGACTTTTATTTAAACTAGTTTTAACTAAGACCTTAAGTTCTTATTAGCGTTTTAAAAAGGACTATAGATAGCGTATAGGTCTAAGTTATTAGTATTTATAGCTTAGTATCCTTAGACTAATAGCTTATTAAAACGATATAACTAAGTAGTTAAAACTATACTTTAGTTTTTTATAACTAACTTCCTATCTTATTAATAGGTTAATATATTATTACTACTTTAATTTACCTTTAATAACTCTTACTTCTTAGTAATTAATACCTTTTTAAGCGAACTACTAACTAGGATATAAATAAATAATAGTAGGCGATACCTTAAAGAAGGCCTCTTATAAATAGATAAGGAGATATTCTAGGATTAAGCTAAGATCTTAATCGCTCTAGCTTAAGCAGGAATAAAAAAGTAGTATAATATAAAGTACTAAGTACTAGAGTTTAAGCCTAGAGACTAAGTAAGCTTTAGCTAAGGGAAGGATATAGTATAGCTAATAAATAGGTAGTAAAGTTAAAGGAACGCTATATAAGACTATTTAAAGTCCTTAAATAGATTAGCTATCTAGCTTACTACCTTAACTTAGCTAGATCCCTAAATATCTATAATATTATATCTATTATATAGCTATACCTAGCTAAACGACTAGACGCTTAACCTAGCTTAGAACCTAATACTAACTACTAAGAAGTTAAAAGAATCCTTAACTCTAAAACTTATAAATATAGCTAAGGGACCGCTTATATAAAATACTTAGTTAGCTAAAAAGGCTAGCTAATTAGCTATAATTCCTAGGTAGCCGCTAAGGATATTATCGCTAAAGACCTTATTAAAGAATTTAACGTATAATAAGGAGCGTTATAAGGTTATATTACCTATACTTAGAAACTCTATATACGCGCTATATAATAGTATAAGCTACTATTATCGCGAAGCGTGGCCTAATTTCGTAGTTCTCGGAGATATCCCTTAGTATAAGGGACTAAGGAAGCTAAAAACACCTAGTATAGAAGAAGGAAGAAGGAGCTAAAAAGAGGTATAGAAAGGAGGGTAGGGGTATAAGGGGAAGTAAAAGTAGCGATAGCTTCCTATAGAGGTAGTAAGAGATAAGACGGATATACCGGCAACGGCTAGAAAGGAGGGGAAAAACTAGTAAAAAGCTTAGTAGTTAAAAGGATATTAGTAGCTTCTTTAAGTAGGATCTTCTTTATTAATCGAGATACTAGACGGGTATAAAGAGGGGCGTTAGATAGAGGAAAGAGGGATAATTAAGGTAATATAATAATTACTCTCCTACCTTTATTACTACTCCTATAAGAATTAAATCTCTCTACCCTACCTATCCGACCCCTTACTTTTAATTTTACCTTTATATACTTTATATATACTACTTATATCTCTCTTTACGAGAGTTATAAGCCTAGGAGGAATAGTATTCCTATACCTTCTAGCTACTATAAAAGGCACCTTTCTTATATCCCTTATAGCTTCCTTTTACCCCTCTTACTAGAAAGGCTGATTTTTAACTAACTTTTCTACCTTTCCCTATAATAATATCGAAAAACGACTCCTCTATCGTCCCTATAGTCTATAGGACGATTCTTATAGAGCCCTAAGATTAGGATAAGTAGGTAAAGGAGCTATAGGCTCGTATAGATAGAACTATTTATAATTTAGTCTTCTCTAATAAGTAGGACCCTCTTAAGCCCCCTCTTTATCCTAGGGTAATAGACTTTATAGAGGGAGCTACCCTCTTCTCTAAGCTAACCTCTATATAATAAAGAGCTTTTTCTACTACCTTAGGCTACTATAAGAGTTACTAAAAGGAATACCTCTATAAAACAAAGCTACTAACGGCTGCTCGTACGGCGATAATAGAATCCGTTAGTGCCGTAAAGCTAATCTCTCTTCGAGAGGAAGAGACTCCTAGGTAGTAGCTTTTAAAGCTCGAGACCTTAATAGCTCCCTTAAGAGGTTATATAACTAACCGTATTAAGAAGACCTATACGGCCTACCTAGGAGCCTTTTCTACTAGGAACCTACTAGCTTCTTCGTAGCTAGCTAAGTAAGAAGAAATCCTTAAGGAAGCTAACTAATACTTCCTTATAGAAGCTCTTTTCGGCTAGTAGCTATAGGATATATCTCTACTAATAAAGCCTATTAGTAACGGTTACTCGACTATCTTTCGAGAGGCTAGCCGGGAACTAAACGAAGAAGCTGCTAGAGTATAATAGCAAGCAGTCTTATTCCTTCGTAGCTAGCACTCGACCTAGACGGCTCGACCTATAGCTGCTATAGCCCCTATTACTACGGCCCCCGCTGCTACTATTACGGCTGTTGCTCCTTCGGCTCCTCCTCCCTCGAGAGCCTTAACCTAGTCTTTAACGGCTGCCCTAGTCCCGGCCCTAGCTCTGCCTTTTACTCTAGGTCCGGTCCCGTTAGTTAGACCGGCCCGACTAGTCCCTTGATAGACCTTTTAGTCTATTAGTCGAAAAATCAGGGAACTAGTCGAAATCGAACCTCCTCGTTAAAATCAGCAATAAAGGGTAAAAAGGGAGGGTTTCTAAGTAGACCTTCTAGACCAGGACGAGGATTCCTTAAAGAAATAAATAAGGAGGAATCGACCTACCTACTAAGCATATAAAAAGCCCTATTAGCTAGAAGACTACTAATAGGTCTTCGAGGAAAATAGACCTAAAGGAATTAACCCTTTAAAGAGACTATAAGAAATAGTATAATAGTCTCTTAAGGAGGACCCCTCGTTATAAAAGAAGATAGACGAGATTTAGGTTACTAAGAAATAGTAACTAATAACGCCGCTGCCCTTATTTAAGCCGTAAATTCAAGGAAAAGTTATTAGTATAGTAAATCCGGCCTTCGTCTTCCCTATAGATTAATAAGGCTAAGACTAACCGTTAGAGCCGTCCGATTATCCCCTACGAAAATCAGCTATCCTTAACTCTAGTACTTCCCTCGATATTTATAATATACTCTTATAATTCCGGTCTTTTAAGAAGGCATAGAGGGAATACCTTATTACTAGGGAATTAACCGTACGGATAGAGGGATACGGAAGGGTGAATTTTACGATGAAATTACCTAACGGATCTATATAAATTCTTCGACGAAAAAGGGTAGCTTTTTACCCTTAATTTTTAACGAGCCTAATTTCCTTCCGCTTTCTTTAAAAGGAAGGGATCTTCTAGGATACGACGTCTAAGCCTACGAGGCTAGTCTAGAAGAATCAGACTATTAGGCTTATCGAGGAAAAATTCGGTTAATTTATTCTTAAATTCCGACCTAGCTTAGGAAGGAATCTCTCGAGAAGTTAGCTTTCCCTACTAGGAGGAATAGGTCTACTATAAAAGACCTTCTTCCGGTAGCTTAAGGAGACGGTTATCTTTAGCACGTACGACTTAGTTACCCGGGCCCCCTAGCTTTATATAAACTAGGTTAATAATAAGGCGTACGAATAAGGGGCCTAAAGACCGTCGAATACGAATACTACGGCTAAGGAAAGACTAAGAGACGAATTTCTAGACGGACCTTAATACGGCCGGACTAGCTATATAAGGAAATTTAGGTTGATTAGACCGACGTCTCTAGGGACTAGGAAAGCTTTATTAGGGTAATGTTTTTTATAGACGCCTTTTTAGGGATGGTTTTCCCCTATTTCTTACGGACCTACCTAAGTAAGTATAACTAGTCTACCCTCTAGGACTTTGTTAACTAGATAAAATCCTACTTTAGCTACGAGGTAAAGAAGATACGGTTTAACGGAGAGCTATTTATAAAGGATATCTTAAATTAGCTTTAAAAAGGGGGCATTTTACCCTTCCCGTTAGCACCGAATACCTAGGCCTAGAACGGAGGGGTAGAAAGATTAGGGGGTGCTATAATAGAAAGGGCCTATACGATAAGACTTACTATAAGGCTTCTATACGACCTTTAGAGGGAAGTCGTTAAGACCGCCTATTACCTTTAGAACCGGACCCTAAGGGACCCTAGGGGACTAAGGGACTATAGGGACCTAGAGACCCTTTTTAAGAACTAAGGAATAGACTAGAAATCCCCCCTTAAGCTCTTTATAAAGAAGAGGGCCTCGCTAGCCTACCTTCGTGCCTACGGCTATAAGGCATATATAATAACTACCGATATATAGCTAAAAAGGAAGAAGAAAAGAAAGCTTAATCCTAGAGCTTTTATTAGTTACCTCGTTAGGTATAATTCTACGAATATCTTCTAGATCTAGATTCTTTTTTTATAGAAGGTTATTTTAACTAGGGATATAATTTTCAACGAATCTAGCTTCTTTAACGGAAAGAGGGATTAATAGCCCCTCTTACTCTTATAACGTTAGCTAATTTAGAAGATCTAAATCCCCCCTTCCTAATAGTCTTAAGAAGAGGTCCTAGATAAGGAAATAGAAGAAGAAACCGACGTCGAAGTAGTCGAGGATAACGCCGACTTCGAAGAAGAGGAAGCTACTAGATTAGATAATCTAGACGAAGAAAGAGACTATAGGAAAGTAGTAGAGCTAGAATACGCCTACCTCCCTACGCCTCCTCTTACGGAATAAGAAGAAGATCTAGAAGCAGTTTTTTTAGTTAGTCTTCCTATCTTAACCCCTAAGAGGGTAGGAAAGGCACCTCTCTCTAAGGATTACCCGGCTGCCTTTTTATCCCTACTTCGAGAAGTAAAAGAAGGTATAGGGCCCGATATAAAAGAAGACTAGTTTCTCCCTTATTTCGACTAATTTTCTAACTTCTACCTAACGCTAATAGAAGACGGTTCCTACGGAGCGTTTATAGTAGGCCGGCTATTTAAGCTAATATTAGTAAGGAAGGTATATAAAAGAGACCTCCTAGACCTACTAGTAAACTAAAAGTAGCTAGAAAAACACCCTTTTAGAGACTAGTTTTTCTAGGCCTAGAAAGACTACCTAGCCTTATACGAAGAGATAGGGTCTTTCGAAGAAGTCCTTAAGGAAAAGGCAAGAGGAAAACAGGTCCTTAGCTATAAGTAGGTCTTTATCTATAAGACTAATAAACACGGCTTCCTATAAAAGTATAAAGCCCGGCTAGTTATCTACGGGAACTAGTAGGAAAAAGGGGATCTTCCTACTAAGGCAACTACCCTAGTAGGGATGTCTTTTCGGACCCTTATAGCTATAGTAGTAGAATTCGACCTCGAACTTAATTAGATAGATATAGTTAACGCCTTTATTAACTGCCTACTTAAGGAAGAAGAAGTTATCTATATATACCTTCTACTAGGCTTCTAATAGCTAGGAAAGGTTCTATAGCTTAGGAAAGCTCTATACGGATTACGAAGATTACCCCTTCTTTAGCAATAGTATTTAATAGGTTCCCTCGAAGCCCTAGGCTTTAAGAAAGTCCCTTAGGAACTATATATAATATAGAAGGGTAAAATCACGGTCTTCTTCTACGTCGACGATATTATCTAGGCGTACCTAAAAGAGGAAGAAGTTACTACTAAGGAAGCTATACGAGGCCTATAATAAAGGTATAAGATAACTAGGCTAGGGGAGCTAAAGTAGTTCCTAAGGATACGAATCCTTAGGAATAAGTCCTAACGGACTATCTAGCTTACCTAGGACGCCTATATCGATAAGGTCGCTTATAAATTCCTCCCTACTTCCCTCGATAAGAAGCTTCCCTCTATGCTTATATTAGACGAAGAGCTTTTGCCTAATCCGTCCTTTTAAGCTAGGGAGTAAGAGAAATATTAATATTAATAGAAGGTAGGCTCCCTGCTTTTTTAGCTATTTCTACTAGACCGGATATCTCTTTTACGGTCTCCCGGCTAGCTAGGCATAACTAGAATCCTAGCCCTAGGTATTAAGAAGTAGCAGATAAAGCTATCCTTTATCTCTATTTAACGAGATTATATAGTCTACGCCTAAGAGGGTAGGGAAGGAAATAAGCTACCGAAATCTTCCTTTATTTAAGCGATTCGTCCTTTATAGATAATTCCTTAGATAGAAAGAGCTTATAAGGGTATATTATATCCCTATTTAGAGGAACTATTGCTTAGAGAGCTTCGAAGCAAGCTACCGTTACGACTTCTAGTACGGAGGTAGAGCTATAAGCTCTTTTAGAAGCGTTAAAAGAAGCGATTTTCCTTAGCTAGCTACTAATATCTCTATAACTATAAATTCCGACCCCGTTAGCTATAGAATACGATAATATATAGACTATACGGATTCTTACGGAGGAAAATAGTAAGCTATTAACCCGGCTATAGTATATCGATATCTACTAGTATTAGTTACGCTAAGAGGTCTAAAGGGGACTTATTTCCGTCCGTTAGGTTCTAACGGTATTAATAAAAGCCGATGGTCTTATAAAGCCCCTACTAAAATAGAAGCTAGCTATCTTCTTATAGTAAATTAGGCTAGAAGACGTTCGAGAGAAGCTATCCTTAGAGGCCCGCCTTAAGAGTCTACGAGAGGAGCTAATAGCCCGTATAAGAAGGTAACGTCTATAGCCAAAGAAAAGGAAGAGGCTTTTCCCTTTAGAGGGCCCCCTATTTTAATTAGGTTTTTTCCCCTTTCTTATAAGACTTTCCCCTCTTTAGGCCCCTTTTCCTTAAGTAGGTTTAAAAGAGCCTAGGGACCTAAAAGGGCCCCTGCTTTCCTCGAGTAAAGGGAGAAGTATAGAGCTAAGAACCTCCTCTATACGCTTACTAGCCCGAAGCCGTATTAGCTATGCCCTTACTATAAGGGCAGGCTATAGCTAAGGGGGTATGTCGCGAAGCGTGGCCTAATTTCGTAGTTCTCGGAGATATCCCTTAGCACGAGGGACTAAGGAAGCTAAAAACACCCGGTATAGAAGAAGGAAGAAGGAGCTAAAAGAGGTATAAAAGGGTAGGGGTATAAGGGGAAGTAGAAGTAGCGATAGCTTCCTATATAGGTAGCGAGAGATAAGACGGATATACCGGCAACGGCTAGAAAGGAGGGGAAAAACCGGCAAAAAGCTCGGTAGTTAAAAGGATATTAGTAGCTTCTTTAAGCAGGATCTTCTTTATTAATCGAGATGCTAGACGGGTATAAAGAGGGGCGTTAGATAGAGGAAAGAAGGATAATTAAGGCAATATAATAATTACTCCCTTACCTTTATTACTGCTCCCGTAAGAATTAAATCTCTCTGCCCTGCCTATCTAACCCCTTACTTTTAATTTTACCTTCGTGCACTTTATATATACTGCTCGTATCTCTCTTCGCGAGAACTATAGCTAAGGGAGAAATAATAGTATATAGTACGCGCTATTACTACTTATTTTCTTAGGAGTCTAAGGATAGGATAACTAGCTAATAAGTATTAATAGGCCGCTTATAGCGAGCGGTAATCTAATTTTATATTTTAGTACCTATATTTATTTTTATTTTAAGGAAGCGATTTCCCTATCCTTTTACGCTCTCTTTTCTATACTTAACCGCGCCCCTCTTATACTTATATTTAAGGTTCTTACTATCTAAGGCTATAAGTATTATAGTAAGGACCTAGTATTTCGCTAGTATTTCTTTAACTAAATCTACCGCCGACTACTATACTTAAGCCTTAAGGGATTACGCTAAGTAGTTTAATTATATAAGAATAAAGCGGAGCTCTTTTATAACCTTAAGTTTAATATAGCTATATTTACTAAGTAAAAGTAGGATAATTATAGTATATATATTTACTACTACGACCTTCTTATTAAGGAAGGATATAATCTTAATATAGGCTTAGTAAAAAATAATATATATTATACCCCTTTATCTCTTCCTTTATTTAAAGCCTATAACTTATATAAATATAACTAGTTATACTTCTTTATACTTTATAGCGCCGCTACTTATTATAGTACTATTATAACTTTTATAACTACTTAAACTAATAGGAATATAATATTAACTATTTAACTATAATAGGTCGGCGCTTTTTATCGCTATAATCTTAGTACTTTATTATATATTTACTTTAATAACTATATATTATTACTATTAAGCTTTAGTAATTTATTTAATAACTTACTACCTTTAATCTTAGATATTATAAGGGAAACCCTTAGTACCCCCTATAACGCTTATAGGTAGTTTGCCTTATTATTTAATAAGGACGAGCTTTTCCCTATATCGCTACGCGACCTAGATAGGGCTATCTTCCTTAATAAAACTAAGACGATAACTAGCGCCCTTAGAACTATATAGATCGCTACTATCTTAGCCAATATCGTTAATAAGCTTTTATTTAAATAGGTCGCTTTTACTAATACTAAGATACTTAAGATTATTACTAAAGTTATTAGCGCGAAGTACCTCCCTACCTATTTAAAGATATTTAAGGCTATTATTATAAAGGAGCGCGAGGCTACTAGTATACTAAGAACCTATAAGTTTAAAGAGAGCCTTAAGTATACCTTAGCTAAAACTAAAGGATCTAGCGCTATTAACCTTACTTTTAATAAGCTATTAAGAAACCTATTTACTAAACGCTTACTTACTACTACTATAGCCCCGCCCCTTACTTTATCTAAGTAGGCTAACTTATTTACTAAGGAATAAGCCTTAATACCGGTCTAATAAAAGCTTAACCCCTTTTAGGTTTTATACTATAGAAAACCTAGACTATTCCTTATTATACCTTTTATAGTATACTATAATAACCTAAGTAATATAGCTAGCTATATAGGTATCGTTTACTTTAGGTTAAAAGCGTTAGTTTATAGAGCCTTAAATATAGCTATAATTTAAGTAAATTTATTCGCTGCTATTTATAAGGAAGCTAACGCTAACCTTTTACTTAGCTAGTACGCCGCCCTTACTAAATTACCTACTAGCTTTATTTATTAGTTTACTTTTACTACCTACCTCTTAAATAACTTACTTAAGCTCGCTATAGTATATTAAAGAGCCTTCTATATTAGCCCCCTATATATACTAGTAGTAGCCCGGCGTTATATAGCTAACGTAATAGCCTATTTTAATTTATTAAACTAAAAGTTTACTAATATATACTTAGGTAGGTTCTAGAACCTAAGCTTAATTATATAGGTACTAGCTATAGTAATCTATAACTAAATTCTAGCCTTTTATAATAGACTAGCTATAATACTCTTAGTAAAACTAGCCTTAAATAATACTTCTAGCGGGCCTATCTATAGAGCCTTTAATATATAGGATACCCTAGAGAATATACTAGTAGGCCCTAAAAACCTAGTAAAGGAGGAAGCTAAGGAGGAGATTCCTTGCCCTACCCCTACCCTTATAGTATAAGATAGTCGGTTACTAGTTTAGCCTTATTATATCCTTAGTCTTATTTATTTTTTTACTAGCTTAGCTATAAAGCGCCCTTAGTTATATTTAGTTTTTCCCTAGCTTAGCTATATTACGCCCTTAGCCCTACTTATTTAATACCTTAGTTTTAGCTACCTAGCGCCCTTAGTTCTTATAGTATTTTACTCTTAGCTTAGCCGCCTTACGCCCTTAATATTAGTTAAACTAGGTTACGCTTTAAATAAGATATAAGTTATCCTTTATACTAACCTTAGAAATCTATATAACTTTACTATAATTCCTTATTAGCGCGACTTTTAACTAAATACTATAAAAGACTAATAAGGATATTAGTTAATTCTTTCGCCTTAGGTATTTATTATAGGATACCCTATAGTTATTAATCTAGGTACTTATAACGATATCTACTTCCCTTAAGGAAGTTACCTTTAACTCTTTAAGGCTCCTTATAAAAGAAGGAACCTATATAAGAATATACCCTTAAATTCTTATTTTACTATTATAAAGAAATAATAGGTATAGGGAGGCTCTATAAAATAAGCTAGTAAAAAGAGGCTCTATAATATAGTCTAAGGGAATAACCCTTAAAGATAAAAGACCTCTTTTAGATATTTATACCTTCCTTTAAGAAAAGCAGGTTAAGATAAGCCTATCTTAATAAATAAAAATATATATAAAATGCATAAGTTAATTATAAGTAGAACGGAAACCCTATTACCTATTTTAGCCTAGCGGTTCTAAAGATATCCGCGATATAAGAATAGGTAGGGCATAGAATATTCTAGTTAAATCTACTACTTATACTAAAACCTATAGTCTTACGTTAACTATTACGTTATAATTAGACTACCTACTAGATTAAAAAGATATACTATAGATAGAGCCTTTTAAGCACTATAGAATATACTAGAAAGCTAACTAATTAGTCTACTAGTAGGCGAGTAATAGTCTATAAAACATAAAGGATTTCCCTAGGAATAGTAAATAGAATAAGTAAGTTTATAAGTATCTTTTATAACGCTATTCTTTTAATATATTATTTAGCCCCTTATATACTCGTTATAAATTCTAGACGAAATCCTACCCTATACTCCTTTAGCTAATCCTTCCGCTTATATTATCGATTACCTAATCCTATATTTATTACTTATACTTATTTATAACTTAGAAGCTATTAAGTAAACTCTAGGAAATTACTTAGAAATCTTAGAAATAATAACTAAGCGGATTATATAAATACTTTATAGAGATTTCCCTTAAGGATATATTATATAAGGAATATACTATAATTTCCTAAGTAATAATAGCTTTTTAAGGATTATATTAGTATTTCCTTAAAACGTTACTATAAGAATATAGTAGGGAAATTATAGAAAAATGCTTATACCTACCTAGGGAAAATACTAGGAAATACTATTAATACGCTATACTACTATTATATAATTATAAGGTTAAGATATTACTTAGTTAAAGCCCTAAGTAAGGTCTTCTACTTATTATAATATATATAGTAGATAGAGAACCTATTAAATCTTAGGCGGATAAAAAAGAATATAGATAGTTATTATAACTCTTACTTTAACTTATAAGACTAGTAGCTAGTTTATATTTAATACGCGTAATAATATATAGTAGCTAGTTTATATAATACGTTTAATTATATATAGTAGCTAGTTTATTTAGTTACTTATTAGACTTATACTAGATTTAAGTAGATAGCTAGTTTAAAGTACTAGCCTTATACTAAGGGACTAGTACTTAATACTATCTATAGTCCTTTTTAGAACGCTAATAGGAACTTAGGGTCTTAGTTAAAGATAATCTAAGTATAAATCCCTTAGTTATAGTATATTAATTTAGTAAAAAGTACCTTAGCTTAGTTTTTTATAGTAAACTAATTATAGCTTTAGATAAGGAGCCCTATCTTTAAGAACTTACTAGTTACTATTAATAATATATTATAGTAAGCTTTAATAAGTAGTTTCTATAAAGTTTAGTCTATAAGGACGTTTAAGAGCCTTATAATAAAATCTATAATAATTATATAGAAAGGTAAGGCTAGGGAAGTAATTAAAATTAACTTACTAAGGGCCTTTAACTATAAGGAACGGTGTTCCTATTATAAATAAAGCAGCTATAATATACTCTCCCGAATATATAAGCTAATAAGTAGTATATTAATTATAGATAAAATCTTATATTATAGAGTAAGAATCGCTCGTTATATTTTATATTATTATATATTAAACGGCCTGCTAGTTATTATATAATCGGGAATCGAAGAAATAGAGCTAGCTTAGAATACTAGCTAAGACCTCTTAAGAATACTAGCACGACTAACCTCCTTTAAACACGATTATTAGTAAAACTAAGACACTTCTTAATATACTTAAGGTATTACTAAATTCCTTATTCTTAGGGCTATATAGCAGCCTAAATCTAGTCCTAAAAGGTTCTTCCGTTTAGCTATAATTATCTATATAAGATAGTATGTCCGCTAGTAAATAGAGATAGAATTATTAACTTTAAGACCTCTCTTATATACTAATATACTACTAATAAATTCCGTTAAAAGTCCTACCTTTTACTCCTTCTTCCCCTCTATTATATAGTCTTATATAATTCCTTAATTTCCTAAAATTCCGCTTTTACTTATATAACCTAAGATTAACTAACTAGTTTAGTTCCTATAATAAGCGTTATACTTATTAATAAAGCTATTAATAAGCTTCTTAAGGCTAGTAATAGTAAACGTAAAAGATAACTCCTTTTATATCCTTTACTATTTAAGGTAAAATTTATATATATAGTTATTAGCGATAATTTCCTTAGTATAAGTAGTAGGGATATAAAGCTAATAAAGACCTTTAAACTTAACTAAGTAAAGTAACTTATTACGCTAAATAAATAAAAGACCGACCTAGGACTTATTACTTTTAAGCTACTTTAATATACTAGCTTACTTAGGTTCTTTTATATATACTTTCTAGATCTTTTATTATAGGTTAGGTTAGATAAAGGATTCTATAACTATATATATATATTTAACTAGCGCTTTATCCTTTTAAACGTAGTCTAATTTCCTAGGTTTATATTTCCTAGGTATTATAGATAGTAGTTAAGATATTATATTAGTAAGGATATTTAAGGTTCTAAGAATATAGTAAACCTTTAAGGGAAACTAGCTAAGGTATTATAAAGCGAGTATAAGCTAATTATTTATCTTTATACTAATAGTAAATAGTAATATTTACTTTAAGATTATACTTATAGTAGTATAGTTAGTTAATATAATAACCTTTAATAGTAAGGTAAAGATAATATATAACTAAAGCTTTTAATATACCTAGGAAAGATAAGCGACTTTAAGTTTAGTAGGCTAGTATCTAGGCTTTTTACTAGTTAAGCGTTTACTAAAGTAAAGGATTAGCTAAATACTTATTTAAGGTAGGGTTCTTCCTAGGTTTTAGTCTATCTTTAGTATTAAGTAAAAGGCTACTACTATAAAGCCTAGCTTATAGCTAGCGTTAATTTATAAGAATAATAGCTATTATAAGTTAAAATAATATAGCTATATTAGTTCTATTAAAGTATTTATAATATCTTAAAAGGCTTATTTCTTTATTAAAGATAGTTAGTATATTACCTTAAAGGTATATTTATTCCTTACCGTTTCTTTAAGTAGCGCTTAACTATTTTATACTTCCTTAAGTATTATAGTTTTCTAAACCTAAAGCGCCTTTACCCTTTAAGAGAAGTAAGCTACTAAGTACTATAGCTAGTTAACTAAGCTAAGCTATTTTTCTAATACTTAAAAGGTATTTAAAAACTTTATATCCTATAATACCTATACTTATTTTTTAGTATTTATTAAGCTAATACTATTAACTTAAAATCTTAATAGTTTTATAAATAGGTAGCTTAAAAATAATTTTAATTTAGCTAAGGCTAGGTTATAGTCTATAAAGAGTTAAAAGATAGCTTAAAGGTAATAAATATAGTTATCTTTTATATTTAACTAGATTATAATATTATTAATATATTTAAAGGAATATTCTATATATTCCTAGAGGATTTAGTTTATAAATTATTAAATATATATAAGTAAGTTCTTATATCTTATTAAAGCTACTATTAATTATTCTAAGCCTTTATAGCTAATTACTATAAACCTTTCTTAATACTTTTTATAGTTAAGAAATTAATAAAAGAAAGACTAAGTATTTATAGTAGAAATAAAGCGTTTCCCTTATAGCTTTTAGATTATATCTTTTTAAAGTAGTATTAAGTAAGCGTTTAAGATAGCTATACTATTAAGAGCGCGTAGGTCTATTACTATTTAGCCCTTTTTATTACTATATACCGTTCTTTAAACTATAAATATAAGGTAAGTAAATAAGGTTACCTTTATAGCTTATTTTATATACCCTTTTTAATATAGGTCCTTATAAGTTTAATCGATTAACGCTTTATCCTTCTAGCTAAGTAAGTAAGCCTTAAAAGCTAGTTTTTATAAGTATTAGTTTTCTACTAGCGGAATATATATAGAGTAGTTTAAGTAAACCTTAATAATACCTTCGTCCTTTTATAGGGTTAAGAAGGAGGTAACTATATATTAGATTCTTTTTATAAATATAGGGTCTTAATTATAATCTTAATATCCTTTAAAGTAGTTATTTCTAAGAGGCTATAGTCTTATAAAATCCTAATCTTATAGTTTAAAGTCTATTTATATATTTATAAAAGGAGTTCCCTTTTAATAGACCTAGGGCTCTTTTCTTCTAAGGTTTTTACTAATAGGTTAGTATTTTAGTATAGTTCGCTATATTCTATAGTCTTTTATCTAGCTAGCTCTTTAATTAGATTTACCTTAGCTAGGGTTTCCTTAGGTAGGTTAATCTATAAAAACTATATTTTATCGCTAAGGTCTATTAGTATTTCTAAGTACTATCCTTTCTTAAATTTAACGCGGCGAGCTATAGTATTAACTACTATAACTAAAGTTATACCTTAGATTAAGTTATAGGCTAATAATAAGTCTCTTAGAAAAAATACTTAGTCTCGATCTCTTAGTATATCCTTAATCTATACTAATAAGCGTTCTATCTTATATATAAGGACGTCGATATTAGCTTAGTATATAACCTAATAATAGATTATATAGCCCTATTAAGTTAAGTAAGCTATAACTATTAAGTTACTATATAAGCTAATAAATATTA
The DNA here is from genome assembly GCF_020360975.1 of Hirsutella rhossiliensis. NCBI lineage: Eukaryota > Fungi > Ascomycota > Sordariomycetes > Hypocreales > Ophiocordycipitaceae > Hirsutella > Hirsutella rhossiliensis. The sequence continues at coordinate 1,921,980 of NW_025408678.1, read as the reverse complement.
TTCCTTTAAAGTTTAAGATATTAACTTCGTTTAATACTAAGAAATCTTATCTAAGTAATAATCTTATAGATAGTATCTAGACTACCTAAGCGCTAATAGTAAATTACTTAACCTTAATAATTAATATCCTAAGGAAATCCTATTCCTTATTTCCTTAGGATATTAATTATTAAGGTCGCTTAACCCTTAGTTTAGCTTTTCCCTATATTAGATAGTAAGACTTATTAGGTTATATCGAGGGTTATATTATTAAAGTAGTTAAGCTAGTCTTCCTTAATTATAAAGCGGGCTATACTAAAGTCTATATATACGTTTAATAGTTAGTCTAGGCCTTTAGTTTTAAAGATAGATATCTAAGTATATATAAACTAAGACGGCTTTATTAAATTTAATCTTTCGGTTTATAGCGCTGCTCTTATAGTTAGCTAGTTCCTTAGTATTTTAAGCGAACTACTTAGTCCTATAGGTTCTACTTTTATTATATTAAGAATAAATAGGATCTTATTTTTTATTTCTTTAGTTTCTTTTTTTATATTAATAGCAGTATCCTTATCTTTTAGCCCTTTATCTTAGGTAAATAAGGTCTAGTTTTATATTTCCTAGGAGAGGTATATCCTACCTTAGTTATTACTTAGTACTACTTAAAGTTAATAAGTAAGGTTAATAATAATTAAGTTTTTCTAAGAGCCCTCCTTTAGTTTTAAATCCTAAGGCTATAGTCTAATTTAAGGACTAGTTAACTAGTTTAGTACTAAGCTTATATCTACTTAATATAGATTATTTTATCTTAATATAGTTATTATATTTCCTTTTTATTAAAATTATCTTTATTCCTAGGGTTTCTAATTAATTAGTTTAGCTATAAATATAGTAAAGTTTACTATAGTCTAATTCTTAGTTTTATATAATCTATCTTATATATCTTTTTACTATATTACTTATCTTCCTATATAACCTAACTATTAGCTTAGTTTTTAACTATAAAATAAGTTACTTATAGTTATTAATCTAAGTATTAAATAATTCTAGACTAATAGGTTAGCAGAATAATTCTTATAGTAATATATTTAGTTATTAATAGACTAATATAGTAAGGTACTCTTTTAAGTATAGCGCTACTTTTACTTTTTAATAAAGCCTTAAGATCTATTTATAAAAGTTAGCTTTATTTATAATATTTAAAGTAGTAAATCGTTTTATTTATAAAGATCTTAAAGTTACTTTTAGCTAGATAGTAAAGTATTTTTATAGTTTAGTATACTAAGTAGTATATCCTTAGTCTAGGGTATAAAGTATAGCTTAGTTAGATTTACTAAGATTACTAAAATACTATTTAATAGCGGTTTTATAAAGTAAGCTAGGGATTAATATTACTAGTTTATTAGTATATTCCGGTCTACGAATAGCTACCTACTTTAAGGAATCGATAAATTAATCGATGCTTTTATATATAATTATTTTCTTAGTTTCTTTAAGGATATTAAACGTTATATTAAAGGGGCTAGTAAGGTTAAACTTCCTTATATCTTTTAGTTTAATATATACTAAGGGTGCTTAAAAAGGGTTTATAATAATATTATCCTTAGTTTCTCTTACTATAGCTTTTACTAATAGTCTTATAAGAGCTTCTTTTATAATTAAGCTTATTAGCTAGTTTACTAAGGTTATTATCGTAAATATACTACTAAGGGTAGTATTATTTAAAGGTTCTTCTTTATTTTAGTTATTATAGTTTAGCGAACTTTTAAGGCTTTATCCTTTTAATAAAGGTAGTTAAGGTAGGGTAAGGGAAGCTATACTATACCGATTTCTATAAGGCTTTATTACTTATAGCTAACATTACCTTATTATAAGAACGTATTCTAGGTTATTAATTTATTCTTATAGGCCTTAACGATTAACTAAGTAAGCTAGTAAGTTATATTATAAAAGTTTTACTCTTAATTCCTTTAAGCGTTTTCTTACCGCTAAGGTAAGCGATTTAGCTATCTTTTATTTTTATAGGAACTTAATAGGAAATATCCTAGAAATAAGTATCTTTCTAACTACTAATAAAAGCTCTATATTACTTAAGCTTTAATACGTCGAAGTTCTACCTTTATCTAGAGTTCCCTAAGTATTTCTTCTATAAAAAGAAATTAAGAAGCTAGTATTTATTAGTACGTAAATAAGAGCTTTCTTTTTAAGAAGATATTAAGGTTTATAAGTTAAGGTTAACTTATCCCTTTCCTTATTTTTTATCTTTTATTCTACTAGATATAGACCTTAAGAGAATAAATAGTTAAGGGAATAGGAATTACTACTATTTATTATATACTAGTCCCTTAGTATAGGGCCGGTACTTTAACCTAGCTATTTACTTAGATCTAGTATAGGTCTAATAAGTAACTAAATAAACTAGCTATTATATATAATTAAATATATTATATAGACTAGCTACTATATATTATTATATATATTAAATATAGACTAGGTATTAGTCTTATAAGTTAAAGTAAAAGTAATAATAACTATTTATATTCTTCTTTACCTACTTAAGATCTAATAGGTTCTCTATCTTTTATATATATTATAGTAAGTATAAGACCTTACTTAGGACTTTAACTAAGTAATATCTTAACCTTATAATTATATAATAGTAGTATAGTTTATTAGTAGTATTTCTTAGTATTTTCCTTAGGTAGGTATAGGTATTTCTTTATAATTTCCCTACTATATTCTTATTATAACTTCTTAAGGAACTATTAGTATAATCCTTAAGGAGCTATTATTACTTAGGAAACTATAGTATATTCCCTATATAATATATCTTTAAGGGAAATCCTTATAGAATATCTATATAATCCGCTTAGTTATCGTTTCTAGGATTTCTAGGTAATTTTTAGTACTTACTTAGTAGCTTCTAAGTTCCTTCTTTTATAAGGAGCCTTAAAGAGTTAAGGGTAACTTCCTTAAAGGAAGTAGATATTATTATAAGTACCTAGATTATTAACTATAAGGTGTCTTATAATATACTACTTATTATAGTATTACTATAACTCTTATAACTACTTAAACTAGTAAGAATATAGTATTAACTATCTAACTATAGTAAGTTAGCGCTTTTTTTTACTTTAATCTTAGTACTCCTTTATATATTTACTTTAATAACTATACTTTATCGCTATTAAGCTTTAGTAATTTATTTAGTAACTTACTACCCTTAGTTTTAGATATTATAAGGAAAACCCTTAGTACCCCTTATAGTACTTATAGGTAGTTTACTTTATTATTTAATAAGGATAAGCTTCTCCCTTTATCGCTATATAACTTAGATAGGGCTATTTTCCTTAATAAGACTAAGATAATAGCTAGCGCTCTTAAAACTATATAGATCGCTACTATCTTAGCTAACGTTATTAATAAGCTCTTATTTAAATAGGTTGCTTTTACTAACGCTAAGATACTTAAGACTATTACTATTATTATTAATATAAAATACTTCTTTACTTATTTAAAGATTTTTAAGGATACTACTATAAAAGAGTATAAGGCTCTTAATATATTAAGAACCTATAAGTTTAAAGAAAGCTTTAAGTATACCTTAGCTAAGGCTAGAGGATCTAGTATAATTAACCTTACCTTTAATAAGCTATTAAAGAACCTATTTACTAATCGCTTACTTACCGCTACTATAGCCTTACCTTTTACTTTATTTAAATAAGCTAACTTATTCGCTAAGGAGTAAGCCTTAAAGCCTATCTAACTAAAGCTTAACCCCTTTTAGGTTCTAAGCTATAAAAAACCTAAACTATTCCTTATTATACTTTTCATAGTATACTATAATAACCTAAGCGATCTAAATAGCTTTATAAGTATTATTTACTATAAGTTAAAAGCGCTAGTTTATAAAGCCTTAAATATAGCTATAATTTAAGTAAATTTATTCGCTGCTATTTATAAGGAAGCTAATATTAACCTCTTACTTAACTAATATATTACCTTTACTAGATTACTTACTAGCTTTATATATTAGTTTACGTTCGCTGCTTACTTCTTAAATAACTCGCTTAAACTTACTATAGTATATAAAAAAGTCGCTTATATTAGCCCCCTATATATACTAGTAGCTACCCGCCCTTATATAGTTAATATAATAGCTTAATTTAACTTACTAAACTAAAAGTTTATTAATATATACCTAGGTAGGTTCTAGAACCTAGGCCTAATAATATAGATATTAATAGTAGTAATCTATAATTAAATTCTAGCCTCTTATAATAAACTAGCTATAATACTCTTAGTAAAACTAGCTTTAAATAATACCTATAGTATACCTATTTATAGAGCCTTTAATATATAGGATACCCTAGATAATAAGCTAGTAGGCCTTAAAGAACTAATAAAAAAGGAAGCTAAGGAAGAGATTCCTTACCTTACTTTTACCCCTATAATATAAAACGGTCGGTTACTAGTTTAGCTTTATTATACCTTTAGTCTTATTTATTTTTACTAGCTTAGCTATAGAGCGCCCTTAGTCTTATTTAGTTTTACCCTAGCTTAGCTATATTACGCCCTTAGCCTTACTTTATTTTATTTCCTTAGTTTAGCTACCTAGCGCCCTTAGTTTTAATAATATTTTACTCTTAGCTTAGCTACCTCGCGCCCTTAGTATTAGTTATACTAAGTTACGTTTTAAATAAGGTATAAGTTTTCCCTTATACTAACCTTAGAAATCTATATAACTTTATTATATTTTTTTAAATATAACTTCCGCTTAAATATTATAAGAAACTAATAGTAATATTAGTTAATTCTTTTACCTTAAGAATTTATTATAAGATACCTTATAATTAATAATCTAAGTACCTATAATAATATTTACTTTTTTTAAGGAAGTTACTACTAACTTCTTAAGGCTCTTTATAAAAGAAGAAACTTAAAAGCTATTAAGTAAACTCTAGGAAATTACTTAGAAATCCTAGAAATAATAACTTAGCGGATTATATAGATATTTTATAGAGCTTTCCCTTATAAATATAATATATAAGGAATATACTATAATTTCCTAAGTAATAATAGTACCTTAAGGATTATATTAATATTTCCTTAAAAAGTTACTATAAAATTATAGCTATTATAAAGTAAGTAAAGGTATATATATAAGTACTATCTATAAAATAATATTAATAAGCTATATAGAGATCTTTTATATACGGCTAGCCTATATATATATATATAGGATCCGGCCCTCTATATATAACTATATAGCTTAGGCTATAGCCTAAGCCTATAACCTATAATAGTTAAAGACTCTTATATAATACCCTTCCTTAAGTATAGTATAGCGCTGCTTTATTAATAGCTTTTATATAATTAGGCTTATACTACTAGCTTTACCTTACTCTTTCCTATTAATCGTGCTAGCCCTACTAACCTTATTATCCTTACGCTTATTAGCTTAGGTAGCTAGAACTTAGCTTTATACTTATTAGCTAGCTAGCTATTTAAATAAGGGCGTAACTTATTATATACGCCCTTAAGTAGCCGGTAGCTAGCCTAGACCTATATAAGCCTTAGGTTACCTATCCCCTTAGCCTTAAGTAGCTTCCTTTACTAAGGGGTATATAAAGTAATATCCCTTCTTTTTTCCTTCCCTTCCTTCTTTTCTTTCTTTAACTATAGTAGTAGTAGTAATAAGTAAGTTCTACTTTACTTAAAGTATTAGTTTATTCCTAGCTATATAAGCCGCTTTATTAATATATACTTATAGTAATAGCTATAGTAATAATAATAGCCTTAATAATAATAATAACTTTAACTAATAAGTTCCTTACCTTATAAAGTAAGAGGCTATAATCTATTATACTAACTTTTAAGATAAGTATATTTACCTTCCCTTTCTTTACCTTCTCCTTCTTAAAGTATATAGAGTTATTCGTTAATACTATACGAAGTATAGCTAACGATAGCTCTACCGCTACCGCTACTCTTACCCGCGCCCTTACTACCGCGCCTACCGCCGCCGCTACTACCTCCGCTACGCTAGCTACCCTTATATCGCCCTTTAAAGTAACGACGCTATCCTTACTACTACTTATAATACCTAGCCCCTTAGCCCTTACTCTTATCTCCGCTACCTTTATAAGTCTATAGTTAAGTAAGTATAATAAATATCTTCCGCTAAGCTCTTAAAGTATAAGCGCTAGGTCTAAGCTAGAGCCGCTCGCGCGGCCCCTTATATATAGTATATATTATAGGAGCTCCCTTATATTAATTAAATCGGGCGCCGCCGCGGCGGTAGTTATTACTAATATATATATACCGGCTATACCTATAAAGCGGCGCCTCCTATCCTACTTACTATAGCGTTAGCTTAAAAGGCTAGCGTATATAGGTAAGTATAAGGGGCTACTTAGAAGCGCCTTACCGCTGCCGCTGCCGCTTACTATAACCTCCGCGCCTTAAAGCGCTAAGGGCTTATCCCTAAGTAGGTTCTTCCCCTTCCGCTCTCTTACCTCCGCTATTAACTCTCTTAGTACTAAGGATACCGCCTCTATTACTTTATCGGCGGTCCCCTTAGCTATACCCGCCGCCGCTACTACTACCCCTACCGCCGCTATTAGAGCTAGCCGCCGCCCTTCTACCCTTAGAGCCGCCGCTGCTACTAACTAGCTTATAGGCTTAGAGGGCTAACTTAGCGCGCTAGATAGCGCCGCCGCTACTACTAAGGAGGAGGAGGAGGCTAATAAGGATAACGATAATAATAATAAGGGCAAGGATAATAATAAGGAATAAGCTTAAGAAGTTTAAGGGCTTTACCTTATTTTTATCTTTACTTATATTATTATACTTATATTACTATAACTACTTACTTTACTTTACTTACTTTATAGTCTTAGCTTAAGCTATTATTAATAGTTTATTAGTTTATTATTCTTATTTATTAGCCTATATAAGGCCTCGAACTTATTAAGGGCTATAGCTTTTATAAACTTATATATAGGTTCTTATATAAGGTTAAGGTACCCGCGCTACTTAATAAGAACCTCCTAGCGTTTCCTTAGGCCTACTTTCTTTTAGCGTATAGCTTATATCTCCTTAACCTTAAATTTATTATCCCCCTTTACTTTAATTATAAGCGGTTAAGCGTTTACTATTTCTTATCTAAGTAGTAGGGTAAAGGAGGCTTAGCGAAGGAGGTTAACGTTAATCTTATTATAGACCCCTATTAAAAGACTATTAAGCTTAACTACTTTAACGGTAGCTACGGTATATACCTAAAGATATACCTACGCTAACGGTAATAGTAGTAGCTAGATACTAAAGGACGAGGGGGTCTAAGGGGAACGAAGGAAAAGAGAAAGTACTAGGCAGGGTAAGGTAAAGGCAAAGAGGGCTAAAAAGGTATATTAGTAGAAGAGGATATATAAGAAGATAAAAGGAAGAAGATAATAATAATAAAAGAAGATAATAATAATAAAAGAAGATAATAATAATAGAAGAAGATAATACTAATTAATACTAGGTCTAAAGGAAACCTTATTACTAAAAGATATATAAACGTATATAGGCTTAAAATCCTACTAATAAGAGTATTAATAATAGCGTATACTAGGTCCCCTATAGATATAGTTAAGGAGGTAGAGACTAATCTCTATTTAAGTATAGCTTAGATACTAATCTATCTTTATATTACGCTAAACGAAGTCTTAGTCCCTTTTATCCTAGGCATACTATTTATTAAAGCCGCGTATATATTATTTAATTATTTCCTAAGGATCGGCGATATATAGGTTAAATATTAGATCGGTACTATCTAGGTAGTTATACTAGTAGTAGGAGCTATTAAATAAGAGCTTCCGGATAAGGTCGATATAGTAAAATGCTTTTAAACTATAACCTTAATAGTTAATAAAGACGTATATAAAAGACTAAAGCTTAAGTAGACTATATAGGAAATAGCTACCTAGCTCCTAAGAATTTTTTTTAGGCTTTAGTAATAAAATTTAAAGAAGATAACTTAGGAGCTACCTAATAATTATAAAGAAACCCCCTTTTAAATACCTTAATAGCTAAGATTCTCTTACTAAGAGGTAAGATCCTTAGTTATAAAGAGGGCGGTAATTAAGTCCTTAACCTAGCCTATACTAGCGTAAATAAGCCTTTAGTAGTACTAGTATAATAGTAATTAATTATAGATAAAGGAAATAAAGCGATTCTAGCTAATAGATTTAAAATAGTAAAAGAGATTATTAAAGTTATAGTTATAGAAGCTATAAGAGAATTTAAGAAAAATATTATTAGAGCTAGAAAGAAGTTTAGAAAGATCTAAAAGGTTAAAGTTAGGATAGGAAGGAAACGACTTATTAGATTATATAATCTAAGAGTTAATACTCTCTTTAAAAGAAAAGTAAATAAGATTAACCTTATTAATAATACTTTATTAAACGGCTTAATATTAAAAGGGGACCCTAACTAAAAGAAGACTAAATAAAATACTATTAAAGATAAGATATAGCCTAGACCCTACCTAGAATACTTAATAGGAAAATTCTTAAGTATATAGAAAGGAAAGCGGCTAATATAAGAGAGACTTAAAGTAATTTACGAAAGATTTAAGGGCTTTCTTATAAAGGTAGAAATCTAGATCTTTAATAGTATTCTATTTAATAAGGAAGTAGCGTTATCCTAGGACTTTATAGAAAGAGGTAAAGTCGACCTAGCTATAGCCCCCCTATAGGTTATTAGGATAATAGAATATAAAGCGTAGTAAGTAGCCTTAATTCTAATCCTAAAAGTAATAAAGTAGAAAGTTATTAATATCCTTAAAATTAGATTAAAAATAAGAGTCCTTAAAGAAGAGTATAGGCCCTATAAGAACCCCTTTTTCCTTATAGTAAAGAAAGATAAAGGGCTACGCTTAATTAATTTTACTATATATATAAATACCGTTATAATAAGAGACGTAAACCTACCGCTAAATATACATAAGTTTAGCGACTACTTCTTAATATATAAGATCCTTTCTTTCCTAGACCTTTTTTTAGGCTATAGTTAAATCCCTCTTAATATTAAAAGCTATAACTTAATAATATTCGCGATACTTATTAGCCTCTTACGTATATATATACTCCCTTAAGAGGCTATAAACTTAGTTAGCTAATTTATAAGGATAATATAAAGAATCTTATAAGACCTTATACTAAATATCTATAAGAGTTTCCTCGAAAATATAAGTATTAAAGGGCCTAATATAATATATAATAATAAAGAGGTAGCGCTAAGAGTAAGGAGATTTATCTTTAAATACCTTATAACTTAAATAAAGTCTTAGTTAACGTCGAACTCTTTAGTTATATAATTATAAGGGCTAAATTAAAATTCTACTAGTAAGTAACTAAAGTTATTAGTTATATCTATAAAATAAATAAAAGGTGCCTTATAAAAGCTAAAGTTATTAAGATTAAGGAATAAATAAGATACCTTAATATAATATATATTAAAGCTTTCCTTAGTATTATAGGGTACTATTAAATCTAGATTAAATAGTTTACTATCTTAGTAAAACCCCTTATAGACTTATTAAAGAAAGAAGTCTATTAAGAATAAAAAGATAAATAAGTAAAAGTAATAGCTACCTTTAAGGAAGCTATTACTAATTTAGTCTTTTTAGTATCCCTTAACGTTAGCCTAAAAAAGGAGATATTATTTTAATATATAATACTAGTTTACTTAGCTAGGGGGCAGTCTTAATATAAATCGTTTATAGAAAGAAGCGCCCTATAAAGTTTAAAAGTAAAATATAGTTACTAGTAGAAACTAAATATAATATAATAAAGAGGGAGTATAGGGCTATATTAAGTACGCTTAGGAGGCTAAGAATATACTTATATAGCGTATATGTTATCCTAGAAACTAACGTATAGGTCTTAGTCGATTAACTAAAAGGTGCCTTTAAAGACGTTCTTAGAGCTATAGTAACTTATTAAATAAGCTATATTTTCCTCTTTAAATTTACTATATAATATATCGAAGGTAAGAAGAATAGCGTAGCTAATAGACTCTTAAGAAAGCCTAAAGGACCTTTTAATATATTAGATAGGGAAATAAAAGGCGATATTAAAAATATATAGACTTCTACTTAAACGTAGTATAAGGGACTAAGCTATAAGGGGACTACTTAAAGGAATTAAGGATAATTATAAACTTCCTTTAAATATTAAAACGGCTAGAGGGCCTTTTTAAATAAGACTATAGGAAGCTATATTTAAAGAGTCTAAATTTCTATATTAAAGATTAAAAGCTTTAGCGACTCCCTAAGAAAGAAGAAAGGGGACCTATACTAGTTATAGACGACCTAAAAGAATAGAAAAGGATTATTATAAAGTACTATACGTAAATAAGATATAAAGGATAATAAGTTATATATATATTTATAAAGAATAAGTATTAGTAAGCTAGCCTTTAAAATAATATTTATAGTATAATCTCTTCCTATAAAAAATACTAATACATTATAACTAAGAAACCCTAAGAAGTTATAACTATAACTATACCTAGCTACCCTATAAGTAAAATTTACTTTAATAGCTAGTATATACTATTTAATTATAAGTATTTATACCTTATAAAAGTATAAGACGACCTTATTAAATAAGTAAAAGTAACCTTAGTAAAAGAAATTACTATAAGAGCTATAACTAAATTTATACTCTTTATTATTTATTAGTATAGTATAATACTATACGCTATAATTAATAAAAGGCCTAAAATAAAAGAAGACTTTAAGTATATCCTAGAAGATATAAGTATTAAAGTTATCTAAACTTTAATATATAATTTAAAGGTAAACGCGGTAGTAAAATAAGAGTATTAAAGGTTAATAATAGTACTTATAAGATAGTAAAGAAAAAGGGTAAGTAGATTAAATACCTTAACTAAGTAATCCTTATAAACTAAATAATAGTTAAAGAGTCTTATAGAATATTAGCTTTCTACCTACTATATAGATAGGAACTAGTACTACCTCTTAAAGTAAAATACCTAACTTAGCGACTAATTAACTAAGATAAAGTAAAGATAAGAGAAGAATTATTTAAAGTATATATATAAGTTTTAAAAAGGAAAGAAAAAGATATAAAAGAAGCTAAGAAAAAAGTAATAAGATATTAAAATCGATTAATAAAGAGGATAAATAAAGCTAATAAGCATATAATAAGAAAAGAGAGCCTATAACCTAAGGACTTTATCTTACTATTTAATATAAGACGATTAAATAATTTAAGGAGGTAAGCTAAGTATTAAATAAGATAGAACGGTCCCTTTTAAGTAGTATTACGCTTAAAGTAGTCTAGGGTATATAGGATTAAGACTTTAAATAGAATTATACTTAATAAGATAATCTTAAGAGAGTATTTAAAGAAGTTTAAAAAGGATAAGAAAGGTTAATAGTACTTTATTAAGAACGACTAGTTACTTTAAGATAAGATTACTCTTAATAAGAAGAGGAAGGAAGAAATAATAAATAAAGTAAATAATTTACTACTCCTACTAAGTAGAGAAGCCTTAGATTAAATAGTACTATAGTTATAACGACTCCTTAATAAACCTTAGAAAGATTAAAGCTAGGAAGAAGAAGAAAAGTAACTATAGATACCTAAGAAAGGCCTAAGGTATATAATTAAGATTTAGCTACTATATCTTAGTAAAGTAAAAAAGGATCTTTATATAAGAGCCTTAAAAACGCTAATTTAATAAGAAAAGAAAGAGGTAAAAAAGAGCTAGGAAGGAAAAGGTAATAAAAATAAAAATCTATAACTATTATAAGAAGTATACTAGAACCTAACTAATAACTAAGGTACTATTTAACTATTTAATTAAAGGATAACTATAGTAGCTAAGATATTTATAAGCGCCTTACTTATTATCTTATCTTTTTAAATTTTCTACTTAAAGTTCCTTAAGTAAATAAAGATAATATTTCCTACCCTTCTTTAATAATAACCTACCTTTTACTACCTTAAAGAAAACGAATAGAAATATAATTAAATAATAAAGTAAGAAAATAAATATTCTTACTACCTACCTCCTTTAAAAATAAGATTTTTTACTTTATAAATAAAGACGTTTATTTTTTATTATAAAAAAGGAAACCTACTATAGTAAAAATAAACGCGCTTATAAGATAAGTTTTAATATATTTTCGACTTATTAAATTAAACGTATATAACCTTAAGAGAAAAACTTATATAGCTAAAAATAGTAATTAAATAAAGCTACTTACTTTTAGTAAACCTATTATAAACTATTATAAAGCGAACTTAAAGACTATTTAATTATTACTTAAGAGAGAGCTTATTAAACCTATATAATCTCTTTTTAAGTAAAATAAGTATAAGGTTAATTTCCTTTCTTTCTTTTAAATCCTTAGTAAGACTAAAGGGATTAAGGATATTATAAAGAAGATAAATAGCAGTCTTATTATTAATATACTTATCGTAAAATTTATTAGTCTTAAAGTTAGTATAGAAATTATAACTATATATATAGTTAGTAAATCTATTAAGGTTATAAGTAGCTCTATAGTATTTAAGGAAGTATAGCTATTTATAAATAAGCGCCTTAGTTAAATCTTAGATATAGTTAGTATAAAAGCTACTAGTAATACTTAAAAGAGAGATATACTTATAAAAAGGAAATATAATATACTTATAAGTAGAAGTTATTATCGCGTATACTATATACGTTAATTAACGCTATCGCTTATATCTAATAGGCGGCTATATCTTTTTCGTGATAGTTATAAGCCCGGGCGGAGGGGTTACCCCTCCGGGAACTTCCCGGTAACTGCGCACGTACTTCTTCTAGCTAGCCTAGCGCGCACTACCTAAAAGGCCCGTGGTTCGAGTCCCGCTAGCGCAATTAAGCGCGGTTTTAGTATAGGGCCTGCCTATATAAAAATTCCCGCTATAGTCTAGGATATCTAGGTATCCCGGGACGAATTAACCCGATATCCCTAAAGGGGTATATCGCGTATACTATATACGTTAATTAACGCTGTCGCTTATATCTAATAGGCGGCTATATCTTTTTCGTGATAGTTATAGTTATTTAATAAGTTTAAATATATCTTTAATAAAATTAAGGGTTATAAGTTCTATATAATATAATTAGGACTACCTAAGAGTATTCTTACTACCTTAAACTAAGCTAAGAAAAGAAATATTTATATAGATAAGTAATTTCTATAAGGATATAGGTTACTAGCTAATATTTATAATAAAGGGTATAGAAGACGATTTAATTATACTAACTTAGCGTGCTCTTAAGAAAGTAAGAGAAAGGAGAGCGACCGTATACTTTAATCTTAATAATATTAAGAGCTTTTAATAGAACCTATAACTAAAAGGCAATTTCTATATAAATTAAAAACCCTTAATAACTAATATTATTTCTATTATAAACCTAGGTTTAAAGTAACTATAGATCTATAAAAAGAGACGGTTAAAATAAGCTAAGTAAGATTAAATAAGTTAGATAGTTATTAGTTAAAAGTACTTTATATAAAAAGGAAAGACCTTAGTATAATAATTCTAAGTAAAGAGAGTAGTAATAATAAAGGAAGGTTATAGAAAAGTAGTTAAAGAAAGGTTAACGATATTTAATAGCTCTTTAGTTTTAAGTTTAGCGGTCTTACAAGATATAATAAGAAAGAAGAAGTAGTCGTAAAAGGAAAAGATAAAAGGTAGCGGTCTAAAGAAATAAAGAAGATAGAAAAGAAAAGAGAAAGAAAAAAAATAAAAAGAGTAAAAAAGGAAAGAAAAAAGTAAATATTAAATAGCTCCTTAATCGATAACTAGTAAAAGAAGCTATTTAAGTATAACCCTTAAATACGCTTAAGACCTTACTACTATAAAGGCTAGCTAAAGTAATTAATAACTACGCGCTTTAATAACTATTTATTCTTCTTACTATACCCTCTTTCTTCCTTCTTTCTTCTTCCTTCTATATATATATATATACTTTATATACTTCCTTACTTATAACAATCTCCTTTATTAATATAACTCTTATATATATATATATAACCTTCTTAGCTTCTTAGTATTATAACTTAAAACTACTTACCTTAATTATTTAATCTTAACTTTTCTTTTTTTTCTTACTTACTCTACCCTTTCTTAAGATATAGCGGCGAACCTAAATAGTATCCTAGGCCTAGCTGTAGACCTCCTTAAGAATACTACTATTTTCTTTAGTATACTATTATTTAAGAGTAAGAGCTCTATTTTACTTACTATAGTAAAGTTAAAGTAGAAAGCGGCAAAGGGCCCTTTTATACTAAAAATAAAGAAAGGTTTATAAACTAAGACTAATAAGACGTTTATAAGTAAAAGTAACCGCCTTAATATATCTATATAAATTATTAGTACTTAATACTAATAGGCTTTAGTAGATAGTAGGATATTACCCTTAAAGATACTTAGATAATATATAAGGGCGTTAAAAAGATAAATAGATTTACTAAGAATAAGGCCTACTAAAAAGAGTATATCGTTGATATATATAACTTTCTTTATAAAGCTATTAATAAATAATAAGCTATAAGCTTTAGCCTTAGCGCGATAATTAAGATCTTAATAAAAGGTATTAAGAATATAGTATACCCCTTACCTTACCTACTATTAGTTTATACTAACTATTAAAAGGAACTTATTAAAGATATAAAAGATAGATATATAAAGTACTATAAATACTTAAATAATAAGGAGTATTTAATTAAGTTTACTACTCCTACCTTTAACCTTAGTCGCTTTATATATAAATAAAGGTATATAACTAAAGTTATTAACTTTTTAATAGGACTAAATAAAAGGGGACTTTATTAAGGAGCGTTCCTTTAAAACTATAAAAAAGGAAACTTAGTTATTTTTAATACTTAGAAAGAGGGATAGTATACTAAACTTTATATATTCCTATAAGTATAATAGTAGTTTCTTTATACCCTTTAAGTTCCTTATAACTTTACCTATATACTACTCCCTTATACTACTTAGTAAGAAGGGTAGGAATATAGCTACTTAGCTTTAATAATAATTTAATACTAGGTTAAAAGTATAGTTAGGCTATACCTTATAATAATTAAGTAGTAATACTTAAAGGTTAAAGTAATTTTAGAGTAAAGGTATAAGGTAACGTAAGAAGCCCTATAAATAAATAAAATCTTATACTAAGACTAGTATTTTTTTAAGCTAAATAAAAAGATAAGTATAAAAAGCTATATTAATAGGCTAATATATAAAATCTAAGCTATTATAGTAAATAAACTTAATTATATATAAGCGATATTATAAAGCGGCGGAGTTTCTTAATAGTTTAAAATTAAGGTTAAATAACTATAAAGGATACTATTTAATTAAGGTTTAATAACTTTTAATAAAGTCTTTCTTATAAGGATTCCTAGGTATAAATAGATTTACTAATATAACTATATTATCTTAAGAGATTAAAAAGAATAAGACCTTTAAGAAGTCTTAAAAGTAGTTAACCTCTTAAATAAGCTTAGTAGATAGAAACTACTACTTTAAAGAAATATAGAACTAGCTTATATAGTAAAGAGAGTAAGAAAAGAGCTATTTATACTAGCTACCTTTATAGAGTAACTTAACTTAATTACTTAGGCTATATATAGTTTCTTTATAAAACTCTTCCTTAAAAAGACCCTTAACTATCTAATTACGCTAATTAAAATTAAGAATAAGCCTAGACCTTTATTACCTTAAGCGTTAACTAAATTAAGCTCCTTATTTAAACTAAGTAGCCTTTCCCTAAGTAACCTTAAAATAAGATCCCTACCTTAGAGTTTATAAAGGAAAGAGCTAAGCGCCCTTACTAGTCCCTTTATCTATATAGAAATAATACCTTTATGTGACGACCGGTGATATTCCCAAGGGATAAACCTGTCGAGGGGTTTATGTTGGCAGATACAACAGGGCGTGGTCTGAGCAATGATAAGTATGTCACGTTGGTGATGAGTCGGAGGTCGTAGACCGTAGACTGTAACCAGGTAATCAAGTGATCGGAATCAGAGATGAGATCGTGATAGGGATCGTAATGATTGTGTTGAAAGCTAAAGAGCTATCTAGTCTAAAGGGTGAAATGGGGCAGCTATATATACCCAACTGCCCGTCTCTGATCGCGAGGTGCTGGAGGTGATCACAGAGGTGATCACCTTGATCGATGAACGATCCGTCGAGCACCGCTCGCTTGATCGTAAGGCGATCCACCGATCACCTTTCGCATGGTCACGTGATCCTTCAGCGGTTAGTCATCCCTGGCCCGTGTCATGGCCATCCGTTGGTCGGTCGTAACATCCGTTGGTCGGGTCGTAACATCAGGTCTCCCCTCCTTGGTCTTGCCCTCAAGACCTGCTTTAGCCGCCGTGTCGCATATCCTGGTCATTTCCTGCGTGAGTGTGTGCCGTTCCCTTTCTTCTTCCTTCATCATGGTCCGTCATGCCGTCTGACCGTGTTTCAAGAAAAGGGCCAAGGCCTCGTCGTCCATCCGTTGTGGTGTCCTGCTTTCCACGATCCTTTCGAATCCCGACATTCTTACGATGCCTTCTTGCTCGGCTTGCGAGCGTCGCGGACTCCGGGAATGCCAGGTGTCGTCTTCGGATTCTGATCGCTGTGTCGAATGCGTGCGCCTTCACCTTCCCGCTGCGACGTCAAGGGTATCGCCGGCACAGCTTCGAAATATTGCAAATCAACACATCAAGCTCGAACGCGAGCTTGAGGAGGCCGAGGAAAAGGTTCTGCGCCTTCGAAAACAAAAGAAATTATGGTTTGAAAAGATGATGCGGGCGGTCTCCCGTGGGATCGATAACGTTGAGGAGCTGGAACGTGTCGAGAAGAAGAGGCGGAGAAGGAGCGGCAACGAGTGGAGGAGGCGCGGCCGCCTTCCCTCACGACGATCGGTTACCCTCGGACTTCGTCGAGATTGGGATTCCTTGTACTCCCAGGTGTCGTTGTCTCCTTCTGTCTTAGCCCAATTTGGGTTGCTCGGGATTCGTCGGCGCCGGAAAATCCCATTTCGTCAGGAGGTTGATCTTTGTTGATTGAATTGTCGGAGAAGCGAACCACAATGGGTCAGGTGCTTGGTGGGTTCCCATGTGTTTTCCTCAGGTCCGTATCCTTTCCATTTTACAAGGTATTCCTGTTGCTGACCTTGTTTTCTTGTGTCCAGTATTTGTTCTGCTTCGTATTCTTGATCGTCGTCGACTTCGATTTTTCCTGTGGTTTGGCGTTTCGTGGTGCTGGTTCCAATAATGAGATATGAAATATCGGGTGTATCCGCATTGTTGTTGGTAGCGAAAGTTCGTAGTTGACTTTTGAAATGGTTTTCTTGACTTTGAACGGTCCAAGTTTCTTGAAATCCAATTTGTTGCTTGGTCGTTTTGTTTTGATGTTTCGTCGTACGAGGTAGACCATGTCTCCCTCTTGAAAGATTGGTCCCTGCAATCTTTTCCGATTGTAGTGAGTGGACATTCGTTCTCTGACGAATTGAAGTTCTTGTTGCATTTCTTTATGCAATTTTCGTAGCTGATCTGCTTGCAGTATCGCTCGTTCCGCTTGTGGTCCTTGTCGAGTGACCTTGAATGCTTCTGGGTTGTATCCGTAATTGGCGTATGCTGGTGAGAGCTTGGTTGTCTCTGTGACTGAGCTGTTGTAAGCTAGTTGTGCCGTCGGTAGCCATTTAACCCAATCGTTTTGTTCGTAGCTGATGTAGCATCGTAAATATTGTTCAAGCGTTTGGTTGAGTCGTTCTGTTTGTCCATCTGTTTGTGGGTGATAAGCTGTGCTGAGCTTATGTTTCGTTCCTAATTGTGCCATGAGAGCTTGCCAAAACTTGGCCACAAATGTGCTTCCTCTGTCAGAGACAATCTCGTTCGGTAGTCCGTGATTGCTGACAATAGTTCGTAGGAACACATATGCTAGCTCTTCTGCGTTGCTTGCTTCTTTGTACGGTAAGAAGTATCCGTACTTCGTCAATCTGTCGGTAATGACGAATATGCTGTCGTACTTGACGTTGGTCATGGGTTCTTTTGACGGTGGTAGCTTTGTGATATGGTCGAAAGCTATCGAGTCCCATGGTTTCTTTGGTACTGGTAACGGTTGCAATTCTCCGTATGGCTTGTGTCGTTCAGCTTTGCTTCGTGCGCAAAGTTCGCATTTTCTGATAGTTTCGCTGATTCGTTTCTTCATCCGTGGAAAGTCGTAGATTCGTCGAATTCTTTCCATCGTCCTCCGGATTCCTTGGTGTCCGTGTGTCGGGTGTTCGTGAATTTCGCGTATAACTTCGTCCTGAAGTTCTTCTGGTACAAAGATCTTTCCTTGATGCTTTGCCAGGCCATCTTCCCAAACAACTGGAAGTGGTTCCCAATCAACCTTATCGTAGGCTTGTTGGATCTTCTTCGTAAGGCCTTCGTCTGGATTGACCTTGAAGATTGCGTTAAGCTGTCGTTGTTGCATATTCCCTTCATTGTTGAGCTCAAGGAGTTGTCCTTTCACAATAGGTGCTCCTGTGTCGTAGTCGGATCGTCGGCTGAGGGCATCAGCTCGACCGTTTTCTGTTCCTTTTCTGTGGATTATTTCGTAGTCGAATTCTGATAGACATTCGGCCCATCGGATCTGTCGTCCGTTCAATTGTTGCGTCGTCGCGAAATGTGAGATGTTTTGTGATCTGTGTAGACCTTGATTTTGTGTTTGCTTCCGAGAAGGTAGTGTCGAAATTCCTTAAAAGCTTGAATGATTGCGAGGAATTCTTTGTCGTAGATGGGGTAATTGAGTTCTGCGCCATGTAGCTTTTTCGAGTAGAATGCAATTGGTCGTAGTCTTCCTTCATCGTCCTTCTGTCCGATTTGTGCTCCTAGAGCAAAGTCTGATGCATCGGTTTCGAGTTCGATTTGTCGTTCTGGATCGAAGGTGGTTAAGACCGGTTCTTGCGTAATCGTCGTTTTGATGCATTCAAAGCTTCGTTGGCTTTGTCGTCCCATGTAAACTCTTTTTCCTTCTTCGTTAAGTCGTGTAGTGGTGTTGCAATCTTTCCGAAATCTTTGATGAATCGTCGGTAGTAATTCGCAAATCCTAGGAAACTTTGTACGTCCTTAACGTTCTTTAGCGTTAGCTATTCTTTAACTAAGTTAATCTTATCTTATTATATTTATATCTCTCTTAGTAAGATCGTATGTCCGAGAAATCTACTTCCTGTGTGTGGAACTTGCTTTTTTCTGGTTCAACCAGTAACTTCGCATTCTGAAGTGCGCGGAGTACCTTGTGGACGTGTTCCTTGTGTTCTTCTAGGGTGTCCGAGAAGATTAGGATATCATCCAGGTATACTACCACAAAGATGTCCAAGTGTTCGCGTAGGACATTGTTGATCATCCGTTGGAAGGTAGCTGGTGCATTTGTGAGTCAAATGGCATTACCAGATATTCGAATAGTCCGAATTTCGTTCTGAAAGCTGTCATCCATTCGTGTCCCTTCTTCATGCGTATTAAGTTGTAGGCGCCTTTGAGATCGAGGGCTGTAAACCATTTTTTGCCGTGCAGTCGATCTCGTAGTTCCGATATAAGCGGTAATGGTGTTCGGTCCTTCATTGTAATATCGTTTAGGCGTCTGTAGTCGACAACTAGTCGTAGCTTGCCGTTTTCTTTGGAACAAACATGACTGGGTAGCCTGCTTCGGATGTTGATGTTCGTATGTATCCCTTTCGTAGATTCTCGTCGAGGTAGTCGCGTAGCGTTTGCAGTTGCTTTTCGTTTAGGTTGTAAATCTTATGGAACGTCGGCGTTCTTCCATCTTTGAGACAAATTTCGTGGTCCCATTGACTGTGTTCGGGTAACCCTGTCTCGAGTTCTTCCTTGAAGAGTTTGTCGTATTTCCGGTATTCCTGTGGGATGTTCTTCATTCTGTCTTGTGGGCTTTGTTCTTTCTTTTGAGAGCTGGTTTCCCTTGACTCGAGCTCTTTGTTGATTTGTTCGAGGTCTTTCCTTAGAGTGGCAATAACTCTTCGGATCTTCTTGTTGTGTCCTTTGTTCTGTTTATGTCGGATGCCAGGTTGTACAGCCGTGTTGGTCAGTACGTGGGTCTTGTCAGTCGATTTTGTTGTGTCCGCCGGTTCGGTTGCTGTTTTCGTTTGTATCGCTGAAGCCCGTAATGATTTGCTTGAACGGTCATCCCTTTCGTCCTGTTCAGTGGCTAAATCATCGCAAAATTTTGCTTTCTCCCAAATCTGCTGGTCTTGAAACTTGCGTCTTCGTTCCAACGCAGCTGGCCAGTTTTCCAGTTGATCAGTGGGTTGCTCTCCTGTAACCATGGAAGCCCTAACACAAGGTCGTGTTCTCCAATGTCCATGATGTCGAAGTCGACTCGTTCGTCGTGGCCCTGGATATTGATGTCGAGGTGATCAATCTCCATATCAATGATTCCGTTGTTATAGTTGAAGGCCTCTCCTTCGATATTCGTGAGTTCATATGGATCTTTCTTGTGTCTCCATGGGAGTCGGTAACGATTGATGACTCTAGGTGAAACGTAATTGCCCATCGCGCCGCAATCCAATAGTGCGTGTACGTGATGTCCCGCGATTTGGATGTCCAATACCATTTGGTTGCCATGGCTTGCCGTTGCCATGCATAGGGTCCTTGGATCTTGTCGTGTCGTGCCAGTCTGTAGCCCTTTTACAGATGGCGTACCTCGTTTTGCCTGGTCCTTATTCGTTTCATTTGGGTATTCTTCTTCGATTTGTTGTTGATATCGTTTCTTTATGTTTTCGTCGCGTGGTGTCGTGTCGGGGCTCAAGAGACTGATTTCTTGTAGCCAATCGAAGATTTCTTGTTTCTCAACGCTGTGTTGTTTGCATTGTGCTGCTTCGCAGTTGATTGCGTACCGTGCTTCGCAATTCTGTTCGTTTTCGTACCAGGAATCGAGTTTTCGTTCTGCGTCTTTCTGTTTTGCGCGTAGTTCTTCTGCGTTAATTTTCCTTGGTCGAATGTAGCTTGTAGCCTTCGTAGGTGTCGCCAGTAGTCCTTTGGTGCACCGTTGTGTCGTTTGTGCCATGCTCGTGCCTTTTCGTGTTCGTGAACTTTGCAGTTCAGGTGTGCACATTCGTTGTAATCTTCTTCGTCGCATCTGATTCGTTGCGCGAGTCTTGTGAAGATAGATGGTTCGGATGCCTTAGAGCGAGTGGCGTTGTGCCATTCCCCAATTTTGGCGTGTTTGTGGATTTTGCATGTTTCCGAAAGACATCTCGTTAAAGAACCGTAATCATCGCGGCATTCAAGTGGCGTGCCGTAATCGGGTTCCAATAACATGACTTGGTCGTTCGGGTAACGTTGATCGATTTTCCAGTAGTCCAGTTCCGTGCTTAGGTAGGGTTTCGAAAGTATTTGTCCGTCGAATCTGACTGGGAAAGCGTTGTGTCGTGCCTTCTTCTGGAAGTGTATCATGCAGTCCAAATAGACGCATGAGATCCATGAAATATGTTTGTGCTCTTCGTGACTGAGCACTGTTCTTGGGTCATCTGAAAATTCTCCTCGTGGTTGCCATTCTCGTTGTAGAGCTGTAAAGGTGTCGACCGCGGCGATAGCCACAGCGTAGTCTCCTCCGCGTGGTGCCGGTTGGTATCGAATCATCGCAGCTTGTTGGTTTTCCGTGAGAATTTGAGGTATTTGCTGGGTTCAATTTTGAGCATCTCTTCGAATTCTTCGAAGTATGGGGCGTGTTCTCCAATCGTGGCGTTTTCCCTTAGTAGTGAGGGTGGTGGTGCGAGTTCGTTTTCGTCTTCTGTTTCTTCGGGTGTCTCTTGTTCTTCAGAGCTTGTGTCGTCGACACTCCGTTGATCTTCTTCGGGTTGTTGTCCGAGTTTTGTGAGCATAAGGGCTGCGTCCGTGTCCTCTTTGTTATGTTGTTTGTAGACTGCCCGTCTTTGCTGTCGGTCTTTAATTCGCATGTCTTCCTGGAATCGTTTGCCGTTCTTCCTGATCCAGTCTTGTGAGACTCCTTCAGGATAGGGATATTCTGTCTCTGCGAATTTGACTTGTTTCGGTGTCGTGGAATCCCTTCGTTGCATCATTGCAAGGGTTCTCTTTGGTGGTTTTGAAACCATCCGGTACCTTGTTTGTCGCTTAGGTGTACCGTACATTTGTCGTCGTAGCATGCAGTCCAGTTAAGGAGTTCATGCTTTGGTTCCTGTTTGTTAGTAGCGTTTAGGTGTTTCTTACCTTCTGGGGCTGGGGCCCAGTGGGTTTCTTCTCCTTGCGAGGTTGTCTGCATTCTTTGGAGTAATGTCCAAGTTTCCCGCAGTTGAAACACTTTCCTTTGCTTTTTTGGGTTGCGTCCAGGTCCATCCTGCCTGGGTTAGTTGTGTGGGCGTAGGCAATGGGAGTTTCGCGCTTCTTCTTGTAGTTGGCGCGTCGGTTGAAGTTGTTCCCATAGGAAGGGTTCCAGTTTCCTCTTCCTTGCTTCTTTTCTTGGCGTCGCGCATACTGTCTGTCGTCGATTCGTACTGCCATAGCAATGTAGTCCGAGAGGTTGTCAGGTCGATTTTCCTTGTAGAGCTCGTCCTTGACTTCTTCTTTAAGTCCGTCGTAGAATCGTGACATAAGGGGTTCGTCGTCCCAATCAAGCTTTGAGGTGACTTGACGGAACTTCGCAGCATAATCCGATGCTGAGATCCTTTGTCGGAGTTCTCGAAGTTTCTGTTCGGCCTCTCGTTCCTCGTCGGTTGTTCCGAATACCTTCGTAATGGCTTCTTCGAATCCTTGGAAACTGGCAAAGACTTCGTCTGTCTCGTTGTCTCGTCGCGCTGGTTGGTTGTCGAGAAAGTCCCTCATGATGGGTCCAAACCAGGCGAGTGCCGTTCCAGATAAACAATTTCCTGCGTGGAGTACCTTTTCGACTGGGTCCGAGAGCTTGGTCGGATAGAATCGGTGGTAGGCTTTGAGTTGGGTGAGAAAGTCTCGAAGCGTGCCATGAGTACCGTCGAATGGTCCTGGCTGTTTTGGTTTGACTGCTTCTCCGATGTCCCTGACTTGTCCGTTGCCTCCTCCGTTCCTGAGCACTTGGACCTCCTGTCGAAGGCTGATGATTTCGCGCATCATGTCCTGCGGCGACACGGTGTGTCGAGTTGGTTGATCCAGTTTGCTGTGCAGGCATGTTGACAGTTATGCGATATTGCTCAGAGAGACGCGGTATCGTTCTGAACAAGAGCTTTCAACGTGTGACGACCGGTGATATTCCCAAGGGATAAACCTGTCGAGGGTTTATGTTGGCAGATACAACAGGGCGTGGTCTGAGCAATGATAAGTATGTCACGTTGGTGATGAGTCGGAGGTCGTAGACCGTGGACTGTAACCAGGTAATCAAGTGATCGGAATCAGAGATGAGATCGTGATAGGGATCGTAATGATTGTGTTGAAAGCTAAAGAGCTATCTAGTCTAAAGGAGTGAAATGGGGCAGCTATATATACCCAACTGCCCGTCTCTGATCGCGAGGTGCTGGAGGTGATCACAGAGGTGATCACCTTGATCGATGAACGATCCGTCGAGCACCGCTCGCTTGATCGTAAGGCGATCCACCGATCACCTTTCGCATGGTCACGTGATCCTTCAGCGGTTAGTCATCCCTGGCCCGTGTCATGGCCATCCGTTGGTCGGGTCGTAACATCCGTTGGTCGGGTCGTAACACTTTATTCTCCCTTTTAGATATATAGCTAATTAAGCTTACTCCTCGCCTACTACTAATAACTCCTTAGAATATATAAAGGAGTAAAAGACTTATAACTATACCCCTACTAATAACTTAATAAAAAGCTAGTAAGGAAGAAGGGTAGATAGCGTAGCTACTAACTCGCTTTAAGACTTTAAAATTACTAAGCGCTTAGTTAATTACCTTAAGGCTAAAGACTTTAATAATACTTATAACGCGCTTTATTACTTCTTAGAAATAAAGTATAGTAATAGCCTATTTAGCTATAGTCCTTATAAGGTTTATACTAAGCTTTAAACCTACTTAAGTTAAAGGAGTTAAAAACCTAGGAATATATTAAAACTACCGCTAAGATATTAACGACTATAACTTTATATATTTATATAGGACTACTAATAACGTAATAATAATTAGTCTATAAGACTTTATAGCTTATTTAATCTAGCTATACTTAAAGCTATAGACTAGTAAGGACGCTAACTACTTTATTTCCTTAACGCTCTTAAGAATAATAAGCGTAAATACTTAGGAGCGTATATAAGGGGTAATAGATAATTATTTAAAGAAAGAAGTATATAAGTAAAGATAAGAAAGAGCTAAATAAGTAGCTTATAAGTAAAGGAAGAAATAAATAATATAAAGGGAAGGAACTATAGTAAAGGAGAAAAGTTCTATTAATAGTTTATTTATTTACTTACTTATATATTTAAGATAAGAGCCTTTACTTATTATTATCGCGCCCTTTCTATTAGTATCTTAAGTTAGAAAGTCGCTAAGGAGGAGTTTAATAAGTAAGATTATACCCTTATAGATATTAGCCTATTAAAGGGATAAGACTCTTAGCGCTTCCTATCTACCCCCCCTTAAGTATACTTAAAGGCTTTATAAAAGCCTAGATTATTTAATCGGATATCTTCTTTAATTATAGTTAATTTAAATATTTATTTTTCCCTTTAAAGTAAAGGCCGCTAATTATATAACTTTAGTAAAGATAAAGAAGTATAAAGTAAAGAAATCTCTAAGACTTATATTAATAACCTAAGACCCTTAGAGCTATATATAAGACTAATAATTAAATAATTACGCGGTTAATTACTTTATTAATCCTTAGCTATATACTACGCGTGCTTTAGGTATATACCCTTATCCTTATTAAACTATATAATATCTTTAATTACTATACCTTCTATTACGCTTAAGGCGCCCTTTACTTACCTTAAAGCGATCTTTTTTACTAGTACTTATATCTCTTATATAAGCGCTTTATTAACTATAGTATAGTATTAATAGCCCTTATCTATAAGAGCGGCGATAAGTAAGGAGTTATTAATTATAACCTATATTAAAGTAAGCTTCTCTTTTATATAGGGAGATAATTCCTTTTTCTCTTTTATTAATACTAGTAATTAAAGCTTTAAAGCTTATCTTTATTTTAAAGCTACTTTTTTTCTTTTAGGCTTAAGGGCGTAGAGTCCTCTTTATTATCTAAGGTAAGGAGTAGTTCTATCTTCGCTACTTAAACTATTATAGGCCGCTTAGCTAAAAGGAAAGGGTATTTTAATATAAAGTATATAAACGCGCCGTAATATAAGTAGCGGCCGTTAGCTTATCTTTTCTTAATTTCCTTTTTTATTACTTACTTTACTTATTACTTAAAGTATAAGATAGTATAAGGGATATTTAATAATAACTTCTTACTATATTTAGCTTAGTTTATATAAGTAGCTAATATTAAGGTATTTTTATTAATATCGATAGTTAGCTATTTCTCTTATAAAAAAGTAGTAATCCTATTACTACTATATAGTATACGCTTATAAAGCTTTTAAAGATATAGCGTCTACTTATAGCCTTATACTACCTTTATTAACTAGCTTATATACTTACTATAGTTAGTAAGTATAATTATAAGGATAAGTAGCTCTTATAAGGCTAGTATATTATTATTATTATTATTATTATTATTATTATTATTATTAAGATTATACTAAGGACCTAGCTAAAGGTATTTAGAACTTCGATATTAAATAAGAGGGAGAAACTAAAGTACTTAAAGGAAAACCCTCCCTTTTTTTAATATAGGTTTACTTTAAATAAGGTTATAGTAATAGTATATAAGAAATTTACGCTAGCTACTATAGGCTTCTCTTATATATTTATATTTTAGTATAGGCCCTCTTAGGCTATAGCCGCTACTATCTTAAGTAGCCGCGGCCTAGGCTTACTAGCCTAGGCCTAGGGTTATAGGTAGTAGTCTCTCTTTAAGGGCTTAACCTATAAGCGCCTTTATTCTTTATAGCTCCTATATCGCTATTATATAGCCACGGCCGCGTCGGCCTATTAGTCTATTAGTTAGTAGGGTAGGTAATATCTAGTTACTAGGCTAGGTACTAGTATAGGTCGCTCCTAGGTAGGGCCGGCTAATTAAAATTTAGTTAGCTAGCTCCGCTAATCGAAAATCGGTTCTTATCTAGCTATATAACTTTCCGATTAAAAGTATAGTAGCCTATATTTACCGTCTATTATATAGTTATTAATTACGTATACCTAGCTTATATATATATATACCTACCCTCCCCCCTTAGTTTTATTCTTACCTTTTCTTACTTCTCTATCTACTATCTCTTTTATAGGCCTTAATTCCTTACCTATATTATTTTTATATCCTTAAGTCTCTTTAATACTATATTTAGTTCGTTTACTATTATATTATAATATTTAACTAAGAAGCTAACTTAGGTAATAGCGGCTCTCCTCTTTTAAAACCCCCTCCTTATAAAAAAGTCGCTACTATAGTAAGATTAAAGCACTCTATCTTATATTTTATATATATTAAGCTCCTTACTAATAAGCTTACTTATAAGTCCTTTACTAGCTATTAAAACTAGTTTTATAAGTATTAGTTTTAGTTTTATCTTAAGTTAGTCTTACTTTTAATACTTTTCGCTAACCTTACTAGCTATAAAGGCTAAAGTATATATTACTTACGCTAACTTTAACTAGTTTTATTATTAAGTAAGTAACCCTATCTTACTATAGTATAGTCTAAGTTTAGTACTAATCTATATTTTAAATTACCTTTAAGGGTAAGGCGGCCGCTTATACCCTTTACTAAGCTTAGTCTAAGGTCGATAGCCCCTCTCTTATTAAGGGCTTAGTATAGGAGCGGTTTTACTATACTACTTTAGAAACTTATATTCGCACTAGTTAAAAGGCCCCTACCGCTAAGGGTAAGGGCGCGTTAAGTAAGTTTACTCTTAGTTTAGCTATAGTCGCTAAGAATATTAAGACGCTCGCCTTAGCTTTTACTTATTTTATAAATAATACCTACTATATATATAAGTCCTTAGAAAAGTACCTAAGTAAGTTTAGCGATACTATTAAGACCTTAGCTTAAGTTAAGCTTAAGTTACTTTTAATTACTTAAAAGACTTTTATAGCGGTTAATAATCTTACTAACTATTTTTATCTTATTACTAGTAATAACTATAATAATAAGGATAATAGTTTTAATCTTACTAAGCTTAGTCTAGCCCTAGCCCCTTTTAATAAGGGGAAGGGTAAAGGTAAAGGTAAGGGTAAGGTAGCTATTATATTTAAGGCTTTATTTAAAGCTAAGGCTAAGGAGTCTGCCGCTATCCCTATACCTGCGGTTATCTTAAAGCTAGTATAGGATCCTACCGCGTTACCCTTTATTAGCTCCGACGCTAAGCTATAGCTTAGTAGTTTTCCTATCGCTAAGCCTACTTTAAAGCGTCCTTATCTTATATTACTTAGCGACCTTATAAATATTCCTAACTTTATTAAGTAGTATCTTTATAGCTATCGCGGTTTAATCTTAGCTAAGATTATTACTAGTTTTAACCTTAATTAAATCTATAGTTATAGTATAAGCTATAGTAAACGCCTCTACGCTACTATTAGTATAAGTCCTACCTTAATATAGACCTTAGTTATTACTCTATCTTATAAGCTAGCTATCTAAGCTAGCTTTAGTTTAGGTTTAAGGTTAGGCCTAGCTAGCTATTATTAGGCTTCTTATAGTAGTAGTAGTCCTTATACTCCTCGTAAGTCTTAGGTTACTCTTTTTTATACCCCGCGTATTACTTTAAAGGGGTCTTATTATTCCTACTATAATAGCGAGGTAAATATTACTACTAATAAGTTAAGCTAAGGTTATAGTTTAAGGGCTAGTTATTAGCTCTATCTTAGTTTAGTTTTAGGTTAAGTCTTATTTAATTATAGTCTTTTAGTAGTAAGTTTTATTTTATATCTATTAAGGCTAGCTTAGTTAAGTCTTATTAGTTTTATTTAGTCTATAGTTTAAGTAGCGAGGTTTATACTTAGTTTAGGTCTAGTTTAATTAATACTATAGTCCTATTATTATAAGTCCTCTCCCTTTCTTAGGTCGCTTTAATAAGGGAAGTAGTTAGCTAAGGTAGTCTTAGTTAAGGCCGCTCTATCTTTAGCGCGACCTTAGTCTTATTATCCGGTATATCTATATATAGCCTTTAAGCTAGGTTAAACTAGCGGAGCTTATTTAAGTAAAGGAACTATTATACTAGCGGCGCCGCTATTTTTTTCCTTTAAAGGCCTACTCTTATATTACCTATATCCTAGGCCTATATTAAAAGAAACTCCCTTACCTTTACTATTAATAAATAGTTAATTATTATATAGTAAATAATATCTTATTTTTATTTATAAGTATATATTAATAAGACTATACTAAGGACTTATTAGTTAAAAAGGAAGTTATTAAGCTTAATCTTTCCTATATATATTTAAGTAATTACTATACTAATATACTTAGGGAGGCCTTTATAATAGTTTAGTATTATTACCTTATTAAACTATAGTAAGAAGTAAGTAGGGTAAAAGGTAGTTTAGTATTATTAGATCGCGTTTTTTTTTAGTATTCTATTAAGCGGCCTATTCTTTATTTAGCCTTTTAAGCGACTTAGCTTTATTTAAGAGGTCGTTTAATCCTATCTAGCTCTAGACCCCCCTTATCTCCTTTATAAAAGGGGGCCTACTAGGTAGTAGCGCCGCTAAGGGCTTACTCTCTCTTTAGTATTACTTTCTTTTAAGTATATCCGCGACTATATTAAACGCGCGTTAAATTTAGCTTAAGAGCCCTAAGTCCTTTAACCTTTAAAGGGTATTTATTACTCTTTAGTTTAAGTAAAAGTTAATTAAGGGTACCTATACCTTTACTTTTACTTAGTAAACTAAGGTTATATTATAAGCGCTTATTACTACTTAAAGGTAAGCTAACTAGTCTTATATTAAGTCTTATATAATCTTATATAGTTTCCCCCTTATAAGCGTTATCTTATAAAATATAACTATAGTATAGGAGATTAAGGACCGGATTACCTTATTATAGACTTTCTTAGTGCGTAGTAAGGTATAGCCTTATATAGACGCCGCGAGCCCGGTTAAAGCTATAGTCTAGCGCTTTATTTTTACTTAAAGCTATTTTAGGTATACCTTTTAATATAATTTCTAGTATACCTAAACCCTTAGTAAGTAGACCTTTTAGACTAGTATTACTATATTAGCCCTAAGGTAAACCGGCGTCGTTATTACTTATTTCCTTTATATAAAGTATATTAACTCGCTTTTTAATAGTTTAAAAGTAACCGCGAACTTAGTTACTTACTCCGCGTATACCTTCTAAGCCTCCTTTAAGCATATAACTATAGTAGCCTTATTAGGTCTAATATTAACTATATTTATATTATCGGCGAAGCTAATAGTATAAATACTATATATTATACTAAGCTTATTATATAAGGCGGTTATATAGTATAGAAATAAGATTAAAGATAAGGGGGAGCTTTAAAGGACTCTTATTAGTACTTAAGTTAGCTTTAAGATCTTCTTATTAAAGTAAAAGGTTAATCTTTTATCGCTTATAAAGCTTTATATTAAGCTTATAAGCTATCTAAGGTATCCCTTAAGCTTTAATTCCCTTATAAGCTTATTATAGTTAACTATATTAAATATACCTTTAATATCTAGCTATAAAAACAATATAATACCCTTTTAAGCTTAAGTTATATATATTAGTTTTATTACTAGTAAGATCGCTGCTTTTATAGAGCGTTCCTTCTTATTTCCTATTTATTTATTTAGTAAGATACTATTTACCTTTACTACTTATTACGGGACACCTTATAGTCGACAATCTAGGTACCTAGAACGACATCTGCTTCCCCTAAGGAAGACACCCCTAACTCCCTAAGGCTCCCCGCGGAAGAAGGAACCCAGAAGCCACCGGGTAAACTCCGGGAAATTACCCGGAATTCCCGGAAACGATAACTAAGCGGATTGCACGGACATTTTACGGAGATTTCCCCTAGGGACATATTGCACGGGGAATACACTATAATTTCCCGAGTAATAATAAGTTCCTTAGGGACTATACCGATATTTCCCTAAGAAGTTACTACGAGAATATAGCGGGGAAATTATAGAGAAATACCCGTGCCTACCTAGGGAAAACACCGGGAAATGCCGCTAAGACACCGCACTACTATCGCACGATTATAAGGTTAAGACATTACTCGGTTAAAGCCCCGAGTAAGGTCTTACGCTCGCTATAGTATATATAGAGGATAGAGAACCTACTAGATTTTAGGCGGGCAGAGAAGAATATAGACAGTTATTACTACTCTTACTTTAACTCGCAAGACCGGTAGCTAGTCTATATTTAACGCGCGTAACAACGTACGGTAGCTAGTCCGTATAACACGTTTAAAACCTACGTACGGTAGCTAGTCCGTTTAATTACCCGTTAGACCCGCACCGGATCCGGGCAGACGGCAAGGTTAACGTACTAGCCCCGTACTAAGGGACTAGTATATAATAAATAGTAGCAATTCTAATTCCCCTAAAAATCTATTCTCCTAAAGGTCTACCTCCGGTAGAACGGAAGATAAAAAATAATAAATAGAACGAGTTAACCTCGACCTATAAACCCCGATATCTTCTTAGGAAGAAAGCTCTTGCTCGCGTACTAACGAATACCAGCTTCCTAATCTCTTTTTACGGAGGAAATACTCAGGGAACTCCGGACAGAGGCAGAACTTCGACGCATTAAAGCTTAAGCATTATAGAGCTTCTATTAGCGGTTAGAAAGATACCTATTTCCGGGATATTTCCCGTTAAGTGCCCACGGAAACGGAAGATAGCTAGATCGCCTACCCTAGCGGTGGGAACGACGCCCGGAGGAATTAAGAGCGGAACTTCTACGATACGACTTACTAGCCTACCTAGCCGATCGTTAAAGCCTATAGGAACAAATCAATAACCTAGAATACGTTCTAGCGACGAGGCAATATTAGCTACGAGTAACGGAGCCGCATGGAAATCGGCATAGCATAGCTTCCCCCGCCCCGCCTTAACTACCTCTATCGGAAGGATAAAGCCCTAGAAGTTCGCTAAGAAGTTCGCTAAACTACGACGAATAAAATAGGGAAGAACCTCTAAATAATACTACCCCTAGCGGCACGTTCGCGATAATAACCCCGGCAAACTAGCTAGTAAGTCTAATTACGGAGGAAGCTCTTACGAGACTACTAGCAAAAGCTATAGTAAGAGAAACTAGAGACAACACTACCGTGAACCCTCCTCGAGCACCCCTAGTACGTATTAGACTAGAAGACGTAGGGAAGTTTAACCCCGCTAGCCCCTTCGATATAACGTTCGACGTCCTTAAAGAAACCGAGAAAACGATTATATATAGAAGCGTCGATCGATTTATCGATTCCCTAAAACGGGTAGCTATCCGCGGACCGGAATACGCTAACGAACTAGCAATACTAATCCCTAGCTTACTCCGCGGAACCGCTATCGAATAGTATTCCGGCGATCTTAGCGAATCCGACTAAGCTATGCTTTATACCCCGGACTAGGGATACACCGCTTAGTACAATAAACTATAAAAACGCTTCGCTATCCGGCCGGAAGTAGCTTTAAGATCGTTATAAACGGAACGATTTACTACCTCGGATATTATAAACGGAGCCGACTTCTATAGATAGATATTAAAGCTCCGCCGAAAAGCGAAAGTAGCACTATACTTAGAAGAGCACCTTACTATGCTAGTCTATTAACGACTAGACGTATTACTACGAGAATTATTCCGCCGACCTACCGGTCTAGAATTATTCGATACCTAGATTAACGACTACGAGCAACTTATCCCGTAGTTAGAAACTAAGCTAACGGTCGGGTCGTAGGGGAAGATAAGCAACGCAGTAAAAGGACGCGTATAAGGCAGGTCACGCGAAACTAAGAACGAGACCACGGTAAACCCTGCCCTATCTATAGCTAAACTAACCGGCTAGAAACCCCGGGAACGAGGACAATTCTAATAGAAAGGAAACACGACGACTACGTCGGGATAGAATAATCTACGCCGGATAGATAGGGGCCTAGCACTAAACTAGTTAACTAGTCCCTAAACCGGACTACGGCCTTAGGATTCGAAACTAAAGGAGGGCTCTCGGGAAAACCCGATCGTTATTAACCTCGCCCGTTAGCTTTAAGCAGCACTAACCGACGACTAAGGCGGGATCTATCTTTCCTAGGAAATGCAATACTAGATCCTATTTACCTAGGACGAAGGGCTAGAAGATAGTAATACTACCGCCGACGTAGGAGAAGAAACCGAAGAAATAGAAGACGAGATTCTATTCGTTCCCGATATAATAGAACTAGAACCTATAGGACCGAGCCGTTCGCCTAGAACACTAAGGAACTAGCTAACTATAAGAGCGGCGCTATAAACCGAAACATTAGATCTATCGAAGCCGTCCCGGTTTACGTACGCTTAGATATCCGTCTTCGGAACTAAAGGCCCGGACTAGCTATTAAACGTATACGTAGACTCCGGTATAGCCCGCTCTATAATTAGGGAAGACTAGCTTAACTACTTTAACGACGTAACCCTCGACTAAACCTAGTAGGTCCTACTATCTAGTATAGGGAAAAGCCAAACTAAGGGTTAGGCGACCTTAACAATAAACATCCTAGGGAAATAGGGAACGGGATTTAAGGTTAGATAATTTACTATCGGCGCCTAGGTAGTCTAGACCCTATCCGTAGGATTATTGCTCGGATAAGATTTCTCGGTACTAAACGAAGTCGATATCTTAAATTCTAAGGGAATAATATCTATTGGCTTATGCGGCAACCTAATAGTCGTAGCTCGCTCGACCTAATAGGGCCACGCGATCCGTCGTCGGGTCACGTGCTAAGCCAACGTCGACGTCCCCGTATATAGTATAGAACGCCTGCCGGCGTAGATTAAGGACGTACTAGGGGATCGTAACTTAGTATTCTTTCCGAGAGACCTATCCTTAGCCTATAACCTAATCCGAGGTATAACCCTAGTTACGGCGGTTAATACTACCGCTCGCCGCGTTAGATTTAAGAAAGGATAGTACTTAGGAATACTAATAGACCTTAGCGACGAAATATAGTTCTTACGGATCGACCTACCCGAGGAAACCCTAGCTAGGGTAACTCCGACTAAAGAGCCGGCCGTATAGAAAACCACGGAACGTAGTAACCTATACTAGGTTACTAACCTATCGGTAGAAACCCCGGAGGAAGGGAGCCCTAAGTCCGCTAGAGGGGAACTCCCTCTATAGACGCATAGATAGACTCCGAACTATAAGATCGGGATTTTACGAGACTATAGCCTCCCGGAAATAACTACTCTAGAGGACGTTAAAATCTATAATTAGGACCCTACGTTTATAGAAAAGATCTAATATACTATCGCCTCCTTCCCGACCCTATAGAAGGACTAGGGTACTATTAAGGTCCACCTAGACCACTATATGCGCATTCCGCTAATAGAAAATTAGCACCTACGTAAACTAGCGTCTAGGGCTTACCCGCTTAGCTAGAAGGATAAGGCCTTAATCGACCAGACCTACGAGGACCTATACCGGAAGGGGCGTATAGAATAGGCTATAGAGGCAACCCCGTTCGCTTGCCCTATGTTCGTGGTCTAGAGAACTATATACGGCAACGAAAAGGGCCGAATAGTAGTAGACCTACGCGCTCTTAATAGCGTAGCTATCCTAGACGCCTACCTAATGCCGCTCTAGGGAGATATAATCTAGAAGCTACGGGGGAAACGCTTTATTTCCGCTATAGACGCTCGGTCTTTCTTCTATTAGTTCCTTATCTATAAGGAGCATCGGGAAAGGTTCACGGTAATTAGCTATAGAGGCTTAGAACGACCAACGGTGGCGCTAATAGGATATAAGAACTTACCCGCATACGTCTAAAGATTTATAGACTAAATCCTCCGGGAACACGCAGAATATTCCTCTAGGTATATCGATAATATCGTAATATACTTAGATATAGAAGACGACTATATTCGTTACCTCTAGGCTATCTTCTAACTCTTCGTAGACTATAACCTAGCCCTAGCCGGATCGAAATTATTCCTAGGCTACCTATCTATCGAACTATTAGGATTTCGAGTCGATAGCATCGGCCTAATAAACACCGAAGAACGAGTATAGGCATTATAGGACGTAGAGTTTCTAAACACCCTATAAGCACTAGAAAAATAGCTCGGCTTAGTTAACTAGCTGCGGCACCTAGTGGCCTACTTCTCCTAGAGGGTAGAGGCGCTCTAGGTTCGGAAAACGGCGATGCTTAAGGAAGCACGGGATAGTTAAGCGCTGCCTAAAGGACCGGCAAGGAATAGATATACCTCTAAGACAACGTACTAACCCTCCTTAGCGGAGGAGCAGGCCTTCCGAGATATTACGAACGCTCTTACGGAACTAACGCGGCTATACTATTTCGACCTACGACGGCTATTATTCCTATAAATCGACGCCAGCCGCGAGCTAGGCTTTACGGTAGTGGCCTTCTACCTCGTACCGGGGGTAGACTAGAACCTAGGAAGGACCCCGCCCCGGACGAGTATCTAGCTAATCCTTTACCTTAGTAAACGCCTAACCGGCGGAGAACCTAGATATTAGCCTACGGAACTTAAAGTTACCTGTCTTTCCTAGGCTTATCGGAAGCTCCGGTCGTATATTATCTCTACCTTACTACTAAAGGTCTTCGTGCTAACTAACTACGCCGCTACGAGCGCAATCCTAAAGTAAATATTGTTATTTACTATTAGTATAAAGACGAATAATCGGCTCGTGCTCGCGTTATAGTACCTTAGCTAGTTTCCCTTAGAGGTCTACTATATTCCCGGAACCGTAAATATCCTTGCCGATACACTATCTCGACTACTATCCGTAATACCTAGGAAACACGAACCCGGGGAATTAGACCGCGTCTAGGAAGATAAAGCGCTAGTCGAATACGCACACGCGGTCACGGAATCCTTTATCTAACCTAACCTACGCCGGAAGATCTAGGAAGCATACGCGGAAGAACCTAGGTAGGCCGGTATACTAGAGCAGCTTAGAAGCAATAAGTCCCGGGTCGGTCTCCTATTCGTTAAGCGGAACGGGTTGCTCTACCTAGTTAAGTCCGAAGGTCGTTACCGGCTCTATGTCCCTACTACCTACGCCGAGGAAATTATCGCCGACGACTACGCGCGTAAATTCTACCCTAGACGGCGAAGGATATAGGAGGAATTATCCTCTACGTTCGCTATTACTAGCCTTAAGAAACTTATCGATAGCTTTATCGATAAGTGCGACGCCTACTATAGGAACTAAACCGACCGGTTAAAGGCCCCTAGCGAGTTAGTTCCGATTACGTCCCCGGCCTTACCTTTCTATACGATCGCTATAGATTTCGTTATAGGACTCCCGGACGTCCCCGCGGACCGAACTCCGTGGATACTACCTATCGGGGTCTACTATAACACACTACTAACGGTAACCGATAAGTTCTCGAAAATAGGGCTCCTTATCCTAGGCCACGACTAGTTTACCGTAGAAGACTAGGCCGAGGCACTATTTACCGAGTTAATACGCTATAACTAAGGGATTCCCGCTTAGATTATCTCCGACCGGGACCCTAAGTTCCTTTTAGCGTTCTAGAAAGGACTATAGATAGCGTATAGATCTAAGTTACTAGTATCTACGGCTTAGTATCCCTAGACCGACGGCTTATCGGAACGACATAACTAGGTAGTTAAAACCGCGCTCTAGTTCTTTACGACCGACTTCCTATCCCGTCGATAGGTCGACGCGTTACTACTACTCTAATTTACCCTTAATAACTCTTACTCCTCGGTAATCGGCACCTCTCTAAGCGAGCTACTAACCGGGATACGGATAGACGATAGTAGGCGACACCTTAGAGAAGGCCCCCTACGGATAGATAGGGAGATACTCTAAGACTAGGCTAGGATCTCGATCGCTCTAGCCTAGGTAAGAATAAAAAAGCGGTATAACGCGAAGCACCGAGCACTAGAGTTTAAGCCCGGAGACTAGGTATGGCTCCGGCTAGGGAAAGGATACTGCGTAGCCGACGGACGGGTGGCAAAGTTAAAGGAACGCCGCACGGGACTATTTAAAGTCCTCGAGCGGATCGGCTATCTAGCCTACCGCCTCGACCTAGCCGGATCCCTAAATATCTACGACGTCGTTTCCGTCGCGTAGCTACGACCGGCCGAACAACCAGATGCCCGACCCGGCCTAGAACCTAATACTAACTACTAGGAAGTCGAAAGAATCCTTAACGCTAGAACTCGTAGATATAGCTAAGGGACCGCTCGCACGGAATACCTCGTTAGCTAGAAAGGCTAGCTAAGCAGCTATAATTCCTAGGTAGCCGCTAAGGATATCGTCGCCGAAGACCTTATCGAAGAATTTACCGCGTAGTAAGGAGCATTATAAGGTCGTATTACCCGCACCCGGAAGCTCTACGCGCGCGCCGTATAATAGTACGAGCCGCCGTAGCTAGGGGAGAAATAACGGTGCGTAGTACGCGCCGTTACCGTTCGTTCGCCCGGAAGTCCGGGGACGGGTTAACTAGCTAATAAGTATTAATAGGCCGCCCGCGGCGAACGGTAACCTAATTCTATATTTTAGCACCCGCGTTTATTTTTATTTTAGAAACCCGATTTCCCCGTCCTTTTACGCTCCCTTTTCTATACCGAATAGCTCCCCTCTTATACCTACCTTCGAGGTTCCCGCTATCTAAGGCCATAAGTATTATAGCAAGGACCTAGCATTTCGCTAACATTTCTCCGACTAAATCTGCCGCCGACCGCCGCGCCTAAGCCTCGAGGGATTCCGCCGAGCAGTCTAATTATACGGGAACGAGGCAGAGCTCCTCCGCAACCTTAAGTCTAATACGGCCGCCTTTACCGAGTAGAAACGGGACAATTATAGCACGTATACTAACTACCGCGACCTCCTTACCGGAGAAGGGTACGATCTCGACGCGGGCTTAGTAGAAAACGGCATATACTATGCCCCTCTATCTCTTCCCCCGGCTAAAGCCCGTAATCTACGCGAACGTAACTAGCTATACTTCTCTACGCCTCGTAGCACCGCCGCCCGTCGTATTACCACCACGACTCCCGCAACTACCCGAACTAGTAGAAACGCGACGTTAACTATCCGACCACGGTAGGTCGGCGCTTCCCGTCGCCCCGTTCCTAGCACTCCGTTACGCGTTCGCTTCGACGACCGTGCCCTATCGCTATTAAGCTCTAGTAATTCGTCTAGCGACTCGCTGCCCTTAGTTTTGCATTATAGGAAAACCCTGGCACCCCTAAAACGCCCGCGGGTAGTTTGCCCTGCTGTCAATAAGGACGAGCTTTTTCCCCTGCGCGCGCGACCTAGACGGAGCTATCTTCCCCGATAAAACTAAGAGGATAACTAGCGCCCTCGGAACCGCGTAGATCGCCACTATCTTAGCCGACGTCGTTAATAAGCTCCTATCCGGATAGGTAGCCTCTACGGACGCCGAGATACTCGAGATCGTCGCTACCGTTACTAGCACGAAGTGCCTCCCCGCTTATCTAAAGATATTTAAGACCGCCGCCGCGGAGGAGCGCGAGGCCTCCGGTATACTAGGAACTCGTAAGTTTAGAGAGACCCTTAAGCGCACCCCGGCCAGGACCGGAGGATCTAGTATAGTAGACCTTATATTCGACGAGCTATTAGGGAACCCGTTCGCTAGACGCTTATTCGCCGCCGCCGCGGCCCCGCCCTCTACTCCCTCTAAGCGGGCCAACCTATTCGCCGAGGACCAGGCCCCGATACCGGTCTAATAGAAGCTCAACCCCTTCTAGGTTCTAAGCCGCGGGAAGCCCGGACTATTCCCCATCGCACCTTTCGTAGTATACTACGACAACCTAAGCGATATAGACGGCTATACGGGTATCGTCTACTCTAGGTCGGAAGCGCTAGTCTACGGAGCCCCGGATACGGCCGTGATCTAGGCAAATCTATTCGCCGCTATCCGCAAGGAGGCCGACGCCGACCTCTCGCTCGGCTAGTACGCCGCCCTCGCTAGAGTGCCCGCCGGCTTTATCTATCGGTTCGCTTTCGCCGCCTACCTCCTAGACGACTCGCCCGAGCTCGCTACGGTATACTAAAGAGCCGCCCGCGTCGGCCCCCTACGTATGCTAGCCGCGGCCCGCCCCTATACGGCCAACGTAATAGCCTATTTTAACTTATTAGACTAGAAGTTCACCGACGCGTACTTAGGCGGATTCTAGAACCTAGGCCCGACTATATAGGCACTAGTAGTAGCAATCCGTAACTAAATTCTAGCCTCTCGCGACGGACTAGCTATAATGCTCCTGGTAGAACCGGCCCCGAATAACGCTTACGGCGTGCCTATCTATAGAGCCTCCGATATATAGGATGCCCCGGCCGACGTGCCGGCAGGCCCCGAGGAACTAACGGAGGAGGAAGCTAAGGAGGAGATCCCCTACCCTACCCCTACCCCCGCGGCGTAAGACGGTCGGTCACCGGGTTAGCCTCGTAGTATCCCCGGCACTATTCGTTTTATTACCGGCTTAGCTATAGAGCGCCCCTAGTTATAATTAGTTTTCCCCGGTTTAGCTACCTAGCGCCCCCGGTCTTAGTAGTATTTTACTCCCGGCTTAGCCGCCTTACGCCCCCGGTGTTAGTCGCACTAGGTTGCGTTCTAGACAAGAGACGAGTTGCTCCTTATATTAACCTTAGAAATCTATATAACTTTACTACGATCCCCCGTCGGCGCGACTCCCGCCTAAATACCGCGGGAAACCGACGGGGACGTCGGTTAATTCTTTCGCCCCGGGCATTTATTACGGGACACCTTATAGTCGACAATCTAGGTACCCGGAACGATATCTACTTCCCCTAAGGAAGATACCCCTAACTCCCTAAGGCTCCCCGCGGAAGAAGGAACCCGGAAGCTACCGGGCAAACTCCGGGAAATCACCCGGAATTCCCGGAAACGATAACTAAGCGGATTACACGGATATTTCACGGAGATTTCCCCTAAGGACATATTATATAGGGAATGCACTATAATTTCCCGAGTAATAATAAGTTCCTTAGGGACTATACCGATATTTCCCTAAGAAGTTACTACGAGAATATAGCGGGGAAATTATAGAGAAATACCCGTGCCTACCCGGGGAAAATACCGGGAAATGCCGCTAAGATACCGCACTACTATCGCACGATTATAAGGTTAAGATATTACTCGGTTAAAGCCCCGAGTAAGGTCTTACGCTCGCTATAGTATATATAGAGGATAGAGAACCCGCTAGATTTTAGGCGGGTAGAGAAGAATATAGATAGTTATTACTACTCTTACTTTAACTCGTAAGACCGGTAGCTAGTCCGTATTTAACGCGCGTAACAACGTACGGTAGCTAGTCCGTATAATACGTTTAAAACCTACGTACGGTAGCTAGTCCGTTTAATTACCCGTTAGACCCGCACCGGATCCAGGCAGACGGCAAGGTTAACGTACTAGCCCCGTACTAAGGGACTAGTGCATAATACTACTCCTACGATCTTTTAAGCTAGTATCTACTTAAGTACTTTCCTTACTATAAGTAAGAGGGAAATTAGTCTTTATCCCCTTACTATATAGTAGGCTTCTAGCCTCTTACCTAGCTTTTAAATTACTATTATATTCGTACTATAAAACTAACCTAGGAAATATAAAAGTTAAGTATAAGCGTTAAAGATTATAGCTAGTCGCTAAACTAAGGCTAGTCTATACTTCTTAATAAACTTTAAGGGAACGCTATTTAAACCTATTACTTTTTAGCTTACTATCTTACTTAGCGCCGCTATAATATTAGCTAGCTAGATCTATTAGTCGACTATAAGGGTCGCCTTAGCTATAAGCTAAGGTAGCCCTTAGGTTATACTAGCCTTTAATAGGAAGAACTTAGCGGCTAATATTTAAACCTTCCTTTTAAAGGTTTCCGTTAGTTAGTCCTTACCCTCTTTAACTAGTAGTAGGATATAAGTTAGTTTTAGTAATAGCCTACTATAGAGTCTAGCTTACCTCTTTACGTTCTAGAGCTTAGTATTATTAATACTAAATTCTTCTAAGAACTTATATTAGTAGGCCCTCCTTACTTTATAAACGGTTTATTTTTAAGCTTTAGACGCTTTATATAGGTCTTTTTAGTTCGCTTTACTCCTTTCCCGCTTATACTTCCTCCTTACCCTCTTAGCCTTTCTTATTACCTTTCCTACCTCTAAGGTAAACTATATATTACCCTTAAGTAATACTTACCCTTAGTATAGAACTATAGCTATTACGATCTATACTAAAGTAGTAAAGATATAGTCTAGGTCTTAGTTAATATCCTTAAGCGTTTAAAGTATTAGCTAGTATAGTCTTAGCTTTAACTAGCTTTACTTTTACTTCTTTTTACCTTAAGGCCGGTTTAAGCGCCTAAGCTTAGGTATCGACCTATAGTATAATAGTCTAAGGGATATAGTCTAACCTAGTTAAGTCTAAGTTAGGCTTTATATACTATATCTTAGTTTCCGGTATTACTTAAGCTAGGTTAATAGTACTATCCCTTTAGCTATAGAAAAATCTTATATACTCCCTTCTTAAAGTAGTAAGTTTAAGTTATA
Source organism: Hirsutella rhossiliensis (assembly GCF_020360975.1). Lineage (NCBI taxonomy): Eukaryota > Fungi > Ascomycota > Sordariomycetes > Hypocreales > Ophiocordycipitaceae > Hirsutella > Hirsutella rhossiliensis. Next base: position 1,881,163 of record NW_025408678.1, on the reverse strand, counting down.
GTCTTATCGCCTCTTATATAAGTTATATTATACTATCTAAGGTTCTATTATATTTATCTTAGAGTAAGTAATAGATATTAAAGTCCCTTACTATTACTATAAGGTACTTTAGTTCGATTATACTTAGGTCCTATAACGCTCTAGCCCTTATAGCCCTTAGTAGTAAGTAAATCGTTTATAGTTTAATACTATCCTTAAAAATTACCTTACTTTAGTCTAGTCTAAACTAAGGTAACTAAGTCCCTAGCCTAAGCCTTTTATATATATATACCGCGTACCTCCCCTCCCTATAAACTAAGCTATAGGGCGCCGCTCTAAAAAGTAAAGCCCTACCTCTTAGTATAGCTTTTACTTTTTATAATACTATTAAGTTAAAGCTAGCTTAGTAGTAAAGCGCTAACTAAGCTAGCTTATATCTCTTTTATATATTCTAAAATAGTACTATTAGTTATATATAAGTAGGGTTAAGATAAAAGGGGTCGTCTATATAAGGAGGGAGGCGCTTTATCTCTTAGCGCTTCTCTATTTACTATACCTATAAATATTATTTATACTTAGTTTAGCCTCCCTAGCCTTACTAGCTAGCGGGTATTTTAAGCTTAACCTTTTATCTTAGCGCGGTCTACTTAGTCCTTACTTTTAAACCGCGGTTAATTTAAAAATACCTTAGGTTTTAATAGTAGGTAGTACCTATTACTTAGTATAAGTCTAGGTATTCGCGAACTATTAAGGTTATTATAGGTAGTTTTCCCTTACTTTTTCCTTAGCTTTATTTACTATAAGGTATATTTAAGTCTATAATAAGTAGTCCCTTTAATATAAGATATAGTTATAAGGGATTTCGCCTTTCTTAGCCTTATATTTATCCTTACCTTTATTATATACTATACTTTTATATTAGCTATAGAGTTATATCGATATATACCGCTTAGTAATATAGCTATACCTATAATAGTTATAGTACCTTTATAGTTAGACTAACTTATTATAGGGTTTATATTAAAAGATTTATACTTTAAAGACTAAGCTTAGGTCGTAAAGCCTATTAGCCTCCTTTAAGCTACTAACCTTAATAAGTATAGTTATCGCCGTTAATATCTTAGATTAAGGGTATAGCGTCTAAGCCTAGAGGACCTTAACTTTATTTACCTTTATAATCTTATAAAGTAATCGCTCCTTATTTACTATCGCTACCCTTAAAGGGATATTCTTAGCGACTACTATATATATATAGTAGGTAATTATAGCCTTTAGTTTAAATATAGCCTTAACCTAGCCTTAGTCCTTTTAATAGGCTCTTACTAAGGTATTAAATATAACCACGATATCTCTACTTTAAAGGTGCCTTACCGCTATAGCGCTTATAGCTTTTAGGGCTATATTTACCGCTTTTACTATATCCTTTAGTTTACGGCTTAGGATTTCGGGCGGTGCCTTAATAGGGACTATAATAATCTCGCGTTTATAGTATAGTAGGACCTATTTTACCGCGGCTTTATATTAGGTCGGTCCCTTAGTCTCGGCTATAACTATAGCCTAGGTTTACTTTAGGCCCCCTAGGCCTAAAGCGATGCCTAGGTAGAGTTCTTCTTTAACTACCTTCTTAATTGCTTCTTAGATTATTATCTTAAAGCTCTCGTCCGCGCGGAGTACTACTAACAACGCGCTACTAGCGCGGCTCTTTGCCTTAAAGAGCCGTTCGACTACTACCTATACCCTACCAAACTATACGCTTAGGATAAAGCCTATAAGTTTATCGTATATTACTTTTTTTATATAGTCGCTTAGCGCCTAAGCTAATATTATATTACTACTTTAGGTTTATTAACTTACCCTATTAAGGTATATAAATTTAAGTAACGTCTCTTTACGCTACGCGCTTTAGTTAAGCCCGGTATATTAAGGGCCGCTACTACGTTTACCTACCCTTTAGCCTTAGTATAGTATTATTACTAAGGGTAATTAATACCGCTAAATTAATTCTTAGTATTAGTTAGTATTTTAGTTATAATATATACCCGCTATAAGTATATATTAGTTTTATAAGAAGTTTTTTTTAAACTATTTCTATAGGGCTAGCGTAATTAAGTTCTATAACTATATAAGCTTTATACTATCTTCTTATACTATAGTTCCCGCCGCTTATAAGAGTATCTTTTTATAGTTAAAGAGGAATTTACTAAAGGTCTACTTATCCCTTTACCTAAGGGTCTATAGCCTATCTTATACCTTCTCCTACTCCTATACGTTACTAAACGTATATATAATATATTAAAAGAAGTCCTATAGGTCGCGTTTACTTTTAAGGCCGCCCTTATCTTAGAATTTAAAGATCTACTATATCTAGGGCTCTAGTAGTATATAAAGGAGTAAATACTACGCTATATTATAATAGCTATTTAAGCCTTATTTCTTATTTATTATAAACTTTATTTATAACTAGCTAAGGAAGAAGTAAAAGGACTTAAGCTTACTATCTTAAGTTAGCTAAGGAAGTAGCTTTTATATTAATAGTACCGCTACTATAACTAGTATTATAGAGGTTATAGGGGTTAACGCTAGTCTTATAAATAGCTCCCTTAGTATAGCGAGAACCTTATTTTTCTTACTAGCTATTATACTTTTAATCGCTTCTAAGATAGCTATAATACTTTCTATCCGCTTAAGGGGTAGCGGGGTACTCCTTTAAAGAGGCGGTACCCTTTTTAAGGAGATATCTATTAAATCTATTAGTTAATAGCTTATACTATTATAAAGTAAGTAGAGGTATATATATAGGTACTATTTATAAAATAATATTAATAAGCTATATAGAGCTCTTTTATATATAGCTAGCCTATATATATATATATAGGATCTAGCCCTCTATATATAACTATATATCTTAGGCTATAGCTTAAGCCTATAACCTATAATAGTTAAAGACTCTTATAATAGCAGGGAAATTATAAGGAAATACTTATACCTACCTAGGGAAAATACTAGGAAATACCCTTAAATATACTATATTAATATTATATAATTATAATATTAAGATAATACTTAGTTAAAGCCTTAAGTAAGGTCTTATACTTACTATAGTATATATAAAAGATAGAAAACCTACTAGATCTTAGGTAAGTAAAGAAAAATTTAAATAGTTATTACTACTTTTACTTTAAAACTTATAAGACTAGTAGCTAGTCCGTATTTAATACGCGTAATAATATATAGTAGTTAGTCTATATAATATATTTAAGTATATATAGTAGCTAGTCTATTTAGTTACTTATTAGACCTAGACTAGATCTAAGTAAATAGTAAGGTTAAGTACCGGCCTTATATTAAGGGACTAGTATATAATACTTTTACTAACGAAACTTTAAAGAATACTATAAGGATAAGACTTTAATTTAATAAAAGTTATTTACTTTTTAGATATTAGCTTTTAATACTTAGTTAAGAAGTATAAGAGCTAATAAATAAAGTATAGTATTAATATAAGGAACGGTGTTCCTACTATAAATAAAGCAGCTATAATATACTCTCCCGATTATATAAGCTAATAAGTAGTATATTAATTATAGACAAAATCTCATCCTATAGAGCAAGAATCGCTCGTTATTTTATATGTTATTATGCATTAAACGGGTTGCTGGTTATCGTATAATCGGGAATCGAAGGAACAGAGCTAGCTTAGAATACTAGCTAAGACCTCTTAAGAATACCGGCACGACCAACCTCCTTTAAACACAAATATCAATAGAACCAAGACACTTCTAGATTCACTCGAGGTATCACGGAATTCCCTAGTCTCAGGGCTATACGGCAGCCTAAATCTGGTCCCGAAAGGTTCTTCCGTTCAGCTACAATTGTCTATATAAGACAGCATGTCCGCTAGTAGATAGGTAAAAAATTATTAACTTTAACACCTCTTCCACACACTAATACACTACCAATAAATTCCGTTGAAAATCCTACCTTATACTCCTTCTTCCCCTCTATCACGTAGTCTTACGTGATTCCTTGATTTCCTAAAATTCCGCTTTTGCTTATATACCTTAAGAATTAAATAATAAGTTATCGACCTTATAAAAGATAAAGGTTTTACTAAGAACCTAGTATAAGCTAGAGCTAGTATAAGTACTAAGGAATTACTTATAGGTTTTCTTTTTACTCTTAGCCTTTTATAAACCTAAGCGTTACCTCTATAGCTAAAAGATCTCTTCCTCTATCTAGGTTTTTAAGGAGGAGTACCTAGACGTCCTTATAGTAAATTATCTTAAAATTATTCTCTTTTAAGTTAAATTTATCTATATAGTCTACCTAAGTTACTTTATCTTTATAGCTAAAGTAATAGTCGTTAATAGCGTTTATATTAAGTTACTTATATATAAGTACTTTAAGATATATAGCTATATATACTTAAAGTAAAATTAAGAAGGCTAACTATATATATTAGCGCTTATTAAGAAAGACTAAAGTATTATAAACCTAATAATAATACTATATAAGATATATATTATTAACGTTTATAATAAGCTTCTTATTTAGTAGTATATTAAGCTTATAATAAATAGTTAAATACCTATTAATATACTATTAAGTAGTAAGCTAATTATATAAGATATAAACTTCTATAATTAAGATAAAACTTATATTATTAATCTCTTTATTCGCTTACTTACTAAAATTAACTTTAATAGACTTTTAGTATACTTAGAAAAGAATTCTTTTATAAGTATATATAGTACTTCTCTTATAAATCCTTCTATATAAGTTAAGTATCTACTTTAAAAATATTATAATATTTTCCTTTATCGATTCTATAAAATAATTAAGCGGATCGACTAATAAGTATATATAATATCTAGTCTTATTAGCTTATTACTTAAATATAATAAAAAGGTCGCTTACCTTATTTATTTCTATTTTACTTTATATATATTAACCTTCGTTATCTTAGCATACCGCTTTTTAATAGCCCTATATTTCTAAAGTCGCTCGCGCTTTAACTAATAATAGGCTAGTAAGTACTAAGCTTATAGTAAGCTTTTTAATACTACTATACTTTACTCTTATATATCTTAAAGCTTCTAGAAAATAGAGTAAAGGTTTATAGCCGAATAGTATATTGCCTATTAATTAATATATTCTAACGTTAAAATTAATATACTATAATTTAATTAGGGGGTCGGTGCGGGCCGGGGATAGTAAGGCACCTCGGAGCTATAGCTAAGGGGTAGAGACGAATAGCGCACGCCCCGCTACCGGCGCTTCGTAAAATATCCTCCGAAAAGGGCAGCCTATCCTCTAGAAGTAGAAGCACTTCCTTTAAAAACGGAAGCACATTTACGGTAAACCTATACTTTTTTCGTAAAGGGGGCACCCGCTCATATCTCCACCTCGCAGAACCACCACCTAAATATATATCCTAGGGGGCCTAAATCATACGCATAGGAGAGGGAATTTTTGAAGAATGGTCGCCAAGGAGCTTAGGGGTCTTGTTGGCCCGTTCATGCCGCCTTTGCGAGTGTAACGTGTGGCTTGCAGACGGTTGAGATATTCTCGCCCTTTCCGCCGGCACGTTTCCTCCGGCTCGGACCACTTGCTTCCCCGTCCCTCGCTTCCGTAAAGGAGCTGAGGAGCAAGCAGGTTTCTTGCAGGGCTTATGACGAATAAAGACGCCGATACCAGCGGTACATCAGCTCTCTAGAAAATGCACTACGGGGAAGCCTCCGCAGATCCGGCTTACACGTATCTACACCCCTTGATCGCGGCCTCTGCAAATATGATACGCTTAGCAACGCGTGTATCCTTGGTAACTACGTACTGTGGAGCCCGAGACCCGCCTGCTCCTTACGGCAGTCCAAGGGCTTTCTGCAGCAAGAAAGGGGGGTGAGGCGTGTCTCTACACTAGTAATGGGGGGGGGAGGGGGAGGTTAGTAGTTACCCTGGCCGACTGTGCTAAACTACTTTGACGGCTGACCAAGCCGGGCAAGGAAGGACCGTCCAGGATCGGACACCTCGTAAAGAAGATGAGCAAGGCACTCTACACATCTCTTCGGGCTATCCTGCCAGTGTGGAGAACTACACCAACGAATGTTCTGCACCGGGAGGCAGGGATACCGCCGGTCCCTCTGCTGCTCGAGGCGCGCCGGACTGCATTTGCTGCGCGTCTCAAATCCCTGGACGAAGCTCATCCGCTCGTGAAGCGCACGTCGAGGCCAAAAGCCCCTATACTGAATGAAATGATCAAGCTGAAGTACCAAAAGCAGCCAAACCCTTCCGGACTAGCTGCGGCGCTCCGACGAATTGCTACCAAGCTGCCCAAGGCCTGCCTTGCTGCAGCGCGGATTTGTCGAAGAGCAGACTGCGCCTCTGCAGAGTGCATCGAAAATGAGACGGCGAAGAAATTTCGCGATTGGCTCCAGGCACTATCGCCCCGAACTCTGGTCGTCTATTCCGACGGGTCCCGTTCTACCGAAGGCCACGCCGGATATGGCTATGTTGTTCATCGGGACGGATCCACCGTCTTGCGCGACAAGGGCCGTCTCGGGCCCGCCGAGATTTTCGACGCTGAGGCGAAAGGTGCGTTGAGGGTTGAAGGCTGCGGTGAGCCTTCCAGAAACTGACCGCATCTTTGTCTGCCTCGACAACCTCGCGACCGCAACATGCTTACGGGGCACGCCGAGCGACTCCTCGCAAGAGGTCTTCCTTGAGTTTCAATCTTGGCGCGAAAATACGGAGCTGTGGAGGTCCATTGATCCCCGGCCATGCTGACATCCCAGGCAACGAGGAGGCTGATGCTCTGGCAAAGGCGGGAGCATCACCGCCAGAACCCGCTGATAACGTCCCGACGCTAGCGCACCTGCGAAAGATTGCCCGACAGCAGCCGGAAGAGGCTTTCAAGGCCTGGTGGGAAGCCTCTGCGCCGGAGCGATACAGAGACCTGAGGCTTAAAGCCACAACCAGCTGCCCGTCAGAATTGGCGCTCTCGGCCCCTGCTTCGTAACTTGCTTGCAGCAAGAACCCACCATGGGGATTTTGCTGACTACCACGAAAGGTTTGGTCACGACAATGCGCGACTGACGTGCTCGTGCGGAAGACGAAAGAGCCAGCACACATCTTTTACTGCAGAAAGGTTGCGCCACGGCATCGTATGCGGCTTGCACCTTGGCCGGCTGCAGCCATCAACCGCGCAATCGGCAAGGACTTTGACAAATTCGTCAGGCTGGCGAAAGCGAGCTCCTTCTTCGGAGGGATCTGCCCACGCCACTAGACGGTCATCATTCTCCTCTCTCACCCTACCTTTCCTCTCAATCCTTTCTGTTACCTGCTCCGATCTCGGGCGGCGTCAAGGTCTCGCGACCATGCGATCGCCGAGGTCATCAAGGGCTGCAAGGCCCCAGAAGCAAATTGGCTGATCTGACCACGGGACAGCTTTCTTCATGCCTGGACGTCCCGCTGACGGGCAACAGGTTTGTCATGAGCGCCGTTGAGCCGATGAAATGCTGGATAGTGGGTGAAGTGTACGATATGTAGCATGTAGACACCTGCTAGCTCAGCACGTCCTGTGCTCCCCTGCGGAGACCTGAGCGACCAAAAGTTGCTGGACGGAAAATACACTAAACTAAACTAAACTAAATTGACGGCTGACCAGCTTCGGCGCCACCTGACGGACAAGGAAGTCAGGCTGGGGCAACAAGGGAAAAAGGAGAGGAGCCTCGGAGTCACCGGGCCGTCGTCAAGTACAGCATTGCTCCTGCGGAATCCTTGTTCTCTACGCTCCCCGGCCCAAGATGGTGATGCCCACCGACGTGCTTGGTGTGTAAAGGCGTCGTCAGGCAGTAGAGGTGGTAGCCGTCGAGGTACTGGGCACCATACGGCAGGGTCTCGGTTTCACCACGGGCTCTGGAGGCCGGGTAGCGTTTCCACGGCCAATACGAGCGCGAAGGATGGTGATAGCACCGGTCGACACGCCTTTGATAAATTTCTTCCACATGGTGCTTTTCAAACTAGGTTTTATGGATCGAAAGCAGGACATCCTTTTTGCTGTTCTATTTTAATGTCGTCGCAACACCGCAGACTTTTGCTCTGATTGTCTGCGATATTTCAACCCGACGGCCACCACGAAGCTGCCAGGCTTGGCGTTGCCCATTTGAGCCGCCCGGACGAATTGGAGCGGGCCCCTCGAACAGGTCCGAGCGTAGAATTTCATGCGAGGAGCCTTTTAAGCCCATGGAGTACTCGTAGGTGTGGTATAGTGGTACTTGGTCGATACCGGTGCACCCTGTGCAACACTCGTTGGCACATGACGATACTGTGAGGTATTTGCCCGGCATTGCTTGGCCCTCGGACGTTGCTCCGAGCTGGCCCATGTACCTGGGCTGATTGGACGAAAGATTTCAATGGTATTAACCAGTGCGCCCGAAAAAAATTAACACGGGCGTGAATTTGCCTCTCTTAGGTTCTTAATGGCGCCCATGATGCTGCTGCTTGAGCTCTTATACCGGAAACCGTCCACCAACGGCCGGACCGACTCTTCCCTACCACCTCTTCTTAGAACCAAGGCTGATCGAGAAGCTAGTACAAGTCTTTCGGGGCTTTCACCAATACATCAGGCGGTGATGGATTCCCATCAGAAGAGAAAGCTGGTGCCCATCGCGCCGGCTCCAGAAGAAGGCGGCGTCCATGTTCCGGACCGCGACGCCCGGCATGACGCGGCCGCCGGCCCTCCGTCGACCAAGACGAAACGGACCACAACGCTGGTGGCTTGCGACGGGTGCAGGCGGAGAAGGGTAAAGGTGTGAAGAGACTTCATTCTCATCAGCCGCCAGTGAAGTTGAAAATTAAGGCCCAAGTTATCTATCCACCCACTTTCATTAACTGTACACCCAAAAAGTGGATTAACTGTGGCTGACGGCCGAAGAGGGCCGATACCGCCAATTTGTATGCACACATTCTCTACGATAAGTAGAGCCAGGTAGTAACAGTTCTCCTTCAACGATAAGGCACCCAAAATTGAAGCTATTCGTACTGCGCTTTCTATGCTGATGAGACTATTCTTTGGTGTTTACAACAGGCCTCCTTCTTCGAGTGCACTACGTGCCTGATCCGCTTCATCTAACTGTGATTCCAATTGATCCCATACATCCTCAAGGGCGGCATCGTCCGTGAGGCCAGCGACGAAGATGCAGTCTTGGGTCTCCCGCCGTACCGGCTGATCGTCATCATCAGAGACTGGCGTTTGACGCCCGGCTTGTTGATACGCCCGTTGCATCCGTGTGCCTGCCTCGTACGTATCGCCGTTTTCCTCGATGTGCCGCAGCCCTCGTTCCGTTGAAGTCATCGCGGCCGTTACCGTACCCGTCATCGCCGCTGGTGCCGTTGAGGAGGAGGCAGTCGTATAGCCTCAGCCCGCTCATGCCGTTCAGCGATCTCGTGATGTGACGGATCCCGCCGCGTTGATCTTGACCGCCGTGACTCTTCGAGGTTGAGTGAGCCCTGGGGCGGCCCCAGCCCTGATAACTTGTGGCTCGTATGGTGCCCGAGTAGGGCTTGTGCCCTGAGCGCTTGTATCGATCGGAATATACCAAAATGGGTCGAAGTCGTCGAGTGTAAGGGAGGTATTGGTGTTGATAGACTCGAAGATTCGATGGCAGCACGGTAGCCCTCGACTAGTAGCCCAATTACAAGGACATTGACCTGGCGGCGGTTTGGCCCGTTGACTTCGGGGGTCTAGAGGGATCTTGCGATGCTCATCTATTAGTAGCTTTAACGCATATGACGATACTCGCTCGCGGATCGGCATATACGGCGCCTGTAGGGAGAACGTTGATATCTTGTGGAGGTTTCGATTCTCTATCGCTGTGATCTGAGCAGCCTGATGGCCCCAGAAGCGTTCGAATCGTTGGAAAACGGTCGTCAAATCGCCCGTACAGGACCAAAGGAACTTCTTCATATGAGAGTGAAGTCCCTCGACGATCGAGGTCGTTGTACGCCCGAAGTGGCGATATTGATTAACGAAACAAGATACAAACTTCTCCTTCCAAGGCGTTAGCCACGTATTGCAACAGTATTGTATAGCTGCAAGCGGGTGGCGGCCTGGTGTCTCAAATTGGCGTAAACGTTCGTTGAAGCTATTCACATCTTGTGACTTGACGATCTCGTTCCACTCTTGTAGAAACGCTTGGAATGCCGGGGCCCGTACGACTCGATTGCCGATTTTTGATGCCTTAGGGAAAATTGCTTGCATTTCGCAACGACATTCTGGTTAATATGCCACGTGCAGAGAAGGTTAGTACTGTTTTGAAGCTCGCGAAAGCTATCTAACGCCTTAAGCAACGCAGTATCTCGGTCCGTGACAGTGACCCTTGAAATGGGATCGACCTTCTCGCAAAGGACTAGCAGCAACGAGATAGCCCAATAGTAATGGGACTCGGTCTCGCCGTTCAAGAAGATAGAGGCAATAGAGAACGTTTTGTTATCTCGAGTGGCCGCGCAGATATTCAATAACGGCATATTGAATCGGTTCGTCTTGTAGGTACAGTCGAGGACGAGGACATCGTGATGCTGACGCCATCGATGGAAGGTAGCACGAGGCGCGAGAAATAGCCCAGTTAGCCGGCCCTGGGGATCACGACTATCTCGATGAAAGAAGTCGGACTTATCTAGCCGGCCGTAGAGAAACTGAAGAGGCGTACGGCCAGCTAGTTCTTCCTGACGGTGCCTAGCCAAGGCGTTACTCACGTCTTGAGCCGTGATACCGGCTAAACGAGGATCGTCGTGAACCAGGTCACGAAGCTCGCCAGCAATATCGGTCGGCCGGGTATTGTTATTAAACTTCCGGATAATGTCGTCGCGATACTTCTGGATAACAAGCGCCCGGTACTTCGGAAAGACCATCGGGTCATCAACAAGGCGATGATTGTGAACATCGTGAAGATAAGAGATAGTCCAGTAACCGCGTTTTTCCTTCAACGAGAGGCGAAATTCACAGTCTGTTTTCTGGGTTGCTGTATTGAGGCGACGACGAGAGATATGAGCAGCTTTATCCTTCCGATTTTCGTAGGGGCCGGCCTTGATACAACGAACAAGTGCAGACTTGCGTTGGCCAGCGTTATCCCGCTTCGATGTTCGAATGTGTAGGGCGTAGCCTCAGCCTCAGCAACGGTATCGGCGGCTTCCATCGCGGCCTGGAAGGTCGGGAATAGTGTCTTCGTAAGCGACCCATGATTCGGGCTCGTAAGGGCAGAAACGCGGTGCGAATAGCTTCAGTTTTGATGGTATTGCTGATAGTTACGGTTACAGGATGTTGTTACGCAAGCATCACGAACTGGCCAGCTGGCCGGCCGGGAATGGGCGCACCAAAATTAGCGGCATCGGCACTGCGCCTGACCCAGCCACAGTTGATCCACTTTTTGGTGTACAGTTAATAAAAGGAGGTGTATAGATAATTGGGCCCAAAATTAAATACCCCAGGGGGGGCCGAAGCGTGCCAATGCTCCCTCCCATCCGGCTGACGCAACCATTGTCACTCCGATATCATCAAATAGTGTGACGGACAACGGCCTGGGTGTGGGCAATGCGTCCGCAAAGGCGAAGAATGCGTCTACGGGGCGGCCGAGGGCGAGACGGTCCTGCTCTCCCTCAAGAAGAAGCACGGCGCCCTCGAGGGCGAGAACGGCAAGTACAAGGAGCTTCTCACCCTGCTTCGCACCAAGCCCGACGACGAGGCCCACGAGATCCTCCGCCGCATCAGGAGTGCCGACGAGCCGCTGCTGGTGCTCGTGGAGATTAGGCACGCCGAGCTGCTCCTCGCCGAGCCGTCGCCGACCAGCGAGAGGGCCTCCCACGACGACAGGCTGCTGCGACTGGACCAGGAGGCCCACGACAGCAGCGTCATCAAGGTTCCCGCGAAGCCGTGGACCGTCGTGGCCGACGATGGCCTCGTGTCCGAGCTCATCACGGAGTACTTTACCTGGGACCACGCGTATCTGCTGCCGTCTGTCGACCGAGACGTCTTCCTCCAGGAGATGAGGGGCCGCGATCCCTCGACGGCACGGTGGTGTTCTCCTCTTCTCGTCAATGCCATTTGCGCTCATAAATCCGTTAGATACCCCCTTGAACTTGTGGGAAAACACGGTGAAGCACCAGACACATTGGCTGACCCTGGGCACGCCGTCGTCTCCAGCAAGTCGTCGAACGAGCACGGCTCTTTGGCGCCATGACACGACAAGACATGACTGAGCGCTTCCTCTATGAGGCCAAAAGCCTTCTCTACTGTGAACAGGGCCGCGCCTCCATCCCCACAGCCCAGGCTCTCATGCTCATGTTCCTCACGACCACCTGCCTCGGGAGGGACCGAGCCGGCCGCATATACCGCCACCACGCCATCGACATGATTCAGCGGCTGAAGATTGAGGCCAAGTACACTGCGCTACTCGAGGATTCGCATGACGATCCGAGGGAGAGAAGGCTGCTCGCCAAGGCGCTCTGGGGGCTGTTTGTATTTGAGTCGTCAGTTTCCTCTCTTTTCCCTTTCTCTTCTCTCCCAATCGTCGCGCGCGGCAGGCAGGGGGAGTGGCGACTTACACACGGCGTCCTCTATAGCCGCTCCTCCTTCTTCTACTTTGAGCCCTCGCAGATTCCGCCTCCGCGAATCCCCCAGCCTTTCACCGAGGGCGAGTCTTCCCAGCATCGGCCGTGCGGCAACATCGACGTCCTGGGGCGGCCGTTTGAGGAGTCGCCCTGTCTGGTGCCTCACGTCCCGGGCATCAACGCCGCGGCGTGCTCACTGTCGGAGCTGTTTTATGAAATCATGACACACAACGTCAGCGATGACACGGCGTGGGGGGGCGAGACCGATTTGCGGATCCAGAAAAGGCTGTACTCGAGGCTGAAGCGGATGACGGAGGCGTGGCCCAGGAGATTCTATGTCGAGAACAACGTTTCTCCCGGCACGTGCTTTCTCAGGTGCGCAGCAAGCCCTCTCTCTTTTCCCTTTTCTTTTCCCTGGCCCTCTCGGTGGCTGAGTGAGTGAGTGAGTGAGTGAGTGTGTGTGTGTGTGTGTGTGTATGTGTGACTGATAGTTCTAGAATGCACGAAAATGAGGTGGGCTTCGGCATCGTCCAGGTGACGAGACATGAGGCCCTCTTCGAAACCCCAGCCAGCCAACCCGGCACCACCATTGGAGATCTGTGCCTTCACCACTGCTCATCCGTCTCCAAAACCATCGAGGCCTACCTCGCCCGGTGGCCTTTTGACTCGCTACTGTGGCGCCACCTCTACCTATCCATGCAGCCTCTGGTCCTCATGTTCGACAACCCCATCGCCGTCGACATCTTCACCAAGAACTGCATGATGATGCGCTACGGCTGCCGCACGTTCCGCGTGTGTGGCCACCTGATTCAGGCCACACAAGCCTTTGCCTGGGCCATCAACCAGCCCATCCCGGACAGCGCCCTCCCCTACCTCGAGGGCTGGACCAGGGAGGAGGCCAATGGCGAGGATCTGCCTGTCAGCTTCGCGCTGCCGCAGCAGGACGACGTTAAGGACTTGCTGGCAGCGAACTTGGCCGGGACCGACAACGAAGAGGATCAGCTCGGCGCTTTGCTCAAGAGATGGGCACTCGAGTAGGTCACCGCAAGGGGAGGAAGGGGGTTTGCTCAAAAGATAGGCGCTCAAGTATGTTGCGTAAAGGGGGTAAAGGGGGCAAACGGGGGTTCTCTTGACAAGGGCCACGGACTCCATCAGAAACCGGAACAGAGTCGAGTCTTCTCTATTGTTGTAAAATTGTAAAATAGTCCGGACACCCTTCAGAGCGCGACAAGACTGGCCAAATGTGCCCTTTGTCGCAAAGCCATGGAAGGCGAGCCACCTCTTGATGCGTGTATCGTGGCCCAGCCACATAACTTCGGCCGGTGCAAGCAATCCTCTTCCCCAGCCGCTCGGACAGTACGCACCGTTCGAGCACTCTCCACACCCTCGGTGAGGGACAAAGTAAACGAGCCTCGGAACTCCCTGTCCCGGTATATCCATGACTAAAAGAAAATCTAGATCCGCCATATCCCCGAGAAGACAAAAAAAGAAACTCGCACAGAACCGGCGCTGATACAAAGAGAGGGGGGGACGCTTGCCAGTTGAGACTCGGGCCTCAGTGATCGCCGGGCGACAGGTCCGCGTCCTCGTCGCTATCGGTCAGGTCGACGGCAAGCTTTCGCGCCTCGTGCTCGGCCATTTCGCGGTATGTGCTCCAGCTCAGGCCAACAAAGGCCACGATGATCATGGACCCGCCGATGATGGCCGCCCAGCTCAGGGGCTGGCCCGTCAGAAACCAATCAGCGAGGGCGACGATGAAGATGGTGAGCAATGCGGCCACCGACGACAGCACCGGCGATGTGAGCGAGATGAGGACGAGAAAGGAGCCGCTAAAGGTGGCGTTGGCCAGCACGGCAACGAGGACGAGCCAGCCCGTGGATGCGTCGGGCAGCTCAAACTTCTCAATGTTGAGTATGTGCAGGATCGGGAGCGGGATCCAGAGCACGGTGAGGGTGAAGAGGCCGATGCAGGCGCCGAACGTGTTGGCAAAGATAGTGCCCCGGCCGGGAGAGACGCCCTCAGGCGGGCAGGCGTAGCGCTTGTAGAGCACTTCGTAGAGGCCGTAGAGCACCGAGCCGACGCCAATGACCAGGTTGCCGACGAAGCGGCTGCCCGCGCCGGGCTGCTTGTTGCCAGGGCCCGCCTCGGTGTCGCCGCCGCCGCCGCCCGTGTCGCCGTAGGCCACCACCAGGACGCCGATGATGGCAATGAAGACGGCGACGGACTTGTCGAGACGCAGGGGCTCGCGCAGGATGGGGACGGAGAAGAGGTACGCGAAGAAGGCGGAGCAGTTGTAGATGGCCGTCAGGTCCGAGGGCGTGGTGAGGCTGACGGCCACGTACCAGCTCAGGCCGGCAATGGTCAGGGCCGAGGTGATGAAGGCGGTGGTGCGGATCAGGTACAGCATGGGCCGGGCGCGACGCTGGGCCGAGGGCGAGAAGACGTCAAGCGTCTGCAGCTCAATCATGGCGATGGTCGACGACAGCAGCTGCTTGTGGCGCCTCCAGAAGACGGGCCAGGGCTCCTTGAGTTTCTGCATGCGCAGGACCAGGAGCATGGCGGGATAGAGGACGATCCAGGAGCCGTGGGTAAAGTACATCATGCAGTAGGCCTTGTCCCAGCCGAGGTCGTGCTGGATGTGGGCGCTCAGCTCCGTCTGGATGGCAAAGGTGACGAGGCTGATGGCGAGGAAGACGGCCGCGTACGAGTACTTTTTGCGCGCCGACGCCGCCGCCGCCGCCGCGAGCGGGGCCCGGCTGTGCATCGTCGACTGTCTGCTGAAGGTCGGCGGATGCAGCGGGTCGTGCGGGTCGTCGCCAGGCTCCAAGTCGAGGCTTGTTGCGCGCTCGTCATCATCGTCGTCGCCGTCTCGAGACCGTAGGAGGCCGCGCTGGGCGTCGCCGTTGCCCATATCCTCGGCCTTGTAGAGCAGAGGCGTACCGGAGCGACCGTTGCGATGCAGGCCCGGCCGCTCGGCGGCGAGCTCGGCGGCTAAGACTGCTGCGTCGCCGCCTTCTGCCCGGCCCCCTTTTCCCCCGCTGCCGGGATCCATCGTGAATCCGTCAGGATCGGAAGCGTCGCTCAGATGGCTGGCCTCGGGGCCTCGGCCGCCAGCAGGATTTGGTATGGCGCGGACGTCGGGCTGCTCGAGATTGCATGTGGTTGCCGTAGGGCTTCTAGTTCTCTGAGGGGACGATAGAAAGGCTTCCGTCGTTGGTGGTGCTTGTTCTGTGTCGTCTCGGAGGTGCTCAGACGTTGGCCGAGGCATGCAGGTTGCCGGGGACGAGGGCAGCCAAATAGGTCTTGCTGCGTGTGACCGCGGCGCAATTGACGGATGGGCACATGAGCAGACAAAGGCCTGCCCTGTTTCCTTTCACCTGGCTCTCGCTCTTGCAGAGTCCCGCGTGGCTGCGGGTGTAACGGCGAGGAGTTGTGTCTTTTGCGTTGGTCGGAGAGAGTGACAGGGGTCGGAACTTTACCTTGCCCACGACCTGGTATCCGAGCGCAGAGTGCAGGTAACTTACTCACTGTAGTGTTGCGGCGGCGGCACCGCCGACTGGCGGGCTGCAGCCGCTCACTGGACCGCTCACTGGGCCGCTCACTGGACCGCCCCTGAAAGCGCTGAACTCTCCCCAAGCCGCCGCGGCCCTGCGACCTGGAACCCGCCCGCGACCCACTCCAGAGGCTGAGATGCGGCGGCGGGACCGCCTCTGATTCGCCGCGCTGCTGCCCTCGGTCACGGATAAGCAGGGGTGGAGCAGAGGGGGGCGCCCTCGTGACCTTTCATCTCATACAAATCTCGTCCTACATTGGCACTGGACTAGTAAACTCTTGACGTCGCCATTCACGGCTCGTCGTCTGGACGCGGCACGCTTTCCCCACGGCAGTCATTCGGTCGGTCACAGACTCTGGCGCCGAGTCATGCCGCACCCTCACACACGCAGGCCACGACGTCGACGACGACAAAGAGGCACAATGACTGGCGACGCTGCCACAAGAGACAAGCAGTATTGTACTCCGTACACACAGTGTGACCTCGGTCCGGCTCCCCGGCCGTCGACAAACAGCCCCTTCGGCTTCACTTGGCGCCGCTACCTGCAAACAGCGCCTCTCGCGTGTCGTACCCGTACTCCAGCTCTCCGTGCCAGTAGTTGGCGGAGTCGGCTTTGGAGATAGCCCACGCCTCGTCCAGCGCCTGCACCACGTCGTCGGGCAGCGGCCCCTTTTCCAGGTTGGTGAGGTTGTCCTCGAGCTGCTCGACGCTCGACACGCCAATCAGGATGCCGTCGGTGCCGTTCTTGATCTGCAGCTTGGAGTGGTGCACCATCCATCGCAGCGCCGTCTCAATCATGCTCAGCCCGTGCTTGTCCACGGCCGCCTCGATGACCTGCATCGACCGAAACGTGCTCTCGCGAAAGTACCGCTGCCGGTACAGCGCCCCCGTCGACGTCGTGTCCGAGAAGCGCCCGCTCTCCGGCACCATGTCCTTGGACCGCATCTTGCCGGAGAAGAGGCCGCCGGCGATGGGGTTGTAGACGACAATGTCCAGCCCATACCGCCGACAGGCCACGACCAGCTCGGGCTCCATGTTGCGCGTGATGACGTTGTACATGCCTTGGTAGACGGTTGGCCGCACCCAGCCCTTGTTCTTGCACGTCATGACCACCTCGGCAACCTCAAACGCCGCAAAGTTGCTGAGCCCGAGGCGCACAAACTTGCCCGCCTTGTGCAGCTTGTCCAAGGCCTCGAGCGTCTCGTGGAACGGCGTGGCCCGGTCCGGCCGATGCAGATACAGGAGCTGCCGAAAGGGCCATCAAGTCAGCCCTACATGATGCCACGCACGTCTTGTCCACATATCCGACATGCAGTGCGGTGCTTGATGGGGCTCGCTTACATCCACACAGTCGGCGCCCAGCTCCTTCAGGCTCGTCTCGACCGACTCGACTACCTTGTCTGCCGTGTTGTCGCCCGGGTTCGCCGGGTACCGCACTTTGGTCGCCAGCGTAAGCCCTCTCTCCTTCCATCTGGCCTGCCGGGTAAAGGCCTCTTGCTCGCCGGCCACGTAGACGCGCGCCGTGTCGACCTCGTTGTATCCCCTCGCCTGGAAGACGTCGAGGGCCCTGTTGAAGGTGTCGATGTCCGTGATGCGGGCGCCGCTCTCCGCCTTGGGCCCAAAGGTCATGAGACCCAAGATGATGCGGCTGGTGGGAGACTGGGCGATGAGAGGCATCTTGGACTTGTTGATTTGCCTTGACCGTTCGTACTCGTCTAGAGTCGTCGAGATGGGTGGCTTGCTTGTCTTGGTCTTGGCTGCACTCAGACGAGTCGGGAAAGTGTATTCAGTTGGCGGCCAGCAGTCCAGCAAGAAGCTCCATGTATTAACTATAGCAGCCGAGTCGACGAAGCAGCGGGGGAAACTAGCTTTATCTCCGCTTTTGTCGACGAACGGCCGCGGCGTTTTATCTCCGAGCTCCTAAACTCTGCGATGGTTGATGCCGCGACGCTGTTCTCCCATTGACCGCGGTACCCCCCACTCGAGGGGTACTTGGATCAAGTGTGTACTGCATGCCTTGGGTGCAGGTACCCGGCCAGTAGCCCGTACTTTGGAGACGAGCCAGCCAGTCTTCTCGGGATCACGTTTTGGCGCCCTCTGAGGAAAAGTCTCGGTTCCTAGGAGATCGTCACCAACGACGTCAGCAATGGGACAATGCGCCTTGCTTCAGTCACAGATCTCGTCGGTACAGATGCCAAGCTGATCGCTCCCGTCGTCGTCGCCGCCCCAGTCAGCGGCTGCCCAGGCCCTCGATATGCCGCAAAGCACCTCGTCGAGCTTCCACGACCAGTCGGCAGAAGCCAAGACCTGGACTCGCACCGAGCCATGTCCAAATAAAAGGCACGCTGTCATCAGCGTAAGCGCGTGCATATTTTAGGGCACGCCACCTCTACGACAGGGCAAGGGGCGTCCCGGCGTCCTCTGGAAACGGAAGATGCTTACCTTTGAGCCTCGATCCTCACTCCGCGGCGTGTCGGAGGTCGTTCGAGAGCCTCCATATCTCCGTTTCTACACACTCCAGCCATTGGTCTTGCTGCCCCTCAGCTTCCGGATTGGCTGGCCGGGGTTTACTTTTTCTCCGAGCCGTAGAAAGGTGTCTGGATCTCGCGAGCCATGGACGACAACAACTGTCCTCGCATACCCGGCTTCACCCACAACGGCGACTGCAACCTCATATGCAAGTCCTCGGACTGGAAAGACATCCTCGTCTTCTTCCTCGGCAACTACGGCGCCCATGCCGCCACCGTCATTGGCCGCCCCGGCCAGAGCAGCTTAACACGGGCTTTTAGCCTTGTCCTCGCTCTCTTCTTCCCCGGCGCCGGTGTCTTGACGGGTATCACCGCTATAGCCAGCCTTGCCCTCTTTGCTCCGACGGAGCTCACCAGGGCTGCGCGTGCGGGGGCGCTCTGCATAGTCGTCAAGGCTGACAGGCACCCGGGCGCGACGCACGATGTGGAGGCTTCGCATCAGCAGGTTTCGTCTTCGGAGCACGACGAAACTGTCCGTAGCAGCCAGGAAGGCTGCACTCAACCGCAGCTGGAAACCGGTCAAGACGGGCGACCCGCCTCAGACTCGGTCCAGGTAGAGGAGCGTGGTGAATCGCGAGAAGAGCATCGCCATGTCAATGAGACTGCGGAGCCGATCTCGCAACCTCAACCGCATCATGTAGAACAGAGCCTCCCAGGTATGACAAGAGATCAACAGTCAGTTGTCAAGGCTCAAGGCACCCTCGATGGTCGAGCTGATGAAAGTGGGTTAACCCTTTGTCAAAATTCCAGCGCCGTCAAACGGCTTGTCTACTGACCCAAGCGCTTGCCAGCTCTCCCATCATCCATCGCAGTTTCTCAGGTCCATGGAGTCGCTCGCCTACCTGCGGGCTATCGGCTTCTGGTATTGCCCGGGTGGACCTCCTTTGAGCACGACGATGACGGCGGCGACGACAAGCAAAGCACGTCTCCAGCGCCCGAGTCTTTTTCAGGCCGAGTTCAGGATTACATGTTCTCATCGTTCAAGGCCCAAAGCAGACTGACCAGCACGGTTCCCTGCAGCTACAACGCCATCAAGGCCCTGATATCCATAGGACAGCTGCTTTTCTCCGTTCTCACTCTCTACGAAACGCGTGGCAACCAGATCGCCGTCTTTGGCTACGCGGCATTTGGCCTCACCGCTGCGCCGTACTTTTGGATGTCCCTGGTCAATCTGCTCGGCAACTTGATGTGTCCCCAGTACCCAAATATATTCATCGTCAATTCGCCCACACTAGATCAGCTCCGGACAGAAGCCGAGGGCAAAGGGCTTGCCCACAGGTACCCTTTCGACGGCACGGTCGGCCGGATAAGCAAGGAGACTGAGGCGCGCGTGCTCGACGTCAACGGCCATCTCCTCAGGTACACGACGGCCCTCGAAGTCTTTTTCAACAGGATGGATCCCGAAAAGAGCCCCGAGACCTGGACGCTCGTCTGCCACGCGGTTGTGGCATATATGGTGGCCGCCGTACCCATCGCCATAGTAGGAGGGCTATCGCGGTTCGATCCGGGACAGAGCGCTGCCTATCAGCGAGTCTGGACCATGATCTGGCTCTGCTTCGGGCCCATGGTGGGAATTGGATACGGCATGTGGGTGCTGCCGCTCTTTGAATCCTGGCCCGTACTGTGGAGGACGATGATGATTCGCAAGGAGGACGAGTTGAGCGAGGAGGCACTCGTGCTTGGGCACGAAAAGAAGACGACGATCCATGGCAACCAGGAGGAAGAAAAGACAAAGGGCCCGGGAGACGCTCGACCACCCAACGGCACGGTTGAGACGCGCTCGGGGGATGCCCCGAGGGTTGTCATCTGGACTCAGCTCGCCAGATTTGCGCTTGTCGCGATATTCGTGTCCGTCTACATGGCACCGGCTGTCGGCGGCTTCGTCGTGGTCGGGCAGATGTTGATGCAGTACGGAACCTGTAACAAGATCAACTGACGTCTGGGGGCGTTGAGCTGCTGGCATTTGACAACGTCGTGTTATTCGCCTTTGCTCTTTGTATCCCGTGATTGAAAGCCTTGGATCCTTCGCTTTTACTGTCAGTGAAAGGGTTGATTGACTTTCTGTCGCATTATATTTCGTACATTAAATACAGAAGAGCAACTGACGAGTAGGAAACAGCAATGGCCGAGACTGCTGAAGGGACAGACTGTTCGATTGAAGCAAGCCTTGGTTGTAGTAGAAACGAGACCGAGTGCGCTCTTGGGCAAGAGTTTTACTATTTGTACTCACACTTTATTGTAAAAGATACGTGTGCAAATGGAGATGTGTGTAAGTGCAAATAGTTCTACGGAGTACGCCTAGGCAATTGCGCAAGGTGGAGCGCTATGCGGTGGGGCGGAGGAGCTCCGGATAAACTCACGCGACGCTTGTCCATCTACCTTGAGCTCGAGCTCTGCCAGGCCGAGATGCCGTCCATCGTCAAACAGCCCGTCGCAGCACACGAGCGGAACCGGCTCTGAAGATGCTACTGTACGCCTCGCCTGTCCCCTCGAGATCGAACCCCAGATCGAACCCCACCATCTAATGTGTCCCCAAGGCGTCTCACACCATAAAAACGCCTCCACCAGCCATGAGGGCAACCTTGGCCCATCATGGTCGACGGCTGCTCGCTCACCACGCGCGTGCGCCGTCCTGCGCCGCATACGCGATTCCAGCTCGCCGCCGCCCGCTAATACGTCCGACAGCCCGAGGGGGCTTTCAAAGGACCTTTTTCAAAGCCCTCTTCGAGAAGCCGCCGCGCCAAGTCAGACAGCCAGAGTACGAGCCCGGATGGATGCAAATCATGGTCTGGAGGAGTCGCATGCTCGACAAAGTCCGGCCGCCACGGCGCAAGGACCTTATGATTGCTTGGGAGAAGCTGATGCAGTCGAAACTCAAGCGCAGAGTCCCGCTCAACAGCACCCAGGCGCTTCAATGCCGACGCCTACTCGAATACCTCGCTGAAACCTCGAGCTCCAGCGGCCTACCAACCAAGAGCCTCCCACTTACTCATATTGCCATGGCCCGTCAAGTCATGCTCGAAATCGAGCCTCACGAGAGGAGCCAGAACCACCTAGATCTGGCCAGAGCTTTGCATTCTGTGTCCATCTCGGGCCAGTACAGGAGCTGTTCCGCTGCGCCGGAGCGTCAATGGCGCTACTTGGTCCGGTCATTGAGTCTCTACGGCGCATCTCAAGAAGCCGTGCAGATGCTGTACTCTAAATGGGACGATGCCGCCTACGCAGCCTGCTTCGACACACAGACCGGGCTCGTCGAGGCCGTTGCACGCGGACTCGCCCGGGAGGGCAAAGAGAAGGACCTGTTGGCGCTCGTGAAGTATGCCAAAGGACACGGCGTGCCTTATGACTGCGGGGTGCAGGCCGTCATGGTCCCTTTCTATGCCGCGCGCGATCGAGTGCCCGAGACGAAGCATTGGCTCGCGGAATCAACGGGCCAGTCCCTCTTCCGGGCCGAAGTATACCGGTCGATAGCGTCTTTTGCCATGCGGAATGGCTTGCAAAGCTGGGCAACGCAGCACTTGCTCAGGTTGGGAGAGTCGCGGCCGCCAAAAAGGTACTGGGACGTCTTGCTTCAGGCCGTTATCTTGGTCGGCAAGGGGCTTGGCGAAGTCAACGAGCTCATGTCGCACATGGTGAGCCGTGACGGAGCGCTGTCGCCCGACGGAGACACGCTCAACGGCCTGCTCAGAGTCGCAGTGGAGATGCGAGATCCGACGCTGGCCTCGGACATTCTAGCTCTGGGCGCCGAAGAGGGACTTGCGCCGGACGGGGAGACGCATCTCATCCTGCTACAAATGTGCCTCGCAATGGGCAACCTGGTGGGCGCCCAAGACGCATACCAGCAGGTCAAGCACTCGGAAGTCTGGAGGAGCGAGTCCAGGCCGGAGCTGCTTGACGAGTACGAGCAATTGCTCAACGAATACCTCGCCCTGCTGTCACGCCAGGCACCGCCCGACTTCCCGCTCATCGTCACGCTCATCGAGGCTGTCGAAGAGGACCGAATACTCTTGCAGCCCGAGACGGTTGCCGCGCTCTGCCTGCGATTCCTCGAGAACGACCAGCACTTTGATGTCATGGACATCTTGTCGGCCCACTCCTTCTTGTTCAGCGAGGCGCAGCGCGAAGTGGTGCAAAACGCCTTCATCACCTTCTGCCTCGACCGCAACACCAGCACGCGCCGGGCTTGGGACGCGTACCAGCTCCTCAACCAGTTCTTCCAAGACACGAGCTTCGAGCGCCGGACAAGGCTCATGGAGGCCTTCTTCGACCGGAGACGCCCAGACATGGCGTCGATGGTGTTTGGCCACATGCGCCAACATCGAAACCAATCCTTCCATCCCCAGCTGGACACGTACGTCCGGTGTCTGGAAGGGCTCGCCCAGCACCCTGACCGCAAGGGACTGGGCCTCGTGCACAACATGTTCAAGATGGACACGACGGTCCAGCCGACGACGAAGCTTTACACGGCCATGATGCTGGCATACGCGGCCTGTGACCAGCCCCTGGCGGCGCTGGACTTTTGGACCGAGATCACGCGGTCGCGGGAGGGACCGTCGTATGCCAGTCTGGAAGCCGTCTTCTGGACGCTGGAGAGGAAGCCCGGCGGATGCAAAAAGGCTCGCGAGATATGGGAAAGAATAGAAAAGGTGGACTTGGAGGTGCCACCAGCCGTCTACAACGCATACGTCGGGGCCATTGCCGGCAGCGGCGAACTCAATGACACGCAACAGGCCATTATGAATATGGAGTCTGTTCTCGGCTCAGAGCCAGACAAGATGACGTGAGTGGCTCTGGAGGCCCACGGTATTAAGTTGTTGCTAAAATGTGTCTAGATTGGCGATTGCACACAACGCCCTGCCCGGGCAGAAACTGCAAGAAGAGTTTCGAGAGTGGGCGAAAGACCAGTATCACGAGGCTTGGACGGAATTGAACAAGGTCGGCCGGCGGCTGAATGAGTATTCGCTGTGCCAGTTCAAGATCAAACGGGTCATCAAGGCCTGACGCGCACGAGATGGGGAATCTGTAACTTTGTATCTACATATACATGGGGCATGATGCATATAGCGACTTGAAGACGGGCTCGACGACAACCTTTTCACCTATCCACGTTACCGACGGGGAAGAAATTGAGCCTCATCATCTCGGGATGGTCGTGGATGCTGGGGTAAATGCCCATGCCCTGGACGCGGCGGATCATCTTTGCAATCTTGCGCTGGTTGACGGGGCGAAGGCCCGTGGCGGACGAGTGGATGACTTGGCCCGAGGACGTGGTGAAGTCTTGGATGAGGGAGAAGTTCTGCACGCGACGCCGTCAGCTTGGGTAGATTTGGGTGGGTGCAGAGAATCGCGAGGGAATGCTCACCTTGTACATGTCGAGCGGACGGATGCCGAGGGTGTCGACGACATCGTTGTTCCGCTGCGACCTCCGGCGCCACTTGGCCATCTCGACGGGGCTGAGGTCGTGGGGGGAGTAGACGTCCCCGGGCTCGAAGCGGCGGGGCATCTGCCGCAGATAGTCCTGCGAGTCCTTGTTCTTGTGCATAAACTCGAGCTGCGACTGCTTGCTGCGGCCGGCAATCTCGGCGCGCTTCTTGTAGCGGTCGATGAGGCGGCCGGCGGCGTTTCCGGCCCTGAGGCGGTCCTGGCTCCCCTGGTGGGCGCCGCCACGCCTGCCGTCGATGGACAGGAGATTGCTGGTCGACGAGGTTGGCGGCGGTCTCGACGGGGCCGAGGAGGAGGCTGCTGGTTGGTTCGGCATGTCGAGGGCTGCGCGGGCCGTGGAGGAGAAGAAGAGGGCGCGCGTGGGGGGGGGCAGCGACGGCTGCGAGGGCGCGCGGAGGAGTGGGAGCCGTGGCGGCATGGCGGGTGGGAGGGAGGCGATGCTTTTTGCCGTGGTGGGAGTCGTGATGAAGGCGTGTAGATAAATCCTGAAGCTTCAAAGTACATGTGGACATGGAGCGGAATCTGGACGAGGTACGGAGTACGTACTGGGAGGTCCCTGGCGATTAAAGGCGGGTCCCCGGTTTCCGTACGCGGAGCCCGTTCCGCGCTCTCGGATCGAGCCCCACGTAGATTTTTCCAAAGCCTCAACTTTCCTCCCTCCACCGACCCGAGTGACGGAGCCAAAGACGAGTCGCATTCAGCAGAAGCAAGTCTCGATACTCTTTCTTGCAGCCTCGCCTCGCGCGCAACACACACGGCCGGCCCATCATGGTGCGCAAACTCAAGTATCACGAGCAAAAGCTCCTCCGCAAGACCGACTTCATCACCTACAAGCAAGACAACAACCACCGCGACAAGGCCGTCGTGCGGCGCTACATGATCCAGAAGCCCGAGGACTACCACAAGTACAACCGCATCTGCGGGGTGAGTCGCCGCCTTGCCTCTGCGCGTGCTGGCCGCAACCATGCGACAGATGCTGACCATGGAGCTGCCCTGCCTCCAGTCGCTGCGACAGCTAGCCAACCGCCTGTCCCTGCTGCCGCCGGAAAGCGCAACGCGCCGCAAGCACGAGGAGCTGCTGCTCAACAAGCTCTACGACATGGGCGTGCTGTCGACCAAGTCGAAGCTGTCGGCCGTCGAGCACGGCGTCACCGTCAGCGCCTTTGCGCGGCGCCGGCTGCCCGTGGTCATGACGCGGCTCAAGATGGCCGAGACGGTGCAGGCGGCCACCAAGATGATTGAGCAGGGCCAGGTGCGCGTCGGCATCGAGACCGTCACCGACCCGGCCTACCTGGTGACGCGCTCGACCGAGGACTTTGTGACGTGGGTGGTGGGCAGCAAGATCAAGCGCAACATTATGAAGTATCGCGACCAGCTCGACGACTTTGAACTGCTGTAATGACGGCCGGGGACGATACAGATAGATGTGCATGGATGGGGAAGGGGGACGGCGAAGGCATGGGCAACATGGGCATTTAACCGGCGTTTTGAGGTTTGCGGGTCTGGGTTTTGTGTCTTGGCGATACCAGTGTCCAAGTTGGAAGCTGCAATTGGAGTCTAGGATGGCGCGCAACGAGCTGCGAGACGGGGAATCCTTTGCAAAGACGAGGCTCAGTCTTGAGACATACATGGAGCGTATGGGCTCTGCCAGCAACATGAAGCAAGCGACCAAGCTAGACACTCTCTCCGTGAAGCAGACGACTCGTGCCGGCATAAAAAGGGGGCCACCTAGCTCCTGACTAATTCGCCCACAACCTTGCCGACTATATAATATCGCTCGCGGCCGGCATTCCTCTCCGCCCCCCGCCCCCTCCGCTCTCCCCGATATCTGGGGTTCTCTCTGCTAGTCTAGTCTACATACAGAGTCATATCTTGACGGACTAACACACGCAACCTTGCCGACCAAGGCGTCACCTCGGTCGCCTTTCTTCACATAGACCACCCGGTCTCTCGCTGTACGACGCAGGCGGTTCTTTGTGCAACCCCCTCAAGATTCCCCAGGCGTGGTGACACTCAAGGCTCGCCCCTCCTGCCACTTACACAGCCACCGAGACGTCCCTCATCTCACTCCATCGCCATCGTCGCCGGCCGAGGAGAAGAGCGCAGACGGACCACGACCATGGCCCTGCTCACCACCCTCCAGGACCTCGTCGTCCACCTCGTCGAGCCCTGGCTCTTCATGGCCATCTCGCTCCGGCACGTGCCCCAGACAGTCAGGGCCGTCGTCGCATCCGGCCAGCTCGCCACCTTGCTCTCGCCCTCGGCCTTTTCCGACGCCCTGTTCGGCCAGTTCTGGGCCACCGTCGGCCCGGACGTCAAGCAGGCCAGCGAGGCGCACGTCGTCCCCCTGCTCGAGGGCCGCGTCTCCGCCGGCCGCGTCCACCGCGACGTCGTCGCCGTGCCCGTCCACGGCACCGTCGTCGAGATTGGCGCCGGCAGCGGCATGTGGGCCGACGTCTTTGCCCGCATCCGCGCCGGCTCCGCGCCGCCGCCGTCGTCGGCCCCCGGCCATGCCGACGACGGCCGCGGCGACGGTCCGCGTGAGCGCAAGAAGGAGCCCGCCGCCCGTATCACCAAGATCTACGGCGTCGAGCCAAACCCCCAGTCTGCCGCCGCCCTGGCCCGCCGCGTCCAGCAAGTCGGCCTGGCCGACATCTACCAGGTCGTCCCCGTCGGCATCGAGTCCGTCAGCGACCCCTCGGCCTGGGCCGGCCAGATCCCCCCGGGCTCCGTCGACTGCATCGTCGGCGTCCTGTGCCTCTGCAGCATCCCCGACCCGGAAGACAACATCCGCCGCCTGCACAAGCTGCTCAAGCCGGGCGGCCGCTGGTACGTCTACGAGCACGTCAAGGCCACTCGCGGGGGTCTGCTGTTGAGGCTCTACCAACGTGAGGCCCCCTTCACCTCGGAACCACGAACTGTTGCCTGACCACTGACCTCCCTCTAGGCCTCGTCAATATCCCCTGGTCATTCTTCCTGGGCTCGTGCCGCATCTGTCGTTCCACCGACAAAACTCTCAGGGCCGCCGGCTCATGGCAAGAGGTGGACCTTGCGCAGCCGCCGAGCGAAGCCCCGTATTGCGTCTTGCCCCATGTTCTCGGAACTCTGACAAAGTAGCTGCCCGCCGTCACCATAGCAAGCAGATTAGGGGGGTCAGCAAAGGCAAAGTCACGCATCTCTCCATTCAGGGGTATCACATAAGCAAGAACCTAATTCTCTCAAAGCTCGTCGTCGTCATCGTCGTCATCGACGAGGAAGATCGACGTCCTCTTCGTCGTGCCTTCAAGCATGACCTTGGCCTTGTCGTCATCCATGTCCGGGCGGGCACTCGGCTGCACGCTTGGCATCTCGCTCTTGACTTCCTCCGCCTTCATGCCTCTGTAGTTGGTGTCCTCGAGCTTCGCGCCCTCGCTCTTGACTTCCTTCGCCTTCACAATTCTAGCTTTGGTATCCTCGCTCTTCACTTCCTCCAACTTCACACCTCTAACCTTGGCGTCCTCGAGCTGAATACCCTCGCCCTTGACCTTTTCGGCCTTCACCATTCCGGCCTTGGTGTCCTCGAGCTTAATGTCCTTGTCCTCAACATGCTCGTGTTCCGAGTCCTCCGCCTTCTTCACTTGAGGCGAGGCGTGCAGCTCCCCGTCCTCATCCGCAGCCGCCAGAGCCTCCTCTCGTTTCTTGTAAAAGGTGTCCAGGCATCTCCTCCGCGTCTCCTGTGGCCAGCTTTCCACAACTAGGGCAAACTCTGTTGCACTGGCAAACCCCAATGTCCGTGCCATTTCACAGAATTGCCGTAGACATATGTCTTCCGGAGGCCTGTATAGCCGGTGCGGGGCCTGCCCATTGTCCTCGTCTTCCGAGTCGGCGAATAGTGCGCTCTGTCCTTCCATGTCGGCGTCGGCGTACGATGCCATTGCGGCCCGCCGAGAGAGCTGTTCCTCCACTTTGGACGAGCCAATGACTTCCGAGTTGTCATGGGTGTACTCGACCCCGACCGAGGTAAGGATGGCTTGGATAGCATCCGTCTTCGGCGTCGTCACCCTCTGAGACTCGAGCATCTTCTCCTGGTCCTCGGCGGTAAGCAGGGTCGCCAGACGGTTAAGCCCACCGTCCTCATCAGCTTCCTCTTTTTTCGCGACCCCGAGCTGTTCGTCCTCTTGGGCTGCCTTTTCCATGTCCACGTCCGCCAGATGCACTCCCGCCTTGGCCTCGGCAACGTTTGTCTTGTTGACAATGTCTCGAAGCAAGCCAATGTCCTTGTGGTACGTAAAGATGTTGGAGAGGCCGAATATCTCTCCCTTTCTCTCCGCGTTCTGCTGAACACCGCGAAAGTATCTGCGCTCGGACGAAGCAGTGTACCCAATGTTTGCCTGCTGCTGCTTGTAAATCTGCCGCGCGTAGACAACCTCCTCCACCGTGCCGAGGGAGATGAGGCGAAAGACTTCGACGTCGCGAGTCTGGCCGATGCGATACGCACGATCTTGCGCCTGGAGGTCGTATGACGGATTCCAGTGGGGATCGACAATGACGACCTTGTTCGCAGAGGTGATGTTGAGACCCACGCCGCCCGCCTTGGTCGAGATGAGAAACACAAACTGCCTCGGGTCCGAGTTGAAGGTGTCAACCGTCTCCTGCCGTTGCTCGTAAGACAAGGAGCCGTCCAGGTAGCTGACATTGTAGCTTGTGTTGGTGAAGAGATGCTGCAAGATGCGCAGCAAACGCACGCTGTGGGAGAAGACGAGAACCTTGTCTCCGCCGTTGCGCCAGAACTTGAGCAGCTTCCTGAGAATCTTCCACTTGCCGCAGAACTCGGGGTCGACCAGGTTCCTAATCTGGTCCCGCTGCTCGTACAGCTTTTTCCAAGTGTCGGGCATGCAGGTCTGGAGCGTTCTCAGCTCCGACTTGTGCTTGGGCTCCAGGTCCGTCGTCGATGGCACGAGCAGCGTCAGGTGGTTCGCCAGTTTCTGCAGCACGATGATGCTTGGAAACACAATCCGCTGCCACGAGGTCCCGTCCGGGAGATGTGTCGCGCAGCACCAGCCCTTCTTATTCCCGTGTGGGCAGGTGTCCGAGATGGTCCGCAGGAGCAAGAGTCCTGCGCTGTCGAGGAAATTTTCGTATGCTTCTCGTTGCAGGTCCGTGAGGGGGCAAAAGACGACTCTGTCCGTCTTCTTGGGCAGCTGGTCGGCTATCAGCGTCTTCATGCGCCGGAGAAAGTAACGGGGGAGGAGGTTCTGGACGAGCTTCTTGGCCGTCTGTCGGGCGAGGCTGAGCTGCGCAAAGGTGGCCTCGTGCGACTGGCCGACTGTCAATGGCTTGGCAATGCTCTGCGTCCACTCTGCCCGGGTGCCAAAGTGTCCGGGATTGGTCCAGTCGAGCAAAGTCCAGAGCTCCTCGTACTTGTTCTGAATGGCCGTGCCGGTGAGTCCGATGCGACATAGTGCGTTGATCTCCGCCATGGCCTTTGTCGTCTCCGAGTATCTGTCCTTGAGCCTGTGGCACTCGTCGGCGACTACGACGTCCCACTGGACCATGTTGATGGAGCTGCGATTGTTCTTGTACGTGTCGTAAGTGGTGATCATGATCTCGAGCAGGCCAGACCGAGCAGTGCCCAACACATCGTCCTTGTTGGTTCCGTGGAAGACATCGATGTGCCACCATCCCCAACGGTTCATTTCGTTCTTCCAGTTCATGATGAGAGACCCAGGACAGACGATGAGCACCCGCGGATACCAGCGGCCGCCGCAGAAGCGAACCTCTCGCATGCGCTTGGCATCGCGCTCGTCACCTTTCTTGCCAAAGGCAACGGTCAAAAAGGCGGCGACCTGAACCGTCTTGCCCAGGCCCATGTCATCACCGAGGATTCCGCCCTCCTGGTACACAAACTTTCGATGGAGAAACTTGACGCCAGCCACCTGATAGTCGCGAAGATACTGGGCAATGGAGGCAGGGATCAGACCCGCGGACTGGGGAAGCTCTATGTCTTCGTACGGTCTCGAGGGCTTGATGCCGCTGAATGCACTGAACTCGGGCCGCTCCTTTACTTCCCCTAGCGTCCCCGGCTCGTCAAAGATAATGTCGGTGTAGTCCGGGGGCAGCATGAGGGCGGCCTCGTGGTGCAGCTTCTTGTCGGCATCAAAGGCCCGCCTCCTCTCCTGCAAGTAGTCTGGGATTCCGCCGAGATCCAGTTCATCGTCGTTGCCCTTGACCTCGTCGCCGTGGACTTTCGATGTCTTCTTGGACTTGCGCTTCGCCTTCTTTTTCTTGGGCTTCGCCGGCCCGCCGTCCGACTCGTCGGTCCATTGCACCTTTTCCTCTAGCTGCTCTTGGACCTTTCTCTTCCTCGGGTCACTTTTTCCGCCGCCACCGAGAGCGTGTTCAGTCTCTGAGAGTGTGTCTTGGTCGTCAAGCACCTCGATGACAGGTATATCGTCGCTCGAGACCATGGCGGGGAAGGCTGAGATGACGCAGAACGCGGCGCATTGGTCCAAGGGAGAAGCGCGCATGAGGCGCGGTCGGATAAAGTGGCACGCGACGGGGAGAGCGTGATCACGTGACCACCTACTGAGCAGGGCACGAGCGCGGATTTCCTCTTTCAGACTCTTCAACATCGAGATGTCGTCAGGGTCGCACAGCATGGATTATCCTCCCAAACACTTTCTCTTGCTCCAAAATGCGCCATGACAATCCACCACGCGAACCCATTCCTCCGGCCTCGTCATATCAGACGAGGAATCTGAACCCGCGCTCCACAGCCTCGCCAGGCGCTGCGTTGATCGCCCCTTTGACCGTCTCTCCTCTATCGAGCTTTCTGTTCAATCTCAACAGCAAAACCTTGAGCACAAATGCCGCTGCGATTGCCATGGCCGCCAGCATGCTGTTGTGGATAAACGCCCCGATGTACCGCGGCTTTGCCGATGCTGGATACAGGAAGCTGGTGTATATCGAGGAGCCGTTGCCAACCGCATTGATGACGGCCAAGGCCGCCGCCCGCTTCGCAGGTGGTCGCGGCATCGTGTTGCTGACCCAGGCCACCGCCGTGGTGAAGCCGCTGTAAAGCCCTGGGATCTGGAGCGAAGCCCGTCAGGTTTTGCCGACTCGTTCCCGCGCACGGAGCTTACCATGAGCATCATGCTCACATAGCGAGCTGCCGTGTTTGTCGTGGCAGCAGCGACGATGAAGGCGGCGATGCCCACGCCAAGTGGCAGCGTGATGTGGTAGAACCGCTCCCCGGTCTTGTCGGCGTGCCACGCATTCGCGAGCGTCGTGATGAGACCGAGCACGTACGGCGGCACCGTCAGCAGCAGGGTTGGCACCGGTCCGTAGTGGAGGGTGGCCACAACCGTGGGGAAAAAGTTGGTGACCGAGTTGGCCGAGATTTGGCCAAAGAGGAGGACGAGCTCGACACGTCGGTCAGTTCGGGACAAAGACCAGAAAGAAACAAGACAAGAGTGTACGGATGGCGTACCAGAATCCACGTCTTCACATCCTCCAGGGCCAGCTTGAAGCCGTGCCACAAAGTCTGGTCCTCGGCATTGATCCAGTCGTCTTGCCCAATGTCTTCCTCAAGCCGCCACGCCGCCAAGGCCGCCTCCTGCTCGTTCAGCCACCCCGTTGTTCGTGGAAAGTCGGGCAGGACGAAGAAGGCGGCAAACGCAACGGCCACGGTGGCGACGCCCTCGACCAGGAAGAGCCAACGCCACGCGCGAAGGCCACTGGTGCCGTCCATGTTGTTCGTGATGCCGGCAGCGATGAGCCCGGAGAAGGCACCGCCCAGCAAGGCCCCGACAAAAAGGTACGCTGTGCGAAGACTAAGTTCGCTCCGTGTGTACCAGCAACTCAAATAGTAGAGGCATCCCGGCTGTCTGTGTGTCAGCACCCCAGGCCCTCTTTCGCGCCGAGGGCGCGGGTGTCACCAACAAAGTATGCCGCCTCGACGAAGCCAAGGAAGAAGCGCCCTACGAGCAGACCTCCATACGAGTGACATCCTGCCGTGGCCCCTGAAATGACACCCCAAACAATCATCTGGCGCGACGGGTAAGCAGAGGCCGGGGCTTTTGCACTTGCGGGCTACCATACGCAAGCTGGAAGGTATTTTCCGGGCTTGCCCGTCTTGTTGAGGATCAAGTTGGACGGAACCTGCATCAGAATGTATCCCACAAACAGGATGCTGACTGCGGTCTGGCTTGTCTTAGTCTACATGAAGCATCCTCGAAGCATATTCGGGCACAAGGCATGGAGGCCTTACCTCGAACTGGCTCCCATTCTGATCCAGCTTCAGATCCTCCTCAAGGCCGGCGAGCCTCGCCAGCGCGATATTGGTACTGTTGTTGATTCAATGGGAGTCCTCGTCGTCCCCACCCGAATGTAACGCACCGGTCGATGTAATTCAGGATATACATCATCAAGATCATAGGAAGCAGTCGAAAGTCAATCTTTCGTATCAGCTTCTTCTCCAGAGCGCTGCGCTGCTGCGCGCCCATGCTGCGGATCATCTCGGGAGGCTGAAGCACCCGAGATGGCTTCTTCATGCCCCTGCTGTCCAGAGGCTGGATATCGTCGAGGTCTACAAGGCCATTGTCTTTGGTCGCGGCCATTTTGTACTGGTTGCCGTCGAAGCGTCGCAGGGCTTATGAGTCGGCTGAGGTAGCAACCAAGCTGGATAGAGCGACGGCGAGATGCCACACTTTGACAGGAGAGCAAGGGACATCTAAGATGAGCTGTGATAGATGACGACGTGCCATACCGTACGTCGTACAACTCGAGCTCATCTGCCCCCTTTTCCCCGCACTCGCCAAGGTCTGCTGTCAGCCGCCCTCGAGATCCTCGAGTTACACAACCTCCGGTGTGATGCCTTTTCTGCTCTGCTGCATAACAGCCAAGGCGTACTGTACGTTGCACTCGCCTTTTTTTGGCTGACTGATCTGCGGACGCTGAACCCGAAGTCGACGTACTGGGTAACTGTGCCCCGATGTTGCAGTTCACCGAAACTCATCCCTGTCCCACAATGCAGAATGGACGCCAACATGGAAGCAGTCAATGCGATTTGCGATGGCTACGGGTCGACTCGACAACAAGAGCCATGGCCTTTTCACCGGAAAGCGGTCGAGGAGACCGGCGAATGTCCAGTATGTGGTTTAGAGTGCGATGTGTTAGTGCGCGTGCCATGGATGAATAGTCCTCGCCATTTTGCATTGATGGGCCAGTCACAACCAAGCCTTGTCAGGATTTACATAGAGCCATGTACTCTGGGGTTTAGAGCATCGTCGTCTACTGTACGTTGCGTCTCGTGTATACGCCTTGTATTGGTCCAAGTTGCACGAGGCAGAAGGGGAACACGTACATCTGCCGGATCTCTTACATTGGGCTAGGCTATAACGTATGAATAGGGGTAGGTGTGATGCGTCCTTCTCTTTGCTTCATCGTCACCCATAAAATCCCGGGGATGCGAGTTCCTGGTGCCCTACTGACTGGCCTTTGGGTTTCTTTCTGGGTACTCTCCTTGTCTTATTCCTTCATTTGATCAAGTTGAAAACATGATGACCTGATATGGACGATCGTCCAATGCGATTCAATATCGAGACAAGGGGAACAACAGACCCAATGAGATAGCGCCTCGGTGATTCCTCAACAAGTGCCCCGAATGTATGTATACAGTATGCTTCAAGAAATGAACGCCGCCAGCGCCAGGGCTACAAGCCATGCGAACTCGCTCTCTCTACTCGAACTTGACTCTTCCGCCCAAGCCGGCCGAGTATGTAACTCGGTATCCTTTTGATTTGGGTCTTCTCGTAGACCTCGAATGTGTTTTGTTCGTGTCGTTTGTGGCATCGGTTGATCGCCCGTGCGGTATTCCCTGTGTGACAACTGGGCGTCACGACTCGCTCAAACATGCCCGTCAACGAGAGACTTGGCAGCAAACGGCCAGCCCAGCATGACGGCAAAGGCCGGGAAGAATCTACACCACAGAAGCCCCAAGTTAGTCCTCGGTACCATTTTCATCTCGTCTTGCTCCCCGTTTTAGATGAAACAAGAGGAAAAAGAAGCCGGATAAAGAAAGGGTTGAACTTGAGCAACGTACACGAGGGCCTGGCTGCCGACGCGCTTGACCTCGCGGGCCCAGTCCGGCCGCGCCGCCCTTTGCGAGATGGGCAGGCGCTGGAAGGGATGGGCCTCGAAGGAGCGGGCGGCGGTGCGGGCGGAGGCGAGCACGGAGAAGGGTCTCCGGACGGCAGTGCGGGCGGCAGGGATCATCGTTGACGTGTGAGTGTGTGGTGTGAGTGTGTGGTGTGAGTGTGTACGCAGTATGAATGATGTGCGTGTGGTGTATCAAGTGTTGACCTCAGAAGATGCGTGATGGATCTGCAAGTATGGATGGATGGATGGATGCTATGCACTCATACACAAAGGGGGAAATCCAGAGCCGCCGCCCCTTTTTGTATCTGATCCCCCGGAGCCGCAACCACGAGACGAAAAGCCAAACCCTCGCATGGCGCGTATAGTCGTCAAGCTTTCCCACAGCCCCAGCTCATCATGCCCTCCCCTCCGCAAAAGATGTGCCCACGCAAGATGAGCAAGTGGGCAGATGTCGCCGGGAGCGGGCCCCGGGGTCACACCACCCGCCCCGGTCAGGCCCGGGAGGCTGACTGCCTCGCGGCTCTGAAAGTGAAAGTGCTTAAAAAAAAGGATGGGAAAGTTTCCGCACATCATCCAATGGCGGAGCCTCGAATTCTGCCCTCGGCCACAATTACACATAGCGTTTGGGGGCCTTCCGGTGCACCGGGTGGGCGGTGGTGCCACCTCGGAGCCCAGTCCGGGCGGGGCTTCCCGGGCGTGTGTGTGTGTGGCTAAGAGGCACTAACAAACCCTGCTTCTCCCGAATTATCGACTGAGCATCAAGCCATGGCCACGGACCGATTGAGAAATTTGCAGGACCAGGTATTTCGTGGGAGAAGAAATTGGTGTCGGCGCCAATGAAACAGCAGACGATGAAGGTTCTCTAGTGAATTGCGACGGGCAATATTCCACGTGTTTTTGTCCCGTCTTTCTCCATTGTCGTCTCTCTCCGTCTTCCAACCAATTCGGGAGTAAACAAGGCCAGAGACTTCTTCATCTCTGCAACGCCTACGTCTAACTCATACACGAGGCCCAAGATGGCATTCGTGACGACATGACGGCACCCGTACTCATGCAAGCAAGCACCAAGACGCAATACGGGCCTCGACAACATGCCGTCAGTCTGTCATTTCTCACCACCGTCTCCTGTCAAGCGCCCGCATGCAGTATGTGCTGCAAAGACAGCGTCTACAAGCGCTAACTAAGCATGGACGGATGCCAGGCAAGTCTCGAGTACGGATGCGAGTACGGATGCAAGGTATCCGTACTCAAAACGCATGGCAGCCGTCGGACGATTTCCGAGCCAACAAGACGCTGCTGCACCGCCTCACTGCGTCAGCACGGCCATCTACTGCAAACGACTTGGCGCCAAACACCCTGCCAGCCAGTCACGGCGCCAATAGTCGAGACGAGACAAACATCGGTGAGGAATTCATCTTGGATTAAGGGGTATCCGCAAAAACTAGGCATCTAACAAAGAGGTCCAGACGTGTCCGGGTCTTCAGCCCCCGGCCGTTGTTGCTGCATCACAAGCCAATGGCCATCCCCCAACCACCATTAAAGAGCAAGCAAGAGAACAGAAATAGGATGACGGCAGGAGAGGCATGCATCGTCGTCGCCAAGATAGGCCAAACAGTCGGTCTCGCCCACGTTTTTCGGCCGAGCGCCCCGACACACAATCTTACGTCATTGCCAACGCCCTAGACACAGAGCCCGTGGGCCGTGAGCTTTCATCTCATGACGCAGGCGAGCTCGAGTCGCGCAAGGCCAAACGAAGTCCGAATAATGCCTCTACCTCGTCACGATGATGTAGATGGCGTGGATGATACCAGGAATGTAGCCTAGACAGGGGTGAGTTAGACAATGCATGCATGGCCTGGCAGCTGAGTGGGACAAGCGGCAGGTTGGTAGGCAGACTTACCCAGAATGGTCAGGGCGACATTAATGAGCAGGTCGACGCCGCAGCCCGTCTCGAGGAAGACACCCAGAGGCGGGAGGAGGACGGCGAAGATGAACTTGCAAATGTCGCTGTCGATGCGATTAGCTGACTGGGCCACGTCTCGAGAGAGGCCACAACGGCGGCTTCACATGCTCGATACGGCGAGACGTGGACAGGAGAAGAGGCGGGAGAGATGCTTACCTTCCGGTGAGAGGCATGGTGGTGGCTGGGCTTTCGAGGGCAACAAGGGGTTACAGAAGAGAGTCGTCGTCGTTGGTACCGTCCGACTTGGGTTGCGGTCGCAGGATCAGGAGAACCGCGAGTTCGGCTTTGTCGCAGTCGGCGCGTATAAGATGCGAGACTTGGGACTGCAAGTGGTGTTTGCTGGTTTTCAACCGAGAGTGTGAGGAGAGTTGGAGAGTGGGAGGAGCGGGAGAGGAGAGAAGCGGGGGAAAAGGCCAGTTGGTGCAGCCGAGGGGCTGGTTTATAAATACAGCCAGGAGGGGAAAGCTAGCAGCCAGTGGGTGACTGCTGTACCTTGACTCTGACCTTGACTCTGCGCAGCACTGCGCGTTGCTCGCAGGGCACCCCTCGCCTGCCCCCTCGCGCGGCAGCCCGTGCTGTACAGGTAGGTAACTTAAGTTACTGTACATTGCCGAGCCGTCCACCCGTTTGTCGTCATCATTGGCGCCAGGGCCCTGTTTTTGGTCATGGTCCCCACGGGCGGCAAAAAGCTGACCATGTTTGGGGCCCCAAGTACCTACCGTCGACTTGTTCCATTTGTTTACCAGTCCGTCCTCGCTCGGTCTCATGCTCATGAAGATGCCCTCTTCACCACCGTTGGCAATGCACATGCGCAAAGCTTGGGCCGCTGCCCGCCGAATGCGGAGGGGAAAGGCCCGACAAAGCTCGGCAAACTGCTCACGAGCAACGGCATGCCTACATACAGTACGGTACTACCTAACATACCTACCTCAACCTATCTACGTACGGTACCTACCGTCGTACAGTAGTAGTACCTAGCGTACGGAGTAATTCAGGACGAACCACTCCCGGTCCATCCAGTGCCTCATTTCCCAGCCACCCGACCTGCACCGCACTGCACTGCCCAAGCCCAGTCAGGCCCAGGCCCAAGAGCTTGCAGGGGAGCAGCTGCGTCATCATCAACTGCGCCGCCCATTGTGCCATGTGTGTTCCCCCAGACCGGGGGGCAATGGCCCGTTGCCCTTGTCCGCCACCGTTCTCTTGTCTGCTCGGAACCGCCCCGGGGGAACATGGATGTATCGAGCTACAGCCGGTGCAAGTACTCGGACTGTACTCCGTACATGACGACAGCCTCTGGACGGGCACAAGACGTGCATGGCCACCACAGCAAGACTGTCGAGTTGCCTCTCGGCTGGTCCCCCTTCCTCTAGCCGCGCACCCATTTTTTCCCCTCCACATCTTTAGCATCGTCGCCAACAACAGCAACAACAAAAAAACATCGGCACAATGTGGGCGACAAAGAGCCAAGGCATTGCGGCCATCTACGTCATTGGCCCATCCGTCATGAAGCTGTAGTCTGAGGTGGGTACATGCCATGGCCGCCGGTCTGGTACCCCCTACCTCTGTGCCCTGGAAGCAGCGCTTGGCATCGCCACAGACTGGCGTGGCTGTGGGGCCCGATCATTCGTCGCGGGTATCCGATACTCTCCCCGCTCGATGCTAAGGTACCTGCTCCATACAATAGCACATGAGATACAGCGGCCCCCACCTCTCCCGCTTCCATCGCCGGTTCTCCAGCCAAGGTGAGCATGCGCCAAATGCCCTGCGCCACACTTGACCTCATCACAAACCTGCCATGTACCGGTACCGACGTCAGCACCCCTCCAGCGGGCGGTTATGACGCACCAGCGGTATCGCCCGCAAGTCATGCACTGCACGGCCGGTCCTTTTCAGACACACCATTGGAAAGGCTTCGATTGTTGACTGCTTGACTGCCTGCCTCTCCCGGTCAGGCACCATCGAGTGGCAACAGAGCTCGGTTCTCCGGCTAGATGGCATGGAGCCTCGCATCTACGATCCATCTGCGCCCCGGTTTGCCTCGCCAAGTCTTTGGGAGCAGAATCTCACCTGATGCGGTAAGTCTCGGCACAGCAGGACCCGCAGCCCAACTTCAAGATGAGAAGCCAAGGCCATGAACATGCTATTACCTAAACAGTAAGTTACTTCGTACAATACAATAATTATGGTAAACCCTGGAGCGCTTCTGCCTACAAACTTACTCCTCGGCTCACCTCGTTCAAACTCCTTGCTTCCAGATCCCTCACAACCCCGAAATAACATCAATGGCAACACTTCTTCTTCTTTTTGCAGCTGCTGTAAGGGTCCTCTTGGCCCTAGAAGGGCAGAAGCAGTGGTCGCGCTACTAGACCACCCCCCTACCCCCCCCCCCACTGCCACAGAGGCCGACAGTATGCATGTGACAAAAGGGAACGAAATTAATAACTAAGCAGCAGCTTTGTCAATTGGCCACACATATAAAGGAACGGTTTGGACTGCGACCAAACAACCAACCAGGGGGCCCGAGCCCCGTGACAGCTGCTTTTGACCATTTGAAATCAACCCGAAAGCCCAATGGCCGCCTCCATCTGCCCAACGCACGACAGGTTGTTGCCCTCGGCGGCCAACACCAAACATGCCGTCACGATATTCACCCGCAAGGATGACGCACAAGGTAGAAACTGCTCAAACCGTTCAGTCAGCAACAGCTCCTCTCTCGGCATCGCGACACCATCCTTGTGTTGACGCGTGTCGATGCCAGTACAGGCAGCACAGCTCTCAGCTAGCATGCAGACCTAAGCATTCATTCAAAGATCCATCGTAGCCCTGCATACATGGCCGCCTCCATGTGGCTCTGTACCTTCTCCATCAACGACACGTACAGCCTCGCCTGCTCAGTCTTCCTCTCAGGCCCTTCCCCTCAAGCTCCTCCCGTACAGCAAAGCTCCCGAAGCCCAGCCGCCCAGGAGCGAGCCCCCGTACAGGCCGACGACAATCGTCACCGGCCACCTCTGCCACTCGCGGTCCCAGTCGAGCGGGATCGGCACCGCGCCCAGCCACGCGCCCACCACGGCGCCCGCGAGGCCCCCAAACGTCTCGTCCAGCGGCGCCGACGCCCCCGATACGGCAACCAGCGCCTCGCCGTTGACCCCGCGCGCGTAGAAGACGGGGAACAGGCCCAACAGCGCAAAGTGCGCCGAGCAGAGAATCGTGTGCGGCACGTGGTCGAGCAGCGGCGCGCCGAAGAGCACGAATAGGGCGTAGACGGCGGGTGTCGCAATCGACGTGAGCACCAGCGATAGCAAGGCCGTCTGGTAGGGCAAGTTGCCCACGGTCAGCAAGCAATTCCCCGCGATAGTCCCGCCATGTCGGCATAGGGAAAGGGGGGGCTTCTTTACTGAAATCGGATCGGGGCCCGTCATGTCATTCTTCTTCCTTTCTCCCGGACGGGGCTTCCTCGCCGCCTTCGCAAGCTGCGAGCCCGCACCAGGAAGACACAGGACCGCGTACACTGCCTGAATAACAGCGACGACCGGCAGCGCAGACCACAGCGTAGACACGGGGTCTGAGACGAGGGCGTCGAATCGCGCGGCGAGCAGGCCGAGGAGAAGCGCTGGTCGTGCAAAGGACAAGCCCTTGGCCAAGGGAGTGTCGAGCACGGGGATCGGATGGACGGCCGCCGGTGCCTTGGCCTTGGCTTCGGTTGTCGGGGCCAAGGGGCCCTTGGTGACCGCCGACGGCGACATGGACACGGGGTCTACCAGCGGCATTCGTCGCCGTGTGCGATTGACTCCTGTCGTACTGAGGAGGTGAACATGTAGACGCCGTTCCAAGTACACGGTAGTTCGTACTTGATGATTCGCGAGATACAGAAGTATCACGTGATGATAACGGCAGGCAGGCCCTGGTCCGCCGGTGGCTATAGGGTAGGCTGTCCTCTTAGAGTCGCGACCCGATGACGATGCAGATGGAAGACGACAAATGTCCTCCAGTGTTTCTGGGCTCGCCTCAATATACACACAGCAATTAGGGGTGGCAAGCGGCCAACAGCAGTGCGGAGTGGCGCATTTTCACGCGAGCTTTCACCGCACTATTCTTAAGCCTGTCTGGGATGTCTAAACTACAATACCTCGTAACCAGAAACCCTCAACTCCAGCCGTAGTCCCCAGCAATGAAGCCCTGCTTGATCCAACACAAGAGAAACATGCAAAACCCCTTGCTCAAACATTATTGATAGAAAGTTTCTTGACCCAGCCAGACAGTGGCTCCTAAAGCAGCTCTCCCTCGCCCTGCTCTGCCGACTCATCCGACCCCTCCTCCCAGTCCACATCGACCGCCAGCTCCTCGGCCCGCCGCTGCAGCTCGGCCAATCCCGAGAGCTCGGCAACATAGTCCCTCTCCTGCAGGGCTCTCTTGACGAAGTCCCAGCCGTCCTTGCGGTAGGCATCCAGGATTTTGGGGCTGCAAGCGCTGCAGCAGTCGTACGAGTGGCCGCGAATGACCAAATTTTGAAAGGTTGAGACGTAGCCACGAATCTGGTGCGGCACGAGGCCCAAGGGGTGATCGGGAGGGTCTCTGTCGGGAGTCGATCCAGATGTTGGTTGGGGTGCGGGCGCATGATGGCCGAGGGGGTGCTGCAAGAGGCTTGTGAGGAGCTCGACCAAAAGCGCCGAGGCAATCGCCGCGACTCCGGGCCTCGTCACCGTACATTGCTGGTCCAGGGTCTGGTCCCTCATTGACTGCTTTCCAATTAGAATTAGCGGGCCAGAGGGAACGGGGCAGGGTTCTCACATCAGCCGGGGCGACAACGTCGTTGCAAAAGTAGCAGCCAAGCGCCGCTCCAACCTGTTCCTCATCTTCTCCCTGCTTCCTCTCTGCTCCGTGTCGCATGACAACGTATGAGTCAAAGCCCAGTGCAGCATTCATGACAATCTTGCCCATGGCCTTTCCCAGGACCGTGGGCAGCCACCGGGACTCGCGCGTGTCCATGAGGAGGAAGATGACGTCGTGGTCATGGATCAGTCTCTCCAGCTTCTCAAGATCCGCCTTGGCCTTTGTTTCGTCTGTAAACGGATGTCCTAGCATGGGGACAGACAGGGAATGGCCCTCGCTATCCACGCCCGGGTAGATCCTCTTGAGCATGGCAGCAGCGCGCGCTGCCTTGGGCTTGCCGCCGTCGACGCAGTCTTCAAACTCGAATAGAGGTTGGCGCACGGGGTTCGAGTACGAGACACGGCCGTAGTCGACAAAGGTTATCTTCCTGATGCCCCAACCCAGCAGGTTTCTCGAGACATAGCCTCCCAGAGTGCCGGCCCCGAGAAGAAGACATCTGGAGTTCTTGATGCGATCAAGGTCAAGGTCAGGGGCCAGCCGCCACTTCATGAGCTTGAGGTTCAAATCGACCGAGGAGTCAGCAAGCCTGGATGGATCCATGTATTCGCCCAAGTTTGCCAGTTGTGCCTGAAGCTTTCCGTTTCTCGACCTCTCCCAGCCCGTGACTTTGGGCATCTCGGTGAGCTCCATGTTGGCTACAGCGTCCATCTCGACGGTCAATATGACGGTGCGGCCTTCATGTCTCCTGGCCCACGCGTCTCTGTAACACAGAATCTGAACCTTGCGCAGGCGGAAACGCTGTCGAATGAGCACCAATAGATTCCGCAGTGGCCACCCGGGGCCTTCGGGATAGGTTGAGGGGTCAGCAAACGCCACGTATCGATCCTCCTCCGGTACATGGTCGAAGAAGCCATCCTCAAAGCGTCGCAGCGAAGCCACTTCCCACCGGAAGCCCATCTTGTGGGTGATATTACCCTCTTCGGTGAGGGCGTCTTCACCTCGCACCTTTTTGACAAGGAAGAATCCATGCTCGCGGTTGTCGACGCTGTAGCGCCAGGTGCCGACCTGGTCAACGAGCGAGGTGCTCTCGTCTGCGGTGACGCACTGAATGGGTCCCGACCGCTTCCATGCGGGGTCCGAGTGAAGGGCGGGAAATGCAAACCAATATGTGAATTTGTATTTCTTGAGATCAGCAAACGAAAGGATGACGAATGAGG
Source organism: Hirsutella rhossiliensis (assembly GCF_020360975.1). NCBI lineage: Eukaryota > Fungi > Ascomycota > Sordariomycetes > Hypocreales > Ophiocordycipitaceae > Hirsutella > Hirsutella rhossiliensis. Next base: position 1,838,911 of record NW_025408678.1, on the reverse strand, counting down.
AGAGTAATGAGGGCACCGAGTATATGGTTCCGTCGTTTATGGCGTCCCAAACCTGCCTCTGTGAGAAACGCGTCTCGGGCATGGCGCGGCATGCGACTTACCTGCCGACCTGCTGTCTGGAGCATGGCCGACTTGTCGAGGTTCTTGAAGCCCTCGAGGGTATTTACGTTTTTGATGATGCCTTCGGCCCTGGCTGTTCCGAGAGGCGAACTTTATTTGTGCATTTAGCTTCACAGCGTCGGCGCGCGGAGATGAGACTCACCTTTGGCTTGTCAGAGCGTTGCCCAGGATCTGCATCTTGCAGCTCGACTCGGGCTGTTCCATACGGGGTTCATAGAGCCCCAGGACGTTGCGGGCAGAGTCGTCGAGCTTGTCATAGTCGAGCTTGGAGGCAAACAGGGCCGAGTAAAAGGGCAGCTCGATCTCCGAGGTGAAGGTGGCAAACTGAAGGGGAGCGGCCATGATGACGTCGCACAGGTGAAGCCGGCTTGCGTTTCCCCCGTGGGACGAGACGAGGGACGGATTCTGGTGATGAAACAGTTGGAGCAGAAGGCTTCAAGTCGCGGTCCAGCGACGTAAAAAAGGGCAGGGAGACAGAGGCAGCCGTCGCATGACAGAAAAGGGCGTCACGGGATCACTCAGACGAGGTTGAGGTGGATGAAGTCGACGCTGCTGACTGACTGGGGGGGCTTTCCAAGGTTCCCTGGCTGCCCCGCCACCGTCCGCGGGGTCGCTTTAGGCCTGTAACTGAGCTGCTGGACAGCGCCATCGCTGCCTAATTGATCAGTGGGCGGATGCTAAGCATTTCGACCGCAGGCGAAGGTTTGACTCCGCGGCAAGATACATACATCATGCGTTAGAATAGAGCCAGGAAGGAGTTCGAGTTTATTCGTTGCGCAAAAGAGAATCACCCAAAATCGAGCCAGCACCAGGGAGAGCGGAATGAAACTGCTAGACTATGTATATGCAAGTAACAACTGTTCCATCATCAAAAGCTTATCCGGTATGGTGTAGTGGCTAACATCGCTCGCTCTCACCGAGCAGCCCTGGGTTCGATTCCCAGTACCGGAGCTAACACTTTCTTTTTGCTGTTGGCAATTCTTCACTTATGACATTAGCAACGCCCCTCCCTTGAACAAGCTAGCATCTTTTGGGGGCTTGTTGACTTTTTGCCCCTATACATTTTGTGTTTCTACCGAGTTAAAACGATACTCCGGTGGGTCACGTCCTGGTTGCAGAGACAACGGCTGCCCGGACAAAGACCACTCTCGGTAGAACAAAAGACATCAAAGAACCAGCGTCTCAGTCATGCGTACAAGGTCTTTGTCCGTAGCGCCACGCTTGTCAATCGTTGAAGAAGAATAGAGACTTTCATGATTTAGTCAGTCGACCCGTTATGGTATCACGCGGGTATCGAGTTGGCGCGCGCGTAAAAAAAACCACCCCCCACATGACACACACCACGCGCGCCAATACTACCAAAATGTGTATTTTGGTATTTTGCCCTCGTCAAACATCCAGCGAGGCCTTTTGACAAGGTAGCGTTGCGAATAAACTCGGGGGCACAAGATGCTCATTGGAATCTGCGGAGGTATGAGAGAAACGGGATGCTCGTCCTTGATGCGCGCACCCCCGTCCCCTTTGTCTCAACGCTCATGTGCTCCGGGCTCACACCAAGGCGCCAGGCATCTGCTCCGGCAAGAAGACAGTGGCTCAGTACCTCGTCGAGCACCACGGCTTCAAGCGGCTCCATCTCACGGGACCCGGCCAGGGGTCGTCCCGCTCTACGTCGGAGCTCGGGAACCCGGGCCCTTCGTCTCCTTCGCCGCCTCCCGCCGCCTTGGCCGGCGCCCTGACTACCGGCAGCGATGGCTTGCAGTCGGTCTCGGACTCATCACTGCCCCTGCGCCCGCAGCAGGAGCTGTCTGGGGGCAGAAGCGGCAACGGCAGCAGTCTCTGCTTTGCGACGGCCGAGGCGCTGCTCGAGTTTGTTACGACGCGCTGGCAGGCCCGCTTCGTGACGACCGACATCCCCACCGAGGCCGCTCTCGACGTCCTGCTGCGCCGCCCCTTTTTCCTGCTGCTGTCCGTCGACGCGCCGCTGACAGTCCGGTGGCGGCGCTTCCAGCTCCGCTGCGGTGACTCATCGGCGGCCATCAGCCTCGAGGACTTTGTCGCGCGCAGCGACGCCCACCTGTACGACCCAGACGGCGGCCTACAGCCGCTCATCTCGCGCGCGTCAGTACGGCTCCTCAACACGTCGTCGTCGCTGGCCCACCTCTACGCCACGCTTGGTAAGCTCGACATTCCCAACCCGGATCGCCTGCGCCCGGGCTGGGACACGTACTTTATGGCGCTGGCGTCGCTGGCCGCCCAGCGGTCCAACTGCATGAAGCGGCGGGTTGGGTGCGTCCTTGTCGGCCGGGAGCGGCGCGTCATCAGCACGGGCTACAACGGCACGCCGCGGGGCATCCGCAACTGCACCGACGGCGGCTGTCCGCGCTGCAACGCCGGCCACGGCTCGGGAGTCGGGCTGGCCACCTGCCTCTGCATCCACGCCGAGGAGAACGCGCTGCTCGAGGCCGGGCGCGAGCGCATCAGGGACGGCGCCGTTCTGTACTGCGACACATGCCCGTGCCTGACGTGCAGCATCAAGATTTGCCAGGTGGGCATCAGCGAGGTCGTCTATGCCCATGGCTACAGCATGGACAAGGAGACGGCCGCCGTCTTTAGCCAGGCGGGCGTCAAGCTGCGGCAGTTTGTGCCGGTGAGTGGCTGTCGTCTTTTACCTTTTCCCTCTTCACGTCCTTGATGTCATTCTCGTGATTGGCTCTCGTATGCTAACTCGGCGTCTGCAGCCGCCCAATGGTCTGATTCATCTGGAAAAGATGGAGCTATATTGACATTGCCGCCCGTAGCGTTGCATCAAAGCGGCAACATCTTCGGCGGCACACCCTGCTGACACCTTTTTTTCCGCAAGGGCCGGTGTAAATTACGACGTCTTCTCGGGTATCGATCGGGGGAGCATCATGCATGTGTTTTCCATTCTGTGTACTGTACGGAGTACGTATAAGCGTAGAGGCGGCAGCTAGTTTCGGTTCTAGTGCAACGTTTGTTTTGTGTGCTTTTTGGAGCGCGGGATTCTGTGCTTTCCGAATACGTACCGAACACTCTGCAAACTGGCAGAGACAACCCAACCGACTCGCCCATCAGGTCCGAGCGAGCGAGGCGCTGGTCCAGCCAATGTCATGTTATGCAGCAGTCGCTTCCAACTTAGACATGCAGTCGTATGTTTGCTTTGTCCGTCACCCGTTGGCCAGCCGGATGAGGTCCAGGGTAGCTATCGTCGAAGCTCAACAATTTTTGCATCAACTCTACCATGTCCAGGTCGCCACGTTTAACAGGTAGCCATTACGGGGCGGCTTGTAGAGACAGACGTGGGTTTCGTGAAACGGAGCGTCTGGTTGGGCCTCATCATCCACGGCCACGTTTGATTCAGGGACACGAGGAGCCAAAGATCCATGCGCCATGCGATGGCGAGGTGGTGCGCATGGGCTTCCACTGCCCGAGCCAGAAACCACACGCAGGCTTCCTTATGCACCCCTTGCCTTATACGGCATATTCCAACCACCCTCTCCCCAGTGTTGGGCGGTTGGCTCTGTCTCTCTGCGCAACCATTTCCGTGGAGCCATCAACCGCGGGTTGCTCATCCATCATGCACTCGTGTGTACTGGGGTACGTATGCACAAGCAAGTACGTAGCTCGAGGTCAATGCTTCTTGTTGTTCTGCATCCTATTTTCCTTTGGCTGACCCCGTGCATCAAAATACGGGGCAGGCATCCCAGGAAGCTCTGGCCACGGGCCCGATGCATGTCACAGAGAGCCATCAGTCAGATGGACAGATACATACCCCGGAATCTCACCCACGGAGCCACCCACCAGGCTACGATAACTTTGATTACGATGCCGAGCAATCGGGAGGGCCTGCCATGAGCAGGCGTGCCCGCTTTGCTCCGGGGTCGGGCCCACGGCCGGTCTGTCGCCCACCGCTCACCGAGAAGCGAAATGAACTGGCAGCATGAGCCGGCGATGTAACCGCATGGCGACAAACGTAACGCGGGCCTAATCTCTAGCCTGCAATGCAGTGGGGAGAATGACCGATGAAGCTGACGACGAGCCTTTTGTTTGTTTTGATCAGCAAGGCCTTGCCACCCCATAGGCCCATAGGGGTGTCACTTCCGAGGAGACGGGGCTCATGGACGGGAGGGAAAAAATAGGGGGCTCTTCATGCATCCATGGCGCGGCCATCGGGAGTGGCCTGTCAAAGAGCGCCGAGGCGACTGCTCGGCTCAGGATCCGCGACACGACCTTTTCTTCCACTGTTGCCCAATCCAACAGATCTCCAGGTCCACCTGTGCCGTGTGCCTGTCTCGAGGTGGCGAACAAGCGGGCCATAGAACCAGCAAGAACCTAAGCGCCTCGCGATCGACAGCAGCCACGACCACGGGTAGGTTGGCGGCGCGGGAACCTCTCGGCTGCCGCACGCGCCCTTGCGCCAGCCGCCCGGACTTCCAGGCGTTTGGGTCCAGGGGAGGAACCGGGAGGGCGATTTCGGCGGGAGGTGGTCCCTGAACCCTGGGAGCGCGTTAGTGGAGACAGGGTCGGGATGTGTCAACAGAGGCCTCTTTCTGGCGCTGGTAAAAGCTCGGTCTCAGGGTATTCGATGGGGACGCCGTCGACGGAGACTTGGAGGGTGCGGGAGAGCTAGAGCGGCAATCGTCGCCACTGTTGTTGTCGAAGTGTTGTGGTCCGGATATCAGGGGCCGTGACACAACGGGGGCCACGGCCAAACCAGCCAGGGGCGAGATATGTAATGTTTCTGACCTCGTAATGCAAATTTCATTGGGGGGGAGGGGAAACATGTCATGCTTTGCAGCCTACAGTACAACAAGTCTATTCGGACAGGGGGGACCAGATGGGGAGGGGGGAGAGGGGGCGAGGGGGAGAGGGGGGGGAGAGGCGGAGGAGCAGGAGGAGCGAGCGGGCGCGAGGACGCCTTTGCCCAACAAGGCGCGAAACGCGTCCCCAACGCGTCGCGCTAGCTGCATCAGGCAACGCTGTAAACAAATGCGTCACCCACTGCAGGTACGTACCTGTCTCCAGCGCACCTACTCCGTACCCGCTCACGGTTGGCGGGCGCGACTGGCGGCCAACTTGCCCCCGGCTTTGACGAGAGCCAAGTTTACGCCTTCCGCCAGCCAGGCGGCACCACCACCATCACAACCACAATTTCTCACCACCTTTTTTTTTCATGCTGGCTTTTCCCATCGCCACTTGCATACCAGACGTCCCGTTGTCTTTTCTTGCCACGCTCTCGCCCCTGGGACCGACTCGTCATCACGGGCGACCTCTGATCGTTCGCGCTATGTGTTGAGGGCGCGCTGCGCAACGAGCGAGGTGCGTCGAGCGACACGTCTGAGTGCGCACTCTGTTCGCCGTCGCCACCAGTCGGCCCCTGAACAGCAGCAGCCGCAGTCAAGGCGTGACCGCTGTGGGGAAAAGTCTAAACTGGTGCCCAAACACAAAGAGATGCCATAGCACCTCTCCTGCTTCATCCAGCATTCACTCATACCTACACCCTCGTCGGCCTCGCCTGCTCGCGCGCCGTTCTGCTCGTCAGACCAACCAGCTTCGAAAACCGGGTCTTTGGAATCCCTCCGCCTGCTGTCGGTGGTCTAGCGTCCCTTGCTCTGACTCTCTGTTCTGGCATTCCCCAGTCATGGGCCAACGCTTTCCTGCAGCGATATAGGCTCTGGTTCAGGACCCATCCCCTTCCTGCGCGCACGACAGCCTCGCAGCGTGCGCAGACGTCGACTCTCCGCCCCGTTTGCCGAGCCTTGCCCTCTTCACCTATGAGCAAGCGCCGACCTCTTTGTTGTTGTTCGCTCGACCCTTGACAAAGACGAGACTCATAAAGAAGAGCATCTTGTATATATCACGGCTGCTGCGCCAACATTCCTCACCAACCCACCCTAATCCCCCCCCGCGATAAACCCAGACAGCCGACTATTGCATTCCATTCCACTCTCGTCCTTCGACTCGCCATGTCATTTTCTAACAGTGGCGGAGGCACACTGGCTTTGCCGTCACCTACGCACGCCCACCATATGGACGTGACGTCGGCCGTCCGCAGCCTGCGCCGCTCCATCTCGAGATCCCCTTCCAAGCTGCTGTCTCGTACCAGTTCCCAGAGCTCCGACGGCTCCCGCCAGGCCTCGCCGCAGTCGCCCTGTCGACGCTTTGGCTCTACACCTTCGCGACCTCCGCTGTCACCATCCCATCCGCAGACGGCCCCTCCGGCAGTCACCTCGACCCACGCCGCTGCCTCTTACCCGTCATCCGCCTTTACACCCCTCCGCCCCAGCGTCAGACTCTCGCTGCGATCCGCCAAGTCTGCCAAGGCGCCCTCGCCATCGTCGCGCCCCCTTGCGCGCGCCCGCGTCTCGCCCCGGAGCCCTCTGAAGCGCGCCTTGAGCGACACGCCCGACTCGGGCAACTCTGAACCCGCCTCGTCATCTTCCCCGGCCGCGAAGAGCTCCCCGGGGCAGGAAAACCGCAACAGATCTTCGCTAGGGTCGACGCCACGCAAGCACAGCGAAAAGCAAACGCGACATAGCGTGCATCTTGATGTGTCTGGGGGTGCATCGCAACTCTCATTCTTGAAAGCGCTGGACGCCTACACTGACCCCTACATGGTTTCGACGACTGGCGCACTCAAGCGCAGTGATGCGACCATGAACCTAGACCACCCAAACCAGGGCAGCCCGGTTGCCAAGCGGCGCAGCTTGCATGGCATCTCGAGCCTCGGCCAGACGGAGGACTTGAATATCTTTGAAAATAATCTCAGCGCGCCGCAGAGTTTCGACATTCACGAGGACTCGCATTCCGAGTATGAGTTGACTGGGGCCTCCGAAGGCGGCAGCGGCGATGCGCCAGATGTGGCCGCGCAGCGCGACCCTCTGGCGTCGCCGACGCCCGCGTCGAACGTGGCGAGCCGGTCGTCCTCTCTCCGCAGGTCTACCTTGCAGCAGCGATATGGTGACAAGGGGTCGCTGGGAAGAAGGACGGGCGAACGGCAACTTGCGCAGATGACCGCGGAAACCTCCACCCCAGGCCGAATCCGTCCTCGTCTCTCGACGGACCATTTCCTGCCTCCCCAAATCGCCCGAGACAGCCCTTTCTCCTCGGGCGCTCCTCTGCCGAATGCATCCATACATCCTATCGACGGCAAAAGTCACCAGCCTCACCCGCTCTCCAAGACTTTGACCACTTCCTCGTCAGGCAACAGTCTGGATGAGGAGGAGACGTCCGTGTGCGCGCCGGCTGTAAAGGTCGCAGACAAGCCCAAGCCGCACCCGTTTTCTCGATCGCTCCCCCTCAACGCCACCAGGCCGACTGCTCGCTCCATGAACGAGCATATCAAGGCAGTCGCCACGCCGAGTCAACCTCATCAGCTCTGGGTTGGCGCCTTCAACTCGACGGGCCTCATCTCCAAAGTCAACCGGAACCCCGAAGAGGAGGCGGAGAAGAAGATTGCGCCTCCCGACACGCCCTGCAAGAAACACACAAACCCCTTTGCCACCTTTCCACCACCCGCGGGAAGCGCAATGAAAAGAAAGAGCAATAATCGAAATTCCTTTGCCGGCATCCCTTCAACCCCCTTCAACCGTCCCGCCAGCCGCGGTGCCGACGCGTTTGGCGTTTCCGCCAAAGGGCTCTCCATCTTCCAGCGGCGAGGCTCGGCGGCGTTCAACCTGCACCGGGAAAGCGACTTGAGCCTGGAAGTCGAGGACCGCATGCTCTTTGGCGAAGCCGGCGAGCTTACCAGCCTGCTGGACGGGGATGTGCCGCCCACCCCCACCAAGAATACGCTCACTCCGAGCTTGAGCAACCTTAGCGAGCAGTCGCTCGAAAGCCCGAGCGCGAACCGCACCTTCACTCTGCCTCTCTCGGCTGCCAAGTCCGCTCCTTCGCGAGAATCAACGTGTAAGTCGAACCCGGAGGCGTCGAGAGGGCCCAGACATGGGGACGACGAGGCGCCAACCTGCGCCGCTGCTCTCGATCGCCAGCCGTCCCCCACCCCATGCGTCGCAAGGCGATCGTCCTTTGGCCGCTCGCGGGCCGTCAGGGGGATTAGCGCCCCGTCGCCTCTTGCCCCCGAGCCTTTACACTTGTCTGTGCTGCGGTCGGAAAACGCATTCACTAATCTTGCATCCGTCGATGCAGCGAGCCCTGTCGATGGTCGGAGGACGCCCCAGACCCCACAGGAGAGCCTGCTGCCGCTAGACACGAGCCGCTTGTCCATATCGCAAGGACCCGATGGTCTGGGCGAGAATACCATGCCGCCTCCAGTCACCCCGACAGCTGGTCGCGATTTCCGGTCATCCATGAGCATCTTTGTCACGCCCGTCAATGGTCGCGTGGGCAGCGTCGACATTGACGCCAGTCTATACTCGAGGTTTGACAAAGTCGAGCAGGTCGGCAAGGGCGAGTTTTCGACAGTGTATCGCGTCAGCAAGCAGGAGCACGCCAACGTGTTCGCCGCGGGAAGCGCTACGCCGAGCGACGACGCTACCCGCAGCCCTGCCCAAGGTCAGGTCTTCGCCGTCAAGAAGAGCAAGAACTCGTACCACGGCCCCAAGGACCGGGAAGTCAAGCTCCGCGAGGTCCAGATCCTGCAAGCCCTGACGCATGCCGAGCATGTGGTGCAATATGTCGACAGCTGGGAACACAATTTTCATTTGTATATACAGACCGAGTTCTGCGAGGAAGGGACTCTGGACAAGTTTTTGGGCAATGTCGGACGAGGCGGGAGGTTGGATGACTTCCGCATCTTCAAGATCTTACAGGATCTCTGTTTGGTAAGTCGACCCGGCGGCCGCGAACTACGACGGCCTCGCCACAGGGCGAAAGGATGCTGACAAACGAGGCATAGGGCTTGAAGGAGATTCACGACGCCGGATTCATGCATCTAGATATGAAGCCTGCAAACATCCTCATCAACTTTGAAGGGGCGCTGAAGATTGGAGACTTTGGACTGGCGCAGCCCTGCTCGTCGGCCGAAGGGGTCGATGTCGAGGGCGACCGCGAATACATGGCGCCGGAGATGCTCAGGGGAAAGGCCGGCCCGGCCGCCGACGTCTTCTCGCTCGGCCTCATGACGTTGGAGGCTGCGGCCAACGTGGTGCTCCCGGACAACGGGCCGACATGGATTGCCCTCAGGTCCGGTGACCTCTCCGAGGTGCCGAGCCTCACGTGGACGCCGTCGATTGAGGTGCAGCGGGATGCTACGGGCAATCCGTCGGCTCATAGCGACGACTTCGGAGGCGACCATGTCGATGACAATGCCGGCAGCCTGTTTGGGTCATTCAAGCGATCGGAACTGCCGCAGCCCCCGGATTTTATGGTCGAGGCCTTTCACCCGAGCTCGCTCGACTCGGTAGTGAGGTGGATGACGGCCGAGTTGCCTGCCGACCGGCCCCTGGTCGACCAAGTGCTCGATCTTGAGGGGTTGCGCTGGGTGGCAGATCACCGCAACGCTCCGGCAACTGTCTACGAGGGCAACTGGGGCCCGGCCGACCCCTTTCCCGTTTCGATTGCCGTGGACAGCGACACGGAGATGACGGATGTGTGAGAGCGTTGTTGAGCAGAGAGCTGGAGTCGGTTTCCTTTGTCTTTGTGTGTTGCCAGAAGCGCAGCGAGCCGAGCTATGCAGGCGTTTATCTCGGTTGGTTTCTGTTCTATACTGGAGTACGCACGCGTGGATACATACAAAGAGTCGAGGAGGCAGGTCAAGCACAGGGCATCGGCCGCCGACCTGGGCTCTTTTTCTTTGACAAAAACAGCAAGACGAGGGCACGGCATGCAAACGGCAGAGCTTTTCTTTGTCTCATTTCGGAGAGGCACGCGTGCCTCTCCCCATAGCGCGGGTTTGGAGGAGGCGCTTCGGATGATATTCCTAGCATGGGCTGACCACGTCGTTGACAAACATATATCCGTGTTACGGGAAACTCTGCCGTCACAGACGGCTTTCGGATGCATGGCGTCGATCTGAAGAAAACAACAGAGGAGGACTGCGTCTCATGAAAGGAGATTGCGTGTATGGATTATCGGGCGAGGGGGACAGAAGGGGCCCCGAGATATATGACTAGAGCGGCCCTGGCCGGACGACCAAGAGTCGAGAGGAAAATAAGAAGCGGCATAGACCGAGGCGGCAGAGCAAGGACTTGACGCCCATGAGTGTCCAGATCATGTACATATAGAACATGTGTGGGGAGGCGGACAGCATTGATAGTGGAAGCTGCATGCGGGCGGATCTTGCAGGCGGCGCCAGGGCATGGATCGAGGCACCTTGGTCTCATGCTCATGAATGTTACGACGAAATGCAAGGAACAAGTTATAAAGACTGTCAATACCCGCTGTCATTTGCCTTGGCGTTTGTGAAATGAGACAGGCGTCGACTGAAGAGAAGAAAGGGAGGGGGAGCGGGGTAAACTCGAGTCACACGGATGCTTGACGCATGAGGGGCCGGCCGAGTCGACAACATTGATAAAGACGCCTCGGGGTCTCGAGACTGCCCACGTCAGACAAGCAACATCGGCCAAAGCATGACAGGCATTACGCTCCAGGAAGGGCAGGCGGAGCTGCCGACGACGCGCAGCACGCCGTCGTACTGGCACCGCGAGCCGTCTCGGCGGCTGCTGGGCCACCGGACGACGGCGCGGGTGCCGGCGGAGGCGGACGTGGTTGTCGTGGGCAGCGGCATCACGGGGGCGTTTGCGGCGCGGAGGCTGGCCGAGGCCGGGAGGGCCGTGTTGATGCTGGAGGCGAGGGAGGCGTGCTGGGGGGCCACGGGGCGGGTATTACTCTCTCTCTCTCTTTTTCTCTCTCCTTTTCTCTCTTGTTCCACCCATCTATTATTATTATTCCTTCTGCTGACAAGAGGCAAACCAGAACGGCGGCCACTGCCAGCCCGGAGTGTGGACCAACAAGCCGGACGTGGCACGCTTCGAGCTGGCAACGTTCCACCAGCTCGCATCGCTCATCGCCGACAACGACATTGCGTGCGACTGGCAGGTCGTCGGAGGCGTGCACGCGCTCTCGTCGCCGGCCGAGCTGGACGTGGCGCGGCGGCAGTTGCGGCGGCTGCAGAAGCACGGCGACCTCCGGGACAAGGCGGTGCTGGTCGAGAGGGCTGCGGCGCTGGCCAAGCTGCGCATCCCCGAGGCCGTGGGCGCCGTCTACCAGCCCGTGGCGGCAAAGTGCTGGCCGTATAAGCTGGTGGCTTGGGTGTTGGAGACGTTGTTGGGCGAGCATGGGGCTGGGGGGCGGTTTAATCTGCAGACGAGCACGCCGGTCCTGCATCTACAGCGACCCTCTTCTTCTTCTTCTTCTTCTTCGTCGTCCTCGTGGATCCTTCACACGCCCCGCGGCCAGGTTGCGGCCCGGCACGTGGTGCTCGCCACAAACGCCTACACGTCGCACCTGGTGCCGCGCATGACGGGCCTCATTGTGCCGGTCCGGGGCCAGGTGTGTGCGCTGGAGCCGCCGCGGGGAGCCGTCCTGTTGCCGCATAACTACACCTGGGTGGCGGGGGGCACCGACGACTACCTGATTCAGCGAGACGGCGACGACAAGGCGCTGATTCTCGGAGGTGAGCGTTCGACGGTCGCGGGCGGACAAGAGGGCATCTCCCGCGACGACGAGGTCGACCCCGTCGTCGGCCTGAACCTGCGCCGCGCCCTGGGCTCGGCACTGAAGCTGCGGCCGGGCTCAGCGGAGGAGGCGCCGGAGCTCGAGGCCACGCACGAATGGACGGGCATCATGGGCTACTCGCGCGACCGTCATCCCTGGGTTGGAGCGGTGCCGGCGGGGCTACTCGGCATCGACGACGCGGCCGACAAGGAAGAGGCCGCCGGCGGGCTGTGGATCAGCGCCGGGTACACGGGCCACGGGATGCCGGTGGCGGCGCGGTGCGGCGTGGCCGTGGCCGACATGATCCTCGGGGGGCGCGGGGGAGTAGCGGTGCCGGATGAGTTTGTCGTGAGCGTGCAGAGGGCTGCGAGGGCGAGGTTGATGGAGCTGCCGAGGACGATGATGGATGGGCTTGAGCTGCTCGAGGAGTGACTGCTGCGTTTGCTGTGTCTCTGTCATTGCTGTGATCCGAGCAATTTTCACTCCTTTTCTCTCCTCGACCTGCATCTAGGCGTCCTTGGAGAAATGATGCCATCGTGACCAGTGATGATGATTAATACCTCTAGATAAAGTACACCTCGACACTATCCGAAGATCCGCCGCTGCCGCCAATCAACGTCACCCTTTTTGCAAGCAGCAAGCTCCATCTTGTTATCAGCGACCCAACGTCCAGCTCCGTCTCTTCCTCCATCTCCAGCCGAAAGCTCGAAGCTCGACCTCGACCACGCCTCCATTGGCCGTCCCCCCCAGTCTCCAACAATGGCGAGCAAGCTCTTCCCGTCACTGCTCCGCTGCGGCATGCGGCGCTCTGCCTCGCGCGTCGCCTCCCGCCCACAGACGCAGATGCGCTCCCTGTCCGTCTCTGCTCGCCGGCCAAGCGACGCGCTGCAAGTGGTAAGGCTGCCTACACTTCTGTCGCTGTGTCACGCTTGCATCAGCACGATCTTGGCCGAGCTCAATGGCTCTCGAGATGACCTGTTGCCTGCACTTCTGCATCCCCTGTTCCATCAGGACGCGGCAGCTACAATTGCTTGTCTGACTGATGATGCTCTGTGCAGCACCGAAACTCGGCAGAAAACAACCCCGACATCCCCTTCAAGTTCAACGAGCAGAACGAAAATGTCATTGCCGAGATCCTCAAGCGCTACCCGCCGCAGTACAAAAAGGCCGCCGTCATGCCCCTGCTGGACCTTGGCCAGCGCCAGCACGGCTTCACCAGCATCAGCGTCATGAACGAGGTCGCCCGCCTGCTCGAGATGCCGCCGATGCGCGTCTACGAGGTCGCCACTTTCTACACCATGTACAACCGCACCCCGGTCGGCAAGTTCTTCATCCAGGCATGCACGACGGTATGCTTCCCTTCTTCCTTGCCTACACGCCCCGAGGAATTCGCCAGCTTCGCGCGGCTTCTCGGGTCTGAGCAGTAGGCTGACGTGCGCACCGCCTCATAGACCCCCTGCCAATTAGGCGGCTGCGGCTCCGACGTCATCGTCAAGGCCATCAAGGCACACCTCGGCATTACCCAGGGCGAGACGACGCCCGACGGCCTCTTCACCTTTATCGAGGTCGAGTGCCTCGGGGCCTGTGTCAACGCGCCCATGATCCAGATCAACGACGACTACTACGAAGACCTGACCCCCGAGTCCGTCACCGAGCTCCTCAAGGCCCTCAAGGACAGCACCTCTCCCTCCTCCCCCTCCGCCAAGATTCCCGGCCCCGGACCCCTGAGCGGCAGGCAGACGTGCGAGAACAGCAAGGGCCAGACGAATTTATTGCAGGAGCCCTGGGGCGCCGAGAAGACGAGGGCAGACCTGTAACATCATTTCCCCATCCATTCCATGTTGTCGGTGCTGGTGACTTTGTTGGGCAAGAGAGAAAATAGGAAGAGGGAGGAATGGTACTCTGTACGAGCATGGCATTTAGAGGCACTTGCTTGGGGGGTTGGCCAGAGGGCTACATGACTGTATATAACGAAACTGGCGCGCTGCGTGAAAAACACATGATACACCGTGGCAGAGGTTGACTTTACGACTTGATTCTTTCCGATTCAAACGGGCGCCATGCGCTCATGGGAGATGCAGAATCCCACGTGGGGAGATGTAACAAAGAAAGAAGAGAAATAAAACAATCAAGATGTCGTATCGTATCGTCAAATGGCCGTTACGGCTGTCTTCATTCCTTTCCAAGAAGCATCCTCCTCGTTCCCCTTTCCAAGGGAGATTAGAAGATGATCATCAGTCGCCCAGCCGCAGGATCCAGCCATCGCCGATGCGCTGGTTGTCCTGGCCCACCCCACCCCAGATGACGATGCCGCTCTCCTCGACATCGCCCATGGGCGCACTCGCCAGCCAGCCCCTCGGCGCGGGCCTGCCTTGCTCGTCGTCGTCGTCGTACTCGTCGTCGTCCAGGGGCCTGGCCTCGACGCGGGTCCACCTCCCCTCGCCCGTCTTCCTGCCCACGGCCTGCAGGACGGCGTCAGTCAGGCTGGCGGGCGTCATGCCGAGCGGGGGCACCTGGAAGGTCCAGACGTCGTCGAGGAAGGCGGCGGCGGCGGCGTGGCCGTCGGCGCTGGGGCTGCCCTCGCCCATGGCCAGGACCAGGTACTCGCGCCCGCCGCCGCCGATGCTGAGGGCGTGCAGGGAGGCGACGCTGCGCGCGGCGGGCCACTGCTGCGAGCACTCGACGGGGATGTCGGTCGACGAGGCGTCGGGGTTGTCGGCCAGGATGGTCTGCCAGCCGGCGGCGCGGGCGGCGATGGACACCTCGGCCTTGGCGGTGCTGTCGTCAAACGTCTCGAGCTCGAGGGGTAGGAAGTCGAGCTGGCCGCCGAGCGAGCTGGCGCCGTCGAAGCCGCCGAAGCGGAAGAGGCGACTCTTGCTGATACACATGCCAGTGCCGCTGCGGGGCGGGCCCGGGGCGGCGGGGAGCTCGGTCCAGGTGCGCGAGGCGACGTCAAAGGCCCATAGGTCGCTGGTGCGCTCCCCGTCGGCGAGACAGCCCGCGTGGACCAGGAAGGTGCCGTAGCCCTCAGAGTCGTAGTCGACGGCCTCCTCGGCGACGCTGCCGACGACGGGGTCTTGGGGGATGCCGGTGCGAGCCGAGTCCCCGACGGCCCACTGGCGCCACGTCTGCGGCTTGCGGGGCGCCGAGGGGTGGCCGAGGTCGCGCGGGTGCTCTGTCGCGGCGGCGCAGTGGTAGCTGCGGGCTGCCGGGTGAGGGACGGCGGCGGCACCCGGTGTGACGGCGGGGACGGGGTCGAGATGGGTCCAGGTGCGGGAGCGCGTGTCGAAGACCCAGACGCGGCCGGCCTCGTCGAGGGGCGTCATGTCCGGGCCGCCGCGGCCGCCGAAGAGGAAGATACGCGAGCCGATGACGGCGGTGGCGTGACCGACGCGAGGGGCCGGGACGTCGCCGGGGTTGGACACGGACGGTTGCTGGTCCTCGGCCGTGGCGGGTTCCTTGCCCTTGTTGGCCGGCGGGTTCTCCCCGAGCGGGACATCTTGCAGATCCCTCTGGCCCGGCGTCTCCTCCTCATTCTGCTGCTGCTCCCCGGCATCATAGCGCTCCTCAAACGCTGGGCGCTCATCGCCCTTTGCTGCGACAGCCTTGACCTTGTAGTAGTCGGCGCCGGCGCTGCTGTACGGCAAACTAATGACCAGCATATCGTTGTCGACGGGCTCGCGGGGGCTAAGCTCGCCGCCAAAGATGTAGGCGGCGCCGGCGACGACGTCGAGCGAGTGCGAGGAGCGCGGCAACAGCGGCAGGCCGTCGACGCGCTGCCACGTTGCCCTGATGGCGCCGTGTTGTTTCCGTGACGACGAGGGCCTGCCGAGGCGCGGCATCGAGGGGAGGCTCTGGTGGACGTGGGCGAAGAGGCCTGTTGACCGGCGCCGGAGCTGGGTCCAGGACTCCATGACGTGGGGTTTTCTTTTTGTTTGGTCGCTGCGGCAGGTTGTGGTGTTTTGGGAGATGGGCTTGCGTGAGGCATAAAAGCAGGAAAGCGATGTGGGATACGAGCAGGTTTGGGGTCCGAAGATGACGTAACGGCGTAGCAAGTAGAATTCGTGTATCCATGGCACCACAACATCGTGACACGAGAAGAAGGCGCGGTTTGGATACTGGTCATGGACAGCACTGCTCTGCTGCAGGGACTCGTCGTCAGAGACATGCAAGGAGTCGTAGCGCTAATCGCGGCCGTGAAGCGAGAGACAGAGGGCCCACAGCACCCGATTGGCGACCTGGTTCAGCGTGTCTTGCTGCTTTTCTTTACAGCAACAAGTACAAACTCTATCTACCCTAACAATGGAAGAGGTATAATTAGTCCATGTATAACTAGCCTAAAGCCCCGATGCTGTTATGGAGCCTATCAAGGTAGTAGGCAGGCAGGTATAGGGTAAGTAGCACGACAAGGGTTGCGCCCGCCTCTGCCCTGGAAATACAGCCTTGATCCATCAACTGCGATTGGGTCGTTCATCGACCGTTCAGATACAGGTGGCAGGCCCTGGGGGCTAGTAGATGGCGGCATGCAAAGGGTCTAGAAGCCTCGTTTCCGCGCTAGGTTCATCATGGCCAGGAAAACCGCGGAGTTGATGATGAAGCCATTCCCACTGTTGGTATATATTCGAGCACGTCAACGCGCGTCAAGAAGAAATTCCCCCCAAAAAACATCGAATGGGAAAAAGTAAATCATCTATATTTTCCAGTTTCTCTTGAAACTTCCCGTGCCATTGGTCGCGTTGGATAGTGCCGCGCGTGACGCAACCGACGCTTTCTTCCATCCTCGCAACCTCGCGCCAACTGAATTTCCCTTCATACACCACCGCCCCTCACCATTGCTTCACCCCCGCGGCCTCTCCCGTGCCACCCCGTGGGCATTTCTATTTGCCCCCTTTTCTCCTTGACCGTCTTTCTTCTCATCATTGTGCCTCCCTTCCTGCCGCCAAAGGCGGGGAGACACCGCCCACCCCCGCTGCTCGGATCGCCACTCCATCCCCCCCCCTCCCCGGCCTGAGGGCTAGCCAGCCATGGCATCGTCCGGCGCCCAAGCCTCAGCGGCAGCAGGTGCAGCTTCGTCATCATCACCGTCGTCGTCGGGGGGCGGCCTTGTGCCGGCGCAGCTCGGCTTCCTGGCCATCTTCAACCCCTCGCTCGGCACCACCGACGACACCATCGACGACCAGATCGTCTACTACGCCTCCGTCACCACCCAGGCCTCGCCGCACAAGCGAAGGCGCACCCGCGGCCGTCCCACTGATGCCATCTCCCAGGACGAGCGCCATGAGCGTCTGCGCCAGATCGGCCTCGCCCAGGGCATGGCCAACTTTAGCCGCGGCTTTGCCGAGGGCGCCGCCGTCGACGCCATCGACACCGAGACGTCGCGCGTCGTCATGCACGAGCTCGAGCCCGGGTGGTGGATTCTGGCCGTGAGGCTCTCGGATCCCCTCTGTCGTCGCTGTATTGACCAGTTGTGCTAGAGCATCGACCTGACAAAGGTGCCGCTGCCCCCGCGGCTGCCCACAAAGGCTGGCCAGAGTCGCGAGGACAAGTTTGAGTGTACGACGCGCGAGATGAAGCCCACCTCGCTGCTGCTCAGGGACCTGCTGCGCGCGCATGAAATCTTCCTCATGCACCACGACTCGTCCCTGAGCGCCTTGTTCGTCCACAGCCGCCGCTCAAAGTTTGTTGCCCTCCTGAACCGCTACTGGGACCTCTTCCTCTCCACCTGGAGCGTCATGCTGCACGGCAACCCGGCCAGGGACATCTTTGGCGGCATCAACGTCGCCGCCTCGGGCGAGCTTGGCGTAGGCGTTGGGGAGGAGGACCGCGGCAGCGGCGAGCGCGACGTCTTGGAGGGCCTGGTCGGGAGGATAGAGGGCCTCGTCGACCTTGTCGTCTCCAAGTTTGGCAGCGATGAGGACCCCGCTAGCCCGCAACTGACTGCCGCAGGCAAGACACCGGACAAGAAGCACGAGGAGCACGAGCCCTGGCTAGGCACTGGCCGCGAGCCGGCAGCCGTCGACGGCGCCATCTTCCTGGGCACAGGCGCCTTATCCAGGAAGTCTCTACGGGACGTGACGCACTGGATGGAGGACCTGTACACCTGGGGAGAGCATGCGTACGGTCTCATCGAGAGCCCGACGTCGATTCGCCACGCCAAGGCGAGAAAGGCCGCCAAGTCTGCCGAACAAGACCCCAAGCCCGCGACCGCGGCGGAAGCGGCCCCCAGCTCCTCGGGGGGCGCCAAACCCACGGCCTCGCAGCTGAAGCCCGAATCAGAAGGCGGTGCGGGCGATGACAGTGAAAGTCACATCAACAAGGGTGGTGCGGGCCAGGCAAAGACCAAGGACGTCGACGACGGCAAGCTGGATAAGATGCTCAGCTACATGAAGCTCGGGTACGGCTCCTACTGGACCTTGCCCGGCAGCTCCGGCGACTCATCGCCCTCCACCCAACCCCGCATCCCCGAAGCCGGAGCCGAAGCAGTGCGGGAGCGGAGCCCCGAGACGCCCCGTGAGCCCCCGGCAGCTTCCGGTGCGGGTCCGCGGGGCCCCACGGCATCGCACGAGGCGTCCGGGCACTTTCTTATCGGGCTCCGGGGCGAGATTGAGGAAAGCCAGGAGGCGGATGCGGGCCTGAGCCAGACATCGGCCAGCGGCGAGTCAGACGCGGAGAACAACTCGCGCACCGTGGTGCGTACGCTGCACGTCGAGCTCGAGAGCGGCGCGACGGGCCAGCGACCCGAGGCGACGGTGGTCAAGGACTTTGCGCACCCGGCCAGCGTGCACACACAGTCGCAGGTCATGGGCAACATGTTGCCGGGCTACAACTTGCACGACCTCAACAAGGCGCACAAGCTGCGCGTCGTCGTCTACGTCAACCGGCCCTTTGTCTTCGTCTTTCTCTTCCGCCTGCGCACCGACTCGCTGGCCTGGGACGCGCTATACCGCTCGCTGCACTACCAGCTCGCCCCGCTCAAGAGGCCGCTGCTCGCCTCGACGAGCTACCGCCCGGACCGCCCGGGCCTCGAGCGCGCCTCGTCGAGCATCTACAACCTCGTCTGGGACCCGTCGTCGCTCACGGTACACTCCATCATTCCCTGCATCCAGGACCTCACGGTGGCGGCGGCGGCTGGTGACTCGTGGTCCCGCGCCGACGCCGTCAGCACGCATCTCCACCTGCTCAATATCCATGCCGCGACGCGCTCCCTCGCCGGCGACGTCGAGCGCACGCAGAAGACCAGCCGCGGGTGGTGGATCGTCTGGACGCGTCTGCTCGACCGCTGCCATCACGATTCCCCGCGGGCCGGCAGCACCGGGGGGGAGAAGGACGAGGACGAGGAGGTCGAGGGGGGCGGCGCATTGCGGGCCTCGACGTCGTCGCTCTCGCTCGGCTCGGCCTCGGACCGACACACTGCGGCGGGCGGCGGCGGCGACGACAACGACGCGCGCGCCCTGGCCAAGGAGATTTTCCTGGTGCGACGGGCCAGCGACCACGCCGGGCTGCTCGGGGGGGCGGGCGGCGGCGGGGAGAGCAGGCTGGCGCAGGGCATCGGCGTCGACACGCGGCGATACGTCGAGGAGCTGCTGAGCCTGCTGTGAAGGGACAGAATACAGTAGACGTAGAAAAAGAAAGGGGGGAAGCGAAGGGCGTCGGGCCAAGGAAGAAGAAGCGCATTCTGGGCCTCCTTTCTTCCTTCCATTATACCGCCTTTTCGTCTCGTCTCTTGTCTCAACCTCAATGCACAGTCCGCCACAGCACGGAGTCGCTTTTGCTTCGCGGCGGCCCGCCATTACCCGCCCCCTTTTTTCCGCAGGTGATGTTTTTTCTCACTCTCTTGTTTGCCCAGCAGAGCATATCGCAGCCCCGTCACCCCCACCTTCGGAGGCTGTGTCCTTGTCCCGATAGAAAGGAGGCCTCCTCTCGCATACCGCAAACATCGGGCGCAGCGGTCTGACTCGCCTCGTCGGCCCGCCGGCGCTGCGCCGCCCCCCTACCTACCGTGCTACAGTACGCGCCCCCGACGCACAGGGCCGTCTTAGTGTCGACAAGGCGTCAGCACAGCAAACAAATCATCACGAGGCGAGGCGAGGGAGTTTCGGTTAGATGACTTGTCCCCCCCCCCCTGCGAGGAAGAAAAAACATCCAAATAGAGGGGGCTGGCTGGCTGGCCGACCGCTACTTGGTGGAAAAAGAAAAAATATGGGTTTGCGACAGAGACGTGGCACGCTCGTGAGACAGGCAGCCATGGACTGACAGACCGACAACAAAGGACGACCGTTTCCGAAAAGGAACAAGGGGCCTGCGAGAGGACGAAGAATCCCGGCCCATTGGAGCGGGTGCCAGTGGAACCCCGGTGTCCCGCCCCCGTACCCGCTAGTCGTGAGCGAAAGGGAAACAGGCCCCGCTGGAAATCCCCCGGAAAGTCAAAAAGCCCCAGACGGTCTGCCTCGGTGAAGCTTTATTAGAAGGGGGGGCGGGGGAGCAAACGTGGTTAGCCTGTTTATGCTCATGGATTGTTTCAAGGACAGCCTGGGGACGTTGTCATCACGCGCGCTGCTAGCATCATCACCCAGGGGCCGCGACAAGTATCCAAAAGATGGTATTTCCCATTGTCCAGGGCGTGAAGCGTCTTGCGCAAAGACGCATGACAAGTATGTACAGGAACGGTAGAATGCCCCCGCCAGAGAGGGTCAAGCGCACCATGCGCCGTTGGAAAAGTAGAAACGCGAGAACCGACAGATAGACCAGCCCAGTCTGTTTCCACCCTCGCCCCCAAACAAGTGGTATCCGAGTGACCCCATATCCACATTCCGTCCGGCGCCGGTGATTGGGTCGACATGAAAAGACGAGCAAAGGAAATCATGACTTCGTACTAGATTTGCAAAGAGCGGGCTGCACACACGCCGGTCCGTCGAAGCATGATTGGCTGGCAGGCATGCTTCGAGGCGGAGGAGCGTGCGAGCAAGCCCTCGACTTGGGGGTTGGGATCCCAAGGCCCTTTGGGTGACGGGGATCAAGGGCGTTAGTTGAAGGACCACTTGACGGGGAGGCGGCCGCCGTCGAGGCTGCCGTAGAGCTCCATGAAGACCTTCTTGCTGACGTCAATGTTGTTGGCGGAGCAGCCCATGCACTTGTCGCGGACCGTGGCCGTCGTCGTCTTGCCATTGGCGTGGATGGTAATCTTCTGGCCACACATGGGGTTTCCGTTAGACTGGGTGCCCATCTTGTCCTTGGAGATGGCGACAATGTTCTCCGAGTTGTCCTTGCCCGAGTCGTCCTGGCCGCAAGAGCCCATGCCGACATCGTAGTAGGTGATCTGACCCGAGAACGATTGGGCACCGCTGTCGCCGGCTGAGGCAGCCTCGGCAGCCTGCTCAGGAACGGGGTAAGACGAGGGCGGCGGGGGAGGAGGAGGCACGTAAGCCGGGGTCGACGGCGCGGGCTCAGGCTCAGGCGCAGGGGCCGGGGGAGGAGGCGGGGGTGGCGACGGAGCAGGGGCCTTGGACGAGGAGCTGGGCTTGGGCGCAGGCGGAGGCGGTGGCGGAGGAACGTAGGGAGCAGCCGAAGTAGGCGCCGGAGGGGGCGGCGGCGGCGGTGGGGGAGGAGGAACAGCAGCGGACGAGGAGGCAGGCTCGGGCTCGGGAGCGGACGGAGGGGGTTCGTAGAACTGGCCCTTGGGCTCGGCAGCAGGCGTGGGCTCGGCGTAGGCGCCGGGGGTGATCCAGCGGGTGGTGGTGGCGTCGATCATCTTTGTGACATAGGCCGTCTCGGTGACCCAGTCGGTCACGGTGACCATGGCACGGGCATGGTGCTGGTTGTCGCGACGACCGAGGCGGAAGGGGTGAGCGAAGGCGGCGGCGGCAAAGAGGGCCGAGGCAACAGCGGCGGTCTTCATGGCGGCGGCGGTGGTGGGTTGAGTGGGTGGTGGAAAGGACAGTGGTGGTGTGATGCTGCTTCCTTGGACTCTGCGAGGATGGATGACCCGACAAGCAAGACTTTGCTCTGCAAAGTGGAACGAGTGTCGTTGGCGAGAACGAGAGAGAGAGAGACCTGCTCGTGACGGGGATTCTGAAGGAACGAAACCACGGCGGGATATGCAAGTATAAATAGTCAAGGGAGTGTATGAGCAGCTGGCGAGAGAGAGAGCCAAGGAGAGAGGCAGGCAACGGGGGGGGGGGGGGGGAAAGGAAGGTAAGGAGTTGGAAGAAGAAGAGAAGAGAAGAGGAGAGAGAGAGTGAGTGAGTGAGGAGAGGAAAAGAGAGGCGTCAGCAAAAGGCCACGGCCCAAGTCGGTTGTTCCGGGGGGGGGGGAGGGCAAGTCGCTCGAGGTAGGAGGTACAGGGCTTCAGGGGGGTGCGGGTCGCTGGCCAGGCACCTTGCAGGACGCTGCAGACAGGCCAGGTCGGGCCGCGAATACGACTGTATGTACAGTACGGAGGACGTGTTGCTGGTGACCTGCTTGCCTGGCAGGCTGGGAGGTGAGGTGAGTGGACACGCACTGTGCTGTACATGTTCGTCTCACTGCTCGCTCCTCTTACACCGACGGCGGCATGGATCCGAGCGTTTAGGGCGGCAGACCGGGAGAGCATCTGATTCTTTTTGATATAAACGCACCATCAGACGACTCTCTCTCGGCGTTCTTCAGGGGCATTTCAGGGGCATGACAGAAAAAGAGAGAGAGAGTGTGTGTGTGCGTGTGTATCGATGGAATTGCCCAACGAGGCATCGCGGGCCCTTTCCACGTTGGAGCCAACAGTGAGTGCATCAATAGACCACACGCCCTTTCTCCGTGATTGGCTTGCATGGGCAAAGAAAAGAGGGAGAAAAGGCCCAACAAGCAAGACAGCAAAAATGAATAAAACAAAACACTGTGATAAATAAGACGAAACGAAAAAAAGAAAAATAAGGGGGCCGCCAAAAGTCTGATGCCACCACCCACAGCCATTAGAAATACGTAGCGACTCCATAAAGGAGAAACATCAACCCTGCAAGGTAACGATCCACCGGGCCGGGGAGCACGTGGATCCACGTCGCCGGGAAGTTCGCGCGCTCTTTTGTCCCACTTAGAGTGTGAGATTAGGTTTGGCCTGATGGGAGGGTCAAGAAGAAGGAAAACATGGTGCCTCTGGGAGAAGCTGAAGACGGCGTTGGCCTGGCGGCTGTCGCCTAATGTCGCCTAATGTGCACGCACTTACTTCCATGTTTGGAGCCTGCAGCAGCTGGACCGTGCTGGACTGTGCCGGACTGTGCTGGACTGTGGGTGCTGGTAGTTGCTGCAGGTACTGTACCTACCTACCTTACTTAGTACCTACCTAGGTAAGGTAGTACGTACGTACTACTGCACCTAGGAGGCCCTGTGGGCTGGGCCAGCTCAATGCCGTTCAACGCCGGTGACGACAACGCCCATTGGACCAGCAAGGGCCGGCGAGGTCGGCCCTCGATGTTTTTTTCTTGTTCAGTCTCCTTGCCCCTTTCGGCCCGGTGCGTGGCCCCGGCGGCTGCGCTGGCACTCCTCGAGAGCGTCGGTCGTTGGCCGGACCACGAGCTTGTACTGTACTGTGCTGTAATTACTGCAGCAGGCAGGCCGCTGTACATGGATGGTACAGTACTTATAGAGGTACAGTACTTACAGAGGTGGTGGTGGTGGTGGTTGTCGGACTCGACTCCTTGTTCAGGCACGCAGCCAATGGCAGAGGCTGCGTGCCTGAGCAGCCGAGCATGATGGATCATGGATGGACGGGTGGGAGGGCCGCCGCCTTCCTTTCCTTTCTTCCCCCATTTTAATCTCCGTCGAGTTTCCCGACCCATCTCCGCCGCCGTCTCCCAGCTAACCTAACCCTACGAAAGTACTTTGGAATCGCCCAACCTGCCAACATGGCAAGGAGGAGAAGTAGAAAAGAAAAGGCACCTTTGCAAACCCACCACCACCTTCTTACGGATACTGTAGTTACTCCGTATCCGTACCTGGCTTGGGCAGGTACTAACGAGCAGCAAGGCGTGTGAGGTGAGTGTGTTTGTTTGTTTGTGCGCCCCCACTTATATCACCAACAAGTCAAATCTCTTCTTTTACCCGCCGAACCGCAGCGGGACCATCGGAAAGGAAGAAGAGGGGGGGCGATCGTTGGAAATCCCTTGGCCCCCCCTTTTTTTTCCGACCCTTTTTTCTTTCTCGCCGAAGCCAACTGCTTCTTTTTCCCAGGTTGGCTGTTGGCTGCTGCGCCGCGCCGTCTAATGGCAAAGGGGAGGCGTTTCGCCCTTCAGGGGCAAGGGGGATGAAACAAGCTGGGGCCCCGAGGACGGGCCACCTTCTATTCACGTCCAGCTCTGAGTTAATCAACTTATTCTTAGGCTATTCTCAGGCAATTCTCTTCATGTCCCCGACACGTGAGCAGTGCGCGTCGTCGCCATGCGGGACAGCCGTGCCCACAACCCCGAGCCCTTTTCCACCCATCAACGCGCGTCCTGAAGCATGCACTGTACTCGCCTCGTATCCCTACCTCGCACCGCTCAAGGCAAAGCCTCGTCTTTCTCCCTCTGTGCGCTGCAGGTACAGCAACGCCCATGCTGCAGGACGGGCATCGGGCATCCTACCAAAGGCCGTCAATGGTGCTCGGGCACATGCAACGCTTGCATCACGGCTGAGGTGAGACGGCATGCCGAGCCAAGCCCTCGCTCCTCCGCCTCCGGCACTTCTCATCCCGGACCGCCAGTCCCCCTTCTCCGTCGCGCCGTGCCCGTCTTCCAAGGGGCAGACCCGGTGAGGCCATCCGCCACGCCACCTCGCCATGCCCACCGCCCATTGCAACATCCCCCACAAACGGCGGCATGCCCTCTTTGCACCTCTCCCATCTCCCGCTCGCCCGTGCCCTACCCAAGGTGGCTCCTCGTTTGCATCGCGGCATGCGTCCACGCAAACACCTGCTCCCGCCTGTCCATCCATCCGCTGCCCGCCACGGCATACGCCATCTCCCTCTTCCGCCCCTTTGGTGCAACCCACGGAGCCGATGCATATCCCCCAGCCCCATCAGACCTCTCCGCGCAACCGCCTTCTTCTCGGTGCAGCCCTCGAGCCAACCAGCCAAGTAAATCCTCCTTCCAAACAGGACGGCGGCATGCCCAAAGCGCATAGGGTACACAGCGAACCGTGTCCGGCATCAGCCAGCATCCAATGCTTCAACCGATCCCTGCAAAGCGGGCTGCCCGCCTCTGCCACCGCCACTTCCGCCGCTCTGGCCTGTGTAACCCCCTAGCCCCCCGTTGTCTTGGTCTTGCTCCTCAGGCTGAAGAGGAATAGCTGTTGGCGCGCAAACACCGGCCGGTCTTGGTCCGGGATTTCTTCAACGATAAACGCCTTCCTGGCCATCTTGATGAACTGCAGGTCGGCACGCCTGCGCTTCTTGAAGCAGAAGTAGACGACGGCCCCGTCGTTGAGCGCCAAGAGATGCTTGAGCGTCTGCATGAGCAGTGGAAAGGCCGGCTCGAAGTAGACGCACTCGGCCGCCAGAATCACGTTGGGCCGCCGTTGCACCACCACCGCTGGCAGCGGCTCGCCCCTGTGCCAAGGCTCCGTCAGACGACGGCACCACGTACAGTACGATGGGCGTATCCAAGCTCGATGGCCGGACTGCAAGGGCGAGAAAAAGGAGACGACTTACCAGTTGAGCACCAGGGCCGTGGCCCTCGACCCGACGTCGTTGAGCTGAATGTTGTGCTGCATCAGCCCCAGCATCTCGTCCTGGTCCGTCAGCAGCAGCGAGCCCTTGGCCGTGTTGCTGCACCCCAGCGCCACGGCAAGCCCAACCAAGCCACCGCCAGCGCCGAGCTCCAGTCTGCAGGGGGGGTTCCAAGTCAGCAAAACGCCTCCTTCCTGCCTTGTCCTCGCCATTGTTGTTGTTTTCCTTTCTCCTCGGACTCTTTGTCTTGCCCTGTTGGTTGAGCCCAGGCGGCAATGGATCGCCCAACCCAAGCAGGGCGGAGGAGGCGGGAGGGGAGGGGGAGAAGCAACGAGAGGAAGAATAGTACAGTGGAGAAGACGCACATTGTCGCGTCCTGAATCTCACGTCGACGATAACGCAGCATGTGCTTGGCCAGCACCAGGCCGGCGGGCCACGTCTGCCCGCCGCAGCCCGTCCGCACATCCTCGTGGTACTTGAGCGGGCGGTCGAGCTGGCCGTCAAAATCGATGGTGGCACTTCCGGCCTGCTTGAGGCTCGGCAGCGGCGCCAGGTCCTCGCTGACGGCGACGGGGTCGAGCAGAGGCGACGGCGAGCGACACATTGGGCGGTGGAGATGGTTTTGAGGGTAAGCAGCTTGGCTGGGGGGCCATGGATCTTGTATTCAAGTGTTATGTACTCTTACTTCCAGGGCTGCTTGTTGATCCAGAGAGACGGACGGTGGCTTCGACGATTGGAAGCGTATGTGGTTTATCAGATCTTGGTGAGAGGAAAAAACGAAGCTGGCTTTTTTCTTGGGCTGGGGGCTAGGGAAGCAGGTATCCCGGTACCGTCTGTCCAGCGGGCACGTGGGGCCAACGCGAGGTACTCTCTGCGGGAAAGCGACATCCTCGGACGGGCTTGCTGTCCGTAGATGGACGAGCAACGACGACGATGCCGACGTCTCATCCTTGGCTGCCTCTTGCCTCTGCCTCTTGCCTCAGCGCCTCGAAAGAAGGAATTCGTCGGATTCTGCCCGCGACTCTCGAACCTACAGACTCGCGTGCTGTGTCCTCCCTCCCTTCTCCCCACTTGTCCGTCTTGTCCCACTCCAGCCTCTCTGACTCGACTCGACGGGCATCCCCTCGACGGGCATCCCCTCGCCGGGAAGCATGCTCTCTTGCTGTCTACTCGAGAAGCATTGTTAGGACGGAGCGAATAGCGTCGCTCTCGAGCTCGAGCATACCGCAAGCATGCCTCTGGGGGGTCGCCGAGGACCCCTAGCCGCTGGTCGATAGTGTGCACCCTCATTCTTTTTTTTATCATCTTCTCGCTCTCTCTCCATGACCGAGTATTGAGCTAGTCGTATGAGCATACGGATACTGCACGTGTGTACCGCCACGCAACAACGCCTTTATTGAAGTTTGCGCGCCATTCTACTAATCCGCGTTCCAGGGCCTCGCAGGGACGCTCCACCCACGGCGGGCTCGCTGCGTCTCCAACAATGCCATTCACTGACTGAATGCTCTCGTCGTCTAAATTGTGCGGCGACTTGACGGGCTCGAGCAGACAGTTGTTGGTTGGCGGATGGATGCGTCCATCGACTCACTCGTCACTCGTCGCCCATCACCATCGCTCATCGCTCATCGCTCATCACTCGCTCGGCTCACTCTGCTTCCCATCCATCACCAGCCTCGGACGAGAGAAAGAGACGCCAAGGATAGTTCTCTCTCAACCTGCGTCGACGACGGCCGCCGCAATGCCGAGTGAAAAATTGCATTTGCCATGCAGCAGATACCCACAAGCCCACGAGGCTGGACAACGCGCTGCCACTCAAGGGAGGCGAAGCTAAAATATGTTCCTTGCTCTATAGTCTGCGCTATAGCGCGAACCTCTCCTCGACTGAGTGACGCAGCGAGTGCGTGCGTGCTCCTCTACGCGCTCGCGTCTCCTCCATGTCTTTCTTTTCCACTCCGGCGCGTCTGACTCTTGGTTCGGGTCTGCCTTTTCCCCATCGCGCCCGCCGCAGCGGTCCCGGGACGCCGACCGGGGCGCCGACGGCCTGTCTCATTCCCCATTGTCAGCGGCGGGCTGGAATGCAGCGGCCAACCCCTCTGCTCGCCTCTTGTCTGTCGACTTGGAACGTGTGCTCTCTCTAGCTGCCACCGAGAGCTTCCCGTCCCACACAATGAGTGACCCCGCGACTCGACGCCCCCGAGGAATGAAGGGGGCTGCATCACCACGCACGCCAGCCATGGATTGCCGTTTGACGTCTGCTCGTCCTCTCTTTGCCCACGTCCCCCCTTCTCGTCGTCTTCCCACCTCTCCGTCCGCTCCCCTCACGATACTCTCTGGATGGCAACCTGACCTGACCTCCTGGCGCCCTCACGAATAGCGCCTCCTTGCGAGCCGTTGGGCCATCATGACTTTGCTTCCCGCCAGTCTCCTCATCCTCCTCTGCGCGCAATTGGCAAGCAGCCAGCCCACCATCTCCTTCCCCTTCAACTCTCAGTTACCGCCCGCCGCCCGCATCGACAAGTTCTTCTCCTACTCGCTTGCGCCCTCTACCTTTACCTCGAGCTCAAAGAACATCTCATACTCGCTCGGCGAGCATCCCGACTGGCTGTCCATCGAGAGTCATGAACGCCGCTTGTATGGCACGCCAAAGGACGCAGACGTCCCGTCGGGCGACGTGGTTGGACAGCCCATCGACATCATCGCCAAGGACGACACGGGCGAGACGACGATGAAGGCCACCCTCGTCGTGGCGCGAAAACCACCCCCCGAGATCCAGATTCCCATGGCCAAGCAGATTGACAGCTTTGGCAAGTTCTCGGCACCCTCGTCCATCCTCTCGTACCCGTCGGCCGACTTCAAGTTCTCGTTTGATCCAAAGACATTTGGCGACCAGGACCTCAACTACTACGCCACCTCGGGTGATGGCAGCCCGCTGCCGGCCTGGGTCCATTTCGACGCCCCTTCCATGACCTTCTCGGGCAAGACGCCCCCCTTCAAGTCTCTGGTCCAGCCTCCGCAGTCCTTTGACCTGAACCTCGTGGCCTCGGACATTGTCGGCTTCGCCGCCTCGTCTCTCTCCTTTTCCGTCGTCGTCGGCAGTCACAAGCTGACGACGGACCATCCCATCATCTTGCTAAACGCCAGCCGGGGCTCCGAACTCAAGTACAGCGGCCTGGAGAATGGGATCCAGCTCGACGGCAAACCCGTCGCGCCCGGCGACATGAAAGTCACGACCGATCGCTTGCCCGACTGGCTTTCTTACGACCCCGATACGCTCAGGCTCAAGGGGACTCCGGGCAAGGAAGACCACTCGACAAACCTGACCATTAGGTTCCACGACCCATTTGCCGACACCCTGGACGTGCTCGTCGAGATCCATGTCGCGTCCAGTCTTTTCGAGTCCACGCCCGACGACATGGAGCTGCGGCCGGGCAGCTACTTCGAGTTCGACCTGGCCAAGCATTTCCGAAATCCAGACGATCTCAGGGTTGACGTGACGACGAGCCCGCACGAGGACTGGCTAAAGGTCGACGGCCTCAAGATGTCGGGCAATGTGCCCAAGTCGGCCAAGGGTGACTTTAAGATATCCATCGTCGCGCGTTCAGGTACCTCCGGCATCAAGGAAACAGAGGCCTTCAGAATCAGCTTCCTCGCCCTCGACGGCACGACTGCTGTTCCCAAGAAACCCACGTCTCCAACACCGACGGGCACGTCCGAATCACACGCGGCAACCGTGGACTCCAGCGACGCCCAAATCGGCCATCTCAGCACGGGGGAGATTCTGCTGGCCACGATTATTCCCATCATATTCATCACCATCCTCCTCATGCTACTCATCTGCTACGTGCGCCGCAGACGCGCCCGCAGGACATATCTATCCAGCAAGTACCGCGCGAAAATGGCAAACCCCATGGCGGCGAGTCTCCACGCCAACACTCCGGGGTCGTCGATGCGAGAGATGGAAAGAGTAGGAGGCGCTGCGTTTGTTGGAACGCACTCGTCGAGACCAGTCCCGTTGGCTCACCTCGAGGCTATTTCCCAGTCGTCGAGACGGCGTTCCTCGGATACCTTGCACCGTCAGTCGGATGGAGAAGCGCCGCGGTCACTGCTGAGCGACGACGCGACAACGGCGACAATGGGGAGCATGGACGACAGCTCAGACTCTAGCGACGATGACCGAGAATCGTGGGTGACGGTGGAGGGCGACGAGCCCCAGGGGCTGGCGGAGAGGAGCCACAACCTGGCGCGGAGGAGCCACAGGTCAGACACGACGTTTCCCGAGTCGACGCACCAGCTTCTGCCGACGCCCGACATCTTTGCCGAGGCAAGAAATGGCCACTTTAGATCCGGCCTGGACGTGACGATTCCGACGATAGAGGATCTGCCCGGCGCACAAGCATCTCCGGGCACCATTTACAAGCCGTCCCACCACTACCCGCACGGCCTGGGCGCCCACTCCAACATGACGACCAGCTCCGTGGCCCTGCCGTCGGTACTGGAGCGCAACTACAGAATGCATGCACGCAACGACGCGTCCATGTCCAACTGGGAGACGATAGCGGAGAGCGACGCGGGAGAGAGCGTGTCCGAGGTGCGGAGGCCGGACAAGGCGCTGCTCAGCCACAAGGCGGACGACTCGAGAAACTGGTACTACATGGAGTCGTCGACGGGGAGCAAGAGCCTGGGCACAGACATATCATTTGACTCGACGGAGAACTGGAGGGTGATTGGCGGCCCGCGGCGGAGCGGCGGGCCGCACCAGTCGTACAAGGACCTTGTCGACGACGCGCCCTTTCACCCGTCACGACCGGGAACGGCGCGGGACGGGGCGCGGCCGGGCGAGCGGGCGAGTCCCGAGCCTCTGTCTCCACGCAGGTGGCGGGACGACGTCAACGCGACGACGGCGCGGCACGGCCCTTCGGCGAGCACGGCCACGGTGCAGAGCGGCCCGGGGACGGACGTGACCATGTCGGGGGGTAGGGGAGACGCCGGGCAGATGCTGTCGGAGGGGAGCGGGAGCTTCAAGGTGTTCCTGTGAGGAGGCAAAAAGTGATTTTGTGCGATAGTGTATCCGTATTGTATGGGGCATTGGTGTTGGTGTTTTGGGGCGAAGGCGGGAGAGGATGCTTTTTACGAATGATACCAGGGCGTATAACGATGTGATAGCTGTAACAATAGCGGTACATGGATTGCATGACACGGGGAGAATCGAGGATGAAAAGAAGCCGCAGGCCTGGACCGTTGCATGAAGGCAGCCGTACGGAGTAGATGGAAAAGCCGGTGTACCTATTCCGTTCGGGTCCCTGCGGCCTGGTTTTCGGACCGATAGCCGCCGGGTCGGGGACGGTGGGCGGGCCCCCTGACTTCCCCGCCGCTGATTCCGGCTTCCAGCAAAAGGTCTCACATGGCGGGGCTTTTTTTTTCTATTCATAGATATGTCTTCGCGTGCCTGATCTGCGAGGGCTTTTTGGTTTTTGGATAATTGCATGCTTGACGACGGGCAGGTTCAGCAGGCGGATATCATGGCCCGTGGCGAAGTCAGGCTGCACTCGGATAAGCACTAGGCCCAGGGCAGGAGACGCGCAAGAGGCGAGTACAGATTACAGCGGCGCAGATGGGGCGAAATGTACATGTCGGATAGGGCTGCATGTGCCAGAGCTGTACGGAGTACAGGCCATCTGGGGGGAGGTCCTCGCGACCTTGGCAAGCGCAGGTACACCGGGTACCTGAGGAAGGTACTAGGTAAGGTAGGTGCTGTAGGTACTGCTAGCAGCCGGGCGCATCAGCAACGCTCCGAAAGCGGCGGCAAAAGACGAGCAAACCGAAGAGAAAACTCTGTGGCCGAGTCGTTCGACCAGGGTGCAGCTGTAGCTTGGGCGGTTGTGCAAACAGTGTGTTGATTTGAGTGCTGATTTGTGTGCTGATTTGTATGCATCATCATGGCCCATTGCCCGTACGTACCAGCAGTTCCAGAGAGAGGCCGTCATGGTCCCACGGCAAGGGGGGGAAAACTCGACAGAGCACGCGACCTCCAGCCACGGCAGAGATTTCCCTCTCGGATGGCGTGGGAAGGAGGCTCCGCAAGCCACATGTGTGGTGTGTGTGTGTTTGTGTGTGTGTGTTTGTGTGTGTGTGTGTGTGTGTGTGTGTGTGTGTGTTTTGGTGCGACCGACCTGGACTTGACGGGCATCTGCAGGCGGCTCCCCCCACACTCTCTCCTTCTCCCTCTCAGATCATTATTGATTGCCTCGCCGGGTTTCCTAGACCTTGTAGCTTATGTACCCATCTGCCCTAGACACGTAGATGGGCAGAGACAGTACTCAGATCACAGGCACCTCATGAAAGGAGGAAAAGACATGGCGAGATGCTCCGGATCTGCAGTGTACCTGGTACATCTGGGGTAGCGGCTGACATAACAGGGCCAGCCGGTCATGTGCTCTGCCGGGATGGCAGCTGCAATCTGTCCCTGAATCGAAAGAGCCCCAGCCACACACCACGCCCCTGTCTGTGGCTTGTGGATTTATGCACAGTAGGTACTAGTAGGTACTCCGTACGGCGCGTCTGTGCTGTGCCTGTGCCCTAGGTGTGCAGGTACTTGGGAAGTAGGTATGAGGTAGGTACTCTGGTTGGTGTTTGAGCTGTTGCTTGCTTGCATACCTGTTCCGGTCGTGTCCGCGCCTTGCTTCAATGCTTTCGTCCCATGTCCATCCATCTCTCACTCTCGACTTTGCAAACCCGACCGTCTCTCCCCCCGTGTCCGTACAGATGCATGTACCGGACAGGCTCGGGATTGCATAGGATGGGGTAGATCAACGTGTTCTAGGTGCGTGCCAAGTCAAGGCACTCCGGGCACCTTTGGTAGGCGTCTTCTCCAAGGTAGCTACAGGCAGCTACCCAAGGCAGTCGCCGCGAACACGTCAGGCACTGGTATCCAGGGTACCTGGGGCCCAAGTACCGGCCTCCGGGGAGAGTACGTGAGCCGAAGCCCAGCCTTTAGGTCCATGGTCCCGGAACCAAGCCCAGCTCGACGTATCCACCCTCACGGCAGTGACCTCGTTCTCGGACGCGGCCAGGTACCAGTACCCCGCTTCCCATTTTTTCCCGCGCAGCAAAGGCCCTCGTCAAAGGTCCTCGTCATCACTCGCCTGCTGGTACTGAAAAGGTACATGACCTTGGCTTGCCTGCTAAAACCTCCATTTTGCTTGCATCGTTCAACCACTTCCGTCACTCAACACCATCATCACCACCATCACCACCACCGACGCAGCACCACTACCAGCAGCGAGCGCACCGCTGCACGCACTCTCTCGCGCGCCCCGATCCTCTCCTCCACGCCTCGCAACCAGGGTCTTTCTGAGTCCCCGGTCCTGCGCTTCCTCCCTCTCTTCTCTCCTCTCGCGGAGCCTCGGCAACCGACGCATTGCCCTCGCAGCCCGACCCTGGCCGCCACCACGGCCTCGTCTCTGCTCTCGCCGCTCTCGCCGCTCTCGCCTCTGCCTCTGGCCCGCGCCTTCGGCTTCTTCCTGCGTCGACAAGTCCTCGCCTTCCTCACCCTCCTCAATCCCCTCCCGGCATCCGCGCGGTGGCTGCGCTCAGCTGCTGCCGAACGTCTTGCCGCCATGGGCCAAACTCTCTCGGAGCCCGTCGTCGAAAAGGTGCGTTCCCAGTCTTCGAGTCCGCCCTACAATTCTAAGATGCCCACCTCTTCTTCCTGCTGTCGGCCTGGACCAATCCATACCTCGGCCCGCTGTGTTTTCCCTCTCCGCCCTCTCTCTCTCCCATCCCCCCCCTTCAGAATTTTCTGTCACTCGTGCTCTCTCACGTCTCCGCTCCCTCTCCAAACACTTTCCAAACCACCCGCCTCTCTTTTTGTCCTCTCTTCTTCCCAGGCCATGTCGCCATTGTCTCCAATCTCACGCCTTTGTTGGGTGTCGCTCGTCTGTGAAGCCCGCTGACTCTTCTCTTTCCTTCGCTGCCGCTGCAGACTTCCGACAAGGGCGAGGATGACAGGCTTGTCTACGGTTTGTCCGCCATGCAGGGCTGGCGTATCAGCATGGAGGACGCCCACACAGCTGTGCTCGACCTCGGCAATCCCTCCGCCGGCGACTCCAAGGCGATCCCTGCCAAGCTGGCATTTTTCGGCGTTTTCGACGGCCACGGAGGAGAAAAGGTCGCGCTTTTTGCGGGCGAGAATATACATAGCATCATCATGAAGCAGGATAGCTTCAAGGCTGGCGACTACGCTCAGGGGCTCAGGGACGGCTTCCTCGCGACAGACAGAGCCATCCTCAACGGTACGCCGTGTGCCTCCTCTACCTTGATCCTCTGCATGCTGCGCTCGCCCTCGCGCTCGGCCTGGCCGTCGGCGCTCTGTCAAGGCTAACCTTGAATGTCCGCAAAGACCCCAAGTACGAGGACGAGGTTTCGGGTTGCACCGCCTGTGTCAGTTTGATTGCCGACAACAAGCTCTACGTTGTAAGTCATGACATCTCTAGTCTTGGGCAATGTCGAGATTTCTCGCCCATCTCTACTCAGTGCCGCCCGCTAACCCAACATGCCAGGCCAACGCGGGTGACTCGAGAGGTGTGCTGGGCATCAAGGGACGCGCGAAGCCGCTCTCGCAGGATCACAAACCTCAACTCGAAAGTTTGTCCGATCCGATCCGAACTCTCAGCTCCCCACCCTCGAAACCAAGCACTGACTCGTGTCCCTTCCGCGCCATCTACAGCTGAGAGAAACCGCATCACGGCGGCCGGTGGGTTTGTCGACTTCGGTCGAGTCAATGGCAACCTGGCCCTGTCACGCGCCATCGGCGACTTCGAGTTCAAAAAGAGCGCCGAACTGTCCCCCGAAAATCAAATCGTCACTGCCTTCCCTGACGTGGCGGTCCATGACCTTACGGATGAAGACGAGTTCCTGGTTTTGGCCTGCGACGGTAAGCGAAGTCGCGAATGCCATTGTTGAAGAGGCGGGAAGAAAAGCATGGAGAGCTGACGGCCCTTGTTCATACAGGCATCTGGGACTGCCAGTCCTCTCAAGCCGTCGTTGAGTTTGTTCGACGAGGCATCGCCGCCAAGCAGGACCTCGACAAGATCTGCGAGAACATGATGGACAACTGCCTTGCATCAAACTCTGAGACGGGTGGCGTCGGCTGCGACAACATGACCATGGTCATCGTGGGCCTCCTCAACGGAAAGACAAAGGACGAGTGGTACGAGGAGATCGCGAGGAGAGTCGCCAACGGAGACGGCCCCTGCGCCCCCCCGGAATACGGTACGGCCCCGACCTAGCTCCGCTGAAGGGCGCCTTGCCCGCCCAGTCGAGCCTGTACCCCGTAACTGGCGCAGACCCCTTGAGCTGACCATGTGTTTTCACCTCTCTTACCCAGCCGAGTTTCGTGGTCCCGGGGTTCATCACAACTACGAGGATAGCGACAGTGGTTATGATATGGATGCGGAGACCAAGGGCAGGAACTTCGGCGTTGGTGGGTACCGAGGCCGGATCATTTTTCTCGGCGATGGCACCGAGGTGCTTACGGATTCAGATGAAACCGAAATGTTCGACAATGCCGACGAGGACAAAGACCTCGAGAGCCAAGTGTCCAAGACCTCCTCGACCGACAAGGACGGCTCTTCGGCCCCCAAGTCCCAAACGACCGCCGAGGCCGCCAGTGGCACCGAATCGAAAGCGGAGGCGAATGCCGCCCAGCCCAAAGCGGGCGAGGGGCCACAGTCAGCGTCCTCGACGACCGCGCAC
Source organism: Hirsutella rhossiliensis (assembly GCF_020360975.1). Classification (NCBI taxonomy): domain Eukaryota; kingdom Fungi; phylum Ascomycota; class Sordariomycetes; order Hypocreales; family Ophiocordycipitaceae; genus Hirsutella; species Hirsutella rhossiliensis. Next base: position 1,803,732 of record NW_025408678.1, on the reverse strand, counting down.
GACGGGGTTAAGCACGACCAGTCGAAATCCTCCAAAGAGAACGAGGATTAGGTGATCCTTGCGCCTCTCAAGTAACTCGGACTGAATGAAGTGCTCCCTCATGAGCAAATGAATGGGGCCAGACTTGTTCCCCCACTCTAATCCCCTCCCCCTTTGTTCCCCGTGTTCTCCTTACTTTTTTATTTATTTGACAGTACTACGCTCGATGCGGTCGAGGGGAAGGAAGGAGAGAAACGGGTCGTGAAGCCGATGGGAAGGAAACGGCGGCTAGACATGATGTGCTCCTTATTGTGTGTCAGGTCGCGCGGTGTACCGGCGGTCGATACTGGATTCCAAGGGAGAAGAGAGACACGAATGCCTCGCCTATCCACCAGCCAGCCAGCCAATCAATCGCCCTGTGCGTCCATGACTTTTGCACCCCTCTGTCTGCTGGACCTGGTGTATGTTGCACACGCGCCCGGAGCAGTCGGTGCTGGATCGCTTCCCGCCCGGCTCGCCGTGGGAACGTATGTGCGTGTGCGTGTGCGTGGAGAGGAACTGTGAATCGTTGCACAAGGGGACTTGGGGCGTGGCGAGATGGGATGGTTGGACATGGCGTGGGGGGGCCTGGATAGACGGGGCGATGGACTTGCATGGGAGCTGGGAAAGGGGCGAGGGGGAAAGAATCACTTTCTGTGTTGCCATTGCCCCCTCGGGGGACTGCGTGGCGAATGTGGCATTGAGTACTCCGCAGTATACAAGGAAAGGCACATTGATGAACTCGTCTTTCATCCCTGGCCTCCCGGATCCCGGTTGTTGCGCTGTCCGCTGTCCGCCTTTTGGGCTCCCCTTTCTACCGAGCTTATTGTACATACAAGGTGCTTGTCCCGTTTTTCTTTTCCCCCAGCTCTTTAACTCCAATTGCGAATTCCATGGAAGACAGCCGCATCTACATGTGTGGACGGAAGCGCCGCTCGGCGAGGCGTGCCCGGGCATCGTCTTTGCCTGCCCAGGCAGCGCCGTCGCCTTCAGCCGGGGGCGCCTCGTGCTCGCCAGCCTCGGCCGGGTCCTCGCGAGGCTCAGCAGGCCCGTTCTCGCCAGTCTCAGCCGCGTCCTCAGCAGACGCGGCCGCGGCCCCGGGCGCGCCGCCGGCCCGGTCGGACTCGGGGTCGGCAGGCCGTATCATCGACCAGCGTTTGAAGCGTGAGTCGAGGTGAACCAGCATGACGGCGCGGCGCCTGCGCAGGTCGTACATCCGGATGGTGTAGTCGTCCGGGTGCTTGATGGTGGCGGGATGGAGCGCCTCGTTGTACAGTTGGCGGTGCACCGGCCCGTCGAGGGTGCGGATGGCGGTGCCGAGGGCGCCGCAGAGCGACTGCACGGGTGTGTAGTCCTCGCACTCGCTGAGGATGGCCCACTCGACGCCGGCCGTCGGGCTGGTCGTGGGCGCCAGCTTGCTGGCCTCGAGGGCGCGGGCCATCTTGTTGGAGAAGACGCGCGGCTGGACGTAGTTCCAGAACCAGACCTGCGACTTGCCCATCAGCACCTCGTCGGCAATCTGCCGCGCCGTCGTCCGCAGCTGCCGCGCCAGCACGGCGTAGAACAAGATGATGCCAAAGGAGGTCGGGGAGCGCGAGTTGCGCGCGAGCAGCAGCAGCACCTGGTACGTGTAGTGGTCGGGCTCGCAGCCGCGGTCCCGCATCCGCGCGATGGCCCAGAGGGCCGTCGTCCAGTCCCGGCTCTCGGCGCAGTACTCGAGGATGATGTTGTATGTGTCGAGGCCGAGCTCGAGAGACTCCGGCAACTTCTCGTCCATCATGGTGCGGAACTCGCCGATGGTGGCGTGGCCTTTCTTCCAGAACCGGAAGAACTCCCTCAGGGTGCCGTTCAAGGCGCCGGGCGTGAGCCAGTCCTCGCCGTAGCGTGAGGCCTGGTTCGCCATAAAGGGCTCCAGCATCGTGCCGGCCTTGAAAGCCAGGTACGCGTCGTGGCCGGCCATGACGTCGGCGATGCCGCGCCGCGTGGCCGGGTCATGGAAGAAGCCGAGCTCGTACATGGCCGCAATGATCTGCCTTCTCTTGTCGTCCTTCTGGACCAGGCGGAGGTAGAGCAGCCACGTGCGCGCGTTTGGCTGGAAGAAGCGAGACACCATCTTGCGCAGAGTCTTGAAGAAGAGGGCGACGTCGTTGTTGGAGAGATATCCCTGGAGCATGATGTTGTAGACTTCGGTGTCCATGGGCACGCCCCACTCCTCGGCCATGGCGAAGAGACGCTCGGCCGAGGCGCGATAGCCGGCGCGGTGGGACATGAAGGCCAGAGCCATCTTGAGGATCCAGGGGGTGATGCAGTCTCTCGCGGAAGGGTCTTCAAAGGCGTCGAGGATGAGCCTGATTCTCACGCCTTCGGTGTCGACGAGCCTCCCGCCTTTGCGAGGCTCCCCGTAGTAGGCCAGGGCCATGTGAGGGCGCAGGCGCCCGCAGGCGAGCGTGGTGACGTATCTTTGGAATGTTTCCTTTGTCCAGTACATGGGTTTCGGGGTGTTCTCGTAGCGCCTGGTGATCCAGTATCTCGTTTGCTCCCGGTGCACCCACATGTTGTCGAGCTTGTCGGCCGGCACGACGAAGCCGCCGTTGGGGGCGTCCTCGATGACTGGCCACAGGCGCTTCGTCTCGTAGTCATGAGCCGCGACGTCGCCCAGCTTGAAGATTTGGATGTCCTTGCAGGCGGCAATGAGCTCGTCGGCGGCCCTGGCAAGCACCGAGGCGCGGCCGCGGAGGAAAAAGGACGACGGGCCCTGGCGGTCGACGGCCATGCGCAGCCTGGCGACGAGGCCGGTGGCGGCATCGATGAACTCGACTTTTCTGTTCTCGACGGCCAGGTCGCGCGACTCGGGCATGACGATGCGCAGGGCGGCCATGCTGGGGGCGTCGCCGACCTTGGGCGTGGTGCGCTTGAGGGTTTCGAAGACGTCGGCCCAGTCGGGGACGCGGCACGTCTCATCGCGCGAGGTCATCAAGTCGAAGCCGACATGGACCCTCGCCAGCTTGAGCGCCTGCGCCATGCTCTTCTTGGTGGCATGGGGCAGAGGGTAGTCGCGGGCCGGGGGCACAAAGGGCGAGCTGAGCCTGTGCTTGACGTCTTCGCGGATGGCGCGAGACTCGTCCCGAAAGGCGTGCCGAAGCATCTCGTTCCGGACGTGGTTCGAGTGCACAAAGTCGCCGCGCAACCGCGGGCGCGGCTCGTCGTCGGTGTAGGGGAAGGGAAAGGCGTGCGTCGTCGGCGGGTGCCCGGGCGAGGACGATGGCGTCGAGAGCGGGCGCGGCGAGGCTCGCAGGCGCGACGCTTTGCCTCCCCAGGCGGCGGGGACGCATCGGGACCGGGTCCTCCATGCTAAATGGAACATTGGTCATGAGGTGCGCATAGTTGCGTCTGGTCTGTGTCGTGGATGGATGGCTGGCGGGAGGCGAGTTATCGGCGTTGCGATTTTCTGCGGGTCTAGACAATCACTTCATCCAATCCACGCCGTAAATTTGTAGGCACGCTCCTCTGGGCCGGCGTCACGTGCCACGGCTTGTAAGCCCGGGCGACCCTCTCCTCAGCCACTTCTTCTCCTGCACCATCTTCACCTCTGGTTCAAGCAGGAGAGAAAACTGCTGGCTAGGACTTGGATGTTGATCCAAGTGCTGGCTGACTGCTCTAGCCAAGTCCGGGCGAAGATGCAATAACTCCATGATTTTAGCCGGTCCCATTCGACCGTCTCTGGGCTTTGATTCATTGGAGGAGAGATCAAATCATCGAACTAAAAGGAGCGCAAACACGACGAAACAGAGAGTCAAGAACGGGGGCCAATGATTCAATTCTTGGTCTCTAAAGAACCAGTTTAAAGCTTGAGAATAGATGGCCCTTTTCATATACTGGCATCCTCTGTTTCCTGACGGCTTACCTCGGATATGTCTCGGAGGTCTGCTTCCACGGCGCGTGGCATGTGCGTTGAACTTGATCCCCTCCTGCCTTGAGAGCGTCTAGAGCCCCCTATTCCTTCTGTGGCCCCGAGTTTTCTTTGGGAGGCTCTGGGGTTTCCTTTGGCGTCTCTTGGGTTTCCTTTGGAGGCTCCGGATTTTCCTTTGGCGGCTCTGGGTTCTCCTTTGGTGGCTCTTGGGCTTCTTTTGGAGGCTCTTCATTTTCCTTTGGAGGCTCTAGGATTCCCTCTGCAAGTTCTGGGGTTTTCTCCAGCGCCGCTTTGATTTCCTTTACCTCGTCGTCACCAGCGTCTTCCTTCGGCGTCTCTTCGAATTCCTTCATCTCCTCTACACTTAGCTCTTTCTCCGGAGGGGCCGTGTCCTCTGTGTCATCTGGCAAACCGTCGGCGAGGAGCCTACCAGCCGACGACGGTAGTACTTGTCGGGAGAGTCGACAATCCGACGGGCTAGCAAAGAATTCCCTCGTGATTTCGTAAAATCTCCTGTCGCAATATACCCGCGTGCCTACACAGGCCTCTGATATCCGCTTTCGGTCTCCCTTTCTGCCACAGAGCTTGAACCTCCGGCGAAGACCAAGCGCCGGTTTCCTAAATGGCCGTCGGCCTTGATTCGGGACCGGGACACCTCCAATGGGGACCGGGACACCTCCAATGGGGACCGTGGGGACAATTGGAGCTGGGATCGGGACCGGGATGCCTCCACCGGGGATGGCAGGGTTCCCTGGAGCGACGCCCGGAGCCGGGTCACGGGAGGCTCGGCACGCCTCAGGGCTGGGAAAGGTCTCTGCCGTACCGTCGAAGAGCCTTCTGTTGCAAAAGTCCAAGGTGCCCACGCACTCTTCCGATCGAGCTTTAATGTCTCCGGGAACGGTGCCGCAAAGCTGTGCTCTCTGGGCCTGAGCTGCGGGCTGTCTAAAGGGCTTCCTCAACACTGCTTGTCGTGCTTCAAGGGGAGCTGCAGGAGCAAGCCCTGCGAAAACGGCAAGCATGAGAAAGTGCTTCATGGCTGAAGTATTGAATATAAGGGAGGCAATGTCTGGTAATGTCTTAGAAATAACTCTGACTTGGATGTTGAGTCTGACTTGAATGTTGAAAGCAATGCAACACTTACAAGGGAGAGCAGTCCGAGATATTTATATTAATCGCGGCTTTCAGGAAAATGGTAGAATTTGAGGCATCAAACCTTTGGCTATACTTAGCTCCTCGTAGCCAATTTTCGTTCATTTGCTTATCTGCTTTACTTTTTACTAGAAATAGCAGTAGGTGCCCTATATTCTAAAGCAGCTAAGAATGGAAACTCAAAGTTTCAACTGCTGTGCCTTGCTCTGCCTAGAGGGTGTTTCCGGGGCAAGAGGATGTCGCCAGCATCCTTTGTATCATCACCGTTAGCTGGCTCAAGTCGCAGGCTTCAATACTATCGGGAGGTCCGCCATCCAGAGCCAGGGACAAAAAGCGGCTGCTAGCCGCAGTGAGCATCATACTCAGCGCCCGAGAAACAAGGTGAGGGGTTATTTTATTCTTAGAACAACCATATATAGATTGCCTAGAGACTAAACAGCAACAGTTTTGCGGCTCTAGCATGCTTTGCGGGGCCTTTTTACTAAAGTTAGACTTAAATATCCCAAGTCCTCCCGCTTCAACTGCCACTTTAGGGGAACTCATGCCTTGTCTATTTTAGAAGCAAACAGTATAAGCAGCAAACAGGAGGGTTCACGCCTTAATTTAGCTGCATACGCGACTCAAACCATCCGCAAGACCTAAAGGCTTTAAGCTCTTCTTCAATTCGCTGACTGCCGCAGTCCGGGCCTAACAAGACACGCAGACTAACAGTACATTATGTAGGTGGGAGAGCACAGGAGTAAGATTCTAACGAATTAAATCGTCGCGTAATAATAGGGATGCTAATTTACTAGCAAACTCTATTATCCGAAATTTCGTGCCGATTTGGGTTAGTTCTAAAAGCTACATTATGCAGTCTTGTTGCGTTTGTTACTAATTCTAGCCGCTAAAGGTTTTACTAATTCTACGCGCTGCACCTTTGCTACGTTAAAAGGTTCAAGGGAACATGCTTCTTAATAGAGCTTGAATAAGTACAAGGGGGGATGAATAGAAAACTCATCTTGCGAGGGTACCTTCACGACACCCCCTGATATAAGTTAAATACAAAATAACTGCAACAACGCCGATTTTCATTAGGCCTTTAACAGGACTAATAATAAAGTAGGAATAATTTATCTTTAAGGTTACAGAAATTATTATCGAGTCTTGTATCGTACAAGTAATCCTTATGTCTTTATCGTTCTTCTACTGTTTACTTATATAACTCCTAGGACTTTCTAGTGTCAACATGGAAAGCAGTCTTGCAGTAAATTACTCACTTCAGAAGAGGCTTAGCAAAGAATTACAAATGTTGTACAGCTTACCGCCTCGTCCTCTGGTAGTTTCTGTTATATATTCCCGCCCAAACGAGAAGGTTGTTGTGCTTGGACGTTTTACGGCCATATTTTCGTAACATGGTTTATTGTTTTACCTCACGCTCTACTGTCGTTATCTCTGCTGTCATATATTCGGCTTGATTCCTTCCGGCTGCGTTGTCTAGATTAGGTACATGACACCAACCTAGCCTGCTCTTCAGGCAAGTCGCTTGCCATACGCAAGGGATCATGAAAGAGTGATTACTGTGTCGTCAACCTTTTCTCAGCTTCCATCCCAGACGCTTACTTTCCACCCATGCTCCATCTTGCAACTTATGCCAACACAGGCCGCTTAGGAAACTGTTGTTGCCCTCCCCTGTCGCCCGCAGCTACGACACATACAGGCACAAGGCCACAACGCCTGCAGCCAGAGCGACCGTCAGAAGAGTCGAGTCCGAGGCCCTGACGGCCGAGGCGCCGGAGCGGCCCGGCGTGATGGCGGTCGCGGATCTCGCCGTGGTAGAAGAGGTGCCATTGGTCCTGACCGTGGTGGACACGCTCGACGGCCTGGCCGTCGAGACACCCGTTGTGAGCATCGACGACGTTATAATCGCCGTAGTTGCCGGCCTGGAGGTTCCGGTGGCGCTGGGAGCGACTAACGGCGGGCTCGAGGTGGTTGGGGCTGGGATGGGGGCTGGGACGGGAGCTGGGACGGGAGCTGGGATGGGAGCCGGCACGCCGGGGATCCCTCTGCATTCCTCGTCATCGTCGTCTTCATCCCAGCGCCCGTTCTCGCCATCTGGTTCCTGACGCTTGAAGGGCCAACATGGGCCCAGGCCCGCATTACCTCCATCACCCGCGCTGCCCGCGCTGCCCGCGTCGCCGCCCGACGGTCCTTTCGGCGCCGCCACCGGAACCGCTGGGACCGCTGGGGCCGCGCCCGGAGCCGCCGCCTGGGAGACGACGATGCTGAGAAGCATGGCCCATATGGCTAGGGCGTGGTAGAGCTTAGGACCCATCATGATCAAATGCAAGTGTCGAGATGTTTTGGTTGATAAGGTATCAAGGTAAATGGGATCAGTGAAGCCTGCTTCGATTTATGCCGACACCGACCAAGTACGAGTTATTGACGACAAGAAGTGAAAAACAGACGTGTCTGGATGAACCTTGCCCTGAAGATAGACAAAGGTCCCTGGTTTGCTCTTTGGTCTCGGTTCTGCTGTCGACTCTCGAATCTGGGAAGGTATACGGCACTGAGGTCATGTAATATAGCCAGCTAGCATCTATTAATTGTCGTTGATCTGTCTATCTTTGTCCTTGGAGGGTTTATGGGCTTAGTCCCCACATCGAAACAGCCAGCAGGTACACTGCGACTCATACAACACCTCCTCCTCCCTCTCTACGTTTGGTTCCCCCTTGGAATACCCTTGTTGAAGGGACTAGCTCTCAATTTAGTTCCTTGGGACTCTCGTAGGGCGCTTCAGGCGATCATACAGCCAAAAAAAGAGACTGACGCACCTAGAGATAATATGTAGATCAAAAAATAGAATCGTACGCAACTTCGAGACGATTGTCTGCCTCCCGTAAGGTGGTTCATCTACGTCTGATCGACGCCTCGAGGCGCCTCCGCTAGAAAATCCCCCATGATCCATGAAAGTTGTTCTAAGAGGTTAGGCCCTTCCCCACTTGTTCCCGTTGTTTCGTTTGGCCTCTTTTTTTAAACTAGCTTTTTGCATTTATTTTTATCTTTAACGCTTTTCTTTTCTTGCGCCTTCTTTACGCTCTCTGCCTCCTATCGTTTCTTCCTTTCCTCTCCCGGCGCCCCCTTGACTTCTCAACAGAGGTCGGCTGGACTCTGCCCCTGGATGACGAGTCAGGCTTGGTCTTGAGGCAATGCGTGACGGAGTTATAGAGCCAGCATTACTTTGTCTATTTATTCTAAACATACTGCAAGAGGAGAAGCAAGTAAGCTGTCGTTACGTCGCAAGTTATCCCTTGACAAGCATGCCAGGCCTCACAACTCATCTTGGTGAGATGCGCCGGAAAGCCTGCTTAGTAGCTGCTTATTGACAGCGTCTTTTGTCTAAATCTCTATTTCATCTTCTCCGGCCACGTCTGTCTTTCAGCTTCCCATGCCGGAGTCATATGTTTTGCCCCCATTTATCTGTTGGCTGTGATTGCTCCTAGTCGTCTTTCTCACTACTGCCGGATTGTCTGCATATATTCCACCGGTCTCAGCCAGAGCAGCTGCCGTTAAATCAGGACTTGCCATAGTAAAGAGAAATCGGCAAATTAGTATTTCTGGATCCGTTATAACACTATTATATTTTGCAGCCAGTCAGATTTAGCATGAGAGTAAAAGTTAACATACTTTTGTTTAGTAGCTTTAGCTATTTCTTTAGGACTTGGGGTATTCTATATTTCTCAGTTAAGACCAAAGAGATCTAAGCCGTTAATACTGAGTGCCTTAGCAAGGCCGTTTCGATGCGAAATTAGCATAGGGGTCGTCCTGCAGCTAGCTAACTCAGACTGGAGTTTTTAACTTCGGGTCCGCTAGTGCTAAATCCTCCCTTGATGCCTTATCCCCTGCCCTAGTCCCCAACGCTCTGCATCAGCTTTATAAATAGTATGCAGAACTCACCCAAACTTAGAGGCTTCAGTTGGTCCCTTTATCCAGACTGCTGCGGAGTAGCAGAAGTGGGTTTGATCCCCGGCGGGGCTTTACTCCAAACAGTCTTTCAGTCCTAGGCATTGTTAGCTTTCCCAATTTAGATTGTTCTTGGCGGTCTTGGCGCGTTGCGCCCATCCGGTAGCTGTCATTAGGCTGATAGTTGCGAGTTCAGCGGGCTGGTGGTAAACCCCTTAATCGGAACTGTGCATATTGTAAACATCTTTGCCGGTGTCTGAGCATGATCCGTAAGCATCTCGAAATAGAAAAGACGGAATATGTTTCCCTACTATATAATCCTCAACCCGCATAAAGGCCAACCTATAGGAGCAAGCAACAAAAAGTATCATTATATTCTGTCCAGATTGCCAACCGGACGTGCTTGATTGCTTCTTTGTCGATTTAATTTATCATGCGTCTTGTTATATTCACCAGCAGCCTCGCCCTCTTGGCTAGACCGACCGGCGTTGGCGCGCTTCCTGGGGACCAAGAGGTCGTGCAAATACCAATCGACGAGCCGGCTAGTATGGCAGAGCCACCGGTGGAGCTTGTCGGCGTTCTTATGCAGCTCCAAGACCAGGAGGAAGATATGGAGGCTGTAAATAACTTGGTGGCGGACCAAACGCCCATCAACGTTCAGATGGTCTTCCATGTTGTTACAAAAACCAAAGGCGGCCAGAACCGCATTACGGCAAGTTTCAAGCAAGCTAGGCAGCCCACCTTCGGATTGCATCCAACTAATCCTCTAGCCAGGACAATGTCCTACTACAACAGCTTGACGCACTGAACCGGGCCTATGCACCTGCCCTGATCTCCTTCACTCTTATAAACATAGTTCGGGCCGTCAATGCTGAATGGGGTGCCAGCAGAGATACAGACACTATGCAGCGAACCCTTCATCAGGGAGATCGGAAGACGCTCAATCTTTTTTTTCTCGAAGAGCTGAAGGAAAAGGATGGGAAACCGTTTCTCGGCGTGGCTCGTCTGCCTACCGGTCTACTGGCTGAAAACGGGCTGGAACAAGACGGCTGTCTCGTCCACGCCGACACCCTTCCCGGCGGCGGCTTCCAGAATAAGAACTCAGGCAAGACTGCCATCCACGAAGCCGGACATTGGTTTGGCCTCTTGCACCCGTTTGACAACGGCTGCAGCGGCGTTGGCGACGGCGTGGCCGATACGCCGGCCGAGAGGCAGCCCTCTTTCGATTGTAGGCCCCGACACTCTTGTCCTGACCAGCCGGGCCAAGATGCCGTTGACAACTTCATGGACTATGGCCTAGAGTAGGCCAGCCCGCCCATCCCCATCTGCGATTTACTGATTATAAGTTGCGGTAAGCTGACGTCGACGTGGCAGCCAATGCCGCTCGGTATTCACCTCGGGCCAAATCGACCGCGCCCGTCAGCTGTGGAAGATGTTTCGTGACCCCTAGCAGGTGGAAGCTGTTAACTTCCCGATGCCGCCCCCAACGGCGCCGACTGCTGTCCGATGCAAATTGAAGACGACGCGCTGGCCAGACTTGCAAGGCAAGCGCATTCCCGAGCTCAAGGCCAAGCCTACGCCTGCAAACTCGCTAAATCAGCCGAAGTTCCTGGGGCCTAGCAGCCGACGCAACGTACGGCGGCCTATAGGTAGGTTAGAATTAAAAAGCATTTTTGGGAAAAAGAAATTGGTCTATATATACACTTAGGCTTGTAGCTATATAGTACTTTATTATATTAATAGTCGATATATATAAAACCGGATAAATACATAAGCGTACAGTTGTCGCGAAGCGTAGCCTGATTTCGCAGTTCTCAGAGATATCCCTTGGCAAGAGGGGCTCTAGGAAGCTAAAACAGCCGGTATGAGAAGGAGCTAAAAGGAGGTGCAGAAAGGAGGGTGGGGGAAAGAGGGGAAGCAAAAGTGGCGATAGCTTCCCATAGGGGCAGCGAAAGATTAGACGGGTTTGCTAGCAACGTGTCACGGGCTGTGCCCGGCTGGTGGACCCGGTTGTACCGGGTCCGGTGGGTCGTGCTCCGGTGGCAACACCGGCCCCGCTCCGCGGACCCAGAAGCTGCGAGAACATTCCGAGAAGGGTAATATAAGCTCGCACTCGAGGCTACGCCTCGAGTTCAGCTTCTTTTCCTCCTTAGCTCTAGATAGACAACACCTAGGCACCTGCTTGTTGAATAAACTCCGGGCCAGCCTTTCACATATCTAGAGCTCCTTCTAAATACCGCAAGCTGCAGACTGCTCGTCAGGATGGACCAGCAGAGTGAGAGCCCAAGTCTCCAGCAGCAATGGATTGACCAACGCATTCAAGAAGCGGTCAATGCGACTCTCAGCCCTCTACAGGACCAACTTTCCTTGCTGATGGAGCAACTCGGGCGAGCGCAGCCACAGAGCGCCGACTTGCAATCGCCGCCAGTGGCACGAGGATTGGGCGAGAGCACGCCTGGCTTGGGCACGCCCCTCCCCAAAACCTGCGGTACTGGAATGCGGAAACCGTTGCCCAACCCACCCAAGTATGACGGCTCACGGAAGAGCTACTCCGCCTGGGCCAGGCAGATGCGAGACAAGCTGGACCTTGATGCACACTACTACAGTGGAAATCGCGAACTTTGGTACCTCATCAACTCATGTTTGGACGAGCGACCACAGCAAGTGGTCGCTACCTTTACGCCGCGGAGGCCCTGGGGTAGCTACGACCCCAAGAGTTCATGCGATACCTCGACCGAACCTACCAGGACAGCAACATCCAATCCCGCGCTGCTGCCACGCTGAGAACTATGCGGCAGCGCGAAGACCAACCTCTCGCGTCCTTCCTTCCCCGATTCGAACAGGCATTAGCTGAAGCCGGGGGAGCAGACTGGCCGGACAGTGCAAAGATCGTATTTCTAGAGAACGCAATAAATGCACGCCTCCAAGAGAGTTTGGTCACAGCCGTCCTACCCGACGACTACCAGGGATGGCTTGCGAGTTCAGGAAATTGCGGGCAGATTGGAGAGACTGAAACCCGGTAGGCAGCCGACGTCGACTGAGCGGACGCCTCAACAGCTACCAAGGCAACGACCCAAGGAGGAACCGGAGGACCCCGACGGAGATGTTAAGATGACGGACATCAACCGTATTGGCCACGAGTCGAAGGGTCGTCGACATGTCGATAAGAAGCCGAAGGATGAGCGCCGCTGCTATCGCTGTGGTCGGACGGATCATCTTATCGTGGACTGCCCAGCCCAGGTGGTCTTTCCTGGCGAAGGGAAGCAACAGCGACCTAAAGCTGCGCGCATGAAGAAGCCCGATGCCGCAGATGATTCGGAATCAACCGCAGCATCCAGTGAGGACGAGTCGGCGGAAAAGACTAGCCCCGGGCGAAAGCGGGCGCCGGGGCCTGCAAAGGCAGACATCCGGGACTGGGAAGCGTTCAAGCCACGAATGAATAGTCGGACTGTATTAGTCAACGCGCGGGTAAACCGAGGCTATCGAATACGCGCCCTTGTCGACTGTGGATGTGACTGCTATGCCGTGATCGACGAAGCCCTTGTTCGGAAGCTGCGGATACCCTTCGTCGACTCGAAACCACGAGAAATTGGGGATTCTCAGAGTCAGCGAAGAGTGTCATATCCCCAGGGTCGTGGCTGTTGTGGTCGAGACAGCTGGATTTGACGAACGTGTCTTTGCATACGTGATCCCAAGCCTGGGCCAGGACATGTTCCTCGGCCGGCCTTGGATGGAGAGAAATCACGTCGTGTACGATGCTGCCAAGCAGCGAATGTACCATGGGAGGGCAGGTGTGACGATACGCCTCATTGGGCAGGAAGAGCCCGCCAAGATACGCGCGATTCGAAGCGCAAGACTCGTGTCGGCAGCCGTATTCACGGCGGAATGTCGACGCGCAAAGAGACGCAAGAAGTGCAACGCGATCTCGATTCATGCAATCAGTTTGTCGGATATAGAGGGCGCTTCAGCCGAAGCCGCCAGTCGATCCGAGCGAGAAGGTCCCGGCAGAAGTGCTGAAAGAATTCCGCGACCTATTCTCACCAGGAGAGGCAATGAAGCTGCCGCCACATCGACCGGGTGTGGATCATGAAGTCAACCTGCAGCCTGACAAGAACGGCAACGAGCCACCCCTTCCGTGGGGCCCACTCTACAACATGTCACGAGAAGAGCTGTTGGTCTTGCGAAAGACCCTGAAAGACCTGCTGGACAGAGGATTCATCCGAGCGAGTAGCTCAGCGGCTGCCGCGCCGGTGCTGTTCGTGCGGAAGCCGAATGGAGGGCTGCGATTTTGTTGCGACTACCGAGCGCTGAATGCAATCACCAAGCGCGACCGATACCCACTGCCCTCATCGCGGAGACCCTGCAGAATCTGGCCAAGGCTAAGTGGTTCACCAAGTTGGACGTGGTGGCCGCTTTCCATAAGATCCGCATGGCTCCGGGACATGAGGGAAAGACTGCATTTCGCACGAGGTTTGGGCTCTACGAGTGGCTCGTGTGCCCTTTCGGCCTGAGCGGCGCCCGGCATCATTCCAACGATACATGAACAGTGTATTGCGCGAATGGCTGGACGACTTTGTCACAGCGTACCTGGATGATGTACTGATCTACTCGAGCGGTTCGAAGGCGGATCATGAGGCTAAGGTGCGACGAGTTCTCCAAGCACTCGCCGACGCTGGGCTGCACCTAGACCCAGCGAAGTGCGAGTTTTCGGTACAAGAGGTCAAATACCTTGGGTTCATCGTCAACGCAGGAAAGGAATCGCCTGCGACCCCGAAAAGCAGCGCGCCATCCGCGAATGGGAGGCCCCGACCACGGTGAAGGGTGTCAGAAGCTTTCTGGGCTTCGCCAACTATTACCGGATCTTCATCCCCGACTATGCCAAGATCACGCAGTCTCTGGATGCCCTGCTTAAGAAAGGAACTGCCTTTCATTGGGGACGAGCGGAGAACGAGGCGTTTCAGGAGCTGAAGCGACGATTTTGCGAGTCACCGGTGCTCAAGCAGTGGGACCCGAGCCTCCCGACCTTTTTGGAGACGGATTGCTCAGGCTACGCATTGGGAGGCGTCCTGTCGCAGGAAGGCCCAGATGGACGTCGACACGCATGCGCCTTCTTCTCGAAGCGACTTTCGCCAGCGGAGTACAACTATCCCATTCACGACAAGGAGATGCTTGCCATCATGAGATGTCTCGACAACTGGAACGCCGAACTTAGGAGCTGCGGCCCATTTACAATCCTTACCGATCACCGCAACCTGGAGTATTTCATGACACGCCAGAAGCTCACGGAACGGCAGAGCCGTTGGGCAGCCGAATTGTCCCAGTTCGACTTCAAGCTCGAGTATCGACCGGGAAGCGAGGCTGTCGTGCCTGATGCGTTGTCCCGCCGTGAACAAGACAAGCCACAGGGCATTGACGACGAGCGGGAACAAGGAAGAATGATACAGTTGATACCGGATAGTGCCATTCCATCATCGACAAGAGCATGTATCAACGCGATGAGTTCTGACTGTTCAGAGGCATCCACCCTGCCGAAGATGAAGGTCTTCGAGGTAGCGGACCTGCAGCAACTCTGGGACGAAACGGTGGCGAAGGACTCGATATTCCGGGCAGCCTATAAGGCAGTCCGCGATCGCGAGCGTGCCTTCCCGCCCTCGCTGGGCCTGAAGATCCAGATTTCAGAATGTGCGATCGACGCAGGCAAAAGGCTGACATTCAGAGACCGTATTTGGGTGCCGGGTGGATCCGGAGAGGAGGGTAACCAGGAGGAAGCTGAGAAAGACCAGTTGAGAACCCGCATTGTGCAGCAGTCGCATGACTCTGTTGCGACCGGTCATCCCGGCAGGAAGGTACGCTGGCTATTGTGGCTCGGCGATTCTACTGGCCTGGGCAGTCCCAGCTGGTTCGCCGGTACGTAGCCAATTGCGACACCTGCGGCAGAGCACACATCTGGCGCCAGTCGAAAAGGGGATTTCTCAAGCCTCTGCCGATTCCAGATCGACCCCGAAGCCATTTGTCCATGGACTTCATCACAGATCTGCCGCCTACTGGACCGAGCAAGGCAAGGTACCTGTGGGTGATTGTGGACAGACTGACAAAGGCTGTGACCCTCGAGGTGATGGACAACATGGAAGCTGAGCAGTGTGCAAACCGTTTTCTCAGTGTCATTACCGATTTCACGGAATGCCACGGTCCATCGTCAGCGACCGCGGGAGCAACTGGCTAAGTAGGTTCTGGAAGAGGTTCTGCCGTCTTGCAGGTGTCACGCAGAAATTGAGCACGGCCTATCATCCTCAGACGGACGGAGGGCCAGAGAGAATGAACCAGGAGATCGAGGCCTACCTGAGAGCCTACGTGTCGTACGTGCAGGACGACTGGGAGAACTGCTCCTGCCGCGCAGCTGGCACTCAACAATCGTGAATCCGCAGCGACCAAGATCAGCCCCTTTTCGCTGAGCATGGTTACCACGTCGATCCCATCAGCGTCGAGGAATCGGAAGAGCCACCGAGGCATAGAGAGGAAAGCAGAGCTGATAGCCTACTCAGTCGCCTGCAGGAGGTCAATGAGTACATGCAAGCAGTGATGGCCTCCTCACAGCAACAACAAGAAGAGGCTGCCAACGCAAAGCGACAGCCTGCGGAGCGATTTGAAGTTGGTGACAAGGTGTGGCTCTCGATGGCAAACTACAGATCGCCACGACCGTGCAAGAAGCTCGACTGGCTGCATCACAAGTACACAGTCACGAAGGTAATTAGTTCGCACGTTGTTGAGCTCGATGTTCGTGGCTCAATTTACCCGCGATTTCATGTTGACCTTTGCGGCGGGCGCATCAAGATCCGGCTCCTGGCCAAAGGTAGATGACGCACAGCCACCACCGGTACAAGATGAGTCCGGCACGAATCTGTGGGATGTCGACGAGATTCTCTGCGCGAGATGGAAGAAGCGGGGACGAGGGGAATTCAGGCAAGCACTAGTGCGATGGACGGGCTACGCAGAGCCGACTTGGGAGCCAGTTGAGTGGTTGCAAGGAACAATTGCGATGAAGGCATTCGAGGACAAGTACGGGCCAATCAAGACCAATGATGGCCCTAGGGAGAGGTACGAGACGCTGGCAGGAACGCAAGAACCACTTGTTGAATAAACTCCGGGCCAGCCTTTCACACAACGGCTAGAAAAGAGGGGGAAAAGAGGCGAAAAAGCCGGTCTTCGATCGGACATCGAAGACTCGTCCGAAGAGGATTTCCTTTATTAACTAGGATGCCAAAGGGATGTAAAGAGGGGCGTTAGATAGAGGAAAGGAAGAGGAAGAGAATAATACCATAATTAACTTCCTGCCACTATTATTGCCCTCTAAAGATTTAAATAACTTTGCCTTGCCCGTCTAACCCCTTACCGTTATATATTTTTGTTCGACACTTCGATACCGGCGTTTTCGAGGATTACTCGGACTCTAAGGCCTGTAATGCGTCTCGCCGTTGGGAAAATCGCCATGAAGGAGGTGTAGGTTGAGACACGGGCAGACCTAGAGAGGACGATGCATTTCTCTGGTTTGTCCTTGAGCCGGAGGGCACCGTCCAGAAATGCTCGAAGCCGGCCTTGCTTTTCCTCGTTCAATCAGTACGCCGGCAAGCTCTCAGCCGGCTGATCCCAGAACAGGGCAGCGTTCTCGTCATAGGCCTCAAAATTGGAGGCTACCATCCTGGGCATCTGGAGCCGGTCTTGCGTGATGCCCTCGATTCTTTTTCGATTTGCCCGGGAGCTGTTCGATGTCGCTGCAACGGTATTGTAAATGGGGCGCCCGTGCGGCGACGCCGTGAAGACGCCTTGGAGCGGCAGAAAGATCTGCTCGAGAAAAGTCGAGTGCATCGTGGTTGTTTGCGAGGGATTCAAAGGTTCATGTTGCTGGTAACCCTTCAGGAAAGTGACGACGTCGGCAACTGTGAGAGAACTATTGCTTTTTGGATCCATCGCCTTGATAGAGCAGCGATTTGCGTTGGATGAAGTTCTGATTGAAACCCATGGTGTCTGGCAGTCTGCGGGAACAAGCTGTAGATAAAACTCCGCAAAAAATGCAATGCAACTAGGCTTTTTGCAGACAACAGATGGAAGACAATCGTGACCGTCTTGGAGTTTGTTCTTGGAATAGTCTGATGCAGGCTCTATATGCATACAGTCCAGGGGGCATTGCTAAAGCTAGACCAGTTTCTGCAGGCAGGGTAAAGTGTCAAGAGGCGCGACATACACAGCCCATCCATCATGACCAAAGGATCTGCTATCTTGGGATATTGCTCTACACGTTGTTACCAAGCGACAGCTATGCTGATTTTTCTTCACTGAAGTTGGCTTTCAATACCATTTGATAAGCTTTATAGTACTTACTAAACTATTACGCCTATAACTACTTTATTTACCGCGGTACCTTAATCTTAAGCGCCTATATTCGGTAAGGACACAATATACTAGGGTTAAGGTAGTATACATAGTTTATAATTCTATTCTACTTAGAGGCGCAACGCAAGGGTGCGTTAAAAGGCAAAAAACTTATATGCATTATAGTTGACTAAAAAGATATATTGAACTAAGAACTAAAAGGTTTATACTTTCCTGCTAGTAATTAATAAAGAGATATACTCTAATTAAGCACTATTTTTAAGCAAGCATCTATATTAGTTTATATATCTTTCTACCTATAATCTGACAGCTATATATAAAATGTGCACCCTATTAAAGAAGAGCTTACTTAAGACAACCGACTTATTTAACTTGAAACGTTATAACTTTAAAAATGCCTCTTAATATATAGACTTATATATTGCCGCCGGCTTAAACTTATAGGCTTAATTGCTACCTTACTTACAAATGTAACAACTAGGGCTGACCGCTAGTTAGGTGCGTATATAAATTTAGGGTAGCGGCGCTTTGCCAAGATCTATACTACTTCGACCTACTATTTGCTATAAAATTAGCTTAATTTATTATGGATTAAGCACCCCCGAACAGGACGCAGCAGTTCCAGGCTAAACGAGGCATTTAACGACTTTGATCGCGGCCACGTTTCGAAAAATCTAAGTGGGCGTTAGTTATAGAACCCTGTCGACGATTCGCCTAGGCCGGCCCCGGCTTGCCCTCCCAGTCGGTATCACTTAGTTATCCACGGCGCACCAAGGGCTATCGCCAGACTCCGCAACAGCATGGCGCCTTTCGCTCCGTCTCTTCCGACAGCTTGTCTATATCGGAAATAATTCAACAGCCTGAGACGCAGCCGATATTGGAAGAGCAGCTCGTTGCAGAATTTAAGGGCATCAACGCCAGCTTAATCGCATTAGCTAAGAGCTTCCTATCCCGCTGGAGCATTCCTATATAGTGTCAAGCAAAATCCAAGTTTAGCACCGTTTAGGTGAATTTTCAATTTTAATACTACCTAGCCCTATTTGAATTAACCATGCGCACTTCGCTCTTCCTAGTACGGCGGTTCATAATCCGCGCACTGATCCTGGTATGGTTGAGGGAAAGGCTCCTCCAGCTGGCGCTCCGAAGCTATTTCCACAATACTGGGCTACTTGGGCCCGGCTTGCTAATATCTGCTGAAAATATGAAGGATCATTCTGACATCCTTGGTAGCAGCTTGCTCCGAAGTAATTCGATTAGATATTATTCCGGTACTACAGTTAGAGACTCGGACTTACGAAACTAAGCGCTGAGACTCGGAGCAGCTGCACTGCGGATTGCCGCCGCAGACGGCGAGCTATAATGCCAACAGTTAGCCATTTTATCACCCTGAGAAAGAGGGAATCGCACATGTTCTTGTGTTTCTTGTACGCAACTTTGGACTTGTGAGCTACCGGAGCAGAACAGCGCGGATGCATGAGCGACAGCAAAGAGCAGGGATATATGAAACCTCATCGCTAGTCGTTAAGCATAAACGATACGAAATAGAGTGTGTAAAAGTTAGTAAAGCGAGAACAATAAGCGCTAGTATAAACCTGGTTTAAAATATGTGTTAAGACATAGCATGGGAAAGATCCGGGAATAAGATATTACAGCTAGGCACTAATAGAACGGAATCGATTGGCGCAGGCGGCTATTAGCTTAAAAACAAAACGCTAGGGAATATAGGTCTATAAGGGATCGATATGCTAGGACAGGAACGGTAAACCTTTTAGTATGGTAAAAGTCTATTCTATGAAGGTAACAAAGGAGAGCTAGCTGTCTACATTTCGCAGAGCCGTCATATACCGTTTGAGAACTGGGCACGGGAAGGGTCATTCGAGATAGCAGTGGTGACTGGCTACGTATATTGAGCTTACTGTTTCTTTGCATTCCTAACTGACACAGGAGTGTTAGGCAATTCAGCCATGCCCCTCCCAGCAGTCTTAGAAATTCGCCTTTGGATGGAATTTGCCACCGCTTTACATTCCAGCGTGAAATCCAGGATCTGCTCAGGGAGCCGTCCTGGCGCTTCAACGGTCATTTACGAAGTCAAAAAGGGGTGGATCGCCGTCAGCTATAGTTGTCGATAGAGGAGGAATGATTCGGACGATCGCACAGCCTTTCGCGTGTCAAGGGAGCGCCTGCGACAACCACAGGCCAATAAATATTTTCCCAAATAATTGATCTTCTGACACACGTTCCTGGTTGATAAAATTCCGTGTTTCTCGGCTATAGTTGGCCGGCGGTCGAAAAATTCGGCGGTCGCAGGCGATACACGAGGTGTTGCCCTTTGCCTATGCACAACATCTTGGCTCTGTGTGCTGTCCCCTTCACTCTCCTATGTTAGACAGTATTAATTTTGAATAGTATCTGCATTCCAATTTCCACTGTTTACCATTTTCTCCTAGGGATTCGACCGTAAGCATTCCATGGAGCTGTCTTATTACAATTTGCAGACCTAATCACCTGGTTGAAATACCAATGTTGGAAATTCCGGCCTAAATGTTTATTTCAAAGAGTATAGAAATGATTCTCAACCACAGCTATTTGGTTGATCCGAGAAAGACAGAAGAAAGAAATATCAACAAGCTCTTTTACAAACCACGACTTACAAATACACATCCATCAATCTTCTTACACTCACACCTACACACACCCACATCTCTCCAGGTATCAACTCGAACAACTCTACTCAAAATGAAGTACACCTTTGTTACCGTGGCCGCCCTCCTTGCCAGTGCTCTCGCTGCCCCTGCTATCATGGTTGATGAGCGACAGATGAAGGCCATCGAGATCCTTCACGACAACAAGAACGCCCTCGGCCTCAGCCAAGATGAACTGAACACCTTTGACAAGTTCATGGACTCGCTACACAAGCGCGATACTGTTGCTGATGCCCCTGGTGGATTGGGTGGCCTCACCGATAGCCTTGGCAGTTTGACTGGCGGTGGCAAGAAGGGGGGGAAGAAGGGTGGTCTCCTGGGCGGGGTTCTTATCCCCGGTCTTCTTTAAATGCATGATAGCACCCGGGAGAACTGTTTCTTATAGTAGCGCAACCAAATCAAATAATTGGCGACTTGCAGCTTGGCACTCTAGTGGTTGTGATCCCTTGCTCTTGAGAAGACATCGCGCTCACAGCGATATGCACCGCAACTCGAGCGCCGCCCGCAATAGCGTCTCACCATAAACTTTATAGTCCATACACGCAAAAGCCGAAGCACAATGTAACAGGCTGAGCTCGTGGGGGTCTCGGCTCCGCCCTCGACCAACCGGCCTGTGTGGCAGTCATCTCCTCAGGGACCCGGTTCCCAATTAGGTCTCCCTCCCTCACCTTCGACACGAGCACGATGCCGCCAAGCGTCCGGCAACGCGAAAGTTGCACGTACAAGCTGTACGGGTCTCACTGCGAGGGGCGGCGCGGCCGCCGATGCTTGTCGTCCTAGTGCCGCGCAGCTCCAGCGCCCTTGAACGTCCGGCCCTGCACCTTGTAGTCTGTACACGCAAAAGCCGACGTGCACGGCAAGCCTCTTCGGCTGAAGTCGTTTTACTGCCACGGTCTTTCCGTTGGTATGGGACATTGACGCTTATCGGCGTTAATAGGATCGTGCCTAGTGGCATTCCGACGAAGTAGAACTCTTGGGTTTGTTTCCGACTCTAATATTACCCCCGCCGTCGGCCCGAAGTGGATCGTTACTATCGGCCGAGATGCGATGCTCTGGGTATAACTTGTCGACAATGACCTCTAACACCGTGTAGCTAGCACCGTTTACCAGCTTTAACTCCCAATGGGTTTTAAGGTTAACGACTGGCATCCCCGGCACGAATATGAAGACGGCCGGCACTGGTATCACGCAGTCGTCGCCCTAGTTTAGGATTATAATCGCTTCTTCCTCCGTCGGCTGGCCTTACTTCTACTTATGCTCGAAGACAAAGATACGCATCGTTAACCGCTGCTAGATCTAGAACGTCAGACTTGCCTCTATATTAAGGTTCTACCGGTTCTTATTTAGCGGCGTCATAACGGTAATGCCCGTTTCCTACGGTATCCTCCTGCCCTCATTAATAGCACTTCAAGTTAAGGAGGGCCAAGTCCGCGTGATCCTATACGTCTCGTTGGATCCGCTTTGGAAGCCTCCGTAACTCCATCTCGCCGGCGGCGCGCATCTGCTCGTCTAGCATAACGACCGATATAAACTTCTTCTATAGCGCGTACGCCCCATCTTTCTGGTGGCGTTGCTCGGCCCTAAACGAGCTGCCCTCGTCCTATAACACGGTCGCGCTAGGCAGAAGTATTGACCTTTCTTATGCCAGTCGAAATTAATATAAGTCCCCGCATAGAAGAATAATAGGGAGCCCTCTAAAATCCTTAAAGAACCTGTAGACCGAGTGGATCGTAATGCCGTTAATCCGCGCTGCGGCGGTCATGGAGGCCGGAGACGACGGTTGAGACGCCTGTGACAGGGTTCCAGGTGTAACGGCCCGTCGGCTCCGATAAGGCCATCAGCGTCCACATTGACGGGGAGCAGCTCGAAGAGCATGTCACCATAAAGGAGCTCGGCATTAAGGATGTAGGCACGATTGATATTTACATTAGGTGATACTCTGGCGTGTTGGGGGGGAGGCTAAGATACCGTCGAGGAAGCGCGGAGGTTCAACCCCAACAAGGGGTCCAGGTCTCTGTTCCGCGTGCGAGTTTTAATAAAACGATACCCGGAGTCGCGTGGATTTTCAAGGGCAAGATCGAGCAAAGGAACAAGAGCTGAATCAGGGAGACGGCCACGGTGCGTTGATTTGCCCAACGACATGTTCTCTCGAGCGACGCTTTATACGTGATACTGCTGCGGACCGTATATGCAGACGTGTCCCGCGCTTGTTGACATTTTGTAAAGATGGCTACTCGATATCAAGCAGATGTCCTTGCTCTGTTTATCTCGCGGCTGACATAATTTTTACTTTTGTTTTGCCTGAATCGAGCAAGTACGATAAGTAACAAAGGCTCACCTGCGGTCGCGCGATGGGTAGGAACACTGGAGCCAGCCGCGCATTTTCCTGAGGCACTCGTGTTCTCATGCGAGGCGATCACATGGAGATGACGGATATGACGGATGCGCGGGCGACGCTACAAAACCATGCACCAACTCGATATAAGCCCCTCATGAAATGTTCAAGACTCTTTGTGTCTATCATTCGGCTCTAAATGCATCGTCTAAGCGTTTCTAGTCGTCACTCACTCGACCGGACGGATGGGTATATCATGCCCAGCACCGTCTCCCGTCTTCTTTTCGCCTCTACCCGAAATGCGCAGCAGAAATAAAACCATCTCGGCTTTTTTGAACCTCTCCGAACGCCTCGCCAACTGTAAATGCTTCAGGGCTTGTTGCCTCCTCGGAACGCCAAAACGGAGGGAAAAGAAGAAAGCAAAGGAAAAGTCAGCTTGAAAGGGGGCCCCTGAAATCGTGCGGCAGTTATGTGTGCCGGTGGTACGCGCAGACGGTGCGTCAAACGCCTCACATGACCTGCGCCCGTTGCCGCGCCTTTTCCTCGGCAAAAACCTTGCGGCTCATCTCGAGGACACGCTCAAAGCCCTCCCTGCCGTTGAGGGCGTTTTCCTTGAAGCGAGTGACGAGGGTGTCTTCGATGCTGTTCTTGATGCGCTGCCAACCGCCGCACAGAGCCGTGACGCGGGCGCTCTGAAGAAACTGCGTCTGGCCGTCGCCAAAGGGCTTGTAGACGACCTCTTCTTGCACGTTGACGAGGTTGCTCCACGTCAGGTTCTGGCTGACCATGGTGACGGTCTTGCTGGCCGGGTCGACGTAGCTGGCCTCGTAGACGTGGCTGACGTCCATGGAGTTGCCCATGATGGTCTTGAGCCATTCGGGCGCCGTCTGCTTGCAGGTGATGAGGCGCTCCGTCCGCAGGATGCCGGTCGCAGGATCGACGGCGCGCGACAGGGTATCGACGGCGATGACGTGTTCCGACTTGTTGTTCCAGGGGCCGTACTTGCGCCAGTTGGCCGTCGAGACCTCGTCCCACGAGTAGTCGAAGGTGACGCTGTTGGAAAAGACCTTCATGGCTGCGGGCGAGAGGTCGTAGTCGTGGGCGATGGGTTGTGAATTGAGGACCTCGAGGAAGGCTTTCTTCGCGTCTATCGCGTCAACGCCCTCGAGGGCGTGGTCATCTAATGAATGAGCGGCGGTTCGCGTCGAGGATAGCTTGCCGCCTGATGAAGGGCAAGCGAAGAGCCAGTCGAGGCAGGCGGGAGTCGCGGTGGTTTTGAGTTTTGTGCCGATTGGAGAAAAAGGGATGGAAAATGCATGTGAGCAACAGCGGCCTTTGTCGGAGGAGAGTGTTTTTTCGGAGTGGCGACGACCGGGCCGACCATCCCGCTTCGGGAAATCACTAACCCCGAAAAGGCCCAGTGGTCCAGACTGCACGAGAACGCGCCGGGACTGGAGGATAAGCCGAGCCTTTGATTGGCCGAGTCGTGCTTGCAAGACTCACTCAAGAGGCCTAAGGCGCTAGTAGGTACCTTGTACCCTCTCCGGGCCGGCTCCGTACCGACGGTGTGCGTACTGGCTACCAAGTGTGTACTCCGCCAGACAACACGGAGCCTGAATGCCCTCGCTTCGCATCGGCCCAGGCCCCTCTCTTAAGTCCGAAGAATTAACAATACAACTTGTGCCGCGCACAAAAGTCCATCATCAACACAGCCTGCATCTTCGCAAGGTCATCGGAAGCACTCCCCATAGACTTCGAGGGCCTCCCTCACCTTCCCCCGTGGCTCCAGGCTGGCTTTGTTGCCTGCATAAGCCTGCAGCGATTATGCACCCGATCGGCGTCGTTCGCAGCACCTCGCAATCTCAGAACAGCGGTCGAGAGACAAGATCAGGCTTTTGGACTGTGCGGTTGGCCACGGCAAGGAATGCCGGTGTCTCGGGCCCGCGTGTCATGCCAAGACACCCTTAATTGAGTGGCTCTGACAAAGGACGAAGCCGCCAGAGATGACGATGATTTTTCTTCTCTTTTTGGTAGGCATGCGTTATCCCCCGGCCCTAAATACACAAATACTAGGTTTCCTCGGTAGTCATCCTCCAAACCCTTCCTCGTCAATCTGCTACCACCTAGTAGTCGTCGCCGCGGCTAATGACCTCCTTTACGGTCGGTCGAATGAGGATCGTCTGGGTCTTGTTAGCACTTGAACACGCAACAACTCAAGCGTTGAGACTTACATGCTCAAATTGAGCAGTGTACGAGCCCTTCTTGTCACACAAGGGCGGGTACGCCTCGACAATGCCGTTCTGAACAAGGTTGTTCAACTGCATGCGCGAGTCAGCACTCAGTCATGTCATGCAGCGGCAGGCAAAACGGCCACTCACGCCCAGCAGGTACTTTTCCTGGCCGAGACGGTCCAGGTACCGGCGGCAAAAGGGCAGGGTGCCAAAGTTCTTGTTGATGACGCTGAGCAGCGACTTGGCCGAGCTCAGGCGCAGGTCCACGTGTTGCACGTCGCTGTTCTTGGCGTAGTGGGAGACCTCCATGTCGTCCCTGACGTAGCCGTTGCCCGTGCTGCCAAACGTCTCAATGGCAAACACGTCGCCCTCCTCCATCTTGGTCTGGTCGTTGCTCTTGACAATCGGCACTGCCTTGGTGCCGTGGATGCTGTACGGCAGGATCGTGTGGCCCGTCAGGTTGCGGATGCTCTTGACCGGGTACGTCGCGCCGTCAATCTCCACCTCGAAGCTCTCCATGGTCTCCTGGATGACGCCGCCAATCTCGCCCACGCGCGCGTCGATGCCGGCCTCACGGATGCCGGCGTTGGTGGCCTCCTTGACAGCCTGCAGGAGGTTGTCGTACTTGTGCTCAAAGGCGACGGTAAAGGCCGAGTCGACGATGCGCCCGTTGACGTGGACGCCAAAGTCGACCTTCATGACGTCGTCTTGCTGCAGCACCATCTTGTTGCCCGCGTTGGGCGTGTAGTGGGCGGCGCAGTGGTTGAGGCTGAGGCCGCAGGGGAAGCCCATGCCGGCCTTCAGCGCGTCGCCCTCGGCCAGGCCGTCGTGGCCAGTCAGCGCCCGCACGCCGTCCTCGATGGTCTCAGCAATCTCCGTCAGCGTCTGCCCGGGCTTGACCACCTTTTTCGTGTACTGCCGGACCTGGCGGTGGATCTCGGCCGCCTCGCGGTAGTCGGTGAGGAAGTCGCTGTTCATGTTGTCCAGGTGGCGCTTCTCCTCGTTGGTCGTCCGGTATCGGTTCTCGTCCTTGTACTCGACCTCCTCGCCCTTGGGATAGCTGCCGTTGGGGAACAGCTGGCTGACCTTTACGCGGGGCGGCTCCGTCTGGGCTGTGGGGTTCTTCTTCTTCTTGCGCGGCTTTCTCTTCTTCTTCTTCTTGGCCGCACCGCCGGCGGCAGCACTGTCGGCGGCGGCGTTGTCGTCTGCATCGTCATCGTCGGATTCCTCGCCGAGGCCGTCCTCGTCGCCGTTGGGCGCGGGCTTTGCGCCTTTGCCGTTGGCCTTGGCGCTTTCGGTCACTGTACGTCGTCGGGCACGGCGATGGGGTCAGCCACGGTCGAGTCTGTGCCATGGTCAACGGCGGCTGCCTACCTTGGAGCCCTTTGAGAGCGTCGGTGGGAACCTGAGCTGCCATGCTGGGCTGCTTGTGGTGGTGGTGCGTGGCAGAAAGTGGCCGGGGAGACGACAGCTGGAAAAGGCAAAAAAAGGACCATCGCCCGACGCTCGATAAGACAATTACCCCGCTATCCCAGGGCGAAACAGCCCCGTAGCCCGCTCCTGGCCAGGCACCGAATGCCGCGGTCTAGCGAGGCAGTCTGAAGCTGCCGTGGCGTGCCTTTACACCATGTCCTGGATACAAAGCCCCCCTTTCGTTGACCGTGGTTTTGTCCTTTTATTAAGATTCACCCTGCTCGGGTGCGAAGGATGTTAAATTGGGGTGCCTTGTCGCGACATTCACGTCTTCTTGGTGGGGCCGCGATTGCCGGCTGGTTGGCGGGGTCCGGCTCGGCTTAACTCTAGAGGCCAACCTGACAACACAACGTCCCTCTTCGTCAACAATGCTGCCATAGAGGCACCAGCAGACGCCTCAGATAACAATATGGAAGACCAGGTTCACCGACTGGTGGACAAGGCATGGGCCAAGTATCAGTCCACGCCCCCAAACCAGCGCCTACGTATGTGGTCCCGGGATGCGGAGTTGTTGAAGGCGAGCTTCCGACACAGAGCCTGCCGCGGGTCTACGAGTCTCGACACGAGAGACGACAATATAATAGAATACTAACAAGTCTCCACTGCAGTTATTGGCATCGCCGGCATCCCGGGCTCAGGTACGCTCAACCGCCGGCACCTACCCTCGACCCAACTTCTTACCAGACTGCTCCCCAGGCAAGACGACGCTCTCCCAGATGGTCTCGCGAGAGCTCAATAACCGCGCCGTTCAAGCCTCACACGCATCTTCCGATCCTCCGCCGGCCACGTTCCTCCCCATGGACGGCTTCCACCTCACCCGTGCCGCCCTCGACGCCATGCCCGACCCAGCCAACGCCCACGCCCGCCGCGGCGCCGCCTTTACCTTTGACGCGCCCAAATTTCTGCGCTTGGTGCAAGCCCTGCGTGCCGCCTCTCCTCCCGGCTCGGCGCCCATCCTCGCGCCCTCGTTTGACCACGCCATCAAGGACCCCAAGGAGGAGGATGTCGCCGTTCTGCCGACGCACCGCATCGTCGTCCTTGAGGGCAACTACCTGGCTCTCGACGAGGATGTGTGGCGCGACGCTGCGGCCCTTTTGGATGAGCTGTGGTTTGTTGAGGTAGACTTTGACGTTGCCCGTAGGCGTCTGCGTGAGAGGCATGTCAGGGCCGGCATCGCCAAGAATATCGAAGAGGGCGATCGGCGGGCGAGGGAGAATGACCTGGTCAACGGCGGGGAAATCGTGTCGCGCCGCCTCAAAGTCCACGAGGTCATCCAGAGCAGGGAGGACGGCAGCTGGGTGCATGAATGATGCTGGGATGAGCGATACGACAGCGTAGACCCCATAAGCGGCCATGTCACACCCGGCGAAGGAGTACGAACTGCAACGGACGGCGAGACGAGTATGGCGTCTCCCATCCCATGCCGTGTCCATGGCGCAATATTGGAAAGTTACAGATGATTCGTGACACAGCGTATAAACATCGTACTCGTATTGTGCAACAGGCCTAACGAGAACGCTCAACGGAGCTTCGTACGAGCTTACAGCCAAGACACAAACCAAGTGCAAGCCCGCTTGCCATGAAATGCCAAACGCCCCACAGCCGCTTCAGCCAGCCCACGCCCACGGCTAGCTCAGGCTGTTTGCCTCGTTGAGCTGGTTCATCTGGGTGGCCAGACTGCCCCCGGAGCCCTGCGCACCTGCCCCGCCTCGGCCCAGCGCTTCTTGTCTTTGTCGCTGATGGATGATGCGGGGATCTGGCTCTGCAGCCCCAGGATCTCCATGACCTCTGGTATCTCGGCGTGGTCGCGCGTCGATTTCATGCGGTGGCACCACGTAACCCGCTTCGGCTCAATGGGCCCGTTGTTCTCGTCGCCTCGTCCGCCGTAGCTGGGGCCCATTGGGTTGGGGATCTCGTCCAAGGGCGTCACGACGGGCGTCACGACATCGACCGGCTCAAAGAGAAACTCGCCCCCGACCTGCCGGTGGTCGCCCGACTTGAGGGCCATGCCGCTGGGGACGGATCGCAGGGCCTGGCCGATGCTCTCGACAACGCCCCGTATCATGGGCCTCCTCATGTACTCGGGCTTGGGGCCCAGGGCCAGCGTCTTGACCATGCCGAGCTCGTTGAACAGGGACGCAGTCGGGTCGGTGTAGACGGGAAAGGGGCACTTTGTCGTCTCGACGTACATGTCTATCAGGGACGGGTTGCCACAGCCGATGACCACTACAAAGGTGCTGATGGGCAGCCGCAGCAGGGCTTCGGGAGTGACTGATGCGGACAGCGACCGCAGGTACTCCTGGCAGTTCTGGTGGCAGATGGCCGTTAGCAATCTATACCAGGTATGTGCACGATGGACAAAAAGACGCATACCCCACAGAAGAAGTGTCGCACAAAGAGGACCAGCACTCGGCGCGCGGCATTGCGACCGCTGTAGAGGCTCTGGAAGGTGTGCGTCCGGCCATCCCGGTCGAGGACGACGTAGTTGTCAATCTTGCTGATGGTTTCGGGGGACGGCAGCTCGTTGGTCGTGGACAGCTCGCCCTCAAAGTCGGCGGGCTTGGACTGGTCCACGGCGGTCGATGGCGCATGCGAGTTTCCGGCCGACGACCCCGGCTTCTTCTCATCGCTCTCTCGACGCGGCGCCGCGGCAGAGGCGTCGTTTGGCCTGTCGGTCTCAGGTGACGTCAACTTTGCCGCGCCGTTTTCCCGTGGGTCCGCCATGGCGATGCGCT
This sequence comes from Hirsutella rhossiliensis, assembly GCF_020360975.1. Taxonomy (NCBI): domain Eukaryota; kingdom Fungi; phylum Ascomycota; class Sordariomycetes; order Hypocreales; family Ophiocordycipitaceae; genus Hirsutella; species Hirsutella rhossiliensis. The sequence goes on along the minus strand of NW_025408678.1, from coordinate 1,774,849 downwards.
GCGCAGGTGCGGTATCGGAAGAGACCTAGGCGCGTGAACTATGCTCGCGTAGGAATATTGAGGGGTGGTTATCGAGGCCCCTGCTGGCCGACGCAGAGTCAGGCCCAGATACTTGCGCCGAGGGGAGACGGGCACAAAGGAGGCCGCCGGTTTGAGGGAATCACCGAAACTGTTGGCCCGAGCTTGTCCTTGCGTCGGCGAAACAAAGCAACGTTCAGCGCGGCCGGCTTTTTGGTGAGCTTCTGAGATGGCAATGCAAGAAAAGTTGTGAAATCGGTGCTACTCTCTGCGCCGTGCGTCCCCGTCCCGACCAGGTGACTGTTATCCCCCTTGCAGCGTGCACCCCCTAGCCGGGCCTCATCCAATGAGTGTCGACTTGCCTCGCAGTACTCCGGAGACAAAGCGTGGCATTCGGCCGTTCCGGACCGTTTGAAACCACGGGCGGCGCTAACGGTCGAGGGTCCAGCTCCCACAGACACTCCAGCAGCCGCTCTGCCTAGCGCGCGCTTGTTCCAGGCCAAATTGAGCCTTGACTGGTAACGTCAATCTGAGGCTTCTCCAGGGTCGAGAAGCAGTGGAGTCATGGTAGATGAAAGTTCGGGCTGTCTTGCTCCGTATGACTAAGCTCCCAACTTCCATCCTGTTGAGGCTGTTGCATCTCCATCCTCCTCGATCCTTCACGGAGCTGGCGACCACTCCCAAGACACCTTTCGCCATGGACGACGAGGCCGGCGGCATCCTCAATATTGAAATATCCGATACCGACGACGGCTGCAAAAAAGCAGACCGCACTGGCCAAACAGAAGCCGAATTCCAAGCCGTAAAGCAGGCTTACCGCGTCAAGGTTGAAAACGGCGAGGTATGTGCAAGCCTCCAAAGACCGGCCAGCAATGTGCTTACGCGCCTGTCCCTTGTCCCCGTTCACAGCTTCACAAAACCATCAACCTGTCTCTCGACCCAGCTGCCAACAAGCAGCGCGTCCAAGAGGTCCTTCACGCCGTTGAGGAGCTTTACTTCTTCAGGCGATACCGAGATGCCCTCAACTTCATCAAGACGCTGCAGAGCGACGGCAGTTATCGGGCTATCGACGGCGATGCTCGTAAGCAGATCCTGATCTACGAGGGTAAATGCCAGCACAAATTGAATTCCCCATCATGACCGTCAACATTCATTTCAGCTCTTCATCTCGTCCTTTGCAAACGTGCTCTTCGTCCACTTGCAGAAAACATGCCTCTTTGCCTCACCACAAATCAGCATGAAATGATCCTGCGCTCTCCCCCGGCAGCTGATCTTTCGCACAAAGAATGGGTTGCCGATCTAAAGTCCGCCCCCAGCAAACCACGATCAATTCCATGCCGTAGATCACGAAGAATGACGTCCCACACCCCCCATTCTGCAAAGGCCAACGTCCCGCAATGCTCAACCTTGGGCCTGGTTCACTGAGCCCAGCGGGAAGATGCGAGGCCTGGGCGCGGGGCTCTCCGTGAAGTACTAGGCATCGTTGCAAAGCTCGCGGCGGCAGGCAGTGCAACCCTTGGTGTCGGTGTCGAGTCTGCGTCATCTTGATGGTCAACTCTCCGCAAATCTCGCAATGAATATTTCCTATCCAGCTTACCAATCTCCATAGGCTCTGCCGAGGAGACGGGCTCTTTGAGACCCCCCGCACAAAGAGCTTCCCAGCCCAACTGCGCAGGGGCGAAAGCCGAGGAAGCCGCGCCCGTCGACTGCGGCGTGCGAGTGTCAGTGGCCTCTGCCGGAGACTTGGTGCTGCTAGAAGTGCCAAATAGCCAGTCTCGGCACTCGGAGAAGTTTGGGAGCTTGGTCGGCGCCGTCGTTTTCGCTACCGATGAGTTTTCGTTGGAGAGTGATCCTGCGCTGCCAAGACGCTTGGTGCGTGGCGTCGTGTTTTTGTTGAAGCTTTTCATCTCATCCAAGGTGTATCGAAGCGGGGTCGGGCTCTTGCCAATCTCAAGTTCTCTGAGAGAAGCCAGAGACGGGCTTCGCAACTGGGCCTGGTCGCCTTTGTCATTTCGTTGGAGCTTCAGCTTGTGTTCCATGCCCTCCAGCATTTGAATGAGATTGAGGTAGTCGCCGCCTAGTCCTTCGGCCTCTTTCTCACCCAGCTCGCGGCCCGCAAACCCCGGGATCAAGCGACGGATGAGACAGTTGAGACGCTCTTCCACGTTTCCTGTGGCCCGTCCGACGACGTGCGTTGTCGACTTTGCGCTACTCGGCTTTTGCACATTGGGGGCGGGGACAGTGGAGGGAGCTGCCAGGCTGGGAGCGATCGAGGTGACGATCAATTGTTCAATCTCGGCCTTGGCCGGCTTCTCTGGGATAGTTGGGGCTTTTGGGGCGGCCTGTTGAGCCACTACCGGGCTCGAGATGCCAGCCATGGCGTTCCTGGCGTTCTGCCTGACGACTGCTAGGCGGAGGCACTCTAGGTATGTCTTGAGGGACTGAGTGGACTTCTCAGCCCCAAGCCTCAGGCGATATTCGATGCTCGCATCATTGGTCATCACGATGCACCATCCATCCTGGATCGTTGGTTCTTTGAGGGTTACGACATTGTGCACCCGCCGGTCATTGCCAGGGAAGACAAGAACCAGGTAGGCGTTGTTGGTACGCATGTCAACTTTCATCTCAAAGTCGACCATTGTGTTACTTGCGCCCTGGAGCCCTTGCACCTGGCAGTCCCCTTTGCAGATTATGTGTTCGAGTGGCGCAGGAGGATCTGGGGCTGCAACTGGCACGGCCTTTAGTAGGGAAGCCACAGGGTTGGTCTTCGGCTTGTTCTCGTCGTTGGGCTTGGCCTGTCGGGAGGAACCGTTACCCGCACTTGGCAGAATCAGACTGCCAAATCGGCCTACAGGAGCTTTGGTGTTGGGGGCTCTCTTTGTGGCCCAGGGCCTCGCGTCGTCAATTGCGAGGCCTTGCATCTGCTCGGACTCCTCGTCGTGGATGGGGACTGTTGTGGTTATCAGCCGACGAAAGGATCACAGACGTAAATGAAAGGAAGACAAACCACTCCACTTTGACCGGAGGGTCTCCTTAAACACGGCGGGAATGTGCTTGGCCTCGTTGTTGCGAGTCGGGGCAAACGTCGGCCCACGCAGCTCCTTGTTGCTTAGCGGCAACTCGTCGAGTCGAGCACGACCAAGGTCGGCCTGGGAGAGATGCAAAGTCAGTCGAGGAGGCACGAGGCGATTGGTGAGGAGCGCTGGGCGGCTCTGGGGCGTGAAGGCCTGAGGGAATCGAGGAGGGAAACGCACCGTGCATGCCCTCTCGAGAGCTTCGAGGTCCATGCCACTTTGCATATTGAGAAGAAATGGCGAGGTTACACACTGGTCGAAGAGGAGTCAGGCTCAGCCCTCGAGTCTGCTGATATGTATTTGGCTTTGGGGGAGGGAATTTGTGTGTTGTGTCGCGGAAACGCGTGTTCAAGAAAGTGCAGGAGCGGCGCGGGTTGATTTCGTCCCGGGCCACGGAACAGCCTGAGGCATCTCTTTGCCTTGGATTCCTGATTTCAAAGGCATCAACTTTTCCCCAAGGCAGCCTGGGCGCGCAATTTCAAACGACCCCCCTGGCGGTGCCTCTGCGCAAACGTGCTTCTCATAACCATCGCGGACGATGCGCACTTGATGATCGACGAGGACTGTCGCACAAAGCTCCAAGGAAACCTGTGCAGAGAGGGAGACGGTTCGTCTTCGCGCACGCCAGTCTATTCCTCTCAGAGTACCTCCTCGGGTAAGTTCTGCACGTCTCGTCTTGGGAGTTTCGCTTCTAATGATCGCCATATCTCCACGACCGACCACCTCTCGAGGGCCGGTTCAGTTGATCTCCTCACGTAAGTCTTCCTCGTCTTTGGATACTGGCTTTTGACACTTATCAGATCTCAACACCGACCGCTTCCGATGGTCAGTTCCTTTTCGCGCGTGTTTATTCACCGCATTCACCATGTCTGCTTCACACGACCAAAGCGCCCCTCGCTCTGGTGCCAAAGTCCGCCGTCCGCACTCCGCCTCGATGCCGAGCTTAAGGGGCGGAGAATAATCCAAGCCCAGCCGTTGTCGGTCGGACATGCTTGACAACTACACGTCTGGTACATGTACGCATGACCGGCCGAGGAGAGAAATGAAATTGCAATCCAACGAGTTTCTGAATATGTGGTTCAAGATTAACCACAAGTTGAGTTTCGAGCCGCCGACGTCAACTCCAACGTCAACTCCAGTCGCCCAGTCGCCACAGAGCCATGCCTGCCACCAATCAAAATGCACCTGCGGCGGCCGCAAGCTCGTACAAGCCCGCGTACTTACCCCTCAGTGATGATGCTGACGGAAGTTATAGGAACCATGTGTTACGATTACGGACTCCGCGTCTTGCGGATGACGAAATGTGTCATACCACGGCTTGGCCCCTGCTCGTTCGGCCAGATGAATAAACGAGCGCATGCATGCTGCATGGGCGGACAGATGGGTTCCACTCTCTCCTCGATTCGAAAGGTATAAATCCGCATTTCCGCTTTCAGTTTTCAGATTTGACAACAGCCAGTTACAATTTGTACCTCGGAAAGCCTCGTCCAAGCTCTCACCTTGCTGCCATTCCCCACCATGTCTCCGAAAAAGCTCGTTACAGTCTACGGTGCCACGGGCGTTCAAGGGGGAAGTGTTGTCGATTCGCTGCTGCAGAACAAGTCGCATGACTTTTCACTGCGCGCCATCACCCGAAATCCAGACTCTGAAAAGGCCAAGAAACTCGCCGCTCGAGGCGTAGAGGTGGTCAAGGCAGATGGATTCCACAAAGACGAGGTTTTGGAGGCTTTCAAGGGCAGCTGGGCCGTCTTTGTGAATACCAACACTTCTGACCCTGTACGTCTCTGCACCAATGGCAGCCTCTCCTCCGCTCTTGGCTGACGGGCTGCGGTTTTACAGGCCCTGCACCGTCCAGGGGGGATAACTGAAAGCGGTCTGGGAAAGCTCGTTGTCGATGCGGCTTTTGAAGCTGGCGTGCAGTACTTTGTCTATAGCGGGCTGGCATCGGCGACCCTGACCACCCACGGCGCTGTGTCCTCTGAAGGCTTCGACGGTAAGCTGCCCGATTCATTGCCGCCTCTAGCTGCAGCACTCGCTCATTCATGACAGAGAAGTACGCTGTGGGAGAGTATGCGAAGATCAGGGGATTCAAGAGCGTCGTCATTGTCAGTGCTGGCTGGTACATGGAAAACAACTTGGTGCGGGAATTCGCGGCCGAGATGGGAGGATTCCCGTTCGACGTCGATGACGAAGGCTATCTCACCTTTCGAGCTCCCCGCTGGGGCGGCACCGACGAGGTTCCCTTTATTTCAATGGAGGACGACTACGGCGATCTTGTACACGGCGTTTTGCTCGCCCCAGAACTTTACAATGGGCGCTTTATCCATGGCATCAGCGACAAAGCCAAGTGCGAGAAGATGGTCTCCGAGTTTCAAAAGAGTCAGTCTCCTACAACTTCGATTCACAGGCACCTTTCTAATCTGCCACAGTCACCGGGAAAAAAGCGCGCTATGTCCCGATTGATTGGAAGTCTATCGACACCAGGGGAGATCCTGATCTGGAAACAGTCAAGGCCATGTTTGGCTTTCTCCAACATTCTGGAGGAAGGTATTTTGGAGAAGTCGACGACATTGGGCCGGCAAGGGAGCTCAAGGCTCGCGCAACGGCAGCGAAAGGATTTCCGGAGGAGCTCATGACGCTCGAGCGATGGATGCACAAACATTATTCTCCTTGAATCGCAACAAGCGAGGATCAGACGAGCTGGGTTGGCATCAAAATATCCATTTTCTTTGTCAACCATCCTCTCCGCAGGGGGCGTCGTGGGCCATCTTGGGCATCAATGGCCCCCAAGCACCAAAGGACCTTCAGACGAGAGTTCATTGACGAGAACGAGTGTTATTCCTTTCGACATACGTATTGGCCTATGCCCTCGATTTGCTCGGTTGGGCTTCAACGCTTAGACTGCGAGTAGAAGCTATCACTGACAACTTTTCCTTGTCGTTACATGCAAAAATGAGAGCTAGTTCTCGCCTTAGAGCCAGAAGTATAAGAAATATGGCGACATGGCACCAAGACCCATCGGCTGTCGAGATTTTAAGACTTGGTGCTTGGGGTGATGCGTTGTCTATGCCGCTATGGCCGCCACCCATCATCGTCGACGTCGCCGCCGCCGCCGTCGTGCTAGTTGCCGCCCTTGGGTTGCTTTTCCTTCTTGTCTTCATCATCATCGTCGTCGTCGTCGTCGTCATCGTCGTCGCCGCCGCCACCGCCACAGACAGATTTACACTTCGCGCAGATGCCAGAAAACGACTTTTTGTGGCAGCAGAGAAGACTGCAGGCAGCAGCTCGCCTGGTAAGGAGCCGCTCACGAACAGCGGTGGTGGCGCCTTGATGATCGTCGACGGCAAGGCATGAATCCATGCTCGGGGCGGCAAGGCCCTTGGTGGCAAGAGCCAGGATGAAGGCAAAGGCTTCGATTTTCATCTTGGGGAAAAGTCAACACCTTCGGATTGAGGTTTAAAGGAAGAGTCAGCTTTGCAATGCTATCGCGGGCAGATGAGTGATGGAGCAGTCGTGTCAAAGTCGGTAGGTCTTGTGGACTCTTATACTCGGAGATCCTCTCACCTTTGCATCCAGTTCTCAAGGCCGGAATCCGCCACATACTTGGTGACGACAAAGCACAAGACATCGTGTTATCCTGTTCCGTATATGTGCCGTTTGCGATTTATATTTCGTATACGCTGTAGGTGCCGCCACAATTCCTTGTTGTGGTTTGATGAGAACTTGGCGCTTTTCGTTACAGGCTTGGTATGATAACCGTGTAACATGGGCCAGGCCATCCATTCTCAGACACTTGCGCGGCCCGGACTTGGGTTAGGCAGCCGACCGACGCCTCATCAGTTGTGCTGGAGAGAGCCGCGAGGGTGTTTATTGTCGCGTTTGGACCCTTTTTGGGTGCCGCAGACGCTTACTGGGAGGGAAGCAGTCATGTCGGCTGCCCGTGACATGATTTGTTCCTCCGAGGCGACAACGGCTTCACCCGCGCCTCTTTGAAGTGGCCATGACTGCCTGGTGGAAAGAAGAGTCAAGAGAGAAGAGCAGCTGCGTCGGTATTGATTATATTTAAAAGGGAGGTTGTACAACTCTGGCAAGTCCACACTCTACACTCTACTGGAACCTGAGACGACATCCACCGCGTTGTTGCACAAGGGCCAAGGCCAGAGGGAGACTGTGGCGCAAAGTCTCCGCGGTATGCGATGGGGGAGTTGATTACTGTAAGAAAGTGTCGCAGCGCATCGTCTGCAGTCATCGCGCCACGATTGATTGATGCGGTTTGTTACGCGGCACGTGCCCCGTCGAATATGGAGCGTGTGTGCCGCAGCCCGGCTGGAGCCGGAGGATCTGATGTTTGATGTTGCGGTGACTTTGTGCCGGACAAACTGCATGGGAGAAGAGCGGGCACTGTGTCTATTTTTAACAAACTTTCCTCATCGCCAACCTAAGGCTCTTCAGCACGGAGAGTCTTCCTCGGCAGGGAGTCTTGTTCGGCGGCGGAGAGGCCGTCTCGGTCCACCTCAGCTGTAGGTGCGCCCCTGTAGGCCCGCATGCCCAGGCACTATGCTCGCCGGGCCCTCGTATCCTGCTCTGCCCGGGTGTCCTGAGCGTCCACACATGTCCACCAACCTGCGTCTCCGCGAGCGAGCGGCGCGTGGCCGTTGAGCGCCCGTTGTCTAAGGGACTGTGCGGCGCAAGACAGCTCGCGCTGTGAACTCCGTGCCAGGTACGGCGTAGATGTACAGTGCGGATAGTCAGTCGGCTGATGCAACCTCGCGGGTGCAGCTCAAGACACTTGCCTGCAGCCGAGATGCTACTAGTCGGCTATCGAGTGCCGTCTCGCTCACAGGCTTGTCTACTGTGCGCTCCCGCTTCCCCTCCCCGTCAGGGCAATCGCCCCATCCCCTCCGTCGTCTCCTTCCGCCCCCTCTCTTTCCTCGCAGCCGTTTCCATCGCCCGACTGTTGTTGCCCTGGCTTGAAACCCCGGCTGTTAGGCTCACCGGTATCGGTACGACTGAAACCTGTTGAGCGCCATATCGTTGAGCTTTGGGGGCCCGATAACCTTATCGACCCTTCCGCCGGTAACGCACAGTCGCCCCACCGCTAGCGCTCCCGCTCCCGCGCCCGGAACCGGCACTGTACAGGAGAGCTCCCGCAAGCCAACAATTGCATCCATTAGCGACTGCTTTTCTTTTATCAAGTCAACGTCCCCATCCCTCGACCTCCGCCTCTCCTCATCCATCGCCTCTCACTCGCCCACCCACGCCATGTCCCGCATCACCGCCCCGGCCTCCAAGCTCTCGCGAGCAATCGGCTCTTCTGCCGCGGCATCGCTGCGCGACTCGTCCGCCCGCGCCACCGGCGCCATCCTCATGCCCAAGTACGCCGAGCTCCTGAGGAGTAGCGACCATCACGATGTAGGTTCCGCCACGCAAGCCCCTCTCGGATCCTGTCTAACGGCGAATAGTCCTCTCGCGGTCTCACCACCGCTCATCGGCCCACGCCCCAGCCATCGCTCGCCAACCGCCCCAAGCCCCTCATGCAGACCTTCCACTCTACCGCTCCCTCAGCCTCCGCCGCCGCCGCCTCCACCAACCTCGACGCCGCCATCTTCCCCTCCATGGCGGACCTGTTTGCCTCGTCAGATGCGGGCTCCAACGCCGGCCCCCGCATGCCCCTCTTGCCGGACAACTACTCGGCCGCCCACGGCCCCACGAGCGGCGACGGCCCCGTCCACCTTCCCTCCATCATCGCCGCCGACCCGGACAATGTCCTCCCTGCCACGCCTCTCTCAGACGTCGAGGGCATCGGGCTCGACGGCGTCGACCTCAAGTTTGCCCACGAGAGTCAGCACAGCCACCAACTGCACAGCCACGAGGGCAACAGCGGCGGCATGATCCGCGATCTGTGGAAGGGCATGGTCGAGGATGTTCTCGGGCCTGCGAAGAAGTAGCGTCAGAGTCGTCCATGCCGGTCCATGTCGCCCAGCATGAGCCATGTTCGTTCGTCATCATGTTTGGTATTTCCTGTCTGTTTTGCATTGTTCTGATCAGGAGAGAAAATTCGGGGAGCCATGTAGCGATAAATCGGACTAGCGCGTGGGAACGGTTACGGGACACCGGCGGAACAGCACCGTATACCGCCCATGTTGGGGAGTTGTATTTTAATTGCAAACTATCTAAGCCATCTATCCGTTCTGCCCTTGCTAGAATGCAAGGACAGTGCAAGAATCAAAGCAGCCAACAGAGATTCGACAAAACTCAGCCGTTGCAGACCTGATGGTGAATCGGCGCGTGTTATTGTGTTCCGAGCCTGCGTGTATGCCTACCTTAGTACACATAGGCTCTGGTGTCACGTCATCTGCGGTATCGTCCTCGTGCGCAAGTATACCTGTCGCTGCGCGTTCGCTGTTCATCCCCGAAAGCCTACAAACATGTCATATCTCTCCTGTCCTCCGCGCGCCCATCATCGCTTCTTCATCGACGGCCTCGGCTTGCACTCATCATTGTTAACCGGATGCAACATGACCTTGATGGGATAGCTCGACGTATTGTGCTGGTAGCCCTTGTTCCAGTCATAACTAATGGCGTAGGCAAAGATGCTCCCAGTCTTGTTAAACGTCGTCGCCGTGATACTTCCGCCAACGTTGGGATATCCCTTGAGGCGATGCTTGGCGTCCTTGTCCCAGAAGTGGAACGTGCCGTCCGATCCGGCGGTGCTGAAGGTGCCGTGTACGGGATGGAAGGAGATGTCGTTGACGGCGTGCACGTTGACCACATTGTTCACGGCAGCGTCGCGGTGACACTTGAAGGAGAAGTTGGAGCTGTATATGTCAGCCACGGGCCTTGTTCCCCAAAAGCCGATTGCTCGACAAAGGATCCGAGATATACCTTGAGTCCTTGTCTTCGACGTATTGAATGGCGCATCGCCCCTCGATACTACCGATGGCAAAGCCCGCCGAGTCGGTGAAGCAGCTCACCACCCTTGTCTGCCACTTCAACGGGCTCTGCAGCGTCTTATAGAACTTTGTGGGATTCTTGAGATCGATGACATTGATGTAGCGGTCCGCGGTGCCGACAACACACAGGTTGTCCCGCACGTCCATGTTGTAGACCCTCTCCTGGCACTGAACCGTCGCGGCCGGGCCTTGTTGCCGGAGGTCCCAGTACTTGACCGTCTTGTCCCAGGAGCCCGAGACGACCATGGGTCCGCTGCCGCTGTCGAAGAAGCGGCATGTCCGCACGGGCAGATCGTGCGTGCCGACGACAATGTCCTGCTGGGAGCTAAGGTCGCAGACCTTGACATTCTTGTCGGCGCCGGCCGAGGCGATCTTGGTGCCGTCCTGCGTGTCGACGAGTCAGCGTCGCCCAAGACGGGATGCCCGTCGCGGCTCACCTTTGAAAAGTCGCAGTCGAGAATGGGCTGGCTGTGTTCGTAGACGTGGCGCCCTTGGCTCTGGCCGTTCTGGGCGATCTCATAGACGCGAATCTTGTTGTCCCAGCTGGCGACGGCGAGAAAGTCGGGCGTGTTGGCGGCGGGCGAAAAGGACAGGGCCGAGATGCTGTCGGTGGGAGGGTCGCTGAGCGCAACGTCCTGCTTAAGGTCGCCGAGGGTGCTCGTTGACGGGGTGGCCGAGGCGCCTCCAAAGAGGCCCGACATGATGGCCGGTGGATGGCCGAAGCTATTCTGGAGAGGAGGTGAAGAGATGCTTGCGGCTCAGGCGCGTGCAGCAGGTCCCCGTCTGCCGGCCGAGTCGAGCCAAAGATTCGCTCGCCCAAAGTCTGCTCGGCGCACGCGACTGTGGTGCTCGACTTGTCGTGCTGTGCTTAAGTTGGCCTGCGAATCCACTGTCGGCGTGGACTTCTTGGAGCACAGCGGCAGCCGCTCAGCCTTTTTCAGAGCCTGGCGGTGATTGGCCCGCACAGAGTGGACCCGCAAGGCGGAAGACCCCTGTAATCGCATGTGCACCACCAGCTAGCGCAATAATCGAGGCCCAATAAAATGCTGAGCTCTGAAATTTTCGTCTCTTTCTTTTCCCTCCTCCTCAACCCCCTCGATCAACAAATCGCCATTCGAAGCTCACACACAGAGACACTTGCACTTGCAGCGTCTCGCACTCTTGTTTGCTTTGGGAGAAAGTCCCCGGACGACTCCGCTCTTCGGACGGAGCATGCGGAAACGCGCCGCCATAAAAGCACTGCGGCTGACCTCTGGTGCCTTGGCCCTCGCGCAGCATCCGCCCTGCCCGCCGCTACATCTGCCTCTCGCGATCCCTCGCCGGACCTGATTGTGCGTCTCCGGCCCCCATGGATGAAGATACGAGTCCGTGCCGGATGGCGTGCGCTCGGGGTCCCCCGGCGGCGGGTGAGCGGTGGCGGATGGCGGGTGGACGCTGCGGTGTTGGCGCGGGCGGTTGCGGGCCCAGTGGATTTCTTGTCGAGATTGATAGGTATGCGATTGCCCGGCGCAAGCTGGGTTACTCGATGGGGCTTATTCTTGAGTCGAGGGGGTTCCAGGATCCGTCGCCGTCCGTGGTGGCGATGCCGCCTTTTAACACTCTTGGGCTTCTCGCGGAGCTTTGCCTTGGGATCTGCCCCGGGACAGGAGACGGACCAAAGTTGTTATGATGATGACCAAATTAGAGTCAAGCACTGAGGCTTTGCCGATGCGGACTTTGTTGTCAAACAACATGTCTCTGAACAACTTTGGACCCGATCCTTGCGTCGGTGTGGCGTCATGGGATTCTCTTGACTCACGTCACATTGCCTTTTGTATTAAATATCGTCACTGTCACGGCATGAGGTTGGACGCAGCCTCTGGCCAAGTGGCTTCCTCTGCCTTGTTCCCATGACGTTGCGCATGTCGTAGTTTGAGGCGGATGGACGCCGATGGTACGTTGTCGACTTTGATCTTCTCAGCCGCGTTGCTCTTGTAACAGCCAACAGCAGCCATCGGACGGGGTGAAGATGGTGCTGAGGTCCCTCACTTGCACCACATCTCGCGGCAAGGCTCGGCGACTTGATGGTCCTTGTGGTGCACGCATTCGATCGAGAAACGGCATGGCATTGGTAACGGCTCGGACGTCTACTATTGTCTCCGATGGCCCGCTTACCTGCTCGGAGCAACGTGAACTCTTCACCTCGTGGCCAACTCGGCCAGTGCCTGCCTGACGATGGCGAGGGCTGCGGCTTTCAGCTCGCCCATGCATCCAGGTTCCTGCAGCACCGCAGCGCTATTATCCCTGTCCTCTCGTCTCCGTTTGATCTGACAACGTACGACACGGTACGACCGTGGCTCGCTTTCGTTCGGCCTGTTGGGCCGTGTGCCTGGCTACTGTCCAACCGTCGCTGCTGCGCATCCCATGGCTCATCCCTACCCCGAGATGCCATCAATATGCGACGCAGAAGCAGAGGCTGAACCAACAATGGACGTTGCTCCCGTGCGGGGGAACCAGGATGAGATGCATCGAGCCGACGCGGAAGCTGGAAGTCGGGACAAGACTCGCGGAGAGTGGCTCGAGTGAGCCTCGAGCTGCGCGCCAGGTCCGTCGTCACAGGGCCGATGCGACGCTGTTCTGGCTCCGGATTCGCCGGGTTGCCAGTCCCCGAGCCCCCGAATCCTTGAGACGCCAACGCCAACCACGCCTCCGTTGTGCATGTGCGTCCCTGCTGTTTGCTGCAGAGCTCTGTCTTGCATGTAAGTACGAGTGTGAGTTGTGTGTGTGTCTGTCCCTGGGATGTTCTGGAACCTGCTCTTCCGTGACGAGAGGTGTTGCTTTGCCTGCTCGACTCAACGGATTCGACGTTGATGGACCCTGGCTGTTACCTGCACGTTAGACGGTTTCTTACGCGCTCCTCTGTGCATCTCTTCTTTTCCCGCTTCTTACTCGCCCATCATCACGGTCGTTTTTTGTTCCTCGATGCATCAGTCTTCGGCGGCTGATCAGAAGGACCCTCGTCACCGAGCACCCATCTTCAGGGAATCTCAGCATCTTCTGCCACCCCCCCTGCTCCGGCTCCTACGAGCTTAACTCTGACATTCCCCTCTTCGCACTCTGCAAGCTCAAGAGGCAGCATGAAACCCACAGCCTGCATCGTCGCCCTCCTCACCCTCGTCGCAGCCGTCGACCTGGCCACCCTCCAGAAGACACTCCCCGCATGCTCCCTCGAGTGTCTCGCCAAGGGCGTCGCAGTCCACGGCTGCGGCCTCACGCAGTTCACCTGCCAGTGCGCCCGGCTGGAGCCTATCATCCGCACCGTGGCCCCGTGCCTGGTCAAGATGGGCTGCAGCCTGGAAAACATGACGGGTAAGCTGCGCCAGAGCATTGCCCGCGGAGGCTGCGCGATCAAGTCCCTCTGACGCTTGTTGTTCGCAAAGAGACGGCCCGGGTCGTCTTGAATCTCTGCCAAGAGGTGGCCCCGGACAGCGTCGGTGCTTCTAAGGCGTCGGCGACCGCCAGGGTGGCCACCTCGGGTGCAACGTCCCCCAGGTTGGAGCTTCATGCGGGTTGCCTGGCCATGGCTGCGGTTGCGGCTGCCGTCCTCATGATGCGATAGCCGCTGTAGATGAGGCGGCTTAGAGTACAAAGTATATGAAAAACAACGGCGTTGGTGCTTCTGGTTACTAAAAAGGAGGGAGAGAGGGCAAGCATACTGTCGTCTCTTGTTTGGCTTGCGCATCTTAGGGGTCTATTTGTCTATACCTGATATAACCGTATAAAGCCCAAATCTAAACAGCACCGTCTCGTCCACTGCACTCATGGACATGCATTCCGGGCTTGCAGCCGCAACACGGCCACCGTTGTGCGCCCCTTCTTACCCAGAGGAATCAGCAGGGCCCGTACTTGCCGAGAGCACCGGTGGCACCCCCGTCGAAGAGACCGTGCATGCCGTCGAGGGCTTGGAACTTGGCGGCCAGCTCCATGCCCTGTCTGCGCTGCCCCTCGACGCGGCGCCAATCCCACTCGCCCTCCTCGGACAGGTCGACGTCGGCGACACTGGCGGCCTCGTCGCCGAGCTGGTTGGTTCCGCTGGTCCAGCCGCCGGGGCGATCCGGAAGCAGTCCCGACTCGGACAAGACAACAGCAGGGTGCACGGTGAGGCGACCGAGCTTGAAGACGTACTTGCTCAAGGCCGTCGCGTAGATCTTGCTCTCCCAGCTAGGCGCGGCGCCGTTGGCCGCCGTCTTCTTGACCTTGCCAGACGGCTGATCCAGCCACTCGGTCGGTCTTGCGGTCCCCTTGGGCACGAAGTGAGTGACAATGTACATCCACTTGCGGTCCCAGCAGAGCAGGCGGCTCCACAGCTCGTAACCCCGGTAGATTCCAATCTCACGCCTGAAGCTGCAGTGCACGGCGCCCAGCATGATGCCCATGGAGCCGCGGACGGGCTTGTCGGTGGCGGGGTCGAGGATGAGCTTCGTCTCCGGGTTGTGCGCCAGCTTGCGGAGGCCCGGGCGGCAGAGGAAGCTGACGAGGTGGCTCCGCGAGACGTCGAGGTCGGTAAAGTAGGTCGAGTTGGACTTGTGCAGATTGTAGTCCATCTCGAGCAGGGGCGCGTGCGTCTCGGAGATGAGGGGCTTGAAGAGGGCCCGGGGCGTGAGCTGTGGCGACTTGCGCAGGACGTTGTGGTAGATGATGGCGTAGAAGACACGGTACTGGCGACGGGAGAAGCTGTCAGCAACAGTCCTTCCTTGTCTGTACAGCGATTGATTCACTCCAGTCCATCGTGGGGGCTTACAGTCCATGCGAACGGAAGGTTCTTCCAGTTCAAGGCGGCAAAGAGCAGCAGCAAAACGCGCGAGGTGCGGCCCGGGCCGGTGAGAAAGGACCGGACGAGAACAGGCCAGTTGACGCGCCACGCGGCGTATCCCGCCGAACCGAGAGCCAGGGGCGTGAAGAGACGCACGGCCAAGGTCACGCCGCCGACCTTGCTCGACGCCGAAGCCATGGGCGGGCCGCGTATTCACTCGTCAGAGGGCCTTGCCGCGGCTTTTCGGCTTTGTCTCGTCCGCCCTTCTCGTCACGACGGCCCGGATCGACAGAAACAGCAGCGCGGCAATGGCGACGGCCCAGAGCGATGCGGCGCGTAGGTGGCAGAGGAGGGGTTGGACGGAGCACTGGCGAAGCATGAAGCCGAGAGGGACGCTTGCGTGCTGCTGCGGCGGCGGGTTGTGCTCACGTCTTCAATTTCACGCAAAATGATGTCGGCATTGTTGCTCCGAAGTCCGTCTCCGTCCGCTGTAGGCGCCGGCTGAAGTAAGCGGAGCGGAGAATTGGAGCGTCTCCGGCCCCGCTCGTCCAGTCCGAAAGCTCCGACTCCGAAATCCGTCCGTACGGCTCACGGTAAACAGCGATGCTGTGCCTGAAGCCGAATGTTCACCAGCTGCGCGAATCGAGCAAGTCCAGCAGGATTACGACGCTCGGCAGACGGCACGCGAGTCCTGCAGGGACGTCGCACTCGGTGCAACAGATGCCGGCAGTGGCCGCTCAAGAGCAGTCTGTCGTCAGTGGCAGGGGTGCTCACTGCTTTGCAAAGCCCAAGTATCGAGTTCAAGGCTAGAAAAATACGCAAGTGGTCGAGGAAGAGAGGTCGATGCGGGCGAGGTGGCCGTGCGAGTGCAGGCGGCGCAGGGAGTCTGCGCTGGGGCCGACGACGACGTGGACGACGGCGGCGAGCCCGGCCAGGTCGACGAGAGAGCTGGCCACGGCGGCGAACTCGGGGTTGCGCTCGAGGGAGATGTAGCGCCGCCCGCCGGCCTTTTGGAGGGCGGCGCCGAAGAGGATGGCCGAGTATCCGACGTAGCCGCCCAGCTCGAGCTGTTGGGGGGGGCCGTCGTCAGCGAACCGCGTCCTTGCAATCGACGGCAAGAATCATCACTCATCACACCATGACCTGGGGCTTCGTCTCGCCAATGAGGCCCGTGACAATGGCGCCCTTGTGCTCCCCGACATTCATCAGGTAGCTTAAACGTTCAGCTCCCGGTCTGCTCCACATGTGTCTCCGTCCATCAGCCTGCTAGCGGTTGCACCGACCTAGGACTTGTAAAAAAGAGGGGTAGGTATACAGACGTGATTTCAAAGGGGATTGCTGTCTAAAAGGAAAGGCAAAGCAAACATCAAGGCAAGTAAGAAAACACTTTCAGTCGCTTGATCTTAGCAGCTCGCCTATCCTGTTATTATTTATCGCCTTACCTATTGTTATTCTACATTGCGATCATGGCAGCTGCCCAAGGTGGTAGCAGTTTTGTTCAATATTTCCTCCATGTCGGCAATACACTCCCCCTGAACGGACCCTGACCTTCACAAAACCACGACAATGGATGGCAGACATGTTGAAGACACCAACGGTTGGCACGGCACTTTTTTGCCATTAAAACAAAAGGATCGAATCGCACGTGAATTCCACGTCGCATCTCATGGATATACTGAAGGAAAAGACGATTTTGTTCTTAAATTAGCAACGCATGCTCCAGAGAAGGAGGACATAAGTCTTCGAGGCGGAAGGAAATCGAATAAGGTTGTTTGGCCCGCTGAGCGTCAGCTCGAAGAATACACAGACAGTCCAGTTGCCTATTCGCACCTGCCCAGCAAGGATTAAAGGCAGAAGGGTATATAGCTCAAACGCGCCAACTTCTACGATCCAGGCTGCAGGTACATATAGGTACAAAAATCAAATGGACATCTATTGACATCCTAAACTGCGCTTGAAATCTGGTTGAGCCCATTTAACCATCCACTCCGACTCCAGGACCTCTTCAGCCGTTGGTCTTTTCTCTGGCTCAAAGGCCAGCATTCGGCGCACAAGATCCAAAATGGCACTTGTTTCTTCTTGGTCGAAGATGCCTGCCTGAAACTTTCGCCGATATTTCTGCACCCCGTCCTCAAAAGCCTCGGCAAGGGGTGGCCAGGGATACGTGCCCTGCTTTGGGTGCCCATTCTCGTCAAAAAAGGTATATTTTGCCTCCCAACCCTCCCACCAAGCTGCCGGCATGGGTCCTAGCACATTGATTTGCTGTGATGTCACTTCGTCGGGGGTCGCAAACTCGCTGCTGAAGATGGCCTTCATACCGATGATCTCCCATATTGCGGTAGCTAAGCTCCAGATATCTGCCGAGTAGGAGAGAAGGGAAGCTGGCTCAAATCGGCTTTCTGGCGGTCGCATTGCGAGCGGCGTGTGACAATCCCGAGCGTGTCGTGCCTCGGACTTTAGGGCGAATAATTCTCCAAAATCACTCAGAAGCACACGCGTGTCGGACAGAGTGAACTCTTCCGCGTCTTTTCCAAGATATAGGGGCACCACGGCCGTGGGCGGGACGTTGGGAGGCAGTGAACTTCCGTCAATCGGTGTGACGGGGACCGTCTCGGGCTCGCCATATTCATCATACAGCTGTTGAACCGACAGCTCGTGAAAAGCTCTTGGGAGCCCGACTAGAACATTTCGAAGATGAATGTCTGAAAGATGAAGCCATCAGGGTTAGCTAGCACAATAAACAGCGAGACGCACCAACCGCATCAAGTCATGACAATGACAAACCTCCATGCACGTAGCCTTGTGAATGTGTATATGCAACTGCCTGCGTGAGGCCAAAGCATAACGCCCGGGCAACTTCAAGTGGAAATAGGCGACTGTAGGATACCTCGCTGAGATTGCATCGGGCGGGCGCCATTGTGTAGCATGGATGGGTTCCGTTTGGGCCGTGCAACTCGAATTCGTCCAAGGGCGTCGGAATTAAAGAGCGTCCTGGGTGAATGGAAGAGGATGGTGAAAGGGGCAGCGACAGAGCTTTGAGTGCCTTGATCTCTTGATGAACTGAGTTGGCAATTCCGACCTTGACAGCGACGTAGCGCTGCAGGTGAGCATCATGGGCAAGCCAGACGGTTGAATAGCCACCGAAACCCAACTTGTCCACAATGCGATAGCGCTTGTGCAGCACGTCGCCAATTGCGATGGGATGGTAGCCCCCAGGCCTGTACTTTTCGATGGCCTCGACGCCATCGATAAAGTTACATCTCAAGGGAGGGTCACTTGCGCCTGGACCCCGCGACATTGCTGTTGAAGAGAATAGGGTCAAGTTGGGTGGCGTCGGCGAATTGAACCAGAGACGCTGATGATGGTCTATATGTTTTGGGCGGAAAAGCAAAACAGATGGCCTGCAGAATCTAGATGGTAGCCGGTGAGTAAGGCGATGCATTGCCGCGTAATAGCAGCACTCGGTTAATTATCATGAAGATGGGCGGTTGTCGAAGGTTTCAAGGTGGTGGTATCAGCGGGACCCGGAGGAAAATGCGCAGCCGGCTCCCCCGCTCCGGCCAATTGCGCGACCCTGCGTGAGCCGGGTGAGCCTTGTTTAGTGAGCCTTGTTTGGTGAGCCGGGCATCTCTAATCTCCGCAGCGTGGAAAATGGCTGTGGAATCCGTGCCCAAGCTACTGATTGACGCAGAAAACTTCGGGAAGCTGTCTTTAGATCGGCTTCAATCAGCATTCTCGAGGCTTCGCAGCCCTAGTAGATCTAGTATTAGACATTCGGCTCTATACGGGTTAGAGATAGTATTAGGCAATTAATAAGAATTATCTAAAGAATAAGAAGCTAGTAGATAAACGCACGGAATTATATAGCTCTTTTAAATATAAATAAAAGGTTTATTATATAATTATATATAAGGGTATTTACCCTTAGTATAGGTCTAGGCATTAATAGTAAGAGCTAGGCTATAAAATATTATTATGTCTTCTCGGCTAACTTTTCGAAACTAAGCCTAAAACACGAAAAAAGCATACGCCTAGAACCGCCACGAATAGCGTATTACGCCCCCCTAAGTGCAGCCTCGTACAGCTACTAGCGGGTGCGCAATATACTACTAAAGATTGCGAATTAGGCGAGGTTCTCCCTTATACGGGTAGAAAACTCTTCCTTACCCTCGCTAACTAAGGGTATATGCCCCCCGCTAATAGGACCTAGCCCGGACCCGACTTAGGACCCTAGCCTAGACCTAAGGAGGGCCCCTTTAACTTTAACCCCTAACCTAAGGGTCGAAATAGGTACCCTAGAGGCTAAGGCCCGCTTAAAAGAAGCTCTAGAAGGCTAACGCCCTTTAAGGACCCTAGAAGAAAGGCCTAGGACCTAAGACTAAGACCTAAAGGATATTAAGATAGAAGATAATACTTAGCCTATACTAAAGACTAGCCTCTTTAGGCCTAGCCTAGCCCTACCTTAGGCTAGCTACTTTTAGCTTAACTAGCCCTTAAAGTAAGTAAAGGGGTAAAAGAGAGCTGCCCTTAATAGCCTTATTAGCTCTATACCTATCCGACCTATATTTTAATACTTATAATAGACCTAGCCCTAGCCCTAGTACCTTTTCCCTAAGGACCGGGCCTAGGGCTTCCTTTAATAGGCCTTCTAGGCCCTTAAGGAAGCTTAAAAAATCGAACCCTTTTATAAGACCTTTATAAAAGGGCTTAAGAAGGTAGCTATAAGGACCCTAGACCGCTAACAGCCCCTATAATAGCCCTTATACTAGCCTAAGGCCGCTTAGTAGCCTAAGGCTACCTAAGGAAACCTTAAAGCGAGCTTATAGGCTAAGGTTACTATAAAGAAAGCGCCTAAGGCCCCGGCTAAGGCCCTAGCTAAGGCTTTAGTAAAAGCCCTAGTAAAAGCCTTAACTAAGGCCCTAGCTAAGAAGAATATAAAAGAGGACTTTTAACTTATTTTAAAGCTAAAGAAAGAATCGCTAACGCTAACTATTAACCTTATTACTCTTTATAACGAGCTTAATAAGGCTATAAGGGAACTAGCTATATTAGCTCTATTAACTTAAAATAAAGGTAATATAGTTATAATAATAAAGGCCCTATATATAGTAAAGAAGCTTCTAAAGTAATAGAAAAAGTAGTCCTTATACCTTAAGGAGCTACCTATTAAATCGGCCGACCTTCCTACTAGCTTAACTAAGCTAGTAGCCTAGGGCGTTCTTAACCTCTTAGAGACCCCTATCCTTAATATCTTCGCCGTAAAAGCTAAAACCTTTAGCGGGATCGATATCCTAGGGCAGCCTAGGTAGCTAGTTTAATAGGGACGAGGGTATATACCTAAAGTACGTATAGTATATAGCTAAGGATTAGTAGAGTAATTAACTATATAATTATCTAATTATTAGTCCTATATATAGCTCTAAGGGTCTTAGGTTATTAATATAAGTCTTAGAGATTTCTTTACTTTATACCTCTTTATCTTTACTAGAGTCGCGTAACTAGCGGTCTTTACTTTAAAAGGGAAAAATAAAAATTCAAATTAACTATAATTAAGGAAGATACCTTATTAAATAATTAAGGTCTTTATAAAGCCTTTAAGTATACTTAGAAGGAAGTTAGATAAGGAGTACTAGGGGTCTTATCCCTTTAATAGGCTAATATCTATAGGGGTGCGATCTTACCCGTTAAACTCCTCCCTAGTAACTTTCCGACTTAAGATATTAATAGAAAGGGCGTAATAATAATAGGTAAGGCTCTCTTTTTAAGTATATAAGTAAGTAAATAAACTATTAATAGAACTTTTTCTCCTTTACTATAATCCCTTCCCTTTACGTTATTTATTCCTCCTTTTACCTATAAGCTACTTATTTAGCTCTTTCCTATCTTTACTTATATACTTCCTTCTTTAGATAATTATCTACTACCCTTTATATACGCTCCTAAGTATTCGCGCTTATTATTCTTAAAAGCGTTAGGGAAATAAAGTAGTTAGCGTCTTTACTAGTCTATAGCTTTAAGTATAGCTAGATTAAATAAGCTATAAAGTCTTATAGACTAATCGTTATCGCGTTACTAGTAGTCCTATATAAATATATAGAATTATAGTCGTTAATATCCTAGTAATAGTTTTAATATATTCCTAGGTTTTTAACTCTTTTAACCTAGGAGGGTTTAAAGCTTAGTATAAACCTTATAGGGACTATAGCTAGAAAGGCTATTACTATACTTTATTTTTAAGGAGTAATAGGGCGCGCTATAGGCGTTACTAGAGTCTTTAGCCTTAAGGTAATTAACTAAGCGCCTAGTAATTTTAGAGTCCTAGGGTAAGTTAGTAGCCGCGCTATCTACCTTTCTTCCCTACTAGCTTCTTATTAAGTTATTAGCGGGGGTATAGTTATAAGTCTTTCGCTCCTTTATATATTTAAAGGAGTTATTAATAGTAGGTAAGGAGTAGGCCTAATTAGCTATATATCTAAGGGGGAAAATAAAGGCGTTATTTCTATATAGATAAAGGGACTAGTAAGGGCACTTAGCTCTCTCCTTTATAAACTCTAAGGTAGGGATCCTATTTTAAGGTTACTTAAGGAAAGGCTACTTAGTTTAGATAAAGAGCTTAATTTAGTTAACGCTTAAGGTAATAAAGGTCTAGGCTTATTCTCGATTCCTATTAGCGCGATTAAATAGTTAGGGGTCTTTTTAAGGAGGAGTTTTATAAAGAAACCGTATATAGCTTAAGCGATTAAGTTAGGTTACTTTATAAAGGTAGCTAGTATAGTTAGCTTTTTTCTCGCTCTCCTTACTATATAAGCTAGTTCTATGTTTTTTTAAAGTAGTAGTTTCTATCCGCCGGGCTTATCTTAAAGGTTAACTACCTTTAGGACTTCCTAAAAGTCTTATTCTTCTTAATCTCTTAAAATAATATAGTTATATTAGTAAATCCGTTTATACCTAAGAATCCTTATAAGAAAGACTCCGCCGAAAGTTATTAAACCTTAATTAAATAGTATCCTTTATAGTCGTTTAACCCTACTATTAAACTACTAGGAAACTCTATTACCTTATAATATTACTTATATATAATTAAGTTCGTTTACCGTAATAGCTTAGATTCTATATATTAGCCTATTAAAGTAGCCTTTTATACTTATTCTCTTATCTAGCTTAAAGAAATACTAGTCTTAGTATAAGATTTTATCTATTTATAGTTCTTATATTACCCTATACCTTTACTTTAAAATTACTTTAACCTTTAGGTATTACTACTTAATTATCTTAAGGTATAGCCTAACTATACTTTTAACTTAGTATTAGATTATTATTAAGGCTAAGTAGCTATATTCCTACCTTTCTTACTAAGTAGTATAAGGGACTAGCGTATAAGTAAAGTTATAAGGAACTTAGAGGATATAAAAAAACTACCGCTATACTTATAAGAATATATAGAGTTTAGTATACCGTCCCTCTTTCTAAGTATTAAAAATAACTAAGTTTCCTTCCTTATAGTTTTAAAAGAACGCTCCTTAGTAAAGTCCCTCTTTATTTAGCTCTATTAAAAAGTTAATAACTTTAGTTATATACCTTTATTTATATATAAAGTAACTAAGGTTAAAGGTAGGAGCGGTAAACTTAATTAAATACTCCTTATTATTTAGGTATTTATAGTACTTTATATATCTATCTTTTATATCTTCGATAGGTTCCCCTTAATAGTTAGTATAAACTAATAGTAAGTAAGGTAAAGGGTATACTATATTCTTAATACCTTTTATTAAGATCTTAATTATTACGCTAAGGCTAAAGCTTATAGCTTATTATTTATTAATAGCTTTATAAAGAAAGTTATATACGTTAACGATATACTCTTCTTAGTAGGCCTTATTCCTAGTAAATCCGTTTATCTTTTTAATACCCTTATATATTATCTAAGTATTTTTAAAGGTAATATCCCGCTATTTAATAGGCCCTATTAATATTAAGTACTAATAATCTTTATAGATATATTAAGGAGGTTACTTTTACTTATAAACGTCGTATTAGTCTTAGTCTATAAACTTTTCCTTGTTATTAATATAAAAGCGCCCTTTACCGCCTTTTACTTTAACTTTACTATAGTAAGTAAGTAAAATAAAGCTCTTACTCCTAAATAATAGTATACTAAAGAAAATAGCGGTATTTTTAAGGAGGTCTATAGCTAGGCCTAGGATACTATTTAAGTTCGCTGCTATATCTTAGGAAAAGGTAGAGTAAGCGAAAGAGAAAAAGAAGTTAAGATTAAATAGTTAAGGTAAGTAGTTTTAAGTTATAACGCTAAGAGGCTAAGAGGGTTATATATATATATATAAGAGTTATATTAGTAGAGGGAATTATTATAAGTAAAGAAGTATATAGAGTATATATATATATATATAAAAGGAAGAAAAAGGAAGGAAGAAAAAGAAAGAAAGAAGAAGGAAGGAAGAAGGAGGGTATAGTAAGAGGAATAAATAGTTATTAAAGCGCGTAGTTATTAGTTACTTTAGCTAGCTTTTATAGCGGGAAGGTCTTAAGCGTATTTAAGGGTTATACTTAAATAGCTTCTTTTACTAGTTATTAATTAAAGAGCTATTTAATCTCCGCCCTTTTCTTCCTTTCTTTACTCTTTTTATTCCTCTTCTTCCTCTTTTCTTTTTTATCTTCTTTATTTCTTTAGACCGCTACCTCTTATCTTCTCTTTTTATAACTACCTCTTCTTCCTTATTATATCTTATAAGACCGCTAAACTTAAAACTAAAGAGCTACTAGATATTATTAACCTCTCTTTAACTACTCTTTTATAACCTTCCCTCGTTACTACTACTCTTCTTACTTAGAATTATCGTACTAAGGTCTTTCCTTTTTATATAAAGTACTTTTAAGTAACGACTATCTAACTTATTTAATCTTACTAAGCTTATTCTAACTATCTTCTTTTATAGATCTATAGTTACTTCGAGACTTAGGTCTATAGTAGAAATAATATTAGTTACTAAGGGTTTCTAATTTATATAGAAATTACCTTTTAGTTATAGGTCTTATTAAAAGCTCTTAATATTATTAAAATTAAAGTATATAGTTACTCTCCTCTCCCTTACTTTCTTAAGAGTATACTAGGTTAGTATAATTAAATCGTCTTTTATACTCTTTATTATAGACGTCGGCTAGTAACTTATATCTTTATAGAAATTACTTATTTATATAGATATTTCTTTTCTTAGTTTAGTTTAGGGCGGTAAGAATACTCTTAAGTAGTCTTAATTACTTTATATAGAACTTATAACCCTCGCCTTTATTAAGGGTATATTTAAACTTATTAAACGACTATAACTTCTACTTATAAGTATATTATATTTCCTTTTTATAAGTCTATCTTTCTTTTAAGTATTACTAGTAGCTCTTACGCTAACTATATCTAGGATTTAACTAAGGCGCCTATTTATAAATAGTAGTACTTCCCTAAATACTATAGGGCTACTTACGACCTTAATAGATTCGCTAACTATATATATAGTTATAATTTCTATACTAACCTTAAGACTAATAAATTTTATAATAAGTATATTAATAATAAGACCGCCCTTTATCTTTTTTATAATATCCTTAATCCCTTTAGTCTTACTAAGGATTTAAAGGAAAGAGAGGAAATTAACCTTACGCTTATTTCTCTTAAAAAGAGATTATATAGGTTTAATAAGCTCTCTTTTAAGTAATAATTAAATAGTCTTTAAGTTTACTTTATAGTAGTCTATAATAAGTTTACTAAGAGTAAGTAGCCTTATTTAATCGCTATCTTTAACGGTAAAAGTTTTTCTCTTAAGGTTATATATATTTAATTTAATAAGTCGAAAATATATTAAAATTTATTTTATAAGCGCGGTTATTTTCGCTATAGTAAGTCTCCCTCTTTATAATAAAGAATAAATATCCCTATTTATAAAGTAAAAAGTCCTATTCTTAAAGAAAGTAAGTAGTAAGAATATTTATTTTCTTACTTTATTATTTAATTATATCTTTATTTATCTCTTTTAAGGTAGTAAAGGGTAGGTTATTATTAAGGAAAGGTAGGAAATATTATCTTTATTTACTTAGGGAGCTTTAAGTAAAAAATTTAAAAAGATAAGGTAGTAAGTAAGGCGCTTATAAATATCTTAGCTACTATAGTTATCCTTTAATTAAATAGTTAGATAGTACCTTAGTTACTAGTTAGGTTTTAGCGTACTTCTTATAATAGTTATAGATTTTTATCTTTATTACTTTTCCCTTCCTAGCTCTTTTTTACCTCCTCTTTTTCTTATTAAATTAATATCTTTAAGGCTCTTATATAAAGATTCTTTTTTACTTTACTAAGTTATAGTAGCTAAACCCTAATCGTATACCTTAGGCCTTTCTTAAGTATTTATAGTTACTCTTCTTTTTCTTCTTAGCTTTAATCCTTCTAAGGTTCGTTAAGGAGTTATTATAACTATAGTACTATTTAATCTAAGGCTTCTTTACTTAGTAAGAGTAGTAAATTATTTACTTTATTTATTATTTTTTCCTTCTTCTTTTTATTAAGAGTAATCTTATCCTAAAATAACTAGTCGTCCTTAATAAAGTACTACTAACCTTCCTTATCCTTTTTAAACTTCTTTAAATACTCTCTTAAGATTATCTTATTAAGTATAATTCTATTTAAAGTCTTAATCCTATATACCCTAAACTACTCTAAGCGCGATACTACTTAAAAAGGACCGTTCTACCTTATTTAATACTTAGCTTACCTCCTTAAATTATTTAATCGTCTTATATTAAATAGTAAGATAAGGTCTCTAAGTTATAGGCTTTCTTTCCTTATTATATACTTATTAGCTTTATCTTTCCTTTTTATTAATCGATTTTAATATCTTATTACTCTTTTCTTAGCTTCTTTTATATCTTTTTCTTTCCTTTCTAAAACTTATACTTATACTTTAAATAATTCTTCTCTTATCTTTACTTTATCTTAGTTAATTAATTACTAAGTTAGGTATTCTACCTTAAGAGGTAGTACTAGTTCCTATTTATATAGTAAGTAAAAAGCTAATATTCTATAAGACTCTTTAACTATTATTTAGTTTATAAGGATTACTTAGTTAAGGTATTTAATCTACTTACCTTTTTTCTTTACTACTTTTATAAGTACTATTATTAACCTTTAGTGCTTTTATTTTACTACTATATTTACCTTTAAATTATATACTAAAGTTTAAATAACTTTAACGCTTATATCCTCTAAGATATACTTAAGTCTTTCTTTATTTTAGGCCTTCTATTAATTATAGTATATAGTATTACGCTATACCTATAAATAATAAAGAGTATAAATTTAGTTATTATAAAAAGGTATAATAATAAGCGTAGGATTAAGTAATTAAAAATATAAGTAGAAGGATCGGTTAAAAGAGTATAGGGTAGGTTTTCGTCTAGAATTTATAACGAGTATATAAGAGGCTAAATAATATATTAAAAGAATAGCGTTATAAAAGATACTTATAAACTTACTTTTTTTATCTACTACTCCTAGGGAAATCCTTTATCTTTTATAAACTATTGCTCGCCTACTAGTAAACTAATTAGTTAGCTTTCTAGTATATTCTATAGTGCTTAAAAAGCTCTATTTATAGTATATCTTCCTAACTTAGTAGGTAGTCTAATTATAACGTAATAGTTAATATAAGACTATAGGTTTTAGTATAAGTAGTAGATTTAACTAGAATATTCTATGCCCTACCTATTCTTATATCGCGGATATCTTTAGAACCGCTAGGCTAAAATAGGTAATAGGGTATCCGTTCTACTTATAATTAACTTATGTATTTTATATATATTTATATTTATGAAGATAGGCTTATCTTAACCTATATTTCTTAAAGGAAGGTATAGATATCTAGTAAAGGTCTTTATCTTTAAGGGTTATTCCCTTAGACTATATTATAAAGCCTCTTCTTACTAGCTTATTCTATAAAGCCTCCCTATACTTATTATTTCTTTATAATAGTAAAATAGGAATATAAGGGTATATTCTTATAACTATAGCTCCTATAGTAATTTCTTTAACTAAGGTTACTTTTACTTATTTAATAAGGTCGTCTTATACTTCTATAAAGTATAAATACCTATAATTAAATAGTATATACTAGCTATTAAAGTAAATTTTACTTATAAGGTAGCTAGGTATAGTTATAGTTATAACTTCTTAAGGTTTCTTAGTTATAAAGTATTAATATTCTTTATAAAAAGAGATTATACTATAAATATCGTTTTAAAGGCTAGCTTATTATTAAGGGCTAGTATATACTTAGTATAGTAGTATAAGGCCGAATAATTATTTATTTAAAGCTAAGGAGAAAGGAGGAAAACTCTATCTTAATTATAACGGTTATTTATCTTTTTTAGTCCTTAGCTTAACCTATATTTAGGTACTATTCGGCCTAAGTTTAAGTCGAGCTTTACTTATATATAGGTTTACTTTAGCCTAACTTTAGTATAGTCGCTATAATATAACCTTAGCCTTTTATAGGTATAGCTTATAATACTACCTTTACTCTCCCCTTTTTATTAGTAGTGCTCTTATTCCTCTCTTACTACCTTTCCGTTATCGCTATCCCTTTTTTTCTTAGCGCGCGCGGTTACTTCCTTTTACCTTACGCTTACCCTATCCCTTTATATACCGCCCTTTTATATACCTATTCTACCCTATCCTTCCCTCCTCTATATATATACCCTTATACCTTACTAACTATACGCGTGCCCTACTATATATAAATACCTCTCTTCTATCCCCTCTCCCTCTTTCTTTCTTTTTCCTCCTTTAAGCTTTACTCCTTCTACGCGCGCGCCCTTACTTTACCTAACTTCTATCGCCGCGCTACGCTATATTATAACTACTATAGGCCCTTATACGCCTGCTAGCTTCTCTACTCCGCGTAGCGGTACCCCGCCTCTAAGTACGCCGGGCGACTATACTCTACTGCCTTCGCGCTAGTCGACGCGTCCGCTTATATCTCTTAGTAAGCGTAGCGCGACCTATAATATTACTATATAGCGGCTACCCTATCTCGCTTATATAGGCCGAATAATATCGCTAAGCGTTAAGATATAGTATAGCACTTATTAGAATTAAGCGTCGCTATATACTTATAACTACTTTACTTATACCCGCGCTAGATTACGCTACTTTCTTATTTATTACTCTCCTTTAACTTTATTTAATAAGACGCTAATATAATAGTAGTATACTAAGGATATAATCGCTACTATTAACGCCCTTTAAGACTATATATTTTAAAGGACGTTTAATAACTATTAAAGCGACCCTTATATATATACTTTATTCCCCCTTTAACCTTATCTTACTATTTATCTTTAATTATTATTTTAGTATACTAAGCTTACCCGCGCCGCTATATCTATATACTAGGCCTAAATATACCTTAATATCTTAAAGTAATTAAGCGGTAGTTAAGGGGCGTTTATAGTTAGTTAAAATTAAGTTAGTATTTTTAATACGTCCTACTATATCTATATCTTATTTTATTATATCTTACCCTTATCCTTATTCTTATCTATCCTTTATCGCTATCTATCCTATATCTATCCCCTATCTATCTTTTATTATTTCCTTTTAGTACTATAGTTCTTTTTTATCTTTTCCTTATTCTTTAACGAGCGTCCCTTATTTCTTACTTCTTTCTCTTTCTCCCCTTTCTTATCTTCTACCCTTCTCTTTATCCCTTTCTCTTACCCCTCCTTTATCGTTCTCCTTTATATTTCCCTACTATCTCTTAAATCCCTTTAGGGCTTCTATCTCCTAGAAGTCGTTTAGCGGGTATTATAATAAGTTTATATACCCTTATTATTTTATAAGTACCTATCGCTATCTACCCCTCCCCTTCTACTTTTACTACGCTTACTAGATCTCTTCGACGATATACTTAGGCTTATCGTCCTCCTTAATTACTAGTAGCGGTTAGTAGTTATCGACTACTTATCTAAGTAATAAGTTCTCTACTACTTAATAGAGAAATTCTATATAAAGCCTCTTATATACCCTCCTTAGTATATTAAGCTCTATTATATATAAGCTTAGTACCTTTATTATAGTATACTTTTAATATAGCTAGTCGAGCTTCCTATATAGCTAGTTAGTTATATATTTAGCTATATTTACTTATACCTTATCGCTTACTTTAAACCTTTCTACTAAGGCTCTCTTTAGTTTACTATTTCCTTTTATCTTACTTACGCCGCGATAATAGCGGTTTATAGAAAGTCGGTTACCTCTCTTATCCTTTAAGCGAGCTCCCTTACCCCCCTTACTTTTAGCGCTAGCGGCCCCTCTACCCTTACTATTTAGACTAGCTTAATATTATATCTATATATCGCGAAGAATAAGCTTATACTTATTATTAACGCTATATAGTTATTTAGTATAGCTTATACGTATAGTAGCTATACTCTTTAGTCGTCCTAGCTATAATAAATATATACTTAAAGGTACGCTTATACTTCTTAGTTTGCCCGCTTAGTCGACCTATCTATCTATAAGTAGTATACTAAACTTAACTTCCTTTATACTCTTATTTATTTATAGAACTCCTTTTAAAAGCTTCTTATTTAGTTCGTCCCTTTATTTAATATAATTAACCTTAGTATCTTATAAAAGTAAAAGTAAGCTTAGAGGAACCTTATTATATATACTACTACCCCTATTATTAGTATCGCTTTAAGCGTTACTACCTTTATTAGCTAGTCTATAATTACTTAAAGGTACTTTACGCCTTTTATTATAGTTAGCGGTAGTTCGACTATAAAGTCTATTAATAGGTATATAAATAGTTAAGATAGTAGTAGTAAGGGCTTTAGGAGTCCCTTTTAAAGTTACCTCTATATATACCCCCTCTTATATAGTCTATAGTTAGCGACGAGCTACCTTACTATAGCTAACTAGCTAAGCTAGAAGAATTCTTAGGCTAGTATTACTAGGGTCCCCTTTCTCTTTAAGTATCCTACTACTATTAAGTCGTACGTTTATTAAGCTATCTATACTTAAAGTATATCTTATTCCTTAGCCCCCTCTCCTTTATTATACTTTAGTTTCCCTAGTACTTATAGCCTTTCTTAAAAGTATAACCGTCTCTTAACGTCGATTATATATTCGCTTAGCTATACCTTTAGTTACTATTTCGGTGCTAGTAATCTCTCCCTTTTATATATTACTTAGAATACCGCTTAGTATTCCTTATCTTTTCCTAGCGCCTTTATTTATTTCTTTTATAGCTCTTAGTTATTAAATACTAGTATAGGGTTAGCTTATTCCTAAGGTATATTTTAGCCTAAGTTTAAGTTAAGTTTTAGTTAGTTATTACCCTTATTTACCTCCTCCTTAGGTCGTTTAATAGGCCCCCCTACTTTACTAATATACGCTATTACGCCTACCCCTCCTTTACCTACCTATAGCGCTATTACTACCGCCCTATCTTAGGTTAAGCGCCCTAGTAAGTTAGCGTATCGGCCCTTAGCGGGGACTAAGCGGCCCTATAGGTATATAGTCTCTAGAATTATCTAGACTACCTACCCTATCTCCTTTTTATCTATTTCGCCCGCTAGCCGATCTTACTTATAGTAGGATAGCGCGTTAGGCACCGCTACTAGCCTTCTTAGCTAGAACTCTAATATAAAGTAATAGGATATAAGCTTTATCGCTTATTAGCTTTATCTCTTATTAGCTTTATCTCTTATTTAACTTCTTTTTTATTATAAAGTACCTTAAGTTATTATAGTTAGTTAGTACTATAAAGGTAGGTATATTTTAAAGTTCTACTCCTTAAAAGTCTAAGTACTATATAATTATAAGTATCTCCTTATCGTAGATTAAGTAGTTATACTCTACTAAGTTTAGTCTCTTTAAGAAGAATCCTATTAAGTATTATATACTGTCTAGCCCTACCTATATTAGCGCCCCCCTTATTATATATCTAAAATAGTTTGCCTTTAAGTATATTTCTCTCTTTAAGTTATAGAGTTATAATACTAAGGCGTTATAAAAGGCGTTCTAGATAAACTTAAACGCTACTTAGTACTTATTTATTTACTTAAAGATCGCGCCCTTCTTATAAAGGCCGTCTAGGTATACTAATACCTTTATATAAAGTAGTATAAAGGCTTAGTAGTAGTTTATAAAGCTAAGGAAGCTTTAGACTCTTCTTATATTCTAAGGTACCCGCTATATCTATATTACCTAGATCTTCTTTAAGTTATATTAAACCTTACCCCCTACCTATATAATAAAGCCTAGGTACTTAACCTCCTTTATTATAAAGTTATACTTCCTTAGGTTTAATATTAAGCTTGCCTTTTATAGCTTTTAAA
Organism: Hirsutella rhossiliensis; assembly: GCF_020360975.1. NCBI lineage: Eukaryota > Fungi > Ascomycota > Sordariomycetes > Hypocreales > Ophiocordycipitaceae > Hirsutella > Hirsutella rhossiliensis. The sequence continues at coordinate 1,743,608 of NW_025408678.1, read as the reverse complement.
GTACCCTCGCTACCTTCTCTTAGTAGTCTTAGAAAGACCTTAATAAGTAAATTAAGATATTATCTATATACGCTATAACGAACTTATATAAGTATTCCCTTAGTACCTTATTAATATATCGTTAGAAGGTAGCTAGCATCCCTATTAAGCTAAATAGGTATACCTACTACTTAAATAATTTAAACCTTATTTAAAAAGCTATCTTAAACTTCTAGCCTTTTACTATCTAGATCTTATAAAACGCCGCTATAATATTAAGCTTCGTAAACTACTTTACCTTTATAAGTATCTATAGTATCTCTATAATTAAGGGTAGCGCGTACCTATCCTTCTTTATAATCGCGTTTAGGGCCTAGTAGTTATAATAAAATCGTAAGCGACCGTTTAACTTTTAGGTAAAAAGTACTAGGGCCGCGGCTAAGGAGCTACTTAAGCGGATTAGGTTTACCTTTATTAGCTCGCTTAGGGTCTATATTAGTACTAAGAGTTCCTCCCTTAATATATTATAAAGGGGTCCTTATAATAAGGGGGGCTCTACTATATCTTTATTTAGTATTAGGTTAATCTTATAGTTTACCCCTAGCCTATATAAGGGTATCTTTAAAGCCTTCTTTAGTATAAAGAGGTCTAGGTATATATCTAGCGCTTACTTTAGGACGTAGTCCGCTAGGTCTACCGCTGTCTTTAGCTAGAGTGCTCTTTTTATATCCTTTATTATAATCGCTTAGATATCGACTATCTTCCGCTTTCCCTTATTATCCCTTACCGCCCTCTCCCTTTAATATTCTACTATAAATACTACCGTACTAACGATCTTTAACCCTTAAATTTATTTTGCCTTCCTTACTACTTCCGATCCTTATAAGCTTATTTAGATCTTAGCCTTACTATATTAAATCTAATCTTTTACTTTATTATATATTACTTAGTTCTTTTTTATTTATAGCCTTCTTAGGAATATATTATAGCTTAGCCTAAGGACTATATATATAAAGGTCTACTCTATATAGCTATTAATATCTATCTCGAATACTATAATTCCTCTTATTTATAAAGCTAGAGTATCTTTTAAGAACGGCCCTAGTTATCTTTTCCTTCTATTAGTAAGGGGTATTTATAGCTTTTTTACTACCCTCTTACTTACTATAGTATAGTAATTATAGCTAGTATCTATAAGTATATTAAGTCCTTTCTTCCTATTAATACTTACCCTTAGCGTTACTAGGCCTAATATAAGATAGTCCCTTATTAACTTCTAAGCTTCTTACTATTTCTCTTTTACCCTTAGCGCCCGACTTTATACTAAGGTTCCCCTTTTTCTAAGTTATTATTATCCTTAGCGTTCCTCTCTTCCTTTATTATACTTACCCTCTAAGGTTCCTATCTCCTCTTCTTATAATAAAGCGCGATATATCCTTTAACTTTATAGTTAAAGTATATCCGATTCTCTAGCTAGCTCTACCCCTCCTTTTATCTATTTAAGGCGTTAATACTAGTTATTAAGGTATCCTTATCTTTATCCTTCCTTTCTTAAGGGTATATATCTACTAGTCTCCTTTAGTTTAAGGGGGGTTATCTTATTTACTAGACCCTTTCTAGCTTAGCCGCTATTTACGCTACTTAATTAGTATAGGTAGCGAAGCTTAATATAGGGAGGTCGACTATAGCTAATACCTCGCGGAGCTAGATTCCTAAAGCCCCCTTTAAGAAGACGATCTAAACGTTATATAGCTAGGACCCGCCTTCGGCCTTAAAGAGTCTCTACTTAAACTTTAAGAGGAACGCTATAAACGTTTAACTTTCCCTTTATTTTATTATCTAGATCGCTACCGCCGCGCGTAACTAAATATCTACGTTAAGGTAGATCGAGTCGAGGTACTTTAGGAATTCCTTTTAATTATAGCCCCTCTTTACCCCTATTCTATAGTATATAGCGACCGTTTATTATAGCCTAGCGTTTAAGTAGTTATAGATAAGGTAGAAGATTTCCCTTAAGCTTAAGAAGAATTCTTTATTAATCTTATACTTCTCCTATATATATTATACTTATAGGGTATAGTGCTATTATTATCCGTTAAATTTTCCTAGGCTTAGGAGAGGCTTCTTATAGCTATTCTTTCTTATTACCTCCCCCTTAATTATAGGCGTCGCTACCCCCCCCGTCGCCCTTAAGGGCGGTATTAAACTACCTACCCCGCCCCTAGCCCCCTCCTATATACCTATCTATATTAGTTTATTTATCCTTTAGTATATCCTCTTAATCTAGCTAATTAGTTCCTATATCTATAGTTAGCTCTATATTACTTAATGCCTTATCTCTACCTCTCTTACCTATAGCGAGAGTATCGCTTACTTTATTATTAGCTAAGCGTCTAGCCCTCCTATTACTACTCCTTACTATCCTTAAGCCTATTCTCCCTCCTTTAGGTTATTAGGATATCTATATTATATCCTTTCGGTCTAATCTCTTTTTAGGCTTTATAGCCTTATTTAAAAGGAGCTTTAGATATATTAAGGGCCGGCGTATACTTAGTATAGTAGTATAGGGCCGAATAATTATTTATTTAAAGCTAAGGAGAAAGGAGGAAAACTCTATCTTAGTCGCGACGGTTATCTATTTCCTTAGTCCCTAGCTTAACCTATATTTAGGTGCTATTCGGCCTAGGTTTAGGTTAAGCTCTACCTATATATAGGTTTACTTTAGCTAGACTTTAGTACGGTCGCTATAGTATAACCTTAGCCTTTTATAAGCGTAGCCTATAATACTATTAATACTTATTCTTTATAAATATATATATAACTTATTATCCTTTATATATTATTTATATATAGTATTTTATAATAATCCTTTTCCGTTCTTTTAGGTCGTCTAAAACTAGTATAGGTCCTTTTTCTTTCTTCTTAAGGAGTCGCTAAAGCTTTTAATCTTTAATATAGAAGTTTAAACTCTTTAAGCGTAGCTTTTTATAGTCTTATTTAAAAAGGCCCTCTAGCCGTTTTAACGTTTAAAGGAAGTCTATAATTATCCTTAATTCCTTTAAGTAGTCCCCTTGTAGCTTAGTCCCTTATACTATATTTAAGTAAAAGTCTATAAATTCTTTAATATTGCCTTCTATTTCCTTATTTAATATATTAAAAGGTCCTTTAGGCTTTCTTAATAGTTTTTTAGCTATACTATTTTCCTTACCTTTAATATATTATATAGTAAAGTTAAAGAGGAAAATTTAGCTTATTTAGCGAGTTACTATAGCTCTAAGGACGTCTTTAAGGGCACCTTTTAGTTAATTAACTAAGACCTATACGTTAGTTTCTAGGATAAAATATACGCTATATAGGTATATTCTTAGTCTCCTAAGCATACTTAATATAGCCTTATACTCCCTCTTTATTATATTATATTTAGTTTTTATTAGTAACTACGTTTTACTTTCGAACCTTATAAGGCGCCTCTTTTTATTAACTATTTATATTAAGACTACTCCTTAGCTAAGTAAACTAGTATTATATATAAATAATATCTCCTCTTCTTAAGCTAACGTCGAAGGATACTAGAAAGACTAGATTAGTAATAGCTTCTTTAAGGGTAGCTATCGCGTTTACTTATTTATCTCCTTACTCTTAGTAGACTTCTTTCTTTAATAGGTCTATAAGGGGTTTTACTAAGATAGCAAACTATTTAATCTAGATTTAATAGTATCCTATAATACTAAGGAAAGCTCTAATATATATTATATTAAGGCATCTTATCTATTCCTTAATTTTAATAACTTTAGCTTTTATAAGGTACCTTTTATTTATTTTATAGATATAACTAATAACTTTAGTTACTTATTAATAGAATTTCGATTTAGCTCTTATAATTATATAACTAAAGAGTTTAACGTTAACTAAGACTTTATTAAGGTTAATAAGGTATTTAAAGATAAATCTCCTTACTCTTAGCGCTACCTCTTTATTATTATATATTATATTAGGCCCCTTAATACCTATATTATTAAGGAAATTCCTATAGATATTTAATATAAGGTCTTATAGGATTCTTTATATTATCCTTATAAATTAGCCGACTAAGTTTATAGCCCTTTAAGGGAGTATATATATATATATAAAAGGCTAATAAGTATCGCGAATATTATTAAGTTATAGCTTTTAATATTAAGAGGGATCTAATTATAGCCTAAAAAAAGGTCTAGGAGAGAAAGGATCTTATATATTAAGAAGTAGTCGCTAAACTCGTCTATATTTAGCGGTAGGTTTATATCTCTTATTATAATAGTATTTATATATATAGCGGAATTAATTAAGTATAGTCCTTTATCTTTCTTTACTACTAGGAAAAAGGGGTTCTTATAAGGCCTATACCCTTCTTTAAGGACTCTTATTTTTAGTTTAATTTTAAAGATATCGATAACTTTCTACTCTATTACTTTTAGGATTAAAATTAAGGCTACTTACTACGCCTTATATTTTATTATCTTAATAACTTATAAGGGGGCTATAGCTAGGTTAACTTTACCTCTTTCTATAAAGTCCTAGGATAATACTACTTCCCTATTAAATAAAATACTATCGAAGATCTAGATTTCTACCTTTATAAGAAAGCTCTTAAATTATTTATAAATTACTTTAAGTCTCTCTTATATTAGCCGCTTTCCTTTCTATATACTTAAGAATTTTCCTATTAAGTATTCTAGGTAGGGTCTAGGCTATATTATATCTTTAACGGTATTTTATTTAGTCTTCTTTTAGTTAGGGTCCCCTTTTAGTATCGAGCCGCTTAATAGAGTATCGTTAATAGGGTTAATCTTATTTACTTTTCTTTTAAAGAGAGTAGTAACTCTTAGATTATATAATCTAATAGGTCGTTTCCTCCCTATCTTAACTTTAACCTTTTAGATCTTTCTAAACTTCTTTCTAGCTCTAATAATATTTTTCTTAAATTCTCTTATAGCCTCTATAACTATAACTTTAATAATCTCTTTTATTATTTATAAGAATATACCCTTATATTCCTATTTTACTATTATAAAGAAATAATAGGTATAGGGAGGCTCTATAAAATAAGCTAGTAAAAAGAGGCTCTATAATATAGTCTAAGGGAATAACCCTTAAAGATAAAGACCTCTACTAAATATCTATACCTTCCTTTAGGAAAAGCGGGTTAAGATAAGCTTATCCTAATAAAATAAAAAATATATAAAATATATAAGTTAATTACGAGTAGAACGGATACCCTATTGCCTATTTTAGCCTAGCGGTTCCGAAGATATCCGCGATACGAGAATAGGTAGGGCATAGAATATTCTAGTTAAATCTACTACTTATACTAGAACCTATAGTCTTACGTTAACTATTACGTTATAATTAGACTACCTACTAGGTTAGAAAGACATACTATAGATAGAGCCTTTTAAGTACTATAGAATATACTAAAAAGCTAACTAATTAGTCTACTAGTAGGCGAGCAATAGTTTATAAAAGATAAAGGATTTCCTTAGGAGTAGTAGATAGAATAAGTAAGTTTATAAGTATCTTTTATAACGCTATTCTTTTAATATATTATTTAGCCCCTTATATACTCGTTATAAATTCCGGACGAAATCCTACCCTATACTCCTTTAACTAATCTTTCCGCTTACGTTATTAATTACCTAATCCTACGCTTATTACTTATACCTTTTTATAATAAGGGACCTAGTATACGCTGTTATTAATACTCTTATTAGTAGAATTTTAAGTCTATATATATTTATATATCTTTTAGTAATAAGGTTTCTTTTAAACTTAATATTAATTAAGGGGCTTAGAACTTTAGCTTTCTAGCTACTAAGCTATACTTAAATATAAGGTAGGTCTTATATATACTTAAGCGAGCGGAAGGGTATAAGGACTATATTTATATATATTATAGGAATCGCTATAAGGTCTTTTAGAGTTATTTCTTAGTATCTTATTAAGAGTACTACTTCTTATATAATAAATTTATCTTTCCTTAGTCTTATTACCTTTAGAGTTTATTAATTAAATAGTCCTTAAGCTAGTTATATTATACTAATTATATTAGTTATAAACCTAACTTCCTTTAATAGTTATTAAACTTTAAGGTACTTATAATTTAATTTTTTATAAGTAAAGTAAGTAAGCTTAATTAGTTTAACTTAGTATTCTTTATTTTATTCTTTAACTTATACTAAAGCTACTATAAGTTTTCTTTATAAATATTTAAGGAGGAGTAAATTACTTTTTATATTATCTTTAGCTACTTTTATAATTATTATTATAGCTTTATAAGGTCTTATATTACTCTCTACTTTCTTTAAGGTCTAGAATTTAGTATTTTCTATACCTTAGGCTATATCTATATATCTTATACTAAGTCTCTTACCTAGTTAGGAAATAAAGTTAATTAGGTAATTTAAAGGGATTAGGATTCTTTTAAATATAATTTCTCTAATAATTTTATCTATAAAACTATTAAACTTCTTATCTAGATCTACTCTATATCTATAGTATATAGAGATAATCTTTAAGCTAGTTTTTACTATTCTTATTATCTCGATTTCCTTTATATCCTTTTTAACTCTTTATCTTTTCCCCTTATAAGTATTAATCCCTATTATAGTTATATAGATTATCTAATTATATATATTGCTTTATTATATATTATCTATAATTATAATAACTAATATCCGTCTTACTTTTTTTCTTATATTACTTACTTTTAGATTCCTTAGCTTTTACTTATATAGGCTTTTATATCTTTAAAACTAGTCTAAGAAACTAGATTCTCTTTTACTAATAGCTTAATTTAAGTAAGATAGTATAACTATAGCTTTAACTTATTTTATAAGTAGTAATATAAAGGAGTCTAGCTATATATCTACCTAGTATATAATAAGCCTTTAAATATATATACTTATTTAAGAAAACCTATTAGTAAGTACTAAGGGAATTACGCTTTTATTATTTTTTCTTTTAAGGTAAAGAGTCCCGTTTACTACTTTATATATTATAAATCTAATCTTATAGTCTTAAGAGTATACCTTATACTTATTAAGGTAGTATCTTTCTTTACTATAATAAAAGTATCTCTTAGGCTAGTTAAAAGTATTAACTTAAAACTATATATATTAATTAAATAGGTAGTAAAATCTAATAGTATTTATACTACCTCTTTATCTATAACTTAAAAAGTAGCCTTTACTACTAACGTATCTTTATTCCCTATTAAGCTAGTTAAATATCTACTCTTACTAGTAAGTAAGGTTAATCTTTATATCTTTAAAGGCTTTTATTAGGTCTAAGATCTCCTTTATAAGCTATCTAGGTTTCTTATTTATTTTCTTTAACTCTTTAAGAAGTTTTTCTTTACCTTTATTAAATTTAGCTTTCTTTATTACTTTATTAATTTCCTTAAAGAGCTAGTCTTTCTTTAGGTTCTTAAGCTTTTAATTATAGACTTTAGATATTATATCTTATTACTTAACGTCCTAATAATATACTAAGTAGTTATTAATTATATAGATAAAGCTTTTATATAAGAGTTTTAAGATAACTTTAAATATCTTTTTATTTCTCTTTATAACGTTAATAATAAGTTCCTTTAGTATTATATAGTAGATAAAGTATAACTAAACTATAGATTCTTCCTAGCTATTAAGTTATACTTTATACTATAAGTATAAGTAAAGACTAAGCTATTCTATAACTTTTATAATAGTTTTTAGCTTTTTAGTATTATAATAGTTTAAGCGGTTATTAGTAGTTTCTAGTTATTTAATATTATATATATAATAGTATTAAAAGAGTCTCTTTTTTTCTTTTTCTTAAGTAAGTCTATTTATAAGAATTTTAATAGTAATAGCTTATATAAAGGAGATATAGACTTTAAGCTAGCTTATTTTATCCTTATTATAGATATAGTTAATATATATCTCCTATTTAAACTTTTTAAGGAATTTAGTTATATTTTTACTATTAACTTTACTAATAAGTAAGAGTTATAGTTAGTAGAGTCTTCCTATAAGGTTATCTTAGCTTTTAGTAAGTATATCTCTAAGTTTATTAGTAATCTTATTAATATCTACCTTATTTTTCTTTATATTACTAGTAGTAGGATTAAATAATCCCTCTTAATAGCTAGCGTTTCTAGATATAGTATACTTATAGATTATAAGGTTATAAAATTTAAAGTTAAAGCTTTTAGAGTTAAAGGATATCTTATTATAACTATCTTATTACTTACTTTCTTATTTATTAAAAGGAGGTAAGCGTTCTCTATAAGCTATTATATAAAGGAGAGCTAAGGTTAAGGTTATTAAGGTATCCCTTATTAGTACCTATATTAGTATTATTAGTATATATATAAGTAAGAGGTCTTAGTAGGGGTTTAAAATAGTCTAGATTATACTATTATCGTTATTTATATCTTTTAAAGTATTATAGAAGGATTATAGTTTCTTAACTAAGTTATTAATATTAAGGGTTATAGGGCCGATTATAAGAGCTTAGGGTTTTTTAGTATTAGCTTATTACTTTTCCTTTACTATTAGTAAAGGTATTATCTAATTATTTATTTCCTAGTAAGCCTATTACTTTATTAAGTTCCTAACTCTAGCTATTAAAGTAGTTACTACTTTAATTATTAAATCCCTAGATTTTATTTTTTCTAAATAATACTATTATCCTTCAAGTATTCTTAGCTTTATAAAGCTACTTATCGCTATATAAATAAAACGGAATAATAAGTTTATACCTTAAAGACTAGTTTTAATAAGGATTAAAGTATATACCTAAAGTATATATAGTATATAGCTAAGGATTAATAGAGTAATTAACTATATAATTATTTAATTATCGGTCCTATATATAGCTTTAAGGGTCTTAGGTTATTAATATAAGTCTTAGAGATTTTTTTACTCTATACCTCTTTATCTTTACTAAAGTCGCGTAACTAACGGCCTTTACTTTAAAGGGGAAAAATAAAAATTTAAATTAACTATAATTAAGGAAGATACCTTATTAGATAATTAAGGTCTTTATAAAGCCTTTAAGTATACTTAAAAGGAAGTTAGATAGGGAGTACTAAGGGTCTTATCCCTTTAACGGGCTAATATTAATAAGGGTACGATCTTACCTATTAAACTAAGTACCTTAGGCCTAACGTAAAAGGTAGGATCTATTATCTTTATAGTCCTTTTAGAGGCTATAAGGGCTAAATACTAAAAAAAAGGCCTTTATATAATAGGTTTATAGATTTAAGTTAAGGCCTATAAGGAATATACTATATATATATAGTACTATAGGTGCTTTTATTTTAGCTATAACCCTTAGACCTACTAGTAGCTTATTAAGTATACCTTTTACCTAAAAAAGCACCTAACTAAGGACTATAACTACCCTAGCTATAAAGCTAGCTAAGGCTACTCTTACTTTAAGGTTTAATACTATAACTATAAGGGAGAGCACCTTATAATTAATAAGGTATAATATAAAGTCTATAAGGGAATAACTAATACTTAATAGCCCTAGCCCCCTTATACTTATAGGGCCTTTAAAGCCCCTTAGGCCCTTAGGCCTAACTATAACCCTATTAATATTATATAATATAATACTAATAAGTAGGAAATAACTAACCTATTAATCTTAAAGTAAGCCTTAGAAATAAAAGTAGACCTTATTTTATTATAAGAGCCTTACCTTTATAAGATTAATAATAGCTATATCCCTATATAGTATCTAGCTTATAATATTATAACCCTTATCCCTTTTACTAACTTTTAGCTCGCTAAAAGGCCTAGGGTTATAGCTTATAAAAGGAAAGAAGCTTAGATAAAAGCTAGCTTTAGCTTTAACTTCTTTTACGATCTTAATATATAAGCTATAAAGGTAAAAGGCATCGAACTATTTATATTTATTAACTTATATAATAAAAAATAAGTTAAAGGGGCCTTAGCTAGCTAAGGCTAGTAAGGGCCCCTTATAATAAAAAGGCTATTATTAATAGCCTAACTCTTATAATAGCCCTTCCTTTTAGTAAGGGACTTTAACTTATACTACCCTTAATAAAACCCTTTTATAAAACCCTTTAAGGCCTATAAAGTAAAAGCCCTTATTAGCTAGCTTAACTACTATAAAGCTTCCTTATTAACGGACCTTAAGGTAGCTATAAAAGGTACTTATTAAAGGAAAGGCTTAAAAGGGGCCTTAGTTATAAACCTTACTTTCTATAGCCCTTTTAAATAGCTAACCTAAGCTAAATTCCGCTTCTTAGAGGCTATAGGCTTAGCTTATAAGCTTATAGCCTTTAAAGCTAGCTTAAGGGGCCTTAATAGGCCCTTACTAGCTAGGCCTACTACTTATAGTTATAAGAAAGTAAACTAAAAGGTATTTTCGAAATACTTAGCTAAGAAGGAATAAGACCTCCTTATAGCTATAAAGAGGGCTATAAAAAGAGACGACTTAAAAGGGATAGCTTCCCTTTTAATAAGAACTTTTATAAAGGCCTTAAACGTAGTAATATTAAAAAAGAGGCCTTATAAAGGATTTAAGCCCTAGTAAACTAATAAGCTAACCTACTTATAAAAAGCTTTAAGCTTAGCTTAATAGGCTTATAAGCTAGCCTAAGATAAAGAGAGCTAGAAGAACTTTATAGAGGCCTAAAATAGCTTTAAGTATACTATTAAGGCTACTAAAAAGTAATACTAAGAGAGTTTCTTAACTAAAGTAATAAGAAAGAATATCTTTATAGCCTTTTCTTATACTAACGCTAGAGCTAACCCTACCCTTCTTAGTATCTTATATATAAAAGAAGGGATAAAAGTAAAAGCTAATACCTTTATAAAAAATATAAGGCCTTTTTAATAACCTTTTTTCTAACCTTAGACCCTAGCCTTAGCCCTCCCTTTAGCCCCCCTTAGAGCTTAAGAAAAGAAGAGCCCTTAAGCTATATAGGTAGTAAGGGTATAGTTAAGTAAGACTAGCTAGAGCTAAAGGACCCTAAGATTAAGAAGGCTATTTTTAGCTCTTTTAATAAGAAAGCTCTTAGCTTAGACTCCCTTAGCTTCCTCCTTATTTAATATATATATAAGGCTATCCCTATAGTCTTTAATAGGGCCTATAAAGCTTTATTTAACTAAGGATACTACCTTAAGGTATAAAAGAAAGCTATAGGAATTATACTTCCTAAGTAAAATAAGCTAGACTATACTATCCTTAAGGCTTATAGGGTTATAAGTCTACTTAACTACTTAGGAAAGGTCCTTAAAAAGCTATATACTACCTAGCTAAGCTATTTAGCTAATATAGCTAGGCTTTTAAACCCTATATAGCTAAGGGGACGAAAATAGTAGTTAGCTATAAATATAGCCTTCCTCCTTTTATACTATATTTAAAAAAAGTAGGAGTTTAATAAGAAGGCTATTACTAGTACCCTCTTATTAAATATAAAAGGCGCCTTTAATTTTATATTAAGGGAATAGCTTATAAGGGTCCTAAGGGAATTAAACCTCCTTAAGGCCCTTATAAGCTAAGTAGACTACTTTCTTACTAAAAGGAAGATCTAGCTAGCCTTTAAAGGGTAAGTCTAGCCCCTTATAGACCTAGTAATAAGGGTGCTTTAAGGGTCCCTTATTAGCCTTATTTTATTCCTCTTATATATAAAGGGGATATTAGCGGCTAAGGGATACTAGCTATCTTATATAAATAACTTTAGTATCTCTATAATATTAACCTTAGCTAAGAAGGACGTTTAGTAGCTAGAAGTAATAGCTACTAACCTATTTAAATAAGCTAAAGACTAAGGGGTTTACTTTAACCCCTTAAAGATAGAACTTATTTACTATAGTAAGTAATAGTAGCTTATTTTAAAAGGTATAATAGTAGGAGGCTTATTTTTTATAGTAAAGCCCTTAATATAGTAGCTAAGGGTCTTTTTTAATTCTAAGCTCTTATTTAAATAATATATTAAGAAGAAGGTAGTATCTATATAAGCTACTTTTAAAGGACTATCTTACTTAACCTCTATATAAAAAGGCTTATTATTTAAAGCTTTTAAATAGCTTTACTAAGCCTATATAACCTTTATAATAGACTATAGGGCCTAGCTTTAGTATAGAGGGCCTAAGACCCTTAAGAGCCTTATAAAGTCTTTTTAAAAGCTTTAAAACTAAGCTCTTTTAAAGGTCTTAAGGGCCTTTAAAGGATCCCTTATTAAGGCCTTAGAAGCTAAAGCGGCCCTACCGCTACTAAAGGTACGATTTAAAAGGGTATACCTCTCTTGTACCTTTTAAACCTTATACTTCTTACTTAGTTACCTTATAAGGTAAGCTTATAACCTAGCTATTTAAGATAACCTCGCTAACTTAAGCTTTAACTTAAGGGCCTTAAGCTATATAAGGCTATATATATAGCTCTTTTACCTCCTTAAAGGCTTAGTAGCCCTTATAGGACCTAATTATAACTTAGAAAAAAGGAAAGCTAGCTAGGAGCCCTTATAGGCTTTAAAGCCTAAGGCCTTTATTATAATAATAAAGGCCCTTAAGCCCTTAGCTAAAAAGTAATACTAATACCTTTAAGCTAGCTTAGCTAGCTTAAAAGACTTTAGGTTATAGCCCTTAGCTTTTTATACTAATAGCTTTAAAGGGTACCTTAAGAGGTCTCTTATAAAAACTAACGCTTACTCTTTCTATAAAATAAGCCTAGAAAATAAGCTTATTAAGGTATACTATAAGAACCTAAGGCCCTTAATCGAAGTAGCTAATATAGAGCTATTTATAATACTAAGGGTCCTAAAAAACTTAGCTAAGAAGCCTTAGCCCTTAAAGCTTAGCCCTCTTAACCCCCTTATAGATACTTATATCTTTATAAATAGCTAAGCCGCTATAAAGAAAGTTATAGGTTTCTTAGACCTAGCTATATATATTAAAAGGCTCTTATTTAGCTTAGAAGCCTTTTATAATATATAGCTATATTAGTGCCTTAAATACCTAAGGATCTTTAGTAATAAGCTAGCTAACTAGCTAGCTAAAAGAGGCTTAAGGGCCCTTACCTAAGGGACCCCCTTAGTCTTTATTAGCTACTTATAAAGAAAGGTCTAGTAAGCTACTAAGGACTATTAAAAGGGACTTTAAGCTACTAAGGCGGCTAAAGGCCTTAAGGCTAAAGGCCTAGGTAAGTACTATATATTTATTTAAAAGACCCCTTACTTAGCCTTTAGCCTAGAAAAGGACCTTATAAGAAGGCCTAGGCCGACCTTCTTAGCTTTTTACTAGCTCCTTTTTAAGGCTAGCTTCTTATTTTCCTTTCTAAGAAAGACTAATAAAGTAGACTAAGATAACTACCGCTATAGCTAAGGAAGGTATATAGCTAAGTACCTTATCTTAAGGTGCCTAAAATATAAGAAGGAAAGAGAGGTCTTTACTAGACCTTTAAGAGATAAAAAAGGGCCCTTAGCCTACTTATTCTTTATAGCTTTAAGGAAGAAAGGGAAGCCCTTTTAACCTTCTTAGCTAAAATAAAGATAGGGATAGCTAAGTAGCTCGAAAAGGAGTAACCTAAGGGCCCTAAGGCCCTTAAAGGGGAAATTTACCGCGTAGGAGGAACTAAACTAACCTTTCCTTTATTATTACCTTTATAGCTACCCTTTCCTTAATTAGTTATAAGTACCTAAGCTCTATAGCTAGCTGGAACTACTAATAAGAGCCTAGGCCCTTACTAGCCTTACTATAGCCTTAAAGGCTATATATAAGTAATAATATAAAAAGAAAAGGTTTAAGTATTAATATAGACTTTAGCTAATAGTATTATAAGGTAAGGTAAGCTATATATATAAACGCGTATTTAATAGTAGTAAGTATAGCGTATAGTTAGATTCTATATAGCTTATTATTATAATATAATAAAAGGCACTTATAGTAGATCCTTTTACTTACCTTATAATAATATAAGCTATTAATATATTAAACTTAATATTAAAACCTTAGTAGTACTAGCTAAGGTAGTAGTAATAATAATAGCTATTATAAAAAGAAGCTTAGTATTAATAGCTATAGTAATAAGTATAAGAGCTATATTAGTAATACCTATAAGAAGAGGCTTAGTAGTAATAAGATAAATAAGTAAGATTTATAAAGCTATTTTACTAGATATTATAAGACTTAAACTAATAAGCGACCTTATATTAGATCTTTAATACTCTCTTAATACTAGCTTTAATAGATATACCCTCTACTACTAAGAAGTTAAAGCTCGAAGCGGCCCTTAGTAGATAGAAGCTACTATTATAGCTTACCTAAGATAGTAAGCTAAAGACTTTTTACTTCTTCTTTAACTACTTACTTAATAGCGAGATACTATATTAATAAGAAATAGGGCCTTAATAGCTATAAAGAGATAGCTTAGTTCTCGCTCCTTTATATACTACTAAAGCCTTAGATATAGTATATAGTAGGCTTTTAAAAGTAGGGCGGGCTTAAGAAGATAAAAGACCCCTAAGTATTCTTTAACTACTTAGTCTATACCTTTAGTAATATATAAGAGTAAGAAAAAGTATAGAATAAGCTATAAACCCTTACTTAGTAAAAAGGGTAGTCCTTTAAAGAGTTCTTATAAAATTTTAAAAAGACCTTAACTTAAGCGGCGGGTAATATTACTTAGGAGGATAGCGCTAAGCTTACTTAGCTATAGAACTTAATCTCCTTAGCGCTTTAAAAGCTACTTATTTTTATTATAATACCTTTTACTTATAAGGGCTATATAGCTTACTTTATAAAGGTAGCTTAAGGATATAAGTAAATACCGCGCTTTTAAAAGCTATATAAGCGCTTAGCCTTAAGTAGAATTAATAGGCTAGATAGTTACTCCTTACTTAGCTTATTTATACTTAGGCCCGCTCTTAAGTTAGCGGTTAATATAAATAGTAATATTTAGATAGTAGCTATATACCTTAAGGGGCGTAGTAATAGTAAGGCCCTAGCTACTTTACTAATAGTATAGCTTAATAAGATAGCTAAGTAAGTACCTTATAAAGAAATTAATAAATAATATAAAGAAGGCCGCTATATATATTATAGCGTAAGTATATATATAGTTAAGTTATACCCTTACTTCTTAGTAAGGAAGCTAATAAAGATATTAGTTACCCGCGCCTTATTAAAATCTAATAATAAAGGAGATAAAGGAACCTCCGCTATATATAAAGTAAAGGGAAAAGCTTAGCTTTAGTTTAAAGGCAAGCCCTAGAACTTAATAGGCTAATACTAGCTAAGGAGGACTTAGTAAAGTATATTAAAAAAGAACTTACTTTAATATTAGTTATTATTAACTAAACTTACTTCTTTTTTACCTTTATAAATAAAGGCTATTAATATTATTATTATAAAGTATAGCTTAATATTATAGTTCTTAGAGATATCCCTTAGTAAGAGGGACTAAGGAAGCTAAAAACACTTAGTATAAAAGAAGGAAAAAAGAGCTAAAAAAAGGTATAGAAAGGAGGGTAAGGGTATAAAGGGAAGTATAAGTAGCGATAGCTTTTTATAAAGGTAGCGAGAAATAAAACGGATATACTAGTAACGGCTAAAAAGGAGGGAAAAACTAGTAAAAAGCTTAGTAGTTAAAAGGATATTAATAGCTTCTTTAAGTAGGATTTTCTTTATTAATTAAGATATTAAATATATATAAAGAAGGGCGTTAGATAAAGGAAAGAAGGAGAATTAAGGCAATATAATAATTACTCCCTTACTATAATTACTGCCCTTATAAGAATTAAATATCTCTACCTTACTTATCTATCCCCTTACTTTTACTTTTACCTTTATATAATTTATATATACTTCTTATATCTTTCTTCGCGAGAGTTATAAGCTTAGGAAGAATAGTATTTTTATACCTTCTAGCTACTATAAAAGGCACCTTTCTTATATCCTTTATAGCTTCCTTTTACCCCTCTTACTAGAAAAGCTAATTTTTACCTAACTTTTCTACCCTTCTTTATAATAATAACGAAAAACAACTCTACCGCCCCTATAGTCTATAAGACGATTCTTATAAAGCCCTAAGATTAAGATAAGTAGGTAAAGGAGCTATAGGCTCGTATAGATAGAACTATCTATAATTTAGTCTTCTTTAATAAGTAGGACCCTCTTAAGCCCCCTCTTTATCTTAGGGTAACGAAATTTATAAAAGGAGCTTCCTTTTTTTCTAAGCTAACCTTTATATAATAAAGAGCTTTTTCTACTATCTTAGGTAACTATAAGAGTTATTATAAGGAATACCTTTATAAGATAAAGCTACTAACTACTATATATATAGCGATAATAGAATCCGTTAGTACTATAAAGCTAATCTCTTTTTAAGAGGAAGAGACTCTTAAGTAGTAGCTTTTAAAGCTCGAGACCTTAATAGCTCCCTAAAAGGGCTATATAACTAACCGTATTAGGAAGACTTATATAGTATACCTAGGAGCCTTTTTTACTAGAAACCTATTAGCTTCTTTATAGCTAGCTAAGTAAGAAGAAATCCTTAAGAAAGCTAACTAATACTTCTTAATAAAAGCTCTTTCTAGCTAGTAGCTATAGGATATATCTTAACTAATAAAGCCTATTAGTAATAGTTACTTAACTATCTTTTAAGAGGCTAGCTAGGAACTAAATAAAGAGGCTATTAAAGTATAATAGTAAGCGGTCTTATTCCTTTATAGCTAGCACTTAACCTAGACGGCTCGACCTATTGCCCTTATAGCTACTATAGCCCCTATTACTACGGCCCCTACTACTACTACTACGGCTATTACCCCTTTAGCTCCTCCTCCTTTAAGAGTATTAATACTATCTTTAATAGCTGCCCTAGCTCCGCCTCTTACTCTAGGCCCGGCCCTGGTCCTATTAGTTATACCGGCCCGACTAGTCCCTTAATAGACCTTTTAGTCCGTTAGTCGAAAAATTAAAGAACTAGTCGAAATCTCTAAGGTATATAAGCAAAAGCGGAATTTTAGGAAATCAAGGAATCACGTAAGACTACGTAATAGAGGGGAAGAAGGAGTATAAGGTAGGATTTTCAATAGAATTTATTAGTAATATATTAGTGTATAGAAGAGGTGTTAAAGTTAATGATTCCCTGTCTATCTACTAGCGGACATGCTGTCTTATATAGACAATTGTAGCTGAACGGAAGAACCTTTCGGGACCAGATTTAGGCTGCCGTATAGCCTTGAGACTAAGGAATTTAGTGATACCTCGAGTGTATTAGGAAGTGTCTTGGTTCCACTAATATTCGTGTTTAAAGGAGGTTGGTCGTGCCGGTGTTCTTAAGAGGTCTTAGCTAGCATTCTAAGCTAGCTCTATTTCTTCGATTCCCGATTATACCATAACCGGCAACCCGTTTAATGTATAATGAAATGCAAAATAACGAGCGATTCTTATACTATAATATAGGATTTTGTCTATAATTAATATACTACTTATTAGCTTATATAATCGGGAGAGTATATTATAGCTGCTTTATTTATAGTAGGAACACCGTTCCTTATAAAATCGAACCTCTTTATTAAAACTAGTAATAAGGGGTAAAAAGGAGGGGTTTTTAAGCAGACCTTTTAAAAAGGGATAAGGACTCCTTAAAGAAATAATATATAAGGAGGAATCGACCTACCTACTAAGTATATAAAAAGCCTTATCGGCTAGAAGACTACTAGTTAGTCTTTAAGGAAAACTAACCTAAAGGAGTTAACCCTTTAAAGACGCTATAAGAAATAATATAATAGTCTCTTAAGGAGGACCCCTTATTATAAAAGAAGATAGACGAGATTTAAGTTACTAGGAAATAGTAACTAACGCCGCTACCGTAAATTTAAGGAAAAATTATTAGTATAGTAAATCCGGCCTTTATCTTCCTTATAGATTAATAAGGCTAAGACTAACCGTTAAAGCCCTCCGATTATCCCCTATAAAAATTAGCTATCCTTACCTTTAGTGCTTCCCTTAATATCTATAATATACTCTTACGATTCTAGTCCTTTAAGAAAGTATAAAGGGAATACCTTAGTACTAGGGAATTAACTATATAGATAGAGGGATATAAAAGGGTGAATTTTACGATAAAATTACTTAATAGATCTATATAAATTCTTTAACGAAAAAGGGTAGCTTTTTACCCTTAATTTTTAATAAGCTTAATTTCCTTCTACCTTTTTTAAGAGGAAGGAATCTTCTAAGATACGACGTCTAAGCC
This sequence comes from Hirsutella rhossiliensis, assembly GCF_020360975.1. NCBI lineage: Eukaryota > Fungi > Ascomycota > Sordariomycetes > Hypocreales > Ophiocordycipitaceae > Hirsutella > Hirsutella rhossiliensis. The sequence continues at coordinate 1,725,380 of NW_025408678.1, read as the reverse complement.
TACGAGGCTAGTCTAGAAGAATTAGACTATTAGGCTTATCGAGGAAAAATTCGGTTAATTTATTCTTAAATTCCGACCTATCTTTAAGAAGGAATCTCTTAAGAAGTTAGCTTTCCCTATTAAGAGGGTAGGTTCTAAGGACCTTCTTTTAGTAGCCTAAGGAGATAGCCTTCTTTAGTATATATAACTTAGTTACCTAGGCCCCCTAGCTATATATAAGCTAGGCTAATAATAAGGCGTATAAATAAAGGGACTAAAGACCGTTAAATATAAATACTATAGCTAAGGAAAGACTAAGAGATAAATTCCTAGACGAACCCCTTTATAGCTAAACTAGCCGTATAAAGAAATTTAGGTTAACTAGACCGACGTTTCTAGGGATTAAGAAAGCTTTATTAAGGTAATAACTTTTATAGACGCTATTTTAAGGATAGTTTTCCCTTATTTCTTATAGACCTACTTAAGTAAGTATAACTAGTTTACCCTCTAAGACCTTATTAACTAGATAAAATCCTACTTTAGCTATAAGGTAAAGAAGATATAGTTTAATAAAGAGCTATTTACGAAGGATATCTTAAAATAGCTTTTAAAAAAGGGTATTTTACCCCTCCCGTTAGTACTAAATACCTAGGCCTAGAATAAAGGGGTAGAAAGATTAAGGGGTACTATAATAAAAAGGGCCTATATAATAAAACTTATTATAAGACTTTTATACGACCTTTAAAGGGAAGTTATTAAGACCGCTTATTACCTTTAAAACCGGACCTTTAGGGACCCTAAGGACCTTAAGGAACTAAACTAAGGAATAAACTAAAAATCCCCCCTTAAGCTCTTTATAAAAAAGAGGGCCTTACTAGCTTACCTTTATACCTATAGCTAAAAAGAAAGAAGAAAAGAAAGCTTAATCCTAAAGCCTTTATTAGTTACCTCGTTAGCTATAATTCTATAAATATCTTTTAGATCTAGATTCCTTTTTATAGAAGGTTATTTTAACTAGGGATATAAATTTCGATAAATCTAGCTGCTTCGATAGAAAGAGGGATTAATAGCTCCTCTTACTTTTATAACATTAGCTAATTTAAAAGATCTAAATCCCCCCTTCCTAATAGTCTTAAGAAGAGGACTTAGATAAGGAAATAAAAGAAGAAACTAACGTTAAAGTAGTTAAGGATAATACTAACTTTAAAGATAAAGAGGAAGCTACTAGATTAGATAATCTAGATAAAGAAGGAGACTATAGGAAAGCGGTAGAGCTAGAATACGCTTACCTTCTTATACCTCCTCTTATAAAATAAAAAGAAGATTTAAAAGTAGCTTTTTTAGTTAGTCTTCTTATCTTAACCCTTAAAAGGGTAGGAAAGGCACCTCCCTTAAAGGATTACCTAGCTACTTTTTTATCCTTACTTCGAGAAGTAAAGGAAGGTATAGGGCCCGATATAGTTACTAAAGAAGACTAACCTCTCTTTTATTTCGATTATTTTTCTAACTTCTATTTAACGCTAATAAAAGATAGTTCCTATAAAGCGTTTATAGTAGGCTAGCTCTTTAAGCTATAGCTATTAGTAAGGAAGGTATATAAAAGAGACCTCTTAGACCTACTAGTAAACTAAAAGTAGCTAGAAAGATACCCTTTTAAAGACTAGTTTTTCTAGGCCTAGAAAGACTATCTAGCCTTATATAAAGAGATAGGGTCTTTTAAAGAGGTCCTTAAGGAAAATATAAAAGGAAAATAGGTCCTTAGCTATAAGTAGGTCTTTATCTATAAGACTAATAAATATAGCTTCCTTTAAAAGTATAAAGCCTAGCTAGTTATTTATAGGAATTAATAGGAAAAAGGGGATCTACCTATTAAAGTAACTACCTTAGTAAGAATATCTTTTTAGACCCTTATAGCTTAAGTAGTAGAATTCAACCTTAAGCTTAATTAAATAGATATAGTTAACGCCTTTATTAACTACCCTTTTAAGGAAGAAAAAGTTATCTATATATAACTTCCTCTTAGTTTCTAATAGCTAGGAAAGGTTCTATAGCTTAGGAAAGCTTTATATAGACTATAAAGAGTACCCTTTCTATAGTAATCTCTAATACGCTGCTTCCGCCTCTAGAAATAGCCCCTCCCCGATCGGGTATCGCGCCGCCGCCGCCCTAACCCCGCCCGTGCCCCGTAATCCTAGTTATAACGCTCGATATAGTAGGAATATAAATATCTTAATACCTGCCCTCGCTCGTCGATATATACTCTTAACTTCTCTCTCCTTTTATAACACGCTTAGCCCTTACTACTATACCCTATCCTCCGCCTCCGCCCGCCTTCCTTATACACGCCGTCTTTATCTTACCTATACCGCTAGTCTACCGCCGACCTCTATATAGACCTCTTCGCTTTGCCCTCTACCGCTAGACGCGTCTACGCCCCTTTCTTTTAGAAATGCCGCCGCCGCTACTACTACTACTAAGTATACGTGTCTTTATCGTTATATAGTACGCCTTCTTTAACTTAAATAAAGCTATTATATCTAGGTATTATTATCCGTCTAGCTATACGTTCTATCCTTAACCTAACCTCGGACTATCTTATCTCTTACTATTACGGCTACCCCTCCGGACGCTGGCCCCTATTTAGTAGGTAAAGGAAGCCTATAAGCCCCTTAGTTAGTCACGAAAATACGCGGTTACTAATAGCGCTAACGCGTAATATAAGGGGCAGGTCTATTAACTAACACGGCTAGACCGGCGCTATCCCTAACGAGCTAAATTACCCTTTCGCGCTACGGACTAATATAATATAAGGAGGAAAGGCTAGCGTATAGTCTATTAATACGAGGGATATAGCCCGGCGTTCCCTCGGCCGGACTCTTACTAATATACTATATAAGGTATAACTAAGCCCCTTTTTATTAATTTTAGCCGTTAATAAAGGGTCGCGTAAAGGCGACGCGGTATATATTGCTATGCTAAACGTAAGCTAAGAAAAGGCGCTCTAAGGACGCCTATAATTAGGTGCCGAGCCTTATCCTTTAATCTAGGCCGTAGAATATAATAACGGGACGGGAGCACTAATACTAATTAAGGACTAACGTACGGAGCCTAAGGCTAACTTAGAGCTACTAAGTATAACGGGCCGCTAATAGTATAAGCTAGTCTATAATAGGGTTACGAGGAGGATTTTATAGTATCCTTCTAGCCGCGTTTAGTATAGTCTAATAGCTATATAATTAGTAGAGAGTAACGGGAGAAATAAGAGGCTAGCTTATATAGGTCTAGCCTTATACGTTATTTCGGATAGACGGCCGGACGGAATAATATAAAAGCCCGAGAGCACCTAGAGCCTAGGGAGTATATTTAAGCTAAGGTAAGGGGAGCGTCGGCTAAAGTAGTAAGCGCGGCTCGCTTATATATTTAAAGTATCTAGTACTCGTGCTCCTAATAATACTTCTTAGTAAAGTTCTCTAACTATTTATAGGTAAATAGCGTTACTTACTCCTATAAAAGATTTACCTACCTTAATAATAACTTCTACTATTACTCTCGATAGCTAAGCCTTTTAGGTTCCTCCCTTAAGGGGCGGTAGGTAGATAAAGTAGCTATAGCTAAGGCTACCGCGGCTATTAACGTAGTAGTAGTATCTATTTACTTCTATAACCTCGCGATAAGCTTTATCCCTTAGGGTAGAGGCAGGCTTAAACCGTATACCTACTATCTATAGGCGATATTTAAATACGCCGATAACGATTCTATCTAATATAGAATCTAAGGCTAATAATATAGATAACTAAGTTAGGGGTAAGGGCGATAGTCGTAATAGTTAGGATATAGATAACTTACGGTCTCTTAATATACTTCTATCGGCTACCGCTATTATTATATCTATAGCTAAAGTATAGACTAGTAGCCCTAATAGTATAGGTAAGTTCTTATATACCTTATTACTTATAAGTTAGGGGGTTAATAAATAGGCTAGAATACCTTAGTACGGTGTTTAATAGAGCCGGTAAGGCCGAGGAATCCCGCCGGCTAGATTTATTAACGGTTAATTAAGCTAGTAGAAAGGCTACGATAGGCACTAAACTATTAATATTAATATCGGTCCTAAGCAGCCTTATAGCGCCTTTGCCTATACTAGCCCCGATACCGCCTATATATAGCTTGCCCTAAGCGGATAAAGCGTCGTAGAGCCCTACTAAGAGCATTCTAAATTAACTAAACTATCTACCTATAAGTAGTATTCTTATATAACTTAGCAACGTTTCCGAAATATATAAGGATTACGCCTTAAAATAGTAATCCCTAGGGATTTTAGTAAGATAAGACCTTAAAGCCGGCGCCTATAAGGACTATAGTATAGAAACCGAGTCCTAGTATTTAATTAACCTACTACTAAAGGCTTAGGGATTATACTCCCCTAAGAGCGCGAATTAAAGTAATAGCAACCTAGCCTAAGGTAATTATAAGATTAGTAGTAAGGCCTAGCAATATTAGATAGATACTTCCAACGATTACGATAACTATTCCGGCGGCGTATATATCGATACGGAGTATTATCCCGCCGCGGCGAATAGTAGTAAAAGGGGCGGCTAGGAGGACGGCGTAGCCTACGACGCTAACGACCTTACTAAGCAATCTCCGCGTAAACGTCGGAAGGTTAGGCATAATTTAACTACTATAAAGCCCTAGCGCTATAGTAGCAATGTATCCCGTTTCCTATTAATGCGAAAGGTTAAATATATATTAGTACGTAGTATACTTAGTTCGCTAGCGTCGTATAACTTATCTAAAAACAGAAACGTTAGGATATCCGCTATAATATTTAAGGAGTAGCCTTTATAGAACGTTATATTTAAGCGGGTTATCGTAGACGGCGTAGGTATATTCTAGCAATAATTTAAATAGCTATTTTATATATCGTATAGCTAAGGAAGTATTCCTATAGGTAATACGCGCCGTACTACGACTACTAGAGCGACTAGCGGTTAGGTAGGGCGGACTTCTAGTATAAGAGCTAGGTTTACGCGCGAAGAAGATAACCTACTTACTAAGCTAAGGAAGGAATAAGGCAACCTCTCGTAGGTAGAGATCTATAAGCGTTTTAATAATACGTTTCTAGGGCGGTCTTATAGATACCTATAGGTGCACTATTATACTAAGCTAAAGTATAGCGAATAATATTTATTACTTAACGATATTACGGACCTTTATATTCTTTTTTAAAGCTATAGATTATAAAATAATATTAGTATAGCGCTTATTAAGTTAGATTTACGTACGTACTATAGAAGTAAAATAATTATAGTAACTATCGTCTAACTAGTTAACGTATAATACCTCTTACGGCTATACGTAAGTGCCCTTAGCTATAAGATAAGACGCGGTATCTCCTTCCGGTCTTTCCGTTTTAACCTAATTATAAAATACTAGCCTCTCCTTTATCTTAATTATCGGCTACTATATAGTATTATATAAGATATAATAGGGACTCTATATCTAAAGCAGCGCCGAGGTAATACTTATATAAGTCTAGCCGCTATTTATATTGCTTTAGATACTAAAGGTCCTTTAGTTCCTCCTCCGCTTTTCTATGGTATATATATAACTTACCTCGACTCCCCCTTTAAGATAACCCTAGAATAAGAAGTCTTTATATACTAGTAAGTATAGAGATATAATACTATCTACCCTAAAGCTTAATCTATAAATTTATAAAAATAATTATTTAATATAGTTATAAAAGTCCTAATCGCTATATAAGGATATCGTTAGGTTCTTTAGCGTAATAATATCGGCCTCGTCTAAAGTAAGCTGCTTATAGTAGGCTCTATATATAGTTTCTTTATTTTAAGTACCGGTATTAACCTACTTTTATACCCGCTCCCTTTCTATACTAAAAGGAGGGGCTAAAAGGATTAATATTATTTATAATAGCTTAGACTAAACTAAACTATAAGTATTAAACATAGTAAAATAAGCAATAAGTTTATATTTTAACTTAATATAGTACTTTACGAGGAAAGTAGGTATCTCTAGTTATTTAGCTAGTAATCTAACTTTACTATCTTTACGTCTACTACTATATACCTAGCCCTATTTACTAGCTTTAGCCCTTAATACGTATTCTAGTTTATAACGACTAGTATACTAGGCATAAAGATAAGGACGGCCGGCACTAAGGTCGCGCTATTATCGTCGTAGCCTAGTACTAGCACCGCCTCCTCCCCTATTAGCGCGCCCTCCTTCTACTTATTCTTAGAGAGGAAGTCGCGCGCCGCCTCTAGGTAAAGTTTCTAGTAGTTCCTATTAGCGGCGTTATTACTATTAGGCCTATCTCCTACGAAATCCGCCTACCCTCCCTATAGCACCTTAAGTTTAGTAGGTCTAGGTCTAATAGGTCCTGCCCCGGCGGATCCACCGAGCAGCCGCTATAGCTCTAGGTCGCCGGCGGCCCGTATCTGCTTATCTAGTATAATAACCGTCGTAAACCTCCTCTATAGCGCGTGCGCCTTATCGTGCTACCGCCGCTGCTTAGCCGCGAACGCCCTATCTTCGCCCTACGGCATAGCCACGCTTAGCAGCGCGATCGATCGCACTTATACCGGCCGGAACTAGTAGAAGTCGCCGTAGAGGATCGCTGCCGGGACCCTACTAAAGTCTTAAGGCGACCCCTATAGCCGGTAGAGCCGCTTATTAGCCGCGTATAGCGTTCGCGCTTCGTATATACTAACCTCGTTAATTACTAATACCTCCTTCTCCTACTAGTATATCTATCTATCTATAACCGGCCGTTAACGAAGCGCTCGCCCTAGCTAGGTAGCCGTATCCCGTCTACTTTCCTTCTCGCTCCTCCCGCCTAGCCGCCTAGGCCGACCGCGAGGCTATAGGCCGAGTGCCTAGATCGGTAACTAAGGTAAAGAGCGGCTGCTTTTCTCTAGAAATCTTACCTATATACCTTCCTTATATTCCCTTCCTCTTTTATTACCTATAGCCTAGCACTGCTTTAGCTACGTTCTTACTTTTTTAATAGCTATTAAAGGAGACTAGCTTTAGAGGAGACTAGCTATCTCTTTTAATAATAGCCCCTTTCTTTACTTATATTCTTATATACTTTAGTTTCTAACGCTACTACTTGCTTTTTAGTTTTTTATTCTAACCTCTATCTTTATTCCTTAGGGCTCTTTACGTAACTATAAGGGGTTAACTTACCTATAAGCCTCCTACTATAGTTACCGCCTACTTTAATAGGTTACCGCCTACTATATTAGTCACCGCCTACTATATTAGTTACTAGCTACTATAATAGGCCACCGCCTACTATATTAGTCACCGCTTACTATAAGCCTATAGGTATAGGTAAGGCAACCCCTTATAGATTACGCGAAGAGCCTTAAGGAACGAAGACCGAAGATTTAAGAGATAAATAAGATAAAGATAGAGGCGAGAGAAAAAGACGTAAGTAGGCGGTAGCGCTAGGAACTAAAGTATATATAAAGGTAGGCAAAGAAATCGGCTATTCGGGCACTATCCCGTAGCCGGGAAGAAGTAGAAAAAGTAAGAAGGTAAGTAAAGCGATAATAACGGTTACGGGGTAAGCGAGAGGCGCACGATTATAACGAAATAAAGAGTAAAGAACGGGGGCTAGTAATATAATTATTAATCTCTAAAGAGCCTATTTAACGCTTAAGAGGTAGGATCCTTTTAATATAATAGTATCCTCCTATTTCTAACGCTTACCTCCGAAATATCTTAGAGGTCTACTTTAGCTAGCACGTAATATAAACCTAGATTTATAGTCGATATTAAGATATATAATTATATAATAGGGCGATCTACCTATATTATCGACGCCGAATAAGATATAAATCTTATTTTCTTAATATCGTACTAGGTAATAATAGCTTAGATAGACCCTAGTACGCTAGTTAAAGTTAGTACGGGCTATAGCTAACCCTACTAACTATAGGGCGGCTAGAGCGGGTGCTAGGTAATACTTTAGCTATAGGTAGTAGAGGCGAAAATTTTAGCACGGAATATATAGCTATATTATTCTATCTTAAGTAATTAATAGTTATAAAAAGCGTTTTATTATTATAACTAAAGGAGGATTTAAGATTAAATATATAAAGAAATAAGGTTATAAATAGCGTTAGACTATAATACTATTAAACGCGGGGTCTAGCTATAGCTAGTACCTATACGCAGTACCTTTAACCCTAAAAAGCAAAAAAATAGTTATATATAGCCGCTACTAACGCCTATAAAATAGTCTCCTAATTGCCTATATAGCTTACTACTTAGCACCTACGCTTATACTTTTCTCTTTCCTCCTTTCCCTTTAAAAAGACACCTAAAAGGGTATCTATAATAGCCTATAACCCTAAGGCTATTATACGATACCTACCTATAGCTTTATCGCTACCTACCGCGTATATATTAAGTAGGTGTTAGGCGTATAAGATAAGTACTTATATTAGGCTTATTCCTTTATTTTATAAGCTAGCCGCCTTCTTATACTCTTAAGCTCGTTCTAAAAAGGTATTAGCGGGCCCTATAGGGGACCGGTCTCTTATAAGGCTTTATCGCGTAAAGGATAAAAGTACTAATAATACGTAATAGCGCGCGTAATACCCTTAGCGCTTAGGTCTAACAGTCACCTAGTCGGCTGCTAGTAACTAAATATAGGCGCGCTCCTCGCTACTAGCAGCGAGAGTATAGTAGTTATAGGCACCTTAAGGGTCCTAGTAACTTTAGCCTAGCGGTTACCGGTATCTTTAAGCGACTAGTAAGCGCCCTAGTACTATTACTATTATCCTAGTCTCGGCCTACGATATTATTACTAGTACCTTAAAACTCGGTTTACTATAGTTACTAGCACTATACCGGATAACTGTCGCCGGTCGCTAGTAATAGGAGACCGGTCCCTATAAGGGAATTACGTCGGGATCGGGATTAGTTATACGGTCCTAACCGATTATCAAATTAAAGTATAGGTCGATTCTAGATAGGAGACTAGTCCCTTATAGGGCCCGCTAATACCTTTTCGGAACGAGCTTAAGAGCTTAAGAAGTAAGGCGGCTGCCTTATAAAATAAAAGAATAAGTCTAATATAAGCACTTATCTTATAAAGCCTAATACCTACTAAATATATATATATTTATATATTAAGTAGGTAGCGATAAAGCTCTAGGTAAGTATCGCGTATTAGCCTTAGGGTTATAGGCGATTATAGATACTCTTTTAAGTATCTATTTAAAGGGAAAGGAGAAAAGGAAATAGTAAGCCTAGGTGCTAAGCGGTAAGCTATATAATAGACGCTAGTAGCGTCTACGAGCGACTAGTCTTTTACTTTTTAGGGTTTATAATACTACGTATAGGCACTAGCTTATAGCTAGACCCCGCGTTTAATAGTATTATAGTCTAACGCTATTTATAACCTTATTCTTTATATATTTAATCTTAAATCCTCCTTTAGTTATAATAATAAAATGCTCTTTATAACTATCGATTACTTAAGATAGAACGATAGGGCCTTAGATTCCGTGCTAAATTTTCGCCTCTACTACCTATAGCCGAAGTATTACCTAGCACTCGCTCTAGCTACCCTATAGTTAATAGGGTTAGTTATATCCGCAATAACTACCGGTAGTCTCTATACTAAGCTTCTTACGGCTCCTACTTTTATAATTAATAATAATAAAACCTTTAATATTATCCTATAATATACCCTTATAGTTTAGAATCTATAGCGATAGGGGAAAAGGGATTTACGTATATTTATAGCTTAATTAGCGACGTACCTAGCTAAGTAAGCACTACCCGTGCTACGCCCTATAAAGGTAGTGCGAGTTCTACGAGTAATAATAAAGTAGGGCGTAGTATAGGTAGTTAAACGTTAGTGTTTATTACTTAGCTATATAATATAATTTATTATTATTAAATTATACGCTAGGGGCCTAGGATAACGTAATCTACCCCCTTCCCGGTTAGACCCCCTACTCGGTTAGAAAAACTCCCTACCGCCGCGACCTATACTTATAGTAAGATAAACCGAGCATAACGGCGACGGCAGACTAATCGGTTCCACGCGAAGAACGGGTCCTGCTCGCCGTTAGGGCCTATTAGCAGGGCTAATTCGAAAGTACCCGCAAGGCTGCGGCCGCATACGACGTCCCTTAATCGACAGTATATAAGGAGCACAATTACAACGAAATAGAGAGTAAAGAACGGGGGCTAGTAATGCAATTATTAATCTCTAAAGAGCTCCTCTAGCGGGCTGTGGTTATCCCCGCATCCTTATTTAGTCCGAAGGACTTCTATTACGACGATAACTTAAAACTTAAAGCTCCGCTCCTATTAGCCACCGGAGTCTCTACTCGACGTAGATTAGACGGCATCCCTGTCTAGTATAAGCCTTAAAGCTAGGGGGCGGTCTTTAGTATTAGCCTACCAACGACCTATACTACTAACGCGTAGTCCCTTCCCTCCTTATCCTTCCTCTTTAAACAATCCCTTTAATCTAACGTAACTACTTATAGCTAATTCTATCCCTTTAACGAATATTTATAGGGAGTATAAGTAGGAGAAGCTAGTAGATTAATTTATTTCGAAGATTAAGTCTTTTATAATACGGGGAAGACTTACGGCTAACTATCTTAACTATAGGAATCGGTAAGCCGCACTCGCCTCTAAGCGTACGGTAGAATAAGCTAAGTTATCCCTAATACGTCGATAAGGTTTACTATTATTATACTTATAACTAGGTATACTAATTGTCTTATAAGAGCCTATTCTACTAGGAATACTAATTGCTACGTTAATAGGAGTAGACGCGCCGGCGCCGATTACTTCCCTACTAGGTCCCTCGATTGCTTCTTATAAATGCGTATAACTTAAAACGCCGATCGAATCTCCGGTATTAAATCCTATTTAGCTAAGACTAGCCCGAGGAAGACACTCTCTCTAACTTATGCCGCTGCGGTAGGCGGCTATTATATATCCTATTATAGAACGTTAAGATTTCGAGCTTCCGGACCCTAACTAGATAGGTGATCTATCGTATTGCCCGTTGTCTAATAGAGATAAGGAGCTCCTAGAGAAATACTAAACGGAACTAGAAAACGACCGAATAGAATACTATACTCGCTATTAGGAGATATAGTTTAATATAGGATTAAAAGATTATATTTATAAGCGTTATATCGCTAAGGATAAGAATAAAAAGGAAGATAAGCCTTAGTTCTTTTTAGCCGAAAATTAGTTAGATTTTAGCTTAATCCCTACGTTCCTCCCCTAATTAACGAAAGTAGAAGAGATACTAATTACTCTAGTCTATATATTTATAAACGTTATATAGGTTTAAGGGCAGCAATATAAATATCGTAGCTATATTATATACTTTCTACGCAATATTAGTAAAGTATATCGCTAACTTCCCCTATTACCCCCTAAATTAGATATTATCCTACTACGTCCTCTAAATATAGGTAAATATATCTACCTTAACTGCTAATTTAGACGCTAGTTCCGCGTACACCGTCGTTACCTTTAGTAGCAGCTAGACTTCCTATTAAATAACCACCCGGGCTACCGAGATATTACTATCTACTAGAACCGGATATTAGTGCTACTAGAAGATAGCGATATACTTAATTAGGTTACTACTATAGAAGTTACCGATCCTCTTTTAGCTAATTTAGGTAACGTTAAGACTAACGATATTAAGCTAGATAAGGTTAATTAGTCTATAGTACTAGATATACTACTAGAGGATATAGAGATAGAAGTATTATATTCGTAGTTCTTAGCGAAGAGCGCGACGAACCGCTTCCTATACGATAATCGATATAATATTAGCTTAAAATACTAAATATTTAGAGGATACCGATAAACGAATTTAACTAGTTATAGGCACTCCTATCCCTAGCCTTTCTAATACTATTTCCTTGTAGTTAAGCTAATTTTATCGAGCTAAGGTTACGGCCTATTAAGTATACGGACTATATATAGCACGCCCTTCGATAGTATAATAGTAGATTTGCCCGCTATCCTACTTTCCGGTTTATAGTTTTTAATACGCTAATACGAGTATAGGCACGAGCGAAAAGCAGCTACTTCGTTAAGCAACACTAATAAATATAGGGTCTAATAACGCGAGATAATCTACTAGAGGCTTTCTAGAACCCTAAATCTATAGAAGCTTAGTAGTTGCTTAACTCGATTAACCGCTAGATAGTATAGCTACGCGGGATATAACTATATTAGTACCGAAAGCGCCGAGAGCTCGAGTCTTATGCCTATAACCTTAGCTGCCCTAGTGCTTTTATTATATTTAGCCCGGCAGACTTATACTAGAGGAGCCTCTATTAATATTTACCTTAGTTTTAAGACTAGTAGGAGGTGTCTAAGTAAGAGCGAATAGGGATATCTAGTAAACTTCTTAGGGACAACCTATATATTATAGCGTGGCACTTCTATAGGCGGTTTAGCTTATTTAGAGATATCGTTCTTAAGTAGAAATTTAATATTACTAATTTTTAGAATAGGTATAAGTAGTAGGGTCGTAGAAGTAGCTATTACTACGGCCTATTCTAGATAGATAGTACGCCTAGTATTAACTTAGAAAAGGAGTATATACGCTAGGAGTTCGCCCGTATTTAGAGTTTCTACGTTATAGCCTTTAATCCTAAGCTAGCCTAAGTCTAATAGTAAGGAGAGGGTAATCCCTTAGCTATAAATCCGCTATAGTATCCCTTAACGTTCTAATAGCTCTTATAGATTCTAAACCGCTACTAACGCTACTATTATAGTAAGATATACTGCCTACGAAAGAAGAAGGGTTTAGACGAGATTTCTTACTGCTTTTTCTTCCCCTAGGATACGAGAGATACGGCTAACGTAGTTCGACGCTAAGGACAGTCCTATTTCTCCTTTAAGGCGGCTAGGAATAATAGCCTTATAAACTACTATAACCGGTGTCTTAGTCTTAGCTAGTTAGCTAACATCGATATCTCCCCTTATACTAGCCTTTAAGCCGTTATTAATTACGCAGCTAAGTATTATAGTAAGATAGAGAAGCGGACTAATAGTTATACGAGCTTAGGGCGGTAAATCTTACCCTACGTCTCCTATTAGAACCTACTTCTTTCCTTTATATCGCGGCTAATAAATAAGCTGCTCGCTAAGAGGGACTTCTTAGGGCAAGAGATCTACTATATATTGCTTAACTACGAGCTCTAGGAGGGTACCCGCGTTATAAGAGCCGTCGATTGCCGTCCCTACGAGCAATAGGGCCGGTCGCTTTGCCTCTAGGGTAATTATAATAACGACGCTAAGGTTATTAGGATATATAAGAAGTATCTTTCCTACCCTTCCCTTTCTAAAGAACTTACCTACCTTAACTTCCTAGCTAACTAGAATATAAGTAAGAGGGATAGGAGAAAGTAAGCACGTTAGAGTTATTAAGCTAAGCCTCGAGTACTATACTACTTTCCGCGGTATAAGTCGAACCTATAGTATTACTAATATAATAACTTTTATCGGGTAAAGCTAATACTTACTTATTTATATCGCGATCCTAATAAACTACGTAAGATTAACGGTATCGAGTTTAACTTATACGTATCTACCGCCGAATTCTATTATACGAACTACTAGCATCCTAATAATTACTATAGTATACCTAACGCTAAAGAACGTCGGCTAGATCTAGGTAAGTTCGAGGAAGAATTTTACGAGCCTAACCTTCTCGAGGAGGATTAGCTTAAGCTTGCCCGCTAGCTTCCCGACTACCTATTAAGCTAAGAGATAGTAGATCTCCTTAGTAGACGGGATATCGATATCTAATACGATTAGATACCCTACGTCGGCCGCTACGCTAATCTAGTAATCGTTTAGGGTAATTATTAGCGCTAGCGTATTACGTAGAATCCTCTCTATATAGATATTAAAGACCTACCTTTAAAGGTCTACGATACGCTTAACCTAGAGTAGCGGATAGTATACGATATAATCGTTAGATATTTCTAATATGGCAGCGAGGAGTAGATTCTACTCTATATAGACGGTGGTAGCGGGATAGGCAAGTCCTATCTAATTAAAGTCTTATCTTCGTACCTTTAAAGGCTCGCTAGTAACCGGCCTAGTCTAATATAGAGAGCTATACCCACGGGCGTTATAAGCAACCAGGTTATAGGGATAATATTACACTCCCTACTCCGGCTACCTATAGATAGGGCTTTTAGAGAGCTCTCCCTAGTAGATATTAATGCTCTTTAGAAGAAGCTACGGGACGTTAGGTATATTATAATTAATAAGAAAAGTATACTAGGCCTTCGTTAACTTTCGTAGATCGATAAACGCCTCCGCTAAGTCTATCCTATTAAAGCAGCCGAATTCTTTAGCGGTATAAGCATTATCCTCGTTAGTGACTTCTTCTAGCTCCCGCCGATTGCGAATAAACCCCTCTACTTTAATAGGCCGCTTAAAGACCTATAAGAGGTCTCTAGCTAGACGATATATAGGGCGTTTAGCTATACTGTCTTCCTAAAAAAGGTCTAGCGGTAATAGGGCGATAACTAAGCCGGCTTTCGTCTTACGCTTAAAGAATTACGTCGTCTAAAGCTATCTATTAAGTTATAGAAACTCCTAAGCTAGCGTGTATAGGCTAAGCTAAGCTAGCGCGAGGTAGATACGTTTGCTACTGCCCTTCGTATCTATAGTAAGAAAGCTAGTGTTAACGAGTATAACTATAAGCATCTCGTTCGTCTTAAGCGACTAGCAATCTAAGTTATAGCGAAGAACATTAGTAACGGTGCTAATAAGGCAACGTCTAAATAAGCTAGCAACCTAGCTAGCTAGTTTCCTATATATATTAGTGCTCGTCTTATACTAACGCAGAACATCTAGCATCCTACTAGCCTAGTTAATAGAGCCTAAGGCATAGTATATAATATCGGTTAGGCCCCTAGCACTAATACGCACCGTAACCCGCTATATATTATTATAATAGTAATAGATAAGTATACCGGCCTATTATATCTAACCGCGGATAATAGGCGTAAGGTAGTACCTATACTGCCGGTAAAGCGAGACTTCTTTCTTAGGACGTCCGCTTATACACAAACGCAGTTCCCCCTTATAGCGTTATATGCTATTACTATTTATAAGTCATAGAGCATCACGGTAGATAAGATAGTAACGGATCTATCTAAACGGGACTTCTAGATAGGGCTTAGCTATATTGCGGTCTCCCGGGTTAAGATGTTAGATAGGTTAATGATCGATACCCTATTTAAACGGGCGTCTCTCTACTATAAAAAGCTACCTAATAGTAAGTGGAGTTCCATTATGTTATTTATTCACGCTTAAGGCTCTACAAATCCTAACAGAGCAGTAGGTGTTTTGATAAAAGTCCGCGAGTAGGACCGGCGCAAATAACAGCAAATTGACTAGCCACTATTCTAACCTATCTTTTCGTGATGACGGTATTACACGCATCGCTTCGCGGAGCACCACTGCAAAACTACACTTTTTGATATAAAATATCATGCCCTAGAGATACATCCTTCGGACTGTATTACACCCTCCCCACCTCCGGTGAGGGTGTCAGCATATTTTATAAATCACCTCTCGTTCGGGGCAAGTCCAGTGTTTATATGCCTTCTCATTACTCTAAGTCCGAATTCCGCTCTCTCCACCGTTCAAGGTTGCCGCATTTCGACATGCAGGATGAGATTACCATCAAGGAGATCACCGAGGCCTGTGTCGTGTTTGCCGTGACCGCGGTCTTTCTGGCGCTTTATCTATACTAGATGATCAGAGTCAAGCCACGAGTAGCTTCGCGTAGGCGAACTTGGGCGTTGATTTCCACGGCCTGTCTCCTCTCGGGTACCGGACTGGTATTCGCCGCTCTATTCGGCAGTGCGAGAAATGCACTCGTGCCAAGCGTCCTTGCCTACCCCTTCTTCACAGCCTGGAAAGGGGTTACCATGTTATGCGTCGACATCATCGAGGTACTCCTTATTTAGGCCCGCCTAGTTATCTCCCCAATATACTCATTGGTTTATAGCTGATTCAAGTTGTCGATCCCTTGATTGACGCCTATTTTTCTCACGCCGTTAATCGGGCGAGAATCAACATTTTTGGACTAGCATTAGTCTTCCACCTTCCCTTTATTGGGGCGACCGTCTGGCAATTCAGGCTATCTGGCGTCGAATACTGGTGGGCTGCTCCAATGGTGTCTCACTTGGCTACCGTGATTATGGTTATGGCGATATGGAGGAAGACACAGTGTTTCCGTCGTTTTGACCGGCACTCTAACCAGCCTCAGCCAGAGCAGCCGACGTCAAATCAGGGGATGCCGTGGCTTGGAGCAGTAAGCGGATTGGCGTTCCTAGCATCATCTGTGCTCTACCGCCGGTGAGCTCTCATCAGAGGCCTGGAGTACCAACGATGAGGGGCTTCTGTGTCGCCGCGAAAAGATCTTCGTGCCTGCGGGCTTGAGAAACGAGATCTTGATGCTGTTTCACGACGATGAGGTTGCCGGCCATTAAGGCGGAACCAAGAGTTATAAGCGGATCTAGGCACAGTACTACTAGCCCGGATTGCGCCGAGATGTGCGTCGCTATGTCTCTACCTGCCGAGATTGCTAACTTACGAAGCCGAGGCATCACAAACCTTACGGGTTGCTAGCGCCACTGCCAGCGCCAAGCCGCCCGTGGCAAGAAATTTCGATGGATTTCATCACGGACCTTCCGCTAGTTTATTGCGAGAAGAAGACCTACTCTAGTATCCTAGTCGTGGTAGACCGATTGACCCGATACGCGCGCTATATCCCGGTGTTATTACGTATCTCTAGCGATGGCCTAGCAAGCGTGTTCTTAAGAGAGATTCTCAAGCATTATAGGATGCCTGATAGCATCGTTAGCGATCGAGGGAGCCTATTTACGGGTCACTTCTAGGCTACGTTCTACCACCTACTTTAATGCAAGCGACGCCTTAGCACGGCCTTCCATCCTTAGACTAATGGCCAAACTAAGCGGATTAACTAGACGATCGAACAGTATTTGCGGACCTTCTGCAACAAAGAATAGTTAGACTAGATAGATAAGCTGCCGTTGGCGGAGTTCACCTATAATACCTTATATTATAACACTATAAAAAGGGCTCCGGCGGAAGTCTTAATAGGTTATCAGCCACGGTCCAAGGGGCATATCAAGGGATAGCTCGAAACCTTCAGCACCCGGGCGATAGACCGAGTCCGGGGTCTCAGAGAACTTCACGCGCGCACGGCGCTCCTTATCACAAGAGCCTAAGAGCGACTAGCACGATACTATAATAAGGATCGAGAGCTAATGTCCTTTAAGGAGGGTAATTGGGTCCTTATCTCCACGAAAAACCTTCCGTTGAGGCGCCCGACTAAGAAGTTAACGGCCAAGTTTGTCGGACCCTACCAAATTAAACAGGTCGTTGGGGGCCATCAACTAGCCTATCGACTTCGCCTACCGTTAACCGTCAGGATCCATGACGTCTTGCCAATCAGTAGCTTAGAACTCTTCCGGAATTGAAGTCAAGCGCCAGTTGAGCCCGAGGATCATCCTTTTATGGCAGAATCTACGATGTGGAGCGAATCCTTGATTATCGTGGATCGCGAAGTCGCCGCAGGTATTTGGTGAAATGGAAAGGTCATAGGGACGAGGAAAATTCTTGGGTGTCCCGAAGTGATTTTATGGACAAGGCGTTCTTGGCGGACTACGACCGATCTTTCGGGACAGCGGCCTAGGAGTTCGGGACGAACTCTTCTGAAGGGAGGGCAACCCGTTACGTGCCAGCTAAAGCAGACCTCCGAGACATTTCGGAGGTAAGCGTCAGAACCGGGAGGATGCTATTATGTTAAAAGGATCCCACCTCTCAAGACAGATAATCCCTGCAATATGTCTGTCCGAACCTGTCTGTCCGGAGCCATCCCGTGTCGTCCTTGGTGTTGTGACCAAGTCTTTCGTCGCCCTATTCACAGGGAATCTTCTTCCCGATATTTGCTCAGTCATCCATACTGTCCGCGCCTCTTATTGTGTGAAGTCCTCTCTAACAGCTGTGCCCGTGCCGGCCGATAGTTTCAGCTGTTTTCTGCGAAGCAGCGTTGCGGCCCAGCTTGACCATGCCTAAGATCGAGTAGACAACCTTGATGGCTTTCGTTACGATATTTCTAATACCAGAACTCATCAATGGAAGCCTGCAGCGCTCCCCCCCATATCGAGACATTATGGTAGAAACTAAGACATTTCCAGACATTACGTGCAGCGTTGCATTGATGAATTGCCATTCATCTGTGGTCAGAATATCCATGTCGATCAGTTGCTGTAGCTCCGCCTCAATCTCGCACTCGATCTGGAACTGTAACCCTTGGGTCACAGCGACGGCGGCATCGAATGTATCGAGACTGAAGAGCCGCTTTACCACGTCGACCGCGTTGATCAGGTATAAGACCTTGCCGGTGTCATAAGCCTTTTTTTCCTTTTCCCATGAGCCCAGGTCATTGGCGACAGAGACGTGATCTTTGAGCAAGCGGATGTACTTCGCGAGACGGGGACTTTCAAGGTCGACGGAGGAATTGAGAGAGAATTTGGTGCATCCCAGGACGTACCTAACAGACGTCTTCATTTAGTCCGGTCTAATATAAAATGAAAACAATTTACTAAAAAAAGATGGTAAAAATGGGAAAGGGTTGTCTTACGGAACCGCCGCGTCCTCATGCCGATACAATAAAAAGTCCTCCATGCAGTCATATTTCTCTGGCGGAGGAGGTCGACTGAAGAATCGAATCATCATCTCAATCATAGTTCTGCCTGAGTCGTTACCATTTTCCTGGTCAAGCTCGAGGATCTGGGCGATCGTATCGTCAATGAGAGATTGGAGGGCCGATTCAGGACCATATGTGTGGCTCCCACTAGGTTGCATACGCTCAATGAAAACTTCCTGTACACGCGAGAACTGGTGCGTTGTTAGCTCGTTGTATAAGCAATATCCCGAAGACCTTGGCCACGAACCGTGGTGATGTCATGCATCTCCCAGAAGTCTAACCCGTACTCATCAACACATATGATCTTCAAGTAAGTCCACATAAGAGTAACCTAGACATACCATCAAATATGAAGATAAAGACATTTACAGCGGCTAAGAGTTTTGTGCGCTGCTCGTCGCCCTCTGGAAATAAGTAAATCGGAAACTTAGCCCACCCCTCTTCAACATTCAAGTCGAGCTCCTTCTGCGATATCTCAGCAATCGAATGCCCAGATTTGGAAATCACTCCTGCCGAATCACTGGCAGCGAATTCTTTCAAAAATGCACGGGTTGTGTTTAGACACAGCTGCCAATGCTTACTTTGGCGACATGAGAGGATTCCGCAGGGCCAGGGAAGCCCCGCGGCCAATGGGTGGATATCGATCGCATGGCCGTCTGGTTCAATGGCTCTTCTTCCCCCATTTGCCTTGGCCACGGATAGCTTCAGGAATTCCTGAGAATGGAGATAACCATTGAGCTGTAGATGAGGCCGCTTTAAGTATTTGACTCCGCCATACAGATAGTCATAGGCATAGCGAATGGGGAACTGGTATTCGCGGTTGCCGGCGGAAGTTATGTTGTCTGCCCCGTTTTCAGCATCTGTATCAATATATAAAGGTATAAACGCCTTTTGGGCTGAACAAGAATGTGGGATACCTCTAACCGAGGCAACACTGACTTTACAGTTATTCCCCATGCCTCGTCTTCTGTTACCTAAGATCTGGAAATCCGTATAGATGCGCAAGGAGCTTTGAGTCTCACGAAGAGAGCAAGGCAGAGGGCATAAAGAGGACACTTGGATGGTTGGTGTGCAAAAGTGTTGATTCATTGTTCTCCTCCTCTCTGCTTCCTCGGTGCTCCAGGTTATTTATGTTCGTTGCCCTTTCTCTTCTTCTGTCTTCAATCTTCTTCCTAACTGATCCACTAATGCATACCCCTCCCTCAGGCCACCACGTCAATCTGCTACGTCTGCACGGTCTGCTTGCCACGTCTTCCCTGTTTCCTCCTCTCTCGTCCTTACATTTTCAGCTAGCTACAGGCTTGAAGCTCAAATCATTGACCATTCTTCTCAGCACTTAGATTGCAAAATAAGGAAAACCAGTCTATCAGAGTGGAGTAAGGGTACAAGAAGATAAAGCTATAAGATTGCCCGACAAAGGTCTCTACTAAAGACTTCAAAATTTATTTCCCACCTCAAGAACACGCTAGACTATTTTAGAATGCAACTTTCCTAATTAGGAAGCCCACTTCCCAAAACGGTTCAGTGTCAAGAAATCATTAGCAACAGATTTTGAAGTCTTCCCTCCGTGTCTTTCTTCTCATTATGCTCAACGGCAGAATCGCTTCGGAATAGACGCCGACGCTAAGGCGCAGCAGAGAGACATAGCAAGGCAATCGTTTCTTTTTCCGTTATGTTATGTGTTTGTTTCGGGAAGAGTGCCTTGAGGAACTGGAGAAGCGGCGCCTTGAGGAACGAGGAACGACGTGACGAAAGATATGCCTTTGCCTTGAGGAACGAAAGGTTCTTCCTTCCGCATCTTTGCCTTAAGGAACGAAGAGACGAAAGGATCCTTTCCTTTCTTCCGTCCTTTCCTTTCCTTTTTTCCCTTTTGCCTTGTTTCCTTCTTCCGCGCCCTCCCGCGCCCTTCCTAGGCACGGTCCTCCACTTGTCCTCCATCCTCCACTTGTCCTCCATCCTCCACTTGTTGTCCTCCCGTGCTGTGTTCCGGCCATTCCAGCCACTCTTCACCGCCACCTTCGTTCCTCAAGGCATTGGCGGACTCTGCAAGGGGCCGCTCTCCAGTTCCCCCCGCCTTCCCCTCCATCCCATGCCACATACCGCTCCGTGCCCACCAGCCACACTTCACCGCCATTTAGTATTGTGGTCCCTTAAGCAACACTAAAATGTTGTCCTTTGAGCTTATATCCATAGCACTTGTAGTACGTCGGTCCGTAAGGGCGAGCGAGGCATACCCAACGGGTGAGACATGCCAACGGGTGCCAACGGGTAAGACATGCCAACGGGTGAGACAAATAACTATTAATCCACGGCGGCACGCACCTTATTTATTTAAAAAGAAAATTTAAAATGTGTTAAGGTCATGGTGTGAGCTTGCAACCTTTGGTTTTGCACGGATGACTATATTATCCATATCAGTTTCGCTCTTAAAACTTATACGCTATCCTTACATTACACTTTAACACTTGTCTCGTTGCATTATTTAAGTGTTGAGCCGCCGTGAGCTAATATGATGTGGACATTAGATACATGGCTTTTCCTCGCAGCCCAAGTCAGCCTATGTACACTCACAGTTGCGGTGTTCCGCCGTTATTTTTCTTGCATTAGTGATATTCCGGGGCCGTTTATTGCTTCTTTCACTCGCCTCTGGCACATTGGCCACATAGTAATCGGCGACTTACCACTTCAGCTCATTGACTTACACGACAAATATGGTATAGTTGTCTCCCCTTTTACGCGTTGGGTTATTGAAAACAATACAGGCCACTTTATTCGCATCTCATACAATGAAATCAGCATCAGCCATCCGGATGCTGTCCAGCAAATTCTTTCGTCTCTCAATAAGGTAAATAAACAGCATTGCCCTAGACACTACAAAATTGTTAACTAGGTCTCAAGGCCCCCTGGTATAAGGTTGCAGCCACACCAGACTATCGTTTTCAGACACCGATGTCAACTTTAGAGCCAAACGCCAAAAGGAAGCGTTCGAGGCACGTTGCTTCCGCGTATACCCTGACCAATATCCTCCGGTCCGAAGGAGATATCAACCGTCTCATTGAGATGTTTATACGATGGGTGGATCAGTTTGCGGAAGAGCAAAGGCCGATGCACCTTGATAAATTTCTCAGCTACCTTACCTATGATACGATTGGTGAGGTCCATTTTTCCGAGGCCTTTGGTTTCCTAGAAACAGGATCCGATGTGAACCAATCTATCGCAACATTCGTGGCATTTAACCTATATAGTGCTGTCGCAGGCTATTTCAATTGGCTTCATGCACTTTTCGTTGCCAACCCAGTCGTCAGCAAGCTTGGCATACTGCCGATGGGGTATCTCTATAATACGACACTGCAAGCTTTATATAAACGCCACGGGAAGATAGACACTCGATTCGACATGGTCGCACATTGGTTAAGGGAACATGAGAAGTATCCGGACCGCTTCTCCGTCCGGGATATTTACGCCGTGACAATTAATAGCGTGTTCGGTGGCTCGGACACTACGTCAATTGCTATGCAGTCTTTCTTTTATCATACGATTCGACATCCAACTGCATACCGACGTGTGCGCGACGAGATAGACGCTGCACGGGCGGAGGGTCGATGCCAGGATACGATTATATCCTTTGCCGATGCGACGAAGCTTCCCTATTTGGACGCGTGCATTAAGGAGTCTCTTCGTATTTTTGGACCATTCGCGCTGTCATTACCGCGAGTGGCGGCCGAACATGGCGTGATGATTAATGGTCGTACATTTCCAAGCGGCACGATTCTCTCTGTTAATCCTTGGGTGGTACATCATTCACACGAGTGTTGGGGTTTGGATGCGAGGGTGTTTAACCCAGACAGGTGGTTTGCAGCAGGAATCAATACTCGGGAAAAATATTTGATACCTGTTAGTATAAATTTCTCTCCTCTCCAACCAACGGTTGTTCTTGCGCATAATGCTAATTGCAGGGCTATCAGTTCGGCGCAGGGTATAACTCATGCCCCGGCCAGAATTTGGCCCGAATTGAAATTTTTAAGATAGCCGCGACTATGATCCGCGACTATGATATACGTCAGGTGGACAGGAATCAGGAATGGAAATGGAAAGCCCGTATAACCGTTATGCAGCATTCATGGCCAGTATGTATTCAAAAGAGGAAGTCTCGCAAGGATTAAAAATAGGAAGGGTAAGTGTTGGCTAGTATAGGCACCGCTGTTAGTAAGTCACCTGAAGGATAAAGGGAGGCCACCTGAAGGATCTTATGAGGCCATGTATCGGAGACCTATGTAACCCTGGAGCCACGTCAGACCCTCAGCTCAATCTTCCTATCTTTCAGCTATTCCAGTTGTCATCCAACTAGAAGCTCAAGCCTTCTCCTGCAAAGGTTTTAAAAGGGAAGGTAAGAGTTAATCTGTTCATTGTCGTCTATCCAGAATGAATGTGAGAAGTTCTGTCTTCTTATAGTCCTAAGGGAATGTGACTGCCTTGCGGTGGCGAATTTGCCACTTGCCACACAAGCTGCTTTTGTGATGTTATCTAGAAAGTTCCATAACATCGCTTAACAATCGCGCATTTCATCATACGTATCTGTCGTTGGACTGTTATTCTGATACTCATGAGGTAGGGGCAGCACAAGAAGGGATAAAGATGCATGATCAAGCTAGAAAGAATCGGCCACAGGGCCCTATTTATGCCGTAGTCAGAGGGGCCCTCAGGTGACTTACATAGGCACCAAACTGGCCCCATACGTGAGGTCTTTATGGGTCCCCGATACATGGCCTCATAATGATCCTTCAGGTGGCCCTCCCTTGATCCTTCAGGTGACCTACTAACAGCGGTGCCAACAGATACATGGCCTCATAATGATCCTCTCGAACAGGTGTTTGAGAGCGCATGTGGAAGTGATCAGGGGCAATAATCAATGTGACAGATATGCATGCCCCTTTCTTACTACGTGAGACCTAAGGCCCTAAGGGGGTATTTATACGTACAGATACCTCTTCTAGACCCTGATATAGCTGCTAATATAGCCTTACCCCGATGTCCTTGATGTCCTGATACTAAATTGCAACTTCCCTTGGCCTTATGCGTAGTAATGGGTTATCCTTGTGTAGATGTGTGTGTGTGGCTCCTTGGGCCCTGCTTGCACAGGCATCCCTTACCTAATTGATGGTTGTTGCCCAACAGATCCTTCTGTCGAGAAAGAGAGTCTAAGACTTGGTCCTGAAGCCTGATGGCTAGCTGAAAGTATAGGGACGGGAGAGGATGAAATAAGGAGGACGTGGCAGGCTGACGTGGAGAGAGGGGGCCCCGGACAGAAGGGGAGAACAATGAATGAACACACGCATGCACCCTGACCTACTCTACTGCTCCAATTATCTCCCTTATGCCCTCTGCCCTCCTCTCCTCGTGAGAGTATATTTGCCACGTATTTAGACTGTCTTCGAGGCTAGATCAGACACGCCATCGAAAAAGTCCAGCTTGAGTTTAAGACATTTCATAAAACGTGTCGTATGCAATCCACACCGCCTCTTCAGGATCGACCAATACAATGCTCGCAGAGTGCCCACGGCGAGAGTAGACGCATAAACTGAGAGTTTTGGCCAGTTATGGCTATCACTCAGACAGGGCGTCTACCCCGTGCAACAAACCCGAAATGAACTATTACCAATGTAATACAGGAGAGCAATTGTTTCACATTTTTGTACTCTGTATTTGTCTGATACAAAGCTAATAAAGCTCGCCCTAGACCGAGCAAGCTTGAGCCAAATCCTTCATATCGCCGCCCATCCTCTTTGAAGTTCTCAACGCTATTACAAAAAAATACCCAGGTTTCAACCATGTTTGGTGTCAAACAAGCCATTCTCCGGGGATCTGGAGCTGATGCCGGACATGCGGCACTCCCAATATCTAAATTCACCACTACGAGATTGCAGATTATGTGCTGGCCCCTCTCAATCGTTTTCCTCCTTATTCTCCTACCATCATCGGGGAATTTACCACCCGTCAGTCCTTCGATGGCACCAGAACCACTTGCCCAGCATTATAAAGATAATTATCGTGGGTTTCGGGCCGGTGTGGTGTTTGTCCTTTTATCAGCCATTGTCTATCCATTTTACGGAATAGGCGTCAGCAACGTTTTGATTCGGATACCCGGGGTAAACCTGATAATGGTCATGGTCCAGGCAGCCGCTGGAATTGTCGTTGGCCTGATGTTCATGACGGCTGGGGTGCTTTTTGGGACGGTAACTTTCCGGCTTGATCGTGACCCGGTTTTGATCCAGGTATTAAGCGACATCGCTTGGCTGTACTTCACCATGTTGATTCCCATGTTGATATTCCAAGACCTGATCATAGGCTCGCTGATACGCGCCGATCGTCGCAAGAGACCGATCGTCCCGCGGTGGCTTGCGTGGGCAAACGAGCTTCTACCTGTTGGCTGGTTTGGAGTATGGGGTACTCACTGTGTCCAAACCGGCCCTTTTGCTTGGAATGGGGTTATTACTTTCTGGCTCACAGTTGCGTCCTATGGCGTTCACATTGTTCTCAACACTATTTTCTTTTGGATTGCCGCCGGAGAACTCGGCGAGGTCTAGGAAAGGGAGGGGGTAGTTGTCAGAACGGTGGTTCTGCGGCTCGGGCCTAATGAGGAAATAGTTGGGTATGCAAGATGGATTAAAGCTTAATGCAGCAGCTTATGTGTAGCCGCAAAAAGAGGCTGTATTGATGTGATGATGTGTGTTCTTTAGGCCTC
Source organism: Hirsutella rhossiliensis (assembly GCF_020360975.1). Taxonomy (NCBI): domain Eukaryota; kingdom Fungi; phylum Ascomycota; class Sordariomycetes; order Hypocreales; family Ophiocordycipitaceae; genus Hirsutella; species Hirsutella rhossiliensis. The sequence goes on along the minus strand of NW_025408678.1, from coordinate 1,699,854 downwards.
CAAGGAGGCCTCGTTCCTCCCTAGTAAGGGGGAAATTGGCTGCCGGGTGTACCCGGGCTCTGCACGTGATGTTACACGTGATCTAACATGCGTTTTTACTTACCTTAGCAGCGCTCAGGCCATTTATAGGGCACACTATACCTAATCGGTAAGTCACATGCACTCCTCGAGTAAATAGCTTACCTTAGCAGGCTTAGATAATTAACTAAGAAGAGTCTAGCTATATTAGGACTAGTGCTTTAGGTCACGTTACTTTTATAACTCCTTAAGTAAATAGTCTAAGGATCCTATTAATCACGTATACTAACTACTCGATAATTTATATATGCTTTTCGCGATTCTAGCAAATCACTTTTTTTTTATACCCGTTAATACCCGTTAACAACCACCTTAAGCCACGTTATATTTGCCCTTAATTTTACTGGGCTATGTATATAGGTCTACTTTACTTAGCCGTCTTATTACGACCACGGTCCAGCGAACCGCGGGGACCAGCATATGTCACGAGGACACGTGACGTGGGGAGCAAGGAACATTAGACGGACCGACGGGCTAATTAAGTTTGGAGCGACGGGTCACTCTAGCGCTCCAACGCTCCACGGCTGGGATCGCAGGATCGCTCTAGCGCTCTAGCGCTCCTAGACGACGGGATCACCTAGCGCTCTCGGCGATCTAGGGAAGCTCTCGAGATATATAAGGAAGGAACGGAACACTCCTTTAGATAGATAGCTCGATAGCTTTTAATATTATAATCATTACGATCTCTATCACGATCTTATCTCTAATTCCGATCACTTAATTACCTAGTTATAGTCTACGGTCTACGACCTCCGACTTATTACTAACGTAATATATATATTATTGCTTAGACCACGCCCTATTATATCTGCTAACATAAACCCCTCGATAGGTTTATCCCTTAGGAATAACACCGGTCGTTATACGTTAAAAGCTCTTATTTAGTGCAATACCGCGTTACTCTAAGCAATATCGCAACTATTAATATACCTACATAGCAAACTAGATTAACTAACTCTAGAGCTACCATGTCGCCTTAGGATATAATGCGCGAGATTATTACCCTTCGATATAAGGTATAGTTACTTAAGAACAGAGGAGGCAACGGATAAGTTAGGGACCTCGGAGAAGCAGTTAAACCAAAACAGCTAGGACCATTCGACGGTACTTATAGCACGCTTCGAGACTTTCTCACCTAACTTAAGGCCTACCACCGGTTTTACCCTACTAAACTCTCGGACCTAGTCGAAAAGGTACTCTACGTAGGAAATTGTTTATCTAGAACGGCACTCGCCTAGTTTAGACCTATTATAAGGGATTTTCTCGACAACTAACTAGCGCGACGAGATAACGAGATAGACGAAGTCTTTGCTAGTTTCTAAGGATTCGAAGAAGCTATTACGAAGGTATTCGGAATAACCGACGAGGAACGAGAAGCCGAATAGAAACTTCGAGAACTCCGACAAAGGATCTTAGCATCGGATTATACTGCGAAGTTCCGTTAAGTCACCTTAAAGCTTAATTAGGACGACGAACCTCTTATGTTACGATTCTACGACGGGCTTAAAGAAGAAGTTAAGGACGAGCTCTATAAGGAAAATCGACTTAACAACCTCTCGGACTATATTGCTATAGCAGTACGAATCGACGATAGATAGTACGCGCGACGCTAAGAAAAGAAATAAGGAAGAGGAAACTAGAACCCTTCTTATAGGAATAACTTTAACCGACGCGCTAACTATAAAAAGAAGCGCGAAACTCCTATTGCCTACGCTTATATAACTAACCTAGGCAGGATAGATCTAGATATAACATAGAAAAGCAAAGGAAAGTGTTTTAACTGCGGGAAACTTAGATATTACTCTAAAGAATACAGACAACCTCGCAAGGAGAAGAAAACCTACTAGGCACCAGCCCTAAAAGGTAAGAAACACCTAAACGCTACTAATAGACAGGAACTAAAGCATAAACTCCTTAGTTAGACTATATGCTACGACGACGAATGTACGGTATACTTAAGCGATAAGAACGGTACCGGATAGTTCCTAAAGCTACTAAAGAAAACCCTTGCAATAATACAACGAAGGGATCCTAAAACATAGAAATAAGTTAAATTCGTAGAACCGGAATACCCCTACCCTAAAGGAGTCTCCTAAGACTAGATTAGGAAGAACGGCAAACGATTCTAGGAAGACATGCGAAACAAAAATCGACAATAACGACGGGCAGTCTATAAACAATATAACAAAGAAGATACGGACGTAGCCCTTATGCTCACGAAACTCGGACAATAACCTAAGGAAGAACAACGAAGTGTCGATAATATAAGCTCTAAAGAACAAGAAATACCCGGAGAAACGGAAGACGAGAACGAACTTATACTACTACCCTCGCTACTAAGGGAAAATGCCACGATTAGAGAACACGCTCTATACTTCGAAGAATTCGAAGAAATGCTTAAAATTAGAACCTAACAAACACCTTAAATTCTCACGGAAAACTAATAAGCTGCACTAATTCGATATTAACCGGCACTACGCGGAGGAGACTACGCTATAGCTATCGCCGTAGTCGACACCTTTATAGCTCTATAACGAGAATAGCAACCATAAGGAGAATTTAAAGACGATCTATAAACACTACTTACTTATAAGCACTATAAGCATATTTTATAGATATTATGCGTCTACCTAGATTGCATAACATACTTCTAGATAAAGGCACGACACGACGCCTTCCCGGTTAGGTTCGAGGGATAAGTACTTTCGAAACCCTACTTAAGCATAGAACTAGACTACTGGAAAATCGATCAACGCTACCCGAACGACCAAGTTATATTATTAGAACCCGATTACGGCACGCTACTTAAATACCGCGATAATTACGGTTTATTAACGAGATATCTTTCGGAGATATGCAAAATCCATAAACACGCTAAAATAGAGGAATAGCATAACGCTACTCGCTCTAAGGCATCCGAACCATTAATCTTCTAAAGACTTACGCAACGAATTAAATACGACGAAGAAGATTATAACGAATACGCATACCCGAACTATAGAGTTTATAAACACAAAAAAGCACGAGTATAGTATAAACGATATAACGGTGCACTAAAAGATTATTGGCAATACGTACGAAGGCTATAAGCCGTATTCGACTAAGGAAAAATCGATACGGAAATACTACGCGAAAAATAGAAAGACGCTAAACGAAAACTCGACCTTTAGTACGAAAACGAATAGAATTGCGAAGCATAGTACGCAATTAACTGCGAAGCAGCGCAATGCAAACGATATAGCGTTAAGAAATAAGAAATCTTCGATTAGCTATAAGAACTTAGTCTCTTAAGCCCCGACACGATACTACGCGATAAAAATATAAAGAAACGATATCGACAATAAATCGAAGAAGAATACCTAAATAAAACGAATAAGGACTAGGCAAAAAACAAGGTACGCTATCTATAAAAGGGCTATAGACTAGCACGACACGATAAGATCTAAGGACCCTATGCATAGCAACGGCAAGCTATGGCAACCAAATGGTATTAGATATCTAAATCGCGGGACATTACGCACGCATACTTTTAGACTACGGCGCGATAGGCAATTACGTTTTACCTAGAGTCGTTAATCGTTACCGACTTATATAGAGATATAAGATAGATCTATATAAACTCACGAATATCGAAGGAGAGGCCTTTAACTATAACAACGGAATTATTAATATAGAGATTAATCACCTCGATATTAATATCTAGGGCTACGACGAACGAGTTAACTTCGATATTATAGATATTAGAGAACACGACCTTATATTAGGGCTTCTATAGCTATAGGAGAGCAACCTACTAATTAACTAGAAAACTAGCTAGCTACGTTAGAACGAAGATAAAATACTTCGAACACCCGTTAAGTTGCCAATGCAAGGGGCTTAACGGCTGAATATCCAGCCCGAAGGGTGAATATCGTATACCTGCACTCGACTTTCTTAAGGGGTACCCACTAGAACCCCCCTTCCGCCTTCAGCGGCTAACCAGCCGTTCGAACTACTTCTGGCAGGCCCAGTCTAACTATAACCCTATATCGTACCCCCCCCCCTTCCCTGTAGCTTGTAGGAAGACGACGTTTAGTCACGGTAGAGTGGTGGATACAGTGGATCGCTCAGCTGTTGACCCTGACGCCGTTGTTGGTCAGCGAGGCGCATCTTCATCCCTGTCTCATAGTTAGCCGTGAATGCAGTACGTAGGAAACGCAGGCGTATAACCTTCCGTCGGCGTGTGGTTATAGAGGCTCTGACGATCGAACGGCGCCTCAAGGAGTAAGCCTTGGAGCGAGGTAACCCGTGAGACGGCAACATAGCTAATACCGGCCTGGAAGTCGCGTGTAGCGAGATCAGTAACTATTTTATCCTTTGTTAGGCTCTGGCATTTGTGAACAGTAATAGCAAACGCCACGATTAGGAAACTGCGTGCGAGCGCAGGTCTCGTTGCCCACAAGGAAGTCCCGCCTGACTGGCAGGATGGGGTGAGATTTTCCTGCCCTCGTTAGTTGTTAGATACGGCGGTCCGTCGTAGCTATCAAAGTCCACCATAATAACGGCTGGGGGTCTTCCATGGATCGGCGCCTGCGCTCCAGGCGATATCGTATACAGTACCCTGAGCACCGTTAACTAGGCCAGCTGATTGCCACAGATTAGTCGTGAGCATCACCCTGGTGCCCTTAGCAACAGGGAACTTGTTAGATAGATTGCCAGCATTGTTGCTTGGTGCCTGCCCAGCGCCGTTGCCGTGATTCTTTGCTCCACTTGTATTGCCGGGGCGTTGAGATGCACCATATGCTCGTGGTTGTATTGGTTGACCCGTGCCTTTGTAGAATACACTCGCAAAGCGGTCCTGAAGCCGTCAAGCTGCCCGCGGTAGCCTGGCCTGTACCCGATTGCTAAGGAGGTTCCAGGATGGTATAGATAACTTTACATCACGCAGTTCCTGCAACGCCTGACGGAACTGGGCCTGATCATCACCAGCCTGGCGCTGTGCCGTGGTCAGGAAGACGGTGCGGTCAAATAGGCGGTAGGCCACCTGCCCTCTCCTTTCCAACGAAGACAGGCCGGTGCTAGTCGAATACAGGGGCTTTGTCGGACTGGTGGTAACTGGAAGAAATCGCCCACAAGCACAACGCTCACACCACCAAAGAACTCGAGGTTACGCTGTGGAAAGGCTTGTCGCAAACGGGAATCGATCCGCGCGAGCTGCTCAAGCCCTAGCATGCTCTTTTCATCGATAACGAGGTATTTGATGTGCCGTAGGCGGGACTGAAGGGCGGCTGCGTCGGCCGGGGGAAGGTCGGTGAAAGTACCGCCTACTGGGAGGCGCAGCAACGAATGAATGGTGCTGCCCTGTATCTGGTTACTCGCAACGCCTGTTGGCGCCACGCGGCATATAGGGCTAGGATTCGGCAGGGCGGCTGCCTGAAGATGGGAAGAAAGCACCTTGATAAGGAACGACTTGCCTGTGCCACCACCACCATCAACGTGGAGAAGGATTTGAGCAGGATTTTGCGCCTGGAAGTGGCCCATGAATGTGTCGTACACGAGCCGTTGTTGCGTATTCAGCGTATTACGCCAGTGAGGCCAAGGACCTCCACATCGTTGGCCATGGGGTGGCTAGCGATAAGGTCTTTCCAGTAGCCGTCTCGGAGTTCCGGATAAGTACCCACATGCTGTGTCCAGTCGTAATTGATGTCGATATCGCGGCGGCCAAGTAGGTCAAGATCTTCCTGGGTAAGGGAGTTGTCAGGTAAAAGGGCGGCGAGGCGAATCCAGTCTTCGTCATCAAATTCTTCCTCCACAGGCAGAGCCTCGTATTGATCATCTTGAGGCTGTAATCGAGCCTCTTTTGGCCGACCGTAATGGTCATCACCATGACTGTGATGCTGCCAACAATAGGAGAAGGCCTCAGCGTGAGAACCAAAAAGCTGGCCGTCAACTGTGAGGAGATCATCACCCCGCCGATGTGGGTGGTTTAATGTTAGCTTTACACGACAGTAATCTGACCACTGTTGACCTTCTGGATCAGCCTGATAGCGAGGAAAGTAAACCAGCACTCGAGGCCTGCCGTTAATGTTGCCTGGCTGCCATTGCTTCCACTTGAAGGGTCCCTAGGGCGGAAATTCCAGCATTTCAGGAAGGAGACGTAGCTTAGGTCCGCTAGGGCTTCCGGGCGTTGAGTGTACTTTTCGTAAACGTTGGGGGCCTCGTCCACCTCATCGCCGTCAATACGGAGGGAGCGGGAATGCCTGTCAGGATTACGACAGTCGACGTACAGGCAAGTTCGTGACCCTTCCTGTAACGGCAGGCCGAGGAGCAAGTGGCTGACCTCCTGCTTCGAGTAATCCCGCCCGCAACCAGCTGATTGAGGAGCTTTGACGTGAAGGAAATCAAGGGGTTGTGGTCCTTGACCCGGGGCATCAGGGCCTTCCCAATCTGGGCAAAAGACTCGCTCTTCTTTTCCGACTTGGAGCAGTATTTGGCCGCGTAATCGATTACCTGCTGTAGACTCGTGCAAGGCGAAACATCTGTATTGGCTAGCCACGCAACGGTAAGCAAGCGGTTGTAGTGGTTAATCTGGCCATCGTTCCGCTCGCCCCTAAAGCTCCAGTGTTTAGAGTGAGGAACCTTGTCAAGGGAGGCTAGTAGGCGCTGGCCGTGAGGAAATCCAAAGCGGCACTCCACCTGCTTGGTATGCTTATTGAGCTGCATGCAGTAGTTGTTGCAGCGGTGGCGTTGCACGCGGTTGACTACCATCGATAGGAACTGAACGGTAAGGGATGTTCCAGTAGATTACCGATCAGGGGTTCCTTCCCCAGGAGCCTGTATTCGCTGTGGCTCTGGGTTCACTGCAGATACGTGGTATCCCCAGATGCGAGCGAATTGCTCCCGGACTGATCGTTGTCAGGATCTAAGTCTGGGTGGCCACTTAGCCAATATAGGCCGTGGTGGTGACTGGAACCCCTGCCCTGCCACTCGTAGCGGCCCCAAGAGTCCGTTAGGTTGAACTTCTGCTTCAAGACAATAGCCCTAAACAGCGCATAACGCTTATGAAAGTGGTACGCAGCGATGTGGGCGTTGTCTCGCAGTAGTTGCGGGATAGAGCCATCCGCGCCGCCTCAGGAGCTGTTTGCCACTCGTCAAATCGAGGCATATGGCGGTATAGGGATTCCCAGTGGTAATCGGCTGCACTTGCAGTAGCGAAAAGGCCGGGCTTGCCTAGATTATAGGCATATGCTTCCAACTCCTTCCTTTGTTTATACCAATACGGCCGGGTGCCCTAATTACTGCGGCTTGGCGCGTGATCGACTGGATCAGGACCTGAGCCTCCGGCTCGTCAGGCTCAGCCATTGCTTCCTCTAGGTCGGCGCGTGTAAGGGGCTGACGGCGGCTGTCGCGTTGCTTGACGAGGTAGTCACTTCGCTTTCGGACCTGCGCACGTAACAGCGTGTTGAGGGCGACGAAAGGCCACGTCTTATGGCGGGCGAAACGTCCGTCATGCCATCTCATCGCATGGGCAAGGTAGTCCTGGAACGTGATGCTCCGTAAACGAGGCTCCACGAAGTCGGCCTTGCCGTCAGGGTAGAGGGTAGGGAATGCAAGCGTTAGCAGCGGCTGGGAACGGTTGAATTCGTCGATGGGGGTCCTGCGAACTGAAGGCAGCGGCATCTGGTGGTGAGCCTGCGCGTTACACGGTATATGCTCCACATCAGTCATACGCTCAGGTTAGGGTACCATCAAGAAATCGGGACTGCAGAGCGTTCAATTCGGTATCGGTAACCTGCAAATTCGGGATCGCTGATGCATCGGCATCGCTAGGATCCTCTTCCACAGCCTCCTCGACGGGGCCTTTGGGGACCTCGCCGTCAGGTATGTCAGCCACTTGGCTGGCAATGGAATCAACTATGTTGCCATCAAGAGGAAGCCGGTGCAAGCGATTCTGACTCACGACGATATCGCGATAGCCCCGGTGGTGGCGCTGTAGGTAGTGCAGCCACGCCAACAGGCATGAGCGGCGTACCCGCAAATCGCGAGCAAACTGTTGCCGGAAGCGAGGGCTGCCCTCCATATTAGGAGGCCGCAGGAGGACGACATCTAGCTCTTCAGGTAGGACCGGGAGCTCTTCAAATAGCCTGCCAACATTGCGAAGGAAGTGGACAACATGACCGCGATATTTATATTGAGCGCCACGTACCTGCAGGACCTTCACATGTACGTGAACTCTAGCAATGAGCATCTCCTCGACCATCGTTAGATCGGGTAGATCGCTCGGGACTTCCCAAAGTCAAGGTTGTTCGCAGCGCTAAAGAAGTAGGCTCGTTGGGGCCTTTCTTCCTGTCTCGACTAATGCAGCGGCTGCAGATTTTCGCTATTTCGCTTCATATCCAACCAACGCTCCTGGCAGCGAATGCAACTATGCATCTTGTCGTCATTCAGGGCAGTATAGAACTCGCGCACAAGGGCTCGATCCCCTCACAAAGGGCAGGCAAGTCAAGGTCCCCTGTAAAGGCGGATCAACTATCTGATCGAACTGTCGCTCTTCAGGCTGTGGCCGTGGCCGGGGTTAATGTTGACTCGACGTGTATAGCGGCCGCGGCGACGACTCTGTGGCAGTAATGAAGGAGGGTACGAGGCGATTCCTTCGGTATAGGCGTGCCTTGCACAACAGAAGCCGATGGGAGAGTGCCTTGAGGAATTGGCGTTTCTGGAATCGGCGTGCCCAGAACTACTGTTGGCAGGCCAAGGGTAGGAGGGTGGGGAAGGTCCTCTACCGCGCTTGAGGTAGATGGCCCCGGCAGAGGTCTAGGCAGTCCCTGGAGTGCGGGCGCCAGGGCACGGCATAACGTAGATGTGGCAGGGGGTCGTAAGACTTGCACACACGCAGGCGTTGGCGCAGCCCGCCTTGGAGGCGTCAGGTTAGCTAGAGAATCGGTCCGTTTCGTGGCTCTGCGTGGCGATAGCCTCAAGGCGAAATTCCGCATTGCGGCAACGGCGGCTCGAGATTCGGTTACCCGTTCCTTTCGGCGTGCCCTACAGCTAGCACAGTCTCTTGTAAACTTCGTAGGGTCCTTGACGCTTCGAAATTCGACTTCGGGCAGGTCTTGCTTGCAGGTATGGCAATTCCGAACTGCCTGGGGTATGTCGTCCTCCATCTGGCCGTATATGTATCCACCTCTTACCCTTCAGACTGCTAGAAGAGACAGAATAACCGGAGAATCTTGGGAGGTGGGCCGGCTGCCGAGGTAATAGGTGAACCTATAAACCGTTAGTAACATGATTAGTTTGATAGATTGGGCAGAAAGAGAAGCAGCCGCTATGTAGGTTAGTGTAAAGAGTGCCTAGCGACCCAGTAAATTGATGGCATGGATGGAAGAAAGGAAGAACTGGAAGCTCTTGGAGAGCCTGCCAAGCTGGCCAGTTACCTAGTCAACGCTCAGGGGTAATTTTTGCGGGCCTTCATTTGGTGACGTTATCGGCCGACCAATCCGCGCACGAGTTGAGCACAAGCCAGGCCAATTAGCCAATCAGAGGAGGTTTTATGCTCGAATCTTTCTGACTGAGTAGAACGCCCTTCGGGCTGAATAAGTTTCTAGGACTAGCAGATTTAGAAGAAAGTAAAATTTTGCGATAATTTAGCTACTAAATAGGACAAAAGGGATGACCGTTTAAGTAAATCATTACGGGCTTTAGCGATACGAACGAAAACAGCAACCGAACCGGCGGACATAATAAAATCGACTAATAAGACCTACGTACTAACTAACACGGCTATATAACCTAGCATCCGATATAAACAGAATAAAGGACATAATACGAAGATCCGAAGAGTTATTGCTACTCTAAGGAAAGACCTTAAATAAATCAATAAAGAGCTCGAGTTAAGAGAAACTAGCTCTTAAAAGAAAGAATAAAGCCTATAAGACAGAATAAAGAACATCCCCTAGGAATACCGGAAATACGATAAACTCTTTAAGGAAGAACTCGAGATAGGGTTACCCGAATATAGCTAATAGGACCACGAAATTTATCTTAAGGATAGAATAACGCCGACGTTCTATAAAATCTATAACCTAAACGAAAAGCAACTATAAACGCTACGCGACTACCTCGACGAGAATCTACGAAAGGGATATATATAAACATTAATATCCGAAGCAGGCTATCTAGTTATGTTTATTCTAAAGAAAAACGGCAAGCTACGACTAGTTATCGACTATAGACGCTTAAACGATATTATAATAAAGGACCGAACACTATTACCGCTTATATCGGAACTACGAGATCGATTGCATAGCAAAAAATAGTTTATAGCCCTTAATCTTAAAGGCGCCTATAACTTAATACGTATAAAAAAGGGACACGAATAGATAATAGCCTTTAGAACGAAATTCGGACTATTCGAATATCTAGTAATGCTATTTAGACTTATAAATGCACTAGCTACCTTCTAACGGATGATCAATAATGTCCTACGCGAACACTTAGACATCTTTATAGTAGTATACCTAGATAATATCCTAATCTTCTCGGACACCCTAGAAGAATATAAGGAATACGTCTATAAGGTACTCCGCGTACTTTAGAATGCGAAGTTACTAGTTAAACTAGAGAAAAGTAAGTTCTATATATAGGAAGTAGACTTCCTCGGACACACGATCTTACTAGGAGAGATACGGATATAATAAGATAAGATTAACTTAGTTAAAGAATGGCCAACGCTAAAGAACGTTAAGGACGTATAAAGTTTCCTAGGATTTATAAATTACTACCGACGATTTATTAAAGATTTCGGAAAGATTACAGCACTACTATACGACTTAACGAAGAAGGAAAAAGAATTTATATAGGACGATAAAGCCAACGAAGCTTTCGAATGCATTAAGACTACGATTACGCAAGAACTAGTCTTAACTACCTTCGATCTAGAACGACAAATCGAACTCGAAACCGATATATTAGACTTTGCTCTAGGAGCATAAATCAGATAAAAAGACGATAAAGAAAGACTACGACTAATTGCGTTCTACTCGAAGAAGCTATATAGCGTAGAACTTAATTACCCTATCTACGACAAAGAATTCCTCGCAATCATTCAAGCTTTTAAGGAATTTCGACACTACCTTCTCGGAAGCAAATATAAAGTTAAGGTCTATATAGACTATAAGAATATCTCATATTTTGCAACGACGCAATAGTTAAACGGACGATAGATCCGATAGGCCGAATACTTATTAGAATTCGAATACGAAATAATCTATAGAAAAGGAATAGAAAACGGTCGAGCTAATGCCCTTAGTCGACGAAGTAACTACGACATAGGGGCACCTATAGCGAAAGGACAGCTCCTAGAAATCAACGAAAACGGGAACTACTAGCAACAATAGCTAAACACAATATTCAAAGTATAACCCGACGACTCAATATACTAGAAGATCCTAAAATAGACAAAAGAACACGAAGCACTAAAAGGATGCGATATAGGACATTCAGAAGTTCTAATATACAAAAACAAAATCTAAATACCACTAGAATTACGAGATAAAGTCATATAAGATATACACGAACATCTAATATATAGACACCAGGGAATCCGAAGAATAATAGAACGGATTAGACGATAATATAACTTCCTATAGCTTAAAGAAGCAGTACGATAAGTTATTAAAGAATATAAACTTTGCGCACGAAGTAAAGCTAAACGACATAAACTATACGGAGAATTACAACCGCTACTAGTACTAGAAAAACTATAGGATTCGATAGCTTTCGACTATATTATAAAGCTACCACTATTAAAAGAACCTATAACTAACGTTAAGTACGATAGTATATTCGTTATTACTAATAGACTAACGAAGTACGGGTACTTCTTACCGTATAAAGAAGCAAGCAATATAGAAGAGCTAGTATATATGTTCCTACGAACTATTGTTAGTAATCACGGACTACCGAACGAGATTGTCTCTAATAGAGGAAGCACGTTTATAGCTAAGTTTTAGCAAGCTCTTATAGCATAATTAGGGACGAAACATAAGCTTAGCATAGCTTATCACCTATAAATAGATAGACAAACAGAACGACTTAACTAAACGCTTAAACAATATTTACGATGCTATATTAGCTACGAATAAAACGATTAGGTTAAATAGCTACTAATAGCGCAACTAGCTTATAATAGCTTAGTCACGGAAACAACTAAGCTCTTACTAGCATACGCCAATTACGGATACAACCTAGAAGCATTTAAGGTCACTCGATAAGGACTATAAGCGGAACGAGCGATACTATAAGTAGATTAGCTACGAAAATTATATAAAGAAATGCAATAAGAACTTTAATTCGTTAGAGAACGAATGTCTACTTACTATAATCGGAAAAGATTATAGGGACTAATCTTTCGAGAGGGAGATATAGTCTACCTCGTACGACGAAACATCAAAATAAAACGACTAAGCAATAAATTAGATTTTAAGAAACTTAGACCGTTTAAGGTTAAGAAAACTATTTTAAAAGTCAACTACGAACTTTCGCTACTAACGATAATAAGGATATACCCGATATTTCATATCTTACTATTAGAACTAGCACTACGAAACGCTAAACCATAGGAAAAAATCGAAGTCGACGACGATTAAGAATACGAAGTAGAACAAATACTAGACATAAGAAAACAAGGTTAGCAATAAGAATACCTTATTAAGTAGAAGGGATACGGACTAAAGGAAAATACCTAGGAACTACTTAAGCACTTAACCTACTGCGGTTCTCTACTCCGATAGTTCTACTAGGCGAACCCTTACTCGGAAATATAGGGTCACTAAGAATAGCATCCTAGTCTAATACGTCTAAGGCACTAAACGATTAAACCTCGCTAATAGCAATAGTTTCCTTATTTAATAAACGAACCGATTCGTCTCGAGAAGAACGCGTTATACTATCTTCTTTATTAATAGCTTATATACCCCGCTAAAACAACTTACTACCTCGGTCCTTTAGGAAACGCTTCTGTTTCCTAATCCGAGCTAGGCGAGCTATCGCTTCCTCTAACGCTTCTTCTGCTTTCCGTTCGTCCGAATCAATCTTTTGCTATTAATTTATAATGCGACGAACTAGAAAAAGAAGGAATATTAGCGAAAAAGAATAATAGGGGAAGGAAAGGGATAAAACGAACGGGCGGACGCTACATTGCACCTATTATAAGAACGGCCTATAGAGGCATATTCGGAACACCGATTAGAACGCTCGCCGACTTTATAAGTTAGGCCTAACCGAAAACAACGGGAGCAAGGCATAATTTCAACACCGTAGATCTCGGTCTAGGATGCTAGCTCCGATCGTTAACGCGATTTATCGGAATTGCGAGAACGGGATTTTTAAACACGACTAGATATACTATCAGTAGCATATCCCGAAAGGATAAAGGAACAAGGAACGACACACTTACGCACGACGCGATAAGGGTATATTTATACACGGCGGCTAAGGCAGCAGGTCTTAAGGGCAAGACTAAAAGGAGGGGAGGCATCCTATTACGACCACGGTCTAGCGAACCGCGGGGACCAGCATATATTACGAGGACACGTAACGTGGGGAGCAAGGAATATTAGACGGACCGACGGGCCAATTAAGTTTAGAGCGACGGGTCACTCTAGCGCTCTAACGCTCTACGGCTGGGATCGTAGGATCGCTCTAGCGCTCTAGCGCTCCTAGACGACGGGATCACCTAGCGCTCTCGGCGATCTAGGGAAGCTCTCGAGATATATAAGGAAGGAACGGAACACTCCTTTAGATAGATAGCTCGATAGCTTTCAACATCACAATTATTACGATCTCTATTACGATCTTATCTCTAATTCCGATTACTTAATTACCTAGTTATAGTCTACGGTCTACGACCTCCGACTTATCACTAACGTAACATATATATCATTGCTTAGACCACGCCCTATTATATCTGCTAACATAAACCCCTCGATAGGTTTATCCCTTAGGAATAACACCGGTCGTTACACGTCTACTTTTTTTTTTATACTCCCGCGCCTATGCCTTAAAGAACGAATAAGGAATAAAAGGACTTTCTACGTGCCTTTAGTGCCTTAAGGAACGAAAGGACTTTCTACGTGCCTCTAGTCCCTTAGCTCCTCCCCCCGCCGTTTATAAGGCCCCTTATTATTAGTCGCTGCTGCCCCCCTCTTGCCCGTGATTCTTAGCCTTTCTACGTGCCTTACCCCCCTAGTAGGCTCCTTCTACGCCGTCCCGCCGCCGGCGCTTCCTTCCCCTCTCTCGTTTTATCGCCTAGCGTAGCGGCCTCGACTCCCCTATATCGCTATCGAGCTAGCGCAACGTCTCCTTAATAGTCCTCTTGCTTAATACATCGAGCCTGGCCTACGCGGTAGTTATCTCCTCGGGGACCCGGTTGCCTACTAAGTCTCTCTCCCGTACCTTAGATACGAGCATAATACTATCTAGCGTTCGGTAGCGCGATAGCTATACGTATAAGCTATATAGATTATATTACGCGGGCACGACCCTTCTATCGACCTTTATCGTCCGTGTCCCTCGTAGCTTAAGGGCTACGTAATCTAGCGTTCTGCCCTATACCTTATAATCTATATACGCGAAAGCTACTACGCACGGTAAACCCTTCCGGCTAACGTCGTTCTACTACTATAGTCGCTTTCGTTAGTAATATATCCTAACGCTTATCGGCGTTAATAAGATCGTGCCCGGCGGCATCCCTACTAAGTAGAGGTCCTTTATCGTCGCTAATACTAGAATTATCCCCGCCGGCGGCCTAAAGTAGATCGTTATATTAGCCGAGATCCGATACCCTAGGTACGCTTTATCGACGATAACCTCTACCGCCGAGTAGCTAGCGCCGTTTACTAGCTTTAGCCCTTAATAGGTATTATAGTTTACGATAGCTAGTATCCTAGGCACGAATATAAAGATAGCCGGTACTAGGATCGCGCTATTATCGCCTTAGTTAAGTATTATAATCGCTTCTTCCTTAGTTAGTAAGCTATCCTTTTACTTATACTTAGAGATAAAGATATATATTATCGACCGCTACTAGATCCGAAACGCTAAGCTCGCCTCTATATTTAGGTTCTACCGGTTCCTATTTAGCGGCGTTACTATAATAATACCCGTCTCCTAAGGGATCCGCCTACCCTCCTAGTAGTACCTTAAGTTAAAGAGGTCTAGATCTATGCGGTCTTATATACCTAGATAGATCCGCCTTAGTAGCCCTTATAATTCTAGATCGCCGGCGGCGCGTATTTACTCGTTTAATATAACGACCGTTATAAATCTCTTTTATAGCGCGTACGCTTTATCGTACTAGTACCGTTACTCGGCCTTAAATAAGTTATCTACGTCCTATAAGGTAGCTATACTTAGTAGGACGATCGACCTCTCTTAGACCGGCCGGAACTACTAAAAGTCCCCGTAGAAGAGGATAATAGGGATCCCCTTAAAGTCTTACTATAATCCGCGAAGTTAGTAGAGCTACTCGTTTATAGCGTATAGCGTCCGCGCTCTAAGTATACTTACCTCGTCGATAATAAGTACGTCCTTCTCTTATAAGTCTATCTAAGACTAGCTATAGACGAACCGCTCCGCCTACTTTAGTAGTCGCACCCTATTAAGGTCCTTAGCTATATTCGTGCCCGGCCCTTAGTCCTTAGTAAACCTATAGGCGGAGTAGATCGTAATGCCGTTAATCTATACTATAGTAGTCCTCGACGTAGCCGTAATTAGTAGACGATTTAAAAGGCTCCTCCTATTAAATAACTTAACGAGTGCCTCGATAATTCGCGACTTACTAGTCCCCCTCTCGCCGCCGACGAACTAGTATAGCTAGCTAGTATCGCCTTTATTAGTTTATTATATTAAATTAAGCTAGCGGTATATTAGTAAGAATACGATTAACTGCCTTTTATTTAGCGTTAGCTATATTACTAACTCCTTACTAGCTATAATAAAAGAGGTTAATAGGCCGAATTAAACGCGTATTCCCGCGTTAAAGTTACTAGCTATCTCCTTAAAGTCGGCTATTATTATTTCGATCTTATCCTCCTTAAAGCTAGTTATTACTCTCTATAATATAGCGCGGCGGTCGCTTTCCTAGGCTATAGGTATACTTTATATACCCTAGATTATCCTCTCTTTATCCCTTAAGGCACTTACCTACTACGACTTAATAGCCTTAACCTAATCCTATAGTAGTAGTACGGCCCCGGAAAATATCTACCCTAGTATACTTATAGTATACTTATCTGCCTCTCCCCTTATTTAGTCGTCGCGGTAGCCTCGAGCTCGGCTATTAAGCATAGCGCCGATTACTAAAACCGATAGAGCTATTATATACCTTAAGGAACGAAAGGACTTTACTTTAAGGAACGAAAGGACTTTAAATACGCCGCTTACCCCGCCCTCCTTCCCCCTGCCTTTTTAACCGCCCCTTTTAATTAGTCGGTAGGGATTATTAGAACCCCTCCTTATTAGTCCCCTACCCCCTCCTTACCTATATATCTTATTTCTTAGCCCCCTTATCTAGGCGTCTTTCTACCCTATCCGCCGCTTACTAAACTCCTCGTTGCGTTACCTAGCGCGGCCGCCCTTTTAACTCTTTAGTATCGCCGTCTAACTAGCATAACGCCTCCTCCTTAGTCCTCTTACCTAGTACCTCGAGCCTAGCCTATACGGTAGTTATCTCCCTAGGGACCTAGTTACCTACTAGGTCTCTCTCCTATACCTTCGATAAGAGTATAATACTATCTAGAGTTCGGTAGCGCGATAGCTATATATATAAACTATATAGGTCGTACTATAAGGGCACGACTATTCTATTAATCTTCGTTATCTATATCCCTTATAGCTTAAGGGCTACGTACTTAAGCGTTTAGCCCTAGACCTTATAGTCCGTATACGTAAAGGCTACTACGTATAGTAAACCCTTCTAGCTAACGTCGTTCTATTACTATAGCCGCTTTTATTAGTAGTTTATCTTAACGCTTATCGGCGTTAGTAAGATCGTGCTTAGCGGTATACTAACGAAGTAAAGGCCTTTTATTGTCTCCGATTTAAGAATAATCCTTACTAGCGGCCTAAAGTAGATCGTTATATTAGCCGAGATCCGATATCTTAGGTACGCCTTATCTATAATAACCTCTACCGCTAAGTAGCTCGCGCCGTTTACTAGCTTTAGCCCTTAATAGGTATTATAGTTTATAATAATAAGTATCCTAGGTATAAATATAAAGATAGCTAGTACTAAGATCGCGCTATTATTACCTTAGTTAAGGATTATAATCGCCTCTTTCTTTATCGGCACCTCCTCTTTCTACTTATATTTAAAGATAAAGATATATATTATTAACTACTACTAGACCTAGAACGATAGGCTCGCCTTTATATTTAGGTTCTAACGATTCTAGTTTAGTAGCGTTATTATAGTAATGCCTATCTCTTATAGGATCCGCCTACCCTCTTAGTAGCACCTTAAGTTAAGGAGGTCTAGATCTATATAGTCCTATATACTTAGTCGGATTCGCTTTAGTAGCCCCTATAATTCTAGATCCCTAGCGGCTTATATTTACTTATTTAATATAATAACTATCGTAAACCTCTTTTATAACGTATACGCTTTATCGTACTAGTACTACTACTTAGCCTTAAACGAGTTATCTATATCCTATAAAAAAGCCGCGCTTAGTAAGAGGATCGACCTCTCTTAAACTAGCTAGAATTACTAAAAGTCTCTATAAAAAAGGATAATAGGGATCCCTTTAAAATCTTCCCGCGATCTACGAAGCTAGTAAAGCTGCTCGTTTACGGCGTATAGCGTCTACGCCCTAAGTATACTTACCTCATCGATAACTAGTATATCCTTCTCTTACTAGCTCGTTTAAGACTACTTATAGATAAACCGCTCTATCTATTTTAGTAGCTATACCTTATCGAGATCTCTAGCTATAGATAAACCGCTCTATCTATTTTAGTAGCTATACCTTATCGAGATCTCTAGCTATATTCGCGCCCGCCCCTTAGTCCTTAGTAAACCTATAGGCAGAGTAGATCGTAATGCTATTAATCTATACTATAGTAGTCCTTAACGGCGCCGTAATTAGTAGATAATTTAAAAGGCTCTTTTTACTAAATAGCTTAATAAGTACCTTTATAATTCGCGACTAACCGGTACCCCCCTTACCGCCGACGAACTAGTATAGCTAGCTAGTATCGCCCTTATTACTTCGTCGTATTAAATCGAGCTAGCGGTATATTATTAAGAAAGCGATCGACTGCCTTTTATTTAGCGTTAACCGTATTACTAACCCTTTACCTACTACGAGGAAGGAGGTTAATAGGCTAAATAAGACGCGTATTCCCGCGTTTACGTCGCTATCGGTCTCGTCGGAATCTACTATCGTTAATTCGATCTCGTCCTCCTTAAAGCCGGTTATTACTCTCTATAACGTAGCGCGGCGGTCGCTTCCTAAGGCTATAGGCGTGCTCTATATACCTTAGATTATCCGCTCCCTCTCTTTTAAGGCGCTTACTTACTACGACTTAATAGCCTTAACCTAATCCTATAATAGTAGTGCGGCCCCGGAAAATATCCGCCCTAGTATACTTATCCGCCTCTCCCCTTGTTCGGCTATTACGGTAGCCGCGAGCTCGGCCGTCGAGCATAGCGCCGATTACTAGAATCAATAGAGCTGCTTTATTATAGCTATAAGCTCCGGCGACTTAGCCGTTACCTAATTCGTGCTTACTATACCTTAGACGACGTCGATTAGCCGTATTACGTCTCCGATACTATTAAACTAATACGTCGCCGTAGATCCCGCGCCCGTACTAGCGCCCGCTTCGCTCGCCCTACCCTCCTCTATATATACGACCGTAGGGTCGCTATCGCTAGACGAGGCTGCCTATTGCTTAGCGTTACGCTTTACGTCTTTAGATAATCGTCGGAGTAGCTATACGTTATCTACGAGATATAATATTCTAGGAGCTAGCGCCTCTTACGCCCGCGCCTAGATACTATCGATATCGCCTATTTCTTTATATAGGAAGGACTCCTATAGCACGAATAGCGTAAGGTACTATACAGCTGCCCTATAAGGGGGGACGAGTTAGCCTCTCCGATAATGCCTACCGGCGGAGCAGTTCCTATATATACCTCTGATAGTATGACTCCTCGTTGCCTTAGGCGAAGTCCTTACTTAGGTAGCTATTAAAGTAGACGGTAGCGTACTTACCCGGCCGCCTAAGCGCCTAAACCTAGCGTCTTCCTAGCGCCTATCTATCCTTAAAAGGCACCTCCCCCTAAGCCGTATAGCTCCCGTCGCTACTAATACGTTTTAGTCTAACAAGCGATATATAGTCGTATAAGTATAGGCCTTATAAGAGTTCTCTATAGTATTAGTATGCCTTAACGTAGGGGATTTATAGGCCTACTTCCTCGACAACGACCGACTTATCTAGGGTATTATCTATAGCCGCCGCGCTACTTACTTCTCGGAGATACCGCTATCGTCGAAAGACGTACTAGTATAGTAGAGATATATTTAGGTACGCCTAGGCGCTGCTATTAGTAAACTCGGCCGGATACCCTAAAAGATTAGCGATAACCTCGACCTATAATAGCGGGCGCTCCGTAAATATATAGTTCGCTACCCTTATTAAGAATTACCGCGTCCTATTCCCCGTAATAACGTTATCGGCGGCAGCGTCTCTACTAATATCCCGACCCCTAGTAGCCGTGCCGTTACCTATTAGGGCGGCTAGGAGCTCGGCCGCGACCGCTATACGCTTTTATACCGGGTCCTCTACCTTCGTTGCGTAGTTCGTAATATAATAGATAAGGGCTATAGTCTTATGCTACGTCGCGATAAAGGAAATATTATAGTTATACCGGAGCCCGATAGCGATAGCCTCGTTCTATTAATTAACTATACTATACGCCTCCGGATCTATAATACCCCGTTTATAGTAAAGGCGGTTTTCTCTACTAACCTCTATAGCGCCTTAAACCGATAAAGATCCCCCTTCCGCCCTCCTTTGCCTAAGGAATACTTAATATAAGTCGGGCTATGCGTATAGACCTATATCGCGCCGGTATAGAAGTTAGCCTCCTCGATAAACGCGGCCGAGAACTACTTAGTATTATCTAGTAGGGAACTAATATTAGACGTTATAGATTGCTTCGCCTATACGGTGCAGAAACCTTCTTAGTCTAGATCCTACCTTATACGTTAACCCGGCCCCGCTTATCTATCGGAAGAGCACTTTAGGCTCCCGCTAGCATATCCTAGGTAAGTATTCTTACCTCTAAGAAGACGCTATCGACGTATCGGACGATTTACTCGCGATACGCCGCTTAATCCTCCCCGCGGATATCGCTAAGTATCGAGCTAAGATACGTATTCCCGTGCAGCTAGAGCAACCCGTGAATATAAAGCGCCCCTCGTTCGTTAGTCTCTACGGCGCTATAGTACTTACTAATGCGCCTAAACACCGACTCTTCCCTAACTTTTATATAATAATTAAAGAATAGCTTTATCTCGCGGTAGAAGAATATAGCGGAGCTTATAGGATCCGATATAGCTAGCCGTGCCCGCTTATATATATTTCTAAGGCCGTTTAAGAACTCCTCGGCCGCATCGGGATCGCGTATACGGTATACCGCTAGTTATAGCTTTACCGGATTCGTAATATTATTTAGGTTAATAGTAAACTAGATAGCCGGCACGCCGTAGCTAACGATAAGCGACTAGATTTTCCGCTATATATTAAGCCGGACCTCTCTAGATATAGGCTGCCGGTAGCCGTATAGCGAGAGGCTCCGAAGGAGCTCCTTTACGTTATTATCGGTCGTCTTACCCGAGCTCTCTAACTTAACCCTCGCCGCCGCTAACCTCTCTACGGTTATCGAACGCATAATACGCTTTACCTTATAGAAGTTCTTCCTCGTCGCACTTAATATACTAGCCTAGCGATTCCTCGACCGCACCCCTATATTAAAGACGAGAAATATAAAGATATAGTGCAACGTAAATCGGCTACTATAGCGCCGGAGTATAATATCGGCCTATATTTAAAGGTTTAAGCTTTAAGAGGATACGAGGTCTCCTATAGCCGCCTCTACCTTAACAACCCTACCTTATACGTTAGTAGTAGTATACCCCGCCTCGAGTATAGTCTCTTTAACTAGCCTTAGGCCCCTAACGCTAAATAGGATTAGGGTCGGGAACGTTCTAGCAAAGAAGGACGTCTTAAAGGAATCGGTAAATTCGGCACCCCGCGAGACTCGAATAAATAGCTTATAACTATCGTCGCCGCGACCTTAAGTCCTCCCCGCTAAGGATCCGATCTACGTTCTCGGGCCCGTACGGCCGTCGTTAGTACCTTCGCTAATAGCGTCGTAGGCAAACTATAGCTTCTCTATATCCGCGACGTCTAGCGGTCCGTCTAAGGGAAATATACTAGAAGAGGTCACCTCGTTAATCGCTTAAATATTCTTATCGCGGCTAGTATCGATTTTATCCTAGCCCGCGCCTTCGTTAGGCCTATACCCTTTAACCTAGCCGCCCGTTTCTTGCCTTTAGTTAAGTAAAGTAAAGAGTTCCTCGATTTCTACTAACCCCTTATCGTCTATAGTGCGCTCCGTAAGCGGTATAACGTGCGCTATCCTCGTTTCCTCCTATATAGTTAGCTCGTTCCGCTCTATCCGATCGTATACTAACGTCGGCACCCTATATATCGGGTCTCCCTAGCTCTCTATCTCCGCCGCGTCGATCTCGATCTCGGTATAGTAGGGGTTATTCTTCTTTAGCTAGGTAAGGGCCCTCTCGACGACCCGCCGCCTTACTAATAAGAAACTTAATAGGTCGCTTAGTGCTAGCTTTTCTACGCCCTACTACGAGATATAGATCTCGTCTAGTGCTTATAATAAGGGATATAGGAGCACTTTAGTTGCTAGCTCCTATATATTATTCGGAAATACTATAATATAGCCCTTAACGTGCCTTAGATACCTTACGACCTGCCTCTACCTACCTAGAATACTATACCTCGTTATAAACCCGTAATACGAGTTTAGTAAGATAAGCTTCTCCTCGACGGCGTAAGTCCCTTAAGCTCGTCCGGGAATATATACTTATAGCTAAGGCGACTATAAAGGTAAACCGCCGGCGATAGGCTCCCGCGCGCTAGGCATTAGCTATACTCGGTATATACCGATATAGACTCGCCCTCGGGAAAGTAACTTTAGTATAAAAATAGGGAGTAGCCGCCCTTTAATACGTAACTTAATAGCTAATAATCCTATATAATCTCCCTTAACTCTCCTCTCGTATACTTATAGTAATATAGTATATAGGTCTATATCGGTAACGTAGTTATATCGTAGAACGCCTTATAGAAATCTTATACTATCGACACCTTCCTCTTAAGCGGTACTAGCGTATACTATATCTAATCGTTAGATAATCTCTCCTTTAAGGTAAAGTCTTCCTCTAAAAAGCGCAGTATACTCGCTAGGTCTTTGGCCTATAGCTCCCGTCTCCTCTGCCTTCCGATTCTACTTCGGACCTATTTTATCGAATGCCTATCCCGGCTAGGAAGACGGGCTCTCTTCTCCCGCCTCTAGGGCTGCCTCTATCCGCCTAGCTCGGCGTCCGCTAGCTCTTCCGCGCTATCGTCTATACCTACCGCTTTACTACTATCTCCTATAGGAGGCGGCCCCGGACGCTGCGCCGAACCTACTATATTAGAGATGCCCCTACGGTCTAGCACTCCCTTTACCCGCTAACTCCGTCCTTAACGGCGTTTCGGCAAACCCTATGCAATCGATACTACTAGTTGCTCCTTTCCCCTTAGGTCGCCGAGTACCGGTTCCTTAGGCTAGATAGGTCGGAGCGTCGGTCCCTTTCTCGAACGAATACCTAGGATATCGCCGGCCGCCGCTATATCGCCCTAATTACTATCTTTAGGACCCCTACTCTAAGGTAAAAAGTATCGATAATAGAGCGGACGATTAAAATCTATTACCTATAAATCTCTACGCTCTCTAGGCGACTAGGGCCTCGGAAGCTAACTTAGCGACTAATATTACGCGGAACTTTCGCTACTAGCCGCGATATAAAACCTCCCTATTCTCTTAGACCGTAAACCGCCTCGCGGCAGTCTTTTTAGTAGTAACTTTACGATTGCCTCTATATACTTCCTTTATACGGTTTCTTTAACCGTAGACTACTTAGGCTAAATCGGTCGGAACGTTAATACCGTATTCGCTAGTAATTTATATCTTAGCAACCGCCCTAACCTTATCTCCCTTACTCTATGCCCCTTCTCGGAAGTTGCCCCCGTATTATCTCTATACCCTAAAACTAGTACTCCCCCGGTCCTTGCCTCTCCTCTATCCCCGACTAATATCGAATAGACTCTACGGTAAGCAACCGCCTCGCCTAGCTTCCCTATAGGACTGTCCGCTATACTACTGCCTCCTCGACGTCGACTTATAGCTTAATAATAGGTTATAAAACTTTAGCCCTAGAGCACCTCTACTTAGATAATCTCGCTTATTAACGACGCTACTTCTTCCGAATAGGAAGCTTCCTAACGATTACTTCCCCTTACGGACGTAGCGTTCCTTCCCTTATAATGCTTTCGTATAGTACCGACGCGATGCGATACTACCCGGCCCTTTATATTCCCTTATTACCGTGCCTATATACGTCTATCGTCCCGGCCTCTCCTACTCTCTACGTGCGACCTATTACCCCGGCTTTATAAAAAGCGGCCCTTCTATCGCCGTGCTCTCTTCTACCTACTCCGGCGAATCCCTAGCTACTACCGGCCTCCGGTATAGTATATATAGATAGCCGTGCTAACCGCCTACCGTACCCTTTAAACTATACTATCCCTTTAGCCCTTCTAATACTACTATCCTACCTACCTTACGTATTAGTTCTCCCTTAATATCTACTAATCCGCCTCGTCGAGCAATAGCTAACGGCTGCTAGCGATATAGAGTCTCGACTTATAAAAATTCTTAGAGACTTCTCCTAACTAACTCGTATCCTCCTTAGACTAACCCTATATATCCCTCTTTACTATATCCTAATAGTAGGCTCTATACGGTTAGCACCCGCCTCGCTTAGCCGTACGCAATACCTATCTAACTACCGACGACCGTCTAGAAAGGAGCCCTATAATACTACTATAACCTCTTTCTTTCTTTCGCTCTTATTCGTTAGTTCCCGCCTTTACTATCTACTCTATAGAACTATTATACCGAAGGGTACTACTAGACTTTTTGCTTCTTCCTACTAGTATACCTACCCGAGCCTTATTATTCGCCGACCTCTAACTTCTCGTAATATATCTATTGCCGCCCCCTATTTAACTTCTAACCCCCGCCTACTTACTTTACTTACGACTATAGAACTAGATAGTCGAGACTCTTTAAGAGACCTTAGTAGCTTATTCCTATATACCCCGCTTCTAATCTATTACTTAGGTGCTATTTACTAACCCTTAGGGTTCCTAGACCCTAGCTACGAACCCTTTATCGACTAATAAGATAACTAGCCTTATAAGATACCTGCCTCTACTCTATAGTTTCCCCTCTATTATACTTCCTTAGGTAACTGCATCCTACTATGCTCTTACGATATTAGCCTCCTAGCTTAATGCCGATACTTTATCCTCGCTACGGTAACCTCTCGATAGCTAGAAAATTACTAGTGCCGACATATTAATAATAGCCTTTATCTAGCCCGGCTACCTATCTAGGTTCGCCTATTAAGATAAGTATTATATTAAGGGGCTTAACGTAGAAACCCTAGCTAGGGTCTTCCTTCTAACGCCCTTATAGCTATCGACTCTAGAGTACGTAGCAATCCGGTTAAATACTAATAGTCTATCGACCTATATCTTCTTTAGCCTTAATATTTCTATATATAACTAATAGATAATCCCCTCTAAATAGACTAAGTAATAGTTCTTTATAGTTAGCTATATTTATCCCTTTACCTTAACGTAGGAAATCGAGTAGCGTAATAGCTTAAAGTTAGATAATAGTAATATTATAGAATATATAGTTCCCGCGCTTATTATTTACGATTATAGCTACTAACCGTAAGTCTATGCTCTAAACCTCTCTATCGCTACTACCCTCCTTAATAATATCTATAGAGTCGTTACTCGCACCCTTAACTTAGTAGATACTTTCCTAACGATATAACCGATTATCTCCTTTACGGGACCTATTATTAGCTCCGGCTGCGACCTCCTATATAGAAACTCGGCTACGGCCCTTAACGATAGCTAGCTAAGGTGCTACGGCTTTATCTAACTCTCTACCTATATTTATCCTAGGATTCCCGGTAAAACACCCTTTAAGGGCTTTTACCCCTTTTAAGTTTTTATTATCTTCCTTATTTACGCTAATCCTTAGACCTCTTTATATAAGAAGATAACCGAGAGGCACGATAGCTAATTCTAGCCGAACGCTCTCTTTACTTATATAGGCAAAATTACTAGCTTACTAGATTACTAGATTATAAAATATACCCCGGCTTTCGACTAAGACTATATCTTTATCGTCGTCCCCGATATATAGACTTTCCTTAATAGGGCTATATCTAACTAGGCTTCTACGATATAACTACTACCGACGATATATAAGGGTAGGGTCGGTAATCCCTTAGACTATAGCGATACGTTAGTAAGGTTTACGTCTACTAAAAAGCGTAAGGCCGCCTAAACCCCCGCCTCCCCTACGCCGCCTATATCTAGCCTGGTTAATCCCCTTATACTAATATTAAGTCGGTTATTACCTAATCCCTACTAAACCCTAACTAAGAGACCGCGACTTTCTCCC
This sequence comes from Hirsutella rhossiliensis, assembly GCF_020360975.1. NCBI lineage: Eukaryota > Fungi > Ascomycota > Sordariomycetes > Hypocreales > Ophiocordycipitaceae > Hirsutella > Hirsutella rhossiliensis. The sequence continues at coordinate 1,673,891 of NW_025408678.1, read as the reverse complement.
GAAACTTCTACTATAATTACCGCCTATAATAGTTAAGACTCCGCTAAATCTAATACTTCCTCCTTTCTATCCCTAGAAGACCCTATAGAGTTAGAGATAGACACCGAACTATTTAATTACCTAGGTATATCCGCCTCTAGCTCTATTAGGCCTCCTACGTCTATCTCTTCTTAACCGCTCCGCGCCCGACGTCCGCCTAAGAATTTTCTCTAAAGTAATAAACGAAATAATATAACATAATAATATATTTAATTATCCTTAAACTTAAGGACTAAAGGCTCGAATAATATATTCTCTTCTCTTATTCTCCTTTTTATAAAGATAATTAGGTTAAAACTTCCTTAATATACTCCTTATTTTAATTATATCTACGACTTATAGCACCTATAAATCCTCTAAGCCTTCTACTCGCCTAGATATATATTACCTACCTATATATCTCTTTAACCCTGCCGTCTCTCTACGCCCTTTGCGCCTTTATAAAGAAAAATCTCCCTCTAGCGGCCTAGCCTACCTCCCCTCCGCTCTATCTCGGTTTTACTTACGATAATACTCTACGTCTCTTACCCTATCTCGTTTCTCGACCTTACTCTTCTTCCTATCTTCCTTTTACTTCTCCTATCTCCCTTTTACTTCTCCTATCTCCTATCTCCTATCGCTAACTCTCTCCTATCGCTAACTTTCTCCTATTGCCTATTTCGTTCCGAAAGGCGTCTTTACGCGAGCCGCGGCTAGCGAGCCTTCCACCCGTACTAATATACCGCACTAGTCCTATATAAATTTAACCGCACTCTATTAGACCATTTTCCGGCGCTAGACTTACCTCCGTCGATAGGCTAGTACGTAAACTAACGCTAAGAGCCGTCGGAGACGGTATAATTCCGGGAAAGTAGCCGGACTTTATTATGCCTAGATGCCTACGCCTATCGAGGCCCGGTTCTAAGGGACGTATGCCTCTATAACTATATATCTATAATTACCTTAGAGCGTCGCTATGGCCGAGATAAGGATAAAACCTATATTGCTCTAAAAGGTCCTTTAGAGTACTATAGATAGATCTAAAAGCTTCGATAGCCCCCTAAGTACGCGGTACTAATCTTTTAGGGATTTATTAGCGACGACTATATAGACGAGCACCCGGTATATTTTAAACGGTACGCTCCTCTTACTGCCCTATTTGCCCCTAAGCCGGCTCTAACATTCTACGTAGAAACTCGGTTCTCTACCTAGCCTTATTTATACTATAGGAAAACTTCCTCTCTAAGACGCGCGGTAATATTACGGGCATATAGAGGAACTATATAGCTACCCTTTGCCCCCGCCTAAGATCCCGTGTCGTAAATATCTCCCTCCTTAGAAAATCGGCTAAGGATGCTTATAAAGACGCGAAGCTCTAGGCTAGCCGGTCGGAAGGCGACGATATAGTAGATATAGACTTTCCTCTAGATAAAGGCGATTATAACGAAGACCTAACTATAGTAGAGCATTACTAAAAATATACGGCCCTCCTCTAGATTCTTCGAAATGCTATATAAGACTCCGACGTAACGAGAGACTCTCTAGTCCTATAAAGTCTAATCCGAGACTTTTACTAAGAGAACCTAATATAAGAGGACTAGCCTTTTATCTAACGTCCCTACGATTTCTATTAGTAGATTCGCGCTTATTAGGATAGCCTCTTATCTCGGTGTCCGATTCCTTCTATAAAAGATATTTAGGCGGCGGCGAAGGCCTAGGATATACTCTATCTCCGGATACTTAATAAGATAGAAGGCGGCGTCTAAGGTAATATAACCTCTATTAGCGATACGGATACCGACGATCTACTTATTTAGTAGTATAATATAGACATCCCTATTCCGAGATAACTAAAAGACTCGGCTATATAGAGACCTCGGATAGTTATTAAGGTAGGCTCTAGTAGAGGATTTATAGAGTTAGGACTTCTTACCGCCTCTAGCTATACGCTTAACGATCTATAGAGTATAGCACTTTAACTTATATACTAGTTCTTAGATAAGTATATTGCTAATCCTAACTCCGCCGGTTAATATCTTTAGTACGTCGGAGGTCTAGGCGGTACTAGGAAGTCTAAGATCGTCGATACTTTACGGGGCGTATTTACGGCTAGAGGTTAGCTATATTACCTCTAGATTACTAGTATATTAGGTAGTACGGCCGCTTAGATCGGCGGGACGATACTCTACTTAGTATATAGCCTAGATATTAGTTATCCTTACGATAAATAATAGCCTCTAATATTCTTAGAAGTAAAAAAATAGATATAGAAGTAAAAGTTAGCTCTCGTAATCGACGAAGTAAGTATACTTAAGGGAGCTACTTTATTTAACGCTAACTACCGCCTCTAGGCCCTCTATAACTATCCTAATAAACTATTTAGAGGTATTCCTATTATTCTCTTAATAGGGGACTTTTATTAGTTCGCCCCCGTACTTAAGGTAAGTCTCTTAGTAGACCGAGTAGTAGATTTAACTTATATAGCCTCCCTAAGGCAGGCGACTATTACTTACTACTATAGCTATAGTCTATAGCTAATATTTAAGACTATTATCCTTCTTAAGGAATAAGTCCGCGCGCGAGACGATCCTTAGCTAGGCGCTCTTTTAGATAGAGTACGCGCTAGAATATAAACGATAGAGGATCTTAACTTACTTAATACTAAGCTCGTAGACCGCTCCTAAATTACGTTTAAGGATAACTTACGCGCTATAATACCGCTTAATCGTAACCGATAGAGCCTTAATATAGAAGCCGTGGTAGATTAAGCCCGCTTTTACTAAAGATATATCTTAATCTTTATCTTAGCTTACGCCTAGCGTAGTCGAGCCTTATCTTAGTAGGAGGTAGCTTATACTATCGAATAAGGCGATAACTTAAACTATAAGATCCCTAGGGTTTTCTTCTATGCCTAGGGGATGCCTATAGTTATTAATAAAAATACGTATACTAGCTTAAAAGTTATAAATAGGGCCGAGTTTACCGCCGCGGACGTTATTCCCGATATAAAATCCCTAGGCTACTATCTTATAGATAACGTTACTATTTACTTTAGTCCGCTACTAGGTATATTATTAGAGTCGTAAGAAATAAAGGGTTTAGCTATCCTAGCCCTTTTAATAAGCACCGTGCTTATCCGGCCTATTATATATACTCTCGATCTAGTAAACTCCTACTATAGATTCCTATCGGGGAAATATATATAGCGGGGTTTACTAGTTATCCTAGCATTTATCCTTACTAACTATAGAGCTTAAGGTAAGACGTTTAAGGATATACTATTAAAGCTACGAGGAAACTATATAATATATAGTTAGCCTTTTAAATACGGCTTTACTAGCTTCTATATATAACTATCTAGGTATAGAACGTTATAAGGTATTAAACTTCTTAGTCCCGTATAACCTTAGGATTTTATTAGGAATAAGCTAGACTAAAGTATTATTAATACTATATAGAGGTTAACGTATCTAGCGGCGGTAATAAGGCGACTATTTAAAAGTTAGTAAATCCTCGTATAGGATAGGGCGAGATATAAATATAGGTCTTTTATTCGGAACCTATAAAGGCTCTATATCTTATAAGGCTACCTCCCCGCTCGCTAATTAACCGGATCGTTATTACCTCCGTTACCTAGCCGAAACCCCTCCTATTCGTCGCAATAGCCTAACTATACTTCGAATACCTATCTATTATACGAGTATATCGGCGTACCTTCTCCCTCTATAAAGAGGTCTAGAATATAGCTATAATATATCTATATACCTTAAGATATTAGGGTAGTAACGGTTACTCGTTTATTCGCGCGACTACCGGTACTTATTACGAAGAACGTCTCTCGATTAAGTTAGCTAGGTTATATATAAGTAGCTAGGCTAATAAGGGAGCTATTAACTAGGTTAAACGAGAGGCTAGAAAGCTACTATTTAAGACTAGAACGTCTTTAGTCGAGAGGCTAGGGTTACCTAGCCTCCCTTAGCCTATTACCTATACTATAAAAGAGGGATATAAATAGGGGCTTAGGTTTAGGGCAGAAAGAGAGAAGGATAGAGATACGGAATACGATATAACTACCTTATTACTATATTATATACCTTTTCTACTAACTTTCTTTATAAGAGTACTATAGTTCTAACGTAGGAACGCTACCCTAGGGGCATAAACCTAGATTTATAGTCGATGTTAAGATATATAATTATATAATAGGGCGATCTACCTAGATTATCGACGCCGAATAAGACGTAAATCTTATTCTCTTAATATTGTACCGGGCAATAATAGCTTAGATAGACCCTAGTACGCTAGTTAAAGTTAGTACGGGCTATAGCTAACCCTACTAACTATAGGGCGGCTAGAGCGGGTGCTAGGTAATAATTCGGCTATAGGTAGTAGAGGCGAAAATTTTAGCACGGAATATATAGCTATATTATTCTATCTTAAGTAATCGATAGTCGTAAAGAGCGTTTTATTATTACGACTAAAGGAGGATTTAAGATTAAATAGGCTAGGTATAAAGAAATAAAGTTACTAAACGGTATTAAACTATAATATTATCGAACGCGGGGTCTAGCTAGAAGCTAATGCTTATACGTAGTACCTTTAACCTTAAAAAGCAAAAATAAATGTTATACGTAAACGCTACTAGCGCTTATAAAATAGTCTCCTAATTACTTATATAGCTTACTACTAAGCTTATACTCTTCTCTTTCCTCCTTTCCCTTTAAAAAGATACTTAAAAGGGCATCTATAATAGCCTATAACCTAAGGCTATTACGCGATACCTACCTAGAGCTTTATCGCTACCTACCGCGTATATATTAGGTAGATATTAAGCGTATAAGATAAGTGCTTATATTAGGCTTATTCCTTTATTTTATAAGCTAGCCGCCTTACCTTTTATACTCTTAAGCTCGTTCTAAAAAGGTATTAGCGGACCCTAGAAGGGGCCGGTCTCCTATTACTAAGAATAGCGTAGTAAAGGCAGCGTTAACGCCTTCTAATATAGTAGAAGATACTTAGTTACTAGTAATAAGATACCCTATACCGTGCTAGTTACTAGTACTTACTTTAATAGGTATTACTAAGAGTATATCGCTAAGCGCCTAGAGGTTCCCGGTCCCTTTAAGGTACTAATAACCGACGTATATTAGTTACTAGTAGCCCTTAGTTAATAGAAACTTATAGTAAGGCGTTATTAGTAACCGCGGCCCTAGCGTATCGTCGTTACTAGCGCCTAGCGAGGCGGCGCTTAGTAATTAGTAGTAACTCCGTATATAGACCCTTATATATTTAGCTAGGTACCTAGTAAAGGTCGAATATAATACGCTGCTTTATATTTAGGCAATTAAAGAGGCTAGTTCCCTAGATCTAGGCCGAGATAATATAGTCCGAAGTAGATAGGGCAGGTTATAGTAGAACTATAGGGAAGTAAAGAAGTCTAGCTACTAAGGAGGACTATACTAGGGCCCGGAGCGCGAGGCTCTTAAAGGCTAAAGCTCGAATATTAAAGGATAAGCTCGCTATTAAGCAGTAGTACCGGTTAGTTAGCCTAATAGAATAAGCGGGAAAAAGGTACTTATAGCTTTACTTAAGATTAATTAAACGGAGAGCTAGGTTCCTAGGCTAGATCGCCTCTAGTCGAGCGTATAGCTAGGCCGTAGCGGCCCTTATAAGCGGCGTTACTTATAGGCTAGGGGCTATACTAATAACGAATATAATATTTCTAAAAACGGTATAGGCTTGCCTAGAGATAGAAATTAGGCTTTAATTATATAAACGCGGTACGCCTATTTAAATATATATATAATACTAATAACTTTCCGTTACTACCTACTAAATGCCTCGAGCTAGGAAGGTATATATATATATTAGACTATATTAGCTAATACCGTATAGCTATAAGTAAAGAATTAGAATATTTAAGGCTAAGCTAGGCCTCTAGTAAGGTTAATAAGTTCGACGTCTCCCTATTTATAAACGGGATATATATATCTAGTAATAATAATAAAGGTATTATCTACCTCTTAGTATACTAGCCCCTTAACTTAACTATCCTTAGATTCCTCGCTTAGTTCCTTTACCCTATAGCTGTATTCTAAATCCCTAGTAAGGTCGATAACTACGATCTCGCGTATAGCGCTAAGCGATACTATTAGTGCTTAGTAATAGAATTTATCCGCGAACCTATCGTTATCTTCGGTATTATAATACGAAAGCTCCTTATTCTAGGCATCGTTTAATATATAGCCCTTATAAACTAAAGAATCCCCTATAAGGTTAATAATAAGAGGCTTATAGGTAGCTTTAGGAGATATATTAGGTGCCTATAGATTATAAGGATTAAATCTATCTAGGAAACTATCGTTATATAACTCTAAGAATTTATTAAGGGAAAGATCTAGCGGTAGTAGTAGGGAAGACTCCCTAAGCACCGGTATAAAGCTATATAATACGTTACTAGTAGCTTTACTACTTATAAGCCTTACTATCTTATTATAGATTCTAAAAGGCGTATATAGAAAATTACTACTAAAGAGATCGATATCTTTAGTAGGTAGAGTAAAGTTAATATTAGTCTTAGTATAATCCTACGCGTCGTCGTTATTTATTACGCCGTTATCTCTAGAAGGGCTAAAGTTATAGGTATATCTATAGTCCTAAGCCGAGGTAGTAAAGTCGATAGTAGAATCTAAGTTATAACGATCTATAGCTAGCGAGCCTAAAGAAAGATTAATTATTAAAATATCGACGGGAGTAGTAGGTATAAAGGTAGTATTATCGAGGGTCTAGATAGGCATAGGCACTTTAGTATTACTTAGCTAGAATAATCTAAAGAAGGTAGGTATAAGAAAAGAGATAAGGAGTAAGATATAAGGAGTAGAATTTAGCCCGGACTCCTAAAAAGGGGGCCGTCCCTTTTATATATATCCTATTAGGGCTTTACGTTATAGGTATAGTTATCTAAGAGGCGGCTATTTACTTACGCCGTTATCGTCTACTATTACTCCTTACTATTAACCTAAAATTCCTCGCTAGTATAAGAATTAGGTATCGCCTCCTCCTTCTAGTCCTAATTATTATACTTAGTATCTTCTATTACCCGGATAATCTTCTTACTTAAGCGCTCCTTCCTTCGCTTTTAAGGGCTAGCTATATAGTAAGCCGCGGAGTTATTAAGACTCCTCTTAATCTTAATCTTCTTCCTACTAAGTCTACCGCTGCCCTCGCCGCTACTAGTCCCGTTACTTATATTGTTATCGGGTAGTATATTTCCTTTATTTCGTCCCCTCTTTACTTCGACTAATCTATAACTTATAATCTCCCCTTTATTCTTTACTAGCACGGCCCTAAGAACTTCCCCTCTTATATAAAGCTCCCTTATATATACTATCTAGCCGGATCGATTAATAATTAATAGTTACTCGGATTAGCCCTACTAATATATAAGGTATTAACGGAGCTACTAGGACGTTAACTTAGGGTGTCTCGTATTAAAGTACTTCGTAAACCCCGCTCTTATAAAGTATTTCTTATATAAGATATAGTACGTAGGCATTATTATCCTAGGCCGAAGATTAAGGGTATATACTCTACTATACTTTTATAGGATATAGCTACTTTAGGTAGATAGGCTAGCTAGAATAATATACTCGTCCTATTTTAGTCGCTAGTACTCTAAGTATATAAACGGGAGATTAAAGTTATCTATATAAGTCGACCGAATATACCTAGTAAGTACGCTATTATCGTAGTACGTCCTATAGCTAAAGAGGCATCGTAGTCTTTCTACCTCGTAATTAGTAGCGGCGCTCGCGTAACTACTTATTCCCTAATTATCGTCGTCCTTATTATTATCGATAGCCTACTAAGACTAGCCCTAAAGGTAGGCTATTAACCGGTTAGGAAGACTATCGCGAGGATACTTATCCGTAAATAGTAGAGAGATATTCGCGGTAACGATACTACTAAGGCTATTATTTTTCCGCCTTAGGTTAGTCGTAGAGGGATTATATAGATAGTTAGTCGTCTACCTAAGAACCTATAATCTATCTACCTTTATAAAAGTAAAGGCACCGTTTCTCTTATAATATAAGCTCCTTTAAGTAGTTATAAATATACTATATACGTTTAATAATCTCGGCGACCTCGCGATACCTTAAGCCTTATTTTAATATTACGACTTTTAATCGCTCCTATAGGCCTATAATATCTTATCGTTCCTTAAATTAGTCGAGCTCCTACTACGTAAGGTAGATAGGAGTATAGGGATCGTGTTATAGGAAGGCGTTTAATATTATAGACTATAAATCGTTGTCTTATTTAGCGAGCTCCCTAAACGCTATTTCCGCTAATTTTTCTTAAACCTAAACTAGCTAGTAGCTCCGTTTAAAAACATCTATCGAATTAAAGAGAATAAAGTTATATAGCGCTAGTATTAGACTCCCTAGATCTATATAGATTAGTAATGCTTAAGACGCTCTAATACTCGCGAATCGCCTTTACCTTTTAACCGGCCGCTAGCACCGACTCTTAGGGAGTATAGCCTTTTCCTCTTACGCGAACTTACTATAAAGTATACACGGTTTTACGTTTCTAGGAACGTACTATACGATATTAAAACAATCTCTTTATTTAGTATCTTAGTTTTCTATTTTAGTAGTATAAAGTCGACGCCCTTCTCTAAAGGTAGGGGACGTAATACCTAGTTATAAGAATCGAATTTAGCTTTAAAAGCGTTATCGGCTATCGCCTAAATAGTAAAAAGGGAGACGAGGTAGACGAGTTTATAAGGGACGATCGGTATAGGAACTCGTAAACTATTATCTAAAAGATATATTATTTATTAGATCGTAGAAAAGGCTTTTAAATAGCAATAAATAAGTAGTAGTAGTAGTAGTAGTAGTAGTTTATTATACTAGCTAGCCTATAGGCTCTAGAGCCTCTACTTATTACCTATATAGGATAAACCTAGTAGCTTAGGAGGAAAACCTATATATAACCTTCTTATCTACCTTAGCCCGCGGGCCGCTATTATCGCGATATTAAGTATATTAGGTCGTAGCCGCTAGCCTAGTATAAGTAGGGGACCTCCGTCCTAAACTAAGCTAGGGCGTTAGGTCCCGTAGGCGCGTTATACCTAAATAGCCGTTAACGCGCGCGTAGCGCGACGGAGAACTCTATCCCGCTTATACCTCCTTTCTTAGGAATTTCTTACTAGTATTTAGTCGGTCGTCTACGGCCTGCTAGGCTCCCGAGTATAAGCCGTACTAGGGGCGGCGATTAATACTATTATAGGGGTCGAGGCCCGGTAGTACGTATAGGCCCTTCGTAGCTATTTAGGATTAGGAGCCGATAAGAGTAAAGACCTTTATTACTACCTTATTCTCTCTTTCTACCCTCCGTCCGCTCGTGATTATATTATTATCGCGGCGCTAGCGGTCTAGCTTCTTACGAGATCTACTACTACCTTATAGTAGGGTATCGGCCGAAAGTTAAGAAACTATCGGACGAGGTATAGGGCTATATCGGGTTGTATAAGAAGCGCGCGGAGGGCGGCGTTAGTATAGAGGGCGGCTAGGAGGAGCCTACGGTTATTAGCTTATAGGGGGTAGCGGAGGAAGACGTAAAATACTATTTCCTCCCCGCTACCGTACTAGTAGAGGGGGGTCGTCGCGCTAGGAACGTTCTTATAATAAAGAAAGCTATCTTCCCTATATAGAGCTAGATAAGCATAGAGCTCTTATACTTATAGAGGTCGGCGTAGGCCTTTAGCGTTCTCTAGGGCTTTAGAGGGGGCGGTTCTATATTTAATAGTTAGAGGGCATAACGAGGATAGCGTGCCTTCGCGTCTTATAGCTCTCTTTCCTACCTTCTTATCTATTTACGCTATAGAGCTTTATAAGGCTCCGTCGAGCCTATATACTACTGCTATTACTACTCCTTACCGTTATTTCTAGGTTTACGCTATAGACCCTTACGTTTCGAAGCACGCTACTACCTTTTACGTAGGCTAAACATAGCCGCGCCGCTATCCCTAAGGTCTTAAGTCGACTCTAAAATCTCGCTAGTTATTCGTTAAGGTAGAGGTTAAGCGGCGGGACTTCGGTCTCTATTTCTAGGGTATAGGTTAGTATAGCTTTATACGCGCCGGCGACGGTTCGAAGGCACGTCGTTTATAGGCTATAGAGCGCACGAGCTACTCCCCTTAGCCGTCTATTTAGTAGCGTAGGCGTATAAAAAGCTAGGCCTCTATAGATAATAGCGCTATAGATAACCTTAGTATAGATCTCCTATACGCGCGAGAGTCGATATCCCTACGTAGACGTAGCGAGCATAGTAAGTGCTACCCGTTAGCGCTAAAACTTAGTTTAGATTTACTTAAGGTAAGGGCCCTATTAGAGCTTACGGTAAAGCTAAACTCCGAGGAAGTAAGAGGACTCTAATAGCGCTATCGTAGTATTGCTAAGGCGAACGCACGTCTTAGGCGGGGCGTAGGCGCGTATAAAGTATAGTAATTCGCTTTTCGCTAGTTCGAACGCTATACCTATAGCGCGCGCCTAGCCTTTATATATAGACTATACTCCTTTAAGCCTTTCGGCGGCTTCGTCTATAGTTTTACTAAAGGCGAGAATATTTAAGTCGTCTATAAAGCTAACTAGTATTATTCCTACTATTACTTCGAGAGCGTCGTAAAGGGGGGCGATATAGAAGAAAAAGAAGATCGGGGAAAGCCGGGATCCTTAAGGGACGCCTACGTATATACTAAGGGGGTTCGACGCGTCGCCGTTAAAGAGTAAGCGAGCTATTCTATTACTTACGAAACTCTAGATCTAAGCTAGGAGCTATTCTAGGATACCTCTCCCTTTTAAAGCTTAGAAGAGGTAGGTATAGTCTACCCTATTAAAAGCACCCTTAAGATCGAGTTAAAGAAGGGACGCGACACCGCCTCGATCCTATACTATACGCGCTAGTTCTACGATAATATAGACTACTACTTCCGTAAAGCGTCTAGGGTAATTACCTATCTATTCCTTAGGGAGTAGTAGATATATCTCTATAATATCGGCGAGCCGCTATACGATCGTCGCTTTTATTATCTTACCTACCGTGCTAAGGAGGGAGATTAGGCGCTAGCTACCTACTAGGTTAAGTTAAGCTTAGGTCTTATTAGGTTTAGGGATAACTACTACGTTTACGCGGCGAAAGCGCTCTAGGAAATACCTAAGAGCGTAGCTAGAGTTTAGTAATATAAGGATAGAGATAGCGACTAGTTTACTATAGGCTTTTATTAACCTTAGGGGTAGACTATCCTCCCCTGCCGCCTTCTATAGTACCGTCCGTTTAATAACTTACTTAACCTCTATAAGGGAGAAGTAGTTACTAATCGTAACCGGCTTACGGGCGGGGCCCTTAGTAGGGTCGGGATAGGCGGTTAAGGGTATCGTAAAGAATCTTTCGGCTAATACTCTAGTTTTATTAGCGCGCGTACGAACTAGGGTTAGGTCGCCTTCTACTTATAAGAGGTTAAGGAGGCGTAATAGTATAGGTAGTTAGGTGCTTCTAAGTCTAGCCTATCGCTCTAAGGCCTAGATGCCTTTTATCTTTAAGGCGTCGTAGAGATATCCCCTCTATACGCTCCTATACGCCTTATATATAGCTCGACTCTACGCCGCTACGGCGTTACGTCGCGCTTCTTAGTAGGCCGGGTTCCTAGTTCTTAAGTAGAGCCTCTCGGCCTACTTAGCCGCCTAGGTAGCGTTTTTAATATCGCGGGTTTACTACTCTTCCCTACCTCTATTAGCTCGACCGCGGACCTTAGGCGTAGCGCGATAAGCGATTTCTATTAGTTAGTTAACTAGCTAGTCGGTATAAGCGTTAATTTCTTTAAGGGATTATAGTATAGAAAGGGCGATCGAGGGCCTAAAACTCGTCGTCGCCTTCGCGTAGGCACGTTTAGGTTTAAGTAGGCGCTAGTTTATTAAAAGTCCTTAGAGCTATAAGTAAGGCGGAGGCGGTCTAACGTTAAGTTATAGGAGTTATAGGATATATTCTAAACTTATAATATCTACTCTACTAAGGTACGTCGCTAAGAAGTCCCGCGAGACCTAGGCGAGGTCTATTATACTATTACGCTTACCTAGCCTACTAAGATAAGTAATTTCGCCTTTAAGCGTAGCGAGCGTAAGATTCTATCGGCTCGCTAGCTTTAGTATATTATTATAGTTATCCGACGTTCGGTTATAGATATCCTAGAGCGGGTAGTAGATATTAAAGTCTCCGATAAAGGCGGCTTTATAGCACGGCGTGCTCGATATAAGAGCGGGAAGCGGGCTCTATTTAAGCTCCCTAGCATAGATCGGGGAATAGATAGAGAAGATTATAGTATTAGGCTTAGTAAAGGTAACGCTATACTAGTCGACGCCTCCGTCGCTAGTCTATAACCCGATATCGTGCCGTTTATAGATATAAAGCGCCGCGCGGCCGGTAGTAAAGATAAGACGGTAGCTGCTCTTACTCGGGTATATCGGATAGCTAGTCTTAGCGTTCTTAGCCGGCTCTTAGATTATAATAACGTCGGCGGCGTACGGGGCTTAGAGCGTAAGCTTAGTAAGAGTAGGTTATCGGTTAGTATTCTAATATATTACTATAATTAATATTTAGCATTATCTATAAGGACGTTAGCGACTCTTTCTTAAGATACTCTTATTATATTAGCGGCCCGCTAGCTAACTATAGAAGCCGAGAGTGCTAATTAGCCCCGTACGCATACGGTCTTAGTCGAGGGGCGGCCCGGCCCGGCTAAGGCTAGTCGAGGTCGTTTAGGGTAGGGCGGTAGTAGCGAGTCGTTAGCTAGTTTATCGAGCTCGGGTAGCCGAGGGCGCGGCGTTAGGTCGCGGCCGCGGCTTTCGAACCGCCTCGCTCTAAAGGCGTAGGCCTTACGCGCTCTATCCTAGTACTCTTTAGTCTTATTATAGCGGCGGTCCTACGCTAGATATACGCCGCCGTAAAGGGGACACTTATAAGGAGATTAGCCTAGGGCGGCCGGGCACTCGTTATCTAGGTACGGGTTAGTGCCGCACCGTCTATATATCGGCTTCGCTTTATAGTAGCGGGCAAGGTAACCTATCTAGTAGTAACGGAAGCACTATTTTAGGTTAAGCGAGTCGTCGTAAGGTTCTAAGTTAAAAAGTTCGGACTAAAGAAGTAGTCCTTAATCGTAAATCTTATTCGCTATATTTACCCCGTTTACTATAAGTATAAGGGTCGTCTTTATTACTCCGGCGCCCTTTACTCTACGCGCTTTAAGGCGGATAACTTCGACCTTATTTTCCGCTATAATTGCCTTTATCGCAGTCTCGTTACCTCGGTCTTATAATGCCTTAATAGGAACTCCTTTAATAATTAGCGTATAGCCGCCCTAAGAGAGCGTCGCTTATAGTCCGAAGGCGTTACGTAGCTAGTCCGTCCTTATACGATACTATTTAGCGTCTTTCTCGAAGGTAATAACTATATCTCCGCTTTAAAGCACTCGGGCCGCGATCGCAATAGTAGCGCCGAAAGCGCGATTAATAGCTTAAACTATCTCCGGGGGGGGCGACGTTATCTTAGATCTTAGGTAATACCGCTACCGCGGACTATTAATTCCCTATCGAAGCGAGTAGGGACCGGTTTCTCCGCGGGGGCCGGGTGTTAGCGGGCAGTCTATACGCCGGCTACGATCTCGGCCTAAGTCTTCTTTATAGTCTTGCCTCCTATAGCTACTTCGACTGCTTCCCTAACTATCGCCGAGAGTTCTATTTTCGTTATAGTAAGTTTATCCGAAGTTTAGCTATATAGGCGTATACGCCTCGCGATCGGCGCGTAAAAGCTTTTAGATAGCCTCCTAGACGCCTTAAAAGGTCTCCCCGTATACTAGGCTAGCGATATATCGGTAGGCTTCTTATACGTATTCCTTAGGCTAGTCTCGGTCTATAGGAGGGTTAGGATTAATACGCGATACCGTTATAAACGCTCCTTAGCCGGTATTAAGGTAGTATATACTCTATACTAACCCTTTCTTACCGCCGTCGATTACTATTAGTACCTCGTCTACCCCTTAAGCGCGACGCGCTATTATATTAAGGGCGAATCAAGGGTATAGATTCTAATAGAAGTATTAAAAACGATTTTAGGGAGTACGTTAGCTCTTAAGCGTCTAAGTGCTCCTCTATGCCTCCGTTTACTTCTCCTAAGTATTTAATAATTAAGAGAAAAAATAGGTAGAATAGGTATTTTTAATCGGTAATATCCGACTTATTAATTTAACGGTCGAGCGGTAATTAGTATAGTAGATAAATAAGTAGTAGGAAGGGAAAGAAGGATAAAAAAGTAGTACGATACCTTAAGCGCTAATCTCTCTTAATCCGGTTCCTTCGCTACTTAACGTAATAGATCGTAATATAAACTAATAGCTAAGTCTTACTTAGTTCTATTATCGTAAAAACAGGTTAACGATCTAGGTCTAAAGGTTACTTAGTTAGGCTAACTTTAGTAAAGGTAACTAAGAAGGATAAATAATATTATTATTAAGCGGTAGTATCGAACCTTCTAGATAATAACGTTATCTAGGCGGCCTAGGTAGCGATATCGCTACTATAAGGCAGCTATAGGTAATAGAACTATAAGGAGTAACTTTTTATTAAAGAGGAGGAAGAATTAAAGGATAAGGAACTTAATTAATTTATTACTTATATTCTCTCTTCGCGAGATCTATTAGGTCCCTAATCTATACTATTAAGACGTCTTAATACTTAATCTTTAATAGACTACCGGGTCTCTAACCCCTAAGGCCCCTAAGTACCGTCGTATAATAAAATATAAGCTTAGTCTTAGGCCGGTAAGGGATATCCTTTACCCTTCTCTAGAGCGTATTAAGGAGAGAAATAATATCGGAAGACGTTATCTCCGACTTTTTAAAGCTCTATTTCTTAGATAAACTACGCTTATCGGCGAGAGTCGGTATTTATTAATCCCCTGCCCCCTCGGCGCGTTAGCGAAAAGCAAATATAGGCGAAGAATATAATAGCGAGAGTATAACTTAATCGACCGATCTCGTAAGCCGGGCTATAGCCTCGCGCTATCGCTTATAACGAGAATTTAAGGGACTAAAACGATGCTTAACTTAGGTCGGATTATTGCTTAGGCCTTATAACCTTTTACTTAGCCTCGTTAATAAGAAGATACTAAACGTCTTTAGCTAAGCTAGCGCTCTAAATAGTCCGTATATACTTATATTTATAGGGTCCTAGATAGGGGCGTTTAATAACTAAGTCCTAGATATATATCTTTAGAAATGCTTAAAAGTACGATATAGCCTCCCTTAACCTAAGGTAGAGGTTAAACTAAGCGTTCTCTAAGTCGATTTTAATAGATCGAGTAAAACTATATAATAGAATACGCGTTAGTAGCTATTCGGCTTTATATACGTAGATAAGATAAGAAGCTATTAATTATAATACGGTCTCGCGACCTACTCTTCCTAATTCTCCTATATCCCCTCTCGGCGCTTTTTAGTTTCTAGATCTAGATAAGAGTTTACCTTAAGTAGATATTTACGGTATTACTATAGCGTAGCTAGAGCCTCTTTTAGGTTAAAGGTCCTTATATAAGGTCGATAGAAGAGAGTAGGCTCCGGGGCTAGGTTAGACTAACTACTAAGGCTAGGCATATATTAGTTCGTAACTATAGTAGAGACTAGGGACGAGATAAAGGCGATAAAGTTTATAAGGGAGGAGGGCAACCGGAAGCAACTTAGGGCGGTTAGAAGAGAGACGAGCGACGAGGTAGAAGAAAAGTAAGGGGGAGGGAGGAGAGAGGGGGGGAGAAGGGAGAAAGCAGAAGTAGGAGACAGCAGGGCAGAGGATATAATAGCAGCGGAAAAGAGACTCTAATATAAGGCAGGGGTTATAGGCAAGAAGGCGGATCTAAGCGCCTAAGCGCCGCGGCGCGGTACTTCTATCGCTAATAGCTACTAAAGTAAGATATTCTCCTTTCGCGTAAAGATACGTATATAAGAAGTTATAGGGTAAGGCTTTAACTACTAATTACTTTATAACTAACTAAAGAAGAAAAACCTAAATCGCGCTAGCGTATATCTATTAGCTTTAGACTTATAAATAGATAGATTAAATTAAATTAGACCCTTAATCTAATTTAATTTAAGTAACTTAAAGTCTAATCTAATTTAATCTAATTTACGTTTCTAAAATTTCGTTCCGATTTAATTTAATTTAGCTTAAGGCCGTTTAATCTAGATCTATTTAGCTTTTTAAATTACCTTACTCCTTTCCTAAGATAATATATACTACGTAGCTCCTATTAGATTAGCTTTAAGTCGCCCTCTCTACGTAGTAACTATCTGCCCGGTAAGACTAAAGATACGTTCTAGCTTAGACGATATAGCTAGAATAGAGAAGAGGTTAATTACTATCCGCGATAAGCGCGGGTACTAACGTCTACGAAGAAGCTAGTACTAGATTAGATTATCTACTAAGTAATTACCGGGGTCGGTCGTACCTACCTACTTTATATACTCGTTCTATATAGTAGACGCTAACGGGGCAGGCTAGGTACTAAGCTTCTTAATTAAGGCTATAAAGTTATTTAGATCCGTTATCTTCCGCGAAACTATAGGTTATTTAGGTATTATATCCTACTCTACGGCTAGCGCCCGATATTCCTCTTATAGCTCCTAAATAGCCGCCTTGCCTCTATCTAACTAATCCGGATGCTTAGCCTACTACGATTTAATAGTTAACTATCGAAACGTAGGATAAAAGATAAGAGCCGCTAGATACGCTAGACTATCCTTAGTAAGGGCATAGTACTAATCTAGTTTTATCTACCTAAGATTATAGCTAATATAGAGGTATAGCTCCTTATTACGCTTATATTAAAGTTTCGAGTCTTCTAGATATTTTAAAAGCTACTCTATCGTAAGTAGAACCTCTTAAACTATACTAAACTTACCTTCTTTAGGTCGGCCTTTTAATCGTTTAGTAGCTATCTTTAAGGGTTTTAGTATAGCGAGATACTTTATAATTACTAACTAGTCTTCGATAGATATTCTATCGTCGATAATCGCGGGCTTCTTTTAGCTCCTCCTTAGTATTAGCCTTATTCCGTTCTAAGTTCTCCTAAATATATATTCGCTCTACTTTATTACTTCTACTTATATAAGTAAGTTAAGTATATTTCGGAGCTAGTAACCCCGCTCTATTATAGCTTTAGATAAGTTCTAACGAGTCGCGTTATCTACGATAATATTATAGGTCGTTTAATCCTTAAGGTTTAAGGCAATATTCTCGATAGACTATAGTTTATAAAGCTTCTTAATACGCTAACTAGACCTTTACACCTAATAGACGATATTATAGAGTTTTCCTATAGGACCTTTATACCTCTAAAGCTTTATATTATCCTAGATCTCTTTCTTAGCTTAATAATCTTCCTTAAAAGCGTCGATGTCTATTCTAAAAAGGATAGATTAGGCAATAAGATTAATAATATGCCTATAATAGCGAAGTCGCCGATACTACTTCCTAAATCCTATCTTAGAGCTATAGTGCCTAAGGTAGGTATTATTACTTTCTACGTTCTCCGTTACGAAGTATCTTACGCAGCTCTTAAAGCCGTACTTATATATTATCTCGCTTACTTAGTCGGTAAGGTTCTTACCGCTATAGCGACCCTCGATCTAAGGCAAGCTAAGGAGAAACGTTCGAAACTTACCTTCGTTATTAAGAAAATAGATAGTAAGACTAAGGAAGGACGTAAATTTACGAGAGGACTATATATTAAAAGATACGTTAATACGGCTAAGTAAGCGACTAAGTAATTCTATTACGACGCCTTTATACCGATCGAACGACCGTTAATCTATTCGCGAATTATACTATATATAGGAAGACTTCCTAAGTTAACGATAGCTCTATTTATATATACTATTAAGTAGCGAAAATATAGACTTTTAAGCTTATAAAATAGGATATTATCGTAAGTTACCTAGCGGATAAGTAGCTACTAAAAGCAAATAGGTTTAAAGGACGTAACGAAAGTATTTATTAGAGCTTATTTACTAAGCTAATAGGAATCTAGGTTAATTATATTAAGTAAAGTATGTTATTTCTTTCTCTAAGCTAGTATCGGCCTATCTTTATTAATATAGTAAGTAACTACTATATAGGCGCTCGCTTAGCTTATAGATATAGCGTCGTATATATTATAGAATAGGTAGAGGCGTATATATAGGTGCCGTCTATACGATAATATTAATAAGCTATATAGAGCTCTTTTATATATAGCTAGCCCGCCCTTATATATATAGGATCCGGCCCTCCGTATATAACTATATAGCTTAGGCCGTAGCCTAAGCCTATTACCTATAATAGTTAAAGACTCTTATATAATGCCCTCCCTTAAGCGCGGCGTAGGGCTGCTTTATTAATAGCTCCTATATAATTAGGCCCGTGCCGCTAGCTCTTCCCTACCCTTTCCCGTTAATCGAGCCGGCCCTACTAACCTTATTATCCCCGCGCCTATTAGCCTAGGTAGCCGGAACCTAGCTCTATACTTATCGGCCGGCTAGCCGTTTAAATAGGGGCGCAACCTATTATATACGCCCCTAGGTAGCCGGCGGCCGGTCTAAACCTACGTAAGCCTTAGGTTGCCCGTCCCCTCTACCTTAGGTAGTATCCTCTACTAAGGGGTATATAAGGCGGCATCCCCCCTTTCCCTTTTCCCTTCCTTTTCTTCTTTCTTTAACTATAGTAGTAGTATTAATAGGTAAGTTCCGCTCTACCTAAGGCGTTAGTCCGTTCCTAGCTATATAGGCCGCTCTATTAACGTATACTTATAGTAGTAGTAGTAGTAGTAATAATAGCCCTAATAATAATAATAACTTTAACTAATAAGTTCCGCGCCCTACTAAGCGGGAGGCCGTATTCTATTAAGCTAACTTCCGCGATAGATATATCTACCTCTCCCTCTCCTACCTCCTCCTTCTCGGAGCGTACGGAGTCGTTTATCGACGCCGTACTAGCCGCGGCCGATAACGACTCCGCCGCTGCCGCCGCTCCTACCCGCGCCGCTGCTACCGCTCCTACCGCCGCCGCCGCCGCCTCTACTACGCTATTCGCCCTTACGTCGCCCCTTAAGGTAACGACGCTATCCCCGCCGCTACCCGTAACGCCTAGCCCCTTAGCCCCCGCCTCTATCTCCGCTACCCCCGTAAGTCTATAGTTAGGTAAGCGTAATAGACGTTATCCGCTAACCTCCTATAGTATAAGCGCTAAGTATAGGCCGGCGCCGCCCGCTCGGCCCCCTATATACGTTATGCGTCGTAGGAGCTCGACTACTCCGACTAGGCCGGGCGCCGCCGCGGCGGCAGCTGCTACTAATGCGCGCGCGCCGGCCGCGCCTATAAGGCGGCGCCTCCTATCCTGCTCGCTATAGCGTTGGCTTAGAAGGCTAGCTCGTATAGGTAAGCGCGGGGGGCTACTAAGAAGCGCCTTACCGCCGCCGCCGCCGCTTACTATAACCTCCGCGCCCTCGAGCGATAGGGCCTTATACCTAAGTAGGTCCTTACTCCTCCGCTCCCCTACTTCCGCCTCTAACGTACCTAGCGCTAGGGATACCGCCTCCGACGCCTTATTAGCGGTCCCCTTAGCCGTGCCCGCCTCCGCTACCGCCGCTGCCCCTACCGCCGCCGCTAGCCGCCGCCCCTTTACCCCTAGAGCCGCCGCCGCCGCCGACTAGCTTATAGGCTTAGAGGGCCGCCTTAGCGCCCTAAAGACCGCCGCCGCCGCTAATAAGAAGGAGGAGGCTAACGAGGACGATAATAATAAAGATAATAATAAGGGTAACGATAATAATAAGGAATAAGCCTAGGTAGTTTAAGGGCTCTACCCTATAATAAATACTATTTTTATCTCCGCTTATACTATTACGCTTATATTGCCTATATTATTATAACTGCCCCCTCTACTTTACTTACTTTATAGTCTTAGCCTAGGCCGCTACTAATAGTCCGCTAGTCCGTCGTTCTCGCCTACTAGTCTATATAAGGCCTCGAACTTATCGAGGGCTATAGCTCCTATAAACTTATATATAGGTTCCTATATAAGGTCGAGGTACCCGCGCTACTTAACGAGAACCTCTTAGCGTTTCCCCTAGCTTACTTTCTTTTAGCGTATAGCCTATATCTCTTTAACCTTAAATTTATTATCCCCCTTTACCTTAAATATAGGCGGTTAAGCGTCCGCTACTTCTTATCTAGGCAGCGGGTTAGAAGAAGCTTAGTAAAGAAGGTTAACGTTAACCCTATTATAGACCCTTATTAAGAGACTATCGAGCTTAACTACCTATAGGCTAACGACCCTCTATACTATAAACTTTATATATAGCTAGTCTAGCTTCTTCTTTAGTCGCGCTAACCTATAGTTATAGAGGTCGAGCTATACTTTATCTCCTACCGTAAACCTATCCGCTAGCGCCCTAGTCTTATTAGCGTGCCGCTCTTAATCCTACGCTATAGCGGCTATTATAGATTAGTAGTATTCTATAGTTTCTTATAGCTTCCGTATAAATATAGAAGTATAGCTCTTTAATAACATACTATTATACTACTCTATTACTATATCTACGGTAAACGGGATTAAGGAGGGCGGCTTAAAGCTATATATTATAAAGAAGGGGGCTATCTTAATAGAGGTTTACGGTTTACTATTTAGCGCGAGCTAAGTAGCGGGGAGCTAGCGGTCTTAGTCCGCTTAGTTATAGGCTATAACTACCTATAGGTACGCCTACGCTTCTTAGTTAACCCTCTTAAGTCCCCCGTCGGTCTATAGGTAATAAGCTATACTAAGTAGCTATATAATCTAAAGTAGCCGGTATAAGTACTACTAAAAGCGGCTAGTTTAGTTTAACCTTCTATCGCTTATAATAGAGGCTAGCTAGCTATATAAGCGGGCCTAGTACTAAAGGAAGCGCTCTACGTAAGCTTTTATATCTATAGACGGTATTAGCTCTAATACTACTAATTTACTAAGTCGGTCCTTAATTACCTATATATAGCGGTTACCGCCCTTTATAAGCGGAAGGTCTATTATAAAGTCTATCTATATATATATATAGAACCGGTCTAGTACTAAAAGCTACTTTAGTAGCCCCTTAAGCTACGCCCTCTAGATCTTTATACGGCTATAGATATTATAGTTATAGAGGAAGCAACGAACGTAGTACTATAAGAAGGGCTAGTAAAAGTCCCTCGTAAGGCCTACTACTATGCCCTATCTACCTAGGTAACCTATAACGCTAGAGTTATAGATAAGTTAGACTAGCCTCCCTTAGAGCTCGTTCTATTTATCTAGCTCCGGCGGTCCCTCCTTCTCCTTAGCTTCTATAGTATATAGTGCGCCCGGTACCTATAGTCTCCCCCGCTAGCGTAGATGCCCTTATAGGTCGATATAGTAGTCGGCTACCTATACCTTTAGCTTTAGCTTTAGATCTAAGCGTCGAGCGCCGGACTTAACGGCGCGGCGTACGCCTTTATAGGTACGGTCTAGAGCCGCTATCCTATCCTATAAGCGTTAAAGGGCCTTATCTTAGAATACTCTCGCCGCGCGCGCCCTTAGGCCGGTCTATCCCTCCTCGCCGGACTAAGGTAAGGGCGTAGGGGGAAGCTTATTCGCTAGTACCGCGTCTTCCTCTACTAAGGAAGCTCTTATATAAGTCCGTAGTGCTTCTTACGGGATAAGCTATAGATCCTAGGCCTCGATATCCGCTCCCGTCGGCCGGTCCTAATCCCTCTAGGAAAGCGCGTCTAAGACCGCGGAGTCCCGCCTAGGGCGGTACTTAATCGAGAAGTTAAAGCATAAGAGATACTCCGCCTAGCGGGCTTACCGCTCTAAGAGGTGATAGCGAGTTATAAAGTACTCGAGGTTCCTATAGTCTATAAGAACCTTAAAGCTCTTATAGCTCCGGAGCTCCGCTTACTATTACTTAAGGTAGCTAATAATCGCTAGTATCTCCTTATCGTAAATAGCGTAATTCCGCTCTATTAAGGTTAGCTTATAGGAGTAGAACGCTATTAGTTACTTCCGCCTATCTACCTCTTAAGAGAGCGTTCCTCTAAGTGCCTAGCTACTATAGTCCGCTTTAACTAACGTAGACTAGTTAAAGTCCTACTAAAGTAGTACTAAGGCTTAAGAGAATAGGTCCTTAAGCGTATAGAACGCTCCTTCCTATATAGGCCCTTAGCGAAAGGCGGTCTACTTCCTAGTAATCTTATTTAAGGGTATTATAATATAGGAGAAGCCCTTAATAAATATCCTATAATAGTTCGCGAACCTAAGGAAGCTCTATATACCTATCTATATAGTTAGGGCAGCTTAGTCCTAAATCGCCTAGATCTTTACGGGATCCGCCTATATATCTACGCCTATATAAATAATAAAGCCTAGGTACTTAACCCTCTTAACCTTAAATTCGTACTTATCTAGGTTAAGGTAGAGCCTATAAAGTTAGAGGCGCTTTAAGACCCTCTATACTTTCCGTATATAGTCCTCGTAGGAGCCGCTTATATAGATAAGGATATTATTTATATATATAGAGGCGAACTTATCGAGGAAGTCTTAAAGCACGTTATTAATATAACGCTAGAAGGTAGCGGGCGCTCTTAAGAGGCTAAAGGGCGTTATAAGCTACTTAAATAAGCTATAGTATATATAGAACGCTGTTTTTTACTTATTACCCTCTAAGATCTATACCTTATAAAACGCCTATTTTATATCTAGCTTTATAAACTACTTCGCCTTCGAAAGGTTATAGAGCGTATCTAAGATTAAGGGTAAGGGGTAGCGGTCCGGCCTTATAATTATATTTAAAGCCCTATAGTTATAATAGAACTATATCCCGCCCCTTAGTTTATATACGAATAGGACTAGCGCTCTTACTTTAGAGCTACTTACTTAAATAAAACCCTTATCTAAAAGGTCCCTTAGCGTCTTCTTTAGTATTAATAGCTCCGCGTATAATATATTATATAGCGGTCTAAATAGTATAGGCAGTTCCTACCCCTTCTTATCGGTATAAAGTACGATCTTATAGTCTACCCCTAGCTTATATAGGTTAAGCTTATCCGCTTCCTAGGACTTAAATAGCGGTAAGAGGTCGTAAAAGCGCTCTAGTATCTACTACTATAGCTTAGAGGGCGACTTTAGCTTCTTCGCTTAGAGGGCCTTATCGATATCCGCTAGGCTAACTACGTAGACCGCTATATTAGCCGCTGCCCGGCCTTCCTCCCGCTTTAACCGTCGCACGGTTCCTATAAAGATA
Organism: Hirsutella rhossiliensis; assembly: GCF_020360975.1. Classification (NCBI taxonomy): domain Eukaryota; kingdom Fungi; phylum Ascomycota; class Sordariomycetes; order Hypocreales; family Ophiocordycipitaceae; genus Hirsutella; species Hirsutella rhossiliensis. Next base: position 1,650,500 of record NW_025408678.1, on the reverse strand, counting down.
GAGGCAAGGACTTCTTATACTAAGTATAAAGCTCGTATACTTAGTCCTACGCTTATAGAACTATCGTCGTAGCGGACCTACCGTTACGTAAGCCTAAACTATAGCTTCTTTTAGTATAGAACTAAGTATAACTCTATGTATAATAACTAGGGTTTCCTAAGGATTAAGGGAAACTCTAGTTAAGGGATTATATAGGCTATAATAAGCTTATAGTAACCGTCGACCTCTATAGCTAGCTACGTAATACCCTTAATTACTATACCCTCTATCGCGCTTAAGGCGCCCTTTACTTACCTTAGGGCGATCTTTTTTACCGGTACTTATATCTCTCGTATAAGCGCCTCGTTAACTACGGCGTAGTACTAGTAGCCCTTATCTATAAGGGCGGCGATAGGCAAGGAGTTATTAACTATAACCTATATTAAAGTAGGCTCCTCTTCTATATAGGCGGATAATTCCTCCTTTTCTTTTACTAGTACTAGCAATTAGGGCTCTAGAGCCTATCTTTGCTCTAGAGCTACTCTTTTTCCTCTAGGCCTAAGGGAGCGGAGTCCTCTTTATCGTCTAAGGTAAGGAGCGGTTCTATCTTCGCTACTCGAACTACTATAGGCCGCTTAGCTAAAAGGAAGGGGTATTTTAATATAAAGTATATAGACGCGCCGTAATATAAGTAGCGGCCGTTAGCTTTCTTTTTCCCGATTTCCTCGCTTATTACCTACTTCGCCCGCTACTTAGAGAGCGGGATAGTATAGGGGATATTTAATAACGACTTCCTACCGCGTTTAGCTCGGTCCGTGCGGGTAGCCGATATTAGGGTATCTCTATTAGTATCGATAGTCGGCTATTCCTTTTATAGAGGGGCGGTGATCCTATAACTGCTATACGGCGTACGCTTATAAAGCTTTTAGAAACGCGGCGTCTACTTATAGCCCTATACTACCTTTATTAACCGGCTTATATACTCGCTATAGTTAGTAGGTATAATTATAGGGATAAGTAGCTCCTATAGGGCTAGCGTAATCGAGTTCCGTAACTATATAAGCTTCGCGCTATCTTTTTATACTATAGTTCCCGCCGCTTATAAGAGCGTCTCTTCGAAGTTAAGGAGGAATTCGCTAAAGGTCTGCCCGTCCCTCTACTTAAGGGTCTATAGCCTATCCTACGCCTTCTCCCGCTCCTATACGTTGCCGAACGTATATATAAAGTATTAGAAGAAGTCCTATAGGTCGCGTCTGCCTCTAGGGCCGCCCTTATCTTAGAATCCGGAGATCCGCCGTATCTAGGGCTCCGGTAGCGTATAGAGGAGCGAATACCACGCTATATTGCGATAGCTATTTAGGCCCTATTTCTCGTCGGTTATAAACTTTATCTATAGCCGGCTAAGGAAGAAGTAAAAGGACTTAGGCTTACCGTCCTAAGTCGGCTAGGGAAGCGGCTTCTATATTAGTAGTACCGCCGCCGTAACCGGTATTGCTAAGGTTATAGGGGTTAACGCTAGTCTCGTAGACGGCTCCCTTAGTATAGTAAGAACCTCGTTCTTCTCGCTAGCCGTCGCGCTTTTAATCGCTTTTAAGATAGCTATAATACTTTCTATCCGCCTAGGGGGTAGCGGGGTACTCCCTTAAGGAAGCGGTACCCTTTCTAGGGAGATATCTATTAGATCTATTAGTTAATAGCTTATACTATTACGGAGTAGGTAGAGGTATATATATAGGTGCTATCTATAGGATAATATTAATAAGCTATATAGAGCTCTTTTATACGCGGCTAGCCCGCCCCTATATATATAGGATCCGGCCCTTTATATATAACTATATAGCTTAGGCCGCAGCCTAAGCCTATTACCTATAATAGTTAAAGACTCTTATAGTATATATATATTATAGTAGCCCTCTTTTAGTAATATATCTTATATAGCTAAAATCGATAACTAGAGCTATCTTTCTTAATATTATATCTATACTCTTATATCTAGCTCGTTCGCGGCCTTTTCTAACGCTTACTAATAGAGTAGCCCGATACTTAGTTCTAGTTAATGCCCTCGTAGCTAATATAGTCGACCGCGAACGATATATCGTCTACGATCTCTCTTATTAGATCTAATATACTAGATTAGGGAGCATTATCTATAATACTAGAAGAAAAAGCACGCGCTTAAATTACTAGCACGATATTTTTTTCGGTATTAGGAGATAGGGCTATACTAGATTATAAAGCGCATCCGCGCGAGAACCGCGGATTAGGTTAATGCTAAGGGAATAGCCTAGGAAACGCTATATAAATTTATAGGATTATAATTAACGATGCGTAAAGCTACTAGTACGCGCTAAGATAAAAATTTACGCGTTATACGTTAAGGTTCGACCCTAAGCCTCCTCCGGTCCTTAAGTAGGAACTTAAAACGAGGATTAATAAGGTCTTATTAATAGGTTTAGTAGGCAGAGGCTTACCCTAAAGCTACTATTTAGATAGTTAAATATCTAAATAAATCCGACCTTTACGATTTAATTTAAACTAAATATATTATAGGTTAATTTAATTTAATTTAAATAACCTAAGAGGCGATTTAATTTAATCTAATTTAGATATATCTAATTTAATTTAAATATATCTAGATTTAATCTATCTATTTATAACTCTAATTAGCTTTAAGAGATATATTTAGAGGTATTAGTATTTTAGGTCTATATAAGTATCGCCGAGCGCTTCCGCTAGTCTTTTAATATAATTATATAGGATTATAAGATTCTAGGGTATAATAACCTAAAGATAGATATATTACTACTAGTAAAGAAATAGCTAGAAAAGAAGGACTATAGGTAGTAGCTCTTAGTTATTAATAATGCCGACGATATAGAGCTCTTCTTTAATCTACGTAGGCTAACTATAAGTATATTTACGAGTAACGGTAATTTCGCACGCTATCTTCTAGAGTATAACTATAGTCGGCTAAGGGGGCGGGGCCGAAGGTATAGCGACGGCGGCGGACCCTATAGGGGGGAATAAGATAAGAACGTTCCTACTTAAGGCGGCGAACCGAGTCTTTATAGAGCGGCCGCTATCGTAAGTTAAGGTAATCGCGTACCTCCTAGGGTACCCGGCGGAGTTTAGCAGCGGCTTAGCGTAGGCGTACGTAAACGCGAACTAGCTCTACTAGGCCGTCTTCCGCCGGTAGCGGCACCTCCGATAAGCGAGCGGCGCGGAGGCGACGGGCGACGCGCTAGATAAGACAGTCGTCGTCGAGGAGGCCGGCCTAAAGATTACTCTCGTCGAGGCCTACTAGTATAGGGGCGAGCTCCTACGGGGCCTCTACCTTTATAACTATATATCGCTTATAAGGCTAAAGCGAAACGGTAGCGGCTTTAACTATAGGGCGGGCTAGGGCGAGGTACCCTTCGCGGAGAGCTAGGCGTCGGGCATTAGCTAATAGCGCCTAAGGCGGCGGTATAGCACCTAGCCCTATTTATACTATAGGAGTCCTTCCTCGGCGAGGAGGTAGGCGATATTAACGATATCTAGGCGCGGGCGCGGGGGTCGCTAGCGCTAAGGGTCGCGCGGCTCGTAGATAATATATAGCTCCTCCGGCGGTCGGCGGAGGACGCAAAGCGCGACGCTAAGTAGTAGGCCGCTATAGCTAAGGAGGGCGGTATAACGGCGCCGTAGGCCGGCGATAAAGGCAGGAGGGGGGCTAAGGGGGGCGGAGAGGCGTACCGCGCTAGCGGGGTAGGCGACGCGGCGCGGCTTATCGACGTCGTCTAGAACGCCGCCGGCGCGGGATAAGTTACGGCGTAGTTAATAGAGCTACTAGCGATAACGTAGTAGCTCTACTAGTTTTAGTAGTCGGCGCTTAGATCGGCGGCCGAGCTCGCGGCGACGGTAGTAGCGGAGGAGAGGGCAGGTAGGCGGGTAAACCTACCGGGCTCGGAGCTCTTAAGGGCGGCGCTACTACGGCAAGAAGAGGTGCGGGCTATTAAGTCGTAGTAGGGGGCTTCGGCGAGGACGATATAGACGTAATAGCGGCTATCGGCGACGAGACGCTAGCACGGCGGCGGGGATACGCTTATAGCTCGGCCCGTCGAGCTTATTTATTGCCGCCGGTAGGGAGCTAGCAGGGCAGCTTACGCTTAACGAGAAGTAGGCTATCGCCCTCTTAATCGTATATTAGTAGCTCGACCGAATCTAGCGGGGCGACGAAGTAGGCGGCGAGGGCGGCGCTTAGCTCTGCCTATTTATCAGCGGCGAGGGCGGCACTAGTAAGTCGCGCGTTATTAAGGCGCTCGTCGAGCTACTCGCCTAGAGGGACCTATCGAGCCGGCTACTAGTTACGGCGACGTTAGGGACAGCGGTAGCACGGATTAACGGTATTATACTATACTCGGCCTATAGCCTTACGGTCGGTTAGGGCAGCTAGGCGGGAGGGGCAACGAGGGACGTAGACGGCGTACGATAGCTAGCCCGGATTCCCCTCTTAACTCTATTATCGCGAGCACCTCCGACCTACCTATACGCCCTCTTTGCTATCGTATATAGAAATAAGCTACCTACTATAGACCTATCGCTCTCTTATGCCTCTTACCTTTACTAAAACGAACTATTCTCCCTCCTAGGGTACTACTCTTAATATAAATTATCGCTATAGAATTACTATTACTTTATATATTATAGCGTTTATCCCTTTTAAGGATAGCTTTAGCTTTTAAACCTATTTCTTACGAAAGTGCTTGCCTTTAAACGTTCTCTATAACCTCGTTTATATCCTATACGTTACGCTTTACCCCTTCTCTTTTCCTTACTAGCTTACCGCTATACCTCTCGGCTATATTTAGCGGTAACGGGGGGCCTATAGTTACGCCTTAGTAAAAAGCGTCTTTATTACGGAAGCCGACTCCGCTTCTTATCTATCGGTTATTGCTCTATATAGAGGATATAGGTTTCTACTATATAATATTATATACTATTCCTTAGTTATATAAGCTATAAGGACAACGGTCGTTAAAGTCGGCGGGTTCTATAAAGGCCGTTCTAGCGTTTAAGGCTAGCCGTAAGCCCGCTTCTATAGCGTTACTTACTTCCTCTTACTAGCTCCCTAGCTTACCTTTAGCTTATATCCCTTCTTATATACCTTTTAGTCCTCCTTTTAGTATTGCCTACTATAGTATACGACGGCTAGGTATTAGCTATACCTCCTCGCCCCTACTATCTCTCTATAAATCCGGTAGACCTTCCCCTTTATACTTTACGTATCCTACCCTTATATTTACGTTACGCCCTTATTTCCGCCCGCCTACCCTGCCTCTACTATCGTATCTTATATTTTCTACCTCGTCTTAATTTCGTATCCTTCTTTACTATAGAACGACGATACGACTATAAGTATAAACGGCCTCTCTATATATAGGTACGATATTAGGCTCTATAGAATATCCTTTATAAGTCCGCTATAGCTCTTATAGTATATACCTACTGCCTTCTAACACGCTGCCTCGTGCTCTTATAGGATTCCTTATCTACTATAGGAATAGTATACTAGCTACGTAGTTCGGCCTCTACTAGCCTACCTACGTTATAAACGTCTTTAAGATACTATGCTTATACTTAAGCTCCGTAGCCCCGAATTTATACTAGAACTCTATAGAAATATTATAAGTAGCTATACTATAGCTGTTTTCCTAACTACTCGATCGGTAGCTAAGGTAAACGCTTCTACTCTTATTCTCTTATTCGTGCTTTAGTTCTCTTTTTATACTCCCTTCCTCTCGCTTACCCCGTAATCGTTATTACCGCTTTACTTACCTTCTTACTTTTTCTACCTCTTCCCCGCTATAAGATAGTGCCTAAATAGCCGCTTTCTTTACCTACCTTTTTTATATATTTTAGTTCCTAGCGCTACCGCCTACTTACGTTCTTTCTCTCGCCCTATCTTTATCTTATTTATCTCTTTAATCTTTAGCCTTCGTTCCTTAAGGCTCTTTACGTAACCTATAAAGGGTTACCTTACCCGTTACGTTATTAGAGGCCTTTTTTCTACTAGTAGAATTACTCCTATACGCGCCTAGATATTTTCTACTAATAGATTAAAAGCGGTGTATTATAGTAGAAATTACTACTAGTAGAATTACTAAGTACTCCTATACGCGTCTAGATATTTTCTGCCGGTAGAATTAAAGCGGTATATAGTAGTAGGAATTATAGGTAAGGCAACCGCTCGTAGGTTATATAAAGAGCTATAAGGGACGAAGCTAAAAGTTAGAATAATAAAAAGTAGGTAGGTAGTAGCGTTAGAAACTAAAAGTATACTAGAAGGTAAGTAAAGAAAGCGGCTATTTACGTATTCTTTTCTATTATAGACTTATAAAGGGAATTAGGAAAAAAAAAGGTAAGAACGTAGCTAAAGTAGCGCTAAAGATTACGGGGTAAGAGATAAGGAATAGAATATAATACTAGGCTACGGCGATAATAGTGCGACCCCGGTCCTAGCCGTCTTTATCTTATAGACGTTATCCCTAACCGGGCATTCCCCGGCTACCTAATCTCGGCGGAGCTTACGATGCACTTCGGGCCGCCGGCGGGCATCGTGCTTATCTTAGAGATAACTAAGGACTTTTACTTTATTAGATGCCGGCCGGGACGATCCTATTAACGCCTATTAACGTTAAGATCTAGGCGTAGCGGAAGCAGCCATAGTAGCATAACAACGTTAGCCGCGAGGGCCTACCGTGCGCCGCGGCCTTCGCCTATACCGACTATAAGGTATAGGGCTAGAAGCTAGAGGGCGTGGCGCTAGAGCTCCGGGGCCCTGGGGGGGGGGACTACGGTAGAGGAGAGGGCGGTACCGTCGCCGTATAACCTATATAGTCTATATATATAGCTATCGCGGTGCCCGATGCTCGACGACGTTAGAGGTATAGGAGCGGGACCTAGTAAGGAGCTAGGTCTCTAAGGAGATAACGACGGCGTAGGCCTATATTATTAAGGTTCTACTATTTACTAAGAATTATCGACGATATTTACGTCGCTTCTACTTATTACTACGGACGTATTAGTTAAGACCGAATCTTAGTTAAGCGTATTAAATAATATTCCGCCTTAGTCGAGGAGGTATCCCGACCTATATAGGCACCGTTCTTATATATATAACTAGGACCTTCGTCCCTTTAACTTAGGTAGTAGTTAAGGCTAATAGACTCTCTATAACCGTTATATATATAGTATCTCTTATTTCCTTTTAATAAAGGGGACTAACCCCCCCGGCCGCGACCTTATCGTAACGACCGAGACGCGTAACGAATCCCTTACTATAGCTAACACGCCTCGAATAAGAAGCTTAGAAAATTAGAAACAAGGTATATATAAAGAAGACCTAGTATATATTACTAATATATAGCGCCTAGGGCGGAATAAAGATAAAACGCGAGATAAGATTATATATTATTAAAGGTATAACGGTTAATAGCCTCTCTTATTAATTTAGGGGTAACCTAAACTATCTTTCCTAAAAGTCCTTTTAAATCGAGGTAAGAATTAAGCTATAACTATTCTATCTACTACTTTCTCCCGTATATTATCTAATAGCGCTTAGCTTTTCGTTATTATCTATACTTAACTTACTCCGATAATCTAAGTAGGACCCTATAGACTAACTAAATATAGTTCCGAAAATAATCTAAATACTTAAAAGTCTCTTTCTTATATTTAAGATAGTTATATTTAATTATCTTACCGCGCTACTTAGTACGTTCCCGTTCTACTAAGTACTAGTCGTTAAAGTAGTTATTCTTTATAGTTAAACGATACTATTAAAACGTCCGCTCTCTAAGAGGTAATTGCTCGTTGCTAATATAGTCTAGATACTAGGTCGCTTCTATAAGAAGCGGGAAGGGATCGGGTCTAAGCTCTAGCTCGGAACTAGCGTATAGCTTAGGTAACTCTTACTTAATAGACTGCCTAACTTAGGCTCTTAGCTAGGTCTAGCTATTCTTTCCTATTTCTTTCTTATTATATAGAGCTACTATAAGGTTAATAGTATTATAGAGTAGGTAGAGGTATACGTATAGGTGCTATCTATAGGATAATATTAATAAGCTATATAGAGCTCTCCTATACGCGGCTAGCCCGTATATATACGTATAGGATCCGGCCCTCCGCACGTAACTATATAGCTTAGGCCGTAGCCTAAGCCTATAACCTATAATAGTTAAAGACTCTTATATAATGCCCTCCCTTAAGCGCGGCGCGGCGTTACCTTATTAACGGCTTTTATACTATAGGGCCTATACCGCTAGCTCTACCCTATCCTTTCCCGTTAATTATACTAGCCCTACTAGCCCTATTATCCCCGCGCCTATTAGCCTAAGTAGCCGGAACCGGGCTCTATACTTATTAGCTAGCTAGCCGTTTAAATAGGGGCGCAACCTATTATATACGCCCCTAGGTAGCTAGCGGCCGGCCCGGACCTACGTAAGCCTTAGGTTGCCCGTCCCTTCGGCCTTAGGCAGCCTCCTCTACCTAGGGGTATATAAGGCGGCATCCCCCCCTTCCTCCTTCCTTCCCTTCTCCTCCTTCTTTAACTATAGTAGTAATAGTAATAGGTAAGTTCCGCTCTACCTAAGGCGTTAGTTCGTTCCTAGCTATATAGGCCGCTTTATTAATATATACTTATAGTAATAGCCGCAATAGTAATAATAGCCTTAATAATAATAACTTTAACTAGTAAGTTCTCCGCCCTATAAAGCGGGAGGCTATAATCTATAATACTAACTTCCGCGATAGATATATCTACCTCCCCCTCCCCTGCTTCCTCCTTCTTAGAGCGTGCGGAGTCGTTCGTCGACGCTATACTAGGCACGGCCGACGACGGCTCCGCCGTTGCCGCTGCTCCTACCCGCGCCCCCGCGACCGCGCCTACCGCCGCCGCCTCTACCTCTACTACGCTAGCCGCCCTTACGTCGCCCTTCCGGGTAATAACGCCGTCCCCGCCGCCGGCCGTAACGCCCGGCCCCTCTACCCCCGCCTCCGCTACTACTACCCCCGTAAGTCCGCTACCTAGCGAGCGTAGTAGCTATTTTCCGCTAACTTCTTAAAGTATAAACGCTAAGTATAGGCCGGAGCCGCCCGCGCGGCCCCCTATATACGGTACGCGTCGTAGGAGCTCCCCTACGCCGACTAAGTTAGGCGCCGCTATAGCGGCAGTTATTACTAGTACGCGCGTGCCGGCCGCGCTTATAAGGCGGCGCCTCCTATCCTACTCGCTACGGCGTCGGCTTAGAAGGCCGGCGCGCATAGGCAGGTATAGGGGGCTACTAAGAAGCGCCTTACCGCCGCCGCCGCCGCCTACCGTAATCTCCGCGCCCTCGAGCGCTAGGGCCTCGTCCTTAAGTAAGTTCCTCTCCTTTAGCTCTTTTACTTCCGCTACTAACTCTCCCGGTACTAGGGATACTACCTCCGTCGCCTTATCGGCGGTCCCCTTAGCCGTGCCCGCCGCCGCCCCCGCTACTACTACTAGCCGGCCCCCCCCCGCTCCTAGAGCCCCTAGAGCCGCCGCTGCCGCCGACTAGCTCACGGGCTTAGAGGGCCGCCTAAGCGCCTTAGAGAGCGCCGCCGCCGCTAATAAGATAGAGGAGGACGATAAGGATAAGGATAAGGACGACGATAAGGACGAGGAGTAGGTCTAGGTAGTCTAGGGGCTCTGCCTTAAAATAAACGCTATTTTTATCTCTACTTATATTATTACGCTCGCGTTATCGTAACTACCTACTCCGCTTTACCTACTTTATAGTCTTAGCCTAGGCTACTATCGGTAGTTTATTAGTCTATCGTTCTTATCTATTATTCTAAATAAAGCTTTAAACTTATCGAGGGCTATAGTTCCTATAAACTTATATATAGGTTCTTACGTAGGGTCGAGATACCCGCGCTACTTAACGAGGACCTCCCGGCGTTTCCCCTTACTAACCTTTTTCTAGCGCGCGGCCTATATCTCTTTAACCTCGAACTTATCCTCTCCCTCTACCTCGATTATAGGCGGTTAAGCGTCCGCTACTTCTTATCTAAGCAGCGGGTTAAAGGAAGCTCTACGAAGGAGGTCTACGTTAATCTTATTATAGACCCCTATTAAGAGACTATCGAGCTCTATAACCTATAGGCTAATAACCCTCTATACCGTAAACTTCGCGTATAGCTAGTTAAGCTTCTTCTTTAGTTATACCGACCTATAGTTATAGAGGTCTAGCTATACCTTATCTCCTACTATAAACCTATCTACTAGGGCCTTAGTCTTATTAGCGTACCGCGCTTAATCTTACGCCGCGGCGGCTATCGCGGATTAGTAATAATCTATAGTCTCTTATAGCTTTCGTATAAACGTAGAGGCGCGGCCCTCTAGTAATAAATTACTATACTACTCCGCTACTACGTCTACGGTAAAGGGAACTAGTAAGGGTAGTTTAAAGCTATATATTATAAAGAAAGGGGCTATCTTAATAAAGGTATATAGTTTACTATTTAACGTAAGTTAGGCCGCGGGGAGCTACTAGTCTTAGTCTACTTAGTTACGGGCTATAATAGCCTATAGGTAAGCCTACGCCTCCTAGTTAACCCTCTTAGGCCCTCCGTCGGTCTATAGGTAATATACTATACTAAGTAGCTACGTAATCTAAAGTAGCTAGTATAAGTACTACTAAAAGCAGCTAGTCTAATTCGATCCCCTATCGCTTATAATAGAGGCTAGCTAGCTATATAAGCGGGCCTAGTACTATAGGAAGCGCTCTATATAAGACTCTATATCTATAAACGGCATTAGCTCTAATACTATAGACTTACTAAGTCGGTCCTTAATTACCTATATATAGCGGTTACTACCCTCTATAAGTAGGAGGTCCGTTATAAAGTCTATCTATATATATATATAGAACCGGTCGGGTACTAGAAGCTATTTAAGTAGCCCCTTAAGCTATACCCTCTAAATCTTAGTACGGCTATAGATATCGTAGTTACGGAGGAAGTAGCGAACGTAGTACTATAGGAGGGGCTAGTAGAAATCCCTTATAAGGCCTACTACTATACCTTGCCTACCTAGGTAGCCTACGATACTAAAGTTATAAACGAGCTAGACTAGCTTCCCTTAGAGCTTATTCCGTTTATTTAGCTTTAGCGTTCTATCCTTCTCCCTAGCTTCTATAGTATATAGCGCGCCTAGCACCTATAGTCTCCCCCGCTAACGTAGATGCCCCTATAGGTCGATATAATAGTCGGCTACTTATACCTTTAGCTTTAGCTTTAGATTAAGGCGTCGGGCGCTAGACTTAACGGCGCGGCGCACGCTCTCGTAAGTACGGTCTAAAAATAACATCCTATCCTATAAGCGCTAGAGGACCTTATCTTAGAATACCCGCGCCGTACGCGCCCTTAGGCCGGTCTATCCCTCCTCGCTAAGCTAAGGCGAAGGTACGGAGGAAGGCTTATTTATTAGCGCCGCGCCTTCCTTTATTAAGGAAGCTCCTATATAAGTCTATAGCGCTTCTTATAGGATAAGCTATAGATCCTAGGCCTCGATATCCGCTCCCGTTAGCTAGTCCTAATCCCTCTAGGAAAGCGTATCTAGGACTACGGAGTCCCGCCCTAGCCGGTACTTAATCGAGAAGTTAAAGTATAAGAGATACTCCGCCTAGCGGGCTTACCGCTCTAAGAGGTACTAGCGGGTTATAAAGTACTTAAGGTTCCTATAGTTAGTAAGAACCTTAAAGCTCTTATAGCTCCGGAGCTCCGCTTACTATTACTCGAGGTAGCTAATAATTACTAGTATCTCCTTATCGTAAATAGCGTAATTCCGCTCCGCTAAGGTTAGCTTATAGGAGTAGAACGCTATTAGTTACTTCCGCCTATTTACCTCCTAAGAGAGCGTTCCTTTAAGTGCCTAGCCGCTATAGTCCGCTTTAACTAACGTAGACCGGTCGAAGTCCTATTAAAGTAGTACTAAGGCTTATAAGAATAAGTCCTTAAGCGTATAGAACGCTCCTTCCTATATAGGCCCCTAATAAAAGGCTATCTATTTCCCGGTAATCTTATTTAAGGAACTTATAATATAGGAGAAGCCCTTAATAAATATCCTATAATAGTTCGCGAACCTAAGGAAGCTCTATACGCCTATCTATATAGTTAGGGCCGCTTAGTCCCGGATCGCTTAGATCTTTATAGGATCTGCCTATATACCTACGCCTACGTAGATAATAAAGCCTAGGTACTTAACCCTCTTAACCCCGAATTCGTACTTATCTAGGTTAAGGTAGAGCCTATAAAGTTAGAGGCGCTCTAGGACCCTTTATACTTTCTATATATAGTCCTCGTAAGAGCCGCTTATATAGATAAGGATATTATCTATATATATAGAGGCGAACTTATTAAGGAAGTCTTAAAGCACGTTATTAATATAACGCTAGAAGGTAGCGGGCGCTCCTAAGAGGCCGAAGGGCGTTATAAGCTACTTAAATAAGCCGTAGCGTATATAGAACGCCGTCTTCTACTTATTACCCTCTAAGATCTATACCTTATAGAACGCCTATTTTATATCTAGCTTTATAAACTACTTCGCTTTTAAAAGGTTATAGAGTATATTTAAGATTAAGGGTAAGGGGTAGCGGTCTAGCCTCGTAATTACGTTTAGAGCCCTATAGTCGTAATAGAACTATATCCCGCCCTTTAGTTTACGTATAAATAAGACCGGCGCTCCTACTTTAGAGCTACTTACTTAAATAAAACCCTTATCTAAGAGGTCCCTTAGCGTCTTCTTTAGTACTAGTAGCTCCGCGTATAATATACTATATAGTAGTCTAAACGGTATAAGTAGTTCCTACCCCTTCTTATCGGTATAGAGTATGATCCTATAGTCTACCCCTAGCTTATATAGGTTAAGCTTATCCGCTTCCTAGGACTTAAATAGCGGTAGGAGATCGTAAAAGCGCTCCGGTATCTATTACTATAGCTTAGAGGGCGACTTTAGCTTCTTCGTCTAAAGGGCCTTATCGATATCCGCTAGGCTAACTATATAGACCGCTATATTAGCCGCTGCCTAGCCTTGCCCCCGCTCTACCTATTATATAGTTCTTACGAAGATAAAGGCAAGGACTTCTTATACTAAGTATAAAGCTCGCACGCCTAGTCCTACGCCTATAGAACTATCGTCGTAGTAGACCTACTATTACGTAAGCCTAAACTATAGCTTCCTTTAGTACGGAACTAAGTATAACTCTATATATAATAACTAGGGTTTCCTAAGGATTAAGGGAAACTCTAGTTAAGGGATTATATAGGCTATAATAAGCTTATAGTAACCGTCGACCTCTATAGCTAGCTATATAATGCCCCTAATTACCGTACCCTCTATCGCGCCTAAGGCGCCCTTTACTCGCCTTAGGGCGATCTTTTCTACCGGTACTTATATCTCTCGTATAAGCGCCTTATTAACTATAGCGTAGTACTAGTAGCCCTCGTCTATAAGGGCGGTAACGGGCAAGGAGTTATTAATTATAACCTATATTAAAGTAGGCTCCTCTTTTATATAAGCGGATAATTCTTCCTTCTCCTTTACTAGTGCTAGTAATTAAGGCTTTAGAGCCTATCTTTACTCTAGAGCTACTCTTTTTCCTCTAGGCCTAGGGGGGCAGAGTCCTCCTTATTATCTAAGGCAAGGAGCGGTTCTATCTTCGCTACTTAAACTACTATAGGCCGCTTAGCTAAAAGGAAGGGGCATTTTAATATAAAGTATATAGATACTCCGTAATATAGGTAGCGGCCGTTAGCCTTCCTCTTTCCGATTTCCTCGCTTATTACTTACTTCGCCCGCTACTTAGAGTATAGGGCGGTATAAGGGGTAGTCGACGGCGTCTTCTTACCGCGTCTAGCCCGGTCTATATAGGTAGCCGATATTAAGGTATCCCCGTCCGTATCGATAGCCGGTTATTTATCTTATAGAGGGGCGGTAATCCTATCGCCGCTATACGGCGTGCGCTTACAGAGCTTCTAGAAACGCGGCGTCTACTTATAGCCCTAAGCTACCTTTATTAACCGGCTTATATACTCGCCGTAGTTAGTAGGCATAATTATAGGGATAAGTAGCTCCCGTAGGGCCGGCGTAATCGAATTCTATAGCTATATAAGCTTCGCGCTATCTTCCTATACCGTAGTCCCCGCTACCCGTAAGAGCGTCTCTTTAAAATCGGGAAGGAATTCGCTAAAGGTTTATCCGTCTCTCTACTTAAGGGTCTATAGCCTATCTTACGCCTTCTCCCGCTCCTATACGTTGCCGAACGTATATATAAGGTATTAGAAGAAGTCTTATAGGTCGCGTCTACCCCTAGGGCCGCCCTTATCCTAGAATCCGGAGATCCGCCGTATCTAAGGCTCCGGTAGCGTATAAAGGAGCGAATACTACGCTATATCGCGATAGCTATTTAGGCCCTATTTCTCGTTAGTTATAAACTTCGTTTATAGCCGGCTAAGGAAGAAGTAAAAGGACTCCGGCTTACCGTCCTAAGTCGGCTAAGGGAGCGGCTTCCGCGTTAGTAGTGTCGCCGCCGTAACCGGCGTTACGGAGGTTGTAGGGGTTAAAGCTGGTCTCGTAGACGGCTCCCTTAGTATAGCGAGAACCTCGTCCTTCTTACTAGCCGTCGCGCTTTTAATCGCTTCTAGGATAGCTACGATACTTCCTATCTATCTAGGGAGGGGCGGAGTACTTCCTTAAAGGGGAGGCGCCCTCTCCGGAGAGATATCTATTAGATCTATTAGTTAATAGCTTATACTATTATAGAGTAAGCAAAGGCATACGCGTAAGTGCCGTCCGTAGGATAATATTAATAAGCTATATAGAGCTCTCCTATACGCGGCTAGCCCGTATATATACGTACGGGATCCGGCCCTCCGTATATAACTATATAGCTTAGGCCGTAGCCTAAGCCTATAACCTATAATAGTTAAAGACTCTTATAGATAGCCTTAATTCTATACTAAGAGATCTCCTTCTTAGTCTAGCTCCTAGGCTAATAGTAGAAAATCTCGGCTAGTCTAGCGCGCTTAGGCATAACGAGATTAATAGCTAGCTCCTTATATTCCTCTTTTACCTCTCCTTAAGCTTATACCTTAACATCCTAGGTCGGACGGTAGTAAAAGTAATACTCGCGATATCCTTTTATAATCCTCCTCTCGCGCTCTACCCGCTTAGTCCTAATCTTATTCGTAAGTTTTTAGATATCCTCCTTATCCTTATAGCCGTCGATTTAATACCGTCCTTACTTAAGAGTCGCTCGCTTCTCTTTTAATACTACTATCTCTAGGTCTAGCGGCGTATTAGCCTATACCTTATTAGGTACTATATCCTTAATAGCCCGAGGGTCGCGGGTAAGGCTAACGTATATAAATATCTAGAATAGTTTATTTTACTTCTCCTCCTTTAAGAAGGCATTTTAGATATCGAACTAAGCAATCTTATTTAAATATATACTATAGAAAGTAATAAACCTAGGGTTATAGCGTATTATCTAGTTATAGACTATATCTAGTACGTTGCCTAGAGAGCTAAACTAGTTAGTATTACCGCCTATCTTAGAAGACCCTCTTCGCTAGCTAGTCTATAAGGCGGGGCTTAATATACTATTAATAGCGTTTATAGCGCCTCTCTAACTAAATCTCGGCGTCTAGGGCTTCTCGTATCCTAAATTAAGGCTCTACTAACTTATATCGTAATTTAGCTTAGAGTATAGTATAGCTTTATCGGCGGAAAGGGTAGTGCTATAAACCCGCTAGAAAACTAGTACCTTAAGCATTAACTCCTTCTACTAAAGCGGCGTAGATTACGTCGGGCCCTAGACCTTTATCTTAAATATATAGGATATATTCGTTAAGCTTTACGCATTAAACGTATAGTTATATAGCGCTAGGGCGGTAAGAACTATAATAAGGTAGAATATTAGCTTCCTAGTAAGGGTAAAGAAAAAGATAGTTCTAACTTATAATAATTAGTATATACTATAAGGCTAATTAACTAGAGCGGCCCGAGGCGTATAGTTTAAGCTTATTATTTACTCCCTTATAATTAATAAACTTAATAGCTATAACCGGGACGGAATTCCTAGTAGTAGGGTAACGGACGATTATTATAAAGATATCCTTATAGTAGAGAGCTTTAAGACGACCACGCTTAGTCGTCTCTTATACGAGTAGCTTAGCTAGCTAATAAGATGCTTTATCTATCGCCCCGTTTAACTCTTTCTCGCCGTTAGTTAACTAGACGACTTTCGAGCTAAAGAGCTCCTCGATAGAACTATCCTTTAGATTCTTCCTCTAACTATCTACTAACTTAGTAGGCCGTGCCCTAGTATAGCATAGAATCTAATAGCAGCCCGCTAGCTAGATACGATAGCGCTTAAGGGTAAAGGTACTAGCGTTATACGCTATATTAAAGGTTAAGATAACCTAAAGGCTATCTACGTTTAGGACTAGCTTACTATTAATATTAGGCGCCTAGAGGCTAAACTAAGGAACTAGGACGTTATAGTAATACTAATAGCGCGTTAGTAGACTTAGGAATTAAATATAATATAAGGTAGTATATTAAGTATACCTTATAAACCTCTTTACTATTATTCCGGTCTATATATCGTCCGGTAATAGTCGTATAAAGCTACTAGAACTAACGTATATACTCTTTTAATATACCTTATAACTTAACCTTATAATTTCTATAGATAAAGAGGAAGAAGTTTATTATAGTTTTACGAGCTAGGTTCTAGATTATCGCCTTCTAGTTACTAATCCGATTATTAGTATAGTACCTATATCGTTAAGTTTAGCCCTTAGTCCGAATGCCTAATAGGGATAGTACGATATACCGCGTTTATTTTCTAAAGATACTAGTAACGTTAATCTTCGTTTTAACTAAGTACTTCGGCTTAATAAAACGAACGACGTATAGCTGCTTTCGGTTTCTAGCGTGCTCCTCTACTAATAACGGCGCTAGCTTTATAACTCTCTCGCGCTCTTTAGCGGTAAAACGCTAAAGGAAGTTAAGGTAATACTTTAGGGGAGCGTGCGGGAGGGGGTATCGGGCGATCGCGGTCGATATAATTATAAGTAGGTTTAGCGGGAAGGTATAACTACTAGTATTAAGCATTTAAATAGGGGCGTATCCGCTATTTATAGTAGATAACGGCTATACTAGCTAGCTAGTAACGCGGCATTCTACCTAGGCGGCTATAGTTAGACTCCTTAGACGAGGTAGGCTAAGGGAGTAAGCTAGGATTAGTAGCTCCTTAGCGAGGGGATTATAGGCCGGCGTAGTATATAGCACTTAGAGGTAGATAGTACCTAGTAAGGCCCCGCTTCTAGCTAGTATGCCTCGTTGCTAGAGCTACTTAAAATAGCGGTATAAACCTCCGGATTAAGCCGCTCTAGCAGCGCTTCTTATATTTAAATAGTAATAGTATTTAACTAGTTCCCTTAACGCCCTAGGTTTTTAGAAAGTCCCTTAGGAACTATATATAATATAAAAGGGTAAAATTATAGTTTTCTTTTACGTTAACGATATTATCTAAGCTTACTTAAAAGAGGAAGAAGCTACTATAAGGGAGGCTATATAAGGCCTATAATAAAGGTATAAGATAACTAAGCTAAGGGAGCTAAAGTAGTTCCTAGGGATATAAATCCTTTAAAATAGATCCTAATAGACTATCTAGCTTACCTAGGACGCTTATATCGATAAGGTCGCTTATAAATTCCTTCTTAATTACCTTAATAAGAAGCTTCCCTTTATACTTATATTAAATAAAGAGCTTTTACTTAATCTATCCTTTTAAGCTAGGAGGTAAGAGAAATACTAATATTAATAGAAGGTAGGCTCCTTACCTTTTTTAGCTATTTCTATTAAACTAAATATCTCTTTTACGGTCTCTTAGCTAGCTAGGTATAACTAGAATCCTAGCCCTAGGCACTAAGAAGTAATAGACCGAGCTATCCTTTATCTCTATTTAATAAGATTATATAGTCTACGCTTAAGAGGGTAAGGAAGGAAATTAGCTATTAAAATCTTCCTTTATTTAAGCGATTTATCCTTTATAAATAATTCCTTAGATAGAAAGAGCTTATAAGGGTATATTATATCCCTTTTTAAAGGAACTATTACTTAAAGAGCTTCGAAGTAAGCTACTATTATAACTTTAAGTATAAAGGTAGAGCTACTAGCTCTTTTAAAAGTATTAAAAAAAGCGATTTTCCTTAGCCGGCTACTAATATCTTTATAACTATAAATTCCGTCCCTATTAGCTATAGAATATAATAATATATAGACTATATAAATTCTTATAAAGGAAAATAGTAAGCTATTAACTTAGCTATAGTATATTAATATCTATTAGTATTAGTTACTTTAAGAGGTCTAAAAGGGACTTATTTTTATTTATTAGGTCCTATTAGTATTAATAAAAGTAAACGGTCTTATAAAGCCCTTATAAAAGTAAAAGCTAGCTATCTTTTAATAGTAAATTAGGCTAAAAGACGTTTATAAGAAGCTATTCTTAGAGGCCCGCTTTAAGAGTTTATAAGAAGAGCTAATAGCCCGTATAAGAAGGAACGTCTATAGCTAAAGAAAAAAGAAGAGGTTTTTCCCTTTAAAGGGCCCTTTATTTAATTAGGTTTTTCCCTTTTAAGAAGGCCCCCTTTCTTATAGGACTTTCCCTTTTTTAGGCCCTTATTCCTTAAGTAGATTTAAAAGAGCCTAGGGACCTAAAAGGGCCCTTACTTTCCTTAAGTAAAAGGAGAAGTATAAAGCTAAGAACCTTCTTTATACGCTTACTAGCCTAAAGCTATATTAGCTATACCCTTAAGGGGTAAGCTATAGCTAAGGGGGTATATCGTAAAGTATAGCTTAATTTTATAGTTCTTAAAGATATCTTTTAGTAAGAAGGACTAAGGAAGCTAAAAATACTTAGTATAGAAGAAGGAATAAGGAGCTAAAAAAAGGTATAGAAAGGAGGGTAAGGGTATAAGGGGAAGTATAAGTAGCGATAGCTTCTTATAAAGGTAGCGAGAAATAAGATAAATATACCGGCAACGGCTAAAAAGGAAGGGAAAAACTAATAAAAAGCTCGATAGTTAAAAGGATATTAATAGTTTAACGGGGATAAGGGTATATACCTAAAGCATACGTAGTACGTAGCTAAGGATTAGTAAAGTAATTAACTATATAATTATTTAATTATCGGTCCTATATATAGCTCTAAGGGCCTTAGTTTATAAATATAAGTCTTAGAGATTTCTTTACTCTATACCTCTTTATCTTTACTAGAGTTATATAACTAATAGCCTTTACTTTAAAGGGGAAAAATAAAAATTTAAATTAACTATAATTAAGGAAGATACTTAATTAAATAATTAAGGTCTTTATAACGCCTTTAAGTATACTTAGAAGTAAGTTAAAAGGGGAGTGCTAAGGGTCTTATCCCTTTAATAGGCTAATGTTTATAGGGGTGCGATCTTACCTATTAAAGTAGCTTCTTTAAGTAGGATTTTCTTTATTAATTAAGATACTAAATAGGTATAAAGAGGGGCGCTAAATAAAGGAAAGAAAGAGAATTAAGGCAATATAATAATTACTCCCTTACTATAATTACTACCTTTATAAGAATTAAATATCTCTAGCTTACTTATCTATCCCCTTACTTTTAATTTTACCTTTATATATTTTATATATACTTCTTATATCTTTCTTCTAAGAATTATACTATAATTAATAAAGTAAAAGCACTTAAGCTATACTTACTAGTAAAGAAGATTTACTTTAAGCGTATAAAAAGCGCCTTAGCTATAATAAAAAGCACGGTAAATAAAGGTATCGCTTAAGTAGCTATAAAGGTTAATAGCCTCTTATAGCTATTAGTAGTATATATAGTTCCTTAGCTTAAGTTTCCCTTAATTCTTAGGAAGCTATAGTTAATATATATAAAGTTTTATTTAGTATTATATAAAGGGAGGCTATAGTTTAGCCCTATATAATCTTAGGTTTAATATAGTAATAAAAGGAAAAGAGCGCTAAATACCTTACTTAAATTATAAGATACTTAAGAAGTCTTAGCCTTAGTATTTATAAGTATATTACTATAAACTTATAAGTAAAAAGGGACGGCTATAGCTATAATATTAATCTATATAGTTAGCTTAATAGATATTAAGAAAGCGCTATAACTAAAGCGCCCTATATTAAAAGAGGAGCTATAATAAGCTATCTTACTATAGTTTTATAACTAACTACCGCTCTTTTAAAAGAGTAAAGCTAATAAGTTAGACCCTTATAAGCTAAGTATAGACTACTTAATACCGCTTTATATAAAGGATAATAGTAAGGAGCTCCCCTTACTATTTAGGCCGCTATATAGTATATTATAAGAGGAACTATTAGTATTAAAAAAGACTTTTATAGACCTCCTTAATAAGGGATTTATTAAGGCTAGCTCCTTTAAGGTAATAGCTTTAGTCTTAATTATATAAAAGCTAAGGGTAGTAATTATAGTAAGAGAGTAATTATTATATTACTTTAATTATCCTTCTTTCTTTTATCTAGCGCCCCTTTTTATACATATTTAGTATCTTAACTAATAAAGAAGATCTTACTTAAAGAAGCTATTAATATCCTTTTAATTACCGAGCTTTTTATTAGTTTTTCCCCTCCTTTCTAGCCGTTACTAGTATATCCGTCTTATCTCTTACTACCTTTATAAGAAGCTATCGCTACTTTTACTTCCCCTCTTACCCTTACCCTCCTCTTTAGACCTCCTTTTAGCTCTTTCTTTAAAACTTATTTTTTAGCTTCTTAGGTCCCTTATATAATAGGATATCTCTAAGAACTATAAAATTAAGCTATACTTTATAATATACCCCCTTAGCTATAGCCTGCCCTTATAGAAAGGGTAAAGCTAAATACTTAGGCCGGTAAGCGTATAGAAAAGGTCTTAGTCTATACTTATCCCTTACTTAAGAAATCCGGGTTTTAGCCCTAAGCTCTTTTAGACTTACTTTAGGAAAAAGGGGCCTAAGGAGGAAATTAAGTCTTATAAAAAAGGGGGGCTTTTCTAAGGATAGGTCCCTAAAAAAGGGGCCTTTAAGAAAAATAAGTCCTAATTAAGCTATAGGTCCTCCTTTAAGATAAGTCCTAATTCCTCTCTTTAGCTATAGATATCTCCTTCCTCTTATATACTATTAGCTCCTCTCGTAGACTCTTAAGGCGGGCTTCTAAGGATAGCTTTTCTTAAACGTCTTCTAGCCTAATTTACTATAATAAGATAGCTAGCTTTTACTTTAGTAAGGGCTTTATAAGACTATTAGCTTTTATTAATACTATTAAAACTTAATAAATAGAAATAAGTCCCCTTTAAACCTCTTAATATAACTAATACTAATAGATATCGATATACTATAGCTAAGTTAATAGCTTACTATTTTCCTTTATAAGAATCTATATAGTCTATATATTATTATATTCTATAGCTAACGGGGTAGGAACTTATAGTTATAAAAATATTAGTAGCCGGCTAAGGAAAATCGCTTCTTTTAACGCTTTTAAAAGAGCTAGTAGCTCTGCCTCTATACTTAAAGTAGTAACGGTAGCTTACTTTAAAGCTTTTTAAGTAATAGTTCCTCTAAAAAGGGATATAATATACCCCTATAAGCTCTTTTTATTTAATAAATTATCCGTAAAGGACGAATCGCTTAAATAAAGGAAAATTTTAGTAGCTAGTTTCCTCCCCTACCCTCTTAAGCATAGACTATATAATCTAGTTAAATAAAGATAAAGGATAGCTTAGTCTACTACTTCTTAGTACCTAGGGCTAGGATTCTAGTTATACTTAGCTAGCTAAGAGACTATAAAAAAGATATCTAGTCTAGTAAAAATAGCTAAAAAAAAAGTAAGGAGCTTACCTTCTATTAATATTAGTGTTTTTCTTACTCCCTAGCTTATAAGGACGGATTAAGTAAAAGCTCTTTATCCGATATAGGCATAGATAGAAGCTTCTTATTAAGGGAATTAAGGAGGAATTTATAAGCGACCTTATCGATATAGGCGTCCTAGGTTAGCTAGATAGTCTATTAAGACTTATTTTAAAAGATTCGTATTACTAAGAACTACTTTAGCTCCCTTAGCTTAGTTATTATATACCTTTATTATAGGCCTTATATAGCCTCCCTAGCTATTACTTCTTTATCTTTTAAGTAGGCTTAGATAATATTATTAATATAAAAGAAGACTATAATCTTACCCTTTTATATTATATATAGTTCTTAAGGGACTTTCTTAAAGCCTAGGGCTTTAATAGAACCTATTAAATACTATTATTAAAGAAGGGGTAATCTTTATAATCTATATAAAGCTTTCTTAAGCTATAAAACCTTTCCTAGCTATTAAAAGCTTAGTAAAAGGTATATATAAATAACTTCTTCTTTCTTAAGTAAGTAGTTAATAAAGGCGTTAACTATATTTATTTAATTAAGTTCGAGGTCGAATTCTACTACTATAGCTATAAGGGTCTAAAAAGATATCCTTACGAAGGTAGTTGCCTTAGTAGGTAAATCCCCTTTTTCCTACTAGTTCCCGTAAATAACTAGCTAGGCCTTATACTTTTAAAGGAAGCTATATTTATTAGTCTTATAGATAAAGACCTACTTATAGCTAAGGACCTATTTTCCTTTTACCTTTTCCTTAAGGACCTCTTTAAAAGACCCTATCTTTTTATATAAAGCTAGGTAGTCTTTCTAGGCTTAGAAAAGCTAGTCTTTAAAAGGGTGGTTTTTTAGTAGCTTTTAGTTTACTAATAGGTCTAGGAGGTCTCTTTTATATACCTTCCTTACTAATAGCTATAACGACCGGTGTTATTCTTAAGGGATAAACCTATCGAGGGGTTTATATTAGTAGATATAATAGGGCGTGGTCTAAGCAATAATAAGCATATTACGTTAGTAATAAGTCGGAGGTTATAGACCGTAGACTATAACTAGGTAATTAAGTAATCGGAATTAAAGGTAAGACTATAATAGAGATCGTAATAATTATATTAAAAGCTATCGAACTATCTATCTAAAGGAGTAAAAGTAGGTAGCTATATATACCTATAGAGACTATCCTTAGATTATAGGCCTAGCTATAATCCCTAACGTTAAATCGTATAGAGCGTAGTAATCTCGTTAATCCTAGATTACTTAGATCTCTACGATCCCCTTAATCCTATATCTATTAGATAGTCGTGCTAACTATTTATCCGTTAGACCGTATTATATACTTAACGCGGTCGACCGTTAGCGGCCTAGTAGCCGTAGTCGTAATATAATATCTCCCCTCCTTTTAGTCTTATCTATAAGACCTACTATAGCTGCCTTAGCCGCCGTATATAAATATACCCTTATCGCGTTATACGTAAGTATATCGTTCCTTATTTCTTTATCCTTTTAAGATATACTACTAATAGTATATCTAGTTATATACTAAAAAATCGTTCCCGAAAAGCCTCTAAGCGCGCTACTCTTACTAAATATATCGACTTAAGTAGAGATCCTACCGATATACTATATACTTAATACTTTAAGGCAAAGAAGACGAATTATCGGATAGCCGAAAATTCTTCGCGCTATAATAATTATATTACTAGTAGTCGTCCTTATTATAATAGTGTTTTAGTAGCCTCTTCTTATAGGTATCTTTTAATTCTTTCTACGTATAGTAGCTAATATATTTCTTCTAGTAACTAAATTATTAATAGAGTAGTATAGGCTATATTCTAAAGAGGATAAAGCTAGGGAAGCCTTATTAGAGCTTTAGGCATAGCTTACGAACCTTTAATCGTAAATATCTATCGCCGTTAATCGTTTAGCTTATATTTAAAAGATTTAGAATCGTATAAAGGAAAAGAGTTCTAAGTTATTTCGTCGTAGTATCTAAGAAGTAAATGCTAAGGATAGCGTTTTACCTACGCTCGATACGTATAAGTATTAGGTAGTAAATAACTTATAATCGTTAGGCGTTCCTAATAAGGCGAATTAGTCTTTATTCGGTATTAGCGAAGAGTTTACGGATCTTAGTCCTTTAATCCCTCCTAAACCTTTTAGTAAAATTATCGAAGTAAAGAGCTATAGTAGGTTAAGTACTTAAGTAGTTCCTAGGTATTTTCCTCTAGTCTATATACCTTCTACTTAATAAGGTATTTTTATTACTAACCTTATTTTCTTATATCTAGTATTTATTCTACTTTATATTCTTAATTATCGTCGACTTCGATTTTTTCTTATAGTTTAGCGTTTTATAGCGCTAGTTTTAATAATAAGATATAAAATATTAGGTATATCTATATTATTATTAGTAGCGAAAGTTTATAGTTAACTTTTAAAATAGTTTTCTTAACCTTAAACGGTCTAAGTTTCTTAAAATCTAATTTATTACTTAGTCGTTTTATTTTAATATTTTATTATATAAGGTAGACTATATCTCCCTCTTAAAAGATTAGTCCCTATAATCTTTTCCGATTATAGTAAGTAGATATTCGTTTTCTAACGAATTAAAGTTCTTATTATATTTCTTTATATAATTTTCGTAGCTAATCTACTTATAGTATCGCTCGTTCCGCTTATAGTCTTTATTAAGTAACCTTAAAAACTTCTAGGTTATATCTATAATTAGCGTATACTAGTAAGAGCTTAGTTATTTCCGTAACTAAGCTATTATAAGCTAGTTACGCTATTAATAGCTATTTAACCTAATCGTTTTATTTATAGCTAATATAGTATTATAAATATTATTTAAGCGTTTAGTTAAGTCGTTCTATTTATCTATCTATTTATAGGTAATAAGCTATACTAAGCTTATATTTCGTCCTTAATTATACTATAAGAGCTTACTAAAACTTAGCTATAAATATACTTCCTTTATTAAAGATAATCTCGTTTAGTAGTTTATAATTACTAATAATTATTTATAGGAATATATATACTAGCTCTTTTATATTACTTCTTTATATAGTAAGAAGTATCTATACTTCGTTAGTCTATTAGTAATAATAAATATACTATCGTACTTAACGTTAGTTATAGGTTCTTTTAATAGTAGTAGCTTTATAATATAGTTAAAAGCTATTAAATCCTATAGTTTTTCTAATACTAGTAGCGGTTATAATTCTCTATATAGTTTATATCGTTTAGTTTTACTTTATACGTAAAGTTTATATTCTTTAATAACTTATTATACTGCTTCTTTAAGCTATAGGAAGTTATATTATCGTTTAATCTATTTTATTATTCTTTAGATTCCTTAGTATCTATATATTAAATATTTATATATATCTTATATAACTTTATCTTATAATTCTAATAGTATCTAGATTTTATTTTTATATATTAAAACTTCTAAATATCCTATGTTATATCCGTTCGGTGCTTTATATTCTTTTATCTATTTTAGGATCTTTTAATATATTAAGTTATTAGGTTATACTTTAAATATTATATTTAGCTATCGTTACTAGTAGTTCCCGTTTTCGTTAATTTCTAGGAGCTATCCTTTTACTATAGGTGCCCTTATATCGTAGTTACTTTATCGACTAAGGGCATTAGCTCGACCGTTTTTTATTCCTTTTTTATAGATTATTTCGTAGTCGAATTCTAATAAGTATTTAGCCTATTAGATCTATTATCCGTTTAACTATTATATTATTATAAAGTATAAGATATTTTTATAATTTATATAAACCTTAACTTTATACTTACTTCTAAGAAGGTAGTATTAAAATTCCTTAAAAGCTTAAATAATTATAAGGAATTCTTTATTATAGATAGGGTAATTAAGTTCTACGCTATATAGCTTTTTCGAATAGAATATAATCGGTCGTAGTCTTCCTTTATTATCTTTTTATTTAATTTATACTCTTAGAGTAAAGTCTAATATATTAGTTTTAAGTTCGATTTATTATTTTAGATCGAAGGTAATTAAGACTAGTTCTTATATAATCGTAGTCTTAATATATTCGAAAGCTCTATTAGCTTTATCGTCCTATATAAATCCTTTTTCTTTCTTTATTAAGTCGTATAGTAGTACTATAATCTTTCTAAAATCGGTAATAAATCGTTAGTAGTAATTCGTAAATCCTAAGAAACTTTATATATCCTTAACGTTCTTTAGCGTTAGCTATTCTTTAACTAAGTTAATCTTATCTTATTATATTTATATCTCTCTTAGTAAGATTATATATCTAAGGAAGTTTACTTCCTATATATAGAACTTACTTTTCTTTAGTTTAACTAATAACTTTATATTCTAAAGTACGCGGAGTACCTTATAGATATATTCCTTATATTCTTCTAGGGTATCTAAGAAGATTAAGATATTATCTAGGTATACTACTATAAAGACATCTAAGTATTCGCATAGGATATTATTAATTATCTATTAAAAGGTAGCTAGTATATTTATAAGTCTAAATAGTATTACTAGATATTTAAATAGTCTGAATTTCGTTTTAAAGGCTATTATCTATTTATATCCCTTTTTTATACGTATTAAGTTATAGGCGCCTTTAAGATCGAGGGCTATAAACTATTTTTTACCTTATAATCGATCTTATAGTTCCGATATAAGTAGTAATAGTATTCGGTCCTTTATTATAAAATTATTTAAGTATCTATAGTTAATAACTAGTTATAGCTTACTATTTTTCTTTAAAATAAATATAACTAGATAGCTTACTTTAGATATTAATATTTATATATATCCCTTTTATAGATTCTCGTTAAGGTAGTCGTATAGCGTTTATAGTTGCTTTTCGTTTAGGTTATAGATCTTATAGAACGTCGGCGTTATTTTATCCTTAAGATAAATTTCGTAGTCCTATTAGCTATATTCGGGTAACCCTATCTTAAGTTCTTCCTTAAAGAGTTTATTATATTTCTAGTATTCTTAGGGGATATTCTTTATTTTATCTTATAGGATTTATTCTTTCTTTTAAGAGCTAGTTTCTCTTAACTTAAGCTCTTTATTAATTTATTTAAGGTCTTTCCTTAGAGTAGTAATAACTCTTTAGATCTTTATATTATATCCTTTATTTTATTTATATCGGATACTAGGTTATATAGCTATATTAGTTAGTACGTAGGTCTTATTAGTCGATTTTATTATATCTATTAGTTTAGTTACTATTTTCGTTTATATCGCTAAAGCCTATAATAATTTACTTAAACGGTTATCCCTTTTATCTTATTTAGTAGCTAAATATCGTAAAATTTTACTTTCTTTTAAATCTACTAGTCCTAGAAACTTACGTCTTTATTTTAATATAGCTAGCTAGTTTTCTAGTTAATTAATAGGTTGCTCTCTTATAGCTATAAAAGCCTTAATATAAGGTTATATTCTTTAATATCTATAATATTAAAGTTAACTTATTTATTATAGCCCTAGATATTAATATTAAGGTAATTAATCTCTATATTAATAATTCCGTTATTATAGTTAAAGGCCTCTCCTTTAATATTCGTAAGTTTATATAGATCTTTCTTATATCTCTATATAAGTCGGTAACGATTAACGACTTTAGGTAAAACGTAATTGCCTATTACGCTATAATCTAAAAGTATATATATATAATATCCCGCGATTTAAATATCTAATACTATTTAGTTACTATTGTCGCGAAGCGTGGCCTAATTTCGTAGTTCTCGGAGATATCCGTTAGTAAGAGGGACTAAGGAAGCTAAAAACACCCGGTATAGAAGAAGGAAGAAGGAGCTGAAAAGAGGTATAGGAAGGAGGGTAGGAGCATAAGGGGAAGTATAAGTAGCGAGAGATAAGAAGGATAAGCCGGTAACGGCTAAAAAGGAAGGGAAAACCGGCAAAAAGCTCGGTAGTTAAAAGGACATTAGTAGCTTCTTTAAGCAGGATCTTCTTTATTAATTAAGGTGCTAGATAGGTATAAAAGGGGGCGTTAAATAGAGGAAAGAAGGACAATTAAGGCAATACAACAATCACTCCCCTACCTTTATTGCTGCCCCCGCAAGAATCAAATCTCTCTGCCCTGCCTGTCCGACCCCTTACTTCCAATTTCACCTTCGTGCATTTTCATGCACTTCTCGCATCTCTCTAAGCGAGAGTTATAAGCCCGGGAGGAATAGAATTCCTATACCTTCCGGCTGCTATAAAAGGCACCTTTCTTATATCCCTCGTAGCTTCCTTTTACCCCTCTTACTAGAAAAGCCGATTTTTACCTGACTTTTCTACCCTTCCCCGCAATAATAACGAAATCCGACTCTGCCGTCCCTACGGTCCGTAGGACGATTCTAGCAGAGCCCTAAGATTAGGATAAGTGGGTAAAGGAGCTACGGGCTCGTGTAGATAGAACTATCTATAATTTGGTCTTCTCTAATAAGCAGGACCCTCTCGAGCCCCCTCTTCGTCCTAGGGCAACGGACTTTATAGAGGGAGCTACCCTCTTCTCTAAGCTAACCTCTGCATAGCAGAGAGCTTTTTCTGCTACCTTAGGTGACTACGAAAGTTATCGAAAGGAATACCTTTACGAGACGAAGCTACTAACTGCTGCTCGTACGGCGATAACGGAATCCGTTAGTGCTATAAAGCTAATCTCTCTTTAAGAGGAAGAGACTCCTAGGCAGTGGCTTTTAAAGCTCGAGACCTCGATAGCTCCCTCGAGGGGCTATATAACTAACCGTATTAGGAAGACCTATACGGTATACCTCGGAGCCTTTTCTGCTAGGAACCTACTAGCTTCTTCGTAGCTAGCTAAGTAGGAAGAAATCCTCGAGGAAGCTTACTAATACTTCCTAATAGAAGCTCTTTCCGGCTAGTGGCTATAGGATATATCTCTGCTAATAAAGCCTATTAGTAACGGTTACTCGACTATCTTTCGAGAGGCTAGCCGGGAACTAGACGAAGAGGCTGCTAGAGTATAATAGCAAGCAGTCTTATTCCTTCGTGGCTAGCACTCGACCTAGATAGCTCGACCTATAGCTGCTGCAGCCCCTGTTGCTGCGGCCCCCGCTGCTGCTGCTGCGGCTGTTGCTCCTTCGGCTCCTCCTCCCTCGAGAGCCTTAACCCCGTCTTTAACGGCTGCCCTAGTCCCGGCCCCGGCTCCGCCTTTTGCTCCGGGCCCGGTCCCGTCTATTAGACCGGCCCGACTAGTCCCCTAATAGACCTTTCAGTCCGTTAGTCGAAAAATCAGGGAACTAGTCGAAATCGAACCTCGTTAACATTAGCAATAAGGGGTAAAAAGGGGGGGTTTTTAAGCAGACCTTCCGGACCGGGACGAGGATTCCTCGAAGAGACAACGTACGAGGAGGAATCGACCTACCTACTAAGCATATAAAAAGCCCTATCGGCTAGAAGACTGCTAGCAGGTCTTCGAGGAAAACCGACCTAAAGGAGTTAACCCTTTAAAGAGGCTATAAGAAATAGTATAACAGTCTCTTAAGGAGGACCCCTCGTTATAGAAGAAGATAGACGAGATTCGGGTTGCTAAGAAATAGCAACTAACGCCGCTGCCCTTATTCGAGCCGTAAATTTAAGGAAAAATCGTTAGTATAGTAAATCCAGCCTTCGTCTTCCCCACGGATTAATAAGGCTAAGACCAACCGTTAGAGCCCTCCGACTATCCCCTATAAAAATCAGCTATCCTCGACTCCGGTGCTTCCCTCGATATCTATAATATATTCTTACGATTCCGGTCCTTTAAGAAGGCATAAAAGGAATATCTTATTGCCGGGGAATTAACCGTATAGATAGAGGGATACGGAAGGGTAAATTTCACGATAA
Organism: Hirsutella rhossiliensis; assembly: GCF_020360975.1. Lineage (NCBI taxonomy): Eukaryota > Fungi > Ascomycota > Sordariomycetes > Hypocreales > Ophiocordycipitaceae > Hirsutella > Hirsutella rhossiliensis. The sequence goes on along the minus strand of NW_025408678.1, from coordinate 1,620,670 downwards.
AATTACTTAATAGGTCTATATAAATTCTTCGGCGAAAAAGGGTAGCATTTTGCCCTCGATTTTTAACGAGCCTAATTTCCTTCCGCCTTCTTCGAGAGAAAGGAATCTTCTAGGATACGACGTCTAAGCCTACGAGGCTAGTCTAGAAGAATTAGACGATTAGGCTTATCGAGGAAAAATTCGGTTAATTTATTCTCGAATTTCGACCTATTCTTAGGAAGGAACCTCTCGAGAAGTTAGCTTTCCCTACTAGGAGGAATAGGTCTACTATAAAGGACCCTCTTCTAGCAGCCTAAGGAGACGGCCTTCTTTAGCACGCACGACTTAGTCACCCGGGCCCCCTAGCTTTATATAAGCTAGGCCTATAATAAGGCGTACGAATAAGGGGCCTAAAGACCGTCGAATACGAACTCTACGGCTAAGGAAAGACTAGGAGACGAATTTCTAGACGAACCCCTTTACGGCCGGACTAGCCGTATAAGGAAATTTAGGTCGACTAGACCGACGTTTCTAGGGACTAGGAAAGCTTCGTTAGGGTAATGTTTTTTATAGACGCCTTTTTAGGGATAGTTTTCCCCTATTTCTTACGGACCTACCTAAGTAAGCATAACTAGTCTGCCCTTAGGGACTTCGTTAACTAGATAAAATCCTACTTCGGCTATAAGGTAAAGAAGATACGGTCTAATAGAGAGCTATTTACGAAAGATATCTTAAATTAGCTACGAAAAAGGGGCATTCTACCCCTCCTATTAGCACCGAATACCTAGGCCTAGAACGGAGGGGCAGAAAGATTAGGGGGTGCTATAATAGAAAGGGCCTATACGATAAGACTTACTATAAGGCTTCTATACGACCTTTAAAGGGAAGTCGTTAAGACCGCCTATTACCTTCGGAACCGGACCCTAAGGGACCCTAGGGGACTAAGGGACTATAGGGACCTAGAGACCCTTTTTAAGACCTAAGGAATAGATTAGAAATCCCCCCTCGAGCTCTTTACGAAGAAAAGGGCCTCGCTAGCCTACCTTCGTGCCTACGGCTATAAGGCATACGCAATAACTACTAATATATAGCTAAAAAGGAAGAAGAAAAGAAAGCTTAATCCTAGAGCCTTTATTAGTTACCTCGTTAGTTATAATTCTACGAATATCTTCCGGATCTAGATTCCTCTTCTATAGAAGGTTATTTCGACTAGGGATATAATTTTCGACGAATCTAGCTTCTTTAACGGAAAGAGGGATTAATAGCCCCTCTTACTCTTATAACGTTAGCTAATTTAGAAGATTTAAATCCCCCCTTCCTAATAGTTTAAAGAAGAGGTCCTAGACGAGGAAATAAAAGAAGAAACCGACGTCGAAGTAGTCGAGGATAACGCTAACTTCGAAGAAGAGGAAGCTACTAGATTAAATAATCTAAACGAAGAAGGAGACTATAGGAAAGCGGTAGAGCTAGAATACGCCTACCTCCCTACGCCTCCTCCTATATAAGAAGAAGATCTAGAAGTAGCTTTCTCCGTTAGTCTTCCCGTCTCGACCCCTAAGGGGGTAGGAAAGGCACCTCTCTCGAAGGATTACCCGGCTGCCTTTTTATCCCTACTTCGAGAAGCAAAGGAAGGTATAGGGCCCGATATAAAAGAAGACTAGTTTCTCCCTTATTTCGATTGTTTTTCCGACTTCTACTAAACGCTAATAAAAGACGGTTCCCACGGAGCGTTTATAGCAGGCCGGCTCTTTAAGCCATAGCTATTAGCAAGGAAGGTATATAAAAGAGACCTCCCGGACCTACTAGCAAACTAGAAGCAGCTAGAAAGACATCCTTTTAAAGACTAGTTTTTCTAGGCCTAGAAAGACCACCTAGCCTTACACGAAGAGATAGGGTCTTTCGAAGAGGTCCTTAAGGAAAAGGCAAGAGGAAAATAGGTCCTTAGCTATAAGTAGGTCTTTATCTATAAGACTAATAAACACGGCTTCCTTTAAAAGTATAAGGCCTAGCTAGTTATCTATAGGAATTAATAGGAAAAAGGGGATCTACCTACTAGGGCAACCACCCTAGTAGGGATGTCTTTTCGGACCCTTATAGCTATAGTAGCAGAATTCGACCTCGAGCTCAAATAGATAGATGCAGTTAACGCCTTTATTAACTACCTACTCGAGGAAGAAGAAGTTATCTATATACGCCTTCTACTAAGCTTCTAATAGCTAGGAAAGGTTCTACGGCTTAGGAAAGCTCTATACGGACTACGAAGATCACCCCTTCTTTAGCAACAGCATTTAATAGGTTCCCTCGAAGCCCTAGGCTTTAAGAAAGTCCCTTAGGAACCGTGTATAATATAGAAGGGTAAAATCACGGTCTACTTCTACGTCGATAATATTATCTAGGCCTACCCGAAAGAGGAAGAAGCTACTACTAGGGAGGCTATACGAGGCCTATAACAAAGGTATAAGATAACTAAGCTAGGGGAGCTAAAGTAGTTCCTAGGGATATAAATCCTTTAGAATAGGTCCTAACGGACTATCTAGCTTACCTAAGACGCCTATATCGATAAGGTCGCTTATAAATTCCTCCTTAATTCCCTCGATAAGAAGCTTCCCTCTATACCTATATTAGATAAAGAGCTTTTACCTAATCCGTCTTTTTAAGTAAGGGAGTAAGAGAAACACTAATATTAATAGAAGGTAGGCTCCCTACTTTTTTTAGCTATTTCTACTAGACCGGATATCTCTTTTACGGTCTCCCGGCTAGCTAGGCATAACTAGAATCCTAGCCCTAGGCATTAAGAAGTAGTAGATAGAGCTATCCTTTATCTCTATTTAACGAGATTATATAGTCTGCGCCTAGGAGGGCAGGGAAGGAAATTAGCTGCCGAAATCTTCCTTTATTCGAGCGATTCGTCCTTTACGGATAATTTATTAGATAGAAAGAGCTTATAGGGGTATATTATATCCCTTTTTAAAGGAACCATTGCTTAGAGAGCTTCGAAGCAAGCCACCGTTACGACTTCTAGTACGGAGGCAGAGCTACTAGCTCTTTTAGAAGCGTTAAAAGAAGCGATTTTCCTTAGCCGGCTACTAATATCTCTATAACTATAAATTCCGTCCCTATTAGCTATAGAATGCGATAATACGTAGACTATACGAATTCTTACGGAGGAAAATAGTAAGCTGTCGACCTAGCTATAGTATATCGATATCTACTAGCATTGGTTACGCTAAGAGGTCTAAAGGGGACTTATTTCCGTCCGTTAGGTTCTAACGGCATTAATAAAAGCCGATGGTCTTACGAAGCCCCTACCGAAGTAGAAGCTAGCTGTCTTTTTATAGCAAATTAGGCTAGAAGACGTTCGAGAGAAGCTTTCCTTAGAAGCCCGCCTTAAGAGTCTACGAGAGGAGCTAATAGCACGTAGGAGGAAGGAGACGTCTATAGCTAAAGAGAGGAATTAGGACTTATTCTAGAGGAGGGCCCCTAGCTTAATTAGGACTTATTCTTCTTAAAGGCCCCCTTGGGACTTATCCTTAGAGAAGCCCCCCTTTCTTATAGGACTTAATTTCCTCCTTAAGGCCCCTTTTCCTAAAGTAGGTCTAAAAGAGCCCGGGGCTAAAACCCGGATTTCTTAAGTAGGGGATAAGTATAGACTAAGACCTCCTCTATACGCTTACCGGCCTAGGTATTTAGCTTTACCCTTTCTATAAGGGCAGGCTATAGCTAAGGGGGTATATCGCGAAGCGTAGCCTAATTTCGTAGTTCTTAGAGATATCCCTTAGCACGAGGGACCTAGGAAGCTAAAAAATAGGTTTAAAGGAAGGAGCTAAAAGGAGGTGTAGAGAGGAGGGTAGGGGCAAGAGGGGAAGTAGAAGTAGCGATAGCTTCCTATAGAGGTAGCGAGAGATAAGACGGATATGCTAGCAACGGCTAGAAAAGAGGGGAAAAACCGGCAAAAAGCTCGGTAGTCGAAAGGACATTAGTAGCTTCTTTAAGCAGGATCTTCTTTATTAATTAAGATGCTAGACGGGTATAAAGAAGGGCGTTAGATAGAGGAAAGAAGGAGAATTAAGGCAATATAAAAATCAATCCCCTGCCGTAATTGCTGCCCCCGTAAGATTTAAATATCTCTGCCCTGCCTGTCCGACCCCTTACTTCTACTTTTACCTTTATGCATTTTTCATGCACTTCTCGTATCTCTCTTTACGAGAGATAAACCTATTAAGGGGTTTATATTAGTAGATATAATAGGGCGTGGTCTAAGTAATAATAAGTATATTACGTTAGTAATAAGTCGGAGGTTATAGACTATAGACTATAACTAGGTAATTAAGTAATCGGAATTAAAAGTAAGACCGTAATAAAGATCGTAATAATTATATTAAAAGCTATTAAGCTATCTATTTAAAGGAGTGAAAGTAGGTAGCTATATATACCTATAGAGACTATCCTTAGATTATAGGCCTAGCTATAATCCCTAACGTTAGATCGTATAGAGCGTAGTAATCTCGTTAATCTTAGATTACTTAGATCTCTACGATCCCCTCGATCCTATATCTATTAGATAGTCGTGCCGACTATTTATCCGTTAGACCGTGTTACGTGCTTAACGCGGTCGACCGTTAGCGGCCTAGTAGCCGTAGTCGTAATAATAGCTATAGCTTAAAGATCCGGCCTACTATAAACGCTTTATAAGAACCGTCTTTTATAGGTATTAAATAAAAGTTAGAAAATCGATTAAAATAAAGGAGAGGTTAGTCTTCTTTTATATCGGGCCTTATACCTTCCTTTGCTTCTTAAAGTAAGGATAAAAAGGTAGCTAGGTAATCCTTTAAAAGAGGTACCTTTCCTACCTATTTAATAGTTAAGATAGAAAGACTAACTAAAAAAGCTACTTTTAGATCTTCTTCTTATATAAAAGGAGGCGTAAGGAGGTAAGCGTATTTTAGCTTTACTGCTTTCCTATAGTTTCCTTCTTTATCTAAATTATCTAATTTAATAGCTTCTTCTTTCTTAAAGTTAGCGTTATCCTTAACTACTTCGACGTTAGTTTCTTCTTTTATTTTCTTATCTAAGACCTCTTCTTAAGACTATTAAGAAAGGGGGATTTAGATTTTCTAAATTAGCTAACGTTATAAGAGTAAGAAGGGCTATTAATCCCTCTTTCTTTTAAAAAAAACTAGATTCGTTAAAAATTATATCCTTAGTTAAAATACCCTTCTATAAAAGAGGAATCTAGATCTAGAAGATATTCGTAGAATTATAGCTAATAAGGTAACTAATAAAGGCTCTAGGATTAAGCTTTCTTTTTTTCTTCCTTTTTAGCTATATATTAGTAGTTATAGCGTATGCTTTATAGCTATAAGTATAAAGGTAGGCTAGTAAGGCCTTCTTTTTTATAAAGAGCTTAAGGGGTAATTTTTAGTTTATTCCTTAGTTTAGTTCCTTAGGGTCCTTAGGGTCCTTAAGGGTCTAGTTTTAAAGGTAATAAGTAGTCTTAACGACTTCCTTTTAAAGGTTATAGGGAAGCTTTATACTAAGTCTTATTATATAAGCCCTTTTTATTATAGTACCCCTTAATCTTTCTACCCCTTTATTCTAAGCTTAGGTATTTAGTACTAAAATACCCCTTTTTAAAGTTAATTTAAGATATTATTTATAAATAGCTCTCTATTAAACTATATCTTCTTTACCTTATAGCCGAAGTAGGATTTTATTTAGTAAATAAAGTCTTAAAGGGTAGACTAGTTATACTTACTTAGGTAGGTCTATAAGAAATAAGGGAAAACTATCCTTAAAAAAGCGTCTATAAAAAACATTACTTTTACGAAGCTTTCTTAGTCCTTAGAGATATTAGTCTAGTTAACCTAAATTTCCTTATATAGCTAGTCTAGCTATAAAGGGGTTCGTTTAGAAATTCGTCTCTTAGTCTTTCCTTAGCTATAGTATTTATATTTAATAGTCTTTAAGCCCTTAATTTAAACGCCTTATTATTAGCCTAACTTATATAAAGCTAAGGGGCCTAAGTAACTAAGTCGTATATACTAAAAAAGACCGTCTCCTTAGGCTATTAAAAGAAGGTCCTTTATAGTAAACCTATTCCTCTTAGTAGGGAAAGCTAACTTCTTTAGAGATTCCTTCCTAAGGATAGGTCGGAATTTAAGAATAAATTAACTGAACTTTTCCTCGATAAGCTTAATCGTTTAATTCTTCTAGACTAGCCTTATAAGCTTAGTCGTTATATACTAAAAGATTCCTTCCCCTTAAAGAAAGTAAAAGGAAATTAAGCTTATTTAAAATTAAGGGTAAAAAGCTACCTTTTTTTATCGAATAATTTATATAGACCTATTAAGAAATTTTATCTTAAAATTCACCCTTTTATATCCCTCTATCTATACGGTTAATTCCCTAGTAATAAGATATTCCCTTTATACCTTCTTAAAAGACTAAAATCGTAAGAGTATATTATAGATATTAAGGGAAGTACTAGAGTTAAGGATAGCTAATTTTCGTAGGGGATAATTAAAGGGCTTTAATAGTTAGTCTTAGCCTTATTAATTTATAGGGAAAATAAAGGCCGGATTTACTATACTAACGATTTTTCCTTAAATTTACGGCTTAAATAAGGGCAGCGGCGTTAGTTACTATTACTTAGTAACCTAAATCTCGTTTATCTTCTTCTATAATAAGGGGTCCTCCTTAAAAGACTATTATATTATTTCTTATAGCTTCTTTAAAGGGTTAACTCCTTTAGGTCGGTTTTCTTAAAGACTTACTAGTATTATAATAACCGATAGCCTAGGGATTTAAAGGCTAAGCAGCTGTTTTATTTAGTCTTTTATCTTTTCGAGGAATCCTTATCTTAGTTTAAAAGGTCTACTTAAAAACCCCCCCCTTTTACCCCTTATTACTAATTTTAATAAGGTGCGATTTTAACTAGTTCCTTAAATTTTCGACTAACGGACTAATAGGTCTATTAAGGGACTAGTCGGGCCGGTCTAACTAACGGGACCGGGCCTAGAGTAAAAGGCGGAGCTAGGGCCGGGACTAAAGCAGCCGTTAAAGACAAGGTTAAGGCTCTTAAGGGAGGAGGAGCTAGAGGGGCAGCAGCTATAGTAGTAGTAGTAGGGGCCGTAGTAATAGGGGCTATAGTAGCTATAAGGGCAGCCGGTTAAACTATCGAGGTCGAGTACTAGCTATAAAAGAATAAGACTACTTACTATTATACTTTAGTAGCCTCTTCGTTTAGTTCCTAGCTAGCTTCTTAAAAGATAGTTAAGTAACCGTTACTAATAGGCTTTATTAGTAGAGATATATCCTATAGCTACTAGCTAGAAAGAACTTCTATAAGGAAGTATTAGTTAGCTTCTTCGAGGATTTCTTCTTACTTAGCTAGCTATAAAAAAGCTAGTAAGTTCCTAGTAAAAAAGGCTCCTAGGTATACTATATAGGTCTTCTTAATATAGTTAGTTATATAGCCCCTTAATAGAGCTATTAATATCTTAATCTTTAAAAGCTACTACTTAAGGGTCTCTTCCTCTTAAAGAGAGATTAGCTTTACGGTACTAATAGATTCCGTTATTGCTATATAAGTAGTAGTTAGTAGCTTTATCTTATAAAGGTATTCCTTACGGTAACTTTTATAGTTACCTAAGGTAGTAGAAAAAGCTCTCTACTATATAGAGGTTAGCTTAGAGAAGAAGGAAGCTCCTTTTATAAATTCCTTTACCCTAGGATAAAAAAGGGGCTTAAGAAGGTCCTACTTATTAAAGAAGACTAAATTATAAATAGTTCTATCTATATAAGCCCGTAGCTCCTTTACCTACTTATCTTAATCTTAGGGCTCTATAAGAATCGTCCTATAGACTATAGGGGCGGTCAAGGAGTCGTTTTTCGATATCGTTATAAAAGAGGGGGTAGAAAAGTCGGTTAAAAATCGGCTTTTCTAGTAAGAGGGGTAAAAGGAAGCTATAAAGGATATAAGAAAGGTGCCTTTTATAGTAGCTAGAAGGTATAAGAATTCTATTCCTCCTAGGCTTATAACTCTTATAAAGAGAGATATAAGAAGTATATAAAAATATATAAAGGTAAAATTAAAAGTAAGGGGTCGGATAGGCTTAACTACTATATTATAGCGTAATTTCTCCTTACTATAGCGAGCTCGATAATCCCTAGATCCTAATAATAAGAGTACTACTATATTTACTAAGATTAAAGGATTCTAATAATATAGTTAGATCTTAATTTAGTTAAGAAACTATAAAAATCTAGTAGGTAGAGGTTAGCGCTACTTACTATTAAGAAGTAAAGCTATTACTAAACTACCCCTTAATTAGTATAATACTATAGCGCTTAAACTTATAATAATTACGATAGCTTTACTAAATTAAGACTAATTAATATAAGCAATATATTATTAAAAAGCCTACCTTTAAGATTACTATTATCTTAAAGGATAACGTTACTAATAAAAGTACTATAGTACCTAGGCTATTTAAAGGGATGCCCTACTATACCCCTTCTTATAAGGAAGGTTATAAATATAACTTATAACTACTAGTTAAACGGTAAGAGTAGGTTATATAACCCTATTAATTATAAGTTCGACTCCTATTAAGGCTAAAGAGTAGGTTATATAACTATGCCTTAGGGGGGGCGCGGGTAATAAACTTAGGGACCTAAGTAGAGAGGAAATAAAGGGCTTCTCCTTATATTATCTCCCTTAGGTCCTAGCTTTTATCCTTTATATACTATTCTCTTTACCTAGCCCTATAGTAGCTACGTCCCTTTTAAGGGGGGTTAATAGTAATAGCCTTTAACTACTAATTAAGCGGTAAGAGTAGGTTATATAACCTTAATTAACTAAGGTTTAAACCCTTCTTTAGTAAGAGGGGTAACTAGTACTATATACTTAAAAGGTATATAGTACTAGTTACTAAACTAGATTATCTTTTACTATATTTACCTTCTTTTTATAGAATACTATTAGGAGCCTCCCTTATTATAGGATAACCTCCTTAAACGAATAATAAAGTAGCCGAAATTTAATATCGGAATAGCCTTATATTTATTAAACTAAACGCCCCTCTACCTATTACCTTACTATCTAGAAAGCTAAGGTAGTAAGGGGGTATATTAAGGAGAGTAAGTATAAGAGGCTATAGTTATACCTAGTAGACCTAATAGTTATATATAAGGAAGCCTGCCTAACTAATATAACTCCCCTAGCTTAACTTAGGCATAGGAATATCTTAATGCCCTCTTTTAGCTAGCTATATATAGCTACTATACCTATATAAGCCCCTCTCTTATCCTAATAGATAGACTAATATATATATTACTAAATTTACCTTTCTATGCCCCTATTTCTTCTACTATGCTCTCAAGCCCCTGCTTAAGAGCTCCCTATCTATACGTGTATGCTCTCTAGTTAGGGCTACGTATATACTCTCTAGTCAGGGCCTCTTTTAATAGGAGCTTTCTAGCCTTCTCGTTAGACCCGGTTGTCAGCTCCCTTGTTAGCCTAGCTACCTATGGGTGACCTGGGTGACTCAACCGAGGGACGTTCTTCACGACAGTATCAGCCTCCGCGATGGCCTCCTAGCTAAACTAGAGAATAGAAGACGAATACATACACACCGGTTAACCCCAAATGCAATTGCACAGGCCTACCAACATATATATCCTTTTGCAGACGATCAGATGGTTGATACACCTTGTACGTACATTCTATGTCAAAACAAACTACAACCAAGCCCCTTACATTATAGTAGATTAAATCAAGCAGCGTTCAAGTCTATGTTAACGCACCAAGTCCTCGTTCCAACCCCACTCGACACCGAAAGATATGCCGCGGCTCTCCAGATACCAGGCCACAAGGCATTCGATGGAGCATGGGGCAGGGTCGGCGCAATCCCCCGGGTTCGGGCCCGTCGGAAGTGCCTCGCACCCGGAGAAGTCGCGATATGCGGGCCGCGATGGATTTGAGGCTAAGCCTACCATCTCGGCAAAGCCCTGGTACATGGAAAGCCAGTGGCCCATGGCGGCTGGGCTACCATAGGCGATCTGGTCGGTCGAGCCTAACATACAGACTAGTTAGATCCTAGGGGCGTATGACATGTCACACAGCCATGTAGGGTCGAGCCCCCCTATCATATACTTGAAGCGCCGGAGAAAGAGAAGGATGGCTATACGACTTACCGACGCCGACCCTGCCACTCATTCGAGGACAGTAATAGTAATGCATGCCTGCTGGATGCGGCAGCACGAGATTACTTGTCCCTAGCTCCTCGACGCTCCAGAAAGGCGGGTCGGCGGGGCTCCTAAAGCCGGTATCAGGTCGAAGGCGTAGGACCGTGTCGTGCATAAATCCGTTCTCTATAGCCCATTGGCGCCATAATCTTCCGGCTTGGTCCACCGTCTTAAGCTGGTTGTTTAGCCGCCGAAGCTTAGAGCCGCAGGGTTCCAGCATAGCCGTCTCGCCACCCGGGAAGTCCTCCTCGATCTCGGAATGGCTATAGACCTCGACGCGGCGAAGGTGGGGCCCGTAGCACTCGCGGACAGCAGCCTCGATGCTATCTCGCGAGCGGTTGTGTATATTAATATCGTCGTCGGTGTATAGCATATAGGCGAAGACGTCGACGCGGGCAAAGGCACCGTGGTTGGCGATGAGAGCTTGCATCTGCGTCCTGCAGCATTCCGCGTTTGTACGGTATAGGCCGGCAACAATCACTGCAAGGCTGCGGTTGGCTTGGTGCTCGCTCGGTGGCACGTATAAATCGCATATGCCGGTAATGCGTAGCCTCCCAGAATCGGAGAGCTCTAGCAAGCCGACTTCTTTCTCTCCTTCCTCGTCCTGGTTCCCGGGCAACCTTGCAAGGTCCTGCTTCTGGCAATCAGGATGCATGTCGCTATGCCACAAAGTTGTCCAATCTTGCTCCCCTGTAAATAGTGCCTGCACCAGGAGTTGATAATGGCCACTGCTGCTTATTGTCATGTTAACGCTACGGCTATCCGCCATCCGGTTATCACCCGTTGCCGTCCACCATACCCGACGGCTATCGCGGCCATTGCTATGCTCGAGGATAAGATCTCCGCTATGCTTAAGAGTAAGAGAATAGGCACCGTTAGGAGAAGAGAGGCGCTGGCTAAGCGATAGGATGGCAGAGCTGCTAGGCGTGGCTGATTTATGCGTAAAAGTCTTAGGCGTCGGCGTAGGAAACGGAGAATTAGCAAATGGCGTAAACTTGCGTAGAGGGTCCCATAAAGAGAAGGCAATAACTGCTGTTGTAATAAGCGCTGCAAGGAGACAGGCGACTTGATTAAAGGAGACAGGCGACTTGATCAAAGAAGACTTGAGACCGGCTTTCATCATGACTCCCGAGTGTTAAAAGCAGAACTCGTTATAGAGAAACTGTGTGCTGTTCTTTGAAGCACCGATATATATATAATAAATCCCATGTCGAATCCTGAAACCACATGAGGGGGGCCTTGCAAAGGGAGGTTTGGAAAGTCGCCGCCCTTTAGGTCTATCAATTAATGCCAAGCCGTGGCTTAAGAAGCTTTCATAGTAGGGCTCGAGTAAGTCAGCTAGGGGTGGCCCTGAATCCCGCCTAGTCCACATATCATAACAAGCCACTCTTATAAGCTTTTTTGCCTTAATGCGTTATAAATCAGGCCTAAAACTTAGCGTGCCTCATTTTACAATTAAGAGAGACTCTTAAGCAGGGGCTTGAGAGCACAGTGGAAGAAATAGGGGCATAGAAAGGTAAATTTAGTTTAGTCTATCTATTAGGACAAGAGAGGGGCTTATATAGGTACAGTGACTATATATAGCTAGCTAAAAGAGGGCATTAAGATGTTCCTATACCTAAGTCAAGCCTGCATAATGTCCTTAGGCTAGTAGAGTCATGTTAGTCAGGCAGGCTTCCTTGTGCATGACTATTGGGTCTACTAGGCATGACTGTGGCCTCTTATGCCTACTCTCCTTAACAGAGACTCTATCCGCACGCACCTACCTTACTCTTAATTCGCACGCACCCCCCTACATTCAGCTACAGCGTCCTCCGATATCGCCTACCCGCTAATTTAGGCTTTAAGTTTCTAATAATAGACTATAGCTATCTAAAGAACGGGAATAGTATAAGATTATTTATAACCTATTTATAATTACGTCTAGCAACGCCTCTAGCGTTATAGTAATAATAAATTACATTAACTTTTATAATACTTTATAGGTAACTAATCCGCTATAATAGTAATACTATCCCCGATTACTTCTTTCCCCTTATTTTTTACGAGCGACTCTACTATTTCCTCCTCTTCCTTCTCTTTAAAAGCATCGTATTATCTAATAGGCTTATCCTTTTCTTCCCGTCGTTTTGCCTATTAAAGAGTAACCCGAGTTCTCGCGAAGAGAGATACGAGAAGTATATATAAAATGCACGAAGGTAAAATTAGAAGAAAGGGGTCGGATAGGTAAGGCAGAGATATTTAAATCTTATAGGGGCAGTAATTATAGTAGGGGAGTAATTATTATATTGCCTTTATTATCCTTCTTTCCTTTATCTAACGCCCCTCTTTATACCTATCTAGTATCTTAATTAATAAAGAAGATCCTACTTAAAGAAGCTACTAATATCCTTTTAACTACTAAGCTTTTTACTAGTTTTTTCCCTCCTTTCTAGCTATTACTAGTATATCCGTCTTATCTCTCGCTACCTTTATAAGAAGCTATCGCTACTTTTACTTCCCCTCTTACCCCTACCTTCCTCTTTATACCTTCTTTTAGCTCCTTCCTTAAAACCTATTTTTTAGCTTTCTTAGTCCCTTCTTACTAAGGGATATCTCTAAGAACTATAAAATTAAGCTACGCTTTATAATATACCCCCTTAGCTATAGCCTACCCCTATAGTAAGGGCATAGCTAATATAGCTTTAGGCTAGTAAGTATATAAAGGAGGTTCTTAGCTTTATATTTATTCCTTTACTTAAGGAATATAAGGGCCCTTTTAGGTCCCTAAGCTCTTTTAGACCTACTTAAGGAATAGGGGCTTAAAGAGGGGAAAGTCTTATAAGAAAGGGGGCCTTCTTAAAAGGGAGAACCCTAATTAAATAGGGGGCTCTTTAAAGGGAAGACCTCTTCCTTTTTTTAGCTATAGACGTTACCTTCTTATATAGGCTATTAGCTCCTTTTATAGACTCTTAAGGTAGGCCTTTAAGGATAGCTTTTTATAGACGTCTTTTAGCTTAATTTACTATAAAAAGATAGCTAGCTTTTACTTTAATAAGGGCTTTATAAGACCGTTTACTTTTATCGATACTATTAAAACTTAATAAATAGAAATAAGTCCCCTTTAAACCTCTTAGTATAACTAATACTAATAGATATCGATATATTATAGCTAGGTTAATAGCTTTACGTTTTCTATTAAAATTTATATAGTCTATATATTATTATATTCTATAAATAATAGGGTCGGAATATATAGTTATAGAGCTATTAATAGCCGGCTAAGAAAAATAGCTTCCTTTAAAGCTTTTAAAAGAGCTAGTAGCTTTACCTTTATACTTAAAGTTATAATAGTAGCTTACTTTAAAGCCTTTTAAATAATAGTTCCTTTAAAAAGGGATATAATATACCCTTATAAGCTCTTTTTATATAAGGAATTATCTATTAAAGATAAATCGCTTAAATAAAGGAAGATTTTAGTAGCTAATTTCTTCCTTTCTTACCTTTTTAAGTATAAACTATATAATCTTATTAAATAAAAATAAAGGATAGCTTAGTCTACTACTTTTTAGTACCTAGGTATAAGAGCGCTACTAAGAGGTATAGGCTAATAAAGTACTTAGGTATATAGTACTAAGGTATTAGTAAGGTATTAATAAGGAATCGTACTTACCTTACTTATAAGTTATAGACTACTTACTACTTTAACTAAAGAGGAGAAATCTATCTTTTTATAAGCTTTAGTCTTATAATAAGAAGAATATAATATATATAGTATAGTACCTTTAGCTATCCTTACTACTTAACTAATAGTATTATAATACGTATTCCTTTATACTAGGGCTAGGATTTTAGTTATACTTAGCTAGTTAAGAGACCGTAAAAGAAATATCTAGTTTAGTAGAAATAGCTAAGAAAAAGTAAGGAGCCGACCTTTTATTAATATAAGTATTTCTTTTACTCTTTAGCCTAAAAGGATAGATTAAGTAAAAGCTCTTTATTTATTATAAGTATATAGGGAAGCTTCTTATTAAGGGAATTAAAAAGGAGTTTATAAGCGACCTTATTAATATAAGCGTCCTAAGTAAGCTAGATAGTCTATTAGGATCTATTTTAAAGGATTTATATCCTTTAAAACTACTTTAGCTCCCTTATCTTAGTTATCTTATACTTTTATTATAGGCCTTTTATAGCCTCCTTAGTAGTTACTTCTTCCTCTTTTAGGTAAGCCTAGATAATATTATCGATATAAAAGAAGACTATAATTTTATCCTTTTATATTATATATAGTTCCTAAGGGACTTTCTTAAGGCCTAAGGCTTTAAAGGAACTTATTAAATACTATTACTAAAGTAAGGGTAATCTTTATAGTCTATATAAAGCTTTCCTAAGCTATAGAACCTTTCCTAGCTATTAAAAGCTTAGTAGAAGGTATATATAGATAACTTTTTCTTCCTTTAGTAAGTAGTTAATAAAAGTATTAACTATATCTATCTAATTAAGATCGAGGTCGAATTCTACTACTATAGCTATAAGGGTCTAAAAAGATATCCCTACTAAGGTAGTTACCTTAATAGGAAGATCCTCTTTTTCTTACTAGTTCTTATAAATAACTAGCTAGGCCTTATACTTTTAAAGGAAGCTATATTTATTAGTCTTATAGATAAAGACTTACTTATAGCTAAGGACTTATTTTCTTCTTACGTTTTCTTTTAAGACCTCTTTAAAAGACCCTATCTCTTTATATAGAGCTAGGTAGTCTTTCTAAGCTTAGAAAAACTAGTCTTTAAAAGTATATTTTTCTAGCTACTTTTAGTTTACTAATAGGTCTAAGAGGTCTCTTTTATATACCTTCCTTATTAATAGCTATAGCTTAAAGAGCCGGCCTACTATAAATAATCTATTAGAACTATCTTTTATAAGCGTTAAATAAAAGTTAGAAAATTAATAAAAATAAGGGAGAGGTTAGTTTTCTTTTATATTAGGCCCTATACCTTCTATTACTTCTTAAAGTAAGGATAAAAAAGCAGCTAGGTAATCCTTTAAGAGAGGTGCCTTTCTTATACCCTTAAGGGTTAAGATAGGAAGACTAACTAAAAAAGCTACTTTTAGATCTTCTTCTTATTTTATAAGAGGAGGTATAGGAAGGTAAGCGTATTCTAGCTCTATTACTTTCTTATAGTCTCTTTTTATATCTAAATTATTTAATCTAGTAGCTTTTTTTTAAAGTTAGCGTTATCCTTTACTACTTTAACGTTAGTTTCTTCTTCCGCTTCCTTATTTAAGACCTCTTCTTAATAATCTTAAGAAGGGGGGATTTAGATCTTTTAAATTAGCTAACGTTATAAGAGTAAGAGGAGCTATTAATCCCTCTTTTTATTAAAGAAGCTAGATTTATCGAAAATTATATCCTTAGTTAATATAACCTTTTATAAAAGAGGAATCTAGACCTAAAAGATATTAATAGAATTATAACTAATAAGGTAACTAATAAAGGCTCTAAGATTAAGCTTTTTCTTTTTCTTTCTTTTAAGCTATATATTAGTAGTTATAGTATATACCTTATAGCTATAGGTATAAAGGTAAGCTAGTAAGGCCCTCTTTTTTATAAAGAGCTTAAGGGGGGATTTTTAGTTTATTCCTTAGGTCTTAAAAAGGGTCTCTAAGTCCCTATAGTCTCTTAGGCCCCTAAGGTCCCTTAAGGTCCGGTTTTAAAGGTAATAGGCAGTCTTAATAACTTCCCTTTAAAGGTTATAGGAAAGCCTTATAGTAAGTTTTATTATATAAGCCCTTTTTATTCTAGTACCCCTTAATCTTTCTACCCCTTTATTCTAAGCTTAGGTATTTAGTACTAATAAGAAAGGTAAAATACCCTTTTTTAAAGCTAATTTAAGATATCCTTTATAAATAGCTCTCTATTAAATCGTATCTTCTTTACCTTATAGCTAAAGTAGGATTTTATCTAGTTAATAAAGTCTTAGAAGGTAAACTAGTTATACTTACTTAGGTAGGTCTATAAGAAATAAAGGAAAACTATCCTTAAAAAAGCGTTTATAAAAAACATTACCTTAATAAAGCTTTCTTAGTCCTTAGAGACATCGGTTTAATCGACTTAAATTTCCTTATATAACTAGTCTAGCTATTAAAGGGTTTATTTAGAAATTCGTCTCTTAGTCTTTCCTTAGCTATAGTATTTATATTTAATAGTCTTTAGGCCCCTTATTTATACGCCCTATTATTAGCCTAGCTAATATAAAGCTAGGGGGCCTAGGTAACTAAGTTATATATATTAGAGAAGACCGTTTCCTTAGGCTATTAAAAGAGGGTCCTTAGAACCTACCCTCTTAGTAAGGAAAGCTAACTTTTTAAGAGATTCCTTCCTAAGGATTAGTTAGAACTTAAGTATAAACTAACTAAATTTCCCTTTAATAAGCCTAATTATTTAATTCTTTTAGACTAGCCTTATAGGCTTAGATATTATATCTTAGAAGATTCCTTCCTTTTAAAAAAGGTAGAAGGAAATTAAGCTCGTTTAAAATTAAGGGTATAAAGCTACCCTTTTTTATTATAGAATTTATATAGTCCCGTTAAGTAATTCTATCGTAAAATTCACCCTTCTATATCCCTTTATCTATATAGGTAATTCCCTAGTAATAAGGTATTCCCTTTATACCTTCTTAAAGGACCGGAATTATAAGAGTATATTATAAATATTAAAGGAAGTACTAGAGTTAAGGATAGCTAATTTTAATAGGGGATAATCGGAGGGTCTTAATAAGCGGTCTTACTAATCTATAAGAAAGATAAATACTAGATTTACTATACTAACGATTTTTCCTTAAATATATAGCTTAAATAAGGGTAGCGGCGTTAGTTACTATTTCTTAATAACTTAAATCTCGTCTATCTTCTTCTATAATAAGGGGTCTTTCTTAAGAGACTTTTTAATAATATCTTTTAGTCTCTTAAGAGTTATAATTCTAAAAGGTCGACTTTCCTTAAAGACTTATTAATAGTCTTCTAGCTAATAAGGCCTTTTATATACTTAGTAAGTAGGTCGATTCCTCCTTATTTATTATCTCTTTAAGGAGTCTTTATCCTTTTTTTAAAGGTTTACTTAAAAGCCCCTTCTTTTTATACCTTATTACTAATTTTAATAAAGAGGTTTAATTTTAATTAGTTCCTTAATTTTTCGACTAACGGACTAAAAGGTCTATTAAGGGACTAGTTAGGCCGGACTTACTAATAAGACTAGGGCTAGGTCCGGAGTAAAAGGCAGACCTAGGGCTAGGACTAAGGCAGCTATTAAAGATAGTATTAATACTCTTAAGAGAAGAGAAGCTAAAGGGGTAGTAGTAGTAGTAGTAATAAGGGCTATAGTAATAAGGGCTATAGTAGCTATAAAGGTAGTAAGTTAAGCTATTTAGGTCGAGTACTAGCTATAAAGGAATAAGACTACTTATTATTCTACTTTAGTAGCTTCTTTATTTAGTTCCTAGCTAGCTTCTTAAAAGATAATTAAGTAACCGTTACTAATAAGCTTTATTAATATAGATATATCTTATAGCTACTAGCTAGAAAGAGCTTTTATTAAGAAGTATTAGTTAGATTCCTTAAGGATTTCTTCTTACTTAGCTAGCTATAAAGAAGCTAGTAGGTTCTTAATAGAAAAGGCTCTTAAGTATACTATATAGGTCTTTATAATACGGTTAGTTATATAGCCCCTTAAGGGAGCTATTAAAGTCTTAAGCTTTAAAAGCTATTACTTAGGGGTCTCTTCCTCTTAAAGAGAGATTAGCTTTATAGTACTAACGGATTCTATTATTACTATATATATAATAGTTAGTAGCTTTATCTTATAAAGGTATTCCTTATAGTAACTCTTATAGTTACCTAAGGTAGTAGAAAAAGCTCTTTACTATATAAAGGTTAACTTAAAAAAAAAGAAAGCCCTTATTATAAATTCTATTACCTTAAGATAAAAAGAGAGCTTAAGAGGGTCTTACTTATTAAAGAAGACTAAATTATAGATAGTTCTATCTATATAAGCCTATAGCTCCTTTACCTACTTATCTTAATCTTAAGGCTTTATAAGAATCGTCCTATAGACTATAAGGGTAGTAAAGGAATTAGTTTTTAATATTATTATAAAAGAAAGTAAAAAAGTTAGTTAAAAATCGGCTTTTCTAGTAAGAAGGGTAAAGGGAAGCTATAAGGGATATAAGAAAGGTACCTTTTTATTATCGCGAAGCATAGCTTAACTTTATAGTTCTTAGAGATATCCCTTAGTATAAGGGACTTAGGAAGCTAAAAAATAGGTTTTAAGGAAGGAGCTAAAAGGAGGTATAAAGAGGAGGGTAAGGGTAAGAAGGGAAGTAAAAGTAGCGATAGCTTCCTATAGAGGTAGCGAAAGATAAGACGGATATACCGGTAACGGCTAGAAAAAAGGGGGAAAACTAGTAAAAAGCTTAGTAGTTAAAAGGATATTAATAGCTTCTTTAAGTAGGATCTTCTTTATTAATTAAGATACTAGATAGGTATAAGGAGGGGCGTTAGATAAAGAAAAAAAGGAGAATTAAGGCAATATAATAATTAATCCCTTACTATAATTACTGCCCCTATAAGAATTAAATCTTTCTACCCTACCTATCTAACCCCTTACTTTTAATTTTACCTTTATATATTTTTATATACTTCTTATATCTCTCTTCGCGAGAGTTATAAGCCTAGGAGGAATAGAATTCCTATACCTTCTAGCTGCTATAAAAGGCACCTTTGTTATATCCCTTATAGCTCTCTTTTACCCCTCTTACTAAAAAAGCCGATTTTAACTAACTTTTCTACCCCCTCTCTCTATAATAATATCGAAAAACGACTCCTTTACTACCCCTACGGTCTATAGGACGATTCTTATAGAGCCCTAAGATTAAGATAAGTAGGTAAAGGAGCTATAGGCTCGTATAGATAGGACTATCTATAATTTAGTCTTCTTTAATAAGTAGGACCCTCTTAAGCCCCCTTTTTATCTTAAGGCAACGGAATTTATAGAGGGAGCTTCCTTCTTCTTTAAGCTAACCTCTATATAATAGAGAGCTTTTTCTACTACCTTAGGTAACTATAAGATTTACCGTAAGGAGTACCTCTATAAGATAAAGCTACTAACTACTATACGTACGGCGATAACGGAATCCGTTAGTACTATAAAGCTAATCTCTCTTTAAGTAGAAGAGACTCTTAGGTAGTAGCTTTTAAAGCTTAAGACCTTAATAGCTCCCTTAAGGGGCTATATAACTAACCGTATTAAGAAGACCTATATAGTATATCTAGGAGCCTTTTCTACTAGGAACTTACTAGCTTCTTCGTAGCTAGCTAAGTAGGAAGAAATCCTTAAGGAAGCTAACTAATACTTCCTTATAAAAGCTCTTTCCGGCTAGTAGCTATAAGATATATCTCTACTAATAAAGCCTATTAGTAACGGTTACTTAACTATCTTTTAAGAAGCTAGCCGGAAACTAAATAAAGAAGCTACTAAAGTATAATAGTAAGTAGTCTTATTCCTTTATAGCTAGTACTTAACTTAGACGGCTCGACCTACTGCCCTTATAGCTATTATAGCCCCTATTACTATGGTTCCTACTACTGCTGCTACTATAGCTATTACCCCTCTAGCTCTACCTCCCTCGAGAGCCTTAATACCGTCTTTAACGGCTGCCTTAGTCCCGGCCCTAGCTTTATATCTTACTCCGGGCCCGGCCTCGGCCCCGTTAGTCCGTCCGGCCTAACTAGTCCCCTAATAGACCTTTTAGTCTATTAGTCGAAAAATTAAGGAACTAGTCGAAATCGAACCTCGTTAAAATTAGTAATAAGGCGTAAAAAGGGGGGGTTTTTAAGTAGACCTTCTAGATCGGGATAAGGATTCCTCGAAGAAATAAAAGACTAGATAATAAAACGGCTGCCTAGCCTATAAATTACTAGGCTATTAGTTATTATAATACTAATAGGTCTTTAAGGAAAACCGACCTAAAGGATTTAACCTTTTAAAGAGGCTATAAGAAACGATATAATAGTCTCTTAAGGAGGACCCCTTACTATAGAAGAAGATAGACGAGATTTAGGTTACTAAGAAATAGTAACTAATAACGCCGCTGCCCCTATTTAAGCCGTAAATTTAAGGAAAAATCGTTATTATAGTAAATCCGGCCTTTATCTTCCCTATAGATTAATAAGGCTAAGATTAACCGTTAGAGCCCTCCGATTATCCCCTACGAAAATTAGCTATCCTTAACTCTAGTACTTCCCTTAATATCTATAATATACTCTTACGATTCTAGTCCTTTAAGAAGGTATAGAGGGAATATCTTATTACTAGGGAATTAACGGTATAGATAGAGGGATATAAAAGGGTGAATTTTACGATAAAATTATTTAATAGGTCTATACGAATTCTTTAATAAAAAAGGGTAGCTTTTTACCCTTGATTTTTAACGAGCTTAATTTCCTTTCGCCTTTTATAAGAGGAAGGAATCTTTTAAGATATAACGTCTAAGCCTATAAGGCTAGTCTAAAAGAATTAGACTATTAAGCTTATTAAGGAGAAATTCGGTTAATTTATTCTCGAATTCCGACCTATCCTTAGGAAGGAATCTCTCGAGAAGTTAGCTTTCCTTACTAAGAGGGTAGGTTCTAATAACCCTCTTCTAGTAGCCTAAGAAGACGGTCTTCTTTAGTATATATAACTTAGTTACCTAGGCCCCTTAGCTTTATATAAGCAAGGCTAATAATAAGGCGTATAAATAAGGGGCCTAAAGACCGTTAAATATAAATACTATAGCTAAGGAAAGACTAAGAGATAAATTTCAAGACGAACGCCTTTACGGCTAGACTAGCTATATAAGGAAATTTAGGTCGACTAGACCGACGTCTCTAAGGACAAGGAAAGCTTTATTAGGGTAATGCTTTTTATAGACGCCTTTTTAAGGATGGTTTTCCCCTATTTCTTACGGACTTACTTAAGTAAGTATAACTAGTCTACCCTCTAGGACTTTATTAACTAGATAAAATCCTACTTTAGCTATAAGGTAAAGAAGATATAGTTTAATAGAGAGCTATTTATAAAGGATATCTTAAATTAGCTTCGAAAAAGGGGCATTTTACCCCTCCCGTTAGCACCGAATACCTAGGCTTAGAACGGAGGGGCAGAAAGATTAAGGGGTACTATAATAAAAAGGGCCCGTATAATAAGACTTACTATAAGGCTTTTATACGACCTTTAAAGGGAAGTCGTTAAGACCGCCTATTACTTATAGAACCGGACCCTTAGAGGGACTACCTAAGGAATAGACTAGAAATCCCTACTTAAGCTATTTATAAAGAAGAGGGCCTCGCTAGCCTACCTTCGTGCCTATAGCTATAAGGTATATACTATAACTACCGATATATAGCTAAAAAGGAAGAAGAAAAGAAAGCTTAATCCTAGAGCCTTTATTAGTTACCTCGTTAGTTATAATTCTACGAATATCTTCCGGATTTAGATTCCTTTTTTACGGAAGGTTATTTTAACTAAGGATATAATTTTCGACGAATCTAGCTTCTGTAACGGAAAGAGGGATTAATAGCCCCTCTTACTCTTATAACGTTAGCTAATTTAGAAGATCTAAATTCCCCCTTCCTAATAGTTATAAGAAGAGGCCTTAAATAAAGAAATAGAAGAAGAAACCGACGTCGAAGTAGTTAAGGATAACGCTGACTTTAAAGAAGAAGAGGAAGCTACTAGATTAGATAATCTAAACGAAGAAGGAGACTATAGGAAAGCGGTAGAGCTAGAATACGCCTACCTTCCTACGCCTCCTCTTATAAAATAAAAAGAAGATCTAAAAGTAGCTTTTTCGGTTAGTCTTCCTATCTCGACCCCTAAGGGGGTAGGAAAGGCACCTCTCCTAAAGGATTACCCGGCTGCTTTTTTATCCCTACTTTAAAAAGCAAAGGAAAGTATAGGGCCTAATATAAAAGAAGACTAACTACTCCCTTATTTTAATCGTTTTTCCGACTTTTATTTAACGCCTATAAAAGACGGTTCCTATAGAGTATTTATAATAAGCCGGCTCTTTAAGCTATAGCTATTAGTAAGGAAGGTATATAAAAGAGACCTCCTAGACCTACTAGTAAACTAAAAGTACCTAGAAAAACACCCTTTTAAAGACTAGTTTTTCTAGGCCTAGAAAGACTACCTAGCCTTATATAAGGAGATAGGGTCTTTTAAAGAGGTCCTTAAGAAAAAGGCAAAAGGAAAATAAGTCCTTAGCTATAAGTCGGTCTTTATTTATAAGACTAATAAATATAGCTTCCTTTAAAAGTATAAAGCCTAGCTAGTTATTTATAAGAACTAGTAAGAAAAAGAGGATCTTCTTACTAAGGCAACTACCTTAGTAAGGATATCTTTTTAGACCCTTATAGCTATAGTAGTAGAATTCGACCTCGAGCTTAATTAGATAGATATAGTTAACGCCTTCGTTAACTACCCCCTTAAGGAAAAAGAAGTTATCTATATATAACTTCCTCTTAGTTTCTAATAGCTAGGAAAGGTTCTATAGCTTAGGAAAGCACTATTTAAACTATAAAGATTACCCCTTCTTTAGCAATAATATTTAATAGGTTCCCTTAAAGCCCTAAGCTTTAAGAAAGTCCCTTAAGAACCGTATATAATATAGAAAGGTAAAATCATAGTCTTTTTCTATATCGACGATATTATCTAGGCCTACCTAAAAGAGGAAGAAGTAACTACTAGGGAGGCTATAAAAGGCCTATAATAAAGGTATAAGATAAATAGGCTAGGGGAGCTAAAATAGTTCCTAGGGATATAAATCCTTTAGAATAGGTCCTAACGGATAATCTAGCTTACCTAGGACGCCTATATCGATAAGGTCGCTTATAAATTCCTCCTTAATTCCCTTAATAAGAAGCTTCCCTCTATACCTATATTAAATAAAGAGCTTTTACCTAATCTATCCTTTTAAGCTAGGGAGTAAGAAAAACACTAATATTAATAAAAGGTAGGCTCCTTGCTTTTTTTTAGCTATTTCTACTAGACCGGATATCTCTTTTACGGTCTCCTAGCTAGCTAAGCATAACTAGAATCCTAGCCCTAGGCACTAAGAAGTAGTAGACTAAGCAATCCTTTATCTCTATTTAACGAGATTATATAGTCTACGCCTAGGAGGGCAGGGAAGGAAACCAGCTGTCGAAATCTTCCTCTATTCGAGCGATTCGTCCTTTATAAACAATTCCTTAAATAAAAAGAGCTTATAGGGGTATATTATATCCCTTTTTAAAGGAACTATTGCTTAAAGAGCTTTAAAGTAAGCTACTATTATAACTTTTAGTATAGAGGTAGAGCTACTAGCTCTTTTAAAAGCGTTAAAAGAAGCGATTTTCCTTAGCTAGCTATTAATATCTCTATAACTATAAATTCCGACCCTATTAGCTATAAAATATAATAATATATAGACTATACGAATTCTTATAGAGGAAAATAGTAAGCTATCGACCTAGCTATAGTATATCGATATCTATTAGTATTAGTTACGCTAAGAGGTCTAAAAGGGACTTATTTCCGTCTATTAGGTTCTAACGGTATTAATAAAAGCTAACGGTCTTACGAAGCCCTTACTAAAGTAGAAGCTAGCTATCTTTTTATAGTAAATTAGGCTAAAAGACGTTTAAGAGAAGCTATCCTTAGAAGCCCGCCTTAAGAGTCTATAAGAAGAGCTAATAGTATATAGGAGGAAGGAGACGTCTATAGCTAAAGAGAGGAATTAGGACTTATCCTAAAGGAAGGCCCTTAGCTTAATTAAGACTTATTCTTTTTAAAGGCCCCCTTTTTAGGGACTTATCCTTAGAGAAGCCCCCCTTTCTTATAGGACTTAATTTCCTCTTTAAGGCCCCTTTTTTTAAAGTAGGTCTAAAAGAGCCTAGGGCTAAAACCCGGATTTCTTAAGTAAGGGATAAGTATAGACTAAGACCTCCTCTATACGCTTACCGGCCTAAGTATTTAGCTTTACCCTTTCTATAAGGGTAGGCTATAGCTAAGGGGGTATATCGCGAAGCGTAGCTTAATTTTATAGTTCTCGGAGATATCCCTTAGTATAAGGGACCTAGGAAGCTAAAAAATAGGTTTTAAGGAAGGAGCTAAAAGGAGGTATAGAGAGGAGGGTAAGGGTAAGAGGGGAAGTAAAAGTAGTAATAGCTTCCTATAGAGGTAGCGAAAGATAAGATAGATATACTAGCAACGGCTAGAAAAGAAAGGGAAAACTAGTAAAAAGCTTAGTAGTTAAAAGGATATTAGTAGCTGCTTTAAATAGGATCTTCTTTATTAATTAAGATACTAGATAGGTATAAAGAGTAGCGTTAGATAAAGGAAAGAAAGTAAATTAAGGCAATTTAATAATTAATCCCCTACTATAATTACTGCCCCTATAAGAATTAAATCTCTCTGCCCTACTTATCCGACCCCTTACTTTAATTTTACCTTTATATATTTTTATATACTTCTTATATCTCTCTTCGCGAGATTTATAGTAGCTAAAAGGTATAGGAATTCTATTCCTTATAGGCTTATAACTCTATAAGGAACGGTGTTCCTACTATAAATAAAGCAGTTATAATATACTCTCCCGATTATATAAGCTAATAAGTAGTATATTAATTATAGATAAAATCCTATATTATAGAGTAAGAATCGCTCGTTATTTTATATATTATTATACATTTAACGGGTTGCCGGCTATCGTATAATCGGGAATCGAAGAAATAGAGCTAGCTTAGAATACTAGCTAAGACCTCTTAAGAATACCAGCACGACTAACCTCCTTTAAACACGAATATTAGTAGAACTAAGACACTTCTTAATATACTCGAGGTATTACTAAATTCCTTAGTCTTAGGGCTATACGGCAGCCTAAATTTAGTCCCGAAAGGTTCTTCCGTTCAGCTATAATTATCTATATAAGATAGTATGTCCGCTGGTAGATAGAGAGATAATTATTAACTTTAACACCTCTTCTATATACTAATATATTACTAATAAATCCTATTAAAAATCCTACCTTATACTCCTTCTTTCCCTCTATTACGTAGTCTTACGTAATTCCTTAATTTCCTAAAATTCCGCTTTTGCTTATATACCTTAAGAGGTTATAAGCCCGGCTTACTCCTTTTAAGCCGGGAAATTAACTTATAACTTTGAAATTCCTTATCGAAATACCCGATTAACATTCCTTTCGAAAATCCCCCTAACGACTTCTTCTACCTTCCTACGCTCTTAAACTCCCGTCTAGACTTCTCGATCCCTATAAACGAAATAATACCGAATTTATATAAAATAGGTAGATAGAAAGAATATAAATTTTCTAGACTTAAGGGAAATTTAAATTATAATCTTTAGACTACGAGGATAAGAGCTATCCTTACTAAGGAAAAGCTTATCGCTACCTTAGAGCAATAAAATTATATAAAGACTATAGAAGCTTTATCCTAGATTTTTCTTCGAGTTAAAGATAGCCCTTTAATGCAAATTAAGCATTTAATAAATACTAAAGCTGCTTAGGATAAGCTTATAAAGCTATATAATCTATCGAATTTCTCGTCGAATTATTTACTTATAAAGCAGCTCTTTAATCTTAGTCCCTTAGGCTTTAATTTAGAGAAATACCTTTATAAGGTAAAGGAAATCTATAAGGATTTAAAATCCTATAATATAGAAATTCTAGAAGTTATCCTTATAGTATAGATTCTTAATTGCCTTAATAAGGAATTTAGAAGCTATATTTTAAATATTATATAGAGCCTTAGGTATAATTCTACGGCGTTTACCCTTAAATCCCTAACAGCTAGTCTTTTAGACGAAGCTAGAAGAATAGAGGATATAGATAAATCTTTAGAGAAAGCCTTCTTAATATAAAGGAAGCCTTAGAAATCCTATAGAAATTCTATAGATACTCCTTATTATAAGGAATATAAAAAACCAGGGCATTTTATAGTAAATTACTATAAATTATACCTAAATAAGGCTCCTGCTTATTAGGTTTTAAATAAAGGAAAAAAGGACGATAGGACTCGAATTTCTAAGAAGAGAAAATCTTCTTTTTTATCTTCTTCTTCTAGGAAGAAATCCCCTTCTAGTAGTATATCTACTACTAATAAAAGAAGGAAGGCTCGAATTATAGAGCTAGAGTCCGATTTAGACGATAGTAATAAGGTCTTAAATATAGCTTTATAAGAAAATATAGACCTAGATATCGACCTTATAGACCTTTCTAGGCTCCGACCCTATATAAACGTCAAGGATTTAGAGGTAATTTTAACCTCTATAAATACCCCTATAGTAGAAGCTAATAAAGACTCTCTTTTAGGACCTTTAAAAGCCTCGATTCCTAGAATAAAGGAATTAGTTTTAAAGGTAAGAGAAGGAGGATTACCTAGTTATAAGAATAAAAGGATCTTTAATTTTATTTATAATACCGGAGCTACTAGGTATATAGTATCGAATAAAAATTTCCATATTAACTATAAAGAAATTAAGTCTAAAGTTTACTAGGAAAAAGCTTCCTTTATATTAGTAAAAGGAAAGGGGGACTTAGTATTTAAGTTCCCGTATAATAGTAAAAGGTATATCCTTCGAGACTGCTTTTATATACCTAAATTAAGGGTAAATATACTATCCTAATCTTATTTTAATAATACCTATGCTTTAATAGGAGGAAATAAAGTCCATCTATTAGATAATAAGGCTAAGGTCCTTACTAAAGGATTTCATAGAAATAAATTATATTATATTCCTATAGAACCTTTATTAGAAAGCTAATTAATCCTTATTACGTCTTTAAAGGCAAAGGATATAGATTTTTATACTTAGTACTTACGCTTAGGGCATATAAATAGTAGGGCTATTTTAGAAATATTAAAAAGATATAATAAGGATATAAAAATGCCTTTAAAAGAGGAAAATAAAATAAGATAATACGAAATATATATTAGAGCTAAAGCAACGAATAAGGTTAATAAATAAACTTCGTATAAGTCTTATACCTATTTAGAAAAAATAGTATTAGATATTTAGGGGCTAATTAAAGTGCCTACTTATAATAAATATTACTATTATATTTCTTTCCTAGATATAAGAACCCGATATCTAGAAATATACCTTCTTCGAAAAAAGGGGGAAGCTCTAGATAGGTTCCTAGAATTTAAAAATAGGATAGAAAATAACCCTAAAAATACTAGGATTAGAGAAGCATTTTCTAATAATGCTAAAGAATTTATATATAAAATAAAGCTCTATTACGAAAAAGAAGGAATTACCTTTAATTCTAGTCCTCCTAGGACGCTAGAATCTAACGGTAGAATAGAAAGAATAAATCGTACTATATTAGAAAAAGTACGAGCTCTTTTATTTACTACTAGGCTTCCTAAATATCTATAGGGAGAAGCTGTTTTAATAGCTACCTATTTATATAATAGATTACCGTATTCTACGATAGGATTTAAAAGTCTTATAGAAAAGAGGGATAATATAATACTACCCTTTAAGACCTTAAATAAAATTAAGACCTTTAGAAGCCTTATATATTATAAGAATAAAGACCCTAAAGATAAGCTAGATAATAGAGCTTTTAAGGGAATAATAGTAGGCTATTTAGAAAATATATATAAAATCTAGGATTTTACTAAGAGAAAGATTACTATCTCTAGAGATATTACTATACTAGAAAATAAATTTATAAAAAGTCCAGAAATTTCTAGTAGTAATAATACCTTTAATTTTAATTCTATTTTAAATAAAGATAAGCTAGAAAGCTATATCCCTATAGAGGAAGCTACTAGAGAACCTAGAGATAAAAGTCCCTCGCCCTCTATAGAAGAAGAGTCTCTAAATAACGATCCTATTCCTACTACTAGTAAAATAGTAGTAGAATTACTTAAGAAGCTAGAAGGGTTCGATTCTAACTATATCGAATACCCTAACGTTAATTTATTTCTAAAATACGATTTTATAGAGTTAATTCTAGCTAGTATAGAAAATTAGGATCTAAAAATTCTAAAGACCTATAAATAGGTAATAAATAGACCTAAAGTATTATTTTAGAAAGAAGCTATAATTAAGGAAATTATCTAGCTAATTAAATATAAAACTTAGGAATTTTCCTACCTCCTTAAGGATAGGAAGGCTATAGGAGGCCGCTAGGTCTATACTATTAAGAAGGATAGTTAAAATAATATAATAAAATATAAAGCCCGTTTCGTTATATAGGGATTTAAGTAGATCTATAGCTTAGATTTCCTAGATACCTTCTCGACTACGGCTAGACCTAAATCTATTAGAATTCTACTTATTTTAGCTATTATCTATAAATTCGAAGCTTTATAAATAGATATAATAAATGCCTTCGGATATACCGATATAGATAGTAAAGTATATATCGATCTTCCTATAGGCTACGAAGAATATACTCTTAAAGAATATTATTTAAAATATAGATTAGCTTATAGAGTAAAAGGAATTAAATTAACTAAATTCCTAGACCTATATAAAACCGGTTAAATTAAAGTAAAGCTAAACAAAGCATTATATTCTCGCGAAGAGAGATGCGAGAAGTGTATAGAAAATACACGAAGGTGAAATTAAAAGTAAGGGGTCGGATAGGTAGGGCAGAGAGATTTAATTCTTACGGGAGCAGTAATTGCGGTAGGGGAGTGATTATTATATTTCCTTAATTATCCTTCTTTCCTCTATCCAACGCCCTTCTTTATACCCGTCTAGTATCTTAATTAATAAAGAAGATCCTGCTTAAAGAAGCTACTAATATCCTTTTAACTACCGAGCTTTTTACCGGTTTTTTCCCCTCCTTTCTAGCCGTTGCCGGCATATCCGTCTTATCTCTCGCTACCTCTATAGGAAGCTATCGCTACTTCTGCTTCCCCTCTTGCCCCTACCCTCCTCTCTACACCTCCTTTTAGCTCCTTCCTTAAAACCTATTTTTTAGCTTCCTAGGTCCCTCGTGCTAAGGGATATCTCTAAGAACTACGAAATCAGGCCACGCTTCGCGACACACCCCCTTAGCTATGGCCTGCCCCTTATAGGCATAGCTAATATAGCTTCGGGCTAGTAAGCGTATAGAGGAGGTTCTTAGCTCTATACTTCTCCCTTTACTCGAGGAAAGTAGGGGCCCTTTCGGGTCCCTAGGCTCTTTTAAACCTACTTAAGGAAAAGGGGCCTAAAAAGGGGAAAGTCCTATAAGAAAGGGGGCCTTCTTAGAAGGGAAAAACCTAATTAAAATAGGGGGCCCTCTAAAGGGAAAAACCTCTTCCTTTTCTTCGGCTATAGACGTTACCTTCTCGTACGTGCTATTAGCTCCTCTCGTAGACTCTTAAGGCGGACCTCTAAGGACAGCTTCTCTCGAACGTCTTCTAGCCCTATTTATTATAAAACGACAGCTAGCTTCTACTTCGGTAGGGGCTTTATAAGACCGTCGGCTTTTATTAAAGCCGTTAGAACCTAACGGACGGAAATAAGTCCCCTTTAGACCTCTTAGTATAACTAATGCTAGTATATATCGATATGCCGTAGCCGGGTCGATAGCTTACTATTTTCCTCTATAAGAATCCGTATAGTCTACGTATTATCGTATTCTATAGCTAACGGGGACGGAATTTATAGTCGTAACGATATTAGTAGCTAGCTAAGGAAAATCGCTTCTTTTAACGCTTCTAAAAGAGCTAGTAGCTCTGCCTCTATACTTAAAGTTATAACGGTAGCTTGCTTCGAAGCTCTCTAAGCAATAGTTCCTCTAAAAAGGGATATAATATACCCTTATAAGCTCTTTCTATCTAAGGAATTGTCCGTAAAGGACGAATCGCTCGAATAAAGGAAGATTTCGGTAGCTTGTTTCCTTCCCTGCCCTCCTAGGCGTAGACTATATAATCTCGTTAAATAGAGATAAAGGATAGCTCTATCTACTACTTCTTAATGCCTAGGGCTAGGATTCTAGTTATGCCTAGCTAGCCGGGAGACCGTAAAAGAGATATCCGGTCTAGTAGAAATAGCTGAAAAAAGCAGGGAGCCTACCTTCTATTAATATTAGTGTTTCTCTTACTCCCTAGCTTAAAAGGACGGATTAGGTAAAAGCTCTTCGTCTAATATAGGCGTAGAGGGAAGCTTCTTATCGAGGGAAGTAGGGAGGAATTTATAAGCGACCTTATCGATATAGGCGTCCTAGGTAAGCTAGATAGTCCGTTAGGACCTATTCCTAAGGATTCGTATCCCTAGGAACTACTTTAGCTCCCCTAGCCTAGTTATCTTATACCTTTGTTATAGGCCTCGTATAGCCTCCCTAGTAGCAGCTTCTTTCTCTTTTAGGTAGGCCTAGATAATATCGTCGACGTAGAAGAAGACCGTGATTTTACCCTTCTATATTATACACGGTTCCTAAGGGACTTTCTTAAAGCCTAGGGCTTCGAGGGAACCTATTAAATGCTATTGCTAAAGAAGGGGTGATCTTCGTAGTCCGTATAGAGCTTTCCTAAGCCGTAGAACCTTTCCTAGCTATTAGAAGCCTAGTAGAAGGCGTATATAAATAACTTCTTCTTCCTCGAGAGGGCAGTTAACGAAGGCGTTAACTATATCTATCTATTCGAGCTCGAGGTCGAATTCTGCTACTATAGCTATAAGGGTCCGAAAAGACATCCCTGCTAGGGTGGTTGCCCTAGTAGGTAGATCCCCTTTTTCTATTAATTCCCGTAGATAACTAGCCGGGCTTTGCACTTTTAAAGGAAGCCGTGTTTATTAGTCTTATAGATAAAGACCTACTTATAGCTAAGGACCTATTTTCCTCTTGCCTTTTCCTTAAGGACCTCTTCGAAAGACCCTATCTCCTCGTATAAGGCTAGGTGGTCTTTCTAGGCCTAGAAAAACTAGTCTCTAAAGGGGTGTTTTTCTAGCTGCTTCTAGTTTACTAGTAGGTCTAGGAGGTCTCTTTTATATACCTTCCTTGCTAATAGAGGCTTGAAAAGCCGGCCTGCTATAAATGCTCCGTAGGAACCGTCTTCTATAGGCGTTAGATAGAAGTCGGAAAAACGATCGAAATAGGGGAGAGGTTAGTCTTCTTTAGTATCCGTATCGGGCCCTATACCTTCCTTTGCTTCTCGAAGCAGGGACAAAAAGGCAGCCGGGTAATCTTTTAAGAGAGGTGCCTTTCCTACCCCCTTAGGGGTCGAGACGGGAAGACTAACTAAAAAAGCTACTTCTAGATCTTCTTCTTATTCTATAAGAGGAGGCGTAGGGAGGTAGGCGTATTCTAGCTCTACTACTTTCCTATAGTCTCCTTCTTCGTCTAGATCATCTAATCTAGTAGCTTCCTCTTCTTCGAAGTCGGCGTTATCCTCGACTACTTCGACGTTAGTTTCTTCTTTTATTTCCTCGTCTAGGACTTCTTCTTAAGACTATTAGGAAGGGGGGATTTAAATCTTCTAAATTAGCTAACGTTAAGAGAGTAAGAGGGGCTATTAATCCCTCTTTCTATCGAAGAAGCTAGATTCGTCGAAAATTATATCCCTAGTCGAAATAACCTTCCGTAGAAGAGGAATCTAGATCCGGAAGATATTCGTAGAATTATAACTAACGAGGTAACTAATAAAGGCTCTAGGATTAAGCTTTCTTTTCTTCTTTCTTTTTAGCTATGCATCGGCAGTTATAGCGTATGCCTTATAGCCGTAGGCACGAAGGTAGGCTAGCGAGGCCCTCTTCTTCGTAAAGAGCTCGAGGGGGGATTTCTAGTCTATTCCTTAGGTAGTCCCTCTAGGGGTCCGGTTCTATAGGTAATAGGCGGTCTCAACGACTTCCCTCTAAAGGTCGTATAGAAGCTTTATAGTAAGTCTTATCGTACGGGCCCTTTCTATTATAGCACCCCCTAATCTTTCTGCCCCTCCGTTCTAGGCCTAGGTATTCGGTGCTAACGGGAGGGGTAAAATGCCCCTTTTTTAAAGCTAATTTAAGATATCCTTCGTAAATAGCTCTCCATTAGACCGTATCTTCTTTACCTCGTAGCCGAAGTAGGATTTTATCTAGTTAACGAAGTCCTAAAGGGCAAACTAGTTATGCTTACTTAGGTAGGTTTATAAGAAATAGGGGAAAACTATCCCTAAAAAAGCATCTATAAAAAACATTACCCTAACGAAGCTTTCCTAATCCCTAGAGACGTCGGTCTAGTCGACCTAAATTTCCTTACACGGCTAGTCTAGCCGTAAAGGCGTTCGTCTAGAAATTCGTCTCCTAGTCTTTCCTTAGCCGTAGTATTTGCATTCGACGGTCTTTAGGCCCCTTATTCGTACGCCCTATTATTGGCCTAGCTTATGCAAAGCTAGGGGGCCCGGGTAACTAAGTCGTGCGTGCTAAAGAATGCCGTCTCCTTAGGCTGCTAGAAGAGGGTCCTTTATAGTAGACCTATTCCTCCTAGCAGGGAAAGCTAACTTCTCGAGAGTTTCCTTCCTAAGGATAGGTCGGAATTCGAGAATAAATTAACCGAATTTCTCCTCGATAAGCCTAATAGTCTGATTCTTCTAGACTAGCCTCGTAGGCTTAGACGTCGTATCTTAGAAGATTCCTTCCTCTCGAAGAAGGCGGAAGGAAATTAGGCTCGTTGAAAATCGAGGGCAAAAAGCTACCCTTTTTCTTCGAAGAATTCGTAAAGACCCGTTAGGTAATTTTATCGTAAAATTCACCCTTCTATATCCCTCTATCTATACGGTTAATTCCCCGGTAATAAGGTATTCCCTCCGTACCTTCTTAAAGGACCGGAATCGTAAGAGTATATTATAGATATCGAGGGAAGCACTAGAGTTAAGGATAGCTGATTTTCGTAGGGGATAATTAAAGGGCTCTAACGGTTGGTTTTGCTAATCTATAGGGAAGACGAATGCCGGATTTACTATACTAACGATTTTTCCTCGAATTTACGGCTCGAATAGGGGCAGCGGTGTTAGTTGCTATTTCTTAGCAACCCGAATCTCGTCTATCTTCTTCTATAACGAGGGGTCCTCCTTAAGAGACTATTATACTATTTCTTATAGCCTCTTTAAAGGGTTAACTCCTTTAGGTCGGTTTTCCTCGAAGACCTGCTAGCAGTCTTCTAGCCGATAGGGCTTTTTATATACTTAGTAGGTAGGTCGATTCCTCCTCGTACGTTGTCTCTTCGAGGAATCCTCGTCCCTTTCTAGAAGGTCTACTTAAAAACCTCCCCTTTTTACCCCTTATTGCTAATATTAACGAGGTTCGATTTCGACTAGTTCCCTAATTTTTCGACTAACGGACTAAAAGGTCTATTAAGGGACTAGTCGGGCCGGTCTAACTAACGGGACCGGGGCCGGGCCCGGAGTAAGATGCGAAGCCGGGGCCGGGACCAGGGCAGCCGTTAAAGACGGTGTTAAGGCTCTCGAGGGTAGTAGAGCCGGAGGGGCAACAGCCGCAGCAGCAGCAGCGGGAGCCGCAGCAGCAGGGGCTATAGCAGCTGCAGGGGCAGTAGGTCGAGCCGTCTAGGTCGAGTGCTAGCCACGAAGGAATAAGACTGCTTGCTGTTATACTCTAGTAGCCTCTTCGTCTAGTTCCTAGCTAGCCTCTCGAAAGATAGTCGAGTAGCCGTTACTAATAGGCTTTATTAGTAGAGATATATCCTATAGCTACTAGCCGGAAAGAGCTTCTATAAGGAAGTATTAGTTAGCTTCCTCGAGGATTTCTTCTTACTTAGCTAGCCACGAAGAAGCTAGTAGGTTCCTAGTAGAAAAGGCTCCTAGATATACTATATAGGTCTTCCTAATACGGTTAGTTATATAGCCCCTTAAGGGAGCTATCGAGGTCTCGAGCTTTAAAAGCTACTGCCTAGGAGTCTCTTCCTCTCGAAGAGAGATTAGCTTTATAGAACTAACGGATTCCGTTATCGCCGTACGAGCAGCCGTTAGTAGCTTCGTTTCGTAGAGGTATTCCTTTCGGTGACTCTCGTAGTCGCCTAAGGTAGCAGAAAAAGCTCTCTATTATACGGAGGTTAGCTCGGAGAAGAGGGAAGCTCCCTCTATAAATTCCGTTGCCCTAGGACGAAGAGGGGGCTCGAGAGGGTCCTACTTATTAGTAAAGACCAAATTATAGATAGTTCTATCTACACGAGCCCGTAGCTCCTTTACCTATTTATCCTAATCTTAGGGCTCTATAAGAATCGTCCTATAGACCGTAGGGACGGTAGAGGAGTCGGTTTTCGTTATCGTTATAGGGAAGGGTAGAAAAGTCGGGTAAAAATCGGCTTTTTTAGTAAGAGGGGTAAAAGGAAGCTATAAGGGATATAAGAAAAGTGCCTTTTATAGTAGCCGGAAGGTATAGGAATTCTATTCCTCCCGGGCTTATAACTATTACGAAAAAGATATAGCCGCCTATTAGATATAAGCGATAGCGTTAATTAACGTATATAGTATACGCGATATATATAGCCTAAAATAAAGTCCTAAGCTCTAGTATAATTATTTAAAAATTATACTAAGTAAACTCGGATTTCTTCCTTTTTTAATAGATAAAGGATTATTTATAAATAAGGACTATAGTATAGCCTTAGTAATTTACGTCGACGACTTACTTATAGTAGGGCCCTCTAAATCTATAATAAAAGAAAGATTATTTAAAGAATTATCTAAATTCCTAGATTTTACTATCTTAGGAGATATAAAAGACTTCTTAGGTCTAAATATTATAATAAACCGAGAAAATAAAGAGCTATATATATCCTAAGAAAATTATACCTTAAATAAATTAAAGGAATTTAATAAAGAAGGTTTAGGAACTTTGAATTTACCCGCTATAGTAGGCTTTAAGCTTATAAAAGCAAAGGAATTACCTTTTAAGGAAGATATATTATAATTTTAGAAAGAAATAGGATCTCTATTATACTTAGCCTTATTTACTAGGCTAGATAACTTATATTCTATAATTTCCTACGCTAGATTTACGGCTAAGCCCGACTAAATATATTTTAAGGCTTTAAATATAATTTAGAAATATTTAAATAAACTCCCTAGCCTAAAGATTAAATATAATTGCAATATCCCTTTTACCTATCTATATATAAAGGGTTTTACCGACTCTAGCTAGGCGTCGGATTTAACGGACGGAAAATCCTTTTCCGGTTACTATTTTTATATATATAATAATATAATAAGCTAGGCTTACTTTAAGTAGAAAGCCGTTGCCCTTTCTACCTACGAAGCAGAGTATATTAGCTTTAGGGAGGCAAATAAAGAAGCTATTTATTTAAATATGCTTTTTAAAAATATTACTAAGGATCTATCTATTAAGATTCCTAATACTATACCTCCTATTTTAACGGATAATACTACTACTATTAAATTAGCAGAAAATCCGGA
Organism: Hirsutella rhossiliensis; assembly: GCF_020360975.1. NCBI lineage: Eukaryota > Fungi > Ascomycota > Sordariomycetes > Hypocreales > Ophiocordycipitaceae > Hirsutella > Hirsutella rhossiliensis. The sequence continues at coordinate 1,585,015 of NW_025408678.1, read as the reverse complement.
ATTTCATAAAAGGTCTAAGTATATAAGATTAGCCTATTACTATACTAGAACTAGTATAAGAGAAGGGGAAATTAGAGTTTTTTATATTAAATTAGAAGATAATATAGCTAATAGTTTTACGAAGGAATTAAGACCTAGATTACTCTATAAATTTAGAGACGGTCTATCCTTAATATAAGTTCCTAAGCAATTAAAAGGGGTTTTTAGATATTTCTTATGCTTTCTATATCTTTCCCTTACTAGGCTTTTCCTTTTTAGGTTTCCTAGAGAAATATTTACTAGGTTTTTATCTATTAAGATTTTCCTAGCAAAAATAGGTTTTACCTTATATAAGGTTATCCTATAAATAATTATTATAACTATAGATTTTTCCTACTATAGGTTTTTCTATTAGTATATACCTAAGGATTTTATTTTCCTAAGAAAGAATAGGTTTTTATATATCCTATTAAGGTATAAGAATAGTTTTCCTAAATTAGGTTTTTACCCTATATATATACTACTATAAATAAATTAGTAAAGAGTATATAAATCTACTCTTTAAGGGAGGCTATAAGGAACGGTGTTCCTACTATAAATAAAGCAGCTATAATATACTCTCCCGATTATATAAGCTAATAAGTAGTATATTAATTATAGACAAAATCCTATATTATAGGGCAAGAATCGCTTGTTATTGTGCATGTTATCATGCATTAAACGGGTTGCCGGTTATCGTACAATCGGGAATCGAAGAAATAGAGCTAGCTTAGAATACTAGCTAAGACCTCTTAAGAATACCAGCACGACCAACCTCCTTTAAACACGAATATCAGTGGAACTAAGACACTTCCTAATACACTCGAGGTATCACTAAATTCCTTAGTCTTAGGGCTATACGGCAGCCTAAATCTAGTCCCGAAAGGTTCTTCCGTTCAGCTATAATTGTCTATATAAAACAGTATGTCTGCTAGTAGATAGAGAGATAATTATTAACTTTAACACCTCTTCTATACACTAATACATTACTAATAAATTCTATTAAAAGTCCTACCTTATACTCCTTCTTCCCCTTTATTACGTAGTCTTACGTAATTCCTTAATTTCCTAAAATTCCGCTTTTACTTATATACCTTAAGAAACTCTTATAAAGAAAGATATAAAAAGTATATATAAAATATATAAAGGTAAAAGTAAAAGTAAGGGTTAAATAGGTAAGGTAAAGATATTTAATTCTTATAAAGGTAGTAATTATAGTAAAGGAGTAATTATTATATTACCTTAATTCTCCTTCTTTCTTTTATTTAACGCTTTTTTATACTTATTTAATATCTTAATTAATAAAAAAGATCTTAATTAAAGAAGCTACTAATATCCTTTTAACTACTAAGCTTTTTACTAGTTTTTCCCCTCCTTTCTAGCTATTACTAGTATATCTATCTTATCTCTTACTACTTTTATAGGAAGCTATCGCTACTTTTACTTCCCCTTTTACCCCTACCCTTCTATTTATACTTCCTTTTAGCTCCTTCTTTAAAACTTATTTTTTAGCTTCCTTAGTCCCTTCTTACTAAGGGATATCTCTAAGAACTATAAAATTAAGATATAATTTATAATAAAAAGAGGTCTAAGCTTTATATCCTTTATATACTTAACTTTATTATTTATATATTTTATTTCCTAGATATAAAAAGTATTTATTTTCTTATAACTATTATCTAGCTTATAACCTTTAGCTTATATCTATTACCTTATAATATATATAACTATATTACTATTAATATAAAAGATATATAGCTAAGGTTATATATTAAAAAAGATTTACTATATTATATTATATAACTTATTATCTATATTTATAATAAGAACTTTTAAAGAGCTAATATTATAGCGAAGTATAGCTTAATTTTATAGTTCTTAGAGATCTCCTTTAATATAAGTATAAAAAGGTATAAGTAATAAGAGTAGGATTAGATAATTAATAACGTAAGCGGAAAGATCGGTCGAAGGAGTATAGGCTAGGAATTTGTCCGGAATTTATAACGAGCATATAAGGGGCTAAATAATATATTAAAGGAATAGCGTTGTAAAAGATACTTATAAACTTACTTATTCTATCTACTATTCCTAGGGAAATCCTTCGTCTTTTATAGACTATTGCTCGCCTACTAGTAAACTAATTAGTTAGCTTTCTAGTATACTCTATAGTGCTTAAAAGGCTCTATCTATAGTATGTCTTCCTAACTTAGTAGGTGGTCTAATTATAACGTAATAGTTAACGTAAGACTATTCTCGCGTAGAGAGATACGAGAAGTGCATGAAAATGCACGAAGGTGAAATTGGAAGTAAGGGGTCGGACAGGCAGGGCAGAGAGATTTGATTCTTGCGGGGGCAGCAATAAAGGTAGGGGAGTGATTGTTGTATTGCCTTGATTGTCCTTCTTTCCTCTATCTAAAGCCCCCTTTTATACCCATCTAGCACCTTAATTAACAAAGAAGATCCTGCTTAAAGAAGCTACTAATGTCCTTTCGACTACCGAGCTTTTTGCCGGTTTTCCCTTCCTTTTTAGCCGTTACCGGCTTATCCTTCTCTCGCTACTTATACTTCCCCTTATGCTCCTACCCTCCTTCCTATACCTCTTTTTAGCTCCTTCTTCCTTCTTCTATACCGGGTGTTTTTAGCTTCCTTAGTCCCTCTTACTAACGGATATCTCCGAGAACTACGAAATCAGGCCACGCTTCGCGACAACTATAGGTTCTAGTATAAGTAGTAGATTTAACTAGAATGTTCTATGCCCTACCTATTCTCCTATCGCGGATATCTTTAGAACCGCTAGGCTAAAATAGGTAATAGGGTATCCGTTCTACTCGTAATTAACCTATGCATTTTACGTATATTTTGTTTTATTAGGATATCGTTATCTTAACCCGCCTTTCTTAAAGGAATGTATAGATATCTAGTAGAGGTCTTTATCTTTAAGGGTTATTCCCTTAGACTATATTATAGAGCCTCTTTTTACTAGCTTATTTTATAGAGCCTTCCTATACTTATTATTTCTCTATAATAGTAAAATAGGAATATAAGGGTATATTTTTATAATAAGGGACCTAGGAAGCTAGAAAAACTAGTTTAAAAGAAAGAACTAAAAGGAAGTATAAAAAGAGAGGTAGGGGTATAAGGGGAAGTATAAGTAGAAATAGCTTCCTATAAAGGTAGCGAGAGATAAGATAGATATATTAGTAACGGCTAGAAAAGAAGGGAAAAGCTAGTAAAAAGCTTAGTAGTTAAAAGGATATTAATAGCTTCTTTAAGTAAGATCTTCTTTATTAATTAAGATATTAAAAAGGTAAAAAAAAGGGCGTTAAATAAAGGAAAGAAAGAGAATTAAGGTAATATAATAATTAATCCCTTACTATAATTACTACCCCTATAAAAATTAAATATTTTTACCTTACCTATTTAACCCCTTACTTTTACTATTACCTTTATATATCTCTTTTTATAAAAGTTATAAGCTTAGGAGGAATAGAATTCTTATACCTTTTAGCTACTATAAAAGGTACTTTTCTTATATCCTTTTTAGCTTCCTTTTACCCCTCTTATTAAAAAAAGATTTTTAATTAAACTTTCTACTTTCTTTTATAATAATATTAAAAACTTATTCTTTTACCGCCCCTATAGTTTATAGGATAATTCTTATAAAGCTCCAAAATTAAGATAAGTAAGTAAAGGAGCTATAAGCTTATATAGATAGAACTATCTATAATTTAGTTTTCTTTAATAAGTAGGACCCTCTTAATCCCCCTCTTTATCTTAAGGCAACGGAATTTATAAAGGGAGCTTCCCTCTTTTCTAAGCTAACCTCTATATAGTAGAAAGCTTTTTTTACTATTTTAGGTAACTATAAGAGTTACTATAAGAATACCTTTACTTCTTATATAGAGAGATATAAGAAGTATATAAAAATATATAAAGGTAAAATTAAAAGTAAGGGGTCGGATAGGCAAGGTAGAGAGATTTAATTCTTACGGGAGCAGCAATAAAGGTAGGAGAGTAATTATTATATTGCCTTAATTATCCTTCTTTCCTCTATCTAACGCCCCTCTTTATACCTATCTAGCATCTTAATTAATAAAGAAGATCCTACTTAAAGAAGCTACTAATATCCTTTTAACTACCGAGCTTTTTACCGGTTTTTCCCTTCTTTTCTAGCTATTGCCGGCATATCCGTCTTATCTTTTGCTACCTCTATAGGAAGCTATCGCTACTTTTACTTCCCCTTATACCCCTACCCTCCTTTCTATACCTCTTTTTAGCTCCTTCTTCCTTTTTTTATACTAAGTGTTTTTAGCTTCCTTAGTCCCTCGTACTAAGGGATATCTCTAAGAACTACGAAATTAGGCCACGCTTCGCGATATTACTAGATAAAGCTACTAACTATTATATATATAGTAATAATAAAATCCGTTAGTACTATAAAGCTAATCTCTCTTTAAAAGGAAGAGACCCCTAAGTAGTAGCTTTTAAAGCTTAAGACCTTAATAGCTCCCTTAAGTAGCTATATAACTAACTATATTAAGAAAACCTATATAGTATACTTAAGAGCCTTTTCTACTAGGAACCTACTAGCTACTTTATAGCTAGCTAAGAAGGAAGAAATCCTTAAGGAAGCTAATTAATACTTCTTAATAAAAGCTCTTTCTAGCTAAAAGCTATAGGATATATCTCGATTAATAAAGCCTATTAATAATAGTTACTTAACTATCTTTTAAGAAGCTAGCTAGGAACTAAATAAAGAAGCTATTAAAGTATAATAGTAAGTAGTCTTATTCCTTTATAGCTAGTACTCGACCTAAATAGCTTAACTTATTACCCTTATAGCTACTATAGCCCTTATTACTATAGCCCTTACTACTACTACTATAGCTACTGCCCTTTTAGCTCTACCTCCTTTAAGAGCCTTAACCCTATCTTTAACGGCTGCCTTAGTCTTAGCCCTAGCTCCGCCTTTTACTCTAGGCCCGGCCCCGGTCCCGTTAGTCCGTCTAGCCTAACTAGTCCTTTAATAGACCTTTTAGTTTATTAGTCGAAAAATTAAGGAACTAGTTAAAATCGAACCTCTTTATTAAAATTAATAATAAGGGGTAAAAAGGGGAGGTTTTTAAGTAGACCTTTTAAATTAAAATAAGGATTCCTTAAAGAAATAGAAGACTAAAAGATAAAATAGCTGCCTAGCTTATAAATCCCTAAGCTATCCGTTATTATAATACTAGTAGGTCTTCGAGGAAAACTAACCTAAAGGATTTAACCCTTTAAAGAGGCTATAAGAAATAGTATAATAGTCTTTTAAGGAGGACCCCTTATTATAAAAGAAGATAGATAAGATTTAGGTTACTATAAAATAGTAATAAATAACGCCGCTACCTTTATTTAAACTATAAATTTAAGGGAAAATAGTTAGTATAGCGAATCCGGCCTTTATCTTCCTTATAGATTAATAAGGCTAAGACTAACTATTAAAGCCCTCCGATTATCCTTTATAAGAATTAGCTATCCTTAACTTTAATACTTCCCTTAATATTTATAATATACTTTTATAATTCTAGTCCTTTAAGAAAGTATAAAGGGAATACCTTATTATAGGGGAGTTAACTATATAGATAAAGGGAAATAGAAGGGTAAAATTTACGATAAAATTACTTAATAGGTCTATATAAATTCTTCGATAAAAAAGGGTAGCTTTTTACCCTTAATCTTTAATAAGCTTAATTTCCTTTTACTTTCTTTAAGAAGTAAGAATCTTTTAAGATATAACGTCTAAGCCTATAAGGCTAGTCTAGAAAGATTAAATAATTAAGTTTATCGAGGAAAAGTTTAGTTAATTTATTCTTAAATTCTAACTTATCCTTAAAAAGGAACTTTTTAAGAAGTTAGCTTTCTTTATTAAGAGGGTAGGTTTTAAGGACCTTCTTTTAGTAGCCTAAGGAGACGGCCTTTTTTAATATATATAACTTAGTTACTTAGGCCCCTTAGCTTTATATAAGCTAGGCTAATAAGAGGGCGTACGAATAAAGGGCTTAAAGACTATTAAATATAAATACTATAGCTAAGGAAAGACTAAGAGACGAATTTCTAAACGAACCCTTATATAGCTAGACTAGCTATATAAGGAAATTTAGGTCGATTAAACTAACGTCTCTAAGGACTAAGAAAGCTTTATTAAGGTAATGTTTTTTATAGACGCTTTTTAAGGGATAGTTTTCCCTTATTTCTTATAGACTTACTTAAGTAAGTATAACGACTTTATTAACTAAATAAAATCCTACTTTAGCTATAAAGTAAAGAAGATATAGTCTAATAAAGAGCTATTTATAAAGGATATCTTAAATTAGCTTTAAAAAAAGGGTATTTTACCCCTCCTATTAGAATTAAATACCTAGGCCTAGAATAAAAGGGTAGAAAGATTAAGGGGTGCTATAATAAAAAGGGCCTATATAATAAGACTTACTATAAAGCTTCCTTATAACCTTTAAAGGGAAGTCGTTAAGACTACCTATTACTTTTAGAACTAGACCTTAAGAGACTTTAAGGGACTAGGGAACTATAGGGACCTAGAGACCCTTTTTAAGACCTAAGGAATAAACTAAAAATCCCCCCTTAAGCTCTTTATAAAAAAGAGGGCCTCGTTAGCCTACCTTTATACCTATAGATATAATATATACGCTATAACTACCGATATATAGCTAAAAAGAAAGAAGAAAAAAAAGCTTAATCCTAGAGCCTTTATTAGTTACCTTGTTAGCTATAATTCTATAAATATCTTCTAGATCTAGATTCCTTTTTTATAAAAGGTTATTTTAACTAAGGATATAATTTTCGACGAATCTAGCTTCTTTAATAGAAAGAGGGATTTATAGCCCCTCTTACTTTTATAATATTAGTTAATTTAAAAGATTTAAATCCCCCCTTCTTAATAGTCTTAAGAAGAAGTCTTAGATAAGGAAATAGAAAAAGAAACTAATATTAAAGTAGTTAAAGATAATACTAACTTTAAAGAAAAAGAAGAGGAAGCTACTAAATTAAATAATTTAGATAAAGGAGGAGACTATAAGAAAGCGGTAGAGCTAAAATACGCCTACCTCCCTACGCCTCCTTTTATATAAAAAGAAGATCTAAAAGTAGCTTTTTTAGTTAGTTTTCCTATCTTAACCCTTAAGGGGGTAGGAAAGGCACCTCTCTTAAAAGATTACCTAGCTGCTTTTTTATCCTTGCTTTAAAAAGTAAAGAAAGGTATAAGGCCTAATATAAAAAAAAACTAACTTTTCCTTTATTTTAATTATTTTTCTAACTTTTATTTAACGCTTATAAAAGACGGTTCCTTTCTTATAGAGTATTTATAGTAGGCTAGCTTTTTAAGCCTCTATTAGTAAGGAAGGTATATAAATAAGACCTTTTAGACCTACTAGTAAACTAAAAGTAGCTAGAAAGATACCCTTTTAAAGACTAGTTTTTCTAGGCCTAGAAAAACTATCTAGCTATATATAAGGAGATAGGGTCTTTTAAAGAGGTCCTTAAGAAAAAGGTAAGAGGAAAATACGTCCTTAGCTATAAGTAGGTCTTTATTTATAAGACTAATAAATATAGCTTCTATTAAAAGTATAAGGCCTAGCTAGTTATTTATAGGAATTAATAGGAAAAGGGGGATCTACCTATTAAAGCGACTACCTTAGTAGGGATATCTTTTTAGACCTATATAGCTATAGTAGTAAAATTCGGCCTTAAACTTAATTAAATAGATATAGTTAAAGCCTTTATTAACTACCTATTTAAGGAAGAAGAAGTTATCTATATATACTTTTTACTAGGCTTTTAATAGCTAGGAAAGGTTCTATAGCTTAGGAAAGCTTTATATAAACTATAAAGATTACCCCTTCATTAGTAATAGTATTTAACTAGTTCCCTTAAAGCCCTAGGCTTTAAGAAAGTCCTTTAAGAACTATATATAATATAAAAAGGTAAAATTACGATCTTCTTTTATATCGATAATATTATCTAAGCCTACTTAAAAGAAGAAGAAGTAAATACTAAGGAGGCTATATAAGGCCTATAATTCTCGTAAAGAGAGATATAAGAAGTATATATAAAATATATAAAGGTAAAAGTAAAGGTAAAGGGTCGGATAGGTAGGGCAGAGATATTTAAATCTTATAAGGGTAGTAATTATAGTAAGAGAGTAATTATTATATTACTTTAATTCTCTTTCTTTCTTCTATCTAACGCCCTTCTTTATACTTATCTAGTATCTTAATTAATAAAAATGATCCTACTTAAAGAAGCTATTAATATCCTTTTAACTACTAAGCTTTTTATTAGTTTTTCCCTTCCTTTCTAGCCGTTACTAGTATATTTACCTTATCTTTCGCTACCTTTATAAAAGGCTATCGCTACTTTTACTTTCCTTCTTACTCTTACCTTCCTTTCTATACCTCCTTTTAGCTCCTTCTTTAAAACCTATTTTTTAGCTTCCTAGGTCCCTTATACTAAGGGATATCTCTAAGAACTATAAAATTAAGCTACGCTTCGCGATATATCCCCTTAGCTATAGCCTGCCCTTATAGTAAAGGTCTAGCTAATATAGCTTTAGGCTAGTAAGCGTATAGAGGAGGTCTTAGTTTATACTTATCCCTTACTTAAGATATCTAGGTTTTAGCCCTAGGCTCTTTTAGACCTACTTTAGGAAAAAGGGGCCTAAGAAGGAAATTAAGTCCTATAAGAAAGGGAAGCTTCTTTAAGGATAAATCCCTAAAAAGGGGGCCTTTAAAAAGAATAAGTCCTAATTAAGCTAGGGGCCCTCCTTTAGGATAAGGCCTAATTCCTCTTATTAGCTATAGACGTCTCCTTCCTCCTATATACTATTAGGTCCTTTTATAGACTCTTAAGGCAGGCTTTTAAAGATAGCTTTTCTTAAACGTCTTTTAGCTTAATTTACTATATAAAGGTAGCTAGCTTTTACTTTAATAAGGGCTTTATAAGACTATTAGCTTTTATTAATACTATTAAAACTTAATAGATAAAAATAAGTCCCCTTTAAACCTCTTAGTATAACTAATACTAGTAGATATCGATATACTATAGCTAGGTCGATAGCTTACTATTTTCCTTTATAAGAATCTATATAGTCTATATATTATTATATTCTATAGCTAATAGGGTTAGAATTTATAGTTATAGAGATATTAATAGCTAGCTAAGGAAAATCGCTTCTTTTAACGCTTTTAAAAGAGCTAGTAGCTCTACCTTTATACTTAAAGTCGTAATAGTAGCTTATTTTAAAGCTCTTTAAGTAATAGTTCCTTTAAAAAGGGATATAATATACCCTTATAAGCTCTTTCTATTTAATAAATTAGCTATAAAGGACGAATCGCTTAAATAAAGGAAGATTTTAATAGCTAGTTTCCTTCCCTACCCTCTTAAGCGTATACTATATAATCTTATTAAATAGAGATAAAGGATTACTTAGTCTACTACTTCTTAGTACCTAGAGCTAGGATTCTAGTTATACCTAGCTAGCTAAGAGACCGTAAAAGAGATACCCGGTCTAGTAAAAATAGCTAAAAAAGCAAGGAGCCTACCTTTTATTAATATTAGTATTTCTTTAACTCCCTAGCTCAAAAGGACGAATTAAGTAAAAGCTCTTTATTTAATATAAGCGTAAAGGGAAGCTTCTTATTAAGGGAATTAAGGAGGAATTTATAAGCGACCTTATCGATATAAGCGTCCTAGGTAAGCTAGATAGTCCGTTAGGACCTATTTTAAAGGATTTATATCCCTAGGAACTACTTTAGCTCCCTTAGCTTAGTTATCTTATACCTTTATTATAGGCCTTTTATAGCCTCCTTAGTCGTTACTTCTTCCTTTTTTAAGTAGGCTTAGATAATATCGTTAATATAGAAGAAGACTATAATTTTACCCTTCTATATTATATATAGTTCCTAAGGGACTTTCTTAAAGCTAAGGGCTTTAAAGGAACTAGTTAAATACTATTACTAAAGAAAGGGTAATCTTTATAGTCTATATAAAGCTTTCCTAAGCTATAGAACTTTTCTTAGCTATTAAAAGCTTAGTAGAAGGTATATATAGATAACTTCTTCTTCCTTAAATAGGTAGTTAATAAAGGCTTTAACTATATCTATTTAATTAAGTTCGAGGTCGAATTCTACTACTATAGCTATAAGGGTCTAAAAAGATATCCCTATTAAGATAGTTACCTTAATAGGAAGATCCTCTTTTTCTTACTAGTTCCTATAAATAACTAGCTAGGCCTTATACTTTTAAAGGAAGCTATATTTATTAGTCTTATAGATAAAGACCTACTTATAGCTAAGGACCTATTTTCCTCTTACCTTTTCCTTAAGGACCTCTTTAGAAGACCCTATCTCTTTATATAAGGCTAGGTAGTCTTTCTAGGCCTAGAAAAACTAGTCTTTAAAGGGGTATCTTTCTAGCTACTTTTAGTTTACTAGTAGGTCTAAGAGGTCTCTTTTATATACCTTCCTTACTAATAGCTATAGCTTAAAGAGCCGGCCTACTATAAACGCTCTATAGGAACTATCTTTTAATAGCGTTAGATAGAAGTCGGAAAAATATTAAAATAAGAAAGAGGTTAGTCTTCTTTAGTAACTATATTAGGCCCTATACTATCCTTTACTTCTTAAAGTAGGGATAAAAAGGCAGCTAGGTAATCCTTTAAGAGAGGTGCCTTTCCTACCCCCTTAAGGGTTAAGACGGGAAGACTAACTAAAAAAGCTATTTCTAGATCTTCTTTTTATTTTATAAGAAGAGGCGTAGGGAGGTAAGCGTATTTTAGCTCTACCGCTTTCCTATAGTCTCCTTCTTTATCTAGATTATCTAATTTAGTAGCTTCCTCTTCTTCTTTTTCTTCGAAGTTAGCGTTATCCTTAACTACTTTAACGTTAGTTTCTTCTTTTATTTCCTTATCTAAGACCTCTTCTTAAAACTATTAAGAAGTAGGGATTTAGATCTTTTAAATTAGCTAACGTTATAAAAGTAAGAGGGGCTATTAATCCCTCTTTTTATTAAGGAAGCTAGATTCGTCGAAAATTATATCCCTAGTTAAAATAACCTTCTATAAAAGAGGAATCTAGATCTAGAAGATATTTATAGAATTATAACTAACGAGGTAACTAATAAAGGCTCTAAGATTAAGCTTTCTTTTCTTTTTCCTTTTTAGCTATATATCGGTAGTTATAGTATATACCTTATAGCTATAGGCATAAAGGTAGGCTAGTAAGGCCCTCTTTTTTATAAAGAGCTTAAGGGGGGATTTCTAGTCTATTCCTTAGGTAGTCCTTCTAAGGGTCCGGTTCTATAAGTAATAGGCGGTCTTAACGACTTCCCTTTAAAGGTTATAGGGAAGCTTTATAATAAGTCTTATTATATAGGCCCTTTTTATTATAGTACCCCTTAATCTTTCTACCCCTCCGTTCTAGGCCTAGGTATTTAGTATTAATAGGAGGGGTAAAATACCCCTTTTTTAAAGCTAATTTAAGATATCCTTTATAAATAGCTCTCTATTAGACTATATCTTCTTTACCTTATAGCTAAAGTAGGATTTTATTTAGTTAATAAAGTCTTAGAGGGTAGACTAGTTATATTTACTTAGGTAGGTCCGTAAGAAATAAAGGAAAACTATCCTTAAAAAAGGGTCTATAAAAAATATTACCCTAATAAAGCTTTCCTAGTTCTTAGAGATATTAGTCTAGTCGACTTAAATTTCCTTATATAGCTAGTCCGGCCGTAAAGGGGTTCGTTTAGAAATTCGTCTCTTAGTCTTTCCTTAGCTATAGTATTTATATTTAACGGTCTTTAAGCCCCTTATTCGTACGCCCTATTATAGGCCTAGCTTATATAAAGCTAGGGGGCCTACGTAACTAAGTTATATATACTAAAGAAGACCGTTTCCTTAGGCTACTAAGAGAGGGTCCTTTATAGTAGACCTATTCCTCTTAATAAGGAAAGCTAACTTCTTAAGTAGTTCCTTCCTATAAATAGGTTAGAATTTAAGAATAAATTAACTGAATATTTCCTTAATAAGCTTAATAGTCTAATTCTCTTAGACTAGCCTTATAGGCTTAAACGTTATATCCTAGAAGATTCCTTCCTTTTAAAGAAAGTAAAAGAAAATTAAGCTTATTAAAAATCAAGGGTAAAAAGCTACCCTTTTTTATTAAAGAATTTATATAGACCTATTAGGTAATTTTATCGTGAAATTCACCCTTTTATATCCCTCTATCTATATAGTTAATTCCTTAGTAATAAGGTATTCCCTTTATACCTTTTTAAAGGACCGGAATTATAAGAGTATATTATAAATATTAAGGGAAGTACTAAAGTTAAGGATAGCTAATTTTTATAGGGGATAATCGGAGGGTCTAAATAGGTAGTCTTACTAGTTTATAAGGAAGACGAATACTAGATTTACTATACTAACGATTTTTCCTTAAATTTATAGTAGCGGCGTTAGTTACTATTTCCTAGTAACCCGAATTTTATCTATCTTCTTTTATAATAAGGGGTCCTTCTTAAGAGACTATTATATCGTTTCTTATAGCCTCTTTAAGGGTTAAATCCTTTAGGTCGGTTTTCCTTAAAGACCTATTAGTATTATAATAACTAATAGCCTAGGGATTTATATACTAAGTAGCCGTTTTATTTAGTCTTTCGTTTCTTTAAGGAATCCTGATCTTAATCTAAAAGGTCTACTTAAAAACCCCCCCTCTTTACTCCTTATTACTAATATTAATAAGGTTCGATTTTAACTAGTTCCTTAATTTTTCGACTAATAGACTAAAAGGTCTATTAGGGGACTAGTTAGGCTAGTCTAACTAATAGGACCGGGGCCGGGCCCGGAGTAAGAGGCGGAGCTAGGGCCGGGCCTAGGGCAGCCGTTAAAGACGGTATTAATACTCTTAAAGGAGGAGGAGCTAAAAGGGCAATAGCTATAGCAGTAGTAGCGGGAGCTATAGTAATAAGGGCTATAGCAGCTATAAGGGTAGTAGGTCGAGCTGTCTAAGTTAAGTACTAGCTATAAAGGAATAAGACTACTTACTATTATACTCTAGTAGCCTCTTTATTTAGTTCCTAGCTAGCTTCTTAAAAGATAGTTAAGTAACTATTACTAATAGGCTTTATTAGTAGAGATATATCCTATAGCTATTAGCTAGAAAGAGCTTTTATAAGGAAGTATTAGTTAGCTTCCTCGAGGATTTCTTCTTACTTAGCTAGCTATAAAGAAGCTAGTAGGTTCCTAGTAGAAAAGGCTCTTAAGTATACTATATAGGTCTTCTTAATACGGTTAGTTATATATCCTTTTAAGGGAGCTATTAAGGTCTCGAGCTCTAAAAGCTACTACCTAGGAGTCTCTTCCTCTTAAAGAGAGATTAGCTTTATAGTATTAATAGATTCCGTTATTACTATATAAGTAGTAGTTAGTAGCTTTATCTCGTAAAGGTATTCCTTATAGTAACTCTCGTAGTTACCTAAGGTAGTAGAAAAAGCTCTCTATTATATAGATATTAGCTCTAAGAAGAGGGAAGCTCCCTCTATAAATTCCGTTACCTTAAGATAAAGAGGGGGCTTAAGAGGGTCCTACTTATTAAAGAAGACTAAATTATAAATAGTTCTATTTATATAAGCCTATAGCTCCTTTACCTACTTATCTTAATCTTAGGGCTCTATAAGAATCGTCCTATAGACTATAGGGGCGGTAGAAGAATCGTTTTTCGATATTATTATAAAAGAAGGGGGTAGAAAAGTTAGTTAAAAATCGGCTTTTTTAGTAAGAAGGGTAAAAGGGAGCTATAAGGGATATAAGAAAGGTACCTTTTATAGTAGCTAGAAGGCATAGGAATACTATTCCTCCTAGGCTTATAACTCTTATAAAGAGAGATATAAGAAGTATATATAAAATATATAAAGGTAAAAGTAAAAGTAAGGGGTTAGATAAGTAAGGCAGAGATATTTAAATCTTATAAGGGTAGTAATTATAGTAAGGGAGTAATTATTATATTACTTTAATTCTCTTTCTTTCTTTTATCTAACGTCCCTTTTTATACCTATTTAATATCTTAATTAATAAAGAAGATCCTACTTAAAGAAGCTACTAATATCCTTTTAACTACCGAGCTTTTTACTAGTTTTTCCCTTCCTTTCTAGCCGTTACTAGTATATCCGTCTTATCTTTCGCTACCTCTATAAGAAGCTATCGCTACTTCTACTTCCCTTCTTACCCCTACCCTCTTCTCTATACCTCCTTTTAGCTCTTTCCTTAAAACCTATTTTTTAGCTTCCTAGGTCCCTTATACTAAGGGATATCTCTAAGAACTATAAAATTAAGCTATACTTCGCGATAATAATAAAGGTATAAGATAACTAAGCTAAGGGAGCTAAAGTAGTTCTTAGGGATATAAATCCTTTAAAATAGGTCTTAATAAACTATCTAGCTTACCTAGGACGCCTATATTAATAAGGTCGCTTATAAATTCCTCTTTAATTCCCTTAATAAGAAGCTTTCTTTTATACCTATATTAAATAAAGAGCTTTTACCTAATCCGTCCTTTTAAGTAAGGGAGTAAGAGAAATACTAATACTAATAAAAGGTAGGCTCCTTACTTTTTTTAGCTATTTCTATTAAACTAGATATATCTTTTACGGTCTCCTAGCTAGCTAGGTATAACTAGATTCCTAGCCCTAAGTACTAAGAAGTAGTAGACCGAGCTATCCTTTATTTCTATTTAATAAGATTATATAGTTTTCTTGCGAAGAGAGATACGAGAAGTATATAAAAAATATATAAAGGTAAAAGTAGAAGTAAGGGGTCGGACAGGCAGGGCAGAGATATTGAAATCTTACGGGGGCAGTAATTACGGTAGGGGATTAATTATTATATTGCCTTAATTCTCCTTCTTTCCTCTATCTAACGCCCTTCTTTATACCCTTCTAGTATCTTAATTAATAAAGAAGATCCTACTTAAAGAAGCTACTAATGTCCTTTTAACTACCGAGCTTTTTGCCGGTTCCCCTCCTTTTCTGCCGTTGCTAGTATATCCGTCTTATCTCTCGCTACCTCTATAGGAAGCTATCGCTACTTTTGCTTCCCCTCTTACCCCTACCCTCCTTTCTATACCTCTTTTTAGCTCCTTCTTTAAAACCTGTTTTTTAGCTTCCTAGGTCCCTCGTACTAAGGGATATCTCCGAGAACTACGAAATTAAGCTACGCTTCGCGACACACCCCCTTAGCTATAGCCTGCCCCTTAAGGGCATAGCTAATACGGCTTCGGGCTAGTAAGCGTATAGAGGAGGTTCTTAGCTCTGCACTTCTCCCTTTACTCGAGGAAAGTAGGGGCCCTTTCGGGTCCCTAGGCTCTTTTAGACCTACTTAAGGAATAGGGGCCTAAAGAGGGGAAAGTCCTATAAGAAAGGGGGCCTTCTTAGAAGGGAAAAACCTAATTAAATAGGGGGCCCTCTAAAGGGAAAAACCTCTTCCTTTTCTTCGGCTATAGACGTTACCTTCTCGTATAGGCTATTAGCTCCTCTCGTAGACTCTTAAGGCGGGCCTCTAAGGATAGCTTTTCTCGAACGTCTTCTAGCTTAATTTACTATAAAAAGATAGCTAGCTTCTACTTTAGTAGGGGCTTCGTAAGACCGTCGGCTTTTATTAATACTGTTAGAACCTAACGGACGGAAATTAGTCCCCTTTAGACCTCTTAGCGTAACTAATGCTAGTAGATATTAATATACCGTAGCCGGGTCGATAGCTTTGCGTTTTCCGTTAGAATTCGTATAGTCTACGTGTTATCGCATTCTATAGCTAATAGGGTCGGAATTTATAGTCGTAGAGATATTAGTAGCCGGCTAAGGAAAATCGCTTCTTTTAACGCTTCTAAAAGAGCTAGTAGCTCTGCCTCCGTACTAGAAGTCGTAACGGTAGCCTACTTCGAAGCTCTCTAAGCAATAGTTCCTCTATAAAGGGATATAATATACCCCTATAAGCTCTTTCTATCTAATAAATTGTCCGTAAAGGACGAATCGCTCGAATAAAGGAAGATTTCGGTAGCTAATTTCCTTCCCTGCCCTCCTAGGCGTAGACTATATAATCTCGTTAAATAGAGATAAAGGATAGCTCTATCTACTACTTCTTAATGCCTAGGGCTAGGATTCTAGTTATGCCTAGCTAGCTAGGAGACCGTAAAAGAGATATCCGATCTAGTAGAAATAGCTAAAAAAAGCAGGGAGCCTACCTTCTATTAATATTAGTGTTTCTCTTACTCCCTAGCTTAAAAGGACGGATTAAGTAAAAGCTCTTCGTCTAATATAGGCGTAGAGGGAAGCTTCTTATTAAGGGAATTAGGGAGGAATTTATAAGCGACCTTATCGATATAGGCGTCTTAGGTAAGCTAGATAGTCCGTTAGGACCTATTCCGAAGGATTTATATCCCTAGGAACCACTTTAGCTCCCTAAGCCTAGTTATCTTATACCTTTATTATAGGCCTCGTATAGCCTCCCTAGCAGCAGCTTCTTCCTCTTTTAGGTAGGCCTAGATAATATCGTCGACGTAGAAGAAGACCGTGATTTTACCTTTCTATATTATACACGGTTCCTAAGGGACTTTCTTAAAGCCTAGGGCTTCGAGGGAACCTATTAAATGCTATTGCTAAAGAAGGGGTAATCTTTATAGTCCGTATAGAGCTTTCCTAAGCCGTAGAACCTTTCCTAGCTATTAGAAACTAGGAGGAAGTCGTATATAGATAACTTCTTCTTCCTCGAGAGGGCAGTTAATAAAGGCGTTAACTATATCTATCTAATCGAGTTCGAGGTCGAATTCTACTACTATAGCTATAAGGGTCCGAAAAGATATCCCTACTAAGGTAGTTGCCCTAGTAGGAAGATCCCCTTTTTCCTATTAATTCCCATAGATAACTAGCCGGGCTTTGTACTTTTAAAGGAAGCTGTGTTTATTAGTCTTATAGATAAAGACCTACTTATAGCTAAGGACCTATTTTCCTCTTGCTTTTTCCTTTAGGACTTCTTCGAAAGACCCTATCTCCTCGTATAAGGCTAGGTAGTCTTTCTAGGCCTAGAAAAACTAGTCTCTAAAGGGGTGTTTTTCTAGCTGCTTCTAGTTTGCTAGTAGGTCCGGGAGGTCTCTTTTATATACCTTCCTTGCTAATAGCTATGGCTTAAAGAGCCGGCCTGCTATAAATGCTCCGTGGGAACCGTCTTCCTTTGCTTCTCGAAGCAGGGATAAAAAGGCAGCCGGGTAATCCTTCGAGAGAGGTGCCTTTCCTACCCCCTTAGGGTTCGAGACGGGAAGACTAACTAAAAAAGCTGCTTCTAGATCTTCTTCTTATTCCGTAAGAGGAGGCGTAGGGAGGTAGGCGTATTCTAGTTCTACCGCTTTCCTATAGTCTCCTTCTTCGTCTAGATTATCTAATCTAGCAGCTTCCTCTTCTTCGAAGTCGGCGTTATCCTCGACTACTTCGACGTCGGTTTCCTCCTCCGTTTCCTCGTCTAGGACCTCTTCTTAAGACTATTAGGAAGGGGGGATTTAGATCTTCTAAATTAGCTAACGTTAAGAGAATAAGAGGGGCTATTAATCCCTCTTTCCGTCGAAGAAGTTAGATTCGTCGAAAATCATATCCCTTATCGAAATAACCTTCCGTAGAAGAGGAATCTAAATCCGGAAGATATTTATAGAATTATAACTAACGAGGTAACTAATAAAGGCTCTAGGATTAAGCTTTCTTTTCTTCTTCTATTTTAGCTATGCATCGGCAGTTATAGCGTATGCCTTATAGCCGTAGGTATAAAGGTAGGCTAGCGAGGCCCTCTTCTTCGTAAAGAGCTCGAGGGGGGATTTCTAGTCTATTCCTTAGTTTAGTTCCCTAGGGTCCTTAGGGTCCCTAGGGGTCCGGTTCCGAAGGTAATAAGCGGTCTTAACGACTTCCCTCTAAAGGTCGTATAGAAGCCTTATAGTAAGTCTTATCGTACGGGCCCTTTCTATTATAGCACCCCCTAATCTTTCTGCCCCTCCGTTCTAGGCCTAGGTATTTAGTGCTAACGGGAGGGGTAGAATGCCCCTTTTTCGTAGCTAATTTAAGATATCTTTCGTAAATAGCTCTCCGTTAGACCGTATCTTCTTTACCTCGTAGCTAAAGTAGGATTTTATCTAGTTAACGAAGTCCCGGAGGGCAGACTAGTTATACTTACTTAGGTAGGTCCGTAAGAAATAGGGGAAAACTATCCTTAAAAAGGCGTCTATGAAAAACATTACCCTAACGAAGCTTTCCTAATCCCTAGAGACGTCGGTCTAGTCGACCTAAATTTCCTTATACGGCTGGTCCGGCCGTAAAGGCGTTCGTCTAGAAATTCGTCTCCTAGTCTTTCCTTAGCCGTAGTGTTCGCATTCGACGGTCTTTAGGCCCCTTATTCGTACGCCCTGTTATTGTCCTAGCTTATATAAAGCTAGGGGGCCCGGGTAACTAAGTCGTGCGTGCTAAAGAAGACCGTCTCCTTAGGCTGCCGGAAGAGGGTCCTTTAAACCTACCCTCCTTCGAGCAGGGAAAGCTAACTTCTCGAGAGATTCCTTCCTAAGGATAGGTCGGAATTCGAGAATAAATTAACCGAATTTCTCCTCGATAAGCCTAATAGTCTGATTCTTCTAGACTAGCCTCGTAGGCTTAGACGTCGTATCCTAGAAGATTCCTTCCTCTCGAAGAAGGCAAAAGGAAATTAAGCTCGTTAAAAATCGAGGGCAAAAAGCTACCCTTTTTCGTTGAAGAATTCGTATAGTCCCGTTAGGTAATTTTATCGTAAAATTCACCCTTCCGTACCCCTCTATCCGTACGGTTAATTCCCCGGTAATAAGGTATTCCCTCCGTGCCTTTTTAAAGGACCGGAATCGTAAGAGTATATTATAGATATCGAGGGAAGTACTAAAGTTAAGGATAGGTAATTTTCGTAGGGGATAATCGGAGGGCTCTAATAGTTAGTCTTAGCCTTATTAATCCGTAGGGAAGACGAAGGCCGGATTTACTATACCAACGATTTTTCCTCGAATTTACGGCTCGAATAAGGGCAGCGGCGTTAGTTACTATTTCTTAGCAACCCGAATCTCGTCTATCTTTTTCTATAACGAGGGGTCCTCCTTAAGAGACTATTATATCGTTTCTTATAGCCTCTTTAAAGGGTTAAATCCTTTAGGTCGGTTTTCCTCGAAGACCTGCTAGCATTGTAATAATCGATAACCTAGGGATTTATATACTAGGCAGCCGTTTCGTCGTCTAGTCTTCTATTTCTTCGAGGAATCCTCGTCCCGATCTAGAAGGTCTACTTAAAAACCCCCCCTCTTTGCACCTTATTGCTAATATTAACGAGGTTCGATTTCGACTAGTTCCCTGATTTTTCGACTAACGGACTAAAAGGTCTATTAGGGAACTAGTCGGGCCGGTTTAACTAACGGGACCGGGGCCGGGCCCGGAGCAAGATACGAAGCCGGGGCCGGGACCGGGGCAGCCGTTAAAGACGGTGTTAAGGCTCTCGAGGGAGGTGGAGCCGGAGGGGCAACAGCCGTAGCAGCAGCAGCGGGAACCGCAGCAACAGGGGCTATAGCAGCTGCAGGGGCAGCAGGTCGAGCCGTCTAGGTCGAGTGCTAGCCACGAAGAAATAAGACTACTTACTATTATACTCTAGCAGCCTCTTCGTCTAGTTCCCGGCTAGCTTCTCGAAAGATAGTCGAGTAACCGTTACTAATAGGCTTTATTAGCAGAGATATATCCCGTAGCTACTAGCCGGAAAGAGCTTCTATAAGGAAGTATTAGTTAGCTTCCTCGAGGATTTCTTCCTACTTAGCTAGCTACGAAGAAGCTAGTAGGTTCCTAGCAGAAAAGGCTCCTAGGTAGGCCGTATAGGTCCTCCTAATACGGTTAGTTATATAGCCCCTTAAGGGAGCTATCGAGGTCTCGAGCTTTAAAAGCCACTACCTAGGAGTCTCTTCCTCTTAAAGAGAGATTAGCTTTACGGCACTAACGGATTCCGTTATTGCCATACGAGCAGCAGTTAGTAGCTTCGTTTCGTAGAGGTATTCCTTTCGGTGACTCTCGTAGTCGCCTAAGGTAGCAGAAAAAGCTCTCTGCTATACGGAGGTTAGCTCGGAGAAGAGGGATGCTCCCTCTATAAATTCCGTTGCTCTAGGACGAAGAGGGGGCTTAAGAGGGTCCTGCTTGTCAGAGAAGACCAAATTATAGATGGTTCTGTCTATATGCGCCCGTAGCTCCTTCCCCTACTTATCCTAATCTTAGGGCTCTATAAGAATCGTCCTACGGACCGTAGGGACGGCAGAGGAGTCGGTTTTCGTTATCGTTACGGAAGAGGGGGGGTAGAAAAGTCGGGTAAAAATCGGCTTTTCTAATAAGAGGGGTAAAAGGAAGCTACGAGGGATGCAAGAAAGGTGCCTTTTGCAGCAGCCGGAAGGTATAGGAATTCTATTCCTCCCGGGCTCATAACTGTCGCGAAGACCATTGCGCCACGCAGGCAAAAGTGGAACGCGCTCCGAAAGGCGCACTGCAATTAACACACATGTCTTTCTTTCCAACACACCCCCTCAGGGATGCCGGGCCGGGCCCGGGATGCCTGGATCTTTTACATCGCTAATCGATAATAGGCTATCCTCGGGGAAATCGAACCTCGGGCCTTCTCGAGTGTGTCGCGCGCGCAGTCTAACCGGAAGTTGCAGGGGGTGGTTTGCCACCCCCTCCCGGGCTCATAACTCTCGCGAAGAGAGATGCGAGAAGTGCATGAAAAATGCACGAAGGTGAAATTGGAAGTAAGGGGACGGACAGGCAGGGCCAAGCTATCTAATTCTTGCGGGGGCAGCAATTAAGATAGGGGAGTAATTATTATATTGCCTTAATTGTCCTTCTTTCCTCTATCTAACGCCCCTCTTTATACCTATCTAGTATCTTAATTAATAAAGAAGATCTTGCTTAAAGAAGCTACTAATATCCTTTCGACTACCGAGCTTTTTGCCGGTTTTTCCCCTCCTTTCTAGCCGTTGCCGGCATATCCGTCTTATCTCTCGCTACCTCTATAGGAAGCTATCGCTACTTCTACTTCCCCTCTTACCCCTACCCTCCTTTCTATACCTCTTTTTAGCTCCTTCTTTAAAACCTGTTTTTTAGCTTCCTAGGTCCCTCGTACTAAGGGATATCTCTAAGAACTACGAAATCAAGCTACGCTTCGCGATAGTTATATAGCTATATTAGTTAGTATATAGGTCTTATTAGTTAAATTTATATCCGCTAGTTTAGTTACTATTTTTATTTATATTACTAAAGCCTATAATAATTTACTTAAACGGTTATCCCTTTTATCTTATTTAATAGCTAAATTATCGTAAAATTTTACTTTCTTTTAAATCTACTAGTCCTAAAAACTTATATCTTTATTCTAATATAGCTAGCTAGTTTTCTAGTTAATTCGTAGGTTGCTCTCCTATAGCTATAGAAGCCTTAATATAAGGTTATATTCTTTAATATCTATAATATTTAAGTTAACTTATTCGTCGTAGCCCTAGATATTAATATTAAGGTAATTAATCTTTATATTAATAATTCTATTATTATAGTTAAAGGCCTCTCCTTTAATATTCGTAAGTTTATATAGATCTTTTTTATATCTCTATATAAGTCGGTAATAATTAATAACTCTAAGTAAAACGTAATTACCTATCGCGCTATAATCTAAAAGTATATATATATAATATCCTACGATTTAGATATTTAATACTATTTAGTTACTATAGCTTACCGTTACTATATATAGGGTCCTTAGATTATATTATATCGTATTAGTTTATAGCCCTTTTATAGATAGTATACTTTATTTTTTACTTAGTCTTTATTCGTTTTATTTAAGTATTCTTCTTTAATTTATTATTAATATCGTTTTTTTATATCTTTATTATATAGTATTATATTAAGGCTTAAGCGACTAATTTCTTATAGCTAATTAAAGATTTCTTATTTCTTAACGCTATATTATTTATATTATACTACTTCGTAGTTAATTATATACTATACTTTATAATTCTATTTATTTTTATACTAAAGGTTAAGTTTTTATTTAGCGTCTTTTTATTTTTTATATAGTATTTCTATATCGATTCTTCCTTAGTTAAATATAGCTTATAGCCTTTATATATATTACTAATAATCTTTTAGTATACCGTTATATTATTTATACTATACTTATACTTTTTTATATTTATAAACTCTATAGTTTAAGTATATATATTTATTATAATCTTCTTCGTTATATTTAACTTATTATATAAGTCTTTAAAAGATTAAGGGTTTAAATACCTTAAAGTAAGTAGCGTTATACTATTCCTTTATTTTATTGTATTTATAGATTTTATATATCTTTAAAAGATATCTTATTAATAAACCGTAATTATCGCGGTATTTAAGTAGCGTGCTATAATTAGGTTCTAATAATATAACTTAGTCGTTTAGGTAGCGTTAATCGATTTTCTAGTAGTTTAGTTCTATACTTAGGTAGGGTTTCGAAAGTACTTATCCTTCGAACTTAACTAAGAAGGCATTCATATTATACCTTCGTTTAAAAGTATATTATATAATCTAGGTAAACGTATAATATCTATAAAATATACTTATAGTACTTATAAGTAAGTAATATTTATAAATTATCTTTAAATTCTCCTTATAGTTACTATTCTTATTATAGAGCTATAAAGATATCGACTATAGCGATAGCTATAGTATAGTCTCCTCCGCGTAGTACTAGTTAATACCGAATTAATATAGCTTATTAGTTTTCTATAAGAATTTAAGGTATTTATTAGGGTTTAATTTTAAGTATTTCTTTAAATTCTTTAAAGTATAAAGTATATTCTTTAATTATAGTATTTTCCCTTAGTAGTAAGGGTAATAGTATAAGTTCGTTCTTATCTTTTATTTCTCTAAGTATTTCTTATTTTTTAAAGCTTATATCGTTAATACTTCGTTATTCCTCTTTAGGTTATTATCTAAGTTTCGTAAGTATAAGGGCTATATTTATATCTTCTTTATTATATTATTTATAGACTACCTATTATTATTATCGATTTTTATTTTATATATCTTCCTAGAATTAATTACTATTCTTTTTAATCTAGTCTTAAGAGACTCCTTTAAGATAAGGGTATTTTAGTTCTATAAATTTAACTTATTTCTATATTTTAAGATCCCTTTATTATATTATTATAAAGGTCTTTTTTAATAGCTTTAGGAACTATCTAGTATTATTATTATCGCTTACGTATACTATATATTTATCGTTATAATATATAGTCTAACTAAGGAGTTTATACTTTAGTTCCTATCTATTAATAGCGTTTAGGTATTTCTTACCTTTTAAGGCTAGTACTTAATAGGTTTTCTTCTCCTTATAAGGTTATTTATATTCTTTAGAGTAATATCCAAGTTTCCTATAATTAAAATACTTTCCTTTACTTTTCTATATTATATTTAGATCTATCCTACTTAGGTTAGTTATATAAGTATAGGTAGTAAGAGTTTCGCGCTTCTTTTTATAGTTAGCGCGTTAGTTAAAGTTATTCCTATAAAAAGGGTTTTAGTTTCCTTTTCCTTATTTCTTTTCTTAGCGTTACGTATACTATCTATCGTCGATTCGTATTACTATAGCGATATAGTTTAAGATACTATTAGGTCGATCTTCCTTATAAAGTTTATCCTTAACTTCTTCCTTAAGTCTATTATAGAATCGCGATATAAGGGGTTCGTGGTCCTATTTAAGTTTTAAGGTAACTTAATAGAATTTAGTAGTATAGTTTAATACTAAAGTCTTTTATTAGAGTTCTTAAAGTTTCTATTTAGCTTTTTATTTTTTATTAGTTATTCTAAATACCTTAGTAATAGCTTCTTTAAATCCTTAGAAACTAGTAAAGACTTTATTTATTTCGCTATTTCGTTATACTAGTTAGTTATCGAGATAGTCCCTTATAATAGGTCTAAACTAAGCGAGTACCGTTTTAAATAAATAATTTCCTATATAGAGTACCTTTTTAACTAGGTTTAAAAGTTTCGTTAAGTAAAACTAATAATAGGCCTTAAGTTAGGTAAGAAAGTCTTAAAGAGTACTATAAGTACCGTTAAATAGTCCTAGCTACTTTAGTTTAACTACTTCTCTAAGGTCCTTAACTTATTTATTACCTCCTTTATTCCTAAGTAACTATACCTCTTATTAAAGGGTAATAATCTCGCGTATTATATCTTAAGGCGATATAGTAGCTCTAGAGTTAGTTAATTTAGTTTACTATATAAGTATATTAATAGTTACGATATTGCTTAGAGTAACGCGGTATTATACTAAATAAGAGCTTTTAACGTATAACGACTAGTATTATTCTTAAAGGATAAACCTATTAAGGGGTTTATATTAGTAGATATAATAAAGCGTAGTCTAAGTAATAATAAGTATATTACGTTAATAATAAGTTAGAGGTTATAGACCGTAGACTATAACTAGGTAATTAAAATTAAAGATAGAATCGTAATAAAGATCTATATTAAAAGCTATCGAGCTATTTATTTAAAGGAGTATTCTATTCCTTCCTTATATATTTTAAGAGCTTCCCTAGATCGCTAAGAGCACTAGGTAATCCCGTAGCCTAGGAGCGCTAAAGCGCTAGAGCGATCCTATAATCCTAGCCGTAGAGCGTTAGAGCGCTAAAGTAACCCGTCGCTCTAAACTTAATTAGCCTATTAGTCCGTTTAATATTCCTTGCTCCCTATATTACGTATCCTTATAATATATACTAGTCCCCGCGGTTCGCTAAACTATAGTCGTAATAGGAATCTTCTAAGATATAACGTCTAAGCCTACGAGGCTAGTCTAGAAGAATTAGACTATTAGGCTTATCGAGGAAAGATTTAGTTAATTTATTCTTAAATTCCGACCTATCCTTAAGAAGGAACTACTTAAGAAGTTAGCTTTCCCTACTTAAAGGAGGGTAGGTTTATAGGACCCTCTTCTAGTAGGCTAAGGAGACGGTCTTCTTTAGTACGCACGACTTAGTTACCTAGGCCCCCTAGCTTTATATAAGCTAGGTTAATAATAAGGCGTACGAATAAGGGGCCTAAAGACCGTCGAATATAAATACTATAGCTAAGGAAAGACTAAGAGACGAATTTCTAAACGAACGCCTTTATAGCTAGACTAGCTATATAAGGAAATTTAGGTCGACTAGACCGATGTCTCTAAGAACTAAGAAAGCTTCGTTAGGGTAATGCTTTTTATAGATGCTTTTTTAAGGATAGTTTTCCCTTATTTCTTAAGGACCTACCTAAGTAAGTATAACTAGTTTGCCCTCTAAGACTTTATTAACTAGATAAAATCCTACTTTAGCTATAAGGTAAAGAAGATATAGTTTAATAGAGAGCTATTTATAAAGGATATCTTAAATTAGCTTCGAAAAAAGGGTATTTTACCCCTACCGTTAGCACTAAATACCTAGGCCTAGAACGGAGGGGTAGAAAGATTAAGGGGTGCTATAATAGAAAGGGCCTATACGATAAGACTTACTATAAGGCTTCTATATAACCTTTAAAGGGAAGTTATTAAGACCGCTTATTACCTTTAAAACCGGACCCTAAGGGACCCTAGGGGCCTAAGGGACTATAGGGACCTAGAGACCCTTATTAAGACCTAAGGAATAGACTAGAAATTACCCCTCGAGCTCTTTATAAAGAAGAGGGCCTCGCTAGCCTACCTTTATACTTATAGCTATAAGGTATACGCTATAACTACTAATATATAGCTAAAAAGGAAGAAGAAAAGAAAGTTTAATCCTAGAGCCTTTATTAGTTACCTCGTTAGTTATAATTCTATAAATATCTTCTAGATCTAGATTCCTCTTCTAAGGAAGGTTATTTTAACTAGGGATATAATTTTCGATGAATCTAGCTTCTTTAACGAAAAGAAGGAATAATAGCCCCTCTTACTCTTATAATATTAGCTAATTTAAAAGATCTAAATTCCCCCTTCTTAATAGTTATAAGAAGAGGCCCTAGATAAGGAAACGGAAGAAGAAACCGACGTTAAAGTAGTTAAGGATAACGCTAACTTTAAAGAAGAAGAGGAAGCTATTAGATTAGATAATCTAAACGAAGAAGGAGACTATAGGAAAGCGGTAGAGCTAGAATACGCCTACCTTCCTACGCCTCCTCTTATAGAATAAAAAGAAGATCTAAAAGTAGCTTTCTCTATTAGTCTTCTTATATCGACCCTTAAGGGGGTAGGAAAGGCACCTCTCTTAAAGGATTACCCGGCTGCCTTTTTATCCCTACTTTAAGAAGTAAAGGAAGGTATAGGGCCTAATACGGTTACTAAAGAAGACTAACCTCTCCCTTATTTTAATCGTTTTTCCGACTTTTATCTAACGCCTATAAAAGACGGTTCCTATAGAGTATTTATAGTAAGCCGGCTCTTTAAGCTATAGCTATTAGTAAGGAAGGTATATAAAAGAGACCTCCCGGACCTACTAGTAAACTAAAAGTAGCTAGAAAGACACCCTTTTAGAGACTAGTTTTTCTAGGCCTAGAAAGACTACCTAGCTTTATATAAAGAGATAGGGTCTTTCGAAGAGGTCCTTAAGGAAAAGGTAAGAGGAAAATAGGTCCTTAGCTATAAGTAGGTCTTTATCTATAAGACTAATAAATATAGCTTCCTTTAAAAGTATAAAGCCTAGCTAGTTATCTATAAGAATTAATAGGAAAAAGTAGATTTACCTACTAAGGCAACTACCTTAGTAGGGATATCTTTTTAGACCCTTATAGCTATAGTAGTAGAATTCGACCTCGAGCTTAATTAGATAGATATAGTTAACGCCTTTATTAACTGCCTACTTAAGGAAGAAGAAGTTATCTATATACGCCTTCTACTAAGCTTTTAAAAGCTAGGAAAGGTTCTATAGCTTAGGAAAGCTCTATATAGACTACGAAGATTACCCCTTCTTTAGTAATAGTATTTAATAGGTTCCCTTAAAGCCCTAGGCTTTAAGAAAGTCCTTTAA
The DNA here is from genome assembly GCF_020360975.1 of Hirsutella rhossiliensis. Classification (NCBI taxonomy): domain Eukaryota; kingdom Fungi; phylum Ascomycota; class Sordariomycetes; order Hypocreales; family Ophiocordycipitaceae; genus Hirsutella; species Hirsutella rhossiliensis. Next base: position 1,557,863 of record NW_025408678.1, on the reverse strand, counting down.
GAACCGTGTATAATATAGAAGGGTAAAGTTATAGTCTTCTTTTACGTTAATAATATTATCTAGGCCTACTTAAAAGAGGAAGAAGCTACTACTAAGGAGGCTATATAAGGCCTATAATAAAGGTATAAGATAACTAAGCTAAGGGAGCTAAAGTAGTTCTTAGGGATACGAATCCTTTAAAATAGGTCCTAACGGACTATCTAGCTTACCTAGGACGCTTATATTAATAAGGTCGCTTATAAATTCCTCCCTAATTCCCTTAATAAGAAGCTTCCCTCTACGCTTATATTAAATAAAGAGCTTTTACTTAATCCGTCCTTTTAAGCTAAGGAGTAAGAGAAATACTAATATTAATAAAAGGTAAGCTCCTTGCTTTTTTTAGCTATTTCTATTAAACCGGATATCTCTTTTATAGTCTCCTAGCTAGCTAAGTATAACTAGAATCCTAGCCCTAAGCACTAAGAAGTAGTAGACTAAGTAATCCTTTATTTCTATTTAATAAGATTATATAGTCTACGCCTAAGAGGGTAGGGAAGGAAATTAGCTGCTAAAATCTTTCTTTATTCGAGCGATTTATCCTTTATAGATAATTCCTTAGATAGAAAGAGCTTATAAGGGTATATTATATCCCTTTTTAGAGGAACTATTACTTAGAGAGCTTCGAAGTAAGCTACCGTTATAACTTCTAGTATAGAGGCAGAGCTACTAGCTCTTTTAAAAGCGTTAAAAGAAGCGATTTTCCTTAGCCGGCTATTAATATCTCTATAACTATAAATTCCGACCCTATTAACTATAGAATTTAATAATATATAGACTATACGAATTCTTACGGAAAATAGTAAGCTATTAACCTAGCTATAGTATATCGATATCTACTAGTATTAGTTACGCTAAAAGGTCTAAAGGGGACTTATTTCCGTCTATTAAGTTCTAATAGTATTAATAAAAGCTAATAGTCTTACGAAGCCCTTACTAAAGTAAAAGCTAGCTATCTTTTTATAGTAAATTAGGCTAGAAGACGTTTAAGAGAAGCTATCCTTAGAAGCCTACCTTAAGAGTCTATAAGAGGAGCTAATAGTATATAAGAGGAAGGAGACGTCTATAGCTAAAGAGAGGAATTAGGACTTATCCTAAAAGAGGGCCTCTAGCTTAATTAGGACTTATTCTTCTTAAAGGCCCCTTTTTTAAGGACTTATCCTTAGAGAAGCCCCCCTTTCTTATAGGACTTAATTTCCTCCTTAGGCCCCTTTTCCTAAAGTAGGTCTAAAAGAGCCTAGGGCTAAAACCCGGATTTCTTAAGTAAGGGATAAGTATAGACTAAGACCTCCTCTATACGCTTACCGGCCTAGGTATTTAGCTTTACCCTTTCTATAAGGGCAGGCTATAGCTAAGGGGGTATATCGCGAAGCGTAGCCTAATTTCGTAGTTCTTAGAGATATCCCTTAGTACGAGGGACCTAGGAAGCTAAAAAATAAGTTCTAAGGAAGGAGCTAAAAAGAGGTGTAAAGAGGAGGGTAGGGGTAAGAGGGGAAGTAGAAGTAGCGATAGCTTCCTATAGAGGTAGCGAGAGATAAGACGGATATGCCGGCAACGGCTAGAAAGGAGGGGAAAAACTAGCAAAAAGCTCGGTAGTTAAAAGGATATTAGTAGCTTCTTTAAGCAGGATCTTCTTTATTAATTAAGATGCTAGACGGGTATAAAGAGAGGCGTTGGATAGAGAAAAGAAGGACAATTAAGGCAATATAACAATCACTCCCCTACCTTTATTGCTGCTCCCGCAAGAATCAAATCTCTCTGCCTTGCCTGTCCGACCCCTTACTTCTAATTTCACCTTCGTGCATTTTTCATGCACTTCTCGCATCTCTCTACGCGAGAAGTTGAGCCCTCGCGACATGTTGAATGTTCGCCCACCGCCCTGAGGCCATCGTGACCCGCTGACTAATAATTAGTTTAGACTTGCAGCGGAGCTGGTCGAGCGGCCGAACCAGCGTGCTGGGGCCGCCTGTCGCTACCCGCCGCTAGGGGCTCGCGTCCGCTATAGCTGCCGGCACTATAGCGATGAAATTTGCTCTGGAAATTCGCCGGCTTCGGCTTCGGTCGCATCGTCAATCCTCAACTCGACAAGACATCGACCCAGTCTGAGCATAGTCACAGCCCCCGACATCGACTCAACGCAAAAACAACGAGGCCGGCGATTGAGGTTGCACTCGGCGGACCGTCACAGATCCACTCGTCCAGGGAGCGGACTGGTGATGGAGTCGTTCGTCATCAAGACGCCGTGTTCGAGCGCCAACATCGGCCCCGGCTTCGACGTTATCGGCCTCGCCCTCAGCGTCTACCTCGAGCTGCACGTCACCATCGACCGCTCCAAGGGCGGCGCGTCTGGCCACCCGCTCAACTGCCGCCTGACGTACGAGGGCCAGGGTCGGGGGTCCGACGACATCAGCCTCGACCCGCAGAGCAACCTCATCACCAGAGTCGCCCTCTACGTCCTGCGCTGCCACGACCAACGCGCCTTTCCGCCCGAGACCCATGTCCACATCAAGAATCCAATCCCTCTTGGCCGCGGCCTCGGCAGCTCGGGTGCCGCCGTCGTGGCTGGCGTCCTGCTGGGGAAGGAGGCTGGCGGCCTGCACCATCTCGACCTCGACCGACTCTTTGACTACTGCCTCATGATTGGTACTCAGCCCGCTTTCCCACCCTCTTCCGAGTCAATAGGCTGACCGACGCGCAGAGCGCCACCCTGACAACGTGGGCGCCGCCCTCTTCGGCGGCTTCGTCGGAACGTACCTCATGCCCCTGCGGCCCGAAGACCTCGCCCGCACCGAGATCCCCCTGAGCGAGGTGCTTCCCTCACCGGCGGGCGGAGTCGACACGGGCGAGAAGCCCCCGACTCCGCCCCGCGGCATTGGTCACCACATCCGGTTCCGCTGGGCCGAGGAGATCAAAGCCGTGGCCATTATTCCCGACTTTGTCGTCCCCACACACGAAGCCCGAGCAGTGCTGCCGGACAAGTATGCTCGGCAGGACGTGGTATGCGGCTCTATGATGCCTCGGAGGACCATTGCTGACGGAAAGTGACGGGCAGACATTCAACCTGCAGCGTATAGCCCTGCTCCCCGTGGCCCTGGGTCAGTCCCCTCCCAACCCCGAGCTCATCCACCTCGCCATGCAGGACAAGATCCACCAGCCGTACCGCCAAGTGCTCATTCCCGGGCTCACCGAGGTGGTCGAGTCCATATCGCCCAAGAGCCAGCCCGGCTTCCTCGGCGTCTGCCTCTCGGGGGCTGGCCCCACCATCCTGGCGCTGGCCACGAGCCACTTTGAGGAAATTGCGAGCCGAATCATCGACACCTTGCGGCAGCACAACGAAAACAATGAGCTGGCCTGCGAGTGGAAGGTCCTGGAGCCGGCCGAGGGCTCTCACGTTGTGCGATAGACGGGACATGGCCCTGTCCGCGATCCCTATGGCAGCGTCGTGCGGCAAATGGTGCTCCCCTGGCAACAGGCAGCATGGAGAGGAGAGCAAAGATCGGGACACCTCTCCTCGTATTCAGCAAGGGTCCAACATCAAGCTGGGCCCTTGTGCTCATCGCCGGAGCGAGAGCTGAATCGAATGCAAGATGCTGCCGCTGTCTCATCCCCGTCATCGTGCCCTCATGTATCCGTTAGATGCAGCAGTCTGCCACTGGCGCCACTGGGCCAGAGACGATCCAATGCCCTTGCTCTACTTTGTTCTTGTCTGGCATCTCTATTGATTGTGGCTCTACGCTAATGTTGATTCCTACATGTTGATGTAACAACGTGGGCCAATGTCACGGACCCGCGGAAGCAATCAGTTACACGGCACATGTCACGCGACTTGCAAGGTGGATGGGGGCGAGACTCTCCGGCCCTACCGTTCATGTCGTAAAAGCCATCGGGTATGTATTAGGTTGAACGGCATGGCGTGAAACCATGAAAGGTCGCCTTGCCTGGGGCGCTTCTCTGCATATGCTGAGTGCGCTTTTCTTCCCTTCTTGTCTTTTTCTTCACAACGCACAGCTCTGGTGAGAGAGAGGGATGACAGGACAATTGGCGTCTTAAACCCAAGAACCTGTCCAACTACCGCTCATTTCAATTTCCATCCACAACAGCCACTGCGAACCTCGGAGCGCCGTGGCCGGGCTTGTCTATGCTGTCCTCCAACCCACCAGGAACGCCATTGCTGGCGTGACCATTCGCATGGCCGTTAATGTGGTCATTGTGACCGCTGACGGGCACCTTGGCGCCTTTCTGCTGTGACCGGTCCACGGCCTCAGCCTCGAGGGGCTTGCCGTGGACGGTGTAGCCCGTGTCGCTCGCGTCGACAACGGCGTCGAGGCCCTCTCCGCTGCGGGGAAACTGGCGCATCAGAGCCTTGTGCGCTTCGAGGGCAGCGCACATGTCGTGGGTGACGTCGTTGAGGAAGACGCACTCGCCCATGGGGCTGACGGGCACGGCAGTGCGCAGTCTGCCGTCGCGCGTCTTGAGGATGGAGGCCGTGGCCCTTCTGCAGCAGCGGGCCGTCGAACTGGGCGTGGTCCATGGAGAGGCCGGCGCGGGAAATGAGGCGCAGCAGGCGCATGTGGTCATCGGCGGAGAGGAGGCCGTGGACGTGGGCGAGAGTGGCCGAGTAGGCCATGTCGATGGAGATAGCGTGCCCGTGGCGCAGGGGAGGATCTGGGACGAGCTCGTGCAGGGGAAACCAGCTGTTTTGCTGGTGAGCTGGACGACCCTCGGCAACGCGGCGGTCGTTATGATGGAGACACAAGCACATTTTCGAACCGCGACGACACCGCCGACGACGTGAAAGGGGAGGGGAAATACTTACGTGTGGCCATATGCAATGACGCGATCGAGCATAATCTCGTGCAGATTTGGCGTCTCAAGCTTCAGCATCTCACAGATGCCGGCGCGGCAGATGCGATCAGCCGCCTCTCTCAACTCCACCGAGGCATCGTCGGCGCGGCCGACGCCAGTGTCGATGAGGGCCTCGCAATGCTGGTCAAGCAGATCGAGCGTCTTCTTGTCGGCGCATGATGAGATCTTGATGACTCGGCAAAGCCGTTGCGGATCTGGCCCGTCGGCAGGGTTCGCTAAAAGGTGAAGTCGAGAAAGGTGTGGACGGGCGCGTGGTAGGCGCCTAGGCGATTCTTGTAGCGGGAATAGTTGACTGCCACCTTGATGGAGACGGACGCATCGATGAGGCCGATGACGGTGGTTGGGATGCGGATGTAGTTTGTGTTGCAGCGGTAGGCGGCGCAGGCGAAGCTATATCAGGGGCAGGATCAGGGGACTGTCAGCCTCAGGTTGTCAAATCCACCGCTACTTCACAGCAATCTTCTCATTCTCGCTTTCATCGGCATCGTCGTCATCCTGATCGTCAGGGGGAGAGTGAAAGGGAGCTCTTGGACATATCTCACCCAGCAACATCAGTCACGAGCCCGCCACCGACCACGAGGACGGGCTCTTTGCGGTAGACGCCAAAGTCGTTCATGGTGTCGAAGATTTTGAGCAGTGTGTCGATGCTCTTTGCCTTTTCCCCAATCAAGGTCTTGTGGACGCGCAGCTCGATGCCGTGGTGGTCAAAGTATCGCTGCACCTGGTCGCCGTAGAGGGTGAACATGTTGAGGTCCATGACGGCCAGGCAGCGGTCCCATTGCTGGTAGCAGGCGGCAAGCTGCGGGCTGGCCATGTCGAAGACGCCGTCGAGGAACTCAAAGTCGTACTCGATTTTCTCGTAGCCGCACACGCTGAAGCCCTTGTTGGTGGGCTCGACGGTGGCTTTCATGTCCGACATAGTGGGCTGGCTGGACGCGTGTCTATATATCTATGTGTGTATATATAGTCTATGCATGAAGAAGAGGAAATCAAAGACGACAACGGCACAAATATTGAATATGAGGAGAGGAAGAGGAACGAGCCCCAGTCGGGAACAAGGGGGGAGGGTCAATTGCAGACAAGGGCCGTGGAGTTCTGCTTTTGCGACAACCAGGGATGCTCCTGTAGCTGCGGTGAGGAGGACGTGTGTGTCGGTGCGTCTGAAGCGGTGCCGAGGTCAGGGATGGTTGGAAAGGGGGCGAAGAGGGTTTATCAATCGCGTGGTCACGAGGCCACGTGAAACGAACGCGGCTCTATCCGGTCAGCCATGTTGCCGAGGGAAGCATAAGACGATCCTTGCTCGCTCTGACTGGACAGAGCTGAGGCTGGGTGTTCATCGAGCGGCAAGGCGCAGCCGGCTGGGGGCGAGGGTAGAGGATACACCGATGAGCAGGCTGATCCAGACCTCGTGGCCAGGTCCTGGAAACAAGGGTATCAATTCGAGTTGCACCACAAGCCACAGACAGGCAGCAAGAAGCCATTGTACTCCTCCTGATTTACTATATGACATCGCAGTCCTCCGACAGCTGATTATTAGCTCTTTCTCACATTGTAGGCGCAGACAGCGCGAGCAGCTGCGGAGTGCAATTCTGACATAAGGCATAGAATGGCGCACGCATAGACAAGTCATCACCATTATAAGTTTTAAATAGCTACCTGCAATAAAACGACGGCAGAGCTGGGGGCTATAGAGCTGGATTATGGTACGTAAGGCATCAACGGTAACAATGGCCTCGTCCAGTTTTTTACTTCTATTCCCGCAGGCGCTTTCTGTACGGTCAGGATGGCCGTGCGGGAGCCAAATATATGGTTTAAATGCTATATATCGCCGAATCTTTTTAAGACGTGACCATTCTCTGTCGTGGGAATATCTTCAGAAGCTTACGATAAGACTATCGGTAAAAGATTGAACGACTAATATTTGCAAGGCATCACGTCGACAGAGCTTGCCACCAATACATTATGCCCACTTTTGATCTCTCCTTCGCGAGACCGAGTGATTCAGTGAGAATTGTTGGCCCAATCGCATTTAACGGAGCTAATAACGTCATTGAAGCCGTCCGGAACATTGCCATCGCTGCCAGAGGTAAATGATTTCCCGTTACATCCATAGTCCCTAAGCTTATTAGTTACCATTTTATCTTACCCTAAGATATCGGGTATAATTGGCCGATTTAAGTCGGAAATCTTTATGTAGTACTTACAGAAAGAAGATGCAGGAGATAGAAGGATCGCTTATTTGAAACGAAGAAGTAACATCGTTGAAATCCGTCGGCACGTCGACTATATTAGCATGACCATTAGCGAGGACCTTTTCCCCTATGCATTGCATAGACTCCTAGATTATTCACGTTACCGACCAACAGGGGATCGACATACCACACTTATAGAGCTCGGGTAGGAAAGTCCTGCCACCCTGGTTATAGTCTTCGTAGAGTGTTACTTCATAAAACGGAGTAAGCGGTACATCTACAGTGGTTGCCAAGACCATAGCCAAGAGGGATGCCATAAGGGCTAGGAGGTGAGAGGTCTGCATGTTGCGGAGATATAGCGTGGTATTAGAAGTCAGCGCGAGATTGTTGAGTGTCGATATAAACGGAAGTCGTTAGTAGAAAGATTATGTTTTAACAACGAGCTTCTAAGTAGGCTATGGCCCTCTTTGTATAGTCTATATTTGCAACCTAGCTATAACTGTAGAGAAAGCTAAAACATGTTATGCATATCCTCCTACCATATCTTAGGTCTAGCTGCAACTTGGTGGATTAAGAGGCGCGAAGGCCGTCGCGCCATGCAGGCAAAAGTGGAATGCACACTCCCATAAAATTGGTACACACATCCAATGACTGCGGCCTTTCCGACATCTAGACCATAATGCCTATAAATGCTGGGAAGGCGGGTGTCAGACAGATATGTGTCACTTGTAGTGCACTTGTTAGAGTGTGCATTCCACTTTTGCCTGCGTGGCCAATGGTCTTCGCGACAATAAAATGTAAACTTGTTAAGAAAAGTCTAAGGATTTTAGTTATATGTATTTATTAGAGGTATAAGTAAAGCCTAGACCGAGACACCGGAATAAGTTTAGGAATTAGGATAGTTAGACTCAGATAGTTAGGTAAATTAGTCTATATTCTATAAATTCTTCGCGTTTAGTTAACGATACTTAACTAGCTAAGTACTTTCGATCTCTATGTGCTTCTTAAGCGTTATTATTACTAATAGCTTTAATAAGGCTTTTAAACGCTTTAAGATTAAAGCTACTTAGAGTATATTTTATAGAAGGTAAATATTTATAGAACACGGATTTATCTTTAGTAAAGTATTAAGGAATAAAATTTCCTATAGATTTAAGAAAATAATGCCTTAAGTGCTTTAAGGAATACCTTATAGAATCTAAATAATAACACGCTAAACCAGCTATAGGCGAACGCCCGCTCTATAATATATTGCTATTAGTAACGTAACTAATTAAGGGGATTAATTAGCGATTTAATAAAATCTAAATCCTAGGTTATAGTTATATTTTAAGGAACGAGAGGACTTTTTAGAGCGCGCGGGGAAAGAGAATATCTTAAGAAAAGAAAGGCCTTTAAAGCGCGGGGAATTCCTTTTTATATATCGCACGGAGGATAAGTAAGTAAGTATAAAGATTAAGGACTAAAAGGCTCTTAATTTTCCTATTTTAAAGGGGGCATCTATACCCTATATAATAGATAGCCTACGTAGTAGAGTCCTTAGTAGGGTCCTTAGTAGGATCCTTAGTAAAGTCTCTAGCTAACCTTTATCTTAGTTAGATAATTCCTTAGCCCCTTATTTATTTAGTAAAGAAAGCGGGAAAATTCGTTTTATAAAAGAGGTCTCTTTTCCCTCTTAGCTAGTAGATATTATCCTCTTTATTCTTCCTCTTTACTAATATACCTTTTAGCCCTTATTACCTTTACCTTACCTTACCTAGTACCTTTCCCCCTTTTATCTCCCTTAAACCCCTTTATCCCTTAGGATTTCTTTTTATATATTATTTCTTATATATAGCCTTTAAGGCTATAGCGATACTAGTAAGGGCCTAGGGCCTTATTAGTAGTCCTAGCTAGCTATAGAGCCTAGGGGCTTAGAACTAATTAAGGAAAGGGTAGTTATAAAGGTAAAGATAAAAGAAAGGTTAGTTTAGTTCCTCCTATATAGTGTTTTCCCCCTTAAGGGCCCTAGGGCCCCTAGGTTACTCCTTTTTAAGCTACTTAGCTATCCCTATCTTTATTTTAGCTAAGAAGGTTAAAAGGGCTTCCCTTCTTTCCTTAAAGCTATAAAGAAAAAGTAAGCTAAGGGCCCCCTTTTATCTCTTAGAGGTTAGGTAACGGACCTTTCTTTCCCTCTTATAGTTTAGGTATATTAAGATAAGGTGCCTAGCGGTATACCTTCCTTAGCTATAGTAGTAGTTATCTTAGTTTATATTATTAGTCCTTTTTAAAAAGGAAAATAAGAAGCTAGCTTTAAAGAGGAGCTAGTAGAAAGCTAATAAAGTTAGCCTAGCCCTCCTTATAAGGTCCTTTTCTAGGCTAAGGGCTAGGCAGGGGGTCTTTTAAATAAATATATAGTACTTACCTAAGCCCTTAGCCTTAGGGCTATTAGCTGCCTTAGTAGCCTAGAGGCCCTTTTAATAGTCTTTAATAGCTAGCTAGACCTTTCTTTTTAAAAAGTTAATAAAGACTAAAGAGGTCCCTTAAGTAAGGGCCTTTAAGCCTTTCTTAGCTAACTAGTTAGCTACCTTATTACTAAAGATCCCTAGGTAGCTAGGGTACTAGTATAGCTATATATTATAAAAAGCTTTTAAGCTAGTTAAGAGCCTTTTAATATATATAGCTAGGTCTAAGAAGCCTATAACCTTCTTTATAATAGCTTAACTATCTATAAAGATATAGGCCTTTATAAGGGCGTTAAAGGGGCTAGGCCTTAAAGGTTAAGGCCTCTTAGCTAGGTCTTTTAGAACCCTAAGTACTATAAATAGCTTTATATTAGTATTATAAAGTAAGTAAAGGGTTATACTATAAGTGCCTTTTATTATATTATAATAATAAGCTATATAAGATCTAGCTATACGCCGCGCTTATTACTACTAAATATATATTTATATATATAGCCTACCTTACCTTATAACGCTATTAGCTAAGGTTTAAGCTAATACTTAGACCTATACTATAAGGAATAGTGTTTTCCTACTATAAATAAAGTAGCTATAACCCCCCGATTATATAAGCTAATAAGTAGTATATTAATTATAGATAAAATCCTATTATATAAAGTAAGAATCGCTTATTATTCTATATATTATTACTTATTAAATAGGTTGCTAGTTATTATATAATTAGGAATTAAAGGAATAGAGCTAGCTTAAAATACTAGCTAAGACCTCTAAAAGATACTAATACGACTAACCTCTTTTAAATATAAATATTAGTAGAACTAAGATACTTCTAGCTATACGTAAGGTATTACTAAATTCCTTAGTCTTAGGGCTATATAATAGCTTAAATCTAGTCTTAAAAGGTTCTTTTATTTAGCTATAATTATTTATATAAAGTAGTATATTTACTAATAGATAAAGATAGAATTATTAACTTTAATACTTCTTTTTATCGCGAAGCGTAGCCTGATTTCGTAGTTCTCGAAGATATCCCTTAGTAAGAGGGACTAAGGAAGCTAAAAACACCCGGTATAGAAGAAGGAGCTAAAAAGAAGGTATAGAAAGGAGAGTAGGGGCATAAAGGGAAGCATAAGTAGCGAGAGATAAGATAGATATGCCGGAAACGGCTGTAAAGGAAGGAAAAAACCGGTAAAAAGCTCGGTAGTTAAAAGGATATTAGTAGCTTCTTTAAGTAGGATCTTCTTTATTAATTAAGATACTAGACGGGTATAAATAAGGGCGTTAGATAGAGGAAAGAAGGATAATTAAGGCAATAAAAACAATCACTCCCCTACCTTTATTACTACTCCTATAAGAATTAAATCTCTCTGCCCTACCTATCCGACCCCTTACTTCTAATTTTACCTTCGTGTATTTTATATATACTTCTCGTATCTCTCTTCGCGAGAGTTATAAGCCCGGGAGGAATAGTATTCCTATACCTTCCGGCTGCTATAAAAGGCACCTTTCTTATATCCCTCGTAGCTTCCTTTTACCCCTCTTACTAGAAAAGCCGATTTTTAACCGACTTTTCTACCTTTCCCCGTAACGATAACGAAAATCGACTCCTCTACCGTCCCTATAGTCCGTAGGACGATTCTTATAGAGCTATAAGATTAAGATAAGTAGGTAAAGGAGCTATAGGCTCGTATAGATAGAACTATCTATAATTTGGTCTTCTCTAATAAGTAGGACCCTCTCGAGCCCCCTCTTCGTCCTAGGGCAACGGACTTTATAGAGGGAGCTACCCTCTTCTCTAAGCTAACCTCTGCATAATAAAGAGCTTTTTCTGCTGCCTTAGGCGACTACGAGAGTCACCGAAAGGAATACCTCTATAAAACGAAGCTATTAACGGCTGCTTATACGGTAATAACGGAATCCGTTAGTACCGTAAAGCTAATCTCTCTTCGAGAGGAAGAGACTCCTAGGCAGTGGCTTTTAAAGCTCGAGACCTCGATAGCTCCCTCGAGAGGTTATATAACTAACCGTATTAGGAAGACCTATACCGCCTACCTAGGAGCCTTTTCTACTAGGAACCTACTAGCTTCTTCGTGGCTAGCTAAGTAAGAAGAAATCCTCGAGGAAGCTAACTAATACTTCCTTATAGAAGCTCTTTCCGGCTAGTAGCTACGGGATATATCTCTATTAATAAAGCCTATTAATAATAGTTACTCGACTAGCTTTCGAGAGGCTAGCTAGGAACTAGACGAAGAGGCTGCTAGAGTATAATAGCAAGTAGTCTTATTCCTTCGTAGCCAGCACTCGACCTAGACGGCTCGACCTATAGCTGCTGCGGCCCCCGCTGCTGCTATTGCGGCTGTTGCTCCTTTGGCTCCTCCTCCCTCGAGAGCCTCAACCTAGTCTTTAACGGCTACCCTAGTCCCGGCCCCGGCTCCGCCTTTTGCTCCGGGTCCGGTCCCGTTAGTTAGACCGGCCCGACTAGTCCCCTAATAGACCTTTTAGTCCGTTAGTCGAAAAATCAGGGAACTAGTCGAAATCGAACCTCTTCGTTAAAATTAGCAATAAGGGGTAAAAAGGGGGGGTTTTTAAGCAGACCTTCCGGACCGGGACGAGGATTCCTCGAAGAAACGAACGAGAAGGAATCGACCTACCTACTAAGTATATAAAAAGCCCTATCGGCTAGAAGACTACTAGTAGGTCTTCGAGGAAAACCGACCTAAAGGAGTTAACCCTTTAAAGAGGCTACGAGAAACAGTATAATAGTCTCTTAAGGAGGACCCCTCGTTATAGAAGAAGATAGACGAGATTTAGGTTGCTAAAAAATAGTAACTAACGCCGATGCCCTTATTCGAGCCGTAAATTCGAGGAAAAATCGTTAGTATAGTAAATCCGGCATTCGTCTTCCCCACGGATTAGTAAAACCAACCGTTAGAGCCCTTTAATTATCCCCTACGAAAATCAGCTATCCTTAACTCTAGTGCTTCCCTCGATATCTATAATATACTCTTACGATTCCGGTCCTTTAAGAAGGCATAGAGGGAATACCTTATTGCCGGGGAATTAACCGTATAAATAGAGGGATATAGAAGGGTGAATTTTATAATGAAATTACCTAACGGGTCTTTACGAATTCTTCGACGAAAAAGGGTAGCTTTTTGCCCTCGATTTTTAACGAGCCTAATTTCCTTCCGCCTTCTTCGAGAGGAAGGAATCTTCTAGGATACGACGTCTAAGCCTACGAGGCTAGTCTAAAAGAATCAGACTATTAGGCTTATCGAGGAGAAATTCGGTTAATTTATTCTCGAATTCCGACCTATCCTTAGGAAGGAATCTCTCGAGAAGTTAGCTTTCCCTGCTAGGAGGAATTGGTCTACTATAAAGGACCCTCTTCCGGCAGCCTAAGGAGACGGCATTCTTTAGCACGCACGACTTAGTTACCCGGGCCCCCTAGCTTTGCATAAGCTAGGCTAATAATAGGGCGTACGAATAAGGGGCCTAAAGACCGTCGAATGCGAATACTACGGCTAAGGAAAGACTAAGAGACGAATTTCTAGACGAACGCCTTTACGGCCGGACCAGCCATGTAAGGAAATTTAGATCGACTAGACCGACGTCTCTAGGGATTAGGAAAGCTTCGTTAGGGTAATGTTTTTTATAGACGCTTTTTTAGGGATAGTTTTCCCCTATTTCTTACGGACCTACCTAAGTAAGTATAACTAGTCTACCCTTTAAGACTTCGTTAACTAGATAAAATCCTACTTTAGCTATAAGGTAAAAAAGATATAGTCTAACGGAGAGCTATTTACGAAGGATATCTTAAATTAGCTTCGAAAAAAGGGCATTTTACCCCTCCCGTTAGCACCGAATACCTAGGCCTAGAACGGAGGGGCAGAAAGATTAAGGGGTGCTATAATAGAAAGGGCCCGTATAATAAGACTTACTATAAGGCTTCTATACGACCTTTAAAGGGAAGTCGTTAAGACCGCCTATTACCTTCGGAACCGGACCCTAAGGGACCTTAGGGGACTAAGGGACTATAGGGACCTAGAGACCCTTTTTAAGACCTAAGGAATAGACTAGAAATCCCCCCTTAAGCTCTTTATAAAGAAGAGGGCCTCGCTAGCCTACCTTCGTGCCTATAGCTATAAGGCATACGCGATAACTACTAATATATAGCTAAAAAGGAAGAAGAAAAGAAAGCTTAATCCTAGAGCCTTTATTAGTTACCTTATTAGGTATAATTCTATAAATATCTTTTAGATCTAGATTCCTCTTTTATAGAAGGTTATTTTAACTAGGGATATAATTTTCGACGAATCTAGCTTCTTCGATAGAAAGAAGGATTAATAGCCCCTCTTACTTATATAACGTTAGCTAATTTAAAAGATCTAAATCCCCCCTTCCTAATAGTCTTAAGAAGAGGTCCTAGATAAGGAAACGGAAGAAGAAACCGACGTCGAAGTAGTCGAGGATAACGCCGACTTCGAAGAAAAGGAAGCTACTAGATTAGATAATCTAGACGAAGAAGGAGACTATAGGAAAGTAGTAGAGCTAGAATACGCCTACCTCCCTACGCCTCCTCTTACGGAATAAGAAGAAGATCTAGAAGCAGCTTTTTTAGTTAGTCTTCCCGTCTTAACCCCTAAGGGGGTAGGAAAGGCACCTCTCTCGAAGGATTACCCGGCTGCCTTTTTGTCCCTGCTTTAAGAAGCAAAGGAAGGTATAGGGCCCGATATAAAAGAAGACTAGTTTCTCTACTATTTCGACCGATTTTCCGACTTCTACCTAGCGCTAATAGAAGACGGTTCCTACGGAGCGTTTATAGCAGGCCGGCTATTTAAGCTAATATTAGCAAGGAAGGTATATAAAAGAGACCTCCCGGACCTACTAGTAAACTAGAAGCAGCTAGAAAGATACCCCTTTAGAGACTAGTTTTTCTAGGCCTAGAAAGACTACCTAGCCTTATACGAAGAGATAGGGTCTTTCGAAGAAGTCCTTAAGGAAAAGGCAAGAGGAAAACAGGTCCTTAGCTATAAGTAGGTCTTTATCTATAAAACTAATAAACGCGGCTTCCTTTAAAAGTATAAAGCCCGGCTAGTTATCTACGGGAACTAGTAAGAAAAAGGGGATCTTCCTACTAGGGCAACTACCTTAGTAGGGATGTCTTTTCGGACCCTTATAGCTATAGTAGTAGAATTCGACCTTAAACTTAATTAAATAGATATAGTTAACGCCTTTATTAACTACCTACTTAAGGAAAAAGAAGTTATCTATATACGTCTTCTACTAGGCTTCTAATAGCTAGGAAAGGTTCTACGGCTTAGGAAAGCTCTATATAGATTACGAAGATTACCCCTTCTTTAGCAATAGCATTTAATAGGTTCCCTTAAAGCCTTAGGCTTTAAGAAAGTCCCTTAGGAACCGTATATAATATAGAAGGGTAAAATCACGGTCTTCTTTTACGTCGACGATATTATCTAGGCGTACCTAAAAGAGGAAGAAGTTACTACTAGGGAGGCTATACGAGGCCTATAATAAAGGTATAAGATAACTAGGCTAGGGGAGCTAAAGTAATTCCTAGGGATACGAATCCTTCGGAATAGGTCCTAATAGACTATCTAGCTTACCTAGGACGCATATATCGATAAGGTCGCTAATAAATTCCTCCCTAATTCCCTCGATAAGAAGCTTCCCTCTACGCCTATATTAGACGAAGAGCTTTTACCTAATCCGTCCTTTTAAGCTAGGGAGCAAGAGAAACACTAATATTAATAGAAGGTAGGCTCCCTACTTTTTTTAGCTATTTCTACTAGACCGGATATCTCTTTTACGGTCTCCTAGCTAGCTAGGCATAACTAGAATCCTAGCCCTAGGTATTAAGAAGTAGTAGATAGAGCTATCCTTTATCTCTATTTAACGAGATTATATAGTCTACGCCTAGGAGGGCAGGGAAGGAAATAAGCTACCGAAATCTTCCTTTATTCGAGCGATTCGTCTTTTATAGATAATTCCTTAGATAGAAAGAGCTTATAAGGGTATATTATATCCCTTTTTAGAGGAACTATTGCTTAGAGAGCTTCGAAATAAGCTACCGTTATAACTTCGAGTATAGAGGCAGAGCTACTAGCTCTTTTAGAAGCGTTAAAAGAAGCGATTTTCCTTAGCCGGCTACTAATATCGTTACGACTATAAATTCCGTCCCCGTTAGCTATAGAATGCGATAATATATAGACTATATAAATTCTTACGGAGGAAAATAGTAAGCTATCGACCCGGCTACGGCATATCGATATCTACTAGTATTAGTTACGCTAAGAGGTCTAAAGGGGACTTATTTCCGTCCGTTAGGTTCTAACGGCATTAATAAAAGCCGACGGTCTTACGAAGCCCCTACTAAAGTAGAAGCTAGCTATCTTCTTATAGTAAATTAGGCTAGAAGACGTTTAAGAGAAGCTATCCTTAGAGGCCCGCCTTAAGAGTCTACGAGAGGAGCTAATAGCCCGTACGAGAAGGTAACGTCTATAGCCGAAGAAAAGGAAGAGGCTTTTCCCTTTAGAGGGCCCCTTATTTTAATTAGGTTTTTCCCCCTTTCTTATAGGACTTTCCCCTCTTTAGGCCCCTTTTCCTTAAGTAGGTCTAAAAGAGCCTAGGGACCTAAAAGGGCCCCTGCTTTCCTCGAGTAAAGGGAGAAGTGCAGAGCTAAGAACCTCCTCTATACGCTTACTAGCCCGAAGCCGTATTAGCTATGCCCTTACTATAAGGGCAGGCTATAGCTAAGGGGGTATATCGCGAAGCGTGGCCTAATTTCGTAGTTCTCGAAGATATCCCTTAGTAAGAGGGACTAAGGAAGCTAAAAACACCCGGTATAGAAGAAGGAGCTAAAAAGAAGGTATAGAAAGGAGAGTAGGGGCATAAGGGGAAGCATAAGTAGCGAGAGATAAGACGGATATACCGGAAACGGCTATAAAGGAAGGAAATAACTAGTAAAAAGCTTAGTAGTTAAAAGGATATTAGTAGCTTCTTTAAGTAGGATCTTCTTTATTAATTAAGATACTAGACGGGTATAAATAGGGGCGTTAGATAAAGGAAAGAAGGATAATTAAGGTAATAAAAACAATTACTCCCCTACCTTTATTACTACTCCTATAAGAATTAAATCTCTCTGCCCTACCTATCCGACCCCTTACTTCTAATTTCACCTTCGTGTATTTTATATATACTTCTTATATCTCTCTTCTCGAGACTTTTATATATTAGTATACTACTAATAAATCCTATTAAGAATCCTACCTTATACTTCTTCTTCCCTTTTATTATATAGCCTTATATAATTTCTTAATTTCTTAAAATTCTACTATTTACTTATATACCTTAAAATATACTAAGGGTAAATACCTTTATAAGCGGTCCCTACCCCTCTCTTTATAAGCGGTCCCTTAAAACGTTAATCTTATACCTTAGCGCGTAGCTAAGAGGAAAATAACTTACTAGTATACTTTTATTATTCTTTCCTTTTAACTATATTATTATTATTAATATTAATAATAGTAGCTATAACTATACCTATAAGTCTCTTAGCGCTTAGTTATACGCTACTACTTATATATAAGCTAATTTATACCCTTACTAGTTAAATAATTTAATATATCCTCCCTTACCTTATCTTACCTTTTTACTAAGATTAATAACTTTATTAATTATACCCTTACTTTACCTACTACCTTACCTACTACCCCCGCTACCTTAGTCGCGATAGCTACTGCTTTACGCTACCTACTACCTAGCGTCTTAGCCGTTAACCCTATTACCTACGCCGCTACTACTCTTACTATATTCTCCGCTACTAGCTACTATAATAATAATAATAACGATAATAATAATAAGCGCGGGTTCTTACCGCCTTCTTTTATAAGCCTCTTTACCTTTATTCTTATAAGTATTACTAACTCCTTATATTAATATAAGTATACTATAGCTTAGGGCGCTACTTATAATTCCCTTTATATATAGTATACCTTATAGTCCCTCCTTTATACTAACTAAGCTAGCTACCTTTAAGGTAGCTACTTTTTCTATACCTAGGCTAGCTATACTTATAAGGTTATACTACTTATTCTTACTTATACTATTATAGTTTAAAGCGCTATAGAGCTAAGTAAGGACTAAAATAAGGCTAAGCGCGCTTTAACCGCTACTACTACCGCTACCGCTTACTATAACTTATAGTTCCTTAAGCGCGCCGCCCTTATACCTAAGTATATAAGCTCCCTTTCTTATACTATTTATAGCGCTAACTCTCTTTCTCTTTTAAGGGCACCGTTACCGCCGCTATAGCCGCCCCTACTACCTCTACTACCGCCGCCTTTACTACTATTAGTACCGCCGTCGCCGCCGCCGCTACTATCCTTAACGCCGCCGCTATCGCCGCTTAGCTAGGTAGCTTAAAGGGCTAGATCTATGCCTTTAAGGCTAAAGCCGCGCTTTATATTATAGAGAAGGGCTAATATAATTTATTTATATTACCGCTAACTAAAGTATACCTTACTTACTATTTATAGTTATAGGATTTATAATATATACTTATAGCTTATATTAATATAGCGACTACTATAAGCTTAGTACCTTACTACTTACTTAAAGGTAGGGTATAGTTTTTTTTACGCTTAAAGGTACTAGCTACTTTACCGCTAAGGGGGTAGCTTCTTTTACTAAGCTATTACTTTCCTTTACTAGCTTATAAAAGGCCTTAACCTTATCTAAAGCTACTATACCTTTAAACTTAAAAGCTAGCTCTTATATTAAGTCTTAGTAGCCGCGGTACTTAATAAGGACTTTATACTTTTTATTATAGCCTATATTCTTTTAATAGGCTACTTATACTTCTTTTACTAAGAACTCCTCCTTCCCTTTACTAAAGATAGTAGCTAGTTAGGGATCTATTATTTCTTAGCTTAATAAAGGGTTTATAGTAATATAATAAAAAAGGTTAATATTAATTATATTATAGATATTAAAGGGTAGCCTCTTTAGCTCTATAGTTTATAAACTTAGTACCCTCTTTACTATATACTTAGTATATAGCTAGTTAAGCTTTTTCTTTAGCTTTATTAACTATTATTTATAAAGGTTTAGCTAGACTTTATCTCTTACCGCGAACTTATTTATAAGATCCTATAACTTATTAGCCTACCGCTTTTAGTTTTAAGTAGTAGATACTATTAAGGCTTAATAAAACTCTATAACTTATTATAGCTTTTATATAAAGATAGAGGCCCTACCTTTTAAAGCGCTAGCTAAGTAGCGCTTTATACTTATATTTATAGTAATAGGCTATACTAATAGTAGTTTAAACTTATATAGTATAAGGAAAAGGGATATATTAATAAAGAAGTTTAACTTACTATTAAGCGCTATCTAAGCTATAAGAAGCTACTTATCTTAGTTTACTTAGTTATAGGCTATTACCCTTTAAAGGTAAGCTTATACTTCTTAGTTAAAGCGTTTTAGCTCTTTATTAGTTTATAAGTAATAAGCTATACTTAGTAACTAAGTAACTTAAAGTAGCTTATAAAGGTACTATTAAAAGCGGCTAGTTTAATTAATATCTTTATTATTAGTAATTAAAGCTAGCTATTAATAAAAGTAAGTATAGTATTAAAAGAAGCGCTTAGTATAAGCTTTTATATTTATAAATAGTATTAGCTTTAATACTACCTTTTTACTTAAATAGTCTTTAATAACTTTAAAGTTATAATTACTACTTACTATAAAAGGGAGGCCTATAATAAAGTCTATCTATATAGATATATATAAAACTAGTTAGGGACTAGTAGTAACTTTAATAGCCCTTTTTTTAGCGCTTATTAAATCTTTAAGCAGCTATAAGTATTATAGTTATAAAAGAAAAAGTAAATATATAGTATTATAAGCGGCTAGTAAAAGTCCTAGCTAATCGCTATTAATATACCCTTATAGCTAAGGTAGCTAATTATTCTTAAGTTATAAATTATTTATATAATCTACCCTCTTAACCTATCTTACTCTTTAACTTTTAAAGGGGCCGCCCTAGCTATAGCCTTTATTATTACTAGCGCGCCTAAGACCTATAGCTTACTTTTATAGTAAAGGTAGCTATAAGGGTTAATATAGTAGTTACTTACTTAGACCTTTAACCTAAGGCTATAGTTAAAAGAGCGCGCCCTTACCTTTATAGTATAGTATATACTTATATATATACTATCTTATATTACTAGCTAGCTTTATAAGCGTTAGAGCTTTATATCTTAAAAGATATACTAAGGGATATTAAGCGTACCTATAAGAGGGGCTAGGACCCTAGCTACTCTTAAAGGGCTACCTTCTATTATAAAGTAAGTAAAGGCATAAGCTTAGGTACGGTCTATTAAAAGAAGGTTAATAATCTATAAAGGGGAAAAGGAAGAAAAGTATAGGCCTAGCCTATATAAGCGCGGAGGCCGCTTATATATAGACTTAGCCTAGACCCTAGTCTAGGCCTATATAGGGCAAAAGCCCTTATATTATACCCCTACCTAGCTTTTAAAGAGGCGCGCCTTTAAATAATACCTAATACTACGCTTAAGGGGACGGAACCCTCGCGCGGACTATATACGCCTAGTCGCGAAAAAAACGTTAGTAAATAATATATAATACCCTTCTAAGCGAGCTTCTTAGATAGACTATATTATTAATAGGGGCCGCGCCTTAGGAGTTAGGCTTTAGTACTTCTAGCTAAGGAGTAAAGGTATATAGAACGGCGCGTAGCTAGCTTTAGTAAGCTTATAATATCCCGCCCCCCTTTATATCGGCGTATAGTAGTAGCTCCTAGTACTATAACGTAAGGGATAGTACTCCGATATATAAGGCTCCGCTCCTTCTTATATAGGGCTATATAGGCACTCCCTTTTACTATAGTTATATTATATTAGCGGCCTTCTTATATCTTAGCCGCCCTTTTAGTCGCTATAGGTATATATCCCGTTTATATAGTAGCTACTACTATACGTAAGGGGATACTAATAAAGTATATAGAGGTATTACTAAGATTACTCGTTACTAGAGTCGCTATCGTCGAACCTAACCTCCTTTCCGTCCTAGCGCGTACGCTCCTCTACTACTTAGAGTACGTTTACCTACGCTTCTTAGCGCGGGCACTTAAAAAACTAATAGGATTTACTACCGTAGCCTATATAGCGACCCTCCTATCGCTACCTCTTTCTATCCTTAGTCCTCGAGGTAGAGATAGAGATATCTATAGTATTACTAGCGTTATCCTCTTCTTATATTATAAAAGAAGATAAAAAAAGAGACTTATTATTACTAAGCTCGTAAAGAAGGTAGACGAGATCGGTATATATATCTAGTAGTATAGACCTTTTACTTAAACAGGTATACTAATCTATATTTAAGCTTATAATAAGGTAATTATACTTTACTATATTAGGCTAGCTATATACGTTTACTTAATAAAGCACTTCTTCGAACTATATAAGGTAGGCCGGAATAGCTTTACTCTACTTTTAATAGAGCGTTATACGCTCTTAGCCTACTAACTTAGCTATATTAGGTTCGCTGTAATTTATATAGAGCTTCGCGAGGAGGTCGGCTAGTCTATTTATCTTAATACGCGTAAACGGTAAGAGATACCTTTATAGGTATAAGGATAGGCTTATATAAAGATAGTCGAATTAAGCGTAGATATCCTTTATTACGGCGCTATTAGTATAGAGCTTTGCTTTTATATAAAGTAGCTATAGCTTAAGCTCTATAAAGGAGCTATCGAACTTACTAAGGTATAGTAGTACTACTCTTAGTCGTATAGAGCCCTACTATTATAAGAGGCTCTTAATTACTTAGGCGAACTAAGTATTACGTTCGCTTTAATTTTATAACTATAGGAGTATAGATATTTCGCGTATATATATACCGGCGCGGGTAGTTTAACTAGACTAAGTAATTAAACGTTAGCTTTAAAGGTAGCTAAAAATAGCTATTCTATATATAGGGATATAAAGAAGGTAAAATAAAAGGTAGATTATACTATTATAAAGTAAGTAAAGGTATAAGCTTAGGTATAGTCTATTAAAAGAAGGTTAATAATCTATAAAGGGGAAAAGGAAGAGAAGTATAGGCCTAGTCTATATAGGCATAGAGGCCGCTTATATATAGACTTAGCTTAGACCTTAGTCTAGGCCTATATAGGGCAAAAGCCCTTATACCTTCTACCTTTAATTCTTAAGGTATATAAGTAAAAGTAGAATTTTAAGATATAAAGGAATTATATAAGACTAAGTAATAAAAGGGAAGAAGGAGTATAAGGTAGGATTTTTAATAGAATTTATTAGTAATATATTAGTATATAAAAGAGGTATTAAAGTTAAAAAACTTTTTCTCTATCTACTAGTAGATATATTATCTTATATAGATAATTATAGCTAAATAGAAGAACCTTTTAGGACTAGATTTAAGCTGCTATATAACCCTAAGACTAAGGAATTTAGTAATACCTCGAGTATATTAAGAAGTGTCTTTATTCTACTAATATTTACGTTTAAAGGAGGTTAGTTATACTAGTATTCTTAAGAGGTCTTAGCTAGTATTCTAAGCTAGCTCTATTTCTTCGATTCCCGATTATATAATAACTAGTAACCGGTTTAATATATAATAATATATAAAATAACGAGCGATTCTTACTCTATAATATAGGATTTTATCTATAATTAATATAGTACTTATTAGCTTATATAATCGGGAGAGTATATTATAGCTACTTTATTTATAATAGGAATATAGTCCCTTATAATAATAAAATAGCGCTAAAGTAAGTTTAAAGTACCTTATTTAGGATTATTTATATATCTTATATATTAAGGTCTATAAAGGTAGGCTAGTCTTATTCTTTTTATAAGAAAGCGTTTAATATTATAGCCTCCTTACTTAGTTTATACTTAATATAAAACTAAAAGTATAAGAGATACTTTACTTAGCGTGCTTATTACTTTAAGAGGAACTATTAAATTATAAAGTATTTAAGGTTCTTATAATTTATAAGGATCTTAAAGCTCTTATAGCTATAAAGCTTTACTTACTATTACTTAAGGTAGCTAATAATTACTAATATCTCTTTACTATATTAAGTAGTTTCTTTTTACTATAATAAGATTATATAAGTAAAACGCTACTAGCTTTCTTTACTTCTTTACTTCCTAAGATAGGGTTCCCTTAAGTATATAGGTATTATAGTTTACTTTTATAGTTAAGGGATTATTAAAGTCTTATTATAATAGTACTAAGTATTATAAAGTAAGTAGAGGCGTATATATAGGTACTATCTATAGGATAATATTAATAAGCTATATAGAGCTCTCCTATATATAGCTAGCTTATATATATATATATAGGATCCGGCCCTTTATATATAACTATACGGCTTAGGCTATAGCCTAAGCTTATAACCTATAATAGCTAAAGACTTTTATATAATACCCTCCCTTAAGCGTAGCGCGGCGTTACTTAATTAACGGCTTTTATACTATTAAGCCTATACCGCTAGCTCTACCCTACCCTTTCCTATTAATTATACTAGCCTTATTAGCCTTATTATCCCTATACTTATTAGCTTAGGTAGCTGGAACCGGGCTCTATACCTATCGGCTAGCTAGCTATTTAAATAAGGGCGTAACCTATTATATACGCCCCTAGGTAGCCGGCGGCCGGCCTAGACCTATATAAGCCTTAGGTTACCCGTTCCCTTAGCCTTAGGTAGCCTCCTTTACTTAAGGGTATATAAAGCAGTATCCCCTTCTTCCTCCTTCCTTTCCTTTTCCTCTTTCTTTAACTATAATAATAGTAGTAATAAGTAAGTTCCGCTTTACTTAAAGCGTTAGTTTATTCCTAGCTATATAGGCCGCTTTATTAATATATACTTATAATAATAGCTATAATAGTAATAATAGCCTTAATAATAATAACTTTAATAAGTAAGTTCTTTGCCCTATAAAGTAAGAGGCTATAATCTATAATACTAACTTCTACGATAGATATATCTACCTCCCCCTCCCTTACTTCCTCTTTCTTAGAGCGTATAGAGTTATTCGTTAACGCTATACTAAGTATAGCCAACGACGGCTCTACTACTACCGCTACTCTTACCCGCCCCCCTACGACCGCGCCTACCGCCGCTGCCTCTACCTCTACTACGCTAGCTACCCTTATATTACCCTTCTAGGTAACGACGCTATCCCTACCGCTAGCTATAACGCTTAGCCCCTCTACCCCCGCCTCTACCTCTACTACCCCTATAAGTCCGCTACCTAGTAAGCGTAGTAGCTATTTTCCGCTAACTTCTTAAAGTATAAACGCTAAGTATAGGCTAGAGCTACCTACGCGGCCCCTTATATATAGTACGCGTTATAAGAGCTCCTTTATACCGACTAAGTTAGGCGCCGCTATAGCGGTAGTTATTATTAGTATATACGTGCCGGCCGCGCCTATAAGGCGGCGCCTCCTATCCTACTCGCTACGGCGTTAGCTTAAAAGGCCGGCGCGTATAGGTAGGCACGGGGGGCTACTAAGAAGCGCCTTACCGCCGCCGCCGCCGCTTACTATAATCTCTATGCCCTTAAGCGCTAGGGCCTTATCCTTAAGTAAGTTCCTCTCTTTTAGCTCTTTTACTTTTACTACTAACTCTCTTAGTACTAAGGATACTACCTTTATTACCCTATCGGCGGTCCCCTTAGCCGTGCCCGCCGCCGCCCCGCCGCTACTACTAGCTAGGCCCCCCTTACCCCCGGAGCCCTTAGAGCCGCCGCTACCGCCGACTAGCTTATAGGCCTAAAGGGCCGCTTAAGCGCCTTAGAGAGCGCCGCCGCCGCTAATAAGGTAGAGGAGGATAATAAGGATAAAGATAAGGACGATAATAAGGATAAGGAGTAGGTCTAAGTAGTTTAAGGGCTTTACTTTAAAATAAACGCTATTTTTATCTCTACTTATATTATTACGCTTATATTATTATAACTACTTACTTTACTTTGCTTACTTTATAGTCTTAGCTTAAGCTACTATTAGTAGTCCGCTAATCTATCGTTTTTATTTATTATTCTAAATAAAGCTTTAAACTTATTAAGGGCTATAGTTCTTATAAACTCTTATATAGGTTCTTATATAAGGTTAAGATACTTATACTACTTAATAAGGACCTCTTAGCGTTTCCCCTTACTAACCTTTTTCTAGCGCGCGGCCTATATCTCTTTAACCTTAAACTCGTCCTCTCCTTTTACCTTAATTATAGGCGGTTAAGCGTCCGCTACTTCTTATCTAAGTAGTAGGTTAAAGGAGGCTTTATAAAAGAAGTCTATATTAATCTTATTATAGACCCTTATTAAGAGACTATTAAGCTTTATAACCTATAGGCTAATAACCCTTTATACTATAAACTTTACGTATAGCTAGTTAAGCTTTTTCTTTAGCTATACTAACCTATAGTTATAGAGGTCTAGCTATACCTTATCTCTTACTATAAACCTATCTACTAAGGCCTTAGTCTTATTAGCGTGCCGCTCTTAATCTTATACCGTAGCGGCTATTATAGATTAATAATAATCTATAGTTTCTTATAGCTTTTATATAAATATAGAGGCATAGCCCTCTAGTAATAAATTACTATACTTCTCCGCTACTATATTTATAGTAAAGGGAACTAGTAAGGGTAGTTTAAAGCTATACGTTATAAAGAAAAGGGCTATCTTAATAAAGGTATATAGTTTACTATTTAATATAAGTTAAGCTATAAGGAGCTACTAGTCTTAGTCTACTTAGTTATAGGCTACGATAGCCTATAAGTAAGCTTATACCTCTTAGTTAACCCTCTTAGGCCCTCTATTAGTCTATAAGTAATATACTATACTAAGTAGCTATATAACTTAAAGTAGCTAGTATAAGTACTACTAAAAGTAGCTAGTTTAATTTAATCCCTTATCGCTTATAATAAAGGCTAGCTAGCTATATAAGTAGGCTTAGTATTATAAAAAGCGCTTTATATAGGACTTTATATCTATAAATAGTATTAGCTTTAATACTATAGACTTACTAAGTTAGTCCTTAATTACCTATATATAGCGGTTACCGCCCTTTATAAGTAAGAGGTCTATTATAAAGTCTATTTATATATATATATAGAACTAGTTAGGTATTAAAAGCTACTTAAGTAGCCTTTTAAGCTATACCCTTTAAATCTTAATATAGCTATAGATATTATAGTTATAAAGGAAGCAGCGAATATAGTACTATAAGAAGGGCTAGTAAAAATCCCTTATAAGGCCTACTACTATACCTTACTAACGTAGGTAGCCTATAATACTAAAGTTATAGATAAGCTAGACTAGCTTCCTTTAAAGCTCGTTTTATTTATCTAGCTTTAGTAGTCTATCCTTCTCCTTAGCTTTTATAATATATAGCGCGCTTAGTACTTATAGTCTCTCCCGCTAATATAGATGCCCCTATAGGTTAATATAATAGTTAGCTACCTATACCTTTAGCTTTAGCTTTAAATTAAAGTATTAAGCGCTAGACTTAATAGCGCCGCGTACGCTCTTATAAGTATAGTCTAAAGATAATATCCTATCCTATAAGCGTTAAAGGACCTTATCTTAGAACACTTATACTATACGCGCTCTTAGGCTAGTCTATCTCTCCTTACTAAGCTAAGGTAAAGGTATAAGGGAAGGCTTATTTATTAGCGCCGCGCCTTCCTTTACTAAGGAAGCTCTTATATAAGTCTATAGCGCTTTTTATAGGATAAGCTATAGATCCTAGGCCTCGATATCTACTCTTATTAGCCGGTCTTAATCCTTCTAAGAAAGTATATCTAGGACTATAGAGTCCTACCTTAGCCGGTACTTAATTAAGAAGTTAAAGCGTAAGAGATACTTTACTTAGCGGGCTTACCGCTTTAAGAGGTATAAGTAGGTTATAAAGTACTTAAGGTTCTTATAGTCTATAAGAACCTTAAAGCTCTTATAGCTTTAGAGCTCTACTTATTATTACTTAAGGTAGCTAATAATCGCTAGTATCTCTTTATCGTAAATAGTATAATTCCGCTCTACTAAGGTTAGCTTATAAGAGTAGAACGCTATTAGTTACTTTTACTTATTTACTTTTTAAGAGAGCGTTCCTTTAAGTACCTAGCTATTATAGTTTACTTCGACTAACGTAGACTAGTCGAAGTCCTACTAAAGTAGTACTAAGGCTTATAAGAATAGGTCCATAAGCGTATAAAACGCTCCTTCTTATATAAGCCCTTAATAAAAGGCGGTCTATTTCCTAGTAATCTCGTTTAAGGGTATTATAATATAAGAGAAGCACTTAATAAATATCCTATAATAGTTTATAAACCTAAGGAAGCTCTATACGCTTATCTATATAGTTAGGGCTACTTAGTCTTAGATCGCTTAGATCTTTATAGGATCCGCCTATATACCTATACCTATATAGATAATAAAGGCTAGGTACTTAACCCTCTTAACCTTAAATTTATACTTATTTAAGTTAAGGTAGAGCTTATAAAGTTAAAGGCGCTCTAAGACCCTTTATACTTTTTATATATAGTCTTTATAAGAGCTACTTATATAAATAAGGATATTATCTATATATATAGAGGCGAACTTATCGAGGAAGTCTTAAAGTATATTATTAATATAATACTAAAAGGTAGTAGGCGCTCTTAAGAAGCTAAAGGGCGTTATAAGCTACTTAAATAAGCTATAGCGTATATAAAACGCTATCTTTTACTTATTACCCTTTAAGATCTATACCTTATAGAACGCTTATTTTATATCTAGCTTTATAAACTACTTTACCTTTAAAAGGTTATAGAGCGTATCTAAGATTAAAGGTAAAGGGTAGCGGTCTAGCCTTATAATTATATTTAGAGCCTTATATTTATAATAGAACTATATCCTACCCTTTAGTTTACGTATAAATAGGACTAGCGCTCTTACTTTAAAGCTACTTACTTAAATAAAACCCTTATTTAAGAAGTCCCTTAGCGTCTTCTTTAGTATTAATAGCTCTATATATAATATATTATATAGCGGTCTAAATAGTATAGGTAGTTCCTACCCCTTTTTATTAGTATAGAGTACGATCTTATAGTCTACCCTTAGCTTATATAGGTTAAGCTTATCTACTTCCTAGGACTTAAATAGTAGTAGGAGGTCGTAAAAGTACTTTAGTATCTACTACTATAGCTTAGAGGGCGACTTTAGCTTCTTTATTTAAAGGGCCTTATCGATATCTACTAAGCTAACTATATAGACCGCTACGTTAGCCGCTACCTAGCCTTACCCCTACTTTACTTATTATATAGTTCCTATAAAGATAAAAGTAAGGACTTCTTATACTAAGTATAAAGCTTATACGCTTAGTCCTATACTTATAAAACCATTATTATAGCGGACCTACTATTATATAGGCCTAAACTATAGCTTCCTTTAGTATAAAACTAAGTATAACTCTATATATAATAACTAGGGTTTCCTAAGGATTAGGGGAACCTTTAGTTAAGGGATTATATAGGCTACGATAAGCTTATAGTAACCGTCGACCTCTATAGCTAGCTATATAATACCCTTAATTATTATACCCTCTATCGCGCTTAAGGCGCTCTTTACTTACCTTAGAGTAATCTTTTCTACTAGTACTTATATCTCTTATATAAGCGCCTCGTTAACTATAATATAGTATTAATAGCCCTTATTTATAAAGGTAGTAATAAGTAAGGAGTTTTTAATTATAACTTATATTAAAGTAGGCTCCTCTTTTATATAGGCGGATAATTCCTCCTTCTCTTTTACTAATACTAGTAATTAAGGCTTTAGAGCCTATCTTTACTCTAGAGCTACTTTTTTTCCTTTAAGCTTAAGGGGGCGGAGTCCTTACTATTATTTAAGGTAAAGAGTAGTTTTATCTTTGCGACTTAAACCGCTATAGGCCGCTTAGCTAAAAGGAAGGGGCATTTTAATATAAAGTATATAGATACTCTATAATATAAGTAGCGGCTATTAGCTTTTTCTTTTCCGATTTCCTTACTTATTACTTACTTCGCCTACTACTTAAGTATAGGATAGTATAAGGGGTAGTTAATAGCGTCTTCTTACCGCGTCTAGCTTAGTTTATATAAATAGCTAATATTAAGGTATCCTTATCTATATTAATAGCTAGTTATTTATCTTATAAAGGGGCTATAATCTTATCGCTACTATATAGTATACGCTTATAAAGCTTTTAAAAACGCAGCGTTTACTTATAGCCTTAAGCTACCTTTATTAACTAGCTTATATACTCGCTATAGTTAATAGGTATAATTATAGGGATATATAGCTCTTATAGGGCTAGCGTAATCGAATTCTATAGCTAAATAAGCTTTACGCTATCTTCCTATATTATAGTCCCTACTACTTATAAGAGCGTCTCTTTAAAATCGGGAAGGAATTTACTAAAGGTTTATCTATCTCTCTACTTAAGGGTCTATAGCCTATCTTACGCCTTCTCCCGCTCCTATACGTTACCGAACGTATATATAAGGTATTAAAAGAAGTCTTATAGGTCGCGTTTACCCTTAAGGCCGCCCTTATCTTAGAATCTAAAGATCTACTATATCTAAGGCTTTAGTAGCGTATAAAAGAGTAAATACTACGCTATATCGCAATAGCTATTTAGGCCTTATTTCTCATCGGTTATAAACTTCGTCTATAGCCGGCTAAGGAAGAAGTAAAAAGACTCTAGCTTACTATCCTAAGTCGGCTAAGGGAGTAGCTTTTACGTTAATAGTATCGCCGCTATAACCGGCGTTATAGAGGTTATAGGGGTTAAAGATAGTCTTATAAATAGCTCCCTTAATATAGCGAGAACCTTATTCTTTTTACTAGCTATCGCGCTTTTAATCGCTTCTAAGATAGCTATAATACTTCCTATCTATCTAGGGAGGGGTAGAGTACTTCCTTAAGAAAAAGGCGCCCTCTTTAAAGAGATATCTATTAAATCTATTAGTTAATAGCTTATATTATTATAAAGTAAGTAAAGGTATATATATAAGTACTATCTATAAGATAATATTAATAAGCTATATAGAGCTCTCTTATACGCGGCTAGCCTATATATATATATATAGGATCTAGCCCTTTATACGTAACTATATAGCTTAGGCTATAGCTTAAGCTTATAACTTATAATAGTTAAAGACTCTTATACTAAGGCTTATAAAAATAAGTCTTTAAGGGCCTAGAACGTTTTTACTTATATAAGTCTTTAAGAAAAAAGAACCTTATTCTTTATTAGCTTAGTAAGCGGTAGTATAATATATAAGAACTCTTTAATAAAAACTTAGTAAGAATTAATAAAGCTAAGAAAGCTTTATATACTTAAATATAATATTAAGGTCGCTTAATTATAAATAGCTTAAATCTTAGCTAGGTTTACTTATATACTTATACTTATAATAATAATAAAGCTAAGGTATTTAATATACTTAATATTAAATTTATACTTATTTAAGTCTAAGTATAAGCTATACTTTACTAAGCGGTTTAGTACCTTTTATACTTTTTATATATAGTTTTTATAGCTCTTAATTAAATAAATAAGAATATTATTTATATATATAAATATAAACTTATTAAAGAAACTCTTAAGTTCTTAATTAAAATAATATTAAAATATAGCTAAGGTACTTACTAAGCTAAAATAGGTAACTATTTACTTAAATAAGCTATATCTTATATAAAACGCTATCTTTTACTATTCTTTATATACTATTATTATTAAGATTATACTAATAACCTATTTAAAGGTATCTAGAACTTTAGCGTTAAATAAGAGGGAAAAACTGAAGTACTTAAAGGAAAACCCTCCCCTTTTTTTATAGCTAGTCCGCCCTTATACTAGGTCGCGGTTATAATATATAGGAATCTTACGCTAGCTATCTTAAGTATTATTATAGTTAGTTAGAATTATATTAGCCCTATTATAAAGTAACCTTAGAAAGTAACTCCTTTATATATATAAGGTATATAGTATTAATTAGTAGTACGAGCGTTTTTAGTTAAAAGTTAATTATATAATTATCTTTAACCTTATCTTATAATAATATCTTCCTAAGCTTTACTTTATTTTTCCGCTATAAGGCTTAGCGGGCTAATTTTATTAATACTAGCTTTTAGCTAGGCTAGTAGTTAGGTTATTATACTAGCTTCGCGCTATACTTATTAAGTTATTAGTTTTAGCCCTAGATTTTTATTTTCCTAGTTAAGGGGCCTAGACTAAGGCTAAGGGGAGGTCTTAATAAATTCGTTACTAGGTCTAAGTAAGTAAGGTCTAAGCTAGCTTACTTATAGTAGGGCTAGACTACTAGTATATTTATAAGCGCTTTTAAAAGCGCTAATTAGCTAATTAATAAGTAGGTTAGCGTAGTTTACTAGTTTAACTAAAAATTAATTATACCCTTAGCTAAATTTAAACTAACTTTAGTATTATAGCTAGTAAGCCTCTTAAGCATATAACTACTATATTATAAGGGTCTTTATATACTATTTATACTTTATAAAACGCTTAAATAATATTAAGCTTTATAAACTACTTTTCTTTTACTAAGTTATAAAAGGTTACTTTAATAAGTAAAAGGGGATATTAGTTTAAGTATTTAATTATATTTAACGCTTAGTAGTTTATATAAAAATAAAGCCCCCCCCTTAGCTTTTATATAAATAAAACTAAAGCTATTACTTTAAAGGAGCTAGCCTTAATAAATCCCTTATTATAAATATTTATAAAGGTCTTTTTAATACTAATAGTTCCTTTTATAATATACTATATAGTAGCTTAAGAAATAAAGGAAGCTCCTTATTATTTTCCCTTATAAAAAGTAGTATTAAGTAGTTTATACTTAGCTTATATAGGTTTAACTTATTAGCCTCGCTCTTTTAAAAGAGTAATAGTAAGTTATAGAACTATAGTAAGATAGCTTATTATAGCTCCTTTTTAATATAAAGCGCTTTAGTTATAGCGCTTTCTTAATATCTACTAAGCTAATTATATAGATTAACGCTATAGCTATAGCTAGCTCTTTTTACTTATAGATTTATTATAATATACTTATAAATACTAAGGCTAAGACTTCTTTAGTATTTTATAAGTTAAGTAAAGCGTTTAACGCTTCTTTCTCCTTACTATTATATTAAACTAAGGACTATATAAGGTTAAACTATAGCCTTCCTTTATATAATACTAAATATAACTTTATATATATTAACTATAGCTTCCTAAGAATTAAGGGAAATATAAGCTAAGGGACTATATATATTATTAGTAGCCGCGGAAGGCTATTAACCTTTATAGCTACCTAGGTAATACCTTTAATAACCGCGCTCTTTATTATAGCTAAGGCGCCCTTTATATACTTAATACGAATCTTTTTTACTAGTAAGTATAGTATAAAGGCTTTCGCTTTATTAATTATAATATAATACTAATAACTTTTATTTATAAAGGTAAAGAGGAAGTAAGTTTAGTTAATAATAACTAATAATAAAGTAGGTTTTTTTAAATATACCTTACTAAGTTCTTTTTAGTTAGTACTAGCTTACTAAGCTATAAGGCCCGCTTTTATACTAGAGCTAAGCTTTTCCCTTTACTTTATATATAGTAAAGGTTCCTTTATTTCCTTTATTATTAGATTTTAATAAAGTATAAGTAACCTATATCTTTATTAGCTTCTATATTAAGAAGTAAGGGTATAACCTAACTATATATATACTTACGCTATAATATATATAGCGGCCCTCTTTATATTATTTATTAATTTCCTTATAAGGTACTTAGTTAGCTATCTTACTAAGCTATACCGCTAGTAAAGTAGTTAAGGCCTTATTATTATTATACCCTTTAAGGTATATAGCCGCTATTTATATATTACTATTTATATTAACCGCTAACTTAAGAGCGGGCCTAAGTATAAGTAAGTTAAGTAAGGAGAAACTATTTAGCTTATTAGTCCTATTTAAAGCTAAGCGCTTATATAGCTTTTAAAAGTATAGCGGTTACTTATATCCTTAAGCTACGTTTATAAGGTAGGCTATATAGCCCTTATAAGTAAAGGGTATTATAATAAGGATAAGTAGCTTTTAAAGCGCTAAAGAGATTAAGTTTTATAGCTAGGTAAGCTTAGCGCTATCCTCTTAAGTAGTATTACTTACTACTTAGGTTAGGGTCTCTTTAAATTTTAATAAGAACTCTTTAAAAGACTACCCCTCTTACTAAGTAAGGGTTTATAGCTTATCCTATACTTTCTCTTATTCTTATATATTATTAAAAGTATAGACTAGTTTAATAAAGATAAAGGTATATACTTAAAGTATATATAGTATATAGCTAAGGATTAATAAAGTAATTAACTATATAATTATTTAGTTATTAGTCTTATATATAGCTTTAAAGGTCTTAGGTTATTAATATAAGTTTTTAAAATTTCTTTACTCTATACGTTTTTATCTTTATTAAAGTTATATAACTAATAGCCTTTACTTTAAATAAGGGAAATAAACTTTTAAATTAACTATAATTAAAAAGGATATTTAATTAAATAATCCGCGCTTATATAAAACTTTTAAGTATACTTAAAGGTAAGGGTAAATAAGATATACTAAGGGTCTTATTCTTTTAATAAGCTAATATTTATAAAGGTATAATCTTACTTATTAAACTCCTTCTTAGTAGCTTTTTAACCTAAGATACTAATAAAAAGAGTATACTAATAATAAGTAAGAGCTCTTATTATAGTAACTTAATATATTATATACTAAAATATTATTATATCTTTTTAGCTAACTTGTTAAAACTGAGCTTAAAATATAAAAAAAGTATATACTTAAAACCGCTATAAATAGCGTATTACGCCTCCTTAAGTATAGCTTTATATAGCTATTAATAGGTATATAATATTATCGCGAAGTATAGCTTAATTTCGTAGTTCTTAGAGATATCCCTTAGTAAGATAGACTAAGGAAGCTAAAAACACCCGGTATAAAAGAAGGAAGAAAGAGCTAAAAAGAGGTATAAAAAGGAAGGTAAGGGTATAAGGGGAAGTAAAAGTAGCGATAGCTTCCTATAGAGGTAGCGAAAGATAAAACGGATATACTAGTAACGGCTAGAAAAAAGGGGAAAGCCTAGTAAAAAGCTTAGTAGTTAAAAGGATATTAATAGCTTCTTTAAGTAGGATCTTCTTTATTAATTAAGATACTAAATAGGTATAAAGAGGGGCGTTAGATAAAGGAAAGAAGGATAATTAAGGTAATATAATAATTATTCCCTTACTTTAATTACTACTCTTATAAGAATTAAATCTCTCTACCTTACCTATCTAACTCCTTACTTTTAATTTTACCTTTATATATTTTTATATACTTCTTATATCTCTCTTTATAAGAGTTATAAGCCTAGGAGGAATAGAATTCCTATACCTTCCGGCTACTATAAAAGGCACCTTTCTTATATCCCTTATAGCTCCCTTTTACCCCTTTTACTAGAAAAGCCGATTTTTAACCGACTTTTCTACCCCCCCTCTCTTTATAACGATATCGAAAAACGACTCCTTTACTATCCCTATACTCTATAGGATAATTCTTATAGAGCCTTATATAAGAAGGTATAAGTAATAAGCGTAGAATCGGGTAATCGATAACGTAAGCGGAAAGATCGGTCGAAGGAGTATAGGGTAGGATTTCGTCCGGAATTTATAATAAGTATATAAGGGGCTAAGTAATATATTAAAAGAATAGCGTTGCAAAGGATGCTTATAAACGTACTTTTTCTATCTACTACTCCTAGGGAAATTCTTCGTATTTTATAGACTATTGCTCGCCTATAAGTAGACTAATTAGTTAGCTTTCTAGCATATTCTATAGTGCTTAAAAAGCTCTATCTATAGTATATCTTCCTAACTTAGTAGGTGGTCTAATTATAGCGTGATGGTTAATATAAGACTATGGGTTCTAGTATAAGTAGTAGATTTAACTAGAATGTTCTATGCTCTACCTATTCTCGTATCGCGGATATCTTCGGAACCGCTAGGCCAAAATAGGTAATAGGGTATCCGTTCTACTCGTAATTAACTTATATAATATACGTATATTTTTATTTATAAGGATAGGCTTATCTTAACCCGCTTTTCCTAGAGGAAGGTATAGATATCTAGTAGAGGTCTTTATCTTTTAAGGGTTATTCCCTTAGACTGTATTATAGAGCCTCTTTTTACTAGCTTATTCTATAAAGCCTCCCTATGCCTATTATTTCTTTATAATAGTAAAATAGGAATATAAGGGTATATTCTTATAACTATACTAACGATTTTTCCTTAAATTTATAGCTTAAATAAGGGTAGTAGCGTTAGTTACTATTTCTTAGTAACCTAAATCTTATTTATCTTCTTTTATAATAAGGGGCCCTTCTTAAGAAACTATTATATTATTTCTTATAGCTTCTTTAAAAGGTTAAATCCTTTAAGTTAGTTTTCCTTAAAGACCTACTAGTATTATAATAACCGATAGCTTAGGGATTTATAGGCTAGGTAGCTATTTTATTTAGTCTTTTATTTCTTTAAGGAATCCTTATTTTAGTTTAAAAGGTCTACTTAAAAACCACCCCTTTTACCCCTTACTATTAATTTTAATAAAAAGGTTCGATTTCGACTAGTTCCTTAATTTTTCGACTAATAGACTAAAAGGTCTATTAAGGGACTAGTTAAGCTAGACAGAATAACGGGGCCGGGCCTAGAGTAATAAGCAGAGCTAGGGCTAGGACTAAGGCAGCCGTTAAAGATAGTATTAACGCTCTTAAGGGAGGAGGAGCTAAAGGGGCAGTAGCTATAGTAGTAGTAACGGGGGCTATAATAAGAGGGGCTATAGTAGCTATAAAGGTAGTAGGTTAAGCCGTCTAGGTTAAGTACTAGCTATAAAGAAATAAGACTACTTACTATTATACTTAAGTAGTTTAATAAGAATAAGGGTATATACTTAAAATATATATAGTATATAGCTAAGGATTAATAGAGTAATTAACCGCGTAATTATTTAATTATCGGTCCTATATATAGCTCTAAGGGTCTTAGGTTATTAATATAAGTCTTAGAGATTTCTTTACTTTATACCTATTTATCTTTACTAAAGTCGCGTAACTAGTAGTATTTACTTTAAAGGGAAAAGAATAAATATTTAAATTAACTATAATTAAAGAAGATATTTAATTAAATAATCCGCGCTTTTATAAAGCCTTTAAGTATACTTAGGAAGGGGGGGTAGATAGGAAGCGCTAGGGGTCTTATCTTTTTAACGGGCTAATATCTATAGGGGTACGATCTTACTTATTAAAGTAGCCTCTTTATTTAGTTTCTAGCTAGCTTCTTAAAAGATAGTTAAGTAACTATAACTAATAGGCTTTATTAATAAAGATATATCTTATAGCTACTAGCTAGAAAGAGCTTTTATTAAGAAGTATTAGTTAGCTTCCTTAAGGATTTCTTCTTACTTAGCTAGCTATAAAGAGGCTAGAAGATTCCTAGTAAAAACGGCTCCTAGGTATACTATATAGGTCTTTTTAATATAGTTAGTTATATAGCCCCTTAAGGGAGCTATAAAGGTCTTAAGCTTTAAAAGCTACTACTTAAGAGTCTTTTTTTCTTAAAGAGAGATTAGCTTTATAGTATTAATAGATTCTATTATCGCAATATATATATAGTAGTTAGTAGCTTTATCTTTTAAAGGTATTTACCCTTATAGTATAGTTATATACTATAAGGAACGGTGTTCCTACTATAAATAAAGTAGCTATAATATACTCTCCCGATATTATATAAGCTAATAAGTAGTATATTAATTATAGATAAAATCCTATCCTATAGAGTAAGAATCGCTCGTTATTATATATATTATTATATATTAAACGGGTTGCCGGTTATCGTATAATCGGGAATCGAAGGAATAGAGCTAGCTTAGAATACTAGCTAAGACCTCTTAAGACCTCTTAAGAATACCGGCACGACTAACCTCCTTTAAATATAAATATTAGTAGAACTAAGACACTTCTAGATATACTCGAGGTATTACGGAATTCCTTAGTCTTAGGGCTATACGGCAGCCTAAATCTAGTCCTAAAAGGTTCTTTAGTTTAGCTATAATTATCTATATAAGATAGTATATCCGCTAGTAAATAGGAGAGAATTATTAACTTTAATACCTCTTTTATATACTAATATACTACTAATAAATTCTATTAAAAATCCTATCTTATACTCCTTCTTCCCTTCTATTACGTAGTCTTACGTAATTCCTTTATTTCCTAAAATTCCGCTTTTACTTATATACCTTAAGATATACCTAGGAAGCCTATTAGCTATAACGCTAAAGTTAATTTAAATCTAGCTAAGGGCACGATTAATTTTTAGTTAGACTAATAGACTACGCTAACCTACTTATTAACTAGCTAATTAGCGCTTATAAATATACTAGTAGTCTAGCCCCACTATAAGTAGGCCGGCCCGGACCTCGCCTACTTAAACCTAGCAATAAATTCGTTAAGACCTCCCCTTAACCCTAGTCCGGGCCCCCTAACTAGGAAAATAAAAACCTAGGGCCGATACTAGTAACTTAATAAGTATAGTATAAAGCTAGTATAATAACCTAACTACTAGCTTAGCTAAAGGCTAGTATTAATAAAAAATTACCCGCTAAGCTTTATAGTAGAAAAATAAGGTAGAGCCTAGGAAGATATTATTATAAGATAAGGTCGGAGATAATTATATAATTAACTATTAACTATTAACTAAAAACGCCCGTACTACTAATTAACGCTATATACCCCGCGTATATAAAGAAGTTACTTTCTAAGGTTACTTTATAGTAAAGCTAATATAATTCTAACTAACTATAACGATACTTAAGATAGCTAGGGTAAGATTCCTATATATTATAACCGCGACTTAGTATAAGGGCGGACTAGCTATAAAAGAAAGGAGGGTTTTCCTTTAAGTACTTTAGTTTTTCCCTCTTATTTAACGCCGAAGCTCTAGATACCTTTAAATAGGTTACTAGTATAATCTTAATAATATAAAGGTATTCTTTATAGTAACTCTTATAGTTACCTAAGGTAGTAGAAAAAGCTCTTTACTATATAAAGGTTAGCTTAAAGAAGAGGGAAGCTCCCTTTATAAATTCTATTACCTTAAGATAAAGAGGGGGCTTACGAGGGTCCTACTTATTAAAAAAGACTAAATTATAAATAGTTCTATCTATACGAGCCTATAGCTCCTTTACCTACTTATCTTAATCTTAAGGCTCTATAAGAATCATCTTATAGACTATAGGGGTAGTAAAGGAATTATTTTTTAATATTATTATAAAAGAAAGGGTAGAAATATTAATTAAAAATTAGCTTTTTTAATAAGAAGGGTAAAAGGAAGCTATAAGTAATATAAGAAAGGTGCCTTTTATAGTAGCTAGAAGGTATAAGAATTCTATTCCTCCTAGGCTTATAACTCTTATAAAAGAGATATAAGAAGTATTTATAAAAATATATAAAAATATAATTAAAAGTAAGGGGTCGGATAAGTAAGGTAGAGATATTTAATTCTTATAAGGGTAGTATAAGAGTCTTTAACTATTATAGGTTATAAGCTTAAGCTATATCCTAAGCTATATAGTTATATATAAAGGGCCGGATCCTATATATATATATATATATATAGGCTAGCTATATATAAAAAAGCTTAGTATAGCTTATTAATATTATTATATAAACGGTACCTATATATATACTTCTACTTACTCTATAATAATATAAGCTATTAACTAATAGATTTAATAGATTTCTCTTTAAAAAAGGTACTACTTCCTTAAGGAAGTACTCTACCTCTCCTTAGATAGATAGGAAGTATTATAGCTATCTTAGAAGCGATTAAAAGCTTAACGGCTAGTAAGAAGGATAAGGTTCTTACTATATTAAGAGAGCTATCTATAAGACTAGCTTTAACCCTTATAACCTCTATAACGCTAGTTATAATAGCGATACTATTAATATAAAAGCCGCTCCCTTAGCTAACTTAGGATAGTAAGCTAAAGTCCTTTTACTTCTTTCTTAGCTAGCTATAAATAAAGTTTATAACTAATAGGAAATAAGGCTTAAATAGCTATCGCGATATAGTATAGTATTTACTTCTTTATATACTATAGAGCCTTAGATATAGTAAATCTTTAGATTCTAAGATAAAAGCGGCCTTAAAGGTAAACGCGACCTATAAGACTTCTTTTAATACCTTATATATACGTTCGGTAATATATAAGAGCGGGAGAAAGCGTAAGATAGGCTATAGACCCTTAAGAAAAGAGATAGATAAACCTTTAGCGATTTCCTCCTTAATTTTAAAGAGACGCTCTTATAAGTAGTAGGGACTATAATATAGGAAGATAGCGCGAAGCTTATATAGCTATAGAATTTAATTATACTAGCTTTATAAGAGCTACTTATCCTTATAATTATACTTACTAACTATAGTAAGTATATAAGCTAGTTAATAAAGGTAGTATAGGGCTATAAGTAAACGCTATATTTTTAAAAGCTTTATAAGTATACGCTATATAGCGGCGATAAGATTACCGCCCTTTTATAAGATAAATAACTAGCTATCGATATAGATAAGGATACTTTAATATTAGCTACTTATATAGACTAGGCTAAATATTATAAGAAGACGTTATCGACTACCCTTTACGCCGCCCTATACTTTAAGTAGTAGGTAAAGTAAGTAATAAGTAAGGAAATTAAAAAGAGAAAGGCTAACGGCTATTACTTATATTATAGCGCGTTTATATACTTTATATTAAAATGCCTCTTTCTTATAGCTAAGCGGCCTATAGCGGTTTAAGTAGTAAAGATAAAACCGCTCCTTACCTTAGATAATAATATTATAACTATAGTTTAGTAAACCGCGGGGACTAGTATATATTATAAGGATATATAACGTAGGGAGCAAGGAATATTAAATAGACTAACGAGCTAATTAAGTTTAAAGCGATAGGTTACTTTAGCGCTTTAATACTCTATAGCTAAGATTATAGGATCGCTTTAGCGCTCTAGCGCTCCTAGGCGACGGGATTACCTAGTACTCTTAGGGATCTAAGGAAGCTCTTAAGATATATAAGGAAGGAATAAAATACTCCTTTAAA
Source organism: Hirsutella rhossiliensis (assembly GCF_020360975.1). Taxonomy (NCBI): domain Eukaryota; kingdom Fungi; phylum Ascomycota; class Sordariomycetes; order Hypocreales; family Ophiocordycipitaceae; genus Hirsutella; species Hirsutella rhossiliensis. The sequence goes on along the minus strand of NW_025408678.1, from coordinate 1,518,044 downwards.
TAAATAGCTCGATAGCTTTTAATATATTATAATTATTATAATCTTTATTACGATCTTATCTTTAATTCTAATTACTTAATTACCTAGTTATAGTCTATAGTCTATAACCTTTAACTTATTACTAACGTAATATACTTATTATTACTTAGACTACGCCTTATTATATCTATTAATATAAACCCCTTAATAGGTTTATCCCTTAAGAATAATACTAGTCGTTATATATTAAAAGCTTTTATTAGTTTCTAAGGATTTAAAGAGGCTATTATAAAGGTATTCGGAATAACTAATAAGAAATAAGAAGCTAAATAAAAACTTTAAGAACTTTAATAAAGGATCTTAATATTAAATTATACTATAAAGTTCTATTAAGCTACCTTAAAGCCTAATTAAGATAACGAACCTTTTATATTACGATTTTATAATAGGCTTAAAGAAAAAGTTAAGGACGAGCTTTATAAGGAAAATCGACTTAATAACCTCTTAGACTATATTATTATAATAGTATAAATCAACGATAGATAGTATACGCGATACTAAAAAAAGAAATAAGGAAGAGGAAACTAAAACCCTTTTTATAAGAATAACTCTAACCGACGCGCTAACTATAAAAAGAAGCGCGAAACTCTTATTACCTATACTTATATAATTAACCTAGGTAAGATAGATCTTAATATAATATAAAATAGTAAAGGAAAGTGTTTTAACTATAAGAAACTTAGATATTACTTTAAAGAATATAAATAACCTTATAAGGAGAAGAAAACCTATTAGGTACTAGCCTTAAAAGGTAAGAAATACCTAAACGCTACTAATAGATAGGAAATAAAGTATAAACTCCTTAGTTAGACTATATACTATAACGATAAATATATAGTATATTTAAGCGATAAGAATAGTACTAGATAGTTCCTAAAGCTATTAAAGAAGACCCTTATAATAATATAAAAAGGGATCTTTAAATATAGAAATAAGTTAAATTTATAAAACTAAAATACCCCTATCTTAAAGGAGTCTCCTAAGACTAGATTAAGAAGAACGGTAAACGATTTAAGGAAGATATATAAAATAGAAATCGATAATAGCGTTAGGTAGTCTATAAATAATATAATAAAGAAGATAAGGACATAGCTTTTATACTTATAAAACTTAGACGATAACTTAAAGAAGAATAATAAAGTATTAATAATATAAGCTTTAAAGAATAAGAAATACTTAGAGAAATAGAAGATAAAAATAAACTTATACTACTACCCTTGCTATTAAGGGAAAATACTATAATTAAAAAACACGCTCTATACTTTAAAGAATTTAAAGAAATACTTAAAATTAGAACCTAATAAATACCTTAAATTCTTATAGAAAACTAATAAGTTATATTTATTCGATATTAACCGGTACTATATAAAGGAGACTATATTATAGCTATCGCTATAATCGATACCTTTATAGCTCTATAATAAGAATAGTAACTATAAAGAGAATTTAAAGACGATCTATAAATACTACTTACTTATAAGTACTATAAGTATATTTTATAGATATTATACGTTTACCTAGATTATATAATATACTTTTAAATAAAGGTATAATATAATGCTTTCTTAGTTAAGTTCGAGGGATAAGTACTTTTAAAACCCTACCTAAGTATAGAACTAAACTATTAGAAAATTAATTAATACTACTTAAATAACTAAGTTATATTATTAAAACCCGATTATAGTATACTATTTAAATACTAAGATAATTACGGATTATTAATAAGATATCTTTTAAAGATATATAAAATTTATAAATACGCTAAAATAAAGGAATAGTATAATACTACTTACTTTAAGGTATTTAAACCCTTAATCTTTTAAAGACTTATATAATAAGTTAAATATAATAAAGAAGATTATAATAAATATATATACTTAAACTATAGAGTTTATAAATATAAAAAAGTATAAGTATAGTATAAACGATATAATAATATACTAAAAGATTATTAGTAATATATATAAAGGCTATAAGCTATATTTAACTAAGGAAGAATTAATATAGAGATACTATATATAAAATAAAAAGACGCTAAATAAAAACTTAACTTTTAGTATAAAAATAAATAAAATTATAAAGTATAGTATATAATTAACTATAAAGTAGTATAATATAAATAATATAGCGTTAAGAAATAAAGAATCTTCGATTAACTATAAGAAATTAGTCTTTAAAGCCTTAATATAATACTATATAACGAAAATATAAAGAAATAATATTAATAATAAATTAAAGAAGAATACCTAAATAAAATAAAAAGGACTAAGTAAAAAATAAGGTATACAATTTATAAAAGGGCTATAAACTAGTATAATATAATAAGATTTAAGGACCTTATATATAGTAACGGTAAGCTATAGTAACTAAATAGTATTAAATATCTAAATTATAGGATATTATATATATATACTTTTAGACTATAGCGCGATAGGCAATTACGTTTTACTTAAAGTTATTAATTATTACTAACTTATATAAAGATATAAAAAAGATCTATATAAACTTATAAATATTAAAGGAGAGGCCTTTAATTATAATAATAGAAACCTCGATATTAATATCTAAGGCTATAATAAATAAGTTAACTTTAATATTATAGATATTAAAGAATATAACCTTATATTAAGACTTCTATAGCTATAGGAGAGCAACCTACTAATTAACTAGAAAACTAGAAAACTAGCTAGCTATATTAAAATAAAGATATAAGTTTTTAGGACTAATAAATTTAAAAGAAAGTAAAATTTTATAATAATTTAGCTACTAAGTAAGATAAAAGGGATAGCTATTTAAGTAAATTATTATAGGCTTTAGCGATATAAATAAAAATAGTAACTAAACTAGCGGATAGAATAAAATCGACTAATATAACCTATATACTAACTAATATAGCTATATAACCTAGTATTTAATATAAATAGAATAAAGAATATAATATAAAGATCTAAAGAGTTATTACTACTTTAAGGAAAGACCTTAAATAAATTAATAAAGAGCTTAAGTTAAGAGAAACTAGCTCTTAAGAGAAAGAATAAAGCTTATAAAATAAAATAAAGAATATCCCTTAGGAATACTAGAAATATAATAAACTCTTTAAGGAAGAACTTAAGATAGGGTTACTTAAATAAAGCTAATAAGACTACGAAATTTATTTTAAGGATAGAATAACGCTAACGTTTTATAAGATCTATAACTTAAACGAAAAGTAACTATAAACGCTATACGACTACCTTAATAAGAATCTATAAAAGGTATATATATAAACGTTAATATCTAAAGTAAGCTACCTAGTTATATTTATTTTAAAGAAAAATAGTAAGCTATAACTAATTATCGACTATAGACGCTTAAACGATATTATAATAAAAGACCGAATACTATTACCGCTTATATTAAAACTATAAGATCGACTATATAGTAAAAAATAATTTATAGCCCTTAACTATAAAGGCGCTTATAACTTAATATATATAAAAAAGGGATATAAATAGATAATAGCCTTTAAAACGAAATTTAAACTATTTAAATATCTAGTAATACTATTTAGACTTATAAATATACTAGCTACCTTTTAACGGATAATTAATAATATCCTATATAAATACTTAAATATCTTTATAGTAGTATACCTAGATAATATCCTAATCTTCTTAGATACCTTAAAAGAATATAAGGAATATATCTATAAGATACTCCGCGTACTTTAAAATATAAAGTTACTAGTTAAACTAAAGAAAAGTAAGTTTTATATATAGGAAGTAGACTTCCTTAGATATACGATCTTACTAAGAGAGATATAAATATAATAAGATAAGATTAACTTAGTTAAAGAATAGCTAACGCTAAAGAATATTAAGGACGTATAAGGTTTCCTAGGATTTATAAATTACTACTAACGATTTATTAAAGATTTTAGAAAGATTATAATACTACTATATAACTTAATAAAAAAGAAAAAGGATTTATATAGGATAATAAAGCTAACGAAGCTTTTAAATATATTAAGACTATAATTATATAAGAACTAGTCTTAACTACCTTTAATCTAAAATAATAAATCGAACTTAAAACTAATATATTAGACTTTACTCTAAGAGTATAAATCGGATAAAAAGATAATAAAGGAAGACTATAACCGATTATATTCTATTTAAAGAAGCTATATAGCGTAGAACTTAATTACCTTATCTACGATAAAGAGTTCCTTATAATTATTTAAGCTTTTAAGGAATTTTAATACTACCTTCTTAAAAGTAAATATAAAGTTAAGGTCTATATAGATTATAAGAATATCTTATACTTTATAATAATATAATAGTTAAATAGATAATAGATTTAATAGGCCGAATATTTATTAGAATTTAACTATAAAATAATCTATAAAAAAGGAATAAAAACGGTCGAGCTAATACCTTTAGTCGACGAAGTAACTATAATATAAGGGCACCTATAGTAAAAGGGTAGCTCTTAGAAATTAATAAAGATAGGAACTACTAGTAATAATAGCTAAATATAATATTTAAGGTATAACTTAACGACTTAATATACTAAAAGATCCTAAAATAAATAAAAAAGCACGAAATACTAAATAAATATAATATAGAATACTTAGAAGTTTTAATATATAAAAATAAAATCTAAATACTATTAATATTATAAGATAAAGTTATATAAGATATATATAAATATCTAATATATAAATACTAAGGAATCTAAAAAATAATAAAACGGATTAAACGATAATATAACTTCTTATAGCTTAAGAAAGTAATATAATAAGTTATTAAAAAATATAAACTTTATATATAAAGTAAAGCTAAATAATATAAGCTATATAAAGAGTTATAACCGCTATTAATACTAAAGAAGCTATAGGATTTAATAGCTTTTAACTATATTATAAAGCTACTACTATTAAAAGAACTTATAACTAATGTTAAGTATAATAGTATATTTATTATTACCGATAGATTAATAAAGTATAAATACTTTTTACTATATAAAGAAGTACGTAATATAAAAGAGCTAGTATATATACTCCTATAAACTATTATTAGTAATTATAGACTATTAAATAAGATTATCTTTAATAAAGGAAGTATATTTATAGCTAAATTTTAGTAAGCTCTTATAGTATAATTAAAAATAAAATATAAGCTTAGTATAGCTTATTACCTATAAATAGATAGATAAATAAAACGACTTAACTAAACGCTTAAATAATATTTACGATACTATATTAGCTATAAATAAAACAATTAAGTTAAATAGCTACTAATAGCGTAACTAGCTTATAATAGCTTTATTATAGAAATAACTAAGCTCTTACTAGTATATACTTATTATAGATATAACCTAAAAGTATTTAAGGTTACTTAATAAAAACTATAAGTAAAACGAGCGATACTATAAATAGATTAGCTATAAAAATTATATAAAGAAATATAATAAGAACTTTAATTTATTAAAGAATAAATATCTACTTACTATAATTAGAAAAGATTATAAGGACTAATCTTTTAAGAAGGAGATATAGTTTACCTTATATAATAAAATATTAAATTAAAATAACTAAGTAATAAATTAGATTTTAAGAAACTTAGACCGTTTAAGGTTAAGAAAACTATTTTAAAAGTTAACTATAAACTTTCGCTATTATTATTATTAAGATTACGCTAGGGACCTAGCTAAAGGTATCTAGAACTTTAATATTAAATAAGAGGGAAAAACTAGAGTGCTTAGGGGAAAACCCTCCCCTCTTTTAGTACGGGTCCGCCTTAAACGAGGTCGTAGTAGTAGTATATAGGAAATTTACGCCGGCTACCGCGGGCTCCTCCTACGAAATCGCGTCTCGGCGTAGGCCCTCTTAGGCCGTAGCCGCTACTATCCTAAGCGGCCGCGGCCCGGGCTCGCTAGCCCGGGCCTAGGGTTATAGGCAATAGTCTCTCTCCGGGGGCCTAACTCGCGGGCGCCTCTATTTACCCTAGCTCCCGCGTCGTAGCCGCGTAGCCGCGGTCGCGTCGGCTTATCGGTCTGTTAGTTAGTAAGGTAGGTAATATCCGGTTACCGGGCCGGGCGCTAGTATAGGTCGCTCCTAGGTAGGGCCGGCTAATCGAAATTCGGTCGGCCGGCTCTACTAATCGTAAATCGGTTCCCGTCCGGCTACGTAACTTCCTAATCGGGGGCGCGGCGGCCTATATTTACCCTCTATCTCGTAGTTACTAATTACGCGCGCCTAGCTCGCGCCTATATATACCTGCCCTCCCTCCTTAGTTCTATACGTGCCTCCTCCTATCCCTTTATTATTTATCTCTTTTATAGGCCTAACTACTACCTCGCCCGCCTCGTTTCTATAACTTTAGGTCTCCTTAATACCGTATCTAGTTCGCTCGTTATCGCGTTATAATATCTAACTAAGAAGCCGACTTAGGTAATAGCGGCTCGCCTCCTTTAAAACCCCCTCCTTATAAGAAAGTCGCTATAGTAGCGGGATCGGAGCGCTCTATCTTATGTTTTACGTATATTAGGCGTCTTATTAGTAAGCTTACCTATAAGTCCTTTGCTAGCTATTAAAACTAGTCTTATATATATTAATCCCGGCTTTATCCTAGGTCGGTCTTACCTTTAGTATTTTTACTAACTTTAATAACTATAAAGGTATAAGAATATACCCTTATATTCCTATTTTACTGTTATAAAGAAATAACAGGCATAGGGAGGCTTTATAGAATAAGCTAGTAAAAAGAGGCTCTATAATACAGTCTAAGGGAATAACCCTTAAAAGACAAAGACCTCTACTAGATAACTATACCTTCCTCTAGGAAAAGCGGGTCAGGATAAGCCTATCCTTATAAACAAAAATTTGCATAAAATGCATAAGTCAATTACGAGCAGAACGGATACCCTATTGCCTATTTTGGCCTAGCGGTTCCGAAGATATCCGCGATACAAGAATAGGTGGGGCATAGAACATTCTGGTTAAATCCACTACTTATGCCAGAACCCATAGTCTTACGTCAACCATCACGCCACAATCAGACCACCTACTAAGTTAGGAAGATATACTATAGATAGAGCTTTTTAAGCACTATAGAATGTGCTAGAAAGCTGACTAATTGGTCTACTAGTGGGCGAGCAATGGTCTATAAAAGACGAAGGATTTCCCTGGGAGTAGTAGATAGAAAAAAGCAAGTTTACAAGCATCTTTTGCAACGCTATTCTTTCAATATATTATTCAGCCCCTTATATGCTCGTTATAAATTCCAGACGAAATCCTACCCTATACTCCTTCGACCGATCTTTCCGCTTACGTCATCGATTACCCGATTCTGCGCTTATTGCTCATACCTTCTTTCAGGTTATGAGCCCGGCTTCTCTATAAGTCGGGTAACAACTTCGAAAAATCTTCGAAATTCCAATACCAACTATACGCCCTCGAATTATCCAAAATGGGCTCTAGGGACAAGTTCGAATTTGCTAAACTTAAGGGTAGTTCTAACTATACCTTCTAGGCTATTCGAATATAGGCTCTTCTAGTTAGAGAGAAGCTTTCTACTACTATACAGCAAGAAAATTACTCGAAAACAGAAGAAGCACTTGCTTTGATTTTTCTTCGTATTAAAGATGGTCCTTTAACCTAAATAAAGCATATAACAAATGCTAAAGAGGCGTGGGATAGGTTAAAAAACCTATATAACCCTATTTCCTTTACCTCGAATTACCTACTTATAAAGGAGCTTTTAATACTGGTAGGGATTTTAAATCCCTAGAAGGCTACCTAAATAAGGTAAAAGAGGTATTCGAAGAGCTAAAAGCACGGAATATTATAATTCCGGAAGTGGTTATTATAGCTTGGATTTTAAACAGCCTTTCGGGCTCGTTTTCTAGCTATATAACTAATATAACGCAAGCTCTTCGAAATAACTTAGAAGCTTTTAATCTAGAGTCTCTCTCTAGTAGTCTTATAGACGAATTTAAGAGGACTAAGTCTCTAGAAAATCCTCCTAAGCAGGCTTTCTTTACTAAGAAGCCCTGGAAAAAGATAAAAATTACATTACAATGCACTCACTATAAGAGGAAAGGGCATCTAGTTAAAGATTGCTACTATCTTTACCCGGAAAAGGCCCCTAAAGGCTTTTCTAAAAGTTTAAAAAATCAAAAGAAAGGAATACCTTCTAAGAGGCCTAGAAAACCTTCTATAGAAGGAAATCCTATCGAATTAGACTCTCACGTCGATAAGAAGACGAAAAAACCCTCTTCTCTATATATATCGGAAGCAGAAAAAATGGAAATCGATAATCAAACGGACGAAGAACCGGAAATCGATTTTTCTATTCCTCCTCCTACCCCCGGAGGCTATAAAAGCTCCGAAGAAGAAGCAGAGGACCTTTAAATTCCTCTCGAATTAAAGACCTTATATATAAGGTAAAAGAGAAGGAAATCCCTTATAAAACCTTAGAGAATGGAAATTTCTATAATTTTATATACGATACCGGTGCTACTAGGCATATAGTATCGGAAAAGAAATTCCTTATTAATTTCCGAACTATCTCTACTAAGGTTAATTGGGGAAAGGCATCCTATATAATTGTTAAAGGCTGCGGAGATCTTCTTTTTAGATTTCCGAAAAATAAAAAGCTATTTATCTTAAGAAACTGCCTTTTTATACCCGAATTAGAGGTAAATATTATAAGCCAATCGTATTTTAAAAATACTTATGCCTTTATTAATAGCAAGGAAATTTTCCTGCTAGATAACCAGGCTAATATTATATCTAAAGGAAAACAGCAAGATAACCTTTATATCTTCTCTTTAGAAATTCCTTTCTTAAAGAAGAAGACATTCCTATATAATATTAATAATATAAGGAATAATATAAAGGACCTTGACTTTTATTTATAGCATTTAAGGCTAGGACATATAAGTCTTAAAGCCTTACTAGAAACCTTTAAAAGATATAATAAAGAAATAACTATCCCTAAGAAGGATATTATAAAAATCAAAGAATGCGAGGCTTGCATTAAAGCAAAGGCAACTAATAAGAGGAATAAATCCCTATCTAATAAGGTATATAATTACCTTAATAGAGTTGCTATTAATATTTAGGGACCTATAAAGACCCCTACTTATAATAAATACACCTCCTTTATATCCTTTTAGATATAGGATAAGATATTTAGAAATATCTTTAATAAAATCTAAGGCAGAAGCCCTAGATAAATTCTTAGAATATAAAGCCTTGGTTGAAAATAACCGGGATAATATTACTATAAAGGAAGTCTTTTCGGATAACGTAAAAGAATTCCTATATAAAATAAAACCCTACTGCTTAAGAAAGGGAATAAAATATTATACTAGCCCTCCTAGGACTCCCGAATTAAACGGAGCAATAGAGAGGATTAATAGGACTATTTTAAATAAAGTCCGAGCTATTTTATTTACGGCAAAACTGCCTAAATATCTATAGGGAGAAGCTGTTCTAACAGCAGCCTATTTATATAATAGGACCCCTCACTTACGAATAGGCTTCCAAACTCCTATAGAGAAGAAGGAAAATAAATCTCTAGCCTTAGAAGACTTGGAGAAAATTAAGACCTTCGGAAGTACTATTTATTATAAAAATAAAGACCCTAAAGATAAGCTAGATAAGAGCTTATAAGGGTATTATTATAGGCTATACCGAAAATGCTTATAAAATATATAACTTTTCGAAAAGAAAGGTAATAATTTCTAGAGATATTATTATCCTAGAAAATAAATTTATAGAAAATTAAAAGGAAGAAGACCTTAAGGACTTCGACTTAATACCTTACCTTCTATAAATAAGGTCCCGGATAATTATTTACAAAGGAACCTATATATAAAGAAGGCAATAACTCTTCTTAAAAGAAGAGGAAAATAACCCTCCTATAGAGAAGGAAGATAACCCTCCTATAGAGAAGGAAGATAACCCTTTATAAAAGGAAATAATCCTCTTTTAGAAAAGGGATTAAATAAGGATCCAAAAATCCGTATTAATATACCTAAGAAGCCAAACGGATTTTATAAAGACTATATCGCATACCCCGAAATAAACACTATATTAAATAGTGAAAGTAAAGAGATTATTCTATCTTTACTAGAAAACAAGGATCCTATAGAGCCTAAAACATTTAAACAGGCTATAAATAGCTTAGAAGCTATAGAATAGAAAAGAGCTATGTTTCTAGAAATAGAAGAGCTCTTAAACTAAAATACCTGGGAATTAAAGCCTCTTCCTAGCGATAGGGAGGCCCTAGGCGGCCGTTAGGTCTATAAAATAAAGCGGGATAATAATAATAATATTATTAAATATAAAGCCCGCTACGTAGTACAAGGATTTAATTAGGTCTACGGCCTAGATTATTTAGAAACCTTTTCTACGACAGCAAGACCCGAATCTATTAGAATGCTACTTATAATAGCTATTTCTAATAATTATACTCTACTACAATACGATATAAAAAATGCCTTCGTATATGCCGAAATAGATACGGATATTTATATAAAAATCCCTATAGGCTACGAAGAGCTAATACTTAAAGACTGGTTTAATAAAAACCAGCATAAGTATAATATTAGCTATTTGCAGTTTCTAGAGCTATATAAAAAGAAAAGGCTAGTAGCAAAATTAAAGAAAGCATTATACGGCCTTAAATAAAGCCTAAAGCTCTAGTATAACTATCTTAGCTCTATGTTAGCTAAGATAGGATTTTCGGCCCTTCCTATAGACGAAGGGGTATTTATAAATACGCAATATAAAATTGCGATAGCAATCCACGTGGATGACCTCCTAATAATAGGGCCTAATAGAGGTATAATAAATAGTCTGCTTGAAAAAGTAGCAGATTATATAAAGGTTCAGCCTCTAGGCGAACTAAAAGACTTCTTAGGAATGTATATAATTATAAACCAGAGCAGAAAGGAGATATTTATATCCTAGGAAAAATATACTCGTAATAAAATACGAGAATATAATAAAGAAGACTTAGGGACTTCTAATACGCTTGCTATAGTAGGAGTAAAGCTTAAAAAGGCTACTATAACGCCTTCGCAAAAAGAAATCCTTATTTACTAAAGGGAAATAGGGGCTCTATTATATCTAGCTATAATAAGCAGGCCAGACATTTTATATGCTGTTATTTCCTGCGCTAGATTTGCTTCTAAACCAGATAATACGCATTTTAAAGCGTTAAATACTATCTGGAAATATTTAAATAAATATCCTAACCTAGGGATAATTTATTATTGCAATATCCCTTATACTTATAATTTTATAAAAGGTTATTCCGACGCTAGCTAGGCGTCTGACCTTATAGATAGAAAATCCGTTTCTAGATACTATTTCTATATTTATAAAAATATTATAAGTTAGGCCTGCTAGAAGCAAAAATCTATAGCCCTATTAACCTGCGAAGCTGAATTTATTGCCCTTAGGGAGGCTAATAAAGAAGCTTTATATCTAAATCGGCTATTTTATACGATAAATAATAGCTTGTCTATTAGAATTCCTAATACTATACCTCCTATCTTAACGGATAACGAGGCAGCTATTAAATTAGCTGAAAATCCGGAATTTCATAAAAAGACAAAGCATATAGATATTGCCTACTTCTATACCCGAGAAAATATTAGGGAAAAGAAGATTCGGATTTTCTATATTAAATCCGAAGATAATATTGCCGATATATTTACTAAGGAACTAGGAAGAGAAAAATTCTTTAAGTTCCGAGAGCTTCTTTCCCTTAGGGAATTAAAAGAGCCTTAAAAAGAAAAGCTTATATCCCCTTAATAGAGGTTTTTTAGCTGTCTTTTGCTTTCTTAGCTTTTCCTCTATATATAACTAATAGGTTTTTTCCTTTAAAAAGGTTTCCTATTAGTAAAAAACAACTTATAAAAATAGGGTTTTTCCTTATTAAAAGGTTTCCTATAATAATAACTCTATAAGGTTTTTTCCTTATAAAGGTTTGCCTAAAAAGAGGAGAAATAATTATAACTATAACTAGGATTTTTTCCTACTAAGGTTTTTCCTAGAAAGGGTTTTAAAAAATTTTCCCTTATATTCCTATTATACACCTTATTCTTAATAAGGATAATTCTACTATAAAAGAAATAACTAGTAAAGAGCACTATTTACCTAGTACTCTTTAAGGGAGGCTATAAGAATATACCCTTATAATCCTATTTTACTGTTATAAAGAAATAATAGGCATAGGGAGGCTTTATAGAATAAGCTAGTAAAAAGAGGCTCTATAATACAGTCTAAGGGAATAACCCTTAAAAGACAAAGACCTCTACTAGATAACTATACCTTCCTCTAGGAAAGGCGGGTCAGGATAAGCCTATCCTTACAAACAAAAATATGCATAAAATGCATAAGTCAATTACGAGCAGAACGGATACCCTATTGCCTATTTTAGCCTAGCGGTTCCGAAGATATCCGCGATACGAGAATAGGTGGGGCATAGAACATTCTGGTTAAATCCACTACTTATGCCAGAACCCATAGTCTTACGTCAACCATCACGCCACAATCAGACCACCTACTAAGTTAGGAAGATATACTATAGATAGAGCTTTTTAAGCACTATAGAATGTGCTAGAAAGCTAACTAATTGGTCTACTAGTAGGCGAGCAATGGTCTATAAAAGACGAAGGATTTCCCTGGGAGTAGTAGATAGAAAAAAGCAAGTTTACAAGCATCTTTTGCAACGCTATTCTTTCAATATATTATTCAGCCCCTTATATGCTCGTTATAAATTCCAGACGAAATCCTACCCTATACTCCTTCGACCGTTCTTTCCGCTTACGTTATCGATTACCCGATTCTACGCTTATTGCTTATACCTTCTTTTAAAAGGCTAAAGTATATATTGCTTACGCCGACTCTAACTAGTCTTATTACTAAGTAAGTAACCCCTTCTTACTATAGTACTATCTAAGTTCGGTATTAATCCGAGTTCTAGATTACCTCTAAAGGCAAGGAGGCTATTAGTACCCTCTACTAGGTATAGTCCGAGGTCGATAGCCCTTCCCTTATTAAGGGTTCGGTATAAGAGCGCCTTTATCGTACTACTCTAGAAACTTATATTCGCGCTAATCGGAAGGCCCTCGCCGCTAAAAGTAAGGGCGCGTTAGGCGAGTCCGCCCTTAGTTTAGCTATAGTCGCTAAAAATATAAAAACGCTCGCGTTAGCTTTTACTTATTTTATAGATAATACCCGCTATATATATAAGTCCTTAGAGAAGTACTTAAGTAAGTTTAGCGACGCTATTAAGACCTTAGCCTAGGTTAGGCCTAAGTCGCTCTTAGTTACCTAGAAGACTCTTATAGCGGTTAACGATCTCGCTAACTATTTCTATCCTATTACTAGCGATAGCCTTAATATAGAGGATAGCGGCTTTAATCTTACTAGTCTTACTAGGCCCGTTCTAGCCTTAATCCCTATCGATAAAGGGAAGGGTAAAGGTAAAGGTAAAGCGGTAGCCGCGTCTAAGGCCCTATCTAAGGCTAAGGCTAAGGTATCTATGCCCGCGGCCGTCGCGGAGCTAGCTTAAGAGCTAACCGCGTCTCCCTCTAACGCCGAGCTATAGCCTAGTAGTTCTCCTAGCGCCGAGCCCGCCTTAAAGCGTCCCTATCTTACGTCGCCTACCGATCCTACTAACGCTCCCGACTTCGTTTAGTAGCGTCTTTATAGCCGTCGCGGTTCGGTCTTAGCTAAGATTATTACTAGTCTTAACCTTAATTAGATCTATAGTTATAGTATAGGCTATAGCGAACGCCTCTGTGCCGCCGCTAGTATAGGTCCTGCCTTAGTATAGACCCTAGTCGTTACTTTATCTTATAAGCTAGCTATTTAAGCTAGCTCCGGTTTAGGTTTAGGGTTAGGTTTATTTAGTTATTATTAGGGTTCTCGTAGCGGTAGTAGTCCCTATACTCCTTATAAGCCTTAGGTTACTCCTTCCCGTGCTCTATATACTACCTTAAGGGGGTCTCGTTATTCCTACCGCGATAATAAAGCGGACGTTACTACTAACGAGCTAGGCTAAGGTCGTAGTTTAAGGGGGGGCTAGTTATTAGCTCTATCTTAGTTTAGTTCTAGGTCGGGTCTTATTTAGTTATAGTCTTTTAATAGTAAGTCTTATTCTATAGCTATTAAGGTTAGTTCGGTTAGGTTATATTAGTTTTATTTAGTTTATAGTTTAATTAGCGAGGTTTACGCTTAGTCTAAGTCTAGTTCGGTTAAAGCTATAGTCCTATAATCGTAAGTCCTCTCCTTTTCTAGGTCGCCCTAGTAAGGGAGGTAGTTAGCTAGGGTAGTCTTAGTCGGGGCCGCTCCGTCCTTAGCGCGACCCCGGTTCTATTATCCGGTATATCTATATATAGCCTCCGAGCTAGGTTAAACTAGCGGAGCCTACCTAAGCGGAGGAACTATTATGCTAGCGGCGCTGCTATCCTTTTCCTTTAAAGGCCCGCTCTTACGTTACCTACGTCCTAGGCCTATATTAAGAGGGACTCCCTCGCCTCTACTATTAGTAGATAGTCGATTATTATATAGTAGATAGTATCCTATCTTTATCCGTAGGTATATATTAGCGAAACTATACTAAGGACCTATTAGTTAAAGAGGAAGTCGTTAAGCCCCATCTTTCCTATATATATCTAGGTAATTACCGTGCTAATATACTTAGGGAGGCCCTCGTAATAGTCTAGCGTTATCGCCTTATCGAACTAAGGCGGGAAGTTAGCGGGGTAAAAGGTAGTCTAGTATTATCGGATCGCGTCTTCCTTAGCGTTTTATTAGGCGGCCTATTCCTTATTTAGCCTTTCGAGCGACTTAGCTTTATCTAAGAGGTCGTCCGTTCCTATCTAGCTCTAGACCCCCCTTATTTCCTCCGCGAGGGAGGGTCTACTTAGAGGTAGTGCCGCTAGGGGTCTGCCCTCTCTTTAGCGTCGCCTCCTTTTAAGTATACCCGCGACCGCGTTAAACGCGCGTTAGATTTAGCCTAAGAGCCCTAAGTCTTCTAGCCTTTAAAGGGTATCCGTTATTCTTTAGTTTAAGTAGAGGTTAATTAAGGGCACCTACGCCTCCGCTTTAACTTAGTAGACTAAGGTCGCGCGGTAAGCACCTATTACTACCTAGAGGTAAGCTAACTAGTCCTAGGTAAGGTCCCGCGCGATTCTATATAGTTTCCCCCTTATAAGCGTTATCTTATAGAATATAACTATAGTATAGGAGATTAAGGACTAGATTACCTTACTATAGACTTCCTTAGCGCGTAGTAGGGTATAGCCCTATATAGACGCCGCGAGCCCGGTTAGGGCTATAGTTTAGCGCTTTAACTTTGCTCGGAGTTATTTTAGGTACGCCTTCTAGCATAGTTTCTAGTATACCTAAACCCCTAGTAGGCGGGCCTCTTAAACTAGGGTTACTACGTTAGCCCTAAGGCGGACCGGCGTCGTTATCGCTTATCTCCTTTATATAAAGTATAGTAATTCGCTCTTTAACGGTTTAAAAGTAACCGCGAACTCGGTCGCCTATTCCGCGTATACCCTCTAGGCTTCCTCTAAGCGTATTATTATAGTAGCCTCGTTAGGTCTAATACTAACTATATTTATATTATCGGCGAAGCCGACGGTATAAATACTATATATCGTACTAAGCCTTTTATATAAAGGGGTTATATAGTATAGAAATAGGATCGGGGATAAGGGGGAGCCTTAGGGGACTCCCGTTAGTACTTAAGTTAGCTTTAAGGTCCTCCTATTAAAGTAAAGGGTCGATCTCCTATCGCTTACGAAGCTTAATATTAAGCTCGTAAGCTACCTAGGGTATCCCCTAAGCTTTAGTTCCCTTATAAGCTTATTATAGTTAACTATATTAAATACGCCCTTAATATCTAGCTATAGGAATAATATAATGCCCCTCTAGGCCTACGTCGCGCGTACTAGTTCCGTTACTAGTAGGATCGCTGCCTTTATAGAGCGTTCCCTCTTATTCCCTATTTATTTATTTAGTAGGATACCGTTCGCCTCTACTACTCCCGCGATCTTCTAGGCTAGTATCTACTTAAGTACTTTTCCTACTATAGGTAGGAGGGAGATTAGTCTTTAACCCCCTACTATATAGTAGGCGTCTAGCCTCTTACTTAGCTTCTAGATAACTACTATATTCGCGCTATAAAACTAACCTAGGAAATATAAGAGTTAGGTATAGTCGTTAAAGATTATAGCTAGTCGCTAGACTAAGGCTAGGCTATACTTCTTAATAAACCCTAAGGGGACGCTGTCTAGACCCGCCGCTTTCTAGCTTACTATCTTACCTAGCGCCCCTATAATATCGGCTAGCTAGATCTATTAGTTAACTATAAGGGTCGCCTTAGCTATAAGCCGGGGTAGCCCTTAGGTCGTGCCGGCCTTTAGTAGGAAGAACTTAGTGGCTAGTAGCTAGGCCTTCCCTTTAAAGGTTTCTATTAGTTAGTCCTCGCCTTCCTTAACTAGCGGTAGGATATAGGTTAGTTCCGGTAGTAGCCTACTATAGAGTCTTACCTACCTCTCTATATTCTAGAGCTTAGTATTATTAGCGCTAAATTCCTTTAGGAACTCGCGCTAGTAGGCCCTCCTCGCCTCGTAGATAGTCCGCTTCTAAGCTATAGACGCCTTATATAGGTCTTCCTAGTTCGCCTTATTCCTTTCCTACTTATACTTCCTCCTTACCCTCTTAGCCTCCCTCGTCGCCCTCCTTACCTCTAGGGTAAACTATACGTTGCCCTTAAGTAATACTCGCCCTTAGCGCGGAACTATAGCTATCGCGATCTACGCTAAAGTAGCGAAGATATAGTCTAGGTCCTTATCGATATCCTTAGGCGTCTAGAGTATTAGCTAGTATAGTCCTAGCTAGGACGTAGTCTTAGCTTTAACTAGCTTTACTTCCGCTTCTTTCTACCTTAGGGCCGGTTTAGGTACCTAGGCCTAAGTATCGACCTATAGTATAATAGTTTAAGGGATATAGTTTAACCTAGTTAGGTCTAGGTTAGGCCTGGTATACCGTATTCCGGTCTCTAGCGTTGCCTAAGCTAGGTCGATAGTACTATCCCTTTAGCTATAAAAGAATCTTATATACTCCCCTCTTAAGGTAGCGAGTTTAAGTTATAGCCTTATCGCCTCCTATATAAGTTATATCGCGCTATCTAAGGTTCTATTATATCTATCCTAGAGCGGGTAATAGATATTATAGTCCCTTACTATTACTATAGGGTGCTCCGGTTTAATTACGCTTAGGTTATATAGCGCTCCTACCCTCGCGGCCCTTAGTAGTAAGTAAATCGCCTATAGTCTAGTACTATCCCCGAAAATCACCTCGCTTTAGTTTAGTTTAGACTAAGGCGACTAAGTCCTTAGCCTAAGCCTTTTATATATATATAGCGCGTACCTCCCCTCCCTATAGACTAAGCTATAAGGCGCCGCTCTAAGGGGGGGGGGGGGCGCCTCTTAGTATAGCTTCTACTTCCTATAGTACTATTAGGTCGAAGCTAGCCTAGTAGTAAAGCGCTAACTAAGCTAGCTTATATCTCTTCTATATATTCTAGAATAGTACTTTTAGTTATATATAGGTAGGGTTAAGGTAAAAGGGGTCGTCTATATAGGGAGGGAGGCGCTTTATCTCTTAGCGCTTCTCTATTTACTATACCTACGAATATTATTTATACTCGGTTCGGCCTCCCTAGCCCTACTAGCTAGCGGGTGTTTCGAGCTCGACCTCTTATCCTAGCGCGGTCTACCTAGTCCCTACTTCTAGACTATAGTCGATTTAAGAACGCCCTAGGTTTCGATAGTAGGGAGCACCTATTACTTAGCGTACGTTTAGGTATTCGCGAACTATTAAGGTTAACGTAGGTAGTTTTCCCTTACCTTTTCCTAGGCTTTATTTATTATAGGGTAGGTCTAGGTCTATAATAAGTAGTCCCCTTAGTATAAGATATAGTTATAGGGGATTTCGCCCTTCTTAGCCTTATATTTATCCTTGCTTTTATTATATACTATACTCTTATATCGGCTATAGAGTTATATCGATATATATTACTTCGTAATATAGCTATATCTATAGTAGTTATAGTACCTTTATAGTTAAACTAACTTATTATAGGGTTTATATTAAAAGATCTATACTTTAAGGACTAGGCCTAGGTTATAGAGCCTATTAGCCTCCTCTAGGCTACTAACCTTAATAAGTATAGTCGTCGCCGTCGATATCTTAGATTAGGGGCGTAGCGCCTAGGCTTAGAGGACCTCGACTTTATTCGCCTTTATAATCTCGTAAAGCAATCGCTCCCTATCTACCGTCGCTACCCCTAAGGGGACGTTCTTTACGACTACCGTATACGCGCGGCGGGAGATTATAGCCTCCGGTCCGAATACGGCCTTAACCTAACCTTAGTCCCTTTAATAGGCTCTCGCCGCGGTATTAAATATAACCGCGATATCTCCGCTTTAGAGGCGCCTCGCTACTATAGCGCTTATAGCTTTTAGGGCCGTATTTACCGCCTTTACTATATCCTTTAGTTCGCGGCTTAGGATTTTAGGCGGTGCCTTAGTAGGGACTACGATAATCTCGCGTTTATAGTATAGTAGGACCTATTTTACCGTAGCTTTATATTAGGTCGGTCCCTTAGTCTCGGCCACGACCACGGCCTAGGTTCGCTTAGGGCCCCCTAGGCCTAAAGCGATGCCTAGGCAGAGTTCTTCCTTAACTATCTCCTTAATTATATCCCGGATTATCGTCTTAAAGCTCTTATCTACGCGGAGCACCGCCGACGACGCGCTACTAGCGCGGCTCTTCGCCCTAGAGAGCCGTTCGACTACTACCTATACCCTACCGAACTATACGCTTAGGATAAAGCCCGCGAGTTCGTCGTATACTGCTTTTTCTATAGGGTCGCTCGGCGCCTAGGCCGGTATCGCATCGCTACTTTAGGTTTATTAACTCGCTCTATCGGGGTATATAAATTTAGGTGGCGTCTCTTCGCGCTACGCGCTCTAATCGAGCCCGGTGCGTCGAGGGCCGCTACTATATCTACCTACCCCTTAGCCTCGGCGTAGTATCGTTACTAAGGGTAATTAATACTACTAAATTAATTCCTAGTATTAGTTAGTGTTTTAGTCGCGATATGCACCTACTATAGGCGTATATTAGTTTCGCGAGAAGTTTCTATTATTAAAACTTTCGCTATTAATAATAATATAGATATACTTAATATTTTTATCTTATTATTAAAACTAGTACTATAAAATATTAAACTATAAGATAAAATTAAAGTTAACGATAATTAAGAATATAAAGCTAAATAAATACTAAATATAAGAAAATAAGGTTAGTAATAAAAATACCTTATTAAGTAAAAGGGATATAGACTAAAAGAAAATACTTAGGAACTACTTAAGCACTTAACCTACTATAGTTCTTTACTTTAATAGTTTTACTAAGCGAACCCTTACTTAGAAATATAGGGTAACTAAGAATAGTATCTTAGTTTAATATATCTAAGGCACTAAATAATTAAACCTTACTAATAGTAATAGTTTCCTTATTCGATAAATAAACTAATTTATCTTAAAAAGAACGTATTATACTATCTTCTTTATTAATAGCTTATATACCCCGTTAAAATAACTTACTACCTTGGTTCTTTAAGAAACGCTTTTATTTCCTAATCTAAGCTAGGTAAGCTATTACTTCCTTTAATACTTCTTTTACTTTTTATTCGTTTAAATTAATCTTTTACTATTAATTTATAATATAACGAACTAAAAAAAAAGGAATATTAATAAAAAGAATAATAAGAAAGGAAAAGGATAAAATAAATAAGCGGACGCTATATTATAACTATTATAAGAATAACCTATAAAGGTATATTTAGAATACTAATTAAAACGCTCGCCGACCTTATAAGTTAGGCCTAACTAAAAATAATAGGAGCAAGGTATAATTTTAATACTATAGATCTTAGTTTAGGATACTAGCTCTAATCGTTATCGCGATTTATTAGAATTATAAGAATAGGATTTTTAAATATAACTAGATATACTATTAATAGTATATCCTAAAAAGATAAAAGAATAAGGAACGATATACTTATATATAATATAATAAGGGTATATTTATATATAGCGGCTAAGGTAGTAGGTCTTAAGGGTAAGACTAAAAGGAAGGGAGGTATCTTATTACGACTATAGTTTAGCGAACCGTAGGGACTAGTATATATTATAAGGATATATAACGTAGGGAGTAAGGAATATTAAATAGACCGACGGGCTAATTAAGTTTAAAGCGATAGGTTACTTTAGCGCTCTAACGCTCTACGGCTAAGATCGTAAGATCGCTCTAGCGCTCTAGCGCTCCTAGGCGATAGGATTACCTAGTGCTCTCGGCGATCTAAGGAAGCTCTCGAGATATATAAGAAAGGAATAAAATACTCCTTTAGATAGATAGCTTAATAGCTTTTAATATATTATAATTATTATAATCTTTATTATAATCTTATCTTTAATTCTAATTACTTAATTACCTAGTTATAGTCTATAGTCTATAACCTTTAACTTATTACTAATATAATATACTTATTATTACTTAGACTACGCCTTATTATATCTATTAATATAAACCCCTTAATAGGTTTATCCCTTAAGAATAATACCGGTCGTTATAAATAAAGAGGACTTTGCCCCTTTAAGCTTAAAGGAAAAAGAGTAGCTCTAAAGTAAAGATAGGCTTTAAAGCCTTAATTACTAGTACTAGTAAAAGAGAAAGAAGAATTATCTATTTATATAGAAGAGGAGCTTACTTTAATATAGGTTATAATTAATAACTCCTTACCTATTACCGCCCTTATAAATAAGGGCTATTAGTACTACGCTATAGTTAATAAGGCGCTTATAGGAGAGATATAAGTACTAGTAAAAAAGATCGCCCTAAGGTAAGTAAAGGGCGCTTTAAGCGCGATAAAAGGTATAGTAATTAAGGGTATTATATAGCTAGCTATAAAGGTTAACGGCTACTATAAGCTTATTATAGCCTATATAATCCCTTAACTAAAGTTTCCTTTAATCCTTAGGAAACCCTAGTTATTATATATAGAGTTATACTTAGTTTTATACTAAAAAAAGCTATAGTTTAGGCCTATATAATAGTAGGTCTACTATAATAATAGTTTTATAAGCGTAAGACTAAGTATATAAGCTTTATACTTAGCTTAAGAAGTCCTTACCTTTATCTTTATAAGAACTATATAAAAGGTAGAGTAAGAGGAAGGCTAAGTAGCGGCTAATATAGCGGTTTATATAGTTAGCTTAGTAGATATCGATAAAGCCCTTTAAATAAAAAAGCTAAAGTCGACCGCTAAGCTATAATAATAGATATTAAAGCGCTTTTATAATCTTCTACTACTATTTAAGTCCTAGGAAGTAAATAAGCTTAACCTATATAAGCTAAAGGTAAACTATAAGATTATACTCTATATTAATAAGAAGGGGTAAGAACTACCTATACTATTTAGACTACTATATAATATATTATACGCGGAGATACTAATACTAAAAAAGATATTAAGAGACCTCTTAAATAAGGGTTTTATTAAAGTAAGTAGCTTTAAAGTAAGAGCGCTAGTCCTATTTATATATAAACTAAGGGGCGGGATTTAGTTTTATTATAACTATAGGGCCTTAAACGTAATTATAAGGCTAGACCGCTACCCTTTACCCTTAATCTTAAATATACTCTATAACCTTTTAAAGGTAAAGTAGTTTATAAAGCTAAATATAAAATAAGCGTTTTATAAGGTATAGATCTTAGAGGGTAATAAGTAAAAGATAGCGTTTTATATACGCTATAGCTTATTTAAGTAGCTAGTAACGCCCTTTAGCCTCTTAAGAGCGCCTACTACCTTTTAGTATTATATTAATAATATACTTTAAGACTTCCTTAATAAGTTCGCTTCTATATATATAGATAATATCCTTATTTATATAAGCGGCTCTTATAAGAACTATATATAAAAGGTATAGAGGGTCTTAGAGCGCCTTTAACTTTATAGGCTTTACCTTAACCTAGATAAGTATAAATTTAAGGTTAAAAGGGTTAATTACCTAGGCTTTATTATTTATATAAGTATAGGTATATAAGCGGATCCTATAAAGATCTAAGCGATCTAAGACTAAGCGGCCCTAACTAAGTAGATAAGTATATAAAGCTTCCTTAGGTTTACGAACTATTATAGGATATTTATTAAGGGCTTCTCTTATATTATAATACCCTTAAATAAGATTACTAAGAAGAGGACCGCTTTTTATTAAGGGCCTATATAGGAAGGAGCATTCTATATACTTAAGGACCTATTCTTATAAGCCTTAGTATTACTTTAATAGGACTTTAACCGGTCTATATTAATTAAAGTAGACTATAGTAGCTAGGTACTTAAAGGAACGCTCTCTTAAGAGGTAGATAAGTAAAAGTAACTAGTAGTATTCTACTCTTATAAGCTAACCTTAGTAAAGTAGAATTATACTATTTACGATAAGGAGATACTAGCGATTATTAGCTACCTTAAGTAATTATAAGCGGAGCTTTAAAGCTATAAGAGCTTCGAAGTTCTTATAGATTATAGGAACCTTAAGTACTTTATAACCCGCTAGTACCTCTTAAAGCGGTCGGCCCGCTAAGCGGAGTACCTCTTATACTTTAATATCGCGATTAAGTACTAGCTAAGGTAGGACTTTATAGTACTAAACGCGCTTTCCTAGTAAGATTAAGACTAGCTAATAAGAGTAGATATTAAAGCGCGAGACCTATAGCTTATCCTATAAGAAGCGCTATAGACCTATATAGGAGCTTCCTTAATAAAGGAAGGTATAGAGCTAATAGATAAGCGCCTCCTTATACCCTTACCTTAGTCTAAGGAGGAGGGATAGACCGGCCCTAAGGCGTATATAGTAAGGGTATTTTAAGATAAAACCCTTTAATACTTATAAGATAAGATATCGTCTCTTAACTATACCTATAAGAGTATACGCCGCGCTATTAAGTCTAGTATATAACGCTTAGATCTAAAGCTAAAGCTAAAGGTATAAGTAGCTAACTATTATATCGACCTATAAGGGCACTTATATTAGCGGGGGAAACTATAGGTACTAGGTATACTATATACTATAAAAGCTAAGGAGAAGGATAAACTACTAGAGCTAGATAAGTAAAATAAGCTCTAAGGGAAGCTAGTTTAGCTTATATATAACTTTAATATTATAGGTTACTTAAGCTAGTAAGATATAGTAGTAAGCCTTATAAGAGACTTTTACTAGCCCCTCTTATAATACTATATTTATTACTTCCTTTATAACTATAATATTTATAGCTATACTAAGATCTAAAAAGTATAGCTTAAGGGACTACTTAAGTAGCTTTTAGTACCTAACTAGTTCTATATATATATATAGATAGACTTTATAATAGACCTCTTACTTATAAAAGGTAGTAACCGCTATATATAGGTAATTAAGGACCGACTTAGTAAGTCTATAGTATTAAAGCTAATACTATTTATAGATATAAAGTCTTATATAAAGCGCTTCTTATAGTACTAGGCCTACTTATATAGCTAGCTAGCCTTTATTATAAGTAATAAGGGATTAAATTAAACTAGCTACTTTTAATAGTACTTATACTAGCTACTTTAAATTATATAGCTACTTAGTATAGTATATTACTTATAGACTAATAAAGGGCTTAAGAAAGTTAACTAAGAGGTATAGGCTTACTTATAAGCTATTATAGCTTATAACTAAGTAGACTAAGACTAATAGCTCTTTATAGCTTAACTTATATTAAATAGTAAACTATATACTTTTATTAAAATAGCTCCTTTCCTTATAATATATAGCTTTAAACTACCCTTACTAGTTCCCTTTACTATAGATATAGTAATAAAGTAGTATAATAATTTATTATTAAAGGGCCGCGCTTTTATATTTATATAAAAGCTATAGGAGACTATAGATTATTACTAATCTACGATAGCTACTATAGTATAAGATTAAGAGCGGTACGCTAATAAGACTAAGGCTCTAATAAATAGGTTTATAGTAAGAGATAAAGTATAGCTAGACCTCTATAACTATAAGTCGGTATAGCTAAAGAAGAAGCTTAACTAGCTATATATAAAGTTTATAGTTTAAAGAGTTATTAGCCTATAAGTTATAGAGCTTAATAGTCTTTTAACGGCGGTCTATAATAAGATTAATATAAACCTCTTTTATAAAGCCTCCTTTAACTTACTACCTAAATAAGAAGTAGTAGACGCTTAACTACCTATAATTAAAGTAAAGGGAAAGGATAAGTTTAAGGTTAAAGAGATATAAGCTATATACTAAAAAAAAGGTTAGTAAAAGGAAACGCTAAATAGTCCTTATTAAGTAGCATAGGTATCTCGACCCTATATAGGAACCTATATATAAGTTTATAAGAGCTATAGCCCTTAATAAGTTTAAGGCTTTATTTAGGCTAGTAAATAAGAATAATAAACTAATAAACTATTAATAGTAGCTTAGTCTAAGACTATAGAGTAAATAAAGTAAAGTAAGTAATTATAATAATATAAGCGTAATAATATAAGCGAAGATAAAAATAGCGTTTATTTTAAGGTAAAGCCCTTAAACTACTTAGACTTACTTTTTATCCTTACCTTTATTATTATTATTATCCTTATTCTTATCGCTCTCCTTTACCTTATTAGTAGCGGCAGCGCTCTCTAAGGCGCTTAAGCGGCCCTTTTAGCCCGCGAGCTAGTCGGTAGTAGTAGTAGCTCTAAGGGTAGTAGAGGTAAAGGGGAAGCGGCTAGTAGTAGCGGCGGGGGCAGCGGCGGGTATAGCTAAGGGGACCGCTAATAAAGCGATAGAAGTAGTATCCCTAGTACTAAGGGAGTTAGTAGTAGAAGTAAAAGAGCTAAAAGAGAGGAACCTACTTAGGGATAAGGCCTTAGCGCTTAAGGGTATAGAGATTATAGTAGGCGGCGGCGGTAGCGGTAAGGCGCTTCTTAGTAGCCCCCTATACCTATCTATATACGCCGGCCTTTTAAGCTAACGCTATAGTAAGTAAGATAAGAGGCGCTACCTTATAAGCGCGGCCGGCACGCGTATACTAGTAATAACTACCGCTATAGCGGCGCCTAACTTAGTTAGTATAAGGGAGCTCTTATAATATATACTATATATAAAGGGCCGCGTAGGCGGCTCTAGCTTATACTTAGCGCTTATATTTTAAGAAGTTAGTAGAAAAGGGCTATTATATACGCTAGGTAGCGGACTTATAAGGGTAGTAGAAGCAGAGGCAAGGGTAGAGGGGCCGGGCGTTATAAGCGGCGGTAGGGACGGCGTTATTACTTAGAAGGGCGATATAAGGGCGGCTAGCGTAGTAGAGGTAGAAGCAGCGGTAGTAAGCGCGGTCGCGGGGGCGCGAGTAAGAGTAGCGGTAGCGGCGGAGTTATCGTCGGCCGCGCTTAGTATAGCGTTAATAAATAACTTTATACGCTTTAAGAAGGATAAAGAAAGAGAGGGAGAGGTAGATATATCTACTATAAAAGTTAGTATAGTAGACTATAGCCTTTTACTTTATAAGATAAAAGACTTATTAGTTAAAGTTATTATTACTATTATTACTATTATTATTACTATAGCTATTCTTATAAGTACTTATTAATAAGGTAGCCTATATAGCTAGGAACGAACTAACGCCCTAAGTAAAGCGGAACTTACTTATTACTACTACTACTATAGTTAAAGAAGGAGGAGAAAGAAGGGAAGGAAGGAAAGGGGATACCCCTTTATATACCCCTTAGTAAAGAAGGCTGCCTAAGGCTAAGGGGACGGGTAACCTAAGGCTTATATAGGTCTAGGCTAGCCGCTAGCCGCTTAAGGGTATATATAATAAGCCGCGCCCCTATTTATATAGCCGGCTAGCTAATAGGTATAGAGCTAGGTACTAGCTACCTAGGTTAATAAGCGTAGGGATAATAAGGCTAGTAGGGCTAGTATAATTAATAGAAAGGGGTAAGGTAGAGCTAGCGGTATAAGGAGCTTAAGGCTTAATTATATAGAAGCCGTTAATAGAGTAGCGCCGCGCCGCGCTAAAGGGAGGGCATTATATAAAAGTCTTTAACTATTATAGGTTATAGGCTTAAGCTATAGCCTAAGCTATATAGTTATATATAAAGGGCCGGATCCTATACGTATATATATAAGCTAGCTATATATAGAAAAGCTTAGTATAGCTTATTAATATTATTATTATAAGGGAATATATATTATAGTATAATTAATTAAGTAGTAAAGATAGCTAGAGGTACTACGCTATATATATTATATTTTCCTCGTTATAAGACTAAAGCTTATTAAAAGAGGGATTTCTCCTTTTTAGTTAAAGTAGCGAGAAGTTTATAATATATAAGCGGGGTAAGCACGATTCCTTACTAATACCCTACTAATATATTAGTACTATATACCTAAGTACTTTATTAGCCTATACCTTTTAATAGCGCTCTTATAATTATCTCCCCTTTTATATAGACGTCTTAGCTATATCTTTAATATATATTACTTTTACTATACTATATATATTTAGTTAGGAAGAGAAGTAGTTTTAGTTATATATCGCGCGTATATACTTATATAAGTATACGTTAGTCTATACTTTATAACGTTAATAGTTATTATACTAGCGGTTACTACTAAGTAACCGTTATAGTATCGCCTATATATCGGCCGCGTAACTATAATATAAAGAGTATATATATATATCTCTTACTTCTTTTATTTTCTTTTCTTCTTTAACTCTTCCGCTTATAATTACTATAGAGTTTTATACCTTTTTTTATTAATCCCTTATACCTTTTTATATTACTTTTTATCGATAATTTATTAATAATAATACTTTCTATACTAAAGAAGATAAAGAACTATAACGCCGATTTCCTACGTTATATATAAGAGTAGGTAGCGGCGGGTTTACCCTTAAAGTATAAGCGATTAGCCTAAAAGTCTTATAGTAATACTAGTTCCCTTTTAGTAAAGAAAGCTAAGAAAGGTATAAGGGAATCCTAGTCCTAAGAGACTTTTAGTCTAGGACCTAATATTAACGAGGGTTATACCCCTATTACCCCGCTAAATACCCTAACTCTAGCTATTAATAAGCTTACCTTTATAGGCTAGGAAACTTATAAGTCTATTACCCTTATTAGCGATATTAATACTAGTAAGGAGATTATACTTAGGCGCTCTTAGGTAAGTGCCGATAACCTAACTACTCCGTCTTAATAGGGCGGCTCTAGCTAATAGGAGATTATTACCTAAGCCGCTCCTTAAAATAAGTAGGCCGATATTAACGATAAGGCCTAGCTAAATAAAGGCTAAGACTATCTTAATACTTAGCTAAATAAGGGCTAAGATAACGATAATAGTAATAATAGAGATAGCTACGATCTAACTCCTCCTACTAATAAACCTAAGAATAGCGGTGCTAGAGATAAGGGCACTTAAGTAGCGGTATAAGGCGGTCGCGCTCTTATAAAGAAGCGTACCTAATCTAAGGCTAAAGCCCGCCTAGTTAGGGCCTATAAGGTTATCCCTTATAAGCTTTAGTATATATATTATTTTAGGATAGTCGTTAAGGAGTATAGTATAACTAAGCCTAAACCTATTAAGGTGCTCTCGATTAGCTATATTTTCTTAGGGGTTTCCTTAATATACTATAAGTAGTGCTATAAATATACCGCGACCTATAACTAGGTAAGTTTCCCCTTAACTTTAAATATTATAATTAATAAGCTAATCTTTCTTAAGGCCGCTACTTTTATATTTAGTAACTAGGCTAATATAATTGCTATCGTTAAGTACCTACGCGAGCTTAATAAGCTAAAGACTAGTAATAAGGATACCTAGGATAATAGCTTAGATATAGGCGTGCTTATTTTTAAGGAGGCTAATTAGCGCTATCTTACTATTACGATATAGTATTTAGCTAAGGCTTTTAACGCCGCCGAGATAGCTTATTATAAGTCCTTTAAGACTATAAGTATATAAAAGTCTACTATTATAAGTTTTATCTAACCCTTTTATTAGCGACCGCTTAACGATATACTAGGTCGAGCGTACTAACTACTATACGCTAATTAATAAGCGCTACGAGCTTATTATTTACTTTAACCCCGCGCCTATATTTAATATCGCCTATATAAGCCTAGAGTACTAAGCCTAAGAATCCTAGTTAAAACTCTACCTTATTAACGGTAATATAGGCTATACTTTATAGTAATATACCTTACTATTTACTAAGGCTAAGGTAAGTACTATACTAATAAAGATAGGTCTTAATATAGAGGATAAGGAAGGAGCGGAGGATAGGGTAGTTCTAGTATTTCTAGAGGTATTTAGTATAGTAAAGGGGGCGCCTTAGTTAGTTCCCGCTACGCCGGCGAAGAAGAAGGGTAGTCGGAAGTAATAAATAGGTCTTATCTTTCTTTTATTTAGCTATAACTATCCTTCTCTCTTTTATTATTAAGGTCTTAGTAAAGTTATAGTTTAGTTTTATTTTCCTTAATAATATTTAATAGGTAGTATAAATAGTTTTCCCTTATTCTCTTATTTTACTATTTTATATATAGTTATAGGACGTTCGGGTATATTAATATATTAATAAGTTAGTAGCGATTTAGTAAGGATTTATTATTAATTTAATAGCGTCTCCTTACGCTAATAGGTTTCCTTACCTTACTTAGTCTTATACTTCTTTTTCTTAGTTAGGTAAGTAGTATATTCTTTAATAAGGTCTTAGCTATTTACTATATCTTTAGTATCGACCTATTAATTATACTTAGCTAGCTATCCTTTCTATTTAATAAGGAAAAAGGTATTGCCCTTAAATCTCTTTTAGTTTTTAATCTCTTAGACTTCCTATTTACCTTTATTATCCTCTAAGTCTAGTATTAGTAAGGTTTTACTATCTTTATAGGTGCCTTTTCGCTCCTTTTATAGCTCTAAGAGATTAATATAGAAAACGTTATAGAGGTATAAGTACTTCTTAGGAAGTATAAGACGATATACTTACTTTTTAATAGCTTATAGGACCTAAAACGGTCTAATATACTTAGGTAAGAGTTTTCTTTTTTTATCCTTAAGGCGTAAATTCTTTATCGATAATACTATAAGGTCTCTTACTTTTAGTATAAGCGGTTAGTACCTTAAATCGTAGTATTTCGCTTATAATTTAATAGCCTTTCTCTAGTATTCCTTAAGCCTCTTTCGTAGCTCTTATAGCTTAGTAACTCTTACTCTTACTTTAGGTACCCCCCTTTAAATAATATCGTCCTCGATATTAATATAGAAGTTTAGTTAGTAACCTATTAACGCTTTATTAAGTAATAACCTAGTTATTACGTTCTTTATATTATTATATATAAAATAAGTAATATATAAGAGTAACGCTTAGTTAGTTTATTCTAAGTTAGTAAAGTATCTTAAGTAGTACTATATAGTTTAGTTTATTTATTCTATTTACCCGTTAGTTTATAAGTAAAATACCGTTAATAGCTTACGTTTTACTTATAAGATAAAATAGAGATCTAACTAAAACTTACTTATAAATAAGGACCCTTTATCTAAGATAATGCCTTTTAGAGGTCTATATACTAATTTAACTTAGTAATAGAATAATTCTACTAGCTCTAGAGCTATTATTATCTTAGAGATAAGAAAGAAAAAGTAATACTTAGTATATTAGTCTATAATTACTAAGATTATATTAACGTCTTATTTATTATACTATACTTTAGGTAGACCTATAGTAAAGTCTATTAATAATTCTTCCTACGGTCGTAAAAGATATAGTAATAATTATATAGTACTATAAGGGCGATGCTTCTTAGATACTATACTTTAATATACTAGGTATAACTAGATATATTTATTTATATCTTTCGTTATTCTATCTTAGTAGAAGTTCCTCGCTAGTAGTTTACTAGTATATCGGGAGCTAAAGTATCCTACTAACGGATCGTTATAAAAGAGCTATATTAGCTCTTACCGTAAGGCCGCCTTTAAAGGTATTATAATACGACCCTTCTATAGTAGTAGTCTATCTAGGCGTACTAACTAGAAACCCTTCCTTTTTAAGAAGTCTTTAATCTCCTTTAGCCTATTAATCGCTACGTTAACCGATTAAGTATATTTTAGTAACTCTAGTAATGGTTCTTATCGTAAAGCGTAGCCTAATTTCGTAGTTCTTAGAGATATCTCTTAGCATAAGGGACCTAGGAAGCTAAAAAATAGGTTTTAAAGAAGGAGCTAAAAAGAGGTATAGAGAGGAGGGTAGGGGTATAAGGGGAAGTAAAAGTAGCGATAGCTTCCTATAAAGGTAGCGAGAGATAAGATAGATATACCGGCAACGGCTAGAAAGGAGGGGAAAAAACTAGTAAAAAGCTCGGTAGTTAAAAGGATATTAATAGCTTCTTTAAGTAGGATCTTCTTTATTAATTAAGATACTAAACGGGTATAAAGAAGGGCGTTAGATAGAGGAAAGAAGGATAATTAAGAAAATATAATAATCTCTCTACCTTACTTATCCGACCCCTTACTTTTAATTTTACCCTTATATATTTTTATATACTTCTTATATCTCTCTTTATAAGAGTTATAAGCTTAGGAGGAATAGTATTCCTATACCTTCCGGCTACTATAAAAGGTACCTTTCTTATATCCTTCGTAGCTTCTATTTACCCCTCTTACTAGAAAAGCTGATTTTTAACTAACTTTTCTACCCCCTTACTTCTGTAACGATAACGAAAACCGACTCCTCTACCGTTCCTACGGTCTATAGGACGATTCTTATAGAGCCCTAAGATTAGGATAAGTAGGTAAAGGAGCTATAGGCTCGTATAGATAGAACTATCTATAATTTAGTTTTCTCTAATAAGTAGGACCCTCTCGAGCCCCCTCTTTATCCTAGAGCAACGGAATTTATAAAGGGAGCTTCCTTCTTTTCCGAGCTAACCTCCGTATAATAAAGAGCTTTTTCTACTACCTTAGGTAACTATAAGAGTTACCGTAAGGAATACCTTTACGAGACGAAGCTACTAACTACTATATATATAGCGATAACGGAATCTATTAGTACTATAAAGCTAATTACTCTTCGAGAGGAAGAGACTCCTAGGCAGTAGCTTTTAAAGCTTAAGACCTTAATAGCTCCCTCGAGGAGCTATATAACTAACCGTATTAAGAAGGCCTATACGGCCTACCTAGGAGCCTTTTCTACTAGGAACCTACTAGCTTCTTTATAGCTAGCTAAGTAAGAAGAAATCCTTAAGGAAGCTAACTAATACTTCCTTATAAAAGCTCTTTCCGGCTAGTAGCTATAGGATATATCTTTGCTAATAAATCCTATTAGTAACGGTTACTCGACTATCTTTCGAGAGGCTAGCAGGGAACTAGATAAAGAGGCTGCTAGAGTATAATAGTAAGTAGTCTTACTCCTTTATAGCTAGCACTCGACCTAGACGGCTCGACCTACTGCCCCTATAGCTGCTATAGCCCCTATTACTAAGGCCCCCGCTGCTGCTGCTAAGGCTATTGCTCCTTTAGCTCCTCCTCCCTTAAGAGTATTAACGCCGTCGTTAACTATAGCTATAGCCCCGGCCCCGGTCCCGTTAGTTAGACCGGCCCGACTAGTCCCCTAATAGACCTTTTAGTCCGTTAGTCGAAAAATTAAGGAACTAGTCGAAATCGAACCTCGTTAATATTAGCAATAAGGGGTAAAAAGGGGGGGTTTTTAAGAAGACCTTCTAGACCGGGACGAGGATTCCTCGAAGAAACGAACGAGGAGGAATCGACCTACCTACTAAGTATATAAAAAGCCCTATCGGCTAGAGGACTACTAGTAGGTCTTTAAGGAAAACCGACCTAAAGGAGTTAACCCTTTAAAGAGACTACGAGAAATAGTATAATAGTCTCTTAAGGAGGACCCCTCGTTATAGAAGAAGATAGACGAGATTCGGGTTACTAAGAAATAGTAACGAACGCTACTACCTTTATTCGAGCTATAAATTTAAGGAAAAATCGTTAGTATAGTAAATCCGGCCTTTATCTTCCCTATAGATTAATAAGGCTAAAACTAACCGTTAGAGCCCTCTAATTATCCCCTACGAAAATTAGCCATCCTTAACTCCGGTGCTTCCCTTAATATCTATAATATACTCTTACGATTCCGGTCCTTTAAGAAAGTATAAAGGGAATATCTTATTACCGGGGAATTAACCGTACGGATAGAGGGATATAGAAGGGTAAATTTTACGATAAAATTACCTAATAGGTCTATACGAATTCTTCGACAAAAAAGGGTAGCTTTTTGCCCTCGATTTTTAACGAGCTTAATTTCCTTCCGCTTTCTTTAAAAGGAAGGAATCTTCTAAGATACGATATCTAAGCCTACGAGGCTAGTATAGAAGAATTAGACTATTAGGCTTATCGAGGAGAAATTCGGTTAATTTATTCTTGAATTCTAACCTATTTATAGGAAGGAACTACTTAAGAAGTTAGCTTTCCCTACTAAGAGGAATAGGTCTACTATAAAGGACCCTCTTTTAATAGCCTAAGGAGACAGCATTCTTTAGTATATACGACTTAGTTACCTAGGCCCCCTAGCTTTATATAAGCTAGGCTAATAATAGGGCGTACGAATAAGGGGCCTAAAGACCGTCGAATACGAATACTACGGCTAAGGAAAGACTAAGAAACGAATTTCTAGACGGACCCTAATACGGCCGAACTAGCTATATAAGGAAATTTAGGTCGACTAGACTAACGTTTCTAGGGACTAGGAAAGCTTCGTTAAGGTAATATTTTTTATAGATACTTATTTAGGGATAGTTTTCCCCTATTTCTTATAGACCTACCTAAGTAAGTATAACTAGTCTACCCTCTAAGACTTCGTTAACTAGATAAAATCCTACTTTACCCTCGTAGTATAGTAGTTATATACCTAGGAAGCCTACTAGCTATAACGCTAGAGTTAGTTTAAATCCGGCTAGGGGCACGATTAATTTTTAGTCGGACTAGTAGACTACGCTAACCTACTTATTAATTAGCTAATTAGCGCTTCTAGAAGCGCTTATAAATATACTAGCAGTCTAGCCCCGCTATAAGTAGGCCG
Organism: Hirsutella rhossiliensis; assembly: GCF_020360975.1. NCBI lineage: Eukaryota > Fungi > Ascomycota > Sordariomycetes > Hypocreales > Ophiocordycipitaceae > Hirsutella > Hirsutella rhossiliensis. Next base: position 1,484,743 of record NW_025408678.1, on the reverse strand, counting down.
GCCCGGACCTCGCCTACCCGGACCTAGCGACGAATTCGTTAGGACCTCCCCCTAACCCCGGTCCGGGCTCCCCGACCGGGAAAACAAAAACCCAGGGCCGATACTAGTAACTCGATAAGTATAGCGCGAAGCCGGTGCGATAACCCGACTACCGGCCCGGCTAAAGGCCGGTATTAATAAAAATAGCCCGCTAAGCCTTACGGCGGAAAAATAAGGCAGAGCCTAGGAAGATATCGCTATAGGATAAGGTTAGAGATAATTATATAATTAACTATTAACCGTTAACTAAAAAAAACGCTTATACTACCGATTAACGCTATATACCCCGCGTATATAAAGGAGTTACTTTCTAAGGTTACTTTATAGCGGGGCTAATATAATTCCGACTAACTATAACGATACCTAAGATAGCCGGCGTAAGATTCCTATATATTGTAACCGCGACCCGGTATAAGGGTAGACTAGCTATAAAAGAGGGGAGGGTTTTCCTCTAAGCACTCTAGTTTTTCCCTCTTATTTAACGTCGAAGTTCTAGATACCTCTAGATAGGTTACTAGTATAATCTTAATAATAATAATAATAATCCTACTTTAGCTACGAGGTAAAGAAGATATAGTCTAACGGAGAGCTATTTATAAAGGATATCTTAAATTAGCTTCGAAAAAGGGGCATTTTACCCCTCTTATTAGCACCGAATACCTAGGCCTAGAACGGAGGGGTAGAAAGATTAAGGGGTACTATAATAGAAAGGGCCTATATAATAAGACTTACTATAAAGCTTCTATATAACCTTTAAAGGGAAGTCGTTAAGACCGCCTATTACCTTTAGAACCGGACCCTTAGGGACCCTAAGGACCCTAGGGAACTAAACTAAGGAATAGATTAAAAATCCCCCTTTAAGCTCTTTATAAAAAAGAGGGCCTCGCTAGCCTACTTTTATGCCTATAGCTATAAGGCATACGTAATAACTGCTAATATATAGCTAAAAAGGAAGAAGAAAAGAAAGCTTAATCTTAGAGCCTTTATTAGTTACTACGTTAGCTATAATTCTACGAATATCTTTTAGATCTAGATTCCTCTTTTATGGAAGGTTATTTCGACTAGGGATATAATTTTCGACGAATCTAGCTTCTTAGACAGAAAGAGGGATTAATAGCCCCTCTTACTCTCTTAACGTTAGCTAATTTAGAAGATTTAAATCCCCCCTTCCTAATAGTCTTAAAAAGAGGTCCTAGATAAGGAAATAAAAGAAGAAACTAACGTTAAAGTAGTTAAGGATAACGCCGACTTTAAAGAAGAGAAAGCTACTAGATTAGATAATCTAGACGAAGAAGGAGACTATAGGAAAGCAGTAGAGCTAGAATACGCCTACCTACCTACGCCTCCTCCTATGTAAGAAGAAGATCTAGAAGTAGCTTTTTTAGTTAGTCTTCCTATCTCGACCCTTAAGGGGGTAGGAAAGGCACCTCTCTTAAAGGATTACCCGGCTGCCTTTTTATCCTTACTTCGAGAAGTAAAGGAAGGTATAGGGCCCGATATAGATACTAAAGAAGACTAACCTCTCCTTTATTTCGATCGTTTTTCCGACTTCTACCTAACGCTAATAAAAGACGGTTCCTACGGAGCGTTTATAGTAGGCCGGCTTTTTAAGCTACTATTAGCAAGGAAGGTATATAAAAGAGACCTCCCGGACCTACTAGTAAACTAAAAGCAGCTAGAAAGACACCCCTTTAAAGACTAGTTTTTCTAGGCCTAGAAAGACTACCTAGCCTTATATAAAGAGATAGGGTCTTTCGAAGAGGTCCTTAAGGAAAAAGTAAGAGGGAAATAGGTCCTTAGCTATAAATAGGTCTTTATCTATAAGACTAATAAATATAGCTTCCTTTAAAAGTATAAGGCCTAGCTAGTTATCTATAGGAATTAATAGGAAAAGGGGGATCTACTTACTAGGGCAACTACCTTAGTAGGGATATCTTTTTAGACCCTTATAGCTATAGTAGTAGAATTCGACCTCGAGCTTAAATAGATAGATATAGTTAACGCCTTTATTAACTGCCTACTTAAGGAAGAAGAAGAAGTTATTTATATACGCCTTTTACTAGGCTTCTAATAGCTAGGAAAGGTTCTATAGCTTAGGAAAGCTTTATATAGACTATAAAGATTACCCCTTCTTTAGCAATAGCATTTAATAGGTTCCCTTAAAGCCCTAGGCTTTAAGAAAGTCCCTTAGGAACTATATATAATATAGAAGGGTAAAATCACGGTCTTCTTTTATATCGACGATATTATCTAGGCCTACCTAAAAGAGGAAGAAGCTATTACTAAGGAGGCTATATAAGGCCTATAATAAAGGTATAAGATAACTAGGCTAAGGGAGCTAAAGTAGTTCTTAGGGATACGAATCCTTAGGAATAGGTCCTAACGGACTATCTAGCTTACCTAGGACGCCTATATCGATAAGGTCGCTTATAAATTCCTCCTTACTTCCCTCGATAAGAAGCTTCCCTCTATGCCTATATTAAACGAAGAGCTTTTACTTAATCCGTCCTTTTAAGCTAGGGAGTAAGAAAAATATTAGTATTAATAGAAGGTAGGCTCCTTGCTTTTTTTAGCTATTTCTACTAGACCGGATATCTCTTTTACGGTCTCCTAGCTTGCTAGGCATAACTAAAATCCTAGCCCTAGGCATTAAGAAGTAGTAGATAGAGCTATCCTTTATCTCTATTTAACGAGATTATATAGTCTACGCCTAGGAGGGTAGGGAAGGAAATAAGCTACCGAAATCTTCCTTTATTCGAGCGATTCGTCCTTTACGGATAATTCCTTAAATAGAAAGAGCTTATAAGGGTATATTATATCCCTTTTTAAAGGAACTATTACTTAGAGAGCTTTAAAGTAAGCTACCGTTACGACTTCTAGTCTAGAAGCAGAGCTACTAGCTCTTTTAGAAGCGTTAAAAGAAGCGATTTTCCTTAGCTAGCTACTAATATCTCTATAACTATAAATTCCGACCCTATTAGCTATAAAATGCGATAATATATAGACTATACGAATTCTTATAGAAAATAGTAAGTTATCGACCTAGCTACGGTATATCGATATTTACTAGTATTAGTTACGCTAAGAGGTCTAAAAGGGACTTATTTCCGTCTATTAGGTTCTAATAGTATTAATAAAAGCCGATAGTCTTACGAAGCCCCTACTAAAGTAAAAGCTAGCTATCTTTTTATAGTAAATTAGGCTAGAAGACGTTTAAGAGAAGCTATCCTTAGAGGCCCGCCTTAAGAGTCTATAAGAGGAGCTAATAGTACGTACGAGAAGGTAACGTCTATAGCTAAAGAAAAGGAAGAGGTTTTTCCCTTTAGAGGGCCCCCTATTTTAATTAGGTTTTTTCCCTTTAAAGAAGGCCCCCTTTCTTATAGGACTTTCCCTTCTTTAAGCCCTTTTTCCTTAAAGTAGGTCTAAAAGAGCCTAGGGACCTAAAAGGGCCCCTGCTTTCCTTAAGTAAAGGGAGAAGTATAGAGCTAAGAACCTCCTCTATACGCTTACTAGCCTAAAGCCGTATTAGCTATGCCCTTAAGGGGCAGGCTATATCTAAGGGGGTATATCGCGAAGCGTAGCCTAATTTCGTAGTTCTCGGAGATATCTCTTAGCACGAGGGACCTAGGAAGCTAAAAAATAGGTTTTAAAGAAAGAGCTAAAAAGAGGTATAAAGAGGAGGGTAGGGGTATAAGGGGAAGTAGAAGTAGCGATAGCTTCCTATAGAGGTAGCGAGAGATAAGATAGATATACCGGTAACGGCTAGAAAGGAGGGGAAAAAACCGGTAAAAAGCTTAGTAGTTAAAAGGATATTAATAGCTTCTTTAAGTAGGATCTTCTTTATTAATTAAGATACTAGATAGGTATAAAGAGGGGCGTTAGATAAAGGAAAGAAGGATAATTAAGAAAATATAATAATCTCTCTACCCTACCTATCCGACCCCTTATTTTTAATTTTACTTTTATATATTTTTATATACTTCTTATATCTCTCTTCGCGAGAGTTCTAAAACTTTTACTATATAAACCTTTATATAGTAGGCCGCTTTTTTAGCGGTCTTCCTTAAGAGTAACTATTTATAACTAGCTCTCTTTTTAGCCTAATCGGCTAATCGTTTAGGTCTTAAGCCTAAATTATTATAGTTTCGCTATAGATAAGCTTATATATTTTCCTTATATAAAGGCACTTTACTACGCTTATATTAACTTAAGGTTAAGTATCTCTTTACCTATAAAAACGCCTTATTATTTCTTTATATAGATATAGTATTAATAGTAGCTAGTTTTGCCTATAGCTCTAGTAATAGTTCTATAGATAGGGGCTTCTCGCCCTTATATCTAAGTATTCTTAATAGCGCGTCCGCTAGGTTAGATTTACCTATATAATACTTAATTATAAAGTTAAATAGTACTAAATATATATACTATCTTACTTACCTCCTATTTAAGGAGGTCTAGTATATAAACGTTTAAAGGTTATAGTAGTTTAATAATACTTTTACTTTATACTCTACCCCTTCGATATAATATCGCTAGTATTTAAATAACTTAACGATAGCGAAGAGTTCTTAGTTTAAAATACTATAATTAAGTTCGGCTTTAGTAAACTTCCTTAACTAAAATATAATTAGATAATAACGCCCTTTATTATTAAGTTAAAAGATAATACCTACTATCGCGAATTACGATATATTTATTTCGATATAAATATATCTTTCTAGATTATAATATCGGAGGAGTAAGGCTCCTTAAAAAGTATCTTTAAGAGCTTAAAACGCTGCCCTTTCGGCGAGGTTTAGCTCTATACTCCCTAGCTTCTTACTATTCTTACTCCCTTTTAGTAATATAGTTAGGAGCGCTATAACTCCTAAATACCTATATATAAATTATTAGTAAAAATTATAGAACCTAAGGAAAACCTAAATATTATAGTAGGTTATAGGTTTAGGCTATTAGGCTATTACCTCTACCTATTAAGGGTCTATTAATACCTTATTAATAGATAATATAAACCTAAGGAACTTAACTAACTATTAATAAAAGATATACTTTAATAGTTTTATATAGAGCTCTATAGCCCTTAGCCTTTTTATTACTTATCCTAAGTATTTAGTATATTCTTTTCTTATCTTAGAGTATATAAGGATATCGTTAAGGTAGACTATATAGATTATATCTATAAGCCCCTTAAGCGCTTAATAGATATAGCTCTAAAATATAGCTATTACGTTAGTAAGTCTAAAAGGTATTACTAGGTATTCGAAATATCTATAACGCGTTTAGAAAGTAGTCTTTTATTTATCTCCTTCTTAAATTCTAATATATTAATACGTATTCTATATATTAATCTTAGAAAAATACTTAGCTCTTTAATAGCGGTTAATAATCTCTAAAATAAGGGGTAAAGGTTACCGATTCTTTTATATAACCTAGTTAAGTCCTTAGTAGTCTATATATAGCTATAAGGTACTATCCTTTTTTAAAATAAAAAGGATAAGCGCCTTAGCTAGGCTCTTTAACTCTTAAATTATTTTTCTTTTTATTGCGTTTTAGATCTAATCGCGTATTACTTAGAGTTCTTTTTATAATAAAGGTTAAATTAGTCTATAAGGGGGTTTTATATTAAGGATTAAATTAATTAAGTAATCTATTCCCTTTTTAGCTAGTAATAAGTCGGATTTATTAGCTAAGAAAGTATCTTTAAACTAATAGAAAGTTAATAGGATTTTAGCCTATTCTTCCTATAAAATCCCTTTATCCTTATCTTTATTTAATAGCGGGATTAGCTTAGGATTAAGTATTATTATATATACCCTTGCCTTATTTCTATATTCCTAAAGGAATCTATAGGGATTCTATAAAGTTTTACTACTTAGTTAATACTTAAACTACTACTATCGTTTTTATAAGATAATATAAATACGTTTATCCTTTAAGGTAGTAACTAATAAAAGGATTAATACTTAATCGTTTAGCGTTAACTTATTAGTACTAATATAGAAATAAGTAATTATCTTTTTAGTGCCTCTTATATTTATTATTTAGAGCGGTACTAACTATACTCTATACTCCCTTACCCTACTATTATTAAGCCTTAATAACTTAAGGTATAATAGCGCTATTTATAGTAATCCTTACTATTAAGTAAAGTATATATCTATAAGGTTAACGGTATTATAAGTATCTAAGTATATAAGGACTTTAGTAGGGTTTCGCCCTAATATTATTATAGGAGTTTTAAGTAACTATCTTATAGGTATTAAGTTTACTAAGAGAGAGGCGTTTACCCTAATATTAAGAGAGGCGTTTACCTTAATATCTTACCTTTTCCCTATTTTATAGTATTAAGTCTAAGAGTCTTTACTAGGGTTTCTACCTTTAGAGAATTAGTATATTCTATAGATAGGTAACCTAGCTTATTATATTAGAAATATATAATTCCCGATTAAGTAAAAGATCCTCTTCCTTAATAATATCCCTTAGTTTAGCCCTTAATAGGTATATCGCTAGCTTATTAGTTATTAGTCGAATTAATAGTATTTTCTTAATAATTCGGCCTAGCTTATCGGCCTCTTTAATTCCTTCCCTTATATATACCGCCTTAGGGTATAGTACTACTTTTATTCTTAGTTCCTTTAAGGGTAAAAGTAGTATTAATATATCGCCTCTTATTAATAGTAGTATCTTAATATCGTTAAGCGACTTATATAAGCTCTTCCTATTAATAAGTATAAATAGGTATTAAATAAAGGTTAATTTAGTCTTAAAGTTATAGCTTTAGCTTAGTAAAAAATATAAGAGTACGCGCCTTTTCCGATAAGCGTTTAAAATACCTCTCTAAGGAGTTAAGGTATAAGCTAAACTCTAAGGAGGACTAGCCTTCTCGTTAGCGAGCCTTCTTTAATTATATCGCTAATAGTATCTCCTTATTTATAGTATCCTTAATTAAGATAAGTATCTATTCCTTAAAGTATACTTAATCTATACTATATTTAGTTCGGTTAATCGGCGTTTATTCTTTAAGGTATTAGCGCTATCTCGCTTTATAGTCGCTATATATATAATTTACTATATAAAGGATCTTTATTTTAACGCGATAAAAGCGTCTAAGCGCTGCCTTAAAAGCGTCCTTTAAATCGTAAGTCTAGTCTAGATGTTTCCGTATATTAGTAGGTTAGGATAATTAAGCGATATTTTTAATCTTAACCTTGCTACCGCGACTGCCGTCCGATTTAGGGGAGTAGGACTATCGACGCTTTCTTAAATAGATAGCGATAGTACCGGCGCGTTTAGCAATTTCCTCCTTTAATTATATAACGCGGTCTTATAGGCGTTTCGTCTCCTCTAGCTCCTTAATACGCGCTTATAGAGCTATAAGCTTTTCTTAGCGAGTTAGTAGTCTTACGCCTATAAGTAGTAATATCTTTAATATAGCTAGAATATCGTCCGTAATAAAGGTCTATTCTAAGGATATATCTTTTAGTTTTTTATCTCCTAAGTAGATACCTAATATACGTAACGAAGAGGCCTTAACTATTTAACTATTATATTACGCTATAAGAGCGTTATATAGTCTTTTCTAAGTAGCTATCTTTATTAAGTAATTAAAAAAGGAAGCTTTAAAAATTATAAGGGAATATATATTACGGTATAATTAGTTAGGTAGTAGAGATAGCTAAAGGTACTATACTATATATATTATATTCTCCTTATTATAAGACTAAAGCTTACTAAAAGAGGGATTTCTCTTCTTTAGTTAAAGTAGCGAGAGGTCTATAATATATAAGCGGGGTAAGTACGATTCCCTACTAATACCCTACTAATATATTAGTACTACGTACCTAAGTACTTTATTAGCTTATACCTCTTAGTAGCGCTCTTATAATTATATAGATAGTACTTATATATATACCTCTACCTACTCTATAATAAATAGTAATTATAGTAAGGGAGTAATTATTATATTACCTTAATTATCCTTTTTTCCTTTATCTAACGCTCCTCTTTATTCCTATTTAATATCTTTATTAATAAAGAAGATCCTACTTAAAGAAGCTATTAATATCCTCCCTCTTAACTACTAAGCTTTTTACTAGTTTTTCCCTTCCTTTATAGCTATTACCGGTATATCTATCTTATCTCTCGCTACCTCTATAAGAAGCTATCGCTACTTTTACTTCCCTTTATACCCCTACCCTCTTCTCTATACCTCCTTTTAACTCCTTCTTTTAAACCGGTTTTTTAGCTTCCTAGGTCCCTCTTACTATTACGGAGTAGGCAGAGGCGTATATATAGGTGCCGTCCGTAGGATAATATTAATAAGCTATATAGAGCTCTTCTATACGCGGCTAGCCCGCCCCTATACTTACGGGATCCGGCCCTCTATACGTAACTACGCGGCTTAGGCCACGGCCTAAGCCTATTACTTATAATAGTTAAAGACTCTTATATAATGCCCTCCCTCGAACGCGGCGTAGCGCTGCCCTATTATTAGCTCCTATATAATTAAGCCCGTGCCGCGGGCTCTTCCCTACCCTTTCCCGTTAATAGGGCCGGCCCTACTAGCCCTATTATCCCCGCGCCCGTTAGCCTAGGTAGCTAGGACCTAGCTCTATACTCGTCGGCTAGCTAGCTATTTAAATAAGGGCGTAACCTATTATATACGCCCCTAGGTAGCCGGCGGCTAGTCTAGACCTACGTAAGCCTTAGGTTGCCCGTCCCCTCTACCTTAGGCAGCCTCCTCTACTATAGGGTATATAAGGCGGTATCCCCCCCTTCCCCCTTCCCTTCCTTCTCTCCTTTCTTTAACTATAGTAGTAGTATTAATAGGTAAGTTCCGCTTTACTTAAAGCGTTAGTCCGTTCCTAGCTATATAGGCCGCTCTATTAATATATACTTATAGTAGTAGCGGTAGTAGCAATAATAGCCCTAATAATAATAATAACTTTAACTAGTAAGTTCCGCGCCTTATAGAGCGGGAGGCCGTATTCCGTTATACTAACTTCTACGATAGATATATCCGCCTCTCCCTCTCCTACCTCCTTCTTCTTAGAGCGTGCGGAGTTATTTATCGACGCCGTGCTAGCCGCGGCCGACGATAACTCCGCCGCTACCGCCGCTCTTACCCGCGCCGCTACTACCGCTCCTACCGCCGCCGCCGCCGCCTCTACTACGCTATTCGCTCTTACGTCGCCCCTTAAGGTAACGACGCCGTCCCTGCCGCTACTTATAACGCCTAGCCCCTCGGCCCCCGCCTCTATCTCCGCTACCCCCGTAAGTCTATAGTTAGGTAAGCGTAATAGACGTTATTCGCTAACCTCTTATAGTATAAGCGCTAAGTATAGGCCGGCGCCGCCCGCTCGGCCCCCTATATACGTTATACGTTATAGGAGCTCGACTACTCTAACTAAGCCGGGCGCCGCCGCGGCGGCAGCTACTACTAGTACGCGCGAGCCGGCCGCGCTTATAAGGCGGCGCCTCCCGTCCTACTCGCTACGGCGTCGGCTTAGAAGGCTAGCTCGTATAGGTAGGCGCGGGGGGCTACTAAGAAGCGCCTTACCGCCGCCGCCGCCGCCTACCGTAACCTCCGCGCCCTCGAGCGATAAGGCCTTATACTTAAGTAAGTCCTACTCCTCCGCTCTCCTATTTCCGCCTCTAACGTACCCGGCGCTAGGGATACTACCTCTATTACCCTATCGGCGGTCCCCTTAGCCGTGCCCGCCTCCGCTACTACCGCTGCCCCTACTACCGCCGCTAGCTATCGCCCCTCTACCCTTAGAGCCGCCGCCGCCGCCGACTAGCTTACGGGCTTAGAGGGCCGCCTTAGCGCCTTAGAGACCGCCGCCGCCGCTAATAAGAAAGAGGAGGCCGATAAGGACGATAATAATAAGGATAATAATAATAATAACGATAAGGAATAAGCTTAGGTAGTTTAGGGGCTCCGCCCTATAATAAACGCTATTTTTATCTCCGCTTATACTATTACGCTTATATTACTTATATTACTATAACTACCCCCTTTACTATACCTACTTCGTAGTCCTAGCTTAGGCTACTATTAATAGTCCCTTAGTCCGTCGTTCTTATTTACTATTCCGAATAAGGCCTTAAACTTATTAAGGGCTATAGTTCCTATAAACTTATATATAGGTTCCTACGTAAGGTCGAGATACCCGCGCTACTTAACGAGGACCTCTTAGCGTTTCCCCTTACTAACCTTTTTCTAGCGCGCGGCCTATATCTCTTTAACCTTAAACTCGTCCTCTCCCTCTACCTTAATTATAGGCGGTTAAGCGTCCGCTACTTCTTATTTAAGCAGCGGGTTAAAGGAGGCTCTATAAAGGAGGTCTATGTTAATCTTATTATAGACCCCTATTAAGAGACTATTAAGCTCTATAACCTATAGGCTAATAACCCTCTATATTATAAACTTCGCGTATAGCTAGTTAAGCTTCTTCTTTAGCTATGCCGACCTATAGTTATAAAGGTCTAGCTATACCTTATCTCTTACTATAAACCTATCTATTAGGGCCCTAGTCTTATTAGCGTGCCGCTCTTAATCTTACGCCGCGGCGGCTATCGCGGATTAGCAATAATCTATAGTCTCTTATAGCTTTTATATAAACGCGGAGGCGCGGCCCTTTAGTAACGAATTACTATACTACTCCGCTACTATATCTACGGTAAAGGGAACTAGTAAGGGTAGTTTAAAGCTATACGTTATAAAGAAAGGGGCTATCTTAATAAAGGTATATAGTTTACTATTTAATATAAGTTAGGCTATAGGGAGCTAACGGTCTTAGTCTACTTAGTTATAGGCTATAACGGCCTATAGGTAAGCCTACGCCTCTTAATTAACCCTCTTAGGCCCTTTATTAGTCTATAGGTAATATACCGTGCTAAGTAGCTATATAATCTAAAGTAGCTAGTATAGGTACTATTAAAAGTAGCTAGTCTAATTCGATCCCCTATCGCTTATAATAGAGGCTAGCTAGCTATATAAGCGGGCCTAGTACTATAGGAAGCGCTCTATATAGGACTTTATATCTATAGATAGTATCGGCTTTAATACTATAGACTTACTAAGTCGGTCCTTAATTACCTATATATAGCGGTTGCCGCCCTCTATAAGTAGGAGGTCCGTTATAAAGTCTATCTATATATACGTATAGAACTAGTCGGGCACCGGAAGCTACTTAAGTAGCCCCTTAAGCTACGCCCTTTAAATCTTAGTACGGCCGTAGATATTATAGTTACGGAGGAAGCGGCGAACGTAGTACTATAAGAGGGGCTAGTAGAAATCCCTCGTAAGGCCTACTACTATACCTTGCCTACCTAGGTAGCCTACGATACTAGAGTTATAGACGAGCTAGACTAGCTTCCTTTAGAGCTCGTTCCGTTTATCTAGCTCCGGCGGTCTATCTTTCTCCCTAGCTTCTATAGTATACGGCGCGCCCGGCACCTATAGTCTCCCCCGCTAACGTAGGTGCCCCCGTAGGTTAATATAATAGTCGGCTACTTATACCTTTAACTTTAGCTTTAGATCGAGGCGTCGAGCGCCGGACTTAATAGCGTAGCGCACGCTCTTATAGGTACGGTCTAGAGACGATATCCTATCCTATAAGCGCTAGAGGACCTTATCTTAGAATACCCGCGCCGTACGCGCTCCTAGGCCGGTCTATCCCTCCTCGCTAGGCTAAGGCGAAGGTATAAAGGAAGGCTTATCCGTTAGCGCCGCGCCTTCCTCTACTAAGGAAGCTCCTATATAAGTCTATAGCGCTTCTTACGGGATAAGCTATAGATCCCGGGCCTCGATATCTGCTCTTATCGGCCGGTCTTAATCCCTTTAAGAAAGCGTATCTAAGACTATAAAGTCCCGCCTTAGCTAGTACTTAATTAAGAAGTTAAAGCGTAAGAGATACTCCGCTTAGCGGGCTTACTACTCTAAGAGGTACTAGCGAGTTATAAAGTACTCGAGGTTCCTATAGTCTATAAGAACCTCGAAGCTCTTATAGCTCTAGAGCTCCGCTTACTATTACTTAAGGTAGCTAATAATCGCTAGTATCTCCTTATCGTAAATAGCGTAATTCCGCTCTACTAGGGTTAGCTTATAGGAGTAGAACGCTATTAGTTACTTCCGCCCGTTTACCTCCTAAGAGAGCGTTCCTCTAAGTACCTAGCCGCTATAGTCCGCTTTAACTAACGTAGACCGGTTAAAGTCCTACTAAAGTAGTACCGGGGCTTAAGAGAATAGGTCCTTAAGTATATAGAACGCTCCTTCCTATACGGGCCCTTAGTAAAAGGCGGTCTGCTTCCTAGTAATCTCGTTTAAGGGTATTATAATATAGGAGAAGCCCCTAATAAATATCCTATAATAGTTCGCGAACCTAAGGAAGCTCCGTACGCCTATCTATATAGTTAGGGTAGCCTAGTCCTAAATCGCTTAGATCTTTATAGGATCCGCCTATATACCTACGCCGGCGTAGATAATAAAGCCTAGGTACTTAACCCTCTTAACCTTAAATTTATACTTATCTAGGTTAAGGTAAAGCCTATAAAGTTAAAGGCGCTCTAGGACCCTCTATACTTTCTATATATAGTCCTTATAAGAGCCGCTTATATAGATAAGGATATTATTTATATATATAGAGGCGAACTTATTAAGGAAGTCCTAAAGTATATTATTAATATAACGCTAGAAGGTAGCGGGCGCTCCTAAGAGGCCGAAGGGCGTTATAAGCTACTTAAATAAGCTATAGCGTATATAGAACGCTATCTTCTACTTATTACCCTCTAAGATCCGTACTTTATAGAACGCCTATTTTATATCTAGCTTCGTAAACTACTTCGCCTTTAAAAGGTTATAGAGCGTATCTAAGATTAAGGGTAAGGGGTAGCGGTCCGGCCTTATAATTATATTTAGAGCCCTATAGTTATAATAGAACTATATCCCGCCCCTTAGTTTATATATAAATAGGACCGGCGCTCCTACTTCGGAGCTACTTACTTAAATAAAACCCTTATCTAAGAGGTCCCTTAGCGTCTTCTTTAGCACTAATAGCTCCGTGTATAATATACTATATAGCGGTCTAAATAGTATAGGTAGTTCCTACCCCTTCTTATTAGTATAGAGTACGATCTTATAGTCTACCCCTAGCTTATATAGGTTAAGCTTATCCGCTTCCTAGGACTTAAATAGCGGTAGGAGGTTATAAAAGCGCTTTAGTATCTATTACTATAGCTTAGAGGGCGACTTTAGCTTCTTTACTTAGAGGGCCTTATTAATATCTACTAGGCTAACTATATAGACCGCTACGTTAGCCGCTACCTAGCCTTCCTCCCGCTCTAACCGTTACACGGTTCCTATAAAGATAGAGGTAAGGACTTCTTATACCGAGTATAAAGCTTATACGCTTAGTCTTACGCTTATAGAACTATTATTATAGCGGACCTACTATTATATAGGCCTAAACTATAGCTTCTTTTAGTATAGAACTAAGTATAACTCTATATATAATAACTAAGGTTTCCTAAGGATTAAGGGAAACTCTAGTTAAGGGATTATATAGGCTACGATAAGCTTATAGCAACCGTTAACCTCTATAGCTAGCTACGTAATACCCTTAATTACTATACCCTCTATCGCGCCTAAGGCGCCCTTTACTTACCTTAGGGTAATCTTTTCTACTAGTACTTATATCTCTTATATAAGCGCCTCGTTAACTACGGCGTAGTACTAGTAGCCCTCGTCTATAAGGGCGGCGATAGGTAAGGAGTTATTAACTATAACCTATATTAAAGTAAGCTCCTCTTTTATATAGGCGGATAATTCCTCCTTCTCCTTTACTAGTACTAGTAATTAAGGCTCTAGAGCCCGTCTTTACTCTAGAGCTACTCTTTTTCCTCTAAGCCTAAGGGAGCGGAGTCCTCTTTATCGTCTAAGGTAAGAAGCGGTTCTATCCTCGCTACTTAAACTACTATAGGCCGCTTAGCTAAAAGGAAGGGGCATTTTAATATAAAGTATATAGACGCGCCGTAATATAGGCAGCGGCCGTTAGCCTTCCTTTTCCCGATTTCCTCGCTCGTTACCTACTTCGCCCGCTACTTAGAGAGCGGGATAATATAAGGGATATTTAAAGATAACTTCCTACCGCGTTTAGCTCGGTCTATATAGGTAGCCGATATTAAGGTATCTCCGTTAGTATCGATAGTCGGCTATTCCTCTTATAAAGGGGCGGTAATCCCGTCGCCGCTATACGGCGTACGCTTACGAAGCTTCTAGAAATATAGCGTCTACTTATAGCCCTATATTACTTTTATTAACCGGCTTATATACTCGCCGTAGTTAGTAGGTATAATTATAGGGATAAGTAGTTCCTATAGGGCTAGCGTAATTAAGTTCTATAACTATATAAGCTTCGCGCTATCTTCCTATACCGTAGTTCCCGCTACTTATAAGAGCGTTTCTTTAAAGTTAGGGAGGAATTTGCTAAAGGTCTACCTATCCCTCTACTTAAGGGTCCGTAGCCTATCCTACGCCTTCTCCCGCTCCTATACGTTACCGAACGTATATATAAGGTATTAGAAGAAGTCCTATAGGTCGCGTCTACCTCTAGGGCCGCCCTTATCCTAGAATCCGGAGATCCGCCGTATCTAAGGCTCCGGCAGCGTATAGAGGAGCGAATACCACGCTATATTATAATAGCCGTTTAGGCCCTATTTCTCGTCTATTATAAACTTCGTTTATAGCCGGCTAAGGAAGAAGTAGAAGGACTTAAGCTTACTATCCTAAGTCGGCTAGGAAAGCGGCTTCTATATCGGTAGTGCCGCCACTATAACCGGTGTTGCTAAGGTCGTAGGGGTTAACGCTAGTCTCGTAGACGGCTCCCTTAGTATAGCGAGAACCTCGTTCTTCTCGCTAGCCGTCGCGCTTCTAATCGCTTCTAGGATAGCTATAATACTTCCTATCCGCCTAAGGGGTAGCGGGGTACTCCCTTAAGGAAGCGGCACCCTTTCTAGGGAGATATCTATTAGATCTATTAGTTAATAGCTTATACTATTACGGAGTAGGTAGGGGCGTATACGTAGGTACCGTCCGTAGGATAATATTAATAAGCTATATAGAGCTCTTCTATACGCGGCTAGCCCGCCCCTATACTTATAGGATCCGGCCCTCCGTACGTACTACGCGGCTTAGGCCGCGGCCTAAGCCTATTACCTATAATAGTTAAAGACTCTTATACTTACTAAGGGATATCTCTAAGAACTATAAAATTAAGCTACGCTTCGCGATAATTATACTATAATAGCTAAAAGCTTTAAAGCTTAAGAAGAAATAGTTACTAAGTATAGTAATAGAATTATAAAGCTAAAAGTAAAAGTAGCTAAGCTATAAAGAAGTAAGAAGAGAAAAGTAATCTTAAACCTAAATAAATAGTTTATAACTCTTAGTAAAGCTTTAGTAGCTAAGGAAGCTATTCCTTAAAATAAAAAGTTAAGAAATACTTATTATACTAAATTCTAAGACTAAAGAAAAGGAGGTTTTAAAGGTAAAGTTAGCTTTAGTAATTAAAGTTAAGGTAGTACTTAAGGCTCTTTTTATTACTACTAGATATAAAAGAGTAGTATAAAAGCGCTAGTATAAATAAGGGCGTTTATTTCTATCTAGAATAATATAGCTTTTACATTTTATTCTTAAGTTCTAGTTATATTTTTATTATTTAAATAGTAGACCTTTAGTAGGGAATCTTTTAACTCCGTTACTAAAACGGGGGTAGGGTATAGTATTCTAGACTCTTTAAAAGGTCCCCGCTTAAATAAGAGATCCTCTAGACATCTTAGTAGTATAGGAGGGCTGCCGGGCCCTCGGCCCGGACAGGCCGCCGACGTACGCGAACATCAAGAGACAGGCCAAGGCTGCGGCCAGGCGCGACTTCCAGGACTGGTGGGCCGCGGGGGCCCCGAGCAGCTACAAGAGCCTAGGGCTCAAGGCCTCGCTCGGGTGCCCCCCGGAGCTGCACACCAAACGACAGCACCTCCATCACCTGCTCGCTGCGAGGAGCGGGCACGGGGACTTCGCCGACTACCACGAGAGGTTTAACCACGAAGAGGCCCGGATCGAATGCTCCTGCGGGAGGAGAAAATCACCGACACACCCCTTCTACTGCCGGAAGGTAGGTACTCGACACCGCCTAAGGCTAGCCCCCACGGCGGGCAAGGCTATCAACCAGGCACTAGGAAGGGGATTTGACCGGTTCCTCGGGCTAGTAACGGAGGCAGGATTCTTTGATCGGATTTGCCACCGCCACTAGCTCGAGGCAACCCCCCAACCTAATATGTACAATTCTCTTTTCTATGTTTTCTACCCGTAGGCTCCCGTGGGCCTACGGCCCAGCTGACTGCGTGGGCTTTCTCAGTCACCCGGCTCTGACCGAAGACTGACTAATATTACGGCTTTACCGCCGTGCCCGGAACCCGCTGACGGGGGAAGGGACCTGAGAATCCGAGCGGCCACAGAGTCCAAGAATTGCTAGATAGGGGAGTAGAAGTAAGGAAGGCGCGACGGGTTTCCGGCGAGCACCCTCATCTTGTACTATACCTAGCCTAGCACGTCTTTTGCCCTTATAGGGATGTCCCAGACGGTAATCAATACTACTACTACTACTATTAGTAGTATAGGAAGAAGAAATAATAGTCTATAGACCTCCCTTCTTACCTAGTTTTAAGCTATATTACCTAGAGAGACCTTAAGACCTTAACTCGTTCGGGCCTTCTTCTCGATATTATAAGGCCGGAGCAAGCAGCAGCGAAAGCGCAAGGATGAGAATTACCGTACATAGACATAAATACTAGTTAATATACTTTCACGCAACGCAATTTTATAACAAATTAATTAACTTTACTAGACGCATTAGCTAATAAGGTCAGTTTAACTTAAAGAAGGTGCTTGTAGATCGATGCTTGTCTTGAAACCGTGCTTAACACTAGGTTCTTCCAAGCTAGTCCACGAGAGTAGTCTTCGAATCGAATTATAACGCTATTAGACATTTTCCCGACTTTCTTAGTAGCCGCCTATGGGAGGTGCGGGCGGCTTCGCCTTGCGGCACTATAGGATAATGGGTCAGTACATGTCATGTTTAGTACATATCATGTTTACACTCGAATAGGAACTTCTCGTTTCTACCTTTCCTGAGATGCACTTAAGTTCCTTGCAGCATTTGTTGCCGCGTTTGGTACTCCCGCTGCATTTAGCACCCTGTTTCTTGCACTTCTTCGGCTTAGGCTTCGGCTTAGGCTTCGGCTGGGGACCGCAGCCGCCGCCATCGCCGCCGCCATCGCCGCCGCCATAGTTGCCACTGCTGAGCATGCCGGACTTTATATCGAGGTCTCCATTCTCGACGGGCGAGGCGATCGTACTCGCTGCAAAAGCGATGGTCAAAATAAGGATCTTAGATAAGTTTAACATCTTGGATGAGAAACCGGATTGCTTGTTCTTAGGCTGTGATGATAGTATGCGATAGTGAGGAAAAGCTGTCTGACTTCTCTCAATGCATGTTCCTTAACCAGTCTATATATACTATTTTCCTCGGCTTGCTTTTACTTACTTAAGTGTCGGTTAGCCGAGAAAATGAGCTTTGGCTCCGGAATGCTCTGCATATTTTCCGGGGCCGGCCTTTTTAGCAAACCTTTCGTAGCAAGGGAATGTGATCCTGCTAAGCCGCGACAAATTTCTACGGAATGAGACTAATAGAGTAGTGAGACGGCCACGAACATACGAAGAAACGCGATAGGGACGGCGAGAACCGTAGTCTAGAACGCCTACTATATTCAAGGCACTAGGCGGCGCCTTAAGCAGGCTGACCCAGAGTTGCAATCCACTCCACTAAATATACTAGCGGAGCCAGTGGAGTGGATAGACCTTGATCCACGGAGGCTATTAGTGCCGTAGATCCATTTAAAGCCATCATAAAGTGGAATGGATGGCGTGGATATGACCCCCTTCAGACGTCCTATGCGCCTATATTATCCTCCCTATGTCTAAGCCGTATTGGGCTAGGGCGTAGCGGGCTAAGCAGTTCTTAAGCAGAGGCTTGAGAGCACAGTGAAAGAAATAGGGGCACAGAAAGGTGAATTTAGTGATGCATGTCTTGGTCTATCTATTGGGACAAGGGAGGGGCTTATATAGGTACAGTGACCACACATAGCTAGCCAAAAGAGGGCATTGAGATGTTCCTATACCTGAGTCAGGCCTACATCATGTCCTTGGGCTATGGGAGCCATGTTGCACAGGCAGGCTCCCTTGTGCATGACTTGTTGGGTCGACTGGGCGTGACTGTGGCCTCTTATGCCCACTCTCCTCAACAGCAGTATATATAAAATAGGCGGCGGCCACTTACAATGTAAAGTATCTTACGATCATACGCACTCCTTAGCAAGACAACGCAAGCAGGCATATCGCATTATTGACTGGCCTGCAAATTGAAGCTATCTATAACTGCCACACCTGCTCGTACGGCTGTAGGTTCGCTGGAGGGCAAGGTGGAAAAGAGCTCCATATCGTTCGGCGGAGGCTGAAGCATCGTGTAGTATTGAAAACGGGGCTTCAATGGGCGTATTGCAGTGTTTGTGGGACTTGGCGTGCGAAGGGGGGTGCGCGTTGTGGACAGCGTTGTAGTTTTGCGATGCTTGGTGTTGAGGGTAGCCGTGTCAAGGTCGTAGTATTACTAGCTACGTATGGCGACGGCCTGTACGTATATGTACACGTTGATTGCGCCTACGCTGAGGTACTGTACGTCTATCGCTGTAGCCTTGCCCAATACGGGTCAGACATAGGGAGGATAATTTGGGCGCACAGGACGTCTAAAGGGGGTCCGTGGATATAGTGGATTGGTAGACGAGTCCTTTACGTTAGCTGTCGCATTTAGGATACGTAGAATAAAATGCGCGGTTAATAAGCGATGTTATCGAACGTTCTAGATAACATTATAAAAGCACCCTAGGTAAGTAGCAAATTCGCTACCGTAAGGCAGTCCCATTCCCTTAGAACTATAAGAAGATAGAACTTCTAATATTTATTTTTAGATAGACGATAATAAATTTCTTAACTCTTACTCTCTACTTTTATTCCCTATAAGATTAGCTGTCGGTTGCTCGGCGCGCGTTAGATACTAGGACGTTACGACGCCTAGCTCGCCTCTCCGATACAGCCTCCCGCAAGGATCGCTATTAGTCTCGCCTATCCTTTGGCTATTGTATATAGAGCTAATTTACCGCCTAGGTAAGCTAAAGGGGCGCTTCGGCTATATAGACGACATGGGTATCTGTTACGACCACGGTCAATTGGTCGCGAGACGCCCGCGTCATCCTGCACATGACGAGAGGGACTGCACGCGGGCACTGCTGCGTACGTTCAAAGCTGTGTACAATAAACAACTGGTAATGACTCGGTGGAGCCCACCTGTTCAGGCCTGTCTCTGATGGCCCATATTTCCTCCCTTTCAAGTATCACAATGCCCGTGTCTCCATTCACGGTACGTAATCATCTAACTGTCACGGCCTTGATCCTTTGATAGCATGTCGTGCGTGGTCTGTTGCCGAGGCATGGCCGAATGCCTCTCCCACACATTTATATCATTGGCCTTTCAAGCCCGAGACCGTGCATGACGGAAACACCAAACTGCGACGGGGTTGCTTTTTCCATCTAGTGGTTACCCGTCGGCAGCCGTCCGACCGGACACGCGACTCTTCAAAGCCGAACCCCGACAAGTCATATCCCGGGATTCTCGCATGCTCTCAACGCGTCCATCCTGTCATGATTCCCCTGCTTCAACATGTTCGTGTCCGCCATCGCCCGCGAGCAAATATTGCCAACCGAGTTCGAGCCCTGTCATCTTTCTGCAACGTCACATGAAAGCGTGTCATACGAGGGAGACGATCATGACCAAAGCGCCCGTCAGCCCTTAAAATAAATCTCCCCCCTCTTTGACCGTCCGGAGCGGAGCAGAACAATACGAACGATTAGTAGATGCAGCCTGCGCATGTCGGATCCCTCGCCTCCACCTCGACATGCACGTCCGTCTCCAACAAACCCGAAGGGCCAGGACAGCCTATTTCAAGGCCAGCAGAACAACACCAGTCGACCATACGTCTGCACTGTGAATACCTAGCAAACTGCCAAGGATGGATGGCGCTCCCGGAAAAAGCAAAGACGAAGAGCACCATCTGCCGTTGCACACGTGCGACGCCATAGTGGCCCCATGTCTCGTCGACGATGCGGAGTCGCAGGAAAAACCCCCGATGCGACCCGCCGCCCGACGGCCCGTTTACTGCATCGTCTGTGGGGAAAACAAGACGTGGGAAAACACGAGCCATTTCCTGAGCGCAGATTTAGGCTCGGCAGTGCTGCTGCACATGATGACATGATCCGGCCATACCATCTTATACGGGGAACGCCGAGGCATTGAATACGAGACTGCGGGCCGGAGCTATGATCTCATAGCTCTGCACATTCGCGACGGCAATCATCTTTCTCGGTCACCAGGGTCCGTATGGCGACGCCAAGGGAGGTGAGGGTCTGGTATAAATGTCCCGTGGTCCCCCCTCCAGCGTTATGGTTGTCGAGCAGCGCCTCTATCCACCTTCGTCTTACTTCCGCATCTTGCCTCCGACTCTGACTGAATAACTTTTGGCTGTCCAGAAGCAAATAAATATGCAGCTGTCTCAAATCTTTAGCCTCGCGGCCCTGGCCTCCGTCGTCTCGGCCATAACCGGTGAGTGCCCGGCTCTTCCGCTCCGCACTCGCATCCTCAAGAGAAGCTGACGAGAAACTCAAGTCTCATACGACCCCGGCTACGACAATCGCGATCGATCCCTTACCGCCGTCTCCTGCTCCGACGGCCCCAATGGCCTCATGACGCGCAAGTCGTGGCGGAAGCAGGGCGATATTCCCGTCTTTCCCTTCATTGGCGGTGCCCAGGTCATCGCCGGCTGGGGATCACCAAATTGCGGCACCTGCTGGAAGCTCGAATTCCAGGGCCAGAGCATCAACGTCTTGGCCATTGACCATACCGATGCCGGCTTCAACATCGCCCAGGCCGCCATGGACAAGTTGACCAACAACCAGGCCGTCCAGCTGGGCCGCATCGACGCCAAGGCTACTCAGATCGACTCCAAGAAATGCGGCATGTAGCCTGGGGCATAGCTACAAGGGGATGGATTAGAGAGACATTTACTGTTAATAAATAATGACCCGATTCGGCCTCGGCTGCTTCAATTCTGTCACTTTTCACAGGAAAAGTAAATGCAAGGAGTCTTTTGTCTGTCTGTCTGTGAGGCTGGCAGCTCGCCCAGTCCTGCTCAGCTATTCGCGCGCATCACAATTCCCGAGTGATCCTCTCAAACCATGGTCCATTACCGTAACGCTCCTGATCGGCAGTTGGTCGCTCCCTTGTCCTTGCTAGAAGCCACAGCTGCACATCCCCTATCCCTCGTTGTTCCCGAGACATGACGTCCAGAACGGTCAGAGATCGACCGCTTTAGCGACGACGTCTACCATTGCTGGATGATGCCTGAGGAGAGTTCGTGGGCGGGTTGACGCCGTTGCCACCCGAAGGCCTGTTGCGCTGCCGAAGAGCACGCAGCCGAAGAGCACGTCTCCAGCGGCTGTCCTCGCCCTGATTAGAACCAACTCCGTTACTCTCCTCCTCCCCCGTATGATCCTGGTCCGACATGTCGGAGAACGGGCCGTGATCCGCTACCATGGAACTGGACACAATAGACCGAAAGCCTCGGTTGCCATAGATCGCTCGAGTCATGGGTCCTTGTTTCGTTGGCACACGGATCCGCCCCGGAGTTTGAGTCAGAGAAGGCACTTACTCTCGCGATCCGCGAGGAAGAGGACGCAGTCGCCAATCTTGATCTTGTCCTCGTATTCGCCGCGGGTGAGTCCGTCGTTGAGGCCGCACAGGGGCTGGAAGAGGTTGCGAGAACGGACGAGCGCCTTGTCCACGCGTCCCAGGCGAAAGTAGGCGCTCATGATGCCGAGGAAATGCTTCAGAAGGCGCATTTCACCCTTGAAGGCCCAGCATTGCTTCTGCGCATCGTACGCCATGAAGTTCATCGAGAAGGAGCGCGAGCGACGCTCAACAACGGCGACCTCGACAGCGCCGCCGGTGCCATCCACAGTCGCGATGGTCAACTGGAGGTCGCTTGGGTTAATTTGCTCCAAGATCGGCTCAGCATAGGGCATAATCGCGAGGTGGTTGCCTTGGATGTAGTGCTCCCATCCGAGCTCAACCACATCCTCTTCAAAGACGTAGGCAGCGAGGATGTCTCCAGGAGTAGGGTTCACAAGCTCGCGGGCAAGATCATCATGATCCATCGTGGCTGCAGGCGTTGAAGAGCTGCCAGGGGACCTGGCACGATGCTGTTTTGAGTCGAGTTGTGCAGAGCCGCAGAGCCAAGCCGCAGCCGAGAGAACAAGATGGTCTGAGAGTCTTTGGGCTTAACGAGGGAAACACGAGTGCAGAAATTGAAGGAAGCCTCGACTTGCCAGTGCTTTTGCTGTGGCGAAGGTGTGAGGTGAACGCGTCTGTGTTTGTGTTGATGTTGCGAGAAGAAGCGACAGGCTGAACAGCAGAAAAACACGGCGGGCTTTTATTTGTTCCAAGGCGTGGCCGCGTTTTCCAGGCACCCATGCCGAGCCACTGAACGAGTGCCAGTTGCCACGGGGAACCCGGCCAGCTGTTCGCCGGCTGCCAATGTGCCCGGACACCAACACGTGCTCCGGATCGCCAGATGAGTGACTGTTCGTTCAATGTGGTATTTTCTTGGTTCCGTTTGCAAGGTGGCAGCTGGCAACACACAAATCTAGCCGCATGGTTGAAAGGCAGCGCTGGACCTCTTCTACCAGACATGCACTCAGTCGGATTATCTCGGAGTTGAAAGTAACTACTGATACTTCAACAGCCGCCGGTATCTGTTCAGCAAGAGGTCTTTATCTCGGCGTTGAAAGTAACTACCCGATTCTTCAACAGCCACCAGTGACTGTTCGGCAGGAGTTC
Organism: Hirsutella rhossiliensis; assembly: GCF_020360975.1. NCBI lineage: Eukaryota > Fungi > Ascomycota > Sordariomycetes > Hypocreales > Ophiocordycipitaceae > Hirsutella > Hirsutella rhossiliensis. The sequence continues at coordinate 1,461,644 of NW_025408678.1, read as the reverse complement.
TTAGTATTACATTCACCAAAATTTCTACACAGTATGACGAGGCGACTGGGGACACTTATGGTGACGCTGCAAAGGGGCTGGAAGATTGGCCTGTCAAGACCACGAGTGTATCAATGGACCGGCAAAGCCCTCATTGTTTGAAGAGGATAGGCCCTCCAGCATCGAAAAACTCACCTGCTGCCTTTCTCTTCTTCAGACCTGCCCTGCTTTATTCTACCTCGACCGACATCATGAAGCGACTACACAACAAAGAATCGTTGAGCCGCAAGGACCACATTGCTTCCCCGATGCTTAGATGGCGGGTGCTCCCGTCAACCCATGTTCCCGCTACGACCCAGACAAAGGGGCGCAAACGCCGATACGAAGTATCAATATTAAGCGATCGACGGGCCATCATTGCGTGGGATCTAAACGTATACGGAACGCGTTCACTCTGGCCGGACTCTGCAGTGGATATGGTTCACGAGCTGTTCTCTCAGGCTCGAGTTAATCTGGCGAGCCGCTGGGTATATAAGATCGCCTGCTCTCATCCGCTTCTTGACACCATCCTCAACTCACCCTTCCTACTCACGACAACTCCAGACCATTGCCAACGTGCCAGGATTTGCTCGGGACACGCCTTAATCAACCTGCGAACGAAGCCCTTTGACACATCTCTCCCTCTGGAACAGCCACCAGCCGTCCTGCCTGACTGCTCTGCATCCGAAACAACTCAACGACAAGACTCAGTCATGTGCAGGTATCTCTACGTAGGTACTAAGAGTCCAGGCAGTCGCTTTCTATCCGCTAAATTGTTAAATAGCACAAGTTCATGTGCGGGCACAAGGAATTTCCCGTGATTTCATTCTGCGATGAGTATCATCGCACAGGGACAAGATGTCCTCGCCTTACATCTATCGAGGGGAAATATGATTGGTAAGTCAGCTGAAACTCTCTATATATGGTCTTATACTTACTTGTCTTCCTTGTAGGGACCAGCTCTGCAGTAAGTTTCCCCTCATCACTGTCTGTACACTTAAGGAGCTTGCGGCTAACATTTCCATCAGCTAACTGTGACAAGCAAGGGGATCTACTGCCAGGGGAAAAGGACGAGGCAGAGAAAGCAGCCATCTTCGAGCATGGAAAGAAGATTCAAGTGTCGGGGGAGCCAAAGGATGGATACGTCAAGGTTGAGCGCTCCGACAAGGGATACTGGTACCGCGACCTGTATACGCCCAAAGGGGAATCCCCAGCGGCGGGATCCAAGGAGGAACCCCCAGCGGTGGAATAACTAGTACTTGGATTGTCTCTATTGGTTGCTGTCAAGACGAGAGAAGACGCATAGCACGCGCCAATCATGCCCCTAAAGGGGGTGTCACTATTTTGCCTGGAGTAGCAGTATTTTACCAACTTGACAGTTACAATGCCCCATAACCAGCGCATCGTAATGAGCAAGGTGACAACTCTGACGGCGACTTCCATCGCCGTATTCTCTTGTTGAAAAGGGGGCAAATGGGCAACAGAGCCAGCTGCCAACAGTATACCTCGACACCATCCGTTCCCCAGCACCACGCAGCCCACTTCTGATATACTCAAGAAAACATGGCACTTGAAGCCGTCGAGATGCAGTTGCCCAAGCTGCGAAGTCACTACTCCGACAAAAGAACCATTCCCGCGGCTCCTTTGACACGTGGTAAATGACACTTGCGAAACGCGGAGTGAGTTTCTGATGCTTAGCTATCGCAAGTATAGTTGAGTTGGCTCGGAGAAGAAGACATGTAGTTTGATGGCTGTTTCCTCCATCGTGCAGACGAAGTAAAGAGTTGCCCACACCAGATTAACGCGCTCTCAGAGTTGACATGCTGAAACCAGGACAAAGTGAAATGCCGCCTTCGGAACGACTAGTTGAGACGCTTCAGACAAGTCATGCGTTCCGACCGTCACCCCCAAAAGCCTTTGACCTGTCCCAGGACACCATCTCCACCAGAACATGTAATGCTCTCCCGTCAGCCATCAAAGGGGCTCCTACTTTTTAACCGCGCAGTGCCAGGCATTATTCGAAATCCCAGGTGTGGTGGTGTAGGCCACGCTGCGCTGGTATAGCTGGCACTTGGTCTGGTAGACTCCGTGGAGTGCGTAAGTGCACCACGTCTTGGCGCTGCATAGATTGACACATTCCGCGAGAGTGTCCACGTTTTGCGTCTCCTTTGCGCCAGAAGGATCATGGTCTGTCGCAAATCAGCTCGCTGTTCGGTCCAGGGGAGAATCCATCACTTACAGCGAGAGCACCAAATCTTGTACTGCTTTCCGGACACAGTGGTTTCCTTGGCATGCTTGCTCGGGCCTGGATATATCGAGTCAGCAGGGGCTCGCAAAGTGAGCAACTCTCTGCCCTACTTACAGTTTGCCGCAAGCACGTCCTGGAGCGTGGCGGAAGCGGCCGCCGAAGAGGCGGCATTACTCTTGCATTGGGCCAGCTCGTCATTCAGCGTGGTTTCACGAAGGAGACAGGCGTCTTTCTCTTCGTTGCAGTCCACTGCAAACGGATCATCGACGGCGGCGTCTTCGACCTTCTCCATGTACGTAACCCCAGTCCGCGGAATATTCCTTCCGCTGTCCTTGCCGACGACGCACCTCTTGGTCGGCGGATGATATGAACAGACAGCGCGAGCGGCTGCTTCGCAGAGTTTAGCACATTCATTGTTGGAGCCGATGTTGTTGTGCACGTCTCCCTCGCGGAATAAGTCACACTTGTGCTCAACAACGTAGCCGGGGCTGATTGTCTCCCGGTGTCCTGGGACACACTCGGCATCAGCCTGGGTGGCAGCCAAGAGAAGGGTGACGAGACAGGCCGCTGAAGACTTCATGGTGTTGACGGTTGAAGAGGGACACTGGTGTTCTTGAAGATGGATGATTGTGGAAGACTGGAGGTAAGTCTGATGATGAAGAGATTCAGTCAGAACCGAGTGGAGAGTTGCCGGGCTTTAAGTATCCTATCCGACTCCGTCCTGCCGTCCTGCGTTCTCTTCCTCCCGCCTTTATCCACGGCGCTTGCTTACTTTGTTGAGTCTTGGGATCTACGCTGCGCGTTCGACACACTGTCGAAACCTGCGTCTGCACCTGGCAAACAACGGATTCAAATGGCTGAAGCATCAAGCCATGTTCCAGAGCCCGTGCCGACGGCGATTCTCTGTGCATATAAGACTGCGTCGGTTCCCTTAACATGACTGGCTGGCCTCTGACGCATCGCCCCGGGCGCTCAGGTATACTGATGCGCTGGCGGCTTGAGCAAACGATGCATGCGTTGCCAAGATGCCATTTTCCGTGAAAGATCCCCTGCAACCTCGACGAACATTCATCGTGGCAGGATTTAACAGTGCCCTTTACAATCATTGTTGTCGAGCTCCAAGGCTCTGTCCGAGATTAGTGCGTCCATGCTCAAGGTCCACTGCCACAATACTCAGATTCATCCCGAAAGCTTGTCTTTGCCCCCCTCCAGTCTCAGTTGTTGTCAAGAATCAGATTCACCGGCTTTCAAGCCACTTCCGATTTCGGCAGCTGCCACGTAGATTGGTCTGGGTTTGCCGGCTGAGGAGCGCATATGAATCATTCAGCTGAGTACATTATCCAACCAAGTACGCATTTTGCCTTGGTCGGGACTAGTTTTGTCTGCGGCATTCGGTGGTGTCACAGGTCCCGGGGCCGGCTGACCGGTCATCCGGTAATCGGATTACCGCCCCGCCCCACGCAAAACCATGTCGTTTTCGAAGGCCCGGCCCTGCGGGGCTGGCGTTTTCTTAGTCGGATTACCGCCATCGGACGGCAAAATCGAAGGTCCACGCCCGCGGGGCCCTGCGCGAGACCTTCGATTTCGGTCTCGCTCACGCGCGTTGCGCTCCACCTCCCTCCTCCCACCTCCTCCTCCACCTCCTCCATTGCCACCGTCGCGACGGCGACCGCCTGCACCATGTCGAACGCGATAGAGGATCCCCGGGTCAGGGCGGCCATTGAGCACTACCTGTTAGATCTGGAGAACACCCAGCCGAAGAATACGAAGCGAAATTATCGTCCCAAGCAGGAAGAATGGAAGGCAAGCCCGCATGCGCGCCCTGCAATCTTCATGTAGATCCATGCATTGACCGCCTCACAGGAGTGGTGTCAAGCCAACTGGCCTGCGATCCCGGACGTTTGGCCGGCCTCGGTACCACAGGGCCAACAGCTACCGGGAGACCTGGTCGATGAAGGAAAGCTCTTGCTCTTCATGAAGGAGGTAGTGGCATCACGTCCTCCAAAGAAAGGAAGAGGGTCGCCGATGAAAGAAAACGACACCTCGAGGCTCAGGAAGCCAAGAGGGCCGTGAAAAGACGCAGAGCACCATCAGGTAACAGATGTTGATCACGGGATGTGGTCGTCGGACTGAGCCAGCCCATCATACTAACACCCAGCTTCCCCAGCAGATACCATCGTTGTAGGCGGCGGAGGTAGCGAATACGAGTCAGACTCCGACTTGGAGTTGTATGAGTCCACGCTCAAACTACAGTATAATACTGTACGGGGCTACGTCTCGGCCATACAGAAGCTTTACGACGAGCAGAAGAGCCGGGAGTCAATCCTGCGGCCCGGCCACGGGAGTGGCACTGAAGGCGCTCAAACGCAGCATTCTTGCAACGACTTGGAGCCGGAAGAGGAAGGAATACATGGACAGGGAGTTGGAACTCTGAGAGATGTGTATGCGCCGGCGCAGATACCCGACCACACCAACGTGGCATGGTCCGAGAGAGAGATCGCCTGCGCCCTGAGGACGCAGGTGGACTTTCTGCTCGGGAACCACATGCTGCTGCGGTCCGGCAACCGCCTGCCGATGGAGTTGGCAGACTGCTTTCCCTGGACTTACCCAACGAGGGCTTCAAGGCCCAGGGTATACCACGAAGGCGCTGGTTGTCGTGATGAACTGTGGAAGACCAACCAGCACGGCCGCATGGAGTATGGATCTGCTTTGCGGCATCGAGATCCGCGATCTTGTCTCATCGGCGCCCTCGCGTTCTGGCTTTTCTGGCGCTGGCAGGTAGAAAAGGCGGAAAGGTTTCCGTCTTCCAAAGAAGCGAAGACTGGTATGAAACGAAGGTGCTCCGCCGATCGGCGAAGGAGCCTCAAGGTAAGCGTGATGGCATTCACCGGAATCCCATAACTCAGAGGGTGCATCGACCCTTTCACTCACCGAATATACAGCTCCGTTGTCGGGCCAGACTGCCCGAGAATGGACGTCCAGGTTCTACAAGAAGGCCGGCATCAAGGTCTCCAAGGTCAGCCACGCGCCTAGAGTGGCGGCGACGCAAAACGCCGACATGGCCGGGTGGATGGAGGACAGGCGTGTCATCTGCCCTAGGCAAGCCGCCAACCCCTGGCCTGGGCTGACCCGAACTATACAGATCCGCCGAGCCGGTCGTTGGAATAACGGAGACCAAATGACCGGCTGCTATCTGACTTCCTGCCTTTCGAATTCATGAGGGCCGTGGCCGACTTTGACCCTGAATGGTCGGGGTCTTATTTCGTGCCCCGGGCCACCGTGAGGCCGCCTGTGGTGCTACTCGTGCAGGTCTGGCCTCAACTCGACAAATGGAAAGAGGCCCACAGTAGCCCTTTCTCAGATCTGGGGTGGAGCAGAACATGGCCGCCGGCGCCTTCTTGGAACTCCTGGAGTGGCTTCGAGAGGTGCTCCTGCAGGACGCTGTCTTCCTTCGCGAGTCCTACCCCGACCATCCTATCTTTCAGGATCCGGTCTTCTCTTGCCCCGAGTTTGAAGCGTTCGCCAGCAAAGTTCAAGACACATGCACACGGGACCACGAAGACAGCCATACCACGGTCATTCAAAAGCGATCCCGGTGGTTGCGGAGAAGCTGCGCACAGTACTGACTCAACAGGTCGCAGCCGAGCAGTTAGCTGAGCGAAGACATCTAGACCTTTTGGGGGCTTCTTACGAACTATGCACAAAGTTGGATGAGTTTGCGCAGGCCACCTACACCGTCACCTTCAGCCCCGGCCAAGGTGCTGCAGGTCAACATGCGGAGATCGCGGGAGCTCATCAACAGAGGCGCCGCGCTCCACGAGAGACGGTCCTCAGGTCCGAGATAGGCCCTTCGCAAGCGGGCGGTCCGACATACGCTCCGCTCTCTCTAGAGCAGCAGCAGGGAATGGTGCAAGCGGGCCAGGGGCAAGCCCAGGGAAGAGCGCATGGCGAGCCGCCTGGGCCGCGCGAACCTCCGAGCTTCAAGCTCCCCGTTCTGTCAAATCTGTACAGGAGCTGCTGCGTCTCTGGCGGCAGGGCTGGGGCGAAATGCCTTCTGTGGATTCTCTTGAGCGAGACTGGGGTGCTCGATGGCGGCCATCTGCAGAGAAGAATTACTTTTCCACGCGCAAGATCATCGTCGATGAGGTTCGGAGGCGGGCCCAGTCGGACGGCTTAACTGAAGATATCGTGGCGAGGCAAATGGACGAAGAACGTGGACCCAGCTCTTTGGATAAGTTGTTCAAGGCCATCCGAAAGGACAGGCAAGGCGAAAAGGGACACAAACGTGCGTCGGGGCAATTCAACGTCGGTGGTAGCGAAAAGTCGATGGCGCAGTGATTTTGAACACCCGTCTGATAGAATGACGAGGACCTTGGCGGCGAAAGTGCCCCCAGGCCGTCAGGGGCTGCGTCGCTACAGTCAGCGGTAGTGGCCTGTAGACAGGGTATGCATCCGCTAAGCGCCGCTGTAGCTCCAGCGCGTCAAGGCTAGAAAATGCTTCAAATCACCGCAACCTCGCAACCGACAGGATGTAGGACCTTAGACAGGGTGCATTCTGATCGCACAAACGCAGGCTATCCAGTCGAACTGGTTTTGTCGTCGTCGGTCCCGGCTTTCGCGCTTTATGGCGCTCCGAAGATGACATCAACCCGGCAGAGGTGATGTCAAGGGCAAGCGGGTAATCGGCGGTAATCTGCGGGGTAATCCGCTGACCGCCCACCAAAGCCGGACCTGTGACATCCACTTGATGTCTCAACATGACGTATTCACCAGTCTGGAAGGTGCGGGGTGCACTACGAGCTGGTAATAGAGGTCTCGTAGAGCTGTGACGTGAAGCATGGGCTCAATATGGGAGCTGTATCCGCAGTTTAAGAGGCTCGCCGTGACCTGACATTCATGGGAGGTAAGGCGCTCTCGCACACGGCCGCCGAGGTGACGGCCTGGGGATAAAGACGACGACGGAACGGAAACAATGGCTGCTCAGTGTGCATTGCCTGGGCAGCCTCGATACTCAATATGTGAATCATCGTCAGCTGCCAAACAGCTCCGTCACGATGTTTTGCCTCTCTCCGAGAATACCATCTTTGCCAAGAAAACCTTGGCGGTATCTTCAGCTGAGCTGGGGGTCGACGTTGCAGCAGTTGATAGCGTTCGTACTGTGTCCTGGCATCATGTGTCGACCAGTACCGATCGCCCAGCCGGCGCGTTGGCTGTGGCGAATCGGAGGCTTTGCCGGACGGAAAGGCAGCGGACCTCGAGCTCCAATGCGAGTCAGCCGAGAATGACGGAAGGCACTTGCACATGTAGGTCTGCCGATGGACGGGCCATTCGGCCGCTCTAGGAATCTGCTGTTGATGACCCTTGACCAAGACACGTCTCAAAGTGCAGTAGGCTTGGGGCGCGCAGTGGTTGCTCGTCGTGCCGGAAGAGCATGTTGCCGCCGTGGGAAAGTTTAGACTGAGGGCGGTGAGGTTGCATGTGCTTTCGCATTAGTGGCATTGGCCATTGCCGGACCCGAGTTGCTTGGCCAAGGAATTCAAATCTAGGCTCTCACGGTCAATGAGCCTTTTCTGCTCGTTCTTGACAAACGGAAGCAATGAGATGCTCGGCCAAGAATGCGTGACTGGCTCGAGAAATCTGGGCGTGGCGAGAGAGCGTTGATTCGAGACGTTCGGGGCATGTCTACGTAGCTGGAATCGAGCACTCAGACCTCAATGACTTGTAAGGTAAATGGCCGGCATTCTTCGGCGTAAAGTCGCCTCTCATAAAAGCGTTGAAACCCCAAGCTGATAGGTCCGTGGTCAATATAATTGGCCACGAAGCGAAGCAGCCAGGGGGCTTGTTACTAATTAATGATCACACCGGAAGAGTGCGAGATAAAGTAAGAGTCGGATGATGTTGATTTATACAAATAGCCTGCACAGTCACCCCCCCTGTCGGCCAAGATCATGTGGGCTAAGCCGACCAACTCAACTCGTTTCTGTCCCCACGCGCCCAAGGGCCACCGATTTGCCTCTCCGGTCAGGCGGCTGGGTGACGATGGTTGGTCTTCTGCCTAAATTGACCAAGCAGCGAATGAGAGATTACAAGCTTGACAACCACCATACTGTAGGAAAGCTCTGGGTATTTATATGTTTATCAATACGTCTCCCATGGACGACTTGGGCCTCTTCGCCTAGGAACACCGGGCTATCCACCATGTAAGTTCTGCTTTACGTTTACAGTATCTTGCTCTCCATAACAATGCATTGACCCCCGGCTTGCGAGCATGAGGAATCCAGATTATAAGCTTTGTTTTACGTTTACAAGACCCATATTCTTCATACAGATGCATCGGTCGTCTTTGCCTGAATTGCTGTGCTACCGGAACAATATCTCCACGTTGCAGCGAGATGGGACGCAGTGGTTACTCATTACGTGACGCGAATCCGTCCTTTATTGTCCTTACGCTGTCGAGTCGCAGCACGCTTCTTCATGTACAGTGGGTCAACCTTAATACCGATGAGGCGATGTCACGGTATGCGTATTACTACTGCCACTAAAACTGAAGAATTCCATTTCACCTCTAAAACCACGTTAAGTTAAGTATGAATGTAAAGTAGCTGCCTAACAGAGTAATAGAAACAGAACATTCTAGGATTTCTCTAGTAATACGTGGCACACCCCCCAGCGTTGAGTCATCAAGTCAACGCCGCCAGAAGTTAACACAACTAGCCCTGGGGGCATTTTTATCCTGTTCTGGGGTCCACATCCCTCTTTCTATCTGTCAGATTTAGCATCAATCGAAAGTGCTTGGACTTCGCTCTCGACTGTCAATCCCTCTGCTGGGTCTGGCATCTAACTGGTCTTTAAGTATTCTACCAAGAGCCTACCCTGCTTGAATTTTTATTTTAGCCACATGTTCTGGATATCAACGTGCCGCAACTTTTTCGTGGTTCCCTAGCTCTCCTCTACTATGAGCCGGATCGACTAAAGGTTGTCATAGTGGATGTTCGAAGGCCCTAGGCCCAAGGAGATATCTCTCAATAGCCGGTCCAAGGCGTAACTCTTTTTGGTGGTTCTCTCCAGCTTAAAGCTTTACTCTTTATAGTCAAGGTCGTAACTATGTCTTAGAGACTAGCTTTCTATATGATAGGTCTGCTGAATAGCATCATTATATATCCCTGCAATAAACGGCGGGTCTTGATGCTATCCCTAAATGATGCGTCGCCCGCGATTATAAGCGCCTCTCTTTGGTGCGCTCCATCGTAAATAATCGCTAGGAATCTCGTTGCATAAAAATAATGGATTTAATGGTTGACTGCGGCAAGGTGTTTAGGCGATGGGTTTATCAAGAATCTCGCGAGCTGCTTATGCTATATCGGGTCTGGTCATAACTGCGATATACGGTAACGACATGTACATCGCGATTTGTAGATTTAAGCCCGAGGTACAACGGGAGAACACCCCATGACGTGTGCAACGTTCGTCAGCGACATAGGTGAGTGCATACCCTGACGTGACCGGACTATGTAAGCATACAAGTCAATGTTATAGCACCTAGGTATGTTCAGCACACATCCATAGGAACTCAATTCGATTATTGCATCCTTGACTAGATATGACAGAAGTCATTCGAGTAAACTAATAGACAAGGATCAACAACACAACTAGATCACCAGCCTGCCGCAGAAAGTTTCAATTTGGTCAGCGACACTGGAATCCCCAATATCATCGAGAACTGGATCTAGGGCTGTGAAGCTTCATTAACGGCCTTCAACGCGGTACGACCCGAGCCTCCTAGGGTCGATTTTATGCTTGCCATTAGTAGGCCCATCAAGTACAATATTTGCGCTGCCACTTGGATTAGAGCCACTAAAATACTTGTCATTGCATATTCTCAGTCTAATTTTCAAGGATCGGCACTTACGACCAGCACAGCACTTTGACATTAATAGTGCTTTTGATTTCAATACCCTGGATATTGCTATACAAGGGTTAATCCCAGTAATTAGCTAGGGGAAAGATACCTCACTTACGGAGAACCCTCGAGAGTGTAATTTGTGTCAAGTCGTGGTTCATGCGTGCGATCTTTACCACCTTTCACATCCCATTTGACCTGTTCTAAAATTTAGCCCTAGATCATATAACCCACAACCCCTAGGGTTAATAAAGATGTTGACATACATAGGCAGTGTTTTGAGGGACGATGCCTTCAAAATCAATTTGGTCATTGGTAGGCTCAGCTGCCGTTGTAGGTTCACTGGTCATCTTGAGAGGTATACCGGATGAACGATGAGAATCGGGAACTTGAAAGTAGTCTGTCTATTGGAACTGTTCTTGGGAAGCAAGATTGAGCAGGGAGACGTCTGGTATTTGTGCATTTCCCATTAGCCGTTTTATCGAAGATCTATTCTATTTCCCCCTCACTATTTAGTCTTCAATAGCCCGAGTGGCTGCACCAACGCCCTCCGAATACGTGGCCTACCCTGACGCATTCTCCTGTGCCACCAGTGAACATCGCTCTGGATATTACGTGCCTATGAATCCTTAAAGAGTCGCGATATTTTCCGCCTTGGCAGACTTTGATTGGACAGCAGCCCGTGCGGGTTTTTTGCCGTGACATGACAATCGCCAACATGGCTCTAAATCGCCGATATTGGCCTGGACCGATCGAGATCCGTCGGTCCGGTGTATCATTCATTGGGCTGTCAGTTTCGATCCCTTGCCATGGTTATACTGCAGCTCAGCTTTTATTGTTCCGCTTCACGATGCAGCGAAGCTGTAGACTACGAGTGAATAGTAAAAAAGCCCATATATAAGTCTATACTATCTTGGAAACGAGAGATAAGCGGTGTGCGGCGAGACGCGATATATTGGTACGAGACGCTCCACACTGACACTGCCTTGCATTCCTCGGCTGACCATTTGCAGGATCCTCGTCTGGCTTCTCCATCTTCCCCCCCTAGAGGTATCCAGTAGGTGAGAAGACGGGCGACGATTCGTTCGCCAAAATGCTTTCCGAGGTGTCCATCGACGATCACAAGTGGACCAACTGGAAACCTGAAGTCTTCTGCCATCTGTTCCAACGCCCCGTCTTCCGGCCCCTGCCGCCTAAGCCCGAGGCCCTGTCTCTGCTTAGGGACCATTTCGAGAACTTCAACTGCATGCTCCCCCTCCCATGTCAGTCGTCACAGTCGTACGGGTATCTAGTTACATGCTGCCGCAGTTTCGGCAAGGCGAGGGAGGAGAGATCAAGGCGCCACAATTCAATTTCACGGAGGACATCCAATACGGCTTCCCGACGGATCGCGCATTTGGTACGGTGGAGCTGGTCCTGATCAAGGAAGCCGGCAGCATATGGGTTCCAGACTACGTTCTTTCTCTGCGAGCTGGAGGTGGCGATGATGATGCCTTCCACATCGTTCGGCTTGACCACCTATACCCAATCTAACTCGCCTACTATCAATTACTTAGACGCGGTTGTTCTACGGTGCTAAAGCGTACTGTACTTGTTATCCATGACACAAAAGAATGTACAGTTGGTGCCCGTGTCCGTGCCCGTGCCCGTAATTACCCGCCCCTATGTTTTTGTGATCGGTGCCGAATCTAGTAAAGAGTATTGCTAATTGCACATCAGCATATTGCTTGCTATCTGCGCACGCGCCCTATTTTCAAGATATATTATACCAACGCCGCCAGCCCGTCATTTTGTCCGGCTCCTCTGGTTCTTACGGCTGTGTCGCTGTCGGCAGCGGCGTCGGCGTCGGCGTCGGCGGCGGCGGTTGTTGTCCTAGTATATGCAGATCATTTACGATTTCTCGTAGTGGACGATCTGTATGCACCGGGACGTCGATCTTTTGGTCGCCTTCGACTACGGTGATGGTTTCGGCGTCACATTTTTATGTCCGTCGAAATGTTCGAGCGATGTCTAAATGGGGTCCAGCGTACTTCGTCACCCAGAGCTCAAGAAAGAACCGATCGTCTGGGTTCATGACTTGGAGCTTCGCTAGGTCTACGTTCGACTGGATGTCGGCAAGCAACTGCTTCGAGTCGGGCGGATAAGTCTTGGTCTTCTGCAAAATAGCGCGATATTCCTCTATGACTATCGCATGAGTGATGATTTGTGTCTTGTTAAAGGTAAACGTGCTTGGCAGCAGGCGTCGATTGGTTGGGTGATTTATACTGTCGCGCCCATTTGCCTCGTTATCGTCGGTTGCAGGAAAATTGATCAGTGTTGTATTTGTAAGAGCAGGTTGATGCAAGATGGTCGGTTTGGCGTTGTTCCCCTGGTGCTAAAGTTCTGCTTCACGAAGCAGCTCTGATCCCGGCCTCGGGACGGCTGGGTTTTCTATATCTTTGCCTTTGTCGCCCGGTTCGACTATATTGTCGTCGTCGTTATTATCGTCTTTATCGTCAATATCGGTTGTCAATTCGCCCGCCACGTTTAGGGCTTTCCAAGTCTCCATTTTTGATCCCTTTATGAAGCAAGAGGCCAATGGGGGATATATTATTGGGAAGAATGTCTCATGACGATTGTCTTCCCATCGTTGGATCGCCGTAGGTAGATTCGTCAAAAGCTTGTGTTCGATGAAGGTTTTCGACACAACGTCAGACTTGCCTTTGACGCCACGAAGAACCCTTAGCATCATCGCAACGATCATGATCGGAGCGTTGATCATGTAGTCAATCTGGTCTCTCTTTGCAAAGACCTCGATCATGGTGCATTCCTTGCCCAAGTCACGGTGGCCGCTCCACCTCGAGAAAGCTGTGGCGGTCATTGCCTTCGTAAGGTCGCATCTTTCCTTCGCCGCCGCAAAACGTTTTCGGGAAGCTTTCTTTTGGATAGCCCAAGTGCAATATCGTCGCCTCCAGCAGCATATTGGTTGCTGTGCGGAAACCACTAGGTTGTGCAGGCAAAAGTGAAGTGACACTCCAACAGATGACTTGGTAGTGGACCCTATATGCCATGGAGGTGCTGGTGGCAGCTGACAGTTGCCTTTTCCTGGTAGGCCTTAGGCAAATTGGCGGTTGTGTTTCATTCCCGCAAGTTTTCGACCATCAGCCTAAGCTCATCGTCGTAGTCGATTATTACCAACAATTCATCGGTAACCAGCTGCGCGTTCGCTTATACCTGCGCGGGTCTCATTTCGCTGGCGTTCTTGCCGCGCGCCAAGCGATGTTCCTTTGCCCCGGATACCATCGTCGGATCGCGTCCGAAAATGGTGAGTTGGGTCCGACGTTCGACGGTCAAATGTCCCAGATGATCTCAAAACGTGTGATCAGGCGTGAATAGACCGTCGGCGATTAGGGGTTTAAAGCAAATATCGTGGAAGAAGAAAAGGCAGAAATGGACAAAGCGAAAGTGGAAGAAGCGAGCAAATGTTGAAGGTGTAGGGTTTGGCGGTGTGGTTTGGCGGTGTGGTTTGGCAGCTGGCTGAACAGCTATCACCTGGCTGGCAACTGCGTGATTCACGCTTTTTTTGAAGTAAATTTTTTGCGCGCTGGCAGTTCGACTCGAGTGGTTATTGCCGGCACTCTTGACTATTGTCGTCTCTGGCTTCCTCCTCTGGGATCCGGTAAAAAGAAACATCATCACGGCGTGGCACCCATAGCGGAAGTTTTGATTACGGCTACGTCCGCCGCGGCCAGAGTCGGAACGATTGAAGTCAGTAGGATACCGACGACCGGGACCGTCGAAGTTCGATTAATACACATATGCACCGACGCCAACAAGGACAATTCTAAATGACAAGATTATTATGATTTTCGCAGACACGTATCCAACTATACTCAAGAACAAAGACAGAAATGAAACAGTTTTTCCACAATCCCCTCGACCTCCCTTTTTTTCTAATTCTTTGATAGACATATACGCACATCCACCCAAAAAAAAATTCCCTAGAAAAGCACAACGAAAGTAAAATGACCAGGCGCAGGCATCTTACATGAGACTCTCCACAAGCCCCGCCTCACTCAGAGGTGTCTATCAGGGGCTCGTCCCCGCCGGCCTCGGACCCATTCGACGAGTCGCCGAGCTGCTTGTGCCAGAGGCTGTGGTACCGGCCGCCCTTTTCGAGGAGCTCATGGTGGGTGCCGCGCTCGACAACCTGGCCGTCTTGGAGGACGAGGATCTGGTTGGCATTGATGACGGTGGACAGGCGGTGGGCAATGACAAAGGTGGTGCGCTTGGTGCTCAGCGCCTTGATAGCCTCCTGGATCTCGAACTCCGTCTCCGTGTCGACGGCGCTGGTGGCCTCGTCGAGGATGAGGATCGGCGGGTTCTTGAGAAATGCGCGCGCAATGGCCAGGCGCTGGATCTCGCCGCCCGACAGCCGGACGCCGTTTTCGCCCACGTTTGTTTCGTAGCCGTCGGGGAAGCTGGTAATCTTGTCGTGGATGGCGGCGGCGCGGCAGGCCTCAATGACTTCGTCATCGGATGCCGAGAGCTTGGCGTAGCGGAGATTCTCCATGATGGACGCGTTGAAGAGCAGCGGATCCTGGGGCACGACGCCGAGGACGTTGCGGAGGGAGCCCTGGGTCACGTCGCGGATGTCCTTGCCGTCGACCCGGATGCTGCCCGAGGTGACGTCGTAGTAGCGCATGAGGAGCTTGATGAGCGACGACTTGCCGGATCCGGTGCTTCCGACGAGGGCCACCGTCTCTCCGGGCGCGACGCTGAAGCTGACATCGTGGATGGCCGTGCGCCTGGAGTCGTAGGAAAAGTTGACGTGGTCAAACTCGACGCGGCCCTCGACGGCGCCCAGCGCCGAGGCGCCCTCCTTGTCGACAACGTGTGCCTCGGCCGTGAGCAGGTCGAGCAGGCGCTCGGCGTCGATGAGGTCGGCCATGAGGAAGCGATACTCGTGGGATAGGAACTTGAGCGGCATGATGAGGTAGTCCCAGTACTGGATCAAGAAGACGAAGTCTCCGGCCGTCGCGTGGCCGTCGCGGATCTGGCGGATGACGAGGGCAGCGAGCATGACAAACGTCGTCGGAACCAGCGCCTGGAGCAGCGCCTGGATGAAGGCGTCCCGCCTCATCCATGCCGTCTTGGCCGAGAGGTGCTTGTCGACGGCGCCGCCAAAGCGGAACTTTTCGTACGAAAACATGTTGAAGGCCGAGACGGTCAGCCAGCCCTGGACTGCCTGGTGCATAACGCGGGCCTCGCGCCGCTCCGTCTTTGTGACGCGGCGGCGGTTTTCAATGTTCCAGGTCGACGAGACGACCTCGACGACGAGAAAGGTCAACGAGGCAAACATCATGCAGAGAGCGACGGAGGAGCTGAACTTGATGTAGAGGAAGACAAAGGCGACAATCATGTCGAAGATGGTGGGCATGATCTCGAGGACGGCCGTCTTGACGACGTTTGTGAGCGCCTCACCCTGCTCAATGGCCTTCATGACCTCGGCCGAGTCCCTGTCCGAGTGGAAGTCCATGCCGAGGTTCATGACGTGGTTGAAGGCGGCGTTTGTGATTTGTCGGTACGAAAACTGCTCGACGGGGATCTTGGCAAGTGCCTGAATCAGCTCCAGGCCCGAGTCGCCCTGGGCCAGGCTCAGGATGAGGTAGAGACCCAGCTCGGGGTACGGCGCCTCTCCGGCGACAATCTTGTCGGTGATGATGCCGATTTGGCGGGGGACGATGATGTTGAGGAAGCGATCGCCAATCATGCAGACAATGCAAAGCAGGATGCAAGCCTGGACCTTGTGGTCTTTTTTGGGAATCAGGTACGGCACAAAGAGCTTGAACTTGCGCACGTAAACGATCCAGCTGCCGCTCCTGCGAAGCTTGCTCGCCTCCGAGTCCTTGAGCTCGCCGTCCTCATCCTCATCGGCGGAGCCCGAGTCCGAAGTCCAGTCGCTGTCGCTGTCGCTGTCGCTGTCGCTGTGGCAAGAGGAGGCATCGCTGCCGGCGTCGGACCGATCGGACCCTGTGCCGTACGAGACGTGACTGGCCGCCGCGTCGCCATTGGAGTCGCGGAGAAAGGGTCTCGCCTCTGCGGACTCGTCTTGTTTCTTTCTGCGCGCACACATCCTGCAGCTGCCGTCCAGCAACAGGACAACGAGGACAAGCAACCGGGCGGCCTGGACGCCCAACAGTGCATAATGATGCGCCGGAACCGGGCCCAGGGCCTTTTGATAGACGGCTTCGACCACGAGGAGCGGGATGCCGAAGACGAGGGTAATCAGGGACAGGCCACAGGTTTCGACGACCAGGAAGGAGCGCCGAAAGCTGACGGCAACCCAAGCGAGGGCGGCGAGGATGCACGACACGAAGCGGATCTCGTTCTGGGCGACCGGGCCGCCGCGCAGGGCCACGAGACAGACCTCGGCCACGTAGAGCACGACAACGAGGCCGACGGCCATGGCGCGGAGGAGGCCCTTTGGCAAGACGGCCTTTTTGTCAAACCTTTTGCGGCCATAGTAGATGAGAAAGGTGACAAAGAGGAAGAAGAGGGTGATGATGGCAAAGGCCACCTGCAGCCCCTCGCGGACGCCGGCCGGGGTTATCATGCTTGACTCGGGGCGACGGGGCCGACGGGGGAGTGGAGAAGCGCTAAGTGCGATGTCCGGAATTGTGTTGGTCAATCCCATCAATCTCCCTTGGAGTTCCACTTATCCGGGGCCGATGCCGAGACGAAGCCCGACGGGGTGTTTGACGGCGACGACGGAGCTTGCAGCGGCCGGTCGACGAGCAGCTCTCTCGACCGTCAGGGGTCGACGGGCGTCGACGGGCGTCGACGGTGCGGCGCTCAGCTGGAACGGAGAAGGGGCCGCTGGAGGAATTGAGGAGGTGGCCGCCGAAGCGAAGGGGATAGATAGAGGTGGGGAGCGATGGCGGTCGCGAGTTTGGAGGCAGAAAGTCGGGGCCAATCAGGGCATCTCGGCGAGAGTCGACGTCACGATTGCAAGAGTTTTCTGCAGCGGGCGGCGGCGACGTCGAAGAAAAGCCTGCCTTTTGTTGGCGACGGCAGCGCTTATGCACGGCGGCCTTTTATTGTTCCGCACAGCCCCCCTGTTCCCCTGTAGCCGGGGTGACTCAAAGTCTCAACGCGGCAACTTGACTCACTCGAATTGCAATCATCTCGCTCAGCCCGCCATTGGCGTCTCACCCTTCAGTGGTCCGTCTCGACGTGGTATCCGCCCGCCCGGCCGCTCGGCACATACGACAGTTGGGCGCTGGCCCCGAGCATCGACGCGATCTGCCTGCCATTGGCCGCACTGGCTCGCGAGCTCACGCCGTGCAGGACCGGCCGCAGCAGGCTCGCCATGGCCAGATGGCTGTGTCCGCGCACCTGGACCCTGCTCGTCGTCGCCAGCGCCACCACGGCAAACAGCAGCTGCAGCCCGACCGTCAGGCCCAGGACCAGGTGCACGTAGGACCAGTGCGGGATCTCGACGGTGACGCCCTTGAGCGGCACCAGGCCCGGCACCACAATGTTGGAGTTGGACTGCGCCGTGACGGCGATGACTCCCGCCGAGAACTGGGCCATCATGAGGCCCATGCCACCCACGTCACCCCGCTGCGGCGATCCGAACCACGCCTCGGCCGGGTAGCTCTGGAACTGCAGCCGCGCGGTGCTGTTGCTGCTGCCCGTCGTCGTCGACGCCCCGTAGCCTTGCAGGGCAATGGCCGACACCGCCATGCGCGAGAGGTTGGCTCCGAGCAGGTGCTCCTTGACGACGGCGTTTTGCACGGGGCCGACGCTGACGTTGCAGCGATAGAACCACGGCTCCTTGGACGAGGCCTCCATGGCCGACACGACGCTCCACGTGTCGCCCGACGGCTGCTCCGGGTCGTACATGAAGAGCGTCTGGTCGGGGCCGTTGAGCGCCGGAAGCGGCCCAAACTCGGTGTTGTTGGCGTCTCCGACGACAATGCTGCGCTGCATTCCGTTGCCGCCGCGGACGATGCGCCAGCTCTGACAAGAGGCCGACGTGGAGACGTAGCGGCTCGTGGCCACCATGCTGTAGTAGGACGAGTTGACGGTCGTGGCCTCGAAGAAGACGTAGCGACACGAGTTGTGCCCGCCGCAGTAGGTGAGGTTGTTGTCGGGGTTGAATATGGCGCCGGGCTGGGGGACCTCGCTCAAGACGCCAAAGCCATACGTGAGAGCGACGAGGCCATAGCTGCATCACCGCGTCTCAGCGCAGATTCTCAGTGGCCAGATGATTTCGGACTGACCTGTTGGCCGTGTAGCGCAGGGCGCTGATGGCCTGGGAAGGGTTGGACGACGAGAGCACCTTGGCCGTCTGGATGGAAGAAAGGTCCGGGACAGAGACCAAGCCAGGCTTTGTGACTGTGACTTTGTCGGCGGGATTAAGATTGTAGGTCAGGCCAAGCGCGGCGAGGGCGACTTGCGAGGCCTGGACCAGAGTGAGGATGAGGGCGTAAAGACGGCGACGAACGGAGACTTACGATATTCACCAGGAGAAAGAAGGCGACAAAAAGTCGCACAATGAGACGGCGAGAGGTACAGCCCAGCAGTATCAAGCGGCTCAGGTTTTCGGATTGCAGAATCAGATCACTCTAAGGGGTCCAAGTCAGCACCAAGTCAAGAAGCCGCGTGTGTCGGCGGTGGACGTGCCTCGCGCGGGGACCATGGGCCGAGGCTGAGGAGCCACCAGCGCACCTCGGCCGTGATGGCCTTTATCGAGCTGGCCGTGTTGAGGCCCAGGCCGATGGACAGGCCGATGATGAGGCCGTTGAACTCGCGCTTCTTGTCGTTTGTGAGGGCCGTCTTGGAGGAGAAGCTCCAGAGGAGGGCGTAGATGGAGCAGGCGAGGGCGACGGTCATGAGCCAGCGGGCCAGGCTGAAGAGCAGCATGCGCCGGAGCTGGGCGGCGCGGTCGAAGTGCTCGTAGGCGTAGCCGGGCGGCCGGTGAGGTTTGGAGGCGTAGCCAGGGGGCCGGTGAGGCTTGGAGGCGCCGGGGGACTCGGGCGCCGGCGCCGGCCGCGAGTCGGGGCCCATGTCCTCCTTGGCGTGGCCGTCGCCCGCCATCCGGCCGGCCGACGATGGGCAGAAGAGAAATGGGTGAGAGAAATGCGATGCAATGGGCTGCTTGTCCCCGCGCGGCCTCGACCACCTTTTGGAGCGAGAGCGCCGCCGCCTGGTCTCGGGGGGGAGTGAGCGTCGTCAGCGTTCAACGTATCATGCCCAATGCCACTTCGTCCACGAATAAGCAGGCGGCGCCACCGGCCAAAAGAAAATCCCGCGCAGGAGGAGGCACGATGATGCATCGGGCCAACTGCAGATGAGGTGCTTATCGGCTTATTAGGGCAGGTCATCGACCGAGGAGGGGAGTCGGGGGCCCGCCCACCGTTTGCGGTTTTAATAAGCTTACTATGTGCTTAAAATAGAACAAGTGTTGTGCTCTCGTGGGAGCTGCTCGACTGCGGCTATAAGCAGGACGTCTTTTCTTGCATTCAACCCCGTCAGCAAGCCCTAATGCAACGGAGACTGTCAATGCGGGCGCATAGGATGGATGAAGAAATACAGACGCCGGTTTGTATAATCAAGAGCGGGGATAAGACATGTGAATGGTCCGAAGATTGAAAGGATATTTATATTTACATCTCACTTGGATATTATATCATATATGAACCAAGCGCCGCCTCATGTAGCCAGCGCAGGTATACGTGGCGTCGGCATTACATCGCTTCCCTTGGCAGTGAGTGACTGGCTCTTCTGCGAGACAATTCAAGGTTCATCTATATAGTCAGCCAAGTCTACACGAGGCGTGACATGCCTGTTGACGGAATCCCGGACCAAGGTCTGCTGCTCGAAAGCGAAGGCCATCTCTATCAGTGTCTCCTCGCTCCACCTGCGCCCGAGAAAGCTGATGCCAAAGGGGATTCCCGGTCCCTTCTCAACCGCATCCCATCCCGCCTCAGTTTCGAACGGAACAAGGTCCGAAGCCGCACCCAGGGGGACGGTGACAATGGGCGTCCCGACGAGGGCGGGGATGGAATACGCCACCGCCGATGGCAGGATGACAGCGTCCAGGCCGTGCCGCTCCAGGGCACCGATGATGCCACCTTCCCCGCCGAGAAAGAGGTTCTCCTGGTAGATGGCGTCGAAGAGCGGGCAAGTGTTGCTCATCTTGGCCTCGATGGCCGTGTCCCAGTTGGCCGTGTTGCGGCGCGGAAACTCCTCTTTGGGGTGGCTGCGGGTGAAGGCGCAAAGGTCATGGATGTTGTGAATATTGTGTGGGTTCTTCTCCAGCCTGCTTAGGTATTGCGATATGTTGGTCGCAAAGTCTGCTCGGGTGACTGGATTATGCTTGAGCTTCTTCCACCGGCTATACGCTGTAAAGTCGGCGTTATCGACAATCGTTGCCCCTACCTTGGCCATGATGGACACGGCGTTTTCAAACGTCTCTAGCACGTGCCAAACCTCGTGGTGCGATTCTTCCAAGACATTGCGAGCGATGCCGATGCGCTTCCCTCGGAGGCCGGATGCCCTGCAAGCCGCCGGATAGTCGGGAGGTGGCCCCTTGAATGGCGATGCCAAAGTATAGCTGTCCCGGGGGTCCGCTCCGGCAATGACTTGCAACAACTTGGCGGCATCCTTGACGGTCCGAGTCATCGGGCCAACAGAGTCCTGATGCTCGCTGACTGGAACGACCAAGTATCGGGACGTCAGTCCCACGGTTGGCTTGATGCCGACAACATTGTTTCTCTCGCACGGGCTCACGATGCTTCCCGACGTCTAGATAAAGGGTCAACAAATCTCCATCAGGCCTAGATGAGAGTAGGAGAGGCATCGAGTCAGGAGGAAAAGCCGGCTCACCTCGGTCCCGAGTGTCGCCCAAGCGAGGCCGAGATCCGCCGCCACCGCGCCTCCGCCGGAGCTCCCCCCCGGACACTGCTTGGGACAGTAGGCACCGTATGTATGACCCAAGACGGCGTTCCAAGCATGAGACGAATTGTCGGAGCGAAACATGGACCACTCCGTCAGGCTTGCCTTGCCCAGGATGACCAGGCCGTGTTCTCGGAGCTTGCGGGCGACGGTCGAGTCGGCCGGGACGACGGAATCGTGCAGTGCGTAAGAGCCAGCTATCGACAGATACCCATGAGGAAACACATTTCCTAGACCAGAGTGGGCGGGCGACTTACCGTTGGTCTGCATCCGATCTCGCGTGCCCATGTTTCCCTTGACCAGAACCGGAAGACCATGTAAAGGCCTAAATCGATGACGACAAGAGTGAGCTTTCGGTTCGCCAACTCGTATGCTCCAGCGGCCTTACCCTCGCAGTTGACCTCGCGCCCTCTCCGAATCAAGTTCTGCAGCGATAGACTTGGCATCCGGGTTCAACTCCATGACGGCACGAAGAGCTCCATTCACTTCTCGCGTCCTACCAATGTAGGCCTGTGTGGACAAGTCCCTCAGCCGAGCATTCGGCGGAACCGACTTGGGTCACGGGGACCACTGTGAGGGCAGCTGACGTTGACGAGGTCGACGCTGGTATAGCGTCCTTGGCCGAGACCAGACACAAGCTCTTCCGAAGTGGCACTGATCAAGGACGGGATTCGGCAAGGGACGGACCCGCTGGCATGCGAAGAAGAGCCCATTGTTTCACGCACAGGTGGATGTCGTAAGGACTTGGGCCTGAGAAGCTCTGCATAGGGTTTTGCTGTATGATTATGAGCTGGGCAGGTGGAAACGTATCAAGTGCGTGTCAGGGCTCGGAGCAGAGGCATCGGCTTTGGAGTGAGCGACCAACATAAAGACGAGGCATCACCACGCTACTATCTATCATCCACCAAAGAGTCCTCGTGTTATGCGTTGTCCCTTCCTGCAAGCCATCACGCAGCCCGGGTTACACACAGCCCGTGTGCGCTTGGCTACGAAGCCTCCCTCCACCAGGCTTTTCCTCAACCACTCTCCATCTTCATCTTCTGTTCACGGTCCACGGACTGACGCATGTAAGCAGAAGAGGGAGAACAAGGCACAATGTCCGCTCTGTCCGACTACTCCGTCCCCAGGGAGGCCGAGGCCGTTTTCCGTCGACAGATTCTGCGAAACCCCCTGATGCAAGACCTGCCTGGAGAGCTGCATGAGCTGGGCCGGTTGGTCCGCTTTCGGGGGAATGCGCTGCCCGGGATCCCAGTAAACTGGCGGTGGGCCGAGAGCATCTCTGCGCTCAAGGCATTCGAGGCTACGATGCTGAACCATCTGCTGAGCTGCAAGTACGGCGTGTCTCCGGTCGAGGTGACCATCAATACGTGCGTTGCCCTGCCCTTGTTCCTGTTTTCTGCACGTATAGGGAGGTTCAATGGCACGATATATGATATATCTACCAAGACAAGTTGACTTTGTTCACCAATATAGCGATCATGCGTCCCTATTTGTTCTGTCGCCGGCGCTCGCACGCATCGTCGACGAAACGGGGCCGGCTTCCTCCACAGGCGGCATCAGCCCAGACACGCTCAAGCCCTTTCGGAGCGAAGAAGAGCGCCACTCGGCCGAGAGTCTTCATCGTATCATGGCCACCAACATTTACAAGACTCGCGATGGCCGCTTCTACCACGTACACGGTCAGTCATGTCGACTTGCAGATGCTCGCAACTCCGGACATCTGACATTGTTCTGGGGCTCATGTGTCAATCAAATGGATAGGAAGCCTCAACCCAGACACGACGCTCGCTGCTCTTGGCCTGCCGCCGGAGGGTGGGCCCGACGACACGCTCGAAGACGTGGTGGAGAGATTCCAAAGCCGCGTCTCCCAGCTCGACGCCGCGGCGCTCGACGAGCTCATCAACGAGCAGCACCGCCAGGCCGGGACCATTGCATGGAGCGCCGACGAGTACTGTGCCAGCGAGCACGGCAAGGCAAACGCCGACGTCGGGCTGTACGAGCTTGTCCCGGACCCTGATTCCCACCAGCCGGCGGCGTGGTGGCCAGACCACAGCAGCCTGCCCTCGAGCCCGCAGCGGCCCCTGGCCGGCCTCAAGGTCGTGGACCTGACGCGCGTCATAGCCGGGCCGACCATCACCAGGAGCCTGGCCGAGCTGGGCGCAAGCGTCATGCGCGTCACGTCGCCGCACCTCCCGGACTTCACCTCTGCCCACCGCGACCTCAACTGGGGCAAGTGGAACTGCTCGCTGCACCTGAGGGACGAGGCCGACCGGCTGCGGCTGCGCCAGCTCATCGCCGAGGCCGACGTCGTCGTCGACGGGTACCGTCCCGGTGCGCTGGAGCGGCTGGGCTTTGGCAGGCGGGCCGTTTTTGATCTCGTCAGGGGTCGGCATCGGGGTATTGTTCACCTCGGCGAGAACTGCTATGGTTGGCATGGTCCTTGGGCCCACCGGAGCGGGTGGCAAGGCATCAGCGACGCGGTAAGGCCGGTCCATGTATACGCACCGTCCGTTGGTTCGTGATACGATGAGACTGATGGACCGGGCAGGCCTGTGGAGTGTCTTTGGCGTACGGCCGGGCCATGGGAGTTGATGAGGCCGTGACGCCTCCGTTTCCAAATTCCGACCACTGGTACGTCGAATCAGCTCATTCATTATACGTAGTTTGAATTCTCATCGTCTTCTAGCACCGGAGTCATTGGATGCACAGCCATCTTGCATGCCCTTGTCCAGCGGGCCGAAAAAGGGGGCAGTTACGGCGTCAATGTAAGCAAGCCTGTCTCCTCGCAACCCCCGTCTCGCCGTTCTCCGACCAATCTCTCACCCGCAAACGCCAACCAAGGTCTCTCTCAACTACTACTCGCAATGGCTCGTCCACTCCTGCGGCACCTACGACGACAACGTCTGGGCCCATCTCTGGAGGCGCCACGGCTCGCCCGCCTTCCGGCACTACCATAACACGCGCCGCACCGGACCCGCGCTGCTCCAACTGCTCCACCAGCACGATGGTCAACAAGACGGCCTCTTCAACCCGGCCTTCTTTGGGCGGTATCGGTCCGAGGCCGTTGGCGTTACCGTCGATAGGCTTAGGCCCCTCGCCCAATTTAGGGACCAGCTGGTCCAGCTGAGGTACAACGTGGGAACCAGGGGGAACGGTGTCGACGAGCCCGTGTGGCCTGATGACCTGACCGTCGAGATTGTGATTTGATGAAGAGTTGTTTGGCATACTTGGGCATGGACTGAATGTAGTCATGGACGGTAAACTTTCAAACCAAGACTCGAGAGGGCCAAATAATAGTCGACATAACTAACTGCCTGCAACTGGACCTCCTCTGCACATGCCAAGTAGCTTCAACATCGAGCTCATCCAGCCACCCCTCACCACTAATGAAAGAGCGACTGAAATTCCCTCTGCGACTGGGGCTGTTGATCAAACGGCGTCCAGTTCTTCTTGGTCTGGATCGGGACCCAGTCGCCCACCCTGACGTTTCGCTTGGCCTCGAGCTCTTCCCGCTCCTTCTTGTCGAGGAGTCCAAGGCGACGCAGGAGCGGGCTGTCCACCGTCTGCAGGCGCGCGTCGTCGTTGGGGCGGAGGAAGTAGATGAGCCCGAAACGCTCCATGTGGGCCTGTTCCGGCGGCGGCGACACGACGCGGTGCATGCAGCTCGCGAGGTAGCCGTTGGTCCAGAAGTGGAGCATGTCGGCCGTGTTGACGACGATGCTCCCGGGAATGTGCCTCACGGCCTTCCAGCTCCCGTCGCGCTCCTGGAGCTCGAGCCCGGCGATGGGCTGCGAGAATAGAAAGGTGACGCTGCCAAAGTCGGTGTGGCCCCGCGTGTAAATGTGCTTGTACTTGTCGTTCTCCTCGGGCGTTCGCGGGTAGTACTTCATGTAGCGCAGGAAGGAGGAGCAGCTGCTTTCATACCGGTGGTGGTTGACCATGAAGTCCTCGGGAAGTTCCAAGACAGTGGCGATGAGGCGGAGCACCTTGTAGGCCACATCTTGGTGGACGAAGCGGTGGAACTTTTCAATCTCGGCATAATGATCCTTGACAATGTCGGGGTGTTCCTTCTGGTACTCTGGGTTGAACTTGAAGACGTGGTAGCATTCCCAGTTGTCTCGCAGTCCAGGGAACTGCTCGATCGACCCGAGCGGGCGATATCCGTTGTAGTCTCCGTCCTCCAGCTTGGCACGGAACTTCATCTTCTCTTCCATGGGAAGTTGGAGAATCTCTTTGCCCAGGAGCCACTGGCGCTGGAGGTCATCCTGGCTCAGGCCAAAGTTGACAATGTAGAAGAATCCTTTTGGACGTGTGTTAGCAACACAGTACCAATGGACTACATGAGACCCCTTGGACAGGGCGATGAGGACAAGGAAGAGCAACAGTCAGATAGGTGGGCATACCGTTTAGCTCAACAGCCTCTTGCAACTGTGCTGCGAGCTTCTCCTTTCCTCCGGGCTGGTCGAAGGTGCTAAAATCGAGCACGGGTATATCGGCATAGTCCACTGGAGCAGCGTTTATCAGAAGAAGTTCACCGTAGAATGAGCTTTGCTGTCTCGTGGCTCTTCACGGAACTCACGTTTGTGCTTGGTCTCGAGCGCAGGGGCTTGCGTCGGCGGCGAAGCTAGCTCGACCTGTGTAGTAGCCATATTGTGGAGAGGATGCAGAGACGAAAGGCCCAAAGAGATGAAAGGCAGCAGGGGAGACTAGGTAGGCGAAGCTGCAACTGCCAAATATTAACCAAAGACGGTCCGGATGACACGAGGGTTCGATGACGGAGCCCAGCCCGCCTTTGCTACGCCCGCTGTCAGAAATCAAGAAGCGGGAGGTGATGGGTGGTGATGACCTGACCTATCAAGGCAAGATACCACCACTCGCACGGCACGGCTCCCCCAGATAGGTAACAGAGAGAGGGCGGCAACGACCGGGGCGTCCAATACAGAAGACCACTTGCACACTGCCAAGACTGCTCGAATTTTCCGAGTTGTTACAGTATCTCGCGTCTCCATAACTCCCTCCGTGGCTGGCTATTGGCTATCCGGGCCTTTAGTTCCCGCGGGATGGTTGTCGCGAAGTCTCGGCTCAATACGGGACAAGCTTGATTCGCCAGCCAACATGTCCCGCCTCGCCCGTGATTCTACAGTGCGTCCAGGTCCAATGCAGACATGCAACACGGGAATCCATACTGGGTGCATGCTCGATCCTCTTCGGCTCAGGACTCCGTTGTCTATCTGACAGCCTGACCGCGCGTCGGCAGGGCTTTCCTTGCGGGCCCCTTGCGGAAACGCAGCATGTCGAGCCTTGGTCTGTCGATCGGGATGCAGGGTTAAGTGGAGGAGAATAAGTTGAAGTGGGCGCCGTCGCTGACCCTCGCGTCCAAGCTGGCCAGCATCCAACGACGAGTGTTGCCTGTAATTTCCTTTGAATTTGAGGCCAGGCCGTTCATCTCCAAGTCGCAATAATGCCGATCATGGTTGCCGAGACCCACGGGGCAGGAGGCGACGCTCCCGGCTTCACCTCCATACCTGTGCTTGACCTCTCCCTCATCCACTCGCCTAGTAAGAAGCCCATCTTCCTGGCTAATCTCCGAGAGGCGCTCGTGGTTGTCGGCTTCTTCTACCTCAAGGGCACGACGCGGTGGGTTCCCGCCGAGGTGCAGGAGGATTTCGTACAAAAGGCAACCACCCTGTGCAATGCGCCCCTTGAGACGAAGCTGGAGATGGACATGATGAACAGCAAGCATTTCCTGGGATACTCACGAATGGGGTGTGAGAGGACGGCCAGGAGAGTAGACCATCGCGAAATGTTTGATGTAAGTTGATAGAGTCGGCTGACCGCACATACGCAACGTCCGTTTTGACTCAGTGGCTAGTTTCTCACTCCACAGCGCGCCCCAGGGCCCGATGAGCCCATCTGGCACAACGTCCAGGGCCCGAACCAGGTATGTCTGTGGCCGAAGGGGTTGACTGAGCAAACGCTGACGCCCTCCCTCACCGCAGTGGCCGGATGAAAGGGCAGTGCCTGGCTTCCGCCGGGCGATTGAGGCGTATCTCTCTGCCACTTCCAAGCTGGGACAAGTCATGACCAGCTTGGTGGCCGAGGCACTGGACCTGGAGCCGGCGGCGATGGCCAAGTTCTTTGGCAACCCGCCGCGCAACAAACTCTCGCTGCTCAAGTACCCAGTTCCGCCGTCGCCACCGTCTGCCAATGGACACGGAGAAAGGAGCGGCAATGGGCACTCCGATGCGCTCGACGGCCTCTCGCAGGGCGTTGGGCCGCACAAGGACGGCGGGTTCCTCACATACCTCCTGCAGGCGACGCCACACGCTGGGCTCGAAGCGCAGAACAAGGCCGGGGCTTGGGTCCCGGTGCCGCCTCTGCCCGAGACCCTGGTGGTCAACGTCGGGCGCTCGCTCGAGTCCATGACGGGCGGCGTCTGCACCGCGACGACCCATCGCGTGAGTCTACGGTCGGGGCACTTTTTCGACGCCGGGGGCCGCTCGCTGGGGCCACGCTTTTCCTTTCCCACTTTCCAGACACTCAAACCAGACCTGAGCAACAAGGAGCTGCTGTCGCTGAAGATGCCGGCGCACATTGCCGACCTGGTCAAGGATGAGCAGGTCAAGTCGGATGCCGAGGCCTATTTTGCAAAATACCACCTCGAGAGCCCCGGGCTGGGCATCTTTACTGCACGCCTCACCAGCCACCCTGAAGTTGGGCGGAGGTGGTATCCGGAGCTCGCGGCACGAGCCCTGCAGGGGCAGAAGGCGTCCACCGGCTAGGCGGCGGCTGTAATATCAACAGAATCTATATGTAAGCGGCGCATAGCATGACCGAAGAAAGCATCGTGGTAGATCAGACAAAGCCGTCATTGCGGGGGCATGGTCGCCACTGCGTCCCGTGAAATCCAAGTAGCGTATGGAGTGTCTTGGGCCAAGCATAACGGCGGAATCATGAGGGCGAACGGTTCCCGCCTCGCTGCACGTATGCATACATAGACGCACGTCCTCGTGTCGTTCGTCAGGCCGTGACGGTTGGGACCAAGGCATGTCAGTGGATTCGCTCCCCTCGAGTCGCTTCGAGGGCCTGGATAAATAGATGTAGCTTCCTTCCTGTCGCTTGACGTTGCCCAGTACAAGGAACAGACTCGTGGCCATCGGCCTGGAGGAGTAGAATTTCGACTTTTTTTCCAAGCAAATCGGTCGAGGCAATGTGCGGCATCAGCGTGATTGTAGCCCTCGAGGGTCACGACGGCGCCCAAAGGGAAAAGGTGGTGAATAGTGATGTGAGGTCCAAGATTGTCAGGGAGCTGGACGAGAGCCTCGAGATGATTGCCCATCGAGGGCCCGACTCTCGAGGCCAATGGATCAGCGAGGACGGTCGCGTCGGTAACTGCCTCTTCTTCCCCGTTGCTGCTCTGGCTTTCAGCGGGACTCGGCTCACGCGGTGTCTGGTCGCGCAGCCCTTGGCCATTGCCGTCTCGCCATCAACGACCTGACGCCCGACGGGCACCAGCCCATGCACGACGTCGAGGACGGTATCCACGCCGTGGTCAACGGCGAGATATACGACTACGACCGCATCCAGCACGGCCTCTGTCGGCAGTTTGGACACGAGTTCCAGGGCCACAGCGACTCAGAGCTCGTCATCGCCCTGTACAAGTACCACGGCACCTCGTTCCTCGAGCAGCTCCGCGGCGAGTTTGCCCTGTGCCTGTACGACGCGAGGACGCAGCTGTTCGTGGCGGCGCGCGACCGGTACGGCATCAAGCCCCTGTTCTGGACCATTGTCGAGGGCCGCCTCTTGATGGCTGCCGAAGCCAAGGCATTCCTGCCGCTAGGCTGGAGGCCGCAGTGGGATGTGCGGGCCCTCGTCGACGACAGCTGGCAGCTGGGGAGCCGCACCCTATTCCGAGGCGTGCAAAAGGTGAGCGAGGGGGCGGGCGCCCGCCCTTTTGACCGAGAGTCTGACGGACGGTTCGCGGCCAGGTCCAGCCAGGCCAATACCTCGTGTGCAGCGCGTTTGGGCCTGTTGAAACGCGTGAGTACTGGGACATGGAGTATCCCGACAAGGCATGTGCAAGCCTCCGCGCCTCTCTCCGCCACCATAGTCTGCGTGACTGACTCCCGGAACGCGCAGCACCGAGTAGACGGGCGCAGCGAGGAGGCCATGGTAGCCGGGGTGCGTGAGAGGCTAGTGGAGGCGATCCGGCTGCGTCTGCGGGCCGACGTGCCCGTGGGCATCTACCTGTCCGGCGGCATCGACTCGTCGGCGCTGGCGGGCATCGTGGCCCACCTGGTGCGGGAGCGGGGAGAGAAGATGGGTAGCAAGGAGGCGAGAGAGGGCATCGCGTGCTTCAGCATTGGCTTCGACAAGGCCAGCGGGCTCGACGAGTCTGGTACGTGGCCGACAGGCATCGCATCCGCCCCCCATGCAGTGACTGACGGACGACGAGCCAGACATTGCCGAGCGCACGGCGGCGTGGTTGGGCGTGGAGCATCACCAGCTGCTGGTGGGTGAGGAGGAGCTGGCGGGCGACCTGGAGGAGGCGACGTGGCACTGCGAGCACCACAACATGAACCTCAACTTTGTCGGCAAATTTGCCCTTTCGCGGCTGCCGCGGCGGCTGGGGTACCCGGTGGTGCTCACGGGCGAGGGCTCCGACGAGCAGTTTGCGGGCTATCCCATGTTTGTGCCCGACTTTCTGGCCGAGAGCGACGCCGCGATGCCGGGGCTGGCCATGGGCGACGAGGAGCGCGGGCGGCTGCACAGGGACGAGACGGCCCGGTTGGCGGCTACGCTGCGCGGCAGGGGCGCTACAGTCCACAGCCACAGCGGCGGCACGGACCAGGCGGCGGCGCGCGAGCTCGGCGGGCTGGCGACGGCGACGATGGCGCTGGCCGGGGGCCTGTACCAGCCGCCCGCCGAGGTTTGGGCGCGGGGCGTGGCGCAGCCCAGGCCGCTGCCGGCGCTGGCCGTCGGGCTGTCGTGCCGCGCCAAGCAGCGCATGCGGCAGGCCTGGCACCCGCTGCACTCGGGTCTCTACGCCTGGACAAAGTGCCACCTGGCCAACAGCATCCTCAGCTGCCTCGGCGACCGCACCGAGATGGCGCACTCGGTCGAGGCGCGCACGCCCTTTCTCGACCATGGGCTGACCGAGTACGCCAACGGCCTCCCGCCCAGCGTCAAGCTGCGATACGACGGCGCCGGCTTCGTCGACAAGTGGATCCTGCGCGAGGCGGTCCGCCCCTTTGTCACGGCCGAGGTCTATGCCCGCCGCAAGCACGCCTACACAGCCCCCGTCGTCTACCCTGTCCACGGCCCGCTGCATCGCCTGTACCTGCGCCTGCTGACGAAGGACGGCGTCGACGCCCTCGGCTTCCTCGACTGGCACGCCGTGCGCGCGTTCCCCCAGCGGGCCTTTGTGGACGGCGACCTGGCGGCCATGCGCAGCCTCAACTTGTGCTGCCAGTGGATCATCCTGGGCAAGCGCTTTGGCATCGCGAGGGCCGACGTGGCAACCTCGGGGGACTCCCGATAGCTGCGGGCTTGGGGGGCAATATACTCGCTCAGCCAATGTTAATCCCGAGTTTTGTACCTGCTGCCGTGGTCCTGCATTGATAACAGACAAGAGTAGAGAGACGCCCCTGGGTGCAGGGTAGGTGGTCGGTAGATGTAGTACAAACGTTCGAGACATATTCTTCGCCCATCATCGATTTCCATCCCGCTTCGACATCCGGGTTACACCAAATGTACCGCGAGAATGCCGCCATACTCGAGCTGCACACCAGGTCACCCACCGGACAAAGTACATGCTTGCAAATGGAGTTACTCTCTTCCTTCTGTTCGTCGACCTCGAGTTCCCATCCCTCAGTACCACCCCTCCTCGCCATCATCTCCCGTCGTCAACGCTTCCGAGCCATTCTAAAGCGGCCGCCATCTCTCTCTGTCTGGCACCAGCTGACCGTGCATCAGGTGAAGCAGCCCCCCTACTTCTACCTGCAGACGGGCGACACGTGTCTTGCTTCTCCCTTCCAAAGACGCAGAGCCTGGGCGCCCCGAGCCGCGACAAGACGCAAGACTCGTCTTTCAAACCAGCGGCCATCGAAAAAGACGCTCGTCGTGAATCGCGGCAGCCGGCACCATGAAGCCCTCGTCGGTCCTTGGGAAGATCGACCTCTACTTGCTGCCGCTCTTACTGCTGGCCTCGTTTCTCGCCCACCTAGACAAGGTTCGCGCTCATTCTCGTGCAACCGACTCCGCAGAGAGAGAGGGGATCTGAACAAGTCATGGTTCTGCCGTAGAACTCACTGGCATACGCCGCCGTCCTGGGCATGGGCAACGACCTCCATCTCCACGGCCAGCAGTACTCCTGGCTCGGTTCCATCTTCTACATTGGCTACCTGCTGATGGAGCTCCCTACCTCGTGGCTGCTGACCCACCTGCCCATTGGCAAGTATCTCGGCTCTTCCTTGATCCTATGGGGGGGCTGCCTCTGCACCATGGCCGCCTGCACCAGCTTCGCCGCCGCCGCCACCGTGCGTTTCTGTCTGGGCGTTCTCGAGGCCGGGCTGTTGCCCTCGTGCATCGTCATCACCGCCTGCTGGTACCGGCGCGAGGAGCAGCCTCTTCGCGCTGCCCTGTGGTTCGGCCCCTTCTCAGGTGTATGTGGACCCATCAGGATGCGCTCGTAGAGCACGGTTATCCGCTCACGTTGTCGGTGGCTAGATCTTTGGGGGCATTCTTGCCTACGCGATCGGCGGGATGCGCACAGGAATCCCAGTATGGAAAGTATGCACCGGCAGACGAGGAAAGAAAGGTGTATGGATCTGGACAAGAAGAGGTTCAGGGCGCTGACGCGGCAAGTACGACCAGGCTTTGTTCTTGATCTACGGCGGAAGCACCATCTTCGTCGGCATCGTCTGTCTAGTGGCCATCCCGGACAGCCACGGCACTGCCTGGTTCCTCTCCAAAACGGAGCGCGAAGAGGCCAAACTCAGAACCCAAGAAAACCAAACCGGCGAGGATATGCGCAAGGTAATCGCTCCGCCGTTCGATCCTGCCACCGCGTCTCGCGCCCGACTCGAGACTGACTACAATCGTCTCGTCAGGGATGGAAGCTGAGCCATGTGGTCGAGGCCACAAAAGATGCCAAGTATTGGACCGTCTTTGTGTTTGGCGTTTGCCAGTCCATTACGAATGCCGGCATTACCAACGTGAGATCATCCCAGCCCAACTTCGACCGCAAACCGACGGGCTCGTGACAGGAGACAATCGCTGATACGGCTCCTTTGCAGTTCAACCCCCTGATTTTGTCTGGTTTTGGCTACTCCAAGACAACAACCGTGCTGCTGGCAGCTCCTCAGGGATTTGTCGCCCTCGTCGCCCAGGTCGCGGCGTCGATAGTGGCCCTCTATATTCCCAACATCCGATGCCTCCTCTGGGTGCTTTCCTGCTTCCCCGCCCTCGCCGGGGTCGTCATAGTGCAACGTATGCCACATACCCGCTCCTATGTTTGTTTAACTGACCATGGCTGACCAGGAGTGAAAAAGTCGTCGACGTGACCAAGAACCGCATTGCTGCTCTCATGGGGTTGTACTTGACCGGATTCTACAACGTCTCGTGGGTCCTGGCCATGAGTCTTATCTCTTCCAACACGGCGGGGGCCACAAAGAAGAGCTTCGTATCCGTCTCCATGGCCATTTCTTACGGTATTTCGAGTCCCTCATTCTTCGACGCCAGGTGGCCCGAGCAGTGGTGATTAACATGAGATGAAAGCGGTGGGAAACATGGTCGGCCCACAGTTTTTCCTCGAGAGCCAAAAGCCCCAATACCATCTCGGCATCGGCGTCATGATCTTCTCCTTTGTCATGATGGCGGTTTGTGGCATGGTCTATTGGTTAGTACTCGGCCCAGCTCCCTCCCCCGCCGCGACTTGCGATATTCTAAACCCTTCACGGACGACAGGACCATCTGTATCCGCCAAAACGAGGCCAGAGACAGGACGCGTCGCGAATCGAGCCCCTTGATAGACCCCACCAGCTTGGCAGGATTGCACCTCGCGGCCGACGAGAGCCAGGACAAGACGGATTTCGAGATTGCCACATTCCGCTATACGTACTGAGAAGGGCTAATTCTGCGCAGAAGACGGCACGCCGAGGTGTGTGGCTACTGGCCGTGCGAGCTCAGAGGGTCATTGGGCGTCGTTTGCCGCCTTTGAGGTCTGATGATGTTATTAAACTAGGAATATAATAATGCTTACGACAGAGCCCGTCGTTGCCCTGTCCACCACGAAACCTTTAACGCCCAGACGACTCAAAGACGCGGATACACGCATCGAGACAAGAGGCCTGCAACCCCTACCGCCGATCTAGCGACGAGTGCAACTTGTGCTGCTTGATGAGGGAAATACACATCAACGCCAGCGCCGCCCAGCCAAGCATGGTCAGCCAAACGCCCCGAAACGCCGCCATATACGCCTCCATTACCCCCTCATACCACCCCGCGGGCAGATGTCGCATCTCGCTAAGGTTGTCGAGGATGCGGCCTATGATTTCGGGGGCTCTTGGTTCTGAGCCAAACCGCCTCTGTAGGCCCGAGCGGAGATTGCCCTGAAAGACGGCCGACGCCAGAGTAATGCCAGAGGTGCCGCCTAAACTCCGAGCGAGGTCTAAGGTGCAAGGTGACATCAGAATCTTTTCAAGCAGCAACGACAGGGAAAGGGGTGCTTACACATGGTGGACGTGATGACGGCTTGCTCCGACTGATCCGCTGCCGCGACGCAAGCCACTTGAACCACTGTACAAGCGGAATTGTACCCGACTCCGAAGATAAAGACGGCCACGCTCGTCAACCAAAACGGACTGCTCTCCTTCTGCAAGGTGTACAAGACGATACCGGCGATCAGAACCAGTACGCTCATGACGCCCAGGTTGGTGTAGCGGCCAGTCCTCCTCATGATAAAACCTGCCCCGAGAGCCCCAATCGAGATGCCAACAGACGAGGGGAAAATCTTGAGACCGGCTTTGGAAGGCGTATTCCCAAGCACCTGCAGATAGAGTGGAACGTAAAATATGGAGGTCATGGCGAGCATGGAGGATAAGAGGCTGGTCAGGCACGCCGCCAGCACGGTCCGATCGAGCAGCAACTTGACGGGGATGATGGGCTGGCTTGCTTTATTTTCCCAAAAAATGAAGGCGATAAACATGGCGGCCGAAAGCGAGACGCACGGCAACGGGCGTATCCAAGGGACCCGGACGCTGCCCGAGTTGAGCCCCAGAACTAGGAGCACGAGGAACGAGAGGATCAAGAAGACGCCAAGGAAGTCGACACGCGCGAGGTACGACTTTTGCGATTGCTTCGGGGGTACTTTGACCATGAGGAGAACGACGAGGGCAGAGAGGAGAGCAGGCGGCGCCTGGATGAAGAAGGCCAGTCGCCAGCCCAGGCCGGTATA
Source organism: Hirsutella rhossiliensis (assembly GCF_020360975.1). Taxonomy (NCBI): domain Eukaryota; kingdom Fungi; phylum Ascomycota; class Sordariomycetes; order Hypocreales; family Ophiocordycipitaceae; genus Hirsutella; species Hirsutella rhossiliensis. Next base: position 1,427,078 of record NW_025408678.1, on the reverse strand, counting down.
GTCGTTGAGAAAGCCGCCGAGAAGGGTCCCCGTCATGGCGCCAAGGCTATACCACAGGTTTGAAATGCCGCTGACGAGCCCTCGGTTGCGCAGCGGGACTAGGTCGGACCCGAGAAAGGTCGGGATGCTCATTAAGCCGCCGCCGCCGATGCCTGCGACGACTCGGCCGAGGATGATGGTATACCGGCTCGTGGACAGACCGCAGATGAGGTTACCGACGGCGAAGAAGAGATTGCTAAAGACCAAGCCCGGTCCGCGGCCGAAGATGTCGGTCAGACGGCCCGATATCGGCTGGGAAGCGGCAGTGGACATGAGATAGGCGGTGGCCAGCCACGAAAGCAGGCTTAGCGAGTGGAACTCGCTCGAGATGGGCGCCGAGAGGGTGGCAATGATGGTTGAGTCGAGGGCGCTGAGGAAGACGCCCACCCAGGCCGCGCTCATGATGAGCGCCAGCCGGGCAAAGGACATGTCCTCGACGATGACGGTTGTCTCCTCCCATTTTGGCGGGTTGTCGTCGGCGGCGCCTCGGTTCTCGGATTGGTGTGACGACAGCAGCAGCGGCGTTCTCTCAGTGCTGATGCAGCGCTCGGCCTCGGCATCGGCGCGCAGGCCGTCGTCTGCCTCCGCAGTCGGCATCGTGTCTTCGGTCGCCGGGCTAGGCTTCCTGCTGGGGGGGCAGGCTTCCACGGAGGGCAGGTGATGGACGGTGATGTGTGGATGAGGACAATGGCCAACGGACGGACAATGGAAGCCAGTCGAGCAGCTACAGAGGGGATGAGAACAAGGCAGAAACCGGCTGGCGCAGGGGCCGAGATGCGGCGGGTATATGGGCTATTCAAATCGGCCGGGGCGTAGGCCAGGGATGGGGATGCGTCTCGGGGATTGATGATGTCGGCTTGGTGATCTGGGGCCCCCCTGCTCCTTCAGCTCGGAAGCCAAGGCCACTCAACCGATGGGGATCCTTGTGGGGTGTACAGAGTACACAGAATGACGTTGATGGCGATGCTTTGCCTGAACAGCATCTCCTGTACCGCGTCTGCTGTCACTGAAGGACTCGCTTTTCTTTCTTCTTCGCGCCACGACCCCATGCATCCTGCCTGGCCAACTGTTGGGCGATGTTTTCTTTTTCCTTGCTGCTACGAGATGGGTCCGGCAGAGGGATCCGTCCCAATGATGGGCGAGTTGTGGGCAGGGAGGACGGAGTTTAACGACTGCTTGTCTGGGTCGACGACAGGGTGCTGCAAATCCAACCCGGGGATGCCAGACAGGAAGCTCCAGATCGGCAGGGGATGACTGAAGAGGGAGAGGGCTTCGGAGGACGAGCACATGAGCGGCCCATGGCATGATGCGGTAATCAAATCTTGCACCGAACACCAACTGTACATGCACGAACACCCATCTCTATCGCCGAGGACAGTGGCATGGTTGCACAGACTCAACCACTTTTCCACTCGGTGTCACACACGTCCGACGTTGCACCTGGGCGGGATGCGCTCCTACAGGCCATGGCCACTTGCCCTGTCCTCTCGTTGGAAACAACAGCCAGCTTGGTATTGGCTACGCGCCCTTGGAACTCGTTCGCGGCTTGCCTTGTCATTGGCGCCGCAAGTCGGCGTTGGACGCCCTCGCGGACCGCTTATGGACAAAAAGGAAGTCAGTCTATCGAGGTTTATATTCCCCCGAGACACGGCCTTCCTGCGCCCCTCCCTTCCCCGGTCGCAACGGGCAGAGCAATGGACCACCTCGCCGGCGGCGATGCTCAAGTTGCTACGTAGTCCTCACTGTACGCATGCGAATACCCGGTGAAGCACGACGAGGCCTGTAAGTCAGGTACGTACCGTCCTGGTAATTAATTACTCGTCTGCCCATTGAGGCCCGATGCATCGTCGGCGTCGATCCGGTACCGCTCGCCGTGTCTCACAGCCGGGGCATGCAGGGTTTTGGCGAGCGGGCGTCGGGCATGCGCAGCCCTCGGGAGATCCGCCCTGGTGTCGAGCATTTTGATTTGTCAATCCGTCGCTTTGGTCTGCTGTGACACTGACGACTGTTGGCCGGAGAGCCGGTGGTCAAGAGCACTAGTGCTTGGTTCTGAGCACGGACAAAGACCCTGGATCGTGCTCAGACGGCCTGTGGCTCTTCGGAAGAATCTCAACGATATCGTTGCTTGAAGTATTTGTATGTCCATGTCGCCATAAAAAGGGAGACTATTAAAACACCTGCCAACATAAAACGCACAAGCAAAAAGTACACAAACTGATTATTAAACAAGTCTGCCACCGGCATGGATACAGCGTCATGTTCTCCTCAACGTGTACTCCCCGAGACGCGGGGACGTGATTTGATGGCGACGCCCGCCACAGAAATCGCCACGTTCCGACTTCATTGCCAGCCGTCGTCCTGGAAATCGACCCGTCTGAATACGTACTTGGTGTAAGTTATGAAGGCATGTACGAGACTAGATAGCCCTCACTCGCCGTCTAGAGGGTCGTTGTCGGGGGAAAGCAGCGGCGTACGAGTCGCATGCCATGTAATTGCAGTACATGTTCATACCGGCAAGAACCTTGATTATCAAATCGCTCGCTTTTCGTACTAGGGGCTCTTAACGCGACCTCTTCTAGCACCAGGCATGAGACGGACATGCGCCTATAGGAAGAGGCTATGGCGCCCGAAGCGGCAGGTTCTAGCAGACTAGCTCGCGCGGGCACCAGCCAAGCAAGTCTTTAGGCCCGGGACTAGCATCACTAGTGTTTCTGCCTAATTTAGTGCATATATTCGATTGGGACGCTTCGTTAATTACTTGGCCACGTCACGTACACGAAGGAAGACTGGGGCATATTGATTACCGCGGGAAATACGCCGTATATTCCACGAGTGCGGGACGCCACAGCGTAATAAAAGTGACTCCGAGGGCATGTGAGAATGCCGACAAGTCCATCGTCTCAAAGGAGGACGGCGACTCGGTGGTCCTCGGGAGACACGTAGGCGATGGTGAGATGAAGCAAGTACCCAGTAACCATGCACTACACGCCCTCCCCCAGCCACCGGGCAAGAGTCTCATGTCCAGCGACGCTACATATCCAAGGCCAGGCCTCGCCGCTTCTCGTGGGAGCGGTCTTGATGCTGACGCTTCAGCGCCGTCTCTCTGCCTGGTGTTTGTGGTTGCCGGGAAAGCCTGCTTTGGCGGGCAAGTTTATCAGTGCAGGCTTGAATGAAAATGCTGCCTGCTCTTGTCGATGCTTGGTGGGTGCCCTCGTCTGCTTCCGTCACTAGCAGGCGCACCCTCCGGTGTTGAGCCCGCTGGTAGTTCCTAGACATTGGTCTGTGACACGCGCTGGTCGGGCTCGGGTGACAGCTATCAAGCCCGACGGCAGAACTACAGTTACGTGGGAGGAACAATTATGGCCCATGCGCCCTAAAAAGAGAGCGAGGGCGACGCGCAGGGCAGCTTGTAACTATCGGGTACGTATCCATCCGTACTTAAAGCTTAAAACTGCATGGGCTAATAATTAGAGTATTACTATGAATATTTACTATTTGCCCCGTAGTAAATCTCTATTTAGCTTAGATTTTCTAGAAATCCTTTTTTAATTAAGCGATATATATCTTAGTTATCTTCTAAATATCCTAAGTATCTTAAAGTCTTGTCTTATACGTTACGCTTACCTCGCGCAGGGGATAAACCCCTATAGTAAGGCCCCTCCTTGAAGGGGACCCCTCCCCTACTAGCTTAGGCGCTTAAGTATGCTTTTCTAAAGTTAGAGCTCTCTAGAAAATATCTAAGGATTAGCTATTAAGAGACAGCCAATATAAAGTACTAGGTAGCTAGTAATATCTAGGTACTTTTACTTTAGCGGGTTAGGCCGAATAGATATATACTACGGTGCAAATAGTAATAATACTTAACAATTAATAGGATGCCAATAGAGCTCCTTTTGAGTCCGGCACAACAGCATCAGCTAATCTTTCAGCGCCCGCGGGCCGAAGCAAGGAGTCAAATGTCAATCTAATTTCCTGGGAAGCGAGAGCTTACTTATCCCCGCGAACCTCGTCTTTTCGACACCAAGCGCTTTCCACCCACCCTGCCGTTACTTTCGCCGACGACTCCCTTTTTAGGCGCGTGCGCCACGAAGCCTCCACCCTCGTTGGTCTGCCCACGGTGTGCTCGCCAGCCAGGCGCAAACCTTCGGCCCCCCCCGCGCGCGGCAACAAGTCATGATGCGCCACTCACGACGCGCCACTCACGCGCACAAGACATGAGTGATGGGGGTTTTGGATGAACCCCCCCCCCCCACGAGAACTGTACTGTCGGAGCCGAGTCAACAAAAGTGTCGAGGGAAAAAAAGAGAGACGAGAAGAATCCGAAACAAGATGGAGAGCGACTGGCACATGACGGGCTTTTTTTCCCGTCTGACGGGGCGGGTACCTTGATCCAATCCACTCCCCCCTCCCCCCCTCCGCCAAGCCGAGGCCGTCGTCGTGTTAGTGCCAAAAAAAAAGCCGCTCCTCCTCCTCCTCCTCCTCCTCCTCCTCCTCCTCCTCCTCCATGGCCCGCCTGCCCGATGCCGAAGCAAAACGGACAGCCGCGGCGACGACCTGAAGACGCAAGTCTCCCCTCCCCCTCGTGTCAAGCGACACCACCGCCTTTTACCCGCGCAATGCCGCGCGAATGACTCCCGGCCTCGCCTTCCCCCAGTCTGCCTGGAGTCTCACGATGCCGTCCTCTCGTCGCCCACCCACCCTGCATGCAGACCTATATCCCACTTACGCAATTTACTGACATCGATAAGTCATACACTCTGGAATATAGTTCGCCACCCACCTATAGCCCTGGGCTTCGATAAAAGTGAAATACGTAAGAGGAGACAAAAAGGGATAAAATGGGATTAATTAAATATCTGCCCGTATTAATAATGCCCCCCATGGCTAGTCGAGGCCTCCTCGACTCCCTGGAGCTACCTCCGTCAAAACAGGCCTCGTCCCCGAGCCTTCGCCTGTCTTGCGCTCCGTCTTGCGCTCCGTCTTTTCTTCACCACCCCATCACAGTCGCCTTCTCCCGCAGACGACAAGATGCTGCAGCCGGGCTTCCCCAGGCGCGTCGTCTGGGCCCTCGGCGCCGCCCTCTTCTTCATGCTCGTCGTCGTCCTCCGCCAGGGTCCCTCGGCCGTCGCCGTGAGCTCGCGCCGCTGGGGAAACTCTCCCTCGCTCCTCGACGACATCAACAATGCCACGCTGGGCGTATGTCTCGCCCAACTTGTGCGCCGCTTGCTCATCGGCTAACACGCCCAGTTTGAGAAAATTCTCGTCGTTGGCCTGTCCGAGCGCACCGACCGCCGCGACGGCATGGTCCTCGGCGCCGCCCTTAGCAACCTCGCCGTCGAATTCGTCGACGGCGTCATCGACACCGCCGTCCCTGTAAAGGCCGTCCCCAAGACCGAGTCCGGAGACCACATCAAAGGCGCAAGCCTGGGCTCGTGGCGCGGACATATGAATGCCGTCCAACAGTGGGTTCCTTGCTCCACCCCACACCACCAGGAGTCGGGTCGAGTAGATACGGGGGCTGACGTGCTTAGAATCGTCCGGCAGAATCTGTCGTCGGCCCTGATCATCGAAGACGACACCGACTGGGACATTTCCATCCGACGCCAGCTCCGCGACTTTGCCCTGTCGACCCGAGCCTTGACGCAGCCTCTGCGCGCCAACAGGGCCGTCTATGCCGATCCCACCTACCCTCGCCCCAACGCCGAGTCGCTGTCCGCCGTGCCCGAAATCTCCTTTGACCGTTTGCCGCAGACCATTCCCCCCAACGTCTCCCCGTACGGCGACGATTGGGACGTGCTCTGGGTCGGCCACTGCGGCATGAGCTTCCCCTTTGAGGAGAGCAAGACGATTCCCAAGGGTCGCGTTATCCATCGCGACGACGCCACCGTCCCCGGACGCAGCCACCTCTGGAGTCTCAACTCCCCCTTTACCCTCAAGGACAACTATCCCGAGCACACCACCGCCGTCCACCACGTCCAGGAGGGCATATGCACCCTCGCCTACGCCGTCAGCCAGGCCGGCGCCCGCAAGATGCTTCGCCACATTGCCCTGAGGGAAGCCTCAGACAAGTTCGACTTTCTCCTCCGCTACTTCTGCGAGGGCGACAAGGGCCGGCCGCGACACAACTGCCTGACGTCGCAGCCCGGCTACTTCCAGCACCACCGGCCCATCGGCTTCAACAAGGACTCGAGCGACATTGACAACCACGGCGAAGGCTTCAGGCCCAAGGCCGAGACGGACATGATTCGCTGGAGTGTCAGGCTCAACGCCGATGTCTTACTGGCCGGCGGCACCGACTACATTGATCAGTTTCCCGAACTCTAGTAGACGTCGTCCTAGGTGCTCCCTTCTCCTTTCTCTGCCAGCGTTGGCTCTCGGATAGAACTTGATCATGCGGTGAATGGCGTTTTGGTCGTAGCATGGCGTGCATATGATTTAGATGATGTAATCATGAATAGCGGGCAGCATTCTCTCTTGCGTGTCGCTCTTGTTCCTCTTGTCTCAACCCTGTGATTGCCGTCAGCGGCCTGTACGAGAGCACAACGACGGAGCGCCTACGGTAGAATAGCCAGCTGGGAGACTGTGTCCCGATCTAGCGGCGCGCAGTCGAGGCTGCGCTCGTCCTGATGCTTGCGGGCTAACGCCACCAGGCCAATGCTTGCGTAAAGCTTCCAGTCCTTGGTGCATCACAGCTCCCGCCCGAGCTCATTGCGCCGGCGGCTGGGGATTGTTGCCAACCGTCTTGTACAGCTCGCGCAGCTCAAAGTCGTCGTGGCCGCCTTCGGGGATCTCGCCAATGATCCGGGCAGGCTGGCCAGCGACGAGGGAGAAGCTGGGGATGACCATGAAGGCGGGCACGACGGTGTCGTCGAGAACCTTTACGTAATCCTTGATTATGGCAAACTCGTTGACGGCGCAGCGCGCGCCAATGTGGACGTGGGTGCCGACGGTGGCGGCCTGGACGACGGATCCCTGGCCGACAAAGACGTGGTCGCCGAGGCGCAGGGGCATGTAGGTGAAGACGCCCTTGTAGAGTCTGCCGGGCGGGCGCAGCAGCACGCCCCGCGAGAGGAAGCAGTAGCGGCCAATGGCGACGGCGGTGGTGTTTGCGGGGGCGGTGGAGCCGGTGGCCGAGGCCGAGGACGAGGACGAGGGGGCGGTGCGGACGAGGTCGCCGCGGATCATGCACTCGGGCTGGATGACCGTCTTGCCGCCGAGCATGATGTTTTGGGTGCCGACGAGGATGGCCTTGCGGGCCACCTTGTTGCCCGTGTCCTGGGATCGGTCAGCAGAGGAACATGAGTGGATGTCGGGGTCCTGGGCGCACTCACGGTCTCGATGTAATCTCCCTTTGCCGGGCGACGCGACATGGTGAAGCTTTGAAGAGGGTGTGACGCCGATGAAGCTGGCGGTGAACAAGGCCCATTGGATGGGTGGGCGGGTACGTACCTAGCAGCGGGAAAACTCTTTGCCGTCCGCCTATCGGGAGCAAGCGGCCAACTCTGCCTACCTGGAGCTAATTAACGGCGGTCTGCCGATGAGGCCATCCATTCGCTGCGTGCCTTGCCGACACTTTCTACCCCAGCCGCCTTGCTTCCTGTCAATGGAACTTGTGTCGCCTCCCGAGACGGCGTTGAACCTCGGCGGCGGCTAGGCAGATGGGTCCACAACCAACGCTACAAATGACCTGATCAACGACCGGGGACTGCCGCCTCGAATCTGGGGAAACAAGCCGACGACGACACGGCATCGACCTCGGGAGTCTGTCGCGTGGCCCAGCATGAACCAACAGCCATGTCCGGGACCTCGAGGCGCCCGCCAGAGGAGCCAAGAGGCCCTGAAACGGCCCGTCCCTGCAGCGCGGGCTTGGCCTTATTGCCGCGCCATCTCCTCCCGTGTCGTGTCCTCTGCACTGCGACGACGGGCAGGAGAGCGGGGCCGTCCGCCGACGAAGCAGAGCACACAGGGCGCCGACCGTCCCTTGCTGTCTCGCGGACGTGCCTCTGCCGTACGACGTGAAGAATCGTGCCCTGCAGGTGCTCCGAGGTACGACACATACCGTAGGCGACCTGCATCGACTCTTGCGCCGCGGCACCGCACCAACAAGGGCAGGACAAGCGTGGCTAAAGATAGCAGCACGCCAACTTCATTGCTGTGAGCATCCGTTTTCTGATTTGCTCCCAGCCGCGGTTACGTAGCGCTTCATCGCCCTCCCGACCCCTGCTACGATGGCCTCCCAGAAGCCCTCCTTCTGCCATGATATAGCGAAGTACCACCTATAAGACTCGCCGCCGTCTTCACATTGTATGCAGTTTGAGAAGGCGTCAAGGCAGATCTCCATGGAGCTGTCCTCCCACTTATTTCGACGGCAAGGCCTTTCTCCGGCTACTGCAAGCCAGGCAATGCCTACTTGACCATCCAATCGGACCCAAGCACCTCGTCTACTGTTAACCGTTCCTCGGGCCGACACTTCAGCATGCCTCGCATTCAATTGAGAATTGCTTGCGTCTCCTCATCGCTGAAGGTCCCCGTCGCCTCTCGTTTTTCCTTATACTTTTGTACGAATTCTTCAAATGCCCGCTCAAGGGGAGGCCAATCGCCCGATCCCCTTTGAGCTGGCGCGGTATTCGCATTCCTTTCTCCGTGTTTGGCCGCCAGTGCTCTCGCCAGCTTGCTGGAAAATGCCGAGAACCCAGGACGTCAAGCTGCTAAACCACAGCCTCGTCTACCGTCTCCATCTCGCTGAAGATGAATTTCATGCCTAGGATCTCTCAGATGGCCATTCCGAGGCTCCATACGTATGATGGATACGAGAGCGCCGCTTCGGGCTCCAAAAATGATTCTGGTGCTCTCTTCGACCTTAGTGTGTTGCGGTCCTTTCTAGGACGCTGCTCCATGGCCTTGGCCGGAGCAAACGACTCCCCAAGACCACTGAGAATAAGGTCCTGCGCGTCCATCAGGGTGAACTCTTGAGCCTTCTCGCCGAGATATAGCGGCACCGCTGCGTGGGTTGGAACATTGGGCGGCAGTGGTTTCCCATCAGCACGGCTGACAGGAACCGTCTCGGGCTCGCCAAACCTTTCCTAAGCTGGTCGATGGAGAGGTTGTCAAAGCTCGATGGAAGTTTGATTGGTACATTGTGAAGATGAATGTCTAGAAAATCCCCTCAGTTTTGTTGGGCCGAGAGTCGGCATAGCAAATAGCCATGAACAGACCTCCGTGGACAAAGCCCCGTGAGTGAACAAAGCGACGGCCATGGTCAGTTTCGCAGCCAACTCTCGAGTAATACGAATCGGAAACAGGTGATAGGTCTTTGAGATTTCCTTGCGTGGCAGCTACTACATGGCATTTATGTGTTCCGTTGGGTTCTTGGATGTCGAATTCATCCAAGATGCTCGAGATGGCATCGTGCGCATCGATAGCAGCCGCATGGACCGGGTGCGGAGCCGTCACTGGTCCAGAAAGAGCGCGTAGGATGCTAAAATCGCGTCCGGGAAGCGACGTGAGAGAAATGCCCACCTGAATGGCGACGCAGCGATCGAGTCGATGGTCGTGAGCAAGCCAGATGGTCGAGTAACGGCCAAATCCAACTTTTCTACGATTCGATAACGATTGTGCGATACATGATGGATCATTACGGGATGACAGCCTCCGGGCTCGTATAGTTGGAGGCGCTCGCCTCCGTTGATCCAGCTATACTCGGTCGTTTCATGAAGCGACGTCAAACATCTTGAACGAGGACAGGCGCTGCCCGTTGCGAGTCTGAGGGGGCAGAGAGGGGCAGAGAGGGGCAAGAGCGTTGGGCTCCGGAAAGGGAATGGCGAGGGAGCTTTGGACGACAAATCGATGTCGTAATGCTTTGAACGCGGCACGGTCGGGTCGAGGCAGCCTTCGATGGAAGAATGCAGCAGGGCCGCTAATTACGGAGTATGCTATTAATTAGCATTTGCCTAGGAAGACGCAACCAAGAATAAAACCAAAACGGCCCCGGCTTACTCATCAAAGGTTCCGTTTGCAGCTTTGCTACGTACCAAGAAGTGACGAGTTTAGCAAGCAGCCCCAGCTTCCTCAACGCGCGGACCGCACCGCAGACTGGGACGACTATTTGCGGCCCATCTATATCCAGGCCCTCGCAAGCTGGAGCAATGGTGGGCTCGCCGCCGAGGAATGGAAGCGCCGGCTGCGACGCTTTCCCTGCAACCGAGACGGCGCGTCCAATGGCTGCCCGGGGCGCCTGGGTCAGCCCTAAGCGCGCTCTGCCCGCGCCTGCAATGTCACCTACCGTTTGTCGGCTTTCCCTCACAATAGCATGCGGATTGCGTGTACGGAGTACTGATGAGTCGGTACAGAAATAGCCAGCCTTTGCCGTCATCAACAATTGCTCACGTCAAGCAGCCAAGACACGTCGTCGACAGCCTCGGCCCTGGGGCGCGCGGAGAGCTTCTTGGCCGATGCCGTCCACCGTCAGCGCCCGTGTGCGTGTGTTGAGGGGCCAATTGCCTCGCCACAGAGACGGAGGACGGGGACGCAGGAATCAGAGAGGAGCCGAGAAAACAAGAATCACCGGAGAGAGGAGCTCGTCCTCGGCCGTCGGCAAGGTCTGCCTGCACCCGTCTCCCGGCCAGCCTCCCCCCCCCCCATGCATCCATCTACCGTCGTGACTGGCTGTCGTGCCTCGCCACGGTTACACCAGCAGCCAGCCTCTTTTCTGCCCTCGCCTGCTCTGTAGAGTTTCGATAAACTCCAACCCCTCGACTTTCCTCTCGTCTGCTTTGCATATATATACACGCATGCTACGCCCGGTGCCAAGCAAACCTCCACAAACTATCTACATACCGACACAGACAGCTCACTGTCCGTCTGACCCGTGCTTCCAACGCTGTTCCATCCAATACCGGTCCCCTGTCGGTTCTGGAAGAAGGCTCACACAAAGAACCCCGGCCTGCTGCAAGCCGCTCCCGGGGCCTCCCTAAGCGCCGAGGCGGATACACCACCACCACCACCACCACCACCAAATACATACTGTACAGTACATACATAATTACCTTACCTTCCTTCCTAGGTGGAGGGAACACCCAATTTCCTGTGGGTACTTTATACCTCCGACCGTCTTCTATTCTTGTCCTGCTCCTCCCTCTCGCTCTCACTCTCTCGCGAGGGTCTTTAGCTTCGCTGACCCCAACTGGCAGCCCCCCACACACTCACCCTGGACACGGCGTGTATACATATATCGTGCTCGGCAGCTCTCCATATCTACCTGGTCGTTCCAACAAGCAACAAGACGAGAAATATCGACACCGTACAGCCAACATCATCCTCCACTAGCCATGTTCACCACTCCCCTCCTCCTCCTCGCCGCGGCCCTGACCCCCGCAGCCGCTGCTCCCAGCTGCGGCCGCGCCGACCCGCATCCTCAAGGCCCTACTCTGCCCCAGACAGGCACCAGTAAGTCTCGTTTTGCGTCCCATCTGATCCAGGCAAGACAGCTGGCTGACCTTTCCAGGCAACGACCTCCCTCTTCCGCCTTCTCACCTCACCCTCAAGCACATCGCTCTGGGCTTCGGCATCCAAAACTACACCTGCGCCCATCCCGGAGCAACCGCCGCGGCGACAGGCGCCCTGGCCATGCTCTACGACATCACCGACCTCTACCCGGGCCAGGGCCCTTCGTCCCTGGCCCCCCAAGATTTTGCCAACCTTCCCGCCCACGCCCTCTGGTCCCACCGCGTGCCCCTCAACCTCACCCCCTCGCGATCCGGCCGTGCCGGCCCCGGAGCCCTCGGCGCCTCCCAGACCCGCCCCTTCACCCCCGAGACGCCCCTTCGCCTCGACGGCGCCCTGCCGCCGCTTCCCTTCCTCGGCCACCACTTCTTCGACTCGCGCGGCGTCCCCACCTTTGTCCTCGACGGCGGCAAGATCAACCTCCCTACCGCCAAGCTCGACGCTGTCGCTGCCCCGGGTGACGCCGACGCTGGGCCCGAGGGCACCGGCGCCGTCGGCTGGCTCTACCTGGGGCCCAAGGAGGGCGCCCACGGCGCAAAGTACGTCTACCGCGTCCTCACGGCCGGCGGCGTAAGCCACGGATGCAGGAACGCGACGGGCGACGACAGCACCAGCTACACGGCCACCTACTGGTTCTACGGCTAGGCCGGCCATTCGGCCCCCTGTGTCCAAGTTAACGGCCTTTTCATGAACCTTGTCTACCGGGGACGGTACCCGCCTTGCTTTGTGCAGCCCCTTTCCCTGCAGTTTCATTCTCCTTCTATTCTCTTCCGCCTGCCCACGGCCTGGAATACAGGTCTGCGGCGGCGGCATGTACATATTTTACAGATTTGTTCTAATCTTCCTCAATGGGCTCAAAAGATGGGCGGCATCGTTTAAAAGTCTCCTGGGCTACCAAGAAGAAAGGGGGGGGGGAGAAGGGAGAGTATAGTCGCACAGAATAATACTCACAAAATTCACGTCGCACAACACCTGCATTGCCGTGCGAGACGCGACGAGGGTGACGAACGGGAGGTGACGGCCCAGGCTTGCGTGCAGTAGCAACACCACCAGACAAGTTGCATCCGACGCAGGTCCCCGTGCCTGACCGCCGGCCACGTCACGCACCGTCACACGACGACGATGGCCCCCAAAATATCCCCATGGGCCTTGACCAGGAGCAGGCTCAGGGCCTCCGTGTTGTGAAATTGCCCTGCGGCCGCCTCGTCATCTCTGCGTTGCATCGACGGAGCTCAGCCCGCAGCCGTCCGCACTCTGCGGCCACGCCAATCAAGGAGTCTAGACTGACCGAGCCAGAGAGCCGTTGATGGTGCCCACAATGCAATGGCAGCTGGACTCAGTGTGATCGATAGGACACAGTACGGCCACAGTTACTCACAATCACTCTCGTCTCAGACACAAGACATAGAAAGAACATGGTTCGCGACTAGAAATTCGCCCGCATCCCTATCCATCCTCATCATTGGATTATGTTGTTATTCCAACTAGCCGTCATGTTGCTGCGCTCCCACCACCTCCCGGCCAGGAGGCCCAATCAAAGAGGGCAGTCCGTTGGCACCGGCCGGCGTCAAGTGCCTCAAGCTGCCCAGAGTTGCTTTTGATCGCGTTTCACAACACCTTTTTTTCTTTTTCGTTTCACTGGTTCCAGTGAGGGAGAGGAGTGGGTGAAAGAAGCAACGGGAGATGCTGCTTCAAAGCTCAAACCGCCACAGACGCCTACCTTCTTGACGCGTCCAGCCCCGCATGGAGATCCTGCTCGAGCCCCCCGTTGGCGTATTGATAGTACTCCTGCGGCCGCGGGTCTTGGGCCGTCCACTGGCCGCCCTGCTCCGGCAGCGGCACCTGTCCCGCACCACCCTGCTGGCCCGGCCCGGCGCCCGCGCCCGCGCCCCCGGGAAGAACCCTCACCGTCTGGCGGAACCGCAGCACCTCGTCCAGGATGACACGGCGCATCTCACCCACGTCGTCAATGACCTCGAAATCAAAGTTGAACGTCGTGGGGCAGTCGGGCTCGTCCGAGGCATCGTGCCAGATGTGCAGGTACGGGTGCTCGAGAGCCTGTTCGACGCTGATTCGAGACGAGGGGTCAAACGTGAGCATCCTGTCGAGGAGGTCGAGGGCGTCTGGGTTCGCGTTGGGGAACAAGCTCGGAAAGGCCTTCTTGGGCATGAACGGGAGGTTTCGGACGTATTCCTGCGCGCGCGGCGAGCCGATGCGGGCGAGCGTCTCTTCGTTGGGGGTTCCGAGGATATGAAGGATCTGGTTGAGCTGGTCGACGTAGTCGCGGCCCTTGAAGAAGGGTCTGCCGCCGAGGAGCTCGGCGAGGATGCAGCCAACAGACCACACGTCGACTGCGACGGTCAGCTTTTGTCACAGATGGACGAATCGGAGGGGGCAGCCATACTAGCTTTGGTGTAACTCTGGAAGCTCAGCATAATCTCCGGAGCGCGGTACCATCTCGTGGCCACATATTCCGTCATGTATCCGGCGTTCTCCTCCGGGTCGACGGAGAAGCCGCGCGCGAGGCCAAAGTCGCAAATCTTGAGCTCGCAGTCGGCATTGACGAGCAGGTTGCCGGGCTTGAGGTCGCGGTGCAGGACGTTGGCGGAGTGGATGTACTTGAGGCCGCACAGGATCTGGTAGATGAAGGACTGGAAGTGGGCGTCGGTCAGAGGCTGGCCGGAGCGGATGATGGCGGCCAAGTCGCACTCCATGAGCTCTGTTGTCTGTGGTCAGTTGTTGATTATCCCGACGGGACAAGGCAGCACCGACCTTCGTAGAGATATGTCTCGTTGAAGGTGTCCGGACGCGGTATGTCCATGTCGTACAAGCACGTTATCTAGCCTTGCGTCAGCCGCCCGCCTCGCCTCGTTGGTCCTGGCCTGTAGGCCGACTCACGTTGCGGTGGCCGCGAAAGTGCTGCAGCAGCTTAATCTCGCGCAGGGCGCGCTTGGCGAGGATCTTCTTGCTAAAGACATTGGTGACCTTTTTGATGGCGACGCCTTCGTTGGTCTGGTTGTTGGAGGCGGCGCTACCAGGCAATGGTCAGCTTTGGCGGGGCAACGGCGGGGGCTGGCGAGCACTCACCAGACGATGCCGTAGGCGCCCTGGCCAAGCTCCTTGGTGACGGTGTATCGGTCGTCGACGATGAAGTCTTGGTTAAAGACCTTGAAGACCTTGCGTCCCTGGAGGTCGGCCATGGTGGGCTGCGCAGGATATTCACGCTTGATGGCGGTCTGGGTTTTCTGCAGGCTGATTCGTCCTTGCGCATGGGCGAGGGAGCTGGAACGGATGCCGAGAAGGGAGGATGCGAGCGGTGCAGTGCATGAGAGGGGGGGAGAGGAGGGAGAAGGAGAGGAGGCACCAATTATCCGGGCAGCTTTATCATCCGTCCATCATCCTTCTGGCGGCGCCAACAGCCTCTGCCGGCTTAAAGCCCCGCTAACTGCCTCGGACCACCAGTCGAGGCGGTGCCCCGCGTCCCCGCTCTCCCCTCCCCCGCCACGTATCACCGCCGCCATTCAGTGGCCAACAGCCCTATCGCTCAGGGCCAATGGCCGTCTTAGGCGCGCGGGTACTCTAGCTGGGCTGCCTTGGAGTCCTCGGTCGTCAGTCTGGAAATACTCTCAGTCAGTCCCTTCAGTGCTGGCCAGTCACCACTGCACCGTGGCTGTCCTTGAACGTACCTCGCACTGATGCGTACGTGTCAAGGCGCCTCGTCATCCAACCCTCGAGCAACCGTGTAACACGTCTAATAAACACCTACTCCATCTGTCATCTGTCCTCCAGCACCAGGGGTATCACCACGCAGCCCACCGCTACTCCCCATCTCCAACCACCTCTTTCAAAAAGTTGTTTGCAAACCGCGAGCATTGCTCAAACGCCCTTTCGAACCCATCACGGCCGCCGTAGTACGGGTCGTTGACGATCTCAGCCTTGGCGCCGCCACCAAACTCGCCGTACAGCATCACCTTGGCCTTGGTGCCCGGGTTCCCGCGCTGCAGGCGCTGTAGGTCCGACAGGTTGGACCGGTCCATGGCGAAGATGTAGTCGAACTTTTCAAAGTCGGTCGTCGAAAACTGCCATGCAAGGGTCTGTCAGTGGGCGACGCTTAGGGAGAAACGGGGGGGACAGAGGGGAGAGCTCACGCGCCGCGCTTCGTGGTCGTAGTCGGTGATGCCGTTGTCCTCGAGGGTCGACATGGTCCGCGAGTCGGGCGAGTCGCCGGTATGATACGCAGCTGCGTCCAACGGAGTCAGTTACTCTCCAAGCTCCTAACCCCGTCGGCATACTGACCAGTCCCGCATGAGTCGATGCGCCCAATTCGGCCCTTGTACTGCGGCTGCTTGGCCAGGTGCTGGAAGATGCCCTCGGCCATGGTCGACCTGCAGATGTTGCCGAGGCACACAAACAGCACCGAGATGGGCTCCGCCATTGTCGTGAGGTCTCGTCTGCCAGGCGTGAAGCGTGGAGGAAGACGGCCAGGACGGGGAATGTAAGAATGCTTTAGCTGCATCCAAAGCTGCATTCGAAGCTGCCCCGCCATGAATTGGCTTGGCGGGGCTGCCGTCGTCAGTGCTCTACAGTGGGTACGTCCCCTCACGTGATGTCGCGCTGGGCTTCGGAATTCCAGCGCGACAGCCTTCCATCCGGCCGAGACGATATCTCCATCATGGTGGTATACATTGTCGCAGTTCATGGCCGTCGTACTGCGAGGTGATCATCAGCTTTGATGCCAAAATGGATCCTAGACAGAAGTGGCGCAACGGTGGGAGAACAATGTCTTCACTGCTACAGACAACACCATCATTCAGAGATTGAACTCTTCGTCATATATTCCAGACATGGGATATCCTCGAGCAAGAGAGGGGATGCCACACCGTGACGTGCAATCACACAAACGGCCCTCCGCTCACCAACCCTTTCTCTTGTTCTGCTGGGCCCATGATCCCAAGCCAAAGCCCTGTCATCCACCCACCCAAAAGAGACTGCGTGCGCCTTGCTGAAAAGGACGAGAACTAGTATACAGCTAGGGATACACATGATCCAAGAGTCATAGGGCACTCAACGGTGCCAGCCGCTCCCATCTGGCAGGCAAGCCACCCATTGGTTCAGAACTTCGGGCTCCGACGCCCATCAACGCTCAGGCCGTCTGCCTCTGGCGCTCCCGACGCAGGCTCTCCAAAACGCCAATCGCCCCATTGTTGCGGATCCGCTCCAGGACGAGCCGCATGCCGTCGCGGCTCTTGCCGAGCTGGTCCAGGGTTTTGGTGGAGGCGAGGCTCTCGATGCTGCGCTGGATGCCCTTTGCACCCCAGCCGCCGATGAAGCCAGACAGCCAGCCGTCTTCTTGGGCCTGGCCGAGCTTACCGCGCAGTTTCTCGCCTAGCCGGGACCGGAAGACGACCGAGGTGACGACATCGGTCTCGTTTCTGGCAGCCAGGCCTCGCTCGGCCTCGGAAGGGAGGCTAAAGTGCTGCTTCTCAATGACGGACAGCACGCCGGTGAAGTTGAGGTTGCGGCTCTCCGTCTTCATCCATCCCTCCTTGATGTCGACGACGGTCGTCTCGAGTATGTATGACGCCTTTTCCCCCGAGGACCCGCCGCCGGTCACGCCGGCAGGGAGCAGCTTGTAGATGGCATTGGGCATGCGGCTCTTCTTGAGATGGATTCGGGTCGTGTGCAGTTGCTGCGTGACGGGATCGACGTGGCTGGAGATTGTGTCGGTGCTCAGGACATGGGTGGCGAATGGGTTGAGCTGAGGCGACGAGTAGCGGAGAAAATAAGCCAGAGTGACGGTTGGAAACGGATGAGAATAAGTGTGTCCGGTCGTGTGTGTCAGGACCATGGTCACCGCAGCGGGGGTGAGAGGAGCGTTCGGGGGTATCGAGTGCGTCGGATCAGTCGTCGCCGGAGCTGTGCATGGGCAAAGGAGCTACGGTGCCGCCACTCTGCGCACCAAGTCCAATCCACGGCGTTGCAGAGAAAATTCAATGAACAGGAATTCTCATCAGTAATCTCACAGACGGAACGTGGGTGTAAGAGGGAAGAAGAAAGGTGAAGGAGGGGGCGAGGAGGGCGAGGAGGGCGAGGGAGGGGAGGATGTAACGCCTTGAGACGTCTCGAGAGCAATCGAGCGATGGCGATAGCTGGAATCGGCCGACTAAATTTGCCCGCCCGGCTGACGTAGCGCACTCTTCGGGGCTGTGATTGGCTTGTCGACAAGCGGGGCAGCTCTCGCCGCCGCTTCTACCAATCCCGGGGATGGCACGTGACCGGCGAGCCTGTGCCTAACGCACCATGTGAGCCCGATGGAGGCATGACGACAAGCTGGTACGATTCGCAGGATGACATTGCCTGGATCTCGTGTTGTGTGCGTGTTGTTGTGCCATGTCTGCGGCTGTAGATATACCGAGGTTGTACGTATCCCTCTCGCCACGTGCGATCGTGTTCCAGAGCTAAAGAAGTCAACGACAGAAACGTCTACTCTGGTTGTTATTTCGAGTCCTCTTCAGTCTATCTCTATGTGAGAGTACTCTAAGGCGTCCACAGTAATATTATGTCCCAGAACCGTACACCAGTGTAGGCAGTCCGTCCATATCTTTCCTTTTACTTTAGAAACTCCTCTTCAGCAAAGTGCCTCAGCACAACCCACCCCTCGTCAAATGTCTTCTTCTCCATCCGCACAATGATGGCCGCGTGGCTGTGTCTGTCGTTGCGAATCCATACCGGATACTTGCGCCAATTGAGCGAGTCCAGCGATCGGATCATCTCGAACTGATCTGGCGTTAGAGCGAGCGTTGGCTGGGCTGCCACCGACAGCCGTCGCTCCCGGCTCATCACGCGCTTCTCCTCGGGGCCCATGCCACCGTCTTCGTCGTCGTCATCGTCGTCGTCGGCCAGGAAGTGCTGGTTCTGCGAGCTGTTTATCTCCCCGTACGCTCGCTCCACCTCGCTGCGCAGCTCCTTGATGAGGAGCGGCACGCGGTAGTCATCAATGTTGAAGCTGGCCTGGCCCTTTTCGTGTCGCTTGATGCGACCCGAGCTGCGAATGGTCTGGACGACCGAGTTGCACAGAAACGCAATGGTGCCAATGGGGACGAGCAGGGCAATGACGAGCATCAACGGAATGCGCTTGGTCCATCTCAGGGCGGTGCTCGTCGCAGAGGAGAGGGTGGCGCCGGGGGCCACCTTGGGCTGGGGCATGAATGGGTACTCAGGGTCCATGATGACGCCTGCTCCCCCCTTGATGTAGTTGGGCCTGATGTTGTCCAGATTTCGGCGGTACGGGTCCGTCTTGTGGATGCCCGTGGTGTAGTAGACGGCGCTCCTGTCGTTGACAACGTTGGTGTACAAGGTATGCCGCTTGAACTTGCGCTGACCGAGCATGAAGATGGACGTGGGGTCGGCGAGGACGGACAGCAAGGGCCTGTTCGTGTCACGGAACCTGTCAATGGTGAAGAGCTGGCGGCCGGACATGGACAGGCTCCTGGCGCCGACGACGTTCCACATGTGGTTGTGCCAGCCCTTGAGGGGGGTGCGCACGCCGAGGTGGGGTGACGCAAAGGTGGCAAAGTTCTTGGGAAGCTTGAGTCAGCCAGGATCGATGATGATGGCGGGCAGCGGCGTGCGTACCATGCATTCGACGGAGTCGAGGATGCCTTTTGCATAGAGAAGGCCGACGGCATAGCGAGAGACCAGCCCGCCGAGCGAGTAGCCGATGATGCTCAGTTTCTTGATCTTGCCGCCCCTGCTCTCGATGGCGCGCAGCTCGTCCTCAATCTCGGCACAGACGCGCTCGCCGCCGAGCTCGACGCCGTCGTAGGTGAAGCTGCCGCTGTTGCGCTTGGCGAGCAGCATGTACAGCTCGTCGGGCGGGTGTCGCGAGCGCAGGGTCTTGGCAATGTTTCTCATGTGGTCGGGGTTTCCCCAGAGCTGGGAGGAACAGTGTGAGCGCCGGCCTCGTCTGCGTAGACTCGTCAGTCGAGAGAGGGAGGGCCCTTACCCCGTGGACGAGGACGCAGAGGTGGTCGGCCTTGGGGCTGCCCCCGGTGTAGTCGACATTATCGCTCGCTCGCTTGGACATGGTGGCGGCAGTGACGTGACAGGAGGACGCTGGAGAGAGGTTGCAGGAGAGGCCCCCCTTTTGCCCGCTCCGGAAAGCTCGGCGAGGGAGGGACGGGACGCGCAACGCTTTGTGCTGTGGATCGCGGGATCCGGACTTTCGGTGCAAGCGTGACGGAGATGGCGCGTGGCTACGGGGGGGTGAGTGCCCGGGGATCCACTGGCGTCAGCGTCCCAGCTCGGAGACGATGGGGCTCAACAAGAGGAGCCGGCTTTTGCCCGCGACCCGACGCATAAGAAATCCCTCTGAACGAATAGCCGTATCCGCATTTTTGGGGGCCAATCGCACGTCTCTCCCTTACTGGCTGTTTCTCCTTATTGTCTTGGAAAGGGGCTGTTTCTTCCGGCCAGGCCAAGCTGGTCACACCGTGGTGTAATTACCAGTGGTTCCCATCGGGCAAGCGCTTTTAAATCAGTACTCCAGCTATTTACGGATAGAAAGAAGATGGTTGATTTCATTTCATTGGACAATTATTGCAGCTTCCCCTGCAGCTGCAGCCAGCTTGTCGGGACAGCTGGCTCGAGGTACCTTGGCGCCGGCCAGGCCGCCAGGCCAACTCCCACCATCAGCGCCGTTAACAGTGAGCAGCTGCTGCCACCGTCAGCTAATGGCCACTACCCGCTACAAGCATGGACTCGACAGCCCGCCCGCTGCCGCTAACGAGACTGTTAGCAAGAACACCGCCCCGCCAGCTCGATACATGCATCAGGTACTCGAGTAATTACCCTGGCTGACCCTCGAGTCTCAACTCCCGACTTCATGGCCGCATCCCATCTTGAACACGCACGAAAGAGACGCAATCTCCAAGACTGCCAAAACACACACGCATTCTTCAATCTGACTCTGCCTCGTCTTCAATATTCGCTCTTCTTGACGCCTCAATCCTCCATCATCCGGTTCAAGGTCTCCCTGCATCGCCTGAAGGTGCATCCGTCACTTCAGCAACGCCAACGGGCTTCTTGAACTCGCGGTCCAGCCGCTGTTTACTTTCTACAACATTGCATTTTCCCTCGCAGCACTGCTTCTTGTTTTGCAGCCGCCCTGCTCTTTTCTCACATCACTTCTTTCTTTCCAGAATTGTCTTGTTCCGCAACACAGCCCTGATTCGTCTCCAACGCGGCGTTCGCCAACTCGGCTCAACCCGCCGTCTCTTCCACCACGCTGTTTTCTTTCAAAGACCTTGTTTTATCCACAAACTTTATACTCTTCGCAACGTCGTCTGCTTTCCACGACGCTGCTCTTCGAGCCCTGTCCAAGCCGCTGCTTCTTTCGGCAACACGGCTCCTTTCACCACGCAGATTCTAATCGGCAACCCTGGTTTCCTCAACTCTTCGCCCAAGTCACACCCTCATCTTCTGTGCTCTCACGCGGGCGGACAATCATTCTCGTCAACCGCGACATCCCCTCATGAGCGACTACTAGCTGGTCCTTATTTGGCAGCCAGCGCCCTGCGTCTGGTAATCCGCCAGCATGAGTTTCAATCTCAAACATATTCCGTGCCCGCGGGCGGAAGCCTGCACCGCCTTCAAGTGCGTCTTTAGCCATCCCCACGAAGAGGACCAGGCTTCAGTGCCAGCGCCAGCACCGGATGGAAAGAGGCCGCGGCACCGTGTCGAGCCTTCTTCGTCGGATCCAGATGAGCCATCCAAACGACCCAAGGTCGACCAAGGGAGCAAGCTTCCTGACCCAAACAAGGAACATGATGGAATTTCCGACAATAAGAGCGTCGTGGGACTCTATTCCCGTCCCAGGTCACTTTCTCCCTCCACTGCCGGTTACAAGGCCGATGCCAGGGCTGACAACCATGGCCGAAACAAGGCCGACGATGGCATCGACGACGATAAGAGCGTCGTCGAGCACTCTTCCCGCCGCAGGTCTCCTTCTCCTCGCGGTAGGCGGGATACATCCTCTGACCTCTCGAAAACGCCTGAGCCGACCAGCGCAGCAGGTGCCGTGGCTAATCCCAGTGCTCCAGATGCTGCGGTTAACCCCAGTGCTCCAGGTGCTGCGGCAAATCCCAGTGCTCCAGGCCCTACGTTTAATACCAGTGCTCCCGTGGCCGCTACAGAGCAACGTGCGGCTGTCCGCTTTTCCATGTCCAAGGATGGCCAGCAGCCAAAGCAGAATAAGATCGAAAGTCTTAACCCACGCCTCTTGGTTAGCTCCCCGGCACGCCATGAAACTCGCGTCAAGCTGATCAAGGCGCTGCACCAAGAGTACACCCGGCTCAACTCGGAGCTCAAACAGAAGGCAAGCGACGAGGAGCTCAAGCTCCTCATGTCCAGCTCAGAGCTCATCACCAAAACTCTTGATGACGAGCAAAATATCGCCAATAACAAACCGGCCGTGTACGCCAACGTTATGAAGAACACGGTGATGCAGCACAAGCGCATGGAGCTTGCTCAGTGGAAAGTTGAGCGCGCCAAGGCAATGAATTCGGCACTGTCCGGTTCAGGGGACCAGGACGACCCCAACAAGATCTGGACCGGCCTGACTCGGGACCAAGAGGTGGCCATGTTGAGGTTCCTGTACACACCCATCCATGACCTGTCCGAGTACGGCTATATTTCCGTGGTTCCAACCGAGGAAGCCGTCGAGGAGGTGCGGGAGGCCGTCGTGGCCGGCCGGGGCTGGGAGAAGTGTGACCGTTGCCGACAGCGCTTCCAGGTGTTTCCAGGACGCCGCGAGCACGACGGGGCGCTCACCTCGGGAGGAGCCTGCAACTTCCACTGGGGCAAAAAGTATATCCCCGCAAAGGCCCCGGGCGACAAGTCTAGGCCGCCCAAGCGCTTCCAGTGCTGCGAGGAGGAGGAGGGCGAGTCCAATGGCTGCTTGACCCACGACTACCACGTTTACAAAACCGTCGACGCTAAGAGGTTGGCGACTCTGTTTAACTATGTTGAGACTCCGCCAAACAAGCTGGCCCCCACCGACAGGGCCGTCTGCTTTGACTGCGAGATGGGCTACACCGTCTACGGCATGGAGCTGGTGCGCCTCACCGCCACCTCGTGGCCCACCGGCGAGGAGCTGCTGGATGTGCTTGTCCAGCCAAAGGGTGAGATTTTGGACCTCAACTCTCGCTACTCGGGCGTCTGGCCCAATGACTTGGCCCTGGCCGAGCTGTGGACCAGCACCGAGATCCCGCCTCTGGCCGAGGGTGAAGAGACCAAGAAGCTCAAGAAGGTACCGTCCCCCGCCGCGGCTCGGGAGTTGCTCTTCTCTCTCATCTCGCCTGATACGCCCCTGATCGGGCACGGTCTAGAGAACGACCTCAACGCCGTCCGCATCGTCCACCCGACTCTCATAGACACAGTCCTGCTCTACCCGCACCGGGCTGGGCTCCCCTACCGCCGCGGCCTCAAGTCGCTGATGGAGGAGCAGCTGAATCGCAAGATTCAGCAAGATACGGGCCCCAAGACACTCGGCCACGACTCTGCCGAGGACGCGCGGGCCGCCGGCGACTTGGTCCTCTTGGAAGTCAAGCACGAGTGGAAACGTATGCAGAGACAGGGATTGACGGACCCCGGGAATGGTTTGCCCCCCCCTCACCGCCGCTCGAGGCCTGGAAAGTAAAGCAGGCTGACCGAGGACTTCGTTGAGGACAGACGTCGACTCTACTGAAGGTCCTCAGGTCAATGGGCGGCGCCATCGTGAGAGGCCGTGTAAGGAAGGTAAACTGACTGAGGACTTCATTGAGGACTGACAGCAACGATACTGAGGGTCCTCGGCTCGATGGGCCAGCGTGCCGCTCTACGGGAGGAGCGGAGATTTCGGGGGGTAGCTGGATGGATGTCAGGATTTATGAGCCTATGCAAAGCAAGTCGGAGGATTCGCCAGTGAGCACAGAGGTTCCGGCAGCAAGCCATAGGTTGACATTGAGCAGACGTCTCGACGAGCAGGCGTCTTCGATAGCAAGCACGTCGTCGTAGCCTTGGACGTCATACCAAAAGATGAGAATTACGAGTCGTTCCCATGAACCGTGAGATATAATTACATGCTCGCCGGATGCACAATCGGCGACAAAAGCGGCGAGTTCCTGTGACACCAAGCCATCCTCAAGTCCCCTCAAGCCCTGCCCACAGACAACAGGAACTGGCTGCCACCGCCCTGCTTTCCGCCGCTGGGGAGGTAGGCCACGTTGGGGTTCGACGACAAGGCCTGCGCAATCTCCCTCGCGGCCTCGATCTTGCGAATCAGAATGAGGCCGTCTCCGGCCTTGGAAATGGCCTTGCTGATGGTCTCTGCGCTCTCGGCCTCGCCCTCTGCGCGGATGACGTTGGCCTGGCGCTCCTGCTCGGCGCGCTCGACGATGAAGCGCGCCCGCTCGGCGTCCTGCTGCGCAATCTGCTTCTGCTCGACGGCCTTTGTGAACTCGCGGCCAAAGGTCATGTGGGTAATGGACACGTCCTCGAGGGCAATGTTGAACTCTGCGGCGCGGCGGGTGAGGTCGTTGCGGATGCGCTGGGAGACGGCCTCTCGCTGGGTGATGAGCTCAGCGGCGTCGAACTGGGCGACGATGGCCTTGAGGACTTCGTTGCCGATGGAGGGGAGGACACGCTCATCGTAGTCGACGCCGAGGTTCTACATCGGCTGTCAGTAACTGGATGTTCAAGGAGGCGAGCGAGAGACTCACTTGGTAAATCTTGGGCAGTGCCTTCACGCTGGGCCGGTGCAGCACCCTCAGCGTCAAGCTGACCATCTGCAAGTCCTTGCTGCCCGTCGTCGTGGCAATGTTCCTCGGCTTGGTGCGCACGTCAAAGATGACGCTCCGCTGCAGCCAGGGAATGAGGAAGTGCGTGCCCTCGTTGATGACATCCTCCTTGACACCGGACAAGCGGTCGAAGATGACGGCCCTGGTGCCGCCTTTGACGTCGAAGATGGACTGGCTCAGCAGAAAGTAGCCTGCCGAGAGCGGGACGCCGAGGCGGTAAACCAGGTTGAGCGCTCTCGCGGCGGAAGCCATCTTTGCGCGCTCGTGCTCGGGGGAGCGTCTTGGGTTGCAACGGTTTGCAGGGCTGCGAGAACGTCGAGGTTGTCGCAAGCTTCGCTTATGGGGGAGTTGAGCATCGAGGTTGATTTTCGGGGAATGCATGGCGCCAGGCTCGCTTAGGTAAGCTCGGCTCGAAGCACCTGGTCAGCGGGTTTTCCTACTCGCTGGGGAGCAACCGCATCAACTCTCCCTCCTCTTCTCCCGGCATCGAGGGAATCGATAACTCTCAATCCTTGACATCAGCCACGATGAGACCGACGCAAGCTCTGAACGGTGGCGTGCCCAACCCCAAAGTCGGCCAGTACGTCTGACCCTCGCCTGTCCCCCGCGCTCCCAGGGAGCCGAGGCTCCGGAGATGCGGCCTTGTTTGCGACAGACGGGATGCGACTTGGTCTTGTGGATGGATTGTGCGAGGCAGAGGCTGACTTGCGATGATACAGCTGGATCGGCGACTGGGGTTCCTTCGGTGAGTGCTGTCTGGTCGCGCAAGTCGAGTTCGGATCGAGGGACGGGCGCCTTGAATTGGCTTCAATGGCAGACCTCAGTCACCACACGCGCACGGCGATACGAATGCCTCTCCTCCGAAGCAGTGAAGCGTCGACGGGGCCATCCACGTCGACGCTGGGATAGGACAGCCATGCTAACGGGCTGCAGGCGGCGCCAAGCAAAAGGGCATCGTCCACTACGGCCTCTCGGCCAACCGACAAAACGCCATGGCCGGCGCGGCTCACGACGCAGTCTTCAACACCTTCCGCCGCACCAAGGCGCAGATCTTTTACTGGCTGCCCGCCATGGTCGCTGGTTACTACGTCATGAACTGGGCCACCGAGCGGTAGGAGATTGCTCCC
The DNA here is from genome assembly GCF_020360975.1 of Hirsutella rhossiliensis. Classification (NCBI taxonomy): domain Eukaryota; kingdom Fungi; phylum Ascomycota; class Sordariomycetes; order Hypocreales; family Ophiocordycipitaceae; genus Hirsutella; species Hirsutella rhossiliensis. The sequence goes on along the minus strand of NW_025408678.1, from coordinate 1,401,574 downwards.
GGTATCGACAAGGGCGTGATTGCAAATGGCGCTGACACTGTGGACAGCAACGAGTACTTGAACTCCAAGGCTGGCCGTGCCGAGTTTGCGGACTCGGAGGAGTAAGGCGGTCCCCGGATGCGCGTGGTGGAATAGGGTGGTCTCTGGGCCTGTGTACATCAACTTGTTCAACGTCGTCTTTGCCTAGACCGGAGGAAAAGCAATAGACACTGTCTGCACTCGAACAGCGCTGAAGCTGTGAGTTGTTGAGCCAATTGCGTCCACAAATGCTTGCATCGTGCGTCATGGTATAAAACGAAGTTCCCACAACGGTACCATTTACCCCAGGCTAAAACCACACCGAAGGTCCAAGTTGCTTGAGTACTTTTACCAGTCCATATAAAGTGATCGTTTTGTGACTTGATATTCTATGTCTGTTCACTCTGTCTACTGGGGATCGGGAGTGATCACGTGATTATCCCTACCCAGCGGAACGGCGCCACCAGCCGCCGAAAATTTCGGGATAGCTCCCCTTGGCGGGTCAAAAAAAGTTTTGGATTTTTCGGAAGGGAAAAAAAGTTGAGTTGCGACCACCACCAGTCCCAGCATCTTATCGTTAGCCCTGCCGGTTGCCTCCAAGAACATCCGCCCCTCTCGAATTCACATCATTTCCCATTGTCATTTTTACGAAACCCAATTCCTTGGCACCTGCGGACCGGACGCACATACATACAGATATATATCCCCTGCGACGCAGGAACCGCCCGCCATGGCCGCCGAGAGACCCGAGAAGAAGGACAAGAAGGACAAGAAGGAGAAGCGCAGCGAAGAGGCCGGCGTGAGCAAGGCCAAGAAGGACAAGAAGGATAAGCGGGACAAGAAGGATAAGCTGGCCGCCGCCGTCGAGGGCTCGCTGCAGCTGCAGGATGCCGCGTCGCCGCTGAAGGCCAAGGCGGCCGACGCCGACGACGATACCGACATGGAGGGCCAGGACGTCCAGGACGCCGGGCCCCTGGAGAGGACGGTTGTGCCGTTTGCGGTGCCCGTGGCGGATGAGAAGGGCATGAAGAAGGTCTACAAGACTATCCGGAAAGGTTTGTCCTCTTGTTCCCTCTCCCCTCGCTGCTGAAGCGTGTGAATGCCCAAATGCGCATCAAAAGACCCATAGGATGAAGCATGGGATGAAGAACTGCCAGGCTAACTGCCCCATGCAGCCGCCAAGAACGGCACCCTCAAGCGCGGCGTCAAGGAAGTCGTCAAGGCCCTGCGCAAATCCCCGCCCTCGGCCCCCGGCTACACCTCGTTCCCCGGCCTCGTCGTCATCGCCGGCGACATCTCCCCGCAAGACGTCATCTCCCACCTGCCCGTCCTATGCGAGGACCACAACGTGCCTTTCATCTTCGTCACCTCGCGCGCCGAGCTCGGCGCCTCGGCCAAGACCAAGCGGCCCACCAGCGTCGTCATGATCATGGAGAAGCTCGAGGCCGCCGCCAAGAAGAAGCAGCAGGCAAAGGACGCCGACAAGGACAAGGATGCCGAGGGCGAGGCCGACGAGGCCTTTGCCGAGTCGTACGCCTCGCTGGTCAAGTACGTGCAGAAGGAATACGCGAGGCAAGCCTTTTGGGCCAAGGGCGAGTCAAAGGCATGAGCTCGGGGAATCTGTCAGGGTGGAAAGAGAGGGCCGGGACGGGGCGATATTTGCGCATTGAATGGTGGTTTTGATCTGGGTCGCACAAAGACAAGGCTCGACTGGCTAGCAGGGCCAGATATCTGGGCACGACGGCGTTTAGGCATATTCTGCATTGATGAAATGGAACTGGCTTGCTTTCTTGACCCTGCCACTTGACAAATCACTCACGGAATCAAGCAATCACCATTCGACGAAACGATTTGCGCAAGACGGCATTATCGATTGCGACCACACAAGCTAAACTCTACATTCCCATCGCCCAATAGCCGCCATTCCATCATCCGTTTACAGCAGAGCACCTCGACGCGGTGAGCGATCTTTACCGGAGATGCGGTCGGCGCACTGAAACCTCATGGGTTCGCGAGGTTGTGGTGCCTCAGGCCGTTTAGTCAAACGGGTTCGTGCGGGTTCCCCACCAGGTCAGGAACATGGACAGGCCAACAGTCTCGCAGAGTTTGGCGGCGACGCTGACACCGACGGTGTCGAGGGGCCTCTTTTCAGTGAAGAGTTGGGCGAGATACTATCATCGGGTAATGGCTGGTCAGCAACAGCTTCACTTCATCATCTGGTTCCTCGTCGCTCGACCGGATTAACCGGCAATGCGAGGAGGGGCTTCGAGCAGGGCGAGGTACGCACAGTAGGAGCGGCCGTGGCGGCAAAGATGAGGGCACCGAGGTAGGCAGCGCCCTTGTAGCTCAGGGTGCCGGTGGCGTTGATGAGGGCGCCGACGCTGTAGCTCTGCAGAGCGGAGCCGACAAACGAGGTGCCCCAGGCGGCGGCGGCGCCGCTAGCCTCCTTGGAGCGGATGAACTCCTCCTTGGTGTTGGCCTGCTTGGCGCGCTGGTACGTCTGGCCGAAGACGGGGGAGAGGACGGCGAGCTCGATGCCGTGGTTGAAGACGGTGCCAAGAGCAATGGCCGACGGCTTGACAGGAGGAAGGTCTGAAGGAAGTTAGCACGCCGCTTGCCGGGTTGGCTCGATTGCGAGGCGAGCTCATCCGTCGCGCGGGCGGCAGCGGAAGAGGGAGGGCTCGTCACGGGGAAAGGGAATTGGCAGAGGGGAGAGCTGAAGCGGGGAACAAGGAGCTTACAATGCAGAGACATGGCGGCTGTGAATGGATGAGAAGGCAGTTGCCTGTCGATGAGGACGAGTGTTGAAGAGAGAGGAGTGACAGCTCGTTTTGTTGCAGTCCAGCAACAACGGTGAGAGGATGATGATGATGATGCAAGGTCCAAGAGAGAGTCCAGCCAAGGAAGGACGCAGAACCAGTACGTACTCGCCTGGCCTAGGAAGCCCCGGACCTCCTCGTCCTCCTCCTCCTCCTCCTCGACTCTACTGTACAAAGTACTGCCTACGCTACAGTACAGTGCTGCTGTACCCTCCCTCACGATCTCGATCGGGCCAGGCAAGACTCTCCTCGCCCCACCAACCGAACCCCTGCGAAGCGCCGGGGGGCTATGATGTCACCACTCGCGGTAAACTGGGCTGCCGGATAGACGCATGTACCCAGTACATAGCATATACAGATACGGACAACATGAGCTCCTCCATTCACCACGTCTGCGAATTTGAGTTCATGGCTACGTACTGTACTTACAGGTATATGCACGGAGTAAACAGATACAGTAGAGCCTGTGGGTACGAGTGGCAGCTGGCAGGGAACCGCGGCTGGCCGGGACGAAGCGCCGGCTTGAAGCGTCCTGGCCGAGGCTCCCAGCAGGTACCTCCTCCTCCCACTGTAGCTCAACGACTGCGACAGGTACCCAAATATTGGCTGTAGCTGCTGTAAGGGACATCTTCTTGGGACCGACAGTTTTCTCTTCGCCCGAGACTTCTTTTCTTTTTGCAGCTTTTGTTGTTGTTTGTTTCCGAGCCTTGTCTTGAATTTCAGCCTCCGCCTGCAGTACTGCACAATGGCGTTTTGGCTGCAACCGGACAGCCGCTGCGTGGGGACCCAGCCCGTTGCCGGGTGCTCGTCGCGACGTGGTTATGACGTTACCGTGAGCCATGGCGTGGGTGGGCAGGGCAGTATTGAAGTAGTCCATCAGGCACATGGCTTTGGTCGAAGAGCCTTATTCTTCCCTTGACCGAGCTACATCCTCACGCAAAGCCCGTCGTGTGCTTTCTTCTTCTATTCTGTACATATCGCAGTCCAACAACATTGCGGGAGGCCAGTCCATCCCCGACTCCTGCTCCCCTCGCCCTGTCGTTCCGGGTCAAACCCGCCTGCGCCGCCTAGTCTTTGCTCGCTCCCTCTTCCTCTCGTGTTGTGGAACAACAAAAGTCAACTTACAGAAACGCCACCTTGTGTGCTAATGCCTGTCCCTTTTTTTCATCTTTTATTATCCCTTCTTCGTGCGTCATGCCATGTGCTGGCCGTCCTCACCTCCGCGCAATGCCAAAAGCGCTCTAACGTCGTGGACGTACTGCAGGCCCTCGAGCAGCGGCACCAGGTGCATCAGGTCGTTGTCCGTCGGGTCGTTGATCCAGCCCTGGATGGGAATCGCGTTATCTGCAGGCCCAAGTCAGCACGGCTTCACGTCGCCAACATCGGTACACTTGCCTTGATGAAATAGGTAGCTCAGCGGGCTATTGTCGAGAATCATCACCTTGCTCAGATCCGGCTCCACCGAGCTCAGGTCCTTGATGTAGGCTCCCTGCCGATACGTGCAGTGCTGGCGGTAGTAACGCGCCGAGAAGAACTTGCGCTCCGATTCCAGCCAGTCAATCACGGGGTCGGCGTACTCTTGCACCGACGCGGTGAAGATGACCAGGTTGAACCACTTGCATACGCGCCGTAGGAACTCGTCGCAGTACGGCCGCTTATTTACCCAGTACAGGATCGGGTGCTGCGCCGCGCCGCCCGGGCCGCTGCCCATGCCCAGCGAGGCCGTGTTGAGTCGGACCTCGACCATGTGCCCGGTGCTCATCCTGCCGCCCTTGGACATGCTGTGTATTAGCGTCTCGTCCAGGTCCAGTATCAGAGTCTTTTGCTGCTTTAGCGGCACTTCAAAGTTGAGGTACGACGGCTGCCGCCGGGGAATCAGAGGTCGCGGCGGCGCCGGCGTCTTGGGGTACCTTGTCAGGGCGGCAATGGGCGACGTCGGCGACTTGAGCTGTGCCGACAGTTCCTCTTCGCTGGCCTTGGTCCGCGCGACGGCCGACAGGGCCCGCCGGTGCTTGCGCTGGCCCACGCCGCTGTCGTGCTGCAACTTGATGCGGATGGACCTGCGTCCCGTGCCAAGCTCTTCCGCGGAGGCGGGCGGTGCTTCAGACTTGTTGTGTTTGGCCTTGGCGCCCTTGAGCTCCTCGGCCTCGGACTCGGAGGATGCGCCCGAGGTGGAGGACCCCGACGACGACGACGAAAGCGCCGGTCGATGCGCGTGGCCACCATGACGCCAGCCCGACGCTGTCGAGCAAGGCTGGGCCGCCGCCGCGTAGTCGCCGCGCCCGCCCCTGCGGACACCAAACAGCTTCTTGAGCTGCAAAAAGGGCGCAAAGTTGCCCTCGTCGTCGTAGAGGCACGCCATCAGGTAGACACCGGGGGACGCGAGCGTGGCGAGGATCCAGCGGATGGGGCTGACGATGCTCGCCGCGAGGTTCCGCGGGAAAGCATGCCACCAGCTGGCGCGGCAGTTGTCGTCTTGCTTGCTCTTTTCCAGCAGCGTGGAAGTCTCGGTGGCTTTCTCGTCCTCGGCGGCGTGCCTGTCGTCAAAGGAGCCGTTAGCGTGGCGGCCGGCCTGGTCGCGGGCGTCGTCATCGTCGGCCTTGGCATCAAGCGACTTTTCGTCGGAGCCGAGATCAGCTTCGGCGGAGCTGAGACCGTTGAATCGAGGCTGGGTGGGAGACGGCGGGGGCGAGACGCGCGAGGTGATGATGTTGAGGGAATTCATCTTGACAAAGGCCGGCAATCCATGAGGCATGGGCGGTATGGCAGGCGGTTGGGGCGCTGGGCTTGGGCCGGAGCTGTTGGGGAATTGCCGAGGGCGCGCGAGCGTGGGCACACGACGCGTTGGCAGCAGAGCCGAGGATATGGCCTCCTCCTCCCCCTCCCCCGTTGGGGAGATGATGTCCAAGAGTCGCTCGCGTCACTCGCGGGAATTGGCAGTGAGGAACGGGGCGGCGAGTCGAGCGTTGTTTTTGTGCTGTGTTTCGGCAAGGCCAGCGAGGGTCGCCGGGGAAGAAGCTTGGTCGTCAGCCTTGCCGGGGGCACGTCTTGTGTGATGACTGATGGAGAAGCTGGATGGCGGGTTTCAGATCAGCAGACGAGAGAGGCCAGCTGCTGTCCACAAGGCCTACCTACTAGTCTGCGCCGCAGTGCGCCTCGGGAACGAACGCCCGGGGGCGGCCAATGGGGGGGGGGGCCGAGGAAACCCCGCCGCGGGTCAATTCGCCTGGTGCCTGAGGTACCTAGGTAGGTACGTACTTGAGTACCTACCTCGGTACCTATCTTTGTGGTACAAATCCTGCCACAGGGCGGCCATCTAACACACTCCACGAGAGTTTGCTGCTGATGCTAACCTGTTGTGGAGCGTTGCCACGAAACAGCGCAATCGGTAGGTATTCGTAAGTACATATGTGGCAAGTGCTTAGGCGATTTGTCTCGGGATTGCCCAAGACCGGACGTGCAGGTACCTGACTTTTGGCTTGCGCGAGGATTATAAGTGGCCGAATACTTATGTTGCCAGTCTTTTTTATCGATGTCGTTTTCCACGTGGCTGTCGCTATCGTTGTCGTTGTTACTGCCTCTCTTTTTAGGAGTACAACCTTGCCTGGCCGCGGTCGTGGTTGCATTGCCAGATAAAAGACAGAAGACGGCAGTAGAGGGTCAAACAAGAAGAGATGGCTGGCAGTTGGCGGATGAACTCATCACAGTCGTTGTCCCCTCCAGCAGATGAATGAGGCTACTTCTCGGTCGGCCGTCCAGTTTGGTGTCCAGTAGATGATGGGTCAGGCTGCTTCCCCTTGTCGACAGGCGGCTGGGTGGCCTCGCCTTCGACACTGCCTCGAGCCACGACGTTGGGATCGGCGTCAGCTTCTTTGCTGGGGTTCCTTGAGGCCTCTCGAGCCTTCATGGGATATCCTGATCGATGGATGCAAATTCTCGCCCAATATAGGTAGAGGGCTCAGCGCCTACGGTACAGGTACGTCTGTGTATGACTTGCACTATCTGACTGTGCGAAGAAAGCATCGTCTTCCGATGGCAAGTGTTTGTGAAACATGTCACTACAACGTGAACCCTTCAACTGCCATTCCAAACTGCGGTGCCATGGCTGCAACGTAGCATATGAATATGGGGTCAAATGAAATGAATGTGAGGCTTTATTGCCAGAATATTCCTCTTCTTGAACGCTGGAGATGCTTCAGGATCATCCAGCGTCGTCAGCTGGGGGGTGTATGGTTGGCTATGGGGTATGTGTAAGAGAGTCGGCAGAGGCGGTACAGGGTATAAAGCGGTGAGTCCTCATTTATGCCCTCTGGAGCGTGGTATCTGCGAATCTCCATGCGGTTTCTGTAGAATTCTCGGCGAGACAGAAGTTCCCTTGGGGTTGTTGGTGGCCACACAGGAAACAAAAGCTCGTCGTCTTCTTTCGTGGGTATGGTCGCGGGCACATTAGATATGTCGACAGGTTGAGATCTGCGGAAGTGCCGCTTGAGCTGGCCAAAGATGGAAGAGAAACAGCTCATGATGCGACCGTGCCGGCCAATTTAGACAAGCTGCTTATTGGTACCCGTGCCCGCCTCCATGTTGTTGTGATCGATGCCGAATCCAGGATGAGGGGGCGACCCCCCTAGCCGTCCGTCCCTGCGCCGTTTTTATCCCGCCATACTAAACCCAGTGCACTAAGTACGGAGTACTGGTTAATTACGACTTTCTCTTGACATTTGCAGCTTAACAGCCAATAAATCACATACAACTGCGATCCATGAGAAGATAAAGCCGTTAAAATTATTTCAAAGTATTAAAGAGTACATAAGCCATTTTATAAGTTTAAGAAAATTCTTTTTAAAGTACATTTTAGGTAGACAAAACCCCTTATAATGGTATTCTATGTGTAGAAAAAGTAAAGTCATGTGGGGCGTAGAGTACTTCCTATTCCTAGCAATTGACGTGGCACGTGAGGTCACCGACTTCAAGGAGCAATTAGAAGCTCTGACTGCACAGGGACGACTAAGGGCCCCGAGGGGGGGAGGAGAGGGGCAGGCACTCGGACGCTTACAGCAGACCGCCCGAACTTTCAGTGCTTTTAAACTCTGCTTCGGGTCCTAGCCATAATTACGTTCACGCTCCTCCTATATGGCTGCGACGAAGGCTTCTCTGTGGTCCACATTTCCACGCCCTCCCACCATGGCAGCATTGATGAGGCGCGTCCCTCTGGTCTGCTCCTGACTTGGTGCAACACCCCATGTCCTCGTAACCCTCAACCAGACATGGCACAAGACCAGGCAGAGCACAGATACCCACCGCCTCCTCCCGAGCATCACGTTCTCGTACCAGCTGTCAACGTGGTCGAAGCGAAGCCATTCTTCCCCTCTCCCTGCGTGGATGTGACCACACACCACAACTTTGGGCCTTACCCTCCAGACTTCAGCAAGCAGCCTTCCACAGCCCTTTCCCCCATCGTCTAGATGCCCTTTGGGCGGTCCATGCATCAGCATGACGTCTGTGTCGGCCGGCGCTGTGCCCAAGGTCTCCCTATCGCCATCTCCCTTCCCGTACTGGAATGCCCAGTTTCCACACCGTGGTGTCCATGGGCTGCCAAACACGCGGATGGACCTGTTTTTCCCCTCGACGGCGATGTCCAGTGACCCGCGCTCCAGATATTGGACGCCCCCCCAGTCGAGATCGTTTCTGCGCTGGCCGGGGTGCCGGTCCAGTTCACGGTCTGGGTTCGTAGAAACGAAGACGGAGTCAAGGAGTAGGTCGTGATTGCCAGCAATGACAACCTTGTGTGGGTGCGGCTGCGCGGCAAGCCATGACAGTTGTGCCTGTATCTCTGCAAAGGTGCCGAACTGCGACAAGTCCCCGGCATGGAGGAGAATGTCGCCTGGAGGGAGAGACAAGGGAGTGGTATTGTGAGTGTCAGAGACGCATACTAATGTAACTGGGCTGGGAGCAGTCGAAGCTGCCGCTTGATTTGCACCCTCGAGTTGTCGCGTTGCATGATAGAGCCTGGTTGCGAGCCGCTGGGGCAAACTCTCCTGCTTTGGAAGCCCAACAAACGGTTTGCTTATTGTCTGAATCGGCACGATGGATGAAGGATGGAGTAGGAACAGAGAGGCAGCCTTAGCCTGGGGCCCTGGAGGATTCAAGAGGCCCAGACATGTCTAGCGTGTTTGATTGGTTGGTTTGGTTCCGTTGGGTGGAACTTCAAGTGGAAGCACTCTGAGTCTCTGACATGACGCTTCGAGGCGCCTACAACCCATAATGATTCCAACGAACCAGAGAGAGGCCGAAGGAGCGCAGATTTGGAAACTTCCAATAGCCCCTGACGGGCTACCTTACAGGCCGCAACAGACTTGTAACCAGTCATGGTGGACCGGCAAACTCGTTGGTTTAGAAATAGTAAATTGGCGCCAGCTCTGCGGTAGAATGCAATAACGACCGTTTGCTAATCCGTCACCTTCAGACGGCGACCCTCAGTGACCGCTGAGGTACTTCGCGAATATAAAAGGACAGGCAGTGTGAGGGAACGATCATGTGACTTTCATACTTTATGAAATGTCTCACTTTGATTCATGTAAATAGCGAAAGTCAGAGTCTTCCTTAGGAACCTCCTTCTCTCTTCGTAGACAATCACTTTACCCAAGTCGCACCCGACCTTGTTCGTGCACTTGTACCGTCACATATTGTCTACCAACTACCCCTCCTCAATAGATCACCGTCCGCGACGTGACTATTGATTTCGATAGTTCTAAACCGCACTTGTCGCTTTCAAACCTCACCAAAACACCCTGCAACCAAATTCTCACCTAAACCACCACACCGTCAACAACCCAATGGCTACCGCTGCCCCACACCCGTCGATCGAGTGCCCCCTGCCCCTCCTCAACGCCAGCAATACCAATGAAACGTTCCGAAATGCCTTTGTTGCTAACCCAGCCGGTCTCATGAAAGAAGTCTTCCTCGTATGCAATGCCGCATACAGTATGCAAGCGGTAATCGATTCACTACGTGCCTCGACCACGACGACAATAAGGGACATGGAGGACCTCCAAACCCGCCTAGAAAACACGCTCATTTCTAAAAGTGATGGAGACGCAACGATCGCCCGTCTTATGGCAGAAAATGAAGCATACCTAAAGATCATTCAGTCAAAGGAGCTTCACACCGCACACCAGAACACCCTGATCCTGAGGCCTTCACCGGAGAGGACCCCACGCTTCTGCCGAATTTCCTCCAGCACCTCGAGTTGAAGCTCGAAATGAATAAAGATTGGTGGAACTCGGAACCTCAACGTATGGGATATGTCGTCTCATGCCTTAAAGGCAAAGCACATGACCAAGTCCGCTACAACATTAAAGATGGGGTGGTTCTCTTCGACGATGTCAATGCCATAAAAGCACCCTTCAGTCAGCCTTCGGGGATATTGACGCTAAAGCTACCGCCCAACTCAAAATCTTTGACATGAAACAAGGCCATAGATCCCTTACGACATTCCTCCCGAATGGTATGCCGTCGCCAAGCTCACCGAGTGGGATAGTGGGGCGCTCATTGCTCACCTCCGACGTGCCCTCCACGACAACGTTATCTGGAGACTTTCTCTCACTAAGGGCAAAGATACACCTACCGAACTTAGTCAATTTATGGACCTTGTCCGTATCTGCGATAACGAATGCCGTCAAGTCAATGCCAATTACTTCAAGAAAAACACCGACAACTCAGCAAGTCACAAAGCAACCTTACAACCTCCACCACGCCACAATCGACGACCTCTAACGGCGGGGATTCAATGGATTTGAGCGTCATCACCTGGGGGCCAAAGATGTCGCCTCTGGTCGTAGACCCCAAACGGAAGCAGAGAGCGGCACGCAGAGCCTATTGCACAACGCATGGACTCTGCCATTGGTGCAGCTCGGCAAACATCGTTCCTCAATTGCGACACCGCACCATGGAGGACGGAAAAAGTGTAGTCTCCGACGGAAGTCGCCGCAGGAGACGCAAGAAAAAGGGCGATCTACTGCTCTCTTCTCTGGACACCAACCAAGCTCATTTGCTACTGCCTTGTAACCTAATCGAAGACAATTCCACTCCGATTAAAACCGAAGCAATGCTTGACTCAGGTGCCACCGGAAAGGGGTTTATAGACGAATCCTTCGCGCACACCAACAAACTCACGCTTTATGAATTACGAAACCGTCGCCGGCTGAACGTAGTCGATGGAAGACCCTCCTCGGCTGGCGACATCACTCATGTGGTGAAGCTCAACATGGACATCAAGGGACACAAGGAGAAGATGCTTTTTTACGTAACGAAGCTTGGGAAGTATAATGTCATACTTGGAAAACCCTGGCTAACAGATCACAACCCAATCGTCAATTGGAGCACGAATGTGGTCACTTTCAACTCTGATCACTGCCGCAAATACTGCATGGAGAAAGGACAATACCAACTGCCTGTTTCTGGAGCTCCCTCTTTGTCAAGTTCTGCAACCACGACTATACTGCCACGCCCATCAATCCCCCGAAGAGTCGGCGCAGCCGCATTCCACATGCTGACCAAAAACCGCGACGTCGACGTATTCTCATTATCACTGTATGAGATCGACAAAAGGCTGGCTGAACTTGGGGTCATCACAGAAGCCTCCACCTTCGTAGAACCTAAAACACGCCGACGGGTCCGATTCGACTCTGCACTCACAGACATGGACAAGATGAACCGAGAGCTCCAGCTACAGGACGGAATCACCTCCCTTAACCCCAAGGACCAACAAACACAGGAACCTGAGCTTCCCGGAAAATAGCAGCCGATATGTACCTTTCAGGGCATCACTCGAAGACATTCACAAAGCCCTCGAACCCAAGACTTTGATCGATCCTGCAACAAAAGTACCACAACACTACCATGAATTCTTGAAGGCATTCGACCAATCAGAGGCGGATAAACTCCCCCCACACCGAGACTGCGACCACGAAATTGAACTTCAACCTGGAACGACTCCACCACATGGACCTCTGTACGGGATGTCCCAAGACGAACTTCTCGTCCTCCGGAAATTCCTTCAGGAAAACCTTGACAAGGGTTTTATACGCGCTAGCACCTCACCGGCGGCCTCGCCGGTGTTATTTGCAAAGAAGCCAGGAGGGGCCTTCGTTTTGCGTGGACTACCGAGCTCTTAACGCGATAACCATCAAGAACCGCTACCCGCTACCGTTAATCCAGGAGACACTTTCTCAGCTAAGCCAAGCCAAGTATTTCACCAAACTCGATGTCGTCGCAGCGTTCAATCGAATACGCATCAAGGAGGGTCAGGAGTGGATGACGGCGTTCAACACAAGATATGGTCTCTTCGAGAGCATGGTGATGCCTTTGGACTATCAAACGCCCCAGCTACCTTTCAAGCTCGAATCAACGAAGTCTTACGCCCATTCCTTGATAGATATTGCACAGCCTACATCGACGACATTCTCATCTACTCAGACGACCTCGCCACCCACAGACTCCACGTCAAATCAGTACTTCAAGCACTTGAAGCCGCAGGCCTACAACTTGACGTCAAGAAATGCGAATTTGAGACTACTGAAGTTAAATATCTGGGCATGATCATCTCAACCACTGGAGTACGGATGGACCCAGAGAAAGTCGACTGTCTCATCAACTGGGAGGCCCCTATCAACGTCAAAGATGTTCAAGCCTTCTTAGGATTCTCGAATTTCTACAGACGGTTCATCAAGGGATTTTCACGCATCGTACGACCACTTGTTGCCCTGACACGGAAACTAGTCAAATGGAACTGGACTTCATCGTGCCAAGAAGCATTCGATATGCTCAAAAATAGCTTCACTTCAGCGCCAATCCTCAGACACTTCGACCCCGCAAGAGAAGTGTTTGTCGAATGCGACGCATCCGATTTTGTCTCTTCGGGCATCCTCTCCCAGGAAGATGATCAAGGAGTGCTACACCCAGTGGCTTTCTGTGAGGGAACGATCATGTGACTTTCATACTTTATGAAAGGTCCCGCTTTTATTCATGTAAATAGCGAAAGTCAGAGTCTTCCTTAGGAACCTCTTTCTCTCTTGTAGACAATCACTTTACCCAAGTCGCACTCGACCTTGTTCGTGCACTTGTACCGTCACATATTGTCTACCGACTACCCTTCCTCAATAGACCACTGTCCGCGACGTGACTATTGATTTCGATACCTCTAACCTCACCAAAACACCCTGCAACCAAATTTCCACCTAAACCACCACCACCGCACCAAATTCACCAATCAACGAATCAGCAAACCAACAAACCAACAAATCACAATCGCAAAGTCAACTAAAACGTAACGAAACTGTCGAACGCCACCTGCACTATAGCCATCACCGTCAACAACCCAATGGCTACCGCTACCCCACACCCGTCGATCGAGTGCCCCCCTGCCCCCTCCTCAACGCCAGCAATACCGATGAAACGTTCCGAAATGCCTTTGTTGCTAACCCAGCCGGTCTCATGAAAGAAGTCTTCCTCGTATGCAATGCCGCATACAGTATGCAAGCGGTAATCGATTCACTACGTGCCTCGACCACGACGACAAATAGGGCAATGGAGGACCTCCAAACCCGCCTAGAAAACACGCTCATTTCTAAAAGTGATGGAGACGCAATGATCGCCCGTCTTATGGCAGAAAATGAAGCGTACATAAAGATCATTCAGTCAAAGGAGCTTCACACCGCACACCAGAACACCCTGATCCTGAGGCCTTCACCGGAGAGGACCCCACGCTTCTGCCGAATTTCCTCCAGCACCTCGAGTTGAAGCTCGAAATGAATAAAGATTGGTGGAACTCGGAACCTCAACGTATGGGATATGTCGTCTCATGCCTTAAAGGCAAAGCACATGACCAAGTCCGCTACAACATTAAAGATGGGGTGGTTCTCTTCGACGATGTCAATGCCATAAAAACACCCTTCAGTCAGCCTTCGGGGATATTGACGCTAAAGCTACCGCCCAACTCAAAATCTTTGACATGAAACAAGGCCATAGATCCCTTACGACATTCCTCCCGAATGGTATGCCGTCGCCAAGCTCACCGACTGGGATAGTGGGGCGCTCATTGCTCACCTCCGACGTGCCCTCCACGACAACGTTATCTGGAGACTTTCTCTCACTAAGGGCAAAGATACTCCTACCGAAATTAGTCAATTTATGGACCTTGTCCGTATCTGCGATAACGAATGCCGTCAAGTCAATGCCAATTACTTCAAGAAAAACACCGACAACTCAGCAAGTCACAATGCAACCTTACAACCCTCCACTACGCCACAATCGACGACCTCTAACGGCGGGGATTCAATGGATTTGAGCGTCATCACCTGGGGGGCCAAAGATGTCGCCTCTGGTCGTAGACCCCAAACGGAAGCAGAGAGCGGCACGCAGAGCCTATTGCACAGCGCATGGACTCTGCCATTGGTGCAGCTCAGGCAAACATCGTTCCCTCAATTGCGACACCGCACCATGGAGGACGGAAAGTGTAGTCTCCGACGGAAGTCGCCGCAGGAGACGCAAGAAAAAGGGCGATCTACTGCTCTCTTCTCTGGACACTAACCAAGCTCATTTGCTACTGCCTTGTAACCTAATCGAAGACAATTCCACTCTGATTAAAACCGAAGCAATGCTTGACTCAGGTGCCACTGGAAAGGGGTTTGTAGACGAATCCTTCGCGCACGCCAACAAACTCACGCTTTATGAACTACGAAACCGTCGCCGGCTGAACGTAGTCGATGGAAGACCCTCCTCGGCTGGCGATATCACTCATGTGGTGAAACTCAACATGGAAATCAAGGGACACAGGGAGAAGATGCTATTTTACGTAACGAAGCTTGGGAAGTACAATGTCATACTCGGAAAACCCTGGCTGACAGATCACAACCCAATCGTCAATTGGAGCACGCAGACTTGCAAATAGATAAATCAAATCAAATCCGGGGTCCAATTTGATTTGATTTGGATGGCAAAATCATGGATCTGATTTGATTTGATTTGATTTGAGTCGATTTGGATCTCATTTGGATATCTGGATAACTCCACTTTTTTCCCACGACGAAATACACTGAGCCGCCCCGATAAGGTCCGCTTTGAGGCGGCCTCTCTGAGCTGTGACCATCTGTCCGGCAAGGCTAAATATTCTCTCCGGCTCTGAAGACATTGCCGGAATAGAAAAGAGGTCGATTGCCATTCGCGACAAGCGTGGATACTGGCGTCTGCGGAGAAGCCAGTACTGGATGGGATTGTCCACAAGACAATCGCCCGGATCGGTACTGGCCACCCATTCTGCGTATTCGTCACGCGTGGAGGACGGTGAGGGCGCAGGTTGGGCGCCAAGTTTCCTAATTGAGGTCATGAAGTCATCTAGGTCCGTTGTCTTCCTTGCAGCTGTGGGCTCCTCGGGTATCGTATCTTGCTCGACCGCGAGGGTTCGGTACTCCTCCCATAGCTCTTGCACAGCCGCCCTTCCTCTGGCCAACCAGTCCGGATGATCGGACCACTGCGACTCGACGGTGGACCAGCGAAACGCGGGATGGAGGACGAGGCTCGCGAGGTACGCAGGGCTATCCTCCGTAAGGGCGTAGTATTGATCCAGCTTCATCCAGCCGAGATTGCAGCCGATTCGCAGGTACGGTTCCTCGTCCCGTTCGTGCTGTAGCTTTGCCTCTTCTAGGTGCTTCAGAAGCCACTCCATTGTGAGCAAAACTTCCCAAATCGCGCCGAATTTGCCTTGTCGTGGCTGGCCCTCTAGGCGCTTTGTCGCGATCTTCAATGGTTTCAGGATCGCCAAATACTCTGCAATAACGGACCAGTCCTCAGTGACCATCTGGTCGTCCACAATTGTAGGCTTCTTGCGGCACTTCTTCGGCATCGGCTTTGCCCCGTGCTGTGTCCTTCTCGCCACATATTGATTCCACTCTGTCACTTCCGCTTGGACCAGCGAATCGAGTGCATTGCGAAGCATGTAGCCCCGCTCCATCATCGCTTCGGACGAGTTCCAGCGAGTAGCGTTGTCCATGACCACATCGTAGGTTGTTTTGTCTTCGAGGCCCAGGGCGGTGTTCTCGATGGATTGGAGCATGTGGAGCCTTTCAATGCGCTGCCCAGACCTTTCCACCCAGTGAACGATATTGTGCAACTTGCCGATGGGGCCCTTGATCTCCAGAGTCTGACCTCATCTTGGATCTCTTTGTTGGCTTGGCAATCCTCTTCGAACGCGTCGGCGTCCGTGCCGAAAAGGATGGATCGGGCGACGAGGTTGATGATGTGGCCGCAGCAACGGAGCCGACGATGCTGCTTGTTGAACCCCAACTCAGCGCCCAAGTCTTCAAGGCACGTGTCGTTGCTCTCCGCATTGTCTGTGACAAAATATCCAACGCGATCCTCGAACCCATACTCGTGGATTATCTCGCTGACACGGTCGGCCAGGTTTTCTCCACAGTGGCGACCTTCAATCCGTGGCAAGCCGAGGAGAAACGTACGGAACTTCCTTCGTCATCAATAAAGTGTACGGTAAGGCCGAGCAGAGATGTGAATTTTCGGGAGGACCAAGCATCAAAGGAGACGTTGATGCGGCTGAGCGACCGACGAAGCAATTCCGTCACGACACCTTTGTGACAATTGAAGGAGCGCACAATCCAGTCGCGTATTGTGCTATGAGTGGGAATACTGCCCGAATCCGCAATTGCGCTGTTCGCGTAAGCCATAAGGTCGCGAAAGTACGGACTCTCCAGTTTGTGGAATGGTATGTTGTCGCATGCCACCCAGCGTATCAAGAGATGTTGAAAGCGAAGCGGTTCAAAGGACGAGATGAAGGCATTCATCAGAGCCTGATCCTTCGGTCGGTTGGAGTCTAGGTCAACCACGTCGAAAAGAGTGCGTTGCTTCTTCCTCTGTGGTAGCATTGGCCCGCCTTTGTTGATGTGGTGAATTTCTTCCATGTGACTGTTCGCTTGACTTGTGGATGCAGCATCGTACATATGGGTAATTGTAGCCTTCTTCCCGTGGCAGGCCTTGCAAAGCCAAAACCGATGACCGGAATCGGTTTTCTCGATATCGAACCCATGCTCCCATACCCATCCCGTCCGCGCTCTTTTCTATACTTGCGTATGGAGAAACCGAGAGGCGATTCCAATCGATGCCTTCATATCCAACGTAGTCGATCGAAGGTGATGTGTCAAGGTCGGGGGAGCTCTCGGGAGCGCTAAAACTGGTGGACGGGACACTAGAAAGGGCGGCTGACAGCGCCTCGCCTTCTGCTGTATGCGCCATTGCAGTCAAGTGCAGAGCTGTCCCATTTGGCCACCGGCTACAAATATTTCCCAGTAATATGGCAGACGCACCCAAAGATATATTTCACGATCAAACGTGTCAGGTAAAACGCAAAAAGAAAGCTTAGTGACACGGCCTGGAAAAGCAACTGCCAGTAAGGGATTTCCCGGTGATCTGCCGGATCGGGCGATTCGCCGGATTCACCGCCAGTTCACGTCTCCACTTCAATCCTGAATTTCTCCACCACCATGGCCCCGATTGATGAAGCGCTTGAGTTTCTGAAGCTGTGTGACACTGTTAACTATGCCAAGACTGCGCGTCAGTTCAATTGCGACGAGACTACCCTGCGACGGCGACACCAAGGCAAACAGAGGTCAAGACGGGATGCCGACAGTTTGTATAAGTCACGTCTCTCAAAACAGCAAGAAAGGGATCTTGTTGCGTATATTCGCAAGCTTTCATCACGTGGGATTCCGCCTACGCTGCCGATGATCAAAAGTTTTGCCCAGGATATCGCCAAAATTGAGGTCGGAAAGGACTGGCCGTATAGCTTCGTCCGACGTAACAGCGATGAGCTCGGTTGCACTTGGTTCGACGGTTTTGATATCGCAAGAAAGAGAGCAGACAATGCTTCTAGATACAGAGCCTACTATGAGCTTGTAAGTAGGTGCCCAAGTCCATCCCTTCATTGCTGATCGTACAAGATTGGCGAGAAAATCGAGAAATACGACATCCTGCCTTGCAACACGTATAATGTGGACGAAAAGGGCTTTCTCCTCGGCGTCATCAATCGTACCAAGAGAGTATTCTCTGTTCGTGCCAAGAAGCAAGGAAAATTGATCGGTGCTGCGCAGGATGGCAACAGATCATGGATCACGTTCCTGGCATGTGTCTGTCAAGACCTGACCGCGCTACCCCCGTTTCTCATCTACCAAGGCAAGCCAGGGCAAGTTCAGGACTCCTGGCTCACGGAGTTTGATCCGGAGCACCAAGCGGCGTTTTTCACAACCTCAGAAACGGGTTGGACGAACCATGAACTTGGAAAGGAATGGCTCATTGGTGTTTTCGACCGGTTCACGAAAGAAAAGGCGCGAAACGGCCGGGATTACCGCCTCCTGATTACCGACGGACACTCTAGTCATGTCAATATGGACTTCCTGGAGTGGTGTGACCAGCATCGGATAATCGTTGCCGTGTTTCCGCCGCATTCCACGCACAGGCTGCAGCCCTTGATGTGTCCCTTTGGCCCTCTTTCGACCGCATACACCAACCAGCTCATCCAGTGGACTGCAAAGACACAGGGACTCATCGGGCTATCGAAACGCGAGTTCTGGTCGTTATTTTGGAACGCATTCGGGTCATCTTTCTCGGCGGAGAACATCGCAAGTGGTTGGAAACGGACCGGACTCCTCCCATTTGACCCTGAAGTCGTTTTGTCGCAGATCGCGGAGAAAACAGAAGATGAGTCTGAGTCTGGCGACAGCTCCGTTGACTCGCTCGCCCTGCAGCAGCCCACTGCTCGGGATTTGCGCCGACTTGTCGACAAGGTAGTCGATGGATCCTCAAAAACGCTAGCCGAGACAGTCGGAAGCTCAAAGTACTCTCGAAAGTCTCCAATCTCAGAACGAATTGCTTCGATATGAGAATCAGGGACTTCGGGAGACTATCTTTCACGAAAAGCAGCGCAGAATGCGCGGTAAAGCTCTGAAGGATTACCTTTTCGATCGTGTAGATCCTAACTCGGCGCAGGTATTTAGCCCTGCAAAAGTGGCCCAAGCGCGCTTGAAGAAAGCAGCCATGGAGACTCAGAAGCAAGAAGAGGCCTTGGAGAAAGAACGACAAAGGTTTGAGCGACAGCAAAGGCGGCAAACCTCAAAGTTCTCGCTCTGGAGAAGAGAAGGCAGCGGGAGGCAAAACTGAGCAAAGACGTCAGGCAAAGGAAGCCAGACAACAAGAGCGGGAGAAAAACAGGCAGATACGGAAAGAGCTCAAGCGAAAGAACCAGAAAAAATGTCGGAAATGGGATCCGATCTCTGTTGCTCCACAGACTCGCGAGAAGAGTCCGGGCGTTCGAGACGAGATTGTCGTCGCCATTTCGGCTCCACCAGAACCGACGACAGCTCCGGAACACTCAAAATCGCCAAACATTAAGTTGCGTAAAGATCCAAAGCCGGCATTGACCACTTCCTCACGTCCCAAAAAGCCATCATTGGCTGTCGAGCGCGACCAGGAGATGGTAGTCGCAATGCGGGGACTTGCGCGATCGGGACGCCACAGGAAGCGGCCACGGTGGCTTGATGACTGCGAAGTAGATTGAATGGAATTGCTAGGCATCTTTCTTGCTTCTGCTTTAATGTGAGATTGTTTCATATTATTTTCGTGGAGTTTCACTCAAATCTTCACCGGAATGCAAGGGAACCAAAATCCGGCGAATCATCCGATCCGGCAGATCACCGGGAAATCCCTTAATAAGCGACCGCTCTGGGCCAGGGCTGGCTCCCAAAAATTATTGGCCCAGGTCGCCATTGTGGGGCGTATCCAAATAATCAGATATCCAAATAAATTTGGATGTTGCGATTTGATTTGATTTGATTCAGCGCAGGGGCAATTTGATTTGATTTGATTTGGATAAATTTGATTTGATTTGATTTGATTTGATTATGATTTATCTATTTGCAAGTCTGGGAGCACGAATGTGGTCACTTTCAACTCTGATCACTGCCGCAAATACTGCATGGAGAAAGGACAATACCAACTGCCTGTTTCTGGAGCTCCCTCTTTGTCAATTTCTGCAACCACGACTATACTGGCACGCCCATCAATCCCCCGAAGAGTCGGCGCAGCCGCATTCCATATGCTGACCAAAAACCGCGACGTCGACGTATTCTCACTATCACTGTATGAGATCGACAAAAGGCTGGCTGAACTTGGAGTCATCACAGAAGCCTCCACCTTCGTAGAACCTAAAGCACGCCGAAGGGTCCGATTCGACTCTGCACTCACAGACATGGACAAGATGAACCGAGAACTCCAGCTACAGGACGGAATCACCTCCCTTGACCCCAAGGACCAACAAACACAGGAACCTGAGCTTCCCGGAAAACGGCAGCCGATATGTACCTTTCAGGGCATCACTCGAAGACATTCACAAAGCCCTCGAACCCAAGACTTTGATCGATCCTGCAACAAAAGTACCCCAACACTACCATGAATTTTTGAAAGCATTCGACCAATCAGAAGCGGATAAACTCCCCCCACACCGAGACTGCGACCACGAAATTGAACTTCAACCTGGAACGACTCCACCACATGGACCTCTGTACGGGATGTCACAAGACGAACTTCTCGTCCTCCGGAAATTCCTTCAGGAAAACCTTGATAAGGGTTTCATACGCGCTAGCACCTCACCGGCAGCCTCGCCAGTGTTATTTGCAAAGAAACCAGGAGGGGGCCTTCGTTTTTGCGTGGACTACCGAGCTCTTAACGCGATAACCATCAAGAACCGTTACCCCCTACCGTTGATCCAGGAGACCCTTTCCCAGCTAAGCCAAGCCAAGTATTTCACCAAACTCGATGTCGTCGCAGCGTTTAATCGAATCCGCATCAAGGAGGGTCAGGAATGGATGACGGCGTTCAACACAAGATATGGTCTCTTCGAGAGCATGGTGATGCCTCTGGACTATCAAACGCCCCGGCTACCTTTCAAGCTCGAATTAACGAAGTCTTACGCCCATTCCTTGATAGATATTGCACGGCCTACATCGACGACATTCTCATCTACTCAGACGACCTTGCCACCCACAGACTCCACGTCAAATCAGTACTCCAAGCACTTGAAGCCGCAGGCCTACAACTTGACGTCAAGAAATGCGAATTCGAGACTACTGAAGTCAAATACCTGGGCATGATCATCTCAACCACTGGAGTACGGATGGACCCAGAGAAAGTCAACTGTCTCATCAACTGGGAGGCCCCTATCAATGTCAAAGATGTCCAAGCCTTTTTAGGATTCTCAAATTTCTACAGACGGTTCATCAAGGGATTTTCACGCATCGTACGACCACTTGTTGCCCTGACACGGAAGCTAGTCAAATGGAACTGGACTTCATCTTGCCAAGAAGCATTCGATATGCTCAAAAATAGCTTCACTTCAGCGCCAATCCTCAGACACTTCGACCCCGCAAGAGAAGTGTTTGTCGAATGCGACGCGTCCGATTTTGTGTCTTCGGGCATTCTCTCCCAGGAAGACGATCAAGGAGTGCTACACCCAGTGGCTTTCATGTCCAAGAAGTACGACCCCGCTGAGTGCAATTACGAGATATATGACAAAGAACTTTTGGCTATTGTACGCTGCTTCGAATGCTGGAGACCCGAACTCCAAGGCACACACCACCAGATTACAGTCATCACTGACCATGCCAACCTTCGATATTTCATGACAACCAAGCAACTTTCAAGACGACAAGTCAGGTGGAGCGAATTCCTATCACAGTTCCAATTCGCTATCAAGTCAGTGCCTGGGAAAGAGAACGGAAAGCCTGACTCACTCACACGGAGATCACAAGACTTACCGAAAGATGAAAATGACGACCGCATCCAGTACCAACAACAGTCGCTGCTTAAGCCTTCCAACATAGACTCCTCTGTACAAGAACAACTAAGGCTTGACCCCGAGCTCTCAGAGCTCTTTGCAAATCTCTCCTGGGAACAAGAGATTGCACTATGTCCCGCCATTCTTGACGAAATTCAGCCAGAACCAATCAACCACAAAATCACAAGACTTCTAGACAAGGGCTATGAGGAGGACGAATGGTGGATGAAAATCAGGGACGAGATGCTCAAACCCCATGGAATTCCCCACTCAAAGGAAGTTTCTATCGGAATGCATGATAAACGAAGGCCGATTATATTTCCGAGAGAGGCTATACGTACCCGCAGGCGAACTACGGACCCTTCTCACTCAACTCGCCCATGACAGCGTCGAATCAGGCCACCCGGAAAAACAAGCTATACGAACTCATTTCACGCTCTTATTGGTGGCCAAAGCTTAGCGCCGATACGAAACAATTCACACGCAATTGCCACGGATGTCTGAGGAACAAAACCTCCCAGTTGCGGTACCAGGGGACATTGAAACCGCTCCCAATTCCCTTGCAAAGATGGAGAGACTTATCCGTTGACTTCATTGGCCCAATTCAGCGCACAGCTCGTGGATTCAACGCAATCATGGTGGTAGTCGATAGGCTGTCAAAGGACAGACATTTCACGCCCTGCAAGACCGACATGAAAACACATGACTTGGCAACACTCTTCGTACGAGATGTCTGGAAACTCCATGGACTACCGGATTCATTCGTGTCTGATAGAGGACCACTGTTTGTCTCGGAATTCTGGAAAGCGGTTTGCCACCGTCTACGGATCAATATCAGCCTTTCTACAGCATATCACCCCGAAACTGACGGCCAGACGGAAAACGCTAACTCATTTCTCGAACAATACCTTCGCCAATATGTTAGCTTTGCTCAGGACGACTGGGACGAGTGGCTCCCATTGGCCGAATTCGCAGCCCGTAACGTTGTCAGCGATTCAACGGGAATGTCCCCATTTTTGCGAACACAGGCTATCACCCCCGAATGAGCTTTGGTCCCCCTCGCGCAATACCACTCGCGGCATCCAAAGACCTGGCAGAACGCTGCAACGAGGGGAACGAATTTGTCGCCAAGATGCAAGAAATCACTGATCTACTTCGGACAAACCTGCTCTCAGCTCAAGCCTCACAAGAGCAGTTCGCCAACGCAAATAGATCACCGGCGCCAGCTTACCGAGTTGGAGACATGGTGCTACTTAGCACACGCAACATTGATTCAGCCCGACCCATCCCAAAACTAGATCACAAGTTCATTGGCCCTTTTCGAATCGAGCGCGTGCTCAACCCTCACTCCTACCAACTGAAGTTGCCACATGAACTAGACTCAATTCACAATTCATTTCACACCAACCTCCTGCGACCGTCACCAAACGACCCGCTCCCCGGCCAATACAACACACCGCCCCCACCAATAACGCTAGATGCAAAGGGGGAGAAACTCTGGGCGATTGAAGAAATACTGGACTCGAAACGCACAAAACAGAAAGGCTTCCAGTACCATATACTATGGAGAGGCTTCGACCTTGAGCAGGCAACATGGGAACCACTACACAACGTCGTCAACGCTCACATCGCCATCAAAGAGTTCGAGAAGCACAACAAAAACAAACCCAGACCGACGAAACAAGAAGCGCAAAATGCTCGCCTACAGGCTCAGCAAGACGTGGAAGAATCAGAAGCGATGGAGTAAAGGAGGCCCATGTGTGAGGGAACGATCATGTGACTTTCATACTTTATGAAAGGTCCCGCTTTTATTCATGTAAATAGCGAAAGTCAGAGTCTTCCTTAGGAACCTCTTTCTCTCTTGTAGACAATCACTTTACCCAAGTCGCACTCGACCTTGTTCGTGCACTTGTACCGTCACACTTTCATGTCCAAGAAGTACGACCCCGCTGAGTGCAATTACGAGATCTATGACAAAGAACTTTTGGCTATTGTACGCTGCTTCGAATGCTGGAGACCCGAACTCCAAGGCACGCACCACCAGATTACAGTCATCACTGACCATGCCAACCTTCGATATTTCATGACAACCAAGCAACTTTCAAGACGACAAGTCAGGTGGAGCGAATTCCTATCACAGTTCCAATTCGCTATCAAGTCAGTGCCTGGGAAAGAGAACGGAAAACCTGACTCACTCACACGAAGATCACAAGACTTGCCGAAAGATGAAAATGACGACCGCATCCAGTACCAACAACAGTCGCTGCTTAAGCCTTGCAACGTAGACTCCTCCGTACAAGAACAACTAAAGCTTGACCCCGAGCTCTCAGAACTCTTTGCCAATCTCTCCTGGGAACAAGAAATTGCACTATGTCCCGCCATTCTTGACGAAATTCAGCCAGAACCAATCAACCACAGAATCACAAGACTTCTAGACAAGGGCTATGAGGAGGACGAATGGTGGATGAAAATCAGGGACGAGATGCTCAAACCCCATGGCACTCCTCACTCGAAGGAAGTTTTCTATCGGAATGCATGATAAACGAAGGCCGATTATATTTCCGAGAGAGGCTATACGTACCCGCAGGCGAACTACGGACCCTTCTCACTCAACTCGCCCACGACAGCGTCGAATCAGGCCACCCGGGAAAAACAAGCTATACGAACTCATTTCACGCTCTTATTGGTGGCCAAGGCTTAGCGCCGATACGAAACAATTCACACGCAATTGCCACGGATGCCTGAGGAACAAGACCTCCCGGTTACGGTACCAGGGGACGTTGAAACCGCTCCCAGTTCCCTTGCAAAGATGGAGGACTTGTCCGTTGACTTCATTGGCCCAATTCAGCGCACAGCTCGTGGATTCAACGCAATCATGGTGGTAGTCGATAGGCTGTCAAAGGACAGACATTTCACGCCTTGCAAGACCGACATGAAAGCACATGACTTGGCAACGCTCTTCGTACGAGATGTCTGGAAACTCCATGGACTACCGGATTCAATCGTATCTGATAGAGGACCACTGTTTGTCTCGGAATTCTGGAAAGCGGTTTGCCACCGCCTACAGATCAATATCAGCCTCTCCACAGCATATCACCCCGAAACTGACGGCCAGACGGAAAACGCTAACTCATTTCTCGAACAATACCTTCGCCAGTATGTTAGCTTTGCTCAGGACGACTGGGACGAGTGGCTCCCATTGGCCGAATTCGCAGCCCGTAACGTTGTTAGCGATTCAACGGGAATGTCTCCATTTTTTGCGAACACAGGCTACCACCCCCGAATGAGCTTTGGTCCCCCTCGCGCAATACCACTCGCGGCATCCAAAGACCTGGCAGAACGCTGCAACGAGGGGAACGAATTTGTCGCCAAGATGCAAGAAATCACTGATCTACTTCGGACAAACCTGCTCTCAGCTCAAGCCTCACAAGAACAGTTCGCCAACGCAAATAGATCACCGGCGCCAGCGTACCGAGTTGGAGACATGGTGCTACTTAGCACACGCAACATCGATTCGACCAGACCCATCCCCAAACTAGATCATAAGTTCATTGGCCCTTTTCGAATCGAGCGCGTGCTCAACCGGAAAGGCTTCCAGTACCATATACTATGGAGAGGCTTCGACCTTGAGCAGGCAACATGGGAACCACTACAGAACGTCGTCAACGCTCACATCGCCATCAGAGACTTCGAGAAGCACAGCAAAAACAAACCCAGACCCACGAAACAAGAAGTGCAAAATGCTCGCCTACAGGCTCAGCAAGACGTGGAAGAATCAGAAGCGATGGAGTAAGGGAGGCCCATGTGTGAGGGAACGATCATGTGACTTTCATACTTTATGAAATGTCTCACTTTGATTCATGTAAATAGCGAAAGTCAGAGTCTTCCTTAGGAACCTCCTTCTCTCTTCGTAGACAATCACTTTACCCAAGTCGCACCCGACCTTGTTCGTGCACTTGTACCGTCACAGGCAGATGTCGTTTTGTTGTCACGAAAACAGGAACTCTCAAGTCCAACACAGACATTGCTCGTTCCTACACTCAACTTCTCCATATTCATACCCGGTTCTCTCCTCCCTCCACTATTGTTGCCTTTGCCCTCACCATGTGTTTTGGATCAAAGAGCGATGATGCTTCAGCACCGGCGCCACGACGCCGACAACAACGAAGGAATGGTGACCCTAGACGACAGGATATTCCGTTGCAGCGCATGGACATTAGCGGGCCCGTGACGCCGCCAGGCCAAGTTCCCGCTCCAGTACGAGACGAGCGTGGACTGTGGAGGCAATATGTTCAACATGAGGTGACGGGCCCGACTCTCTTGGTGGCTCTCGGCAATGTAGCGCAATTGCTTCACGGGCGTGGCGAAAATATCGTCCTGGTCGCCGTTGGTGGCGCGGTTAATACCATCCTCCTTCAGCCACGGAATACAACGCACGATGTGGACTTCTTTTGTCGACTTTTATCTGAGCCGCATCTTGGAAATCTTCGCGAGGCTGGACGAGTGGCGGTTGAGAGAAGTTCCGCTCCTTTGAGCCAAGATTGGCTTAACAATGCAACCGCTAGAATGCCAGGCGTGGTTGAAAATGTCGACAGCCTCATCGAAGAGGCCGTTGCTCAGAACGCTGTCATATTCAACGGCCCAGGACTGAAGGTGGTCGCCGCTCCCTGGAACTACTCTTTTATCAAAAAGGTAAGCCGCATCACATAAGGAACGGCCCGTCCCTATGACAGTGCCGACGCCGTGGCCTATCTCAGGGAGTTCATCAGGACGAGCAACTCGAACCGGCCTGTAACGTTTGAGACAATTCAGCACTGGGGACACCAGTACAAGGCGCTTTGTCCGATTGGGACGCTATGGGAAACAAACGAACTCTACAAACAGACACATGGGGTAGATGGAATCCTCTTTCCAAGGCAGGGTGGATCGCGTGGTGCACGTCGAAGTCGGCGTTGATGGTACGTGTGTTTCGAAGCGCATGGCCACTTGACCTATTAGTTACGCGCTATTCGCGTGAGGAGGAAACTTGGGTCCCTGAGCTAAAGCATAGCATGGGAAAAGGAGCCGAGTCCCTATTTATATCAGAACGTCCGTAACGTACACGTCGTTAGCAGCTTCGCCGATCAACATAGAAGAGCCTCTCTTTTGCAGCATTTGTCCCACTATTTGCACGATTCTTGTGACTTTGTCCCATTAGGCAAGCCGCCAAACCCTTTCGTACAGAAGTGCAGGCAATTCCAGCCCT
This sequence comes from Hirsutella rhossiliensis, assembly GCF_020360975.1. Lineage (NCBI taxonomy): Eukaryota > Fungi > Ascomycota > Sordariomycetes > Hypocreales > Ophiocordycipitaceae > Hirsutella > Hirsutella rhossiliensis. The sequence continues at coordinate 1,374,603 of NW_025408678.1, read as the reverse complement.
ACGAGGCACTGATGACACAGCCCCTTGGCTCTTGCCTGGTGACGTGACGCTCTGACGACTTCGACGCCACAAATGACTCTGCATTGCCTCGAGCATGCGAGATGAATGTATGAGCAGACATCAATTACCAGTAATCGGTCCAGTGCATGCTTCTGCACCCTGCTTCCCGCCTCGTTCAAACCTTGGGTACCTGTCAGTGGATGTTGCGAGATGGACTTGGTGGGTACCTGGAACCTTGCTGTGGTCCTACTCGAAAAGCGCAAAGAGCAACTGGCCAGAGGCGGACTGCAAGTACCTACTTCACAGATGACAATTCGACTTAGGGGAACCTGTTTTGCTGGCGGCAAAAATGCGCCTCCCCTGCATGTCAATCGGGGTTAGTTACGATTTGCACGAGAAGGGCACGATGAGCGGTACAGCGGTACTTTGTACAGGATACCCGGTACGTACTTTGATGCCCAAAGCCACTCCGTGGGAGCCCCCACGATGGGCAATTTGAGTCACCATAAAACCTCAACCTTCAAGCTCTCGACCACCGCCCGACCACTCCCAATTCCTTGTAAAGCGACGATCTCCTCACTCTCTAGTCCAGCCGCAAGTACCGAACCGGGAGTATTGCATCGACACGCCCATCGATTATCCGGCGCTTGGCGGGCGTCCTCTTGCACAATTTTCCCGCCCATTGTCAAGCTCGACGGAACCGAGGAGCTGCGCAGCACACCATGCCCTCGCTGACTGCGGGCTACGCGCCCGACCTCGAAAAGTACCTCAAGTCTCTCAAAGGCCAGCCATTGGCGGCGTCAACCGAGAACCTCATATCGTGCGTCGCGCCCACACCCGGCGCATTCGTCGCTCTACCGGCCTGTGACACTAACTGGTTACTCGGCAGACTCCTGAAGCGAAGACAGATCCGGGGCTCCGAGCCCTGCGCCGTCGCAACCGCCCATATACTCCTTCAGGTCGTCGCCAGGTCCAAGTGGCAAGACGTCGACGGCCTCCTCGAAAATGTCAGCGCCACGGGCCGTCGCCTGGTCGAGGCCCAGCCCAAGGAGCTCGTCGTCGCCAACATTGTCCGGCGCGTGCTTGCCCTGGTCCGCGACGAGGCCGCCGAGGACCGCAACGAGCCGTCGAGCGAGACCCAGAGCGAGGCCCTCATGACCCCGACCGACCCTGCCCTGTCACACAACTGGCCGCTCACGACGTACGCGAAGCAAGACTCGGCCGGCGACTACATCTCCAACAGCGCGGCGCCTCAGCCGCCGTCACGGCCGGGGCCCATCTCGTCGTACAGCTCCGTCAACGTTCCCAAGTCGCTGTTCCACCTGCTATCGGCGTCGCCCACGGAAGGCTTCACCTCCATGAGCCCGCCTTTCCGAAACTCGGGCACGTCGACGCCCACCAGCAAGGGCGCCCACGCCAACAGCCAGGTCCACGCCCTGCGGTCAGAGGTGATTGACGGCATCGAGGAAATCAAGGACGAGATCAGCCAAGTGGACGACCAGATTGCGGCCTTGGCCGAGGTGCAGATTCACCCCGGGGATCACGTCCTCGTGCACCAGCCCTCGCCCACGGTGGAGCGCTTCATCCTCCGCGCGGCGCTCAAGCGCAGGTTTACGGTGCTGGTCGCAACCGAGGCGCCGCGAAGAGGAGTCGAGGACGACGCGCAAGTCGCAGCGTTCCGGAAGAAGCTGTCGGCAGCGGGCATCACGGCAATCTGCGTCAGGAGCACGGCCCTGATGGCATACATGTCACGCGTGGATAAGGTGATTCTGGGCGCCAGGGCAGTCGTGGCCAACGGCGGCGTGGTGGCGGACTCTGGGGCGGCGGCCATTGCGCGGGCGGCGCAGGAGATGGGCAGCGGCGTGGTGGTGCTGACGGGCGTGTACAAGCTCAGCCCGGAGAACGCGTTTGATGAGGCGTCCCTGATTGAGTGGGGAGACTCGTCGACGTTTGTGAGCTTTGCCGACGGGCCGCTGGTGAGTGGGGTTGAGGTCCGGAGCGCGGTGACGGAGCTGGTGCCGCCGGAGCTCATTGACACTTATATCACCAACCTGTAAGTCAAGGGAAGCTTGCGGGGGCAAGCTTGAGACTGACAGATGGCAGGGGAACTCATTCGCGCGATCACTTGGCGAGCTTGATTGCGGACCACTACAAGCAGGAAGATGCCGACTTTCACCTCTGGAGCACGGCCGACCAATGACACTCCCGCCGATCACGGTCTTGCCAGGCTCTGCATTGAGGGTGCAACGGGACAGGGTTGCAGTGCCTCGGATGCTGGTATGCACATGGCTCGGAATCCGGCCAGTCGGATTCCTTTGCCATGCTTGTCAGGGGCCGCGTCAGCACCGGCCAGCCTTGGGGCGAACGGCTTCCCGTGAGGCTGGGGGTCCTCCAGGCTTCCACTTTGTCCGAGGCGGCATCAGCGACCGCTGCAGTCCCACCCGGCGCAGTGCTGGTAGGGGTGTGAAAGCCGTTCAAAATGCTTGCGTAACCCAGGCCGGGGGTATGGCCGGGTGGGGCAAGGATGGACCTGAACAAGCAACAAGGTCGCCAGGTATCTCGGGCGGTTCGTTTTGTGTTATTCTTCTGCTCATGAAAGTAGATGCAAGGCCTCTGCTGGGACATGGCCAGATGACGAATAGGCTCCCTAGGTAATACTGAACGAAAGTCAAGACGGCCTCCGAGTTCTGCCTGTCTCGGAGCCTCGGCCCAGCGGCCTCCAAGCCACTACACTAGTGGAAAATCCGCCTGTGGCTGGTTATGTACTACTGTTTTAGGCTCCCGCTTCCAGCAAGCTTGTTCTCGGTACCGTAGCGGCCCCGGGGCCCTGTCAAATTGTCTCTTCAATGCCAGGCGACCCTGCGCCCCCCGCGAGCTGGACCCCGGCCTGGATTTGACCTCTCATCTTTTTTCTTACTTCCCTGATCCTCCTCGTCTCCCCCCCTCCCTCCATCATCTTCCCATCCCCATCATCATCCTCTCCCATCGTCACCACCCATCAACCTCATGCCTTTGGTCCGGCCGACGATGGACAACACCACCACCCAGCCCCCAAGCAGCCTCCACGCCCAGGCCAACGAGGCGCCCCCGCCGCCCTATTCGGAGACGGACATCTACTCCAACTCGGCGCCGTCGCCTCGCGCCGCCAACGACGACGGCGCCGCCTCTCATCTGTCTTCGTCCCCCGCCGGCGACGTCATCTTAACCCCTCCCGAGACCCCTCGCACCTCGGCCTCCAACCCGCAACTTGCACTACACTCTCATCCGCTGTCCGGCGCGAGCCTTTACTTTGTGTCACGCCCTCCACCCCCGACCGGCCCCCTCGAGCCCGTTGTTCACACCGTCGACGTCCGCGGCGCCTCGTCCCCCGCCGACTTTCCCTACCCCAGCGGCTGGGCGGCCCGCGATGTCACCCCGCAGGACTGGGCCACCTTCATCAACTTCCTGCTCCCGGACCACACCACCAGGGGCAACGAGGCCGTCTTTGAGAGGAAACTGAGCGCTGAGGCCCCCCTCGACGATGCCAGCACTGTCCATGGCCGCTCGAGGGCCGAGGCCCAGCTCCATCATATTCGCGAATCCAGCCCCGACGCTGTGAGAAGGAGGACCGACGCAGACTCCACCGTCCAGCAGTGGAACGGCGGCTTCTTCGGCCCCCGCGGCATCCACATCCATCTCGTTCCTCCGCATGCACCCGAGCGCATGCCCGGTTCATGGGACACCGTCTTCGACGCACATGTGCCTCCTCATCGACCCGGCGGTCCTCAAGGCCCGCCTCCTTTCCCTCAGCAGCAGCAGCAGCAGCAGCAGCAGCAGCAGCAGCAGCAGCATCAACGCCAACAGTCGCCGCGCACCAGGACCTGGGGCGGCTTCACCATTGGCGACGATAGCATCCGGTACGGCAATAGGTTCGTCGCCGACAGCAGTGGTCTGCGCATAGGCAGCCTCGTCATGGACAACAGCGGCATTCGTATAAACGGCCAGGGCGCCGAGCCCGCATCCAGGACATATGTACGGCCCCCAGGTTTCGTTCCGCGGCCGCCCCCCATGGTCCCATTCGGAGGCCCACCGTGTGAGCCACAGCATCGCCATCGCCGCCAATACGACCATTTTGGCGGCTGGGAACATCACGACGAGAAGCATTCCAATAAGTCCTGCGAAGAGCGCGGTAGGCAGCGCCAATCTGAACCCAAGGGCGGCCTACAAAGATCCGGATCGGTCAGCTCCACATCCTCGTCCTCTTCTGCCTCGTCGTCGTCATCGGAATCCTCCATCGGATCCCTTCCCGACTATGACGACATTCGTGATCAGCAGCTACCGCTTTACGTGGAACGCCTCCAGAGCTGGACCGCGAATCCCGACAAGCCGCGCTCCAGGAGCGACGTCAAGAAGCTCAAGGCGGAACTCCAGGGCGCCAAGCATGCGCCTGTCGATCCCAATCAAGACAGAAAAGCGCTCAGGGCGCAGATGAAGGCGTTGTCTCAGCAGTGGAAGCAGCTCAAGAAACAGCAGAAGAGCGCGCGGAAAGCGGCTCGGCGAGAGCGGCAGCAAAGGCGCAGGGCAGACAAGAAGGAGCGGAGGCAGAGCCGGAGAGACACGAGAAAGTCCCGTCGGGATTACCGAAGGGGTAGAGCCGGCTCAGGTGTGCCGCCGCCTCCTCTCGTGCCCGGCATCATGCCTGCCGGGGCCGCCGCTGCCATCGAGTCAGCACACTACGCCGGCCGTGGCGGGTGTGGTCCTGGCTGGGCACGCGGCGGCGGTTTCGGCGGCTTCTTCGGCCCTTCACAGCCGGGCTTCTTTGGTGGTACCCACGGGCCGTTTGGGCACAATGGCTTCGGGGGGCGCGGGCCGCCTGGATCCCGAGTGCCCTTTGCTGATCGCGGGTCTCGCGGTTGCGGTGCGCCTTGGAGCCGCCTGGGAGCAGACTTCCTCATCCCAGGCGGCGGCGGTGGCGGTCCATGGGACGGGAACCGCCGTGGTGCACCAGGCGCCTGGCCGGACGACGCGAAGTCACCTTGCGACAGGGGCGACGGGCACGAGACCGGGACAAGCACCCCGCCGCCCGGAGCGGCGTCGGCGGCCAAGTATCGCGCCGCGGAGGATCTCGAGGCCGAGATCCGGGTCATGGCCAAGCAGGCGGCGGAGCTTGATGGGGTCGGCGGCGGGGGTGGCGGCCAGCAGGCCCTGGACAAGGAGATGGAGGCGCTGACGGAGAGGCTGGAGCGGATACGGATGGAGGCGGACGAGGCGTATGCGCGGGAGCTGGCGGCGCAGGTGGAGCACTGATGCGGTCTACAGGGGTATGTGAGCTTGTCCATGGACACGGCGAGTGACTTGAATCTTGGTCTTATGTGTGTGTGTTATATAGTAGCGTAATGACGTGAAATGACGCCTCTCTTTCCTACGAAAGCCGACTTCAAGGTCGCTTGCCAAGTAGATTGATCTGGTAATTCGTCCCCAGCGCCTTCATGTTCTCCGCGTCGTCTTTCGTCTCTGGCTAACCTCCTTCTTCATCCTCAATGTAGTCGCTTTTTGTCTACCCATGAATAATGCTATGCAGGACCGTCAACCCCCTCTCGTCCCCACGTTCGTCCACGCCGACCGCCTGTCGTCAACCACGGCGACGGGTCCAACGGAGGGCAGCAAGCACCTCAGCCTCAGCCTCCCGATCCCGCCTCACCCACCAACCCCCTCCCCGGGGGCGGATCAGTGCTTCCTCTCATCCTTCTCCACCAAGTCGCCAACCCCGAGGCCCCGACCGACGGCGACCTTGATCTTGCGCGGCTCATCCCTGCCCGGCGCCGTGGCAGCAGCAGCAGCAGCAGCGACGTCAGCCGCGGGATCATGCCCGACGTCGCCGACGGCGTCGCCCTCATCCAAGCCCTCGGTGGCGGCGCCGCCGCCGCCGTCGGCCTCGTGGTCTTCGGCGTTGGCGTTTGCGTCGTCGTCGTCGGCAAAGGCAGCGGCCGCCGCCTCGTTGGCCTGGCTGCGCAGCTTGTCGAGGTCGAGGCGCATGCAGAAGGCGTCCTCGCCGTCGGCGTAGTACTTGGGCTCCGTCTTTTCGTTGTTGAAGCCCAGCGTGTCTTCGTACAGGTGCCGCGCGGCGATGTTGGAGACGCGGACGTGTAGCGAGACGTACTTGGCCTGAAAGGTTTCGACCATGGCGAGTTCTGCAAGGCCGCCGCCGCCGCCGCCGCTCGCTTCTAGTCAGCCACACAAAATAAAACGTATTCCTCTCCCATCCATGTGAGTGTGTCTAAAAGGGAAAGGGGGAGAAGGGGTGAGTGGGGGGGGGGGAACACCTACGGCTCTGGCGCATCAGCTTCTCCGCGATTCCCAGGCGGCGGTGCGTGCGCATGACGCTGAGGCTGGTGATGTGGCCGTGCGGCACCCCGTCGGCCGGCTCCTCCTCCATCTTGGCCAGGACATAGCCGACAATCTTGGGGTAGTCGTAGGGCGAGCGGCGCGGGCGCGAGGCGTCGACGGCGACGAAGCTGAGCTGCGGCCACGACAGCGCGTGGTACAGGTAGTACTTGAGGAAGTAGTTCTCCGGCAGGTTCTCCAGGTTGGCGTGCTGGATCAGCGGTAGGTCCGCGCACGTCAGCAGCCGTACGTCCATGGTCCGTTGGCCAGCGACGCTGGAGCTGGCTGGCTGGCTAAAGGAGGAGGAGGAGGAGGAGGAAGAAGGCGTCGGCCGAGGGGGATGGATGGAGAGGCGGGCGGTAGTTGGGGCTTGTCTCTGCAGAGAAGAAGGCTGCGGAGGACAAGGGCGCGTCGTCACTCGTCGTCACTCGGGGCGCCGACCGTAGAGGAAGATGAATCGACGCGGTGCAAGCGCGGTGCAAGCGAGGGTCGTGGAGAAGCAGAGTTGCGAGCTCCAAAAATCTGCCCCTCATCAGCGGCCATCGGATTTATGTGGGCCCCGAGACCGGACCCCTCCGGCCGCCGAGACGGCCTTGCGGTGGCCGCCATCCGGAGCTCGCACCGATACTCTGCAGAGCCCGAAGATCTGAGCCGCCGGCCAATATCCAGAACACCCACACGGAGGATTAACGCCATCTAGCCATTTCTATCGTCATGACTTCATCTGCCCATTCTCGCCCCACGGCAAACCATTCACCATCCCCGTCTGCGCCTGGAACCTCCATCTGACCGTGCTGCATGCATTATGATCCGCCATCCATCGTGCCCTCGTCGACATCGTCCAAGATGCTCTTCTATCAGATACTTTCAACCAACCAACCTCTTCCTTCGTCTACTGGCCTGGCTGCTTGCCTCGAATGGGCAGATCCTTGGTCACCTCTGCTGACGACGCAGTCATGCCGCCAGCCGCCGACGCCTCGTCCTGCGCCTTGGCCTCGAGGGCGCCGGCCTCGTCTACCTCACCTTCCTCGAGAGCAGCCGCCTTGGCCGCCTCCGCCGCCTTGGCTGCCTTCCTGGCCTTCTTCCTCTCCTTCTCCTCCTGCTTCCTCCTCTTGACCTCCTCCTCCGCCGCCCGCGACTCGGCCGAGCCGCCAAAGTTTTGCTTCCATTCGGCCACCTTCTTGTCCTCTATTCTCGAGAAGAGATGGGCAGCCTTTCCAATCTTGTGTCCGCCTCGGAGCGTCTCGGGCGCCCAGCTGTCTGGGATAAGGCCAAGCGTCGTGTTGAGCTGCGTGCAGATGGCCTCGGCCGTCGACGGCATATACGGCGACGCGAGCGACGCCAGCAGGTGGCACAGGTTCAGCGCCAGCCCAATAACCGTCTTGGTCCGCTCTGGCTTCTCCACCAGGTTGGTGTTGTCCAGGCGGTACTGCAGCAGCGTGTTACCTTCGGTGCTTATCTCCATGAGCTTCTTAACGCCTGCTCGCAGGTGCACGCGCTCCAGGAGGTCGACATACTCGGCCAGTAGGCCGTTGACACGCGCGATCCAGGCGGCAAAGTCAAACGTCTCGTCCTTGTGCGAGGCGGAGAATTCAGGCACGGTGCTATCGCACTTGGCGTTGACAAACTTGACAATGCGGTTGACAAAGTTGCCAAAGTTGGCCAGCAGCTCGCTGTTGTTGGCCTGGGCAAACAACGACCACTCAAACTGTGTGTCGCCCGTCTCCGGCCGGTTAGATAAGAGGTAGTATCTCCACACCGACGGCGAGATGCCAATGTCCTTGACCTGGTTGCCAAAGACGCCGACGCCCCTCGACTTGGAAAACTTGCCGTTCTCGTAGTTGAGGTACTCGGTCGTCGACAGGTGGTTGAGCATGGTCCAGTTGTAGCCAGTGCCGATCTCGGAGCCCGGGAAGATGACCGTGTGAAAGGGAACGTTGTCCTTGCCCATGAACTGGTAGAGCTTCACCTCGTCCGGGTTCTTCCACCATTGCTCCCACTCGTCCGTGTAGTTGGCCGTGATGGACGGGTAGCCGATGCAGGCGTCGAACCAGACGTATATGACTTTTTTCTCGAAACCGGGTAGCGGGATGGGCACCCCCCACTTGAGGTCTCTGGTGATGCTGCGGCCCTCGAGGCCCTTTGTGAGCCACGACTGCGTGATGCCGATGCCGTTTTGCGGCCAGCCGTACTTGCGGTGGGCCTCCTGGAACCACTTGTCAATGTCGGGCTGCAGCTGGTCGAGCTTGAGGAAGATGTGCTTTGTGTCGCGGGGGATGGGCTGGGCGCCGTCGAGTTTGCAGCGCGGGTTGATGAGGTCAAAGGGGTCGAGCAGGCCGCCGCACTTGTCGCATTGGTCGCCGCGGGCGTCGTCGTAGGCGCACTTGGGACAGGTGCCCTCAACGAAGCGGTCGGCAAGGTAGCCGTCGTGCTTCTCGCAAAAGGGCTGCGTCGTGGTGCGTTCCTCGAGGAAGCCGCGTTCGTGTAGCTTGAGGAAGATGTCCTGGACAATCTCTGTCTGCTTTTGCGTCGTGGTGCGGCCAAAGTAGTCGAAGCCAATCTCGAACCAGTCGTACACCTCCTTGTGCTTGACGTGGAACTCGTCACACAGCGCCTGTGGCGTCTGGCCCGTCTCGAGCGCCTTGGTCTCCGTGGCCGTGCCGTACTCGTCAGTGCCACAGATGTAGAGCGTCGGCCGGTCGCGCAGCTTGCTGAAGCGAGCGTAGACGTCGGCGCTCAGCACGCTACCCACGACGTTGCCCAGGTGAGGCACATTGTTGACATAGGGTAGAGCGCTGGTGATGAGTGTGTTTCGCTTGCCCTTGACGGGTAGGATGGGGTTTTGGACGGCCATTGCAGCCTTTGCTGTACTGGTGGCCTTGTTTCTCTTTCTGTTCCTTTTTCCTTGTAGTCTCGGCGGACGAGGACGGGACCGCGAGTCCGAGATGGCGCTGATTGATATGCCAGTGGCAGAAATAATTGCACGTGGATGCCCAAGGCAAATCCCTTTAAAGGGCACACGAAGTCAACTGAGTCACAGGCTGGATGAGAACAAGGAGGGGTTTGGCTGGCGGCAGCGTTGGTCGGAGCTTTGGAGTCATTTCCCTTGTCACGTGTGAGGGGCAATTGTGTTCCATCGTCACCGCGGGGTTTGTCATGCAGCAAGTGCCAGCATAGAGCCAAGCTCCGACTTCTTCTTTCAAAGTCTGCTTCAACTGACCTTTGCTCACAGTGGCAACTTGTAAATACGTGTTTGTAATCCCACCATTGACCAAGCTCGCCATCCTTTCCACTCCTCACGTCAACGCTCCAAACACACCCAGACACGGGGCGCAAAGGAAAGGCAGTCCACGACATCCCATATAGAGCCTCGCCCATGCCCGCGGACCCCTTCGATGCCGTCCTCGACCTCGAGGACCGCTTTTACCAGCAGGGCTACCAGCAGGGCCTCCAAGATGGCGCCCAGGCCGGCCGCATCGAGGGCCGCTGCTTCGGCATGCAAAAGGGCTTCGACAAGTTCCTCGAGAGCGGCCGCCTAGCCAGCAAGGCCGTCGTATGGGCCAACAGACTACCACAGAACCTGAATGACCAGCCCGCCGCCGAGGCCGAGGCCGAGGGGAAACGGTGCATGCTGCCGTCCCTGGCCAGCAACCCGCGTCTCGACAAGAACGTCAAAACGTTGTACGCCCTGGTTGAGCCGGACACGATGTCGACGGAGAACACAGACGAGGCGGTCCAGGACTTTGACGACCGCGTGAAGCGGGCCCAGGGGAAGGCCAGGGTGATTGAGCGCATGGTTGGCTAAGAGGGGGATGCATCGAGCGAGGCGCATGTCAAATGTTCATTGATTCCGGTTTCAACTTTGTCGTGGTGGGCGGCTCACCATTTTTCACGGGGCTCAAGGGATGCAGGATGGATAATGAATGGAACAGAGAAACAGCTGAACTTGTCGAGAGACTTGGCAGCAGGATCTATAGCGCTCCTCCGGGGCTTTTTCCGATCCATGCCACTTATGTACAACGCCACTTCAGTCCTCCGTCTATTGGAACGACCGGCACGGGTATCTGCCAGTATTGTCAGTAAAACAACTTCATTACCCGTTCAAGTGCACAAGCAGACGCCTGCACAAAAGAGCGACTCACCCCTGAGGATACGAATTCTCCTCCGACAACTTGTACTTGTGCACATCCCACTCTCCCGACGCCAAGCTCTGCCCGCTAGGGAGCGGCGGCAGCCCCGCGACAAAGAGGTCCTTTGCCACGTCCTTGGGCGCCTTATCGAGACAGCTGGCCAAGCCCGTCTCGCCCTCCTGCCTGGCGGCCACGAGCTGCTTCTCACCGGCCTCGCCAATCAACTCCACCTTGGGCTGCGCCGCGCTGCCGACCGTCAGCAGCTGCGCGACGTCGCCCTGCCCGACGACGCTGAGCTTCGGATACGACCGCCGCGCGTCGCGCTTCCAGTAGGGATTGTCGGCGATGTCGCCCGCCGGCACCGTGACGGGGTCGTCGTAGCCCTTCGGGTCGTTGGAACCGGGCGGTGGGTTGCGGTACCACGGATTGAGCGGCACGCCGTTGGAGCGATTGGGGTCGATGGACACGGCTCTTCGGAAGAACTCCCAGATCCCCTTGGATTGGAGGGTTTGTTTCTAGTCGAGACAAGGGTCAGTATTCTTGTCGCCGTAACGCCGCTTCGCAGAGAACGGCCCTCGATGGCCTAATTGGGCGCGACGGGGTGGGAGCAATACCTTTGCAATAGACACCACGCCACCAGCGGCCTTGGCCACCGCCTTGGACGACATTTTCGCGGTGACGATGAGGTGCGGCGATGTTGCGAGGGCGACGGGGAAGCTAGAGGTTGATGGTATGCACGTCCGATGGTGCTCGGCACCAGACGGAGTAGATTAGCCGATGAATTGCCTCCAAGCTCGCGAACTACCCTAGAGCTTGGTCACCGCTGTGAGCGATCTGGAACACCCAGCCCACCTGCTGGGAACAGCTCCTGCGCGCTTCCTGTCTATCATGCCTGAAGAAACCAACGAGCTTCTTGAGTCGAGTATTCGGTTGTCGATGCTACGATCAAATCCTGCGCTATTATGCCTCGACATTTCGGAGGAAATGGAGGATATCGTCAGTTTGTTGGCACCCACCACAAATAAGCTCACAATCAGCCAAAATAACGCTTTGACATGAAAATTCGGACTCATTTCTCGGGGATCAAACAAGAAAACTCGCGCAGGCTGGTTTCAATCCAAAAACTCGCTTGCCATCACGGGCCTGCACCAGAGAACACGTTCAATACCCCGTCCTAGAGACCCATTACATCGCCATCACAGTGGAAAACAAGCGCCCGCTCGCTGCCGTCCCCATGCCCACTCGGCCTGACCACATCACTCCTTGAGCTCCTCGACCAGCGCTTTGATGCGGTCGGCGGTCGCGGCGGGCCCGCCGGCCTCGGCGACCAGGACTTTGCCCTTCTTGTCAATGGCAAAGACGCCGCGCTGGGTGCCCTTGGGCTGCTTCTTGAGGCCAATGGCGGCGATGAGCGTCGCCTGCGGGTCGCACAGAAGCGTGTAGGGGAGCTTCTGCTTCTCCTTGAAGTTGGTGTTGGCCTTGGGCGAGTCGCTGCTCAGGCCAAAGATGGACAGCCCGTCCGCGGTGAGGGGTTCGTAGGCGTCACGGAACAGGCAGACCTGGGTGGTGCCTGGCAGACAAGTCAGCGCGCATTGGAGGGGGAGAAATAAAGGGGGAGATACTCACAGCCCGGCGTTGAGGCCTTGGGGTACGTAAAGAGCACGACGCCCGCCTTGCTCTGCTCAACCAGCTCCTTGAGGCTCGTCTGCTTACCATCGTTGGCCTCAATCTCGCCGCCAAAGTCGTCAAGGTCGACAACGTCGCCCACAGCCACCTTGCCCGCCTTCTTCTTGTCCGCCGTCTTGGTCGGCTCTTCATCGTCGTCGTCAACGGGAGCGGCGGGGGCTGGGGCGGCCTTCTTCGCCGCCTTTGCCGTCTTGGTCGCCGTGGGCTTGGCAGCTTTTCCAGCCCTTTTGGCAGCCGGGGCTGGCGCGGGCGGCGGCTGAGGCGCCTTGCGCTTGCGAAGCTCGACGGGCATTGGATTTGCGCGGGCGGGGCCGATTCGAGTACCTGTGAATTGAAGAAAGCGGAAAGGGTTTTCAGGAAGAGAAAGCCTTTCGCTCGAGTCGCGCAACGTCGGGAGAAACAAAGGAGGAGAGCAGGGAGAGGGAGAAAGACGACGCTGGGCAGAGATGGGTTGCGTCGAGGGAAAGGCAGGTGGTTGTTGCGCGAAGCAGTGCGACTGCACATCCTGTCAAGGCGGCCAATCAGCTCAGGCAATGGCTCCTGGCGCGCGCTGCCCCCCAGATGTGGAGCCCTAAGCGCGCTAAAACCAGGGCATCTTCAGCACCTGACAAGGTACCTAAGGTTCCCCTACAGGGCAGCACCCACGTTTCCTCGTTGGATATAACTACCGGTACAGTACGTACGTAGTTAGAGCTGGGTGGACCATGGGCGTCACGTCCGAGACACACCAAAGTCAATTCGACGACCTGCCACCGTGTTCCTGTCCATAGCCTCAGCTGGTGAGCCGCCTGGCCGAGCCCAGCACATCAAGTAACCGACAAACGAAAAGCTCGCGTCCTTCATCTTCACCGAGTCGCAAACCTACCACCCCCAGCTTCAACCCCATCTTCTCAGCCGTGTCCCATCCTCTGGGCTCAACATCCATGGACCCTCGGGTGAGTCCCATCTCCAACGATGCCCCCGCATGTCTTCCCTGCTGACACAACGGCTCCGCACGTGGCACCTCGCAGAAGCTTGTGGCTCCCATGGCCGCATTCACCATGGCCGGCCTGCTGTTTGTGTACGTTTGGTTGCAGCAGCAACGCCGCTCCGCCTACTCAAAGACTGGGAGAAGTTATAGTTGAGCGACTTTGGCTGATGCGAATGGCCGCCATAGATACACGAGGTCGTCCATCCGCAGCGCAAAGAGCCAATCGGTCCGCCACCCAGCCTGACTCCTCCCCATGTCGTCTCGTGCGGCCGACTGACCCTTGTCATGCCGAGCAGGTGAGGCGATAAGGGTCGAGGTGGAAGGACCTTCCGTCATTATCTAATGCTGGCGCCGACCGTGCTCCTCTGGTCATGCGGTCACCCCGAGTGCTTAGAATCTCATTACAAGACTAGGCCGAGCTCCATCGAGGCATGGGCAAGCACGCACTTCACCAACGGAGAAGCACGGCGTCCCTTGTCCTCCATCACCCACGTGATGCCTGCAATCAAGTCGTGTCCGTTGGCAGACAACATCCTCCGTCACGTCGAATTTGAAGTGAGGAGACGATCAAGAGTGATCAAGGTTAAAACAAAGTAGATAAAAGAGCCGTGGACCGACAGCCAATGCTAAATGCATTCATTCACGCAACCCCCACCCAAGTGTCTATACCTAGGTATTTCCTACAGTTCTCCCGTCCGGGTATCTGACTCTCGCGCCCATGTGTCAAACCGCCCCTCCCGCAATGTGTTCGATGGAGCCGTCTGTCTCACTCCACCACAGGTCTTCTCTTCGTCTTCTCTGATGCATGCATGCCACTGGCTGGGAATCATCATCATCGCCGCTCTTTCTGGATCCCCAGCTTCTCTCTTCCTTCCGTCTTGGCCCTGTTGAGCTGTCTCATGACGAACTCATATGTCAGCATCGTCACCGTGGCGGCTGGGACGGCTCGCATCATGTTGGTACCAAGGCCGGCGTAGAACGCCCGCCAGCCTTCCTCGCGCAGGATCGTCCGAGATGTCGTGATGATGCCCTCGTATTTGCGGCCGCCCTGCCCCGATTCGGTGGCCGAGGCCGGGGTCGAGACGCCCATCCCCTGGAGAAAGTGTTCGCCTGCAACCGGCCTGCGCTGCGTCTGCAGCCGGGTCCGAATCACCTCGTGCGGATACGTGGCGCTGCTGGCGAGAATCTTGGACAGCACGGAAGCCGACAGGATGCCCAGCCAGTGCGCCTTTTCCCCCTCTACAGGCGCCTCGCCCATGCCCTGGCCGGTAAAGGTTGTCTTGAGAAACTCGTAGGTGGGGAACTGGACGGCCACGTGAGTCAGGCCGAGAAGTGCGGGCGTGAGGCCCGAGTAAAACGACGCGAGGCCCTCGGACGTGTACATCTTCCTCGCGGCATCGAGCGTCGACCGATAGTGCCACGGCGCCTGCAACGTCGGCCTTGCCGTCGGTGTGTTGCCGGGCTTGGGAAACATAGAGGTATAATGGTGCTCCGCCTCGGGCATGTAGCTCTGTGACATGAGCCTGGTCTTGATGACCCATATGGGGTTCGTGACGATGGTACTGCTCGCACCGGCTATGATGGAGGACCAGAAGCTCACAATGTATGGTGTTTCTGTCACAAAGTCCACAGGTCAGCTCATGATGGACACCGCCGAGGGAGAGAACGGAGGGTGCAGGATCGGGAAGTGGCAGACGTACCTGAATATTGAGCCATCCAGCCCTTGCTCTTGTTGTAGACGGAGAACCAGACCGCCCAGGTCGGCAGGTATCCGAGAACGATGGGGCCTAGCCCTCGGTACATGCCTCGGATGCCCTCCTGGCGCCAGATGACCTTGGCGGTGCCAACCAGGCCGTTGTACAGCTTCGGATGGCCGACATGGCGGCCGTTGTCGACAAGCTTGTATGTGCCCTGAGCCTGCAGCTTTGTCTTGATGACATCGAGAGGGCATGTGACGATGCCCGAGGTGAAGCCGCCGACGGCGCCGGCAATGACGTTGAACTGTGAGTCCGAGGCCTTGGAGGCCCATCGCTGCAGCGGAGTCGGGGTCCCGGGCGGCCGTCGCATTGGGGTCGAGGCATCGACGGTGAGTCGTGAGTACGGAGCTGGAGCATTGTCGTCTGGAGGCGAAGAGACGCGGCTTGTCTGCGGGGATTCTTCGTGAGACATCCCCTCCTCGGCGCACCTAGGCTGGCGTTGGGATCAAATGTCGACGAGGGAGAAAGAGAGGAAGCTCCGTTGGGAAGCTTGCCTTGGTCGGCGAGAGTCCGGCGTCGCCCGGGGGAGGGATGGAAGCCGCTGGGTCCGGTCCACCACCTCCTCCTCCTCCGCCGACGCGAGTCACTTCAGGACGCCGGCTTGGCTGCTGCCCTAGAGCTGCCGTCTTGCGTGACGGCCGAGGCGTGTGCTGGAGGGGACGTGGGTGGGTGTTTCTGCTCCGGTCGGGGATCGCACCCCAGCATCCGATGCCGGTGCAGAGAGAATGGGGGCGGACACTGCGGGGAGCCGCAGTAACCGTTCCCGCCTAGCGAATGCCACCGGCCATTGACCTTTGTGAGGGAACGAGACGAAGCAGCTCTTGCGGGAATAGGGGCGGGGAGGGGGGGCGAGACGAAGGGGGCACGCGCCCGGAGATGAGTTGCGCAGGTGGGTTGTTGGTAATAAACGGGCGAGGGTTTTTGGGTGGGAAAGCGGGAATGTGGAGGAGGCAAGACAATGACGAGGCCGCGCTGTACCCAGATGGGCCACTCATCACTCAGCAGCAGCCAGGCAGCCGTTGCCGGCACCTGCTGACGGCCAGCTGCCAGGGCGCTGAAGGTCCGCTGAAGCACTCGCTGTAGGCCAGTGGGCCCGGCCGCTGCGGGCACTTCGGGAGCCTGTGCGGTCTGTCGTCGACGCACCGTCTGGTGTTACCCAATCGGCTTATCCTTCCTTGCAACGAACCGCCTTGCAGGTTTGGGGCTTGGGATTTCGTCATTCCGAGTCACGGCAGGCGAGATTCACAGCTCGACCCACGGTTCCCCTAATCTGCGACTTTACTCCTCCGACACTCAGACTGTACTCTTTGCCGGCACCTTCACGGTCCAGACGGGATCCGTTGCGGATGTGCCGGACAGAGAAGGGCCAAGATCGCGACGCGTCGTTTACATATGTGCTTTGCAGAGGAGTACAGGCCAAAGCTACTCAAGCTCGACAAGGTTTTTTAAGGAACGCTGCATGTACAAGTTCCCTCTCGAGGAAGCGATATATCAACACCCGGCCGTTTAAATATCTGGCCGTTTGACAACATGTGAACCATGTAAATCTTGCAGCGCTGGCTCAGTTGCTGGCTCATTTACCAACGGGAATCACGTGACGGCATACTCTGTCTAAATTCCGGCACGTGATTCTCTCGGCTCCCCGTTTTGAAGGCCAACCTGCCTCTCCCAATCATCGTCGCCGCAATTCACCCATCACGGATCGTCGCCCGGGACGCATCGATCGGCCAGAGAATCACCCCCCCTCCCTCCCCAAAAAAAAGAGAGACGACGACAATCCGCTCCCGACACATCCCGCATCGCCTCTCAATCTCGACGCCCACCATGAGCGCATACTCCCTCGCGCCCTTTGTCCTGCGTCGGCCTTGGCTGACCAAGATGCTCATGCCCATGGCCGATTGGTACGCCAACGCCGCCGGCTACCGCAAGCTTGGCCTGAGGTAAATGCTCCCGGTCCCTGTCCTCGGCCCGGTCGAGTATCCAAGGCGGAGATCGCGCCAAGAGACGGCAAAGAAGGAGTGCAACATGCCTCGTGGGAAAAGAGCAAGCTTTCGGGAAAGGGCGGCAAAGGGAGGCTGTGACGAATACGAGGCTGACTCGGGGCTCCCGTCTCACTTGACAGATATGACGACCTCCTGGAAGAGGAGCGCGAGTCTGTTCAGATCGCCCTCAAGCGCCTCTCACCAAAGGAGGCCTACGAGCGCGTCTACCGCATCCGTCGCTCCACGCAGTGCAGCTACCAGCACAAGCTGCTGCCCAGGGACCAATGGACCAAGCCCGAGGAGGTATTTTCCTTCCCTCCATCCCCGAATCGAGATTTCCGCTTTCTGGACAAAACCGTCAATAAGAACCAAGACGACCGGCTGACCATACCTTGCAGGACACCCCCTATCTGCGCCGGATTGTCGAAGAGGTCGAGGCAGAGCTCGCTGAAAAGGACGCCCTTGACTCCATGTACGTCGTCAAGAAGCACTAAAGCAATCGCGTGGATTTGGTTGAAACACTGGGCAGCTGGGGCGAAGAGGTCGGCTGCCGGTCTGCTTGTCTACTCCAGGGACACTGAAGACTGTTAATTGGCATGAGCTCGGCAACGACCTTTTCACTTGTACTCTTACTTTGTAGTTCGTATAGACATGCTCAGCATCCCGACATTCCCCTCTCGTTGCAGCTCGGTTTGTACGTTGAAGCCCCGGCCAAAGTCTGCAACTTCATTGTCACTGGGCACGCCTCCCTCATGGCCCGAATACCTCGACCAAGTACGAAGTATGAACATCTTCCGTAAAATCTGACGGCAAAGGGTGTTCAGGGAACTGCATTATGCGCACAAGCTTGCACTAGACACACTCACAACAACACCCACCACCTACTGCACTCGATAATATCCCTCAGATCTCTTACAGGAATCCTTGCCGAGACGCCAGAAGCGCCTAGACAAGGAACGCTGGGTATCTACCACCGTCGTCTCTTTGCTCGCGGCCCTTTTAGCATCCACCCCCCCTATCTGACAAGGTGGCAGATCCGCTGGTCCCTTAACAGTTTACCAGATCTTCATCCTGCCGAAGCTCCCAGCCTCCCTCCCTTTTACCTCCCTTCGACTGTCCATCGGACCTCCTCGCATTGCCTTCACCCGCATCATAATGACAGCCAAGCCAAGACGAGAATCGGGATATGCCGCCAAGTCCGCCGCTTCCTACACGCGCTGGTAGAACAGCAGATAGGCAACCTTGTTGTCCTTGATGCTCTCCTTGACCTGCTGCTGCTTATCCTTGGCGTGTCCATTGCTGCCGCCGTTCACGACGCTGCTCCACCGCTTGTTGCCACCGGCCGAAGCCGTGACTTGCTTCCAGCCGTCTTCGTCACCGGTGTCGTCGTCGTGCATGGCGCCGAATCGGTTCGCTGAGGCGCTGGCGCCACCACCATCTTTTCTAGTGTCCTTGACCTCTTCCTCGGACCCCCCCTCGGCCACATCCTCGCTGCGAACACGGCGAAGAACAGTGTCATCCATCCGGATCCACTCGCGGCCGTCCTGTCGGCGCACGTCGACAGTGTAGTGACCGCCACTGGCGTTCTTGCCGTGGTGATAAACTACGCTGATGAGCCTGTACCTGGGCATCGCGCCGTCGCCCATGGTCTGGCGTTTCTGCCTCGACAGGGCCTCGCGCGGAATCTCGAGCTCCAGGGGATACCCAACCTTCTTCCAAACCTTGATAGTGCCATGGCCCTCGGCGTCAAACTGGAAGCGCTTCAGGTGGAGGATAAGTACTGGAGGCAGGGACTCGATAAACACCTGCTTCGTAGCCACGATGTCCTTGCCTCGGGGAGAGTTGAAGTCTCCCTGGAGGCGTTCCGGGCGGGTCAAGCCGCGTAGGGCGTCAAGGACGTTGCGTACGTCTGGAGATCCAATGTCCAGCTGCAGCGGCTGATAAGGCTCAGTGGTGATGGAGTCCTTGAGCCCCGGCACGCGGAACTCGGATCGAAGCAGTCCACCAAAAATCTTGGTGATGGGTGTCGACGAATTTGACCCCGACGAGCGCGTGACCGCAGCCCGCTGTTTGCGGCCGACCTCGAGCCAATCGCCAGACGGATCCGCCATCGAGCTTTGGCTAGCTCCCAGATCGACAGACGCAATCTCAGAGTCATTCGACTGGAAGCTGCCCATGATGTGAGTGCACTCATCGTCGAGCGACTGGAGGAGAAACCCCAAGAATTCTTCCGCGTCTTGCTGATGACCACGCTGAGCAGGCGATTACAGTTAGCGCGTGTTCCTTTGCCTCAGTCGCACCCTGTCGCACGCACCCTCATGCTTGCGAATCGCGCGAGCTGTCTTATAGCTTCGTAGACGAATTCGGGAGTAAAAGGCTCGCCGTACTTCTCGAGATCTTCGCTCTTGAGCTTGCTGTGCAGTTGATTGGCGGATGGCGCCGAGTCGATAATATTGTACTCATGCATGAACATGATCCTAGATATAATGAGCCTCCTCGAGCCGCACTCGAAGTATATTGATAGAGCTCACATGGCGTCCACGAGCGGAGTCTCGCTCTTGAAGCTGTGGATGGCCCTCTTGCTGACCTGATCCAAGAAATCGTGGAAGGGGACGCAGAACATGAGCACTTGGAGAACCTGTAAATGGGAAGAAAGGTCAGCCCAAAGCGTCCAATAATTGCATGAGGCACGTGGATAATCTTACCGAGTTCATGTAGCACATGTTTCCTGTGTTGATGAGGCCACGAGGCTCCAGGAAGGAAATCTTGTCGACACTGCCCACTTGATACTCTCGAATGGCCTCGGCGAGCGAGTTGGCATTGGTTTTTGAAAAAGCCGAACTTGGGGCGGCTGCAGTAGTATTGGATGTTCCTGAGCCATTGAGGGCGGCTGATCCGTTTGTCCCGGCCGGGGCGACGGGTCCCTTGGGGGAAGCCTTCGCAAAAAGGCCCGCCCAGCTAGCCGGAGCCGCTTTGACAGGCGGGCTGGCGGCCGCAACATCATTAGTACTGACAGCATCATCAGGTTCGTTAGCCTCGGTGGAAACAGCGGTTATCGCGGCACCGTTCATGCCGGGTTTCTCGCCCCCGCCTGTCGCTTGCTTCCGAGCTTCGTCTATTTTGTCCCCGCTTGAAATCTTTGAGGTCGGTCTTGGCAGGGCCGGAAGCACGGGATGGGCTGGACCCGCGGGCCGTTCATCGACGGGGGCGGCCGCCTCGGCAGTTGTCACGTCCGCCCCTCGTTGCCGCGAAGAGTCGAGAAATGGAGTAGACGGAGCTGCCTTGGCTTCAGGCAAATGGCCACCGGAGGAAGATTCCTTCGGGCGGCTGTCGTCACCAGGAACATGCGACGACACATTTGCGTCCGTCGCACGACCCGACGAGGGTGTACATTGTTCCGTTAGCGAGCCGTGTTGTTCGAGGGGCAGGGAGACAGCGGCGCTATCCGCCGTTAGTGGCTTTCTCCGCCGCCTCGACCGGGGCGTTTTGGCAGGAAAGCTTGTGTCGGGACAGGAGAACCAAGGAAGCTAACGAATTAGTTAGTGACGAACAACAGGCACAGATAATTTCGCATTTCCAACTTACTGGTGGCCGGAACGGCTCGCGCTGCTCGACTGGAGAGTGATTCAGGGGCTGTGCGGGAGGAGGGGGCGGTGGGGGAGCAGCGACAGGAGCAGGGGCTGGTGGCGGTACAGAAACATGCTCGATCGTCTGCGGCGTCGGAGGAGTCGGGGGAGGAAGCATCTGGGACGAGTGCGATGAGGAAGGCGTCTGTGGGGGGATCGGAACCGGTGCGGACGGAGGCTGATAGGCGGTAGAGAGGTTGGGCGAGTGCTGAGACGGGCGAGCATAGTTCGGAGGAACGCTGACTCCTACCATCGGCACATATTGCGGCATGGACGGTGGCGATCTGGCATAGCCTTGATAGGCCATATAGCCCTGGGACGGCACGCCGCCGTTCTGGAACTGCGGCGGCATTCCGTAGTAGCCTTGCGGCCCATACGGCACGTAGCTCGGATACATCGGCCCCATGTGCTGCTGCTGGTGATGATACTGCGGCATGTACTGGGGCTGCCTCCGTCGAGGGCCTCCACCGGGGCCGCCACTCATGTCGACTCGGGGGACACCGCCAGGTGCCGGTGCGGCTCGTCGGCCCTGGTGGTGTATGTACTGCCCAGCCGGCAGATAGCGGAACTCAACCTGCCGGCTTGGGGTGGTGCAAGGTTACGGGTGCTGTCCAACAATGCGACTCCCGCATCTACCGCGTCGCCGTCGTAGAAGCCCAAGCCTTGGAAGAGGAGAGGTGCGAAGGGGCAAGGAGAGCGCTCGGCGTCGACGCCGAGTTGGTGATGTGGAGCCGGTCGAGCTTCTCTTGCGTCTCACCCGCTCGGGCTTTGCCGGCGCTGCGCTCGCTCTTGCGGGGACGGAACAGCGGTGCTAAAGTTGCACTTGCACAGGTCGGGACTCGAGGGAGATGGGAGGAGAGGGAATGGAGGAGGGTGGAGAGGTTGCCAACGAGATGGGCAGCAAGGAGGTGTCGAGAGCGCGGATGGAGAGAGGTGGTAAAATTTCTGACGTTAGCAGAGGATGGCGGCAAGTGACCCCGGAGCTGTCCCTTCCGCGGGTCACCCAGGATCGAGGCAGAAACAGGTACGTACTGCAACCAGGTATCTCCGTCCCCGGAGCGCGGGTACGTATGAACGTACGGATACCCCTCCAAAAGAAACTTAAGAGTCAGGCCCCCACCAAACGTCGTTTCCGAGATGACTGCAAGTTAAAACGCCTGTGAGTCAAGAGCTCGACGACCATCTTTCTCCGAAACGGCCACGATACCGACGACTCTAAACCTATTTCCCTATCCACGGTCAACCCCCCAAATAGCTTCGGCAGGCTCGAAACACAATGGCAACCACGACAGCATCGGAGAGGCTCGTCCTCATCCGCGAGAACCTCGCCGAGATTCTGAACCCAGAGATAATCGAAAAGATTATTGAGGAAGGCCGCAACCCCAAGATTTACTGGGGTGAGCGGGGGAAAGCTTCATGTGGCATCCTTGCGCAACAGCTAATGTGTCTGAACTCGCAGGAACCGCGACGACGGGCCGCCCTCACTGCGGCTACTTTGTCCCCGCCATCAAGATAGCACAGCTGCTGGCCGCCGGCTGCGATGTCACCGTGCTGCTCGCCGACATCCACGGCTTTCTCGATAACCTCAAAGCTCCCATTGAGCTCGTCGCACACCGAGTCGAGTACTATCGGTTTGTCATAACGGCCATCCTCGAGGCCGTCGGCGTGTCGACCGAGAAGCTGCGATTTGTCCAGGGCAGCGACTACCAGAAGAGCGCCGAGTATGTCATGGACGTCTACAAGCTCTCGTCTTTGATATCGGAGCATGATGCCAAGCGAGCTGGCGCCGAGGTGGTCAAGCAGACGGACAATGCTCCCTTGAGTGGCCTCCTCTACCCGATCCTCCAGGTCCTGGATGAGCAGTACCTTGACGTTGATGCCCAATTTGGAGGTAAACACTATGTCATACAAACCCTTTTTGCAATTGACTCCAGACTAACCTCTCCTGAGGACTTGACCAGCGCAAACTCTTTGTCGCCGCCAAGGATTGGCTTCCTAAGCTTGGATATAGAGAGGTAAGTCCGGATTGCGACTCGCACTTGCGACCGCGTCACCTTGTCGCAAGGGCTAACAGGCTTCAGCGCGCACACATCCTCAACCCCATGGTCCCTGGACTGCACGGGGGAAAGATGAGTTCCAGCGATCAAGGTAGCCATCTTCCCATGGCTCACAAGTCCCTTCCCAGTATGTTCTATGCTTAACTCGGCGTAACAGACAGCAAGATTGACCTGCTCGATGCCCCGGAGGCCGTGGCCAAAAAGATCAAAAAAGCCGTCGCGGCGCCCAAGGTGGTTGAGGAAAATGGCGTCCTGGCCTTTGTCGAATATGTCCTGCTCCCGGCGGCGGCGTTGCGCGGAAAGCGAGAATTCTCCGTTGACCGAGAGCGAGATGGGTTGGAGCCATTGGTCTACTACGACATTGCCGACATGCATCGAGACTACCAGAACGACGTGGTATGTTCCCTCGCTCGCAGCATACGACGACACAACTGACCCTGGAACAGCTGAGTCCCCAAATACTGAAGCCAGCTGTGGCAAAGGCGCTCAACGACCTTCTTGCTCCGATCCAAGCAGCCTACCAAGCCTCCAAAGAGTGGCAGGCCATTGCCCTGAAAGCTTACCCTCCGCCTCCCAAAAAAGAGAAGAAGGTCAAGGACAAGGGTTCCCGCCACCCTGGCAAGGTAAACAACAAAGAACTGCCGATCCGCGAAGCGCCCGTAGGATGATAGCCTTTTCACGGTCCCGGCGATGTGCTCGTCGGAAGAATTGAGCGACATAGATGACCCAGCGAGCGAACTGATTGAGGAGCTTCATACATCACCACCGCTCTGGGCCAACATCTGAGATAGCTAGTTGCCATAGTACGCTAGTAGGCTCTGATCGTGTTGTAAACACTGCAAAGATCGAGCCGTAGTGACTTCTCCACCGCTCTAAGTCTGTTTAGCAGCAAATGGTGCCCGGCTTCACTCGTCCTTGAATAGCCATCTTCCGCCGGGACGCATCGCCTCGCGATGACGCTCAGCAACGGCCTGTCTCTCCCTCTTCGCCGCCTCGGCCCTGTCCTCCTGAAGCTCCTGCGTGCTGGGAAAGTCGGCATTCCAGAAACCTGGCGGGGACTGCATGCGAGAGAAGCGGTGCCTGTGCTTGCCGTACTTGTTTGCCAGCTCCTGCGTCTTGGCCTCGACCCAGAGCTCTGCCTTCTCTTCCTTGCTCATGCTGGCGAGCCGGTACGCGTGATCTCCCAAGTACACCTCCAGCAGCTTCTGCTCCTCCATCCGCTGTGTGGGGGTCAAGGGTGGATCTGGGCGCTGTGAAAGGGCCAGGGCTTTGAATTGCTTCCCGCAGCAATGCAGATCAGTGCAGCCGGGCAGGCACGCCCTCTCTCCCTTGTCTCTGACGACGTCGGCAAACGCAAAGTCGTGGCCGTCGTTTGCCAGCGGGCTGACCTTGAAATCATCCAGCTGCAGCTCCGAGAGCGGCTTGGCCCGCAGCTCCGACGCCGGCTTTTTCTTGTTCTTTCGCGAGGGAGACCGCTCGTGGGCCCTGTTCTCGCTTGGTGGCGGAGCTGGCCGCGGGGTTGAGCCAACCTTGACACGCGGAGACTTGCCAGGCGGAGCAATGTCCTTACTGAATGGAAGCCTGCGGCGCTCTGGGACTGGTGATTGATCTTCCGAGGCTGTGTGCCTCTCCCAGTTTCTGCTAGCCGGACGGGAAATGACCGAGTCGCTAGGAACAGCGGAAGGACTATTCAAGAGCGTGTGCAATCGGCTCTTGGCCGATGCAGGCGCGGCAGTCGGACTCTGGCCCTTCGCCGCAGACGGGTTTGCTCCATAAGCATCACCGTCTTCCGCGAGGACAGAGATGGCGAACGCTATGCCCCTCCTGAGTGGGCGCCCATCTGGTTTGCTTTCTGCCAACCCACGCTTTTGCACATTGACACTGAGTGGCGTGAGCACCGAGGGCCGTTTGCTCAGAGTCGTTTGCTGCGGTAATGGTTTGTATCCGGCAGGCGCCGCGGAGGGCGCCGCAGATGACGTCTTCAGCCTCGGCGTGGCCGTGTGGTCTGCCGGTTCGGGTTGTTCTGCTTCCTTCTGCTTGCGTGGCGTTACGATTCGTTGCTCTATTTCGCCGAGATCGACGTTCTCTTGCGTGCCACACGCAAAGTGAATCCTTGAGAGTATTGGACTTGAATCGTTAGTCGGCTCCGCCTTGGGTCGTGGCTCGACCGTGGTTGGGATGGAATCGCCGCGCTTCCGTTTTCTCACCGCACGCTCGGAAACAAGCACTGGTTCATCGGAAGATGGTTCTTGCTTGATGAGAAGGCGGTAATTGGGCTGTGCGGGAGGCAGCTGAGGTAACTGTTCGCTCGACCCGTCGTCGGTGTCGCCCTGAGTGGATTCCGCCTGCTCGTTTGAGACTGTCTGCTCTGCTCCAACAGTGGGAGTGTACAAACAAGGCTCCGGACCGCACGCAGTGTCTTCAGGCCGCTTGTTCAAAGAAGCACTAGCATCCCGCATTAGTGCAGTGGCATCGACATGAGCAGTGGCAGAAGCCGGGCTTCGAGGAGACTGGCTCCTCGGGTCGAGAATCTTGATTCCAAGCTTCTTCTCGGCCGTGGAGATGAGTCTTTCAAGATGTTTCGCCCGGCTGGCCCACCCGTCTCGCTCGTCTACCCTTTTGCGAAGTGCTGCCTTTGCAATCTTGAAGTTTGCGGAGAGGGCATTGAATTTGCGGCGAAGTTCGGAGTGGTCGGCTTGCAAGGCGGTCACATCAATATCTTCAAGGGCTCGAGCCGAGTTCAAGCTTGTCGAAGAAGCAAGGGCTGTCAAGGTTGGACCTGCAAGCGCTGCGGTTGTCGTAGACGCTGGAGTCTGCTTTAGCATGGCGTATGCTGTCGTTTGCTCCGAATTGGAGGCTGCGGGCTCATGCAACATCAAATCGTCGTATTTTCCATCCTTGACGGACTGGAGGAACTGCCTGAGCAAGCGAGTGTTCCTGTCTTTCTCTGCACGACGTCAGCCACAGGGTGCTGACGCGTAAAGCTGGAGGCCGCAGACTCACCAGCGACGAGGTCATTGTCTATCTGCTCGCGGAACCGATCGAGAGCCGCATACAGCGCCTGACGTCCCTTCTCAAGCCGGGGTCCGTCCGCTGCCATGACAAGGAGGGGGCCGTCGGAGCATGTGTTGGCCATTGACGTCTCCCAGCGCAGTGTGTTCTGGTAAAGACGCGTATCCACCGGCCCAGGAAAGAGACGCCAGACCACGTGACCTCGACCAAACCACTCAGCCTACTGTACACGTTGCACGGAGCATTCCAGCAATGAGATCAGCGCAACGAAAAGCAATGAAGGGCCGAGAGGCGCAAGGCATCAGGCTTGGCAGTGAAGTTCTATGGAACAGAGGCTGCTGGTTTGCTGGTTCACTTCCGTCTATGCTTGTAGAACTGTTGACCGCATTTCGCGATGTTTCCGAGTAGCTTTGCTTGTAAATGAAGGAGCTGAATCGCTTATTCGTGAGACGTTGTGAATGCTGAATGACATCGCTGCAGCCCTTCTCCCCTCATGATGATTCTGATGCCCTCGGCCGGACGGTGCGGTGCCACAGGCCGTCGCACAGTGGATTCTCTCTGTAGTAGTGCGCTACGGAAACCCCCGCAGCGGCGTCGGCCATAATCTTGGCTCTGTAAACGACGGCGATTGGCACTGGTCTCGCGCTGTGTACACCGCAGCAGCCGATTTTCACTACAGCCGCAGCGCCCCATTAAGTCACCTTCCCCCCACCGCCGTTCTCCAGCTCCCTCTGCTTCCTCAACTTCCACTTTGCGACCGTCTTCCTGGACTCCCACCAACCACCAACGCTCTCCCACATCGGCAGCCCTCACAGTCGCCAACTCGCCTCTTCTGCCGTCTCCTCTGGTAAGTGCTTTTCACTTCACTCATTTGTTCCAGCCCCAGGCCGCGCCGTCGAGGGCATTTCAAGTGTCTCGGCAGAACCGCGGAACCATTAAATTTGTTCCCTGCCATGCAAAATCTCTATCCTGCCCCGCTTGCATTTTGCACCGTTTGTTTTCTGGCCAACGCCGTGGCCAATTTTTCGAGCACCGTTATCGCACAGAAAAATCTCTGCATTCTTCGCCTCAATGAGAATCTCCATCCTTACATTTCGCAGACACTGCTTTCTCAAAATCGCACCCCAATTCCGCAGTGGTAAGTATCCAAGCTGCTACACCACGTGCCCTCGGCCCGCTCGGTCAGCGCTCGCTCCCTTGACAAGCAGAATCAACACCGCCCGCGTCGCTTCGTCATTGTCAGAGCGTCCTTGTACGGTCTCGACAAGTTCACACCTGCTAACGCTTCGGGTCGGTAGTTCACGCGTCAACCCAACTCTCAGCCAGAATGGACAGTTTCGCGCGAGGCGCGTGCTACTCTTGTGAGCACCCTTCCCTCTGATCAATCCTTCGGCCATCGGTTGAAGTTTCCAACGGCAATGACTGACAGGGATTGATCATGCGCAGGCGGCTCCAACGGCCATCAGGTACGCCAAGACGCTCGGGCTATTCTTGAAGAAATCGCTAACTCATCGACATGCAGGCCCGTGACTGCCCGACCAAAGGTCCTGCTAAGTGGTGCGTCCCGTCTGCCCCATCTTCGTGCGTTCCCCAGCTAACCAATAATTCAGCTACAACTGCGGCGGTGCGTAATAATTCCTGGCATTCAACCGGTCGCGATGATGCTAATTTTCTGCACAGGCGAAGGTCACATGAGTAAGTTGTTGCATGCTGCACGTCTTGAAGACATCGTCACTGATCCACTCTCCAGGCCGAGATTGTCCTGAGCCCTCCAACTCGGGAAACAACGTCAGGGCCTGCTACAAGTGCGGCCAGCCTGGCCACATCTCCCGTGACTGCCCGTCCAATGTTGGTGGCGCCAGCGGCGGCGGCGGCAGCGGTGCCATGGGTGCCGAGTGCTACAAGGTAAGGACGCGCAAACTACCGTCGTCCTGACATCAGCTGACAATGCCAGTGCGGCGAGGTCGGCCACATCGCACGCAACTGCCCCAAGGCTGCCGCTTATGGC
Organism: Hirsutella rhossiliensis; assembly: GCF_020360975.1. Taxonomy (NCBI): domain Eukaryota; kingdom Fungi; phylum Ascomycota; class Sordariomycetes; order Hypocreales; family Ophiocordycipitaceae; genus Hirsutella; species Hirsutella rhossiliensis. The sequence continues at coordinate 1,347,012 of NW_025408678.1, read as the reverse complement.
GGCGGCTCCTACGGTGGCAGCTTCGGCGCTGGCGGCGGCGGCGGCGGCGCGGGCAAGACCTGCTACTCTTGCGGTGGCTACGGCCACATGTCTCGTAAGACTGCACATGCCCCTCTCTAAGACGGCGATGCTGACCTTTTGCTTGCAGGGGAGTGCGTCAATGGCATGAAGTGCTACAATTGTGGCGAGTCTGGCCACTACTCTCGTGACTGCCCAAAGGGTGGCGAGGGTGGCGAGAAGATCTGCTACAAGTGCCAGCAGCCCGGCCACGTCCAGGCGCAGTGTCCCAGCAACTAAGGATGGCCATGACCGTGTTCTCTCGGGGCTCTTGCTCCGCCGGGGAGGAAGTTGGCGTGGCAGCTGCATGATACCCACGACGAAGTCATAGTCCTTACTATTCTCTTTTTTTCTTTTACCATCTCCCGGGAACCTCTACACAGAGTCTTAACGAAAAAGTTTTTCCTTTCTCCACTATGTACGATGGACGCGAACCCCATGTGGCTGGGTCGCAACTCGCGTTGCGCGGACCTTGGGAATCAAGAGCACCAGGTTTTATCATTGCGGGGATCTGGAACGTCTCGGAATTGGATTCGCCCTGCAGCCGACGCCTTCGAGGACGCGTTGGCGGTCCTGACGTCGGGAAGGGAGACGAAATGGTGGCGGATGCCAGGCTGAGCAGGATGTGGGCAGTTCATGGCGGCATCCTGGCATGATGTCCTCCCCCGTTGTCCCAACGCTTGCCTAGGGAGCAACCTGGCCTGCTCTGTTTGGTAGCCAGGACAAGATGAAGATTGCTGTAGATCTTGAAGGCGATCAAGGCCAGACTTGCGTGTGAAGTGCGCGAGTGAGCAGATGTTTTATTTTATTGCAACTAACCAACTGGCAAGGGGCGTCGAGCTGGACACAAACGGCAATGTACATGATACGGGAAGGTGGACGGTTCATATATATTACACTTGGGCGGGACAAGGAGCTCTGTCCAGGAGATGGGAAGCTGGCTGGGGACTGGTAGCCACGAACAGGGACGGCCGTTTTCGAAACGCTTAGCATCACAGCATGGCCTTTGGAAAATTGCGCATGGCCTGCCTGACGCCGAGATCGCCCAGGACCTCCTCGGCACCACCGAGGATGGCGTCGAACTTGTATGTGCGGTTGAACATTTCGATGTGCTTGCCCATGCCCGTCTGGGTGAGACCGCGGCCGCCCCAAATCTGGACGGCCTCGTCGGCAATTTCGTGGGCGGCGCGGGTACAGCTCATCTTGAGCAGGCCAATGGGGCCGGCGAGGTGCTGGGCCTGCTGCTTGTAGGGCATGTGGCACATTTGGTAGGTGACTGTCTCGAGCCACGACTGGTTGGCCTCGACGAGGGCGATCATCTTGGCCAGTCTTGTTACGGCGAGGGGGGGGGTTGGTCAGCGGTGCGCGGCGCACAAGCAAAGGGAGGGCCTACTCACTTTTGGCGGATAACGGGTTGATCGACGAGGCGCTTGCCAAAGACGAGGCGTTGATTCGCCCATTTGAGGCACTCCTCGACAATCATCCTGCACGCGCGGACAGTACCGCCTACCGCCCTGGTCAGCACGCAACCTCTGCTTGCATCGACAGGCCCTTTCGACTTACAAGCCATGGTCCACCGCTCATGGTTAAAGTTGCTGAGGATGACGTGGATGCCCTTGTTTTCCTCGCCCAGAAGGTTCTCGACGGGGACCTTGACGTTGTCGAAAGTAATGTAGCCGGTCCCGGCGGCCGGGGAGTAGGACGTCTTGATGGCCTTAGTCTCGACGCCCTCGCCTCGCTCGATGAGCATGACGCTCAGCGAGTTCCCGGTGCGGACGCCGGTGACAAAGTAGTCGCACCAGGTGGCGTTGGTAATCCACTTCTTGGTGCCATTGACAATCTGCCAGCAAGCGATGAGCAAATCGGTGCTGGAGCAGGACAGATATGGAAGAAAGGGGGAGAAGAGGACGGGTAGGGGCCTTGTTGCTCACATAATGCTTTCCGTCGGGCGTCAACTCGGCCGTGGTACGGAGGCCGGCCACGTCTGACCCGGCAAAGGCCTCTGTAATGGCGAGGCACAGCTTCTTCTTGCCGGAAAAGACCTCGCCGGCAATCTTATTCTTCCATGCCTCGTCGCGGGCAAAGTTGAGGACGGCCGTGAGGCCGATGGTCATGCCGGCCATGTTGCCATCCTGGAAGCCCCTAGTCATGGTGCGGGTCATTTCCTGGGCGACGATGAGGTCGTGGAAGTAGTCAAACTCGTCGCCCTTGACGGCGCCGTTCATCAAGTCGACGCCGTGGAGGTGCTTGCCCGGGCCAAGGCGCATGTGCAAGATGCCGAGGCGGCTCATGTGGTCAATCATGTCCTGGCTAATGTACCTGCCCGTCGTCTCGCACTCCTGGGCCTCGGGGACGAGGTGCTCGTCGGTGAACTCGCGCATGGCGCGCTGCAGGCGGCGGTGCGAGTCGCCGTAGTAGGGGCTCCGGAAGGGCGGGGAGAGCCAGAGGGGCTCGGCGTAGGGGACCTTGCTGAGGTCGCCGGGCTGCGGGGAGATGACCTGGGGCTGCTCGCCGTCGACGGTGCCGAGGGCGAGGTCTTCGTACTTGCGCAGGACCTCGTGGCGGTGGAGGTTGTAGAAGGCCTGGGTGGCGTCCTGGCCGGCGACCTGGCGGAGGACGGCCTCGCCGCCGGGATGGGCGTCGACAAAATCGGTCAGGTCGTAGACTGTGCTGTCGATGATGCACCAGAGGGAGTCTTCGGAGGTATGCTCGCGCACCTCTTGGCGGGTAAAGGTTTGGGACAGGGAGGGCATTTTGTGTTGTTTTTCTGCGTGTCGAGGTGATGAGCAGGGCGATTGGGGGACGAGAAGTCGAGTGGCGGGCGTCGATTGCTCGATGGGTGCGGGTGGTCGGAGTCCTTGACAAGCTTGACGTGCGAATCAGAGATGAAACCGACGATGATGCGAGAGACGTGCTGGCCGACGCCGAGGATGAGGTGCCGTGAGCCTCGGCCTGGAGTGGGGGGAGGGCGGACGGGCCGGAAGGTTGGAATAGCTGTGTCATGATTGGACGGAGCTGCGACAGGAGCAGATCGCGGAGAAGGTGGGGCCGCTGTCGTTCCTGCCTTGTACGTACTGTACATCGTGTGGCCGCACCTCTTTCTTCTTTACGTTTTGAACGGGCCAGTCTCCATTCATGGTCCGTCATTGACGGCCTCTGCAAACGGCCGATGACTGATGGTGGAGTCGAGGTGCGTTGCGATTACAAAACAGTTCGGTGCACTAATCACTGTATAGCTACACGGAGTTGTCTGGTGGCTAGCTGAGCGGCCAACATGTGACCAATGCAGTGGTGCGTGTCATTGCTTTCTCGTCAGTCCCAATCCCTGTCGAGTGCATCTCGTTGGTCGCTTACCAGCTCGGCAGAGGCCGATGGACCCAACGGGGAATGCGGTGCGGCACTGTGTAGACTACCGTCAGCAGGGCAAAGGCCAACAATGCCCCATGCCCCTACTGGGCACCGGCAGCCTGCGTTGGGTTCTTTGGCTTTCTGCGGGCAGACAAGGAGTCGGACGTAAAAGCTTGACTCTCGATATGCTCAAATACGAGGTACATAGGTAGGCACATACACAACATACCTAGGTACCTATGTACACAACATAAGGTACCTACCTAGGTACCTAGGTAGGTAGGTACCTACACAAGCGCAGGTGGATCGGGTCAGGGTGCGTGCGGTACATGGCTGTACTTGCCCTCGCCAGGATGCGAATGGGGCGCTGCAACAACACGCTGCAAGAGCACGCTGCTGGCGGCGCGGTGCACGAGGTACCCTGGGCTGCCGGCATGTACCTTGCTGTAGTCGCGCACATGGTGGGGTCGCCCGCCGACGCAGCGCTCGCGCAACGGCCCGCCTCGCATCTCAACTCTCGTTTTCTCCCTCACTCGTTGAGCGACGCCCCGTCAGCCGTCCTTGGCTGGCCACTCTGGGGATCCATCGTTACCCACTCTCCCTCCTCCTCTGCGCTCCCCTCCTCACCTCCTCCCCTCCTCCCCTCCTCCTCTGCGCTCCTCTCTCTCCCCCCTCCTCCACCGCGTCAGTATGCTCTCCCGCTCGTCATGTCCAGTCCAGGCCCGTCCGAAAGCCCAGCGGCCAGCCGGCCATTGCCTCAGTCACCTCAATCGCCAGAAGCCTCTGCACGAGAACCCCAGCCCTCGCCTCCGCCACCTCAGCTGCCAAAGGCGCCTTCACGGGAACCCACCCCCCCGCCGCAGCCGGCCCAGACGCCTCCGACCAACACCCAGATCCCCTTTGTAACGACACCCTCTCCCATGAATCCACTGATGAAGCTCGCCGCTGACCACCACGCCCGCAGAACGAGGATGACGACGATGTCGATTCCGCCATTGGCGACGGCGCAAGGTCGGTCAAGCCTGGAACCCCCACGGGCGAAACGACCTGCTCACTCGTCGTTGCTTTCCTCGCTGCAGTATCGATTCCTCGACCGCATCCCTCAACGACAGCATCTACGACTACCGCAGCATCCACGGCCGCACCTTTCAGAGCTCCAAGACGACCGAGTACTGGGGTCCCAACGATGACCGCCAGAACAACGGCCTCGACATAGCCCACCACTTCATCACCATGCTCAAGGGCGACCGGCTGTTCGAGGCCCCCCTCGCCTCGCCCCCCTCAAGGGTCCTCGACGTCGGCACCGGCACTGGCATCTGGGCCATCGACATGGCCGACGCCTACCCCTCGGCCGAGATTTTTGGCACCGACATCAGCCCCATCCAGCCCACATGGGTGCCCCCCAACTGCGTCTTCCACATCGAGGACGCACAGCTCGAGTGGAGCTACCAGCCCGCCATCTTTGACCTGATCCATATTCGCGGCCTCTACGGCAGCATCGGCGACTGGGCCGCCCTCTACCGCCAGGTCTATCTCGCCCTCATCCCCGGCGGCTGGCTCGAGAACTTTGAGTTCAACATCACCATCTACAGCGACAGTCCCGAGGTCCGCGACAACCCCGACCACATCTTCAAGCGATGGTCCAAAGTCTTTCTCGATGCTTTTGATCGCATCGGCAAGACGGCCCGTATCGGCCTCCCGGGCAACATGGCCAAGCTCATCAAGGAAGCCGGCTTTGTCGACGTGGTCGAAAAGACATACCAGGTGCCCTGCGGCGGCTGGAGCAGCGACCCCAGGCTGAAGAACGTCGGCATCTACAACCTGGCCTTTCTCGAGGAGAGTCTCGAGGGCTTTGCGCTCTTCATGCTCAAGGAGATTATGGGCTGGCAGTACGTCGAGGTGCAAATGTTTGTGCTCGAGATGCGCAGGGCCATGCGCAACTTCAGGCTCCGCCCGTTCTATGTCGTGTGAGTGATGCCCTGGCGACGGCGTGGGTAGTCATGCCCAACTCTACTGACATGCAACGCAGGACCAATGTCTATGCTCAGAAACCCGAGTGGACTGTCTAGACACTGGTCGAGCAGGCATGGCCCTCCCGCGACCGGGGCTTGATACCCTTGAGGCTTGTGTACTGCTTTTCGGAGCAGGGAAAATGGTGTTGTTTGATATCTTGTTGCCTGTAGGCCATAGTGACAGGCCCAGAACCTCCATACAAACTGCTGCAATGTACATGTTGTGAGCTAAATATTGCAAAACTCCATCGTACCATTCTTCACAACCTGCCTGACGTGGGTATGCAAGCGAGAGCACACAAAGAAAGGGGGGGAATGCATCCCAGATTCCCATCCGTCGCATATCACGACACGCGGTCCATGACTTGCACCCACATGTCCGAGATCATAAAGAGGCCGAGGCAGTTGCGTGTCTTCCAGGGGCGTGTCGGGTGGATGAGGGCCATTTCGAAATTGCGCATCAGCTGCGTGGCCAGTCAGTCAGGGGGGGCGCCCAGCAAGGAAGGGCTCAAGGGGAGAAGCCGGAAAGGGGCAACAACAGGGAAAGAGGGCGAGCAACCTCAAAGATTGTCTTTGATATCTCAATCATGGCGACGGGCCTGCCGAGGCAGCGGAAGCGCGCGTGGCCAAAGACGAGCTCGTTGGTGCGCACCATGGCGGCCAGACGGTCCGGGTCCGGCTCGAACCAGCGCTCCGGGCGAAAGACGTGGGCGTCGGGCCCGTAGACGTCGCGGCTGCGGTGCATGGCGAGGGCCGAGTAGCCGATGGAGACGCCGGCGGGCAGGAAGACGGGCCGGCCGTCGACGACGACGGTGTCGCCGCCGGCGGGCACGTCGCGCGCAAATATGTTGACGGCGGGCGGCCAGATGCGAAGCGACTCGCGCACCACGGCCTGCAGGTAGGGCAGCTGGCGCGCCCGGGCGGCCTCGACGATGCCGTCGGAGCCCGTGGCGGCGGCCTCGGCGTCGACTTCGCGCTGCAGCTTGGCGTGGACGCGCGCGTTGCTCATGATGTGCAGCAGGGCGCCGCGGAGGGCGCCGGCCGTCGTGTCCGAGCCGGCGACGACCTGCTCCAGCGCCTCGGAGCGCAGGTCATGGCCCTCGATGCCATGGCGCATAAACGACGCCAGCATATCCTCGTGCCGATGCGCCGCCGCCGCCGCCGCCGACGGCCCCTTGGCCCCGACACGCTCATCGACGGCGCGGAAGCACGCCGCCATGACCCGCCCGTAGCCGCCGCTGTCCTCGGGCGAGGGGGCTACGAAGCGCCCGATGCCCGGGACGTGGGCCAGGCGGCTCAGCCCCGTGGCCAGGGCGGCGTTGGCGGCGACGAGGCCCTGCTCGCTGAGGCGCACGTGGCCGTCGACGTCGGCGTTGCGCGGGAGCATGCCGAAGGAGCGGCCGAGGCCGACGCTGCTGATGACGTCGAGGGTGAAGAACTGCACCTTTTCGCCCAGGTCCATGGGCTGTGTCGCGGCCTGCGCCGTGGCTGGCAGGTAGTGCGTGCGGATGAGGGCGAGCAGCTCGGCGAGGCGCTGGTCGATGGTGTGCTCGAGCTCGAGGTTTTCTCTCCCCGAGTACTGAGAGACGCTGTGGTTAGCCCCATGCCCATGCTCTCCCACGGACACGTGTATCCACGCGTGTTAGGTTATCACAAGACACACACGCACCCCCGGGGCCATCTGCTTCCGCCGCACGTCGTGCTTGCGGTTGTCCGTCTGGCTAAAGATGTTGTCGCGCCGGTGCTCGAGCCGGCAGGCGTGGTAGTACCAGTCGGAGCGCTTGTAGCCGGGCTTGGTGTTGACGTGGATCCAGACGTCGGGCGACGAGGTGACGAGCACTCTGGGCGCGACGCGGGCGATGGGGCCTCGAAGACGACGGTCAGCGAGGACAGAGAACGACAAGGAAAAGGGGGGGGGGGGGTGGTTCCGCACCATACTTCTCGTTCACCTCGGCGTACCACTCATGGTTCCGGTGCCGCAGCATAGCCAGGCTATGAGGCCAGTCGGACAGACCCGCCCACAGCGGCCCGCCGAAGCGCCGCAGCCGCGCGTAGACGACGAGCCTGCGCACCAGCCAGAGGCATGCGAGGCCGCAGAGCAGCGGCACCGCGTGCTCCGCCGCGAGGGCGAAGAGCCACATTGCGAACCACGACGGCCTGGACCGGTCAAATGAGGTCTGTCTTGACGCTGATGCGAGGGAGCGTTGGGGCTTAGGTGACGGGAACGGGGGCGTGTAAGTGAAGATGTTGGCTCGAGGATGACGACGGAGCACCGCGCCATGGAAACTCTAACCCAATCTATCGGAGAGCGGGGAACCTTCAAGCTTAAAGGGGAGGGGAAAAAAGAAACGCGGCTGATGCCAAGAGGGTCAGCCAATCTATGCCGCATCGCATAATTGGGTTTAATCCGGGGTTGCGACGTCAAGCTGCTTGGCTTGGCCCATCACCATCACCTACAGCCGGCCTACCCTGTACGTCTACCGAGTACTGTAACTTGTATGCTTGTGCATACACGTACAACACGTACTATACTCCGAAAGCCGCAACCTCCTCGAGGCGTTTGCATTCGCTTCCATGCATGTACATGCAAGACACGCACCCTTGCTTTTGCTTAACCATCCTTGTACAGCCACTATGGCGTCTGCATGTGTCGTGGCCAACCCCGCTCAAGTGCTTTGCCGGTCAACCATACTCCGTACCGTATAAAGGAGAAGAAGAGCATCTCGGTACTTTTTACCCAACCCGCTGGCACAAAGCCGTCTCTCGTCATGAATGGTACATATATGCACATACCCCGTACAAGCACCCGTAGACACCGGCAACCCCCCTCAGCGAAACGACGAGCTGTACCCCAGCCAGTCCGCCTCGGGATCCGGGTTCCTCGGCGTCCCGTCGCCCGCCGCCGCCGCCATCCCCTGCATGAGCGGGTGGCTGCCGCCCGGCGTGATGACGGGCCCGCGCGCCGCCTCGGGCATCTTGGGATAGTTGAAAAAGTCAAAGATGTCAATGCTGTCCAGCTCGCTTAGCGACACCGGCTGCGACGACGTCTCCTCCAGCCCGGACCGCCGCGTCGACGTCGTCAGGCTGACCAGGTCGTGGGCGCTCCTGACGAGAAACTGGGTTAGCAGGATGCTCAACAACATGGAAAGGGGGACGAGGACTTTTTAAAGAACTTTCAACAAAGGGCCAGCCAGACAAGGGGACAACTAAAGTGAGCGCTCACCTTCTCATGTCCGCAAAGCTCCCGTCGCCTTGCCGCCCCCGCTGCACCACCCGCGCCAGGATCCGCGCATAGTTGGCCGCCACCTCCCAGTACTCACCGACGTAGCCGAGGATGTCGATGAAGAAGTCAATCTTACTGTCGACGGGGCCCCCGACCGCGGCCGCGTGGACGACGAGGAGCCGCGCCGCGACCCAGAGCGAAAAGGCAAAGGGCGGCCCCACGAGGTCCAGGCCGTCGGCCTCGTCGACATCGCGGGTAATGTCTCGCAGGCTCTGCACCGCCGCCAGGCACCGCTGCATGGCGTAGTGCGACGGCGGTAGCAGCGGCGGCGGCGACGCACCTGTGTTCGGGCCCGGGGCCGGACCCGGGTAGGCGGCGGGCGAGTGCAGGCGCACCACCGACGTCACGTAGGCGCTGTGCAGCATGAACCAGTTGGCGACGCGGCTGGCCGGGTCCGAGTGGCACAGCGCCGAGATGCGCCCGTACTCGCTCGGCAGGCTCTGCAGCCACCGGTCCAGCGCCGCGTCGAGCGAGCGGTATGTGTCGCGCCACCCGGCCATGTCGGCCGCCGACGACACGTCTATAGGCCGCCGCACGAATTCGTGCACCCGGCTGAGGATCCGCAGGATCTCGCAGTGATACGAGAAGCTGCCCAGGTTCTCGGACCGGTCAACGGCGTAGGCGCCGTGCTGCTGCTGCCCCGACTCGAGCGACCTCGTCTCGACGGGCACGTTGCGCGAAAAGAGATCGTACGAACACGGCAAGACGCGCCTCATCTTGCCGTCGTCGAGCATAAAGTCAAATGTCGTCGTCGCCACCGTCGCGTACCGGTCCAGCAGGTATACCATCCAACATAGCCGGCGACGGCCCTCGTCTTCGATCCACGACTCGGGCCGCCCCACCGCGACCCGCCGGACGGACCCGGACCGGGGCACGTCCTCGGCGGCGGCCGACGACAGGTACATGCTGTTCTCATTGCACAAGTCGAGGTGGCGCACGTTTTGCGCCAGCAGCGACAGCAGGTTCCACCCGCGCGGGCCGTTGGAGGTGCCGAGCTCGTCGAGGGACAGGATGACGAGGGCCTTGAGCGCGGCGACGCTGACGTGCTCCATGGCGAAGATCATGACCGTGTGCTTAGATACGGCGTGATAGTGGGCGCGCATCTCGCGCGTCAGCCGCGAGCCCTTGAGGAACCGCAGCGTCGTGGCCACGATGGCGTGGAGGAGGATGCGGTCCACCTCGCTCAGCGACGTGGACCCGAAGAAGATGCCAAACGTCGACTTGCGGTCCAGGATCGGGCACCACGTGTTGCAGTGCTTAAAGTACAGGTCCACCAGGGTGTAGACTATGTCATCGGAAGGGAGGTCAGCTCCGCTCGAGAAGGATGAAGGGCCCGCTCGGGGAGCGGAGGCGACCCGCGAGGCATGTTCCGAAGGGTGGATGGGTGGAGGGGGGGCCGAGTCTCCCCCGGCCAGAGATAGGGTGGCGGCCGTCGCCGTTGTCGATGGAGGTCCCGCCATCAGGGAGGACCGGGGCTCGCCGCCTCGCAGGCCATCTCGGCCGCCGTCCGCCGAGTCTCGCCACAAGGGACTCGAGTAGGCACCAGGGGTGGTGCCCTGGAGAACGGGAGTGCTGGCCGAGAAGGCGACTGGGAGGGGGTGCCCGGTGGAGGCGGCGTGGTCGGCGGCTGAGGGCAGCTGATGAAGGCCTTCGACGTGGCTGCTGCCGGTGGGCGAGAGGCTCTGGACGGGCGGGAGACCCGAGGGGTGGTGGTCATGAGCAATGTGGTCCTCGACGCGGCGCCACAGGGCCTGGAGGAGGGCGTCGACACGGTTCACCTTTGACTCGAGCTCGAGGGTGAAGCCGATGCGGCTGCCGGGCTTCTGCCTCTCGAGATAGACGCAGGTGCGGTTGTGACGGGCGCACCACGAGCACGCGGGCTCGGCCCTGTCGCACTTGACCTTGCGGGCCTTGCACAGCTCACATCTGCTCGGAAAGCGTCCGTCAGCGTGCCATTGTGATGACCAGGAAAGGGGGATAGAAAGAGGGGTGGAGCAGCTGACGATGTCTTTTGATACTTGATGCGCTTCCTCTTGTTGCCGGCAACCGAGGCGGGGCCGTTATGCGTCGTGTCGTCGTCGCTCGACCCGCCCTCTTCGTGACTGAAGGCCGAGTTGGCCTCGTCCTCGGCCGTCGGTACCGGGTGTGCATTGATGTCTACCATGGCTATTCCATGGCGGTGCCAAATATTGGATCTCAAAGGTCCCCACAGCCGGGAGCGAGAGGCCGACGTTTAAAGCAGGAGACGGGGCACGTTTGCCTCGTCCTTGCGAGAGAGAAGAGGAAAACGTTGACTGGCTTGGCTGGTGGCTGACGCAGAGCAAAACAGTCTTCTTGGAAGCCTCGCCTTGAGGCGATATTAGGGGCTGAACCGTGCAGCGGCAGCAGCAGCAGCAGCAGCTTGCTGCATCAAGCAATGACCGCCACCTTCAAAAAGCCCCTAGTTTGCCACGGTCACCACTCAACTAATTCCAAAGCGTCGCAACCCCCTTTGTGCCTCTCCTGGACGGACCGGGATGAGAAAGGCAGGGCGACTGGGCCAGGGTTTGTTGTTGCGTCAGGAAGCGCCGCGAGAGTTGGGCGTGACGAGGGTCAGGACGAGTAGAGCAAGGGCCGGCGAGCCACGAGGTGCTCTCGGGGTCGCTCGGCCGGCGACAACGACGTTCTCGGGGATTGAAGCGCGAGTCGGCCCCGAGCTGCTGTGGAAGAGGATGAGACGGCGATCGCTGTCGATGACCCCGAGGGAAAACGGTGGGCGAGCAGATTATTAAAGCCAAAGACAAAAAATGCCGCTTGCTCGTTGTTGTCCTTGGAGGCGTACGTGCGGAGCCGACGGAGCGGATGGCAGTGGGAAAAGAGGTGGAAAGGGCAAGGAAGAGGATAAAGTGAGGAATGAATGAAGTTGACGGGGTGGCGTGAGCCGGATAAAAGCGCCCACCCTGTGTCGCTGGCTGGCTCAAGGCGTGCGCTGCCAGAAACGTCCACAGTGGGTTTATTTTGTCTTCGTTGGAGGCTCCACCGCCATGAGGTGTCGCATGTCGCACGTTTCGGCAGCGGGCGAGGCTCAAGCCCCTCCCCTCGACAGGTACCGCCAGTCGCCCTAGACTCCCTAGACTCCCTAGACTCCCTAGACTCCCTAGACTCCCTAGACTCAGGCCTCTCGCCCACAAATCCGAGCTACCCGAGAGACGAGACGGGACGAGGCGAGAGCAGCAGCGCTATGAGCTCCCCCAAGTGCCGCGCTGCTTGATTATCATGCAAGCTATCCTTTTAGCGCTTGTCATTGCAACCTAGCCTGTTCCTTTGTTTCAAATCTCGCCAGGTAACTGCACTGTACATACTTTTTCGACTCTTGGGCAACGCGAGCCCGGGCCCGTGAGCCCACCCCACATCGACAGGACATCCCCGTTAAATAGCACACTCTTCCAGGGGGACTTGCACGCCTGTAGGGTCAGCTCCTGATTGGTGGACGTCTGGCTTGCTTCTACAGTTAGTACAGTCGTCGAGGCCATCCAGAGCGGCAGCCGCCACCATCGCACGCACTTGCAGGCGGCAAGGTACCGTTGCTCGCTTCTGGAGAATAGACTTTGGCTCTCTCTCCTCTCTTATCTCGTGCTCCTCTTCCTCGGAAATCCCATCTCTTTTGGATACAAAGAGCCCCCCCTCCCCGCGCTTATGCCAAAGTCTGCCCGAGACACCATCATCCAGCCACCCTCGCAACAAACAACAACAAGGCCGTTCGGTCATGATATAAAGTACAAGCGGCTCACGCCCAACAAGGCACGCCCAACAAGGAAAGGAAAGAGATGAAATCACTCGCCACCGCTAGTAGTTGGCCCAGCCCTTGCTCATCTGCACAGCCTTTTCCCAGCGCTCGAACCGCTTGGACGCGACCTCGGCATTGATGGACGGCTTGAACAGGGTCCGGCCCTCGAGGTTGACGTTCTTGAGATCGTCAAACGACTTCCACACTCCCACCGCCATGCCCGCCGCAATGGCCGCCCCCAGCGCCGTCGTCTCTCGCATGCCTGGCCGGGTGACGGGGATGCCGATTAAGTCCGCCTGAGTCTGGACGCACCATGTTAGCAACATCAAATGACACCGTCCCGGGCAGGCTCCCACTCACCTGCATGATGAGGTCGGCGTTGCACATGCCGCCGTCGACGGCCAGCTCCGTCAGCGCGTGGCCGCTGTCCTTTTCCATGGAGTCGAGAATGGCCTTTGTCTGGAAGCACGTGGCCTCGAGCGTGGCGCGCGCAATGTGTCCGCGCTGCGTGTAGGCCGTGATGCCGAAGATGGTGCCGCGCGCGTCGTCGATCCAGTAGGGCGCAAACAGGCCGCTAAAGGCCGTGACAAAGGTGCAGCCGCCGTTGTCCTCGACCGTCTCGGCCAGCGCGCTGAGCTTGGAGCTCGACTCGATGAAGCCAAAGTTATCGACGAGGAACTTGACGCTCGACCCGGCGACGGCGATGCTGCCCTCGAGGGCGTACATGGTCTTGCCCTTGCCAAAGTCAAAGGCCACCGTCGTCAGCAGGCCGTGCGACGACACGACGGGCTTGGGGCCGACGTTGTACAGCAGGAAGCAGCCCGTGCCGTACGTGTTCTTGGCCAGGCCGGGCGTGAAACCCTTTTGGCCGACGAGGGCCGCCGACTGGTCGCCCAGGCAGCCCGTGATCTTGGTGCCGCGCAGGACGGTGCCGGCGAGGGAGCCGTAGGCGGCTGCGTCGGCGGAGCGCACAATCTTGGGCAGCAGCACCTTGGTGCGGTCGATGCGGAACCAGTCGAGCAGCTTGCTGTCGTAGTCGAGGGTGTCGAGGTTCATGAACATGGTGCGCGAGGCGTTTGTCGGGTCCGAGACGTAGACGTTACGCGCGGGCCCGCCGTTGAGCTTGTAGGCGAGCCAAGTGTCGACGGTGCCAAAGGCCAGGGTGCCGGCGTTGTAGGCGTCCTTGACGGCCGGCACGTTCTCGAGCAGCCAGAGCAGCTTGCTGACGGAGGGGTAGGTGGACAGGGGCAGGCCGCAACGCTGCGTCAGCTCGCCGGAGCCGATGCGCGCCTTGAGGCGGCGGACGAGGTCCTGGGCGCGCGTGTCGGTCCAGACAATGGCATTGTGCAGCGCCTTGCCCGTCTTCCGGTCCCACACGAGGGTTGTCTCGCGCTGGTTGGTGATGCCGACGGCGACGATTTGCTCGCGCGAGTGGCCCTGCGTCTCAAACTTGGCGACAGCGCCGTCGATGCACTGCTCGACCGACGAGATGAGCTCGTCGGGGTTGTGCTCGTGCCAGCTACGGGGGAGTCAGTGGACAGCAGGCGCGCATGGATCAAGCAGGGCCGACTTACCCGGGGTTTGGATACAGCTGCTTAAACTCAATCTGGTGCAGGGCGACAACCTCGCCGTTGCGGTTGAAGATGAGGAAGCGCGTGCTCGTGGTGCCCTGGTCGATGGCGCCGACAAAGGCGGCGGTGGCGCCGGGCTTGGAAGGAGGAGCCATGGCGGCAGTCTCTGCTGTTCAGGAGAAGAGGAGCTCGGTTTGGAAGATCTGAAATCAGGGACACGCGACAAAGAGGCGCAGACCGAGTGTGGGGGGGGAGACAATGAAGCGGCGGGGAACCGAGGAGGGCGGGCGAGCGGGGGGAAGATATGAGGAGGTTCTTGGAGAGGCTGCGGGGGATGATTGATGCAGTTGAGGTGCGGGTTTGGGAGCTGAGGCTGAGAAGGGGGTGAGGGTCGCCAACGAGGGAAGGGGTCTGGCCTCGGTGTTGAGATCAAGACGCAGTGAGGCATTCGACGAGACAGGCGCGCTAAATTAAACCGTGCCTTGGCTCAAGGTAGGGGCATCGTCATCCATGCCCCCCTCGTGGGGCCCCTTCCGGGCTCCCCCGCTTTCTTCAGCATCCTGGCCTGTTTCTCCACATCCGCCCCAGAAGCTGTGGGGGAGGAAAAAATCGACGCTGGTCACGGGGCCAGCAGCAAGGCCGAGAAGCCGCCATGGATTGGCGCTTGGTGCTGTGCATCTCAAACATCGTCGAGGGGCCAAGGCGAGCAAGCTAGGCGATGCCATGACACGGGCGCTCGGGGTTTGGGGACCGAGCTCGCTCGAGGCTAGAAGCTGGTCTAGAATATGCATGCGCCTGGCCGTTTGTTGGTTTTCCTTTTGCTCTGCTCGTGATGGCGGCTGACGCCGTGCATAGAGCCGACACGTTGTCCATGACGGACATGCCCCCTGTGCGGTGTTTGTTGCCGCAGCGTCGGATTAGGCAGGGAAGAGGAGACGACGGAGCGCTTTGCAAACTCTGGGAGATTATAAACAAGGAACGAAACGGAGGGCAAAGGAAGGCATCGGAAAAGTCTGGGTGTCTGCAACCAGCAAAGGATGCCGCCTCATACGGAGCGTGTCCCGGAACGGTGTTGTACAGCTTGCACAGCACAGAACTATCCCAAGAAAGCTACGGCTAGCCACTCGAAACCAAGTTGTCAGCCATGCTGTGCTGACCCGATGCAGGGAGGCGGCTGGGAGAAGAAGCTGCGCTCCCGCACATGTAATAATTGTATCCTCGCATGCAAGCCTGGGTGCGGCTCAGGTGCAGGGCGAGGTTTGGGAGGGCCGAGGCCAAGGCTCCGAATCGGGAGGGCGCGTCTTTTCTCTGCCCGTCGATTGAGGAAGGCCGTTGAGCCATTTGCATGAAATCTCTTTCTTTTCGTTCCGCATGTGAATAACCTCAGGGAACTGGTCGAGGTGGCAGGGATTCAGACCTGCAAGAGAAGCGGGGAGCGGAGAGAGAGCGGGTGGGGGAGCGGCTGTTCTAGAACCAGGCTGGAAGCGGAGGTTTGCGGTGCGTTCTTGGCCGTCACGATATTTCAGAAAAGTCACCCGAGACTTGCTTCATTGCGCAATTCTGAGTCTGCCTGCATCTTCTTTTCAAACAAAATTAAATTCGCGGATGAAGCCCATGTTGTTGTTGTGACAGAGTTTGTCGTCACGGGCGCAAAAGCTCCGGCACAATCGTCATCGCGCAAGTTTCTGTACCGGTACTTGCGTGGGTGGGGGGCGAGCCGCGGCTGGCTGCTGGCCGGCTGTCGTCACGTGCGCCCCGGTGGAATTGTTGCGTGCCAGGGCGCCCCGACGCGTTGCAGGCCCTGGCTAAGCATCCGGGGCCCGTTTGCATAGCGGGCCAGTGGAGCATGTACAGTACCTGCCTACGGGCGGATGGAAGCTCCACCGCCCAGCCTTGCGCTGAAGACTGCCCGCAAAAAAAAAAAGCCCCCCGTCGTTGGAGGTGGGTGGCGGCTTCGGCAGACTTCCATTGCTGGGGCTCGTGCGTGATCGCGATGCTGTCCTCGTACACACGCATGTGCGGCGGTTACATCAGGCCATTGCCTACATACGCATTCTGCTGTGCCCGGGCGCTTCCGACTGGCCGAGGGGAGAGCCGTTGCTGGGCTCGGCACGTCTGTTCTCGTCGTCTCCGGTGTCGGGAACGCTGGCCGGAGAATAGCGCGGCTCGCAGCGGCGTTTTGACAAGAAGAGAAAGAAAGAAGGAAGGAAAACAAAATCCCAACCCCGGCCCATGCCTTGTTGCGGATGTACTGTACATGGTACATACCTCCGTACTTGGCACCTTGTCCATTATTAATTAATTGTGACGGCGTCGGGACATCGGGGGCCTTGCAGATTCGGTCCCGCGGCGCCACGTGAACTAGCACCGCCAGAGTAAGCCTAGCCCGTGCCCGAGTAAGGAATAGCCTAGGCAGAAAACTGCACCGAGGCTCAGTGTCTCTCTCTCTCTCTCTCTCTTTGTGTGTGTGAGTGTGTGTCTGTGTCTGGGTGGCTGCGAGCAGAACTAGCCTTGGGCTGCGACAGAGAGCTCCTCCCTCTCCTCCGCTCCTCTTTGTTCTCGCAGCCATGGCATGATTCTTTTCCAAGGTTTCATGCCGGCAGCGACGTTATTCTGCGGGGAGTCGGCCGTTTCTCAAAACCCTCCAAGCCTCGATCCATTCCCAAGACCCCCTCACTCCGTCACTCCGTCACTCCGTCACTCGTCTCTCTTGTCTCCTCATCATCCTTCCCCCTCCCCCCCCCGGTCTTCGTTTTCTTTTCGCCTCCTCTCCGTCCAACTACTCCTGGCACCACCCCCCCCGAATTGCCCGTCCCAAACCTCCTTCTCTCCTCACACCCTTCTCTGCCCTCTCTCTCTCACTCGCGCGTCTCAAACCACCGCCTCCATCCATCCACCCCTGCGTCGGCCCATCTTGTCCGACTCCTCTTTCTTGCTTTCTGCCAACGCTGTCACATTTCCCGCCAGCGCCCCATCCCCGTCCCTCTCCGGTCTCCTGCCGCAGCCGTCTGCCCCGTGGGGACTTGTATAATAGCCGCCGACTTCCCCGGCGTGCCGCGCCATGAGCCGCCGGTGACACTGCGTCGTCCTTCCAACGTTGTCTCCCTCGTCTTGCTGTCTGCCGTACGCACCTACGCGCGCACACCACATCGGCCATCGATTAGGGTTTCTCGCCACCCGTCGACACAGGTCCGACCTCTCACCACATCCACAAGCTCTCCCGGCGGAATATTACTTCTCGCCGGTCCCTTCTCCCCTTTCAATCCGCACTCATGTCCCCCCTCTCACCCACCCACGACTCTTTTTCTGAATCGTCCGTCGACAAGTCTGTCCCCGTATTCAAGATTGACATGGGCGCTTCCACCAAGCACGAGGATCCCGTCATGGATCGAGATGTCCCCGACACGCCTCCGCCGCCCGAGAAGCAGCTGCCCTGGACCAGGGTCCGCTCCCTCTGGCAGGATGCCTTTTCCGAGTTCCTTGGCACCATGGTCCTCATCCTCTTTGGCGACGGCGTCGTCGCCCAGGTTGTCCTCAGCAAAGGCACCAAGGGCGACTACCAGAGCATCTCCTGGGGCTGGGGGTAAGCAACTCTCTCTCCCTCTCTCTCCCTCTCACTCTCCCTCTCCCTCTCCCTCTCCCTCTCCCTCTCACTCTGTCAGCCACGGGCCTCTTCGCCCGTGCCCCCCCTGCCTGCCATGCAAGTGCCGCATACGCAGAGACTCGGCTGCTGACTCCCCTCTACAGCATCGGCGTCATGATGGGTGTCTATGTCTCGGGCAAGTCTGGAGGCCACATCAACCCGGCCGTGACTCTTGCCAACTGCGTCTTCCGCGGCCACCCCTGGCGCAAGTTCCCCGTCTACGCCCTGGCCCAGCTCTTGGGCGCCATGGCAGGAGCCGCCATTGTCTACGGCAACTACAAGTTGGCCTTTGACAACTTTGAGGGCGGCGTGGGCCTCCGCACCGTGAGCGGCCCCAATGCCACAGCCGGCGTCTTCTGCACCTATCCCGCCGCCTTCATGACCCGGACCGGCATGTTCTTCTCCGAGATCGTCGCCAGCTCCATCCTGCAGTTTGTCATCTTTGCCCTTGCCGACTCGGACAACATTGGCGCCGGCCCGCTGATGCCCCTGTGCCTGTTCTTCCTCATCTTTGGCATCGGCGCCTGCTTCGGCTGGGAGACGGGCTATGCCATCAACCTGGCTCGTGACTTTGGCCCTCGGCTGGTCTCGTACATGATTGGATACGGTTCCGAGGTGTTCTCGGCCGGTGGCTACTACTTTTGGGTGAGCAAACTGCCCCAGAAGGCTGTGAGCCGCGAGCCCCGCGCTAACATTCGAGGCAGATTCCCATGGTGGCGCCCTTTTTCGGCTGCCTGCTCGGCGGTGCTCTGTACGACACATTCGTGTACACGGGCGAGAGCCCCATCAACACGCCCTACCTCGGACTCACCCGCCTGTTCAAGCCGCGGCGCAGCGTGTGGTCCAACACTCGCAGCCACGGGATCGAGTCTCGGGTGTAGACGAGAAGTGTTGTCGGGGACTTTGAAAGGTCCGCAAGCCGGGAGCGAAGATGGAAGGTGGCTGAAAATTATAGCAACGTCGAGTCGAGGGGGCGAGCAGGTGCCGGACCAGAGCGGCAATGGACAGTGTTTGGCGTTTCCCCCTTTTTCCTTTACTCGAGCGGGTCGTTTTGGGATACAGCTCTACACGATCAACTTTTGGAGCGGCGTGCCTTGATGTCTGGATGACAATGCTCCACGAGGGATGATGGTGGGAGGGGGGAGGTTAGAAGGCTTTATATCCTGGGTTCCCATCATTTGACTCTTTATCTTTGCCCCATCCTGGTGCCGCCCC
Organism: Hirsutella rhossiliensis; assembly: GCF_020360975.1. Lineage (NCBI taxonomy): Eukaryota > Fungi > Ascomycota > Sordariomycetes > Hypocreales > Ophiocordycipitaceae > Hirsutella > Hirsutella rhossiliensis. Next base: position 1,328,117 of record NW_025408678.1, on the reverse strand, counting down.
AGTCTCACATGTCTACGGGATACCACGCGGGCTTATCATCAAGTGGGCCACGGGCACATGAGAAGAGGCTGCCCAGTGCGGGTATGCTGCGCGCCGGGCCGTGATGGGCGGGCATTATGTACATGGAATGGGTCAAGATTTTGGCAGCGCGTGGGGAAGAGGCGGTAGCCGGTGGACATTTCACAGAACTGTTTGGTACGGCGAAGGGGATATCGGCAGGACGGGGCCTTTGGTGGTCTGGAAAGGGGGCGACCATGGAGCCGGCTCTTGCGCCGAGGGCCGTCATGCGAGGATCGCGGGCAGGCAGGAAAGGCGGCGTTATCGTACATGGTATACGTCTGAGTTATTCAGCACCGAGTTGTACGGCATGTACACACATATGCCGTCGGCTGTGCCCACATGGCTGCGAATCAGAGCACACAGCGTGTAACAAGCCCGCCCATCCGCCTGTCCTCGGGCATCAATGGGTAGCCTACAGCGCCTGCAGGCCTGGCTACTTCAACGTGGCAGCGCGCAAGGAGAGCTTGGCCTGCAGGTCGCCGCGGCGCGAGGCTTTCTCGCCAGGTCCAGCCGCGTTGCTCACCGAGTCAGTCGGGCAATGTACTTGTAACTGCATGTTGTGTGTCCTGTATGTATTACAATGGCGATAATTCAAGGACGGGACGGCCGGGAAGGGCGCCGTGGTCCCTCTGCGCGCGCCGTTTCGGGTGCCGCCCGCTAATGAATAATTAGTGGGACGTTTTTTTTCCGGCAGAACTACTAGTTGTTGAGTGGGCAGGGGGAGGTTGATGGGTGGTGGTTTAGGCGCTTGGCGCTCGGGACGGGATACCGAGACCGAACCGAACGCGTGGGTCCCCTTGGAAGGTGCCCGGAGGACCCCTGAAGAAAGACTCGGGGCGGGAAAGCCGAGGTGCGTCGCGGCCGGGCGCGATGACGTATGCGGGGTACGTACCGGTGGATTCTCGCACGTCTTCGGGGCGCAAGGACCGAGACGACAGGCTGCGAAGATCATGGCGATTTCGTCAGAGTCGGGCCAGTTTGAGGCAGGCGTCGAGAGGAGTCGAGAGGAGTCGAGAGCAGGAGGAGGCTGTCCGTAGCGGCAGACGGCGAAGAAGAAGACGACCCACCCACGTCGGAGATGGACCATGGCCGGAGACGTGCGAGGGCGAAAGAGTGCCAACTCGGTACACGGATTTCAATCCCGCCTGGAATCTGATGTCGGCTGTCTAGAGCCGCCGCCGCATGCGCAGGTAATACATCGTCAACTCGCTCGTCTCGTCATGTCCATTAGCCGCCCAGCACGTGGACGCCCCGGCTGAGAGCGCCATGGGCCGGGGCGCCCGCTGCCGAGCGGCCGGCCATGTTTCCACAAATACCGCAAAAGGGCGACGGCTTCCCCCCCTGTTTCAGCACTTGCCGTTCTTCTGCGGCGTCCCCCTATAAAGCGTTTCTCTTCCTCTCCCCGTCCCCGTGTTCTCTCTCCTCCACCCGCAAGCACGCTCCGTCCTACGAGCCAACCAGCCCCAGATTCACCACCCCCCCCCCCCCCCAGCATCTCACATCCCGGCCATGCCGCCGTCGGCCTTCTCACGGGCCTGGCGCCCCCTCGCCGCCGTCACCGTCACCGCCGCCGCGGGAGGAGCCGCCGTCGTCTACAGCCAGTCCAGGCGCCGGCGCACATGCCGCGACAAGCCGCTCGCCGAGCCGCGGCGCGACGCCGCCGGCCGCATCGTCGCCCCCTCGTTCCCGGCCGTCCCGCGCCGCGCCCACCAGCTGGCCGACCTGCGGCGCGCTGACGCCGAGTTCGACCTGCTCATCGTCGGCGGCGGCGCGACGGGCGCGGGCATCGCCCTCGACGCCGTCACCCGCGGTCTCAAGGTCGCCCTCGTCGAGCGCGACGACTTCTCGGCCGGCACCAGCTCCAAGAGCACCAAGCTCGTCCACGGCGGCGTGCGGTACCTGGAAAAAGCCGTGTGGAACCTCGACTACCCGCAGCTGCAGCTCGTCATGGAGGCCCTGCGCGAGCGCAAGGGCTTCCTCGACGTCGCGCCGCACCTCTCGGGCTCGCTGCCCATCCTGCTGCCGCTGCAGCGCTGGTGGCAGGCGCCCTACCTCTGGGTCGGCTGCAAGATGTACGACCTGCTCGCCGGCTCCCAGGGCCTCGAGAGCTCCTATCTCATGAGCCGCACGAGGGCCCTCGAGGCCTTCCCGCTGCTGCGCAGGGACAACCTCATCGGCGCCCTCGTCTACTACGACGGCCAGCACAACGACTCGCGCATGAACGTCTCGCTCGCCCTGACCGCCTCGCTCTACGGCGCCACCGTCCTCAACCACGCCCAGGTCACGGCGCTGGAAAAGGACGCCCGCGGCCGCGTCTGCGGCGCAAGGGTGCGCGACCTCATGGCCGACGTCGACGGCGACGACGCGCGCGACTTCTCGGTCCGCGCAAAGGGCGTCATCAACGCCACGGGGCCCTTCACCGACGCCCTCGAGCAGATGGACGACCCCGGCCGCAAGCCCATTGTCGCCCCGGCCTCGGGTGCCCACGTCATGCTGCCGGGCAAGCTGTGCCCCAAGAACATGGGCATCCTCGACGCCGCCACGTCCGACGGCCGCGTCATCTTTGTCCTTCCGTGGCAGGGCATGACGGTCGCCGGCACCACCGACAACGCCTGCGAGGTTGAGCGGGAGCCCGTTGCCCGGCAAAGCGACGTCGACTTTATCCTCAAGGAGGTCAGCAAGCTCCTGGCACCCGAGTCGGTCCTCACGCGCAACGACGTCCTCGCGACTTGGTCTGGTGAGTCCTCCCCCCTTGCTCTGCGCCTCCGCCTTGCGCCACGAGGGTTAGCTGACGGTCGTCTTGCGCAGGCATCCGACCCTTGGTCAAGGACCCCAAGGCCGTGGGGAACACCGAGTCCCTCGTCCGCAGCCATCTCGTCACCGTCTCGCCCTCGGGCCTGCTCACCTGCGCCGGCGGCAAATGGACCACGTACCGCCAGATGGCCGAGGACGCCGTCGACGAGGCCATCAAGGTGTTCGACCTGAAGCCCCAGGCCATCGCCATGCCCGACATTAGCGGCGGCGGCCTGCCGGGCTTCACCACGACGGGCGAATGCCGCACGCGATGGACCCCCGTAGTCGGCGCCCACGGATACTCGGCCGCGCTGCCGGCGCAGCTGATGGAGACACACGACATCGACGCCGACGTGGCCTTCCACCTTGCCACCAACTACGGCGACCGCGCGTGGGCCGTCCTCGGCGCCTCGTCGTCCGCCTCCCCCCCCTCGGCCGGCGCCGCCACCACGCGTCTCGCCGCCTCGTTCCCCTTCGTCGAGGCCGAGGTCCGGCACGCCATCCGCGCCGAGGCGGCGTGCACGGCGGCCGACGTCATCTCGCGGCGCATGCGGCTCGCCTTCCTCGACGTCAACACGGCGCTGCGGGCTCTCCCGCGCATCATCGACGTCATGGCCGAGGAGCTGGGCTGGAGCAAGCCGCGCCAGGAGCAGGAGTGGAAGGCCACGGTGCATTTCCTGCGCAGCATGGGCCTGGCCGAGGACAGGCTCGCAATGACGCGCGAAGAGGTCCTGCGCGGCGTCGTCGAGGCCAGCCGGGCAAGGCACGCGGACGGCACGGCGACGGGCGACGCTGGGGCGAAGAAGGCCGCGAGGGCGGCGGAGCTGGAGGCCGGTGACGACGGAGCCCTGGCTTCCGAGGCTTGATGGGCAGGCTTATAATATCTCGTGGTTCCATGTTGTTTGACGGTGTTTGGGCGGTGAATGGAGTCTGGGCTGGCGAGGTTTCCAACCCCCCTGTTTTCTTGCATAGCATTGCCTGCGGCGCGTCCGCAGAGGAGCGTTTGAGAATACCGAAATGCGACGAGCATGATTGAAACGACGCCGTGTAGTCGCGAAGAAACCCATCCGGTGAAACACCAAGGCACGGGGCCGAGCTCGCCAGCATCGACACGTTCACGTCACACCGTGGTTCACGTCAACAACAGCCGTTGCACAGGCAAGACGGGCGTCCGTGGCTTGCTGGCTACACGGCGTCCTCGGAAACCCCATCCCATTTGCCGCCCTCACAGCTCGTCGTCGGGACGCAACGGGGTCCCAGCAGTCGCACAGAAAGCCACTGCCGCGCTCCGACCCGCCGAGGCGTTTTTCGTGCTTCTGCATGGGCTCAAGTGATACGACGGATCCCGTTCAGCCTTGCAGGGGCAGGCCATCTGTGTTCCAAGCCGGGTGCGCTGCAACTTACACTGTTGAGCCTGGGACTCTTGGGAGGCATCGGCATCGGCCAAACATACATACAAGCAAGCCAGCACAAAGTCCAGCCGGGCTCACATCGTCAGCAATCATGGCAAAGCAGCCCTTGGACCCGACCCTCGCCCCTTGTTTCGAGGAAGTTGGCCCTTGGACCGTCCACAAGCCACTCAAGCGGCCAAGGACAGGGGGCGAGTTCAGAGCAACGGTGCTCGTCGACGACCGGAAAAGCTCACGGGTCAAGACGCGATGGTTCGCCAGCGCAAGGTCGGCCGCTCGACGTCGACGGCTCCTACGGGACGGAAATGCGCTTCATTTCCTCGCCAGCCTGCACACATGCTCCTCTTCCCACGCATGCGTACGTACATACGCAGGGAAGCTTATACGCTCGGCATGGGGAGCCGGCAAGATTCCGCGGCGCGTGACGGCCTCAGCTCCGTATCCATGCCAGGGGTGCATATGATACGGCCTCTCCGCACTGAACTTTGCAACCAAAGCTCGCCGAGTCTGCTGCTCGTTAGCCCAGAGCCCGTCGCATCTCAAGTCCTGCATGCGTGGCACCTCTCACAACTCGGGACCGGCCTTGCACGGGCACCCGGTAAGCTCTGGACGGAGCCCCCCGGCTCCAGCTTGACCCTTGCTCGCCCTCGGGCCATTGATTCGCGAGCCCCCCAGAATCACGTCCCGAACCCCGGCGCCCTCGACCGCAAGCGGTAACATGCCCAGCCGTGACATGGCAAAGCCCGCAGAGCTGAGCTTGGCAACCAGTCACGTTGCAGCCCCGATAACCAATGTCCCGCAGACATATCGTACAGCATCGACTATTGCCCTCCCTCATCGAAGCCGCCCGGCCCCTGAAAGACCCCTGTTTCTCTGGATGCGAGGTGGACATGCCTGCCCGGAGTGATGACGCCAGGGTTGCAGCAGCAGCCTCGACTTGAACCACACGCACGACTTCGTGGCGCAACTGAGATTGACCCCCCTCCCCGAATCTCGTAATTGCAAAAAGGAAAGACGTCTAATTATTTGTGCTGTACACCTCTCTCCCGTGGCAGAGCTCAGCTGGGGGTTGCACGTTCGCACCATTGCCCCAATCGGACTTCTGCGGACAACCAAGGTCCCGTAGTGCTGCTATTCCTGGAGTCCTCGCATGTTGAAGACCAGTCCCGGCTTGGCTGAATATCCTCGTGCGTTTTGCCAAAACTGGCATCGGAAACTCTTGATTCCGTGACGACGTTGCATTGCGGTACGGGTCCTGTGGTCGGGGCAGAAGAAGCAAGCAAGCAAGCCAGTGATTGATCACCGAACAAGCCCGGAGAGACGCGTAGGCGACAAAGGAAAACTTCAAGCGTTCCCTAAGGCCTCAGCCAGCCTCCAGTCCAGCTCCTCGGACATATGTACACACGGACAGACGCCATGGTCGGGGACCGGCCGGGGACGCTGGCCCGCTCCGAGTCCCGGTCCGGCGATGCTCTGCTGGTGCCCGGACGCATGGTGTCTATAAAAGAACTCCAAACGTCTTCCACGGCTCACCACACCAGGGCCCCAGCCATCACTCCTGCCTACAACCCCTTGGTCGTCTTCTCCTATACGCCCGTCAGACCACCATGCGCTTCCTCCTAGCACTGTTGCTATGGGGCTTGGCCGGGGCGGCAGCAACACCACCGCCCCGAGACGTCGCCGCCGTCTGCTCCACGCTCTACTCCAAATACCCCGAGAACCTGGTATGGGATCCCGCCGGCACCCGGGGCTTCCGGACGGCCCAGAGGGCAGCCGTCTACAACGCCGCTCTCCTCGACTACTGGAACGTTGCCAGCGCGGCCAACCGCCCTGCCTGCGCCCTGTTCCCCTCCGACGCCGAGCAGGTTTCCTTTGCCGTCCAGACGCTCAACGCCCACCCGTCGGTCCCTTTTGCCCTCAAGGGCGGCGGCCACAACCCCAACCTGGGCTTCTCGAGCGTCAGCGGCGGCCTCTTGATTGCCTTTCGGCCCAAGTCCCAGTTCGCCGTCCCCGCTCCGGACGGCGAGACTGTCCATGTGGGAGCCGGTGCCAAGTGGGACAACGTCTACTCCGCTCTCCAACCCCTGGGCAAGACGGCTGTCGGGGGTCGCTTGAGCGATGTCGGCGTGACCGGCTTCATGCTTGGGGGCGGCCTCTCGTACCTCTCTGCCCAATACGTGAGTTCATCACGCCTACCCTCGCCCGGCAAGAGAAAGAAAGGCTGACGAGTGCAACTTGGGGCTCAGGGTTTCGCCTGTGACAATGTCGTCAGCTTCGAATGCGTCTTAGCCAACGGCACCATCGTCCAAGCCAGCCCCACGTCTCATCTAGACCTGTTCTTCGCCCTCCGCGGCGGCGGCAACCAATATGCCATCGTCACCAGCATGACGCTCAAGACGTATGACATTGGCGACAACGGCATCGTCTGGGGTGGCATACGCATCTACACGGCCGACAAGGCCTCCAAGATCCTCTCGGCCGTGTCCAGCTTCACCGCCAACACCGAGGATCCCAAGGCCGCCATCATCCCCAACTTCATCTTCATTGGCGCCGTCGGGGTCAACCTGCCAGTCGCACTCGTCTTTTTCTTTTACGACGGGCCAAGACCACCCGCCGGCGTCTTCGACGAGTTCAACGCCATTCCTCACCTCGCCTCGGACACCGAGTCCAAGAGCTACCTGAGCCTTACCAGAGAAGCTCTGGGCGGTGACATGAAAGGGCTCCGGTTCCAGATCCGAGAAAACACGTTTCCCAACATGCCCATGCCCGCCATGTTGTCCTTCCTCAACGACCACTTCCAAGAGGTCCTCAAGTTGACGACCGCCGGGGCGCTCGCCGACCTCATCGACATCAGGCTGCTGACCTTTGCCGTCCAGCCAATGCCCCGCGGCATCGCAGAGGCCTCCAGGAGGGTCGGTGGCGGCAACGCCCTCGGCCTCGTCCCGGGGCACGGAGACCGGTTATGGATCGAGTACGATCTCGCGTGGACGAGTCCCCTGTGCGACAAGAAGTGTCCCGCCTTTCTCAAAAAGACGGCCGAGACGATGCTCCGCCGGCACAAGCAAGAGTACGCCGACATCCCCCCAACAAACTACGTCGGGGGCGATCTTGGCTTTGCGAGGCAAGTCTTCTTTCTTCGCTGCCCCCCCTTTCTTTCGTGAGGTTGCTGGCCAGTCGCCCTTGGGATGAGGACCTGACCGGACCGATCCCTAGTTACAATCCAATCTTCATGAACGACGCCATGGCCGATCAAAACGTGTTGCAGAGTTACGGCGATGGGACCTATCAAAGACTCAAGGCTATTCACCAAGACTATGATCCGGACGGCTTCTTCTCCACTCGGCAGGGCGGGTTCAAGTTTTCAACCTGAGTGTCCCGGCAGGGTTAGGCAGGTATTCAAGCAAAAGACTCGCCATCGTCGACAGGTTGTGTCGAGCCATCTCGCCACGGCAGCCTCTCGTCCGACCAACGCTGCTACGTTATCATGAATGCACAATCGCCACTGGCAAGAGGTGGAAGCCGGTCAAGGTGAAAAATGTCCAATTTCAGGTTGTTTCGACGACGCCTATCGAGCGTTGCGTCGTGTGGACCCACCGCCGGGTCCCGTCTAAGCTGTACTGTGCGTAGCATCTATAGAGTAATAGGTATTAGAAGGATTTATACTTACTCGGCTTTCTTCAGGCCCGGCATCCGCCCGTATGCCTCCGCGATTCGCCTACCGACCGACTCGCCGCTCCAGTATGCGCCCGTCGCCGTCCCGAGAGCCACAAAGGGCGCCGTATGCTCCCCCGCAAACCATAGGCCGCGGTCCGGGAGACCCTTCCTCATCGTCTCAATGTCCGCGTCGCCTTCCTCGAGGCCCACTTGGAAGTTGCTGTAGGACCCAAAGCCGGCCAGCTCGTCGTGCATCCAGTCCGTGGCCAGGCAGCCCGTGGGACGGCACTCGTCCGACTCCTCTGAGTAATGCGGGAGTCGCGAGTAGTAGGGCTTGAAAAAGTCAAATAGAAAACGGTCCTTGTCGGCCTGATCTTTGAGCTGCGCCACCGAGGTCGTCAAGTGCTTGGATTGTTCGCCGAACATGTAGAAGAGGAGCGTTGGGTGGGCGGTCTCGGGCGCCAGACTGGCCAGCTCGACGGCCTCCTGATTCCACCAGTCCGGGTTTGAGCTGGGGGCGTAGTCTGGCGAGAGCCATTGAACGAATCCCTGGACCTTGCGGTCATCTCCTTCTTGACACAGCCAGAAGGCCTTGGGGAAGCTGATGTACACCTGAAAAGGGGTAGAGGCGAAGAGAAGGGAAGGGATGGAAGTTAGCAAGAGAGCCTGGCTAAACTTCCATCCACTCAGGATATCGCATCTACCTTTTCGAGGCAACCGTAGCCAATGGACCCGATGGCCCGCTCCAGACGTATGGGTAGTGGCGGCTCAAATGCGTCAAGATTCCGCTTTAGCCAACCGAGAGGACATGTCACGACAACCTCGTCAAACGACAGCGGCGGGCTGTCGACACTGTCAGCCGCAAGCTGGACTCGGACCTTGTCGTCTTTGGATTCTCGGCGACCGAATATCCGCTGGGCCTGGGTATTGAGCAAAATGTCTGCTCCGGTGAGCACCGGCTTCGTAACCATGTCCAAGATCTTCTTGTACGTGCCGGCGCAAAACAGATTCTCTACACGCCCGGAGAAAGAAAAGGATTAGCCCCATGCCAACTCTCAGTTCGTGCATGTGTGGTTTGAGTGAAATACAGCAAGGAAGCATGCAAGGGCCTGCAAGGGAGAGAATTCATCGAAAGGGATCCTTGCCTCCTTCGATGCACTCTTCGAGCCAAAAGAACTTGAGGCTCTGGCGCGAGACGGGGCTGCCGATGAATGCACCCCACATCTCCGACATTTGCAGAACAACCCGTCTCTTGTGCTCAAAGTCGGGCTCGGTCTCGGGGATCTTCTCGGCCACCTTGTCCAGGAAGAAGTCGGCCAGACTTTTAGCGCTGTCGATATCCGTGGTAGACCTGTTGGAATGCTTGAAGGCGTCCTGGATAATGTCCCAAATGGCGTCAGAATACCGCTCGCCCTGGGGCACCGGGAATAAGGCTCCGGACTCGCCAAAGACATAGGAGGTTGTGTCCCAGCGACCCGCGACCGTCTTGGTCTGCTTGGCCAGTTCGTGCATGGGGTTGTCCGAGGTTCCATGGATCCAGTTGGGCCCGACATCGACCAGGTGTCCGTTGGGCAGCACCTCCTGGTGGAGGCGGCCTCCGACGCGACTCCTCGCCTCAATCACAGTGACTTTGAAGCCATGCTGCAGCAGCATGTCGGCGCAGCGAAGGCCAGACAGGCCGGCGCCGACGACGGCCACGTGCGGCCTCGCGACGGGCTCGCGGCTACTGCACTACAAGGAGAATGAATGCGTAAGCGGGAGACGTTGACGAGGCACCCGCTCACCCGGCGGACAGGGGTCAGGGCCGGGCCTGGGGCTGGGGTAATTACGAGGCGGCCAAGTTGAGGTACCTTGCATACCTGAGAGGATGCATCCATGGCCGTCATGTTGCGCAAAAGCTGGTCGCGGTGCCGAGACGGAACGGTATAGGGACGGGCGGATCTGAGGTCTTGGTAGATTCTCGAGGAGCCGCGGTGCGAGGGGCTAGTGTAGCATATCGAGTAAGCATCCATGGTGGCCAGGAACCGAGGCAACGACGAAGCAGCGAGTGAAGCGTGGAAGGCGAGAAGCGTGGGTGAATAGCGAGCGCGGATGTTGAAGGCGAGGAAAGAGGGAGGCGCGGCGATAGGTAGCAGAGCGGCGCAGATGTCAGGCATCATGGATGGATGCGCAGGCGGGATCCGATTGGCAGCGTTGACGAGGGCGTGTCGCGCTTAACCCACGATCTGCTGCATGCTGACGAGCCTCGATAGGCATAGTTAAGGTAGGCAGAGGTTGGTGTGGACGGCATCTTACGGGGCCAAACTCAAAGCTGTGGCAGGCACCGGCCCAACCGTGAATGAAGAAGAAGTAGCGGGAGAAACGATGGGCAACGAGGGGATCACGGACTTGGACGTCGTCGGTAGTGCACCGGCGAGGATGATGAATGGGTGGATGACGACGGGTGAGTGGGTGGACGAAGGGCTGGATGAAGCGTCGTCTTGGGGCGATGCCGTCGTCGTCGCATCTCAAAATCAGCTGGCCCTTTTTGTTGGTGGCACAAATGACGAGGTAATTACAGTACAGACGCGCACCCAAGCCAAAGCCAAAGGGGAGGCGGGGGCCAAGACACCCGATCACGGGCTACCCGCGGGCCCTACTACTGGTGACACTCGGCGGGGCCCTTCCCCTAGCGACCCTGTGCACGCCTGGCCGCCCCACTGCCGCCTCGTGATTCCGTGAACCTGTGCCCCACGATCTTGAACCGCTCTCTGTCTTCATCATTCATCCTTCTCACCTGTCCAACCTTTGGACCTCGCACATGCTCCGACCAACACACACCGACGACAACTGATTGCCGCAGCAACAGCGCCCGCCGCAGCCTTCGCTCGCGCATCTCGCTCGCGCATCTCGCTCGCACCCACCGACAACAACCGACCCCTTCCTCCGAGACGATACTCCCCAACAAAGGAATAGAGTTGGCAGCGGACCGTCACCTTTCTTCTCCTTTTTTCCTTTCCTACCCTCTATCTGCCTCCTCCGTAGCCGCCTTGCAAACGCCGCCCATGGCTCGCAATATCGCCTAACCACCATGACCTTGGGCCCCTCGTCTGGCCGCGGGTCTAGAGTCAGCGCGCCCGCAGTGCAGCTCATCGAGGCCCCCGTCGGCTTGTAGGCTCCCGTCCGTCTCTGCAGCCCGACAAGACATACTTTTCACTGCCATTTCAACATCATGGCGTCTTTTTTTCAGTCGTTCCGGAGCTCCAGCATGCCCAAGAGGCTGCTGCGATATGCTCTCTCGCGCCTGGAGCTGCTCGATGCCGACGCCCTCGATATGGACAACCTCGATTTCGCCCTCGGCCGCAACACCGTCTTCGAGTTTAGGGATGTTGGAATCAAGTTAAAGGTACCTCGACGCTTTCTTGCCTGCATAAGCTACCACCCCCCTGAAGACCTATCTGACGCAACTCTTGCTAGAAACTCGAGAAACTGCTTCAACTCCCCGCCGCCATCCAACTTTCGCGGGCCAAGGTCCTGCTTCTCAGAGTCACAGTGCCGATGGACTTCTACACCAGCCCGATAACAGTCGAGGTCGAGGGAGTTGAGGTCAGACTCAAAGTCGACGGAGCCGAGCGCGATAATCCGGGCAACGAGACGCCCCTGTCGGCCGCCCCTCCCGCCGACGTGGTGCCCAACACTGTAGATCTGGCCCAGTCATTTCTTGAGATGCAGCCTTCGTCGGAGCGGAAACGGTTGGAGGAGGCCCTCGTGGCCGAGACGCAGGATCTCGGCGCCTCCGTCTCCGTTAGCGACGACGACTGCGGCAGCGAAGATGAGCCCAACGCTTTCGGCACCGGTCAAGCGCTGTCACTGCCCGATTTCTTGGCCGACTTCTTACAGGGCATCGTGGACCGTACGCAGATTAAGATCAGGTGCGTCAGGTTTCAGCTCGACATGGAAGTTCCAGCCGCCGATACAAGCTCGCCCTCGGCGCTCGAACCGGTGTCGTTCCAGATTGCCCTCGAAAGTATCGAAGTCGAGGGTGTCACCACGGCCGTCGGCATGGCCAAAACCACCGATAAAACCACGCACGAGGGCGACACAGAGGGAAAAGACTCGTCGGTGCCGGCCATCGTACCGAAAGAAGGGAAGCGACACATTTCGCTAGCCAACGTTCGCGCATGTCTAATCTCCGAGGCCAACGTCTTCTCCGCGCTGAGCCGCTCGCCGTCTATGCCATCACCCTCCACCGCCTCTTCCTCTCCCGTCATGACGCGAACCCCCCCGTCTCGGCAGTCCACGTCGCTGCTGTCGCAGGGAAGCTTCCGCGAGCAGCCCATGGCCTCTCTGCAAGAAAGTTTTCGTGAACGTCTTTCGGTCCGCCACAAATCTCCGGACTTGGAGGAACATCCCCTCGGCGATAGCGAAGAGGCCCTGGGAATCCCGTACGAGTTTGATGACGAGAGTCCCCCGACGCCGCGAGCCTCGACGTTGCTCCAGGAACCCAGCACGTCGTCTAGGGAGTCGTCAATTTCGACGTTGGCACATGAGCAGCAGCAGGAACCGGAACAATTAAACGACGCATCGGCTTTGGAATTCGATCACGGACGACTGCCTTTACGACTAGTTGAAGCAGGAGGTCCAGACGGCAGTGACGATGACAGTGAACTTAGCGTTCCCTTGCCAGGGCACAGTCGCTCAATGGAAGATCTCACCGAGTCACACTTATATACCCATGAGGAAGCCGAGAGCATGTACCTAAGTGCTTTTTCCACTGCAGAACCTGGGGCATCGGCCAGTGTCTCGCGCCTTGCGCTGTCGCAGGAGAACGACCGGGGGAAAGCAGTCGTAGACCTCGCAACCCCAGCGGCTGCGTCGCGCAGCCCCCGATCAATAATGCCGGGAGCTTGGGGCGAAGAGTCAGAAAGCCCCCGCGAATCCCAGCGTCGCACACACGAGAGAGCAGAGGAAGCAGAGACGGCCCTTCCGGCGTCACAGAACGCAAGCTCTGTCATACCCTTGAGTGGTTTGGCGTCCGATTCGGGCCACTCGGAGCCTGGTGCGCGACCGCCAGAGACGGAGGCCGAGGGGCGACTGGTTGAGCAGGACGACACACCGACGCCGCGAGGACCGTCGCGAGTTGTCAAAGAGATAATGCACCTTGAAAACGTATCCATCTACGTCCCATCGCATCATCGGCACATCCAAGTTCAAACTGGAGTGCCACCGCAGCCAGGCACCGCCCAACAGCCTCCGTCATCGACCGCGTCTACCTACTCTGAACCACTTGGGACGGCGGCCTCGTCGAAAAGCCCTTCGGCGGTCTATGATGACGCCGTGGAAGTGGTGCTTTCGCCGCTGCATGTTTACTTTGACACTTCACTAGGAATTTTAATCGCCATGGCCTTTGATAAGTTACTCAAAGCTGTCAAGTACGAAGAGCCCGCTAGTGTGGGAAAGCCGCGGCGGCGACAAGCAAAGAACGAGGTCAAGAGGGTTCCCGAATTCAGATTCATGGCCCAAGAGATGTCTTTCAACTTTCTGAGTCAACTAAACGGAGTCGCTGACATACCTGGACGACATCTGAATCCATCGCCATTCATCCGCGACCACGATGATGTTCTCCTGAACGCCACCTTACAGAACCTTGCGGTTTCGACGTCTTCGACACGAGTTGAGACGCCGTCTGCCTCTGGCGACAAGGGAAGCGACCCAGCAAGTCAAGATGCCGTGGTTACCAAGATTGACCTTGAGCGATTCCGCTTTGGCTACGCCGACAGTGACATGATTTCTTTCGATAGCAGGCCGATGACAACGTCGGTGAGAGACGTGTTCCTCAGTGACGGGCACGATGTCGGCATCAAGATGATTCACTCGGACGGGCTGAGTAAGACCGACGTGGAAACTCTTCCGCTCGTCGTGCAGCTCGACCTGCAACGCTTGGACGAGACAATCGGCTGGTTTGGCGGACTCAGCAGCTTCCTCAACATGAGCGTTTCCTCTGCAACTTCTGGCATCAGCAGGTCCTCCTCGCCAGTCCTCAAGTCTGCTGATCCACCGTCATCGCTGCCGCCGCCCCCAACGCCCCCGACGTCGCGGAAATCAAGACCTGTCGTTCACTTTGAAGCTCCCTCCACATACCGCCGTATCCAACACAGTGTAGAGGACAGTCGGTCGGCGGTTATGAAGAACAAGATTAACGTGCGAGTTGGTGGCGCCCTGGTCGAGCTCGCCGGCAGAGAATGCAGTGTAGCTGCCGAGACGAATGCAATCAAAGTCGTCGGGAGGGACCAAGGCATCGGAGTGGCATGTGGCCGCATTCGCTTTATGGGGCCGTATCTGAAAACCCCTTACACGCCAACAGGTGATAAAAACAACGACTACCGTCACCACCATCACTACCAAACCCCCCCTCTAACGACAGAAGTTGGCGGCCTGCGCCTCGAGCTTTCGCCAGTCCCCGAAGACAGAGACCTGGAGAAGCTTCTCGAGCTTATCATCCCCTCGAAAGTCAAGTTTGACGACGACGGCGGCGGCGAGATTATGGTCGAGACCCTCCTGCGACAGAGGCGAAAAGGCTCGGTGCTCAGAGTCACCGTCGAAACGGTCAACGTCCGTGTTGGGAGCCCGGCACAGCTGCTGCCGGCCTTGCCCAACTTGGTTGAGGAGATTGCGAAACTGTCGACCACTGTGGCTGCCAAGTACCTCCCGGAGGATGACCGACCCGGCATTTTAACCCTGACCAGGCTTCAAAAACTAGATGTAAGCGTCAATGTTGGGGACAAGATCGGCCTCTTGGAGAGCCAGTTGAATGAATTTGAGGTTGCCCACATCACCGTCCCGTCGCTCGTCGCCGTCGCAGTCCGTGGAGTGTCGATCCGACGCAACGGTGACGAGGACCTCATCTGTTCCGATCCTGTCCTTCAAGGCCAGCCATTGTCATCGCCCGAAGAGAGAGGTCCTGTTATCATGGCCAGGATTATCGGTGACGAGATGGAACCGATAATCAAAGTGAAGCTTCGGGAACTGAGAATCGAGTACCGGGTACCGACGATAATGGACGCCCTCGGACTCGACAACGACTCTGCCACCCCGCAGGAGTTTGAAGCCAGTCTCGCAGCCTCTGTCGCTAGCCTAGCAGAGCGCGCCCGTCTCCCCCTCCTCAGAACAAACGTGCAAATAACCGAGACGGCAAGCGAGCAGCTGAGGCAGGAAAAAGAGAAGCCCACTGCTCTTGATGTCGGGCTGCGCGACTGTCTCCTCGGGCTCAACCCTCTCAACCTGTCATCTAAGCTAGTCCTGGCGCTGACAGACGCACGTGTCCAGGCGGACCTACCGTCATCGAACGGTATCACGACTGCGGCAGTACATATCAACAAAGCCTCCTTGCTGTTAACGGACAATTTCGCTGAGACGGAGGTGGTGTCGACAAGCACAGGCGCGGCCTCCAGGGCAAAACGACGACGGCATTCGGCGTCTGCAGCGTCCCCGCAAATTGCGGACATGTGCGCAAGGGGCTTCGTGGACATTTGCTACATATCATCTGCTAGAATTGCAGCCACGGTGAAGCCAACCCGCGGCGACGATGGGCCGTTGGACAACGGCAAGCAGGTCGAGGTCGAGCTTCGAGACGACCTATTGGTCCTGGAGACGTGCGCCGACTCGACTCAGACACTCATCGCACTATTCAACGCCCTGAAGCCGCCCACGCCGCCGAGCAGGGATGACAAGTACCGGACAAAGGTGGTGCCCGTGCAGGATCTGTTGGCCTCCATCTCAGCCGAGGCTTTTGGCAAGCCCGAGGGAGACTATGATTTCGATCACGACTTTGCCGGGGCTCAGGAGTTGGCCGGCAGCCTGTCGGACGCAGACTACGGGAGCGGCAGCCGCCTATTACCGCACGGCGGGTCAGACGTGTATGACTCGCAGCTCGGCGGCGAGGAACTCTTTGACGCGACGGCGCATGGGATGTCGATTGATGAGACGACGATGCAGGACACAGCCGAGGGCGTTCTTCTCACGGGATTTGATCATCCGTCCCAGAATGAGTCGTCTGTCAACGATAGTGGCGACGACCTAGTCATCCACGAAGACTTTTACGGCCGCGATGAAGGCGCCAGTGAAAGCCAGACAGCAAAGCTATGGAACTCGGTCAAAAACACGTACGACAGGGCGCCCGACGCCCTATTCAAGTCCAGCCCGCTCCGGGTGTCAGTCAAGGATGTCCACGTCATCTGGAATTTGTTTGACGGCTACGACTGGGCACGCACTCGCGATGTCATTACCAAGGCGGTCGAGGACGTCGAGGTCAAGGCGACAGAACGTCAACAGCAGAAAAACAAGCAGCAGTCGTCGAAGATCGGTGGCGGCAGCGGGTTAGAGACCTACGAGGAGCAGGATGAAGATGAGGAGACCATTGGCGATTTCCTATTCAACTCCATCTACATTGGCGTCCCACTGAACCGTGATCCGCGGGAACTTACCCGGGCTATAAACAAAGGACTCAACGACGAGGACGACACGACAGAAACGGAATCGGTGGCCACGACCACGACCACGGCAACCAAGACGGCCTACCTGCAGTCCATGCAGGGGCGCCATCGTCGCGGCCGCCGCCTCCGCCTCCACCGCAGCAAGCACCACAAAATCACCTTTGAGCTGCAAGGAGTCAGCGCGGACGTGGTCGCGTATCCACCCCCCGAGGCGACAGCCGCAGGGGTCACAAGCCGGGGCGGCCAGGAGACACTGAGCAGCATTGACGTTAGGGTCCAGACCCTCGACATCTTCGACCACGTGCCGACCTCGACGTGGAAGAAGTTTGCCACGTACGATCAGGACCAGGGAGAGCGCGAGATGGGTACCAGCATGGTCCACCTCGAGCTCCTCAACGTGAGGCCAATACCCGATCTGGCGGCCTCGGAGATTGTCATGCGCGCCAAGGTGCTGCCCCTCAGACTGCACGTCGACCAAGACGCCCTCGACTTTATAACCCGCTTCTTCGAGTTCAAGGACGAACAAGGCGCGGGCCAGCCACCGTTGGCGCCCGCTTCGACGTCCGCCAGCGACATTCCTTTCCTCCAGCGCGCCGAGGTCCTCGATATTCCTGTCAAACTCGACTTCAAGCCCAAGCGCGTCGACTACGCCGGCCTGCGGTCGGGCCACACAACCGAGTTTATGAATTTCATTGTGTTGGAGGAGGCGCGCATGGTACTGCGCCACGTCATCGTCTACGGCGTCTCGGGTTTCGACCGCCTCGGCAAGACTCTCAACGACATCTGGACTCCGGATGTTCGGAGAAACCAACTGCCAGGCGTCGTGGCCGGCCTGGCGCCCGTGCGGTCCCTGGTCAACATTGGCAGCGGTTTTAGGGACCTGGTGGAGATTCCGCTCAAAGAATACCGAAAGGACGGCCGCGTTGTCCGCAGCATTTCCAAGGGCGCCGCCGCCTTTGCGCGCACGACCGGCACCGAGCTCGTCAAACTGGGCGCCAAGCTTGCCGTGGGCACGCAGTACGCCCTCCAGGGGGCTGAGGAGATGCTGCTCGCGGAAAGAGGCCAGCGGCTCCAGCAGCAGCCCCAGCGCCCGTTGCGCCAAGCGACGGAGGGCGGCCGGGAAGCGGACGAGGACGACGAGGACTACGACGACGCGGATCTGGGAGGGCTCGACGACGAAGACAAGAAGCAGATCTCCCTGTACGCCGACCAGCCCACGGGAGTGCTGCAGGGAATCCGGGGCGGGTATCGGTCGCTGACCCGCGACGTGAACCTGGCCCGCGACGCCATCATCGCCGTCCCGGGCGAGGTCATGGAGAGCCAGTCGGCTGGTGGTGCGGCGCGGGCGGTGCTGAGGCGCGCGCCCACCATCATCTTCCGGCCGGCCGTGGGAGTGACCAAGGCGATTGGGCAGACGCTGCTCGGGGCGACCAACACAATGGACCCGCAAAACCGGCGCCGGATCGGCGAGGTAAGGACTGCTCCCCCAACCAAGGCCCGTGTGTGCGATGTATGGGACACTGCTAACTGAGAGACAGAAATACAAGCATTGACGGAACCAAGTCGCGGGTTGTACGAATGGCCAGATTTCGGCACGCACTCTACCGACGTATCGGATCGCTTCTCCTGGGGCCGGCATTGACTGTTGTTCATATTTGCCCGCCGACTTGAATTCTTTTCTGGCGTTTTCGTGGCCTGCAAATACCGCTCTATTTCAGGCTGCCTTGGCTCCCGCATTCCCTCTCTTTGGTTTCACCCATTCCCATTGGTTTCGTGTACGGCGCGGAGTTGGCTAATGAAGCAGACTGGCAGACGCGGAGTTTTGTTTCAACTGGTGGAGTGAAACCGGCGGAGAAGGCGAGAGAGTTGGAAGACTGATGGGCACACAGCATGCATGTAGAAAAGTTTGGTATACAGTAGGAACCGAGCAGGATCTCCTTGCTCGTCACATCACAACGAGATTGGAAAGCAGATGGAACGAGGTTGAGCCCAGGATGCTGGCTGCGGCTAGAAGCCATCGTCGGGAATGCCTCGGTCCCGCTCTGCTTTTTTCCTGTCGCGGTTCATGTCTACCCACCATTGGTGCGTAGGGTCGGTGCCGGTCCACTGGCCCTGGTCGTCGAGCTCGTCCCAGGGCTTGGGGCTCAGGATGTAGTGCAGGTTTTTGACGTGCTCGTCGCGCCAGATTGCGTCATGGACGCCGGGCCAGCGCAGAGTCTTGAGGGCGTTGTAGACGTAGGGCAGGGGCACCCAGCGGCCGCGGTAGAGGTCGGAGAGAAGGGACTGATCGGCAAAGTCCATGTTGGCAGCGTCAGCCTCCATGTGGGCGAGGATCTGGCGGTAGAGGACGGCGGAAGGGTTGACGATCTGCAGGCCGCCGTTCATGAAGCCGAGGGGCGCAACGGCCGGGTCCGGGGCGACGGCGTGAGCGTCGTCGGGGCGGGCGTGCTGCGAGGTGAAGGCGCAGTTTTCGGGGACCCAATCTGCGGGATAATGCGGCTTCTTGAGCGGGTTGCAGACGCAGGCGTGCCCGGCGGCAAAGACGCGCCGACTAGTCGAGGCATCGCCCGTCTCGCTCAGAGCGGGGTCGTCGAGGGGCAGGGCCATGAGCTCGTCCATGTTGCGCAGGACCAGCATGTCCGAGTCGAGCTGGACGACGCGGGCATACTCTGTGAGGGAAAAGGGAGCGAGCTTGCTCCAGCAGTCGTAGAAGCGCGGGTCGTTGGAGTAGTCCTTTGAGGCGGCGGGCAGCAGGTAGGGGATGCGGCGGGCGGGGATGTGGCGGGCCTTCAGGGCGGCGAGGCCCGCGGCGGGCAGCGAGTCGGTGTAGAGGGCGACGAGCGGGTAGGCGGAGCGGACGCGGACGAGGGAGTGGGCGAGGGTGAGGAGGCCGGGGAGGTAGTCGAGGTTCGTGATGAGCGTTGTCCAGACTTTTGTTTGAGCGGTCGCGTTGTTAGCGGAACAGCGGACGGCGTGCCCGGGGGGTGCATACCGCGGTCTGAGTCGACGACGCGAGCAGAGGTGCTGCTGCTGCTCGTGCTGGTGGTGTCCGCCATGGCCGGGTTGTGGATGTCGTGGGTGTCGTTGTTCTCTTGGCCCGCTTCCTTCAGCGGGAATAAGCGAGGATTGGGTGATGCAGGAGTTAATCGATGACAAAGACAAGGCGTGCAGGCCCTGTTCTTTCTTTGTGCCCTGATTGGCTGGACCGCTGTCGATTTTGAGTGGTCCGCAGATCTTCAGGTCGGACCCACTGGCGGCTCCTCCCACCTGCCCCCCCCCCTGCCAAGCCGCCCAAAGAGGCAATCAACCGATTCGGTCCTGAACAGACAACAAGTTCAACAAACCCCTGCACGGGCGCGGCGGCAGCAACAACGAGGCAGTCAATATGGCTTGACTTTGCGGGCGCCGCATGCTCGCTCGGCCGCTGTTGATGCACGGAGCCGTCGGCCTTCTTTGTCATGGTTGTCGACGCCTTGTGTGACTTGGCTGGCCCTGGGCCACTGGCAAGTCTCGTTCAGCAGCACGAAGCCAGGACG
This sequence comes from Hirsutella rhossiliensis, assembly GCF_020360975.1. NCBI lineage: Eukaryota > Fungi > Ascomycota > Sordariomycetes > Hypocreales > Ophiocordycipitaceae > Hirsutella > Hirsutella rhossiliensis. The sequence continues at coordinate 1,308,194 of NW_025408678.1, read as the reverse complement.
GCTCCAGATCTCGCCAGGGCCTTTCGGATTGGACTTCGACAGCCGTGCACGGGGGTGGGACATCAGAGGGGCACTGTGGTGAATTTTGAATCACTTGCGGAGGCTCGCTTGACGCAGGAGTCTCCCGTAGCCGAGAGGCTGTATATAACCCGAGAAGCGTGCCTCGTCTCTCCTTCTCCTTTTCCCTCTCAAGACAGTCCAGCACAGCACCGCAAGCCTTCCTCCATTTCTCTCGGCAAGAACCTTCAGATTTCCCCGCAACCAAACCTCAGTCAACTCAGCAAAATGGGGCCAGTGTACCGCGTCGGCGACAAGATTTCTCCCGAACACATCGACTTGATCAAGGAGAGAAAATACCGAGTGAAAAGCATTGCAGCTCTTTCCTACACCATCAATGACGAGTCCGATTTTGCCTTCAAGTGGAACTTCGAAACAGGCTTCGTCCTGGCCAGGTACGCTGGCTTTGGCAGGCTCGCCATCCTCGACGAATGCCTCGTGGTTGAATACCCAAACACCAACGAGCTCTATCTTGAGCTACACGTCGAAGTGAACGGAGGAGGCAAAAAGAAGACTGTTGAAACACCATCCACCCTCTTCAAAAAGTGGTTCCTAGACGACTCGTGCACCAAAATGGTGGGAGACGGAGAAATTGACCATGACGACCTGGTGCCCGACTTGTGGGAGCAACCCCGCCTCGGGAAGGAGAGTGTGAAGGGAGCGTGGAGGTTCTCCATCAACCCTGGCGAGGTCGCTAAGCGGCGCGTCTACTTCGGCAAGAACTTCCAGACGCCCCCCGGCGTGAAGCTGGCGCTCCTCTCACGAAACATCCCAGAAGACCATAACCTTGGAATCACCATTGGCGCCTCCCAAATTGACCGGCAGTGCTTCACCATCTCGGTGACTACCCAGCCACCCGCGATTTATGTCCGGTGCGTCGTCGGCTGGGAGGCCATGGAGGTTGAACCGGCCAGCGGCTAGAGAGGGGGGCGTTGGTGCTTTGGGGCAGACGCAAAGGAAATCCTACCCAGGCTTTTCTCTTTCTGATTCCTCCCCTGAGGTTCTCTATGGATAGGGGACCTGTGAGTCACTCTTGTTGGATTCGGTCATGACTTTGGCGGTTGAGAAGCAACCGCGCCAGTTTTCGGGCTTTGGTATGGAGACTTGGATTCTCCGATCAGCTGTTGGAGGCAGCTTTGCGATAGTGGGCCTACCGGCTCGAGACGAATAGAGCCCTTTCATCATCCTTGCCTAAGCCTTTTGTGAGTTGTGTGCAGGCGCGAGTAAAGTCCACGTGGAAGTGTCGGGTGTTTCACTGCTTGGTAGTTGCCGTCTCTTTCTTCCGAATCGCATAACACCGGCCAGTTTTTCAACTGGACACCTGGGGCAGAGAGGGGAAACGCAGGTGTGAAATGGCACAAGCAGTTTTCACATGAGCTGGCTGTTGCCGTGGGTAACCAACCCGAAACGCAGCTTTACGGCGAGAAACGACTGTGTCTGAACGAGTATTTCAACGCAGGAAAAAAAAAACGCTCCCCGTTGTTATTTTCATCCCTCTTTCACCACACAACAACAGCCCAGCGAGCAAACTCGTCCTCCCCCCTTCTTTGAAACTTTCCAGCAACGACCACCCATCTCGTCACTCACCACCATGTCCAAGTCCTACCGCGTGGGCCAGACGATTGCCCCGAAACACATCGACTTGATCCGGCAGGGCAAATACGCCTTGACGCTTCAGGACGAGGCCACGGTGCCCGTCAACCAAGACGGCTTCCTCGACGCCAAGGACGGCTTCGGAACGGCCTTTATCCTCGCCGAGACCGCAGCGTCGGCGCGCAAGATGGGCATCCTCGACAACCGCCTCCAGCTGGAGCGGAACTCATCCTGGGGCTTCTTCCCTCGGCTGCGCGTCGATGTCTCGTCGCTCGAGCCCGAGGACGCGGCCAGCAGCGGCGGCCAGGATGACCTTGCTGCTTCTCTTCGCCTCGACGGCCGGGTCGCGGGCCTGGAGATGAAGCTCGACTACCTCGCGTCGATGCTGCCGCCCGACACGGCGGCGGCCAGGAAGTTCGTCGTCGAGACCGGGAGGCTGACCATGGCCAATCTGCTCGCGGTCAAGACAGCTCGCCGCGTCGAGTTTGCCAAAACGTTTCAGGCGCCTCCGGTCGTCAAGGCAACCATTTCCTCCGTCGAGCCGCTCAAGACGCCCACGTTGGCACTCAATGTTCGCGGCGAGGACGTGGACTCGACCGGATTCCGCTTCGACATCTGGCCCTGGAATATCCCCCCGCATGAAAGCGGGGGGCCCTACGACGCCGTCATCAAGTGGACGGCGACCGGGTTTTGATGGTCTCTGCACCGGAGAGGCGTGTTGGCGCTGGGAAATGTGCAACCTCGGAAACCGGTGGTTTAATCGACGCGGCCTCGGGTACAGCCGTTTGCCAGCCTACAATTCAGAGGTCACTTGGTGAATACCAAAACGAGCCCGGATGATGTCGACTCTTTGTATTCAGTAGCCCCAAGTTCATAGGTGTGCCCATTCGGGTTTGACCTGACTACCTATATACTATTATCGTCGGACACTCGGGCCGACGTGTTAAATATATACCTCCACGAAGATTTCATCGACGCTGCTTGCCACGGTGCGCCACTGCGTCTCCTGTCTGTCTCTCGAGCGAGCGCCTGGCCCAGCCGTCGGACACCCGTTGCTGCAGTAGGAAGACAGCAGCGGTCTCCTGTTCGGAAATTGCATCCGGCTTAGTTTTCGTCGTCGTCGTCGTCATCGGCGGCACCGGCAGCTTGATTGCCAGTTGCCTGGTTTCCGGCACCTCTGGCACCGGCGCCGACATTGGCAGCTTGATTTCCGGCAGATTCACTACCGGCAATTTGGTTACCAGAAACTTGATCTCCGGCAGCTTGGTCGGCAGCTTGGTTACCGGCACCGACGCCGGCACCAGTAGCTTGGTTGCCGGCGCTGATACTGGCAGCTTGATTTCCGGCAGATTGACTACCGGCAAATGGATTTCCGGTAGCCTGGTTACCGGCAGCTTGGTTGCCGGCGTTAATACTGGAAGCTTGACTACCGGCAGCTTGGTTACCGGCAATAACACTAGCAGCTTGGTTACCGGTGCCAACACTAGCAGCTTGGTTACCGGTGCCAACACTGGCAGCTTGGTTACTTGCAGCTTGGTTTCCGGCGCCAGCTGCCTGATTTCCGGCACCCTGGGCACCAGCACCGACACCGACACCGGCACTGGCAGCTTGGTTACCAACGCCAACACCGGCAGCTTGATTACCAGCAGCCTGGTTGGCGGCACCGGCGGCTTGCTGGCCCGCGCCGAGGCCTTGAGCGGCGCCAGCGCCCTGTCCGACACCGGTGGTTTGGCTGGCCAGGAGGGCGGCGGTGGTCTGGCTACCTTGGCCGGCGGCAGCGTTGGCTCGGCCACCAGCCTGGTTGGCTGTTCCGCCAGCGGATGCAGCGCCCTTGTCGGCGGCAGCGTCGGCAGCGTCGGCACCGGCGGCAGCCTTCTTCGCCTTCTTGCCCTTCTTGCCCTTCTTGCCCTTCTTGGCGCGCCGATGGTTCTCATGAGCGCCAGCAACCTCATTATCGACATCGACTCCCTTGGGGGCCACGCCGGCACCCAGGGCGTCCCCAGCAGCGTTTGGGGAGGGCACGTCGGCGACTCCTCGGTTGCTTAGCTGAGCGCCGCCGTGGACATTTCTCCGACTTGTCCGGCCCGTCCTGAGTTGGGCATTGGCGGCCAAGGCCACTGGCGTCTCGGGTCAGCGAGTGCGTGCATGAAGCCGAGTTGCTTGCGCTTCACTTACCGGTCAGGAGAGAGATGAATGAGAGGCGAACCATGATGATTTTGAGTTTGTGTGAGGGGAATGGACGGAAGAGGTGAAAAAGAGGTGGTTAAATGATATAATTGATATTAAAGGCTCAACGTCGCGTGACGCCTGGTCACGGGTGGTAGGAAGGAAGAGAAGAGATAAGGAATTGAAACTGGATGCCCCGGAATAAGAGACAACAGACTGATGGCACAGGCTGGATGTAGACGAGAGGATGGCCTGGGATCGCGGATAGCTTTATACCCTGGACCCCGGCAGGCTTCCCTGGCCTTCTGCTTCCGTCGCAGATCCGGGGGCGGCATCATGCTGCAACGCAGGGCCAAACTGGTCGGCGCATCTCCAGAAACAATGGTCCTCATCGACGAGGATCGATAGGCCCAGCAGCGAGAGCAGCAAGGCAAGACACGGCACGGAGCCCGGGGGCCGAAACGGGAATCCTGGCGGCGACGTTGAATGTTGCATCGTGTCGGGACGTTCGCGCTCGAGGAGGCAGTGAAGCAGAAACAAGGCCGCGGCGATGCTGTCGACGCGTGGCGGAGATTGTAACGCATCCGAGGCGGGAGGGACGAGCACACCTCCCCCAGTGCCTTGGGCGATGTGCACGATAGGCCCAAGGATGCCGATATGGCGCCATGGCGAGGCCGGGGATGGTGGGAAGGCCGAAACGCCGTCTTCATGTGGAGGACGGATGGTCGGGTTGCATTCCGGGACGGCGGCTGCTGGCTGCTGCTTTGCCGGCTCGACGAGACACTCTAGCTGTGGCACGGGCGGCGAGGCTCGAGCGCCGGCGAGGAAACGGCCGATTTTGACATGATGGGCGTTTGAAGCCTGTTTCTCCCTCAGCGACGCTTGCCGCGACGCACGTGGTCCAGGGGCCTCGAGGAGTCGAGATAACGTGACGGCGCGGCAGCGCTACTAATAAGCTAGATGCCTCTTTAACTAGATACATCCGCCGATATGTCAGCAATCAGCAAGTCCGTCTATCTTTGCTTTAATACTATGTAGCTCTATTAGCTAGATTCGGGACGATATCGTTATTATCGAGAGATAAGCCCTCTGCCAGCCAATTATATATATTTGTCGCCTATCTTATCGTTATAGCCCGATAATCGTAACATACCCTATTCGTTATAGCCCAGGTTTACTGTATCTATGCACGCGTGGTGGCGCGACGCGCTAACTAAGCCGCCGCCGCCACTGTATTTTCCCCAGCAGCAATTTTTCTAACTCTAGAGGGCGGCGCACAATCTAGGCCGCCCCTAATTATCGTTTGGCGTGCAATTCAGGCTGCTTGGGTCCTCTATAACGTGTAATGCTGTCTGACTGGCATAGGCACATGTGTATTCGATCCCGCTGTCCAATCAGTAGGATTGGTCGACGGATCGAGTGGACGATCTAGTCCCTTTGTTAATCCGTCGTGCCCCTGCCCATCCCTTCCCGCCGCGGCGTTATCAACGCTCAGCTGGTTTGTCCAGTAATCCTGGCTGCTGTGGTCTCCGGTATGACTGCCTAGTTTCTTTCTTGGGGGAAGTGTTTCATCCGAGCCATCAACGGAGTCCTCGATTTTAGGCTGCAGATCGGCCTGCCTGCCTGGTTCCTCTTTTAATTCGTGCCCATGTCCATCCATTTTGGCCAACTCTTCACCGGCGCTCAGAGTCGATGTGCGGAAACTCGGGTTGTCCTGGTCTCTAGTATGACCGCCAGTCTGCAGATTGGACTGACTACCTGGTTCCCCTTCCAGTCTAGACGGCTGCATAGGAAGATCCTCTCCCCTTAGCAAGTCACAGTTCTCGGGATGGCTCCGGACAGACAGGTTCGGACAGACATATTGCAGGGATTATCGCGCTAAGCATGGGTTAAAAGCCATCGCGCCTTGACTACAACCTGAACGGGCACAAGTGCCATTTTTCAGTCTGAAGGGAAATCCACTAGTATACAATCCTGGGTAGGCCGCTGCTGCAGTTCCAACTGCGTTTCATCCTCCTTGGAAGCCTTCCGCTTCTTGCACCGCGGCTTAGGCATATCGGGTTCCTCACCCTTTCGGGCCTTTCCCGCTCTATCTGGAGACTTCCCAGTAGCAGTCGTCGCCTTCTCTATATCCTTCGTGCTCCGTGTTCGACTACGTCTCGTTTCCCGAAGAAGCTGTGGCGAAGTTGCCAAGGGAGAGGACGGGGTCGAGGAATGGTCAGGAAGCTGATCAACTCCCTTCAGCAAATCCGAAGTGGCTCGGTCCGCTCGAGCGGCAGTATGCTCTGCGGCCTCACGGCCGGTCATGGATCGCCTTTTCGTGCTACCGTGCGATTTGAACCTCTTCAAGCCAGGCGAATGCAGTGCTTCCGGCAATTCCGGAGGCAGGAGGGCTCTTGACTGTACCTGCGCCTGGAAATCTGCTATTAGACGGTCATTCTGTAAGCAAAGAGTCTCGAGAACTCCTCTGCCTGCTGTCCGCCGAGGCTCCCTGTACTTGAACGACCTCCAATCCCGATTGAAGAACCATGTTCCTACCGCCATCTTGGATTCTTGGTAACGATTCCCTGGATTTTTGTGACCTCGAGCTGGCTGCTTTGCATAAGACATGGTCCAGCTGCGTACCACCGCAGGTCCGTCGAGTAACCAGCGTGGATGAAGGACATTGAGTGGGACAGGCCAGGACCTGACAACAGCCTCGTACAGCCAGTGTCGACAGGGCAGGCCGTATCTGAGTGGGAACTCACACGCGAAGGGACATCCAGGTTCGTTGAGAAGGCCCAATACCTTACGCTCCTTCTCGAGCTCAGTGTTTTGCCTCCATCTTAGAGCTTTGCTGCCTCCCACTCCGGAGCTAGCTTGCTCAGAACATAGTGTGGAACCTTCCCGATAAGAAGGCGGAAAGCAGCTCGGTCCAACAGCCTTGGGACGTCAGCCCTGCTCCGATCCTCGTCTTCAGTGATTTTTGAGTTAATTTCTTCAAGCTTTCGGCCAGTTTTGACAGGATGCCTGCAGGGAAGCTGCCTGTTGAGAGACTGTTTGACCACGACATGGTAGCTTTCGTTCCTCTGCGTGCTGTTACATCCGAGGTTCGGGTACTGTCGTGTGTGTGCTCGGACAAATTGGCGCTCTTTCGGTTGCCAATTATTCTTGAGATAAAGGCGTTCCGGCTCCGAATTTCTGCGAGCAGCTCGCCTCGCCGTTCTTCAAGTCGCGCCTCATCGGGAGCTTGTATTTAATCCCAAACGAACCGAAGTAGCTCTTCCTTCGTTCCTTCGTATATTTGCCCGAGTCTAACAATCGCTTCTTGAAGTTCTCTGCGGCATGCCATTCACAAAGCTGCAATATTTGCCCATCTTCATCCTGAGGATCAGCTCGCTTGGGACGCCGCCATCGCGGCAGCGAGCCCTGGTTTGATCCCCGAGAACGACTTGAGGTGGTGGGCAATCGTACCAGACCAGTTCTGCCAATTGAGCATTCACAAATTCGAAGGCTTCAGCTGATTCAGATGTTATAAAGGCGAAAGCCAGAGGAAATGTCTTGCCTGTGTTTGTGATTCCCACTATGACAGATAAAGGCAGGTGGAGGCAATTGGTGTTGAACGTCGCATCGGTTTGCATGAGGAATCCGCTGACGAATCTTCTACCCAGGCGGATCTGCTCGGAAGAACAGAAGAACAGATGCTCGAGTACTCGCGCTGTCTGTCGTCCTTGGTCGTCAAGAAGGTATTTGAAGAAGCAACGAACACGGAAGTCCTCGAACTCCAAACAAGTGAGCAAGACGTCAAGCGCTTCTTGACTGCTGCGTCTCCCTTCAGACCGGCTCAGGTTGTAGAACTCCTTTGCAGAAAGACAGTTGCCTAAGCCGTGTTGGTCGAGAATCCGGGTTGATTCAGTTGCTGACAGGCCGGCAGTCCGATGCGCGAGGGCCAGATCGACTGCCGCAGCCCGCTCTGGGATACGGGATCTATGGCAGGCGTAGTGGAAGGGATTTTGAAGTGGCGGATGCGTATGGTACGCGTAAGTGAAACCGACCACCCAGCCTTTTCGCTCTTCTATCCTCCGCGGCCGCTCCGGATAGTTTTGTAGGAGACATAAAGACTATAAGGACACTCCTTGGCCTTGGTGTACGTAAGCTCCTTCTTTCGGTCCCCTCCCTCTGTGACGATGTCCGGCAGCTTTCGAGTATTTCGGGTACCTCTACCGTGATGGATACAATTCACTCGCAGGCGGTCGCGTACCTTGCTGGCAGTGACCAGAGCGAAACCCTGGGTGAATGCATAGTTTTGGAACCAGTGAAGGGCTTCCTCGGGGCTGTTCACTTCGTCACCGGTAACAGGAGCGCGGAGATGCTCTTGCGGTAGGGCTTCTACAGCTTTGTTGAAGCCGGAGCGGACATCATCGGGAGGCTGTCGCGGTACTGGATCTCCATCGCGTTCGCGTTCGCGTCGGACGAGATGCTGGATCTCCATTGAACCTGAACAACGCGATTCTTATTGCGACGCGCACCCTAGCAAGGGGCGATGAACGATTATTCCCGTTCAGGTTGTAGTCAAGGCGCGATGGCTTTTAACCCATGCTTAGCGCGATAATCCCTGCAATATGTCTGTCCGAACCTGTCTGTCCGGAGCCATCCCGCACAGTTCTCGGTTGTGTCATCCGTTCCCGTAGCCCTGGCAACTTCCTGGCCCATGTCGCCGATGGTATTGGCGATTTCCCCGGCGGTTTTGATCTAGTCGCCTTGGACATCATGGGCCGTCTTCTCGGCCATATTCTCGGCCGCGTCCTGAGGAACACCGGCTTCCTCAGGGCAAGGAGCCACCTCCTGCGCAGCCTGTTCCATGTTCGCCGGCGTGTCCACTGGCTGCAGGGCCGAGGCGGTGGCGGTGGGAACCTCGGACGGAGTCGGCAAGGCCTTGACGGCTAGCGGAAGAGCCGCGACGGCGGCGAGGAGGACCGAGTACTTCATGGTGGAAGAATGGCAATTCAGTCGAGTCTAGAGAGTGGATTGGCTTGGATGATGCCGGACAGAATGAAGCTAAGTTGGGATGGCTTCGAAAAAATCGAGTAGCTGTGGAAGTAAACGAGAAGGTGACTGTTTTGGTATGGAATCTATCTAAAAGGATGGGAGCGGCGACGGCTTAAAAATACAGATCTAACGGCTGCCGGCGATGATTAAACGAAATGAAACAAAGAGCCGGTATCCCACGATATGCAGCCCTGCAGGCTGGCATTGATCTTGGAATGAACATGGCCCTAGGCAACGAGTCTCAGAGTTATGAATTTTCAAGGCATGGATACTGCCAGGACAAGAGAAGACTTATACTAGGCGCCAATTATGCCCCGAATGGGGGTGCCCCTATTTTGCCCGGTGTAGCGGTACTTTACCAGTTTGACAGCTCCTATGTATATAACAGCATGCTTAATATTCATATGGTATGCAAGTATGTTCCGTGGCAAGAAGGGTATTGTGCTAAACCCAGAGTCCTTGGCTAGCTAGGCAGAGAGAGGCTACAGGCGTCCAAGCATATCAAGATGGTCCAGCTTGCTATCTGGTTAGCAAAGCTGGCAGCGTTAACCAGACATTGAGCGCACTCAAGGAGAGCTAGCGAGTCTCTGGTTCCAGGACTCGTACACGATGCTATTATTGGTTGGCGCTTTATGGCTTAGGACTATACGAAAGCGAATCGTACGCCATGTTCTTGGCGAGGGATTTTTCTCACAGCTGGGTTCCGAACGCCCTCTGTACTGGGGTGTTCAAGGCATCTCAAACCAGATGCTGGATACAGCTGGGGTCCGACTCAGTGTCCTCGGCTGCTTGGCGGCGACACGTATCAACTTGGAGTGGTTCTCGAACACTATACAACGGATGAGATTATGAATACATGAACCAATCAATTTACAAGCCAACAGAGGAGTCATGGTTCATCCTAACATGCCACGGCAGGGCCTGTCAAGTTTCGCCCTCTACGGACGGGTATTTAACATGTCCATGTTTATTAACAACGGCGTTGGCGGGGCCTATGTTTTATGCGATTTTGCTCTTTGCAGCCGAAAACGGCTACGAACATACAGGAATCTGGTCGTTTTATGAGACTTCATTATGCGGCCACGGGGAGACGTTCCTCGATCATTTCGCACGGGCCTTGGAAGTTTCATGAGCACTCCCAATGACAAGGGGGAACTTGACGTGTTGGACGACCCGTGTTCACTGGCGCGAGCTCATGAATTGACCGGGACAAGGCGTGTCGCACGGCATGAAGGAGGGGCACAAGACTTGTCCTAGAATTAATTAAGATCAGTTAGATTCTGCAACACTCATGTCGATCAACTACCGGCAAGTCTACCCAAAGGTGCACCGAGGAGACTCACCACCCCCGGTGGTCAAGTAAATGCACGCTTATACGCGCTTTGCAGCGAAGAACCGAGGGTCATGTATTTTGACTCCATTGTTGTTGATTGTACCAGGCTAGCCGGAAGCCCGAGTTCCTTTGCCTATAACTTTCTACTACCAAGGAATTTCACCCCCGTCGTACTGGTTAGAGCCTTCGGCGTGTTCCCAGCCCGGCACACGAATATTGTAGAATTTGCCATTCATCTTTGCATCCGCTGCAAGAACTAAGTCCTTGACGGCATTCACACCCTGTTCCACATCTAGATCCGCCCTTTCAGACCCCATGTCGGTCTTGAGCCACTAGGTTGCAGCACGTTAGTCGCGCACGCTGACGCAGGGGGTGCTCCGACGACTTACTCCCGGAGAAATGGCCAGCACTGTGAATCCCTCCTTCTCGTAGGCTATGGCGTACTGGACGGACAGCATGTTCATTGCGGCCTTTGTTATCTTGTATTCCGGGGTCGGCAGCCAGGTGAATCGGTTTGCCTGGCCAACGGACCCGAGGGGTGACGAGCTAGAGTTTCTCCAGGTCAGAAGGCCCATCCATTGTCCACGGTGCCGAGGCTGCTGCTGCTTACACCATGATGATTTTCTTCTCCTTGCTCTTCTGCAAGGCTGGAATAAGCGCCGCAGTGACGCGATGCGCGCTTATTACGTTGACGTCAAACGTCTGCAGCAATGTTTCCCCGTCCATGGCACGAACCCCCTCTGCGCCGTACGGCATCGCCTGAGTTTCAACAGCGTTAGCCAGCGGCCATGATCGACGGGCTCGAACGCTTCTTGGCCTCGAGCTTTGCAAGAAGCACCTACCCCGACATTGTTGATGAGAATGTCCAATCCTTTGCCATCAAGCTGAGCCTCGATTTCGGCCGCAGCCTTTTGCACACTCGCTTCGTTGGTAACTTCGCAGCCGATGTTGACAATGCGTCCCGCCGAGTTGGCGATGAGCTTTGCCAGCTCCGCGGACGGGGCCCCTCTGGTCGTCACAATCACTTTGGCGACGCGCGACGTGGGCAATTGTTCCAGCTGCCGCGCCAGCTCGAGTCCAATGCCGCGCCCGCCGCCCGTGATGGCAATGTACGACATGATGATGTGGTTTTGCGAATTGCGTGTGCAGGGAAATTGTCTGTTCGGCCAAAGATGCTGGATAACTGTCTGCTGGAATAAAACACAGTCCGTGTACGACGCCGAGTATCATCTTTATATACATATTGAGCACGTCAAATCATGTCGTGACGGCGCATGACAGAGCCCTCGTGGCCCGCGCTACGGATTTGAGTTCGTATTTCTAATCTGCAAATCATTACTTCGCCGGCTGGCTCCCCGAAAATTGGGACACGTCGCTCGCTGGAGGTGGTTTGTAATTCTTTCTCGACGGGGCAATTCAGAACGGTTATGATGCCATACCGCGGTGAACCTGAGCTGCTGTTTCCGTCATAGTGGGCTGTTGTTGAGGCCTTGACGGTTAACGGGTTTAGACGGACTTGGGCGGAGTTTACTAGTTTAGGAGGTATTGACTAGAAGTAATTAGTCACGACACCGTACACTCCGTAGATGTATTCTACGTTAATTATCCAACCAGTATCCCTCGCTAGAAATGGCCCTATTGTGTGCCCGGGCTAGTCGTAATTACGGCGCACGTGCTCTGTTACCAAATGCCTCGCTGTTTCTTCAAGGCAGCCAAAGGCGGTGCCCCGTCTCGCACCATCAAGTCTTGTAAAGAGGCCTATCCCACACCGTCAATCTCGCGCATAACTCGGACTGCTAACTCCGGCTCCGATGGAGATACATGCGGCCGGACATGTGGCATGTCCCGGCTGAGTGCAGAACGGCTTTGGTGATGGTTACATGTCAATAAGCGCTTGGCGGCATGGTTGTTCAGTCACGCGATTGGCCAGGGCGACAAGCCAAGCGCGACGTAATAGACGCCTCAAGTACTTTGTGCGACGCAAGTCCACGTAAATGCAAAAACACCGCACCCATCTCTCCACGGCCGACTGCCCCCAGCCATCAACCACCGCCCAAAATGCCCGGCTTCGTCCTCACCAAGGAGCACATCCTCGCGGCCTTTGCGCCCCTCGCCGAGACCGACGACGCCGCCGCCCGCGCGCGCTTCTTCACCGACGCCCTCGTCCCCGACGTGACGTGGCACATGGCCGGCAGCGCGCACTCGCTGGCCGGCACGCGCCATTCGCTGCAGGCGCACATGGACGCCACCTTCAACCGCCTGGGCCCCCGCCTGCGCGCGCCCATCCGCTTCGACGTGACGCGCGTCGTCGTCGACGCCCAGCCCGGCCCGGACGGCGCCTGGTGGGCCTGCATCGAGACGCGCGGGCACGCCATCCGCAAGGCCTCGGGCAAGCCTTACGACAACGAGTACATCTGGCTGACGCGCTGGAACCAGGACGGCAGGATGGTTGAGGTCCGGAGCTACTGTGACACTATGCTGGCCGAGGAGGTGCTGCGCGAGCCGGTCGAGTGAAACTGATGCTCCCGCGCGCTTCTCTGACATGAAACGCTTGCTCGGACTATGGATAAAACGAGATCATCGAGGCAGCGTACAGTGAGCACATGCTTCGACAGTCTACGGCGTTCGCACAGCGAGCAAGAGATTGGGCCCAGAGTGGGCGGGAAACAAGCTTCATCGTCAGATTTCCCGAATCCCATACCCGCCAGCGATGAAACGGGACACGAGGCAGAAAAGACCTTGTTCTCGCCGCTCCACCCCAGGCGAGCAGTGCACCCCCCAGCAAAACAACTTCAATCCCAGGCTGAGACGCCGCCCATCTTCGCGTCCGGTGCCCGGACCACCGGTCGCCTCGCCCTCGTCCGAATGTCCAGTGCTGCAGGGACATGTAATTCCCATCTTTCCAAACCTCAGAAGGCTTCCTCGGCAGGGCACGGGCTTCAGAACGAGTGAAGCGTTGACATGGACCCGTTCTTGGCGGATGAGCATATTCGAGCTGACACCACAAGTCGAGAGCCTCTTGTCCGGTGAAACCCATCGACGCACAGGTCTAAAAGACGCCTAAGAATAGAGACAGATGCCAAGTATTCCATATTTTGCGCGCCCAAAGTAAAGAGCAGCCGGTCTAGGCTGGCCGGATGCACTTGTCTCCAATGCCTGGCGTATCTCCTCCGGGGGAAAACAGAGGAGCATGAGGACTGGGGACTTGGCACGTGGCGCCAACTTCAACAAGGAGAGGCGAACCCCAGAACCGCACAGACTCCCCCCCTCCATTTCGCCCCATCACTACAAAACTAGATGGCCATTCGTCGGCTATAAGATCTGGCTTTTCTCACTTTGATTCTCCGTCTGCCTTCTTCTATACAGCAAGTCTGCCTCGCACGGGCTGGCATCACTAACGGCAACTCAAGACGATATGCTCATTAAACAGTCACACAGGAAAGAAAGATTGCAGAAAATCATTCATCATGGTCCTAAGGCGCGCCGCTCCAAACGCCAAGCGCCCCGTCCACCAGCCGCCACCAGGCGAGACTATATGCGCGCAGAATCCAGGCCCTCTCCCACTGTCCGCCTCGCCGAGGAGAGAAGAAAGAAAAAAGCGGGTATTGTCCGACAAGGTCGGGTTGCACACATAAAGGGAAAATGCACACGGCCAACGGACGCCGGCGGAATATGAAAGGTGAAAGCAACATGTCATCGGCACAATCATCATCGTAAACCTCCGATATTGCCCAAACAGCTAGACGCCTCGGAACATGCGCATGATGAGGAACCACATGGCGCCCAGAAACTTGAAGCTGCTCAGCACCGCCACGCTCCACAGCACAATCGCCATGTAAATGTTGGACCGCGCCTTCTGGTCGTCTTCCCGAGACGCAGTGCCAGGCGTAATCTTCTCGAGGCCGGCCGAGCTCAGGACAAGCGCAGCCAGGGCAAAGTTGGTAATCATCCAGATAAGGACGACGCCGGTACGCACACCGCGGTAGTAGTCCATCTGCTTCTCCTGCAGCAGCGCCATCGTGGGCGGTGTCTTGACAGCCTTGAACTTGGTGCTGAACAGGGCAACCTCGCGCTGGTATTGGGCGTTGAGGTCTCCCTCGTCTGGGAGGTCCGTTTTGCCCTGGCCGTCGGTTGTGTTGACCGATGGCAGCTTCTCCACCTTGTCGTCACCCTTTGTGCCCCAAGAAACGTCATGCGTGTTGCAGAAAGCGTAGACGTTGAGGACGTTGATGTACGTGGGCGTCAGGAGCATGTACTGGATGAACGACGTGATCATGTGCCACGGGTCGAACATGACGATGGACGCAATGAGCCAAATCCCAAATGTCGACATGACGGAGACTATGAGCGTGTAGAAGACTTGGTTTGTAAAAAGCTGGTTGATGTTGAAGCCGTCGGCGTCGTTAACGTCGGCAATAATGGCCTTGACAGCGATGAAGATTGCCGCAAACATGAGATAACTAAGTCGAGTGGTCAGCACGGAAGAAATACCTCACGCATACTCGGAGAGGAAACCGGCTTACATCATGATAATTGCCCAGAACCAGACCATGGCCGAGTACAGCTTGCCCGAGCCCGCCGGCCGGTTGCCCATCGAGAGGACGAAGCAGGTGATGAGAAAGACACCATAGAGCCAGGTGAAGACGACGCTCAGAATCTCCCCGACTCTACCGAGGAGGTCGTTGGACCCCAGGCTCGTCGTCAGAATCTTGAAAACCAGGAAGAAATTGCCAATGGCAAACCAGGCGAATATCATGTTGACCGTCTGGAATACAAACTCGATGAAAAAGGCGAGCTTGCGCAGCAAGGAGTGGTCGGAGCGGAAGAAGTCGTGGAAGTGGGCAATGGCGTAGATGGCGGCGAAGAAGGAGCCGTTGAGCCAGCGGCGGCGCTGGAGGACCAGCTCGGTGACGGTGTCCGGCACGTCCGTCTCGCCGTTGGCCGACTTGACGTACTGCAGGATCCAGTGGCAGTTGCGTTTGGTGACGAGCTCGAAACAGAGGATGCGGTCTTCGGCGAGGTACATATTGGACTCGAACAGGCCGGCGCTGCTACCGCCGTGAAGCGTCTCGCCCAGAAAGTACTTTTCCAGGGGCCCCTTGCCGTTCTTGTCGTTTTGCAGGGCGACGTATCGGTAGGCGGAGAAGGCGCCGGGCAAGACGGAGATGAAGCCAAAGGCTGACTCGAGGGGCTTGTCGAGGATGTTGCTCATCTTGTACTCAAAGTTTTGCGTCGCGACGAGGGGGTTGAGCAGGTTCTTGCCGCCGGTGCCCAACATGGCCTTGATTTCGCCGCAGGCGCCGCCACACATGGGCTGGAGGTCGAAGGCCTTCCACAGGTGGTAGATGGAGTTGCCGCCAGGCCGCGTGCCGGCATCGAGGAGGACGCAGATGTTGGGGTCGAGTACGCGGCCAAAGGCCTGGAAGAACCAGCGGTGCGAGTTGATCTTTTTCTGGTTCTTTTCCTTGAGGCAGAAGAGCATCTGCACGGGCTGACGGCGGTGGACGAGGGAGACTACGTCGTTCTTAAGCTGCAGGTGAGTCTGCGTCGTGTATTCGTACACGTGCGCCGTCACATCCTTGTTGTTGACTTGCTGCTTGGCGATGCCCTCCTGGTATACGCCCATGCCGGACAGCAGGGCCTTGGTCCGAGGGTTGATCTTGGAGCGGCCGTCGCTGACAACGCAGACGACAATCTTCTTCCACGCCTCGGCGCCCCACGTCTTGCTGTTGGGGCGCTTGCACATGTACTCGATGTTCTTAAAGACGCCCATGAGCGTGCGCGCAAACAGAATGTCGTCCTCGTTGTACATGGTGATGACGATGAAGAGCTCCGTGTGGCGGGGCTTGCTGAAGAGCTTCTGGCGGAGAGTAAAGTTTTCGTTGTAAAAGTCAGACGGATCGCACGTCGCCGCCGTATATCGCATGTGGGTAAACTCATCGCGCTCGCCGTGGGGGTTCTGCTGCAGGAGGACAGGGGGTACGGGACAGTCGAGGACCAGGTTTCCGCGGTATAGAAGCACTTGCTTCACCGTCTTCCAGCGCCTCAAGGCTCCTCCGTTTTGCTGCTGCTGCTGTGCTTGGTCGCGGTATGGGTCACCATATCCCGAGGAGCTGTGGTGGTCAAGCATCGGGCGGCGGTCATCGAGGTCGTAGCCGTGCGTTGGGGTATCACCGTAGCCGGCTTGATACTCGTCTGGTTGGGGGTACGAGGGGTGCCTGCCGCCATACTCGTCGTGAAGCATCTCGGCGCTCACGACCGAGTCGCCGTACGACGGATTCTGGTGGTGAGAATGGCCGCCGGCATGCGAGAGGTTATCAATGGAGTGCTATCGAGATAGTCAGTCGAGGCGTCGAGGCAAGGCGCGAGATGGGGCCGCAGCGCCGTGCTTCGCTGGATAGACCTACCGCGGCATTGAGATTTAGGTGGTCGCTGGGCGTGGCATATCGCTGCGGACCAGGAGTGAGGCGCTGTTGCTGACTGAAAGGGCTCTCCTCGAGTTGGTAACCCTGGTTGAGTGGCCGATTCGGAGACGGAGTCCGGAATCGACCGCCCGGGTGAGGATCCATGGGATCGTGGTAGTAGTCGTCGTCTGCAAAGACGTGATTGGTTTGGCGACGTTAGCAGACGAAAAGGAGAGACGATGCTTGTGTGAAAGCTAGGGGACGAAGAGCAGCGAGCGAGTGCCGAGTGACAGGGCTGCTTGGACAGACGAAAAAGACGGGATCCAGCCCAGTGGCAGACAACAAAGGTCAAGATGGAAAAACTGGAGCGCGAGTGTGTAAAGTCGATGTGCAAGCGGCTTGGGCAAAGGCCGACAAAGGGAGGGATGGGCCGAAGGGGATGAATCAGGGGAAGGGCGGAGAGGGAGGGGCCCAAGCGGAGGGAGGGAGGGCGGCGGGACAAGAAGTAGGAGATGCGAGCGACTTGCCTAGGCGATTGTATGACATGGTGGGCGCAGCGATGCTGAAGCCGCTAACTGGGCCTCGAGAGAGGAGGCGGGAGCTGGGTGGCCGGTCGCGCGACGAGGCGGGTTACTGCCGAGGCGCGAAGGTTCTTTGAAATATGCGTCGCCACGTGCTGGCGGCGCTCGGCCGGGTCTCGCTCGGTACGGCGAAGAGAGAGCAGAGGGAGGCGGCTGGGCTTGGATCGAGAGCGGCGAGTCCAAGGTCGCGTCGAGGTCTGGTTTCTCCGAGAGAGAGGGCGAGAGGTGGGCGAGGGAGGGCGAGGGAGAAAGGGCGCGAGAGGGAAAGGAAGAGGGCGAGCGGGGACAGCGAAACGACGGTGGAACTGACGGCGGTTTCGAATGAGGATTTGTCGACGCCCTTTTGAGCAGTGGTCGGTTTCAAAATATTGACTCCGGCAGGGGTGGAGAGTTTTGATCGGGTGCCTCTGGCAGGCTGGCGGGGAGATGGGGGTTGGCGATGGGTTGGCGATGGGGGTTGGCTTGTGCATGAGATTTCCAGGGATTCCCGGCGAGCGCACGCGTTTCAGGGGCCTGCGCCAACTGCTTACGAGGCCATTAGCGGTTGCTCGGGCAGTGAGTGTCCCCACGGCCTGGGCTGATGACGTCGCGCGAGACTGGTGGGTGGTACATGCACTTGGCAGGGCACTAGGTACCTAGGTAGGCGGCAGGTACCTAGGTAGGGAAAATAGGTTAGGGTCCCTACAGAGGGTACCGAGTCGCAGAGAGGGTGTCAATCGGCAGAAGGAACACAGCCGCCTCGGAGGAATTCGACAGTCGTCCGCGATATCGCCGAGCGTGGTTCCCAGCAGACAATGATACTGCGAGGCTGTGCTCTTTTGTGCTACTGTACTGTAGGTACTTACGTACATAGGTCCCCAGGTAGATACCTAGATAGGTACCTAGGTAAGGTAGATACCTATGTAGCTAATAAAAGCAGCTCCGCCACAGTCGAGGGAGCCACCAGCAGGCCCAAAGAGGGAATGGCGCCAATGCCAGTGGGGAGTAATCAAACATACACTCCTGATTTTCAAACATACACTCCCGACCTAAGCCCCATTTGGAAGAAGACCCCGCCACCAAAATTTGGCGCGCGCTTTCCCAACGCCCTGGCTTGCCGTGACCATCGCCGCCGCCCACCCGCCCAGCCACCTGCCTTTTTGGCCGCCATCTGCATTTTCGCAATCATCAACAATTGAAGCTATCACCACTTGACTCAACACAACAGCAACGCCGCCGCCGCCTACCGCAATAGTCACGTCTAGTCAATCGTCCCGATGAATTCGACCGAAAGCAATACCAACAGTAGCACCGAGGCTATCACGGAGATGTCTTTCGATACGTATGATGAGGCGCTTGAAACACTCAAAGCTACGCAAGAGCTCCTTGGCTACGTCGTAGTCGTTGCAAATAGCAAGAATACCGGCAAGCCTAGGCGCAAGGAAGCCAATATCCGCTGTGAATACAGTGGTCAGTAAACCCTGGGACGAGGCAGAGGGTATATACAAGACGTCATCCAAGAAGTCGGGATGTGACTTTCGCTGTTACATCCGCTTCTACCGACGTTGCAATGCATTCAAAGTCACCATCAAGCACGGCTCTCATAACCACGAACCTCTATTTGAGCCAATTGCTAACCCCATCGTCCGTCAACGAAGCCAACGCAAATTCGGCATCGAGCGTCTTCATAGCCTCGTCGAGGGGCTTAGCAAGAACGTCAATAACAAGAGCAGGGATATCGTGGATGCTATCCGACAGGAATATCCTGAGCTCCTTATTACCGATTCTGATATACACTTCATCCAGCTGCAACTTCGTGCCTTCCGTTACGGCGCCTCTACATCTACACAAGCCTTCCTCGATGTACTCAAAGATGCTAAAGCAAAGGGAAATCAGCTACTATGCAGTTGACCGTGGCCCTAATGGGAAGGTTTGGAGGTTTTTCTGGACATACGATGACTGTATTGCTGACTGGAAGCGTAACCCCGAGCTCCTTATCATGGATAATACGTATAAGGTCAACCGCTTTAACATGCCGCTTCTACAGATCATTGGCACAACAGGGCTACACAAGAGCTTCAGTGTAGGCTTTGGCCTCACTGCCAAGGAAGACGAAGGCGCGTTCAATGGATCCTCTCACAGTTGCGTGAGGCTGGTCGGCAGGCTGATATTCCGGACCCGGGCGTTGTGATTACCGACTTTGATACCGCCCTGAAGAACGCCCTTGACTCTATCTTCCCATCAACGCAACAACAAGTGTGCGTTTGGCATATGATGAAGAACGTGATCCTTCACATCAAGAAGAAGTGGGAAGGATCCCTCGATGGCACCGAGATTGGCGGAGATAGGCCAGAACAGGAGACTCGCCTCGCTGCAGCAGCCGCTCTCGACGACCCTATACAGGCAGATAATGCCATTGACGAGGACCGACCTATCGACCGTGCCACTGATTACCAGATTCAACATGCCTCACAACTGGCAGATCAGTGCGTTGAGCAACAAGATGATCGTGAAGATGACGATGGAAACCAATACTACCCCGGCTCCAAGGCGGACTTTTGAGCACACAGCTGACGGTATCCGTGATGCCTGGGTTTCAGTCTTTAGGGCTCGCACGGCTGAGGAGTGCAGAGATCAGTGGGATCTACTCTGTATAGAGTTTTCGGATCAGCCAGGTAACCCTAGCCTAACTACCCTCCTACTCTAACCTTTTACTAAATAGCTCCTCTTATAGCTCTCGTTAATTACCTCCGTACAACCTACTGGCCATGGCGTGCCCAGTTTTCCACCTACGCTATCCAACAGTACCGAAATTATAACATTACGGTAACTTCCCGTGTGGAGAGCACACATCACGAGTTGAAGTCACGATTACGCAACCGCTTCATTGACCTCCATCAGCTACAAGAGCACATCAGAGGGCTCGTTACCCATCGGCAAAAGAAGCATCGCGAGAAGCTTCAATCCGAGTTTGCAAGAGCTAGAGTTGAATGGGCCAAGCAGACGATTATGAAGTCACTGCACCGAAAAATTGGCTGGCAGCCGATGAAACAGATCTTCAGGCAAGTTAGGCTAGCCCGGGCTGAGCTTGCCGATAATCGAGGCATGCCTACGATTTGTACGGGTGCTTTCACGATGCAATGGGGGCTGCCCTGCCGGCATACAATCCGCGATTTGATCCAGGCTGACGCGGCCGCCCTTATACCATTGCATCTTATTGATAACCACTGGCGGGTTTACGGCGTGACTGTAAGTATCTTGCTCCAGCCATAAGTACTATACTAATTTACTAGCAGCCTGAACAACAGCAATATATCGATGCAGACCACGAAGCCGATCCTGACGTTGTCCAGCCTCGCCGGCGTGGAAACAGTAGACGCGAGGTATCCTCCACTAGAGGCATCTACGGGCCGGATCCTTAGTGCTTGGGAGCAAGAGGAGCATAGAGCCAACCCAGAGCTCGTATCACGGCCACCAGAGACGCAAAAGAAGAAGAGGAAGGGCACAGGCACCACTATCATGAACAAGAGGTCGAATACACTTGCTTCCGTGAGCAGCCGGGTTGACGATCTTGCCCAGCAGATCGGTGATTTCATCAAGTCACAAGCAGCCGTCACAGGCACATCACGACGGCTTCATGTGGGCACAGCCGCCGGCACAGTCTCACGAGACGGCTACGGAGCATTTCCAGCAGCTAGGGGATCAGAGGACACGGCACCATACAAAACTAGCAGGCAGGCCGGTCACAAATTCGTTCCTTACGTGCCTCGCCCTCCGCCGCGTCGGACGGATCCTTCCTCACAGTCACAGTCACAGTCACAGAGGTAGGCAAAGACCTTCCGCCATTATATGCATATTGTATATATATCGGAAGATCGATCGGGCCGGGCTTATTGATAGCTTCAATTGAATGACTCTAAGGGATGCATCTTCCGGCGTTGGTAATAATTGCAGATAGAATCCATATATGTCAGACAATAGTGTCCCACACCTCGCACGTGACAGCGGTTGATCTTTGTGGCATCAGTCAATTGATGAGAATTATCTAAAGAACAAAGGAAAGGAAAAGAATTGGATGCACACATTCGTGCAACAATATATACCCCGATCATTGCGGCGAAGCCTGGCGCAGCAGTGGCAGTGATCGAGCATAAGGTTTCAGGAACTGACACGGGCGTGATATGCGACAATATATCTAGGCAGGCAGCCGCGGCAGCGGCGTTGGGAAAGCGCGCGCCAAATTTTGGTGGCGGGGTCTTCTTCCAAATGGGGCTTAGGTCGGGAGTGTATGTTTGAAAATCTGGAGTGTATGTTTGATTACTCGCCAGTGGGTGCCTAGAGAGCGACTAAAAATAGGAATCTTGGTGCGCCACGGCGTTCGCCACAATGTTCTGCCAACAAGCCATGTGCGAGAATGCATGGTGGAGGTTGGAACCGTGGCTCAACCTCCTGCAGGTACGAAGCGCTGCACGAACGAGTAAGGTTCATGTAGATACTTGCCCTACACGAGTTTATATGTATATGGACGCACGAATGCCATTGACCTTGACCAGCAGGGGGTGAACTTAGACCCAAAACAGGTGGCTCACCGACTCATATTGGAGAGTATAACCCCACCGAAGCTTCACAAGTCCACATTCCAGGCGTCGATAAGCCCTGGGAAATGGCTCTTCAAGACTCAGCACCCCGCAAGACGACCACATGGCAAGGATAAATTCCTTGCGTCGTCCATCATCGTATCTACAGCCCACTAAGCTTTGTAGCTGTACAGTGGCCTATGAGGCTTGTAAGTCCCTGCACATAGAAATGGGCACCCCCCTGTTTTGGGCACCCCAAAAAAATCACGACCATTTTCAACACCATTAATTCAATCCCTTCTCACTGCCCACCACCGTGCACTACGATACAATCGTCACCTATTTCTGAAACCTCAGCTTCGGTTTCATCAGATTCTTCATTCTCAGCTGCGTTCACCTCCTCCTGCGCCCGTCGTATTGCCTCAATATTGGCGAACCTCGAATTCGGGCTCGTGACCACCCTCTTCCTTTTTTTCGGCTTGACGGCCGCCAATTGTGTTTCCAGTGCCTGAATCTGCAATTGAGCTTTTGCTAAAGGCCATCCTTCTCGTCAAACCCTTTTGTGATCTTCCTGAACAGCAATCTCTTCGTGGGCACGTCGTCGTCTAGCTGGTTGAATTGAACTACCTGAACCTTCAGATCTTGCGAGCGCCTCGGGGTCGACCACGCAATCTGGGATGTGTCTGATTGCCAGTCACTGGTGGGTAAGTGGCTATTGAATGCATTGGCCACATTTTTCGCGTTCTTTTGCGTCTGTTGCTGTTCTCCAGCAGAAGAGGGCTCAAAAGTGGCTTCGCCATCGACACCGGCCACAAACCCGTCGCTTTCCAGCCACCCTTGATGTTTGACACAGTGAGCGCTTGCTCGCGTGCTTTCTGGTAGCAGGAAAGAAAGTTTTGCTTGCCGACTGGGCTTGAATCGGTCAGGAGGCTGAAATCCGACCTGTTTGCGGTAGTAGTGCTTAAGAGCGGGGAAGACAGACAAATCGAGCGGGTGCAGCACATGAGAGGTATGGGAGGTAAGAAAGAAGGTGAATCTGATGCTGGTAGCATAGATACATGAAGTCAACCGTCTCGTGACTTCCGTGGCCGTCCAATACTAGCAGTCTTCGCTCCGAAGGGTCGGGTGGCTGGGTTCTTGGAATGAACACCTTTTCGAGCCACTCCACCGCAGTTTGGTCCGAAGTCCAGCCGTTCTTTGTCGCAGTGAATTGCCAGTCACTAAAAGTACTGAGATCTTCTGGGAACCACTGTTGCTGGACCGATTTGCCCTTGAAAATGACGGGTGGAGGAGGAAGGTGCCGGCAGCGGACACGCACTCGATGAACGACGTCCAGACCCGAGAACCAGGCGTCTTCTTTTGTACAGATCGTTTTCAGCACTGCCAACGACCAGGCCATTCTCCCCAAGTCCTTCCATGATGCCTGCTTCATCCATGTTGTACCTGTTCTCCGGCTTAATAGCCAGAATCTCGGGAAGGAAGAAATTGTTGAACCAAGGCCGAATTACCTCGGTAGAAGCGCCGTTGACACGCGCAGAGTCTCTGTGATGGCACTTCTGGGTCCGAACTGCAGGATTTCGTCTTAAAAATGCTTGCATCCAGTGTTTTCCGAGCGGTGTGTGGTCTCCTTTGACGGCGAGCATGCGCTGCGCGAACTGCCTGATCTGCGAGTGAGTGGGAGGAAGGCCCAAGGCGTCCTGAATGAGAATCCATTCGGTAAGTTGCTTTTCCTGTGTCTGAGAAAGCCTCTGAAGAGCAGAAAATGCATCCTTTCTGCATTCGTGACCATGCATGCGATTGTAAAGAGTTGCCCTCAGGACGCCCCAATCGCGAGCAGCCTTCTTGGCGGATCCGCCATTGGCGATTGCCTCAAGGGCGCTGTGAATGTCAGACTCTGTATATTTCATCAGTAGTGGCTTGAAGACACATGCGTCAATTTTAGCAGATTGGATGCGTTTCCGCGGTGAAATTTGCTGTTGAAGTTGACGCAGCCGTTTAGGTTGGGCACCCATCTTGGGTGCCCAAAACAGGGGGGTGCCCATTTCTATGTGCAGGGACTTACCTGCAGGGGTCTTTGTGATCCTAGTGTGCTGTACACGTTCTATACATAATATCTCATCGTTCTCCCTCTTTCTGCACTGATGGCCACTACGTAGTCTCGCCCGTTACCTATCTGTCTGTTCTGGATGGCAGCGTCACCTAGGCAACATTGCCACTCCAAGGCAGCCACAGAACTATAAGAAGCCAATTTATTATTATTAATTAGACAGTCACTCCATAAACTCTTCGGTTACTGCTCTCATCACCCTTTAACCTTCATGCACAATTGTATCTCTCTTCGCGAGAGTTATACACCAGAGAGTGTTGATTCAGTTAATTGGCTTCTGTCGCTCCTATTTTTGGGTCGAGAAGGGATTTTCTTTTCATACGTCAAGAGCCCATTAGCCAGTGAAACAGACGAAAGGTGGGGAAGGGTCTTCACTTCGCAACTATTTCTTAGGTTTGCAAATATAGCCAACGACCTGTTCGTGAATCGAGGCGACATTCAGTGATGTCGGAGTCTCTACGACAAGCGCCAATTGGCGGCGGTGGCGATGTTGCACCTAAGCTGCTTAGATGACGCTGGTCTCTGGAAGGTTCGATACCATTGCTTTGACTCTCAGATATGCGACAGTTAAATCTCTCCCGCAAGACGCCTCAAGCTTGCCGGATCGCGACAATACAGCGGCACCTGCTCCATGGCCTGAAGATCCGGGGAAACAATTCTAGCGTTGCTTTTCGCAAAAGCGTTGTATACTGGATATCTACGCCGTCTACCCTGCTCCCGGCAATACTCTTAGGTCGCTGTTCAGCAATGCAAAAGGATCCCTGCATCGTCCTCCCGGAAGATGTCGAAGTCTTCAACACGAACAAGGCCAGATTGCTTCATAACGTGCCAGGGCGCGCAGCAACTTGCCGGCTTAGGCGAATTAGCCAGTCGGACGGCCCATGTCATCTCCCCTAGGTTTAGCTACAAGAAATGGCAGTTTTGGTGGCCCCAGTGGCTCGAGGAACTATTCAAGTGCGAGAACCAGAATCTCAGCATTGCAGAATGAGGCGTGATTTACAGGGGAGACGCCACGGGTTGCGGCTAGGAGGCTGCTTGGGTCTCAGACATAGTGTTCCACGCCAGGCATCACAGTGGCAGTTATACAAGGCAACCTGAACAGCACCAGTTGATTGGCGAGAATTGTCTAAATAATGAAAGAGAAACAAACGAAAGCCGCATATTCGTGGTTGAAACTATACGTCGTACAAAAGGGAATCCCTGCGGCTAAGTGCTAACTTAACAGGTTAGCTGCAGGTTAGCTGGACGGCTTTCCAGCGAGGCGTTCGCGCGCAGTTCCCTGTTCGGCCAATGCACCCAAACGGCCTAATCTGCAGCTTACATTTGCCCGTACTTCGTACTGGTGGTATGTACATACAATAGTCATCTTTGTTTTCTCTCCCTCCATGGCCTCGAAAAAGGCAATCGCTAAGGCCCAGCCAGGTCGCGTTTCCAAAGCTAGGGTCCACGACAAGAGCAGCGCGAAAGGGGCCAAGTTGAGGACCGCTGCCGCCTCCAAGAAAGAGTCCTCATCGAGTGAGTCTCCGCCCTGCTCTCGACTTGCCCCAAATAACGATGCGTGTCATAGAATCCCAATCACAGCACCTTGCAAATCAGCGGAGTATTACGACTGCGAGCTTCTGGTTTAATACACATCTCCCTTCAGGATTGATTCCTTTAGTTTCTAGATCATCGATAACATTGTTTCCACTATTGACTTTTTATTTATGGATAGAATCCGTTTACTCGCTCGAATAGCCCTTACCAGGGATGAATGCAATTAATCGTCTCGTTAAAGAACTTCTCTGAATGGTCTTTCTTAGTGGCATTATCGATCTGACAAGGCTTCCAAGTTAGTTTCTTGCTTGAGACCACAGGATGGTAGATCCCGGAATCACATGACGCAATTGAGTATTGGAGGCTCAGAATCAGAAGCAACTTACGATGTGAGCCGTGTTTCTGCTGCTGTCTTCCAGTGTACGAGTTGCTTTCTCTAGCCCAAAGACACGAGCACCAGCGTTTCCCATATCGGTCTGGACCAGTCTGCTCCCCCGGGAACCTTTTAGTCGCCAAAGATATTGCATGGCCGGCAGCAGCTAAGCTGAGCGCATAGGTTGAAAGGGGTTCAAGGAGGACTCACCCAGGGTGGATACACAAGGTAATGAGCCAGTCGTTTTCCATGCCCATCTTAACGACAAGTACGTTGGCTAGAGCCTTGGAGCCTGCGTAGCTTGCATTCGGATAGGGGTACTTGGACATATCGTTCAAGCTGCCGCCCGAGGCACTGATAAAAGCAAACCGAGCTGGATGGGCCGCTTTGCGCAGCAGCGGTAAGGTTGCCTTATAGAGGAGCATAACAGAGAAGGTGTTGACTCTCAGCACCTCCTCCAACTCCTCCAGCGGCAGGTCCTCCATGGTGTTCATCTTGACGATCCCCGCACTGGAGATGACGACATCAACGTGGTCAACGCCCCGGGCCTGGATGTCCTTTACAGCCTCAAAAGGGTCCGTGATCGAAGCTGAGTCGATCTTGGTGAGGAGGACCAGGGTGTTGGAGCCCCTAGGCACTTTAAGAAGACCCTGAGCACCCTCCACATTGCGCACAGCAGCAATCAGCGTATTATCGGACTGGGAGACGTAGTGATCAAAGAGACCGCGCCCGATTCCTGTCATGGATTTCCTTTGATATCAGAGGGCGGCTGTGGCAGGGGTCTAGAGCAACTGCCAGGAGACATTCTGGGGACATGAGTTTAGGACGCACCTCGGTTGGTGCCGGTAATTAGGTATATCTTTCCCGGCATTGCGTCGAGGCTTGGAGATCGTATATAAGCTTTAGGGAGGCTTGTCAGTGAGTCGAACACAGTCTTCTCCTACTAGGGTGAAATAAAAATTGGAAATAGAGAAAGTAGCGCCGCGACCGGTTCCCAACGGCCATATAAGAAGAGTTTTACTATTCGGCCAAGTAGAAATCTCTATTCGGCCAACACTAGCTAAAAGGCAGGGTACCTTAATGTCCCGCATTAGTACCATCCTTTTACTATTCCTTTTAGCGAAAAATCCTTAAAAATTCCTAGATAGCTGTAACTACGAAGTAGCGTACTCGAGCGCCCGAGCCAGTAGGGGAGGGGTCCCCCTTGGGGATGGGCCCTAATTACTGTGGGGGTTTACCCCCGCGCGAGGTGAGCGCGACGTAATACAAGACGAGTACTTTAGGATTTTTCTTCGATGACTAAAGCGTATTGCAGCCAATTAAAAGAGGGGATTTTAAGAGACTCTTGGCCGAATAGAGATTTCCACTTGGCCGAATAGCAATACTCTATAAGAAAGGGCGCATCCGTGAGGCACACGCCTAAAGCTACAGATTGCGATCGGATTTATAATCGAAGTGGATTGATAAGCACAAAGAATGCGGCCATTCTAAGTAGGCCCTGACCAACGAGCCAACCGCTCTGCTCAACGAGCCAACTGCTCTGCCTAACGAGCTAACTAAGAATAAGGCGGCTATAGCATCGGAAGTAACTAGAGAGTACCTTATCCTTTATAACTTTAAGCCTTGAGCTAAGTTAAATTAGTATAATATATACAAGGCTAATAAATTATTATTATGATTTATAAAAATCAATATAATAATGAAGATCAAATATATTAATATATTAGATATATATATTATATATATCCGTCCTCTTTAAATATACTTGCTATAGTTGCCCTACTTTTAGTTGTCTCGTGAAACAGAGCGGCTGGCTCGTTAGTCAGGGCCTTTAAGTAACGCGGCATAGTTTTAGTTGGGTGTAGCCGTCTGGGAACAACGCAGGATGGCCAAAGGCCGGCCCTTGCGAATATTACCTCCTGGATCGGAGAAGGTGACAGGCGTGGGAGCATTTCCGTACAAGCACATAAAAATACAGCAATTCCCTGCTTATGTTTTATGATATAAGCAGGGCGGCAAAAGTGATTAACCGTTGGCCTCCTTATTGGTTCGAAGCAGGCGCTCGGCAGTGGCTTACGATTAACTGATCGCTTTTTAGTCTGTGCTAGGCCCGGTCAGCCTTGCATTCTTTCGTTTTAGAGACCGCCCGTATTTGAGGCTTATCACCGTCTTACATGCATACGCCACTTATAACTCATAGGGCCGGGTGCCATACCTAGAGACGGGTTTAAACCCGGCGGAGGAGGGAAAACGCAAAAATACTTGGTAGTAGCCTCACCGTAAGGGGTTGAGCCTTTATTACGTATAGAACCAACTCTGGGCGACTAAGAAGCCGTTAAATACAGTCGACACAGAACAGTCTGTTTTGCAATGGCCCAAGGCTCTCAGATCTCCGACATCGCCTATGCCAAGGTTAGCCTTGCTGCCTCTAGATTCCTTCTCCTATATACTGTTGGTCTTGCTATGCATCGAGTCGTCTTCTATCCCCTACGACGTATCCCCGGTCCTAAGCTCGCGGCGTTGATAGAATGGGTTAAAACGTAGTACGGGTGCTTTAAGTCTCCTGGAGGGCAGTTTATGTGGGAGTATTAGAAGGGGCACGAAAAATATGGTGCGTAAGATTAAAGTTGAAAGAATTGCGCCCATTGGATAAATTGCGCCCATGAAAGCTCTAGGACTCACCGTCCGTTCTCTGGTAGGTCCAATCGTACGCATTGGCCCGAACGAGGTCTACATCCAGGACCCAGCGTTCTACGAGACTCCGTATGCGCAATCTCGGCACTCTGACAAGCTGAAAAAGTTGGAGCATCGTTTTAACAACGAGCTATCTATCTTCTTTTACAACGGCTAAGCATATCGTCTACCTCGTCCGCCGTGGAGCCCTGAACCCTTTTCTCTAAGAGGAGAATCGCCTAGCACTTACCTAAGATCCAGGCTCACATGGGTCGCCTGTTTAAACGAGTGTCCTCCGAGTTTTCCGGTCGCCCCGGTGCTATCCTAAACCTGATAAATATGGGGGGTGCCTTTACCTCGGACATTGTTGCTGGGTGCTGCCTCGAGGAACCGTACGGCTTCATCATGAACCCCGAGTTCCGTGCAGAACTCTCCGACGCCATGTAGGTGTTGACTCTTACCTGCATCCCAAATACCATCATGCGCTTCCTTATGTGGCCTGCTATCACATCATTACAATGACTCCCTAGACTTAATGCCCGCAATATGCACACTCACCAACAAAACATAGGGTGATCTTCTCGACCCCGTTTATTTCATTACTCAGTTTCCCTGAATGATCAAAGCCTCCAAGCTCCTACCGGAAAGGCTGGTGGCAATGCTATACCCGCCCATGCGCTTCGTCGTTGCCTTCAACAGCGAGATGAAAAAGAAGATCCTGCGCGCTAAAACAGTATACGCATCGGGCGAGAAGAACCCAAATGTAGCGTATTACATATTCACGGCGCTCCTAGAGTCCGATCTCCCCACCGCGGAACTGTCGACAAAGCGTCTCCAACACGAGACCATCTCGGTCATTGGTGCCGGTATGGAGACGACCATGTTTATGCTGACGACGAGTTCCTATCACTTGCTGGCGAACCCCGACCAGCTCCTCAGGCTCCGAGGCGAGCTTGCAGCCGCCATACCTGACCCGCTTCACGTCCCATCCCTCGAACCGCTCATGCAGCTACCGTACCTAACGTGCGTTGTCAACGAGGCTTTGCGCTTCGCTTAGGCACTCCGCAGAGCATCCCGCGCCTGTCGCCCACGCCCATGCTGTACTCGTGCTGCGTGTCGGACTCTAGTTACGTCCTCACCGTTGGTGCCGTCGTCATCATGGATCACTACACATCCTCTCATGACCCGCACGTCTTTCCCGGCCCACATGACTTCCGGCCCGGACACTAGGAGGGCAACCCCGTGGCGCCCGATGGCAAGCTGCTCACTCGCTACCTGCTCGTGTAATAAAAGAGGAGTATAGCTATGGATAAATGGAGTGGACCGGCTCTGCGCCTTGATGCGTGCAATGAAAAGTCGGCTTGGGTAGCCTAACATGAAGACTGGATGGCCTAACAGAGGGATCTATTAATATCAGGCTGCCATCTATATAGCTACTTGGCCCAACTAGCCCCCGGCTCACCAAGCCCAATGACCCCAGCGACCTCGTATTATAGTTAGATTGATCAGCTAATTTTGTCCCGAGCTATTACCTGCTATAGAGAAATATATTTATATTTATAGGTTTATAGGGCACTAGTATTAGTATAAGTATACTAGATTAAAGGAGTAGTACTCTAAATAAGTAGAGTAGAACTAATCGCACTTATTTATATATATCTCTAATCGTACTTACGCCCTATTTTTAAGATATATACTAACGCTAGCCCGCCCGCCTACTTATACCCCGCGAGGCTAGTAAGTATCCGTATCGCTTAAATGCCCGCCGCACCCGCGCTTACGCCCGCCTATATATATTACAACGTACGGAGGAAGCTTTCAATAGTCGTTGCTAACGCTAAAATAACCCCTGTTAAGAAAAAGGAAGAACGTACTAAATTTCTATGGCTCTACGAAGTATTCCCTGCTAATACCGGTACTATCCCTCCTTCCCTCTCGATACTTATTGCCGCCTTTTAATTTAATAATTTTCTATATATACCGAGGAATTCGCTTAATCTAGCCTTATATCTTCCCTTATAGAAGCTCTTTCTAAGCTGCCTCCTAAGCAGAAATAGCTTTAGCCCGGCTTTTCGGGGCGCCTTTTTTTATAGTAGTTCTTTTTAGCTAAGGCCAGCAAGGCTTAATAGCATTAAGATCAGGCGAATTGCTATACTAAAGAAGGCGCCGGACTTTATATAAGTCGTATACCTACTACTAGATATAGTGGTTATAAGCCGGAGCTTTATCTTCTTATATAATTATCCTAGGAAGATCCTTCTCGCATTCCTTTGCGAAAGGAAAGAGCTTTAGAATTAAGATCTTAGTTTAATAGCGATACTAATTAATGCCGCCGCGCTTAGAGCTTCGGGAGAGCTTGCCGTTCTTTAAATTCTATCGCTACTTAGGCTTTAGTCCGGGAAGCTGCCGTAGGTTTAGTCGTCGTATGCCGTTATTAAGTTCCTACGTCTCTTTTATTAAGGGCTCTAATTCCTAGTTTATTTTCCCGATATCTTCTTCGGAAGATTTCTTCTCCGTAGCAGTCTCTAGAGCCTAATAGTAATAAGGGCCCTTTTTATCGTAGGAAAAGTAGCCCTAGAATATAAATTCGGAGGATCCTTTCTATCTCTCGCGAATATAGCTACGAACGAAACGTTCGTTAGCTTTTCTCTAGACGCGATAGCTTCCTCGGCGGTGTAAAAGAATAACCGAAGTCTTATTAAACTAAATAACCTTCTTCTAATCCTTAAGGGTCTAGTCTTTATACGAGAAACACTACTCGAGTCGGTCTCTTATTATCTTCTTCGTTAATCTAGGCTTCCTCGTTAGCTTAGTCTTCCGGAAACTAGCTTTCTTTAATACCCTCTATATAGTAATAGAAGATACTAAATGCCCTGCTAAATTAAGCTCGGCAGCAATATTAGTATAGTTTTTTTCCCTTCTATACCGGTCTCGGCAAACCTTCTTAAAAACCTTATTTTTAATAGTAGCTTGCTTAGAAGGACGGCTAGAACGAGGAGCATCTTAAAGCTATTTATCTCGTATAGTTAACTATAGCTAGTTTAGCTAGAAGCCTCGCTTAATTACTTAAGCGTATATACTATTAATCGTATAAATCGAAATTCTAGTTAAAGAAGAAATCTCTACTAATAATTTACCGCTATAAGGCGCCTTTAACGTAATAATTAATACTTAAGTTAAAATATTAGTCTTTATTTTATAAGAGAAATAATAGTTAAGTAAAGAAATTAAAGGGAAATTATAGATATAGGAGGAAAAGTATATATACGGGGTTCTTTATTCTTCCTTTTTCTTAATATGGGTTATTTTAGCGTTAGTAATAACTATTAAAAGCTTCCTCTATACTTTTAACTATATAATATAAGACCCTCGCTTATATATATATATAACCTTTAAAGCTCTTACTACGCCGCCGCCTATATAGCTATAAGGGCTAGAAGAGGAACCGTATTAATTAATAGGCCGATTATTATAACTTTAAGCTTAAGGCTCGGAAATACGTTATTTAAGCGAATTAAGAGGCATATATTATATAGCTAAAAGTGCGTTATAATATATACGGGCGGGCGTAAGCGTAAGTACGGGCATTTAGGTAGTATAGATACTTACTAGCCTTACGCGGTATAGGTAGGCGGGGCGGGCTAGCGCTAGTACGTATCTAAAAAAATAAGGTATAAGTGCGATTAGAGATACGTATAAGTGCGATTAGTTTTACTTAATAAGTATTACTAACTATATATAAACGTATTACTATCTATATATTCGCCTTATTTTTAAGATATATACTAGCGCTAGCCCGCCCCGCTTATTTATACCGCGCGCGCCTAGTAAGTACCTATACTACTTAAATACCTATACCCGCGCCTACGCCCGCCTATATATATATATAACCCGTATATATAACCTATATATATATAACCTATATATATATAACCTATATATATATAACCTATATATATATACTAAATTTAAAGCTATTACTAGCGCTACGATAGATCCTTTTCTCGCTCTCCTTAATGCCCCTACGCCGCTTTAAAGTAATTTATATAATACCTACGATGCCTATAAAGAATATAGGGATATAATACCGCCCCTACCGCCTTCTATAGGCTTTAAATCCTATAACGAGGTATATAACTTCGTCTAAGGCTTCCTTTATAAGAACGGTACCGCTATTATTAAGAGGTTAAGTACTAGTAAGCGAGATATTAATAGGGTCTCCCTTATAATTTAAGTCCTCTTTATATATAATTATAGCCCTTAGCGAGCTTTTATAAGTACTAAGCTATATAAATCTTTTACTTAGAAGCTCGACTATCCTTTCCGCCTCCTTATAATAGCCTTATATAATAAGGAACGTAATAAGGAAGCTTAGAAGTAGGATTTTCGCGTTACTAAGGATCGCTATAACTATAGGCCTTCCTTTAATCCCTTTATATATAATATTTATCGCCGGCGGACCGATACTTAGTAAGCTCTTAAGCGGAACCTCTTTTAATATAAAGCGCTACTAGCTTAAGAGATATTAACTATTTTATATAATACTAAACCTTTTATAGCGTTCTTTTATATTAAAGATATTTATAACGATCGCTAAAAGATTTATTTTAAAGCTCTTAGCGGTATAATAGTAATATAAGCGTTTTTATAAGAGTCTTTAACTATTATAGGTTATAGGCTTAGGCTATAGCTTAAGCTATATAGTTATATATAAAGGGCCGGATCTTATATATATATATATAGGCTAGCTACGTATAAAAAAGCTCTATATAGCTTATTAATATTATCTTATAAATAGCACCTATATATACGCTTTTACTTACTCTATAATAGTATAAGCTATTAACTAATAGATCTAATAGATATCTCTTTAAAGTGGGTACCGCTTTCTTAAGGGAGTACTCCGCCCCTCCTTAGACGGATAGGAAGTATCGTAGCTATCCTAAAAGCGATTAAAAGCGCGACGGCTAGCGAGAAAAACGAGGTTCTCGCTATACTAAGGGAGCTATTTACGAGACTAGCGTTAACCCCTACGACCTCTATAACGCTAGTCGCGGTAGCGATATTACTAGCGCGGAAGCTACTCCCTTAGCCGACTTAAGATAGTAAGCTAGAGTCCTTTTATTTCTTCCTTAGCCGGCTTTAGATAAAGTTTATAATTAATTAGAAATAGGGCCTAAATAGCTATTATAATATAGCGTAGTATTCGCTCTTTTATACGCTACCGGAGCCTTAGATATAGCGGATCTCTAGATTCTAGGATAAGGGCGGCCTTAAAGGTAAACGTAACCTATAGGACTTCTTTTAATACCTTATATATATATTCGGTAACGTATAGGAGCGGAAGAAAGTATAGGATAAGCTATAAACCATTAAGTAAAGAGATAGATAAACCTTTAATAAATTCCTCCTTAACTTTAAAGAGACGCTTTTATAAGTAGTAGGGACTATAGTATAGGAAGATAGCGCGAAGCTTATATAGCTATAGAATTTAATTACGCTAGCCTTATAAAAGCTACTTACCCTTATAATTATACTTACTAATTATAGCGAGTATATAAGCTAGTTAATAAAAGTAGTATAGGGCTATAAGTAAATACCGCGTTTTTAAAAGCTTTATAAGTATACGCTATATA
Source organism: Hirsutella rhossiliensis (assembly GCF_020360975.1). Classification (NCBI taxonomy): domain Eukaryota; kingdom Fungi; phylum Ascomycota; class Sordariomycetes; order Hypocreales; family Ophiocordycipitaceae; genus Hirsutella; species Hirsutella rhossiliensis. The sequence goes on along the minus strand of NW_025408678.1, from coordinate 1,274,151 downwards.
GTAGCGATAAGATAACTACTCTTTTATAAGATAAATAGCCGCTAGTACTATTATATTATATTATTATATCTTCTTAGCTAACTTTTTAAAACTAAGCTTAAAATATAAAAAAAGTATATACCTAGAACTATCGTAAATAGCGTATTACGCCCCTTTAAGTATAGCCTTATATAGCTACTAGCGGGTATATAATATACTATTAAAGATTATAAATTAAGTAAGGTTCTCTTTTATATAGGTAGAAAACTCTTCCTTACCCTTACTAAATAAAGGTATATACCCCTGCTAATAAGACCTAGCCTAGACCTAACCTAAGACCCTAGCCTAGACTTATAAAAGGCCCCTTTAACTTTAACCCCCCCCCCCCCTTAACCTAAGAGCTAAAATAAGTACTTTAGAGGCTAGGGCCCGCTTAAAAGAAGCTTTAAAAGGCTAACGCCTTTTAAAGACCTTAGAAGAAAGGCCTAGGACCTAAGACTAAGACCTAGAGGATATTAAGATAGAAGATAATACCTAGCCTATACTAAAACTAGTATTTTTAGGCCTAGCCTAGCCTTACTTTAGGCTAGCTACTTTTAGCTTAACTAGCCCTTAAAGTAAGTAAAGAGGTAAAAGAGAGCTACCCTTAGTAGCCTTATTAGCCTTACGCTTATCCGACCTATATTCTAATACTTATAGTAGACCTAGCCTTAGCTTTAGTACCCTTTCCTTAAGGACCGGGCCTAGGGCTTCCTTTAGTAGGCCCTCTAGGCCCTTAAAGAAGCTTAAAAAATTAAACCCTTTTATAAGACCTTAATAAAAGGGCTTAAGAAGGTAGTTATAAGGACCTTAGACCGCTAATAGCCCTTATAATAGCCCTTATACTAGCCTAAGGCCGCTTAGTAGCTTAAGGCTACCTAAGAAAACCTTAAAGTAAGCTTATAGGCTAAGGTTACTATAAAGAAGGCGCCTAAGGCCCTAGCTAAGGCCCTAGCTAAGGCTCTAGCTAAGGCCCTAGCTAAGGCCCTAACTAGGGCCTTAGTAAAGAGGAATATAAAAAAGGACTTTTAACTTATCTTAAAGCTAAAGAAGGGATCGCTAACGCTAACTATTTCGCTAACGCTAACTATTAGCCTTATTACTCTTTATAATAAGTTTAATAAAGCTATAAGGGAACTAGCTATATTAGCTCTATCGACTTTAAATAGAGGTAATATAGTTATAATAATAAAGGCACTTTATATAGTAAAGAAGCTTTTAAAGTAGTAGGAGAAGTAGTCCCTATACCTTAAGGAGCTACCTATTAAATTAGCTAACCTTCTTACTAGCTAGACTAAGCTAGTAGCTTAGAGCGTCCCTAACTTCTTAGAGACCCTTATCCTCTATATCTTTACTATAGAAGCTAAAACCTTTAGTAAGATCGATATCCTAGGGCAGCTTAGGTAGCTAAGTACCCTAGGCCTAATATAAAAGGTAGGATCTATTATCTTTATAGTCCCTTTAAAAGTTATAAGGGCTAAATACTAAAAAAAAAGGCTTTTATATAATAGGTTTATAGATTTAAATTAAGGCCTATAAGGAATATACTATATATATATAGTACTATAGGTACCTTTTCTTTAGCTATAACCCTTAGACCTATTAATAGCTTATTAAGTATACCTTTTACCTAAAAAAGCACCTAACTAAGGATTATAACTACCTTAGCTATAAAGCTAGCTAAGGCTACTCTTACTTTAAGGTTTAATACTATAACTATAAGGGAAAATACCTTATAACTAATAAGGTATAATATAGAGTTTATAAGGGAATAACTAATACTTAACGGCCTTAGCCCCTTTATACTTATAGGGCCCTTAAGGCCTTATAGGCCCCCTAGGCCTAACTACGACCCTATTAGTATTATATAGTATAATAATAATAGGTAGGAAATAGCTAACCTATTAATCTTAAAGTAAGCCCTAGAAATAAAAGTAGACCTTATCTTATTATAAGAGCCCTACCTTTATAAGATTAATAATAGCTATATCCCTATATAGTATCTAGCCTATAACGTTATAACCCCTATCCTTTTTACTAACTTTCCTAAGCTTACTAAGAGGCCTAGGGTTATAGCTTATAAGAGGAAGGAAGCCTAGATAAAAGCTAGCCCTAGCTTTAACTTCTTTTACGATCCCGATTTATAAATATAAAAAGGTATAAGTAATAAGCGTAGAATTAGGTAATTAATAACGTAAGCGGAAAGATCGGTTAAGGGAGTATAGGGTAGGATTTCGTCCGGAATTTATAATAAGTATATAAGGGGCTAAATAATATATTAAAAGAATAGCGTTATAAAGGATACTTATAAATATACTTTATTTATCTACTACTCTTAGGGAAAACCTTTGTCTTTTATAGACTATTGCTCGCCTACTAGTAGACTAATTAGTTAGCTTTCTAGTATATTTTATAGTACTTAAAAAGCTCTATCTATAGTATATCTTCCTAACTTAGTAGGTAGTCTAATTATAATATAAGAGTTAACGTAAAACTATATATTCTAGTATAAGTAGTAGATTTAACTAGAATATTCTATGCCCTACCTATTCTTATATCGCGGATATCTTCGGAACTACTAAGCTAAAATAAGTAATAGGGTATCTGCTTTACTTATAATTAACTTATATATTTTATATATATTTTATTTTATTAAGATAGGCCTATCCTAACCCGCTTTTCCTAAAGAAAGGTATAGATATCTAGTAGAGGTCTTTGTCTTTAATAGTTATTATAAGAAGGTATAAGCAATAAGCATAGAATTGGGTAATCGATAACGTAAGCGGAAAGATCGGTCGAAGGAGTATAGGGTAGGATTTCGTCCGGAATTTATAACGAGCATATAAGGGGCTGAATAATATATTAAAAGAATAGCGTTGCAAAAGATATATGCGAACTTACTTATTCTATCTACTACTCCTAGGGAAATCCTTCGTCTTTTATAGACTATTGCTCGCCTACTAGTAAACCAATTAGTTAGCTTTCTAGTATATTCTATAGTGCTTAAAAAGCTCTATCTATAGTATATCTTCCTAACTTAGTAGGTGGTCTAATTATAGTATAATGGTTAACGTAAGACTATAGGTTCTAGCATAAGTAGTAGATTTAACTAGAATGTTCTATGCCCTACCTATTCTCGTATCGCGGATATCTTCGGAACCGCTAGGCCAAAATAGGCAATAGGGTATCCGTTCTGCTCGTAATTAACTTATGCATTTTATGTATATTTTGTTTATAAGGATAGGCTTATCCTAACCCGCTTTCCCTAGAGGAAGGTATAGATGTCTAGTAGAGGTCTTTATCTTTTAAGGGTTATTCCCTTAGACTGTATTATAGAGCCTCTTTTTACTAGCTTATTCTATAAAGCCTCCCTATGCCTATTATTTCTTTATAATAGTAAAATAGGAATATAAGGGTATATTCTTATAGTTATTCCCTTAAACTATATTATAGAGCCTCTTTTTACTAGCTTACTTTATAGAGCCTCCCTATACCTATTATTTCTTTATAATAGTAAAATAGGAATATAAGGGTATATTCTTATAATAAGCTATAAGGGTTAAAGGCGCTAAGCTATTTACCTTTATTAACCTATATAATAAAAAAGAGGTTAAAAGGGCCCTAGCTAGCTAAGGCTAGTAAGGGCCCCTTATAATAAAAAGGCTACTACTAATAGCCTAGCTCTTATAATAGCCCTTTTTATTAATAAGGGACCTTAACTTATACTACCTTTATTAAAACCCTTTTATAGAACCCTTTAAGGCCTATAAAGTAGAGGCCCTTATTAGCTAGCTTAACTACTATAAAGCTTCCTTACTAACGGACCTTAAGGTAGCTATAAAAGGCACCTATTAAAGGAAAGGCTTAAAAGGGGCCTTAGTTATAGACCTTACTTTCTATAGCCTTTTTAAGTAGTAAACCTAAGCTAACTTTTACTTCTTAAAGGCTATAAGCTTAGACTATAAGCCTATAGCCTTTAAAGCTAGCTTAAGGGGCCTTAATAAGCCCTTACTAGCTAGGCCTACTACTTATAACTATAGGAAAGTAAACTAAAAGGCCTTTTTAGAATACTTAGCTAAGAAGGAATAGGACCTCTTTATAGCTATAAAGAGGGCGATAAAAAAAATAACTTAAAAGGGATAGCTTCCCTTTTAATAAGAACCCTTATAAAGGCTTTAAACGTAGCGATACTAAAAAGGAAGTCCTATAAAGGATTAAAGTACTAGTAGACTAACGAGCTAATAGTATTATAGAGTAGACCTAAGAAGGCATAGGCTATAGTCGCGCTACTACCCTCTTCTACTACGTACGGCGTATTATACGTACGCGATAAAAGGTAACGAATTAACTAAGCTGCCTAGCTTATTAATTAACGATACTTATTAACTATCTAGGCAACGCCTAGACTCTTATAAATAGTCCTTTAAAAAGCCCTAAGCTTAGCTTAATAGGCCTATAAGCTAGCCTAGAATAAGAAGAGCTAAAAAAGCTTTATAGAGGCTCGAAATAGCTTTAAGTATACTATTAAGGCTATTAAAAAGTAATACTAAGAGAGCTTCTTAATAAAAGTAATAGGAAAGGATATCGTTATAGCCTTTTCTTATACTAAGGCTAAAACTAACCTTACCCTTCTTAGTATCTTATATATAAAAGAAAGGATAGAGGTAAAAGCTAATACCTTTATAGAAAAATATAAGGCCTTCTTAATAACCCTTTTTCTAACCTTAGACCCTAGCCCTAGCCCCCCCCTAGCCCCCCTTAGAGCCTAGAAAAAGAAGAGCCTCTAGGCTATATAAATAGTAAAGGTATAGCTAAGTAAGACTAGCTAGAGCTAAAGGACCCTAAGATTAAAAGGGCTATTTTTAGCTCTTTTAATAAGAAAGCCCTTAGCCTAGACTCCCTTAGCTTCCTCCTTATTTAATATATATATATAGCTATCCTTATAGTCTTTAATAGGGCCTATAAAGCCTTATTTAACTAAGGATACTACCTTAAAGTATAAAAGAAAGCTATAAGAATTATACTTCCTAAGTAAAATAAGCTATAGGAATTATACTTCCTAAGTAAAATAAGCTAAACTATACTATCCCTAAGGCTTATAAGGTTTTAAGTTTACTTAACTACTTAGGAAAGGTCCTTAAAAAGCTATATATTACCTAGCTAAGCTATTTAGCTAATATAGCTAGGCTTTTAAACCCTATATAGCTAAGGGGACGAAAATAGTAGTTAGCTATAGATATAGCCTTCCTCCTTTTATACTATATCTAAAAGAAGTAAGAGTTTAATAATAAGGCTATTACTAGTACCTTCTTATTAAATATAAAGGGCGCCTTTAATTTTATATTAAAGGAATAGCTTATAAGGGTCTTAAGGGACTTAAACCTCTTTAAAGCCCTTATAAGCTAAGTAGACTACTTCCTTACTAAAAGGAAGATCTAGCTAGCCTTTAAGGGGTAAGTCTAGCCCCTTATAAACCTAGTAATAGGGGTGCTTTAAGGGTCTCTTATTAGCCTTATTTTATTCCTCTTATATATAAAGGGGATACTAGCCGCTAAGAGGTACTAGCTACCTTATATAAATAACTTTAGTATCTTTATAATATCGACCTTAGTTAAGAAGAAAGTTTAGTAGCTAGAAGTAATAGCTACTAACCTATTTAAATAAGCTAAGGACTAAGGGGCTTACTTTAACCCCTTAAAAATAAAACTTATTTACTTTAGTAGGTAAAGGTAGTATATTTTAAAGGGTATAATAGTAAGAGGCTTATTTTTTAAGGTAAAGCCTTTAGTATAGTAGCTAAAGATCTTTATTAATTCTAGGCTCTTATTTAAATAATATATTAAGAAGAAGGTAGCTTTTATATAAGCTACTTTTAAAAGACTATCTCGCTTAACCTCTATATAAAGAGGCCTATTATTTAAAGCTTCTAAGTAGCTCTACTAAGCCTATATAACCTTTATAGTAAACTATAGGGCCTAGCTTTAATATAGGGGGCCTAAGACCCTTAAGAGCCTTATAAAGCCTTTTTAAAGGCTTTAAAACTAAGCTCTTTTAAAGGTCTTAAGGGCCTTTAAAGGATCCCTTATTAGGGCTTTAGAAGCTAAAGCGGCCCTACCGCTACTAAAGGTATAATTTAAAAAGGTATACCTCTCTTATACCCTTTAAACCCTATACTTCTTACCTAGTTACCTTATAAGGTAGGCTTATAACCTAGCTATATAAGATAACCTCGCTAACTTAAGCTTTAACTTAAGAGCCTTAAGCTATATTAGGCCCTATATATAGCTCTTTCGCCTTCTTAAAGGCCTAGTAGCTATTATAGGACTTAATTATAACTTAAAAAGAAGGAAAGCTAACTAAGAGCCCTTATAGGCCTTATAGCCTAAGGCCTTTATTACGATAATAAAGGCCCTTAAGCCCTTAGCTAAAAAGTAGTATTAATACCTCTTAGCTAGCCTAGCTAGCTTAGAAGACTTTAGGTTATAGCCCTTAGCTTTTTATACTAATAGCTTTAAGGGGTGCCTTAAGAGGTCCCTTATAAAAACTAATACTTACTCTTTCTATAAAATAAGCTTAGAAAATAGGCCTATTAAAGCGTACTATAAGAACCTAGGGCCCTTAATCGAAGTAGCTAACGTAGAGCTATTTATAATACTAAGGGTCTTAGAAGACCTAGCTAAGAGGCCTTAGCCCTTAAAGCTTAGCCCCCTTAACCCCTTTATAGAGGCCTATATCTTTATAAATAGATAAGCCGCTATAAGGAAGGTTATAGGTTTCTTAGACCTAGCTATATATATTAAAAGGCTTCTATTTAGCTTAAAAGCTTTTTATAACGTATAGCTATATTAGTACCTTAGCTACCTAAGGATCTTTAGTAACGAGCTAGCTAACTAGCTAGCTAAAAAAAGCTTAAGGGCCCTTACTTAAGGGACCCTTTTAGTCTTATTAGCTACTTATAAAGAAAGGTCTAGTAAGCTACTAAGGACTATTAAAAGGGCCTTTAAGCTACTAAGGCGGCTAAAGGCCTTAAGGCTAAGGGCCTAGGTAAGTACTATATATTTATTTAAAAGACCCCTTACTTAGCCCTTAGCTTAGAAAAGGACCTTATAAGGAGGCTTAGGCCGACCTTCTTAGCCTTTTACTAGCTCTTCTTTAAAGCTAGCTTCTTATTTTCTTTCTTAAAAAAGACTAATAAAGTAGACCGAGATAACTACTACTATAGCTAAGGAAAGTATATAGCTAGGCACCTTATCCTAAGGTGCCTAAACTATTAAAGGGAAAGAGAGGTCCTTTACTAAAACTTTAAGAGATAGAAAAAGGCCTTTAGCTTACTTATTCTCTATAGCTTTAAGGAAAGAAAGGAAGCCCTTTTAACCTTCTTAGCTAAAATAGAGATAGGGATAGCTATTATAAAGTAGGTAGAGGCGTACGCATAGGTACCGTTTATAGAATAATATTAATAAGCTATATAGAGCTCTCTTATATACGGCTAGCCTATATATATATATATAGGATCTAGCTCTTTATATATAACTATATAGCTTAAGCCGTAGCCTAAGCCTATAACCCTACGGCTAGCCTATATATATATATATAGGATCCGGCCCTTTATATATAACTATATAGCTTAGGACATAGCCTAAGCCTATAACTTATAATAGTTAAAGACTTTTATATAATGCCCTCCTTTAAGCGCGGCGCGGCGTTGCCTTATTAACGGCTTCTATATTATAGGGCCCGTGCTACTAGCTTTACCCTACCTTTTTCCGTTAATTATACTAGCCCTACTAGCCTTATTATCCCCGCGCCTATTAGCCTAGGTAGCCGGAACCGGGCTCTATACTTATTAGCCGGCTAGCCGTTTAAATAAGGGCGTAACCTATTATATACGCCCCTAGGTAGCCGGCGGCCAGCCTAGACCTACGTAAGCCTTAGGTTACCTATTCCCTCGGCCTTAAGCAGCCTCCTCTACCTAAGGGTATATAAGGCGGCATCCCCCTTTTCCTCTTTCCTTTCCTTCTCTTCCTTCTTTAACCGTAGTAGTAGTAGTAATAGGTAAGTTCCGCTCTACCTAAGGCATTAGTTTATTCTTAGCTATATAGGCCGCCTTATTAATATATACTCGTAGTAATAGCTATAGTAGTAATAATAGCCCTAATAATAATAACTTTAACTAGTAAGTTCTTTGCCCTATAGAGCGGGAGGCTATAATCCGTAATACTAACTTCCGCGATAGATATATCTACCTCCCCCTCCCCTACTTCCTCTTTCTTAAAGCGTATAGAGTCGTTTATCGACGCTATACTAGGCACGGCCGACGACGGCTCTACCGCTACCGCTGCTCCTGCCCGCGCCCCCGCGACCGCGCCTACCGCCGCCGCCTCTACCTCTACTACGCTAGCCGCCCTTACGTTGCCCTTCTAGGTAACGACGCTATCCCCGCCGCCGGCTATAACGCCCGGCCCCTCTACCCCTACCTCCGCTACTACTACCCCTATAAGTCTACTACCTAGCGAGCGTAGTAGCTATTTTCCGCTAACTTCTTAAAGTATAAACGCTAAGTATAGGCTAGAGCCGCCCGCGCGGCCCCCTATATATAGTACGCGTCGTAGGAGCTCCCCTACGCTAACTAAGTTAGGCGCCGCTATAGCGGTAGTTATTACTAGTACGCGCGTGCCGGCCGCGCCTATAAGGCGGCGCCTCCCGTCTTACTCGCTACGGCGTCGGCTTAGAAGGCTAGCGCGCACGGGTAGGCACGGGGGGCTACTAAGAAGCGCCTTACCGCCGCCGCCGCCGCCTACTATAATCTCCGCGCCCTTAAGCGCTAGGGCCTTATCCCTAAGTAAGTTCCTCTTATCTAGCTCTTCTACTTCCGCTACTAACTCTCCCGGTACTAAGGACACTGCCTCCGTCGCCTTATCCGCGGTCCCCTTAGCCGTGCCCGCCGCTGCCCCCGCCGCTACTACTAGCCGGGCCCCCCTTACCTCCGGAGCCCCTAGAGCCGCCGCTACCGCCGACTAGCTCGCGGGCCTAAAAGGCCGCCTAAGCGCCCTAGAGAGCGCCGCCGCTACTAATAAGGTAGAGGAGGACGATAAGGATAAGGAGTAGGTCTAGGTAGTCTAAGGGCTTTACCTTAAAATAAACGCTATTTTTATCTCTACTTATATAATTACGCTTGCGTTATTATAACTACTTACTTTACTTTACTTACTTCGTAGTCTTAGCCTAGGCTATTATCGGTAGTCCGCTAGTCTATCGTTCTTATTTACTATTCTAAATAAGGCTTTAAACTTATTAAGGGCTATAGTTCCTATAAACTTATATATAGGTTTCTACGTAGGGTTAAGATACCCGCGCTACTTAATAAGGACCTTTTAGCGTTTCCCCTTACTAACCTTTTTCTAGCGCGCGGCCTATATTTCTTTAACCTTAAACTTATCCTCTCCCTTTACCTTAATTATAGGCGGTTAAGCGTTTACTATTTCTTATTTAGGTAGCGGGTTAGAGGAGGCTTTATAAAGGAGGTCTATATTAATCTTATTATAGACCCTCGTTAAGAGACTATTAAGCTTTATAACTTATAGGCTAATAACCCTTTATACTATAAACTTCGCGTATAGTTAGTTAAGCTTCTTCTTTAATTATACTAACCTATAGTTATAGAGGTCTAGCTATACCTTATCTCTTACTACGAACCTATCTACTAGGGCCTTAGTCTTATTAGCGTGCTACTCTTAATCTTACGCTATAGCGGCTATCGTAGATTAATAATAATCTATAGTCTCCTATAGCTTTTATATAAACGCGGAGGCGCGGCCCTCTAGTAATAAATTACTATACTACTCCGCTACTATATCTATAGTAAAGGGAACTAGTAAGGGTAGTTTAAAGCTATATATTATAAAGAAAGGGGCTATCTTAATAGAGGTATATAGTCTACTATTTAACGTAAGTTAGGCCGCGGGGAGCTACTAGTCTTAGTCTACTTAGTTATAGGCTATAATAGCCTATAGGTAAGCCTATACCTCTTAGTTAACCCTCTTAGGCCTTTTATTAGTCTATAGGTAATATACCGTGCTAAGTAGCTATATAATCTAAAGTAGCTAGTATAGGTACTACTAAAAGCAGCTAGTCTAATTCGATCCCCTATCGCTTATAATAAAAGCTAGCTAGCTATATAAGCGGGCCTAGTACTATAAGAAGCGCTCTATATAGGACTCTATATTTATAGATAGTATCGGCTTTAATACTATAGACTTACTAAGTTAGTCCTTAATTACCTATATATAGCGGTTGCCGCCCTTTATAAGTAGGAGGTCCGTTATAAAGTCTATTTATATATACGTATAAAACTAGTTAGGTACTAGAAGCTACTTAAGTAGCCCCTTAAGCTACGCCCTTTAGATCTTTATATAGCTATAGATATCGTAGTTATAAAGGAAGCAACGAACGTAGTACTATAAGAGGGGCTAGTAAAAGTCCCTTATAAGGCCTACTACTATACCTTATTTACCTAGGTAACCTACGACGCTAAAGTTATAGATAAGTTAGACTAGCCTCCCTTAGAGCTTATTCCGTTTATCTAGCTCTAGCAGTCCCTCCTTCTTCTTAGCTTCTATAGTATATAGTACGCCCGGTACCTATAGTCTCCCCTACTAGCGTAGATGCCCTCGTAGGTCGATATAGTAGTCGGCTACCTATACCTTTAGCTTTAGCTTTAAATCTAAGCGTCGAGCGCCGGACTTAACGGCGCGGCGCACGCCCTTATAGGTGCGGTCTAGAGCTACTATCCTATCCTATAAGCGTTAAAGGGCCTTATCTTAGAATACTCTCGCCGCGCGCGCCCCTAGGCCGGTCTATCCCTCCTCGCCGGACTAAGGTAAGGGCGCGGAGGGAAGCTTATTTACTAGCACCGCGTCTTCCTTTACTAAGGAAGCTCCTATATAAGTCTATAGTGCTTCCTATAGGATAAGCTATAGATCCCGGGCCTCGATATCCGCTCCCGTCGGCCGGTCTTAATCCCTCTAGGAAAGCGCGTCTAGGACCGCGGAGTCCCGCTTAGGGTAGTACTTAATCGAGAAGTTAAAGTATAAGAGATACTCCGCTTAGCGGACTTACCGCTCCGAGAGGTACTAGTAAGTTATAAAGTACTTAAGGTTCCTATAGTCTATAAGGACCTTAAAGCTCTTATAGCTCTAAAGCTCCGCTTACTATTACTTAAGGTAGCTAATAATCGTTAGTATCTCCTTATTATAAATAGCGTAATTCTACTCCGCTAAGGTTAGCTTATAGGAGTAGAACGCTACTAGTTACTTCCGCCCGTCTACCTCCTAGGAGAGCGTTCCTCTAAGTGCCTAGCTATTATAGTCCGCTTTAACTAACGTAGACTAGTTAAAGTCCTACTAAAGTAGTACTAGGGCTTAAGAGAATAGGTCCTTAAGCGTATAGAACGCTCCTTCCTATATAGGCCCTTAGTAAAAGGCGGTCCGCTTCCTAGTAATCTTATTTAAGGGTATTATAATATAGGAGAAGCCCTTAATAAATATCCTATAATAGTTCGCGAACCTAAGAAAGCTCTATATACCTATCTATATAGTTAAGGCAGCTTAGTCCCGAATCGCCTAGATCTTTATAGGGTCCGCCTATATACCTACGCTTATATAGATAATAAAGCCTAGGTACTTAACCCTCTTAACCTTAAATTCGTACTTATCCGGGTCGAGGTAGAGCCTATAAAGTTAGAGGCGCTTTAAGACCCTTTATACTTTCCGTATATAGTCCTTATAAGAGCCGCTCGTATAGATAAGGATATTATCTATATATATAGAGGCGAACTCGTTAAGGAAGTCTTAAAGCACGTTATTAATATAACGCTAAAAGGTAGCGGGCGCTCTTAAGAGGCTAAAGGGCGTTACGAGCTACTTAAATAAGCCGTAGCGTATATAGAACGCTGTCTTCTACTCGTTACCCTCTAAGATCTATACTTTATAAAACGCCTATTTTATATTTAGCTTTATAAACTACTTCGCCTTTAAAAGGTTATAGAGCGTATCCGAGATTAAGGGTAAGGGGTAGCGGTCCGGCCTTATAATTATATTTAAAGCCCTATAGTTATAATAGAACTATATCCCGCCCCTTAGTTTATATATAAATAGGACCGGCGCTCTTACTTTAAAGCTACTTACTTAAATAAAACCCTTATCTAAGAGGTCCCTTAGCGTCTTCTTTAGCACTAGTAGCTCCGCGTATAATATACTATATAGCGGTCTAAATAGTATAGGTAGTTCTTACCCCTTTTTATTAGTACGGAGTACGATCCTATAGTCTACCCCTAGCTTATATAGGTTAAGCCTATCTACTTCCTAGGCCTTAAATAGCGGTAGGAGGTCGTAAAAACGCTTTAGTATTTATTACTATAGCTTAAAGGGCAACTTCGGCTTCTTTATTTAAAGGGCCTTATCGATATCCGCTAAGCTAACTACGTAGACCGCTATATTAGCCGCTACCTAGCCTTACCCCCGCTCTACTTATCGTATAGTTCTTATAAAGATAAAGGTAAGAACTTCTTATACTAAGTATAAAGCTCGCACGCTTAGTCCTACGCTTACGGAACTATCGTTATAGCGGACCTACCGTTATATAGGCTTAAACTATAGCTTCCTTTAGTATAGAACTAAGTATAACTCTATATATAATAACTAGGGTTTCCTAAGGATTAAGGGAAACTTTAGTTAGGGGATTATATAGGCTACGATAAGCTTATAGTAACCGTTAACCTCTATAGCTAGCTACGTAATACCCTTAATTACTATACCCTTTATCGCGCCTAAGGCGCCCTTTACTCGCCTTAAGGCGATCTTTTCTACTAGTACTTATATCTCTCGCGTAAGCGCCTCGTTAACTACGGCGTAGTACTAGTAGCCCTCGTCTATAAGGGCGGCAATAAGTAAGGAGTTATTAATTATAACCTATATTAAAGTAAGCTCCTCTTTTATATAGGCGGATAATTCTTCCTTCTCTTTTACTAATACTAGTAATTAAGGCTCTAGAGCCCGTCTTTACTCTAGAGCTACTCTTTTTCCTCTAAGCCTAGGGGGGCGGAGTCCTCCTTATCGTCTAAGGTAAGGAGCGGTTCTATCTTCGCTACTTAAACCGCTATAGGCCGCTTAGCTAAAAGGAAGGGGCAATTTAATATAAAGTATATAGATACTCTATAATATAGGTAGCGGCCGTTAGCCTTCCTCTTCCCGATTTCCTTGCTTATTACCTACTTCGCCCGCTACTTAGAGTACGGGGCGGTATAGGGGGTAGTCGACGGCGTCTTCTTACCGCGTCTAGCCTAGTCTATATAGGTAGCTAATATTAAGGTATCCCTATCTATATCGATAGCCGGTTATTTATCTTATAAAGGGGCGGTAATCCCGTCGCCGCTATACGGCGTACGCTTATAGAGCTTCTAGAAACATAGCGTCTACTTATAGCCCTAAGCTACCTTTATTAACCGGCTTACGTACTCGCTATAGTTAGTAGGTATAATTATAGGGATAAGTAGCTCCTATAGGGCTAGCGTAATTAAATTCTATAGCTATATAAGCTTCGCGCTATCTTCCTATACTATAGTCCCTACTACCTATAAGAGCGTCTCTTTAAAATCGGGGAGGAATTCGCTAAAGGTTTATCCGTCTCTCTACTTAAGGGTCTATAGCCTATCTTACGCCTTCTCCCGCTCCTATACGTTGCCGAACGTATATATAAGGTATTAGAAGAAGTCTTATAGGTCGCGTCTGCCCTTAGGGCTACCCTTATCCTAGAATCCGGAGATCCGTTATATCTAGGGCTTTAGTAGCGTATAGAGGAGCGAATACTACGCTATATCGCGATAGCTATTTAGGCCCTATTTCTTATCGGTTATAAACTTTATTTATAGCTAGCTAAGGAAGAAGTAAAAGGACTCCGGCTTACTGTCCTAAGTCGGCTAAGGGAGCGGCTTTTTTATTAGTAGTATCGCCGCCGTAACCGGCGTTACGGAGGCTATAAGGGTTAAAGCTAGTCTCGTAGACGGCTCCCTTAGTATAGCGAGAACCTTATCCTTCTCGCTAGCTATCGCGCTTTTAATCGCTTCTAGGATAGCTACGATACTTCCTATCCGTCTAGGGAGGGGCGGAATACTTCCTTAAGGGGGAGGCGCCCTTTCTAAAGAGATATCTATTAGATCTATTAGTTAATAGCTTATACTATCACGGAGTAGGCAGAGGCGTATATATAGGTACTATCTATAGAATAATATTAATAAGCTATATAGAGCTCTCCTATACGCGGCTAGCCTATATATATATATACGGGATCTAGCCCTCTATATATAACTATATAGCTTAGGCTATAGCCTAAGCCTATAACCCCGCGGCTAGCCCGTATATATATATACGGGATCTAGCCCTCTATATATAACTATACGGCTTAGGACGTAGCCTAAGCCTATAACCTATAATAGTTAAAGACTCTTATAATAGCTAAGTAGCTTAAAAGGAGTAACCTAGGGGCCCTAGGGCCCTTAAGGGGGGAAAATACTATATAAGAGAAACTAAACTAACCTTTCCTTTATTATTACTTTTATAGCTACCCTTTCCTTAATTAGTTATAAGCCCCTAAGCTCTATAGCTAGCTAGGACTATTAATAAGAGCCTAGGCCCCTACTAGCCTTACTATAGCCCTAAAGGCTATATTTAAGTAATAATATATAAAATAAAAGATAAATAGCTAGCTATTAATATTAATAGGGATACCTTAATATCGGCTACTTACTTAGACTAAGCTAAATATAGTAAGAAGACGCCGTTAACTACCCCTTATACCCCCTTATACTCTAAGTAGTAAGCGAAGTAAGTAATAAGTAAAAAGATTAAGAAAAGAAAGGCTAATAGCTACTACTTATATTATAGCGCGTTTATATACTTTATATTAAAATGCCCTTTCTTTTTAGCTAAGCGGCCTATAGTAGTATAAGTAGCGAAGATAAAACTACTTCTTACCTTAAATAATAAGGAGGACTCCGCTCCCTTAAGTATAAAGGAAAAAAAGTAGCTTTAAAGTAAAGATAGGCCTTAAAGCCTTAATCGCTAATATTAATAAAGGAGAAAGAGGAATTATCTACTTATATAAAAGAAGAGCTTACTTTAATATAGGTTATAGTTAATAACTCTTTACCTATCGCCGCCCTTATAGATAAAGGCTATTAGTACTATACTATAGTTAATAAAGCGCTTACGCGAGAGATATAAGTACTAGTAAAAAGGATCCCCTTAAGGTAAGTAAAAGGCGCTTTAAGCGTAATAGAAAGTATAAAGATTAAGGGTATTATATAGCTAGCTATAAAGGTTAATAGGTATTATAAGCTTATTATAGCCTATATAATCCCTTAGCTAGAGTTTCCCTTAATCCTTTAGAAACCCTAGTTATTATATATAAAGTTATACTTAATTCTATACTAAAAGAAGCTATAGTTTAGGCCTATATAATAGTAGGTCTACTAAAACGATAGTTTTATAAGCGTAAGACTAAGTATATAAGCGTTATACTTAGCCTAAGAAGTCCTTACTTTTATCTTTATAAGAACTATATAATAAGTAAAGTAAGAGGAGGGCTAAGCAGCGGCTAATATAGCGGTTTATATAGTTAGCTTAGTAGATATTAATAAGGCCCTTTAAATAAAGAAGCTAAAGTCTCCTTTTAAACTATAGTAGTAGATTTTAAAGCGCTTTTATAACCTTCTACTACTATTTAAGTCTTAGGAAGTAAATAAGCTTAACTTATATAAGCTAAGGGTAGACTATAGGGTTATACTTTATATTAATAAAAAGAGGTAAGAGCTACCTATACTATTTAAGCCGCTTTATAGTATATTATATATAGAGCTATTAGTACTAAAGAAAATATTAAAGGACCTTTTAAATAAGGGTTTTATTTAAGCGAGTAGCTTTAAAGTAAAGGTACTAGTTTTATTTATATATAAGCTAAGAGGCGGGATATAGTTTTATTATAACTATAAGGCCTTAAACGTAATTATAAGGCTAGACCGCTACCTCTTACCCTTAATCTTAGATACGCTCTATAAACTCTTAAAGGTAAAGTAGTCTATAAAGCTAGATATAAAGTAAGCGTTTTATAAGGTATAAATTATAGAGGGAGATAAGTAGAAAACAGCGTTATATATATACTATAGCTTATTTAAGTAGCTTATAACGCCCTTTAGCCTTTCTAAAGTACCTACTACCTTTTAGTATTATATTAATAACGTACTTTAAGACTTTCTTAATAAGTTCGCTTTTATATATATAGATAATATCCTTATCTATATAAGCGGCTCTTATAATCTAAAGGTATATAAGTAAAAGCGGAATTTTAGGAAATTAAGGAATTACGTAAGACTACGTAATAGAGGGGAAGAAGGAGTATAAGGTAGGATTTTCAACGGAATTTATTAGTAGTATATTAGTATATAGAAGAGGTATTAAAGTTAATAATCCTCTATTTATCTACTAGCGGACATACTATCTTATATAGATAATTATAGCTAAACGGAAGAACCTTTAGGGACTAGATTTAGGCTGCCGTATAGCCCTAAGACTAGGGAATTCCGTGATACCTCGAGTAAATCTAGAAGTGTCTTAGTTCTACTAATATTCGTGTTTAAAGGAGGTTGGTCGTGCTAGTGTTCTTAAGAGGTCTTAGCTAGCATTCTAAGCTAGCTCTATTCCTTCGATTCCCGATTATACGATAACCGGCAACCCGTTTAATACATAATAACATATAAAATAACGAGCGATTCTTGCTATATAGGATAAGATTTTATCTATAATTAATATACTACTTATTAGCTTATATAATTAGGAGAGTATATTATAGCTACTTTATTTATAGTAGGAACACCGTTCCTTATATATAAAGACTATATATAGAAGGTATAGAGGGTCTTAAAGCCCCTTTAGCTTTATAAGCTCTACCTTAACTTAGATAAGTATAAATTTAAGGTTAGGAAGGTAAAGTACCTTAGCTTTATTATCTACGCTAGTATAAGAATATAAGCTAACCCTATAAAAATCTAGGTAATCTAAGATTAGGTAGCCCTAACTATATAAATAAGTATATAAAGCTTCCTAAGGTTCGTAAACTATTATAGGATATTTATTAAAGGCTTCTCCTATATTATAATACCTTTAAACGAGACTACTAAAAAGAAGACTACCTTTTATTAAGGGCCTATATAAGAAGGAGCGTTTTATACGCTTAAGGACCTATTCTTATAAGCCTTAGTATTACTTTAGTAGGACTTTAACTATTCTATATTAGTTAAAGTAAACTATAGTAGCTAGGCGCTTAAAGGGATACTTTTTTAGGAGGTAAATAAGTAAAAGTAACTAATAGCGTTTTACTCTTATAAGCTAACCCTAGTAAAATAAAATTACGCTATTTATAATAAAGAGATACTAGCGATTATTAGCTACTTTAAGTAATAGTAAGCGGAGCTCTAAAGCTATAAAAGCTTTAAGGTTCTTATAGACTATAGGAACCGTAAGTACTTTATAACCTACTAGTACCTTTTAAAGCGGTAAGCCCGCTAAGCGGAGTATCTCTTACGCTTTAACTTCTTAATTAAGTACTAGCTTAGCTAGGACTTTATAGTCTTAGACGCGCTTTCTTAAAGGGATTAAAACTAGCTAATAAGAGCGGATATTAAGGCCTAGGATCTATAACTTATCTTATAAGAAGCGCTATAGACTTATATAGGAGCTTCCTTAGTAAAGGAAGGCGCGGTACTAATTAATAAGCTTCCTTTTATACCTTTACTAATAAATAAGCTTCTCTTTATACCTTTACCTTAGTTTAGTAAGGAGGGATAGACTAGCTTAAGGGCGCGCGCGGTAAGAGTATTTTAAGATAAGGCCCTTTAACGCTTATAGAATAAGATAGCGGCTTTAAACTATACTTATAAGAGCGTATACTACGCTATAGAGTCTAGCGCTTAACGCTTAGATCTAAAGCTAAAGCTAAAGGTATAAGTAGCTAACTATTATATTAACCTATAAGGGTATCTATACTAGTAAGGGAGATTATAAGTGCTAGGTATACTATATATTATAAAAGCTAAGGAGAAGGATAAACTACTAAAGCTAAATAAATAGAACGAGCTTTAAGGGAGGCTAGTTTATCTTATTTATAACTCTAGTATTATAAGTTACCTAGGCTAGTAAGGTATAATAGTAAGCTTTATAAGGGACTTTTACTAGCCCCTCTTATAATACTATATTTATTACTTCTTCTATAACTATAATATTTATAGCTATATAAAGATCTAAAGGGCGTAGCTTAAGGGGCTACTTAAATAGCTTTTAATACCTAACTAGTTTTATATATATATATAAATAGACTTTATAATAGACCTCTTACTTATAGAGGGCGGTAACCGCTATATATAAGTAATTAAAGACTAACTTAGTAAATTAGTAGTACTAAAGCTAATACTATTTATAAATATAAAAGCTTATATAAAGCGCTTTTTTTAGTACTAAGCCCGCTTATATAGCTAGCTAGCTTTTATTATAAGCGATAAAGGATTAAACTAAACTAGCTACTTCTAGTAGTACTTATACTAGCTACTTTAAATTATATAGCTACTTAATATAGCCTATTACCTATAGACTAATAAGGGACTTAAGAGGGTTAACTAAGAAGCGTAAGCGTACTTATAAGTAGTTATAGCTTATAACTAAGTAGACTAAGACCGCTAGCTCCTTATTACTTAGCTTACGCTAAATAGTAGACTATAAACCTTTATTAAGATAACCCCTTTCTTTATAATATATAGCTTTAAGCTACCTTCCTTAATCTTATTTACCGCTAATATAGTAGTAAAGTAGTATAGTAGTACGTTATTAAAGAGCTATACTTTTATATTTATATAAAAGCTATAAGAAACTATAGAATACTATTAATCTACGATAGCTACTATAGTATAAGATTAAAAGTAGTATACTAATAAGACTAAGGCGCTAGCGGATAGGTTTATAGTAAGAAATAAAGTATAGCTCGACCTTAATAACTATAAGTTAGCGCTATTAAAAAAAGGCTAGACTAGCTATATATAAAGTTTATAATATAAAGAGTTATTAGCTTATAAGTAGTTAAGCTTAATAGTCTTTTAATAAAGGTCTATAATAAATTAATATTAACCTCTTTTATTAAGCCTCCTTTAACCCGCTACTTAGATAAGAAATAGTAAACGCTTAACTACCTATAATTAAAGTAAAAAGGAATAACGAATTTAAGGTTAAGGAGATATAGGCTATATACTAAAAAAAGGTAAGCTAAGGGAAATACTAAGAGGTTCTTATTAAGTAATATAAGTACCTTAACCTTATATAAGAACCTATATATAAGTTTATAAGAGCTATAGCCCTTAATAAGTTTAAGGCTTTATATAGGCTAGTAAATAAAAATAATAGACTAGTAAACTATTAATAATAGCTTAAGCTAAGACTATAAAGTAAGCAAAGTAAAGTAAGTAGTTATAGTAATATAAGTATAATAGTATAAGTAAAGATAAAAATAATATTTATTTTAAAGTAGAGCCCTTAAACTACCTAAGCTTATTCCTTATTATTACCTTTATTCTTACTATTATTATTATTATTATCTTTATCGGCCTCCTCCTTCTTTTTAGCGGCGGCGGCGGCGCTTTCTAGCACGCTAAGTCGGCCCTTTAAGCCTATAAGCTAGTTAGTAGCGGCGGCGGCTCTAGGGGTAAATAGGCGGCGGCTAGCTCTAGCGGCGGCGGTAGGGGTAGTAGTAGCAGCGGCGGCGGGCACGGCTAAGGGGACCGCCGATAAGGCAATAAAGGTAGTAAGTTAGCACCCCTAGCTTCTAGCACCCCCTACTTCCGGCACCTCCCTATATTACTATCGCGTTAACTACCTACTATATTATAACCGCGTTTTCTCGTATATCTCTTATTTAATAATTATAAAATAAATATTATTCGAATTAGCGATGCCTTATCTTTCTAAATATACCGAAAACCAGCTCTAAGAAGCGCTCGAAGCTATTAATAATAGCATACCTTAGCTCTAAGCTAGTCGTAAGTAGGGTATTCTAAGAATAACCCTTTAGACGCGTCTTAAAGGAGCCCTACCTATAAAGGAGGTAAAAGAGGTATCTTAAAGGCTTAGTCGAGAGTAGGAAAAACACCTCTATAAATAGGTTCTTGCTTAAGTGGCCCTTGGGCTGCCTCTAACGTATTATTAACTTAGGGAATTCGCCGGCCGTATTATCGTAGCTAGTAGAGACCCCCGCCCGCTTAGAAAATACTAGGTTTCGAGCTTTTTAGCCCGAAACCTAGAGATTAGCACGATTAAAGGTAAATCTCTTAATTCTGCCCGTATTAATAGCGCCTTTATTAGCGGGATTAAGGAATAGTTCTAATTACTTAAGCTGCTAGCTATATAGGTAATCCTACCGGAATCACGCTTTAATATAGACGAAATAGGCATCCTCGAGGGCCTTAGCTATAACGGGCTAGTGCTAGGGAGCTTAGAGAAGAAGGAGGCTATTAAGAAGCGGCTTAGATCGCGTTATTAGACTATAATCGTCGAATGCGTCTCTATAACGGGCTAGGCCTTAACCCCCCTTATAATCTTTAAGGGCTAGGACCTTTAATAGTAATAGTTCCCTAACGAACTTAATTTTCTAAAGGATTAGGACTTCGTTACTTCCCTAAAGGGCTAGACAAGCGATTCTATCGCTATTTAATAGCTTAAGTAAGTATTTATCCTATAAATAAGGCGCTACCTATAGGGGAACGTTCTCCTTATCGTTAATAGCTACGGGAGCTATTAGACCGACGATTTTATATATAAAGACTTTAAGAATCGTATTTATCTTCTTTTTCTACTAGCATACTCCTCCTACGTCCTCTAACCTCTTAATATCTTAGTTTTCTCGCCGATTAAAGCTACCTACCGACGTTAACTCGAAAAAATCGTATCTTTCGACGATATAGCGTTAATTAATAAGGCTACCTTCCTCTAAGTATATTATTAGGCCCGGTAGGCCGGTCTAACTAAAAAGAATATTAAGGGCGGGTAGCGTAGGTTAGGACTATAGCTAGTTAATATAGCAAAGCCCTTACTAAGCCGGTTTGTCTTACCGTAGCTATTAACGCCGTTAACGCCGTTAAAAAGAAAGAATTCTAGTACCCTAGCTATTTATAATGCCCTTAAAACGCCTAAATAATTATAAGAAGTCCGTCGCTTTATTATAGGGCTAGAAAACCGCGGTTAAGTTAACCGTATAATCCGACTACTCTTTAGTAAGGTTAGCCGTAGCCTTAATAAGTAAAATTAGCAGCTTATAACCTCCTAACTTTAAATATAGTAGCTAGAGTATTAATTATATCGTCTATAGCCTTAAAAATAGAAAAAGGTCCCTTAGGACCCTAATAAGCGGTTCGTATAGATTAAATAAGTTATAAAGACAAAGAAATAGCTCGAGCGCACGCTTAAGCCGGCTGTCGCCGCTATAGCTAATTAGAACGTAGGATTTAAAGCTCTTTATAATAGCTAGCAGCTAGAGTAGCTAGAAACACTAAATTTAATTATCGTGATATTAAAATACGGCTTTAATTACGTTTAGAATATACCTGCCTTAGTACTATAAAGGGTGCCGGAAGTAAGGGGTGCCGGAAGCTAAGGGTGCTAACTTATCCTTAGTACTAAAGGAGTTAGTAGCGGAGGTAAGAGAGTAAAGAAGAAAGAACTTACTTAAGGATAAGCCCTTAGTACTCTAAGGCGTAGAGGTTATAGTAAGCGGCTATAGTAGTAGTAAGACGCTTCTTAGTAGCCCCCTATACCTACTTATACGCGCTAGCCTTTTAAGCTAACGCTATAGCGAGTAGGATAGGAGGCGCCGCTTTATAAGCGCGGCCGGTATATATATACTAATAATAGCTATTACTATAGCGGCGCTTAACTTAATTAGTATAAGGGAGCTCTTATAACGTATACTATATATAAAGGGCCGTGTAAGCGGCTTTAGCTTATACCTAGCGCTTATACTTTAAAAGGTTAGCGGAAAACGTTTATTACGCTTATTTAACTATAGACTTATAAGGGTAGTAGAGATAAAGGCGGGGGCTAAGGGGCCGGGCGTTATAAGTAGCGGTAGGAATAGCGTCGTTACCTTAAAGGGTAACGTAAGGGTAGCTAGTATAGTAGAGGTAGTAGTAGCGGCGGTAGGTATAGTAGTAAGGGTATAGGTAAGAGTAGCGGTAGCAGTAGAGCTATTATTAGCTATAGCTAATATAGCGTTAATAAATAACTTTATACGCTTTAAAAAAGAGAAGGTAAGAGAAGGGGAGGTAGATATATCTATTATAGAAGTTAATATAATAGAATATAGCCTCCTACTCTATAAAATAAGGAACTTATTAATTAAAGTTATTATTATTATTAAGGCTATTATTACTACTATAGTTATTACTATAAGTATACGTTAATAAAGTTACTTATATAGCTAGGAATAAACTAATACCTTAGATAAAGTAAACTTACTTATTACTACTATTACTATAGTTAAAGAAAAGGGAGAAGGAAAAGAAAGAGGAAAAGGGGGATACTACCTTATATACCTCTTAGTAAAGGAGGCTACCTAAGGCTAAGGGGACGGGTAACCTAAG
The DNA here is from genome assembly GCF_020360975.1 of Hirsutella rhossiliensis. Lineage (NCBI taxonomy): Eukaryota > Fungi > Ascomycota > Sordariomycetes > Hypocreales > Ophiocordycipitaceae > Hirsutella > Hirsutella rhossiliensis. The sequence continues at coordinate 1,251,407 of NW_025408678.1, read as the reverse complement.
GCTTATATAGGTCTAAGCTAGCTATTAGCCGCTTAAGGGCGTATAAAATAAGTTACGCCCTTATTTAAATAGCTAGTTAGCTAATAAGTATAGAGCTAGGTTCTAGCTACTTAAGCTAATAAGCATAGGAATAATAAGGCTAGTAAGGTCTTAAGGTATATAAGTAAAAACGGAATTTTAGGAAATTAAGGAATTATATAAGACTACGTAATAGAGGGGAAGAAGTAGTATAAGGTAGGATTTTTAATAGAATTTATTAGTAATATATTAGTATATAGAAGAGGTATTTAGGTTAATAATCCTATATCTATTTACTAGCAGACATACTATCTTATATAGATAATTATAGCTAAATAAAAGAACCTTTTAGGATAAGATTTAAGCCGCTATATAGCCCGAAGACTAAGGAATTCCGTAATACCTCGAGTAAATCTAAAAGTATCTTAGTTCTATTAATATTCGTATTTAAAAGAGGTTAGTCGTGCCGGTATTCTTAAGAGGTCTTAGCTAGTATTCTAAGCTAGCTCTATTCCTTCGATTCCTAATTATACGATAACTAGTAACCCGTTTAATATATAATAATATATAAAATAACGAGCGATTCTTACTTTATAGGATAGGATTTTATCTATAATTAATATACTACTTATTAGCTTATATAATCGGGAGAGTATATTATAGCTGCTTTATTTATAGTAGGAACACTATTCCTTATATAAGGCTAGTATAATTAATAGGAAAGGGTAAGGTAGAGCTAGCGGTATAGGGAGCTTAAGGCTTAATTATATAAAAGCTATTAATAAGGCAGCGCCGCGCTACGCTAAAGGGAGGGTATTATATAAGAGTCTTTAACTATTATAGGTTATAGGCTTAGGCTATAGCCTAAGCTATATAGTTATATATAGAGGGCTAGATCCTAAATATATATATATAAGCTAGCTATATATAAAAGAGCTCTATATAGCTTATTAATATTATCTTATAAATAGTACTTAAATATATACTTTTACTTACTCTATAATAGTTTTTATAGTATCTTTAAGCGGCCGATCTTCCTTATTATATATAGTTTAACTTATATAATAAAAATAAGATTTAAGGCGTATTATAAACCTACTTATAGTATCTTAAGATATAGAAATATTTCCCTAAGGTTCTTAGCCTCGATAATATATATAAAACTAACTACTTTAGTCTCTTTCTTTTCTAAGTTACTAGAGTTACTAACTAAAAGTCCTTAGCTAACTTTGCTTTTAGCCTTATTAACTTAAAGAAAGAAGAGGGATATTAATAGCTATATAAGTCCCTTAATACTCTTTATATATAGGTTAAGGCACTAAAGCCCTTTATAGTTATTATAGATAAAAAAGCTACTTTTAAAACGCCCTTCTTTATATTTTTCCTTATTTATAATAATAACTCTATATATATTATATTAATAGTAATATTCGGGCTTAAATCTAGTTATACTAGAAAGACTTAGTAGATCTTAATAGTCCTAAAATTCCTACTAGTAATCTCGCGAAGAGAGATATAAGAAGTATATATAAAATATATAAAGGTAAAGGTAAAGGTAAGGGGTCGGATAAGTAGGGCAGAGAGACTTTTTTTTCTTACTAAGGCAGTAATAAAAGTAAGGGAGTAATTATTATATTGCCTTAATTATCCTTCTTTCCTCTATCTAACGCCCTGTTTTATACCTATCTAGTATCTTAATTAATAAAGAAGATCCTACTTAAAGAAGCTATTAATATCCTTTTAACTACTAAGCTTTTTACTGGTTTTTCCCCTCTTTTCTAGCCGTTGCCGGTATATCCGTCTTATTTCTCGCTACCTCTATAAGAAGCTATCGCTACTTTTACTTCCCCTCTTACCCTTACCCTCCTCTTTATACCTCTTTTTAGCTCCTTCCTTAAAACCGGTTTTTTAACTTCCTAGGTCCCTTATACTAAGAGATATCTCCGAGAACTACGAAATTAAGCTACGCTTCGCGATACACCCCCTTAGCTATAGCCTGCCCTTATAGAAAGGGTAAAGCTAAATACCTAGGCCGGTAAACTTATAGAGGAGGTCTTAGTCTATACTTATCCCTTACTTAAGAAATCCGGGTTTTAGCCTTAGGCTCTTTTAGACCTACTTTAGGAAAAGGGGCCTAAGGAGGAAATTAAGTCCTATAAGAAAGGGGGGCTTCTCTAAGGATAAGTCCCTAAAAAGGGGGCCTTTAAGAAGAATAAGTCCTAATTAAGCTAGGGGCCCTCCTTTAAGATAAGTCCTAATTCCTCTCTTTAGCTATAGACGTCTCCTTCCTCCTACGTGCTATTAGCTCCTCTCGTAGACTCTTAAGGCGGGCTTCTAAGGATAGCTTCTCTCGAACGTCTTCTAGCTTAATTTACTATAAAAAGACAGCTAACTTCTACTTTAGTAGGGGCTTTATAAGACCATTAGCTTTTATTAATACTATTAGAACCTAACGGACGGAAATAAGTCCCCTTTAGACCTCTTAGCGTAACTAATACTAATAGATATTAATATACTATAGCCGGGTCGATAGCTTACTATTTTCCTCTATAAGAATCTATATAGTCTATATATTATTGTATTCTATAGCTAACGGGGTCGGGATTTATAGTCGTAGAGATATTAATAGCTAGCTAAGGAAAATCGCTTCTTTTAACGCTTTTAAAAGAGCTAGTAGCTCTGCCTCTATACTTAAAGTTATAATAGTAGCTTATTTTAAAGCTCTCTAAGTAATAGTTCCTTTAAAAAGAGATATAATATACCCCTATAAGCTCTTTCTATCTAAGGAATTGTCCGTAAAGGACGAATCGCTCGAATAAAGGAAGATTTCGGCAGCTTATTTCCTTCCCTGCCCTCCTAGGCGCAGACTATATAATCTCGTTAAATAGAGATAAAGGATAGCTCTGTCTGCTGCTTCTTAATGCCTAGGGCTAGGATTCTAGTTATGCCTAGCTAGCCGGGAGACCGTAAAAGAGATATCCGGTCTAGTAGAAATAGCTAAAAAAAGCAGGGAGCCCACCTTCTATTAATATTAGTGTTTCTCTTGCTCCCTAGCTTAAAAGGACGGATCAGGCAAAAGCTCTTCGTCTAATATAGGCGTAGAGGGAAGCTTCTTATCGAGGGAATTAGGGAGGAATTTATAAGCGACCTTATCGATATAGGCGTCTTAGGTAAGCTAGATTATCCGTTAGGACCTATTCCTAAGGATTCGTAACCCTAGGAACTACTTTAGCTCCCTTAGCCTAGTTATCTTATACCTTTATTATAGGCCTCGTATAGCCTCCCTAGCAGCAGCTTCTTCCTCTTTTAGGTAGGCCTAGATAATATCGTCGACGTAGAAAAAGACCGTGATTTTACCCTTCTATATTATACACGGTTCCTAAGGGACTTTCGTAAAGCCTAGGGCTTCGAAGGAACCTATTAAATGCTATTGCTAAAGAAGGGGTGATCTTCGTAGTCCGTATAGAGCTTTCCTAAGCCGTAGAACCTTTCCTAGCTATTAGAAGCCTAGTAGAAGGCGTATATAGACAACTTCTTCTTCCTCGAGTAGGTAGTTAATAAAGGCGTTAACTATATCTATCTAATCGAGCTCGAGGTCGAATTCTACTACTATAGCTATAAGGGTCCGAAAAGACATCCTAGCTAGGGTGGTTGCCCTAGTAGGTAAATCCCCTTTTTCCTATTAATTCCTATAGACAACTAGCCGGGCCTTGCACTTTTAAAGGAAGCCGTGTTTATTAGTCTTATAGATAAAGACCTACTTATAGCTAAGGACCTGTTTTCCTCTTGCTTTTTCCTTAAGGACCTCTTCGAAAGACCCTATCTCTTCGTATAAGGCTAGGTGGTCTTTCTAGGCCTAGAAAAACTAGTCTCTAAAGGGGTGTCTTTCTAGCTGCTTCTGGTTTGCTAGTAGGTCCGGGAGGTCTCTTTTATGTACCTTCCTTGCTAATACTAGCTTAAAAAGCCGGCCTGCTATAAACGCTCCGTGGGAACCGTCTTCTATTAGCGTTAGGTAGAAGTCGGAAAAACGATCGAAATAGGGGAGAGGTTAGTCTTCTTTAGTATCCGTATCGGGCCCTATACCTTCCTTTACTTCTCGAAGCAGGGATAAAAAGGCAGCCGGGTAATCCTTCGAGAGAGGTGCCTTTCCTACCCCCTTAGGGGCCGAGACAGGAAGACTAACTAAAAAAGCTGCTTCTAGATCTTCTTCTTACGTAGGAGGAGGCGTAGGTAGGTAGGCGTATTCTAGCTCTACCGCTTTCCTATAGTCTCCTTCTTCGTCTAGATCATCTAATCTAACAGCTTCCTCTTCGAAGTCGGCGTTATCCTCGACTGCTTCGACGTCGGTTTCTTCTTCCGTTTCCTCGTCTAGGACTTCTTCTTAAGACTATTAGGAAGGGGGGATTTAAATCTTCTAAATTAGCTAACGTTAAGAGAGTAAGAGGGGCTATTAATCCCTCTTTCCGTCGAAGAAGCTAGATTCGTCGAAAATCATATCCCTAGTTAAAATAACCTTCCGTAGAAGAGGAATCTAGATCTAGAAGATATTCGTAGAATTATAACCAACGAGGTAACTAATAAAGGCTCTAGGATTAAGCTTTCTTTTCTTCTTCCTTTTTAGCTATGCATCGGCAGTTATTGCGTATGCCTTACAGCCGTAGGGACGAAGGTAGGCTAGCGAGGCCCTCTTCTTCGTAAAGAGCTTAAGGGGGGATTTCCAGTCTATTCCTTAGGTAGTCCCTCTAGGGGTCCGGTTCCGAAGGTAATAGGCGGTCTTAACGACTTCCCTCTAAAGGTCGTATAGAAGCCTTGCAGTAATTCTTATCGTACGGGCCCTTTCTATTATAGCACCCCCTAATCTTTCTGCCCCTCCGTTCTAGGCCTAGGTATTCGGTGCTAACGGGAGGGGTAAAATGCCCCTTTTTCGAAGCTAATTTAAGATATCCTTCGTAAATAGCTCTCCGTTAGACCGTATCTTCTTTACCTCGTAGCTAAAGTAGGATTTTATCTAGTTAACGAAGTCCCGGAGGGAGACTAATTATACTTACTTAGGTAGGTCCGTAAGAAATAGGAAAACCATCCCTAAAAAAGCGTCTATAAAAAACATTACCCTAACGAAGCTTTCCTAATCCCTCGAGACGTCGGTCTAGTCGACCTAAATTTCCTTATACGGCTAGTCCGGCCGTATTAAGGTCCGTCTAGAAATTCGTCTCCTAGTCTTCCCTTAGCCGTAGTGTTCGCATTCGACGGTCTTTAGTCCCCTTATTTATACGCCCTATTATTGTCCTAGCTTATATAAAGCTAAGGGGCCTAGGTAACTAAGTCGTGCGTGCTAAAGAAGACCGTCTCCTTAGGCTACCGGAAGAGGGTCCTTTAAACCTACCCTCCTTCGAGCAGGGAAAGCTAACTTCTTAAGAGATTCCTTCCTAAGGATAGGTCGGAATTCGAGAACAAATTAACCGAATTTCTCCTCGATAAGCCTAATAGTCTGATTCTTCTAGACTAGCCTCGTAGGCTTAGACGTCGTATCCTAGAAGATTCCTTCCTTTCGAAGAAGGCGGAAGGAAATTAGGCTCGTTGAAAATCGAGGGCAAAAAGCTACCCTTTTTCTTCGAAGAACTCGTATAGATCCGTTAGGTAATTTTATCGTGAAATTTACCCTTCCGTATCCCTCTATCCGTACGGTTAATTCCCCGGTAATAAGGTATTCCCTCCGTGCCTTCTTAAAGGACCGGAATCGTAAGAGTGTATTATAGATATTAAGGGAAGTACTAGAGTTAAGGATAGCTGATTTTCGTAGGGGATAGTCGGAGGGTCCTAACGGTTAGTCTTGCTAATCCGTAGGGAAGACGAATACCGGATTTACTATACCAACGATTTTTCCTCGAATTTGCGGCTCGAATAAGGGCAGCGGCGTTAGTTGCTATTTCTTAGCAACCTAAATCTCGTCTATCTTCTTCTGCAACGAGGGGTCCTCCTTAAGAGACTGTTATATCGTTTCTTATAGCCTCTTTAAAGGGTTAAATCCTTTAGGTCGGTTTTCCTCGAAGACCTGCTAGCATTGTAATAATCGATAGCCTAGGGATTTACATGCTAGGCAGCCGGTTCGTCTAGTCTTTCGTTTCTTCGAGGAATCCTCGTCCCGATCTAGAAGGTCTGCTTAAAAACCTCCCCTTTTTACCCCTTATTGCTAATTTTAACGAAGAGGTTCGATTTCGACTAGTTCCCTGATTTTTCGACTAACGGACTAAAAGGTCCATTGGAGGAGGAGCCGAAGGAGCAACAGCCGCAGCAGCAGCAGCGGGAGCCGCAGCAATAGGGGCTGCAGCAGCTGCAGGGGCAGCAGGTCGAGCCGTCTAGGTCGAGTGCTAGCCACGAAGGAATAAGACTGCTTACTGTTATACTCTAGCAGCCTCTTCGTCTAGTTCCCGGCTAGCCTCTTAAAAGATAGTCGAGTAACCGTTACTAATAGGCTTTATTAGCAGAGATATATCCCGTAGCCACTAGCCGGAAAGAGCTTCTATAAGGAAGTATTAGTTAGCTTCCTTAAGGATTTCTTCCTACTTAGCTAGCTACGAAGAAGCTAGCAGGTTCCTAGTAGAAAAGGCTCCTAGGTAGGCCGTATAGGTCTTCCTAATACGGTTAGTTATATAGCCCCTCGAGGGAGCTGTCGAGGTCTCGAGCTTTAAAAGCCACTGCCTAGGAGTCTCTTCCTCTCGAAGAGTAATTAGCTTTGCGGCACTAACGGATTCCGTTATCGCCGTGCGTATAGCAGTTAGCAGCTTTATTTCGTAGAGGTATTCCTTTCGGTGACTCTCGTAGTCGCCTAAGGCAGTAGAAAAAGCTCTCTATTATGCGGAGGTTAGCTCGGAGAAGAGGGAAGCTCCCTTTATAAAATCCGTTGCCCTAGGACGAAGAGGGGGCTTAAGAGGGTCCTGCTTATTAGAGAAGACTAAATTGTAGATAGTTCTATCTACACGAGCCCGTAGCTCCTTTACCTACTTATCCCAATCTTAGGGCTCTATAAGAATCGTCCTACGGACCGTAGGGACGGCAGAGGAGTCGATTTTTATTATTGTTGCGGAAGAGGGGGGGCAGAAAAGTCGGTTAAAAATCGGCTTTTCTAGTAAAAGGGGTAAAAGGATATAAGAAGGTGCCTTTTATAGCAGCCGGAAGGTATAGGAATACTATTCCTCCCGGGCTTATAACTCTCGCGAAGAGAGATGCGAGAAGTGCATGAAAATGCACGAAGGTAAAATTAGAAGTAAGGGGTCGGACAGGCAGGGCAGAGGTATTTGATTCTTACGGGGGCAGCAATAAAGGTAGGGGAGTGATTGTTATATTACCTTAATTCTCTTTCTTTCCTCTATCTAACGCCCTTCTTTATACCCGTCTAGCATCTTAATTAACATAGAAGATCCTACTTAAAGAAGCTACTAATGTCCTTTCGACTACCGAGCTTTTTGCCGGTTTTTCCCCTCTTTTCCAGCCGTTGCCGGCATATCCGTCTTATCTCTCGCCACCTCTATAGGAAGCCATCGCTACTTCTGCTTCCCCTCTTGCCCCTACCCTCCTCTCTATACCTCCTTTTAGCTCCTTCCTTAAAACCTGTTTTTTAGCTTCCTAGGTCCCTCGTGCTAAGGGATATCTCCGAGAACTACGAAATCAAGCCACGCTTCGCGATAACCGGAGCCCTAGATATAGCGGATCTCTAGATTCTAAGATAAGGGCGGCCCTAAGGGTAGACGCGACCTATAAGACTTCTTCTAATACCTTATATATACGTTCGGTAATATATAGGAGCGGGAGAAGGCGTAAGATAGGCTATAGACCCTTAAGTAAAGAGATAGATAAACCTTTAGCGAATTCCTTCTTAATTTTAAAGAGACGCTCTTATAGGCAGCAAGGACTATAGTATAAGAAGATAGCGCGAAGCTTATATAGCTATAGAATTCGATTACGCCGGCCCTATAAGAGCTACTTATCCCTATAATTATACCTACTAACTATAGCGAGTATATAAGCCGGTTAATAAAGGTAGCTTAGGGCTATAAATAAACGCCGCGTTTCTAAAAGCTCTATAAGCGCACGCTATATAGCGGCGATAAGATTACCGCCCCTTTATAAGATAAATAACTAGCTATCGATATAGATAGGGATACCTTAATATCGGCTACCTATATAGACCGGGCTAAACGCGGTAAGAAGATGCTATCGACTACCCCCTATACCGCCCTATACTTTAAGTAGCGGGTAAAGTAAGTAATAAGTAAGGAAATCGGAAAGAAGAAGGCTAACGGCCGCTACCTACGTTACGGAGTATCTATATACTTTATATTAAAATGCCTCTTCCTTTTAGCTAAGCGGCCTATAGCGGTTTAAGTAGCGAAGATAAAACCGCTCTTTACCTTAGACGATAAAGAGGACTCTGCCCCCCTAGGCCTAGAGGAAAAAGAGTAGCTCTAGAGTAAAGACGGGCTTTAAAGCCCTAATTACTAGCACTAGTAAGGGAAAAGGAGGAATTATCCGCCTATATAAAAGAAGAGCTTACTTTAATATAGGTTATAATTAATAACTTCTTACCCGTTACTACCCTTATAGATAAGGGCTACTAGTACTATACTATAGTTAACGAGGCGCTTATACGAGAGATATAAGTACTAGTAGAAAAGATCGCCCTAAGGCGAGTAAAGGGCGCTTTAAGCGCGATAAAGGGTATAGTAATTAAGGGTATTATATAGCTAGCTATAGAGGTCGATAGTTACTATAAGCTTATCGTAGCCTATATAATCCCTTAACTAGAATTTCCCTTAATCCTTAGGAAACCCTAGTTATTATATATAGAGTTATACTTAGTTCTATATTAAGGAAGCTATAGTTTAGGCCTACGTAATAATAGGTCCGCTACGATAACGGTTCTATAAGCGTAGGACTAAGTATACGAGCTTTATACTTAGTATAAGAAGTCCTTACCTCTATCTTTATAGGAACTATATAATAGGTAAAGTAGGGGTAAGGCCGGGCAGCGGCTAACGTAGCGGTCTACGTAGTTAGCTTAGTAGATATCGATAAGGCCCTTTAAATAAATATAAGAATATACCCTTATATTCCTATTTTACTATTATAAAGAAATAATAGGCATAGGGAGGCTTTATAGAATAAGCTAGTAAAAAGAGGCTCTATAATATAGTCTAAGGGAATAACCCTTAAAAGATAAAGACCTCTACTAGATATCTATACCTTCCTTTAAGAAAGGCGGGTTAGGATAAGCCTATCCTTATAAATAAAAATATATATAAAATGTATAAGTTAATTACGAGTAGAACGGATACCCTATTACCTATTTTAGCCTAGCGGTTCCAAAGATATCCGCGATATAAGAATAGGTAGGGCATAGAATATTCTAGTTAAATCTACTACTTATACTAGAACCTATAGTCTTACGTTAACTATTACGCTATAATTAGACTACCTACTAAGTTAGGAAGATATACTATAGATAGAGCTTTTTAAGCACTATAAAATATACTATAAAGCTAACTAATTAGTCTACTAGTAGGCGAGCAATAGTCTATAAAAGACAAAGGATTTCCCTAGGAGTAGTAGATAGAATAAGTAAGTTTATAAGTATCTTTTATAACGCTATTCTTTTAATATATTATTCGGCCCCTTATATACTCGTTATAAATTCCGGATAAAATCCTACCCTATACTCCTTCGACCGATCTTTCTACTTACGTTATCGATTACCCGATTCTGCCCTTATTGCTTATACCTTCTTATAATAAAGAAGCTAAAGTCGCCCTCTAAGCTATAGTAGTAAATACTAAAGCGCTTTTACGACCTCTTACCGCTATTTAAGTCCTAGGAAGCGGATAAGCTTAACCTATATAAGCTAGGGGTAGACTATAGGATTATACTTTATACTAATAAGAAGGGGTAGGAATTACCTATACTATTTAGACCGCTATATAGTATATTATACGCGGAGCTACTAGTACTAAAAAAGACGCTAAGGGACCTCTTAGATAAGGGTTTTATTTAAGTAAGTAGCTTTAAAGTAAGAGCGCTAGTCTTATTTATATATAAACTAAAGGGTAGGATATAGTTCTATTACGACTATAGGGCTCTAAACGTAATTATAAAGCTAGACCGCTACCCCTTACCCTTAATCTTAGATATACTCTATAACCTTTTAAAGGTAAAGTAGTTTATAAAGCTAGATATAAAATAAGCGTTCTATAAGGTATAGATCTTAAAGGGTAACGAGTAAAAGATAGCGTTCTATATACGCTATAGCTTATTTAAGTAGCTTATAACGCCCTTTAGCCTCTTAAGAGCGCCTACTACCTTCTAGCGTTATATTAATAATATACTTTAGGACTTCCTTAATAAGTTCGCCTTTATATATATTGATAATATCCTTATCTATATAAGTAGCTCTTATAAGGACTATATATAGAAAGTATAAAGGGTCCTAGAGCGCCTCTAACTTTATAGGCTCTACCTTAACCTAAATAAGTACGAATTTAGGGTTAAGAGGGTTAAGTACCTAGGCTTTATTATCTATATAAGCGTAGGTATATAGGCGGATCTTATAAAGATCTAGGCGATCTAAGACTAAGCGGCCCTAACTATATAAATAGGTATATAGAGCTTCCTTAGGTTCGCGAACTATTATAGGATGTTTATTAAGGGCTTCTCTTATATTATAAGTCCCTTAAACGAGATTACTAGGAAATAGACCGCTTTTTATTAAGAGCCTATATAGGAAGGAGCGTTCTATACGCTTAAGGACCTATTCTCGCGGGCCCTAGTACTACTTTAGTAAGACTTTAACTAGTCTACGTTAGTCGAAGTAGACTATAGCGGCTAGGCACTTAAAGGAACGCTCTCTTAAGAGGTAAATAAGTAGAAGTAACTAATAGCGTTCTACTCTTATAAGCTAACCTTAGTAAAGTAGAATTATACTATTTACGATAAAGAGATACTAGTAATTATTAGCTACCTTAAGTAATAGTAAGCGGAGCTTTAGAGCTATAAGAGCTTTAAGGTTCTTATAGACTATAAGAATCTTAAGTACTTTATAACCTACTAGTACCTCTCGGAATAGTAAGCCTGCTAGGTAAAGTATCTCTTATACTTTAACTTCTTAATTAAGTACTAGCTAGGGCGGGACTCTATAGTCCTAGATACGCTTTCTTAAAGGGATTAAGACCGGCCGATAAGAGTAGATATCGAGGCCCGGGATCTATAGCTTATCCTATAAAAAGCGCTATAGACTTATATAGGAGCTTCCTTAGTAAAGGAAGGCGCGGCGCTAATAGATAAGCCTTCCCTTATACCTTCGCCTTAGCTTAGCGAGGAGGGATAGACTAGCCTAAGGGCGCGTATAGTATAGGTATTCTAAGATAAGGTCCTTTAGCGCTTATAGGATAGGATATTATCTCTAGACTATACTTATAAGAGCGTATGCCGCGCTATTAAGTTTAGCGCTTAACGCCTTAATTTAAAGCTAAAGCTAAAGGTATAAGTAGCTAACTATTATATCGACCTATAGGGGCATTTATATTAGCGGGGGAGACTATAGGTGCTAGGCGCGCTATATATTATAGAAGCTAGGGAGAAGGATAGACCGCCGGAGCTAGATAAATAGAACGAGCTTTAAGGGAAGCTAGTCTAGCTCGTTTATAACTTTAGTATTATAGGCTACCTAGGTAAGCAGGGCATAGTAGTAGGCCTCGCGAGGGATTTCTACTAGTCCCTTTTATAGTACTATATTTACTGCTTCCTTTATAACTACGATATCTATAGCTATACTAAGATTTAAAGGGCATAGCTTAAAGGGCTACTTAAGTAGCTTTTAGTACCTAATAGGTTCTATATATATATATAGATAGACTTTATAATAGACCTCTTACTTATAAAGGGTAGTAACTACTATATATAGGTAATTAAGGACTAACTTAGTAAGTTTATAGTATTAAAGCTAATACTATCTATAAATATAGAGTCTTATATAAAGCGCTTTTTATAGTACTAGGCCCGCTTATATAGCTAGCTAGCCTCTATTATAAGTAATAAGGGATTAAATTAAACTAGCTACTTTTAATAGTACCTATACTAGCTACTTTAAATTATATAGCTACTTAGTATAGTATATTACCTATAAACTAACGGAGGGCCTAAGAGGGTTAACTAAGAGGTATAGGCTTACCTATAAGCTATTATAGCCCGTAACTAAGTAGACTAAGACTATTAGCTCCCCGCGGCCTAACTTATATTAAATAGTAAACTATATACCTCTATTAAGATAGCCCCTTTCTTTATAACGTATAGCTTTAAACTACCCTTATTAGTTCCCTTTACTATAGATATAGTAATAGAGTAATATAGTAATTTATTATTAAAGGGCCGCGCCTTTATATTTATATAAAAGCTATAGGAAACTATAGATTATTACTAATCTATAATAGCTACCGCGGTATAAGATTAAGAGCGGTATACTAATAAGACTAAGGCCTTAGTAAATAGGTTTATAGTAAGAGATAAGGTATAGCTAGACCTCTATAACTATAGGTCGGTATAGCTAAAGAAGAAGCTTAACTAGCTATACGTAAAGTTTATAGTATAGAGGGTTATTAGCCTATAAGTTATAGAGCTTAATAGTCTCTTAATAAGGGTCTATAATAAGATTAATATAGACCTTCTTTATAGAGCCTCCTTTAACCTACTACCTAGATAAGAAGTAGCGGACGCTTAACCGCTTATAATTAAAGTAAAGGAAGAAGACGAGTTTAAGGTTAAAGAGATATAGGCCGCGCGCTAGAAAAAGGTCGGTAAGGGGAAATACTAAGAGGTCCTTATTAAGTAGCGCGGGTATCTCGACCTTATATAAGAACCTATATATAAGTTTATAGGAACTATAGCCCTTAATAAGTTTAAAGCCTTATTTAGAATAATAAATAAGAATAACGGACTAATAGACTATTAATAATAGCCTAAGCTAAGACTATAAAGTAGGTAAAGTAAAGTAAGTAGTTATAATAACGCGAGTATAATAATATAAGTAGAGATAAAAATAGCGTTTATTTTAAGGCGAAGCCCTTAAACTACTTAGACCTACTTCTTATCCTTATTATTATCCTTATCCTTATCCTTATTATCCTCCTCTACCTTATTAGCGGTAGTAGCGCTCTCTAAGGCACTTAGGCGGCCCTTTAAGCCCGTAAGCTAGTCGGCGGTAGCGGCGGCTCTAAGGGCTCTAAGAGTAAGGGGGGCCCGGCTAGTAATAGTAGTAGGGGCAGCGGCGGGCATAGCTAAGGGGACCGCCGATAAAGCGATAAAGGTAGTATTCCTAGTACTAAGAGAGTTAGTAGCGGAAGTAAAAGAGCTAGAGGAGAGGAACTTACTTAGGGATAAGGCCCTAGCGCTTAAGGGCGCGGAGATTATAAGAGGCGGCGGTAGCGGCGGTAAGGCGCTTCTTAGTAGCCCCCTATACCTACCTATACGCGCCGGCCTTTTAAGCTAACGCTATAGCGAGTAGGATAGGAGGCGCCGCTTTATAGGCGCGGCCGGCACGCGCGTATTAGTAATAACTACCGCTATAGCGGCGCCCGACTTAGTCGGCGTAGGGGAGCTCCTACGACGCGTACTATATATAAGGGGCCGCGCGGGCGGCTCTAGCCTATACTTAGCGTTTATACTTTAAGAAGTTAGCGGAAAATAGCTACTATGCTCGCTAGGTAGCGGACTTATAAGGGTAGTAGAGGCGGAGGCGGGGGTAGAGGGGCTAGGCGTTATAGCCGGCGGCGGGGATAGCGTCGTTATATAGAAAGGCAATATAAGGGCGGCTAGCGTAGTAAAGGTAGAGGCGGCGGCGGTAGGCGCGGTCGCGGGGGCGCGGGTAAGAGTAGCGGTAGCGGTAGAGCTATTATCGGCTATACTTAGTATAGCGTCGACGAACGACTCTATATACTCTAAGAAAGAGTAAGCGGGGGAGGGGGAGGTAGATATATCTATCGTAGAAGTTAGTATTACGGATTATAGCCTCTTACTTTATAGGGTAAAGAACTTACTAGTTAAAGTTATTATTATTAAGGCTATTATTACTACTATAGCTATTACTATAAGTATACGTTAATAAAGCGGCCTATATAGCTAGGAATAAACTAACGCTTTAAGTAGAGCGGAACTTACTTATTACTACTACTACTATAGTTAAAGAAGGAGGAGAAGGAAAGGAAGGAGGAAGAAGGGGATGCCGCTTTATATACCCTTAGGTAGAGGAGGCTACCTAAGGCTAAGGGAATAGGTAACCTAAGGCTTATATAGGTCTAGGCCGGCCGCTAGCTACTTAGGGGCGTATATAATAGGTCGCGCCCTTATTTAAACGGCTAGCTAGCCGATAAGTATAAAGCCTAGTTTTAGCTACTTAAGCTAATAAGCGCGGGGATAATAGGGCTAGTAAAGCTAGTACGATTAATAGGAAAGGGTAGGGTAGAGCTAGCGGTATAGGCCTAATAGTATAGAAGCTATTAATTAAGCAACGCTATACTATACTTAAGGAAGGGTATTATATAAGAGTCTTTAACTATTATAGGTTATAGGCTTAGGCTATAGCCTAAGCTATATAGTTATATATAGAGGGCCGGATCCTATATATATATATATATAGGCTAGCTATATATAAGAGAGCTTTATATAGCTTATTAATATTATCTTATAGATAGTACCTATACCTATACCTTTATCTACTTTATAATAATAGCCCTTCTTACTATAGCCCTTACTATTACTACTACTACTATAGCTGCCCCTTTAGCTCCTCCTCCTTTAAGAGCCTTAACCCTATCTTTAATAGCTGCCCTTATCTTAGCCTTAGCTCTACCTACTACTTTAGGCCTAGCCTTAGTAGTCTATTTAGCCTAACTAGTCCTTTAATAGACCTTTTAGTCTATTAGTTAAAAAATTAAGGAACTAGTTAAAATCGAACCTCTTTATTAAAATTAGTAATAAGGTATAAAAAGGGGGGGTTTTTAAGTAAACCTTTTCAATAAGAACGAGGACTCCTTAAAGAAATAATAAATAAGGAGGAATCGACCTACCTACTAAGTATATAAAAGGCCTTATTAGCTAGAAGACTATTAGTAGGTTTTTAAGGAACGTTAACCTTTTAGAATTTTACCTTTTAAGGGACTAAAAGATATTATTAAAAAGTCTCTTAAGGAGGACCCCTTATTATAAAAGAAGATAGACGAGATTTAAGTTACTAAGAAATAGTAACTAACGCTACTACCCTTATTTAAGCCGTAAATTTAAGGAAAAGTCGTTAGTATAGTAAATCTAGCTTTTATCTTCCTTATAGATTAGTAAGACTACCTATTAAGACCCTCTAACTATCTCCTACGAAAATTAACTATCCTTAATTTTAGTACTTCCCTTCATATCTATAATACCCTCTTATAATTCTAGTTCTTTAAGAAGGTATAAAGGGAATATATTATTACTAGGGAATTAACCGTATAAATAAAGGGGTATAGAAGGGTAAACTTTATAATAAAATTACTTAATAGGTCTATATAAATTCTTTAGCGAAAAAGGGTAGCTTTTTACCCTTAATTTTTAACGAGCTTAATTTCCTTCTACCTTTTTTAAGAGAAAGGAATCTTCTAGGATATAACTTCTAAGCCTATAAAGCTAGTTTAAAAGAATTAAACGATTAAGCTTATTAAAGAGAAATTTAGTTAATTTATTCTCGAATTCTAACCTATTTATAGGAAGGAACTTCTTAAGAAGTTAGCTTTTCCTACTAAGAGGGTAGGTTTTAAAGACCCTCTTTTAATAGCCTAAGGAAACGGTCTTCTTTAGTATATATAACTTAGTTACCTTAGCCCCTTAGCTTTATATAAGCTAAGCTAGTAATAGGGCGTTTAAATTAAAGGCCCTAAGACTATTAAATATAAATACTATAGCTAAGGAAAAACTAAGAAACGAATTTCTAAACGAGCCCCTTTATAGCTAAACTAGCTATATAAGGAAATTTAGGTCGACTAAACCGACGTCTCTAAGGACTAAGAAAGCTTTATTAAGGTAATACTTTTTATAAACGCTTTTTTAAGGATAGTTTTCCTTTATTTCTTATAGACCTACCTAAGTAAGTATAACTAGTTTACCTATAAGCTACTAAGGACTATTAAAAGGGCCTCTAGGCTACTAAGTCGGCTAAAGGCCCTAGGGCTAAGGGCTTAGGTAAGTATTATATATCTATTTAAAAGACCCCCCGCTTAGCCCTTAGCCTAGAAAAGGACCTTATAAGGAGGCCTAGGCCGACCCTCTTAGCCTTTTACTAGCTCCTCTTTAAGGCTAGCTTTTTATTTTCTTTCTTAAAAAGGACTAATAAGGTAGACTAAGATAACTACTACTACGGCTAAGGAAGGTATATAGCTAGGCACCTTATCCTAAGGTACCTAAACTATAGGAGGGAAAGAGAGGTCTTTTACTAGACCTCTAAGAGATAAAAGGGGGCCCTTAGCCTACTTATTCTCTATAGCTCTAAGGAAGGAAGGGAGGCCCTTTTAACCTTCTTAGCTAAAATAGAGATAAGGATAGCTAAGTAGCTTAAAAAGGAGTAGCCTAAGGGCCCTAGGGCCCTTAGGGGGGAAAAATACTATATAAGAGGAACTAAACTAACCTTTCTTTTATTATTGCTTTTATAGCTACCCTTTCCTTAATTAGTTATAAGCCCTTAGGCCTTATAGCTAGCTAGGACTACTAATAAGGGCTAAAGTCCTTACTAGCCTTACTATAGCCCTAGAGGCAATATATAAGTAATAATATAAAAAATAAAAGTAACTAGTTTACTTTCTAAGACTTTATTAACTAAATAAAATCCTACTTTAGCTTTAAGGTAAAGAAGATATAGTTTAATAGAGAGCTATTTATAAAGGATATCTTAAATTAGCTTTAAAAAAGGGGTATTTAACCCCTCTTACTAGTACTAAATACCTAGGCCTAGAATAAAAGGGTAGAAAGATTAAGGGGTACTATAATAGAAAGGGCCTATATAATAAGACTTACTATAAGGCTTCCCTATAACCTTTAAAGGGAAGTTATTAAGACCGCTTATTACTTATAGAACTAGACCCTTAAGGACCCTAAGGATCTTAAAGGGACTACTTAAGGAATAGACTAGAAATCCCCCTTTAAGCTCTTTATAAAGAAGAGGGCCTCGTTAGCCTACCTTTATACCTATAGCTATAAGGTATACGCTATAACTACTAATATATAGCTAAAAAGGAAGAAGAAAAGAAAGCTTAATCCTAAAGCCTTTACTAAATACCTTATTAGCTATAATTCTATAAATATCTTTTAGATCTAGATTCCTTTTTTATAAAAGGTTATTTTAACTATAGATATAATTTTTAATAAATCTAGCTTCTTTAATAGAAAGTAGGATTAATAGCCTTTCTTACTCTCTTAATATTAGCTAATTTAGAAGATTTAAATCCCCCCTTCTTATTACGACTATAGCTATTAGGCCGCTAATAGTCGACCGCGTTAAGTATATAACACGGTCTAATAAATAAATTATTAGCACGACTATCTAATAGGTATAAGATTAAAGGGATCGTAGAGATTCAAGTAATCTAGGATTAACGAGATTACTACGCTCTATATAATCTAACGTTAGGGATTATAGCTAGGCCTATAATCTAAGGATAGTCTCTATAGGTATATATAGCTACCTACTTTTACTCCTTTTAATAGATAGCTCTCTAGCTTTTAATATTATAATTATTACGATCCTTATTACAATCTTATCTTTAATTCTAATTACTTAATTACTTAGTTATAGTCTATAGTCTATAACCTCTAACTTATTACTAACGTAATATACTTATTATTACTTAGACTACGCCCTATTATATCTACTAATATAAACCCCTTAATAGGTTTATCCCTTAAGAATAATACTAGTTATTATACGTTAAAAGCTCTTATTTAATATAATACCGCGTTACTCTAAGTAATATCGTAACTATTAATATACTTATATAGTAAACTAGATTAACTAACTCTAGAGCTACTATATTGCCTTAGAATATAATACGCGAGATTATTACCCTTTAATATAAGGTATAGTTACTTAGGAATAAAGGAGGTAATAAATAAGTTAAGGACCTTAAAGAAGTAGTTAAACTAAAATAGCTAGGACTATTTAATAGTACTTATAGTATACTTTAAGACTTTCTTACTTAACTTAAAGCTTACTACCGGTTTTACCTTACTAAACTTTTAGACCTAGTCGAAAAGGTACTCTACGTAGGAAATTATTTATCTAGAATAGTACTCGCTTAGTTTAGACCTATTATAAGGGATTTTCTTAATAACTAACTAGCGTAACGAGATAACGAGATAGATAAAGTCTTTACTAGTTTCTAAGGATTTAAAGAAGCTATTATAAAGGTATTTAGAATAACCGATAAGGAATAAGAAGCTAAATAAAAACTTTAAGAACTCTAATAAAGGATCTTAGTATTAGATTATACTATAAAGTTCTATTAAGTTACCTTAAAACTTAATTAAGACGACGAACCTCTTATATTATAATTTTATAATAGGCTTAAAAAAGAAGTTAAGGATAAGCTTTATAAGGAAAATCGACTTAATAACCTCTTAGACTATATTACTATAGTAGTACGAATCGACGATAGATAGTACGCGCGACGCTAAGAAAAGAAATAAGGAAGAGGAAACTAGAACCCTTCCTATAAAAATAACTTTAACTAACGCGCTAACTATAAAAAGAAGCGCGAAACTCCTATTACTTATACTTATATAACTAACCTAAGTAAGATAGATCTAAATATAATATAGAAAAGTAAAGGAAAGTATTTTAACTATAGGAAACTTAGATATTACTTTAAAGAATATAAATAACCTTATAAGGAGAAGAAAACCTATTAAATACTAGCCTTAAAAGGTAAGAAATACTTAAACGCTACTAATAGATAAGAACTAAAGTATAAACTCCTTAGTTAAACTATATACTATAACGACGAATATATAGTATACTTAAGCGATAAGAATAGTACTAGATAGTTCTTAAAGCTATTAAAGAAGACCTTTATAATAATATAATAAAGGGATCCTAAAATATAAAAATAAGTTAAATTTATAGAACTAAAATACCTTTATTTTAAAGGAGTCTCTTAAGACTAAATTAAGAAGAACGGTAAACGATTCTAAGAAGATATATAAAATAAAAATCGTTAATAATAATAGATAGTCTATAAATAGTATAATAAAAAAGATATAAATATAGCCCTTATACTTACGAAACTTAGATAGTAACTTAAAGAGGAATTATAAAGTATTAACGATATAAGCTTTAAAGAATAAGAAATACTTAGAGAAACGGAAGATAAGAACGAACTTATACTACTACCCTTACTATTAAGGGAAAATAGTATAATTAAAGAATACGCTTTATACTTTAAAGAATTTAAAGAAATACTTAAAATTAAAACCTAATAAATACCTTAAATTCTTATAGAAAACTAATAAGCTATATTAATTTAATATTAACCGGTACTATATAAAAAAGACTATATTATAGCTATCGCTATAGTCGATACCTTTATAACTCTATAATAAGAATAGTAACTATAAGGAAAATTTAAAGACGATCTATAAATACTACTTACTTATAAGTACTATAAGTATATTTTATAGATATTATATATCTACCTAGATTATATAATATTCTCGCGTAGAGAGATACGAGAAGTGCATATAAAATATATAAAGGTAAAAGTAGAAGTAAGGGGTCGGATAGGCAGGGCAGAGATATTTAAATCTTATAGGGGCAGTAATTGTAGTAAGGGAGTGATTATTATATTGCCTTAATTATCCTTCTTTCCTCTATCTAACGCCCCTCTTTATACCCGTCTAGTATCTTAATTAATAAAGAAGATCCTGCTTAAAGAAGCTACTAATGTCCTTTTAACTACCGAGCTTTTTACCGGTTTTTCCCCTCTTTTCTAGCCGTTGCCGGCATATCCGTCTTATCTCTCGCTACCTCTATAAGAAGCTATCGCTACTTTTCCTTAAAACCTGTTTTTTAGCTTCCTTGGTCCCTCTTACTAAGGGATATCTCCGAGAACTGCGAAATCAGGCCACGCTTCGCGACACACCCCCTTAGCTATAGCCTGCCCCTTAAGGGCATAGCTAATACGGCTTCGGGCTAGTAAGCGTATAAAGGAGGTCTTAGTCTATACTTCTCCCCTACTCGAGAAATCCGGGTTTTAGCCCCGGGCTCTTTTAGACCTACTTTAGGAAAAGGGGGCCTAAGGAGGAAATTAAGTCCTGCAAGAAAGGGGGTCTTCTCTAAGGATAAGTCCCTAAAAAGGGGGCCTTTAAGAAGAACAAGTCCTAATTAAGCTAGGGGCCCTCCTTTAGGATAAGTCCTAATTCCTCTCTTCGGCTATAGACGTCTCCTTCCTCCTACGTGCTATTAGCTCCTCTCGTAGACTCTTAAGGCGGGCTTCTAAGGATAGCTTCTCTCGAACGTCTTCTAGCCTAATTTGCTATAAAAAGACAGCTAGCTTCTACTTCGGCAGGGGCTTCGTAAGACCGTCGGCTTTTATCGATGCCGTTAGAACCTAACGGACGGAAATAAGTCCCCTTTAGACCTCTTAGCGTAACTAATGCTAGTGGATATCGATATACCGTAGCCGGGTCGATAACTTACTATTTTCCGTAAGAATTCGTATAGTTTATATATTATCGCATTCTATAGCTAACGGGGACGGAATTTATAGTCGTAACGATATTAGCAGCCGGCTAAGGAAAATCGCTTCTTTTAACGCTTCTAAAAGAGCTCGTAGCTCTGCCTCCGTGCTTAATATAGTAATGGTAGCTTGTTTCGAAGCTCTCTAAGCAATGGTTCCTCTAAAAAGGGATATAATATACCCCTATAAGCTCTTTCTATCTAAGGAATTATCCGTAAAGGACGAATCGCTTAAATAAAGGAAGATTTCGGTAGCTTGTTTCCTTCCCTACCCTCCTAGGCGCAGACCATATAATCTCGTTAAATAGAGATAAAGGATAGCTCTATCTACTGCTTCTTAATGCCTAGGGCTAGGATTCTAGTTATGCCTAGCTAGCCGGGAGACTATAAAAGAGATATCCGGTCTAGTAGAAATAGCTAAAAAAAGCAAGGAGCCTACCTTCTATTAATATTAGTGTTTCTCTTGCTCCCTAGCTTAAAAGGACGGATTAGGCAAAAGCTCTTCGTCTAATATAGGCGTAGAGGGAAGCTTCTTATCGAGGGAATTAGGGAGGAATTTGTAAGCGACCTTATCGATATAGGCGTCTTAGGTAAGCTAGATAGTCCGTTAGGACCTATTCCTAAGGATTCGTATCCCTAGGAACCACTTTAGCTCCCCTAGCCTAGTTATCTTATACCTTTATTATAGGCCTCGTATAGCCTCCCTAGCAGCAGCCTCTTCCTCTTTTAGGTAGGCCTAGATAATATCGTCGACGTAGAAGAAGACCGTGATTTTACCCTTCTATATTATACACGGTTCCTAAGGGACTTTCTTAAAGCCTAGGGCTTCGAGGGAACCTATTAAATGCTATTGCTAAAGAAGGGGTGATCTTTATAGTCCGTATAGAGCTTTCCTAAGCCATAGAACCTTTCCTAGCTATTAGAAGCCTAGTAGAAGGCGTATATAGATAACTTCTTCTTCCTTAAGTAGGCAGTTAATAAAGGCGTTAACTATATCTATCTAATCGAGCTCGAGGTCGAATTCTGCTACTATAGCTATTAGGGTCCGAAAAGACATCCTAGCTAGGGTGGTTGCCCTAGTAGGTAAATCCCCTTTTTCCTATTAATTCCTATAGATAACTAGCCGGGCCTTACACTTTTAAAGGAAGCCGTGTTTATTAGTCTTATAGATAAAGACCTACTTATAGCTAAGGACCTGTTTTCCTCTTGCTTTTTCCTTAAGGACCTCTTCGAAAGACCCTATCTCTTCGTATAAGGCTAGGTGGTCTTTCTAGGCCTAGAAAAACTAGTCTCTAAAGGGGTGTCTTTCTAGCTGCTTCTGGTTTGCTAGTGGGTCCGGGAGGTCTCTTTTATGTGCCTTCCTTGCTGATAGCTATGGCTTAAAGAGCCGGCCTGCTATAAATGCTCCGTGGGAACCGTCTTCTATAGGCGTTAGATAGAAGTCGGAAAAACGATCGAAATAGGGGAGAGGTTAGTCTTCTTTAGTATCCGTATCGGGCCCTATACCTTCCTTTGCTTCTCGAAGCAGGGACAAAAAGGCAGCCGGGTAATCCTTCGAGAGAGGTGCCTTTCCCACCCCCTTAAGGGCCGAGACGGGAAGACTAACTAAAAAAGCTACTTCTAGATCTTCTTCTTACGTAGGAGGAGGCGTAGGTAGGTAGGCGTATTCTAGCTCTACCGCTTTCCTATAGTCTCCTTCTTCGTCTAGATCATCTAATCTAGTAGCTTCCTCTTCTTCTTCTTCCTCGAAGTCGGCGTTATCCTCTACTACTTCGACGTCGGTTTCTTCTTCCGTTTCCTCGTCTAGGACCTCTTCTTAAGACTATTAGGAAGGGGGAATTTAGATCTTCTAAATTAGCTAACGTTAAGAGAGTAAGAGGGGCTATTAATCCCTCTTTCCGTCGAAGAAGCTAGATTCGTCGAAAATCATATCCCTAGTTAAAATAACCTTTCGTAGAAGAGGAATCTAGATCCGGAAGATATTCGTAGAATTATAACCAACGAGGTAACTAATAAAGGCTCTAGGATCAAGCTTTCTTTTCTTCTTCCTTTTTAGCTATATATCGGCAGTTATTGCGTATGCCTTGCAGCCGTAGGCATAAAGGTAGGCTAGCGAGGCCCTCTTCTTCGTAAATAGCTTAAGGGGGGATTTCTAGTCTATTCCTTAGTTTAGTTCCCTAGTGTCCTTAGGGTCCCTCGGGGTCCGGTTCCGAAGGTAATAGGCGGTCTCAACGACTTCCCTCTAAAGGTTATAGGGAAGCCTCGCAGCAAGTCTTATCGTACGGGCCCTTTCTATTATAGCACCCCCTAATCTTTCTGCCCCTCCGTTCTAGGCCTAGGTATTCGGTGCTAACGGGAGGGGTAAAATGCCCCTTTTTCGAAGCTAATTTAAGATATCCTTCGTAAATAGCTCTCCGTTAGACCGTATCTTCTTTACCTCATAGCTAAAGTAGGATTTCATCTAGTTAACGAAGTCCCGGAGGCAGACTAGTTATGCTTGCTTAGGTAGGTCCGTAAGAAATAGGAAAACCATCCCTAAAAAAGCGTCTATAAAAAACATCACCCTAACGAAGCTTTCCTAATCCCTAGAGACGTCGGTCTAATCGACCTAAATTTCCTTATACGGCTGGTCCGGCCGTAAAGGCGTTCGTCTAGAAATTTGTCTCCTAGTCTTTCCTTAGCCGCAGTGTTCGCATTCGACGGTCTTTAGTCCCCTTATTCGTACGCCCTGTTGTTGTCCTAGCTTATATAAAGCTAAGGGGCCCGGGTGACCAAGTCGTGCGTGCCAAAGAATGCCGTCTCCTTAGGCTGCCGGAAGAGGGTCCTTTATGGTAGACCTATTCCTCCTAGCAGGGAAAGCTAACTTCTCGAGTAGTTCCTTCCTAAGGATAGGTCGGAATTCGAGAATAAATTAACCGAATTTTTCCTCGATAAGCCCAATAGTCTGATTCTTCTAGACTAGCCTCGTAGGCTTAGACGTCGTATCCTAGAAGATTCCTTCTTGTCGAAGAAGGCGGAAGGAAATCAGGCTCGTTGAAAATCGAGGGCAAAAAGCTACCCTTTTTCGTCGAAGAATTCGTATAGACCTATTAGGTAATTTCATCGTGAAATTCACCCTTCCGTACCCCTCTATCCGTACGGTTAATTCCCCGGCAATAAGGTATTCCCTCTATGCCTTCTTAAAGGACCGGAATCGTGAGAGTGTATTATATATATCGAGGGAAGCACTAGAGTTAAGGATAGCTGATTTTCGTAGGGGATAATCGGAGGGCTCTAACGGTTGGTCTTGGCCTTGTTAATCCGTAGGGAAGATAAAGGCCGGATTTGCTATACTAACGATTTTTCCTCGAATTTACGGCTCGAATAAGGGCAGCGGCATTAGTTGCTATTTCTTAGCAACCCGAATCTCGTCTATCTTCTTCTATAACGAGGGGTCCTCCTTAAGAGACTATTGTATCGTTTCTTATAGCCTCTTTAAAGGGTTGAATCCTTCGGGTCGGTTTTCCTTAAAGACCTACTAGTATTATAATAATCGATAGCCTAGGGATTTATAGGCTAGGCAGCCGTTTCGTCGTCTAATCTTCTGTTTCTTCGAGGAATCCTCGTCCCGATCTAGAAGGTCTGCTTAAAAACCCCCCCTTTTTACCCCTTATTGCTGATTTTGACGAAGAGGTTCGATTTCGACTAGTTCCCTGATTTTTCGACTAACGGACTAAAAGGTCTATTAGGGGACTAGTCGGGCCGGTCTAACTAACGGGACCGGGGCCGGGCCCGGAGCAAGAGGCGGAGCCGGGGCCGGGCCCGGAGCAAGAGGCGGAGCCGGGGCCGGGCCTAGGGCAGCCGTTAATAACGGTGTTAATGCTCTCGAGGGAAGAGGAGCCGAAGGAGCAACAGCCGCAGCAGCAGCAGCGGGAGCCGCAGCAACAGGGGCTACAGCAGCTGCAGGGGCAGCAGGTCGAGCCGTCTAGGTCGAGTGCTAGCTACGAAGGAACAAGACTGCTTACTATTATACTCTAGCAGCCTCTTCGTCTTATTCCCGGCTAGCCTCTCGAAAGATAGTCGAGTAACCGTTACTAATAGGCTTTATTAGCAGAGATATATCCCGTAGCCACTAGCCGGAAAGAGCTTCTATAAGGAAGTATTAGTTAGCTTCCTTAAGGATTTCTTCCTACTTAGCTAGCCACGAAGAAGCTGGTAGGTTCCTAGTAGAAAAGGCTCCTAGGTAGGCCGTATAGGTCTTCCTAATACGGTTAGTTATATAGCCCCTCGAGGGAGCTATCGAGGTCTCGAGCTTTAAAAACCACTGCCTAGGAGTCTCTTCTTCTCGAAGAGTGATTAGCTTTGCAGCACTAACGGATTCCGTTATCGCCGTGCGTGTAGTAGTTAGCAACTTCGTCTCGTAAAGGTATTCCTTACGGTGACTCTCGTAGTCACCTAAGGCAGCAGAAAAAGCTCTCTATTATGCAGAGGTTAGCTCGGAGAAGAGGGAAGCTCCCTCTATAAATTCCGTTGCCCTAGGACGAAGAGGGGGCTCGAGAGGGTCCTACTTATTAGAGAAGACTAAATTATAGATAGTTCTATCTACACGAGCCCGTAGCTCCTTTACCTACTTATCCTAATCTTAGGGCTCTATAAGAATCGTCCTACGGACCGTAGGGACGGCAGAGGAGTCGATTTTTATTATCGTTGCGGAAGAGGGGGGGCAGAAAAGTCGGTTAAAAATCGGCTTTTCTAGTAAGAGGGGTAAAAGGATGCAAGAAGGTGCCTTTTATAGTAGCCGGAAGGTATAGGAATACTATTCCTCCCGGGCTTATAACTCTCGCGTAAAGAGATACGAGAAGTATATATAAAATACACGAAAGTAAAAGTAAAAGTAAGGGGTCGGATAGGCAGGGCAGAGATGTTTGAATCTTACGGGGGCAGCAATTGCAGTAGGGGAGTGATTGTTATATTGCCTTAATTGTCCTTCTTTCCTCTATCTAACGCCCCTCTTTATACCCGTCTAGCATCTTAATTAATAAAGAAGATCCTGCTTAAAGAAGCTACTAATGTCCTTTTAACTACCGAGCTTTGCCGGTTTTCCTCCCTCTTTCTAGCCGTTGCCGGTATATCCGTCTTATCTCTCGCTACCTCTATAGGAAGCTATCGCTACTTTTACTTCCCCTCTTACCCCTACCCTCCTTTCTATACCTCCTTTTAGCTCCTTCCTTAAAACCTGTTTTTTAGCTTCCTTAGTCCCTCTTACTAAGGGATATCTCCGAGAACTACGAAATTAGGCCACGCTTCGCGATAAATATACTTCTAGATAAAAGCACGATATAATACCTTCTTAGTTAAGTTTAAAGGATAAGTACTTTTAAAACCCTACTTAAGTATAGAACTAAACTACTAGAAAATTAATTAACGCTACTTAAACGACTAAGTTATATTATTAGAACCTAATTATAGTACGCTACTTAAATACCGCGATAATTATAGTTTATTAATAAGATATCTTTTAAAGATATATAAAATCTATAAACACGCTAAAATAAAGGAATAATATAGCGCTACTTATAAAAACTTCTCGCGAAACCGACACACGCCTATAGCGGGTGCGCATCGCGACTAAAATACTAACTAATACTAAGAATTAATTTAGCAGCATTAATTACCCTTAGTAACGATGCTACGCCGAGGCCGAGGGGTAGGTAGACGTAGTAGCGGCCCTCGACGCACTAGGCTCGATTAGAGCGCGTAGCGCGAAGAGACGCTACCCGAATTTATATACCCCGATAGAGCGAGTCAATAAACCTAAAGCAGCGATGCGACACCGGCCTAGGCGCCGAGCGACCCTATAGAAAAAGCAGTATACGACGAACTCGCGGGCTTTATCCTAAGCGCATAGTTTAGTAGGGTATAGGCAGTAGTCGAACGGCTCTCTAAGGCGAAGAGCCGCGCCGGCAGCGCGTCGTCGGCGGTGCTCCGCGCGGATGAGAGCTTTAAGACGATAATCTAGGATATAATTAAGGAGGCAGTTAAGGAAGAACTCCGCCTAGGCATCGCTTCGGGCCCGGGGGGCCCTAAGCGAACCTAGGCCGCGGTCGTAGCCGAGACTAGGGGACCGACCCGATATAAAGCTACGGTAAAATAGGTCCTACCGCGCTATAAACGCGAGATTATCGTAGTCCCTACTAGGGCACCGCCCGAAATCCTAAGCCGCGAACTAAAAGATATAGTAAAGGCGGTAAATACGGCCCTAAAAGCCACCAGCGCTATAGTGGCGAGGCGCCTTTAAAGCGGAGATATCGCGGTTATATTTAACACCGCGGCGAGAGCCTATTAGAGGGACTAAGGCTAGGTTAAGGCCGTATTTAGACTAGAGGCTACGATCTCCCGCCGCGCGTATACGGTAGTCGTAAAGAACGTCCCCTTAGGGGTAGCGACGGTAGATAGGGAGCGATTGCTCTACGAGATTATAGAGGCGAATAAAGTCGAGGTCCTCCGGGCCCAGGCGCTACGCCCTTAATCTAAGATATCGACGGCGATAACTATACTTATTAGGGTTAGTAGCCTAGAGGAGGCTAATAGGCTCTACGACCTAGGCCTAGTCCTTAAAGCATAGATCTTCCGATATAAACCCTACGATAAGTCGGTCTAACTATAGAGGTGCTATAACTACTATAGATATAGCTATATTACTAAGCGATATATATCGATATAACTCTATAGCCGATATAGGAGCACGGTATACGATAGAGGCGAGGACGAATATAGGGCTAAGAAGGGCGAAATCCCCTATAACTATATCTTATACTAAGGGGACTACCTATCGTAGACCTAGACCTACCTCGTAGCGAATAAAGCCTAGGAAAAGGCAAGGGAAAACTACCTGCGACGACCCTAACGGTTCGCGAATACCTAGACGTACGCCGAGCAACGGGTGCTCCTTACTATCGAAACCTAGGGCGTTCCTAAATCGACTATAGTCCGGAAGCGGGGACTAGGTAGACCGCGCCGGGATAAGAGGTCGAGCTCGAGATACCCGCCGGCTAGCAGGGCTAGGGAGGCCGAACTAAGTACGAACGACATTCGTAGGTATAGTAGATAGAGAAGCGCTAAGAGACGGAGCGCCTCCCTCCCTATATAGACGACCCCTTTTACCCCGACCCTACCTATATATAACTAAAAGTATTATTCTAGAATATATAGAAGAGATATAAGCTAGCTTAGTTAGCGCTTTACTACTAGGCCGGCTTCGACCTAATAGCACTATAGGAAGTAGAAGCTATACTAGGAGGCGGCCCCCCCCCCCTTAGAGCGGCGCCTTATAGCCTAGTCTATAAGGAGGGGAGGTGCGCGCTATATATATATAAAAGGCTCGGGCTAGGGACTTAGTCGCCCCGGTCCGGACTAGACTAAAGCGAGGTGATTTTCGGGGATAGCACTAGACTACGGGTAATTTACTTACTATTAAGGGCCGCGAGGGTAAGAGCGCTACGCGACCTAAGCGTAATCGAACCGGAGTACCCTATAGTAATAGTAGGGGACTTTAATATCTATTACCCGCTCTAGGACGGACACGATAGAACCTTAGATAGCGCGATATAACTTATATAGGAGGCGATAAAGCTATAACTCGAACTCGCTACCCTAAGAGGGGAGTATATAAGATTCTTCTACGGCTAAAGGGATAGCACTATCGACCTAGCTTAGGCAACGCCGGAGACCGGAATATAGTATACCGGGCCCGACTTAAACCTAACCGGGTTAGACTATATCCCCTAAACTATTATACTATAGGTCGATACCTAAGCCCGGGTACCTAAACCGGCCTTAAGGTAGAAAGAAGTAGAAGTAAAGCTAGTTAAAGCCGAGACTACGTCCCGGCTAGGACTATACTAGCTAATACTCTAAACGCCTAAGGATATCGATAAGGACCTAGACTATGTCTTCGCTACTCTAGCGTAGATCGCGATAGCTACGGTTCCGCGCTAGGAGCGAGCATTACCTAGGGGCAACGTATAGTTTACCCTAGAGGTAGGGAGGGCGACGAGGGAGGCTAAGAGGGTAAGGAGGAAGTATAGGCGGGAAAGGAACGAGGCGAACTAAGAAGACCTATATAAGGCGTCTACGGCTTAGAAGCGGACCGTCCGCGAGGCGAGGAGGGCTTACTAGCGCGAGTTCCTAGAGGAATTTAGCGCCGATAATACTAAGCTCTAGAACGTAGAGAGGTAGGTAAGACTCCGTAGTAGGCTACTACTAAAACCGACCTATATCCTACCGCTAGTTAAGGAAGGCGAGGACTAATTAACGGAAACCTTTAAAGGAAAGGCCTAGCTACTAGCCGCTAAGTTCTTCCTACTAAAGGCCGGCATAACCTAAGGGCTACCCTAGCCTATAGCCGAGGCGACCCTTATAGTTAACTAATAGATCCGGCTAGCCGATATCGTAGGGGCGCTAGGTAAGATAGTAAGCTAGAAAGCGGCGGGTCCGAACGGCGTCCCCTTAGGGTTTATTAAGAAGTACGGCCTAGCCCTAGTCTAGCGACTAGCTACGATCTTTAACGCCTATACCCGACTCTTATATTTCCTAGGTCGGTTCCGTAGCGTAAATATAGTAGTTATCCGGAAGCTAGGTAAGAGGCCGGACGCCTACCGCACGGTAGGGGGTTAGAGACTAATCTCCCTCTTACCTATAGTAGGAAAAGTACTCGAGTAGATACTAGCCTAGAGGATCGCGGGAGCAGCGGAGGCGAACGGTATCCTACTAGACGGATAAATAGGGAATAGGAGGGAACGCTCTACGAAGGCGGCGATCCTACTAGTAACGGAACTAGTACGCGCGACGTAGGCCTAGAGGGGTATTATATTATTCCTATAGCTAGATATTAAGGGCGTATTCGACACGGTTAACTATAATAAGCTTATAAGAGAACTAGAGCTTAAGGGATACCCTAGGTAGCTTACGAGCTTAATACGGAGCTTTATAAGCGATAGGAGATCGACCCTTTACTTCGATAGGAGGACCTTAGAGCTAACTTAAGTGCCGACGGGAGTCCCCTAGGGCTCCCCCCTATCCCCGATCCTATTTCTATACTATATAACCCCCCTATACGAAAGGCTTAGCACGATATATAGTATTTATACCGTCGGCTTCGCCGACGATATAAATATAGTTAGTATTAGACCCGACGAGGCTACTATAGTAGTACGCCTAGAGGAAGCCTAGAGGGTATACGCGGAATAGGCGACCGAGTTCGCGGTTACTTTCGAACTATTAAAGAGCGAATTAATATACTTTATATAAAGGAGATAAGCGATAACGACGCCGGTCCGCCTCGGGGCCGACGTGGTAACCCCGGTCTAAGAGGCCCGCTTACTAGGGGTTTAAGTACACCGGAAACTACGGTAGAAGGCGTATTTAAAATAACTCCGAGCAAAGTTAAAGCGCTAGACTATAGCCTTAACTAGGCTCGCGGCGTCTACGTAGGGCTATACCCTACTATGCGCTAGGGAAGTCTATAGTAAGGTAATCCGGTCCTTAATCTCCTACGCTATAGTTATATTCTACGAGATAATACCCGCGGGGGGGAAACTATATAGAATCGCGCGGGACCTTACCCGGGACTAGTTAGCCTACCTCTAGGTAGTAACGGGTGCCTACCGCGCGACCCTAGTCTACTAAGTCGAAGCGGAGGCGTAGGTGCCCTTAATCGACCTCTACCTAAACTAAAGAATAACGGATACCCTCCGGAGGCTAGAAGACTTAGGGCTCCTAGGCTAAATCCGACGCGCGTTTAACGCGGTCGCGGGTATACTTAAGAGGAGGCAACGCTAGAGAGAGGGCAGACCCCCGGCGGCACCACCTCCGGGCAGACCCCCCCTCGCGGAGGAGATAAGGGGGGTCTAGAGCTAGATAGGAATAGATAACCTCCCGGATAAAGCTAAGTCGCTCGAAAGGCTAAACGAGGAATAGGCCGCCCGATAGAACGCTAGGGAAGACGCGATCCGATAATACCGGACTACCCTCTACCCCGCTAACTTCCCGCCTTAGTTTAATAAGGCGATAACGCTAGACTATTATAAGGGCCTCCCGAAGTATATTAGCACGGTAATTACCTAGATACGTATAGGAAAGATCGGGCTTAATAACTTCCTCTTCGACTAATAGGTCCCTAGCGTGGTTTCGCTAATATATACCTACGGATAAAGATAGGATACTATCTACTATACGATAATCGACTATCTACTAACGGTAGAGGCGAGGGAGTCCCTCTTAATATAGGCCTAGGACGTAGGTAACGTAAGAGCGGGCCTCTAAGGGAAAAAGACTATAGCGCCGCTAGCGCAATAGTTCCTCCGCTTAGGTAGGCTCCGCTAGTTCGACCTAGCTTAGAGGCTATACGTAGATATACCGGATAATAGAACCGGGGTCGCGCTAGGGACGGAGCGGCCCCGACTAGGACTACCCTAGCTAACTACCTCCCTTACTAAGGCGACCTAGAAAGGGAGAGGACTTACGATTATAGGACTATAGCTTCGACCGAACTAGACCTAGACTAGGCATAAACCTCGCTAATTAAACTATAGACTAAATAGAACTAATATAACC
This sequence comes from Hirsutella rhossiliensis, assembly GCF_020360975.1. Taxonomy (NCBI): domain Eukaryota; kingdom Fungi; phylum Ascomycota; class Sordariomycetes; order Hypocreales; family Ophiocordycipitaceae; genus Hirsutella; species Hirsutella rhossiliensis. The sequence continues at coordinate 1,220,002 of NW_025408678.1, read as the reverse complement.
TAACTAAACCGACCTTAATAGCTATAGAATAAGACCTACTACCGAAAGACTATAACTAAATAAGACCCGACCTAGAACCGAACTAAGATAGAGCTAATAACTAGCCCCCCCCTAAACTACGACCCTAGCCTAGCTCGTTGGTAGTAACGTCCGCCTCGTTATCGCGGCGGGAATAACGAGACCCCCCTAGGGTAGCACGCGGAGCACGGGAGGGAGTAACCTAAGGCTTACGAGGAGTGCGGGGACTACTACCGCTATAAGAACCCTAACGACGACCGAATAGACCCGACCCCGAACCCGAACTAGAGCTAGCCTAGACGGCTAGCTTATAAGATAGAGTAACGACCGGGGTCTCTACTAAGGCAGGACCTATACCGGCGGCGGTATAAAGGCGTTCGCTATAGCCTATACTATAACTATAGATCTAATCGAGGTTAAGACTAGTAATAATCTCGGCCGGGACCGAACCGCGACGGCTATAAAGACGCTACTAAACGAAGTCGGGAGCGTTAGTAGGATCGGCAGGCGACGTAAGACAGGGACGCTTCGGGGCGGGCTCGGCGCTAGGAGAACTGCCGGGCTACGGCTCGGCGTCGGAGGGAGACACGGTTAGCTCCCGAGCCAGCTCCGCGACGGCCGCGGGCATAGACACCTTAGCCTTAGCCTTAGATAGGGCCTTAAACGCGGCTACCGCCTTGCCCTTACCTTTGCCCTTCCCCTTATCGATAGGGATTAAGGCTAGAACGGGCCTAGTAAGACTAATAAGATTAAAGCCGCTATCCTCTACGTTAGGGCCGTCGCTAGCAATAGGATAGAAATAGTTAGCGAGATCGTTAACCGCCGTAAGAGTCTTCTAGGCGACTAAGAGCGACTTAGGCCCGACCTAGGCTAGGGTCTTAATAGCGTCGCTAAACTTACTTAGGTGCTTTTCTAGGGACTCGTATATATAGCGGGTATCGTCTACGAAACGGGTAAAGGCCGACGCGAGCGTCTCTATATTCTTAGCGACTATAGCTAGACCGGGGGCAGACTCGCCCGACGCGCCCTTACCCTTAGCGGCGGGGGCCTTTTAACTAGCGCGAATATAAGTTTCTAGAGTAGCACGATAAAGGCGCTCCTATACCGAACCCTTAATAAGGGAAGGGCCATTAACCTCGGACTATATCTAGTAGAGGGCACTAGCGGCCTCCTTGCCTTTAGAGGTAATCTAGAACTTAGATTAGTACCGAACTCGGATAGTACTATAGCGGGAAGGGGTTACTTACTCGGTAATAAGACTAGTTAGAGTCGGCGTAAGCGATATACGCTTTAGCCTTTACGGCTATTAAAGTTAGTAAAAATACTAAAGGTAGGACCGACCTAGGATAAAGCCGGGATTAATACGTATAAGACTAGTTCTAATAGCTAGCGAAGGACTTATAGGTAAGCTTACTAATAAGACGCCCGATATACGCAAAATATAGGATAGAGCGCTCCGATCCCGCTACTATAGCGACTTTCTTACGAGGAGGGGGTTTTAGAGGAGGCGAGCCGCTACTACCTAAGTCGGCTTCTTAGTTAGATATTACGACGCGACGATAAGCGAACTAGATATAGTATTAAGGAGACCTAGAGTTATAGAAACGAGGTAGGCGAGGTAGTAGCTAGGCCTACGAAAGAGATAGATAATAGAGGGATAGGAGGAGGCATATATAGAACCGGGGGGGGAGGGCAGGTATATATAAGCGCGAGCTGGGCGCGCGTAATTAGTAACTACGAGATAGAGGGTAAATATAGGCCGCCGCGCCCCTAATTAGGAAGTCGCGTAGCCGGATAGGAACCGATTTACGATTAGCGGAGCCGGCCGACCGAATTTTAATTAGCCGGCCCTACCTAGGAGCGACCTATACTAGCGCCCGGCCCGGCAACCGGATATTACCTGCCCTACTAACTAACGGACCGATAAGCCGACGCAACCGCGGCTACGCGGCTGCGACGCGGGAGCTAGGGTAAATAGAGGCGCCCGCGAGTCGGGCCCCCGGAGAGAGACTACTGCCTATAACCCTAGGCCCGGGCTAGCGAGCCCGGGCCGCGGCCGCTCGGGATAGTAGCGGCTATGGCCCGAGAGGGCCCGCGCCGAGACGCGATTTCGCGGGAGTAGCCCGCGGCAGCCGGCGTAAATTTCCTACGTACTACTACTACGACCTCGTTTAAGGCGGACCCGCACTAAAAGAGGGGAGGGTTTTCCCCTAGGCACTCTAGTTTTTCCCTCCTATTTAATATTAAAGTTCTAGATACCTCTAGCTAGGTCCCTAGCGTAATCTTAATAATAATAATAATAATAGCGCTACTCGCTTTAAAGTATCCGAACTATTAATCTTTTAAAGACTTATATAATAAATTAAATATAATAAAGAAGATTATAATAAATATATATACCTAAACTATAGAGTTTATAAATATAAAAAAGTATTAGTATAGTATAAATAATATAATAGTATACTAAAAGATTATTAGTAATACGTATAAAGGCTATAGGCTATATTTAACTAAGGAAAATTCGATATAAAAATACTATAGAAAAAATAAAAAGACGCTAAACGAAAACTTAACCTTTAGTATAAAAATAAATAGAATTACAAAGTATAGTATATAATTAACTATAAAGTAGTATAATATAAACGATATAGCGTTAAGTATAAGAATAAACCCTTATATTCTTATTTTACTATTAAAAAGAAATAATAGGTATAGGGAGGCTTTATAGAATAAGCTAGTAAAAAGAGGCTCTATAATATAGTCTAAGGGAATAACCCTTAAAAGATAAAGACCTCTACTAAATATCTATACCTTCCTCTAGGAAAAGCGGGTTAGGATAAGCCTATCCTTATAAATAAAAATATATATAAAATGCATAAGTTAATTACGAGCAGAACGGATACCCTATTGCCTATTTTAGCTTAGCGGTTCCGAAGATATCCGCGATACGAGAATAGGTAGGGCATAGAATATTCTAGTTAAATCCACTACTTATACTAGAACCTATAGTCTTACGTTAACTATTACGCTATAATTAGACTACCTACTACGTTAGGAAGATATACTATAGATAGAGCCTTTTAAGCACTATAGAATATACTATAAAGCTAACTAATTAGTCTACTAGTAGGCGAGCAATAGTCTATAAAAGACAAAGGATTTCCCTAGGAGTAGTAAATAGAATAAGTAAGTTTATATATATCTTTTATAACGCTATTCTTTTAATATATTATTTAGCCCCTTATATATTCGTTATAAATTCCGGACGAAATCCTACCCTATACTCCTTCGACCGATCTTTCTACTTACGTTATCGATTACCCGATTCTACGCTTATTACTTATACCTTCTTATAGGTTATAAGCCCGGCTTCTCTATAAGTCGGGTAATAACTTTAAAATTCTAATACTAACTATACGACCTTAAATTATCTAAAATAGGCTATAGGGATAAGTTCGAATTTACTAAACTTAAGGGTAGTTCTAACTATACCTTCTAGGCTATTTAAATATAGGCTCTTTTAGTTAGGGAAAAGCTTTCTACTACTATATAGTAAGAAAATTACTTGAAAATAGAAGAAGCACTTACTTTGATTTTTCTTTATATTAAAGATGGTCCTTTAACCTAAATAAAGCATATAATAAATGCTAAAGAGGCGTAGGATAGGTTAAAAAACCTATATAACCCTATTTCCTTTACCTCGAATTACCTACTTATAAAGGAGCCCCTAGAAGGCTACCTAAATAAGGTAAAAGAGGTATTCGAAGAGCTAAAAGCATAGAATATTATAATTCCGGAAGTAGTTATTATAGCTTGGATTTTAAATAGCCTTTCGGGCTCGTTTTCTAGCTATATAACTAATATAATATAAGCTCTTTAAAATAACTTAGAAGCTTTTAATTTAGAGTCTCTCTCTAGTAGTCTTATAGACGAGTTTAAGAGGACTAAGTTTCTAGAAAATCCTCCTAAGCAGGCTTTCTTTACTAAGAATCCCTAGAAAAAGATAAAATTTTTATTATAATATACTTACTATAAGAAGAAAGGGCATTTAGTTAAAGATTGCTACTATCTTTACCTAGAAAAGGCCCTTAAAGGCTTTTCTAAAAATTAAAAAAATGAAAATAAAGGAATACCTTTTAAGAGGCCTAGAAAACCTTTTATAAAAGGAAATCCTATTAAATTAGACTCCTACGTCGATAAGAAGACGAAAAAACCCTCTTCTATATATATATCGGAAGTAGAAAAAATAGAAATCGATAATTAAACGGACAAAGAACTAGAAATCGATTTTTCTATTCCTCCTCCTACCCCTAGAGGCTATAAAAGCTCTTAAGAAGAAGCAAAGGTATATATCTCTTTAAATATCCTTAAAAAGGCCGTATTTAATAATAGGTAAATAGGACCTTTAAATTCCTCTCGAATTAAAGACCTTATATATAAGGTAAAAGAGAAGGAAATCCCTTATAAAACCTTAGAGAATAGAAATTTCTATAATTTTATATACGATACTAGTGCTACTAAGTATATAGTATCGGAAAAGAAATTCCTTATTAATTTTCGAACTATCTCTACTAAGGTTAATTAGGGAAAGGCATCCTATATAATTATTAAAGGCTACGGAGATCTTCTTTTTAGATTTCTAAATAATAAAAGGCTATTTATCTTAAGAAACTGCCTTTTTATACCCGAATTAGGGGTAAATATTATAAGCTAATCGTATTTTAAAAATACTTATGCCTTTATTAATAGCAAGGAAATTTTCCTGCTAGATAACTAGGCTAATATTATATCTAAAGGAAAATAGTAAGATAACCTTTATATCTTCTCTTTAGAAATTCCTTTCTTAAAGAAGAAGACATTCCTATATAATATTAATAATATAAGGAATAATATAAAGGACCTTAACTTTTATTTATAGTATTTAAGGCTAGGATATATAAGTCTTAAAGCCTTACTAGAAACCTTTAAAAGATATAATAAAGATATAACTATCCCTAAGAAGGATATTATAAAAATTAAAGAATATAAGGCTTATATTAAAGTCAAGGTAACTAATAAAAGGAATAAATCCCTATCTAATAAGGTATATAATTACCTTAATAGAGTTACTATTAATATTTAGGGACCTATAAAGACCCTTACTTATAATAAATATACCTCCTTTATATCCTTTTTAGATATAGGGATAAGATATTTAGAAATATCTTTAATAAATTCTAAGGTAGAAGCCCTAGATAAATTCTTAGAATATAAAGCCTTAGTTAAAAATAACCGGGATAATATTACTATAAAGGAAGTCTTTTCGGATAACGTAAAAGAATTCCTATATAAAATAAAACCCTACTACTTAAGAAAGGGAATAAAATATTATACTAGCCCTCCTCGGACTCCCGAATTAAATAGAGTAATAAAGAGGATTAATAGGACTATTTTAAATAAAGTCCGAGCTATTTTATTTACGGCAAAACTGCCTAAATATCTATAGGGAGAAGCTATTTTAATAGCAGCCTATTTATATAATAGGACCCCTTACTTACGAATAGGCTTCTAAACTCCTATAGAAAAGAAGGAAAATAAATCTCTAGCCTTAGAAGACTTAAAGAAAATTAAGACCTTCGGAAGTACTATTTATTATAAAAATAAAGACCCCTTAGATAAGCTAGAGATAAGAGCTTATAAGGGTATTATTATAGGCTATACTAAAAATGCTTATAAAATATATAACTTTTCGAAAAGAAAGGTAATAATTTTTAGAGATATTATTATCCTAGAGAATAAATTTATAGAAAATTAAAAGGAAGAAGACCTTAAGGACTTCGACTTTAATACCTTACCTTCTATAAATAAGGTCCCGGATAATTATTTATATAGGGAACCTATATATAAAGAAGGCAATAACTCTTCTTTAGAAGAAGAGGAAAATAACCCTCTTATAGAGAAGGAAGATAACCCTCTTATAGAGAAGGAAGATAACCCTCCTATAGAGAAGGAAGATAACCCTCCTATAGAGAAGGAAGATAACCTTCCTATAGAGAAGGAAGATAACCCTTTTATAAAAAAGGGAAATAATCCTCTTTTAGAAAAGGGATTAAATAAGGATCTAAAAATCTATATTAATATACCTAAGAAGCTAAATAGATTTTATAAAAACTATATCGTATACCCCGAAATAAACACTATATTAAATAGTAAAAGTAAAGAGATTATTCTATCTTTACTAGAAAATAAGGATCCTATAGAGCCTAAAACATTTAAACGGGCTATAAATAGCTTAGAAGCTATAGAATAGAAAAGAGCTATATTTCTAGAAATAAAAGAGCTCTTAAACTAAAATACCTAGGAATTAAAGCCTCTTCCTAGCGATAAGGAGGCCCTAGGCGGCTATTAAGTCTATAAAATAAAGCAGGATAATAATAATAATATTATTAAATATAAAGCCCGCTACGTAATATAAGGATTTAATTAGGTCTATAGCTTAGATTATTTAGAAACCTTTTCTATAATAGTAAGACCCGAATCTATTAGAATACTACTTATAATAGCTATTTCTAATAATTATACTCTATTATAATACGATATAAAAAATGCCTTTATATATACCGAAATAGATATAGATATTTATATAAAAATCCTTATAGGCTACGAAGAGCTTATACTTAAAGACTAGTTTAATAAAAACTAGTATAAGTATAATATTAGCTATTTATAGTTTCTAGAGCTATATAAAAAGAAAAGGCTAGTAGCAAAATTAAAGAAAGTATTATACGGCCTTAAATAAAGCCTAAAGCTCTAGTATAACTATCTTAGCTTTATATTAGCTAAGATAGGATTTTCGGCCCTTCCTATAAACGAAGGGGTATTTATAAATACGTAATATAAAATTACGATAGTAATTTATATAGATAACCTCCTAATAATAGGGCCTAATAAAGGTATAATAAATAGTCTGCTTAAAAAAGTAGTAGATTATATAAAGGTTTAGCCTCTAGGCGAACTAAAAGACTTCTTAGGAATATATATAATTATAAACTAGAGTAAAAAGGAGATATTTATATCCTAGGAAAAATATACTCGTAATAAAATACGAGAATATAATAAAGAAGACTTAGGGACTTCTAAAACGCTTACTATAGTAGGAGTAAAGCTTAAAAAGGCTACTATAACGCCTTCGTAAAAGGAAATCCTTATTTACTAAAGGGAAATAGGAGCTCTATTATACCTACCTATAATAAGCAGGCTAGATATTTTATATACTGTTATTTCCTACGCTAGATTTACTTCTAAACTAGATAATACGTATTTTAAAGTGTTAAATACTATCTAGAAATATTTAAATAAATATCCTAACCTAGGGATAATTTATTATTGCAATATCCCTTATACTTATAATTTTATAAAAGGTTATTCCGACGCTAGCTAGGCGTCTAACCTTATAGATAGAAAATCCGTTTCCGGATACTATTTCTATATTTATAAAAATATTATAAGTTAGGCCTACTAGCAAAAGTCTATAGCCCTATTAACCTACGAAGCTAAATTTATTGCCCTTAGGAGGCTAATAAAGAAGCTTTATATCTAAATCGGCTATTTTATACGATAAATAATAGCTTATCTATTAGAATTCCTAATACTATACCTCCTATCTTAACGGATAACGAGGCAGCTATTAAATTAGCTAAAAATCCGGAATTTTATAAAAAGACAAAGTATATAGATATTGCTTACTTCTATACCTAAGAAAATATTAAGGAAAAGAAGATTCGGATTTTCTATATTAAATCCGAAGATAATATTGCCGATATATTTACGAAGGAACTAAAAAGAGAAAAATTCTTTAAGTTCTAAGAGCTTCTTTCCCTTAGGGAATTAAAAGAGCCTTAAAAGAAAACTTATATCCCTTAATAGAGGTTTTTAGCTATCTTTTACTTTCTTAGCTTTTCCTCTATATATAACTAATAGGTTTTCCTTTAAAAAGGTTTCCTATTAGTAAAAACAACTTATAAAAATAGGGGTTTTCCTTATTAAAAGGTTTCCTATAATAATAACTCTATAAGGCTTTTTCCTTATAAAGGTTTACCTAAAAAGAGAAGAAATAATTATAACTATAACTAGGATTTTTCCTACTAAGGTTTTTCCTAGAAAGGGTTTTAAAATCTTTCCCTTATATTCCTATTATATACCTTATTCTTAATAAGGATAATTCTACTATAAAAGAAATAACTAGTAAAGAGTACTATTTACCTAGTACTCTTTAAGGGAGGCTATAAGAATATACCCTTATATTCCTATTTTACTATTATAAAGAAATAATAAGTATAGGGAGGCTTTATAGAATAAGCTAGTAAAAAGAGGCTCTATAATATAGTCTAAGGGAATAACCCTTAAAAGATAAAGACCTCTACTAGACATCTATACATTCCTCTAGGAAAGGCGGGTTAGGATAAGCCTATCCCTATAAATAAAAATATGCATAAAATGCATAAGTTAATTACGAGCAGAACGGATACCCTATTACCTATTTTAGCCTAGCGGTACCGAAGATATCCGCGATACGAGAATAGGTAGGGCATAGAACATTCTAGTTAAATCCACTACTTATACTAGAACCTATAGTCTTACGTTAAGCATCACGCTATAATTAGACCACCTACTAAGTTAGGAAGATATACTAAAGATAGAGCTTTTTAAGCACTATAGAATATGCTATAAAGCTAACTAATTGGTCTACTAGTAGGCGAGCAATAGTCTATAAAAGACGAAGGATTTCCCGAGGAGTAGTAGATAGAATAAGTAAGTTTATATATATCTTTTACAACGCTATTCTTTTAATATATTATTCAGCCCCTTATATATTCGTTATAAATTCCGGACGAAATCCTACCCTATACTCCTTCGACTAATCTTTCCGCTTACGTTATCGATTACCCGATTCTACGCTTATTGCTTATATCTTCTTATATTAAGAAATAAGAAATCTTTAATTAGCTATAAGAAATTAGTCTCTTAAGCCCTAATATAATACTACGCGACGAAAATATAAAGAAACGATATTAATAATAAATCGAAGAAGAATACCTAAGTAAAACAAATAAGGACTAAGTAAAAAATAAGGTACGCTATTTAGAAAAGAGCTATAGACTAGTATAATATAATAAAATCTAAGGACCCTATATATAGTAACGGTAAGCTATAGCGACTAAATAGTATTAGATATCTAAATCGCGGGATATTATATATATATACTTTTAAATTATAGCGCGATAAGTAATTACGTTTTACCTAAAGTTATTAATCGTTACCGACTTATATAGAGATATAAGAAAGATCTATATAAACTTATAAATATTAAAGGAGAGGCCTTTAACTATAATAATAGAATTATTAATATAAAGATTAATTACCTTAATATTAATATCTAAGGCTACGATAAATAAGTTAACTTTAATATTATAGATATTAAAGAATATAACCTTATATTAAGACTTTTATAGCTATAGGAGAGCAACCTACTAATTAACTAGAAAACTAGCTAGCTATATTAAAATAAAGATATAAGTTTTTAAGACTAATAGATTTAAGAGAAAGTAAAATTTTAAAATAATTTAGCTACTAAATAGGATAAAAAGGATAACTATTTAAGTAAATTATTAAAGGCTTTAGTAATATAAATAAAGATAGTAACTAAACTAGCGGATATAATAAAATCGACTAATAAGACCTATATACTAACTAATATAGCTATATAACCTAGTATCCGATATAAATAAAATAAAGGATATAATATAAAGATTTAAAGAGTTATTACTACTCTTAGGAAAGACCTTAAATAAATTAATAAAGAGCTTAAGTTAAGAGAAACTAGCTCTTAAAAGAAAGAATAAAGCTTATAAGATAGAATAAAGAATATCTCCTAAGAATACTAAAAATATAATAAACTCTTTAAGGAAGAACTTAAGATAGGGTTACTTAAATATAGTTAATAGGACTATAAAATTTATCTTAAAGATAGAATAACGCCGACGTTTTATAAGATTTATAACTTAAACGAAAAATAACTATAAACGCTACTTAACTACCTTAATAAGAATCTATAAAAAGGATATATATAAATATTAATATTTAAAGTAAGCTATTTAGTTATATTTATTTTAAAGAAAAATAGTAAGCTATAACTAATTATTAACTATAAACGCCTAAACTATATTATAATAAAAGACTAAATACTATTACCGCTTATATCGGAACTATAAGATTAACTATATAGTAAAAAATAGTTTATAGCCCTTAACTTTAAAGGCGCTTATAACTTAATATATATAAAAAAGGGATATAAATAGATAATAGCCTTTAAAATAAAATTTAAACTATTTAAATATCTAGTAATACTATTTAAACTTATAAATATACTAGCTACCTTTTAATAGATAATTAATAATATCCTATATAAATACTTAGATATCTTTATAGTAGTATACTTAGATAATATCTTAATCTTCTTAGATACCTTAAAAGAATATAAGGAATATATCTATAAGGTACTCCGCGTACTTTAGAATATAAAGTTATTAGTTAAACTAAAGAAAAGTAAGTTCTATATATAAGAAGTAGACTTTCTTAGATATACGATCTTACTAAAAGAAATATAAATATAATAAGATAAGATTAACTTAGTTAAAGAATAGCTAATACTAAAGAACGTTAAGGATATATAAAGTTTCCTAGGATTTATTAATTACTACTAACGATTTATTAAAGATTTTAGAAAGATTATAGTACTACTATATAACTTAACGAAGAAGGAAAAAGAATTTATATAGGACGATAAAGCTAACGAAGCTTTTAAATATATTAAGACTATAATTATATAAGAACTAATCTTAACTACCTTTAATTTAAAATAATAAATTAAACTTAAAACTAATATATTAGACTTTACTTTAAGAGTATAAATCGGATAAAAAGATAATAAAGAAAGACTATAACTAATTATACTTTATTTAAAGAAGCTATATAGCGTAGAACTTAATTACCCTATCTATAATAAAGAATTCCTTATAATTATTTAAGCTTTTAAGGAATTTTAATACTACTTTCTTAAAAGTAAATATAAAGTTAAGGTCTATATAGATTATAAGAATATCTTATACTTTATAATAATATAATAGTTAAACGGATAATAGATCTAATAAGCCGAATACTTATTAGAATTTAACTATAAAATAATCTATAAAAAAGAAATAGAAAACGGTCGAGCTAATACCCTTAGTTAACGAAGTAACTATAATATAGGAGTACTTATAGTAAAAGGATAGCTCCTAGAAATCAACGAAAATAAGAACTACTAATAATAATAGCTAAATATAATATTTAAAGTATAACCTAATAACTTAATATACTAAAAGATCTTAAAATAAATAAGAGAGTATAAAGTATTAAATAGATATAATATAGAATATTTAGAAGTTCTAATATATAAAAATAAAATTTAGATACTATTAGAATTATAAGATAAAGTTCTATAAGATATATATAAATATCTAGTATATAGATACTAAGGAATCTAAAGAATAATAAAACGGATTAAATAATAATATAACTTTTTATAGCTTAAGGAAGTAGTATAATAAGTTATTAAAAAATATAAACTTTATATATAAAGTAAAGCTAAATAATATAAGCTATATAAAGAATTATAACCGCTATTAGTACTAGAAAAACTATAGGATTTAATAGCTTTTAATTATATTATAAAGCTATTACCGTTAAAAGAACTTATAACTAACGTTAAGTATAATAGTATATTTATTATTACTAATAGATTAATAAAGTATAGCTACTTCTTACTATATAAAGAAGCTAGTAATACTAAAGAACTAGCCTATATCTTTCTATAAACTATTATTAGTAATTATAAACTACTAAGTAAGATTATCTTTAATAAAGGAAGTATATTTATAGTAAAATTCTAGTAGGCCTTAATAGTATAATTAAGAATAAAATATAAGCTTAGTATAGCTTATTACCTATAAATAGATAGATAAATAAAACGAGTTAACTAAACGCTTAAATAATACTTACGATATTATATTAGCTATGAATAAAACGATTAAGTTAAATATCTATTAATAGTATAACTAGCTTATAATAGCTTAGTTACTAAGATAACTAAACTCTTACTAGTATATACTAATTATAGATATAACTTAGAAGTATTTAAGGTTACTCGCTAAGGACTATAAGTAAAATAAGCGATACTATAAGTAGATTAGCTACGAAAATTATATAAAGAAATATAATAAGAACTTTAATTTATTAGAGAACGAATATCTACTTACTATAATCGAAAAAGATTATAGGGACTAATCTTTTAAGAAGGAGATATAGTCTACTTTATATAACGAAATATTAAAATAAAACGACTAAGTAATAAATTAGATTTTAAGAAACTTAGACTATTTAAAGTTAAGAAAACTATTTTAAAAGTTAACTATAAACTTTCGCTACTAATAATAATATAGATATACCTAATATTTTATATCTTATTATTAAAACTAGTACTATAAAACGCTAAACTATAGGATAAAATTAAAGTTAACGATAATTAAGAATATAAAGCTAAATAAATACTAAATATAAGAAAATAAGGTTAGTAATAAGAATACCTTATTAAGTAAAAGGGATATAGACTAGAAGAAAATACCTAGGAACTACTTAAGCACTTAACCTACTATAGTTCTCTTCTTTAATAATTTTACTAAAAGGATTAAGAGGGATTAAAGGACTAAGATCTATAAACTCCTCGCTAATACTAAATAAGGACTAGTTTACCTCGTTAGGAACGCCTAATAATTATAAGTTATTTACTACTTAATACTTATATATATCGAGCGTAGGTAAAACGCTATCCTTAGTATTTACTTTTTAGATACTACGATAAAATAACTTAGAACTCTTTTCCTTTATATAATTTTAAATCTTCTAGATATAAGCTAAACGATTAATAGTAATATATATTTACGACTAAAGATTTATAAGCTATGCCTAAAGCTCTAATAAGGCTTCCCTAGCTTCCTCCTTTTTAGAATATAGCCTATACTACTCCGCTAATAATTTAGTTATTAAAAAGAAATATATTAGCTACTATATATAGAAAGAATTAAAAGATACTTATAAGAAGAGGCTATTAAAATACTATTATAATAGGGACGACTACTAGTAATATAGTTATTATAGCGTAAAGAATTTTTAGCTATCTAATAATTTATCTTCTTTACCTTAAAGTATTAAGTGCATAGTATATTAATAGGATCTCTACTTAAGTCGATATATTTAGTAAGAGTAGCGCGCTTAAAGGCTTTTTAGGAATAATTATTTAGTATATAACTAGATATACTATTAGTAGTATATCCTAAAAGGATAAAGAAATAAGGAACGATATACTTATATACGACGTAATAAGGGTATATCTATATATAGCGGCTAAGGTAGCTATAGTAGGTCTTATAGATAAGACTAAAAGGAAGAGAGATATCGTATTATAACTATAGCTACTAGGCCGCTAACGGTCGACCGCGTTAAGTATATAATATAGTCTAATAGATAAATAGTTAGCACGACTATTTAATAGGTATAAGATTAAGGGGATTATAAAGATATAAGTAATTTAGGATTAATGAGATTACTACGCTTTATATAATTTAATATTAAGGATTATAGCTAGGCCTATAATCTAAGGATAGTCTCTATAGGTATATATAGCCACTTACTTTTACTCCTTTTAATAGATAGCTCTCTAGCTTTTAATATTATAATTATTATAATCCTTATTACGATCTTATCTTTAATTCCGATTACTTAATTACCTAGTTATAGTTTATAGTCTATAACCTCCGACTTATTATTAACGTAATATACTTATTATTACTTAAACTACGCCCTATTATATCTACTAATATAAACCCCTCGATTAGTTTATCCCTTAAGAATAATACTAGTTATTATACTTCTTAATAGTCTTAAAAAGAGGTCTTAGATAAGGAAATAGAAAAAAAAACTAACGTTAAAGTAGTTAAAAATAACGCTAACTTTAAAGAAAAAGAGGAAGCTACTAAATTAAATAATCTAAATAAAGAAGGAGACTATAAGAAAGTAGTAGAGCTAGAATACGCTTACCTCCCTATGCCTCCTCCTATGTAATAAGAAGATATAAAAGTAGCTTTTTTTATTAGTTTTCTTATTTTAACCCTTAAGGAGGTAAGAAAGGTACCTCTCTTAAAGGATTGCCTAGCTACCTTTTTATCCTTACTTTAAGAAGTAAAGGAAGGTATAAGGCCTAATATAGTTACTAAAGAAAACTAACCTTTCCTTTATTTCGATTATTTTTCTAACTTTTATCTTACGCTTATAGAAGACGGTTCCTATAGAGTATTTATAGTAGGCTAGCTTTTTAAGCCTTTATTAGTAAGGAAGGTATATAAAAGAGACCTCTTAGACCTACTAGTAAACTAAAAGCAGCTAGAAAAATACCCCTTTAAAGACTAGTTTTTCTAGACCTAGAAAGACTACCTAGCCTTATATAAAGATATAGTATCTTTTAAAGAGGTCCTTAAGGAAAAGGTAAGAGGAAAATAAGTCCTAGGTTATAAGTAGGTCTTTATCTATAAAACTAATAAATATAGCTTCCTTTAAAAGTATAAAGCCTAGCTAGTCGTTTATAAGAACTAATAGGAAAAAAGGGATCTTCCTATTAAAGCAACTACCTTAGTAAGGATATCTTTTTAAACCCTTATAGCTATAGTAGTAGAATTCGACCTTAAGCTAGATTAAATAGATACTATTAACGCCTTTATTAACTACCCTTTTAAGGAAAAAGAAGTTATTTATATATACCTTCTACTAAGCTTTTAATAGCTAGGAAAGGTTTTATAGCTTAGGAAAGCTTTATATAGACTATAAAGATTACCCCTTCTTTAGTAATAATATTTAATAGGTTCCCTTAAAGCCCTAGGTTTTAAGAAAGTCCCTTAGGAACTATATATATTTATTAAGATTATACTAGTAACCTATCTAAAGGTATCTAGAACTTCGGCGTTAAATAGAAGGGAAAAACTAAAGTACTTAAAGGAAAACCCTCCCTTCTTTTTATAGCTAGTCCGCCCTTATACTAGGTCGCGGTTATAATATATAGGAATCTTCCTTAGCTATCTTAAGTATTATTATAGTTAGTCGGAATTATATTAGCCCTACTATAAAGTAACCTTAGAAAGTAACTCCTTTATATATATAGGGTATATAGCGTTAATTAATAGTACGAGCGTTTTTAGTTAATAGTTAATTATATAATTATCTCCGACCTTATCTTATAATAATATCTTCCTAGGCTCTACTTTATTTTTCCGCTATAAGGCTTAGTAAGCTAATTTTATTAATACTAGCTTTTAGCCGGGCTAGTAGTTAAGTTATCGTACTAGCTTCGCGCCGTACTTATTAAGTTACTAGTATCGGCCCTAGGTTTTTATTTTCCTAGTTAAGGGGCCTAGACTAAGGTTAAGGGGAGGTCCTAATAAATTCGTCGCTAGGTCTAGGTAAGCGAGGTCCGGGCCGGCCTACTTATAGCGGGGCTAGCCTACTAGTATATTTATAAGCGCTTTTAAAAGCGCTAATTAGCTAATTAATAAGTAGGTTAACGTAGTTTACTAGTTTAACTAAAAATTAATTATGCCCTTAGCTAGATTTAAACTAACTCTAGCGTTATAGCTAGTAGGCCTCTTAGGTATATAACTACTATACTACGAGGGTAGTACTATATATAATATAAAAGGGTAAAATTATAGTTTTCTTTTATATCGACGATATTATCTAAGCTTATATAAAAGAGGAAGAAGTAACTATTAAGGAGGCTATAAAAGGCTTATAGTAAAGGTATAAGATAACTAAGCTAAGGGAGCTAAAGTAGTTCTTAGGGATATAAATCCTTTAAAATAGGTCCTAACGGACTATCTAGCTTACCTAAGATACCTATATCGATAAGGTCGCTTATAAATTCCTCCTTAATTCCCTTAATAAGAATCTTCCCTTTATACTTATATTAAATAAAGAGCTTTTACTTAATCTATCCTTTTAAGCTAGGGAGTAAGAGAAATACCTATACTAATAAAAGGTAGGCTCCTTACTTTTTTTAGCTATTTCTACTAGACCGGATATCTCTTTTACGGTCTCTTAGCTAGCTAGGTATAACTAGAATCCTAGCCCTAAGTACTAAGAAGTAATAGATAGAGCTATCCTTTATCTTTATTTAACGAGATTATATAGTCTATACCTAGGAGGGTAAGGAAGGAAAATAGCTATCGAAATCTTCTTTTATTTAAGCGATTCGTCTTTTATAAATAATTCCTTAAATAAAAAGAGCTTATAAGGGTATATTATATCCCTTTTTAAAGGAACTATTACTTAGAGAGCTTTAAAGTAAGCTACTATTATAACTTTAAGTATAGAAGTAAAGCTACTAGTTCTTTTAAAAGCGTTAAAAGAAGCGATTTTCCTTAGCTAGTTACTTATATCTTTATAACTATAAATTCCGTCCTTATTAGCTATAGAATATAATAATATATAGA
Organism: Hirsutella rhossiliensis; assembly: GCF_020360975.1. Lineage (NCBI taxonomy): Eukaryota > Fungi > Ascomycota > Sordariomycetes > Hypocreales > Ophiocordycipitaceae > Hirsutella > Hirsutella rhossiliensis. Next base: position 1,203,371 of record NW_025408678.1, on the reverse strand, counting down.
CTATATAAATTCCTATAAAGGAAAATAGTAAGCTATTAACCTAGCTATAGTATATTAATATCTATTAATATTAGTTACGCTAAGAGGTCTAAAGGGGACTTATTTCTATCTATTAGGTTTTAATAGTATTAATAAAAGCTAACGGTCTTATAAAGCCCCTATTAAAGTAGAAGCTAGCTATCTTTTTATAGTAAATTAAGCTAGAAGACGTTTAAGAGAAGCTATCCTTAGAAGCTAGCCTTAAGAGTCTATAAGAGGAGCTAATAGTATATATAAGAAAGGAGACGTCTATAGCTAAAGAGAAGAACTAAGACTTATCTTAAAGGAAGGCCCCTAGCTTAATTAGGACTTATTCTTCTTAAAGGCCCCCTTTTTAAGGACTTATTCTTAGTAAAGACCCCCTTTCTTATAAGACTTAATTCCTCCTTAGGCCCCTTTTCCTAAAATAGGTCTAAAAGAGCTTAGGGCTAAAACCTAGATTTCTCGAGTAAAGGATAGGTATAAACTAAGACCTCCTCTATATACTTACTAGCCTAATTATTTAGCTTTACCCTTTCTATAAAGGCAGGCTATAGCTAAGGGGGTATATTATAAAGTATAGCTTAATTTTATAGTTCTTAGAGATATCTCTTAGTAAGAGGGACTTAAGAAGCTAAAGAAACTAGTTTAAAAGAAAGAGCTAAAAAGAGGTATAAAGAAGATAGTAAGGGTATAAAGGGAAGTAAAAGTAGCGATAGCTTCTTATAGAGGTAGCGAGAGATAAGATAGATATACTAGTAACGGCTAGAAAAGAAGGAAAGAATTAGTAAAAAGCTTAGTAGTTAAGAGGATATTAATAGCTTCTTTAAGTAGTATCTTCTTTATTAATAAAAATACTAAATAAGTATAAAAAGGGGCGTTAAATAAAAGAAAGAAGGATAATTAAGGTAATATAATAATTACTTTCTTACTATAATTACTGCCCTTATAAGAATTAAATATCTCTACCTTACTTATTTAACCCCTTACTTTTAATTTTACCTTTATATATTTTATATATATTTCTTATATCTCTCTTTATAAGAGCTATAAGCTTACTATAGCTTATATAATCCCTTAACTAATATTTCTATTAATTTTTAGGAAATCTTAGTTATTATATATAAAGTTATCTTTAACTTTATACTAAAAGAAGCTATAGTTTAGGCCTATATAATAATAGGTCTACTATAATAATAGTTCTATAAGTATAGGATTAAGTATATAAGCTTTATACTTAGTATAAGAGGTCCTTACCTTTATTTTTATAAGAACTATATAACGATTAAAGTAAAAGGAAGGTTAAGTAGTATAACGACTAGTATTATTCTTAAGAGATAAACTTATTAAGGGGTTTATATTAATAGATATAATAGGGTATAGTGTAAGTAATAATATATATATTACGTTAGTAATAAGTTAAAGGTTATAGACTATAGACTATAACTAGGTAATTAAGTAATTAGAATTAAAGATAAGATTATAATAAAGATTATAATAATTATAATATATTAAAAGCTATTAAGCTATTTATTTAAAAGAGTAAAAGTAAGTAGCTATATATACCTATAAAGACTATCCTTAGATTATAGGCTTAGCTATAATTACTAATATTAGATTATATAAAGTATAGTAATCTTATTAATCTTAAATTACTTAGATCTCTATAACCCGCTTAATCCTATATTTATTAAATAGTTATACTAACTATTTATCTATTAAACTATATTATATACTTAATATAGTTAACTATTAGCGGCCTAGTAGCTATAGTTATAATATAATATCTCCCTTCTTTTTAGTCTTATTTATAAGACCTACTCTAGCTACCTTAGCCGCTATATATAAATATACCCTTATTATATTATATATAAGTATATCGTTCTCTATTTCTTTATCCTTTTAGGATATACTACTAATAGTATATCTAGTTATATACTAAAAATTCGTTCCTAAAAAGCCTTTAAGCGCGCTACTCTTATTAAATATATTAACTTAAGTAAAGATCCTATTAATATACTATATACTTAATACTTCAAGGTAAAGAAGATAAATTATTAAATAGCCGAAAATCCTTTACGCTATAATAATTATATTACTAGTAGTTATCCTTATTATAATAGTATTTTAGTAGCTTCTTTTTATAAGTATCTTTTAATTCTTTCTATATATAATAGCTAATATATTTCTTTTAATAACTAAATTATTAGCGAAGTATTATAAGCTATATTTTAAAGAGGAGGAAGTAAGGGAAGCCTTATTAAAGCTTTAAGTATAGCTTATAAACCTTTAGTCGTAAATATTTATCGCCGTTAATCGTTTAGTATATATTTAAAAGATTTAAAATTATATAAAGGAAAAAGGTTCTAAGTTATTTTATTATAGTATCTAAGAAATATATACTAAGGATAGCGTTTTACCTATACTTAATATATATAAGTATTAAGTAGTAAATAACTTATAATTATTAGGCGTTCTTAATAAAGCGAATTAGTCCTTATTTAGTATTAGTAAGGAGTTTATAGAGCTTAGTCCTTTAATCCCTCTTAAACCTTTTAATAAAATTATCGAAGTAGAGAGCTATAGTAGGTTAAGTGCTTAAGTAGTTCCTAAGTATTTTCCTCTAGTCTAGATCCCTTCTACTTAATAAGGTATTTTTATTACTAACTTTATTTTCTTATATTTAGTATTTATTTTACTTTATATTCTTAATCGTTATTAACTTCGATTTTTTCTTATAGTTTAGCGTTTTATAGCGCTAGTTTTAATAATAAGATATAAAATATTAGGTATATCTATATTATTATTAGTAGCGAAAGTTTATAGTTAACTTTTAAAATAAGTTTTTTAACCTTAAATAGTTTAAGTTTCTTAAAATCTAATTTATTACTTAGTTATTTTATTTTAATATTTCGTTCTATAAGGTAGACTATATCTCTCTCTTAAAAGATTAGTCCTTATTATCTTTTCTAATTATAGTAAGTAGATATTCGTTCTTTAATAAATTAAAGTTCTTATTAAATTATTTTAAATTTCTTTATAGCTAATTTACTTATAGTATTACTTATTCCGCTTATAGTCCTTATTAAGTAACCTTAAATACTTCTAGGTTATATCTATAATTAGCTTATATTAGTAAGAGCTTAGTTATTTTTATAACTAAGCTATTATAAGCTAGTTATACTATTAATAGCTATTTAACTTAATTGCTTTATTTATAGCTAATATAGTATTATAAATATTATTTAAGCGTTTAGTTAAGTTATTTTATTTATCTATCTATTTATAGGTAATAAGCTATACTAAGCTTATATTTTATCCTTAATTATATTATAAGAGCTTATTAAAATTTAGCTATAAATATACTTCCTTTATTAAAGATAATCTTATTTAATAGTTTATAATTACTAATAATTATTTATAGGAATATATATACTAGCTATTTTATATTACTTACCTTTTTATATAGTAAAAAGTATCTATACCTTATTAATCTATTAGTAATAATAAATATACTATTATACTTAACGTTAGTTATAGGTTCTTTTAATAGTAATAGCTTTATAATATAGTTAAAAGCTATTAAATCCTATAGTTTCTTTAGTATAAGTAGTAGTTATAATTCTCTTTATAGTTTATATTATTTAGCTTTACTTTATATATAAAGTTTATATTCTTTAATAACTTATTATATTACTTCTTTAAGCTATAAAAAGTTATATTATCGTTTAATCCGTTTTATTATTCTTTAGATTCCTTAGTATCTATATATTAAATATTTATATATATCTTATATAACTTTTTCTTATAATTCTAATAGTATTTAGATTTTATTTTTATATATTAAAACTTCTAAATATTCTATATTATATCCGTTTAATACTTTATATTCTTTTATTTATTTTAAGATCTTTTAGTATATTAAGTTTTTAAGTTATACTTTAAATATAATATTTAGCTATTATTACTAGTAGTTCCTATTTTCGTTAATTTCTAAGAGCTATCCTTTTACTATAGGTACTCTTATATCGTAGTTACTTTATCGACTAAAGGTATTAGCTTAACTGTTTTCTATTCTATTTCTATAAATTATTTTAGAGTTAAATTCTAATAAATATTTAGCTTATTAAATCTATTATCTATTTAACTATTATATAGTTATAAAGTATAAGATATTTTTATAATCTATATAAACCTTAACTTTATTATAACGACCGGTGTTATTCTTAAGGGATAAACCTATCGAGGGGTTTATATTAGTAGATATAATAGGGCGTGGTCTAAGCAATAATAAGTATATTACGTTAGTAATAAGTCGGAGGTCGTAGACTATAGACTATAACTAGGTAATTAGAATTAGAGATAGAATCGTAATAAAGATCTATATTAAAAGCTAGAGAGCTATCTATCTAAAGGAGTAAAAGTAGGTAGCTATATATACCTATAGAGACTATCCTTAGATTATAGTCTTAGCCGTAATCCCCTTTATAGCTTACTATAGCTTACTCGTAAGCTATACTCCTAAGTAGTAATCTATCTATATAAGGCTTACTTATCTTACGTACGCTTTAGGTAAGCTAAGCTTAAGTAACTTCTTATCCTAATTATTATTCTAAGCCGCCTTATTATATAAACGTAGCCGGCTCTCCTATAACCCGCTAACTATAGTCGTAATATAATATCTCCCCTCCTTTTAGTCTTATCTATAAGACCTACTACTACCTTAGCCGCCGTATATAAATATACCCTTATCGCGCGTATATATATTCCCCGTTTTATCCTTTCTATCCCTTAGGATATACTACTAATAGTATATCTAGTCGCGTATCGAAAGATCGTTCTCGTAAGACCCTTAAGTATATTTATTTAGCTAAGTCTATTAATTGTCTTAGTTTCGACGTTATACTATATTCTTTTTATTCGTCGCGTAGCTTCTACTATAAAATGCTAGAGAAATCTTCTAAGTATGCCGAATATATATAGCGGGGTCGTTCCTACGATACGTCGGGCGTAGCGATTAGCTCCTATAGGTAACTTCGTTATCCGGCTTATTATTTATAGCTAACGTGTTTCCTAGTATCCTAAATAAATCTAGAGTCCGATCGATTAGATAAAGAAGAAGAAATTACTAAGGAGCGAATATTAAAAGCTTAAGCTAACCTAAACGAAGCCTTAGCTTATTTAGCGTAGCTTCGCCGTTAAAAGCGCTAGCTAAAGATAAAGGGTACCGAGATAGTCTATTAGGGCCTTCGTTCCTTAGATAATCTTAACGAGGCTAAGCGCTAAGAATCTAAAGCGGTAGTCGATATTTAGTTTATAGGTAGATTTAATATAATTAATTAGAATACTATTAGTTCGTTAGGTAATTTTACGATACTTAAGGTAGATTTTACTAGTAGAACTATCGAAGTAAAGAACCGTAGTAGGTTAAGTGCTTAAGTAGTTCCTAGGTATTTTCTTCTAGTCTATATCCCTTCTACTTAATAAGGTATTCTTATTACTAACCTTATTTTCTTATATCTAGTATTTATTTTACTTTATATTCTTAATCGTTATTAACTTCGATTTTTTCCTATAGTTTAGCGTTTTATAGTACTAGTTTTAATAATAAGATATAAAATATCGGGTATATCTATATTATTATTAGTAGCGAAAGTTCGTAGTTAACTTTTAAAATAGTTTTCTTAACCTTAAACGGTCTAAGTTTCTTAAAATCTAATTTATTACTTAGTCGTTTTATTTTAATATTTCGTTATATAAGGTAGACTATATCTCTCTCTTAAAAGATTAGTCCCTATAATCTTTTCCGATTATAGTAAGTAGATATTCGTTCTCTAACAAATTAAAGTTCTTATTATATTTCTTTATATAATTTTCGTAGCTAATCTACTTATAGTATCGCTTATTCTACTTATAGTCTTTATTAAGTAACCTTAAATACTTCTAAGTTATATCTATAATTAGCGTATATTAGTAAGAGCTTAGTTATTTCTATAACTAAGCTATTATAAGCTAGTTACGCTATTAATAGCTATTTAACTTAATTGTTTTATTCGTAGCTAATATAGTATTATAAGTATTATTTAAGCGTTTAGTTAAGTCGTTCTATTTATCTATCTATTTATAGGTAATAAGCTATACTAAGCTTATATTTCGTCCCTAATTATACTATAAGAGCTTACTAAAACTTAGCTATAAATATACTTCCTTTATTAAAGATAATCTCGTTTAGTAGTCCGTAATTACTAATAATAGTTTATAGGAATATATATACTAGCTCTTCTATATTACTTACTTTTTTATATAGTAAGAAGTATCTATACTTCGTTAATCTATTAGTAATAATAAATATACTATTATACTTAACGTTAGTTATAGGTTCTTTTAATAGTAGTAGCTTTATAATATAGTCGAAAGCTATTAAATCTTATAGTTTCTCTAGTACTAATAGCGGTTATAATTCTCTATATAGTTTATATTATTTAGCTTTACTTTATATATAAAGTTTATATTCTTTAATAACTTATTATACTACTTCCTTAAGCTATAAGAAGTTATATTATCGTTTAATCCGTTTTATTATTCTTTAGATTCCTTAGTATCTATATATTAGATATTTATATATATTTTATATAACTTTATCTCGTAATTCTAGTAGTATCTAGATTTTATTTTTATATATTAGAACTTCTAAATATTCTATATTATATCCGTTTAGTGCTTTATATTCTTTTATTTATTTTAGGATCTTTTAGTATATTAAGTCGTTAGGTTATACTTTAAATATTATATTTAGCTATTATTATTAGTAGTTTCTATTTTTATTAATTTCTAGGAGCTATTCTTTTACTATAAGTGCTCTTATATCGTAGTTACTTCGTCGACTAAGGGTATTAGCTCGACCGTTTTCTATTCCTTTCTTATAGATTATTTCGTAGTCGAATTCTAATAGATATTCGGCCTATTAGATCTATCGTCCGTTTAACTATTATATCGTTATAAAATATAAGATATTCTTATAGTCTATATAGACCTTAACTTTATATTTACTTTTAAGAAGGTAGTATTAAAATTCCTTAAAAGCTTAAATAATTATAAGGAATTCTTTATTATAGATAAGGTAATTAAGTTCTATGCTATATAGCTTCTTTAAGTAGAATATAATTAGTCGTAGTTTTCTTTTATTATCTTTTTATCTAATTTATACTCTTAGAGTAAAGTCTAATATATTAGTTTTAAGTTCGATTTATCGTTCTAGATCGAAGGTAGTTAAGACTAGTTCTTATATAATTATAGTTTTAATATATTCGAAAGCTTTATTAGCTTTATCGTCCTATATAAATTCTTTTTCCTTCTTCGTTAAGTTATATAGTAGTACTATAATCTTTCCGAAATCTTTAATAAATCGTTAGTAGTAATTTATAAATCCTAGGAAACTTTATACGTCCTTAACGTTCTTTAGCGTTAGCTATTCTTTAACTAAGTTAATCTTATCTTATTATATTTATATCTCTCTTAGTAAGATCGTATATTTAAGGAAGTCTACTTCTTATATATAGAACTTACTTTTCTTTAATTTAACTAATAACTTTATATTCTAAAGTACGCGGAGTACCTTATAGACGTATTCCTTATATTCTTCTAGGGTGTCTAAGAAGATTAGGATATTATCTAGGTATACTACTATAAAGATATCTAAGTATTCGTATAGGATATTATTAATTATCTATTAAAAGGTAGCTAGTATATTTATAAGTCTAAATAGTATTACTAGATATTTAAATAGTCTAAATTTCGTTCTAAAGGCTATTATCTATTTATATCCCTTTTTTATATATATTAAGTTATAGGCGCCTTTAAGGTTAAGGGCTATAAACTATTTTTTACTATATAGTCGATCTTATAGTTTTAATATAAGTAGTAATAGTATTCGGTCTTTTATAATAATATCGTTTAAGCGTCTATAGTTAATAACTAGTTATAGCTTACCGTTTTTCTTTAAAATAAATATAACTAGGTAGCTTACTTTAGATATTAATGTTTATATATATCCCTTTTATAGATTCTTATCGAGGTAGTTATATAGCGTTTATAGTTACTTTTTATTTAAGTTATAGATCTTATAGAACGTCGGCGTTATTCTATCCTTAAGATAAATTTTATAGTCTTATTAGCTATATTTAGGTAACCCTATCTTAAGTTCTTCCTTAAAGAGTTTATTATATTTCCGGTATTCCTAAGGGATGTTTTTTATTTTATCTTATAGGCTTTATTCTTTCATTTAAGAGCTAGTCTCTCTTAACTTAAGCTCTTTATTAATTTATTTAAGGTCTTTCCTTAGAGTAGTAATAACTCTTTAGATCTTTATATTATATCCTTTATTCTATTTATATTAGATACTAGGTTATATAGCCGTGTTAGTTAGTACGTAGGTCTTATTAGTCGATTTTATTATATCCGCTAGTTCGGTTACTATTTTCGTTTATATCGCTAAAGCCTATAATAATTTACTTAAACGGTTATCCCTTTTATCTTATTTAGTAGCTAAATTATTATAAAATTTTACTTTCTTCTAAATCTATTAGTCTTAGAAACTTATATCTTCGTTCTAATATAGCTAGCTAGTTTTCTAGTTAATTAGTAGGTTGCTCTCCTATAGCTATAGAAGCCTTAATATAAGGTCGTATTCTTTAATATTTATAATATCGAAGTTAACTTATTTATCGTAGCCCTAGATATTAATATCTAGGTAATTAATCTCTATATTAATAATTCTATTATTATAGTTAAAGGCCTTTCCTTTAATATTTATAAGTTTATATAGATCTTTCTTATATCTCTATATAAGTCGGTAACGATTAACGACTCTAGGTAAAACGTAATTGCCTATCGCGCTATAGTCTAAAAGTATATATATATAATATCCCGCGATTTAGATATCTAATACTATTTAGTCGCTATAGCTTACCGTTACTATATATAGGGTCCTTAGATCTTATTATATCGTGCTAGTCTATAGCCCTTTTATAGATAGTATACCTCGTTTTTTACTTAGTCCTTATTCGTTTTATTTAGGTATTCTTCTTTAATTTATTATTAATATCGTTTCTTTATATTTTCGTCGCGTAGTATTATATTAGGGCTTAAGAAACTAATTTCTTATAGCTAATCGAAGATTTCTTATTTCTTAACGCTATATTATTTATATTATACTACTTTATAGTTAATTACGTACTATACTTTATAATTCTATTTATTTTTATACTAATAGTTAAGTTTTTATTTAGCGTCTTTCTATTTTTTACGTAGCGTTTTTATATCGATTTTTCCTTAGTTAAATACGGCTTATAGCCTTTATACGTATCGCTAATAATCTTTTAGTATACTATTATATCGTTTATACTGTACTTATGCTTTTTTATATTTATAAACTCTATAGTTTAAGTATATATATTTATTATAATCTTCTTTATTATATTTAACTTATTATATAAGTCTTTAAAAGATTAATAGTTTAGATACCTTAAAGTAAGTAGCGTTATACTATTCCTTTATTTTAGCGTATTTATAAATTTTATATATCTCTAAAAGGTATCTTATTAATAAGCTATAATCGTCGCGGTATTTAAGTAGCGTACTATAATTAGGTTTTAATAATATAACTTAGTTATTTAGGTAGCGTTAATCGATTTTCTAGTAGTTTAGTTCTATACTTAGGTAGGGTTTTAAAAGTACTTATCCTTTAAACCTAACTAAGAAGGCGTCGTATTATACCTTTATCTAGAAGTATATTATATAATCTAGGTAGATATATAATATCTATAAAATATACTTATAGTACTTATAAGTAAGTAGTATTTATAGATCGTCTTTAAATTCTCCTTATAGTTACTATTCTCGTTATAGAGCTATAAAGGTATCGACTACGGCGATAGCTATAGTATAGTCTCCTTTATATAGTGCCGGTTAATATCGAATTAATATAGCTTATTAGTTTTCTATAAGAATTTAAGGCGTTTATTAGGTTTTAATTTTAAGTATTTCTTTAAATTCTTTAAAGTATAGAGCGTATTCTCTAATCGTAGTATTCTCCCTTAGTAGTAAGGGTAGTAGTATAAGTTTATTCTTATCTTCCGTTTCTCTAAGTATTTCTTATTCTTTAGAGCTTATATCGTCGATACTTTATTATTCCTCCTTAGGTTATTATCCGAGTTTCGTAAGTATAAGGGCTATGTCTATATCTTCTTTATTATATTATTTATAGACTACCCGTTATTATTATTAATTTTTATTTTATATATCTTCTTAGAATCGTTTACCGTTCTTCTTAATCTAGTCTTAAGAGACTCCTTTAAGATAAGGGTATTCTAGTTTTACGAATTTAACGTATTTCTATATTTTAGGATCCCTTTATTATATTATTATAAGGGTTTTCTTTAGTAGCTTTAAGAACTATCTAGTACCGTTTTTATCGCTTAAGTATACTATATATTCGTCGTCGTAGTATATAGTCTAACTAAGGAGTTTATACTTTAGTTCCTATCTATTAGTAGCGTTTAGGTATTTCTTACCTTTTAGGGCTAGTACCTAGTAGGTTTTCTTCTCCTTATAAGGTTATCTATATTCTTTAAAGTAATATCTAGGTTTCTTATAGTTAAAATACTTTCCTTTACTTTTCTATATTATATCTAGATCTATCTTACCTAAGTTAGTTATATAAGCGTAGGTAATAGGAGTTTTACGCTTTTTTTTATAGTCGGCGCGTCGGTTAAAGTTATTCCTATAAGAAGGGTTTTAGTTTCCTCTTCCTTATTTCTTTTCTTAGTATCGCGTATACTATCTATTATTAATTTATACCACTATAGTAATATAGTCTAAGAGGTTATTAGGTCGATTTTCCTTATAAAGCTCGTCCTTAACTTCTTCTTTAAGCCTATTATAGAATTATAATATAAGGGGTTCGTCGTCTTAATTAAGCTTTAAGGTAACTTAACGGAACTTCGTAGTATAATCTAATACTAAGATCCTTTATTAAAGTTCTTAGAGTTTCTATTTAGCTTCTCGTTCCTTATTAGTTATTCCGAATACTTTTATAATAGCTTCTTTAAATCTTTAGAAACTAGTAAAGACTTCGTCTATCTTATTATCTTATCGCGCTAGTTAGTTATCGAGAAAGTCCCTTATAATAGGTCTAAACTAAGCGAGTGCCGTTCTAAATAAATAATTTCTTATATAGAGTACCTTTTCGACTAGGTCTAAGAGTTTAGTAGGGTAAAACTAGTAGTAGGCCTTAAGTTAGGTAAGAAAGTCTTAAAGCGTACTATAAGTACCGTCGAATAGTCCTAGCTATTTTAGTTTAACTACTTCTCTAAGGTCCTTAACTTATCTATTACCTCCTTTATTTTTAAGTAACTATACCTTATATTAAAAGGTAATAATCTCGCGTATTATATCCTAAGGCGATATAGTAGCTCTAGAGTTAGTTAATCTAGCTTACTATATAGGTATATTAATAGTTACGATATTACTTAAAGTAACGCGGTATTATACTAAATAAGAGCTTTTAATATATAACGACTAGTATTATTCTTAAGGGATAAACCTATTAAGGGGTTTATATTAATAGATATAATAAAGCGTAGTCTAAGTAATAATAAGTATATTATATTAGTAATAAGTCGGAGGTTATAGACCGTAGACTATAACTAGGTAATTAAAATTAAAGATAGAATTATAATAAAGATTTATATTAAAAGCTAGAGAGCTATCTATCTAAAGGAGTAAAAGTAGGTAGCTATATATACCTATAGAGACTATCCTTAGATTATAGTCTTAGCCGTAATCCCCTTTATAGCTTACTATAGCTTACTTATAAGCTATGCTCCTAAGTAGTAATCTATCTATATAAGGCTTACTTAGCTTACGTACGCTTTAAGTAAGCTAAGCTTAAGTAACTTCTCGTCTTAACTATTATTCCGAGCCGCCTTATTACGTAAACGTAGCTAGCTCTCTTATAACCCGCTAACTATAGTTATAATATTTATACTTACTTTTAAGAAGGTAGTATTAAAATTCCTTAAAAGCTTAAATAATTATAAAGAATTCTTTATTATAAATAAGGTAATTAAGTTCTACGCTATATAGCTTCTTTAAATAAAGTATAATTAGTCGTAGTCTTCTTTTATTATCTTTTTATCCGATTTATACTTTTAAAGTAAAGTTTAATATATTAGTTTCGAGTTTAATTTATTATTTTAAATTAAAGGTAGTTAAGACTAGTTTTTATATAATCGTTATTTTAATATATTTAAAAGCTTCGTTAGCTTTATCGTCCTATATAAATTCTTTTTCCTTTTTCGTTAAGTTATATAGTAGTAATATAATCTTTCTAAAATCTTTAATAAATCGTTAATAGTAATTTATAAATCCTAGGAAACTTTATATATCTTTAACGTTTTTTAATATTAGCTATTCTTTAACTAAGTTAATCTTATCTTATTATATTTATATCTCTCTTAGTAAGATCGTATATTTAAGGAAGTTTATATTTTATATATAGAACTTACTTTTCTTTAGTTTAACTAATAACTTTATATTTTAAAGTACGAGGAGTACCTTATAAACGTATTCCTTATATTCTTCTAAGGTATCTAAAAAGATTAAGATATTATCTAGGTATACTACTATAAAAATATCTAAGTATTTATATAGGATATTATTAATTATCTATTAAAAGGTAGCTAATATATTTATAAGTTTAAATAGTATTACTAGATATTTAAATAGTCTAAATTTTATTTTAAAGGCTATTATCTATTTATATCCCTTTTTTATATATATTAAGTTATAAGCGCTTTTAAGGTTAAGGGCTATAAGCTATTTTTTACTATATAGTTAATCTTATAGTTTTAATATAAGTAGTAATTCTCGCGAAGAGAGATATAAGAAGTATATAAAAATATATAAAATTAAAATTAAAAGTAAGGGGTTAAATAGGTAGGGTAGAGAGATTTAATTCTTATAAGGGTAGTAATTATAGTAGGGGAATAATTATTATATTACTTTAATTATCCTTCTTTCTTTTATTTAACGCCCCTCTTTATACTTATTTAGTATCTTAATTAATAAAGAAGATCTTACTTAAAGAAGCTATTAATATCCTTTTAACTACTAAGCTTTTTACCGGTTTTTCCTTTCTTTTTTAGCCGTTACTAGTATATCTATCTTATCTTTCGCTACCTTTATAGGAAGCTATTACTACTTTTACTTCCCTTTATACCCCTACCCTCCTTTCTATACCTCTTTTTAGCTCCTTCTTCCTTCTTCTATACTAGGTATTTTTAGCTTCCTTAGTCCCTCGTACTAAGGGATATCTCCGAGAACTATAAAATTAAGCTACGCTTTACGATATACCCCCTTAGCTATAGCCTACCCCTTAAGGGCATAGCTAATACGGCTTTAGGCTAGTAAGCGTATAGAGGAGGTTCTTAGCTCTATACTTCTCCCTTTACTTAAGGAAAGTAAGGGCCCTTTTAGGTCCCTAGGCTCTTTTAGACCTACTTAAGGAATAGGGGCCTAAAGAAGGGAAAGTCTTATAAGAAAGCGGGGCCTTCTTAAAAGGGAAAAAACCTAATTAAAATAAGGGGCCCTTTAAAAGGAAAAACCTCTTCCTTTTCTTTAGCTATAGACGCTACCTTCTTATATAGGCTATTAGCTCCTCTTATAGACTCTTAAGGCGGGCCTCTAAGAATAGCTTTTCTTAAACGTCTTTTAGCTTAATTTACTATAAAAAGATAGCTAGCTTTTACTTTAGTAAGGGCTTTATAAGACTATTAGCTTCTATTAATACTATTAGAACCTATTAAATAAAAATAAGTCCCTTTTAGACTTCTTAGCGTAACTAATACTAGTAGATATTAATATACTATAGCTAAGTCGATAACTTATTATTTTCTATAAGAATTCGTATAGTCTATATATTATTATATTCTATAGCTAATAGGGTTAGAATTTATAGTTATAGAGATATTAGTAGCTAGCTAATAAAAATCGCTTCTTTTAATACTTTTAAAAGAGCTAGTAGCTCTGCCTTTATACTAAAAGTAGTAATAGTAGCTTACTTTAAAGCTCTCTAAGTAATAGTTCCTCTAAAAAAAGATATAATATACCCCTATAAGCTCTTTCTATCTAATTAATTATCTATAAAGGATAAATCGCTTAAATAAAAGAAGATTTTAGTAGCTTATTTCCTTCCTTGCCCTCCTAAGCGTAGACTATATAATCTTATTAAAATATCTACTTACTATAATCGGAAAAGATTATAGGGACTAATTATTTAAGAGAGAGATATAGTCTACCTTATATAACGAAATATTAAAATAAAACGACTAAGTAATAAATTAGATTTTAAGAAACTTAGACTATTTAAGGTTAAGAAAACTATTTTAAAAGTTAACTATAAACTTTCGCTATTAATAATAATATAGATATACCTAATATTTTATATCTTATTATTAGAACTAGCGCTATAAAACGCTAAACTATATAAAAGATTTTAAGTTAATAACGATTAAGAATATAAAGTAGAATAAATACTAGATATAAGAAAATAAGGTTAGTAATAAGAATACCTTATTAAGTAAAAGGGATATAAACTAAAGGAAAATACCTAGGAACTACTTAGGCACTTAACCTACTATAGCTCTTTACTTTAATAATTTTACTAAAAGGTTTAGGAGGGATTAAAGGACTAAGATCTACGAACTCCTCGCTAATATTAAATAAAGACTAATTCGCCTTATTAAGAACGCCTAACGATTATAAGTTATTTACTACCTAATACTTATATATATTAAGCGTAGGTAAAACGCTATCCTTAGTATCTACTTCTTAAATACTACGATAAAATAACTTAGAACTCTTTTCTTTTATACGATTTTAAATCTTCTAGATATAAGCTAAACGATTAATAGTAATAGATATTTACGACTAAAGATTCGTAAGCTATGCTTAAAGCTCTAATAAGGCTTCCCTAGCTTCCTCCTCTTTAGAATATAGCCTATACTACTCCGCTAATAATTTAGTTATTAAAAGAAATACGTTAGCTACTATATATAGAAAGAATTAAAAGACACCTATAAAAAGAAGCTACTAAAACACTATTATAATAGGGACGACTACTAGTAATATAATTATTATAGCGCGAAGAATTTTTAGCTATTTAATAATTTATCTTCTTCGCCTTAAAGTATTAAGTATATAGTATATTAGTAGGATCTCTACTTAAGTTAATATATTTAGTAAGAGTAGCGCGCTTAGAGGCTTTTTAGGAACGATTTTTTAATATACGACTAGATATACTATTAGTAGTATATCCTAAAAGGATAAAGAGATAAGGAACGATATACTTACGTACGACGCGATAAGGGTATATTTATATACGGCGGCTAAGGCAGCTATAGTAAGTCTTACGGATAAGACTAAAAGGAGGGGAGATATCGTATTACGACCACTGCTACTAGGCCGCTAATAGGCGACCGCGTTAAGCACGTAATACGGCCTAACGGATAAATAGTCGGTACGATAATCTAATAAATATAGGATTAAGAGGATCGTAGAGATCTAAGTAATCTAAGATTAACGAGATTACTACGCTCTATACGATCTAACGTTAGGGATTATAGCTAGGCCTATAATCTAAGGATAGTCTCTATAGGTATATATAGCTACTTACTTTTACTCCTTTAGATAGATAGCTCTCTAGCTTTTAATATAGATCTTTATTATAATTCTATCTCTAATTTTAATTACCTAGTTATAGTCTACGGTCTACGACCTCCGACTTATTACTAACGTAATATATATATTATTACTTAGACCACGCCCTATTATATCTACTAATATAAACCCCTTAATAGGTTTATCCCTTAGGAATAACACCGGTCGTTATATAAAGGTTATAACGTTATAAGCTAGGTACTATATAAGGATATAGCTATTATCGATCTTATAAAGGTAAGGCTCTTATAATAAGATAAGGGCCGCTCTTATTTTAGGGCCTACTTTAAGATTAATAGGTTAGCTATTTCCTACTTATTAGTATTATACTATATAATACTAATAGGGTCGTAGTTAGGCCTTAAGGGCCCTATAAGTATAAGGAGGCTAAGGCTATTAAGTATTAGTTATTCTTTTATAGACTTTATATTATACCTTATTAGTTATAAGGTACTCTCCTTTATAGTTATAGTATTAGACCTTAAAGTAAGAGTAGCTTTAGCTAGCCTTATAGCTAGGGTAGTTATAATCCTTAGTTAAGTACTTTTTTAAGTAAAAGATATACTTAATAGGCTACTAGTAAGTCTAGGGGTTATAGCTAAAGGAAAGGCACTTATAGTACTATATATATATAGTATATTCCTTATAAGCCTCGACCTAAATCTATAGGCTTATTATATAGAGGCCTTTTTTCTAGTATTCGGCCCTTATAGCTTTTAAAAGGACTATAAAGATAATAGATTATACCTTTTACGTTAGGCCTAGGGTGCCTAGCTACTTAAGCTACCCTAGGATATTAATCCCGCTATAAGTCTTAGCCTCTTTAGTAAAGATATCTAGGATAGGGGTATCTAAGAGGTTAGGGATGCTCTAAGCTACTAGCTTAGTCTAGCTAGTAAGAAGGTCGGCCGATTTAATAGGTAGACCCTTAAGGTATAAGGACTATATTTCCTACTACTTTAAAAGCTTCTTTACTATATAAGGGGCCTTTATTATTATAACTATATTACTTTTATTTAAAGTCGATAGAGCTAATATAGCTAGTTCCCTTATAGCCTTATTAAGCTCGTTATAAAGAGTAATAGGGCTAATAGTTAGTATTAGCGACCCCTTCTTTAGCTTTAAAATAAGTTAAAAGTCCTCTTTTATATTCCTTTTAGCTAGGGCCTTAGTTAGGGCCTTTACTAGGGCCTTAGCTAGAGCCTTAGCTAGGGCCTTAGGCGCTTTCTTTATAGTAACCTTAGCTTATAAGCTAGTTTTAAGGTTTCCTTAGGTAGCCTTAAGCTACTAAGCGGCCTTAGGCTAGTATAGGGGCCGTTAGTAGTCTAGGGTCTTTATAGCTACCTTCTTAAGCCTTTTTATAACGGTCTTATAAAAGGGTTTAAATTTTTAGGCTTCTTTAAGGGCTTAGAAGGCCTACTAAAGGAAGCCCTAAGCCCGGTCTATAGGGAAGGGGTACTAGGGCCGGGGCTAGGTCTACTATAAGTATTAGAATATAGGTTAGATAAGCGTAAGGTTAATAGGGCTATTAAGGGTAGCTCTTTTTTATCCCTTTACTTACTTTAAAAGCTAGTTAGGCTAAAAGTAGCTAGCTTAAGATAAGGCTAAGCTAGGCCTAAAAAGGCTAGTCTTTAGTATAAGCTAGGTATTATCTTCTATCTTAATATCCTTTAGGTCCTAGTCTTAAGTCTTAGGCCTTTCTTCTAGGGTTTTTAAAAGGTATTAGCCTTTTAAGGCTTCTTTTAAGTAGGCCCTAGCTTCTAAGGTACTTATTTTAGCCCTTAGGTTAAGGGCGGGGTTAAAGGGGCCCTTCTTAGGCTTAGGCTAGGGTCCTAGGTTAGGTCTAGGCTAGGTCCTATTAGCGGGGGGTATATACCTTTAGTTTTTTTTTTATATTATTACTTATATATAGCCTCTAAGGCTATAGCGAGGCTAATAGGGGCCTAGGCCCTTATTAGTAGTCCTAGCTAGCTATAAAGCCTAGGGGCTTATAACTAATTAAGGAAAGGGTAGCTATAAAAGTAAAGATAAAGGAAAGGTTAGTTTAGTTCCTCCTATATAGTATTTTCCCCTCCTAAGGGCCCTAGGGCCCCTAGGTTACTCCTTTTTAAGCTACTTAGCCGTTCCTATCTCTATTTTAGCTAGGAAGGTTAGAAGGGCTTCCCTTTCTTCCTTAGAGCTATAGAGAAAAGGTAGGCTAAGGGCCTCCTTCTATCTTATTAAGGTTTAATAAAAGACCTCTCTTTCCCTCTTATAGTTCGGGCACCTTAGGATAAGGTGCTTAGCTATATACCTTCCTTAGCTATAGCGGTAGTCGTCTTAGTCTACCTTATTAGTCCTTTTTAAGAAGGAAAATAAGAAGCTAGCCTTAAAGAAGAGCTAGTAGAAGGCTAAAAAGAAGGGCCTAGGCCTCCCTATAAGGTCCTTATCCGGGCTAAAGGCTAAGCGGGGGGTCTTTTAAATAGATATATAGTACTTACCTAGGCCCTTAGCCCTAAGGCCTTTAGCTACCTCGGCGGCCTAAAGGCCCTTCTAGTAGTCCTTAGTAGCTTACTAGACCTTTCTTTATAAGTAGCTAATAGAGACTAAAGGGGTCCCTTATATACTCTTAGTTTTTTTTATTTTATATTATTACTTATATATAGCATCTAGGGCTATAGCGAGGCTAGTAAGGGGAGCCCCCTACTAATAGTCCTAGCTAATTATATAACCTTATAGCCTATAACTAATTAGGGAGGAATTTTTCTTTATATAAATATAAAGATAATAAAGGAAAGGTTAATCTAGCTAGTCCTACGCTATGTTTTTTTCCCCTATTACTAGGTTCCTAGGCCCCCCTTATTTTCCTATATCGAGGATCGAAGTAGTTATAAAGGTTTAGAGGCGTTATAGCGTTATAGCTATAGTAGCTTATTATTATATAGCCCGAGGGCTATTCCGTTATATAGCCCGGGGGCCGTTTCTACCCCGCTATAAGCGGGCACTATTAGTGCTAGCTGGTTAGGGCTAGCGGTAGAGCAGCTAGATAAGCTAGGGGGGGGGAGCGGGATTCGAACCTACGACCTTATAGAAGAAGCGGGTCTTCTAGGCGCTTCTACTACTACGCTATCCCCCCTTATACCCTTAGTTAGCGAGGGCGGGGAAGAGTTTTCTACCTATATAAAGGAAAACCTCGCTTAATTTATAAACTTCGGTAGTATATTACGCACGCGCTAGTAGCTACGCGAGGCTATACTCAGGGGGGCGTAATATACTATTCGCGACGGTTCTAGGCGTATACGTTTTTCGTGTTTTAGGCTTAGTTTCGAAAAGTTAGCTAAGAAGACGTAATAATGTTTTTTAATATATAGCTATTAAAGGTTAGGCTTACGCCTATACGCACTAATAGGCGCGCCCCTTATCCCTATAAGCGGAGACGATGCTATCGCCGTATCTAGAGGCACCGAATGCGGTAGTTAACCTAAGGGATACTAAGGAAGTTACTTAACGGATCCGGATAACCGTAAGCTGCTAGATTAGTAGGGAAACCTATTCCCCCCGTACTTCGTATATATATATATATATAGTTACACCTACGGACTCCCTCTTTTAAGCAGGATAGAGCAATACACACCCTCTTTCTTTAATGCAAAGACCTAATAACTAGCAATAGTTAGAACCTATTAGAGGAGACTAGCTATCTCTAGAAGGTTCTATGGGCACAACGAATCTATCGGCCATGTCTATATAAGACCTAGCCTTGCACTCCTTTCTATAATGTTATCTAGAAAGTTCGATGACATCACTTAATAATCGCGCATTTTATTATACGTATCCCGAATGCGACACTGACTCTAAGGTTTGCTCTGCCTGGCCTTGATTCTATGCCCGATCTCGCAAGGCTTTTGCTCCCGGCTTCATCTAATCTACGCTATCCCCGTTATTACCTATCCACATTTCCTTAAACCGGGAGGTCGATTGAAGAAGCTGTTGGGGATCACCAACTTCACATACCACTCCGCAATCAAGCACTACAACTTGATCAAAGTCTAGAATAGTACTTAGCCGATGAGCAATAGAAATAACGGTGCAGTCCCTAAACTGCTTGCGAATAATTGTCTGCATGAGGTCGTCCGTAGCCCGGTCCACACTTAGTACCAGTCAGCACAACTTAAATTCGTGGGGTCAGGCCTAAGCGCGACTTACTTGCTCGTGACTTCATCAAGTAGCACAATACTCGCCTTGCGAAGGATGGCAACCGCCAAGCAAAACAACTGACGTTGACCGTGGCTGAGAAAGCCTAGATCAAGTTGTGACAGTAGCCCGCCTTTGGCTTCCAGAATATCCAAGAGATGCACCCGCCTCAGTGCTTCAACCACTTCAGAGTCCGAAGACTCATGGCGAGGATCGAGGTTAAAGCGAACTGTGCCAGGGATAAACACGGGTTCTTGAGGAACGATATTCAGTCGAGCGCGGACCGTGTTTCGAGGCACAGTGCTAAGATCGACACCATCAATAACGATGGAGCCTTCTTTCATCTCTAGCATGCGTGATAATAGCAGAAGCAGTGAAGATTTACCACTGAGGCTTCTAGTTAGTAAACAGTTTTGAAATCTCGGTTACACTGGGTGAACGATTTACCTGCCGCTTCGGCCACATATTCCTATCTTCTGTCCGCCTTCTACGGATAGGCTCACAGTCCGGAGAATAAGAGAGTCCGGTTTTGTTCTAGTAATGATGCGTTAGCAATCGACTTCAGGGTCTAGAATGTGCATGGCACTTACTCGTAGAAGGCGCTAACGCTGTTAAGACAGATTTTACCGGCACGAGGCCAAGCCAAAGGAGGTTCGAAAACCTCGTTTGTCTTATTCTCCGAGGGCGTATTTTCAACAAAATTCTTAATTCTACTAACAGACCCGATGCTCGTCTCCACGACTGTCCACTGCATGACAATGGTTGTAAGCATCATGCTTAGCGACATTACCTGCGTCAAGGCAACGCCCGCAAGTCCGCCACTCGATTTTAGAGCTACCGCGAGGGCCACGACGATGATTGCAACACCGGCGACGATCATGTCGAGAACAAAGGTCAGCCAGCGCTGAATCATATAGAGCAGATACAGCGGCTTTTGAGACGAATCTAGAAGCCTGTGGTTTGCTTCTAAAGTCTCTAATGCCCAGCCGAAGGACCTTAGGGTCGACAGCCCATTCAATGTCTCTAAGAAACTGGTGTATAACGGACTTTTAGCCTCAAGCTCTAATGATCTTAACTGACGAGATGTTTAAAGATAGAAGTTCTAAACTGCATAGAAGACTGGTATTAAGACGATGAATGCCAGCCCGACCTATGGGCTTGAAGCAATAATCAGGGCCGCCTGACCGAGCGACAGGAAAATTGTTAGGAGCAATGTGAGCAGCGCTAGAGGTAGCTCGTTGTCTATAAATTGGAGATCTTAAGAGAATCGGTTTATAGTGATGCCGCTGTCGGTAGAACTAAAGAAGGATAAGGGCGCCTCCATTATGGACTTAAGGAGCGAGGCGTGTAAGAATGATCCCGCGCGGGTAATGACGCGGATGAAAGTATGGTACGCTGCTGCGAATAAGAGAAGGAGGGCTGTGATCTGGAATGCTGTATAGACTCCCTAGTAGACGAGATCGCCGGGGTTGACGGCATTTACCCAGATATTAAGCCAGTAACTCGGGATGTTATATGAGGCAGCGTAAAGTATACCAAGGAGTAGAAGAAGGTAGGTCGCCTAAGTCCCGACTGCCTTAGAATAGTAACGGTAGACGGCGAGATCGCTTGTTGTTCGGTTTCGGGTGCTCTCGTCCGTGTCAAGTTTAGAGACTTTCTCACTGCTTGCGGCTGCTTCCTCGCCTTCCTATGCCCGCACCTTGTTTACGCTCCGCTCTTGGGCGACGGTTAGATAAGTCGAAAAGCCTTCTTGAGAGCAAAGAGAAGGGTAATTGCCCTACTGCGCGACTTTTCCGGAGCTGCCCAGTGCAACAATGTGGTCGCTAAAGGGAAGGAACTGCGTGGCGTGCGTGGCAAAGATGACGGTAATATTCTGTCGTCGAGCGATGCCCTCCGGACCCATAACATGCCAGAAGATGTGGTTTGACCCCTCGCTATCGAGGCCGCTTAAAACATCATTAAGGATAAGGATAGAGCTTTAGGCGTATAAAGCTCTAGCTAGGGCGACCTTTTGGCGCTGGCCACCGCTGAGGTTGATACCGTCGCTTCCGATAACGGTGCTATCTCGGCTAGGCATCTGGGCGATATCGTACGACAATGCACAGGCGCTAATAACGGCATTATACCAAGGCCGCGAGAAATCGGAATATCCCACAATGTTTTCCTTGATTGTCCCGTTGGCCAAGTACGGTGTTTGGCTACAGAAGCCAATCTTCTTGGAATCGCCTAATACGTATAGTTTTCCATTCCATGTGGGAGTCTCCCCTAACAAGGCGTGACAGAGGGTAGATTTGCCATAGGCGACCGGCCCGACAATAAGAGTAAGGTGGCCCCGTGGGATGGCAAGGTTGATGTCGTGAAGAATATCACCATTGCCCCAGCCGCAGGAGCCTTAGCTGATTTGGATGATAGCCTCGTGTCCCGCAACGACGGGCTAGAGGGCCAACTCCACGGGGGCTTTCTCTTCAACAATGCCGTCACTCATTGAAGGGTCTTCCATATCCGTGGAGGCGGCTTTTGTGCCGGTATTCATATTAAAGTCCCTGAAGTCGGTTTGGTGCTCAGTTAAGAGGAATTCATCGATCCGCGCCGAGGATCCGAATGCAGCGAGAAGTGATAGCAGATCAAGCAGAGTCTGACTAAGAGACTGGGCGATGAGCAACAGCAAGGAGAGAGACGTGAAAGCTCGAGAAGCGTCGAACAACTGATGAGTGGCCCTCGATGAAAGGATAAATACCAGGAATGTAAGAAGGGGTGAGATGAACTGCGGCATATAGCCCAGCCCGGCGGTCTACACCAACAATATTCTGAATCGCGCCGCGTATATGAGCTCCTCGAGTCGTAGATCATGAACGATGGAAGAGACACACACTGTCAGTGCTCGCATCTTGATGGCCTTGATGGACGATAGGATGTTCGAAGTCGCCCCGATACGGGACTGGGCAGCCTGCATCTATTTGGTTTGGCGAGCATGCGAAGACCGGCTGACCTAGACTGTTGCGATGGAGGAGAAGGCCGTGACGACGATGGGAACCACGAGCGCCGTGCCGAGCTGTCTGTGCAGCAAATAGGTTAAAATTCCGACTTAGATAACAATGGCCTAGAACTCGTGGAAACTGCGCAGCCCGAATAGGATCCTCTTAACATCCGTACTCATCAATGTCACGGGGGCTTTGGGATCGCTCATTGCATAGATGTTGATCCTTAACGTCTGCCAACCGATGGCCGAAACCAAACATCCGCGAATCATGGTGAGCACCCGGTAGTGATGGTACCAGTAGGCGCCAGTCGCCACGGCCACTCATGTACAAGAGAGCGTAAGCGCTAATCAGGCCCTTACCAACCGCCTCGGTCTCGGGTATGGAAGCCTGCCCCAAGTACTCAATCAGATTATGCAGGAGAACTGGCTGGCAGACTGTAAACGCTAAGAGCAGGACCCGCGGCAAGAGTGTCTTGAGTATTGGCCACTTCAAGGTGGCGAAAAGGGCTCGCATGCATGCGAAGCTTTTTCGCTTCTACTTCGAATTTGCCTAAGCATCGAGGAAAGGGGAGCCGAGAGAGGTCGAGGTCATCTCTGGAGTCAATTCATCAAGATTTCCCGGGAGCAAAGCCGTTCGTGCACCGTTCCATACAACGCGGTTAAGCCAGAAAAAGATGCTTCGGTTCAACACGCTGCTGGTGCTCTCGGGTCCGTATGCCTCCTTTGGTGCTATGATGGAGTTTGATTTCTCGTGCGATTCCAGGACCAGGACCACGGCTTTGGCGACTACCGAGGCAATGGCAAGCGCCGCGAGCGTCGACGCCGGAGACACCAGCCATACCGTCCGGGCGCGGATAGCATCGAAAAGAGTAGAAAACATGCAGTATAGCAGCAGAATGGATAACGGTCGAATGCTGCGGCCATGCTCAAGATATGATAGCAAGCAGAGAAGGATGGCAGTGACAAGGGCAAGTCCAGCCGCTGTTATAGAGGACCAAGTTCTCAAGGCCTAATAGGTAAACCAAAAGGAAAGAAGAGCTGCTTGCAGTGCCGTATAAACTGCAAGGGCAAACTAGGAGCAGTAATGAGCAAGATCGAGCCTGGTATATACATGACGGCTTATATCGATTTGGATTGAAACTCACCAATTTGACGACCTGGAGCATTCCCGCCGCAACCAGCCTCTGTTGACGGTGAAGACGCAATATCCTTGTGCTGGCTGCCAAGATGACTATTAAGGAAGGAAGGATGGAGACGATTGTGTTTTCGAAGAAGATTGTGAAATCAAAATCCTAGTAGCATCCCTTGGCCAGGGGGCCAAAGCTATCGTCATTGCAGTGTGGTTTCATGGTATTCAAACAAAACGACAACGATCAGACTCTTTCGCGAGTATTTTGGTGTTTTGGCAAAGACCAGTGTTAGAGGAAGGCCGCGCAAAAAAACCGCCGTTCCTGACCGGTTCAGCTCAATACCTACGGCTGCAAGTAGTACAGAGTACGAAGTAGGGACTTTTGAAATATGCACCTCTATCAACCAAGGCAACCACTAATAAGCCAGTAACAAAAGCGGAGTCTTCCGTAGATGCAAGGCCATGCCGGAGAGTGGATTATTATTAGTGTCGCATATAGGAATGCGTCAAGGGCCATCGTACATAGGAGGGCGAGCATAAGGAAGACATGGCGACTCACGCGGCGGGATCACGGTGTCATGCCCGTTGACTTGCAGTTACGGCATTAGGATTAGACTACTCGTGCTTTCCATGCAAGTTGATCTAGACAATGATTTTAAGAGCAGGCCAGAGCACCCCCCTCCAAGACTCAAATTCCTTATCAAATGTGTCATAAGCATGGCGTAATAATCATCACGGCTCTCATCTCGGCTAATATTAAACCTTCCTATCCAGGATGGGTTACTGTCAGGACAAGAAAGGGCTTATAATACGCGTTAGTAACACCTCTATTGGGGGTGCCCTCATTTTGCATGGTGTAGCGGTATTTTACTAGCTTGACAGTTACCACATAACCTTAAGTCCGCCTACCTAAACTTCGGCCGACTTTTAGGCCCCCCAAGTAACTCAATGGCGACGGATTTTGAATCGAGAGCCATAAGAACACGTACTCTACCTCCTCAATACCTGTGATGGCCGGTTGTCTCCTAAAAAGTGCTACTGAGGGGTGTTAAGACCCTCCCCCCGGTGCCTAGTCCTTCGACATTGAGGGTCTCCGACCGGGGAAAGCGTTCTTAACTAGGTTGCACCTCGTAGCGACTCCTGCGATGCCCCGTTCTCTCGGCCGCCCGTGTTTCCCCCAACCTTATGGAATAGCACCGTGCCCTCATTGACGCCTCCGTACCTATCGTACATAGAAACCTCAAGACCAGCTACCTTTCCGTCGACGCCAATCTTAAACTCTGCGGCATAAAACCTAGTAACTGCGTTAATACCTAATAGCATCTTGCTATATAAGGTCCAGTAATCGCCGGATACGTGATGCAGACGCCACTGCTGCGCCCATAATAACTCTATTCGGTCAGCAACTAGAACGGTCTCGTCTAAATTGGCCGAGAGTAGCTCTTGGAAGAGAGTAATCTGTCCGTATCCTAGGTTAGAATATAAGCCGGTTAGTTCGCTAGGCTTGATCGAAGGAGGAGACGGGCGTTTTGGTCTCTCCGGAAAGAGGATGTCGTCTGCCTTCTCAATATCACGCTGCATATCCCTCTCGCGTTCTTTTAGTCTGTTGTTTCTAAGTCAGTAAGCAACAACGATGCAGGCTAGAAAACAGACTTTTTATTCACATTAAGCCGGTCTTTAAGTGGGATTCGCAGCTTATCATCGAGGAGCCTTCTTACTAGGATAAGTTCGGCTTGGTTCGACGTTTCGGCCCCATTTGCCAGCGCAACGATCCCAAACTTAACCTCCGGAAGCCAGTAAACGAGGGCACCGAAGGTTATAGTAGACCCATAGTGCCAATATACTACTTGACCGTGGATTGTAGTACGTTGCCAGGCAAGCCCGTATAGGTCCACGTCTATACCAAGGGCAGGCCGGGCATCATGTATAAACCGGGGCGTCCTAATATCCTTATGAACGGCCTTAGAGAATGGCTTAGCCTCGTGGATAAGGCATTTTAGCCATTGCGCGTAGTCGATCACGTTGGATATAATGCCGCCGGCGCCGCTCATGTGCTCGACGTCTAAGTAAGGCAGCTCCTTATACCTTTGGTCCTTTTCACGCCACGCGTAGCTTAACGCAAGGGGAACCGACGAGTCCTTTGCCTCCTGTAAGTCTCAAGCAGTGGCTTGAGAGCACAGTGGAAGAAATAGGGGCACAGAAAGGTGAATTTAGTGATGCATGTCTTGGTCTATCTATTGGGACAAGGGAGGGGCTTATATAGGTACAGTGACCACACATAGCTAGCTAAAAGAGGGCAATAGGATGTTCCTATACCTGAGTCAAGCCTGCATAGTGTCCTTGGGCTAGGGGAGTCATGTTGTTCAGGCAGGCTTCCTTGTGCATGACTATTGGGTCCACTGAGCATGACTGTGGCCACTTATGCCCACTCTCTCTCCTCAACACACCCCCTTGTCACGCCAGCTTCCAGATGGTGGGGCAATAGGTAGAGGAGGGTTCGGTCTAATGAATGTGAGGTTATTCCGATGTTGAATTCGGCTGCTTTGTTGTCTGTTTAAGGAGGTTGTCCAAAAATAGGGGAGGCTCCTGATTATATCCTGCAAAAAAGGGAAGGTAAATGCAGCAAAAGGCAAAAGCCGGGACCCGAGAGGATAGGATGTAAGGAGAACCCTCCTCCGTACATCCTATCTCCTCGGGCCCCCAAGTTCGTTGACCGCGCCCCCCCCAGGGCGTGGTCACACAACCTGCTCTTCCGCCCCAGGGGGAGTCGAACTTGCGATCAATGGGGTCACACAACCTGCTCTTACCGTTTGACCAGTAGTTGCAAGTTGTATTTGTGACCTTCCTTATAAGGAGGGGGGCATGGCGGGGCATCCCTTTGGGTGGCCTAGGTACCGTAGTACCTTTGCCGGCGACGTTGTTTTTTTGGGATGAAAGTGATCCTAAAGGTGGGCTTTCTAATGATATATTCCTTATATCAATTAGTCTTGATTTGGTAAAGCTGTCGCGATTATCGTGAGTTTGAGCGCCATGGTGTTGTGCCAATTAAGGGGTGGTCTAGTGATAGCTTCACTTCTTGGTAGTAAATAGGGCCAACTTCCACCCCCTAGATCTTTATGGTTTCTTAACCAAATTAAGATCTAACTGCGCCGTTGGAATCCCCTGATCTTAGTGCATATAGTGGTGCTCTTATCATCGGGATCCGGCGATTGTCGAGTTCGCTGTAGTAGGGAGACATCACGCCTCAATACGGTGGTTAGGTACATCATCTCTTGATATATCTTCCGGCCGTGTTACTAGTCCTAGTTGCTTAATAAAGCTCTGATGCTTCTGGTGTGTAAGCGCCTTCGTCATGCCATCAGCTGGGTTGTCTGCTGATGCGATCCAGCTAACTTGTATCCGATCTTGCTGCACCTCCTGACGAAGCCAGTGTCTGTGAACGTCAACGTGCTTAAGGTTCGTCTTAAGCTTCGCGCTTAATTCAGTCAGAAGCCTAATAGTCTGAAGGTTATCACACCAGAGCTCTGTGGTCCCTTCAACACTGATGCCAAGCTCCTTAATTAGTCGGCCAAATGCCACCTGTTCCTTGGCTGTCTGTGAGAGTGCCAATAATTCAGCTTCTGTAGAGGACGTTGTTATAGTAGCTTGCTTGGTGGCTTTCCAGTCAATTGGCCCACCAAGGAGTAGGAATACGTATCCTTGTGAGGACTTCCTAGTCTCTGGGTCATCGGCGTATGAGGAGTCGGATGCACACATTAGCCGCCTTGTTGGGTTTGTCGCCGTAAAGCAGATACAGCGGTTTCTTGTGTGATAGATGTAAGCTAGGCACTTGCGTGCTTCGTGCCTATGGCGCGGCCCGGGGTTGTAATTGTATTGGGCTAGCTTTCCGGCTGCAAATGCGATATCTGGCCTGGTGTGAATTGCTGGATGAATAAGCGACCCAATTAGAGAGAGATATTCGTGTATCTCTTCCTTTGAGGCCTGCTTTTCGTAGGGGACGAGCTCTTCTGTTGTTAGCGGGATCTTAGGCTCCCGAAGGATATTATTATCAAGGATATGATATTTCTTCGCGGTCTTAGAGATATAGGAAGCTTGCGAGAGCCATATCTTCTTAAGATCCCTATCCCTGATGATCTCGATGCCAAGGAACCAGCGTAGCTCTCCCATATGCGTGACGGTGTATTTCTTCGTGATAGCCTTGTGTAGCTCTTCCCAATCTTGTTTTTGCCTTTTCGGATACATCATAACGATGTCATCCACGAAGATGAAGATAATAACGCCCTTGTAGACTAGTACGCAGGCGTCTTCCACTAGCTGCTGGGCTCCTAGTTCAGTAAAGAAACTAGATATCTCTTCAAACCATAGCTTTGGAGAGATACGGAGCCCGTATAGTGCTTTCAATAGCTTTAGGCATAGCCCAGGCATTGAGAATCCCGGTGGAGGCTGGCAATAGACTTCTTGGCGTAGGATTGCGTATAGAAATGCTGTTTTTACGTCGTATTGTTCCGTCTCGAAGTCCTCGAGGCAGCAGAAGGCTATTAGTAGTCGAAATGTTCGTGCTCGTAGGGTGGCTGCATATGTATCCTCGTCACCTTCGGGTTGTAGGTCTCCACGAACCACAATGCGTGCTTTGAAGCGTGTAATATACCCCTGTTCATCGGTCTTATATGCAAAGACCCAACGTAAGGGGATTAGGAAGTGACCTTTCTGTTTGATAACAGCTTTTAGGATGGTCTTCCATGTGCCCCTTGCTAGGTTTTCCTCCATTTCGCGGTCTGCAGCTTCCTTCCACTCGTGTGCGAATTCTGAAGCCATTGCCGCGTTGAAGGAGGTAGGGGGAGGCGGCATATCTTCAACGTGAAGCTTATGCTTGCTTGCCTTTGCGATAATATTATTAATAAGGGATTTCTTAGGCCTACGAGCCCGTTTTCCTTCAATAACGTTGCTTGGGTCAATCCCTTGTGACGTATCCTTTCGTCTGCGTTGTTCTTGTGTTTGTGATGTCCTTGAGCCGGCCCTACTAACCGCTGGGTTGAGGGTGCGGGGTTCGGACTGGGGGTCATCTTCTTGAACCCGTACCACAATCGTTCCTTCACCCCCCAGGTTGAGAGGTATATCATTGCGTTCGTCTTGAGGAGACGAGTCGATTGATATAGGTATCGCATCTTCAAGCTGTCTCCCTAACGAGATGTGGGAGGGGTTGCTGGCTATAGTGTCTATTGCGGGCGTAGGAGGCACAGAGCTTGGTAACTCCGTGTCAAATACAGTGTCAGGTAGAAGGGGTGACGTTGAAATCTCTGTCCCTAGGCCCACTGTTTCCGGAGGGGAAAGATATGTATATCTATGTGATCCCTGTAAGGGCGTCTTTAATCCCTGATCTTCCGGAGTGTGTGGGGGCAATGGGTCCCGTGGGAGGGTAATTGCTTCTTCCGGCGTCTGACCGTCATCCGTATCATCGTCGGATAAACTTGGTACCCCAAAGGTTTCGGGTTCCCCGCTGTCTATGACGTCGGTTGCGGCCATATCTCTAAGGATATCGTAGCTGTATGTTTGGACTAGCTGGGCTTGCTCTTCTCTTTTTGTATCGTAGCTCACAGACTCGTTAAACTGTACATTAGCTGATACCATTAGTTTGTTCTGTCTGATTGACGGTATCCACACGACGTATTGTTGAGTGGACCTATAGCCCACTAGGTAGCCGATATGAGCTCTCTGCTCAAGGGGTGATTGCGTCTTATGTGACTTAATGTGTTCTAATGCCGTAATTGTCATTGGGAACGCTATACAGCCAAAGACCCTTAAATGTGTGATGTCTGGTTTGACATCTTTGATGTGGTGATATAGTGGATTATTTTCTTTCATCCAGGTCCACCAACGCTCGTGTGGGCTCTGCCAGCTATGATCATATGATTCGAAGGGTGTTATGTTGAGCAGGTATACCGCTGTACGGTATATCTCTGGCCATAGCTCTTCTGGAAGCTTTGAGTCAAGCCTCATGACCCTTGCTTTTTCCTTTACTATTGCCCCTGATCTCTCTGCGTGACCGTTTTGCGTAGGCGTTGAAGGGGCTGACTGTATGACTCGTATCCCTCTATTAGTCATATAATCTATTTGTTCTGTTGTTAAAAGAGCCCTTTCCCCGTCAGTGACTAATGTAGTCATTTTGACTCCGTACTGGGTCTCAAGTAACGCCACGAAGTTATTGAAGATATCCCTAATACCCGTTTTTCTTTCCATTGGGTAATAGAACCTCATAGATGTGTCCATGCAGGTAAATAGGGCGAAGTTCTTTTCCCCGTTGTATGCTGTTATAGGGCCAGGGTGAAGGTCGAAGCTAACTTGCACCCCCGGACCTTTAGGCCTTAGGGATGGTGTTTTTCTCGAGACTTCCCTCTTAGCTTTCCCTGTTGCGCATATCTGACAGCTGCATGTTGTGGGGCCTTGAAGCTTGGTGCCTAGGCAGGCTTCTGATAGCTTCTCTAGTGATTTTGGACCAGGATGCCCAAGGCGGCGATGCCATAGGTCACCCACCCCCCCAGTTGGCGGCTTGGGCGCTTGTGTAACTGCGAATACCCGCTTGTGCTGCGGGAGTGTTCCCATCACGAATTGACCTTCGAAGTCGGTTAGTTTGATACGAACCTCCTTCGTAGGTTCCGAATAGAGGTATCCTAGGAGCTGGTTCCAGAATATCCCTGCCGTCATCCCCAGCCTAGCTGAGAAGACACTTGTCGGCATTTCTGGGATAAAGTAGGCATCTAGCAGGGTTATCTTTCCACCGTCAATTGTAGGGATAACTGCTGTTCCTGTTCCTTGTACCCTAAAGGCTTGGTCTCCAACCTGGACTTCGTCGTTAGAACCCCATTTGAAGGTTCCTTCCTGGAACCAACCTAGGTTATTGAAGAGGTTAACATCGGCCCCTGAGTCGTATATCAATTTATCGGCAAGTGACGACGTTCCCTTAATAGCCGTGTTCACCCTAGACATAGTGACCGTGTTGATGGTCTTTCCTAGCCCGTTATTGCTAATAACAGTGTCTGCTAGTTCTCTTCCTTTAGGGTGGGAATTAGGGGTCCAGGCTATGCATTTTGCTTTCTCGTCTGGATGGTCCTTTAGCCGTTTTTCGATATTCTGTTTGGCTAGATCACTGCATTTCCAGCCTATCGGGGGCTTCTTATTGTATATCACCCGTAGTGAGTAGCAATTTTCCCACTAGCTTGTTGAGCTGTTAACGTGCTGCTTGTAGCCAGCGCATTTAGCTTGGGTGTCTGATTTCCCAGAGATTTGATTAGCGCTTCCCCTTTTTACGGGTGGTTGCGACTTCTTCCTATGGGTGTATTCTTGTTTAAAGTTGGCGATCAGGTTCCTTAGGGGAAGTTGATCTTTGCCGTGTCTTTCGTCATAGAGGTCGAGAGCCCTCATTGTTGTAGACCAATGTAGGTCCCACTCGTCTGCCGCTGTGAGAAAGTCCTGTCTAATTCTCACATCGTTGAGTGTGTCGACCTTAAGGTCTCGTGAATCCATGATAATTTGGTCGAGCTGTTCTGCCCATGCTTTCCAGTCTCGCGTGCCTCTTTTGTTGACAGAGGTCGTGTATCTCTCGTAAATCAGCTTTTTCTCCTCTGCCCCTGAAGGCAGGGCTTGCTTCTTTAATTCCCTGATTTTCTCTCTTGGGCTGTTATGAATCAGGGTTGTCCCCTGAAGCCCTTCACTGATCGTTTTCTTGATCAATTCTTCGAGTGCGATTAGGGCTTTCTGCTGGACCTTATAGCGATCGAATTGTAGCTGGAACCTTTTCTCGAGGTTGCGAAAGGAGTCCTTTGCATCCTGGTATCGTTCGTTATAGCCTGTTCGCCTCGCTAGGAACGCAGCCTCGGTTTCATCTTCTCGTTGGGATGGTCTCCCTCCAAGGTTGACAATGAATTGCTCCCAGTCCGGCCATTGGGGCTGTTCAAGCTCCTTTATGCCGTCTGGGTCAGCATATTCCCAAATCTCGTGAGTCTGGGCCCACGATTTGATCCCCCTAATCCATGGGGTCCAATCGAGGCTTTCCTTTAGTCTCACGATATAATCATCCCCTCCTGCTTCCTTTGACGTCATCTTGGGAAAATAAGGGGTTCTGGCTTAATAAGTGATATCCTTCTTCAAGGGATGCGTAATTCGTGCAATTCGTGTGTTTCTGGTGGTGCCCCTTAGTGTGGCTAGGTTCCTTGCCTCAACACCACAATTTGAACGTTATAACGGCGTTGATAGCTCGTAAATAGCTTCAAAGGTGATATCGGCGGGCAAAAGATGGTCTAGCCGTGCAGGCCGGGCTCATAACTCTCAAGCAGTGGCTTGAGAGCACAGTGGAAGAAATAGGGGCACAGAAAGGTGAATTTAGTGATGCATGTCTTGGTCTATCTATTGGGACAAGGGAGGGGCTTATATAGGTACAGTGACCACACATAGCTAGCTAAAAGAGGGCAATAGGATGTTCCTATACCTGAGTCAAGCCTGCATAGTGTCCTTGGGCTAGGGGAGTCATGTTGTTCAGGCAGGCTTCCTTGTGCATGACTATTGGGTCCACTGAGCATGACTGTGGCCACTTATGCCCACTCTCTCTCCTCAACAGTAAGCTTATAAATGTTGATTTCATGCCAAGAGGCTTCCAGATAAAGTCCTTCATCACGTCTCCGAGCCGCCGTTCCGTTAGGACTTCAATAACATACGATAGCGTGACGTACATTAAGTTACAGTAGTGCCACTCGGTTCGAGGCTCTGCACTTAGAGGTAGGTTTCGGAGGCTACGAACGACATCTTGGAGAGTAGCCTGCGTGCCGTTGATTTCGTGATGCCATGAGTTATCATGGCCAGCTATGCCGGTCCGGTGGCTAGCGGCGTCGTCAAGGGTAACGTGGTTAGTTGCCCATTCGTCCTGTAGAACAAAATCATCGCGAAGAATCGACGAGATTGGCGTAGACCAGCCGCGAGATAATGCCGGGTAGGCCTTAGAGTCGATGAGCTGTGCAAGGACGACAGCAGTTTGAGCCTTAGTTGTTGATCCAACGTAGTAGAGCGTTTCTGGCGTCGCTGGCGTATCCGGAAGAGTAGCCAGTCCAAAGCCCTAGCATTGATCTTTAGCGAACTTAGTTGGAGGAATCAGTTTGTCAAGGGCCTACCTTGGCAAAGACGTCATGACCGTCGACGACGGCGATAGACATGCCTGGCACTTTCCATTGCTCCAAGATGTCCCTTGCAAGGGCATTGAAGTCTTGAGAAAAGGGAGAATGCGCTTTTGAGCCTTTATCGCCAATGGGCCCCAGGGTGAGTGGCTTCTGTTCTTGTCCAGCCATAGCCCCGTTTCCCAGTTGCTGTAAAGCCGCGATGACGGCGGTGCTTAGGACGCAGCAGGCGCTAACCATTGCTTATGCCGGCGGTCTGGGTGTCCGCTTGTGGTGTTGGTGATGTTCTATTCTGGCGCTTTGAGCTCGATGGAGAGACGGAGTATGTAGGGGGGGAGGAGGAACAAGAAGAGCGGGCAACGATGCTGCCGTTGATGGCTTGAGCCTCATCAAGCCCTCGTATCGGTTCCCCGCAGCATCAGGTGCAGCTTGACAATCCCCGCATCAAGGGGCTAACCTCGCCTGCAGGCCCCACGCTGCTTACGCTTTGCATCTAACAACCTCAGTTCACTGTCAGGAGCAGGCGAGTTGTGCTATTTGGACTCCCCCCCCGTCCTTAAGCTGCCCTCGCCACCCATTGAAGTCTGGGTACTGGGGGAGTTGCCCTTGGTCACTGTGCCAGCTGATTAATAAAAGGCATGAGTACAGCAAGTGGCGCTATAATACGGAGTACTTGTACAACCAGCAGCATAGCAACGCCTTTCAGTCCGGCAGACGTCCCTGTCTTTCCCGTTCGTGGTTCGGACCGGCGTCCCGCGTCTCATCTGGGAGTACTTAAACACGCACTGCGACTTGAACCCCATTAGCAAGGGAGCCCCGCCACCAAAATTTCGCGCGCACATTCCCAACGCCGTGGCCGCCGCGTCCATCATCCAGGCCGCCGCGCGCCCGATTATTCAATTGAGCATGCATCCAGTCACAATTATCACCGACGCCGGAAGATGCGTTCTTTGGAATCGTTCAGTTGAAGCTATCAACAATACGAAAGTTCAACACTATGACCCTGACTGCGACCGTACCGTAGGATCCGCCTGACGCGGCGAAGGGCGAGGCACGTAATGAACAAACGTAGGGACGGCCTGCCCGCTAGATTCGTGTGGTGTTGTGTCCCTCGAACCCCTGGCTGCCTCATGGCGGCGTTAGTGCCGCGTTGAAAGAAGTGGGTGGTGATGAGTGCAAATGTGCAATACGTGCATCATGCGCGACTATCCTTCATTCCACTGACGCTTGGAACCTTTGGCACCCCACATACGAAGCTCCTCATACATCAATGATATACGGATTGTGCGGTTTTTGCCCCAGCGGCTTGCAGCTGTTCTCTGAGTACACAGCGGATACGTTATAGCTTTGAGCCAATCCGCCTTCTGCCTCCCCAAACATATGTGCATGTATACATGTCTTCGTGCGCTGTTCCCGATCCACATTACCGGTACGTCGATGAAGCATTAATTCCCACTAGGCGAACATTCAAGACGCCTGTCTCTTCATGAACATCCCAAAACGTGTAATTTCCGACATTTCTGCATATGTATGTGCATTATCAGGGCCAGAGTGGTAAGCTATGTTGGAAGCCGCTGAGGGCACGGACGCTAAACTGCGGTGTTGTGGCGCTCAGCCGCTGAATCAGCCGCCAAAACCCCCTTGTGGATATCCAATTGATATATCATGCCGCAAGGGAGATGCTGCGCTCCGGTTCGGCCGCTCCCAATGTATAAAAGGCTTTGAGGGTCGTCGTGTAGAAGACATTTGAATCTTAAGAGGCCCAGCTCGTTATCAAATTACTTTGTTTTTGAATTTGAAAATTACCGTCCCGCCTAAGCCTAAGAAGCTAGAAATGCTTCAAATCTCGACCGCCATGGACGCTTACGGAGACACCAGCAGTTTAGAAATCTCGGCCTACGCACAAGTTGCCCTATTGCTCCATGTCAGTCCTAAGGAAATCAATGACATGTACAAGTGCACACCTATGCAGGAGGCGTTGATATCTCTGTCCACTAAGGGATCCGAAGCCTATGTGAAGCGTGTGGTGCTTTCTTTGAGTGCCAAGGCGGATCTAGCAAAGCTTCGCGCGGCAGTTGACGATGCCGTCAACGCTACTCCTCTGCTACGCACGCGCATTGTCCACTTGGATGGACTCGGATTCATGCAAGTTGTCCTCTCGAAAACAGTGGAATGGTCTGAAGCAACCTCTCTTGACGACTGTTTGAACGAGACCAAGTCAAACAAATGGGGAATTGGCGACCCTTTGGTGCGCTATACGCTGGTCAAAGACGATCAAGGCATGGCCCGCTGGTTTTTTTGGACAATCCACCACGCGCTGTATGACGGCTGGTCGTTTCCTCTCATGGTCAACCATGTCTGCCGACGATACGACGGATTTGCCGTCGAGCCAGCTCCCGAGTACAAACACTTTGTTCAACACATTGCTCAGAAAAATCAGAATGAAGCCAAGGAGTTCTGGAAATCTGCCCTATCAGGAACTCGGTATACGGCGTTTCCGGCACTTCTAGAGCTCTCATACACACTGACGGCCGATACAACAATGGAGTATTCCTGCCCTCCTGTGCCCAGAGTCAAGGGCGTCACGAGGACGGCACTTTTGCGCGGCGCATGGGCTTTGATCATGAATCGCTTCCATGGCTCGGAAGATGCAGTTTTTGGCACCATCGTTTCGGGCCGGCGGGAGTCTTTCGTAGGCATCCAAGGCTTGATGGGCCCTACGGTTGCCACAATTCCTGTCCGCGTAAGGGTCGACGGCGGCGACAGCGTTGACAAGTATCTCGAGGCAATGGAAGACCAGATACGCAGCACGAGCTCATTCGCCCAGCTCGGCCTGCGCCGGATTGCCCAAGTCAGTAGCGACGCCCGCCAGGCTTGCAGCTTCCAGACGCTGCTTGTAGTGCAGCCAGGAGAGGACACGCACGTCATCACAAGCGACATCGGCGACTGGAAACGCTTGGAGACGGACATTGGGCGCTCATCCTACGCCTTGACGATTCAGTGCTTCCTTAACAAGGACAGCATCAGGATGGTTGCCATCTTCGACTCGACGGTCCTTGACTCCTGGAGAGCGCAGAAAATGCTTGAGCAGTTCAGCTTCGTCACACAGCAACTGGCCGAAGCCAGTGCTTCACGGTCAGTGGCTGATGTTGCAGCAGCAATGTCTCCACAGGACTTGGCGGATATCTGGGGTTGGAACAGCATTGTGCCCGCTGCTGAAGACACGTGCGTGCACGACTTGATCTCGCAAAGGTAACGCAGTTTTGGTTGCCTTTGTCCACCCGGGCACTACGTACAAGGGGACAGAGGCCATGGAGACCGAGCAAGCATGTGCAAAGGCAGTGCGTCAGCTGGTCAACGGTCTCGACGAGCGGCTGGTCGAGGCTCTGCCCTCGTACATGGTTCCCAATGCCTTCATCCCGCTCAGACAGGTGCCCATGACGAACAACGGCAAGACAGATCGACGTCGGCTCCGTGAAATGGGGCGGACGGCCTTTTCCCCCCATGCTCTACGAACCGAGCAGGCGAACAAGGTGGCCCCCATCAGCCTTATCGAAAAGATGCTCGTCGAGGTTTGGGCCGAGGTGCTCAACATGAGGCCAGACGACATTTCGACTGACATGTCATTTCTTCGACTTGGCGGCGATTCAATCACGGCCATGCAGGTCATCTCCCGTTGCAGGACTCGAGGCATCCATCTTAAAGTGGGAGAATTGCTCCGAGAGCAAACAATCCAGAGAGTTGCAGCGCTGAGCACCAGCATGCCATCGAGTCTGCCCTGTTCGACAGACGCAGAGCCCCAAGGCGTCGTCTGGGGGTTGTCACCGATACAGCGCATGTTTTTCGAGCTCCATCCCGATGGACTCCATCATTTCAATCAGGGGTTTCTCTTGAAGATGCGCGAGATGGTTCCGAACGATGCTGTCCGGGCCGCGCTGCAAGCCGTGGTAAGTCGACACTCGATGCTTCGCGCACGCTTCCGGCGGAGCACAGGGGGCGACTGGGGGCAGGTCATCTCAAGGAACAGCCCCGATGGATTGGCATTCAGCGAGCACGCTGTTCAATCAATGGAAGACATCGACAGGCTCGTGCAATCTCGACACGGGTCCCTGGACATCTCGGCGGGCCCAATCTTTGCAGCCGACCTCTTCACCGATGCGCAGGGGACACAGTTCCTTTTCCTTGTGGCCCATCATCTAGTTGTCGACCTAGTATCGTGGCGTGTGCTGTGGCACGATATTGAGCACCTCGTTAAAAGAGGAGAGGTATTGGCTCACCGGACAACGTCGTTCCACACGTGGTGTGGACTGCAGCGAGACGAAGCAACATCACTTTCGCTTGATCAGGTCCTTCCCCTGGCATTCAACGAGCCGGATCTGGAGTTTTGGGGCATTTCCGCGATCGAGAATACGCACGAGGGCGCCAGGCACTTCGGCACACATGTCGACGTCGAGACAACACGTCTTTTGCTCGGCCAGAGCAACCAGGCTTTCGGCACCGAAATCACCGATGTCCTCGTCGCAGCTTTGGCGCATTCTTTCCAGCAAGCCTTTCCCGGCCGCCAGCCGCCGCCAGTGCACCTGGAAGGCCACGGGAGGGAGACTCTGGGAGAAGTTGAAGTTGATGTCTCGGAAACGGTGGGTTGGTTCACCACAATGCACCCACTTCAAATCCCAATAGGCCCCAATCAAGACATAGTCGACTCAGTCAGGATTGCAAAGGACATTCGACGTCGTGTTCCCGGAAAGGGCCGCCCGTACTTCAACTACCGATACACTGCCGCCAA
This sequence comes from Hirsutella rhossiliensis, assembly GCF_020360975.1. Lineage (NCBI taxonomy): Eukaryota > Fungi > Ascomycota > Sordariomycetes > Hypocreales > Ophiocordycipitaceae > Hirsutella > Hirsutella rhossiliensis. The sequence continues at coordinate 1,165,347 of NW_025408678.1, read as the reverse complement.
AAGCAGTCGACGGCTTGGAGAGCATAGCATTCCCGAGCTGACACTCAACTTCACCGGTATATATCAGCAGTTGGAGAAGCAAAACGGGCTCTTCCGGCTCGAGGACAGATCGGGTGGCTCCGGAAGATCGCTGAGCATGGCCGGCGATGCAAAGAGGTTTTGCTTGGTCGAAGTCGTCGTGGGCGTCGCCAAGGGTCGCATGACCATCTCCTTTGGGGTCCATCAAGACATGTCCCACCAGCCTCAGCTGGAGGCGTGGATGGCCGGGTTCGCGCACCAGTTGAAAGCCGCTGCTCGGAGCCTATCCAGTCGGCCTGCTTCCTTGACTCCAGGCGACTTCCCCCTCCTGCCATTGACCTGCGATGAGCTGGACAGGTTGGTGGGCAAAACGCTTCCCGAGGCGGGCGTTCCGGTGCACACGGTCAGGGACATGTACCCCTGCACTCCGCTGCAGGAAGGCATCCTTTTTAGCATCAGCAAAGGAACGGCAACCTATGCAAACTTGTTTATATGGGAGTGTGTTGCCGAGGGCCAAGGCCCCGTTTCGCCGCTGCGCCTCGAGGCGGCATGGAGAAGCGTGTTTGCCCACCACGCCATGCTGTCAACCGTCTTTGTGGAGCGGCTGGACGTTGGCGGTTTCATCCAGGTTGTGCTTCGGAACCAGTCTCCCAGGCTTTCGTTGATCCAGTCGGGTTCTAGACCGCCAGCAGATGCGTTGCGAGAGCAGAAACGGCCCAGCTTTGCCGCCGGGGAGCCACAGCATGCACTTACCATCTGCCAGGCCTCCAACGGCGGCGTCGCTTGCCGCCTCGACATAACGCATGCGCTCATTGACGCCGCATCTGTCCAAATCCTGATGGGCGATCTGTCCAGGGCGTATGATGGGCGTTGTCTCCCAGCGCATGCGCCGTTTGCCAAGTTCATTCAGCACACGACGCGGGCGCCCAAGCAGGACAGCGTCGCGTTTTGGACGAAGCTCTTGGCCAATGTTCGGGAATGCTACTTTCCGTCGGGACACGCTGGAGCATGGCCGGCCCCGTCGCGTCCAGGCCAAGGCCGCATCACGCTTCCGTCGAGCGTCACGAGTCAGCTTCACGCCTTCTGCCAAGGCCAGGGCATCACACGCTCCGTCTTGATCCAGGTCGCCTGGGCTCTTGTGCTGTCTCAGTACACCGGGTCGCGGGATGTGTGTTTCGGCTACTTAGCGTCAAGTCGCGATATCCCGGTCAAGCTCATCGACAACACGGTGGGACCGTTGATCAATGTCTTGATAGGCCACATCGACCTCGATGACACGACCCGCCGCGTCGTGGCAACCACGTTTGCACGGTCCATCGATCAGCTGGCCCATCAACATAGTGGGCTTGCAGAGGTGCATCGCAAGTTGGGGCCCTTGTTCAACACGGCCATGACCGTCCGCGAGTCGCGCCAGCATGACAAGCACCAGCAAGGCCCTGCTAGCTTCCACGAAGTCGAAAGCGAGGATCCAGACGAGGTTGGGAGGCCCCCTCCGAGACATATTCCAGTCGCCACAGCTACATTACAAACTGACATGGACTTGCACAGTTTGACGTTACCCTTGTCGTGGGCATCAGCGGAGCCAGCACTGACATTAGCTTGGTTTACCAAAATGCCTTGCTGAGCCCTGATACAGCTCGGCGAGTTGCCGGCGTCATGTGTGACGCGATTGGATACCTCCTCAGCATCAACCTCGAGGCCAGCTCCAGCGACAAAGTCGAACAAGACGACCGCCCCTTGTACGACGCCTTCTTTACTTACCGGACTGGCTTCCATGAGGATGCCGGAGTCGAGTTCTGGGAGAAAGAGTTCCAAGGTTCGGAAGCGTCACAGTTTCCCAGCCTGCCGTCGCCCACTCACAGACCCTGCCTTGATAACGGCATCAGTCACCATGTTTGCGGCCTTGTATGGCCCAAGTCTGGTTTCACCCAGCAGGCCATGATCAGTGATCTTGTTGGACTGGACTAGCATTGGAGTGGATTTGGATGGACTGGATTTGGCTGGACTGGATTTGCAGTTTCAAAAATTTGGACTGGACTGGATCGAGAGGTCTGGAGGCTCCTGGAGCTCCAATGGACCATGCCTAATTAGGAAAGAAGAAAACCTCAACGCCAATTTTCGTTTCAGGGCTACCACAACAACGCGTTATTGATTGGAATACAGCGTGCTCATGACGAGCAGTGGTAACTACCAACGTAGAAATTCGCCAGACGGGAGATGTGACCGACTGCCGGTATAACTAGCAGCAGGAATCCCATATTTCCATCTGGCCAACAAGGTAACCACCGTAACCTTAACTTGATCAACGTTCCAAATGGCCGCATCGACAATCACCCAATTCTTCACTGGCGCTTCTAATAAGCCCTCTAGGTCAGATAATGTTGTTCTCGCTCCGGAATCGATCAACAGTCGTCGCGATCCGGAGGCCCTGATCCAGCCAGATGAGTTCAGGCTTCAGGGAGAGGAATATACTCGCTGTGCCGTGCTGGCAAGAGGCCCTAAATCAACAAAGAAGCGTACATCCGTCATATGGTTATACGGTGAGGACCTGAAGTCAAAAATAGATGATAAACGTGTCTGGTACTGCTATCTCTGCGAGAAGCAGCGTCGTCAACAAGACCTCCCAGCTATCTCAAGTGGCAATTCTACAGCGCTTGACCACCTCCACTCGAAACATGATATCGACAAATCTACTGGGGAACACAAGAGCTTTCGAGGAGACTCGGTTGACTCGAGCCAGCCCTCGATATCCGACTACCAAGACGTGAAGTCGATCATCTTCTCCCGCCGCTTAGATAGGTTCAAGGAACTGCTCGTCCGGTGGCTGGTCGGTTGCCATATCGCCTTCTTCCAGGTTGAGAATGACTACTTTCGCGATCTCCTCTTTTACCTGTTCCGCCCTTGACGAACTTTCTCCCAAGGGCAGCGTCAACTATTCGACAGTGGGTGATGAATTCGTTCGAGGTGAGGAAGGAGAAATTGCGGCAGGACATGCTCGACAGTCGGAGTTCCATTTCGTTGTCATTCGATCTATGGACGTCGCCAAACTACCTCGCAGTGCTTGGGGTAGTAGCACACTTCATAGACAAATCTGGGTTGCGTCGAACTGCTGTCTTAGCGCTGCGCGAAATGGAAGGGGAACACTCGGGAGAGAACATGGCCGATGTCCTGCTACAGGTCATCAAAGATTATAAGATTACGGACCGGGTCGGCTATTTCATGGCCGATAACGCGACGGCCAACGATGTGTGCGTTGACTCGGTGCTGCGCGCCGTTTACCCCAGTATGTCGGACAAGCAGCGAAGACGCAGGCGCCTCCGCTGCTTTGGGCATATTGTGAATCTCTGCGCGCAGGCTTTCCTGATCGGAAAGGACGCCAAAAAGATCTGCAAAGATCTAGACGCTGCATACAAAGAAGGCGACATGACGCGAATCCGGGAGCTCTGGCGGAAGCGCGGCGCCATCGGCAGGCTTCATAATATCATCAGATATATTCGAGCCAGTCCTCAGCGCCGTCAGTTTTTCAGATCAATTGCCTGTGGGGAGCACTGTCGGAGTTCGATGGCTTAGAGGTGAGTTGCCTTTGTACCTCTGGGAACCAGCAGATCGATCAGGACTAATTTAGCCCAGCTTATCCAGAGCCAGCAAACGCGCTGGAACTCATACTTCATGTCAATCGGCAGAGCTCTCAATGTCAAGGAGAGAATTCAGATATTCTGTGACCAGTATGAGGCTGGCCAGAGCCAGAAAAGTCTCGCTGAAGACCGCCTGTCTGAGCAGCAGTGGAACGAGCTTGCACACCTTCATGATCAGCTGGAGACGTTCTACGACGGAACCCTGTCGACGGAAGGCAGGCATTCAACGCTAGCAGATCACTTTCAGACGCTCGACTGGTTGCTAAATGAGATCCAGCAGGCCAAGATTAAATTCGAGGAACTTCACAGGGCGGCTGTTCGAAGGAAGACCAGTCGTGGAGCTGCCGCTGCTGAAGCCGACAACTTTGCGTTTCTTGCCGCTTCGGCAGAAGCTTCCTGGCGTAAGGCCGAGCAGTATTTCAATAAAGTGGACGAGACACCGGCATATTATACCGCCATTTCGCTGAATCCGACTCTCAAAAGTCAGTGGTACGTCGAGGCTTGGACAGACGAAGAAAACGGTTATGGATCCCGGGCGTTACGAGGCTTGTTAGAGAACTCTGGCTAGAGGAGTATCGGGGCAGGCATTCCACAAAGCAGGCTTCGGTCTCCGCTTCGCCCGGTCCAACGTCGTCTGTTTCAGTTAGGAAGGAGAAGCCTTTTGCGGCTGTTAAGAGCCATAAAGACTGAAGCTTCGTCACGAGGTCGGATCAACAGACCTGCCCGCCATCGACCTTCTCGATCAGTTCCTGGAGACAGATGTTATCCGGCTTGGTGAGGAGGAAAGCTTTGACGTTATCAAGTATTGGAACGATCGCTATCATACACAACCTGATCTAGCACGCATGGCACTAGATGTTCTATCTGTTCCACCAATGTCGGATGAATGCGAGCGGTTATTCAGCAGCGCTAAGATCCTGCTTTCTGACCGGAGGTCGAGGCTTAAGATCGACATCATTGAAGCTAGCGAGTGCCTCCGGTCCTGGTACGGCCCACCTGCACGAAATACTTTTGAGGATATCAACATCGGGAGACTAGAAGGGGAGTCTGATCTGCAGGAGGCTTACAAAGCTGGGGATGGATCTGAAGCTAAAATGGACGACGAGGACCTTCGGATCGTGGATCAAGATGATTACCTCCATGATAATACTCCTCAGCCCCAGGAGGGCTTGCGGTAGTTAACCAGCGTTATTGATGTCAATCACACACCGCACAGCATTGAACAAGGATCGACTCCGTGGTAATCTCGCGATGACTATAAAATACGGAATATCGACTACCTTGAGCTAATCCATTTAAGGATTGGATTTGCATTGGCGGTTCTGGAGTCCTCAGCGCTGTGCATTGGACTGGACTGGATCCGACCTCGAAATCCAGTCCAGTCCAGTCCAACAAGATCACTGGCCATGATTACGGCTGCGTGGGCGATGCTGGCTGCTCGATACGCCGACTCGGATGAAGCTACATTTGGACTTTTCGTGGCTCAAAGACCGCTGGCGCATCGACCGGGACTTTGTGGTACCGGTGTGGGAGAGCCATCAACCAACACGCGTGCAGTGGCCATGCCAATACGCGTGATACCCGAGCCAGATTGGACAGTGGACAAGCTTCTGGACCACGTCTCACGGAAACAAACAGACATGGAGAATTTCGGGCGGATGGTCCCTCAACGTCTTTCAAATATAAATGAGGAGCTGAAGCGCGCGTGCCAGTATCAGACGTTTCTGGCAGTAGGTTCCGAGGCCCCTGAAGACCCGGACGCTTCTGGCTATGGGCTTTCCACGGACAGGGCCAAAGACGAATGTGCACTGGTGGTCAGATGCCAAACTCAAAAAGAGGGCCTGACATTCTTGATCGACTTTGACAGCGCCGTTTTGGACAGGACACAGGTTGTGCATGTAGCTCACCAGCTTGAGCACATTCTGCGCCAGATGTCAACGTGCGGTGACCAAAGACAGCTACGTACTATTGATGTGGCAAGCCCTCTGGATCTCCGTGACATTTGGCTACGCAATGCGGTTGCGCCAGAGCCGGTGCTGGCCTGTGTGCATGACCTGATTGCGGCAGCTGCCCGGATACGACCTGATGCACCCGCAGTTTGCGCCTGGGACGGCGAACTTACACATCAGCAGCTCGATGCGCTGTCGACCAGGCTTGCACAGCAATTTGTGCAACTGGGCATTGTACGGGGGGCCTCTATATGCTTGTGCTTCGAGAAGTCGGTCTGGACGCCCGTCGCGATTCTTGGTGTCGCCAAGGCCGGCGCCGTTTCGGTCAACCTCGACATATCGCAACCAGAAGATCGTTTGCGAGCCGTTGTTGGTCAGGTGGCCCCCAGATTAATACTATCATCTGGGGACCAGTCACCCCTGGCCAATCGACTCGGGCCGTCCGAGGTGTTTACGGTTGGCAAGGAGCTGGAGAATCTTGATCCATCCACCACCAAGCTTCCGCCGGTTAGTCCCGAGGACAATCTCTACATTGTCTTCACGTCTGGTAGTACAGGAACACCAAAGGGGGTTATGGTAACCCGCGGCAACTTCTGCAGCGCCATCAGGCATCAAAAAGCTCTTGGCTTTAGGTCTACGTCTCGAGTATATGACTTTGCCTCGTATGCTTTTGATGTATCCTGGTCCAACCTGCTGCACACGCTGGCAGCGGGTGGTTGTCTTTGCGTTCCTTCGGATCAGGACCGGAAGCAAGACCTGGCAAAATCAATGCGTGCCCTAGGAGCAAACTACGTCGATCTCACTCCGACTGTTGCCCAACTCCTGTCCATTTCCGAGACACCGCAGCTGAAGACGTTGAATCTGGGTGGCGAGGCGTTGGTACCGGGCACGTTCGACCATTGGCCGGACGACATAAGAATCATCAACGCGTATGGTCCTGCCGAATGTACAGTTGTCAGCACGTACACGGAGGTTGGTCGGGCCAAACAGGACCGCGGCATTGGGACAGCGCTTGGCACAGTCGCCTGGGTGGTTGACCCCGACGGAAACAGACTGGCCGCTTTTGGGACCGTGGGCGAGCTTTGGATTGAAGGACCGCTTGTCGCGCGAGGTTACCTTGATGATGTCGAGCGAACTGCCCAAGCCTTTGTTCGGGACCCGCCGTGGCTCCTTCGAGGGACGGCGGGCTACCCCGGACGCCACGGTCGACTCTACAGGACTGGAGACGTGGTGCGCTATAATCCGGATGGTTCACTTTGTTACTTGGGACGGGCTGACACCCAAGTGAAAATCAACGGCCAACGGGTCGAGCTGGGCGACATTGAACACCACATTCGACAAGCCTTGAGTGCAATTTCCCCTGATTTTAACGGCATCGTCGTGGCAGAGGTGGTGCATCCCCTAGGTAGCGACCATCCGGTGCCGTTGGCCTTATTTGGTCCATGCAACCAAGCATACGAAAGCGAGGCGGCTCGACACGATGATGTTGACAATGCAATGCTCAGGAGAATCACCTCAGGCCTCAATGAGCGACTGGACAAGGTCCTTCCACCCCACATGATTCCAAGTGCCTACGTCTCGGCAAGGGACGTATCCATGACAGCCGCGACCAAAGTCGATCGGCGTCGGATACGACAGACATATGCGTCATTGGAGTTTGGGCAAATCGCCGGACTGGGCCCCGCGTCAGACGAGCGACGACGGCCCCAGACATGGCAGCAGCGGCAGCTACAGTCGCTGTGGGCACGTGTGCTCGGTATTGGCACGGACCGCATTGGGTTGGACGACAACTTCTTCCGCATGGGGGGCGACTCGGTTGGGGCCATGAAGCTTGTGGGCGCGGCAAGGGAGCAGGGCTTGTCGTTGACGGTTTTGGACATCTTCGCCCACCCAGGCCTGCAAGAGCTGGCAGGTTTGCTTGTTGCCAAGGAGGGGGATGACGCCCAGGTGAGCATTTCTCCGTTTTCGCTGCTCGGCGCAGCCGTGGACATAGACGGCGCCGTGCGGAAAGCGGCATCGATGTGTGGGACTGCGCCAGAGCAAGTCCAAGACATGTTCCGTTGCACTCCTCTGCAAGAAGGCTTGCTGGCCATGACGGCGCGACGTTCCGGAGACTATGTTGCACGCTTTATTTACAAGATGCCTGCCGATGTGGACCTTGGCTGTTTCGTGGAAGCCTGGACACGGATCACGGACAACGCACCGATACTGCGAACCCGCATCGTTGACCTCCAAGACGCTGGACTTTTCCAGGTCGTCACAAAGGGTCAGTTGCCGTGGAGGTCTGGAGATGGCGTGGGAGAGTTCTTGGAAAAAGACAAGCAACAGCCGATGGGGCTCGGGACCGCTCTCACCAGACTCGCTCTGGTGACCAGCCCGTCCAGCGGTCAAGTGTACTTTGTGTGGACCATTCATCACGCACTATACGACGGGTGGTCCATGCCACTGATGCTGAAGGCGGTAGATGGAGCATATCGAGGGCAATCACCCCCAGCATGGACGCCCTTCCAACGGTTTGCGCAACACGTCGACGGCGTGGACGGACAAGCAGCGGCCGACTTCTGGCGTAGGCAGTTTGAGGGCTCAGATGCGCCTCAGTTCCCCCCTTTGCCCTCTCGCGATTATCATCCTGCCGCCGACAGCGGGCTACGCCACGAGATCCGGGGGCTCGAGTGGGGGGGGAGTGATTTCACAGCGTCAACATTGATCCGCACTGCATTGGCAATCGTTATAGCACGACATGGCGCCGTCGACGAAGCTGTATTTGGAGCAACCGTGTCGGGACGACAGGCGGCCGTACGGGGCATTGACCTCGTCATGGGACCGACCTTTGCCACGGTCCCGGTCCGCGTGCCGATAGACTGGGCGGCCAGCGTTGAAGACGTCTTGCGTAAGTTACAGCATCAAGCGATGCAGATGATTCCGTTTGAGCAGTTGGGCCTGCAAACCATTCGAGCCATTAGCGACTACGCAGAGCGAAGCTGCAACTTCCAAACGCTCCTTGTGGTGCAGCCCGAGGAGGGGAAAGCCGCCGACAAGACCAGCCTGTTCTGCCAGCCTGCGCAAGACGCCAAGTCCGTGATTGACGCCTTTGCTACAAATTCCTTGGTCATTGAGTGTCTCCTCAGGAACCGTGGCATGCATCTGCGTGTCTCGTTTGATTCAGCCGTGGTGCAACAGGCCGAGGTGGAAAGACTAGCACAGCAGCTTGAGCACTTGCTGCGACAGCTTTGTTGTCCCGAGAGCAGGCGTGCGAGCATCGGCGGCCTTGACATGCTGAGCGACAACGACCTCGAGACGATATGGCAGTGGAATGGTGTTCTGCCTGCTCCAGTTGACAGTTCGGTGCAGCAGCTCCTTGCCAAGACGTTCCGCCAGCAGCCCGGCATGCCGGCCATCTGTGCGTGGGATGGAGAGCTCACATACCGAGAGTTGGACGTGCTGTCGACTCGCCTGGCCCGTCACCTAGTCAAGGAACTACGAGTCGGCCCAGAAGTCGTCGTCCCGCTGCTGTTCGAGAAATCAAAGTGGATGCCTGTGTCCATGCTGGCCACCATCAAAGCCGGTGGTGTGTCCGTCGCCATAGACCCTTCACAGCCAGAACACATGTCGCAGCGCATCGTGGACGAGGTGGAGCCCAGAGTCATCTTGTCCTCGTCGTCTCAAGAGCTGCGGGCGAAGCGACTTGGTCATGGATGCAAGGTGGTCACTGTCCATGATGGTCTACGCGCCATTGCCACATGCAATGACGACGACACCGACTTGCCAAACGTTGGTCCCGACAACAGGCTCTACATTGTTTTCACGTCGGGTAGCACAGGCACGCCCAAGGGGGCCACCATCACCCACGGCAATTTCTGCAGCGCCATGACACACCAGCAATTGCCACTTGGATACACGTCCGAGTGCCGCGTCTTTGACTTCGCCTCCTACGCCTTTGACGCTGCCTGGTCCAACCTCCTGTACACTCTGTTCGCCGGGGGCTGCGTGTGCATCCCATCAGAACTGGAGCGAAAGCGTGATCTCGCTGGTTCCATCAGGAGATTAAAGGCAACGTATCTCGATCTCACGCCATCCGTCGCCGAGCTGCTCGCGGGCTCCCATGTCCCGCTCGTCAACCACGTCGTCTTGGGAGGCGAAGGACTGACCGAGGCTGCATATTCCCACTGGCCAGACCATGTTCGGCTCACCAATACCTATGGCCCAGCCGAGTGTACAATCAACAGCACATCGACCCCGATCAGTCCACACGAGAAGCACCGGCGTGGAATCGGCACTGGCATCGGCACCGTGACCCGGGTCGTTGCCAACAACGGCCAGCTGGCTCCTATCGGCGCCATCGGGGAACTCTGGCTTGAGGGGCCCATCGTGGGGCCTGGTTACTTCAACATGCCGACCCAAACATGTGCATCGTTTGTCGAGAGCCCGGCATGGCTGCTCGAGGGTCGCCGTGACGGCCTCTCAGGACGGTGCGGCCGCTTGCACAAGACGGGCGACTTGGTTAGGTACAACGCTGACGGTTCGCTTGCATTCATCGGCCGCAAAGATACGCAGGTCAAGATCCGTGGTCAACGCGTCGAACTCACCGCGATTGAGGACTATGTGCGCCAACTGCTCCATGGCGAGGATTCAGACCAACAAGACGCTTTTCAAGGCACCTTGGTGGCCGAAGTGGTGACGCTTCGAGACAGGAAGCAGCCCATGCTCGTACTTTTCATCCACCCAGGGGACGCTCATGTCGGAACCGAGCAACAGAACATAGAGGCGGTCCGGCGGGTTGCGGCTCCTCTGGCAAAGCGACTGGCTGGCTCGGCGCCTCTGTACATGCTTCCCAGCGCCTTCTTGCCTCTACAAAGCGTACCGAAACTCAGTTCGGAAAAGGTCGACCGACGCCAACTGCGTGCCACCATCTCCTCGGTCACATGGGACGAGGTGGCGGCCCGGAATGTGCTGGCCACGTCGAGGGGTACGCGGCGAGCTCCTGAAAGCCGGCAACAACGACGGATGCAGACCCTGTGGGCTCAAGTTCTGGACCTCGACGCCAAGTCCATCGGCCTGGATGACAATTTCCTACACCTTGGAGGCGACTCGATCAAGGCCATGCGGCTAGCTGCCGCTGCGAGGGAAGAGGGCATCCTACTCCACGTGGCCGATATTCTACGTCATCCGAACCTCGATGGACTGACCGACTGCGCTAAATTTGACCACGATGAATGCGAACAAGACATCGCTCCATTCTCTCTCCTCGGCGCCAATGTTGACGAAGCCGCCATTCGAGCACATGTGGCGTCGATGTGCAGAAATGCCCAGATTTATGACATGTTTCCCTGCACGCCGCTTCAGGCCGGTCTCTTTGCCTTGAGCATGCAGCAGAAGGGCAGCTACATAGCTCGTTTTGTATACGAACTCCGGCCTGACGTCCACGTGTCACGTTTCACCGAAGCGTGGGACCACGCAGTCAACATGTCGCCCATCCTGCGAACAAGGTTCGTCCAGCTTCCGGGACGTGAAATCTGTCAAGTGGTGATAGCCAAGCAAGACCAAGACCATTGGCTATCTGGAGACGATGTCGACGCCTACATTGAGGAAGACCGGCGTCGAACCATGGGTCTGGGTGAGCCGCTTTCACGGACAGGTCTAGTCCGGGGCGGCAAATCAGGAAAAGTCTTCTTCATCTGGTCTGTACACCATGCTTTGTACGACGGATGGTCGTTGACGTTGCTCCTCGACATGGTTCAGAGCCATTACGAGCGAGTCTCGAGCCCTACACCGGTTCCGTTCCAGGCCTTCGTCAAGCATCTAGCCTCGATTGACGACGGGCTGGCTGATGCATACTGGGAAAGAGAATACGAGGAATTAGAGACCCAAATATTCCCGGTCCTGCCGTCCTCGGCATACATCCCGCGCGCCAACCAAAGTCTCAGACATCAGGTACAGCCTCTTAGATGGAGCCAAACCAACTTCACAGCATCGGCCGCGATCCACCTAGCATGGGGCATTCTTGCTGCAAAGCGCAGTGCCACGAGCGATGCAGTGTTTGGAGCGCTGGTCTCGGGACGACAAGCCCCTGTTGCTGGAATCGAACGTGTCCTGGCGCCCACAATCGCAACAGTGCCGGTTCGCATTGCCGTCGGCTGGGACCAGACGGTGGGGGCAATGATGAGAAGGGTCCAAAATCAAGCAGCCGACATGGTGCCCTTTGAACAAACAGGTCTTCAGCGGATCCGACGGGTCAGCCAAGGCGCGAGCCTCGCCTGTCGATTCCAGACATTGCTGGTCGTTCACCCGGTAAAGTTAGAGTCGGAGAAGTCGCGTCTTTTTGCGCCTAGACAAGATGAGGTCGACGAAGAGGCAGAAGCCATGGTCAACTTCAGCACATATGCACTCACGGTCCAGTGCCAGCTCCAAGAGCGAGGCATGCAGATTCTAGCTAGCTTCGACTCGTCAGTTGTACAAGAGTCGGTCGTCAGTCGTTTGCTCCAGCAGTTTGAGCACGTCCTACGACAGGTGCTGGACACGAGCATGCAGGCGACCCGGGTGCGAGACTTGAGCATTGCAAGCGCCGAGGACCTGAGCGACCTCTGGCGGTGGAACGCATCATTGCCAGCACCGGCCAATGGATGCATCCACGACTTGATTGCGGACATGACGCGCCGACAGCCCCGGGCGGCTGCCATTGAAGCATGGGATGGAGCTTTGACATATCAACAACTCGACGACTTATCGGATCAACTGGCGCACAATATCCGGGAGCTTGGAGTCGGGCCTGAGGTCACGGTTCCGCTGTGTTTTGAGAAGACGATGTGGATGCCAGTCGCCATGCTCGGCGTGTTGAAGGCAGGTGGCGTTTTCGTTCCGGTTGATGTCGGTCAAGCCCAAGACCGCGCGCGAATGGTCCTTGCAGCCATACGACCAGTCGTCATTGTAACATCAAGACGATACCAGGCCTTTGCTCAACAGGAGGGCTTCCCTACGGTTCAGCCGCAAAATTTGGTGACTCGTGGCGCACAACGTCCGAAACGCTCTTCCGCCGACGTCGGCCTCACTCCCCACTCAGGGGCATACATCATCTTCACGTCCGGCAGCACCGGCACGCCTAAAGGTGTCGTCATGGAACATGGAGCTGCAAGCACAAGTCTCGTCGCCCACGGGGCCAAGCTGGGCCTCAACCAGACGACGAGATTCCTGCAATTCGCGTCGTATACGTTTGACGCTTGCATAATGGAGATCCTGACCAATCTCGTCTACGGAGGATGCATATGCATTCCGTCCGACGAGTCCAGACTCGAACGGCTGGCTGAGAGCATGAATGAAATGAGAGTCAGCACAATGTTCGCCACTCCGTCGGTGGCTCGCCTTATCCGGCCGGACGAGGTTCCAACCCTCCGAACCCTAGCAATGGGAGGCGAGAAGGTATCGACGACGGATACTGCAAGATGGGCCCATCTTCCACGGCTCCTGAATGTCTATGGGCCCACGGAATGTGCAGTTATCTGCGTAATGCAACTTCTGACGGGCAGCACGGTGCCAAGCCAAACCATCGGCAAACCCATAGGGTGCGCGGCGTGGGTGGTAGACCCTGCCAATCCCGACAGCCTCGTTCCCATCGGAGCAGTCGGCGAGCTGCTGATCCAAGGTAATCTCCTAGCCAGAGGATATCTCGACGACGAAGCTCGAACACGGGCAGCGTTTATGGAGAGCCCGCCCTGGCTAACACAACATGGCCGCTGCGGCCGTCTTTACAAAACCGGAGACCTCGTGCGCTATAACCCCGATGGCACCCTCGTATCCGTCGGCCGCAAGGACAGTCAGGTCAAGATCAACGGCCAGCGGGTGGAGCTGGGCGAGGTCGAGCATCACGTACGACAACTCTTGACCAGCCCCTATCCAACCTACCGAGGCGGCGTCGAGCTGGCAGCCGAGATCATCAAGCCTCGAGATAGTAGCCAGCAAATGCTGGTCGTCTTCATCTGCCCAGACAAGGCTTCGTTCCCATCGGCAGACGAATGCGCCGCCCAAGTGCGACAAATGGTGGCTGGCCTGGACGAGAGGCTAACTGGAGTGTTGCCGGCTCACATGATCCCAGGTGCCTACGTAGCCCTAGAAGGTGTGCCCATAACGGCAACGGGAAAGATGGATCGTCGCCTCTTGCGGGCCAAGGGAAGCTCCTTGACCACGTCCGACTTGGCTGCCATGAGCACGCAGAGCACCCTGCCGAAACGACTGCCGGCGACCCAAATGCAGCGCATGTTGGCCCAGATATGGGCTCGAGTCTTGAACATCACCACCGAGATTGGTCTAGACGACAACTTCTTCAGCTTGGGGGGCGACTCCATTTCCGCCATGCAAGTTTCGGCAGCAGCACGCTCACAGGGCTTGCACATCCCCACCAGAGACCTCAAGCTGAGGAGAACCATTGCGAAGCTCGCCGACTCCTTGCAGGTGCAGCCAAGGGAAAACCGCCAGCTGATTGCCGGGATGACCGCTGAGTCTGGCGGTCGATTCCGTCTGTCGCCGATCCAACAATACCATTTCGAGACGAGGCCTGAGGGCCCTGACTGGGCGGATCTGCCCTTTTACCTTGGCATTACGAGACGTGTCCCAACCCAGCTAGTCATTGATGCTCTCCACCGACTAGTTGGGAGACATGCAATGCTGCGAGCTCGTTTCTGTCCCGATGAGACCGGGGCTTGGGTGCAGTACGTCTGCGAAAGCACCCAAGACTCGCTTCTGTTTAGGCACTTGGACACGACGAGCCTGTCGCAGAGGGCCGCGACCATTGCAGAGTGTCGCGCCAGCATCGACATCGAGAATGGACCTTCGTTAGTGGCTGCCCTTTTCGAGGACGATGGCCAGCAAACACTGTTCCTCACAGCTCATCATCTCGTCATTGACTTCGTGTCCTGGCGTTTGATTTTTCAGGACTTGGAAGAGCTTCTGACGGGAGGGGGTTTCGCTTCTTCTCCTGTCACGTCGTTCCAGGAGTGGTGCCGCCTGCAGCGAGATTACGCAACCGAGAACCTGGTGCCCGAGGCGGCCCTGAACCATGTGCCATACCAGCCTCCCCCGAACTACTGGGGAACAGACGACGCAGTGCCAGGCAACGAGGTATACACCCGGAAGCACTTCCTTCTCGACATGCCCACCAGCTCGGCCATCCTCGGGCCTTGCAGCGCAAGGCTTCATGTTCGTCCGCATGAGCTCATGATGGGAGCCTTAAGCTACTCTTTCAGCCGTGTATTCCAAGACCGCTCAGTCCCGCCGATTTTCACCGAAGGCCACGGCCGTGAAGCCTGGGATGAGACTATTGACCTGTCGCAGACGGTGGGTTGGTTCACGACAGTCTTTCCGGTGCACATAGATGCTTCCGATGATGATGGTGTACTCGATTTCGTCTTCAAGACCAGGGAAAGCCTTCTCAATACGCCACGTCAGGGCTGGTCCTACTTCGCGTCTAAGTATCTCAACGGAAGGGGCCGCGAGGCCTTTTCCAAGGATCGAATGGAGATCAATTTCAACTTTTTAGGTCAATTCCAGCAGCTTGAGCGAGAGTCGTCGCTGCTACAAGCCGTGAAGCTTCCAGAAAATTGCCGGCCTCCCGGAATGGCTCCGATCGACACGGTCGGCGTCCTCGATGTCGTCATCTTCATAGAGAGGGGCAAAGTGTGTGCCGACCTAAAGTACAACTCGCGGGTCCGACATCAAGACAAGATTGAGACATGGATTCAGACTTTTGAGAGGACTTTGGTAGATATAGTGAGGCCTGCCTTATGCGCGCGATTTATCCCCCCTGTTAAGGAGAGTGGGCATAAGAGGCCATAGTTATGCCTAGTAGACCTAATAGTTATGCATAAGGGAACCTGCCTAACTAATATAACTCCCCTAGCCTAAGGATATAATATAGGCCTAACTTAGGTATAGGAATATCTTAATGCCCTCTTTCGGCTAGCTATATATAGTTACTATACCTATATAAGCCCCTCTCTTATCTTAATAGATAGACTAAGATATATATTATTAAATTTACCTTTCTAAGCCCTTATTTCTTTTACTACGCTTTTAAGCCTCTACTTAAGAGTTATAAGCCCGGTTTATATAACTAGATTATCTTTTACTTACTAATATTACTTTTAAAGCTATTTATAAGCTATTAACGCGATTATTACTACGTCTTTCTAGCTAGCTTTTCGAAACTAGGCCTAAAACATAAAAAAGGTATACGCCTAGAACCGTCGCGAATAGCGTATTACGCCCCCCTAAGTGCAGCCTCGTGCAGCTACTAGCGGGTACGTAATATACTACCGAAGATTACGAATTAGGCGAGGTTCTCCCCTATATAGGTAGAAAACTCTTCCCCGCCCTCGCTAACTAAGGGTATATGCCCCCCGCTAATAGGACCTAGCCCGGACCCGACCTAGGACCCCGGCCTAGACCTAAGGAGGGCCCCTTTAACTTTAACCCCCCCCCCCCCCCCCTTAACCTAAGGGCCGAAATAAGCACCCTAGAGGCTAGGGCCCGCTTAGAAGAAGCTCTAGAAGGCTAACGCCTTTTAAAGACCCTAGAAGAAAGGCCTAGGACTTAAGACTAGGACCTAGAGGATAT
Organism: Hirsutella rhossiliensis; assembly: GCF_020360975.1. Taxonomy (NCBI): domain Eukaryota; kingdom Fungi; phylum Ascomycota; class Sordariomycetes; order Hypocreales; family Ophiocordycipitaceae; genus Hirsutella; species Hirsutella rhossiliensis. The sequence continues at coordinate 1,149,143 of NW_025408678.1, read as the reverse complement.
TAAGATAGAAGATAATACCTAGCCTATATTAAAGACTAGCCTCTTTAGGCCTAGCCTAGCCCTACCTTAGGCTAGCTACTTCTAGCTTAACTAGCCCCTAAAGTAAGTAAAGGGGCGAAAGAGAGCTACCCTTAGTAGCCTTATTAGCCCTACGCCTATCTAACCTATATTATAATACTTATAGTAGACCTAGCCCTAGCCCTAGTACCGCTTTCCTAGGGACTAGGCTTAGGGCTTCCTTTAGTAGGCCCTTTAGGCCCTTAAGGAAGCCTAAAAAATTAAACCCTTCTATAAGACCCTTATAGAAGGGCTTAAGAAGGCAGCTATAAGGACCCTAGACCGCTAATAGCCCCTATAATAGCCCCTATACTAGCCTAAGGCCGCCTAGTAGCCTAAGGCTACCTAAGGAAACCTTAAAGCGAGCTCGTAGGCTAAGGTTACTATAAAGATATAAGAAGGTATAAGCAATAAGCGTAGAATCGGGTAATTAATAGAATAAGCGGAAAGATCGGTCGAAGGGGTATAGGGTAGGATTTTGTCCGGAATTTATAACGAGCATATAAGGGGCCGAATAATATATTAAAAGAATAGCGTTGCAAAAGATATATACGAACTTACTTGTTTTATCTACTACTCCTAGGGAAATCTTTCGTCTTTTATAGACCATTGCTCGCCCGCTAGTAGACCAATTAGTCAGCTTTCTAGCACATTCTATAGTGCTTAAAAAGCTCTATCTATAGTATATCTTCCTAACTTAGTAGGTGGTCTGATTGTGGCGTGATGGTTAACGTAAGACTATGGGTTCTGGCATAAGTAGTGGATTTAACTAGAATGTTCTATGCCCTACCTATTCTCGTATCGCGGATATCTTCGGAACCGCTAGGCCAAAATAGGCAATAGGGTATCCGTTCTGCTCGTAATTAACTTATGCATTTTATGCATATTTATGTTTATAAGGATAGGCTTATCCTAACCCGCTTTTCCTAGAGGAAGGTATAGATATCTAGTAGAGGTCTTTATCTTTTAAGGGTTATTCCCTTAGACTATATTATAGAGCCTCTTTTTACTAGCTTATTCTATAAAGCCTCCCTATGCCTATTATTTCTTTATAATAGTAAAATAGGAATATAAGGGTATATTCTTATAAAAGAAGGTGCTTAAGGCTATAGCTAAGGCCCTAGCTAAGGCTCTAGCTAAGGCCCTAGCTAAGAGGAACGTAAAAGAAGACTTCTAACTTATCCTAAAGCTAAAGAAGGGATTGCTAACGCTAACTATTAGCCTTATTACTCTTTATAACGAGCTTAATAAAGCTATAAAGGAACTAGCTATATTAGCTTTATTAACTTTAAATAAAAGTAATATAGTTATAATAATAAAAGCCCTATATATAGTAAAGAAGCTTCTAGAGTAGTAGGAGAAGTAGTCCCTATACCTTAAGGAGCTACCTATTAAATCGGCCGACCTTTTTACTAGCTAGACTAAGCTAGTAGCCTAGAGCGTCCCTAACTTCTTATAACGACCGGTGTTATTCCTAAGGGATAAACCTATCGAGGGGTTTATATTAGCAGGTATAATAGGGCGTGGTCTAAGCAATAATATATATATTACGTTAGTAATAAGTCGGAGGTCGTAGACCGTAGACTATAACTAGGTAATTAGAATTAGAGATAGAATTATAATAAAGATCTATATTAAAAGCTAGAGAGCTATCTATCTAAAGGAGTAAAAGTAGGTAGCTATATATACCTATAGAGACTATCCTTAGATTACGGTCTTAGCTATAATCCCCTTCGTAGCTTATTATAGCTTAATCGTAAGCTATACTCCTAAGTAGTAATCTATCTATATAAGGCTTACTTAGCTTATATATACTCTAGGTAAGCTAAGCCTAAGTAACTTCTCGTCCTAACTATTATTCCGAGCCGCCTTATTACGTAAACGTAGCTAGCTCTCTTATAGCCTACTAACTATAGTCGTAATACGATATCTCCCCTCCTTTTAGTCTTATCCGTAAGACCTACTACTACCTTAGCCGCTGTATATAAATATACCCTTATCGCGCGTATATATATTCCCTATTTCGTCCTTTCTATCCCTTAGGATATACTACTAATAGTATATTTAGTCGCGTATCGAAGGATCGTTCCCGTAAGACCCTTAAGCGTATTCGTTTAGCTAAGTCTATTAATCGTCTTAGTTTCGACGTTATACCGTATTCTTTTTATTCGTCGCGCGGCTTCCGCTATAAAATACTAGAGAAATCTTCTAAGTATACTAAATATATACGGCGGGGTCGTTCCTATAATACGTCGGGCGTAGTAATTAGCTCCTATAGGTAACTTCGTTATCCTACTTATTATTTATAGCTAACGTATTTCCTAGTATCCTAAATAAATCTAGAGTCCGATCGATTAGATAAAGAAAAAGAAATTACTAAGGAGCGAATATTAAAAGCTTAAGCCGACCTAAATAAAGCCTTAGCCTATTTAGCGCGGCTTCGCCGTTAAAAGCGCTAGCTAAAGATAAAGGGTACTAAGATAGTCTATTAGGGCCTTCGTTCCTTAGATAACCTTAATAAGACTAAGCGCTAAGAATCTAAAGCGGTAGTTAATATTTAGTCTATAGGTAGATTTAATATAATTAATTAAAATATTATTAGTTTATTAAGCGATTTTATAATACCTAGGGTAGATTTTACTAGTAGAACTATCGAAGTAGAGAACTATAGTAAGTTAAGTGCTTAAGTAGTTCCTAGGTATTTTCCTTTAGTCTATACCCCTTTTACTTAATAAGGTATTCTTATTACTAACCTTATTTTCTTATATCTACTATTTATTCGGCTTTATATTCTTAATTATTATCGACTTCGATTTTATCTTATAGTTTAGCGTTTTATAGTACTAGTTCTAATAATAAGATATAAAATATTAGGTATATCTATATTATTATTAGTAGCGAAAGTTTATAGTTAACTTTTAAAATAGGTTTCTTAACCTTAAACGGTCTAAGTTTCTTAAAATTTAATTTATTACTTAGTTATTTTATTTTAATATTTCGTTATATAAGGTAGACTATATCTCCCTCTTAAAAGATTAGTCCCTATGATCTTTTCTAATTATAGTAAGTAGATATTCTAATAAATTAAAGTTCTTATTATGTTTCTTTATATAATTTTTATAGCTAATCTACTTATAGTATTGCTCGTTCCGCTTATAGTCCTTATTAAGTAACCTTAAATACTTTTAAGTTATATCCGTAATTAGTATATACTAGTAAGAGCTTAGTTATTTCCGTAATTAAGCTATTATAAGCTAGTTATACTATTAATAGCTATTTAACTTAATCGTTTTATTTATAGCTAATATAGTATTATAAATATTATTTAAGCGTTTAGTTAAGTCGTTTTATTTATCTATCTATTTATAGGTAATAAGCTATACTAAGCTTATATTTCGTCTTTAATTATACTATAAGAGCTTACTAAAACTTAGCTATAAATATACTTCCTTTATTAAAGATAATCTTATTTAGTAGTTTATAATTACTAATAATTATTTATAGGAATATATATACTAGCTCTTTTATATTACTTACTTCTTTATATAGTAAAAAAATACCTATACTTTGTTAATCTATCGGTAATAATAAATATACTATTATACTTAATATTAGTTATAGGTTCTTTTAATAGTAGTAGCTTTATAATATAGTCGAAAGCTATTAAATCCTATAGTTTCTTTAGTACTAGTAGCGGTTATAATTCTTTATATAGTTTATATTATTTAGCTTTACTTTATATATAAAGTTTATATTCTTTAATAACTTATCGTACTACTTCCTTAAGCTATAGAAAGTTATATTATCGTTTAATCCGTTTTATTATTCTTTAGATTCCTTAATATCTATATATTAAATATTTATATATATCTTATATAACTTTATCTTATAATTTTAGTAGTATCTAGATTTTATTTTTATATATTAAAACTTCTAAATATTCTATATTATATCCGTTTAGTACTTTATATTCTTTTATCTATTTTAGGATCTTTTAGTATATCGAGTCGTTAGGTTATACTTTAAATATTACGTTTAGCTATCGTTATTAATAGTTTCCGTTTTCGTTAATTTCTAGGAGCTATTCTTTCGCTATAGGTGCCCCTATATTATAGTCGCTTCGTCGACTAAGGGTATTAACTTAACTATTTTCTATTCCTTTTCTATAGATTATTTCGTAGTTAAATTCTAATAAGTATTCGGCCTATTAAATCTATTATCCGTTTAACTATTACGTCGTTATAAAATATAAGATATTCTTATACTCTATATAGACCTTAACTTTATACTTACTTCTAAGAAAGTAGTATCGAAATTCCTTAAAAGCTTAAATAATTATTAGGAATTCTTTATCGTAGATAAGGTAATTAAGTTCTACGCTATATAGCTTTTTCGAGTAGAATATAATTAGTTATAGTCTTTCTTTATTATCCTTTTATCCGATTTATACTCTTAAAGTAAAGTCTAATATATTAGTTTTAAGTTCGATTTATTATTCTAGATTAAAGGTAGTTAAGACTAGTTCTTATATAATTATAGTCTTAATATATTTAAAAGCTTCGTTAGCTTTATCGTCCTATATAAATTCTTTTTCCTTTTTTATTAAGTTATATAGTAGTACTACGATCTTTCCGAAATCTTTAATAAATCGTTAGTAGTAATTTATAAATCCTAGGAAACTTTATATATCCTTAACGTTCTTTAGCGTTAGTTATTCTTTAACTAAGTTAATCTTATCTTATTATATTTATATCTCTCTTAGTAAGATCGTATATCTAAGGAAGTCTACTTCCTATATATAAAACTTACTTTTCTTTAGTTTAACTAGTAACTTTATATTTTAAAGTACGCGGAGTACCTTATAGACGTATTCCTTATATTCTTCTAAGGTATCTAAGAAGATTAGGATATTATCTAGGTATACTACTATAAAGATATCTAAGTATTCGCATAGGATATTATTAATTATCTATTAAAAGGTAGCTAGTATATTTATAAGTCTAAATAGTATTATTAGATATTTAAATAGTCCGAATTTCGTTTTAAAGGCTATTATCTATTTATATCCTTTCTTTATATATATTAAGTTATAGGCGCCTTTAAGATCGAGGGCTATAAACTATTTTTTACTATATAGTCGATCTTATAGTTCCGATATAAGCGGTAATAGTATTTAGTCCTTTATTATAATATCGTTTAAGCGTCTATAGTTAATAACTAATTATAGCTTACTGTTTTTCTTAGAATAAATATAATTAAATAGCTTACTTTAGATATTAATATTTATATATATCCCTTTTATAGATTCTTATTAAAGTAGTTATATAGTATTTATAATTACTTTTCGTTTAGGTTATAGATTTTATAGAACGTTAGCGTTATTCTATCCTTAAGATAAATTTTATAGTCCTATTAGCTATATTTAAGTAACCCTATCTTAAGTTCTTCTTTAAAAAGTTTATTATATTTCTAGTATTCCTAAGGGATATTCTTTATTCTATCTTATAGGCTTTATTCTTTCTTTTAAGAGCTAGTTTCTCTTAACTTAAGCTCTTTATTAATTTAATTAAGGTCTTTCCTTAAAGTAGTAATAACTCTTTAGATCTTTATATTATATCCTTTATTTTATTTATATTAAATACTAGGTTATATAGCCGTATTAGTTAGTATATAGGTCTTATTAATCGATTTTATTATATCCGCTAGTTCGGTTACTATTTTCGTTTATATTGCTAAAGCCTATAATAATTTACTTAAATAGCTATCCCTTTTATCTTATTTAATAGCTAAATTATTATAAATTTTTACTTTCTTTTAAATCTACTAGTCTTAGAAACTTATATCTTTATTTTAATATAGCTAGCTAGTTTTCTAGTTAATTAGTAGGTTACTCTCCTATAGTTATAAAAGTCTTAATATAAGGTTATATTCTTTAATATCTATAATATTAAAGTTAACTTATTCGTTGTAGCCCTAGATATTAATATTAAGGTAATTAATCTCTATATTAATAATTCCGTTATTATAGTTAAAGGCCTCTCCTTTAATATTTATAAGTTTATATAGATCTATTTTATATCTTTATATAAGTCGGTAACGATTAATAACTTTAAGTAAAACGTAATTACCTATCGCGTTATAGTTTAAAAGTATATATATATAATATCCCGCGATTTAGATATCTAATACTATTTAGTTACTATAGCTTACTATTACTATATATAGGGTCCTTAGATCTTATTATATTATGCTAGTCTATAGCCCTTTTATAGATAGCGTACCTCGTTTTTTACTTAGTCCTTATTCGTTTTATTTAGGTATTTTTCTTCGATTTATTATTAATACCGTTTCTTTATATTTTCGTCGCGTAGTATTATATTAAGGCTTAAGAGACTAATTTCTTATAGGTAATTAAAGATTTCTTATTTCTTAACGCTATATCGTTTATATTATACTACTTTATAGTTAATTATATACTATACTTTATAATTCTATTTATTTTTATATTAAAGGTTAAGTTTTCGTTCTATATCTTTTTATTTTATATATAGTATTTTTATATCGATTCTCCCTTAGTCGAATACGGCCTATAGCTTTTATATATATTACTAATAATCTTTTAGTATACTATTATATTATTTACGCTATACTTATACTTTTTTATATTTATAAACTTTATAATTTAGGTATATATATTTATTATAATCTTCTTTATTATATTTAACTTATTATATAAGTCTTTAAAAGATTAAGGGTTTAAATATCTTAGAGTAAGTAGCGTTATACTATTCTTTTATTTTAGCGTATTTATAGATTTTATATATCTTTAAAAGATATCTCGTTAATAAACCGTAATTATCGCGGTATTTAAGTAGTATACTATAATTAGGTTCTAATAATATAACTTAGTCGTTTAGGTAGCGTTAATCGATTTTCTAGTAGTTTAGTTCTATATTTATGTAGGGTTTCGAAAGTATTTATCCTTTAAACTTAACTAAGAAGGCGTTATATTATACCTTTATCTAGAAGTATATTATATAATCTAGGTAGACGTATAATATCTATAAAATATACTTATAGGACTTATAAGTAAGTAGTATTTATAGATCGTCTTTGAATTCTCCCTATAGTTACTATTCTTATTATAAAGCTATAATAGTATCGACTATAGTAATAGCTATAGTATAGTCTCCTTTATATAGTACCGGTTAATATTAAATTAATATAGCTTATTAGTTTTCTATAAGAATTTAAGGCGTTTATTAGGTTCTAATTTTAAGTATTTCTTTAAATTCTTTAAAGTATAAAGCGTATTCTCTAATTATAGTATTCTCCCTTAATAGTAAGGGTAGTAGTATAAGTTCGTTCTTATCTTTTATTTCTCTAAGTATTTCTTATTCTTTAGAGCTTATATTATTAATACTTTATTATTCTTCTTTAGGTTATTATCTAAGTTTTATAAGTATAAGGGCTATATCTATATCTTCTTTATTATATTATTTATAGACTACCTATCGTTATTATCGATTTTTATTTTATATATCTTCTTAGAATCGTTTACCGTTCTTCTTAATTTAGTCTTAGGAGACTCTTTTAAGATAAGGGTATTTTAGTTCTATGAATTTAACTTATTTTTATATTTTAAGATCCCTTTATTATATTATTATAAGGGTTTTCTTTAATAGCTTTAAGAACTATCTAGTACCGTTTTTATCGCTAAAGTATACTATCTATTTATCGTTATAGTATATAGTCTAACTAAGGAGTTTATACTTTAGTTCCTATCTATTAGTAGCGTTTAGGTATTTCTTACCTTTTAGGGCTAGTACCTAGTAGGTTTTCTTTTCCTTATAAGGTTATCTATATTCTTTAAAGTAATATCTAAGTTTCCTATAGTTAAAATACTTTCTTTTACTTTTCTATATTATATCTAGATTTATCCTACCTAGGTTAGTTATATAGGTATAGGTAATAGTAGTTTCGCGCTTCTTCTTATAGTTAGCGCGTCGGTTAAAGTTATTTTTATAGGAAGGGTTTTAGTTTCCTCTTCTTTATTTCTTTTCTTAGTATTATATATACTATCTATTATCGATCTATACTACTATAGTAATATAGTCTAAGAGGTTATTAGGTCGGTTTTCCTTATAAAGCTCGTCCTTAACTTCTTCTTTAAGCCTATCGTAGAATCGTAATATAAGAGGTTTATTATCCTAATTAAGCTTTAAGGTAATTTAACGGAACTTTATAGTATAATCCGATACTAAGATCCTTTATTAGAGTTCTTAAAGTTTTTATTTAACTTCTTATTCTTTATTAGTTATTTTAAATACCTTTATAATAGCTTCTTTAAATCCTTAGAAACTAGTAAAGACTTTATCTATTTCGTTATCTTATCGCGCTAGTTAGTTATCGAGAAAGTCCCTTATAATAAGTCTAAACTAAGTAAGTACCGTTCTAGATAAATAATTTCCTACGTAGAGTACCTTTTCGACTAAGTCTAAAAGTTTAGTAAGGTAAAACCGGTAGTAGGCCTTAAGTTAGGTAAGAAAGTCTTAAAGTATATTATAAGTACCGTCGAATAGTCCTAGCTATTTTAGTTTAACTACTTTTCTAAGGTCCTTAACTTATTTATTGCCTCCTTTATTCCTAAGTAACTATACTTTATATCGAAGGATAATAATCTCGTATATTATATCCTAGGGCGATATAGTAGCTCCGGAGCTAGTTAATCTAGCTTACTATATAGGTATATTAATAGTTACGATATTACTTAGAGTAACGTAGTATTATACTAAATAAGAGCTTTTAACGTATAACGACTAGTATTATTCCTAAGGGATAAACCTATCGAGGGGTTTATATTAGTAGATATAATAGGGCGTGGTCTAAGTAATAAGATATATATTACGTTAGTAATAGGTTAGAGGTTATAGACCGTAGACTATAACTAGGTAATTAAAATTAAAGATAGAATTATAATAAAGATCTATATTAAAAGCTAGAGAGCTATCTATCTAAAGGAGTAAAAGTAGGTAGCTATATATACCTATAGAGACTATCCTTAGATTACGGTCCTAGCTATAATCCCCTTCGTAGCTTACTATAGCTTACTTATAAGCTATACTCCTAAGTAGTAATCTATTTATATAAGGCTTACTTAGCTTATATACGCTCTAGGTAAGCTAAGCCTAAGTGACTTCTCGTCTTAACTATTATTCTAAGCCGCCTTATTACGTAAACGTAGCCGGCTCTCCTATAGCCTACTAACCGTAGTCGTAATACTTCTTAAAGACCCTTATCCTTAATATCTTTACCGTAAAAGCTAAAACCTTTAGCGGGATCGATATCCTAGGGCAGCCTAAGTAGCTAAGCACCCTAGGCCTAACGTAGAAGGTAGGATCCGTTATCTTTATAGTCCCTTTAAAGGCTATAGGGGCTAAATACCGGAAAAAAGGCCTCTATATAGTAGGTCTATAGATTTAAGTTAAAGCCTATAAGGAATATACTATATATACGTAGTACTATAGGTGCCTTTCCTTTAGCTATAACCCTTAGACCTATTAGTAGCCTATTAAGTATACCTTTTACCTAGAAAAGCACTTAACTAAGGACTATAACTACCCTAGCTATAAAGCTAGCTAAGGCTACTCTTACTTTAAGGTCTAATACTATAACTATAAGGGAGAGTACCTTATAACTAATAAGGTATAATATAGAGTTTATAAGGGAATAACTAATACTTAATAGCCTTAGCCCCCTTATACTTATAGGGCCCCTAAGGCCCCTTAGGCCCCTTAGGCCTAACTATAACCCTATTAGTATTATATAGTATAATACTAATAGGTAGGAAATAGCTAACTTATTAATCTTAGAGTAAGCCTTAGAAATAAGAGTAGACCTTATCTTATTATAAGAGCCCTACCTTTATAAGATCGATAATAGCTATATCCCTATATAGTATTTAGCCTATAATATTATAACTCTTATCTTTTTTACTAACTTTCTTAAACTTACTAGGAGGTACTAAGGTTATAGCTTATAAGAGGAAGGAAGCTTAGATAAAAGCTAGCCTTAGCTTTAACCTTTTTTACGACCTTAATATATAGGCTATAAAAGTAAAGGGTATTAAGCTATTTACCCTTATTAACCTATATAACGAAAAAGAGGTTAAAGGGGCCTTAGCTAGCTAAGGCTAGTAAGGGCCCCTTATAATAAAAAGGCTATTATAAATAGCCTAACTCCTATAGTAGCCCTCCTTATTAGTAAGGGACTTTAACTTATACTACCCTTATTAAAACCCTTCTATAAAACCCTCTATAGCCTATAAGGTAGAAGCCCTTATTAGCTAGCTCGACTACTATAAGGCTTTCTTACTAATAGACCTTAAGGTAGCTATAGAAAGTACCTATTAAAGGAAAGGCTTAAAAGGGGCCTTAGTTATAGACCTTACTTTTTATAGCCCCTTTAAATAGCTAACCTAAGCTAACTTCCGCTTTTTAAAGGCTATAGGCTTAGATTATAAGCCTATAGCTTTTAAAGCTAGCTTAAGAGGCCTTAATAATCCCTTACTAGCTAAGCCTACTACCTATAACTATAAGAAAGTAAACTAAAAGGTCTTTTTAAAACACCTAGCTAAAAAGGAATAAGACCTCTTTATAGCTATAAAGAGGGCTATAAAAAAAGATAACTTAAAAGGGATAGCTTCCCTTTTAATAAGTATAAGAGTCTTTAACTATTATAGGTTATAGGCTTAGGCTATAGCCTAAGCTATATAGTTATATATAGAGGGCCGGACCTTATATATATATATAGGCTAGCTATATATAAAAGAGCTTTATATAGCTTATTAATATTATCCTATAAATAGTACTTATATATATACCTCTACTTACTTTATAATAGTATAAGCTATTAACTAATAGATCTAATAGATATCTTTTTAGAGAAGGTGCTACTTCCTTAAAAGAGTACTCCGCCCCTCCCTAAATAGATATAAAGTATTATAGCTATCCTAGAAGCGTTTTTAAGCATAATAGCTAGTAAGAAAGATAAGGTTCTCGCTATACTAAGGGAGCCGTCTATAAGACTAGCTTTAACCCCTATAACCTCTATAACGCCGGTTATAGCGGTAATCCTACTAATATAAAAGCCGCTCCCTTAGCCGACTTAGGATAGTAAGCTAGAGTCCTTTTACTTCTTCCTTAGCTAGCTATAAATAAAGTTTATAACTAACGAGAAATAGGGCCTAAATAGCTACCGCGATATAGCGTAGTATTTACTCCTTTATATGCTACCGGAGCCCTAGATATAGCGGATCTTTAGATTCTAGGATAAGGGCGGTCTTAAGGGTAAACGCGACCTATAAGACTTCTTTTAATACCTTATATATACGTTCGGCAACGTATAGGAGCGGGAGAAGGCGTAAGATAGGCTATAGACCTTTAAGTAAAGAGATAGGTAAACCTTTAGCGAATTCCTCCTTAATTTTAAAGAGACGCTCTTATAAGTAGCGGGGACTATAGTATAAGAAGATAGCGCGAAGCTTATATAGCTATAGAATTCGATTACGCTAGCCCTATAAGAGCTACTTATCCCTATAATTATACCTACTAACTATAGCGAGTATATAAGCCGGTTAATAAAGGTAGTATAGGGCTATAAGTAAACGCTATATTTTTAAAAGCTTTATAAGTATACGCTATATAATAGTAATAAGATTACCGCCCCTTTATAAGATAAATAGCCGGCTATCGATATAGATAAGGATACCTTAATATTAGCTACTTATATAAACTAGGATAAATATAGTAAGAAGACGCCGTTAACTACCCCCTATACCGCCCTATACTTTAAGTAGTAAGCGAAGTAAGTAATAAGTAAGGAAATTAAAAAGAGGAAAGCTAATAGCCGCTACTTACGTTATAGCGCGTTTATATACTTTATATTAAAATGCCCCTTCCTTTTAGCTAAGCGGCCTATAGCGGTTTAAGTAGCGAAGATAGAACCGCTCCTCGCTTTAAATAATAAGGAGGACTCCGCCCCCCTAGGCCTAAAGGAAAAAAAGTAGCTCTAGAATAAAGATAGGCTCTAGAGCCCTAATTACTAGCACTAGTAAAAGAGAAAGAGGAGTTATCCGCCTATATAGAAAAGGAGCTTACTTTAATATAGGTTATAATTAATAACTCCTTACTAGTTGCTGCCCTTATAGATAAGGGCTACTAGTACTACGCTATAGTTAACGAGGCGCTCGCGCGAGAGATATAAGTACTAGTAAAAAGGATCGCCCTAAGGTAAATAAAGGGCGCCTTAAGCGCGATAGAAGGTATAGTAATTAAGGGTATTATATAGCTAGCTATAGAGGTCGATATCTACTATAAGCTTATTATAGCCTATATAATCCCTTAACTAAAGTTCCCCTTAATTCTTAGGAAACCCTAGTTATTATATATAAAGTTATACTTAATTCTATAATAAAAGAAGCTATAGTTTAGGCCTATATAATAATAGGTCCGCTATAACGATAGTTCCGCGGGCGTAGGACTAAGCGTATAAGCTTTATACTTAGTATAAGAGGTCCTTACTTCTATCTTTATAGGAACCGTATAACGATTAAAGTAAGAGGAGGGTTATATAGCGGTAGATATAACGGTCTACGTAGTTAGCCTAGCGGATATCGATAAAGCCCTCTAGATAAAGAGGCTAAAGTCGCCCGCTAAGCTATAGTAGTAGATACTAGAGCGCTTTTAAGATCTTCTTCCGCTATTTAAGTCCTAGGAAGTAAATAAGCTTAACTTATATAAGCTAAGGGTAGACTATAAGGTCGTACTTAGTACTAATAAAAAGGGGTAGGAACTACCTATACTATTCGGGCCGCTATATAGTATATTATATATAGAGCTACTAGTACTAAAGAAAACGCTAAGGGACCTCTTAGATAAGGGCTTTATTTAAGTAAGTAGCTATAAAGTAAGAGCGCTAGTCTTATTTATATATAAGCTAAGGGGCGGGATATAGTTCTATTATAACTATAGGGCTTTAAATATAATTATAAAGCTAGACCGCTACCCCTTACCCTTAATCTTAGATATACTCTATAACCTCTTAAAGGCAAAGTAGTTTATAAAGCTAGATATAAAATAAGCATTCTATAAAGTATAGATCTTAGAGGGTAACGAGTAAAAGATAGCGTTCTATACTTACTATAGCTTATTTAAGTAGCTTATAACGCCCTTTAGCTTCTTATAAGGAACGGTGTTCCTACTATAAATAAAGCAGCTATAATATACTCTCCCGATTATATAAGCTAATAAGTAGTATATTAATTATAGATAAATTCCTATATTATAGAGTAAGATTCGCTTAGTATTTTATATATTATTATATATTAAACGGGTTATAAGTTATTGTATAATCGGGAATCGAAGAAATAGAGCTAGCTTAGAATACTAACTAAGACCTCTTAAGAATACCGGCATAACTAACCTCCTTTAAATATAAATATTAGTAGAACTAAGATACTTCTTAATATACTTAAGGTATTACTAAATTCCTTAGTCTTAGGGCTATATAGTAGCCTAAATCTAGTCTTAAAAGGTTCTTCTATTTAGCTATAATTATCTATATAAGATAGTATATCCGCTAGTAGATAGAGAGAGAATTATTAACTTTAATACCTCTTCTAAATACTAATATATTACTAATAAATTCTACTAAAAATTCTACCTTATACTCCTTCTTCCCCTTTATTACGTAGTCTTATATAATTCCTTAATTTCCTAAAATTCCGTATTTACTTATATACCTTAAGAGGTTATAAGCCCGGCTTACTCCTTTTAAGCCGGGAAATTAACTTATACCTTTATAATTCCTAGTCGAAATATTTAATTAAAATTCCTTTCGAAATTCCCCTCGACTTCTTTTACCTTCTAACGCTCTTAAACTCCCGTTTAGATTTCTTAATCCCTACGAACGAAATAATACCGAATTTATATAAAATAGGTAGATAGAAAGAATATAAATTTACTAAACTTAAGGGAAATTTAAATTATACCTTATAGACTACGAGGATAGAAGCTATCCTTATAAAAGAAAAGCTTATTACTACTCTAAAGTAAGTAAATTATATATAGACTATAGAGGCTTTATCTATAATATTCCTTTAAGTTAAAGATAGTCCCTTAATATAAATTCGGTATCTAAAAAATACTAAAGAAGCGTAGGATAAGCTTAAATAGCTATATAATCCGTCGAACTTTTCGTCGAATTATCTACTTATTAAGTAGCTCTTTAATCTTAGTCCCTCGGACTTTAATTTAGAGAAATACCTTTATAAGGTAAAGGAAATTTATAAGGATTTAAAATCCTATAATATAGAACTTCCGGAAGTTATTCTTATAGCATAGATTCTTAATTGCCTTAATAAGGAATTTAAAAGCTATATTATAAATATTACGTAGAGCCTTAGGTATAATTCTATAGCGTTTACCCTTAAATCCTTAATAGCTAGTCTTTTAGATAAAGCTAGAAGAATAAAGGATATAAATAAATCTTTAGAGAAAGCCTTCTTAATATAAAGGAAGCTTTAGAAATCCTATAGAAGTTCTATAAATACTCCTTATTATAAGGAATATAAAAAACCAAGGCATTTTATAGTAAATTACTATAAATTATACCTAAATAAGGCTCCTACTTATTAGGTTTTAAATAAAGGAAAAAAGGACGATAGGACTTAAATTTCTAAGAAGAGAAAATCTTCTTCTTCTTTTCCTTTTTCTTTTAAGAAGAAATCCCTTTTTAGTAGTATTTCTACTACTAATAAAAGAAGGAAGGCTTAAATTATAAAGCTAGAGTCCGATTCGGACGATAGTAATAAGGTCTTAAATATAGCTTTATAAGAAAATATAGACCTAGATATCGACCTTATAGACCTTTCTAGGGCTCCGACCCCTATATAAACGTCTAAGGATTTAGAGGTAATTTTAACCTCTATAAATACCCCTATAGTAGAATCTAATAAAGACTCTCTTTTAAGACCTTTAGAAGCCTTAATTCCTAGAATAAAGGAATTAGTTTTAAAGGTAAGAGAAGGAGGATTTCCTAGTTATAAGAATAAAAGGATTTTTAATTTTAATTATAATACTAGAGCTACTAAGTATATAGTATTAAATAAGAATTTCCTTATTAACTATAAAGAAATTAAGTCTAAAGTTTACTAAGGAAAAGCTTTCTTTATATTAGTAAAAGGAAAGGGGGACTTAGTATTTAAGTTCCTATATAATCGTAAAAGGTATATCCTTCGAGACTACTTTTATATACCTAAATTAAGGGTAAATATACTATCCTAATCTTATTTTAATAATACCTATACCTTAATAAGAGGAAATAAAGTCCTTTTATTAGATAATAAGGCCAAGGTCCTTACTAAAGGATTTCTTAGAAATAAATTATATTATATTCTTATAGAACCTTTATTTAAAAGCTAATTAATCCTTATTACGTCTTTAAAGGTAAAGGATATAGATTTTTATACTTAGTACTTACGCTTAAGGTATATAAATTATAGGCCTATTTTAGAAATATTAAAAAGATCTAATAAGGATATAAAAATACCTTTAAAAGGGGAAAATAAAATAAGATAATACGAAATATATATTAAAGCTAAAGCAACGAATAAGGTTAATAAATAACCTTTATATAAGTCTTATACCTATTTAGAAAAAATAGTATTAGATATTTAAGGGCTAATAAAAGTGCCTACTTATAATAAATATTACTATTATATTTCTTTCCTAGATATAGGAACCCGATATCTAGAAATATTCCTTCTTCGAAAAAAGGGGTAAGCTTTAGATAGGTTCCTAGAATTTAAAAATAGGGTAGAAATTAACCCTAAAAATACTAGGATTAGAGAAGCATTTTCTAATAATGCTAAAGAATTTATATATAAAATAAAGCTCTACTACGAAAAAGAAGGAATTACCTTTAATTCTAGTCCTCCTAGGACGCCGGAATCTAATAGTAGAATAAAAAGAATAAATCGTACTATATTAGAAAAAGTACGAGCTCTTTTATTTACTACTAAGCTTCTTAAATATCTATAGGGAGAAGCTGTTTTAATAGTTACCTATTTATATAATAGATTACTATAGTCTACGATAAGCTTTAAAAGTCCTATAGAAAAGAAGGATAATATAATACTACCCTTTAAGACCTTAAATAAAAATAAGACCTTCGGAAGCCTTATATATTATAGGAATAAAGACCTTAAAGATAAGCTAGATAATAGAGCTTTTAAGGGAATAATAATAGGCTATTTAGAAAATACATATAAAATCTAGGATGTTATTAAGAGAAAGATTACTATCTCTAGAGATATTACTATACTAGAAAATAAATTTATAAAAAATCTAGAAATTTCTAGTAGTAGTAATACCTTTAATTTTAGTTCTATTCCGAATAAAGATAAGCTAGGAAGCTATATCCTTATAAAGGAAGCTACTAAAGAACCTAGAGATAAAAGTCCCTTACCCTCTATAAAAAAAGAGTCTTTAAATAACGATCCTATTCCTACTACTAGTAAAATAGTAGTAGAATTACCTAAAAAGCTAGAAGGGTTTAATTTTAACTATATCGAATACCCTAACGTTAATTTATTTCTAAACTATGATTTTATAGAGTTAATTCTAGCTAGTATAGAAAATTAGGATTTAAAAATTCTAAAGACCTATAAATAAGTAATAAATAGCCCTAAAGTAGTATTTTAAAAAGAAGCTATAATTAAGGAAATTATCTAGCTAATTAAATATAAGACTTAGGAGTTTTCCTACCTTCCTAAGGATAGGGAGGCTATAAGAGGCCGCTAGGTCTATACTATTAAGAAGGATAGTTAAAATAATATAATAAAATATAAAGCCTATTTCGTAATATAGGGATTTAAGTAGATCTATAGCTTAGATTTCCTAGATACCTTCTCGACTATAGCTAGACCTAAATCTATTAGAATTCTACTTATTTTAGCTATTATCTATAAATTTAAAGCTTTATAAATAGATATAATAAATGCCTTTATATATACCTATAAGAATATACCCTTATATTCCTATTTTACTATTATAAAGAAATAATAGGTATAGGGAGTCTCTATAGAATAAGCTAGTAAAAAAAGGTTCTATAATATAGTCTAAGGGAATAACCCTTAAAGACAAAGACCTCTACTAGACATCTATACCTTCCTTTAGGAAAAGCGGGTTAGAATAAGCCTATCCTTATAAACAAAAATATACATAAAATGCATAAGTTAATTACGAGCAGAACGGATACCCTATTGCCTATTTTGGCCTACTAGTTCCGAAGATATCCGCGATACGAGAATAGGTAGGGCATAGAATATTTTAGTTAAATCCACTACTTATACTAGAACCTATAGTCTTACGTTAACTATCACGCCATAATTAGACCACCTACTAAGTTAGGAAGATATACTATAGATAGAGCTTTTTAAGCACTATAGCATATGCTAGAAAGCTAACTAATTAGTCTACTAGTAGGCGAGCAATAGTCTATAAAAGACGAAGGATTTCCCTAGGAGTAGTAGATAGAATAAGTAAGTTTATAAGTATCCTTTCTAACGCTATTCTTTTAATATATTATTTAGCCCCTTATATGCTCGTTATAAATTCCGGACGAAATCCTACCCTATACTCCTTCGACCGGTCTTTCCGCTTACGTTATCGATTTCCCGATTCTACGCTTATTGCTTATACCTTCTTATAATACTAATATAGATAGTAAAGTATATATCGATCTTCCTATAGGCTATAAAGAATATACTTTTAAAGAATATTATTTAAAATATAGATTAGCTTATAGAGCTGAAGAAATTAAATTAACTAAATTCCTAGACCTATATAAAACCGGTTTAATTAAAGCAAAGCTAAAGAAAGCATTATATAGCCTAAAATAAAGTCCTAAGCTCTAGTATAATTATTTATAAATTATACTAAATAAACTTAGATCTCTTCCTCTTTTAATAGGTAAAGGAGTATTTATAAAAAAGGACTATAGTATAGCCCTAGTAATTTACGTCGCCGACTTTCTTATAGTAGGGCCCTTTAAATCTATAATAAAAGAAAGATTATTTAAAGAATTAATTAAATTCCTAGATTTTACTATCTTAAGAGATATAAAAGACTTCTTAGGTCTAAATATTATATTAAACCGAGAAAATAAAGAGCTATATATATCCTAAGAAAATTATACCTTAAATAAATTAAAGGAATTTAATAAAGAAGGTTTAGGAACTTTAAATTTACCATATAGTAGGCTTTAAGCTTATAAAAGTAAAGGAATTACCTTTTAAGGAAGATATATTATAATTTTAGAAAGAAATAGGATCTCTATTATACTTAGCCTTATTTACTAGGCTAGATATCTTATATTCTATAATTTCTTATACTAGATTCGCGGCTAAGCTTAACTAAATATATTTTAAGGCTTTAAATATAATTTAGAAATATTTAAATAAATTCCCTAGCCTAGAGATTAAATATAATTATAATATCCCTTTTACCTATCTATATATAAAGGGTTTTACTAACTCTAGCTAGGCGTCGGATTTAACGGACGGAAAATCCTTTTCTAGTTACTATTTTTATATATATAATAATATAATAAGCTAGGCTTACTTTAAGTAGAAAGCCATTGCCCTTTCTACTTATAAAGTAAACTATATTAGCCTTAGGGAGGTAAATAAAGAAGCTATTTATTTAAATATGCTTTTTAAAAATATTACTAAGGATCTATCTATTAAGATTCTTAATACTATACCTCTTATTTTAACGGATAATACTACTACTATTAAATTAGTAGAAAATCCGGAATTTTATAAAAGGTCTAAGTATATAAGATTAGCCTATTACTATACTAAAACTAGTATAAGAGACAGGGAAATTAAAGTCTTTTATATTAAATTAAAAGATAATATAGCTAATATTTTTATAAAGGAATTAAGACCTAGATTACTTTATAAATTTAAAGACGATCTATCCTTAATATAAGTTCCTAAGTAGTTAAAAGGGGTTTTTAGATATTTCTTATACTTTTTATATCTTTCCCTTACTAGGTTTTTCCTTTTTAGGTTTCCTAGAGAAATATTTACTAGGTTTTTATCTATTAAGAATTTCCTAGTAATAATAGGTTTTACCTTATATAATATTATCTTATAAATAATTATTATAACTATAGAATTTTCCTACTATAGGTTTTTCTATTAGTATATACCTAAGGAATATTTTTTCCCTAAGAAAGAATAGGTTTTTATATATCCTATTAAGGTATAAGAATAGTTTTCCTAAATTAGGTTTTTACCTTATATATATACTACTATAAATAAATTAGTAAAGAGTATATAAATCTACTCTTTAAGGAGGCTATAAGGAACGGTGTTCCTACTATAAATAAAGTAGCTATAATATACTCTCCCGATTATATAAGCTAATAAGTAGTATATTAATTATAGATAAAATCCTATATTTTAGAGGAGGAATCGCCTATTATTTTATATATTATTATATATTAAACGGGTTACCGGTTATCGTATAATCGGGAATCGAAGAAATAGAGCTAGCTTAGAATACTAGTTAAAACCTCTTAAGAATACTAGTATAACTAACCTCCTTTAAACACGAATATTAGTAGAACTAAGACACTTCCTAATATACTCGAGGTATTATTAAATTCCTTAGTCTTAGGGCTATACGGCAGCTAAAATCTAGTCTTAAAAGGTTCTTCCGTTTAGCTATAATTGTCTATATAATATAGTATGTCCGCTAGTAGATAGAGAGAGAATTATTAACTTTAACACCTTATTTATATACTAATATATTACTAATAAATTCTACTAAAAATCCTACCTTATACTCCTTCTTCCCTTTTATTATATAACCTTACGTAATTCCTTAATTTCCTAAAATTCCGCTTTTACTTATATACCTTAAGACCTTTTAAGAGCGCCCGCTACCTTCTAACGTTATATTAATAACGTACTTTAGGACTTCCTTAATAAGTTCTCTTTTATATATAAAGATAATATCCTTATCTATATAAGCGGATCTTATAAGGACTATATATAGAAAGTATAAAGAGTCCTAGAGCGCCTCTAACTTTATAGGCTTTACCTTAACTTAAATAAGTATAAATTTAAGGTTAAGAAGGTTAAGTACCTAGGCTTTATTATTTTTATAAGCGTAGGTATATAGGCGGACCTTATAAAGATCTAGGCGATCTAAGACTAAGCGGCCCTAACTATATAGATAGGCGTATAGAGCTTCCTTAAGTTCGCGAACTATTATAGGATATTTATTAAGGGCTTCTCCTATATTATAATACCCTTAAATAAGATTACTAGGAAAAGGACCGCTTTTTATTAGGGACCTATATAAGAGGGAGCGTTCTATACGCTTAAAGACCTATTTTCGTAAGCCTTAGTATTACTTTAGTAGGACTTTAACTAGTCTATAATAGTTAAAGTAGACTATAGCGGCTAGGCGCTTAGAAGTATACTTTACCTCGTAGCTAAAGTAGGATTTTATCTAGTTAACGAAGTCCCAGAGGGCAGACTAGTTATGCTTACTTAGGTAGGTCCGTAAGAAATAGGGGAAAACTATCCCTAAAAAAGCGTCTATAAAAAACATTACCCTAACGAAGCTTTCCTAATCCCTAGAGACGTCGGTCTAGTCGACCTAAATTTCCTTACACGGCTGGTCCGGCCGTAAAGGCGTTCGTCTAGAAATTCGTCTCCTAGTCTTTCCTTAGCCGTAGTGTTCGCATTCGATAGTCTTTAGGCCCCTTATTCGTACGCCCTATTATTGTCCTAGCTTATATAAAGCTAAGGGGCCCGGGTGACTAAGTCGTGCGTGCTAAAGAAGACCGTCTCCTTAGGCTGCCGGAAGAGGGTCCTTTAAACCTACCCTCCTTCGAGCAGGGAAAGCTGACTTCTCGAGAGATTCCTTCCTAAGGATAGGTCGGAATTCGAGAATAAATTAACCGAATTTCTCCTCGATAAGCCTAATAGTCTAATTCTTCTAGACTAGCCTCGTAGGCTTAGACGTCGTATCCTAGAAGATTCCTTCCTTTCGAAGAAGGCGGAAGGAAATTAGGCTCGTTAAAAATCGAGGGCAAAAAGCTACCCTTTTTCGTCGAAGAATTTATATAGACCTATTAGGTAATTTTATCGTGAAATTCACCCTTCTATACCCCTCTATCCGTACGGTTAATTCCCCGGCAATAAGGTATTCCCTCCGTGCCTTCTTAAAGGACCGGAATCGTAAGAGTATATTATAGATATCGAGGGAAGTACTAGAGTTAAGGATAGCTGATTTTCGTAGGGGATAATCGGAGGGCTCTAATAGTTGGTCTTAGCCTTATTAATCCGTTGGGAAGATAAAGGCTAGATTTACTATACTAACGATTTTTCCTCGAATTTATAGCTCGAATAGGGGCAGCGGCGTTAGTTGCTATTTCTTAGCAACCCGAATCTCGTCTATCTTCTTCTATAACGAGGGGTCCTCCTTAAGAGACTATTATATCGTTTCTTATAGCCTCTTTAAAGGGTTAAATCCTTCGGGTCGGTTTTCCTCGAAGACCTACTAGCATTGTAATAATCGATAGCCTAGGGATTTGTATGCTAGGCAGCCGTTTCGTCGTCTAGTCTTCTATTTCTTCGAGGAATCCTTATCCCGATCCGGAAGGTCTGCTTAAAAACCCCCCCTTTTTACCCCTTATTGCTGATTTTGACGAAGAGGTTCGATTTCGACTAGTTCCCTGATTTTTCGACTAACGGACTAAAAGGTCTATTAGGGGACTAGTCGGGCCGGTCTAACTAACGGGACCGGGGCCGGGCCCGGAGCAAGATACGTAGCCGGGGCCGGGGCTAGGGCAGCTGTTAAAGACGGTGTTAATGCTCTCGAGGGAGGAGGAGCCGAAGGAGCATCAGCCGCAGCAGCAGCAGCGGGAGCCGCAGCAACAGGGGCTATAGCAGCTATAGGGGCAGCAGGTCGAGCCGTCTAGGTCGAGTGCTAGCCACGAAGGAATAAGACTGCTTACTGTTGTACTCTAGCAGCCTCTTCGTCTAGTTCCCGGCTAGCCTCTCGAAAGATAGTCGAGTAACCGTTACTAATAGGCTTTATTAGCAGAGATATATCCCGTAGCTACTAGCCGGAAAGAGCTTTTATAAGGAAGTATTAGTTAGCTTCCTCGAAGATTTCTTCCTACTTAGCTAGCCACGAAGAAGCTAGTAAGTTCCTAGCAGAAAAGGCTCCTAGGTAGGCCGTATAGGTCTTCCTAATACGGTTAGTTATATAACCTCTTAAGGGAGCTGTTAAGGTCTCGAGCTTTAAAAGCTACTGCCTAGGAGTCTCTTCCTCTTAAAGAGAGATTAGCTTTACGGCACTAACGGATTCCGTTATCGCCGTACGAGCAGCCGTTAGTAACTTCGTCTTATAAAGGTATTCCTTTCGGTGACTCTCGTAGTCGCCTAAGGCAGCAGAAAAAGCTCTCTATTATATAGAGGTTAGCTTAGAGAAGAGGGTAGCTCCCTCTATAAAGTCCGTTGCCCTAGGACGAAGAGGGTGCTTAAGAGGGTCCTGCTTATTAGAAAAGACTAAATTATAGATTATTCTGTCTATACGAGCCCGTAGCTCCTTTACCTACTTATCCTAATCTTAGGGCTCTATAAGAATCGTCCTACGGACCGTAGGGACGGCAGAGGAGTCGATTTTTATTATCGTTGCGGAAGAAGAGGGGGCAGAAAAGTTAGGTATAAATCGGCTTTTCTAATAAGAGGGGTAAAAGGAAGCCACGAGGGATGCAAGAAAGGTGCCTTTTGCAGCAGCCGGAAGGTATAGGAATACTATTCCTCCCGGGCTTATAACTCTCGCGAAGAGAGATACGAGAAGTGCATAAAAATGCACGAAGGTAAAATTAGAAGTAAGGGGTCAGACAGGCAGGGTAGAGAGATTTGATTCTTACGGGAGCAGCAATTGCGGCAGGGGAGTGATTGTTATATTGCCTTAATTGTCCTTCTTTCCTCTATCTAACGCCCCTCTTTATACCCGTCTAGCATCTTAATTAACAAAGAAGATCCTGCTTAAAGAAGCTACTAATGTCCTTTTAACTACCGAGCTTTTTGCCGGTTTTTCCCCTCTTTTCCAGCCGTTGCCGGCATATCCGTCTTATCTCTCGCCACCTCTATAGGAAGCCATCGCTACTTCTACTTCCCCTTATACCCCTACCCTCCTCTCTGCACCTCCTTTTAGCTCCTTCCTTAAAACCTGTTTTTTAGCTTCCTAGGTCCCTCGTGCTAAGGGATATCTCCGAGAACTACGAAATCAGGCCACGCTTCGCGACACTAATATAGATATACCTAATATTTTATATCTTACTATTAAAACTAGCGCTATAAAAGGCTAAACTATAGGAAAGTATAAAAGTTAATAATAATTAAGAATATAAAGTAAAATAAATACTAGATATAAGAAAATAAGGTTAGTAATAAAAATACCCTATTAAGTAGAAAGGATATAGACTAAAGGAAAATACCTAGGA
Source organism: Hirsutella rhossiliensis (assembly GCF_020360975.1). Classification (NCBI taxonomy): domain Eukaryota; kingdom Fungi; phylum Ascomycota; class Sordariomycetes; order Hypocreales; family Ophiocordycipitaceae; genus Hirsutella; species Hirsutella rhossiliensis. The sequence continues at coordinate 1,125,485 of NW_025408678.1, read as the reverse complement.
ACTACTTAAGTATATAACCTATTATAGCTCTCTACTTTAATAATTTTACTAAAAGGTTTAAGAGGGATTAAAGGACTAAGATTTATAAACTCCTTATAAATACTAAATAAGGACTAATTTACCTTATTAAGAGCGCTTAATAATTATAAGTTATTTACTACTTAATACTTTTATATATTAAGTATAGGTAAAACGCTATCCTTAGTATCTACTTCTTAAATACTATAATAAAATAACTTAGAACTCTTTTCCTTTATATAATTCTAAATCTTTTAAATATAAGCTAAACGATTAACGGTAATAAATATTTATAACTAAAGGTTTATAAGCTATACTTAAAGCTTTAATAAGGCTTCCCTAGCTTCTTCCTCTTTAAAATATAGCTTATACTACTCTATTAATAATTTAGTTATTAAAAGAAATACGTTAGCTACTATATATAAAAAAAATTAGAAGATACTTATAAGAAGAGGCTACTAAAATACTATTATACTAGGGACGACTACTAGTAATATAATTATTATAACGTAAATCTTTTTACTATTTAATAATTCGTCTTTTTTACCTTAAAGTATTAAGTATATAGTATATTAATAGGATCTTTACTTAAGTTTATATATTTAATAAGAGTAGCGCGCTTAAAGGCTTTTTAAGAACGAAATTTTAGTATATAACTAAATATACTATTAATAGTATATCCTAAAAAATTAAAGAAATAAAGAATAATATACTTATATATAATATAATAAGGGTATATTTATATATAGCGGCTAAAGTAGCTATAGTAGGTCTTATAAATAAGACTAAAAGGAGGGGAGATATTATATTATAACTATAGCTACTAAGCCGCTAATAGTTAACCGCGTTAAGTATATAATATAGTTTAATAAATAAATAGTTAGTATAACTATTTAATAGATATAAGATTAAAGGGATTATAAAGATCTAAGTAATCTAAGATTAATAAGATTACTATACTTTATACGATTTAATATTAAGGATTATAGCTAGGCCTATAATCTAAAGATAGTCTTTATAGGTATATATAGCTACCTACTTTTACTGTTTTAAATAAATAGCTCGATAGCTTTTAATATAAATTTTAATTATTATAATCTTTATTATAATCTTATCTTTAATTCTAATTACTTAATTACCTAGTTATAGTCTATACTCTATAACCTTTAACTTATTACTAATATAATATACTTATTATTATATAGACTATACTTTATTATATCTATTAATATTAACCCCTTAATAGGTTTATCCCTTAAGAATAATACTAGTCGTTATATTAATAACTTAAAAAGTCTATTACTAAGCTCTTTCTTCTTTATTATATAAGGCCGTTATAATAAGGCGGAAAGGGTAGTTAAGCTTTTAAGTAGATAGCTTATATAGCCCTATACTAGTAAAAGCCTACTATAAGCTACGATCGTATATAAAGAGGACTTAGGTTATAAGGGAGATCTTATTAATATCTCGCTTATATAAGCTTAACCGCTTAACGATAATAGCACTATTCTTATAAAAAAAGCCTTAAATAAAGTTATATACTTTATTATAGGTTTTAAAGCTTAGAGATAGCGGTAAGAGCGGGATAGTATCTCTATATTCCTTATTAGTATTATAAGATTTATTATTACCTTAAGGTAGTATAAGTATATTAAGGAGGGAGAGAAGGGGGTCTATTATAGTAGTAGCGATAGCTTTAAATTTAGTATATATATATAAAATATAAGTAGGATCTTATATATATATATAGTATATATATATAGGCGGGCTTAAGTATAGGTATTTAAGCGGTACCGCTACTTATTATATAAGCGCGGTATAAATAAGTAAGGCGGGCTAGTATTAGTAAATATCTTAAAAATAAAGGGTTTATATAAATAAAGAGATATATATATATAAATAGTAATACTTATAGATATACTACTATCTTCCTTAAAGATAGTAGATAAATTAATTAAGAAGCGGCTACTACTTAATATAAGGTCTATTAGTCTCTTTAACTAAGCTATATAGAAAGTATACTTATACTAATAGCTATAGCTATTATAAAGTATAGTATAAGAGCGCTATTAAGAGGTATAAGCTAATAAAGTACTTAGGTATATAGTACTAATATATTAATAGGGTATTAGTAAGGAATTATATCTACCCTACTTATATATTATAAACTACTTATTACTTTACTAAAAAAAGAGAAATCTCTTTTAAGCTTTAGTCTTATAATAAAGAGAATATAATATATATAGCGTAGTACCTTTAGCTATCTCTACTACCTAACTAATTATACTATAATATATATTCCCTTATAAATTTTAAAGCTTCCCTTCTTAGTTACTTAGTATTAATAGCTAGTATATACTTAGTATAGTAGTATAAGGCCGAATAATTATTTATTTAAAGCTAAGGAGAAAGGAGGAAAACTCTATCTTAGTCGCAATAGTTATTTATCTTCCTTAGTCCTTAGCTCGACCTATATTTAAGTACTATTTAGCCTAAGTTTAAGTTAAGCTCTACTTATATATAGGTTTACTTTAGCCTAACTTTAGTATAGTTACTATAGTATAACCTTAGCCTTTTATAGGTATAGCCTATAATACTACCTCCGCTCTCTTCTTTTTATTAGTAGTGCTTTTATTCCTCTCTTACTACCTTTCTATTATCGCTATCCCTTTTTTTCTTAGCGCGCGCGGTTACTTCCTTTTACCTTATACTCGCTTTATCCCTTTATATACTACCCTTTTATACGCTTATTCTACCTTATTCTTCCCTCCTTTATATATATACCTTTATACCTTACTAACTATATATATACCCTACCGCGTATAAATACCCTTTTTCTTTCCCCTCTCCCTCTTTCTTTCCTTTTCCTCTTTTAAGCTTTACTCCTTTTATATATATACCCTTACTTTACCTAACTTCTATCGCCGCGCCGCGCTATATTATAACTACTATAGGCCCTTATACGCCTAATAGCTTCTTTATTTTATATAGTAGTACCCCGCCTCTTAGTACGCTAAGCGACTATACTCTACTACCTTTATACTAGTTAACGCGTCTACCTATATCTCTTAGCAAGTATAGCGCGACCTATAGTACTACTATATAGCGGCTACCTTATCTTACTTATATAAGCTAAATAATATCGCTAAGCGTTAAGATATAGTATAGTACCTATTAAAATCAAACGTCGCTATATACTTATAATTACTTTACTTATACTTATACTAGATTACGCTACCTTTTTATTTATTACTCTCCCTTAACTTTATTTAATAAGATATTAATATAATAGTAGTATACTAAGGATATAATCGCTACTACTAATACCTTTTAAGACTAAAGATCTTAAAGGATATTTAATAACTATTAAAGCAACCTTTATATACGTTCTTTATTCCCCCTTTAACCTTATCTTACTATTTATCTTTAACTATTATTCTAGTATACTAAGCTTACCTATACTACTATATTTATATATTAGGCTTAGATATACCTTAATATCTTAGAGTAATTAAGCGGTAGTTAAAGGGCGTTTATAGTTAGTTAAAATTAAGTTAGTATCTTTATTACGTCTTACTATATTTATATCTTATCTTATTATATCCTACCCTCGTCCTTATCCTTATCTATCCTCTATCGCTATCCGTTTTATATCTATCTTTTATCTATCTTTTATTATTTCCTTTTAATACTATAGTTCTTTTCTATCCTTTCTTTATTCTTTAATAAGCGTTCCTTAGCTCCTACCTTCTTCTCTTTCTCTCCCTTTTATCTTTTATTTCCCCTTCTTTATCTTTTACCCTCCTTTTAGTCCCTTTCTCTTACCCCTCCTTTATTATTCTCCTTTATATTTCCCTACTATCTCTTAAATCCTTTTAAGGCTTCTATCTTCTAAAAGTTATTTAGTAGGTACTATAATAGGTTTATATACCTTTATTATTTTATAAGTACCTATTACTATCTACCCCTCCTCCTTTACTTTTACTATACTTATTAAATCTCTTTAACGATATACTTAAGCTCGTTATCCTCTTTAATTACTAATAGTAGTTAGTAGTCGTTAACTACTTATCTAAGTAATAAGTTCTTTACCGCTTAGTAGAGAAATTCTATATAAAGCCTTTTATATACCCTTCTTAGTATATTAAGCTTAACTATATATAAGCTTACTACCTTTATTATAATATACTTTTAGTATAACTAGTTAAGCTTTTTATATAGCCGGTTAGTTATATATTTAGCTATATTTACTTATACCTTATCGCTTACTTTAAACCTTTTTATTAAAGCTCTTTTTTAATTTACTATTTCTTTTTATCTTACTTATACTATAATAATAGCGGTTTATAGGAAGTTAGTTACCTTTCTTATCCTTTAAGCGAGCTCCCTTACCCCCTTTACTTTTAGCGCTAGCGGCCCCTCCGCCCTCGCTATTTTAACTAGCTTAATATTATATCTATATATTATAAAGAATAAGCTTATACTTATTATTAACGCTATATAGTTATTTAATATAGCTTATATATAGTAGCTATACTCCTTAGTTATCCTAGCTATAGTAAATATATACTTAAAGGTATACTTATATTTCTTAGTTTACGCGCTTAGTCGACCTATCTATCTATAAGTAGTATACTAAACTTAACTTCCTTTATACTCTTATTTATTTATAGAACTCCCTTTAAAAGCTTCTTATTTAGTTCGTTTTTGTATTTAATATAATTAACCTTAGTATCCTATAAAAGTAAAAGTAAGCTTAAAGGAACCTCGTTATATATACTACTACCCCTATTATCGGTATCGCTTTAAGTATTACCGCTTTTATTAGCCGGTTTATAATTACTTAAAAGTACTTTACGCTTTTTATCTTAGTTAGTAGTAGTTCGACTATAAAGTCTATCGATAGGTATATAAATAGTTAGGATAGCGGTAATAAGAGCTTTAAGAGTCCCTTTTAAAGTTACCTTTATATATACCCCCTTTTATATAGTCTATAGTAAGTAACGAGCCGCTTTACTATCGCTAACTAGCTAAGCTAAAAGAATTCTTAGGCTAGTATTACTAAGGTCCCCTCTCTTCCTAGGTATCTTACCGCCGTTAAGTTATATATCTATTAAGCTATTTATACTTAGAGTATATCTTATTCCTTAGCCCCCTCTCTTTTATTATACTTTAGTTTCCTTAGTACCTATAGCCTTTCTTAAAAGTATAACTATCTCTTAATATCGATTATATATTTACTTAGCTATACTTTTAGTTACTATTTTAGTACTAGCGATCTCTCTCTTTTATATACTACTTAGAATACCGCTTAGTATTCCTTATCTTTCCTTAGCGCTTTTATCTATCTCTCTTATAGCTCTTAGCTATTAAATACTAGTATAGGGTTAGCTTATTCCTAGGGTATATTTCGGCCTAAGTTTAGGTTAAGTTTTAGTTAGTTATTACCTTTATTTACCTCCTCCTTAGGTCGTTTATTAGGCCCCCTTACTTTACTAATATACGCTATTACGCTTACCCCTCTTTTACCTACTTATAGCGCCGCTACTACCGCCCTATCTTAAGTTAAGTATCTTAGTAAGTTAGCGTATTAGCCTTAAGTAGGGACTAAGCGGCCCTATAAGTATATAGTTTCTAGAATTATCTAGACTACCTACCTTATCTCCTTTTTATTTATTTCGCTTACTAGCCGATCCTACTTATAGCGGGATAGCGTATTAAGCACTACTACTAGCCTCCTTAGCTAGAACTTTAATATAAAGTTATAAAATATAAGCTTTATTACCTATTAGCTTTATCTCTTATTTAAATTCTTCTTTATTATAAAGTACCTTAGGTTATTATAGTTAGTTAGTACTATAAAGGTAAGTATATTCTAGAGTTTTACTCCTTAGAAGTTTAAGTACTATATAATTATTAGTATCTCCTTATTATAGATTAAGTAGTTATACTTTACTAGGTTTAGCTTTTTTAAGAAGAATCCTACTAAGTATTATATACTATCTAGCCTTACTTAAAAATCGCGCCCTTTTTATAAAGGCTATCTAAGTATACTAATACTTTTATATAGAGTAGTATAAAGGCTTAGTAGTAGTTCGCGAAGCTAAGGAAGCTCTAGACTCCTCTTATATTCTAGGGTGCCTACTATATTTATATTACCTAGATCTTCTTTAGATTATAGTAAACCTTACCCCTTACTTATAAAATAAAGCTTAGGTACTTAACCTTCTTTATTATAAAGTTATACTTCCTTAGGTCTAATATTAAGCTTACTTTTTATAGCTTTAAGAGTACCTTTACTACCTTCTCTTAGTAGTCTTAAAGAGACCTTAATAAGTAGGTTAAGATATTATCTATATATATTATAACGAACTTATATAGGTATTCCCTTAGTACCTTATTTATATATTATTAAAAGGTAGCTAGCGTCCTTATTAAGCTAAATAAGTATACCTATTACTTAAATAATCTAAACCTTATTTAAAAGGCTATTTTAAACTTATAGCCCTTTACTATCTAGATCTTATAAAATACTACTATAATATTAAGCTTTATAAACTACTTTACCTTTATAAGTATCCATAGTATCTCTATAATTAAAGGTAGCGCGTACTTATCTTTCTTTATAATTATATTTAAGGACTAGTAGTTATAGTAAAATTATAAGCGACCGTTTAACTTTTAAGTAAAGAGTACTAGGGCCGCGGCTAAGGAGCTACTTAAGCGGATTAGGTTTACCTTTATTAGCTCGCTTAGGATCTTCTTTAGTACTAAGAGTTCCTCCCTTAATATATTATAAAGGGGTCCTTATAGTAAGGGGGGCTCTACCTTATCTTTATTTAGTATTAAGTTAATCTTATAGTCTATACCTAGCTTATATAAGGGTATCTTTAAAGCCTTCTTTAATATAAAGAGGTCTAGGTATATATCTAGTACTTACTTTAGGATATAGTCTACTAAGTCTACTACTATCTTTAGCTAGAGTGCTCTTTTTATATCTTTTATTATAATCGCTTAGATATTAACTATCCTTCGCCTTCCCTTATTATTTCTTACTACCCTCTCCCTTTAATATTCCGCTATAAATACTACTATACTAACGATCTTTACCCCTTAAATCTATTCTACCTTCCTTACTACTTCTAATACTTATAAGCTTATCTAGATCTTAGCCTTATTATACTAAATCTAACCCCTTACTATATTATATATTACTTAGTTCTTCTTTATTTATAGCCTTCCTAAGAATATATTATAGTATAGCTTAAAGACTATATATATAAAGGTCTACTTTATATATATTACGACCACGGCTCTAGGCCGCTAACGGTCGACCGCGTTAAGTACGTAATACGGTCTAATAGATAAATAGTTAGCACGACTATTTAATAGATATAAGATTGAGGGGATCGTAGAGATCTAAGTAATCTAGGATTAATATAATTACTACGCTCTATACGATCTAACGTTAGGGATTATAGCTAGGCCTATAATCTAAGGATAGTCTTTATAGGTATATATAGCTACCTACCTTTACTCCTTAAATAGATAGCTCTCTAGCTTTTAATATAGATCTTTATTACGATTCTATTTTTAATTTTAATTACCTAGTTATATTCTATAGTCTACGACCTCCGACTTATTACTAACGTAATATACTTATTATTACTTAGACCACGCCCTATTATATCTATTAATATAAACCCCTTAATAGGTTTATCCCTTAAGAATAATACTAGTCGTTATATATTAAAAGCTCTTATTTAGTATAATACCGCGTTACTTTAAGTAATATCGTAACTATTAATATACCTATATAGTAAGCTAGATTAACTAACTCTAGAGCTACTATATCGCCTTAGGATATAATACGCGAAATTATCGCCCTTTAATATAAGGTATAGTTACTTAGGAATAGAGGAAGTAACGGATAAGTTAGGGACCTTAGAGAAGTAGTTAAACTAAAATAGCTAGGACTATTTAACGGTACTTATAGTACTCTTTAAGACTTTCTTACTTAACTTAAGGCCTACTATTAGTTTTACTTAATAAAACTTTTAAACTTAGTTAAAAAGGTACTTTATATAGGAAATTATTTATCTAAAATAGTACTCGCTTAGTTTAGACCTATTATAAGGGACTATCTCGATAACTAACTAGTATAATAAAATAGCGAAATAGATAAAGTCTTTACTAGTTTCTAAGGATTTAAAGAAGCTATTACTAAGGTATTTAGAATAACCGATAAAGAATAAGAAGCTAAATAGAAACTTTAAGAACTCCGATAAAGGACCTTAGTATTAGACTATACTACTAAACTCTATTAAGTTACCTTAAAACTTAAATAGGACGACGAACCCCTTATATCGCGATTCTACGATAGACTTAGGGAAGAAGTTAAGGACGAACTCTATAAGGAAGATCGACCTAACGGCCTCTTAAACTATATTACTATAGTAGTATAAATCGACGATAAATAGTATACGCGACGCTAAGAAAAGAAATAAGGAAGAGGAAACTAGAACCCTTCTTATAAGAATAACTTTAACTAACGCGCTAACTATAAAAAGAAGCGCGAAAGTCCTATTACCTATACCTATATAACTAACTTAGGTAGGTTAGATCTAGATATAATATAGAAAAGTAAAGGAAAGTATTTTAACTATAGGAAACCTAGATATTACTTTAAAGAATATAGATAACCTTATAAGGAGAAGAAAACCTATTAAGTACTAGCCCTAGAAGGTAAGAAATACTTAAACGCTACTAATAGATAAGAACTAAAGTATAAACTCCTTAGTTAGACTATATACTATAACGACGAATATATAGTATACTTAAGCGATAAGAACGGTACTAAATAGTTCCTAAAGCTATTAAAGAAGGCCCTTATAATAATATAATAAAGGGATCCTAAAGTATAGAAATAAGTTAAATTTATAGAACTAAAATACCCTTATCTTAAAGAAGTCTCTTAAAACTAAATTAAGAAGAACGGTAAACGATTCTAAGAAGATATATAAAATAAAAATCGATAATAATAATAGGTAGTCTATAAATAATATAATAAAGAAGATACGGACGTAGCCCTTATACTTACGAAACTTAGATAATAATCTAAAGAGGAATAATAAAGTATCAATAATATAAGCTTCAAAAAATAAGAAATACTTAGAGAAATGGAAGATAAGAACGAACTTATATTACTACCCTTATTACTAAGGGAAAATACTATAATTAAAGAATATACTCTATACTTCGAAGAATTTAAAGAAATACTTAAAATTAAAACCTAATAAACACCTTAAATTTTTATAGAAAACTAATAAGCTATATTAATTTAATATTAACCGGTACTATATAAAGGAGATTATACTATAGCTATCGCTATAGTTAATACCTTTATAGCTTTATAATAAGAATAGTAACTATAAGGAGAATTTAAAGACGATCTATAAATACTACTTACTTATAAGCACTATAAGTATATTTTGTAAATATTATATATTTACCTATATTATATAATATACTTTTAGATAAAGGTATAATATAATGCCTTCTTAGTTAGGTTTAAAGGATAAGTACTTTTAAAACCCTACCTAAGTATAGAACTAGACTACTAGAAAATCGATTAACGCTACCTAAATAACTAAGTTATATTATTAAAACCTAATTATAGCACGCTACTTAAATACCGCGATAATTATAGTTTATTAACGAGATATCTTTTAGAGATATATAAAATCTATAAATATACTAAAATAAAGGAATAGTATAACGCTACTTACTTTAAGGTATCTAAACCCTTAATCTTTTAAAGACTTATATAATAAATTAAATATAATAAAGAAGATTATAACGAATATATATACTTAAACTATAGAGTTTATAAATATAAAAAAGTATAAGTATAGTATAAACGATATAACGGTATACTAAAAGATTATTAGTAATATATATAAAGGCTATAAGCTATATTTAACTAAGGAAGAATTAATATAGAAATACTATATATAAAATAAAAAGATATAGAACGAAAACTTAACCTTTAGTATAAAAATAAATAGAATTATAAAGTATAGTATATAATTAACTATAAAGTAATATAATATAAACGATATAGCGTTAAGAAATAAGAAATCTTCGATTAGCTATAAGAAATTAGTCTTTTAAGCCTTAATACGATACTATATAACGAAAATATAAAGAAACGATATTAATAATAAATTAAAGAAGAATACCTAAATAAAACGAATAAGGACTAAGTAAAAAACAAGGTACGCTATCTATAAAAGGGCTATAGACTAGCACGATATAATAAGATCTAAGGACCCTATATATAGTAATAGTAAGCTATAGCGATTAAATAGTATTAGATATTTAAATTATAGGATATTATATATATATACTTTTAAACTATAGCGCGATAAGTAATTACGTTTTACTTAAAGTCGTTAATCGTTACCGATTTATATAAAGATATAAGAAAGATCTATATAAACTTATAAATATTAAAAGAGAGGCCTTTAACTATAATAATAGAATTATTAATATAGAGATTAATTACCTTAATATTAATATTTAAGGCTATAATAAATAAGTTAACTTTAATATTATAGATATTAGAAAATACGACCTTATATTAAGGCTTTTATAGCTATAAGAGAGCAACCTACTAATTAACTAGAAAACTAGCTAGCTACGTTAAAATAAGGATATAAGTTTCTAGGACTAGTAGATTTAAAAGAAAGTAAAATTTTACAATAATTTAGCTACTAAATAGGATAAAAGGGATAACTATTTAAGTAAATTATTATAGGCTTTAGCAATATAAATAAAAATAGTAACCGAACTAGCGGATATAATAAAATTAACTAATAAGACCTATATACTAACTAATATAGCTATATAACTTAGTATCCGATATAAATAAAATAAAGGATATAATATAAAGATCTAAAGAGTTATTACTACTTTAAGGAAAGACCTTAAATAAATTAATAAAGAGCTTAAGTTAAGAGAAACTAGCTCTTAAAAGAAAGAATAAAGCCTATAAGATAAAATAAAAAATATCCTCTAGGAATACTAGAAATATAATAAACTCTTTAAGAAAGAACTTAAGATAGGGTTACCTAAATATAGCTAATAGGACTATAAAATTTATCTTAAGGATAAAATAACGCTAATATTTTATAAGATCTATAACTTAAACGAAAAGTAACTATAAACGCTACGCGACTATCTTAACGAGAATCTATAAAAAGGAGATATATAAACGTTAATATCTAAAGTAGGCTACCTAGTTATATTTATTTTAAAGAAAAATAGTAAGCTATAACTAGTTATCGACTATAGACGCTTAAACGATATTATAATAAAGGACTAAATACTATTACCGCTTATATCGGAACTATAAGATCGACTAGATAGTAAAAAATAGTTTATAGCCCTTAACCTTAAAGGCGCCTATAACTTAATATATATAAAAAAGGGATATAAATAGATAATAGCCTTTAAAACGAAATTCGGACTATTCGAATATCTAGTAATACTATTTAGACTTATAAATATACTAGCTACCTTTTAATAGATAATTAATAATATCCTATATAAATACTTAAATATCTTTATAGTAGTATACTTAGATAATATCTTTATCTTTATAGATACCCTAGAAGAATATAAGGAATACGTTTATAAGGCACTCTATATACTTTAAAATATAAAATTACTAGTTAAACTAAAGAAAAGTAAGTTCTATATATAGGAAGTAGACTTCCTTAGATATACGATCTTATTAAGAGAGATATAAATATAATAAGATAAGATTAACTTAGTTAAAGAATAGCTAACGCTAAAGAATATTAAGGACGTATAAAGTTTCCTAGGATTTATAAATTACTACTAACAATTTATTAAAGATTTTAAAAAGATTATAGTACTACTATATAACTTAATAAAGAAGGAAAAAGAATTTATATAAGATAATAAAGCTAACGAAGCTTTCGAATATATTAAAACTATAATTATATAAGAACTAGTCTTAATTACCTTTAATCTAAAACGATAAATTAAACTTAAAACCGATATATTAGACTTTACTCTAAGAGTATAAATCGGATAAAAAGATAATAAAGAAAGACTATAACTAATTATATTTTACTTAAAGAAGCTATATAGCGTAGAACTTAATTACCTTATTTATAATAAAGAATTCCTTATAATTATTTAAGCTTTTAAGGAATTTCGATACTACCTTCTTAGAAGTAAATATAAAGTTAAGGTCTATATAGATTATAAGAATATCTTATATATTATAATAATATAATAGTTAAACGGACGATAGATCTAATAGGCCGAATACTTATTAGAATTTAACTATAAAATAATCTATAGAAAAGGAATAGAAAACGGTCGAGCTAATACCCTTAGTTAACGAAGTAACTATAATATAGGAGTACCTATAGCGAAAGGATAGCTCCTAGAAATTAACGAAAATAGGAACTACTAGTAACGATAGCTAAATATAATATTTAAAGTATAACCTAACCACTTAATATACTAGAAGATCCTAAAATAAATAAAAGAATATAAAGTACTAAAAGGATATAATATAGGATATTTAGAAGTTCTAATATATAAAAATAAAATCTAGATACTACTAGAATTATAAGATAAAGTTATATAAGATATATATAAATATCTAATATATAGATACTAAGGAATCTAAAGAATAATAAAACGGATTAAACGATAATATAATTTCCTATAGCTTAAAGAAGTAGTATAATAAGTTATTAAAGAATATAAACTTTATATATAAAGTAAAGCTAAACGATATAAACTATATAGAGAATTATAACCGCTACTAGTACTAGAGAAACTATAGGATTTAATAGCTTTCGACTATATTATAAAGCTACTACTATTAAAAGAACTTATAACTAATATTAAGTATAATAGTATATTCCTTATTACCGATAGATTAACGAAGTATAAATACTTTCTACTATATAAAGAAGTAAGTAATATAAAAGAGCTAGTATATATATTCCTATAAATAATTATTAGTAATTATAGACTACTAAATAAGATTATCTTTAATAAAGGAAGTACGTTTATAGCTAAATTTTAGTAAGCTCTTATAGTATAATTAAGGACGAAATATAAGCTTAGTATAGCTTATTACTTATAAATAGATAGATAAATAGAACGACTTTACTAAACGCTTAAATAATATTTACGATACTATATTAGCTACGAATAAAACGATTAAGTTAAATAGCTACTAATAGCGTAACTAGCTTATAATAGCTTAGTTATAGAAATAACTAAGCTTTTACTAGTATATACTAATTATAAATATAACTTAGAAGTATTTAAGGTTACTTAATAAGGACTATAAGTAAAACGAGCGATACTATAAGTAGATTAGCTATAAGAATTATATAAAGAAATATAATAAGAACTTTAATTCGTTAAAGAATAAATATCTACTTACTATAATTAGAAAAGATTATAAGGACTAATTATTTAAGAGGGAGATATAGTCTACTTTATACGACGAAATATTAAAATAAAACGACTAAGTAATAAATTAGATTTTAAGAAACTTAGACTATTTAAGGTTAAGAAAACTATTTTAAAAGTTAACTATAAACTTTCGCTACTAATAATAATATAGATATACCTAATATTTTATATCTTATTATTAAAACTAGCGCTATAAAACGCTAAACTATAGGAAAAAATTAAAGTTAATAATAATTAAGAATATAAAGCTAAATAAAGACTAGATATAAGAAAATAAGGTTAGTAATAAGAATACCTTATTAAGTAGAAGGGATATAGACTAGAGGAAAATACCTAGGAACTACTTAAGTACTTAACCTACTATAGTTCTCTACTTCGATAATTTTACTAAAAGGTTTAGGAGGGATTAAAGGACTAAGATCTATAAACTCCTCGCTAATATTAAACGAGGACTAATTCGCCTTATTAGGAACGCCTAACGATTATAAATTATTTACTACTTAATACTTATACGTATTAAGCGTAGGTAAAACGCTATCCTTAGTATCTACTTCTTAGATATTATAACGAAATAACTTAGAACTCTTTTCCTTTATATAATTCCGAATCTTTTAAATACGAGCTAAACGATTAACGGCGATAGATATTTACGACTAAAGGTTCGTAAGCTATACCTAAAGCTCTAATAAGGCTTCCTTAGCTTCCTCCTCTTTAGAATATAGCCTATACTACTCCGCTAATAATTTAGTTACTAAAAGAAATACGTTAGCTTCTATATATAGAAAGAATTAAAAGATACCTATAAGAAGAAGCTACTAAAATACTATTATAATAAGGACGACTACTAGTAATATAATTATTATAGCGCGAAGAATTTTCGGCTATTTAATAATTCGTCTTCTTTACCTTAAAGTATCGAGTACACGGTATATTAGTAGGATCTTTACTTAAGTTAATATATTTAGTAAGAGTAGCGCGCTTAGAGGCTTTTCGGGAACGATTTTTTAGTATATAACTAGATATACTATTAGTAGTATATTCCGAAAAGATAAAGAAATAAGGAACGATATACTTATATATAACGTAATAAGGGTATATTTATATATAGCGGCTAAGGCAGCTATAGTAAGTCTTACGGATAAGACTAAAAGGAGGGGAGATATTATATTACGACTATAGCTACTAGGCCGCTAACGGTCGACCGCGTTAAGTATATAACACGGTTTAATAGATAAATAGTTAGTATAACTATTTAATAGATATAGGATTAAGGGGATCGTAGAGATCTAAGTAATCTAAGATTAATAGGATTACTATACTTTATACGATCTAACGTTAGGGATTATAGCTAGGCCTATAATCTAAGGATAGTCTTTATAAGTATATATAGCTACTTACTTTTACTCCTTTAAATAGATAGGTCTCTAGTTTTTAATATAGATCTTTATTATAATTCTATTTCTAATTCTAATTACCTAGTTATAGTCTACGGTCTACGACCTCTAACTTATTACTAACGTAATATACTTATTATTACTTAGACCACGCCCTATTATATCTACTAATATAAACCCCTCGATAGGTTTATCCCTTAGGAATAATACCGGTCGTTATAATATAGCTATTAATATCTATCTTAAATACTATAATTCCTTTTATTTATAAGGCTAGAGTATCTTTTAAGAACGGCCTTAGTTATCTTCTCTTTTTATTAGCGAGAGGTATCTATAGCTTCTTTACTACCCTCTTACTTACTATAATATAATAATTATAGCTAGTATTTATAAGCGCGTTAAGTCCTTTCTTCATATTAATACTAACCCTTAGCGTTATTAGGCTTAGTATAAGATAGTCCCTTATTAACTTCTAAGCTTCTTACTATTTCTCTTTTACCCTTAGCGCTTAACTTTACGCTAAGGTTCCCTTTTTTCTAAGTTATTATTATCCTTAGCGTCCCTCTTTTCCTTTATTACGCTTACCTTCTAAGGTTCCTATCTCCTCTTCTTATAATAAAGCGCGATATATCCTCTACCTTTATAGTTAAAGTACGTTTAATTCTTTAGCTAGCTTTACTATTCCCTTTATTTATTTAAGGCGTTAATACTAATTATTAAGGTATTCCTATTTTTATCTTTCCTTTCTTAGGGGTATATATCTACTAGTCTCCTTTAGTTTAAAGGGGGTTATCTTATTTACTAAACCCTTTCTAGCTTAGCCGCTATTTACGCTACCTAATTAATATAAGTAGTAAATCTTAATATAGGGAGGTCGACTATAGCTAATGCTTTATAGAGCTAGATTCTTAGAGCCCCCTCTAAGAAGATAATCTAAACGTTATATAGCTAAGACCCGCTTCTAGCCTTAAAGAGTCTTTACTTAAACTTTAAAAGGAACGCTATAAATATTTAACTTTCCCTTTATTTTATTATTTAAATCGCCGCCGCTATATATAAATAGATATCTATGTTAAGGTAGATTAAGTTAAAGTACTTTAGGAATTCCTTTTAATTATAGCCCCTCTCTACTCTTATTTTATAGTATATAGCAACCGTTTATTATAGCCTAGCGTCTAAGTAGTTATAGATAAAGTAAAAGATTTCCCTTAAGCTTAAGTAGAATTCTTTATTAATCTTATACTTCTCCTATATATATCGTGCCTATAAGGTATAGTACTATTATTATCTATTAAATTTTCCTAGGCTTAGGAGAAGCTTCTTATAGCTATTCTTTCTTACTATCTCCTTTTTAGTTATAAGCGTCGCTGCCCCCCCTATCGCTCTTAAGGGCGGTATTAAACTACCTACCTTACCCCTAGCCCCCTCCTATATACCTATTTATATCGGTTTATCTATCCTTTAGTATACCCTCTTAATCTAGCTAATTAGTTCCTATATCTATAGTTAGCTTTATATTACTTAATACCTTATCTTTAACTCTCCTACTTATAGTAAGAGTATTACTTACTTTATTATTAGCTAGGCGTCTAGCCCTCCTATTACTACTCCTTACTATCTTTAGGCCTATTCCCCCTCCTCTAGGTTATTAAGATATCTATATTATATCCTTTTAGTTTAATCTCTTTCTAAGCTTTATAGCCTTATTTAAAAGGAGCTTTAGATATATTAAGGGCCGGCGTATACTTAGTATAGTAGTATAGGGCTAAATAATTATTTATTTAAAGCTAAGGAGAAAGGAGGAAAACTATATCTTAGTCGCGATAGTTATTTATCTTCCTTAGTCCCTAGCTCGACCTATATTTAAGTGCTATTTAGCCTAAGTTTAAGTCGAGCTCTACTTATATATAGGTCTACTTCGGCCTAACTTTAGTACGGTCGCTATAGTATAACCTTAGCCTTTTATAAGCATAGCTTATAATACTTAGTATAGATAGCTACTTAAAGAAAACTATATAATGCTCTTATAGCGCGATATAGTAATTAACTAGTTAAGGCCTCTTTATTATATATATTAAGTATTTATTTAAGAGATAAAGAATAAGGAGATATATCCTTAAAATAGACCCTTACTATAAATAGCGTTATAACTATATTAAAGATATTACTACTTATAAATATAAGATAACTATCTTATAAGGAAAAGCTTATAGCTTTATAAGTATATATTTATAAAAGTCTTTAATTATTATAAGTTATAGGCTTAAGCTATAGCCTAAGCTATATAGTTATATATAGAGGGCTAGATCCTATATATATATATATAGGCTAGCTATATATAAAAGAGCTCTATATAGCTTATTAATATTATCTTATAGACGGTACTTATATATATATATCTACTTACTCTATAATAGTATAAGCTATTAACTAATAAATCTAATAGATATCTTTTTAGAGAGGGTGCTTTCTTTTTAAGAAAGTACTCTACCCCTCTTTAGATAGATAAGAAGTATCGTAGCTATCCTAAAAGCGATTAAAAGCGCGATAGCTAGCGAGAAGGATAAGGTTCTTACTATACTAAGGGAGCCGTCTATAAAACTAGCTTTAACCCCTATAACCTCTATAACGCTAGTTATAGCGGTAATACTACTAATATAGAAGCCGCTCCCTTAGCTAAATTAAGATAGTAATCTAAAGTCCTTTTACTTCTTTCTTAGCTAGCTATAGACGAAGTTTATAACTAATAAGAAATAAGGCCTAAATAGCTTTTACTATATAGTATAGTATTCGCTCCTTTATATACTACTAGAGCCTTAGATATAGTAGATCTTTAGATTCTAATATAAGGGCGGCCCTAGAGGTAAAGGCGACGTATAAGACTTCTTTTAATACCTTATATATATATTCGGTAATATATAAGAGTAGGAGAAGGCGTAAGATAGGCTATAAACCCTTAAGTAAAGAGATAAATAAACCTTTAGCGAATTCCTTTTTAATTTTAAAGAGATACTCTTATAAGTAGTAGGGACTATAGTATAGGAAGATAGCGCGAAGCTTATATAGCTATAGAATTTAATTATACTAGCCCTATAAAAGCTACTTATCCTTATAATTATACTTACTAACTATAGCGAATATATAAGCTAGTTAATAAAGGTAATATAAGGCTATAAGTAAACGCTATATTTCTAAAAGCTTTATAAGCGTATACTATATAGCGGCGATAGGATTACCGCCCCTTTATAAGATAAATAACCGGCTATTAATATAGATATAGATACCTTAATATCGGCTACCTATATAAACCGGGCTAAATATAGTAAGAAGACGCTATTAACTACCCTATATACTACCTTATACTTTAAGTAGCGGGCGAAGTAAGGAATAAGTAAGGAAATTAAAAAGAAGAAGGCTAATAGCCGCTACTTATATTATAGCGCGTCTATATACTTTATATTAAAATGCCCTTTCTTTTTAGCTAAGTAGCCTATAGCGGTTTAAGTAATAAAGATAGAACCGCTCCTTACCTTAAACGATAAAGAGGACTCCGCCCCCTTAAGCTTAAAGGAAAAAGAGTAGCTCTAAAGTAAAGATAAGCTCTAGAGCCTTAATTACTAATACTAGTAAAAGAGTAAGAGGAATTATCCGCCTATATAAAAGAGGAGCTTACTTTAATATAAGTAATAATTAATAACTCCTTACTTATTACCGCCCTTATAGATAAGGGCTACTAGTACTATACTATAGTTAACGAGGCGCTTATATAAGAGATATAAGTACTAGTAAAAAAGATCGCCCTAAGGTAAGTAAAGGGCGCCTTAAGCGCGATAAAGGGTATAGTAATTAAGGGTATTATATAGCTAGCTATAAAGGTCGACGGTTATTATAAGCTTATTATAGCTTATATAATCCCTTAACTAAAGTTTCCCTTAATCCTTAGAAAACCCTAGTTATTATATATAGAGTTATACTTAGTTTTATATTAAAAAAAGCTATAGTTTAGGCCTATATAATAGTAGGTCCGCTATAATAATAGTTCTATAAGTATATAACTAAGTATATAAGCTTTATACTTAGTATAAGAAGTCCTTACCTTTATTTTTATAAGAACTATATAATAAGTAAAGTAAGAGGAAGGCTAGGTAGTAGCTAATATTATCGCGAAGCGTGGCCTGATTTCGCAGTTCTCGGAGATATCCCTTAGTAAGAGGGACTAAGGAAGCTAAAAAACACCCGGTATAGAAGAAGGAAGAAGGAGCTGAAAAGAGGTATAGAAAAGAGGGTAGGGGCATAAGGGGAAGCAGAAGTAGCGATGGCTTCCTATAGAGGTAGCGAGAGATAAGACGGATATG
Organism: Hirsutella rhossiliensis; assembly: GCF_020360975.1. Classification (NCBI taxonomy): domain Eukaryota; kingdom Fungi; phylum Ascomycota; class Sordariomycetes; order Hypocreales; family Ophiocordycipitaceae; genus Hirsutella; species Hirsutella rhossiliensis. The sequence continues at coordinate 1,106,185 of NW_025408678.1, read as the reverse complement.
CCGGCAACGGCTGGAAAAGAGGGGAAAACCCGGCAAAAAGCTCGGTAGTTAAAAGGACATTAGTAGCTTCTTTAAGCAGGATCTTCTTTGTCAATTGAGATGCTAGACGGGTATAAAGAGGGGCGTTAGATAGAGGAAAGAAGGACAATTAAGGCAATACAACAATCACTCCCCTACCTTTATTGCTGCCCCCGCAAGAAGCAAATCCCTCTGCCCTGCCTGTCCGACCCCTTACTTCTAATTTCACCTTCGTGCATTTTTATGCACTTCTCGCATCTCTCTTCGCGAGAGTTATAAGCCCGGGAGGAATAGTATTCCTATACCTTCCGGCTGCTGTAAAAGGCACCTTCTTATATCCTTTTACCCCTCTTACTAGAAAAGCCGATTTTTAACCGACTTTTCTGCCCCCCCTCTTCCGCAACGATAACGAAAAACGACTCTACTACCCCTACGGTCCGTAGGACGATTCTTATAGAGCCCTAAGATTAGGATAAGTAGGTAAAGGAGCTACGGGCTCGTATAGATAGAACTATCTATAATTTAGTCTTCTCTAATAAGTAGGACCCTCTCGAGCCCCCTCTTCGTCCTAGGGCAACGGAATTTATAGAGGGAGCTTCCTTCTTCTCCGAGCTAACCTCTGCATAATAGAGAGCTTTTTCTGCTACCTTAGGTAACTACGAGAGTTACCGTAAGGAATACCTTTACGAGACGAAGTTGCTAACTACTATACGCATAGCGATAACGGAATCCGTTAGTGCCGTAAAGCTAATTACTCTTCGAGAAGAAGAGACTCCTAGGCAGTAGCTTTTAAAGCTCGAGACCTCGATAGCTCCCTTAAGAGGGTATATAACTAACCGTATTAGGAAGACCTATACGGCATACCTAGGAGCCTTTTCTACTAGGAACCTACTAGCTTCTTTATAGCTAGCTAAGTAGGAAGAAATCCTCGAGGAAGCTAACTAATACTTCCTTATAAAAGCTCTTTCCGGCTAGTAGCTACGGGATATATCTCTGCTAATAAAGCCTATTAATAACGGTTACTCGACTATCTTTCGAGAGGCTAGCCGGGAACTAGACGAAGAGGCTGCTAGAGTACAATAGTAAGTAGTCTTGTTCCTTCGTGGCCAGCACTCGACCTAGACGGCTCGACCTGCTGCCCCTGCAGCTGCTGCAGCCCCTATTGCTGCGGCTCCCGCTGCTGCTGCTGCGGCTGTTGCTCCTTTGGCTCCTCCTCCCTCGAGAGCATTAACACCGTCTTTAATAGCTGCCCTAGCCCCGGCCCCGGCTACGTATCTTGCTCCGGGCCCGGCCCCGGTCCCGTTAGTTAGACCGGCCCGACTAGTCCCCTAATAGACCTTTTAGTCCGTTAGTCGAAAAATCAGGGAACTAGTCGAAATCGAACCTCTTCGTTAAAATTAGCAATAAGGGGTAAAAAGGGGGGGTTTTTAAGCAGACCTTCTAGATCGGGACGAGGATTCCTCGAAGAAATAGAAGACTAGACAACAAAACGGCTGCCTAGTATATAAATCCCTAGGCTATCGATTATTATAATGCTAGTAGGTCTTCGAGGAAAACCGACCTAAAGGATTTAACCCTTTAAAGAGGCTATAAGAAACGATATAATAGTCTCTTAAAGAGGACCCCTCGTTATAGAAGAAGATAGACGAGATTCGGGTTGCTAAGAAATAGCAACTAACGCCGCTGCCCTTATTCGAGCCGTAAATTCGAGGAAAAATCGTTGGTATAGTAAATCCGGCATTCGTCTTCCCTATAGATTAGCAAGACCAACCGTTAGGACCCTCCGACTATCCCCTACGAAAATCAGCTATCCTTAACTCTGGTGCTTCCCTCGACATCTATAATATACTCTTACGATTCCGGTCCTTTAAGAAGGCATAGAGGGAATACCTTATTGCCGGGGAATTAACCGTACGGATAGAGGGGTACGGAAGGGTGAATTTTACGATGAAATTACTTAATAGGTCTATATGAATTCTTCGACGAAAAAGGGTAGCTTTTTGCCCTCGATTTTTAACGAGCCTAATTTCCTTCCGCCTTCTTCGAAAGGAAGGAATCTTCTAGGATACGACGTCTAAGCCTACGAGGCTAGTCTAGAAGAATTAGACTATTAGGCTTATCGAGGAGAAATTCGGTTAATTTATTCTCGAATTCCGACCTATCCCTAGGAAGGAACCTCTCGAGAAGTTAGCTTTCCCTGCTAGGAGGAATAGGTCTACTATAAAGGACCCTCTTCTAGCAGCCTAAGGAGACGGCATTCTTTAGCACGCACGACTTAGTCACCCGGGCCCCCTAGCTTTACATAAGCTAGGCCAACAATAAGGCGTACGAATAAGGGGCCTAAAGACTATCGAATGCGAACACTGCGGCTAAGGAAAGACTAGGAGACGAATTTCTAGACGAACGCCTTTACGGCCGGACTAGCTATATAAGGAAATTTAGGTCGACTAGACCGACGTCTCTAGGGATTAGGAAAGCTTCGTTAGGGTAATGTTTTTTATAGACGCTTTTTTAGGGATGGTTTTCCCCTATTTCTTATAGACCTACCTAAGTAAGCATAACTAGTCTGCCCTCCGGGACTTCGTTAACTAGATAAAATCCTACTTTAGCTACGAGGTAAAAAAGATACGGTCTAACGGAGAGCTATTTACGAAGGATATCTTAAATTAGCTTCGAAAAAGGGGCATTTTACCCCTCCCGTTAGCACCGAATACCTAGGCCTAGAACGGAGGGGTAGAAAGATTAGGGGGTGCTATGATAAAAAGGGCCCGTACGATAAGACTTACTGCAAGGCTTCTATACGACCTTTAGAGGGAAGTCGTTGAGACCGCCTATTACCTTCGGAACCGGACCCCTAGAGGGACTACCTAAGGAATAGACTGGAAATCCCCCCTCGAGCTCTTTATAAAGAAGAGGGCCTCGCTAGCCTACCTTCGTGCCTACGGCTGTAAGGCATACGCAATAACTGCCGATGCATAGCTAAAAAGGAAGAAGAAAAGAAAGCTTAATCCTAGAGCCTTTATTAGTTACCTCGTTAGTTATAATTCTACGAATATCTTCCGGATCTAGATTCCTCTTCTACGGAAGGTTATTTCGACTAGGGATATGATTTTCGACGAATTTAGCTTCTTTAACGGAAAGAGGGATTAATAGCCCCTTTTACTCTCTTAACGTTAGCTAATTTAGAAGATTTAAATCCCCCCTTCCTAACAGTCTTAAGAAGAAGTCCTAGACGAGGAAACGGAAGAAGAAACCGACGTCGAAGTAGTCGAGGATAACGCCGACTTCGAAGAAGAAGAAGAAGAGAAAGCTGCTAGATTAGATAATCTAGACGAAGAAGGAGACTATAGGAAAGCGGTAGAGCTAGAATATGCCTACCTCCCTACGCCTCCTCTTACGGAATAAGAAGAAGATCTAGAAGCAGTTTTTTTAGTTAGTCTTCCCGTCTCGACCCCTAAGGGGGTAGGAAAGGCACCTCTCTCGAAGGATTACCCGGCTGCCTTTTTGTCCCTGCTTCGAGAAGCAAAGGAAGGTATAGGGCCCGATACGGATACTAAAGAAGACTAACCTCTCCCCTATTTCGATCGTTTTTCCGACTTCTACCTAACGCCGATAGAAGACGGTTCCTACGGAGCGTTTATAGCAGGCCGGCTTTTCAAGCCAGTATTAGCAAGGAAGGTATATAAAAGAGACCTCTAGGACCTACCAGCAAACCAGAAGCAGCTAGAAAGATACCCTTTTAGAGACTAGTTTTTCTAGGCCTAGAAAGACCACCTAGCCTTATACGAAGAGATAGGGTCTTTCGAAGAGGTCCTTAAGGAAAAAGCAAGAGGAAAATAGGTCCTTAGCTATAAGTAGGTCTTTATTTATAAGACTAATAAACACGGCTTCCTTTAAAAGTATAAAGCCCGGCTAGTTGTCTATAGGAATTAATAGGAAAAAGGGGATTTACCTACTAGGGTAACTACCCTAGCTAGGATGTCTTTTTAGACCCTTATAGCTATAGCAGCAGAATTCGACCTCGAGCTCGATTAGATAGATATAGTTAACGCCTTTATTAACTGCCTACTCGAGGAAGAAGAAGTTATCTATATACGACTTCCTCCTAGTTTCTAATAGCTAGGAAAGGTTCTACGGCTCAGGAAAGCTCTATACGGACTACGAAGATCACCCCTTCTTTAGCAATAGCATTTAATAGGTTCCCTCGAAGCCCTAGGCTTTACGAAAGTCCCTTAGGAACCGTATATAATATAGAAGGGTAAAATCACGGTCTTCTTCTACGTCGACGATATTATCTAGGCCTACCCGAAAGAGGAAGAAGCTGCTGCTAGGGAGGCTATACGAGGCCTGCAATAAAGGTATAAGATAACTAGGCTAGGGGAGCTAAAGTAGTTCCTAGGGATATAAATCCTTAGGAATAGGTCCTAACGGATAATCTAGCTTACCTAAGACGCCTATATCGATAAGGTCGCTTATAAATTCCTCCCTAATTCCCTCGATAAGAAGCTTCCCTCTACGCTTATATTAGACGAAGAGCTTTTACCTAATCCGTCCTTTTAAGCTAGGGAGCAAGAGAAACACTAATATTAATAGAAGGTGGGCTCCCTGCTCTTTTCAGCTATTTCTACTAGACCGGATATCTCTTTTACGGTCTCCCGGCTAGCTAGGCATAACTAGAATGCTAGCCCTAGGCATTAAGAAGCAGCAGACAGAGCTATCCTTTATCTCTATTTAACGAGATTATATAGTCTACGCCTAGGAGGGCAGGGAAGGAAACAAGCTGCCGAAATCTTCCTTTATTCGAGCGATTCGTCCTTTACGGATAATTCCTTAGATAGAAAGAGCTTATAGGGGTATATTATATCCCTTTTTAGAGGAACCATTGCTTAGAGAGCTTCGAAACAAGCTACCGTTACTATATTAAGCACGGAGGCAGAGCTACTAGCTCTTTTAGAAGCGTTAAAAGAAGCGATTTTCCTTAGCCGGCTACTAATATCGTTACGACTATAAATTCCGTCCCCGTTAGCTATAGAATACGATAACACGCAAACTATACGAATTCTTACGGAAAACAGTAAGTTATCGACCCGGCTACGGTATATCGATATCTACTAGTATTAGTTACGCTAAGAGGTCTAAAGGGGACTTATTTCCGTCCGTTGGGTTCTAACGGCATCGATGAAAGCCGACGGTCTTACGAAGCCCCTGCCGAAGCAGAAGCTAGCTGTCTTTTTATAGTAAATTAGGCTAGAAGACGTTCGAGAGAAGCTATCCTTAGAAGGCCGCCTTAAGAGTCTACGAGAGGAGCTAATAGCACGTAGGAGGAAGGAGACGTCTATAGCCGAAGAGAGGAATTAGGACTTATCCTAGAGGAGGGCCCCTAGCTTAATTAGGACTTGTTCTTCTTAAAGGCCCCCTTTCTAGGGACTTGTCCTTAGAGAAGCCCCCCTTTCTTATAGGACTTGATTTCCTCCTTAAGGCCCCTTTTCTAAAAGTAGGTCTAAAAGAGCCCGGGGCCAAAACCCGGATTTCTCGAGTAGGGGATAAGTATAGACTAAGACCTCCTCTATACGCTTACCGGCCTAGGTATTTAGCTTTACCCTTTCTATAAGGGCAGGCTATAGCTAAGGGGGTGTGTCGCGAAGCGTGGCCTGATTTCGCAGTTCTCGGAGATATCCCTTAGTAAGAGGGACTAAGGAAGCTAAAAAACACCCGGTATAGAAGAAGGAAGAAGGAGCTGAAAAGAGGTGCAGAAAAGAGGGTGGGGGCATAAGGGGAAGCAGAAGTAGCGATAGCTTCTTATAGAGGTAGCGAGAGATAAGACGGATATGCCGGCAACGGCTAGAAAAGAGGGGAAAAACCGGCAAAAAGCTCGGTAGTTAAAAGGACATTAGTAGCTTCTTTAAGCAGGATCTTCTTTGTCAATTGAGATGCTAGACGGGTATAAAGAGGGGCGTTGGATAGAGGAAAGAAGGACAATTAAGGCAATATAATAATCACTCCCCTACCTTTATTGCTGCCCCCGCAAGAAGCAAATCCCTCTGCCCTGCCTGTCCGACCCCTTACTTCTAATTTTACCTTCGTGTATTTTTATATACTTCTCGTATCTCTCTTCGCGAGAAATATAGTAGTCTATATAGTTAGCTTAGTAGATATCGATAAAGCCCTTTAAATAAAGAAGCTAAAGTCGCCCTTTAAGCTATAATAGTAAATACTAAAGCGCTTTTATAACCTCCTACTACTATTTAAGTCTTAGGAAGTAAATAAGCTTAACCTATATAAGCTAGGAGTAGACTATAAGATCGTACTCTATACTAATAAAAAAGGGTAGGAACTACCTATACTATTTAGACCGCTATATAGTATATTATATATAGAGCTATTAATATTAAAGAAGACGCTAAGGGACCTTTTAAATAAGGGTTTTATTTAAGTAAGTAGCTTTAAAGTAAGAGCGCTAGTCTTATTTATACGTAAACTAAGAGGCGGGATATAGTTTTATTATAACTATAAGGCTCTAAATATAATTATAAGGCTAGACCGCTACCTTTTACCTTTAATTTTAGATATACTTTATAACCTCTTAAAAGTAAAGTAGTTTATAAAGCTAGATATAAAATAAGCGTTCTATAAAGTATAGATCTTAGAGGGTAATAAGTAAAAGACAGCGTTCTATATATACTATAGCTTATTTAAGTAGCTTATAACGCTCTTTATCTTCTTAGGAGCGCCCGCTACCTTTTAGTATTATATTAATAATATACTTTAAGACTTCCTTAATAAGTTCGCCTTTATATTTATAGATAATATCCTTATTTATATAAGTAGCTCTTATAAGGACTATATATAGAAAGTATAAAGGGTCTTAGAGCGTATTTAACTTTATAGGATTTACCTTAACCTAAATAAGTATAAATTTAAGGTTAAGAGGGTTAAGTACCTAAGCTTTATTATTTATATAAGTATAGGTATATAGGTAGATCTTATAAAGATCTAAGCGATCTAAAACTAAGTAGCCTTAAGTATATAAATAGGTATATAAAGCTTTCTTAGGTTCGCGAACTATTATAAGATATTTATTAAGGGCTTCTCTTATATTATAATACCCTTAAATAAGATTACTAAGAAATAAACCGCTTTTTATTAAGGGCCTATATATAAAGGAGCGTTCTATACGCTTAAGGACCTATTCTTATAAGCCTTAGTACTACTTTAATAAGACTTTAACCGGTCTACGTTAATTAAAGTAAACTATAGCGGCTAGGCACTTAAAGGAATACTCTCTTAAAAGGTAAATAAGTAAAAGTAACTAATAGCGTTCTACCCTTATAAGCTAACCTTAATAGAGCGGAATTATACTATTTATAATACGGAGATACTAGCGATTATTAGCTACCTTAAGTAATAGTAAGTAGAGCTTTAGAGCTATAAGAGCTTTAAGGTTCTTATAAACTATAAGAACCTTAAGTACTTTATAACCTACTAATACTTCTTAGAGCGGTAAGCCCGCTAAGTAAAGTATCTCTTATACTTTAACTTCTTAATTAAGTACCGCCCTAAGTAGGACTTTATAGTCCTAAACGCGCTTTCTTAAAGGGATTAAGACTAGCTAATAAAAGTAGATATTAAGGCCTAGGATCTATAGATTATCTTATAAGAAGCGCTATAGACTTATATAAGAGCTTCCTTAGTAAAGAAAGGCGCGGTACTAGTAGATAAGCTTTCCCCTATACCTTTACTACTAGATAAGCTTTCCCTTATACCTTTACCTCGGTTTAGTAAGGAGGGATAGACTAGCCTAAGAGCGCGTACGGTAAGAGTATTTTAAGATAAGGCCCTTTAACCCTTATATAATAAGATAGCGGCTCTAAACTATACCTATAAGGGCATACGCCGGGCTATAAAGTCTAGCGCTTAATACTTAGATCTAAAGCTAAAGCTAAAGGTATAGGTAGACGGCTACTATATCGACCTATAAGGGCATCTATATTAATAGGGGAGACTATAGGTACCGGGCGTACTATATACTATAAAAGCTAAGGAGAACGATAGACTACTAAAGCTAAATAAATAAAATAAGCTTTAAGGGAAGCTAGTCTAACTCGTCTATAACTCTAGTATTATAAGCTACCTAGGTTAGTAGGGTATAGTAGTAAGCCTTATAAGGGATTTTTACTAGCCCTTCTTATAATACTATATTTACTACTTCCTTTATAACTATAATATCTATAGCTATACTAAGATTTAAAGGGCGTAGCTTAAAGGGCTACTTAAGTAGCTTTTAATACCTAACTAGTTTTATATATATATATAGATAGACTTTATAATAGACCTTTTACTTATAAAAGAAAGTAACTATTATATATAAGTAATTAAGGACTAGCTTAGTAAATTAATAGTATTAAAGCTAATACTATTTATAGATATAAAAGCTTATATAAAGCGCTTCTTTTAGTACTAGGCCCGCTTATATAGCTAGCCGACCTTTATTATAAGTAATAAAGGATTAAATTAAACTAGCTGCTTTTAATAGTACTTATACTAGCTACTTTAAATTATATAGCTACTTAGTATAGCCTATTACCTATAAACTAATAAGGGACTTAAGAGGGTTAACTAAGAAGTATAAGCGTACTTATAGGTAGTAGTAGCCTATAACTAAGTAGACTAAGACTGCTAGCTCCCCGCGGCCTAGCTCGCGTTAAATAGTAGACCTTAAACCTTTATTAAGATAGCCTCCTTCTTTACTATATATAGCTTTAAGCCGCCCTCTTTAATCTTATTCGCTATAAATATAATAATAAAGTAATATAGTAGTTTATTATTAAAGAGCTATACTTCTATATTTATATAGAAGCTATAAGAAACTATAGAATACTATTAATTTATAATAGCCGCCTTAGTATAAGATTAAGAGCGGCATGCTAATAAGATTAAGGCCCTAGTAAATAGGTTTATAATAAGAGATAAGGTATAGCTTAACCTCTATAACTATAGGTTAGCGCGGCTAAAAAAGAAGCTAGACTAGCTATATATAAAGTTTATAGTATAAAGGGTTATTAGCTTATAGGTAGTTAAGCTTAATAGTTTTTTAATAAGGGTCTATAATAAGATTAACGTTAACCTCCTTTACCGAGCCTCCTTTAACCTACTACCTAGATAAGAAATAGTAGACGCTTAACCGCTTACTATTAAGGTAGAGGGGGATAACGAATTTAAGGTTAAGGAGATATAGGCCGTATACTAAAAGAAAGTCGGCTAAGGGAATCGCTAAGAGGTCCTCGCGAAATAGCGCGGGTACCTTAACTTAATATAGGAACCTATATATAAGTTTATAAGAGCTATAGCCCTTAATAAGTTAAGGCCCTATATAAACTAGTAGATAAGAACGATAGACTAATAGACTACTAGTAATAGCTTAGGCTAGGACTATAAAGTAAGTAAAATAAAAGGGGTAGTTATAGTAATATAAGCGTAATAGTATAAGTAAAGATAAAAATAGCGTTTATTATAAGGCGGAGCCCTTAAACTACCTAAGCTTATTCTTTATTATTATCGTTACCTTTATTATTATTATTATTATTATTATCCTTATTAGCTTCCTTTTACTTATTAGCGGCGGCGGCGGCGCTCTCTAGCGCGCTAAGTCGGCCCTTTAGGCCTATAAGCTAGTCGACGGCGGCGGTAGCTCTAGGGGTAGAGGGGCAGCGGCTAGCTCTAGCGGCGGTAGTAAGGGTAGTAGTAGCGGCGGCGGCGGGCACGGCTAAGGGGACCGCCGATAAGGCGATAAAGGCGGTATCCTTAGTACTAAGAGGGTTAATAGAGGAGGTAAGAAAGTAAAGGAGGAAGAACCTACTTAGGGATAAGCCCCTAGCGCTTTAGGGCGCGGAGGTTATAGTAGGCGGCTATAGTAGCGGTAAAGCACTTCTTAGTAGCCCCTTATACCTACCTATACGCGCTAGCTTTTTAAGCTAATACTATAGTAAGTAAGATAAGAGGCACCGCTTTATAAGCGCGGCTAGTATATATATACTAGTAATAACTATTACTATAGCGGCGCTTAACTTAGTCGGTATAAGGGAGCTCTTATAATATATACTATATATAAGGGGCCGCGTAAGCGGCTCTAGGCTAGACCTAGCGCTTATACTTTAAAAGGTTAGCGGAAGACGTTTATTAGGCTTACTTAATTATAGACTTATAAGGGTAGCGGAGATAGAGGCGGGGGCCGAGGGGCTAAGCGTTATAGGTAGTAGTAAGGACGGCGTCGTTACCTTAATAGGCAATATAAGAGTAGCTAGTATAGCGGAGGTATTAATAGCGGCGGTAGGTGCGGTAGTAAGGGCATAGGCGGGAGTAGCGGTAGCGGCGGAGCTATTATTAGCCGCGCTTAGTATAGCGTCGACGAACGACTTTATACGCTTTAAGAAAGAGGAGGCGGGGGAGGGGGAGGTAGATATATCTATTATAGAAGTTAGTATTATAGATTATAGCCTCCCGCTCTATAAAGTAAGGAACTTACTAGTTAAAGTTATTATTATTATTAAGGCTATTATTACTACTATAGCTATTACTATAAGTATACGTTAATAAAGCGGACTATATAGCTAGGAATAAACTAACGCCTTAAGTAGAGCGGAACTTACTTATTACTACTACTACTATAGTTAAAAAAGAAAGAAAAGGAAGGGAAGGAGGAAAAGGGGATACCGCTTTATATACCCCTTAGTAAAGGAGGCTGCTTAAGGCTAAGGGGATAGGTAACTTAAGGCTTATATAGGCCCGGGCCGGCCGCTAGCTACTTAAGGGCGTATATAATAAGTTACGCCCCTATTTAAATAGCTAGCTAGCTAATAAGTATAGAGCTAAGTTATAGCTACCTAAGCTAATAGGCATAGGGATAATAAGGCTAGTAGGGCTAGTATAATTAATAAGGAAAGGGTAAGGTAGAGCTAATAGTATAAGCCTAATAGTAAAAAAGCTATTAATAGGGTAGCGCCGCGCTATACTTAAGGGAGAGTATTATATAAGAGTCTTTAACTATTATAGGTTATAGGCTTAAGCTATAGCCTAAGCTATATAGTTATATATAGAGGGCTAGATCCTATATATATATATATAGGCTAGCTATATATAAAAGAGCTCTATATAGCTTATTAATATTATCCTATAAATAGTACTTATATATATACCTTTACTTACTTTATAATACTATTAAGGAGCTAAAGGAAATAAAACGCTTATAAGATCGCGTTATATAATTAAAGGAGAAAATTACTAAACGCGCTAGTACTATTACTATTTATTTAACTAAGCGTTAATAGTCTTACTCCCTTAAATTAATAGTAGTTATAGTAGTAAGGTTAAGATTAAAAATATCGCTTAATTATCTTAACCTATTAATATATAAAAACGTTTAGACTAAACTTATAATTTAAAGAATACTATTAAGGTAGCGCTTAAACGTTTTTATTATAATAAAATAAAGATCTTTTATATAGTAAACTATATATATAGTAACTATAAAGCGAGATAGCGCTAACACCTTAAAGAATAAATACTAATTAACTAAACTAAATATAATATAAATTAAGTATACTTTAAAGAATAAATACTTATCTTAATTAAGGATACTATAAATAAAGAGATACTATTAGTAATATAATTAAAGGAGGCTTACTAATAAGAAAGCTAGTCCCTCTTAAAGTTTAGCTTATACCTTAACTCCTTAGAAAGGTATTTTAAACGCTTATTAGAAAAGGTATATACTCTTATATTTTTTACTAAGCTAGAGCTATAACTTTAAAACTAAATTAACTTTTATTTAATACCTATTTATACCTATTAATAGAAAGAGCTTATATAAGTCGCTTAATAATAATAAGATACTATTATTAATAAGAGGTAATATATTAATATTACTTTTACCCTTAATAGAACTAAGAATAGAAATAGTACTACTCCTTAAAGTAGTATATATAAGGGAAGGAATTAAAAAGGCTAATAAGGTAAGCTAAATTATTAAGGAAATACTACTAATTTAACTAATAATTAGTAAGCTAGTAATATACCTACTAAGGGCTAAACTAATAGACGTTATTAAGGAAAAAGATCTTTTAGTTAATTAAGAATTATATATTTCTAATATAATATGCTAGGATACCTATCTATAAAATATACTAATTCTTTAAAGGTAGAAACCCTAGTAAAGACTCTTAAACTTAATACTATAAAATAAAGAAAAGGTAAGATATTAAGGTAAACGCCACTCTCTTAATAAATATAATACTTATAAGATAGTTACTTAAAACTCTTATAATAATATTAAGGCGAAACTTAATTAAAGTCCTTATATACTTAGATACTTATAGTACTATTAACCTTATAAATATATACTTTACTTAATACTAAGGATTACTATAAATAGCGCTATTATACCCTAAGTTATTAAGGCTTAGTAATAGTAAGGTAAGAGAGTATATAGTATAGTTAGTATAGCTTTTAATAATAAATATAAGAGGTACTAAAAAGATAATTACTTATTTCTATATTAGTACTAATAAGTTAATACTAAATAATTAAGTAATAATCCTTTTATTAGTTACTACTTTAAAGGATAAATATATCTATATTATCTTTTAGAAATAATAGTAGTAGTTTAAGTATTAACTAAGTAGTAAAACCCTATAAAACCCTTATAGATTCTTTTAGGAATATAGGAATAAAGTAAGGGTATATATAATAGCGCTTAATTTTAAGCTAATCTTACTATTAAATAAAAATAAAGATAAAGGGATTTTATAAAAAGAATAGGCCGAAATCCTATTAACTCTTTACTAGTTTAAAGATACTTTCTTAGCTAATAAATCCGACTTACTATTAGCTAAAAAGGTAATAAATTACTTAATTAATTTAATCTTTAATATAAAACCCCTTTATAGACTAATTTACCTTTTATTATAAAGTAAACTCTAAGTATTAATCGATTAGATCTAAGACGTAATAAGAAGGAAAATAATCTAAGAGTTAAAGAGCTTAGCTAAAGCGCTTATCCTTTTCTTTTTAAAGAGGGATAGTACCTTATAGCTATATATAAACTACTAAGGAATTAACTAGGTTATATAAAGAAATCGGTACCTTTACCTTTTATTTTAAAGATTATTAACTATTATTAAGGAGCTAAGTATTTTTCTAAGATTAATATATAAAATATATATTAATATATTTAAATTTAAAAAGGAGATAAATAAAAGACTTCTTTTTAAACGTATTATAAATATATTAAATACCTAGTAATACCTTTTAGACTTACTAATATACTAGCTATATTATAAAGCTATATTTATTAAGCGCTTAAGGGGCTTATAAATATAATCTATATAGTCTACCTTAATAATATCTTTATATACTCTAAGATAAGAGAAGAATATACTAAATACTTAGGATAAGTAATAGAAAGGCTAAGGGCTATAAAGCTCTATATAAAACTATTAAAGTATATCTTTTATTAATAGTTAGTTAAGTTTCTTAGGTTTATTATTATTATTATTATTAAGATTACGCTAAGGACCTAGCTAGAGGTATCTAGAACTTTAATATTAAATAGGAGGGAAAAACTAAAGTGCCTAGGGGAAAACCCTCCCCTCTTTTAGTATAGGTCCGCCTTAAACGAGGTCGTAGTAGTAGTACGTAGGAAATTTACGCCGGCTACCGCGGGCTCCTCCCGCGAAATCGCGTCTCGGCGCGGGCCCTCTTAGGCTATAGCCGCTACTATCCCGAGCGGCCGCGGCCCGGGCTCGCTAGCCCGGGCCTAGGGTTATAGGCAGTAGTCTCTCTCTAGGGGCCCGACTCGCGGGCGCCTTTATTTACCCTAGCTCCCGCGTCGTAGCCGTATAGCCGCGGTTACGTCGGCTTATCGGTCCGTTAGTTAGTAGGGCAGGTAATATCTAGTTACCGGGCCGGGCGCTAGTATAGGTCGCTCCTAGGTAGGGCCGGCTAATCGAAATTCGGTCGGCCAGCTCCGCTAATTATAAATCGGTTCCTATCTAGCTACGCGACTTCCCGATTAGGGGCGTAGTAGCCTATATTTACCCTTTATCTCGTAGTTACTAATTACGCGCGCCTAGCTCGCGCCTATATATACCTACCCTCCCCCCCCGGTTCTATATATACCTCCTCCTATCCCTTTATTATCTATCTCTTTCGTAGGCCTAACTACTACCTTACCCGCCTCGTTTCTATAACTCTAGGTCTCCTTAATACTATATCTAGTTCGCTTATCGTCGCGTTATAATATCTAACTAGGAAGCCGACTTAGGTAGTAGCGGCTCGCTTCCTTTAAAACCCCCTCCTTATAAGAAAGTCGCTATAGTAGCGGGATCGGAGCGCTCTATCCTATATTTTATATATATCGGGCGTCTTACTAGTAAGCTTACCTATAAGTCCTTCGCTAGCTATTAAAACTAGTCTTATACGTATTAATCCTAGCTTTATCTTAGGTCGGTCTTACCTTTAGTATTTTTATTAACTTTAATAGCTATAAAGGCTAAAGCGTATATTACTTACGCCGACTCTAACTAGTCTTATTACCGAGTAAGTAACCCCTTCCCGCTATAGTACTATCTAAGTTCGGTGCTAATCTAAGTTCTAGATTACCTTTAAAGGTAAGGAGGCCGCTAGTACCCTCTACTAAGTATAGTCTAAGGTCGATAGCCCTTCCCTTATTAAGGGTTCGGTATAGGAGCGCCTTTATTATACTACTCTAGAAACTTATATTTACGCTAGTTAGAAGGCCCTTACCGCTAAGGGTAAGGGCGCGTTAAGCGAGTCTGCCCCTAGTCTAGCTATAGTCGCTAAGAATATAAAGACGCTTATATTAGCTTTTACCTATTTTATAAATAATACCCGCTATATATATAAGTCCCTAGAGAAGTACTTAGGTAAGTTTAGCGATACTATTAAGACCCTAGCCTAAGTCGGGCCTAAGTCGCTCTTAGTCGCCTAAAAGACTCTTATAGCGGTTAACGATCTCGCTAACTATTTCTATCTTATTACTAGCGATAGCCCTAACGCGGAGGATAGCGGCTTTAATCTTACTAGTCTTACTAGGCCCGTTCCGGCCTTAATCCCTATCGATAAAGGGAAGGGTAAAGGTAAGGGTAAAGCGGTAGCCGCGTTTAAGGCCCTATCTAAGGCTAAGGCTAAGGTATCTATACCCGCGGCCGTCGCGGAGCTAGCTTAGGAGCTAACCGCGTCTCCCTCTAACGCCGAGCCGTAGCCCGGTAGTTCTCTTAGCGCCGAGCCCGCCCTAAAGCGTCCCCGTCTTACGTCGCTTATTAATCTTACTAACGCTCCTAACTTTATCTAGTAGCGTCTTTATAGCCATCGCGGTTTAGTCCTAGCCGAGATTATTACTAGTCTTAACCTCGATTAGATCTATAGTTATAGTATAGGCTATAGTAAACGCCTCTATACCGCCGCCGGTATAGGTCCTACCTTAGTATAGACCTTAGTCGTTACTTTATCTTATAAGCTAGCTATCTAGGCTAGCTCTAGTTCGGGTTTAGGGTTAGGTCTATTCGGTTATTATTAGGGTTCTTATAGCGGTAGTAGTCCCCGCACTCCTCGTAAGCCTTAGGTTACTCCCTCCTATACTCCGCGTACTACCTTAGGGGGGTCTTATCGTTCCCGCCGCGATAATAAGGCGGACGTTACTACCGACGAGCTAGGCTAGGGTTATAGTTTAAGGGGGGCTAGTTATCGGCTTTATCTTAGTTCGGTTCTAGGTTAGGTCTTATTTAGTTATAGTCTTTTAGTAGTAGGTCTTATTCTATAGCTATTAAGGTCGGTTTAGTTAAGTTATATTAGTTTTATTTAGTCTATAGTTTAATCGGCGAGGTTTACGCTTAATCTAGGTCTAGTTTAGTCGAAGCTATAGTCCTATAATCGTAAGTCCTCTCTCTTTCTAGGTCGCCTTAGTAAGGGAGGTAGTTAGCTAGGGTAGTCTTAGTTAGGGCCGCTCTATCCTTAGCGCGACCCCGGTTCTATTATCTAGTATATCTATATATAGCCTCCGAGCTAGGTTAAACTAGCGGAGCCTACCTAAGTAAAGGAACTATTGCGCTAGCGGCGCTATAGTCCTTTTCCCTTAGAGGCCCGCTCTTACGTTACCTACGTCCTAGGCCTATATTAAGAGGGACTCCCTCGCCTTTACTATTAGTAGATAGTCGATTATTATATAGTAGATAGTATCCTATCTTTATCTATAGGTATATATTAGCGAAACTACGCTAAGGACCTATTAGTTAAAGAGGAAGTCGTTAAGCCCGATCTTTCCTATACGTATCTAGGTAATTACTATACTAATATACTTAAGGAGGCCCTTATAACGGTCTAGCGTTATTGCTTTATTAAACTAAGGCGGGAAGTCGGCGGGGTAAAAGGTAGTCTAGTATTATTAGATCGCGTCTTCCTTAGCGTTCTATTAGGCGGCCTATTCCTCGTTTAGCCTTTTAAGCGACTTAGCTTTATCTAAGAGGTCGTCTATTCCTATCTAGCTCTAGACCCCCTTTATCTCCTCCGCGAGGGGGGGTCTACCTAGAGGTAGTACCGCCGGGGGTCTACCCTTTCTCTAGCGTCGCCTCCTTTTAAGTATACCCGCGACCGCGTTAAACGCGCGTTAGATTTAGCCTAGGAGCCCTAAGTCTTTTAGCCTCTAGAGGGTATCCGTTATTCTTTAGTTTAAGTAGAGGTCGATTAAGGGCACCTACGCCTCCGCTTCGACTTAGTAGACTAAGGTCGCGCGGTAGGTACCTATTATTACCTAGAGGTAGGCTAACTAGTCCTAGGTAAGGTCCCGCGCGATTCCGCGTAGTTTTCCCCCTATAGGTATTATCTTATAGAATATAACTATAGCGTAGGAGATTAAGGACCGGATTACCTTACTATAGACTTCTCTAGCGCGTAGTAGGGTATAGCCCTACGTAAACGCCGCGAGCCCGGTTAGGGCTATAGTCTAGCGCTTTAACTTTACTTAGAGTTATTTTAAGTACGCCTTCTAATATAGTTTCCGGTATACCTAAACCCCTAATAGGCGGGCCTCTTAGACCGGGGTTACTATATTAGCCCTAAGGCGGACCGGCGTCGTTATCGCTTATCTCCTTTATATAAAGTATAGTAATTCGCTCTTTAATAGTTTAAAAGTAACCGCGAACTTAGTCGCTTATTCCGCGTATACCCTCTAGGCTTCCTCTAAGCGTGCTACCGTAGTAGCCTTATTAGGTCTAATACTAACTATATTTATATCGTCGGTAAAGCTAATAGTATAAATACTATATATTATACTAAGCCTTTTATATAGGGGGGTTATATAGTATAGAAATAGGATTAGGGATAAGAGGGAGCCTTAAGGGACTCCTATTAGCACTTAAGTTAGCTCTAAGGTCCTCTTATCGAAGTAAAGGGTCGATCTCCTATCGCTTATAAAGCTTAGTATTAAGCTCGTAAGCTACCTAAGGTATCCCTTAAGCTTTAGTTCCCTTATAAGCTTATTATAGTTAACCGTATCGAATACGCCCTTAATATCTAGCTATAGGAATAATATAATACCCTTCTAGGCCTATATCGCGCGTACTAGTTCCGTTACTAGTAGGATCGCCGCCTTTATAGAGCGTTACCTCCTATTCCCTATTTATCCGTTTAGTAGGATACTATTCGCCTCTACTACTCCCGCGATCCTCTAAGCTAGTATCTACTCGAGTACTTTTCCTACTATAGGTAGGACGGAGATTAGTCTCTAACCCCCTACTATATAGTAAGCGTCCGGCCTCTTACCTAGCTTCCGGATAACTACTATATTCGCGCTATAGAACTAACCTAGGAAATATAAGAGTTAGGTATAGGCGTTAAAGATCGTAGCTAGTCGCTAGACTAAGGCTAGGCCGTACTTCTTAATAAACCTTAAAGGGACGCTATTTAGACCCGCCGCTTTCTAGCTTACTATCTTACCTAGCGCCCCTATAATATTAGCTAGCTAGATCTATTAGTTAACTATAAGGGTCGCCTCGGCTATAGGCTAGGGTAGCCCTTAAGTCGTGCTAGCCTTTAGTAGGAAGAACTTAGCGGCTAGTAGCTAGGCCTTCCCTTTAAAGGTTTCTATTAATTAGTCCTTACCTTCCTTAACTAACGGTAGGATATAGGTCGGTTCCGGTAGTAGCCTACTATAGAGTCTTACCTACCTCTTTATATTCTAGAGCTTAGTATTATTAGCGCTAAATTCCTCTAGGAACTCGCGCTAGTAGGCCCTCCTCGCCTCGCGGACGGTTTACTTTTAAGCTATAAACGCCTTATATAGGTCTTCCTAGTTCGCCTTATTCCTTTCCCGCCTATACTTCCTCCTTACCCTCTTAGCCTCTCTTATTGCCCTCCCTACCTCTAGGGTAAACTATATATTGCCCTTAGGTAATACTCGCCCTTAGTATAGAACTATAGCTATCGCGATCTACGCTAGAGTAGCGAAGATATAGTCTAGGTCTTTATCGATATCCTTAGGCGTCTAAAGTATTAGCTAGTATAGTCCTAGCTAGGATATAGTCTCGGCTTCGACTAGCTTTACTTCCGCTTCTTTCTACCTTAAGGCTAGTTTAAGTGCCTAGGCCTAGGTATCGACCTATAGTATAATAGTTTAAGGGATATAGTCTAACCTGGTTAGGTCTAGGTCGGGCCTAGTATACTATATTTTAGTCTCCGGCGTTGCCTAAGCTAGGTCGATAGTGCTATCCCTTTAGCTATAGAAGAATCTTATATACTCCCTTCTTAGGGTAGCGAGTTTAAGTTATAGCCTTATCGCCTCTTATATAAGTTATATCGCGCTATCCGAGGTTCTATTATATCTATCCTAGAGCGGGTAATAGATATTAAAGTCCCTTACTATTACTATAGGGTGCTTTAGTTTAATTACGCTTAGGTCGCGTAGCGCTCCTACCCTCGCGGCCCCCGGTAGTAAGTAAATCGCCTATAGTCTAGTACTATCCCTAAAAATTACCTCGCTTTAGTCTAGTCTAGACCGGGGCGACTAAGTCCCTAGCCCGAGCCTTTTATATATATATAGCGCGTACCTCCCCTCCCTATAGACTAGGCTATAGGGCGCCGCTCTAGGGGGGGGGGGGCCGCCTCTTAGTATAGCTTCTACTTCCTATAATACTATTAGGTCGAAGCCGGCCTAGTAGTAAAGCGCTAACTAAGCTAGCTTATATCTCTTTTATATATTCTAGAATAGTACTTTTAGTTATATATAAGTAAGGTTAGGGTAAAAGGGGTCGTTTATATAAGGAGGGAGGCGCTCTATCTCTTAGCGCTTCTCTATCTACTATACCTATAAATATTATTCGTACTCGGTTCGGCCTCCCTAGCCCTACTAGCCGGCGGGTGTCTCGAGCTCGACCTCTTATCCCGGCGCGGTCTACCTAGTCCCTACTTCTAGACTACGGTCGATTTAGGAACGCCCTAGGTTTCGATAGTAGGGAGCACCCGTTACTCGGCGTATATCTAGGTATTCGCGAACCGTTAAGGTTAACGTAAGTAGTTTTCCCTTGCCTTTTCCTAGGCTTTATTCGCTATAGGGTAGGTCTAGGTTTATAATAAGTAGTCCCCTTAGTATAAGATATAGTTATAGGGGATTTCGCCCTTCTTAGCCTTATATTCGTCCTTACCTCTATCGTATACTATACTCCTATATCGGCTATAGAGTTATATCGATATATATTACTTAGCGATATAGCTATATCTATAATAGTTATAGCACCTCTATAGTTAGACCGACTTATCGTAGGGTTTATATTAAAAGATCTATACTTTAAGGACTAGGCCTAGGTCGTAAAGCCTATTAGCCTCCTTTAAGCTACCGACTATAATAAGTATAGTTATCGCCGTCGATATCTTAAATCGGGGGCGTAGCGCCTAGGCCTAGAGGACCTTAACTTTATTCGCCTCTATAATCTTATAGAGCAATCGCTCCCTATCTACTATCGCTACCCTTAAGGGGACGTTCTTTACGACTACCGTATACGCGCGGTAGGAGATTATAGCCTCCGGTCTAAATACGGCCTTAACCTAGCCTTAGTCCCTTTAATAGGCTCTCGCCGCGGTATTAAATATAACCGCGATATCTCCGCTTTAGAGGCGCCTCGCCGCTATAGCGCTCGTAGCTTTTAGGGCTATATTTACCGCCTTTACTATATCCTTTAGTTCGCGGCTTAAGATTTTAGGCGGTGCCTTAATAGGGACTACGATAATCTCGCGTTTATAGCGCGGTAGGGCCTATTTTACCGTAGCTTCGTATTAGGTCGGTCCCTTAGTCTCGGCTACGACCGCGGCCTAGGTTCGCTTAGGGCCCCCTAGGCCTAAAGCGATACTTAGGCGGAGTTCTTCCTTAACTACCTCCTTAATTATATCCTAGATTATTATCTTAAGGCTCTCGTCCGCGCGGAGTACCGCCGACGACGCGCTACTAGCGCGGCTCTTTACCCTAGAGAGCCGTTCGACTACTACCTATACCTTACCGAACTATACGCTTAGGATAAAGCCCGCGAGTTCGTCGTATACTGCTTTTTCTATAGGGTCGCTCGGCGCCTAGGCCGGTATCGTATCGCTGCTTTAGGTTTATTAACTCGCTTTATCGGGGTATATAAATTCGGGTAGCGTCTCTTCGCGCTATATACTTTAATTAAGCCTAGTACGTCGAGGGCCGCTACTACGTCTACCTACCCCTTAGCCTCGGCGTAGTATCGTTACTAAGGGTAATTAATGCTACTAAATTAATTCCTAGTATTAGTTAGTATTATAGTCGCGATGCGTACCCGCTATAGGCATATATTAGTTTCGCGAAAAGTTTTTTTAGTTTCTTAGGTTTATTTTATTTATTAATAAGGTATTAATAGACCCTTAATAGGTAAAAGTAATAGCTTAATAGCCTAAACCTATAACCTATTATAATATTTAGGTTTTCCTTAGGTTCTATAATTTTTACTAACGATTTATATATAAGTACTTAAGAGTAGTAGCGCTCTTAACTATATTACTAAAGGGGAGTAAAAGTAAAAAGAAGCTAGGGAGTATAAAGCTAAACCTTATTAAAAGGGCAGCGTTTTATACTTTTAAGGATTCTTTTTAAGGAGCCTTACTCCTTTAATATTATAATTTAGAAAGCCGTATTTATATTAAAATAGATATATTATAATTCGCGATAGTAAGGATTATCTCTTAACTTAATAATAAAGGGTATTACTATCTAATTATATTTAAATTAAGGAAGTTTACTAAAGCTAAACTTAATTATAGTATTTTAAACTAAGACCTATTCGCTATTATTAAGTTATTTAAATACTAGTAATATTATATTAAAAAGGTAGCGTATAAAGTAAATATATTATTAAACTCCTATAATTTCTAAACGTTTATATATTAGACCTCCCTAAATAAAAGGTAAGTAAGATAGTATATATATTTAGTACTATTTAACTTTATAATTAAGTATTATATAAGTAAATTAAACCTAGCGGACGCGCTATTAAGAATGCTTAGATATAAAAGCGAGAAGCCCTTATTTATAGAACTATTACTAGAGCTATAAGTAAAGCTAGCTACTATTAATACTTATAAGGAATAGTATTTTCCTATTATAAAGAAAGTAGCTATAATATACTCTCTTAATTATATAAGCTAATAAGTAGTATATTATATCGCGAAGACTATTGCGCTACGCAGGCAAAAGTAGAACGCGCTCCGATAGGTGCGCTGCAATTAACATATATAACTAACAACCGCGTCTTCTAACACACCCCCTTAGGGATCGCGGCTCCGCCGGGAGCCCTAGACCTTATAGCCTAAGACGCGGGAGTCGAATACTAAGCGCCACGCCAATAACCTAAGGAAATCCAAGAGAGGTAGTTGTCTTCGGGGGATTAAACCCCGCACCGCGCGCAGTTACCGGAAGTTGTAGGGGTGGTGTGCCATCCCCTCCCGGGCTTATAACTGTCGCGAAGACCATTACGCCACGCAGGCAAAAGTAGAACGCGCTCCGATAGGTGCGCTGCAATTAATATATATAACTAACAACCGCGTCTTTTAATATATTAATTATAAATAAAATTATATCCTATAAAGTAAGAATCGCTTGTTATTTTATATATTATTATATATTAAACGGGCTACTAGTTATTATATAATTAGGAATCGAAGGAATAGAGCTAGCTTAGAATACTAACTAAGACCTCTTAAGAATACTAGTATAACTAACCTCCTTTAAATATAAATATTAATAGAACTAAGATACCTTTAGATATACTTAAGGTATTATAGAATTCCTTAGTCTTAGGGCTATATAGTAGCTTAAATCTAGTCTTAAAAGGTTCTTTTATTTAGCTATAATTATTTATATATAATAGTATATCCGCTAGTAAATAAAGATAGAATTATTAACTTTAATACCTTTTTAATATACTAATATACTACTAATAAATTCTATTAAAAGTCCTACCCTATACTCCTTCTTCCTATTTATTATATAGTCTTACTTAATTCCTTAATTTCCTAAAATTCCGCTTTTACCTATATACCTTAAAAATACTATATTTATATAGAAAAATAATAAAGCGTTTTTATATAGAAAGAGATACTTAACCTTATATTAATATAAGTATAGTAAAGTGCTTTTATATAAAGAAAATATATAAGATTATTTATAGTAAACCTATAATAATTTAGGCGTAAGACCTAAATAATTAGCCGTTTAAGCTAAAGAGAGAGCTAGTTATAAATAGTTACTCTTAAGAAAGGCTACTAAAAAAGCAGCTTACTATATAAAGGTTTATATAGTAGAAGTTTTAGAACTACTACTAAAGTTACTAAAACGTACTTAGTTAGTTAATATAGTAATTAATAAGCTAAAGGAAACTAAAGACTTTTAAAAAGGGAAGGGTTTTTAGTTAGTACGCTTAGATAAACTACTATTATTAAAGGGTTATATTATAGTACTTTTAAAAGTAGCCTTATAGTAAGAGCTAATATAGCTCTTTTATAATAATCTATTAATAGGATACTTTAGCTCTTAATATACTAGCGAACTACTAATAAGAAACTTTTACTAAGATAAAATAATAAAAGATATATAAGAGTCTTTAACTATTATAGGTTATAAGCTTAGGCTATAGCCTAAGCTATATAGTTATATATAAAGGGCCGGATCTTATATATATATATATAGGCTAGCTATATATAAAAGAGCTTTATATAGCTTATTAATATTATCTTATAAACGGTACCTATATATATACCTCTACTTACTTTATAATAGTATAAGCTATTAACTAATAGATCTAATAGATATCTCTTTAAAGAGGGTGCTACCGCTTTAAGAAAGTACTTTACCCTTCCTTAAATAAATAAGAAGTATTATAGCTATCTTAAAAGCGATTAAAAGCGTAATAGCTAGTAAGAAGGATAAGGCTCTTACTATATTAAGGGAGCTGTTTATAGGACTAGCTTTAACCCCTATAATCTCCGTACCGCTAGTTATAATAGCGATACTATTAATATAGAAGCCGCTCCCTTAGCTAACTTAAGATAGTAGGCTAAAGTCCTTTTACTTCTTTCTTAGCTAGCTATAGACAAAGTTTATAACTAATAAGAAATATAGCCTAGATAGCTATTGTGATATAGCGTAGTATTCGCTCCTTTATATACTACTAAAGCCTTAGATATAGCGGATCTTTAGATTCTAAGATAAGGGCGGCCTTAAGGGTAAACGCGACCTATAAGACTTCTTTTAATACCTTATATATATATTTAGTAACGTATAGGAGTAGGAGAAGGTATAAAATAGGCTATAGACCCTTAAGTAAAGAGATAGATAAACCTTTAGCGAATTCGTCTTTAATTTTAAAGAGACGCTCTTATAAGTAGCGGGGACTATAGTATAAGAAGATAGCGCGAAGCTTATATAGCTATAAAATTTAATTACGCTAGCCTTATAAGAGCTACTTATCCTTATAATTATACTTATTAACTATAGCGAGTATATAAGCTAGTTAATAAAGGTAGCTTAGGGCTATAAGTAAACGCTATATTTTTAAAAGCTTTATAAGTATATACTATATAGCGGCGATAGGATTACTACCCCTTTATAAGATAAATAACTAGCTATTAATATAATTAGGGATACCTTAATATTAGCTACTTATATAGACTAGGCTAAACGCGGTAAGAAGGCGCCGTTAACTACCCCTTATACCGCCTTATACTCTAAGTAGTAGGCGAAGTAGGTAATAAGCAAGGAAATTAAAAAGAGAAAGGCTAACGGCCGCTACCTATATTATAGCGCGTCTACGTACCTTATACTAAAATGCCCCTTCCTTTTAGCTAAGCGGCCTATAGTAGTTTAAGTAGCGAAGATAGAACCGCTCCTTACCTTAAATAATAAGGAGGACTCTGCCCCCCTAGGCCTAGAAGATAAAAAGTAGCTCTAGAGTAAAGATAAGCTCTAGAGCCTTAATTACTAATACTAATAAAGAGAAGGAGGAATTATTTACTTATATAAAAAAGGAGCTTACTTTAATATAGGTTATAATTAATAACTCCTTACCTATCGCTACCTTTATAAATAATAGCTACTAGTACTATACTATAGTTAATAAGGCGCTTATATAAGAGATATAAGTACTAGTAAAAAAGATTGCCCTAAGGTAAGTAAAGGGCGCCTTAAGTATAATAAAAGGTATAGTAATTAAGGGCATTATATAGCTAGCTATAAAGGTCGACGGCTACTATAAGCTTATCGTAGCTTATATAATCCCTTAACTAAAGTTTCCCTTAATCCTTAGGAAACCCTAGTTATTATATATAGAGTTATACTTAGTTCTATACTAAAAGAAGCTATAGTTTAGGCCTATATAATAATAAGTCTACTATAACGATAGTTCTATAGGTATAAGACTAAGTATATAAGCTTTATACTTAGCCTAAGAAGTCCTTACCTTTATATTTATAAGAACTATATAATAGGTAGAGCGGAAGGACGGCTAGGTAGCGGCTAATATAGTAGTCTATATAGTTAGCTTAGCGGATATTAATAAAGCCCTTTAAATAAAAAAGCTAAAGTCGACTACTAAGCTATAGTAGTAGATACTAAAGCGCTTTTACGACCTTTTACTACTATTTAAGTCCTAAGAAGTAAATAAGCTTAACTTATATAAGCTAAGGGTAAACTATAAGATTATACTTTATACTAATAAAAAAGGGTAAGAACTACTTATACTATTTAGACTACTATATAGTATATTATATATAGAGCTATTAGTACTAAAGAAGACGCTAAGGGACCTTTTAGATAAGGGTTTTATTTAAGCGAGTAGCTTTAAAGCGGGAGCGCTAGTCCTATTTATATATAAACTAAGGGGTAGGATATAGTTCTACTATAACTATAAGGCTCTAAACGTAATTATAAGGCTAGACCGCTACCCTTTACCCCTTATCTTAGATACGCTCTATAACCTCTTAAAGGTAAAGTAGTTTATAAAGCTAGATATAAAATAAGCGTTTTATAAAGTATAGATCTTAAAGGGTAATAAGAAAAAGATAGCGTTCTATATACGCTATAGCTTATTTAAGTAGGTTATAATGCCCTTTAGCCTCTTAAGAGCGCCCGCTAACTTTTAGTATTATATTAATAATATACTTTAAGACTTCCTTAATAAGTTCGCCTTTATATATATAGATAATATCCTTATTTATATAAGCGGCTCTTATAATAACTATATATAGAAAGTATAGAGGGTCTTAAAGCGCCTCTAACTTTATAGGCTTTACTTTAACCTAGATAAGTATAAATTTAAGGTTAAGAAGGTTAAGTACCTAGGCTTTATTATTTATATAGGCATAGGTATATAGGTAGATCCTATAAAGATCTAAGCGATTTAATACTAAGCGGCGTTAACTATATAAATAAGCGTATAGAGCTTCCTTAGGTTTATAAACTATTATAAGATATTTATTAAGGGCTTCTCTTATATTATAATACCCTTAAATAAGATTACTAAGAAGTAAACTACCTTTCGTTAAGGGCTTATATAGGAAGGAGCGTTCTATATACTTAAGGGCCTATTTTATTAAGCCCTAGTATTACTTTAATAGGACTTTAACTAGTCTATATTAGTTAAAGTAGACTATAATAGCGAGGTACTTAAAGGAACGCTCTCTTAGGAGATAGATAGGTAAAAGTAACTAGTAGCGTTCTACTCTTATAAGCTAACCTTAGTAAAGCGGATTTACGCTATTTACGATAAAAAAATACTAGCGATTATTAGCTACCTTAAATAATAATAAGTAGAGCTCTAAAGCTATAAAAGCTTTAAGGTTCTTATAGACTATAAGAACCTTAAGTACTTTATAACTCGCTAGTACCTCTTAGAGTAATAAGCCTACTAAGTAGAGTATCTCTTACGCTTTAACTTCTTAATTAAGTACTAGCTAAGGTAGGACTTTATAGTCCTAGATATACCTTCTTAAAAAGATTAAGACTAGCTAATAAGAGCGGATATTAAAGCCTAGGATCTAAAGCTTATCCTATAAAAGGCGCTATAGACTTATATAGGAGCTTCCTTAGTAAAGGGAGGCGCGGCGCTAATAAATTAGCCTTCCCTTATACCTTTACCTCGGTCTAATAAGGAGGGATAGCCCGGCCTAAGGGCGCGTACGGCGTAGGTATTTTAAGATAAGGTCCTTTAACGCTTATAAAATAAGATATCGTTTCTAGACTATACTTATAAGAGTATACGCCGCGCTATTAAGTCTAGCGCTTAATACCTTAATCTAAAGTTAAAGCTAAAGGTATAAGTAGCTAACTATTATATTAACCTATAAGGGCATTTATATTAGCGGGGGAAATTATAGGTACCGGGCGCGCTATATACTATAGAAGCTAAGGAGAATAATAAACCGCTAGAGCTAAATAAATAGAACGAGTTCTAAGAGAAGCTAGTCTAGCTCGTCTATAACTTTAGTATTATAGGCTACCTAGGTTACTAAGGTATAATAGTAAGCCTCGCAAGGGATTTTTACTAGCCCCTCCTATAGTACTACGTTTACCGCTTCCTTTATAGCTACGATATCTATAGCTATACTAAGATTTAAAGGGTATAGCTTAAGGGGCTACTTAAGTAGCTTTTAGTACCTAACTAGTTCTATATATATATATAGATAGACTTTATAACGGACCTCTTACTTATAAAAGGTAGTAACTACTATATATAAGTAATTAAGGACCGACTTAGTAAGTTTATAGTATTAAAGCTAATACTATTTATAAATATAAAGTCTTATATATAGCGCTTCTTATAGTACTAGGCCCGCTTATATAGCTAGCTAGCCTTTATTATAAGTAATAAGGGATTAAATTAAACTAGCTGCTTTTAATAGTACCTATACTAGCTACTTTAGATTATATAGCTACTTAGTATAGTATATTACCTATAGACTAATAAAGGGCTTAAGAGGGTTAATTAGGAGGTATAGGCTTACTTATAAGCTATTATAGCCTATAACTAAGTAAACTAAAACTAATAGCTCCTTATAGCTTAACTTATATTAAATAGTAAACTATATACCTTTATTAAGATAGCCCCTTTCTTTATAATATATAGCTTTAAGCTACCCTTATTAGTTCCCTTTACTATATATATAGTAGCGGAGTAGTATAGTAATTTATTATTATAGGGCCGCGCTTCTATATTTATATAAAAGCTATAGGAGACTATAAATTATTATTAATCTATAATAGCCGCTATAGTATAAGATTAAGAGCGGTACGCTAATAAGACTAAGGCTCTAGTAGATAGGTTTATAGTAAGAGATAAGGTATAGCTAGACCTCTATAACTATAGGTTAGTATAGCTAAAGAAAAAGCTTAACTAGCTATATATAAAGTTTATAGTAAAAAGGTTATTAGCCTATAGGTTATAAAGCTTAATAGTCTCTTAGTAAGGGTTTATAATAAGATTAATATATACCTCCTTTATAAAGCCTTCTTTAACCTACTACTTAGATAAGAAGTAGTAGACGCTTAACCGCTTATAATTAAGGTAGAGAGAAAGGATAAGTTTAAGGTTAAAGAGATATAAGCCGCGCGCTAAAAAAGGGTTAGTAAGGGGAAACGCTAAGAGGTCCTTATTAAGTAGTATACGTATCTTAACCCTATATATAAGCCTATATATAAGTTTATAAGAGCTATAGCCCTTAATAAGTTTAAGGCCCTATTTAGAGTAGTAAATAAGAATAATAAACTAATAAACTACTAATAGTAGCTTAAGCTAAGACCGCGAAGTAAGTAAAGTAAAGTAAGTAATTATAATAATATAAGTATAATAATATAAATAGAGATACAAATAGCGTTTATTTTAAGGTAGAGCCTTTAGACTACCTAGACCTACTCCTTATCCTTATTATTATCTTTATCCTTATCCTCGTCGTCCTCTTTTACCTTATTAGTAGCGGCGGCGCTCTTTAAGGCGCTTAGGCGGCCCTCTAAGCCTATAAGCTAGTTAGCAGTAGCGGCGGCTCTAGGGGCTCTAAGGGTAAGGGGGGCCCGGCTAGTAATAGCGGTAGGGGTAGTAGTAGGCATAGCTAGGGGGACCGCCGATAAGGCGACGGAGGTAGTATCCTTAGTACTAAGAGAGTTAGTAGCGGAAGTAAAAGAACTAAAAGAAAGGAACTTACTTAAGGATAAGGCCTTAGCGCTTAAGGGCGCGGAGATTATAGTAGGCGGCGGCGGCGGCGGTAAGGCGCTTCTTAGTAGCCCCCTATACCTACTTATATACGCTAGCCTTTTAAGCTAATACTATAGCGAGTAAGATAGGAGGCGCTGCCTTATAAGCGCGGTAGGTATATATATATTAATAATAACTACTACTATAGCGGCGCTTAACTTAGTCGGCGTAAAGGAGCTCCTATAATATATACTATATATAGGGGGCCGCGTAGGCGGCTCTAGCCTATACTTAGCGTTTATACTTTAAGAAATTAGTAGAAAATAGCTACTACGCTCGCTAGGTAATAGACTTATAGGGGTAGTAAAAGTAAAGGTAGGGGTAGAGGGGCCGGGCGTTATAGCTAGCGGCGGGAATAGCGTTATTACTTAGAAAGGCAATATAAGGGCGGCTAGCGTAGTAAAGGTAGAGGCGGCGGCGGTAGGCGTAGTTATAGGGGCGCGGGTAAGAGTAGTAGTAGTAGCGGAGCTATCGTCGGCTATACTTAGTATAGCGTCGACGAACGACTTTATATACTCTAAGAAAGAGGAGGTAAGATAGGGGGAGGTAGATATATCTATCGTAGAAGTTAGTATTATAGATTATAGCCTCTTACTTTATAAGGTAAAGAACTTATTAGTTAAAGTTATTATTATTAAGGCTATTATTACTACTATAGCTATTACTATAGGTATATATTAATAGAGCGGCCTATATAGCTAAGAACGAACTAATACCTTAGGTAAAGTAGAACTTACTTAATACTACTACTATTATAGTTAAAGAAGAAAGAAAAGGAAAAGAAAAAAAAAGGGAGGGATACCGCTTTATATACCCTTAGGTAAAGGAGGCTACTTAAGGCTAAGGGGATAGGTAACCTAAGGCTTATATAGGTCTAGGCTAGCCGCTAGCTACCTAAGGGCGTATATAATAGGTTACGCCCTTATTTAAATAGCTAGCTAGCTAATAAGTATAAAGCCTAGTTCTAGCTACTTAAGCTAATAAGCGCGGTAATAATAGGGCTAGTAAGGCTAGTACGATTAATAAGAAAGGGTAAAGTAGAGCTAGCGGTATAGGCTTAATAGTATAGAAGCTATTAATTAGGTAGCGCCGCGCTACGCTTAAGGGAGGGTATTATATAAGAGTCTTTAACTATTATAGGTTATAGGCTTAAGCTATAGCCTAAGCTATATAGTTACGTATAAAGGGCTAGATCCTATATATATATATATAGGCTAGCCGCGTATAAGAGAGGTCTATATACCTTATTAATATTATCTTATAAATAGTACCTATATATATTCCTTTACTTACTTTATAATAGTATATAAATAAATACGTTTAGTTATACTTAGTATATTAAAGTATAGTATTTAAGAGGACTATATAATTATTATTATATTTTATATAACTATAAAAAGAATTATTAATAGACTTTATTATAGTTTTACTTAAAGTTTAATATAATAAATAAGATATTAATACGATCTTAGTAATTATAGACTAGTATACTAAGTATTACCTTTTCTTTTTTATCTTTAAGATAATAATAGCTTTAAAGCTAGTAGAATTATTTTATTACTAAGTTAAATTAGTATATAGACCTTTAAAAGGTATTATCTTAAATAAAGGGTCCTTATTTATAAGTAAGTTTTAGTTAAATCTTTATTTTATCTTATAAGTAAAATATAAGATATTAATAGTATTTTACTTATAAACTAATAAGTAAATAAAATAAATAAACTAAGCTATATAATACTACTTAAGATACTTTACTAACTTAAAATAAACTAATTAAGCGTTACTCTTATATATTACTTAGATTATATAAAATAATATAAAGAATATAATAACTAAGTTATTATTTAATAAAGCGTTAATAAGTTACTAACTAAACTTTTATATTAAGATCGAGGATAATATTACTTAAAGGGGGGTACTTAAAGTAAGAGTTACTAAGCTATAAGAGCTATAAAAGAAGCTTAAGGAATACTAAGAAAAGGCTATTAAATCGTAAGCGAAATACTATAATTTAAGGTATTAACCGCTTATATTAAAAGTAAGAGACCTTATAATATTATTAATAAAGAACTTATACTTTAAGGATAAAAAGAAAGCTCTTACCTAAGTATATTAGACCGTTTTAGGTCTTATAAGCTATTAAAAAGTAAGTATATTATTTTATACTTCTTAAGAAGTACTTATACCTTTATAACGTTTTCTATATTAGTCTATTAAAGCTATAAAAGGAGCGTAAAAGCACTTATAAAGATAGCGAAACCCTATAAATATTAAATATAAAGGATAATAAAGGTAAAAAGAAAGTCTAAGAGATTAAAAACTAAAAGAGATTTAAGGGTAATACCTTTTTCCTTATTAAATAAAAAGGATAGCTAGCTAAGTATAACTAATAAGTTAATACTAAAGATAAAGTAAATAGCTAAGACCTTATTAAAGAATATATTACTTACTTAACTAGGAAGAAAAGGTATAAGACTAAGTAAGGTAAGGAAACTTACTAATATAAAGAGAGGCTATTAAATTACTAATAAATTCCTACTAAATCGCTATTAACTTATTAATATATTAGTATACTTAAACGTACTATAACTATATATAAAATAATAAAATAAGAGAATAAGGGAAAACTATTTATACTACCTATTAAATATTATAAAGGAAAATAAAACTAAACTATAACTTTATTAAGACCTTAATAATAAAGGAGAGAAAGATAGTTATAACTAAATAAAAGAAAGATAAGACCTATTTATTACTTTTAACTACCCCTTTTCTTTACTAGTATAGTAAGAACTAACTAAGGCGCCCCCTTTACTATACTAAATACCTTTAGAAATACTAAAACTACCTTATCCTTTACTCTTTCTTTATCCTTTATATTAAAACCTATCTTTATTAGTATAGTACTTACCTTAGCCTTAGTAAATAATAAGGCGTATTACTAAGAAGTATAGCTTATATTGCTATAAATAAGGTAGAGTTTTAACTAAGATTCTTAAGCTTAGTACTTTAAGCTTATATAGGCGATATTAAATAAGAGCGTAAAGTTAAAGCGAATAGTAAGCTTATAGCGCTTATTAATTAGAATATAGTAGTTAGTATACTTAACTTAGTATATTATTAGGCGGTCGCTAATAAAAAGGTTAGATAAAACTTACGATAGTAAACTTCTATATACTTATAGTCTTAAAGGACTTATAATAAGCTATCTTAGTAATATTAAAAGCCTTAGCTAAATACTATACTATAATAGCGAGATAGCGCTAATTAGTATCTTTAAAAATAAGTATACTTACGTTTAAGCTATTATCCTTAGTATCCTTATTACTAGTCTTTAGCTTATTAAGCTTATATAGGTACTTAATAATAGCGACTATATTAGCCTAGTTATTAAATATAAAAGTAGCGGCCTTAAAAAGGATTAGCTTTTTAATTATAATATTTAAAGTTAAAGGGAAACTTACTTAGTTATAGGTTATAGTATATTTATAGTACTACTTATAGCGCGTTAAGGAAACCCCTAAGAAAGTATAGCTAATTAAGAGCACCTTAATAAGCTTAGGCTTAATTATACTATACTCCTTAATAACTATCTTAAAATAATATATATACTAAAGCTTATAAGGGATAACCCCTTAGGCCTTAACTAAGTAAGCTTTAGCCTTAAATTAAGTATACTTTTTTATAAGAGCGCGACCGCTCTTTACCGCTGCTTTAATACCTTTATCTTTAGCGCTACTATTTTTAAGTTTATTAGTAAGAGGAGTTAAATCGCGGCCGTTTTTATTATTACTATTATCGTTATCTTAGCCCTTATTTAGCTATGCCTTATCGTTAATATTAGCTTACTTATTCTTAGGAGCAGCCTAAGCGATAATCTTTTATTAGCTAGAGCCGCCTTATTAAGATAAAGTAGCTAGGTTATTAGTACTTACTTAAGAGCGCTTAAGTACGATCTCCTTACTAGTATTAATATTACTAATAAAGGTAATAAACTTATAAGTTTCCTAGCTTATAAAAGTAGACTTATTAGTAGTTAAAGTAAGGGTATTTAATAAGGTAATAAGGGTATAACTCTTACTAACGTTAGGTCTTAGACTAAAAGTCTTTTAAGACTAAGATTCCCTTATACTTTTCTTAGCTTTCTTTATTAAGAAGGAACTAGCGTTACTATAAGACTTTTAAGCTAATTACTTATACTTTAAGGGCGAACTTACTACTACCTACTCTTATATATAGTATAGGAAATTAGCGTTATAGTTCTTTATTCTCTTTAATATAAAAAGTATTATTATTAATAAATTATCGATAAAAAGTAATATAAAAAGGTATAAGAGATTAATAAAAAAAAGGTATAAAACTTTATAATAATTATAAGTAAAAGAGTTAAAGAAAAAAAGAAAATAAAAGAAGTAAGAGAAATATATATATACTCTTTATATTATAGTTATACGGCTAATATATAAGCAATACTATAATAGTTACTTAGTAGTAACTACTAGTATAATAACTATTAATATTATAAAGTATAAACTAATATATACTTATATAAGTATATACGCGCGATATATAACTAAAACTACCTTTCTTTTTAACCGAATATATTATATACTAGTCCCTTAGTATAGGGCTAGTACTTTAACCTAGCTATTTACTTAGATTTAGTATAAGTTTAATAAGTAATTAAACGGACTAGCTATTATATATAATTAAACGTATTATATATACCGCGTATACTATATATATTAATTAACGCTATTGCTTATATTTAATAAGCGGCTATATCTTTTTCGTAATAGTTATAAGCCTAGGCGGAGGGGTTATCTTTCTAGGAACTTCTTAGTAACTATGCACGTACTTCTTCTAGCTAGCCTAGCGCGCACTACCTAAAAGGCCCGTAGTTTAAGTCCCGCTAGCGTAATTAAGCGCGGTTTTAGTATAGGGCCTGCCTATATAAAAATTCCCGCTATAGTCTAGGATATCTAGGTATCCTAGGACGAATTAACCTGATATCCCTAAGGGGGTATATCGTATATACTATATACGTTAATTAACGCTATCGCTTATATTTAATAGGCAGCTATATCTTTTTTATAATAATATAAACTAGCTATTATATATTATTACGCACGTTAAATATAAACTAGCTACCGGTCTTATAAGTTAAAGTAAGAGTAGTAATAACTATTTATATTCTTTTCTACCTACCTAAGATTTAATAGGTTTTCTATCTTCTATATATATACTATAGTAAGCGTAAGACCTTACTTAGGGCTTTAACTAAGTAATAACTTAACTTTATAATTATACGATAGTAGTATAGTATATTAGCGGTATTTCCTAGTATTTTTCCTAGATAAGCATAGGTATTTCTCTATAATTTCCCCGCTATATTTTTATAGTAACTTCTTAGGGAAATATTAATATAATCCTTAAAGAGCTATTATTACTTCGGAAATTATAGTATATTCCCTATATAATATATCCTTAGGGGAAATCTCTATAAAATAACTATATAATCTACTTAGTTATTATTTCTAGGATATCTAGGTAAATACCTAAAGTTTACTTAGTAGCTTTTAAGTTCCTTTTTTTATAAGGAGCCTTAAAGAGTTAAGGGTAACTTCCTTAAAGGAGGCCGATATTATTATAGATACCTAGATTATTAACTATATAGTATCCTATAATAAATACCTAGGGCGAAAGAATTAACTAATATCCTTATTAGTCTCTTATAGTATTTAAGTAAGAGTTATACTAATAAGGAATTATAGTAAAGTTATATAGATTTCTAAGGTTAATATAAAGGATAACTTATATCTTATCTAAGATATAACTTAGTATAACTAATACTAAGGGCGCGAGGCGGCTAAGCTAAGAGTAAAATTATCGCGAAGCGTGGCCGATTTCGTAGTTCTCGGAGATATCCCTTAGTACGAGGGACCTAGGAAGCTAGAAAACAGGTTTTAAGGAAGGAGCTAAAAAGAGGTATAGAAAGGAGGGTAAGGGTAAGAGGGGAAGTAAAAGTAGCGATAGCTTCTTATAGAGGTAGCAAGAGATAAGACGGATATACTAGTAATAGCTAGAAAGGAGGGGAGAACCTAGTAAAAAGCTTGGTAGTTAAAAGGATATTAGTAGCTTCTTTAAGTAGGATCTTCTTTATTAATTAAGATACTAAACGGGTATAAAGAGGGGCGTTAGATAGAGGAAAGAAGGATAATTAAAGTAATATAATAATTACTCCCTTACTATAATTACTGCCCTTATAAGAATTAAATCTCTCTGCCCTACCTATCTAACCCCTTACTCTTAATTTTACCTTAGTATATTTTTATATACTTCTTATATCTCTCTTCGCGAGAGTTATAAGCCTAGGAGGAATAGTATTCCTATACCTTCTAGCTGCTATAAAAGGCACCCTTCTTATATCCCTCGTAGCTCCCTTTTACCCCTCTTACTAAAAAAGCCGATTTTTAACTAACTTTTCTACCCCCTCTCTTTATAACGATAACGAAAATCGACTCCTCTACTATCCCTACGGTCTATAGGACGATTCTTATAGAGCCCTAAGATTAGGATAAGTAGGTAAAGGAGCTACGGGCTCGTATAGATAGTACTATCTATAATTTAGTCTTCCCTAATAAGTAGGACCCTCTTAAGCCCCCTCTTCGTCCTAGGGCAACGGACTTTATAGAGGGAGCTTCCCTTTTCTCCGAACTAACCTCTATATAATAGAGAGCTTTTTATACTACCTTAGGCGACTACGAGAGTCACCGAAAGGAATACCTCTATAAAACGAAGCTACTAACGGCTGCTTATACGGCGATAACGGAATCCGTTAGTGCTATAAAGCTAATCTCTCTTTAAGAGGAAGAGACTCCTAGGTAGTAGCTTTTAAAGCTCGAGACCTTAATAGCTCCCTCGAGAGGTTATATAACTAACCGTATTAGGAAGACCTATACGGCCTACCTAGGAGCTTTTTCTACTAGGAATCTACTAGCTTCTTCGTAGCTAGCTAAGTAAGAAGAAATCCTAGAGGAAGCTAACTAATACTTCCTTATAGAAGCTCTTTCCGGCTAGTAGCTATAGGATATATCTCTATTAATAAAGCCTATTAGTAATAGTTACTCGACTATCTTTTAAGAAGCTAGCTAGGAACTAGATAAAGAGGCTACTAAAGTATAATAGTAAGTAGTCTTATTCCTTTATAGCTAGCACTCGACCTAGACGGCTCGACCTATAGCTGCTATAGCCCCTATTACTACGGCCCCCGCTACTACTATTACGGCTATTGCTCCTTCGGCTCCTCCTCCCTTAAGAGCATTAACACTATCTTTAACGGCTGCCGTAGGCCCGGCCCCGGCTCCGCCTCTTACTCCGGGCCCGGCCCCGGTACCCTTAGTTAGACCGGCCCGACTAGTCCCTTAATAGACCTTTTAGTCCGTTAGTCGAAAAATCAGGGAACTAGTCGAAATCGAACCTCTTTATTAAAATTAGTAATAAGGGGTAGAAAGGGGGGGTTTTTAAGCAGACCTTCTAAATTAAGATAAGGATTCCTCGAAGAAATAAAAGACTAGGCGAAACGGCTGCCTAGCCTATAAATCCCTAGGCTATTGATTATTATAATACTAGTAAGTCTTCGAGGAAAACCGACCTAAAGGATTTAACCCTTTAAAGAGGCTATAAGAAATAATATAATAGTCTCTTAAGGAGGACCCCTCGTTATAGAAGAAAATAAACGGGATTTAGGTTGCTAAGAAATAGTAACTAACGCCGCTGCCCTTATTCGAGCCGTAAATTTAAGGAAAATTCGTTAGTATAGTAAATCCGGCCTTTATCTTCCCTACGGATTAATAAGGCTAAGACTAACCGTTAGAGCCCTCCGATTATCCCCTACGAAAATCAGCTATCCTTAACTTTAGTGCTTCCCTCGATATCTATAATATACTCTTACGATTCCGGTCCTTTAAGAAGGCACGGAGGGAATACCTTATTGCCGGGGAATTAACTATATAGATAGAGGGATATAGAAGGGTGAATTTTACGATAAAATTACCTAATAGATCTATATAAATTCTTCGAAGAAAAAGGGTAGCTTTTTACCCTCGATTTTTAACGAGCTTAATTTCCTTGCGCCTTCTTTAAGAAGAAGGAATCTTCTAAGATATAACGTTTAAGCTTACGAGGCTAGTCTAGAAGAATTAGACTATCGGGCTTATCGAGGAGAAATTCGGTTAATTTATTCTCGAATTCTAACCTATTTATAGGAAGGAACTACTTAAGAAGTTAGCTTTCCCTACTAGGAGGAATAGGTCTACTATAAAGGACCCTCTTCTAGCAGCCTAAGGAAACGGTCTTCTTTAGTACGTAAGACTTAGTTACCTAGGCCCCCTAGCTTTATATAAGCTAGGCTAATAATAAGGCGTACGAATAAGGGGCCTAAAGACCGTCGAATGCGAATACTACGGCTAAGGAAAGACTAAGAGACGAATTTCTAGACGAACGCCTTTATGGCCGGACTAGCCGTATAAGGAAATTTAAGTTAACTAAACCAACGTCTCTAGGGATTAAGAAAGCTTCGTTAGGGTAATGTTTTTTATAGACGCTTTTTTAGGGATGGTTTTCCCTTATTTCTTATAGACCTACCTAAGTAAGTATAACTAGTCTACCCTCTAGGACTTCGTTAACTAGATAAAATCCTACTTTAGCTATAAGGTAAAGAAGATACGGTCTAATAGAGAGCTATTTACGAAGGATATCTTAAATTAGCTTCGAAAAAGGGGCATTTTACCCCTCCTATTAGCACCGAATACCTAGGCCTAAAACGGAGGGGTAGAAAGATTAGGGGGTGCTATAATAGAAAGGGCCTATACGATAAGACTTACTATAAAGCTTCTATACGACCTTTAAAGGGAAGTCGTTAAGACCGCCTATTACCTTTAAAACCGGACCCTAAGGGACCCTAGGGGACTAAGGGACTATAAGGACCTAGAGACCCTTTTTAAGACCTAAGGAATAGACTAGAAATCCCCCCTTAAGCTCTTTATAAAGAAGAGGGCCTCGCTAGCCTACCTTTATGCCTATAGCTATAAGGTATACGCTATAACTACCGATATATAGCTAAAAAGGAAGAAGAAAAGAAAGCTTAATCCTAGAGCCTTTATTAGTTACCTTATTAGGTATAATTCTACGAATATCTTCTAGATCTAGATTCCTCTTCTATAAAAGGTTATTTCGACTAGGGATATAATTTTCGACGAATCTAGCTTCTTTAATAGAAAGAGGGATTAATAGCCCCTCTTACTCTCTTAACGTTAGCTAATTTAGAAGATCTAAATTCCCCCTTCTTAATAGTCTTAAGAAGAGGTCCTAGACGAGGAAACGGAAGAAGAAACTAACGTCGAAGTAGTCGAGGATAACGCCGACTTCGAAGAAGAAGAAAAGGAAGCTGCTAGATTAGATAATCTAGATAAAGAAGGAGACTATAGGAAAGCGGTAGAGCTAGAATACGCCTACCTCCCTATGCCTCCTTTAACGGAATAAGAAGAAAATCTAAAAGTAGCTTTATCTATTAGTCTTCCTATCTCGACCCTTAAGGGGGTAGGAAAGGCACCTCTCTTAAAGGATTACCCGGCTTCCTTTTTATCCTTACTTCGAGAAGTAAAGGAAGGTATAGGGCCCGATACCTATACTAAAGAAGACTAACCTCTCTTTTATTTCGATCGTTTTTCCGACTTCTACTTAACGCTAATAGAAGACGGTTCCTACGGAGCGTTTATAGTAGGCCGGCTCTTTAAGCTATAGTTATTAGCAAGGAAGGTATATAAAAGAGACCTCCTAGACCTACTAGTAAACTAGAAGCAGCTAGAAAGACACCCCTTTAGAGACTAGTTTTTCTAGGCCTAGAAAGACTACCTAGCCTTATACGAAGAGATAGGGTCTTTTAAAGAGGTCCTTAAGGAAAAGGTAAGTAGAAAATAGGTCCTTAGCTATAAGTAGGTCTTTATTTATAAGACTAATAAATATAGCTTCCTTTAAAAGTATAAAGCCCGGCTAGTTATCTATAGGAATTAATAGGAAAAGGGGGATCTACTTACTAAGGCAACTACCTTAGTAGGGATGTCTTTTTAGACCCTTATAGCTATAGTAGCAGAATTCGACCTCGAGCTCGATTAGATAGATATAGTTAACGCCTTTATTAACTGCCCTCTTAAGGAAGAAGAAGTTATCTATATACGACTTCCTCTTAGTTTCTAATAACTAGGAAAGGTTCTACGGCTTAGGAAAGCTCTATACGGACTACGAAGATTACCCTTTCTTTAGCAATAGCATTTAATAGGTTCCCTCGAAGCCCTAGGCTTTACGAAAGTCTCTTAGGAACCGTATATAATATAAAAGGGTAAAATCACGGTCTTCTTCTATATCGACGATATTATCTAGGCCTACCTAAAAGAGGAAGAAGCTACTACTAGGGAGGCTATATAAGGCCTATAATAAAGGTATAAGATAACTAAGCTAGGGGAGCTAAAGTAGTTCCTAGGGATACGAATCCTTTAAAATAGGTCCTAACGGACTATCTAGCTTACCTAAGACGCCTATATCGATAAGGTCGCTTATAAATTCCTCCTTAATTCCCTCGATAAGAAGCTTCCCTCTACGCCTATATTAAACGAAGAGCTTTTACCTAATCCGTCCTTTTAAGCTAGGGAGTAAGAGAAACACTAATATTAATAAAAGGTAGGCTCCTTGCTTTTTTTAGCTATTTCTACTAGACTAAATATCTCTTTTACGGTCTCCCGGCTAGCTAGGTATAACTAGAATCCTAGCCCTAAGCATTAAAAAGTAATAGATAGAGCTATCCTTTATCTCTATTTAATAAGATTATATAGTCTATATATAGGAGGGCTAGAAAGGAAGAAATAAGCGATAGAAATCTTCCTTTATTCGAGCGATTCGTCCTTTATAGATAATTCCTTAGATAGAAAGAGCTTATAGGGGTATATTATATCCCTTTTTAGAGGAACTATTGCTTAGAGAGCTTTAAAATAAGCTACCGTTATAACTTTAAGTATAGAGGCAGAGCTACTAGCTCTTTTAGAAGCGTTAAAAGAAGCGATTTTCCTTAGCTAGCTACTAATATCGTTATAACTATAAATTCCGTCCCTATTATCTATAGAATATAATAATATATAGACTATATAGATTCTTACGGAGGAAAATAGTAAGCTATCGACCTAGCTATAGTATATCGATATCTACTAGTATTAGTTACGCTAAGAGGTCTAAAGGGGACTTATTTCCGTCTATTAAGTTCTAATAGTATCGATAAAAGCTAACGGTCTTATAAAGCCCCTACTAAAGTAGAAGCTAGCTGTTTTTTTATAGTAAATTAAGCTAGAAGACGTTTAAGAGAAGCTATCCTTAAAAGCCCGCCTTAAGAGTCTACGAGAGGAGCTAATAGCACGTAGGAGGAAGGAGACGTCTATAGCTAAAGAGAGGAATTAGGACCTATCCTAAAGGAGGGCCCCTAGCTTAATTAGGACTTATTCTTCTTAAAAGGCCCCCTTTTTAGGGACTTATCCTTAGAGAAGCCCCCCTTTCTTATAGGACTTAATTTCCTCCTTAGGCCCCTTTTCCTAAAGTAGGTCTAAAAGAGCCTAGGGCTAAAACCCGGATTTCTCGAGTAAGGGATAAGTAAAGACTAAGACCTCCTCTATACGCTTACCGGCCTAGGTATTTAGCTTTACTCTTTCTATAAGGGCAGGCTATAGCTAAGGGGGTATATCGCGAAGCGTAGCCTAATTTCGTAGTTCTTAGAGATATCCCTTAGTACGAGGGACCTAGGAAGCTAGAAAACAGGTTTTAATAAAGGAGCTAAAAAGAGGTATAGAAAGGAGGGTAGGGGTAAGAGGGGAAGCAGAAGTAGCAATAGCTTCCTATAGAGGTAGCGAGAGATAAGACGGATATGCCGGCAACGGCTAGAAAGGAGGGGAAAACCTAGTAAAAAGCTCGGTAGTTAAAAGGATATTAGTAGCTTCTTTAAGTAGGATCTTCTTTATTAATTAAGATGCTAGACGGGTATAAAGAGGGGCGTTAGATAGAGGAAAGAAGGATAATTAAGGCAATATAATAATTACTCCCCTACCGTAATTACTGCCCCTATAAGAATCAAATCTCTCTGCCCTGCCTATCCGACCCCTTACTCCTAATTTTACCTTAGTATATTTTTTATATACTTCTTATATCTCTCTTCGCGAGAAAAATACTATTAAAACTAAGGGCGCTAGGTAGCTAAGCTAAGGTAATAAATAAGTAAGGCTAGGGGTATAGTATAGCTAAGCTAAGGAAAACTAATTATAACTAAGGGCGCTTTATAGGTAAGCTAGTAAAAAAATAAATAAGACTAAGGATATAATAAGGCTAAACTAGTAATTAACCGTTTTACGCTATAGGGGGAAAAAGTAAGGTAGGGAATCTCCTTCTTAGCTTCCTCCTTTATTAGTTCCTTAGGGCCTACTAGTATATCGTTTACGGTATCTTATATATTAAAGGCTCTATAGATAAGTATACTATAAGCGTTATTTAAGGCTAGTTCTACTAAGAGTATTATAGCTAGTCTATTACGAGAGGCTAGAATCTAGTTATAGATTACTATTACTAGTACCTATATAGTTAGGCCTAGGTTCTAGAACCTATTTAAGTATACGTTAGTAAATCTTTAGTTTAATAAGTTAAAATAGGCTGTTACGTTAGCTATATAAGGGTAGGCCGCTACTAGTATATATAGGGGGCTAATATAAGCTACTCTTTAATATACTATAGCGAGCTTAAGTAAATCGTTTAAGAGGTAAGTAGTAAAAGTAAACTAATAAATAAAGCTAGTAGGTACTTTATTAAGGGCGGCGTACTAACTAAGTAAGAGGTTAGTATCGGCCTCCTTATAAATAGTAGCTAATAGATTTACTTAAATTATAGCTATATTTAAGGCTCTATAAACTAGCGCTTTTAACTTAAAGTAAATAATACTTATATAGCTATCTATATCGGCTAGGTTATTATAGTATACTATAAAAGGTATAATAAGGAATAGTCTAAGTTTTCTATAGCTTAGAACCTAGAAAGGGTTAAGCTTTTATCGGACTAGTATTAGGGCTTATTCCTTAGTAAATAAGTTAGCCTATTTAAAGGGAGTAAAAGGTAAGGCCGCGGTAGCGGTAAGTAAGCGTTTAGTAAATAGGTTCCTTAATAGCTTATTAAAGGTAAGGTCTACTATACTAGATCCTCTAGGTCTAGCTAGGGTACGCTTAAAGCTCTCCTTAAACTTATAGGTTCTTAGTATACTAATAGCCTCGCGCTCCTTTATAACGGCGGCCTTAAATATTATTAGATAGGTAAGGAGGTACTTTACGCTAGTAATAATAGTAATAATCTTAAGTATCTTAGCGTTTATAGAAGCGACCTATTTAGATAAGAGCTTATTAACGATATTAGCTAAGATAGTAGCGATCTACGCGGTTTTAAAGGCGCTAGTTATTATCTTAGTTTTATTAAGGAAGATAGCCCTATCTAGGTCGCATAGTAGTAAAGAGAGAACCTTGTCCTTATTAAATAATAAGGTAAACTACTTATAGGCATTATAAAGGGTACTAAGGGTTTTTCCTATAATACTTAAAACTAATAGTAGTAAGTCGCTAAATAAATTACTAAAGCTTAATAGTAATAAGGTATAATTATTAAAGTAAATATATAAAGGAGTACTAAGATTATAGTAATAAAAAGTACTAACCTACTATAATTAGATAGTTAACGTTATACTCTTACTAGTTTAGGTAGTTATAGGAGTTATAGTAGTAATATAATAGGCGGCGGCGTTATAAGGTATAGAAAGGTATAGCTAGTTATATTTATATAGGTCGCGGGCTTTAAATAAGGAAAGAGATAAAAGGGCGTAGTATATATTATTTTCTACTAAGCCTACGTTAAGATTATATCCTTCTTTAATAAGAAGGTTATAGTAGTTAGTATATATATTATAATTATCTTATTTCTACTTAGTAAAAGCAGCTATATTAAACTTAAGGTTATAAAGGAGCTCTGCTTTATTCTTATATAATTAAACTACTTAGTAGAATCTATTAAAGCTTAAGCGTAGTAGTTAGCGGTAGATTTAGTTAGAGAAATACTAGCGAAATACTAGGTGCTTACTATAATACTTATAGCTTTAAATAGTAAGAACCTTAAATATAGGTATAAGAGGGGCGCGGTTTAATATAGAAAAGGGAGAGTAATAAGATAGGGAAATTAAGTTCCTAAAATAAAAATAAAAATAAGTACTAAAATATAAAATTAGATTATTATTTACTATAAGCGGCCTATTAATACTTATTAGCTAGTTAACCCGTCCTTAGACTTCTAAGAGAATAAATAGTAATAGTATATACTATATATTATTATTTCTCCCTTAGCTATAGTAGCTTATACTATTATATAGCGCGCGCGCGAAGCTTTTAAGTATAAGTAATACGACCTTATAATACTCCTTACTATATATTAAATTCTTTAATAAGGTCTTTAGCGATAATATCCTTAGTAGGTACCTAAGAGTTATTGCTACTTAGCTAGCCTTATTAACTAATAAGGTATTTTATATAAGCGGTCCCTTAGCTATATTTATTAGTTTT
Source organism: Hirsutella rhossiliensis (assembly GCF_020360975.1). NCBI lineage: Eukaryota > Fungi > Ascomycota > Sordariomycetes > Hypocreales > Ophiocordycipitaceae > Hirsutella > Hirsutella rhossiliensis. The sequence goes on along the minus strand of NW_025408678.1, from coordinate 1,062,672 downwards.
AAAGTTAAGGATTCTTTTAACTTCTTAGTAGTTAATATTAAGTTCTAAGCTAGGTCGGGCGTTTAGTTATTTAGCTAGCTATAGCTATATAATAAGAATAATATTATAGATATTTAAAGATCTAGCTAGGTCGAGGTAGTAAGCTAAATAACTAATCTATTTAAGGACTTTAAACGGTCTTATATAGTATTCCTTTAACTTTACTACCTATCTATTAGCTATACTATATCCTTTCCCTTAGCTAGAGCTATACTTAATCTCTAAGCTTAAACTCTAGCGCTTAGTACTTTATATTATACTACTTTTTTATTCCCGCTTAAGCTAGAGCAATTAAGATCCTAGCTTAGTCTTAAAGTATCTCCCTATCTATTTATAAGGGGCCTTCTTTAAGGTATTACTTATTATTATCTATCTATATCTTAGTTAGTAGCTTACTTAAAGAGGTACTAATTATTAAAGAGTAAGAGTTATTAAAGGTAAATTAAAGTAATAGTAATACGTTAACTTATTAATAGGATAGGAAGTTAGTTATAAAGAACTAAAGTATAGTTTTAACTACCTAGTTATATTATTTTAATAGGCCGTTAGTCTAAGGATATTAAGCTATAGATACTAGTAACTTAGACCTATACGCTATCTATAGTCCTTTTTAAAACGCTTAAAGGAACTTAGGGTCTTAGTTAAAGATAATCTAAGTAGGAATCCCTTAGTTTTAGCGTATTAACTTAGTAAATAGTACCTTAGCTTAGTCCTCTATAATAAACTAGTTATAGCCTAAGATAAGGAGCTTTATTTTTAAGAACTTATTAGTTACTATTAGTAGTATATTATAGTAGACCTTAATAGGTAGTATTTATAAAGTTTAGTTTATAGGAACGTTTAAGAGCCTTATTATAAAATCTATAGTAATTATATAAAAGAGTAAAGCTAAGGAAGTAATTAAAACTAACTTACTAAGGGCCTTTAACTAGTTAGTTTAGTTCTTATAATAAGTATTATACTTATTAATAAAGCTATTAATAAGTTTCTTAAGGCTAGTAATAGTAAATATAAAGGATAACTTCTTTTATATCCTTTACTATTTAAGGTAAAATTTATATATATAGTTATCGGCGATAATTTCCTTAGCGTAAGTAGTAAGGATATAGAGCTAATAATAACCTTTAGACTTAACTAGGTAAAGTAACCTATTCCGCTAGATAAATAAGAGACCGACCTAGGACTTATTACTTTTAAGCTACTTTAGTATACTAGCCTACCTAGGTTCTTCTATATATATTTCTTAGATCTTTTAGCGTAGGTTAGGTTAAATAAAGGATTCTATAACTATATATATATATTTAACTAGCGCTTTATCTTTTTAAACGCGGTCTAATTCCTTAGGTTTATATTTCCTAGGTATTATAAATAATAGTTAAGATAGTATATTAGTAAGGATATTTATAGTTTTAAGAATATTATAGACCTTTAAGGGAAACTAGCTAAGGTACTATAAAGTAAGTATAAGCTAATTATTTATCTCTTTATTAGTAGTAAATAGTAATATTTACTTTAAGATTACGCTTATAATAGTATAGTTAGTTAGTATAATAACCTTTAGTAGTAAGTTAAAGATAATATATAACTAAAGCTTTTAATAAGCTTAAGAAAGATAAGTAACTTTAAGTTTAAGAAGCTAGTATCTAAGCTCTTTATTAATTAAGCGTTAACTAAGGTAAAGGATTAGCTAAATATCTCGCGAAGAGAGATATAAGAAGTATATAAAAATATAAAAGGTAAAATTAAAAGTAAGGGTTTAGATAGGTAAGGTAAAGAGATTTAATTCTTATAAGGGCAGTAATTATAGTAGGGGAATAATTATTATATTACCTTAATTCTCCTCTTTTCCTCTATCTAACGCCCCTCTTTATACCCGCTTAGTACCTTAATTAATAAAGAAGATCCTACTTAGAAGCTACTAATATCCTTTTAACTACTAAGCTTTTTACTAGTTTTTCCCCCCTTTTTTAGCCGTTGCTAGTATATCTATCTTATCTTTCGCTACCTTTATAGGAAGCTATCGCTACTTTTACTTCCCTTTATACTCCTACCCTCCTTTTTATACCTCTTTTTAGCTCCTTTTTTAAAACCTATTTTTTAGCTTCCTAGGTCCCTTATACTAAGGGATATCTCTAAGAACTATAAAATTAAGCTATTATTATAGGACACCTTATAGTCGACAATCTAGGTACCCGGAACGATATCTGCTTCCCCTAAGGAAGATACCCCTAACTCCCTAAGGCTCCCCGCGGAAGAAGGAACCCGGAAGCTACCGGGCAAACTCCGGGAAATCACCTAGAATTCCTAGAAACGATAACTAAGCGGATTATATAGATATTTCACGGAGATTTCCCCTAAGGATATATTATATAGGGAATATACTATAATTTCCTAAGTAATAATAAGTTCCTTAAGGACTATACCGATATTTCCCTAAGAAGTTACTACGAGAATATAGCGGGGAAATTATAGAGAAATACCTATGCCTACCTAGGGAAAATACTAGGAAATACCGCTAAGATACCGTACTACTATCGTACGATTATAAGGTTAAGATATTACTTAGTTAAAGCCCTAAGTAAGGTCTTACGCTCGCTATAGTATATATAGAGGATAGAGAACCCGCTAGATTTTAGGTAGGTAGAGAAGAATATAGATAGTTATTACTACTCTTACTTTAACTCGTAAGACCGGTAGCTAGTCTATATTTAACGCGCGTAATAACATACGGTAGCTAGTCTATATAATACGTTTAAAACCTATATACGGTAGCTAGTCCGTTTAATTACCTATTAGACCTATACCGGATCTAGGTAGACGGTAAGGTTAACGTACTAGCCCTATACTAAGGGACTAGTATATAATAAATAGTAGTAATTCTTATTCCCTTAAAAATCTATTCTCCTAAAAGTCTACCTTTAGTAGAACGGAAGATAAAAAATAATAAATAGAATAAGTTAACCTCGACCTATAAACCCCGATATCTTCTTAGGAAGAAAGCTCTTGCTCGCGTACTAACGAATACTAGCTTCTTAATCTCTTTTTACGGAGGAAATACTTAGGGAACTCCGGATAGAGGTAGAACTTCGACGTATTAAAGCTTAAGCATTATAGAGCTTCTATTAGCGGTTAGAAAGATACCTATTTCCGGGATATTTCCCGTTAAGTGCCTACGGAAACGGAAGATAGCTAGATCGCTTACCTTAGCGGTAGGAACGACGCTTAGAGAAATTAAGAGCGGAACTTCTACGATATAACTTACTAGCTTACCTAGCCGATCGTTAAAGCCTATAGGAACGAATTAATAACCTAGAATACGTTCTAGCAACGAGGCAATATTAGCTATAAGTAATAGAGCCGTATAGAAATCGGTATAGTATAGCTTCCCCTACCCCGCCTTAACTACCTCTATCGGAAGGATAAAGCCCTAGAAGTTCGCTAAGAAGTTCGCTAAACTACGACGAATAAAATAAGGAAGAACCTTTAAATAATACTACCCTTAGCGGCACGTTCGCGATAATAACCCCGGTAAACTAGCTAGTAAGTTTAATTATAGAGGAAGCTCTTACGAGACTACTAGTAAAAGCTATAGTAAGAGAAACTAGAGATAATACTACCGTAAACCCTCCTTAAGCACCCCTAGTACGTATTAGACTAGAAGATATAGGGAAGTTTAACCCCGCTAGGCCCTTCGATATAACGTTCGACGTCCTTAAAGAAACCGAGAAAACGATTATATATAGAAGCGTCGATCGATTTATCGATTCCCTAAAACGGGTAGCTATCCGCGGACTAAAATATACAAACGAACTAGTAATATTAATCCCTAGCTTGCTCCGCGGAACCGCTATTAAATAGTATTCCGGCAATCTTAGTAAATCCGACCAAGCTATGCTTTATACCCTAGACTAAGGATACACCGCCTAGTATAATAAACTATAAAAACGCTTCGCTATCTAGCCGGAAGTAGCTTTAAGATCGTTATAAACGGAACGATTTACTACCTTAGATATTATAAACGGAGCCGACTTCTATAGATAGATATTAAAGCTCCGCTAAAAAGCAAAAGTAGTACTATACTTAGAAGAGCACCTTACTATACTAGTCTATTAACGACTAGACGTATTACTACGAGAATTATTCCGCCGACCTACTAGTCTAGAATTATTCGATACTTAGATTAACGACTATAAGCAACTTATCCTATAGTTAGAAACTAAGCTAACGGTTAGGTCGTAGGGGAAGATAAGCAACGTAGTAAAAGGACGCGTATAAAGCGGGTTACGCGAAACTAAGAACGAGACTACGGTAAACCCTACCTTATCTATAGCTAAACTAACCGGCTAGAAACCCTAGGAACGAGGATAATTCTAATAAAAAGGAAATATAACGACTATATTAGGATAGAATAATCTACGCTAGATAGACGGGGGCCTAGTACTAAACTAGTTAACTAGTCCCTAAACCGGACTATAGCCTTAGGATTCGAAACTAAAGGAGGGCTCTTAGGAAAACCTAATCGTTATTAACCTCGCCCGTTAGCTTTAAGCGGCACTAACCGATAACTAGGGCGGGATCTATCTTTCCTAGGAAATATAATACTAGATCTTATTTACCTAGGATAAAGGGCTAGAAGATAGTAATACTACCGCCGACGTAGGAGAAGAAACCAAAGAAATAGAAGACGAGATTCTATTCGTTCCTAATATAATAGAACTAGAACCTATAGGACCGAGCCGTTTGCCTAGAATACTAAGGAACTAGCTAACTATAAGAGCGGCGCTATAAACCGAAATATTAGATCTATTAAGGCCGTCCCGGTTTACGTACGCCTAGATATCCGTCTTTAAAACTAAAGGCCTAGACTAGCTATTAAACGTATATATAGACTCCGGTATAGCCCGCTCTATAATTAAGGAAGACTAGCTTAACTACTTTAACGACGTAACCCTCGACTAATCCTAGTAGGTCTTACTATCTAGTATAGGGAAAAGCTAAACTAAGGGTTAGGCGACCTTAATAATAAACATCCTAGGGAAATAGGGAACGGGATTTAAGGTTAGATAATTTACTATCGGCGCCTAGGTAGTCTAGACCCTATCTATAGGATTATTACTCGGATAAGATTTCTCGGTACTAAACGAAGTCGATATCCTAAATTCTAAGGGAATAATATCTATCGGCTTATACGGTAACCTAATAGTCGTAGCTTACTCGACCCGATAGGGCTACGCGATCTATCGTCGGGTTACGTGCTAAGCCGACGTCGACGTCCCCGTATATAGTATAGAACGCCTACCGGCGTAGATTAAGGACGTACTAGGGGATCGTAACCTAGTATTCTTTCTAAGAGACCTATCCTTAGCCTATAACCTAATCCGAGGTATAACCTTAGTTACGGCGGTTAATACTACCGCTCGCCGCGTTAGATTTAAGAAAGGATAGCACTTAGGAATACTAGTAGACCTTAGCGACGAAATATAGTTCTTACGGATCGACCTACCTAAGGAAACCCTAGCTAGGGTAACTCTAACTAAAGAGCCGGCCGTATAGAAAACCACGGAACGTAGCAACCTATACTAGGTTACTAACCTATTAGTAGAAACCCTAGAGGAAGGGAGCCCTAAGTCTATTAAAGGGGAACTCCCTCTATAGACGTATAGATAGACTCCGAACTATAAGATCGGGATTTTACGAGACTATAGCCTCCCGGAAATAACTACTCTAGAGGACGTTAAAATCTATAATTAGGACCCTGCGTTTATAGAAAAGATCTAATATACTATCGCCTCCTTCCTAACCCTATAGAAGGACTAGGGTACTATTAAGGTCTACCTAGACTACTATATACGTATTCCGCCAATAGAAAATTAGCACCTACGTAAACTAGCGTCTAGGGCTTACCCGCTTAGCTAGAAGGATAAGGCCCTAATCGACTAGACCTACGAGGACCTATACTAGAAGGGGCGCATAGAATAGGCTATAGAGGCAACCCCGTTCGCTTACCCTATATTTATAGTCTAGAGAACCGTATATAGTAACGAAAAGGGCCGAATAGTAGTAGACCTACGCGCTCTTAATAGTATAGCTATCTTAGACGCCTACCTAATACCGCTCTAGGGAGATATAATCTAGAAGCTATAAGGGAAACGCTTTATTTCCGCTATAGACGCTCAGTCTTTCTTCTATTAATTCCTCGTCTATAAGGAGTATTAAGAAAGGTTTATAGTAATTAGCTATAGAGGCTTAGAACGACTAACGGTGGCCCTAATAGGATATAAGAACTTACCTATATATATCTTAAGATTTATAGACTAAATCCTCTAGGAATACGCGGAATATTCCTTTAGGTATATCGATAATATTATAATATACTTAGATATAAAAGACGACTATATTCGTTACCTTTAGGCTATCTTTTAACTCTTCGTAGACTATAACCTAGCCCTAGCCGGATCGAAATCATTCCTAGGCTACCTATCTATTAAACTATTAAGATTTCGAGTTAATAGTATCGGCCTAATAAATACTAAAGAACGAGTATAGGTATTACGGGATATAGAGTTTCTAAATACCCTATAAGTACTAGAAAAATAGCTCGGCTTAGTTAACTAGCTATAGCACTTAGTAGCTTACTTCTCCTAGAGGGTAAAGGCGCTCTAGGTTTAGAAAACGGCGATACTTAAGGAAGTATAGGATAGTTAAGCGCTGCCTAAAGGACTAGTAAGGAATAGATATACTTCTAAGATAACGTACTAACCCTCCTTAGTAGAGGAGTAGGCCTTCCGAGATATTATAAACGCTCTTATAGAACTAACGCGGCTATACTATTTTAACCTACGACGGCTATTATTCCTATAAATCGACGCTAGCCGCGAGCTAGGCTTTATAGTAGTAGCCTTCTACCTTATACCGGGGGTAAACTAGAACCTAGGAAGGACCCCGCCCTAGACGAGCATCTAGCTAATCCTTTACCTTAGTAAACGCCTAACTAGCGGAGAACCTAGATACTAGCCTATAGAACTCGAAGTTGCCTATCTTTCCTAGGCTTATCGGAAGCTCCGGTCGTATATTATCTTTACCTTACTACTAAAGGTCGTCGTACTAACTAACTACGCCGCTACGAGCGTAATCCTAAAGTACATATCGTTATTTACTACTAGTATAAAGATAAATAATTAGCTCGTGCTCGCGTTATAGTACCTTAGCTAGTTTCCCTTAGAGGTCTACTATATTCCCGGAACTATAAATATCCTTGCCGATATACTATCTCGACTACTATCTATAATACCTAGGAAATATAAACCTAGGGAATTAGACCGCGTCTAGGAAGATAAAGCGCTAGTCGAATACGTATACGCGGTCACGGAATCCTTTATCTAACCTAACCTACGCCGGAAGATCTAGGAAGTATACGCAGAAGAACCTAGGTAGGCCGGTATACTAGAGTAGCTTAGAAGTAATAAGTCCTAGGTCGGTCTCCTATTCGTTAAGCGGAATAGGTTGCTCTATTTAGTTAAGTCCAAAGGTCGTTACTAGCTCTATATTCCTACTACCTACGCTAAGGAAATTATCGCCGATAACTACGCGCGTAAATTCTACCTTAGACGGCGAAGGATATAAGAGGAATTATCCTCTACGTTCGCTATTACTAGCCTTAAGAAACTTATCGATAGCTTTATCGATAAGTACGACGCCTATTATAGGAACTAAACCGACCGGTTAAAGGCCCTTAGTAAGTTAGTTCCGATTATATCCCCGGCCTTACCTTTTTATATAATCGCTATAGATTTCGTTATAGGACTCCTAGACGTCCCCGCGGACCGAACTCCGTAGATACTACCTATTAGGGTCTACTATAATATACTATTAACGGTAACCGATAAGTTCTCGAAAATAGGGCTCCTTATCCTAGGCTACGACTAGTTTATCGTAGAAGACTAAGCTAAAGCATTATTTACTAAGTTAATACGCTATAACTAAGGGCTTCCCGCTTAGATTATCTTTAACTAGGACCCTAAGTTCCTTTTAGCGTTCTAGAAAGGACTATAGATAGCGTATAGATCTAAGTTACTAGTATCTATAGCTTAGTATTCCTAGACCGATAGCTAATCGGAACGACGTAACTAGGTAGTTAAAACCGCGCTTTAGTTCTTTACGACCGACTTCCTATCCCGTTAATAGGTTAACGCGTTACTACTACTTTAATTTACCCTTAATAACTCTTACTCCTTAGTAATTAGCACCTCTTTAAGCGAGCTACTAACTAGGATACGGATAGACGATAGTAGGCGATACCTTAGAGAAGGCCCCATATAGATAGATAGGGAGATACTCTAAGACTAGGCTAGGATCTCGATCGCTCTAGCCTAAGTAGGAATAAAAAAGCGGTATAACGCGAAGCACTAAGTACTAGAGTTTAAGCCCGGAGACTAGGTATAGCTCTAGCTAGGGAAAGGATATAGCATAGCCGACGGATAGGTAGTAAAGTTAAAGGAACGCTATATAGGACTATTTAAAGTCCTCGAGCGGATCGGCTATCTAGCCTACCGCCTTAACCTAGCCGGATCCCTAAATATCTACGACGTCGTTTCCGTCGCGTAGCTACGGCCGGCCGAACGACTAAATGCCCGACCTAGCCTAGAACCTAATACTAACTACTAGGAAGTTAAAAGAATCCTTAATACTAGAACTTATAGATATAGCTAAGGGACCGCTCATATAGAATACCTCGTTAGCTAGAAAGGCTAGCTAAGTAGCTATAATTCCTAGGTAGCCGCTAAGGATATCGTCGCTAAAGACCTTATCGAAGAATTCACCGCGTAGTAAGGAGCATTATAAGGTTATATTACCCGTACCCAGAAGCTCCGCGCGCGCGCCGTATAATAGTACGAGCCGCTATAGCTAAGGGAGAAATAATAGTATATAGTACGCGCCGTTACCGTTTATTCGCCTAGAAGTCTGGGAACGGGTTAACTAGCTAATAAGTATTAATAGGCCGCCCGCGGCGAACGGTAACCTAATTCTATATTTTAGTACCCGCGTTTATTTTTATATTAGAAACCTAATTTCCCTATCCTTTTACGCTCCCTTTTCTATACTAAATAGCTCCCCTTTTATACCTACTTTTAAGGTTCCCGCTATCTAAGGCTATAAGTATCGCAGTAAGGACCTAGTATTTCGCTAATATTTCTCCGACTAAATCTACCGCCGACCGCCGCGCCTAAGCCTTAAGGGATTCCGCTAAGTAGTTTAATTATATAGGAACGAGGCGGAGCTCCTCTATAACCTTAAGTCTAATATAGCCGCCTTTACTAAGTAGAAATAGGATAATTATAGTACGTATACTAACTACCGCGACCTCCTTACCGGAGAAGGGTACGATCTCGACGCGGGCTTAGTAGAAAACGGTATATACTACGCCCCTCTATCTCTTCCCCCGGCTAAAGCCCGTAATCTACGTAAACGTAACTAGCTATACTTCTCTACGCCTCGTAGTACCGCTACCCGTCGTATTACTACTACGACTCCTATAACTACTCGAACTAGTAGAAACGCGACGTTAACTATCCGACTATAGTAGGTTAGCGCTTCCTATCGCCCCGTTCCTAGCACTCTATTATACGTTTGCTTCGACGACTATACCCTATCGCTATTAAGCTTTAGTAATTCGTTTAGCGACTCGCTGCCCTTAGTTTTAGGTATTATAGGGAAAACCCCCGGCACCCCTTAAAACGCCCGCGGGTAGTTTGCCCCGTTATCTAATAAGGACGAGCTTCTTTCCCTATCGCTACGCGACCTAGACGGAGCTATCTTCCCCGATAAAACTAAGAGGATAACTAGCGCCCTCGGAACCGCGTAGATCGCTACTATCTTAGCTAACGTCGTTAATAAGCTCTTATTTAGATAGGTAGCCTCTACGGACGCCGAGATACTTAAGATCGTCGCTACCGTTACTAGCACGAAGTGCCTCCCTACCTATCTAAAGATATTCGAGACCGCCGCCGCGGAGGAGCGTAAGGCCTCTAGTATACTAGGAACTCGTAAGTTTAGAGAGACCCTTAAGCGTACCCCGGCTAGGACTAGAGGATCTAGCACGGTAGACCTTATATTCGATGAGCTATTAAGGAACCCGTTCGCTAAACGCCTATTCGCCGCCGCCGCGGCCCCGCCCTCTACTCCCTCTAAGCGGGCTAACCTATTCGCCGAGGACTAGGCCCCGATACCGGTCTAATAGAAGCTTAACCCCTTTTAGGTTCTAAGCCGCGGGAAGCCTAGACTATTCCCTATTATACCTTTCGTAGTATACTACGATAACCCGGGCGATATAAACGGCTATATAGGTATCGTCTACTCTAGGTCGGAAGCGCTGGTCTACGGAGCCCTAGATATAGCCGTAATCTAGGTAAATCTATTCGCCGCTATCCGTAAGGAGGCCGACGCCGACCTCTTACTCGGCTAGTGCGCCGCCCTTACTAGAGTGCCCGCCGGCTTCGTCTATTAGTTCGCTTTCGCCGCCTACCTCTTAGACGACTCGCCTAAGCTCGCTACGGTATACTAGAGAGCCGCCTACGTTAGCCCCCTATATACGCTAGCCGCGGCCCGCCCCTATATAGCTAACGTAATAGCCTATTTTAACTCGTTAGACTAGAAGTTTACCGACGCGTACTTAGGCGGATTCTAGAACCTAGGCCTAACTATATAGGTACTAGTAGTAGTAATCTATAACTAAATTCTAGCCTCTCGCGACGGACTAGCTATAATGCTCCCGGTAGAACCGGCCCCGAATAACGCTTACGGCGTGCCTATTTATAGAGCCTCCGATATATAGGATGCCCCAGCCAACGTGCCGGCAGGCCCTAAGAAACTAACGGAGGAGGAAGCCGAAGAGGAGATCCCCTACCCTACCCCTACCCCCGCGGCGTAAGATAGTCGGTTACTAGGTTAGCCTCGTAGTATCCCCGGCACTATTCGTTTTATTACTAGCTTAGCTATAGAGCGCCCCTAGTTATAATTAGTTTTCCCCGGTTTAGCTACTTAGCGCCCTTAGTCTTAGTAGTATTTTGCTCCTAGCTTAGCCGCCTCGCGCCCCCGGTATTAGTCGCACTAGGTTGCGTTCTAGATAAGAGATAAGTTACTCCTTATACTAACCTTAGAAATCTACGTAACTTTACTACGATCCCTTATTAGCGCGACTCCCGCCTAAATACCGCGGGAAACCGACGGGGACGTCGGTTAATTCTTTCGCCCCGGGTATTTATTATAGGACACCTTATAGTCGATAATCTAGGTACCCGGAACGATATCTACTTCCCCTAAGGAAGATACCCCTAACTCCCTAAGGCTCCCCGCGGAAGAAGGAACCTAGAAGCTACTAGGTAAACTCCGTGAAATTACCTAGAATTCTTAGAAATAATAACTAAGCGGATTATATAGATATTTTATAGAGATTTCCCCTAGGGATATATTATATAGGGAATATACTATAATTTCCCGAGTAATAATAAGTTCCTTAGGGACTATACCGATATTTCCCTAAGAAGTTACTATAAGAATATAGCGGGGAAATTATAGAGAAATACCTATGCCTACCTAAGGAAAATACTAGGAAATACCGCTAAGATACCGCACTACTATCGTACGATTATAAGGTTAAGATATTACTCGGTTAAAGCCCTAAGTAAGGTCTTACGCTCGCTATAGTATATATAGAGGATAGAGAACCCGCTAGATTTTAGGCGGGTAGAGAAGAATATAGATAGTTATTACTACTCTTACTTTAACTCGTAAGACCGGTAGCTAGTCCGTATTTAACGCGCGTAATAACGTACGGTAGCTAGTCCGTATAATACGTTTAAAACCTACGTATAGTAGCTAGTCCGTTTAATTACCTATTAGACCCGCACCGGATCTAGGTAGACGGTAAGGTTAACGTACTAGCCCCGTACTAAGGGACTAGTATATAATAGCTATACTTCGCGATAAGATACTTATTTAAGGCAGGGTTCTTCCTAGGTTCTAGTTTACCCTTAGTATTAAGAAGAAGGCTACTACTATAAAGCCTAGCTTATAGCTAGCGTCGATTTATAGGAATAATAGCTATTTTAAGTTAAAATAGTATAGCTATATTAGTTTTATAAGAGCGTTTATAATATCTTAAAAGGCCTATTCTTTTACTAAGGATAGTTAGTATACTACCTTAAAGGTATATTTACTCGTTACTAATCCTTTAAGTAGCGCTTAACTATCCCGCGCTTTCTTAAGTATTATTATTTTTTAAACTTAAAGCGCCTTTACTCTTTATAAGAAGTAAGCTACTAAGTACTATAGCTAGTTAACTAAGCCGAGCTACTTTTCTAGTACCTATAAGGTATTTAGAAACTCTATATCTTATAATACCTATACTTATTCTTTAGTATTTACTAAGCTAATACTATTAACTTAAAATCTTAATAGTTTTATAAATAAGTAGCTTAGAAATAATTTCGATTTAGCTAAGGCTAGGTTATAGTCTATAAAGAGTTAAAAGATAGCTTAAAGGTAATAAATATAGTTGTTTTTTATATCTAAGTATATTATAATATCGTTAATATTCTCGCGAAGAGAGATATAAGAAGTATATAAAAATATACAAAGGTAAAATTAAAAGTAAGGGGTTAGATAGGCAGGGCAGAGAGATTTAATTCTTGCGGGAGCAGCAATTGCGGTAAGGGAGTGATTGTTATATTGCCTTAATTGTCCTTCTTTCCTCTATCCAACGCCCCTCTTTATACCCGTCTAGCATCTTAATTAATAAAGAAGATCCTGCTTAAAGAAGCTACTAATGTCCTTTTAACTACCGAGCTTTTTGCCGGTTTTTCCCCTCTTTTCTAGCCGTTGCCGGCATATCCGTCTTATCTCTCGCTACCTCTATAGGAAGCTATCGCTACTTCTGCTTCCCCTTATACCCCTACCATCCTCTCTGCACCTCCTTTTAGCTCCTTCCTTAAAACCTGTTTTTTAGCTTCCTAGGTCCCTCGTGCTAAGGGATATCTCCGAGAACTGCGAAATCAGGCCACGCTTCGCGACAAATATACTTAAAAGAATATTTTATATATTCTTAGAGGATTTAGTCTATAAATTATTAGATATATATAAGTAAGTTCTTATATCTTATTAGGGCTACTATTAGTCGTTCTAAGCTTTTATAGCTAATTACTATAAACCTTTCTTAATACTTTTTATAGATAAGGAACTAATAAAAAAAAGACTAAGCGTTTATAGTAAAAATAAAGCGTTTCCCTTATAGCTTTTAGATTATATCTCCTTAAAGTAGTATTAGGTAAGCGTTTAAGATAGCTACGCTATTAAGAGCGTATAGGTCTATTACTATTTAGCCTTTTTTATTACTATATATAGTTCTTTAAACTATAAATATAAGGTATATAAATAAAGTTACCTTTATAGCTTATTTTATATACCCCTTTTAGTATAGGTCCTTATAAGTTTAGTTAATTAGCGCCTTATCTTTTTAGCTAAGTAGGTAAGCCCTAAGAGCTAGTTTTTATAAGTACTAATTTTTTACTAGCGGAATATATATATAGTAGTTTAGGTAGACCTTAATAGTACTTTAGTTTTTTTATAGTATTAAGAAGGAGGCGACTATATATTAAATCTTTTCTATAAATTTAGGGTCCTAATTATAGATTTTAATATCCTTTAAAGTAGTTATCTATAAGATACTATAGTCTTATAAAATCCTAATCTTATAGTTTAAAGTCTATTTATATATCTATAAAAGGAGTTCCCTTTTAATAGACTTAGGGCTCCCTTCCTCTAAGGTTTCTTTTAATAAGTTAGTATCTTAGTATAGTTCGCTATATTCTATAGTCTTTTATATAGCTAGCTCTTTAGTTAGAGTTACTTTAGCTAGGGTTTCCTTAGGTAGGTCGATCTATAAAAACTATATTTCGTCGCTAAGGTTTATTAGTATTTATAAGTACTATCCTTTCTTAAATTAAATATAGCGAGCGGTAGTATTAACTATTATAACTAGAGTTATACCTTAGATTAAGTTATAAGCTAATAATAAGTCTCTAAGAAAAAATACTAAGTTACGATTACTTAGTACGGCCTTAATTTATACCGGTAAGCGTTCTATCCTATATATATAGACGTCGACGTTAGCTTAGTATATAACCTAATAATAGATTATATAGCCCTATTAAGTTAAGCGAGCTATAATTATTAGGTTACTATATAAGCTAATAGATATTATTCTCTTAGAGTTTAGGATATTAACTTTATTTAGTACTAAGAAATCTTATCTAAGTAATAATCCTATAAATAGGGTCTAGACTACCTAAGTAGTTCCTTATTTCCCTAGGATATTAATTATTAAGGTCGCTTAACCCTTAGTTTAGCTTTTCCTTATACTAGATAGTAGGACCTACTAAGTTATATTAAGGGTTACCTTATTAAAGTAGTTAAGCTAGTCTTTTTTAATTATAAAGCAAGCTATACTAAAGTCTATATATACGTTTAATAGTTAGTCTAGGCCTTTAGTTTTAAAGATAGATATCTAAGCGTATATAAACTAAGACGGCTTTATTAGATCCGATATTTCGGTTTATAGCGCTGCTCTTATAGTTAGCTAGTTCCTTAGTATTCTAAGCGAACTACTTAGTCTTATAGGTTCTACTTTTATTATATTAAGAATAAATAAGATCTTATCTTTTATTTCTTTAGTATTAAGGGCTAGTATATACTTAGTATAGTAGTATAAAGCTAAATATTTATTTATTTAAAGCTAAGGAGAAAGGAGGAAAACTCTATCTTAATCGCGATAGTTATTTATCTTCCTTAGTCCTTAGCTCGACCTATATTTAAGTGCTATTCGGCCTAAGTTTAAGTTAAGCTTTAATTATATATAGGTCTACTTTAGCTTAATTTTAGTATAGTCGCTATAGTATAACTTTAGACTTTTATAGGCATAGCCTATAATACTACTTTTACTCTCCCCTTCTTATTAGTAATACTCTTATTCTTTTTTTACTGCCTTTTTATTATTACTATCCCCTTTTTCCTTAGCGCGCGCGGTCGCTTTATTCTACCTTACGCTTACCCTATCCCTTTATATACCGCCCTCTTATATACTTATTCTACCTTATTCTTCCCTTTTCTATATATATACCTTAATAGGTAAGATTATACCCCTATAGATATTAGCCCGTTAAAGGGATAAGACCCTTAGCACTCCCCTTCTAACTTACTTTTAAGTATACTTAAAGGCGTTATAAAGACCTTAATTATTTAATTAAATATCTTTCTTAATTATAGTTAATTTAAATTTTTATTTTTCCCCTTTAAAGTAAAGGCCGCTAGTTATATAACTCTAGTAAAGATAAAGAGGTATAGAGTAAAGAAATCTCTAAGACTTATATTTATAACTTAAGGCCCTTAGAGCTATATATAGAACCGATAATTAGATAATTAAGCAGTTAATTACTTTATTAATCCTTAGCTATATACTATATATACTTTAAGTATATACCCTTATCTTTATTAAAACTAGTCTTTAAGGCGTAAACTTATTATTCCGTTTTATTTATATAGTAATAAGTAGCTTTATAAAGCTAAGAATACTTAGAGGACGATAGTACTATTTAGAAAAAATAAAATCTAAGGATTTAATAATTAAAGTAGTAACTACTTTAATAGCTAGAGTTAGGGACCTAATAAAGTAATAGACTTACTAAGAAATAAATAATTAAATAATGCCTTTACTAATAGTAAAGGAAAAGTAATAAGCTAATACTAAAAAACCCTAAGCTTTTATTATTAGCCCTATAACCCTTAATACTAGCGACTTAGTTAAGAAACTACGATCCTTATATAATACTTTAAAAGATATAAATAATAATAATAGCGTAATTTAGACTATTTTAAAACCTTATTAAGACCTCTTACTTATATATATACTAATAATACTAATATAGGTATTAATAAGGGATATATTAATAACCTTAACCTTAGCTCTCCTTTATATAGTAGCTTATAAAGAACGCTTACCTCCTATTAATAAATAAGAAAGTAAGTAATAAGATAGTTATAATAAGATATCCTTTAACTCCGAAAACTCTAACTTTAAATTTTATAACCTTATAATCGATAAGTATACTATATCTAGAAACGCTAGCTATTAAGAGGGATTACCTAATCTTACTATTAGCGATATAAAGAAAATTAAGGTAGATATTAATAAGATTACTAATAGACTTAGAAATATACTTACTAAAAGCTAAGATAACCTTATAAGAAGACTCCGCTAATTATAACTCCTACTTATTAATAAATTTAATAGTAAAAATATAACTAAATTCCTTAAAAAGTTTAAATAGGAGATATATATTAACTATATCTATAATAAGGATAAAATAGACTAGCTTAAAGTTTATATCTCCTTTATATAAGCCCTTACTATTAAAATTCTTATAGATAGACTTACTTAAAAAGAAGTAAAAAAGAGACTCCTTTAATACTACTATATATATAATATTAAATAACTAGAAACTACTAATAACCGCTTAGACTATTATAATACTAAAAAGCCTAAGACTATTATAGAAGTTATAAAATAGCTTAGTCTCTACTTATACTTATAGTATAAGGTATAACCTAATAGCTAGGAAGAATCTATAGTTTAGTTATACTTTATCTACTATATAATACTAAAGGAGCTTATTATTAACGTTATAGAGAGAAATAGGAAAAGATCTAAAGTTATCTTAAAACTCTTATATAAAAGCCTTATCTATATAATTAATAACTACTTAGTACCTTACTAGGACGTTAAGCGATAAGATATAGTATCTAAAGTCTATAATTAAAAGCTTAAGAACCTAAAGAAAGACTAGCTCTTTAGGGAAATTAAT
The DNA here is from genome assembly GCF_020360975.1 of Hirsutella rhossiliensis. Classification (NCBI taxonomy): domain Eukaryota; kingdom Fungi; phylum Ascomycota; class Sordariomycetes; order Hypocreales; family Ophiocordycipitaceae; genus Hirsutella; species Hirsutella rhossiliensis. Next base: position 1,045,720 of record NW_025408678.1, on the reverse strand, counting down.
AAAGTAATAAAGGAAGCTAAATCTAATAAGGGTAAAGAAAAACTTCCTATAAAGTTAAAGAAAATAAATAAGAAACTTAGATAGCCTATAAAGGAGATCTTAGACCTAATAAAAGCCTTTAAAAATATAAAGATTAACCTTACTCGCTAGTAAGAGTAGATATTTAACTAGCTTAATAAGGAATAAAAACGCGTTAGTAGTAAAAGCTACTCTTTAAGTTATAAATAAAGAGGTAGTATAAATACTATTAGATTTTACTACCTATTTAATTATTATATATAGTTTTAGGTTAATACTTTTAACTAGCCTAAGAGATACTTTTATTATAGTAAAGAGAGATACTACCTTAATAAGTATAAGGTATACTCTTAGGGCTATAAGGTTAGATTTATAATATATAAAGTAGTAAATAGGACTCTTTACTTTAAAAGAAAAGATAATAAAAGTATAATTCCCTTAGTACTTACTAATAGGTTTTCTTAAATAAGAATATATATTTAAAGGCTTATTATATACTAAGTAAATATATAGCTAGACTTCTTTATATTACTACTTATAAAATAGGTTAAAGCTATAGTTATACTATTATACCTAAATTAAGCTATTAGGAAAAGAGAATCTAGTTTCTTAGACTAGTTTTAGAGATATAAAAGCCTATATAAGTAAAAGCTAAGGAATCTAAAAGTAAGCGATATAAGAAAAGAAGTAAGAAGGATATTAGTTATTATAATTATAGATAATATATAATAAAGCGATATATATAATTAAATAATCTATATAACTACGATAGGGATTAATACTTATAAGGGAAAAAGATAAAAAGTTAAAGAGGATATAAAGGAAATTAAGATAATAAGAATAGTAAAAACTAGCTTAAAGATTATCCTTATATATTATAGATATAAGGTAGATCTAAATAAAAGGTTTAATAGACTTATAAATAAAATCGTTAGAGAAATTATATATAAAAGAATCCTAATCCCTTTAAATTACTTAATTAATATTATTTCCTAACTAAGTTAGAGACTTAATATAAAATATATAGATATAGCTTAAGGTATAGAAAATACTAAATTCTAGACCTTAGAGAATATAAAGAGTAATATAAGACCTTATAGAGCTATAATAATAGTTATAAAAGTAGCTAAAGATAATATAAAGAGTAGTTTACTCCTCCTTAAATATCTATAAGGAAAACTTATAGTAGCTTTAGTATAAGTTAAAGAATAGGACAAAGAATACTAGGTCGAACCGATTAAGCTTACTTACCTTACTTATTAAAGAATTAGATTATAAGTGCCTTAAAGTCTAATAAGTACTAAAGGAAGTTAGGTTTATAACTAATATAATTAGTATAATATAACTAGCTTAAGGACTATTTAATTAATAAACTTAAGAGGTAATAAAACTAAAGAAAGACGAATTTATTATATAGAAAGTAGTACTCTTAATAAGATACTAAGAGATAACTTTAAAAGACCTTATAGCGATTCTTATAATATAAATAAATACGGTCCTTATACCTTTCCGCTTATATAAGTATATATAAGACCTACCTTATATTTAAGTATAGCTTAGTAGCTAGAAAGCTAAAGTTCTAAGCGCCTTAATTAATACTAAGTTTAAAGGAAACTTTATTATTAAAAGATATATAAATATATATAGGCTTAAAATCCTATTAATAAGAGTATTAACGACGGCGTATACTAAGTCCCTTATAGATATAGTTAGGGAGGTAAAAACTAATCTCTATCTAAGTATAGTATAGATACTAATATATCTTTATATTACGCTAGATAGGGTCTTAGTCTCTTTTATCCTAAGTATATTATTTATTAGAGCCGCGCGTATATTATTTAATTATACCTTAAGGAACAGCGATATATAAGTTAAATATTAAATCGGTACTATTTAGGTAGTTATACTAGCGGTAGGAGCTATTAAATAAGAGCTTTTTAGATAAGGTTAATATAGTAAATTCCTTTTAGACTACGACCTTAATAGTTAATAAAGATATATATAAAAGACTAAATCTAAAGTAGACTATATAGGAAATAGCTACCTAGCTCCTAAGAAACTTTTTTTAGGCTTTAGTAATAAAAGTTAAAAAAGATAACCTAAGAGCTACTTAATAATTATAAAGAGAACCCTTTATAGATACCTTAATAGCTAAGATTCTCTTACTAAGAAGTAAGATCCTTAGTTATAAAAGGGGCGGTAACTAAGTCCTTAACCTAGCCTATACTAGTATAAACGAGCCCTTAATAGTACTAGTATAATAGTAATTAATTATAAACGAAAGAGATAAGGCGATTCTTACTATTAGATCTAAAATAGTAAAAGAGAGTATTAAAGTTATAGTTATAGAGGCTATAAGAGAATTTAAGAAAAATATTATTAGAGCTAGAAAGAAGTTTAGAAAGATCTAAAAGGTTAAAGTTAAGATAAGGAGGAAACGACTTATTAGATTATATAATCTAAGAGTTAATACTCTCTTTAAAAGAAAAGTAAATAAGATTAACCCTATTAACGATACTCTATTAAATAGCTCGACGCTAAAAGGGGACCTTAACTAAAAGAAGACTAAATAAAATACCGTTAAAGATAAGATATAGCTTAGACCCTACTTAGAATACTTAATAGGAAAATTCTTAAGTATATAGAAAGGAAAGTAGCTAATATAAGAAAGACTTAAAGTAATCTATAAATAATTTAAGGGCTTTCTTATAAAGGTAGAAATCCGGATCTTTAATAGTATTCTATTTAATAAAGAAGTAGTATTATCTTAGGACTTTATAAAAAGAGATAAAGTTAACCTAGCTATAGCCCCTTTATAGGTTATTAATATAATAAAATATAAGGTATAGTAAGTAGCCTTAATCTTAATCTTAAAAGTAATAGAGTAGAAAGTTATCGATATCCTTAAAATTAAACTAAAAATAAGAGTCCTTAAAGAAAGGCATAAGCCTTATAAGAACCCTTTTTTCCTAGTAGTAAAGAAAGATAAAGGACTACGCTTAATTAATTCCGCTATATATATAAATACCGTTATAATAAGATATATAAATATACTACTAAATATAAATAGGTTTAGCGACTACTTTTTAATATATAAGATCCTTTCTCTCCTAGACCTTTTTTTAGGCTATAATTAAATCCCTTTTAATATTAAAAGCTATAACTTAACGATATTTATAATACTTATTAGCCTCTTATATATATATATACTCCCTTAATAGGCTATAAACTTAGTCGGCTAGTTTATAAGGATAATATAAAGAATCTTATAAGACCTTATACTAAATATCTATAGGAATTTCCTCGATAATATAAGTATTAAGGGGCCTAATATAACGTATAATAATAAAGAGATAGCGCTAAGAGTAAGGAGATTTATCTTTAAATACCTTATTAACCTTAATAAAGTCTTAGGTAACGTTAAACTCTTTAATTATATAATTATAAGGGCTAAATCGAAATTCTATTAGTAAGTAACTAAAGTTATTAGTTATATTTATAAAATAAATAGAAGGTGCCTTATAAAAGCTAAAGTTATTAAAATTAAGGAATAGATAAGATGCCTTAATATAATATATATAAAAGCTTTCCTTAGTATTATAAGATACTATCGAATCTAGATTAAATAGTTCGCTATCTTAGTAAAACCCCTTATAAACCTATTAAAGAAAGAAGTCTATTAAGAATAAAGAGATAAATAAGTAAAAGTAATAGTTACCTTTAAGGAAGCTATTATTAATCTAGTCTTTTTAGTATCCCTTAACGTTAGCCTAGGAAGAGGAGATATTATTCTAATATATAATACTAGTCTACTTAGCTAGGGGGCAGTCTTAATATAAATTATCGATAGAAAGAGGCGCCCTATAAGGTTTAAAAGTAAAACGTAGTTATTAGTAGAAACTAAAAATAATATAATAAAGAGGGAGTATAAGGCTATATTAAGTGCGCTTAGGAGACTAAGAATATACTTATATAGCGTATATTTTATCTTAGAAACTAATATATAGGTCTTAGTTAATTAACTAAAAGGTACCCTTAAAGACGTTCTTAGAGCTATAATAACTTACTAAATAAGCTGTATTTTCCTCTTTAACTTTACTATATAATACGTCGAAGGTAAGAAAAATAGTATAGCCGACGGACTCTTAAGAAAGCTTAAAGGACCTTTTAACGTATTAAATAGGGAAATAAAAGGCGATATTAAAGAATTTATAGACTTTTACTTAAACGTAGTATAAGGGACTAAGCTATAAGGGGACTACTTAAAGGAATCGAGGATAATTATAGACTTCCTTTAAACTTTAAAACGGCCGGGGGGCCTTTTTAAATAAGACTATAAGAAGCGACGTTTAAAGAGTTTAAATTTATACGCTAAATATTAAAAGCTTTAGCGACTCCTTAAGAAGGAAGGAAGGGGACCTATACTAGTTATAGACGACCTAAAAAATAAAAAAGGATTATTATAAAGTACTATACGTAAATAGGATATAAAGGATAATAAGTTATATATATATTTATTAAGAAAAGGTATTAATAGGCTAGCTTTTAAAACGATATTTATAGTATAATCTCTTCTTATAAAGAATACTAATACTTTACGACTAAAAGACCCTAGGAAGTTATAACCGCGACTATACCTAGCTACCTTATAAGTAGGATTTACTTTAATTATCGCGAAGCGTAGCCTAATTTCGTAGTTCTTAGAGATATCTCTTAGTATAAGGGACCTAGGAAGCTAAAAAATTAGGTTTTAAAAAAGGAGCTAAAAAGAAGTATAAAGAAGAGGGTAAGGGTATAAGGGGAAGCAAAAGTAGCGATAGCTTTATATAAAGGTAGCGAGAGATAAGACGGATATACCGGCAACAGCTAGAAAGGAGGGGAAAAACTAGTAAAAAGCTTAGTAGTTAAAGGATATTAGTAGCTTCTTTAAGTAGGATCTTCTTTATTAATTAAGATACTAAACGGGTATAAAGAGGGGCGTTAGATAGAGGAAAGAAAGATAATTAAAGTAATATAATAATTACTCCCCTATTATAATTACTACTCCTATAAGAATTAAATATCTCTACCCTACCTATCTAACCCCTTACTTTTACTTTTACCTTTATATATTTTATATATACTTCTTATATCTCTCTTCGCGAGAGTTATAAGCCTAGGAGGAATAGAATTCCTATACCTTCCGGCTACTATAAAAGGCACCTTTCTTATATCCCTCGTAGCTCCCTTTTACCCCTCTTACTAGAAAAGCTAATTTTTACCTGACTTTTCTACCCTTCCTTATAATAATATCGAAAAACAACTCCTTTACCGTCCTTATAATTTATAGGACGATTCTTATAAAGCCCTAAGATTAGGATAAGTAGGTAAAGGAGCTATAGGCTCGTATAGATAAAACTATCTATAATTTAGTCTTCTTTAATAAGTAGGACCCTCTTAAGCCCCCTCTTCGTTCTAGAGTAACGGAATTTATAGAGGGAGCTTCCCTCTTCTCTAAGCTAACCTCCGTATAGTAAAGAGCTTTTTCTACTACCTTAGGTAACTATAAGAGTTACTATAAGAAATACCTTTACGAGATAAAGCTACTAACTACTATACGCACGGCGATAATAGAATCTATTAGTACCGTAAAGCTAATTACTCTTTAAGAGGAAGAGACTCCTAAGTAGTAGCTTTTAAAGCTCGAGACCTCGATAGCTCCCTTAAGGGGCTATATAACTAACCGTATTAGGAAGACCTATACGGCCTACTTAGGAGCCTTTTCTACTAGGAACCTACTAGCTTCTTTATAGCTAGCTAAGTAGGAAGAAATCCTTAAGGAAGCTAACTAATACTTCCTTATAGAAGCTCTTTCTAGCTAGTAGCTATAGGATATATCTCTACTAATAAAGCCTATTAGTAATAGTTACTTAACTATCTTTCGAGAGGCTAGCCGGGAACTAAATAAAGAGGCTGCTAGAGTATAATAGTAAGTAGTCTTATTCCTTTATAGCTAGCACTTAACCTAGACGGCTCGACCTACTGCCCCTATAGCTGCTATAGCCCCTATTACTACGGCTCCCGCTGCTACTACTATAGCTGTTGCTCCTTTAGCTCCTTCTCCCTCGAGAGCCTTAATACTGTCGTTATCTATAGCTGCGGCCCCGGACCTAGCTCTATATCTTACTCCGGGCCTAGCCCCGGTCCTATTAGTTAGACCGGCCTAACTAGTCCCCTAATAGACCTTTTAGTCCGTTAGTCGAAAAATTAAGGAACTAGTTAAAATCGAACCTCGTTAATATTAGTAATAAGGGGTAAAAAAGAGGGGTTTTTAAGTAGACCTTCTAGACTAAGATAAGGATTCCTTAAAGAGATAACGTACGAGGAGGAATCGACCTACCTACTAAGTATATAAAAAGCCCTAGTAGCTAGAAGACTACTAGTAAGTCTTCGAGGAAAACCGACCTAAAGGAGTTAACCCTTTAAAGAGGCTATAAGAAATAGTATAATAGTCTCTTAAGGAGGACCCCTTATTATAAAAGAAGATAGACGAGATTTAGGTTACTAAGAAATAGCAACTAACGCCGCTGCCCTTATTCGAGCTATAAATATAAGGAAAAATCGTTGGTATAGTAAATCCGGCCTTTATCTTCCCTATAGACTAGTAAGACCACCCGTTAGAGCCCTCCGATTATCCCCTATAAAAATCAGCTATCCTTAACTCTAGTACTTCCCTCGATATCTATAATATACTCTTACGATTCCGGTCCTTTAAGAAGGTATAAAGGGAATATCTTATTGCCGGGGAATTAACTATATAGATAGAGGGATATAGAAGGGTGAATTTTACGATAAAATTACCTAATAGGTCTATACGAATTCTACGGTAAAAAAGGGTATTATTTTACCCTTGATTTTTAACGAGCTTAATTTCCTTCCGCCTTCTTTAAGAGGAAGGAATCTTCTAGGATATAACGTCTAAGCCTATAAGGCTAGTCTAGAAGAATTAGACAATTAAGCTTATCGAGGAAAAATTCGGTTAATTTATTCTTAAATTCTAACCTATTCTTAGGAAGGAACCTCTTAAGAAGTTAGCTTTCCCTACTAGGAGGAATAGGTCTACTATAAAGGACCCTCTTCTAGTAGCCTAAGGAGACGGCCTTCTTTAGTACGTACGACTTAGTTACCCGGGCCCCCTAGCTTTATATAAGCTAGGCCTATAATAAGGCGTACGAATAAGGGGCTTAAAGACCGTCGAATATAAATACTATAGCTAAGGAAAGACTAAGAGACGAATTTCTAAACGAACCCCTTTATAGCCGGACTAGCTATATAAGGAAATTTAGGTCGATAAGACCAATGTCTCTAGGGATTAAGAAAGCTTTATTAAGGTAATGTTTTTTATAGACGCCTTTTTAGGGATAGTTTTCCCTTATTTCTTACGGACCTACCTAAGTAAGTATAACTAGTTTGCCTTTTAAGACTTCGTTAACTAGATAAAATCCTACTTTAGCTACGAGGTAAAGAAGATATAGTCTAACGGAGAGCTATTTACGAAAGATATCTTAAAGTAGCTTCGAAAAAGTAGTATTTTACTACTCCTATTAGCACTAAATACCTAGGCCTAGAACGGAGGGGCAGAAAGATTAGGGGGTACTATAATAAAAAGGGCCCGTATAATAAGACTTACTATAAAGCTTCCCTACGACCTTTAAAGGGAAGTCGTTAAGACCGCCTATTACCTTTAGAACCGGACCCTAAGTACCTAAGGAATAGACTAGAAATCTCCCCTCGAGCTCTTTATAAAGAAGAGGGCCTCGCTAGCCTACCTTTATACTTACGGCTATAAGGTATACGTAATAACTACCGATATATAGCTAAAAAGGAAGAAGAAAAGAAAGCTTAATCTAAGAGCCTTTATTAGTTACCTTATTAGTTATAATTCTACGAATATCTTCTAGATTAAGATTCCTCTTTTATAGAAGGTTATTTTAACTAGAGATATAATTTTTAACGAATCTAGCTTTTTCGACGGAAAGAGGGATTAATAGCCCCTCTTACTCTCTTAACGTTAGCTAATTTAGAAGATCTAAATCCCCCCTTCCTAATAGTCTTAAGAAGAAGTCCTAGATAAGGAAATAGAAGAAGAAACTAACGTTAAAGTAGTCGAGGATAACGCTAACTTTAAAGAAGAGGAAGCTACTAGATTAGATAATCTAGACGAAGAAGGAGACTATAGGAAAGTAGTAGAGCTAGAATACGCTTACCTCCCTACGCCTCCTCTTATAGAATAAGAAGAAGATCTAGAAGTAGCTTTTTTAGTTAGTCTTCCTATCTCGACCCTTAAGGGGGTAGGAAAGGCACCTCTCTTAAAGGATTACCCGGCTGCCTTTTTATCCCTGCTTCGAGAAGCAAAGGAAGGTATAGGGCCTAATATAAAAGAAGACTAACCTTTCCCTTATTTCGATCGTTTTTCCGACTTCTACCTAATACTAATAAAAGACGGTTCCTATAGAGCGTTTATAGTAGGCCGGCTTTTTAAGCTACTATTAGCAAAGAAGGTATATAAAAGAGACCTCCTAGACCTACTAGTAAACTAGAAGCAGCTAGAGAGATATCCTTTTAAAGACTAGTTTTTCTAGGCCTAGAAAGACTACCTAGCCTTATATAAAGAGATAGGGTCTTTCGAAGAGGTCCTTAAGGAAAAAGTAAGAGGAAAATAGGACCTTAGCTATAAGTAGGTCTTTATCTATAAGACTAATAAATATAGCTTCCTTTAAAAGTATAAAGCCCGGCTAGTTATCTATAGGAATTAATAGGAAAAGGGGGATCTACCTACTAAGGCAACTACCTTAGTAGGGATATCTTTTTAGACCCTTATAGCTATAGTAGTAGAATTCGACCTCGAGCTCGAATAAATAGATATAGTTAACGCCTTTATTAACTGCCTACTTAAGGAAGAAAAAGAAGTTATCTATATATGCCTTCTACTAAGCTTTTAATAGCTAGGAAAGGTTCTACGGCTTAGGAAAGCTTTATATAGACTACGAAGATTACCCCTTCTTTAGTAATAGTATTTAATAGGTTCCTTCGAAGCCCTAGGCTTTAAGAAAGTCCCTTAGGAACCGTGTATAATATAAAAGGGTAGAATTATAGTCTTCTTTTATATCGATAATATTATTTAGGCCTACTTAAAAGAGGAAGAAGCTACTACTAAGGAGGCTATATAAGGCTTATAATAAAGGTATAAGATAACTAAGCTAAGGGAGCTAAAGTAGTTCTTAGGGATATAAATCCTTTAAAATAGGTCCTAACGGACTATCTAGCTTACCTAGGACGCTTATATTAATAAGGTCGCTTATAAATTCCTCCTTAATTCCCTCGATAATAAGCTTCCCTCTACGCTTATATTAAACGAAGAGCTTTTACTTAATCCGTCCTTTTAAGCTAAGGAGTAAGAGAAACACTAATATTAATAGAAGGTAGGCTCCTTGCTTTTTTAGCTATTTCTACTAGACTAGATATCTCTTTTACGGTCTCCCGGCTAGCTAGGTATAACTAGAATCCTAGCCCTAGGCATTAAGAAGTAGTAGATAGAGCTATCCTTTATCTTTATTTAACGAGATTATATAGTCTACGCCTAAGAGGGTAGGGAAGGAAATAAGCTACCGAAATCTTCCTTTATTTAAGCGATTTATCCTTTACGGATAATTCCTTAGATAGAAAGAGCTTATAAGGGTATATTATATCCCTTTTTAAAGGAACTATTACTTAGAGAGCTTTAAAGTAAGCTACCGTTACGACTTTAAGTATAGAGGCAGAGCTACTAGCTCTTTTAGAAGCGTTAAAAAAAGCGATTTTCCTTAGCCGGCTACTAATATCTTTACGACTATAAATTCCGTCCCTATTAGCTATAGAATGCAATAATATATAGACTATATAAAGTCTTATAGAGGAAAATAGTAAGCTATCGACCTAGCTATAGTATATTAATATCTATTAGTATTAGTTACGCTAAGAGGTCTAAAAGGGACTAATTTCCGTTTATTAGGTTTTAATAGTATTAATAAAAGCCGACGGTCTTACGAAGCCCTTACCGAAGTAGAAGCTAGCTATCTTTTTATAGTAAATTAAGCTAGAAGACGTTTAAGAGAAGCTATTCTTAGAGGCCCGCCTTAAGAGTTTACGAGAGGAGCTAATAGCCCGTATAAGAAGGTAACGTCTATAGCTAAAGAAAAGGAAGAGGTTTTTCCCTTTAGAGGGCCCCCTATTTAATTAGGTTTTTCCCTTCTAAGAAGGCCCCCTTTTTTATAGGACTTTCCCCTCTTTAGGCCCTTACTCCTTAAGTAGGTCTAAAAGAGCCTAGGGACCTAAAAGGGCCCTTGCTTTCCTTAAGTAAAGGGAGAAGTATAGAGCTAAGAACCTCCTCTATACGCTTACTAGCCTAAAGCCGTATTAGCTATGCCCTTAAGGGGCAGGCTATAGCTAAGGGGGTATGTCGCGAAGCATAGCCTAATTTCGTAGTTCTCGGAGATATCCCTTAGCACGAGGGACTAAGGAAGCTAAAAACACCTAGTATAGAAGAAGGAAGAAGGAGCTAAAAAGAGGTATAGAAAGGAGGGTAGGGGTATAAGGGGAAGTAGAAGTAGCGATAGCTTCTTATAGAGGTAGCGAAAGATAAGACGGATATACCGGTAACGGCTAGAAAAGAGGGGAAACCCAGTAAAAAGCTCGGTAGTCGAAAGGATATTAGTAGCTTCTTTAAGTAGGATTATCTTTATTAATTAAGGTGCTAGATAGGTATAAAAGGGGGCGTTAGATAGAGGAAAGAAGGATAACTAAGGTAATATAATAATTACTCTCCTACCTTTATTACTGCCCCTATAAGAATTAAATCTCTCTGCCCTACCTATCGGACCCCTTACTTTTAATTTTACCTTTATATATTTTTATATACTTCTTATATCTCTCTACGTAAGATAAATAGTACTATAGTTATAACGACTCTTTAATAAACCTTAGAAAGATTAAAGCTAAGAAGAGAAAAAGGAGTAACTATAGATACCTAAGAAAGGCCTAAGGTATACGATTAAGGTTTAGCTACTATAACTTAGTAAAGTAAAAAAGGATCTTTATATAAGAGCCTTAAAGACGCTAATTTAACGAGAAAAAAAGGAGGTAAAAAGGAGCTAAGAAGGAAAAGGTAATAAAAATAAAAATCTATAACTATTATAAAAAGCACGCTAGAACCTAACTAGTAACTAAGGCACTATCTAACTATTTAATTAAAGGATAACTATAGTAGCTAAGATATTTATAAGCGCCTTACTTACTACCTTATTATTTTAAATTTTCTACTTAAAGCTCCCTAAGTAAATAAAGATAATATATCCTACCTTTCCTTAATAATAACCTACCTTTTATTACCTTAAAGAAGATAAATAAAGATATATTTAAATAATAAAGTAAGAAAATAAATATTCTTACTACTTACCTCCTTTAAAAATAAGATTTTTTACTTTATAAATAAGGATATTTATTTTTTATTATAAAGGGGGAGACCTATTATAGCGAAAATAAGCGCGCTTATAAGATAAATTTTAATATATATTTTAACTTACTAGATTAAACGTATATAACCTTAAAAGAAAAACTTTTACCGCTAAAGATAATAACTAAATAAGGATACCTACTCCTAGTAAACCTATTATAAACTACTATAAAGCGAACTTAAAGACTATTTAATTATTACTTAAGAGTAAGCTTATTAAATATATATAATCTCTTTTTAAGTAAAACTGGCGTAAGGTTAATTTCCTTCCTTTCCTTTAAATCCTTAGTAGGACTAAAGGGATTAAGGATATTATAAAGAAGATAAGGGGCGGTTTTATTATTAATATACTTATTGTAAAATCTTTAAATTTTAAGGTTAGTATAGAAATTATAACTATATATATAGTTAGCGAATCTATTAAAGTTATAAGTAGCCTTATAGTATTTAAGAAAGTACTATTATTTTTAAATAGGCGCTTTAGTTAAATCCTAGATATAGTTATTATAAGAGCTATTAGTAGTACCTAGAAAAAAGATATACTTATAAAAAGGAAATATATTATACTTATAAGCGGAAGTTATAGTCGTTTAATAAGTTTAAATATACTTTTAATAAAGGCAAGGGTTATAAGTTCTATATAAAGTAATTAAGACTACTTAAGAGTATTCTTACCGCCTTAAACTAAGCTAAGAAAAGAAGTATCTACGCGGATAAGCGATTTCTATAAGGATATAGGTTACTAGCCGACGTTTATAATAAAGGGTATAAAAGACGATTTAATTATACTAACCTAGCGTACTCTTAAGAAAGTAAGAGAGAGGAGAGCGACCGCGCGCTTTAATCTTAATAATATTAAGAGCTTTTAATAGAACCTATAACTAAAAGGCAATTTCTATATAAATTAAAAACCCTTAATAACCGATATTATTTCTACTATAGACCTAGGTCTTAAAGTAACTATAGATTTATAAAAGAAGATAGTTAGAATAAGCTAAGCGAGATTAAATAAATTAAATAGTTATTACTTAAAAGTACTTTATATAAAGAGGAAAGACCTTAGTATAATAATTCTAAGTAGGAAGAGTAGTAGTAATAAGGGAAGGTTATAGAAGAGTAATTAAAGAGAGGTTAACGATATCTAGTAGCTCTTTAGTTTTAAGTTTAGTAGTCTTATAAGATATAATAAGGAAGAAGAGGTAGTTATAAAAGGAAAAGATAAGAGGTAGCGGTTTAAAGAAATAAAGAAAATAAAAAAGAAAAGAGGAAGAAGAGGAATAAAAAGAGTAAAGAAGGGAAGAAAAGGGTAGAGATTAAATAGCTCCTTAATTAATAACTAGTAAAAGAAGCTATTTAAGCATAACCCTTAAATACGCCTAAGACCTTACTACTATAAAAGACTAGCTAAAGTAACTAATAACCGCGCGCTTTAATAACTATTTATTCCTCTCGCTATACTTTCTTTCTTCCTTCTTTCTTCTTTCTTTTATATATATATATACTTTATATACTTACCTACTTATAACGATCCCCTTTATTAATATAACTCTTATATATATATATAATACCCTCTTAGCTTCTTAGCGTTATAACTTAAAACTACTTACCTTAACTATTTAATCTTATCTTTTCCCTTTCTTTTACTTACTCTACCCTTTCCTAAGATATAGTAGCGAACCTAAATAGTATCCTAGGCCTAGCTATAGACCTCCCTAAGAATACTACTATCTTCTTTAACGTATTATTATTTAAGAGTAAGATCTTTATTTTACCTACTTACTATAGTAAAGTTAAAGTAAAAGGTAGTAAAGGGCGCTTTTACGCTAAAGAAAAGGAAAAGTTTATAAGCTAAGACTAATAAAACGTTTATAAGTAAAAGTAACCTCCTTAGTATATTTATAGAGATTATTAATACCTAATACTAATAAGCCCTATTAAATAGCGGGATATTACCCTTAAAGATACTTAGATAATATATAAGGGCGTTAAAAAGATAAATAGATTTACTAAAAATAAGGCCCGCTAAGAAGAGTATATTATTAATATATATAACTTTCTTTATAGAGCTATTAATAAACGATAAGCTATAAGCTTTAGCTTTAGTATAATAATTAAGATCTTAATAAGAGATATTAAGAACGTATTATACCCTTTACCTTACTTACTATTAGTTTATACTAACTATTAAAGGGAACCTATTAAAGATATAAAAGATAGATATATAAAGTACTATAAATACTTAAATAATAGGGAGTATTTAATTAAGTTTACCGCTCCTACCTTTAACCTTAGTCGCTTTATATATAAATAAAAGTATATAACTAAAGTTATTAAGTTTTTAATAAGACTAAATAAAAAGGGACTTTACTAAGGAGCGTTCTTTTAAGACTATAAGGAAGGAAATTTAGTTATTTTTAATACTTAGAAAGAAAGATAGTATACTAAACTCTATACGTTCTTATAAATATCGAGGTAGTTTCTTTATATCCTCTAAGTTCCTTATAACTTTACTTATACGCTAGTCCTTTATATTACTTAGTATTATAAAGTAAGTAGAGGCGTATATATAGGTGCTATCTATAGGATAATATTAATAAGCTATATAGAGCTCTTCTATATATAGCTAGCCCGCCCTTATATATATAGGATCCGGCCCTCTATATATAACTATATAGCTTAGGCTATAGCCTAAGCCTATTACCTATAATAGTTAAAGACTCTTATATAATGCCCTCCCTTAAGCGCGGCGTAGGGCTGCCTTATTAATAGCTCCTATATAATTAGGCCCGTGCCGCTAGCTCTTCCCTACCCTTTCCTATTAATCGAGCTAGCCTTACTAGCCCTATTATCCCCGCGCCTATTAGCCTAAGTAGCCGGAACCTAGCTCTATACTTATCGGCCGGCTAGCCGTTTAAATAAGGGCGTAACTTATTATATACGCTCCTAAGTAGCTAGCGGCCGGTCTAGACCTATATAAGCCTTTCCTCTTAAAGAAGGTAGAAGGAAATCAGGCTCGTTAAAAATCGAGGGTAAAAAGCTACCCTTTTTCGTCGAAGAATTCGTATAGACCCGTTAGGTAATTTCATCGTGAAATTTACCCTTCCGTATCCCTCTATCCGTACGGTTAATTCCCCGGCAATAAGGTATTCCCTCCGTGCCTTCTTAAAGGACCGGAATCGTAAGAGTATATTATAGATATCGAGGGAAGCACCGGAGTCGAGGATAGCTAACTTTCGTAGGGGATAGTCGGAGGGTCCTAATAGGTGGTCTTACTAATCTATAGGGAAGACGAATGCCGGATTTACTATACTAACGATTTTTCCTCGAATTTACGGTAGCGGCGTTAGTTGCTATTTCTTAGTAACCCGAATCTCATCTATCTTCTTCTATAACGAGGGGTCCTCCTTAAGAGACTATTATACTATTTCTTATAGCCTCTTTAAAGGGTTAACTCCTTTAGGTCGGTTTTCCTCGAAGACCTACTAGCAGTCCTCTAGCCGATAGGGCTTTTTATATACTTAGTAGGTAGGTCGATTCCTCCTCGTTCGTTTCTTCGAGGAATCCTTGTCCCGGTCTAGAAGGTCTGCTTGAAAACCCCCCCTTTTTACCCCTTATTGCTGATTTTAACGAAGAGGTTCGATTTCGATTAGTTCCCTGATTTTTCGACTAACGGACTAAAAGGTCTATTAGGGGACTAGTCGGGCCGGTCTAATAGACGGGACCGGGCCCGGTGCAAAAGGCGAAGCCGGGGCCGGGACTAGGGTAGCTATTAAAGACGGGGTTAAGGCTCTCGAGGGAGGAGGAGCTAAAGGAGCAACAGCCGTAGTAGCAGCAGCGGGGGCCGTAGTAATAGGGGCTATAGCAGCTATAGGTCGAGCCGTCTAGGTCGAGTGCTAGCTACGAAGGAATAAGACTGCTTACTATTATACTCTAGCAGCCTCTTCGTCTAGTTCCCGGCTAGCCTCTTAAAAGATAGTTAAGTAACCGTTACTAATAGGCTTTATTAGCAGAGATATATCCTATAGCTACTAGCCGGAAAGAGCTTCTATAAGGAAGTATTAGTTAGCTTCCTTAAGGATCTCTTCCTACTTAGCTAGCTACGAAGAAGCTAGTAGGTTCCTAGTAGAAAAGGCTCCTAGGTAGGCCGTATAGGTCTTCCTAATACGGTTAGTTATATAACCTCTCGAGGGAGCTATTAAGGTCTCGAGCTTTAAAAGCTACTACCTAGGAGTCTCTTCCTCTCGAAGAGAGATTAGCTTTATAGCACTAACGGATTCCGTTATCGCCGTACGAGCAGCCGTTAGTAACTTCGTCTCGTAAAGGTATTCCTTTCGGTGACTCTTGTAGTCGCCTAAGGTAGTAGAAAAAGCTCTCTATTATATAGAGGTTAGCTTAGAGAAGAGGGTAGCTCCCTCTATAAAGTCCGTTGCCCTAGGACAAAGAGGGGGCTCAAGAGGGTCCTACTTATTAAAGAAGACTAAATTATAGATAGTTCTATCTATACGAGCCTATAGCTCCTTTACCTACTTATCTTAATCTTAGGGCTCTGCTAGAATCGTCCTATAGACCGTAGGGATAGTAGAGTCGGATTTCGTTATTATTACGGGGAAGAGTAGAAAAGTCGGGTAAAAATCGGCTTTTCTAGTAAGAGGGGTAAAAGGAAGCTACGAGGGATATAAGAAAGGTGCCTTTTATAGCAGCCGGAAGGTATAGGAATACTATTCCTCCCGGGCTTATAACTCTCGCGAAGAGAGATATAAGAAGTATATATAAAATGCACGAAGGTAAAATTAGAAGTAAGGGGTTATATAGGCAGGGCAGAGATATTTAAATCTTACGGGGGCAGTAATTATAGTAGGGGAGTGATTATTATATTGCCTTAATTGTCCTTCTTTCCTCTATTTAACGCCCCTATTTATACCCGTCTAGCATCTTAATTAATAAAGAAGATCCTACTTAAAGAAGCTACTAATATCCTTTTAACTACTAAGCTTTTTACCGGTTTTTTCCTTCCTTTATAGCCGTTTCCGGCATATCCGTCTTATCTCTCGCTACTTTATACTTTCCCTTATACCCCTACCCTCCTTTCTATACCTCTTCTCGGCTCCTTCTTCTATACCGGGTGTTTTTAGCTTCCTTAGTCCCTCTTATTAAGGGATATCTTTAAGAACTATAAAATTAAGCTACGCTTTACGATAATATTAAATATTTATATATATCTTATATAACTTTATCTTATAATTCTAGTAGTATCTAGATTTTATTTTTATATATTAGAACTTCTAAATATTCTATATTATATCTATTTAGTGCTTTATATTCTTTTATTTATTTTAGGATCTTTTAATATATTAAGTCGTTAGGTTATACTTTAAATATTATATTTAGCTATCGTTGCTAGTAGTTCCTATTTTCGTTAATTTCTAAGAGCTATCCTTTCGCTATAAGTGCTCCTATATTATAATTGCTTCGTCGACTAAGGGTATTAGCTCGACCGTTTTCTATTCCTTTTCTATAGATTATTTTATAGTTAAATTCTAATAAGTATTTAGCCTATCGGATCTATCGTCCGTTTAACTATTACGTCGTTATAAAATATAAGATATTCTTATAGTTTATATAGACCTTAACTTTATACTTACTTTTAAGAAGGTAGTATCGAAATTCCTTAAAAGCTTAAATAATTATAAGGAATTCTTTATTATAGATAGGGTAATTAAGTTCTACGCTATATAGCTTTTTTAAGTAAAATATAATTAGTTATAGTCTTCCTTTATTTTTTTTTATCTAATTTATACTCTTAGAGTAAAGTTTAATATATCGGTTTTAATTTTAATTTATCGTTTTAGATTAAAGGTAGTTAAGACTAGTTCTTACGTAATCGTAGTCTTAATATATTTAAAAGCTTCGTTAGCTTTATTATCTTATATAAATTCTTTTTCCTTTTTTATTAAGTTATATAGTAGTACTATAATCTTTCCGAAATCTTTAATAAATCGTTAGTAGTAGTTTATAAATCCTAGGAAACTTTATACGTCCTTAACGTTCTTTAGCGTTAGCTATTCTTTAACTAAGTTAATCTTATCTTATTATATTCGTATCTCTCTTAGTAAGATTATATATCTAAGGAAGTCTACTTCCTATATATAGAACTTACTTCTCTTTAGTTTAACTAGTAACTTTATATTTTAAAGTATATAGAGCACCTTATAAACGTATTCCTTATATTCTTCTAGGGTATCTAAGAAGATTAAGATATTATCTAGGTATACTACTATAAAGATATCTAAGTATTCGCGTAGGATATTATTAATTATCCGTTAGAAGGTAGCTAGTATATTTATAAGTCTAAATAGTATTACTAGATATTCGAATAGTCTAAATTTCGTTCTAAAGGCTATTATCTATTTATATCCCTTTTTTACGTATATTAAGTTATAGGCGCCTTTAAGATTAAGGGCTATAAACTATTTTTTACTATATAATCGATCTTATAGTTCTAATATAAGTAGTAATAGTATTCGGTCCTTTATTATAATATCGTTTAAGCGTCTATAGTTAATAACTAGTTATAGCTTACTATTTTTCTTTAGAATAAATATAACTAGGTAGCTTACTTTAGATATTAATATTCGTATATATCCCTTTTATAGATTCTTATTAAGGTAGTTACGTAGCGTTTATAGTTGCTTTTCGTTTAGGTTATAGATCTTATAAAACGTCGGCGTTATTCTATCCTTAAGATAAATTTCGTAGTCTTATTAGCTATATTTAGGTAACCCTATCTTAAGTTCTTCCTTAAAGAGTTTATTATATTTCTGGTATTCTTAGGGGATATTCTTTATTCTATCTTATAGGCTTTATTCTTTCTTTTAAGAGCTAGTTTCTCTTAACTCGAGCTCTTTATTAATTTATTTAAGGTCTTTCCTTAAAGTAGTAATAACTCTTTAGATCTTTATATTATATCCTTTATTCTATTTATATTAGATACTAGGTTATATAGCTATATTAGTTAGTATATAGGTCTTATTAGTCGATTTTATATTCGCTAGTTTAGTTACTATTTTTATTTATATTACTAAAGCCTATAATAATTTACTTAAACGGTTATCCCTTTTATCCTATTTAGTAGCTAAATTATCGTAAAATTTTACTTTCTTTTAAATCTACTAGTCCTAGAAACTTATATCTTTATTCTAATATAGCTAGCTAGTTTTCTAGTTAATTAATAGGTTGCTCTCCTATAGCTATAGAAGCCCTAATATAAGGTTATATTCTTTAATATCTATAATATCGAAGTCGACTTATTCGTTATAGCCTTAGATATTAATATTAAGGTGATTAATCTCTATATTAATAATTCCGTTATTATAGTTAAAGGCCTCTTTTTCGATATTCGTAAGTTTATATAAATCTTTCTTATATCTCTATATAAGTTAGTAACGATTAACGACTCTAGGTAAAACGTAATTACCTATCGCGCTATAGTCTAAAAGTATATATACGTAATATCCCGCGATTTAAATATCTAATACTATTTAGTTACTATAGCTTGCCGTTGCTATATATAAGGTCCTTAGATCTTATTATATCGTGCTAGTTTATAGCCCTTTTATAAATAGCGTACCTTATTTTTTACTTAGTCCTTATTCGTTTTATTTAGGTATTCTTCTTCGATTTATTATTAATATCGTTTCTTTATATTTTCGTTATATAGTATTATATCGGGGCTTAAGAGACTAATTTCCTATAGCTAATTAAAGATTTCTTATTTCTTAACGCTATATCGTTTATATTATATAGCTTCGTAGTTAATTACGTACTATACTTTATAATTCTATTTATTTTTATACTAAAGGTTAAGTTTTTATTTAGCGTCTTTCTATTTTTTATATAGTATTTTTATATTGATTTTTCCTTAGTCGAATACGGCTTATAGCCTTTATATATATTGCTAATAATCTTTTAATATACCGTTATATCGTTTATACTATACTTATACTTTTTTATATTTATAAACTCTATAGTTTAGGTATATATATTTATTATAATCTTTTTCGTTATATTTAACTTATTATATAAGTCTTTAAAAGATTAAGGGTTTAGATACCTTAGAGTAAGTAGCGCTATACTATTCCTCTATTTTTCTCGCGAAGAGAGATACGAGAAGTATATATAAAATGCACGAAGGTGAAAGTAGAAGTAAGGGGTCGGACAGGCAGGGCAGAGATGTTTGAATCTTGCGGGGGCAACAATTGTAGTAGGGGAGTGATTGTTGTATTGCCTTGATTGTCCTTCTTTCCTCTATCTAACGCCCCTCTTTATACCCGTCTAGCATCTCAATTGACAAAGAAGATCCTGCTTAAAGAAGCCACTAATGTCCTTTTAACTACCGAGCTTTTTACCGGTTTTTCCCTTCCTTTCTAGCCGTTGCCGGTATATCCGTCTTATCTCTCGCCACCTCTATAGGAAGCCATCGCTACTTCTGCTTCCCCTCTTACCCCTACCCTCCTTTCTGCACCTCTTTTTAGCTGCTTCTTCCTTCTTCTACACCGGGTGTTTTTAGCTTCCTTAGTCCCTCGTGCTAAGGGATATCTCCGAGAACTGCGAAATCAGGCCACGCTTCGCGACACACCCCCTTAGCTATAGCCTGCCCTTATAGTAAGGGCATAGCTAATGCTCAGGCTGGTGAGCGTATAGAGGAGGTTCTAGCTCTATACTTCTCCCTTTACTCGAGGAAAGCAGGGGCCTTTTGGGTCCCTAGGCTCTTTAGACCTACTTAAGGAAAAACTAAAGAGGAAAGTCCTATAAGAAAGGGGCCTTCTTAGAAGGGAAAAACCTAATTAAAATAAGGGGCCCTCTAAAGGAAAAACCTCTTCCTTTTCTTCGGCTATAGACGTTACCTTCTCGTACGTGCTATTAGCTCCTCTCGTAGACTCTTAAGGCGGGCTTCTAAGGACAGCTTCTCTCGAACGTCTTCTAGCCTAATTTGCTATAAAAAGACAGCTAGCTTCTACTTCGGCAAGGGCTTCGTAAGACCGTCGGCTTTTATTAATGCCGTTAGAACCTAACGGACGGAAATAAGTCCCCTTTAGACCTCTTAGCGTAACTAATACTAGTAGATATCGATATGCCGTAGCTAGGTTAATAACTTACTGTTTTCCGTAAGAATTCGTATAGTCTACGTATTATCGTATTCTATAGCTAATAGGGTTGGAATTTATAGTCGTAACGATATTAGTAGCCGGCTAAGGAAAATCGCTTCTTTTAACGCTTCTAAAAGAGCTAATAGCTCTGCCTCCGTACTAGAAGTCGTAACGGTAGCCTGCTTCGAAGCTCTCTATGCAATGGTTCCTCTAAAAAGGGATATAATATACCCTTATAAGCTCTTTCTATCTAAGGAATTGTCTGCAAAGGACGAATCGCTCGAATAAAGGAAGATTTCGGCAGCTTATTTCCTTCCCTGCCCTCCTAGGCGCAGACTATATAATCTCGTTAAATAGAGATAAAGGATAGCTCTGTCTGCTACTTCTTAATGCCTAGGGCTAGGATTCTAGTTATGCCTAGCTAGCCGGGAGACCGTAAAAGAGATATCCGGTCTAGTAGAAATAGCTAAAAAAAGCAGGGAGCCCACCTTCTATTAATATTAGTGTTTCTCTTACTCCCTAGCTTAAAAGGACGGATTAGGTAAAAGCTCTTCGTCTAATATAGGCGTAGAGGGAAGCTTCTTATCGAGGTAATTAAGGAGGAATTTATAAGCGACCTTATTAATATAAGCGTCCTAGGTAAGCTAGATAGTCCGTTAGGACCTATTCCGAAGGATTCGTATCCCTAGGAACTACTATAGCTCCCCTAGCCGGGTTATCTTATACCTTTATTACAGGCTACGTATAGCCTCCCTTATAGCAGCTTCTTCCTCTTTTAGGTATACCTAGATAATATTATCGACGTAGAAGAAGACTATGATTTTACCCTTTTATATTATACACGGTTCCTAAGGGACTTTCGTAAAGCCTAGGGCTTCGAGGGAACCTATTAAATGCTATTGCTAAAGAAGGGGTAATCTTCGTAGTCCGTATAGAGCTTTCCTAAGCCGTAGAACCTTTCCTAGCTATTAGAAGCCTAGTAGAAGGCGCATATAGACAACTTCTTCTTCCTCGAGTAGGCAGTTAATAAAGGCGTTGACTATATCTATCTAATCGAGCTCGAGGTCGAATTCTGCTGCTATAGCTATAAGGGTCCGAAAAGACATCCCTGCTAGGGTAGTTGCCCTAGTAGGAAGATCCCCTTTTTCCTGCTAGTTCCCGTAGATAACTAGCCGGGCTTTATACTTTTAAAAGAAGCCGTGTTTATTAGTCTTATAGATAAAGACCTACTTATAGCTAAGGACCTGTTTTCCTCTTGCCTTTTCCTTAAGGACCTCTTCGAAAGACCCTATCTCTTCGTATAAGGCTAGTTTTTCTAGGCCTAGAAAACTAGTCTCTAAAGGGGTGTTTTTCTAGCTGCTTCTAGTTTACTAGTAGGTCCGGGAGGTCTCTTTTATATACCTTCCTTGCTAATACTAGCTTAAAAAGCCGGCCTACTATAAACGTTCCGTGGGAACCGTCTTCTATTAGCGTTAGGTAGAAGTCGGAAAAACGATCGAAATAGGGGAGAAACTAGTCTTCTTTCGTATCGGGCCCTATACCTTCCTTTGCTTCTTAAAGCAGGGATAAAAAGGCAGCCGGGTAATCCTTCGAGAGAGGTGCCTTTCCCACCCCCTTAGGGGTCGAGACGGGAAGACTAATAGAGAAAGCTACTTCTAGATCTTCTTCTTATTCCGTAAGAGGAGGCGTAGGGAGGCAGGCGTATTCTAGCTCTACCGCTTTTCTATAGTCTCCTTCTTCGTCTAGATTATCTAATCTAGTAGCTTCTTCTTCTTCTTCGAAGTCAGCGTTATCCTTAACTGCTTCGACGTCGGTTTATTCTTCCGTTTCCTCGTCTAGGACCTCTTCTTAAGACTATTAGGAAGGGGGGATTTAAATCTTCTAAATTAGCTAACGTTAAGAGAGTAAGAGGGGCTATTAATCCCTCTTTCCGTCGAAGAAGCTAGATTCGTCGAAAATCATATCCCTAGTCGAAATAACCTTCCGTAAAAGAGGAATCTATCCGGAAGATATTCGTAGAATTATAACTAACGAGGTAACTAATAAAGGCTCTAGGATCAAGCTTTCTTTTCTTCTTCCTTTTTAGCTATGCATCGGCAGTTATAGCGTATACCTTGCAGCCGTAGGCACGAAGGTAGGCTAGCGAGGCCCTCTTCTTCGTAAAGAGCTCGAGGGGGGATTTCTAGTCTATTCCTTAGGTAGTCCCTCTAGGGGTCTAGTTCCGAAGGTAATAGGCGGTCTTAACGACTTCCCTCTAAAGGTCGTGTAGAAGCCTTATAGTAAGTCTTATCGTACGGGCCCTTTCTATTATAGCACCCCTTAATCTTTCTGCCCCTCCGTTCTAGGCCTAGGTATTTAGTGCTAACGGGAGGGGTAAAATGCCCCTTTTTCGAAGCTAATTTAAGATATCCTTCGTAAATAGCTCTCCGTTAGACTGTATCTTCTTTACCTCGTAGCTAAAGTAGGATTTTATCTAGTTAACGAAGTCCTAGAGGGCAGACTAGTTATGCTTGCTTAGGTAGGTCCGTAAGAAATAGGAAAACTATCCCTAAAAAGGCGTCTATAAAAAACATTACCCTAACGAAGCTTTCCTAATCCCTAGAGACGTCGGTCTAGTCGACCTAAATTTCCTTATACGGCTAGTCTAGCCGTAAAGGCGTTCGTCTAGAAATTCGTCTCTTAGTCTTTCCTTAGCCGTAGTGTTCGCATTCGACGGTCTTTAGGCCCCTTATTCGTACGCCTTATTGTTGGCCTAGCTTATGCAAAGCTAGGGGGCCCGGGTGACTAAGTCGTGCGTGCTAAAGAAGACCGTCTCCTTAGGCTGCCGGAAGAGGGTCCTTTAACCCTACCCTCCTTCGAGCAGGGAAAGCTAACTTCTTAAGAGATTCCTTCCTAAGGATAGGTCGGAATTCGAGAACAAATTAACCGAATTTTTCCTCGATAAGCCTAATAGTCTGATTCTTTTAGACTAGCCTCGTAGGCTTAGACGTTATATCCTAGAAGATTCCTTCCTCTCGAAGAAGGCGGAAGGAAATTAGGCTTATTAAAAATCGAGGGCAAAAAGCTACCCTTTTTCTTTAAAGAATTCGTATAGATCCGTTAGGTAATTTTATCGTAAAATTTACCCTTCCGTATCCCTCTATCCGTACGGTTAATTCCCCGGCAATAAGATATTCCTTTCGTGCCTTCTTAAAGGACCGGAATCGTAAGAGTGTATTATAGATATCGAGGGACGTACTAGAGTTAAGGATAGCTGATTTCCGTAGGGGATAGTCGGAGGGTCCTAACGGTTGGTCTTGCTAATCCGTGGGGAAGACGAATGCCGGATTTGCTATACTAACGATTTTTCCGCGAATTTGCGGCTCGAATAAGGCAGCGGCGTTATTAGTTGCTATTTCTTAGCAACCCGAATCTCGTCTATCTTCTTCTATAACGAGGGTCCTCCTTAAGAGATTATTATACTATTTCTCGTAGCCTCTTTAAAGGTTAACTCCTTTAGGTCGGTTTCCCGAAGACCTGCTAGCAGTCTTCTAGCCGATAGGGCTTTTGCATGCTTAGTAGGTAGGTCGATTCCTCCTCGTACGTTGTTTCTTCGAATCCTTGTCCCGGTCTAGAAGGTCTGCTTAAAAATCCCCCTTTTACCCTTATTGCTAATTTTAACGAAGAGGTTCGATTTCGACTAGTTCCTGATTTTCGACTAACGGACTGAAAGGTCTATTGGGGACTAGTCGGGCCAGTCTAACTAACGGGACGGGGCCGGGCCCGGAGCAAGATGCGTAGCCGGGGCCGGGGCCGCAGCTGCAGTTAACGACGGCGTTAAGGCTCTCGAGGGAGGAGGAGCCGAAGGAGCAACAGCCGTAGTAGCAGCAGCGGGAGCCGTAGCAATAGGGGCTGTAGGTCGAACCGTCTAGGTCGAGTGCTAGCCTCGAAGGAATAAGACTGCTTGCTATTATACTCTAGCAGCTTCTTCGTCTAGTTCCCGGCTAGCCTCTCGAAAGATAGTCGAGTAACCGTTACTAATAGGCTTTATTAGCAGAGATATATCCTATAGCCACTAGCCGGAAAGAGCTTCTATAAGGAAGTATTAGTTAGCTTCCTCGAGGATTTCTTCTTACTTAGCTAGCTACGAAGAAGCTAGCAGGGTCCTAGCAGAAAAGGCTCCTAGGTAGGCCGTATAGGTCTTCCTAATACGGTTAGTTATATAACCTCTCGAGGGAGCTGTCGAGGTCTCGAGCTTTAAAAGCCACTGCCTAGGAGTCTCTTCCTCTCGAAGAGAGATTAGCTTTACGGCACTAACAGATTCCGTTATCGCTATACGAGCAGCCGTTAGTAGCTTTATCTCGTAAAGGTATTCCTTTCGGTGACTCTCGTAGTCGCCTAAGGTAGCAGAAAAAGCTCTTTGTTATATAGAGGTTAGCTCGGAGAAGAGGGTAGCTCCTCATAAAATCCGTTGCCCTAGGACGAAGAGGGGCTTAGAGGGTCCTGCTTATTAGAGAAGACTAAATTATAGATAGTTCTATCTATACGAGCCCGTAGCTCCTTTACCTACTTATCCTAATCTTAGGGCTCTATAAGAATCGTCCTACGGACCGTCGGGACGGCAGAGGAGTCGATTTTCGTTATCGTTATAAAAGAAGAGGGGGGGCAGAAAAGTCGGTTAAAAATCGGCTTTTCTAGTAAGAGGGGTAAAAGGATATAAGAAGGTGCCTTTTATAGCAGCCGGAAGATATAGGAATTCTATTCCTCCCGGGCTTATAACTCTCGCGAAGAGAGATATAAGAAGTATATATAAAATGCATAAAGGTAAAAGTAAAAGTAAGGGGTTAGATAGGTAGGGCAGAGATATTTAAATCTTACGGGGGCAATAATTATAGTAGGGGAGTAATTATTATATTGCCTTAATTATCCTTCTTTCCTCTATCTAACGCCCCTCTTTATACCCGTCTAGTATCTTAATTAACAAGGAAGATCCTACTTAAAGAAGCTACTAATATCCTTTTAACTACCGAGCTTTTTACCGGTTTTTCCCTTCCTTTCTAGCCGTTGCCGGCATATCCGTCTTATCTCTCGCTACCTCTATAGGAAGCTATCGCTACTTCTACTTCCCCTCTTACCCCTACCCTCCTTTCTATACCTCTTTTTAGCTCCTTCTTCCTTCTTCTATACCGGGTGTTTTTAGCTTCCTTAGTCCCTCGTGCTAAGGGATATCTCCGAGAACTACGAAATCAGGCCACGCTTTACGATAATTTTAGCGTATTTATAGATTTTATATATCTCTAAAAGATATCTTATTAATAAACTATAATTATCGCGGTATTTAAGTAGCGTGCTATAATTAGGTTCTAATAATATAACTTAGTCGTTTAAGTAGCGTTAATCGATTTTCTAGTAGTTTAGTTTTATACTTAAGTAGGGTTTTAAAAGTACTTATCCTTTAAACCTAACTAAGAAGGCGTTATATTATACCTTTATCTAAAAGTATATTATATAATCTAAGTAGATATATAATATCTATAAAATATACTTATAATACTTATAAGTAAGTAGTATTTATAGATCGTCTTTAAATTCTCCTTATAGTTACTATTCTTATTATAAAGCTATAAAGGTATTAACTATAGCGATAGCTATAGCGTAGTCTCCTTTACGTAGTGCTAGTTAATATCGAATTAATATAGCTTATTAGTTTTCTATAAGAATTTAAGGTATTTATTAGGTTTTAATTTTAAGTATTTCTTTAAATTCTTTAAAGTATAAAGTATATTCTCTAATTATAGTATTTTCCCTTAGTAGTAAAGGTAGTAGTATAAGTTTATTCTTATCTTCCGTTTCTCTAGGTATTTCTTATTCTTTAGAGCTTATATCGTCGATACTTTATTATTCTTCTTTAAGTTATTATCCGAGTTTTATAAGTATAAGGGCTATATCTTTATCTTCTTTATTATATTATTTATAGACTGCCTATTACTATTATCGATTTTTATTTTATATATCTTCCTAAAATTATTTACTATAGTTCTTAATTTAGTCTTAGGAGACTCTTTTAAGGTAAGGGTATTTTAGTTTTACGAATTTAACTTATTTCTATATTTTAGGATCCCTTCGTTATATTATTATAAGGGTTGTCTTTAGTAGCTTTAGGAACTATTTAGTACCGTTTTTATTGCTTAAGTATACTATATATTTATCGTTATAGTATATAGTCTAACTAAGGAGTTTATACTTTTAGTTCTTATCTATTAGTAGCGTTTAAGTATTTCTTACTTTCTAAGGCTAGTGCTTAGTAGGTTTTCTTCTCCTTATAAGGTTATCTATATTCTTTAGAGTAATATCTAAGTTTCCTATAGTTAAAATACTTTCCTTTGCTTTTCTATATTATATTTAGATCTATCTTACCTAAGTTAGTTATATAAGCGTAGGTAATAGGAGTTTCGCGCTTCTTTTTATAGTTAGCGCGTCGGTTAAAGTTATTCCTATAAGAAGGGTTTTAGTTTCCTCTTCCTTATTCTTTTTCTTAGCGTCGTATATATTATCTATCGTTAATTTATACTACTATAGTAATATAGTCTAAGAGGTTATTAGGTCGATTTTCCTTATAGAGCTCGTCTTAAACTTCTTCTTTAAGCCTATCGTAGAATCGTAATATAAGAGGTTCGTTGTCCTAATTAAGCTTTAAGGTAACTTAATAGAACTTTATAGTATAATCCGATACTAAGATCCTTTATTAAAGTTCTTAAAGTTTCTATTTAGCTTCTTATTCCTTATTAGTTATTCTAAATACCTTTATAATAGCTTCTTTAAATCTTTAGAAACTAATAAAGACTTTATCTATCTTATTATCTCGTCGCGCTAGTTAATTATCGAGAAAGTCCCTTATAATAGGTCTAAACTAAGTAAGTACCGTTCTAAATAAATAATTTCCTATATAAAGTACCTTTTTAACTAGGTCCGAGAGTTTAGTAAGGTAAAACTAATAGTAGGCTTTAAGTTAGGTAAGAAAGTCTTAAAGCGTGCTATAAGTACTATCGAATAGTCTTAGCTATTTTAGTTTAACTACTTCTTTAAGGTCCCTAACTTATCTATTGCCTCCTTTATTCTTAAGTAACTATACCTTATATCGAAAGGTAATAATCTCGCGTATTATATCCTAAGGTAATATAATAGCTCTAGAGTTAGTTAATCTAGCTTACTATATAGGTATATTAATAGTTATAATATTACTTAGAGTAACGCGGTATTATACTAAATAAGAGCTTTTAATATATAACGACCGGTGTTATTCCTAAGGGATAAACCTATCGAGGGGTTTATATTAATAGATATAATAGGGCGTAGTCTAAGTAATAATATATATATTACGTTAGTAATAAGTTAGAGGTCGTAGACTATAGACTATAACTAGGTAATTAGAATTAAAGATAAAATCGTAATAAAGATCTATATTAAAAGCTAGAGAGCTATCTATTTAAAGGAGTAAAAGTAAGTAGCTATATATACCTATAAAGACTATCCTTAGATTATAGTCCTAGCTATAATCCCCTTTATAGCTTACTATAGCTTACTTATAAGCTATACTCTTAAGTAGTAATCTATTTATATAAGGCTTACTTAGCTTATATACGCTTTAGGTAAGCTAAGCTTAAGTAACTTCTTATCCTAACTATTATTTTAAGCCGCCTTATTATATAAACGTGGCCGGCTCTCTTATAGCCTACTAACCGTAGTCGTAATACGCCGCCGCTAGCCGCCGCCCCTTTACCCTTAGAGCCGCTGCCGCCGCTAACTAGCTTATAGGCTTAGAGGGCCGCCTTAGCGCCCTAGAGACCGCCGCCGCCGCTAATAAGAAGGAGAAGGCCGATAAGGATAACGATAATAAAGATAATAATAAAGGTAACGATAATAATAAGGAATAAGCTTAGGTAGTTTAAGGGCTCTACCCTATAATAAACGCTATTTTTATCTTTACTTATACTATTACGCTTATATTACCTATATTACTATAACTACCCTCTCTACTTTACCTACTTTATAGTCCTAGCTTAGGCCGCTATTAGTAGTCCGCTAGTTTATTATTTTCGCCTACTAGTCTATATAGGGCCTCGAACTTATCGAGGGCTATAGCTCTTATAAACTTATATATAGGTTCCTAGGTAGGGTCGAGGTACCTATACTACTTAATAAGAACCTCCTAGCGTTTCTACTAGCCTACCTTCTTTTAGTATATAGCCTATATCTCTTTAACCTCGAATTTATCGTCCCTTTTTACCTTAAATATAAGCGGTTAAGCGTCTACTACTTCTTATCTAAGTAGTAGGTTAAAGGAGGCTCGGCGAAAGAGGTTAACGTTAACCTTATTATAGACCCCCGTTAAGAGACTATTAAGCTTAACTACTTATAGGCTAACGACCCTCTATACTATAAACTTTATATATAGCTAGTTTAGCTTCTTCTTTAATTACGCTAACCTATAGTTATAGAGGTCGAGCTATACTTTATCTCCTACTATAAACCTATCTGCTAGCGCCTTAGTCTTATTAGTATACCGCTTTTAATCTTATGCTATAGCGGCTATCGCGGATTAATAGTATTCTATAGTTTCTTATAGCTTTTAAAGAAATATAGAAGTATAGCTCTTTAGCAATATACTACTATACTACTCCGCTACTATATCCGCGGTAAATAGGATTAAGGAGGGCAGCTTAAAGCTATACGTTATAAAGAAGGGGGCTATCTTAATAAAGGTTTACGGTCTACTATTTAGCGTAAGCTAGGTAGCGGGGAGCTAGTAGTCCTAGTCCGCTTAGTTATAAGCTATAACTACCTATAGGTATACCTATACTTCTTAGTTAACCCTCTTAGGTCCCCCGTTAGTTTATAGGTAATAAGCTATACTAAGTAGCTATATAATCTAAAGTAGCCGGTATAAGTACTACTAAAAGTAGCTAGTTTAGTTTAACCCTTTATTACTTATAATAAAGGCTAGCTAGCTATATAAGCGGGCCTAGTATTAAAGGAAGCGCTCTACGTAAGCTTTTATATCTATAGATAGTATTAGCTTTAATACTACTAATTTATTAAGTCGGTCTTTAATTACCTATATATAGTAGTTACCGCCCTCTATAAGTAAGAGGTCTATTATAAAGTCTATCTATATATATATATAAAACTAGTTTAGTACTAAAAGCTACTTTAGTAGCCCCTTAAGCTATGCCCTTTAGATCTTTATATAGCTATAGATATTATAGTTATAAAGAAAGCAATAAACGTAGTACTATAAAAGGGGCTAGTAAAAGTCCCTTATAAGGCCTACTAATATACCTTATCTGCCTAGGTAACCTACGATACTAAAGTTATAGATAAGTTAGACTAGCCTCTCTCGGAGCTTATTTTATTTATTTAGCTCTAGCGGTCCCTCCTTCTCCTTAGCTTTTATAGTATATAGTGCGCCTAGTACTTATAGTCTCCCCCGCTAGCGTAGATGCCCTTATAAGTCGATATAGTAGTTAGCTACCTATACCTTTAGCTTTAGCTTTAAATCTAAGCATTAAGCGCTAGACTTAATAGCGCGGCGTATACCCTTATAAGTATAGTCTAGAGCCGCTATCCTATCTTATAAGCGTTAAAGGGCCTTATCTTAAAATACTCTCGCCGCGCGCGCCCTTAGGCCGGTCTATCCCTCCTCGCTAGACCGAGGTAAGGGTATAAGGGGAAGCTTATTTACTAGTACCGCGTCTTTCTTTACTAAGAAAGCTCTTATATAAGTCTATAGTACTTCCTATAGGATAAGCTATAGATCCTAGGCCTCGATATCCGCTCCTATTAGCCGGTCTTAATCCCTTTAAGAAAGCGCGTCTAAGACCGCGGAGTCCTACTTAGGGCGGTACTTAATTAAGAAGTTAAAGCGTAAGAGATGCTCTAGCTAGCGGGCTTACCGCTCTAAGAAGTACTAGCGAGTTATAAAGTACTTAAGGTTCCTATAGTCTATAAGAACCTCGAAGCTCTTATAGCTCCTAAGCTCCGCTTACTATTACTTAAGGTAGCTAATAATCGCTAATATCTTTTTATCGTAAATAATATAATTCCGCTCTATTAAGGTTAGCTTATAAGAGTAGAACGTTACTAGTTACTTCCGCCCGTTTACCTCTTAAGAGAGCGTTCCTCTAAGTGCCTAGCCGCTATAGTCTACTTTAACTAACGTAGACTAGTTAAAGTCTTACTAGAGTAGTACTAGGGCTTAAAAGAATAGGTCCTTAAGCGTATAAAACGCTCTTTCCTATATAGGCCCTTAGTAAAAAGCGGTTTACTTCCTAGTAATCTTATTTAAGGGTATTATAATATAAGAGAAGCCCTTAATAAATATCCTATAATAGTTCGCGAACTTAAGGAAGCTCTATATACCTATCTACGTAGTTAGGGTAGCTTAGTCCTAAATTACTTAGATCTTTATAAGATCTACTTATATACCTACGCTTATATAGATAATAAAGCTTAGGTACTTAACCCTCTTAACCTTAAATTCGTACTTATTTAAGTTAAGGTAGAGCCTATAAAGTTAGAGGCGCTTTAGTACCCTCTATACTTTCTATATATAGTCCTTATAAGAGCTGCTTATATAAATAAGGATATTATCTATATATATAGAGGCGAACTTATTAAGGAAGTCCTAAAGTACGTTATTAATATAACGCTAGAAGGTAGCGGGCGCTATTAAAAGGCTAAAGAGCGTTATAAGCTACTTAAATAAGCTATAGCGTATATAGAACGCTATCTTCTACTTATTACCTTCTAAGATCTATACCTTATAGAACGCCTATTTTATATCTAGCTTTATAAACTACTTTACCTTTAAAAGGTTATAGAGCGTATCCGAGATTAAGGGTAAGGGGTAGCGGTCTAGCCTTATAATTACGTTTAGAGCCCTATAGTTATAATAGAACTATATCCCGCGCCTTAGTTTACGTATAAATAGGACCGGCGCTCTTACTTTAGAGCTACTTACTTAAATAAAACCCTTATCTAGGAGGTCCCTTAGCGTCTTCTTTAGTACTAGTAGCTCCGCGTATAATATACTATATAGCGGTTTAAACGGTATAGGTAGTTCTTACCCCTTCTTATTAATATAGAGTATAATCTTATAGTCTACCCTTAGCTTATATAGGTTAAGCTTATTTACTTCCTAGGACTTAAATAGTAGTAGGAGGTCGTAAAAGCGCTTTAGTATCTACTACTATAGCTTAAAGGGCGACTTTAGCTTTTTCGCTTAAAGGGCCTTATCGATATCTACTAAGCTAACTACGTAGACCGCTATATTAGCTACTACCTAGCCTTCCTCCCGCTTTAACCGTTATATAGTTCCTATAAAGATAGAGGTAAGGACTTCTTATACTAAGTATAAAGCTTATACGCTTAGTCCTATACTTATAAAACTATTATTATAGCGGACCTACTATTATATAAGCCTAAACTATAGCTTCTTTTAGTATAGAACTAAGTATAACTTTATATATAATAACTAGGGTTTCCTAAGGATTAAGGGAAACTCTAGTTAAGGGATTATATAAGCTACGATAAGCTTATAGTAACTATCGACCTTTATAGCTAGCTACGTAATACCCTTAATTACTATACCCTCTATTGCGCCTAAGGCGCCCTTTACCTACCTTAGGGCGATCTTTTCTACTAGTACTTATATCTCTTATATAAGCGCTTTATTAACTACGGCGTAGTACTAGTAGCCTACGTTTATAAGGGCGGCGATAGGTAAGGAGTTATTAACTATAACCTATATTAAAGTAAGCTCCTCTTTTATATAGGCGGATAATTCCTCCTTCTCCTTTACTAGTACTAGTAATTAGGGCTTTAGAGCCTATCTTTACTCTAGAGCTACTCTTTTTCCTTTAAGCTTAAAGGAGCGGAGTCCTCTTTATCGTCTAAGGTAAGGAGTGGTTCTATCTTCGCTACTTAAACTACTATAGGCCGCTTAGCTAAAAGGAAGGGGCATTTTAATATAAAGTATATAAACGCGCCGTAATATAAGTAGCGGCCGTTAGCCTTCCTTTTCCTAATTTCCTTACTCGTTACCTACTTTACCTATTACTTATAAAGCGGGATAGTATAAAGAATATTCGATAACGACTTCCTACTACGTTTAGCTCGGTCTATATAGGTAGCCGATATTAAGGTATCTTTATTAATATCGATAGTTAGCTATTCCTTTTATAAAGGGGCGGTAATCCTATTACCGCTATATAGCGTACGCTTATAAAGCTTCTAGAAATATAGCGTCTACTTATAGCCTTATACTACCTTTATTAACTAGCTTATATACTTATCGTAGTTAGTAAGTATAATTATAAGGATAAGTAGCTCTTATAGGGCCGGTATAATTAAGTTCTATAATTATATAAGCTTTACGCTATCTTCCTATACTATAGTTCCTACTACTTATAAGAGTATCTCTTTAAAGTTAGTGTTATGCACTAGTCCCTTAG
This sequence comes from Hirsutella rhossiliensis, assembly GCF_020360975.1. Taxonomy (NCBI): domain Eukaryota; kingdom Fungi; phylum Ascomycota; class Sordariomycetes; order Hypocreales; family Ophiocordycipitaceae; genus Hirsutella; species Hirsutella rhossiliensis. The sequence goes on along the minus strand of NW_025408678.1, from coordinate 1,012,535 downwards.
TACGGGGCTAGTACGTTAACCTTGCCGTCTGCCCGGATCCGGTGCGGGTCTAACAGGTAATTAAACGGACTAGCTACTATACGTAGGTTTTAAACGTGTTATACGGACTAGCTACCGTACGTTGTTACGCGCGTTAAATACGGACTAGCTACCGGTCTTGCGAGTTAAAGTAAGAGTAGTAATAACTATCTATATTCTTCTCTGCCCGCCTAAAATCTAGCGGGTTCTCTATCCTCTATATACTATAGCGAGCGTAAGACCTTACTCGGGCTTTAACCGAGTAATATCTTAACCTTATAATCGTGCGATAGTAGTGCGGTGTCTTAGCGGTATTTCCTAGTATTTTCCCTAGGTAGGCATAGGTATTTCTCTATAATTTCCCCGCTATATTCTCGTAGTAACTTCTTAGGGAAATATCGGTATAGTCCCTAAGGAACTTATTATTACTCGGGAAATTATAGTATATTCCCTATATAATATATCCCTAGGGGAAATCTCCGTGAAATATCCGTGCAATCCGCTTAGTTATCGTTTCCGGGAATTCCGGGTAATTTCCCGGAGTTTACCCGTACTTCGGTTCCTTCTTCCATGAGGCCTTAGGGAGTTAGGGGTGTCTTCCTTAGGGGAAGTAGATGTCGTTCCGGGTACCTAGATTGTCGACTATAAGGTATCCCGTAATAAATGCCCGGGGCGAAAGAATTAACCGACGTCCCCGTCGGTTTCCCGCGGTATTTAGGCGGGAGTCGCGCCGACGGGGAGATCGTAGTAAAGTTACGCAGATTTCTAAGGTTAGCATAGGGAGCAACTCATCTCTTATCTAGAACGCAACCTAGTACGACTAATACCGGGGGCGCGAGGCGGCTAAGCCGGGAGCAAAACACTACTAGGACCGGGGGCGCTAGGTGGCTAAACCGGGGAAAACTAATTATAACCGGGGGCGCTCTATAGCTAAGCCGGTAATAAAACGAATAGTGCCGAGGGATACTACAGGCTAACCCGGTAACCGACCGTCTTACGCCCGCGGGGGTAGGGTAGGGGATCTCCTCCTCGGCTTCCTCCTCCGTTGGTTCCTCGGGGCCTGCCGGCACGTCGGCCGGGGCATCCTATATATCGGAGGCTCTATAGATAGGTACGCCGTAAGCGTTGTTCGGGGCCGGTTCTACCGGGAGCATTATAGCTAGTCCGTCGCGAGAGGCTAGAATTTAGTTGCGGATTGCTACTACTAGTGCCTATATAGTCGGGCCTAGGTTCTAGAATCCGCCTAGGTACGCGTCGGTAAACTTCTAGTCTAACGAGTTAAAATAGGCTATTACATTAGCCGTATAGGGGCGGGCCGCGGCTAGCGTGCGTAGGGGGCCGACGCGGGCGGCTCTTTAGTATGCCGTAGCGAGCTCGGGCGAGTCGTCTAGGAGGTAGGCGGCGAAAGTAAACCGATAAACGAAGCCGGCGGGCACTCCGGTGAGGGCGGCGCATTGGCCGAGCGAGAGGTCGGCGTCGGCCTCCTTACGGATAGCGGCGAATAGATTTGCCTAGATCACGGCTATATCCGGGGCTCCGTAGACTAGCGCTTCCGACCCGGAGTAGACGATACCTATATAGCCGTCTATATCGCCCGGGTTATCGTAGTATACTACGAAAGGTGCGATAGGGAATAGTCCGGGCTTCCCGCGGCTTAGAACCTAGAAGGGGTTAAGCTTCTATTAGACCGGTATCGGGGCCTAGTCCTCGGCGAATAGGTTAGCCCGCTTAGAGGGAGTGGAGGGCGGGGCCGCGGCGGCGGCTAATAGGCGTCTAGCGAACGGGTTCCCTAATAGCTCGTCGAATATAAGGTCTACCGTGCTAGATCCTCCGGTCCTAGCCGGGGTGCGCTTAAGGGTCTCTCTAAACTTACGAGTTCCTAGTATACTGAGGCCTCGCTCCTCCGTAGCGGCGGTGCCGAATATCTTTAGATAGGCGGGAGGCGCCGATACTAGTAACGGTAGCGACGATCTCGAGTATCTCGGCGTCCGTAGAGGCCACCTATCCGGATAGGAGCTTATTAACGACGTCGGCTAAGATAGTAGCGATCTACGCGGTTCCGAGGGCGCTAGTTATCCTCTTAGTTTTATCGGGGAAGATAGCTCCGTCTAGGTCGCGCAGCGACGGGGGAAGAAGCTCGTCTTTATTAAACGACGGGGCAAACTACCCGCGGGCGTTTCGGGGGGTGCCGGGGGTTTTCCCTATAATGCCTAAAACTAAGGGCAGCGAGTCGCTAGACGAATTACTAGAGCTTAATAGCGATAGGGCACGGTCGTCGAAGCGAACGCATAACGGAGTGCTAGGAACGGGGCGATAGGAAGCGCCGACCTACCGTAGTCGGATAGTTAACGTCGCGTTTCTACTAGTTCGGGTAGTTACGGGAGTCGTGGTAGTAATGCGATAGGCGGCGGTGCTACGAGGCGTAGAGAAGTATAGCTAGTTACGTTCGCGTAGATCACGGGCTTTAGCCGGGGGAAGAGATAGAGGGGCGTAGTATATACCGTTTTCTACTAAGCCCGCGTCGAGATCGTACCCTTCTCCGGTAAGGAGGTCGCGGTAGTTAGTATACGTGCTATAATTATCCCGTTTCTACTTAGTAAAGGCGGCCATATTAGACTTAAGGTTACGGGAGCTCGCCTCGTTCTATATAATTGACTACTCGGCGGAATCCCTCGAGGGCTTAGGCGCGGCGGTCGGCGGCAGATCTAGTCGGATATTAGCGAAATACTAGGTCCTTACTACGATGCCTTATAGCCCAGATAGCGGGAACCTCAAGGTAGGCATAAGGAGCTATTTAGTATAGAAAAGGGGCGTAAAGGACGGAAATCGGGTTTCTAAAACAAAAACAAACGCGGGTGCTAAAATATAGAATTAGGTTACCGTTCGCCGCGGGCGCTATTAATACTTATTAGCTAGTTACCCGTCCCCGGACTTCCGGGCGAACGAACGGTAACGGCGCGTACTACGCACCGTTATTTCTCCCCTAGCTACGGCGGCTCATACTATTATACGGCGCGCGCGCGGAGCTTCCGGGTGCGGGTAATACGACCTTATAATGCTCCTTACTACGCGGTAAATTCTTCGATAAGGTCTTCGGCGACGATATCCTTAGCGGCCACCTAGGAATTATAGCTGCTTAGCTAGCCTTTTTAGCTAACGAGGTATTCCGTACGAGCGGTCCCTCGGCTATATCTATAAGTTCTAGCATTAAGGATTCTTTCGACTTCCTAGTAGTTAGTATTAGGTTCTAGGCCGGGTCGGGCATCTAGTCGTTCGGCCGGCCGTAGCTACGCGACGGAAACGACGTCGTAGATATTTAGGGATCCGGCTAGGTTAAGGCGGTAGGCTAGATAGCCGATCCGCTCGAGGACTTCGAATAGTCCCGTACGGCGTTCCTTTAACTTTGCCACCCGTCCGTCGGCTACGCTATATCCTTTCCCTAGCTAGAGCCATACCTAGTCTCCGGGCTTAAACTCTAGTACTCGGTGCTTCGCGTTATACCGCTTTTTTATTCCTGCCTAGGCTAGAGCGATCGAGATCCTAGCCTAGTCTTAGAGTATCTCTCTATCTATCCGTAGGGGGCCTTCTCTAAGGTGTCGCTTACTATCGTCTATCCGTATCCCGGTTAGTAGCTCGCTTAGAGAGGTACCGATTACCGAGGAGTAAGAGTTATTAAGGGTAAATTAGAGTAGTAGTAACGCGTTAACCTATTAACGGGATAGGAAGTCGGTCGTAAAGAACCGGAGCGCGGTTTTAACTACCTAGTTACGTCGTTCTAATAAGCCGTCGGTCTAGGGATACTAAGCCGTAGATACTAGTAACTTAGATCTATACGCTATCTATAGTCCTTTCTAGAACGCTAAAAGGAACTTAGGGTCCCGGTCGGAGATAATCTAAGCGGGAATCCCCTAGTTATAGCGCATTAACTTAGTAAATAGTGCCTCGGCCTAGTCTTCTACGGTAAACTAGTTGTGGCCTAGGATAAGGAGCCCTATTTTCGAGAACTTATCGGTTACCGTTAGTAGTATGTTATAGTAGACCCCGATAGGCAGCATCTACGGAGTTCGGTCTACGGGGACGTCCGGGAGTCCTATAACGAAATCTATAGCGATCGTATAGAAAGGTAAGGCCGGGGACGTAATCGGAACTAACTCGCCGGGGGCCTTTAACCGGTCGGTTTAGTTCTTATAGTAAGCGTCGCACTTATCGATAAAGCTATCGATAAGTTTCTTAAGGCTAGTAATAGCGAACGTCGAGGATAATTCCTCCTATATCCTTCGCTATCTAAGGTAGAATTTACGCGCGTAGTCGTCGGCGATAATTTCCTCGGCGTAGGTAGTAGGGATATAGAGCCGGTAACGACCTTCGGACTTAACTAGGTAGAGCAACCCGTTCCGCTTAACGAATAGGAGACCGACCTAGGACTTATTGCTTCTAAGCTACTCTAGTATACCGGCCTACCTAGGTTCTTCCGCGTATACTTCTTAGATCTTCCGGCGTAGGTTAGGTTAGATAAAGGATTCCGTGACCGCGTATATATATTCGACTAGCGCTTTATCTTCCTAGACGCGGTCTAATTCCCCGGGTTTATATTTCCTAGGTATTGCGGATGGCAGTCGAGATAGTACATCGGTAAGGATATTTACGGTTCCGGGAATATAGTAGACCTCTAAGGGAAACTAGCTAAGGTACTATAACGCGAGCACGAGCCGATTATTTGTCTTTATACTAGTAGTAAATAACGATATTTACTTTAGGATTACGCTCGTAGCGGCGTGGTTAGTTAGCACGACGACCTTCGGTAGTAAGGTAGAGATAATATACGACCGGAGCTTCCGATAAGCCTAGGAAAGATAGGTAACTTCGAGTTCCGTGGGCTAGTATCTAGGTTCTCCGCCGGTTAGGCGTTTACTAAGGTAAAGGATTAGCTAGATGCTCGTCCGGGGCGGGGTCCTTCCTAGGTTCTAGTCTACCCCCGGTGCGAGGTAGAAGGCCACTACCGTAAAGCCTAGCTCGCGGCTAGCGTCGATTTATAGGAATAATAGCCGTCGTAGGTCGAAATAGTATAGCCGCGTTAGTTCCGTAAGAGCGTTCGTAATATCTCGGAAGGCCTACTCCTCCGCTAAGGAGGGTTAGTACGTTGTCTTAGAGGTATATCTATTCCTTACCGGTCCTTTAGGCAGCGCTTAACTATCCCGTGCTTCCTTAAGCATCGCCGTTTTCCGAACCTAGAGCGCCTCTACCCTAAGAAGTAGGCACCAGGTGCCGCAGCTAGTTAACTAAGCCGAGCTATTTTCTAGTACTTATAGGGTGTTTAGAAACTCTACGTCCTATAATGCCTATACTCGTTCTTCGGTGTTTATTAGGCCGATGCTATCGACTCGAAATCCTAATAGTTCGATAGATAGGTAGCCTAAGAATGATTTCGATCCGGCTAGGGCTAGGTTATAGTCTACGAAGAGTTAGAAGATAGCCTAGAGGTAACGAATATAGTCGTCTTCTATGTCCGTGTATATTACGATATTATCGATATACCTAGAGGAATATTCCGCGTATTCCCGGAGGATTTAGTCTATAAATCTTTAGACGTATACGGGTAAGTTCTTATATCCTATTAGGGCCACCGTTAGTCGTTCTAAGCCTCTATAGCTAATTACCGTAAACCTTTCCCGATGCTCCTTATAGACGAGGAACTAATAGAAGAAAGACCGAGCGTCTATAGCGGAAATAAAGCGTTTCCCCTATAGCTTCTAGATCATGTCTCCCTAGAGCGGCATTAGGTAGGCGTCTAGGATAGCTACGCTATTAAGAGCGCGTAGGTCTACTACTATTCGGCCCTTTTCGTTGCTATATACGGTTCTCTAAACCACGAACACGGGGCAAGCGAACGGGGTTGCCTCTATAGCCTATTCTATACGCCCCTTCCGGTATAGGTTCTCGTAGGTCTAGTCGATTAGGGCCTTATCCTTCTAGCTAAGCGGGTAAGCCCTAGACGCTAGTTTACGTAGGTGCTAATTTTCTATTAGCGGAATGCGTATATAGTGGTCTAGGTAGACCTTAATAGTACCCTAGTCATACATGGGGTCGGGAAGGAGGCGATAGTGCGTTAGATCTTTTCTATAAACGCGGGGTCCTAATTATAGATTTTAACGTCCTCTAGAGTAGTTATTTCCGGGAGGCTATAGTCTCGTAAAATCCCGATCTTATAGTTCGGAGTCTATCTATACGTCTATAGAGGGAGTTCCCCTCCGGCGGACTCAGGGCTCCCTTCCTCTAGGGTTTCCACCGATAGGTTAGTAACCTAGTATAGGTTGCTACGTTCCGTGGTTTTCCGTATAGCCGGCTCTTTAGTCGGGGTTACCCTAGCTAGGGTTTCCTCGGGTAGGTCGATCTATAAGAACTATATTTCGTCGCTAAGGTCTACTAGTATTCCTAAGTGCTATCCTTTCTTAAATCTAACGCGGCGAGCGGTAGTATTAACCGCCGTAACTAGGGTTATACCTCGGATTAGGTTATAGGCTAAGGATAGGTCTCTCGGAAAGAATACTAGGTCACGATCCCCTAGTATGTCCTTAATCTGCGCCGGTAGGCGTTCTATACTATATACTGGGACGTCGACGTCGGCTTAGCATATAACCCGACGACGGATCGCGTGGCCCCGTCGGGTCGAGCGAGCTGCGACTATTAGGTTGCCGCATAAGCCGATGGATATTATTCCCTTAGAATTTAGGATATTGACTTCGTTTAGTACCGAGAAATCTTATCCGAGCAATAATCCTACGGATAGGGTCTAAACTACCTAGGCGCCGATAGTAAATTGTCTAACCTTAAATCCCGTTCCTTATTTCCCTAGGATATTTATTGTTAAGGTCGCCTAACCCTTAGTTTAGCTTTTCCCTATGCTAGATAGTAGGACCTACTAGGTTTAGTCGAGGGTTACGTCGTTAAAGTGGTTAAGCTAGTCTTCCCTAATTATAGAGCGGGCTGCACCGGAGTCTACGTATACGTTTAATAGCTAGTCCGGGCCTTTAGTTCCGAAGACGGATATCTAGGCGTACGTAAACCGGGACGGCCTCGATAGATCTAATATTTCGGTTTATAGCGCCGCTCTTATAGTTAGCTAGTTCCTTAGTGTTCTAGGCGAACGGCTCGGTCCTATAGGTTCTAGTTCTATTATATCGGGAACGAATAGAATCTCGTCTTCTATTTCTTCGGTTTCTTCTCCTACGTCGGCGGTAGTATTACTATCTTCTAGCCCTTCGTCCTAGGTAAATAGGATCTAGTATTATATTTCCTAGGAAAGATAGATCCCGCCCTAGTCGTCGGTTAGTGCCGCTTAAAGCTAACGGGCGAGGTTAATAACGATTAGGTTTTCCCGAGAGCCCTCCTTTAGTTTCGAATCCTAAGGCCGTAGTCCGGTTTAGGGACTAGTTAACTAGTTTAGTGCTAGGCCCCCGTCTATCCGGCGTAGATTATTCTATCCCGACGTGGTCGTTGTGTTTCCTTTCTATTAGAATTGTCCTCGTTCCTAGGGTTTCTAGCCGGTTAGTTTAGCTATAGATAGGGCAGGGTTTACCGTAGTCTCGTTCTTAGTTTCGCGTGACCCGCCTTATACGCGTCCTTTTACTACGTTACTTATCTTCCCCTACGACCCGACCGTTAGCTTAGTTTCTAACTACGGGATAAGTTGCTCGCAGTCGTTAATCTAGGTATCGAATAATTCTAGACCGGTAGGTCGGCGGAATAATTCTCGTAGTAATACGTCTAGTCGTTAATAGACTAGTATAGTAAGGTGCTTTTCTAAGTATAGTACTGCTTTCGCTTTTCGGCGGAGCTTTAATATCTATCTACGGAAGTTAGCTCTATTTATAATATCCGAGGTAGTAAATCGTTCTATTTATAACGATCTTAAAGCTACTTCCGGCCGGATAGCGAAGCGTTTTTATAGTTTATTGCACTAGGCGGTGTATCCTTAGTCCGGGGTATAAAGTATAGCTCGGTCGGATTCGCTAAGATCGCCGGAATACTATTCGATAGCGGTTCCGCGGAGTAAGCTAGGGATTAGTATTATTAGTTCGTTAGCGTATTCCGGTCCGCGGATAGCTACCCGTTTTAAGGAATCGATAAATCGATCGACGTTTCTATATATAATCGTTTTCTCGGTTTCTTCGAGGACGTCGAACGTTATATCAAAGGGGCTAGCGGGGTTAAACTTCCCTACGTCTTCTAGTCTAATACGTGCTAGGGGTACTTAAGGAGGGTTTACGGTAGTATTATCTCTGGTTTCTCTTACTATAGCTTTTGCTAGCAGTCTCGTAAGAGCTTCCTCCGTAATTAGACTTACTAGCTAGTTCGCCGGGGTTATTATCGCGAACGTGCCGCTAAGGGTAGTATTATTTAGAGGTTCTTCCCTATTTTATTCGTCGTAGTTTAGCGAACTTCTTAGCGAACTTCTAGGGCTTTATCCTTCCGATAGAGGTGGTTAAGGCGGGGCGGGGGAAGCTATGCTATGCCGATTTCCGTGCGGCTCCGTTACTCGTAGCTAATATTGCCTCGTCGCTAGAACGTATTCTAGGTTATTAATTCGTTCCTATAGGCTTTAACGATCGGCTAGGTAAGCTAGTAAGTCGTATCGTAGAAGTTCCGCTCTTAATTCCTCCGGGCGTCGTTCCTACCGCTAGGGTAGGCGATCCAGCTATCTTCCGTTTCCATAGGCACTTAACGGGAAATATCCCGGAAATAGGTATCTTTCTAACCGCTAATAGAAGCTCTATAATACTTAAGCTTTAATACGTCGAAGTTCTACCTCTATCCGGAGTTCCCTAAGTATTTCCTCCGTAAAAAGAGATTAGGAAGCCGGTATTCGTTAGTACGCGAGCAGGAGCTTTCTTCCTAAGAAGATATCGGGGTTTATAGGTCGAGGTTAACTCGTTCTATTTATTATTTTTTATCTTCCGTTCTACTAGAGGTAGACTTTTAGGAGAATTAGAATTACTACTATTTATTATATACTAGTCCCTTAGTATAGGGCTAGTACGTTAACCTTACCGTCTGCCCGGATCTAGTACGGGTCTAACGGGTAATTAAACGGACTAGCTACCGTACGTAGGTTTTAAACGTATTATACGGACTAGCTACCGTACGTTGTTACGCGCGTTAAATACGGACTAGCTACCGGTCTTGCGAGTTAAAGTAAGAGTAGTAATAACTATCTATATTCTTCTTTACCCGCCTAAAATCTAGCGGGTTCTCTATCCTCTATATATACTATAGCGAGCGTAAGACCTTACTCGGGGCTTTAACCGAGTAATATCTTAACCTTATAATCGTGCGATAGTAGTGCGGTGTCTTAGCGGCATTTCCCGGTGTTTTCCCTAGGTAGGCACGGGTATTTCTCTATAATTTCCCCGCTATATTCTCGTAGTAACTTCTTAGGGAAATATCGGTGTAGTCCTTAAGGAACTTATTATTACTTGGGAAATTATAGTGTATTCCCCGTGCAATGTGTCCCTAGGGGAAATCTCCGTGAAATATCCGTGCAATCCGCTTAGTTGTCGTTTCCGGGAATTCCGGGTGATTTCCCGGAGTTTGCCCGGTGGCTTCCGGGTTCCTTCTTCCGCGGGGAGCCTTAGGGAGTTAGGGGTGTCTTCCTTAGGGGAAGCAGATGTCGTTCCGGGTACCTAGATTGTCGACTATAAGGTATCCCGTAATAGTTAGGGAGGAATTTACTAAAGGTCTACCTATCCCTTTACTTAAGGGTCCGTAGCCTATCCTATGCCTTCTCCTACTCCTATACGTTACTAAACGTATATATAAGGTATTAAAAGAAGTCTTATAGGTCGCGTTTACTTTTAAGGCCGCCCTTATCTTAGAATCTAAAGATCCGCTATATTTAAGGCTTTAGTAGCGTATAAAGGAGTAAATACCACGCTATATTATAATAGCTATTTAGGCCCTATTTCTTATTTATTATAAACTTTATTTATAGCTAGCTAAGGAAGAAGTAGAAGGACTTAAGCTTACTATCCTAAGTCGGCTAGGAAAGTAGCTTCTATATTAATAGTACCGCCGCTATAACCGGTATTACTAAGGTTATAAGGGTTAATACTAGTCTCGTAGACGGCTCCCTTAGTATAGCGAGAACCTCGTTCTTCTTACTAGCTATTATGCTTTTAATCGCTTTTAAGATAGCTATAATACTTTCTATCCGCTTAAAGGGTAGCGGGGTACTCCCTTAAAGAAGTAGCACCCTTTTTAAAGAGATATTTATTAGATCTATTAGTTAATAGCTTATACTATTATAGAGTAAGCAGAGGTATATATATAGGTGCTATTTATAGGATAATATTAATAAGCTATATAGAGCTCTTTTATATACGGCTAGCCCGCCCTTATATATATAGGATCCGGCCCTCTATATATAACTATATAGCTTAAGCTATAGCCTAAGCTTATTACTTATAATAGTTAAAGACTCTTATACTTAGTAAGAAAAGTAAGAATATAGCTACTTAGCCTTAATAATAATCTAATACTAAGTTAAAAGTATAGTTAGGCTATACCTTAAGATAATTAAATAGTAATACTTAAAGGTTAAAGCAATTCTAAAGTAAAGGTATAAGGTAATATAAGAAGGCTTATAAATAAATAAAATCTTATACTAAGATTAATAATTCTTTAAGCTAGATAAAAAGATAAGTATAAAAAGCTATATCGATAGGCTAATATATAGAATTTAAGCTATTATAGTAAATAAACTTATTTATATATAAGCGATATTATAAGGTAGTAGAGTTTCTTAGTAGTTTAATAATAAGGTTAAATAACTATAAAGGATACTATTTAATTAAGGTTTAATAACTTTTAGTAAAGTCTTTCTTATAAAGATTCTTAAGTATAAACGGATTTACTAATATAACTATATTATTTTAAGAGATTAAGAAAAATAAAACCTTTAAGAAGTCTTAAAGGTAGTTAACCTTTAAGATAGGCTTAGTAAATAGAAACTATTACTTTAAAGAGATATAGAACTAGCTTATATAATAAGGAGAGCGAGAAAAGAGCTAACTACGCTAGCTACCCTTATAAAGTAACCTAACCTAATCGCTTAAGCTATATACGGTTTCTTTATAAAGCTCCTCCTTAAAAAAACCCTTAACTATTTAATTATACTAATAAGAATTAAGAATAAGCTTAGACCTTTATTACCTTAAGCGTTAACTAAATTAAGCTCTTTATCTAAACTAAATAGCCTTTCCTTAAGTAACCTTAAGATAGGATCCCTACCTTAATATTATAAGGTAGGTAGAGGGTTATACTATAAGTGCCTTTTATTATATTATAATAATAAGCTATATAGGATCTAACTATACGCTACGCTTACTATTACTAAAAACGCGTTTATATATATAGCTTACCTTACCCTATAATACTATCGGCTAAGGTCTAAGCTAATACCTAGACCTATATTAAGGGTAAATACCCTTATATAAGGTCCTTACCTTTCTCTCTATAAGCGGTCCCTTATAACGTTAATCTTATACCTTAGCGCGCGGTTAGGAGGTAAATAACCTATTAGCGCGCTCCTATTACTCTTTCTTCTTAACTATACTATTATTATTATTAGTAGTAGTAGTAGCTATAACTATAACTATAAGTCTCCTAGTACCTAGCTATATACTACCGCTTATATATAAGCTAACCTATACCCTTATTAGTTATTTAAATAATTTAATATATCCTCCCTTACTTTATCTTACTTTTCTACTAAGATTAATAACTTTATTAATCGCGCCCTTACCTCGCCCGCTACCTTACCTACTACCCCCGCTGCCTTAATCGCGTCCTTACCTCGCCCGCTACCTTACCTACTACCCCCGCTGCCTTAATCGCGCCTACCGCTACTCCGCGCTACTTACTACCTAGCTTCTTAGCCGTTAACTTTACTACCCGCGCTACCGCCGCCCCCGCTATACTCTCTACTACTAGCTACCGCGATAATAATAATAATAATAACGATAATAATAAGCGTAAGTCCTCGCCGCCCTTCTTTATAAGCCCCTTTACCTTTATTCTTAAGGGTATTACTAACTCCTTATATTAGTATAAGTATACTATAGCTTAGGGCGCTACCCGCGATTCCCCTTATATATAGTATACTTTATAATACCTCCTTTATACTAACTAGGCCGGCCGCCCTTAAGGTAGCTACTTCTTATACGCTTAAGCTAGCCGCGCTTATAAGGTTACGCCGCCTATCCTTACTTATACTACCGCGGCTTAGAGCGCCGCGGAGCTAGGTAAGGACTAAAATAAGGCTAAGCGCGCCTTAACTACTACCGCCGCCGCCTACTATAACTTATAGTTCCTTAAGCGCGCCGCCCTCGTGCTTAAGTATATAAGCTCCCTTTCCTATACTTTCTATAGCGCTAACTCTCTCTCTCTTAAGGGCATCGTCGCCGCCGCCCTAGCTGCCCTCGCTACCTCTACCGCCGCCGCTTTTACTACTACTAGTACCGCCGCCGCCGCCGCTACCGTCCTTAACGCCGCCGCTATCGCCGCTTAGCTAGGTAGCCTAGAGGGCTAGATCTATGCCCTCGAGGCTAAGGCCGCGCCTTATACTAAGAAGGAGGATAAGGAGGAGGATAAGGAAGAGGATAAGGATAACTATTTAATAGTTAAGACCTTACTAAAAAAGAAAGCTTACTAGGCTTAGTTTATATACCTTTAAGCGCGCCTATAAAGGCTAATACGATTTATTTATACTACCGCTAACCTAAGTATACCCTACTTATTATCTATAGTCGCGGTATCTATAATATATAACTATAGCTTATATTAATATAGTAACCGCTATAGGCCTAGTGCCCTACTACTTCCTTAGGGGTAGGGTATAGTCTCCCTTATATCTTAAGGTATTAACTACTTTACTAATAAAGGGGTAGCTTTTCTTACTAGGCTATTATTTCCCTTTTCTAGCTTATAAAGGGCCTTAAACTTATTTAAAGCTACCGCGCTTTTAAACTTAAAAGCTAGCTCTTATATTAGGTCTTAGTAGCCGCGCTACTTAATAAGGACTTTATACCTCTTACTATAGCCTATATTCTTTTAATAGGCTACTTATAACTCCTTTACTAAGAACTCCTCCTCCCCTTTAATAAGGATAGTAGCTAGTTAAGGATCCGCTATCTCTTAGCTTAGTAAGGGGTCTATAGCGGCGCGATAAAAAAGGTCGACGTTAATTATACTATAGATATTAAAGGGCAGCCCCTTTAGCTCTATAGTCTATAGACTTAGCACCCTCTTTACTATATACTTAGTATATAGCTAGTTAAGCTTTTTTTTTAGCCTCGTTAACCTATAGTTATAGAGGTTTAGCTAGACCTTATCCCTTACCGCGAACCTATTTATAAGATCCCGCGACTTATTAGCTTACCACTCTTAGTCTTAGGTAGTAAATACTATTAAGGATTAATAGAATTCTATAACTTATTATAGCTTCTATATAAAGGTAGATATCCTACCTTTTAAGGAGCTAGCTAGGTAGCGCTCTATACTTATATCTATAGTAATAGGCTATACTAATAGCGGTTTAAACCTATATAGCGCGAGGAAAGGGGATATATTAATAGATAAGTTCGACCTACTATTAAGCGCTATCTAAGCTATAGGAAGCTATTTATCTTAGTCTACTTAGTTATAGGCTATTACCCTTTAAAGGTAAGCTTAGACTTCTTAGTTAAATTATTTAAGCCCTTTATTAGTCTATAGGTAGTAAGCTGTACTTAGTAACTAAGTAACTTAAAGTAGCTTATAGAGGTACTATTAAAAGCAGCTAGTTTAATTAATGCCCTTATTACTAGTAATTAAAGCTAGCTATTAATAGAAGTAAGTATAGTATTAAAGGAAGTGCTTAGCGTAAGCCTTTACTTTTATAAATAGTATTAGCTTTAGTACTACTTCCTTAAACGGTCTTTTATTACCTAGAGATTATAGTTACCGCCTACTATAAAGGGGAGGTCTATAATAAAGTCTATCTATATATATATATAAAACCGGTTAAAGACTAATAGTAACTTTAATAGCCCCTTCTTAAGCGCTTACTAGATCTTTAAGCGGCTATAGATATTATAGTTATAAGGGAAATAGTAGATATATAGTACTATAAGCGGCTAGTAAAAGTCCTAGCTAATCGCTACTAGTATACCCTTATAGCTAAGATAGCTAGTTACGCTTAAGTTATAAATTATTTATATAATCTACCCTCTTAACTTATCTCGCTCCTTAACTTTTAAAAGGGCCGCCCTAGCTATAGCTTTTATTATCGCCGGCGCGCCTAAGACCTATAGCTTACCCTTATAATAAAGGTAGTTATAAAGGTTAATATAGTAGTCGCTTACTTAGACTTTTAACCTAAGGCCGCGGTTAAGTAAGCGCGCCCTTACCTTTATAGCGCGGCGTACGCTTATATATATACTATCTTTTACTACTAGCTAGTCTTATAGGTATTAGAGCTCTTTATCTTAAAAGATACGCTAAGGGACGTTAAGTATACCCTTAGGGGGGGCTAGGACCCCGGCCGCTCTTAGGGGGTTACCCTCTACCCTTAATAAAGTAGCGCTAAGGTAAGTCTAGAGCGCCTTATCTAGGATTATCTATATATCTTATATATTAAGGTTTATAAAGGTAGGCCGGTCTTACTCTCTTTATAAGAGGGTATCTAAGACTATAGCCTCCTTACTTAGTTTATACTTAATATAAAACTAAAAGCGTAAGAGATACTTTACTTAGCACGCTTAACGCTTTAAGAGATACTATTAAGTTATAAAGTATTTAAGGTTCTTATAGTCTATAAAGATCTTAAAGCTCTTATAGCTATAGAGCTCTACTTACTATTACTTAAGGTAGCTAATAATCGCTAATATCTCCTTATTATAGATTAAGTAATTCCTCTCTATTATAGTAAGCTTATATAAGTAGAACGCTACTAGCCTCCTTTACTCTTTTACTTTTTAAGATAGGATTCCCTTAAGTATATAGCCGCTATAGTTTACTTCTATAGTTAATAGATTATTAAAGTCCTATTATAGTAGTACTAAGGCCTATAAAAATAAGTCCTTTAAGGCTTAGAACGCCTCTACTTATATAGGTCCCTAAGAAAAAAGGGCCCTATCCCTTATTAGCTTATTAAGCGGTAGTATAATTTATAAGAACTCTTTAATAAAGACCTAGTAGTAGTTAGTAAAGCTAAGGAAGCTCTATATACTTTATTATAATATTAAGGTTACTTAGTCGCGGATAGCTTAAATCTTAGCTAGGTCCGCTTATATACTTATACCCGCGATAATAATAAAGCTAAGGTATTTAATACGCTTAACGCTAAATTTATATTTATCTAGGTCTAAGTATAAGCTATACTCCGCTAAGCGGTTTAGTACCTTTTATACCTTTCATATATAGTCTTTATAGCTCTTACTTAAATAAATAAGAATATTATCTATATATATAAACGTAAACTTATTAAGGAAACCCTTAAGTACTTAGTTAATATAATATTAAAACATAGCTAAGGCACCTACTAAGCTAAAGGGGGTAACTATTTACTTAAATAAGCTATATCTTATATAAAATGCTATCTTTTACTCTTCCTTATATATTATTTATACCTTATAAAACGCTTTAATAACGTCGAGCTTTATAAACTACTTTGCCTTTACTAGGTTATAGAGTATCTCTCTTATAAGCGGAAGGGGGTACTAGTCTACTATTACGACTACGGTTAGTAGGCTATAGGAGAGCCGGCTACGTTTATATAATAAGGCGGCTTAGAATAATAGTTAGGACGAGAAGTTACTTAGGCTTAGCTTACCTAGAGTATACGTAAGCTAAGTAAGCCTTATATAGATAGATTACTACTTAGGAGTATAGCTTACGAGTAAGCTATAGTAAGCTACGAAGGGGATTATAGCTAGGACCGTAATCTAAGGATAGTCTCTATAGGTATATATAGCTACCTACTTTTACTCCTTTAGATAGATAGCTCTCTAGCTTTTAATATAGATCTTTATTACGATTTTATCTTTAATTTTAATTACTTAGTTATAGTCTATAGTCTATAACCTCCGACTTATTACTAACGTAATATATATATTATTACTTAGACTACGCCCTATTATATCTACTAATATAAACCCCTTAATAGGTTTATCCCTTAAGAATAATACTAGTCGTTATACGTTAAAAGCTCTTATTTAGTATAATACTACGTTACTTTAAGCAATATCGTAACTATTAATATACCTATATAGTAAGCTAGATTAACTAACTCTAGAGCTACTATATCGCCTTAGGATATAATACGCGAGATTATTACCCTTCGATATAAGGTATAGTTACTTAAGAACGGAGGAGGTAATAGATAAGTTAAGGACCTTAAAGAAGTAGTTAAACTAAAATAGCTAGGACTATTTAACGGTACTTATAGCACGCTTTAAGACTTTCTTACTTAACTTAAAGCCTACTACTAGTTTTACCTTATTAAACTCTTAGACCTAGTCGAAAAGGTACTCTATATAGGAAATTATTTATTTAGAATAGTACTCGCTTAGTTTAGACCTATTATAAGGGACTTTCTCGATAATTAACTAGCGCGATAAGATATTAAGATAGATAAAGTCTTTACTAGTTTCTAAGGATTCAAAGAAGCTATTATAAAGGTATTTAGAATAACTAACGAGGAACGAAAAGCTAAATAGAAACTTTAAGAACTCTAATAAAGGATCTTAGTATTAGATTATACTATAAAGTTCCGTTAAGTTACCTTAAAGCTTAATTAGGACGATAAACCTCTTATATTACGATTCTATAATAGGCTTAAAGAAGAAGTTAAGGACGAGCTTTATAAGGAAAATCGACCTAATAACCTCTTAGACTATATTACTATAGTAGTATAAATCGATAATAGATAGTATACGCGATACTAAGAAAAGAAATAAGAAAGAGGAAACTAAAACCCTTTTTATAGGAATAACTTTAACCAATACGCTAACTATAAGAAAAAGCGCGAAACTCCTATTACCTATACTTATATAACTAACCTAGGTAGGATAGATCTAGATATAAAATAGAAAAGTAAAAGAAAGTATTTTAACTATAGGAAACTTAGATATTACTCTAAAGAATATAGATAACCTTATAAAGAGAAGAAAACCTACTAGGTACTAGCCTTAGAAGGTAAGAAATACTTAAACGCTATTAATAGATAGGAACTAAAGTATAAACTCCTTAGTTAAACTATATACTATAACGATAAATATATAGTATACTTAAGCGATAAAAATAGTACTAAATAGTTCCTAAAGCTATTAAAGAAAACCCTTATAATAATATAATAAAGGGATCTTAAAATATAAAAATAAGTTAAATTTATAGAACTAGAATACCCTTACCTTAAAGGAGTCTCCTAAGATTAGATTAAGAAGTATAGTAAATAATTCTAAGAAGATATATAAAATAAAAATCGATAATAGTAATAGGTAGTCTATAAATAATATAATAAAGAAGATAAGGATATAGCCCTAATACTTACGAAACTTAAATAATAACCTAAAGAGGAATAACGAAGTATTAACGATATAAGCTTTAAAAAATAAGAAATACCTAGAGAAACGGAAGATAAGAACGAACTTATACTACTACCCTTACTACTAAGGGAAAATGCTATAATTAGAAAATACGCTTTATACTTCGAAGAATTTAAAGAAATACTTAAAATTAGAACCTAATAAATACCTTAAATTCTTATAGAAAACTAATAAGCTATATTAATTCGATATTAACTAGTACTACGCGGAGGAGACTATACTATAGCTATCGCTATAGTTAATACCTTTATAGCTCTATAATAAGAATAGTAATTATAAGGAGAATTTAAAGATAATCTATAAATACTACTTACTTATAAGTATTATAAGTATATTTTATAGATATTATATGTTTACCTAGATTATATAATATACTTTTAGATAAAGGCACGATATAATGCCTTCTTAGTTAGGTTTAAAGGATAAGTACTTTCGAAACCCTACTTAAGTATAGAACTAAACTACTAAAAAATTAATTAACGCTACTTAAACGACTAAGTTATATTATTAGAACCTAATTATAGTATACTACTTAAATGCTACGATAATTATAGTTTATTAACGAGATATCTTTCGGAGATATATAAAATCTATAAACACGCTAAAATAAAGGAATAGTATAACGCTACTTACTTTAAGGTATCTAAACCCTTAATCTTTTAAAGATTTACGTAATAAGTTAAATATAATAAAGAAGATTATAATAAATATATATACCTAAACTATAAAGTTTATAAATATAAAAAAGTATAAGT
The DNA here is from genome assembly GCF_020360975.1 of Hirsutella rhossiliensis. NCBI lineage: Eukaryota > Fungi > Ascomycota > Sordariomycetes > Hypocreales > Ophiocordycipitaceae > Hirsutella > Hirsutella rhossiliensis. Next base: position 994,120 of record NW_025408678.1, on the reverse strand, counting down.
ATAGTATAAACGATATAACGGTATACTAAAAGATTATTAGTAATATATATAAAGGCTATAAGCTATATTCGACTAAGGAAAAATTAATATAGAAATACTATATAAAAAATAAAAAGACGCTAAAATAAAGGAATAGTATAACGCTACTCGCTTTAAGGTATCTAAACCCTTAATCTTCTAAAGATTTACGTAATAAGTTAAATATAATAAAGAAGATTTTAATAAATATATATACCTAAACTATAAAGTTTATAAATATAAAAAAGTATAAGTATAGTATAAACGATATAACGGTATACTAAAAGATTATTAGTAATATATATAAAGGCTATAAGCTATATTCGACTAAGGAAAAATTAATATAGAAATACTATATAAAAAATAAAAAGACGCTAAACGAAAACTTAACCTTTAGTATAAAAACGAATAAAATTATAAAGTATAGTATATAATTAACTATAAAGCCGTATAATATAAACGATATAGCGTTAAGAAATAAGAAATCTTTAATTAGCTATAGGAAATTAGTCTCTTAAGCCCTAATATAATACTATACGACGAAAATATAAAGAAACGATATTAATAATAAATTAAAGAAGAATACTTAAATAAAATAAATAAGGACTAAGTAAAAAATAAGGTACGCTATCTATAAAAGAGCTATAGACTAGCACGATATAATAAGATTTAAGGACCTTATATATAGTAACGGTAAGCTATAGTAACTAAATAATATTAGATATTTAAATCGCGGGATATTATATATATATACTTTTAAACTATAGCGCGATAAGTAATTACGTTTTACTTAAAGCCGTTAATTATTACTAACTTATATAGAGATATAAGAAAGATCTATATAAACTTACGAATATTAAAGGAGAGGTATTTAACTATAATAACGGAATTATTAATATAGAGATTAATTACCTTAATATTAATATCTAGGGCTATAATAAATAAGTCGACTTTAATATTATAGATATTAAAGAATATAACCTTATATTAGGGCTTCTATAGCTATAGGAGAGCAACCTATTAATTAACTAGAAAACTAGCTAGCTATATTAGAACGAAGATATAAGTTTCTAAGACTAGTAGATTTAAAAGAAAGTAAAATTTTATAATAATTTAGCTACTAAATAAGATAAAAGGGATAACCGTTTAAGTAAATTATTATAGGCTTTAGCGATATAAAAGAAAATAGCAACTAAATTAGTAGATATAAAATCGATTAATAAGACCTATATACTAACTAATATAGCTATATAACTTAGTATCCGATATAAATAGAATAAAGGATATAATACGAAGATTTAAAGAGTTATTACTACTCTAAGGAAAGACCTTAAATAAATTAATAAAGAGCTTAAGTTAAGAGAAACTAGCTCTTAAAAGAAAGAATAAAGCCTATAAGAAAGAATAAAGAATATCCCTTAAGAATACTAGAAATATAATAAACTCTTTAAGGAAGAACTTAAGATAGGGTTACCTAAATATAGCTAATAGGACTACGAAATTTATCTTAAGGATAAAATAACGCTAACGTTCTATAAGATCTATAACCTAAATAAAAAGTAACTATAAATACTATACGACTACCTTAACGAGAATCTATAAAAAGGATATATATAAATATTAATATCTAAAGTAAGCTACCTAGTTATATTTATTCTAAAGAAAAACGGTAAGCTATAACTAGTTATTAACTATAGACGCTTAAACGATATTATAATAAAGGACCGAATACTATTACCGCTTATATTAAAACTATAAGATCGATTATATAGTAAAAAATGGTTTATAGCCCTTAATCTTAAAGGCGCCTATAACTTAATACGCGTAAAAAAGGGATATAAATAGATAATAGCCTTTAAAATAAAATTTAAACTATTCGAATATCTAGTAATACTATTTAGACTTATAAAAATACTAGCTACCTTTTAATAGATAATTAATAATATCCTATATAAATACTTAGATATCTTTATAGTAGTATACTTAGATAATATCTTAATTTTCTTAGATACCTTAGAAGAATATAAGGAATATATCTATAAGGTACTCCGTATACTTTAAAATATAAAGTTACTAGTTAAACTAAAGAAAAGTAAGTTCTATATATAGGAAGTAAACTTCCTTAGATATACGATCTTACTAAAAGAGATATAAATATAATAAGATAAGATTAACTTAGTTAAAGAATAGCTAATACTAAAGAACGTTAAGGATATATAAAGTTTCCTAGGATTTATAAACTACTACTAATAATTTATTAAAGATTTTAGAAAGATTATAGTACTACTATACAACTTAATAAAGAAGGAAAAAGAATTTATATAGGATAATAATGCTAACGAAGCTTTTAAATATATTAAGACTACGATTACGTAAGAACTAGTCTTAACTACTTTTAATCTAAAATAATAAATCGAACTTAAAACTAATATATTAAACTTTAATTTAAGAGTATAAATCGGATAAAAAAATAATAAAGGAAGACTATAACTAATTATATTTTACTCGAAAAAGCTATATAGTATAGAACTTAATTACCCTATCTATAATAAAGAATTCCTTATAATTATTTAAGCTTTTAAGGAATTTCGATACTACCTTCTTAAAAGTAAGTATAAAGTTAAGGTCTATATAGACTATAAGAATATCTTATATTTTATAACGATATAATAGTTAAACGGATAATAGATCCGATAGGCCGAATACTTATTAGAATTCGACTATAAAATAATCTATAGAAAAGGAATAAAAAATAGTTAAGCTAATACCCTTAGTCGATAAAGTAATTATAATATAAGAGCACCTATAGCGAAAGGATAGCTCCTAGAAATTAACGAAAACGGGAACTACTAATAACGATAGCTAAATATAATATTTAAAGTATAACCTAATAACTTAATATACTAAAAGATCCTAAAATAGATAAAAGAATATAAAGTACTAAACGGATACGATATAGAATATTTAGAAGTTCTAATATATAAAAATAAAATCTAGATACTATTAGAATTATAAGATAAAGTTATATAAGATATATATAAATATCTAATATATAGATACTAAGGAATCTAAAGAATAATAGAACGGATTAAACGATAATATAACTTCCTATAGCTTAAAGAAGTAGTATAATAAGTTATTAAAAATTATAAACTTTATATATAAAGTAAAGCTAAATAATATAAACTATATAGAGAATTATAACCGCTACTAGTACTAGAAAAACTATAGGATTTAATAGCTTTTAACTATATTATAAAGCTACTACTATTAAAAGAACCTATAACTAACGTTAAGTATAATAGTATATTCGTTATTACTAATAGACTAATAAAGTATAGATACTTCTTACTATATAAAGAAGTAAGTAATATAGAAGAGCTAGTATATATATTCCTATAAATAATTATTAGTAATTATAGACTACTAAATAAGATTATCTTTAATAAAGGAAGTATATTTATAGCTAAGTTTTAGTAAGCTCTTATAGTATAATTAGGGACGATATATAAGCTTAGTATAGCTTATTACCTATAAATAGATAGATAAATAGAACGACTTAACTAAACGCTTAAATAATATTTACGATACTATATTAGCTATAAATAAAACGATTAAGTTAAATAGCTACTAATAGCGTAACTAGCTTATAATAGCTTAGTTATAGAAATAACTAAGCTCTTACTAGTATACTTTAATTATAGATATAACCTAGAAGTATTTAAGGTTACTTAATAAGGACTATAAGTAGAACGAGTAATACTATAAGTAGATTAGCTATAAAAATTATATAAAGAAATATAATAAGAACTTTAATTCGTTAGAAAATAAATATCTACTTACTATAATCGGAAAAGATTATAGGGACTAATCTTTCGAAAGGGAGATATAGTCTACCTTATATAAAGAAATATTAAAATAAAACGACTAAGTAATAAATTAGATTTTAAGAAACTTAGACCGTTTAAGGTTAAGAAAACTATTTTAAAAGTTAACTACGAACTTTCGCTACTAATAATAATATAGATATACCTAATATTTTATATCTTACTATTAGAACTAGTACTACGAAACGCTAAACTATAGGAAAAAATTAAAGTTAACGATAATTAAGAATATAAAGTAAAATAAATACTAAATATAAGAAAATAAGGTTAGTAATAAGAATACCTTATTAAGTAAAAGGGATATAGACTAGAGGAAAATACCTAGGAACTACTTAAGTACTTAACTTACTATAGTTCTTTACTTTAATAGTTCTACTAGTAAAATCTACCTTAGGTATCGTAAAATCGCCTAATAAACTAATAGTATTTTAATTAATTATATTAAATCTACCTATAGACTAAATATCGACTACCGCTTTAAATTCTTAGCGCTTAGCCTTATTAAGGTTATTTAAGGAATAAAGGCCCCGATAGACTATCTTAGTACCCTTTATCTTTAGCTAGCGCTTTTAATAGCAAAGCCGCGCTAAATAGGCTAAGGCTTTATTTAGGTCGGCTTAAGCTTTTAATATTTACTCCTTAGTAATTTCTTCTTCTTTATCTAATCGATAGGACTCTAGATTTATTTAGGATACTAAGAAATATATTAGCTATAAATAATAAGTAGGATAACGAAGTTACCTATAGGAGCTAATCGCTACGCCCGACGTATTATAGGAACGACCCTACTATATATATTTAGTATACTTAGAAGATTTCTCTAGTATTTTATAGCGGAAGCCGCGTAATAAATAAAAAGAATATAGTATAATATTAAAACTAAGACGATTAATAGACTTAGCTAAACGAATACGCTTAAGGGTCTTATAAGAACGATCCTTTAATACGCGACTAGATATACTATTAGTAGTATATCCTTAGGGATAGAAAGGACGAAACGGGGAATATATATACGCGCGATAAGGGTATATTTATATATAGTAGCTAAGGTAGTAGTAGGTCTTACGGATAAGACTAAAAGGAGGGGAGATATTATATTACGACTATAGTTAGTAGGCTATAAGAGAGCCGGCTACGTTTACGTAATAAGGCGGCTCGGAATAATAGTTAGGATAAGAAGTTACTTAGGCTTAGCTTACCTAAAGCGTACGTAAGCTAAGTAAGCTTTATATAGATAGATTACTACTTAGGAGTATAGCTTATAAGTAAGCTATAGTAAGCTATAAAGGGGATTATAGCTAGGACTATAATCTAAGGATAGTCTTTATAGGTATATATAGCTACCTACTTTTACTTCTTTAGATAGATAGCTCTCTAGCTTTTAATATAGATCTTTATTACGATTCTATCTTTAATTCTAATTACTTAGTTATAGTCTACGGTCTACGACCTCCGACTTATTACTAACGTAATATATATATTATTACTTAGACCACGCCCTATTATATCTATTAATATAAACCCCTCGATAGGTTTATCCCTTAAGAATAATACCGGTCGTTATATCTAAGTATATAATTACGTTTAATACTTAATAGTCTATATAGAAGTAAAGTCCCCCCCTTAGCTTTTATATAAATAAGACTAGAGCCGCCGCTTTAAAGGAGCTAGCCTTAATAAATCCCTTATTAAAGAGGTCTATAAGGGTCTTTTTTAATATTAATAGTTCCTCTTATAATATACTATATAGCGGCCTAAATAGTAGGGAAAGCTCTTAACTATTATCCTTTATATAAAGCGGTATTAAGTAGTCTATACCTAGCTTATAAGGGTTTAACTTATCGGCCTTACTCTTTTAAAAGAGCGGTAGTATATTAAAGAACCGTAGCGGGATAGCTTACTATAGCTCTTCTTTTAATATAGGGCGCTTTAGTTATAGCGCTTTCTTAATATCTATTAAGCTAACTATATAGATCGACGCTATAGCTATAGCCGGCCCCTTTTACTTATAGATTTACTATATTATACCTATAAATACTAAGGCTAAGACTTCTTAGGCGTCTTATAAGTTAGGTAGGGCGTTTAGCGCTCCCTCCCTACTACTATACTAAACCTAGGACTATATAGGGCTAAACTATAGCCTCCCCTTATATAGTACTAAATATACCTTTATATACGTTAACTATAGCTTCCTAAGAATTAAGGGAAACTTAAGCTAGGGGACTATATATACTACTAGTAGCTATAAAAGGCTATTAACCTCTATAGCTACCTAAGCGACGCCTTTAATAACCGCGCCCTCTATCGCGGCTAAGGCGCCCTTTATACGCCTAAAGTAAATCTTTTTTACTAGTAAGTATAGCTTAAAGGCTTTCGCTTTATTAATTATAGTATAATACTAATAACCCTTATCTATAAGAGTAAAAAGGAAGTAAGTTTAATTAATAATAACTAGTATTAAGGTAGGTTCTTCTTTAATATACCTTACTAAGTCTTCCTTAGCTAGTATTAGCTTACTAAGCTCTAGGGCCTGCCTTTATATTAAAGCTAAGCTTTTCCCTTTACTTTATATATAATAGAGGTTCCCTTATCTCCTTTATTATTAGATTCTAATAAGGCGCGGGTAACCTATATCTCTACTAGCCTCCTTACTAAGAGGTAGGAGTAAGACCTAACTATATATATACTTATACTATAACATATATAGCGGCCCTCTTTATATTATTTATTAATTTCCTTATAAGGCACCTACTTAGCTATCTTACTAAACTACGCCGCTAGCGGAGTAGCTAGGGTCTTACTATTACCGCGCCCCTTAAGGTATATAGCCGCTATCTAGATATCGCTATCTATATTAACCGCTAACTTAAAAGCGGGCTTAGGTATAGATAGGTTAAGTAAGGAGGAGCTATCTAGCTTATTAGTCCCGCTTAAGGCTAAGCGCTTATATAGCTTTTAAAAGCGCGACGTTTACTTATAACCTTAAGCTACCTTTATAAGGTAGGCTATATAGCCTTTATAGGTAAAGGGTATTATAATAGGGATAAGTAGCTCTTAAAGCGCTAGGGAGATTAAGTTCTATAGCTAGGTAAGCTTAGCGCTATTATCCTAAGTAGTATTACCCGCCGCTTAAGTTAAGGTCTCTTTAAATTCTAGTAAGAACTCCTTAAAAGACTACCCCTCTTACTAAGTAAGGGTCTATAGCCTATCTTATACCTTCTTTTATTCCTATACGTTACTAAAGGTATAGACTAGGTAGTTAAAGAATACTTAAGGGTCTTTTATTTTTTTAAGACCGCCCTATTCTTAGAAGCCCGCTACTTACTATATCTAGGGCTTTAGTAGCGTATAAAGGAGCGAGAACTAAGCTATCTCTTTATAGCTATTAAGGCCTTATTTCTCGTTAATATAGTATTTTACTATTAAGTAGTTAAGGAAGAAGTAAAAGGTCTCTAGCTTACTATCCTAGGTAGGCTAAGGTAGTAGCTTCTATTTACTAAGGGCCGCCTTATATTTTAACCTCTTAGTAGTAAAGGGCGTATTTATTAGAGCTAGTATTAAAAGGGTATTAAGGATCTAGTATAAGTTTACTTATTAGTTTAGGTCTTATAATATCTAGTAGAATAGCTTTATAAACTAAGCTTATTTATCTTATTACTACTAGGCCTTTTCTTATAAGTATTATTAGTATAGCTCTTTTACTTATTACTATAGCTATTAATACTAAGCTTCTTTTTATAGTAGCTATTACTACTACTACTACCTTAGCTAGTACTACTAAGGTTTTAATATTAGGTTTAATATAAAGATAGCTTATACTATTATAAGGTAAGTAAAAGGTTATATTATAGGTACCTTTTATTATATTATAATAATAAGCTATATAGGATCTAACTATACGCTACGCCTACTACTACTAAATATACGTTTATATATATAGCCTACCTTACCTATAATACTATTAACTAAGGTTTAGGCTAATACCTAGACTTATATTAAGGGTAAATACCCTTATACTTAAAATCTATAAAAGAGAGAGCTAAGCGCCTTTATTAGTCCCTTTATTTATATAGAAATAACGCTTTTATTTTCCTTTTATTAATAGCTTAATAAGAAGCTAGTAAGAAAGAAAGGTAGATAGCGTGGCTACTAACTCGCCCTAGAACTTTAAAATTACTAAGCGCTCGGTTAATTACCTTAAAGCTAAAGACTTTAGTAACGCTTATAGCGCGCTTTATTACTTCCTAAAAATAAAGTATAATAATAGCCTCTTTAGCTATAGTCCTTATAAGGTTTATACTAAGCTTTAAACCCTTTTAAGTTAAAGGAGTTAAAAACCTAGGGATATATTAAAACTACTACTAAGATATTAACGACTATAATTCTATATATTTATATAGGACTATTAGTAATATAATAATAACTAGTCTATAAGACTTTATAGCTTATTTAATCTAGCTATACTTAAAGCTATAGATTAGTAAAGATACTAACTACTTTATTTCCTTAACGCCCTTAAGAATAATAAGCGTAAATACTTTAAAGCGTATATAAGGGGTAGTAGATAATTATTTAAAGAAGGAAGTATATAAGTAAAGATAGGAAAGAGCTAAATAAGTAGCTTATAGGTAAAGGAAGGAGTAAATAATATAAAGGGAAAGGATTATAGTAAAGGAGAAAAGTTCTATTAATAGTTTATTTACTTACTTATATACTTAGGAAGAGAGCCTTACCTATTATTATCGCGCTCTTTCTATTAATATCTTAAGTCGGAAAGTCGCTAAGGAGGAGTTTAATAAGTAAGTTTATACCCTTATAAATATTAGCTTATTAAAAGGATAAGACCCTTAGTACTCCCCTTTTAACTTACTTCTAAGTATACTTAAAGGCGTTATAAAGACCTTAATTATTTAATTAAGTATCTTCCTTAATTATAGTTAATTTAAATTTTTATTTTTCCCCTTTAAAGTAAAGGCCGCTAATTATATAACTTTAGTAAAGATAAAGAAGTATAAAGTAAAGAAATCTCTAAGACTTATATTTATAACCTAAGGCCCTTAAAGCTATATATAGAACCGATAATTAGATAATTATATAGTTAATTACTTTATTAATCCTTAGCTATATACTATATATACTTTAGGTATATACCCTTATCCCTATTAAAATACCCTTATACCTTACTAACTATATATATACCTTACTATATATAAATACCTTTTTTCTTTCCTTTTTCTTTCTTTTTTTCTTTTTCCTCTTTTAAGCTTTACTCTTTTTATATATACGCCCTTACTTTACTTAATTTCTATCGCCGCGCCGCGCTATATTATAACTACTATAGGCCCTTATACGCCCGCTAGCTTCTTTACTCTATATAGTAGTACCCTACCTCTTAATATACTAAATAACTATACTTTACTACCCTTATACTAGTTAATATATCCGCTTATATCTCTTAGTAAGTATAGCGTAACCTATAATACTACTATATAGCGGCTACCTTATCTCGCTTATATAAGCTAAATAATATCGCTAAGCGTTAAGATATAGTATAGTACCTATTAAAATTAAGCGTCGCCGCGTACTAATAACTACTTTACTTATACTTATATTAAATTACACTACCTTCTTATTTATTACTCTCTCTTAACTTTATTTAATAAAACGCTAATATAATAATAGTATATTAAGAATATAATTACTATTATTAACGCCTTTTAAGACTATATATCTTAAAAGATATTTAATAACTATTAAAGTAACCTTTATATATATACTTTATTTCCCTTTTAACCTTATCCTACTATTTATCTTTAACTATCGTTTTAGTATACTAAGCTTACCTACGCTACTATATTTATACGCTAAGCTTAGATATACCTTAATATCTTAAAGTAATTAAGCGGTAGTTAAAGGGCGTTTATAGTTAGTTAAAATTTAGTTAATATCCTTAGTACGTCTTACTATATTTATATCTTATTTTATTATATCCTACCCTTATTCTTATCTTTATTTATCTTTTATTACTATTTATTTTATATCTATCCTTAATCTATCTTTTATTATTTCCCTTTAATACTATAGTTTTTCTTTATTTTTTTCTTATTTTTTAATAAGCGTCCCTTAGCTCCTACTTCTTTTTCTTTCTCCCCCTTCTATCCTTTATTTCCCTCTCTTTATCTTCTACTTTCTTCTTAGTCCCTTTTTCTTACCCCTCCTTTATTATTCTCCCTTATATTTCCCTACTATCTCTTAAATCCCTTAAAGGCTTCTATCTCCTAAAAGTCGTTTAGTAGGTACTATAATAGGTTTATATACCCTTACTATTTTATAAGTACTTATTACTATCTACCCCTCCCCCTTTACTTTTACTACGCTTACTAGATCTCTTTAACGATATACTTAGGCTTATTATCCTCCTTAATTACTAGTAGTAGTTAGTAATCGTCGACTACCTATTTAAGTAGTAGGTTCTTTACTACTTAGTAGAGAAATTCTATATAAAGCCTCTTATATACCCTCCTTAATATATTAAGCTTAACTATATATAAGCTTACTACCTTTATTATAGTATACTTTTAGTATAGCTAGTTAAGCTTCCTATATAGCTAGTTAGTTATATATTTAGCTATATTTACTTATACCTTATCCCTTACTTTAAACCTCTTTACTAAGGCTCTCTTTTAGTTTACTATTTCCTTTTATCTTACCTATACCGCGATAATAGTAGTTTATAGAAAGTCGGTTACCTCTCTTATCCTTTAAGCGAGCTCCCTTACCCCCCTTACTTTTAGTACTAGCGGCCCCTCCGCCCTCGCTATTTAAACTAGCTTAATATTATATCTATATATCGCGAAGAATAAGCTTACGCTTATTATTAACGCTATATAGTTATTTAATATAGCTTATATATATAGTAGCTACGCTCCTTAGTTATCCTAGCTATAGTAGATATATACCTAAAGGTATACTTATACTTCTTAGTTTATATACTTAGTTAACTTATTTATTTATAAGTAGTATACTAAACTTAACTTCTTTTATACTCTTATTTATTTATAGAACTCCCTTTAAAAGCTTCCTATTTAGTTTATCCCTTTATTTAATATAATCGACCTTAGTATCTTATAAAAGTAAAAGTAAGCTTAAAAGAACCTTATTATATATACTACTACCTTTATTATTAGTATTACTTTAAGCGTTACTACTTTCGTTAGCTAGTTTATAATTACTTAAAGGTACTTTATGCCTTTTATCTTAGTTAGCAGTAGTTTAACTATAAAGTCTATTAATAGGTATATAAATAGTTAAGATAGTAGTAGTAAGGGCTTTAAGAGTCTCTTTTAAAGTTACCTTTATATATACCCCCTCTTATATAGTCTATAGTTAGTAACGAGCTACCTTACTATTATTAACTAGCTAGGCTAAAAGAATTCTTAGGCTAATATCGCTAAGGTCTCTTATCTCCTTAAGTATCCTACCGCTATTAAGTTATATATTTATTAAGCTATCTATACCTAAAGTATATCTTATTCCTTAGCCTTATCTCCTTTATTATACTTTAGTTTCCTTAGTACTTATAGCCTTTCTTAAAAGTATAACTATTTCTTAATATCGATTATATATTTACTTAGCTATACCTTTAATTACTATTTTAGTACTAGCGATCTCTCTCTTTTATATACTACTTAGAATACTACTTAGTATTCCTTATCTTTCCTTAGCGCCTTTATCTATTTCTCTTATAGCACTTAGTTATCGAATACTAGTATAAGGTTAGCTTATTCTTAAGGTATATTTTAGCTTAAGTTTAAGTTAAGTTTTAGTTAGTTATTGCCTTTATTCGCCTCCTTTTTAAGTCGTTTAATAGGCCCCCTTACTCTACTAATATATACTATTATACCTACCCCTCTTTTACTTACTTATAGCGCTACTACTACCGCCCTATCTTAAGTTAAGCGTCTTAGTAAGTTAGCGTATTAGCCCTTAGTAGGGACTAAGCGGCCCTATAAATATACGGTCTCTAGAATTATTTAAACTACCCGCCTTATCTCCCTTTTATCTATTTCGTCCGCTAGCTAATCCTACTTATAGCGGGATAGCGCGTTAAGCACCGCCGCTAGCCTCCTTAGCTAGAACTTTAATATAAAGATATAAGATATAAGCTTTATTGCTTATTAGCTTTATCTCTTATTTAACTTCTTCTTTATTATAAAGTACCTTAGGTTATTATAGTCGGTTAGTACTATAAAGGTAGGTATATTTTAAAGTTCTATTCCTTAAAAGTCTAAGTACTATATAATTATAAGTATCTTCTTATTATAGATTAAGTAGTTATATTCTACTAGGTTTAGTTTCTTTAAAAAGAATCTTACTAAGTATTATATACTATTTAGCCCTACTTATATTAGCGCCCCCCTTATTATATATTTAAAATAGTTTACCTCTAAGTATATTTCTCTCTTTAGGTTATAGAGTTATAGTACTAAGGCGTTATAAAAATCGTTTTAGATAAACTTAAACGCTACTTAGTATTTATCTATTTACTTAAAGATCGCGCCCTTTTTATAAAAGCTATCTAGGTATACTAATACCTTTATATTAAGTATTATAAAGCCTTAGTAGTAGTTCGCGAAGCTAAAGAAGCTCTAGACTCCTTTTATATTCTAAGGTACCTACTATATTTATATTACTTAGATCTTCTTTAAATTATATTAAACCTTACCCCCTACTTATATAATAAAGCCTAGGTACTTAACTTCCTTTATTATAAAGTTATACTTCCTTACGTCTAACGTTAGGCCCGCCTTTTATAGCTTTTAAAGTACCCTTACTACCTTCTCTTAGTAGTCTTAAAGAAACCTTAATAAGTAAATTAAGATATTATCTATATACGCTATAATAAACTTATATAAGTATTCCCCTAATACCTTATTAATATATTATTAAAAGGTAGCTAGTATCTTTATTAAGCTAAATAAGTATACTTATTACTTAAATAATCTGAACTTTATTTATAAGGCTATCTTAAACTTATAGCCCTTTACTATTTAGATCTTATAGAACGCCGCTATAATATTAAGCTTTATTAACTACTTTACCTTTATAAGTATCTATAATATCTTTATAATTAAGGATAGCGCGTACCTATCTCTCTTTATAATTACGTTTAAGGCCTAGTAATTATAGTAAAATTATAAGCGACTATTTAACTTTTAAGTAAAGAGTACTAAGGCTATAGCTAAGGAGCTACTTAAGCGGATTAGGTTTACCTTTATTAGCGCGCTTAGGGTCTTCCTTAGTACTAAGAGTTCCTCCCTTAAAATATTATAAAAGGGTCCTTATAATAAAAGGGGCTTTACCTTATCTTTATTTAGTATTAAGTTAATCTTATAGTTTACTATTAGCTTATATAGGGGTATCTTTAAAGCCTTCTTTAATATAAAGAGGTCTAAGTATATATCTAGCGCTTACTTTAGGATATAGTTTACTAGGTCTACTACTATCTTTAGCTAAAGTACTCTCTTTATATTCTTTATTATAATTACTTAGATAATAACTATCTTTTACCTTTCCTTATCGTCCCTTACTACCTTCTCCCTCCGATATTCTACTATAAATACTACCGCGCTAACGATCCTTACCCCTTAGATCTATTTTACCCTCCTTACTACTTTTAATCCTTATAGGCCTATTTAAATCTTAGCCTTACTATATTAAATTTAATCCTTTACTATATTATATATTACTTAGTTCTTTTTTATCTATAGCCTTCCTAGGAATATATTATAGCTTAGCTTAGGGACTATATATATAAAGGTTTACTTTATATAGCTATTAATATTTATCTTAAATACTATAATTCCTTTTATTTATAAGGCTAGAGTATCTTTTAAGAACGGCCTTAGTTATTTTCTCCTCTTATTAGTAAGAAGTATTTATAGCTTCTTTACTACCTTCTTACTTACTATAGTATAGTAATTATAGCTAGTATATATAAGTAAGTTAAGTCCCTTCTTCTTATTAATACTTACCTTTAGCGTTACTAGGCTTAGCGTTAGATAGTCCTTTATTAACTTTTAAGCTTCTTACTATTTCTCTTTTATCTTTAGCGCTTAACTTTACGCTAAGGTTCCCCTTTTTCTAAGTTATTATTATCCTCGGCGTCCCTCTCTTCCTTTATTACGCCCGCCCTCTAATATTCCTATCTCCTCTTCTTATAGTAGAGCGTAATATATCCTTTAACTTTATAGTTAAAGTATATCCGATTCTCTAGCTAGCTCTACCCTTCTTTTTATTTATTTAGGGCGTTAATACTAGTTATTAAGGTATCCTTATCTTTATCCTTTCTTTCCTAGGGGTATATATCTACTAGTCTCCTTTAGTTTAAGGGGGGTTATCTTATTTACTAGACCTTCTTTAGCTTAGCCGCTATTTATACTACTTAATTAATATAAGCGGCGAAGCTTAATATAGGGAGGTCGACTATAGCTAACGCCTTATAAAGCTAGATTCCTAGAGCCCCCTCTAAGAAGACGATCTAAACGTTATATAGCTAGGACCCGCCTCTAGCCTTAAAGAGTCTTTACTTAAACTTTAAGAGGAACGCTATAAATATCTAACTTTCCCTTTATTTTATTATCTAGATCGCTGCCGCCGCGCGTAACTAGATATCTATATTAAGGTAGATTAAGTTAAGGTACTTTAGGAATTCCTTTTAATTATAGCCCCTTTTTACTTTTATTCTATAGTATATAGCGACCGTTTATTATAGCTTAGTATCTAAGTAGTTATAGATAAGGTAAAAGATTTCCCTTAAGCTTAAGAAGAATTCTTTATTAATCTTATACTTCTCCTATATATATTATACCTATAAGGTATAGTGCTATCGTTATCCGTTAAATTTCCTAGGCTTAGGAGAAGCTTCTTATAGCTATTCTTCCTTATTACCTCCTCTTTAATTATAGGCGTTACTGCCCCCCTTAGTACCCTTAAAGGCGGTATTAAACCGCCTACCCTGCCCTTAGCCCCCTTTTATATACCTATTTATATTAGTTTATCTATCCTTTAATATATCCTCTTAATCTAGCTAATTAGTTCTTATATTTATAGTTAGCTTTATATTACCTAATACCTTATCTCTACCTCTTTTACTTATAGCGAGAGTATCGCTTACTTTATTATTAGCTAGGCGTTTAGCCCTCCTATTACTACTCCTTACCGTCCTTAGGCCTATTCTCCCTCTTCTAGGTCGTTAGGATATCTATATTATATCCTTTCGGTCTAATCTCTTTCTAGGCTTTATAGCCTTATTAAAAAGGAGCTTTAGATATATTAAGGGCCGGCGTATACTTAGTATAGTAGTATAGGGCCGAATAATTATTTATTTAAAGCTAAGGAGAAAGAAGGAAAACTCTATCTTAGTCGCGATAGTTATTTATCTTCCCTAGTCCTTAGCTCGACCTATATTTAGGTACTATTTAGCTTAAGTTTAGGTTAAGCTCTACTTATATATAGGTTTACTTTAGCCTAACTTTAGTATAGTCGCTATAGTATAACCTTAGCTTTTTATAAGTATAGCCCGTAATATTTAGTTTCTTTTCCTATATTAGTAGTAGTATCTTTATCTTTTAGCCTTTTATCTTAGGTAAATAGGATTTAGTTTTATATTTCCTAGGAAAGATATATCCCGCTTTAGTTATCGGTTAGTACCGCTTAAAGCTAATAGGTAAGGTTAATAACGATTAGGTTTTCCTAAGAGCCTTTCTTTAGTTTCGAATCCTAAGGCTATAGTTTAGTTTAAGGGCTAGTTAACTAGTTTAGTACTAGGCCTACGTTTACTTAGCGTAGATTATTCTATCTTAACGCGGTCGTTATATTTCCTTTCTATTAAAATTATCCTTATTCCTAGGGTTTCTAACTAGTTAGTTTAGCTATAGATAAGGTAGAGTTTACTATAGTCTTATTCTTAGTTTCGCGTAATCTACCTTATATATATCCTTTTACTACGTTACTTATCTTCCCTTATAACTTAACCGTTAGCTTAGTTTCTAACTATAAGATAAGTTACTTATAGTTATTAATCTAAGTATTAAATAATTCTAGACTAATAGGTCGGCGGAATAATTCTTATAGTAATACGTTTAGTTATTAATAGACTAATATAATAAGGTGCTCTTTTAAGTATAGCGCTACTTTTACTTTTTAATAGATCTTTAATATCTATATATAAAAGTTAGCTCTATTTATAATATCTAAGGTAGTAAATCGTTTTATTTATAAAGATCTTAACGCTACTTTTAGCTAGATAGTAAAGAGTTTTTATAGTTTAGTATACTAAGCGGTATATCCTTAGTCTAGGGCATAAAGTATAGCTTAGTCGGATTTACTAAGATCGCTAAAATACTATTTAATAGCGGTTCTACGAAGTAAGCTAAGGATTAGTATTATTAGTTTATTAGCGTATTTTAGTCCGCGAATAGCTACCTACTTTAAGGAATCGATAAATCGATCGACGCTTTTATATATAATTATTTTCTTAGTTTCTTCGAGGATATTAAATATTATATTAAAGGGGCTAGTAAGGTTAAACTTCCTTATATCTTTTAGTTTAATATATACTAAGGGTGCTCGAGGAGGGTTTATAATAGTATTATCCTTAGTTTCTCTTACTATAGCTTTTACTAGTAGTCTTATAAGAGCTTCTTTTATAATTAAGCTTACTAGCTAGTTCGCTAAGGTTATTATCGCGAATATACCGCTAAGGGTAGTATTATTTAAAGGTTCTTCTTTATTTTAATTATTATAGTTTAGTAAACTTCTAGGGCTTTATCTTTTTAATAAAAGTAGTTAAGGTAAGGTAAGGGAAGCTATATTATAACGATTTCTATATAGCTCTATTATTTATAGCTAATATTACCTTATTACTAAAACGTATTCTAGGTTATTAATTTATTTTTATAGGCCTTAATAATTAGCTAAGTAAGCTAGTAAGTTATATTATAGAAGTTCTACTCTTAATTCTTTTAGGCGTTATTCTTATTACTAAGGTAAGTAATCTAGCTATCTTTTATTTCTATAGGAACTTAATACGAAATATCCTAGAAATAGGTATCTTTTTAAATTATTAATAGAAGCTTTATATTACTTAAGCTTTAATATATTAAAGTTTTACCTCTATCTAAAGTTCCCTAAGTATTTCTTTTATAAAAAGCAATTAAAAAGCTAGTATTAGTTAGTATATAAGTAAGAGCTTTCTTCCTAAGAAGATATTAAGGTTTATAAGTTAAGGTTAACTTATCCCTTTCCTTATTTTTTATCTTTTATTCTACTAAATATAGACCTTAAGAGAATAGATAGTTAAGGGAATAAGAATTACTACTATTTATTATATACTAGTCCCTTAGTATAGGGCTAGTACTTTAACCTAGCTATCTACCTATATCTAGTATAGGTCTAATAGGTAATTAAATAGACTAGCTACTATATATAATTAAACGTATTATATAAACCAGCTACTATATATTATTATATACGTTAAATATAAACTAGCTATTAGTCTTATAAGTTAAAGTAAGAGTAGTAATAACTATCTATATTCTTTTCTACCTACCTAAGATTTAGCGGGTTCTCTATCTTTTATATATATATTATAGTAAGCGTAAGACTTTACTTAGCGCTTTAACTAAGTAATATATTAACTTTATAATTATATAATAATAGTATGGTATATTAGCGGTATTTATTAGTATTTTCCCTAGGTAGGTATAGGTATTTCTTTATAATTTCCCCGCTATATTTTTATAGTAACTTTTTAAGGAAATATTAATATAATCCTTAAGGAGCTATTATTACTTAGGAAATTATAGTATATTCCCTATATAATATATCCTTAAGGGAAATCTCTATAAAATATCTATATAATCCGCTTAGTTATTATTTCTAGGATTTCTAGGTAATTTCTTAAAGTTTACTTAATAGCTTTTAAGTTCTTTCTTTTATAAGGAGCCTTAAGTAATTAAAGGTAACTTCCTTAAAGGAGGCCGATATTATTATAGGTACCTAGATTATTAACTATAAGGTATCCTATAATAGAATATATATAGTATAGTAAAAGTAATATATATTAAAGATATAGCTAAGATATTTATATTAAAGGGGAGATAATTATAAGAGCGCTATTAAAATGTATAGGCTAATAAAGTACTTAGGTATATAGTACTAATATATTAGTAAGGTATTAGTATGGAATCGTATCTACCTTACTTATATATTATAGACTACTTACTACTTTAAAAAAAAAGAGAAATCTCTTTTTTTATAAGCTTTAGTTTTATAATAAATAGAAAATAATATATATAGCATAGTACTTCTAGCTATCTTTACTACCTAACTAATCGTACTATATAATATATTCCTTTATATATAGCTTAATTTTATAGTTCTTAGAGATATCCCTTAGTAAAAGGGACTATAAAAGCTAAAAATACTTAGTATAAAAGAAGGAAGAAGGAGCTAAAAAGAAGTATAGAAAGAAGGGTAAGGGTATAAAGGGAAGTAAAAGTAGTAATAGCTTCCTATAAAGGTAGTAAGAGATAAGATAGATATACTAGTAACGGCTAGAAAAGAAAGGAAAAATTAGTAAAACGCTTAGTAGTTAAAAGGATATTAATAGCTTCTTTAAGTAGGATCTTCTTTATTAATTAAGATATTAAATAGGTATAAAAAAGGGCGTTAAATAAAGGAAAGAAAGATAATTAAGGTAATATAATAATTACTCCCTTACTATAATTATAGCCCCCTTAAGAATTAAATATTTCTGCCCTACCTATCTAACCCCTTACTTTTATTTTTACCTTTATATATTTTTAAATACTTCTTATCTTTATCTTTATAAGAGTTATAAGCTTAGGAGGAATAGAATTCCTATACCTTCTAGCTACTATAAAAGGTACCTTTCTTATATCCTTTTACCCCTCTTATTAAAAAAGCTGATTTTTAACTAACTTTTCTACCCTTCCTTATAATAATAATAAAAAACGACTCTACTACCCTTATAGTCTATAAGATAATTCTTATAAAGCCTTAAGATTAAGATAAGTAAGTAAAGGAGCTATAAGCTTATATAAATAGAACTATCTATAATTTAGTTTTCTTTAATAAGTAGGACCCTTTTAAGCCCTCTCTTTATCTTAAGGTAATAGAATTTATAAAAAGAGCTTCTTTCTTCTCTAAGCTAACCTCTATATAGTAAAGAGCTTTTTCTACTACCTTAGGTAACTATAAGAGCTACTATAAAGAATACCTTTATAAGATAAAGCTATTAACTACTACTTATATAGTAATAATAGAATTAGTTAGTACTATAAAGCTAATCTTTCTTTAAGAAGAAAAGACTCTTAAGTAGTAGCTTTTAAAGCTTAAGACCTTAATAGGTCCTTTAAGGAGCTATATAACTAACCGTATTAAGAAGACTTATATAGCTTACTTAGGAGCCTTTTTTACTAGGAACCTACTAGCTTCTTTATAGCTAGCTAAGT
Organism: Hirsutella rhossiliensis; assembly: GCF_020360975.1. NCBI lineage: Eukaryota > Fungi > Ascomycota > Sordariomycetes > Hypocreales > Ophiocordycipitaceae > Hirsutella > Hirsutella rhossiliensis. The sequence goes on along the minus strand of NW_025408678.1, from coordinate 974,676 downwards.
AAGAAGAAATCCTTAAGAAAGCTAACTAATACTTCTTAATAAAAGTTCTTTCTAGCTAGTAGCTATAGGATATATCTCTATTAATAAAGCTTATTAGTAATAGTTACTTAACTATCTTTTAAGAAGCTAGCTAAGAACTAAATAAAGAGGCTATTAAAGTATAATAGTAAGTAGTCTTATTCCTTTATAGCTAGTACTCGACTTAAACGGCTTAACCTATTACCCTTATAGCTATTATAGCCTATCTAGCTATAGCTCCTACTACTACTACTACTATTATAGCCCTAGCTCTGCCTCTTACTCTAGGCCCGGCCTTAGTCTTATTAGTTAAACTAGCTTAACTAAGCCCTTAATAGACCTTTTAGTTTATTAGTTAAAAAATTAAGGAACTAGTTAAAATAGAACCTCTTATAACGACCGGTATTATTCTTAAGGGATAAGCTTATTAAGGGGTTTATATTAATAGATATAATAGGGCGTAGTCTAAGTAATAATAAGTATATTATATTAGTAATAAGTTAAAGGTTATAGACTATAGACTATAACTAAGTAATTAAGTAATTAGAATTAAAGATAAGATTATAATAAAGATTATAATAATTATAATATTAAAAGCTATTAAGCTATTTATTTAAAGGAGTATTCTATTCCTATTGCGTATACTATATACGTTAATTAACGCGATCGCTTATATCTAATAGGCGGCTATATCTTTTTCGTGATAGTTATAAGCCCGGGCGGAGGGGTTACCCCTCCGGGAACTTCCTAGTAACTACGTACGCACTTCTTCTAGCTAGCCTAGCGCGTACTACCCGAAAGGCCTATAGTTCGAGTCCCGCTAGCGCAATTAAGCGCGGTTTTAGTATAGGGCCTACCTATATAAAAATTCCCGCTTAGGTCTAGGATATCTAAGTATCCTAGGACGAATTAACCCGATATCCCTAAGGGGGTATATTGCGTATACTATATACGTTAATTAACGCTGTCGCTTATATTTAATAGGCGGCTATATCTTTTTCGTAATAATTCCTTCCTTATATATCTTAAGAGCTTCCTTAGATTACTAAGAGTACTAAGTAATCCTATAGCTTAGAAGCGCTAGAGCGCTAAAGCGATCCTACGATCTTAGCTATAAAGCGTTAAAGCGCTAAAGTAACTTATTACTTTAAACTTAATTAGCCTATTAGTCTATTTAATATTCCTTACTCCTTACGTTACGTGCCCTCGCGATATATACTAGTCTTAGCGGTTTACTAAACTATAGTCTTAATAAGATACCTCCCTTCCTTTTAGTATTATCCTTAAGACTTATTGCCTTAGCTACTATATATAAATATACCCTTATCGCGTTATATATAAGTATATCGTTCCTTATTCCTTTATCCTTTTAGGATATACTATTAATAGTATATTTAGTTATATTTAAAAATCCTATTCTCGTAATTCTAATAAATCGCGTTAATAATTAAAGCTAGTATCTTAGACCGAGATCTATAGTATTAAAATTATACCTTACTCTTATTATTTTTAGTTAGGCTTAACTTATAAGGTTAGCGAGCGTTTTAATTAGTGTTTTAAATATACCTTTATAGGCCGTTCTTATAATAGTTATAATATAGCGTCCGCTTATTTATTTTATTCTTTTCCTTCTTTATTATTCTTTTTACTAATATTCCTTCTTTTTTAATTTATTATATTATAAATTAATAGTAAAAAGTTAATTTAGATAAATAGAAGGTAAAAGAAGCGTTAAAGGAAGTAATAGCTTACCTAGCTTATATTAAGAAATAAAAGCGTTTCTTAAAAGACTAAGGTAGTAAGTTATTTTAACGGGGTATATAAGCTATTAATAAAAAAGATAATATAACGCGTTCTATTTAAGATAAATTAGCTTATTTATTAAATAAGGAAACTATTACTATTAGTAAGGTTTAATTATTTAGTACCTTAAATATATTAAACTAAGATACTATTCTTAGTAACCTTATATTTTTAAGTAAGGGTTTACTTAGTAGAACTATTAAAGTAAAGAACTATAGTAAGTTAAATACTTAAGTAGCTCTTAAGTATTCTCCTTTAGTTTATATCCTTTTTATTTAATAAGGTATTCTTATTACTAACCTTATTTTCTTATATTTAGTATTTCTTTTATTTTATATTCTTAATTATTATTAACTTCGATTTTTTCCTATAGTTTAGCGTTTTATAGTACTAGTTTTAATAATAAGATATAAAATATTAAGTATATCTATATTATTATTAGTAGCGTAAGTTTATAGTTAACTTTTAAAATAGTTTTCTTAACTTTAAATAGTCTAAGTTTCTTAAAATCTAATTTATTACTTAGTTATTTTATTTTAATATTTCGTTATATAAGGTAGACTATATCTCCCTCTTAAAGGATTAGTCCTTATAATCTTTTTCGATTATAGTAAGTAAATATTCGTTTTCTAATAAATTAAAGTTCTTATTATATTTCTTTATATAATTTTTATAGCTAATCTACTTATAGTATTACCTATTCTACTTATAGTCCTTATTAAGTAACCTTAAATACTTCTAGGTTATATTTATAATTAGTATATACTAGTAAAAGGTTAGTTATTTTTATAACTAAGCTATTATAAGCTAGTTATACTATTAGTAGCTATTTATCTTAATCGTTTTATTTATAGCTAATATAGTATTATAAATATTATTTAAGCGTTTAGTTAAGTCGTTTTATTTATCTATCTACTTATAGGTAATAAGCTATACTAAGCTTATATTTCGTCCTTAATTATACTTTAAGAGCTTACTAAAATTTAGCTATAAATATACTTCCTTTATTAAAGATAATCTCGTTTAATAGTCTATAATTACTAATAATTATTTATAGGAATATATATACTAGCTCTTTTATATTACTTACTTCCTTATATAGTAAAAAGTATCTATACTTTATTAATCTATTAGTAATAATAAATATACTATTATACTTAACGTTAGTTATAAGTTCTTTTAATAGTAATAGCTTTATAATATAGTTTAAAGCTATTAAGTCCTATAGTTTCTTTAATACTAATAGTAGTTATAATTCTCTATATAGCTTATATTATTTAGCTTTACTTTATATATAAAGTTTATATTTTTAATAACTTATTATACTACTTCTTTAAGCTATAATAAGTTATATTATCGTTTAATTTACTTTATTATTCTTTAGATTCCTTAGTATTTATATATTAAAAATTCGTATATATTTTATATAACTTTATCTTATAATTCTAGTAGTATCTAGATTTTATTTCTATATATTAAAACTTTAAAATATTCTATATTATATCCGTTTAATACTTTATATTCTTTTATTTAATTTAGGATCTTCTAAGATATTAAGTTATTAAGTTATACTTAAATATTATATTTAGCTATTATTACTAGTAGTTCCTATTTTCGTTAATTTCTAAGAGCGATCCTTTTACTAAAGGTAACCTTATATTATAGTTACTTTATTAACTAAGGGTATTAGCTTAACTATTTTCTATTCCTTTTCTATAGATTACTTTATAGTTAAATTCTAATAGATATTTAGCTTATTAGATCTATTATCTATTAACCTGTTACGTTATTATAAAATATAAGATATTTTTATAATCTATATAAACCTTAACTTTATATATACTTTTAAGAAGGTAGTATCGAAATTCCTTAAAAGCTTAAATAATTATAAGGAATTCTTTATTATAAATAAGGTAATTAAGTTCTATACTATATAGCTTCTTTAAGTAGAATATAATTAGTTATAGTCTTCCTTTATTATATTTTTATTTAATTTATACTCTTAGAGTAAAGTTTAACGTATTAGTTTAAGTTCGATTTATTATTTTAAGTTAAAGGTAGTTAAGACTAGTTCTTATATAATTATAGTTTTAATATATTTAAAAGTTTTATTAGCTTTATTATCTTATATAAATCCTTTTTCCTTTTTTATTAAGTTATATAGTAGTACTATAATCTTTCTAAAATCTTTAATAAATCGTTAGTAGTAATTTATAAGTTCTTAGAAACTTTATATATCCTTAATATTCTTTAGCGTTAGCTATTCTTTAACTAAGTTAATCCTATCTTATTATATTTATATCTCTCTTAGTAAGATTATATATCTAAGAAAGTCTACTTCTTATATATAGAACTTATATTTCTTTAGTTTAACTAGTAACCTTATATTTTAAAGTATATAAAGTACCTTATAAATATATTCCTTATATTTTTATAAGGTATCTAAGAAGATTAGGATATTATCTAGGTATACTACTATAAGGATATCTAAGTATTTATATAGGATATTATTAATTATCTATTAAAAGGTAGCTAGTATATTTATAAGTTTAAATAGTATTATTAAATATTTAAATAGTCTAAATTTTATTTTAAAGGCTATTATCTATTTATATCCCTTTTTTATATATATTAAGTTATAAGCTATAAAGGTATTTACCCTTAGTATAAGTCTAGGTATTAGCCTAGACCTTAGCCGATAGTATTATAGGGTAAGGTAGGCTATATATATAAATATATATTTAATAGTAATAAGCGCGGTATATAGTTAGATCCTATATAGCTTATTATTATAATATAATAAAAAGTACTTATAGTATAACCTTTTACTTACCTTATAATAGTATAAGCTATCTTTATATTAAACCTAATATTAAAACCTTAGTAGTACTAGCTAAGGTAATAGTAATAGTAGTAGCTACTATAAAAAGAAGCTTAGTACTAATAGCTATAGTAATAGGTAGAAGAGCTATATTAGTAATACCTATAGGAAGATACTTAGTAGTAATAGGATAAATAAGCTTAATTTATAAAGCTATTTTACTAGATATTATAAGACCTAGACTAATAAGTAACCCTATATTAGATCCTTAATACCCTCTTAACGCTAGCTTTAATAGATACGCCCCTTACTACTAAGAGGTTAGAGCGTAAGGCGGCCCTTAGTAGATAGAAGCTACTACCTTAGCTTACTTAAGATAGTAAGCTAGAGACCTTTTACTTCTTCCTTAACCGCTTAATAGCGAAATACTATATTAATAAGAAATAAGGACTTAATAGCTATAAGGAGATAGCTTAGTTCTTACTCTTATATACGCTACTAAAGCCTTAGATATAGTAAGTAGCGGGCTTTTAAGAGTAGGGCGGTCCTAAGAAGATAAAAAACCCCAAAGTATTCTTTAACTACTTAGTCTATGCCTTTAGTAATATATAAGAATAAGAAAAGGCATAGGATAGGCTATAGACCCTTACTTAGTAAGAGGGGCAGTCCTTTAAGGAGTTCTTACTAGAATTTAAAGAGACCTTAACCTAGGTAGTAGGTAATACCGCCTAGGAGGACGGCGCTAAGCTTACCTAGCTATAAAACTTAATCTCCTTAGCGCTCTAAGAGCTACTTATCCCTATTATAATACCCTTTACTTATAAGGGCTACGTAGCCCGCCTTATAAAGGTAGCCTAAGGATATAAGTAAACGCTGCGCTTTTAAAAGCTATATAAGCGCTTAGCTTTAAGCGGGACTAACGGGCTAGATAGTTCCTCCTTACTTAACCTATTTATACCTAGGCCCGCTCTTAAGTCGGCGGTCGATATAGATAGCGAGGTCTAGATAGCGGCTATATACCCTAGGAAGCGCGGTAATAGTAAGACCCTAGCCGCTTTACTAGCGGCGTAGTTTAGTAAGATAGCTAAGTAAGTACCTTATAAGGAAATTAGTAAATAATATAAAAAGGGCCGCTATATATATTATAGTATAAGCACGTATATAGTTAGGTCTTACCCTTACCTCTTAATAAGGAGGCCGGTAAAGATATAAGTTACCTATGCCCTATTAAAATCTAATAATAAGGGAGATAGGGGAACTTCCGCTATATATAAAGTAAAGGGAAAAGCTTAGCTTTAGTATAAAGGCGAGCCTTAGAGCTTAGTAAGCTAATACTAGCTAAGGAGGACCTAGTAAAGTATATTAAAGAAGAACCTACTTTAATATTAGTTATTATTAACCAAACTTACCTCCTCTTTACCTTTATAAATAAAGGTTATTAGTATTACGCTATAATTAATAAAGCGAAAGCCCTTAAGCTACGCTTATTAGTAAAGAAGATTTACCTTAAGTATATAAAGGGCGCCTTAGCCGCGATAGAAGGCGCGGTTATTAAAGGCGTTGCCTAAGTAGCTATAGAGGTTAACGGCCTCCTATAGCTATTAGTAGTATATATAGTCCCTTAGCTTAAGTTTTCCTTAATTCTTAGGAAGCTATAGTTAATATATATAAAGTTATATTTAGTATTATATAAAGGGAGGCTATAGTTTAGCCTTATATAGTCCTAGGTTTAGTATAGTAGTAAGAATAAAGCGCTAGACGCCCTAGCTAACTTATAAAACGCCTAAGAAGTCTTAGCCTTAGTATTTATAGGTATAATATAGTAAATCTATAAGCGGAAGGGGCTAGCTATAGCTATAGCGTCGATCTATATAGTTAGCTTAGTAGATATTAAGAAAGCGCTATAACTAAAGCGCCTTATATCGGAAGAGGGGCTATAGTAAGCTATCCTACCGCGGTTCTATAACTTACTACTACTTTTTTAAAAGAGCGAGGCTAATAAGTTAAACCCCTATAAGCTAGGTATAGACTACTTAATACCGCTTTATATAGAGGATAATAGTAAAGAGCTTCCCTTACTATTTAGGCCGTTATATAGTATATTACGAGAGGAACTACTAGTATTAAAAAAGACCTTTATAGACCTCCTCGATAAGGGATTTATTAAGGCTAGCTCCTTTAAGGCGGCGGCTCTAGTCTTATTTATATAGAAGCTAAAGGGGGACTTTACTTTTACGTAAACTACTAAGCGTTAAACGTAATTATATACTTAGACCGGTACCCCCTTTTACTTATAAGAGAGACCTTCTATAACCTAGTAAAGGTAAAGTAGTTTATAAAGCTTAACGTCGTTTAAGCGTTTTATAAGGTATAAATAGTATATAAGGAGGAGTAAAAGATAGCGTTCTATATAAGATATAGCTTATTTAAGTAAATAGTTACCCTTTTTAGCTTAGTAAGTACCTTAGCTATATTTTAATATTATATTAACTAGGTACTTAAGGGTTTCCTCGATAAGTTCGCGTTTATATATATAGGTAATATTCTTATTTATTTAAGTAAGAGCTACGAAGACTATATATAAAAGGTATAGAAGGTACTAAACCGCCTAGCGGAGCATAGCTTATACTTAGACCTAGATAAATACGAATTTAGCGTTAAGCGCGTTAAATACCTTAGCTTTATTATTATTATAGGTATAAGCTAAGTAGACCTAGCTAAGATCTAAGCTATCTATAACTAAGTAACCTTAATATCGTAATAAGGTATATAGAGCTTCCTTAGCTTCGCTAACTACTACTAGGTCTTTATTAAAGGGTTCTTTTAAATTATACTACTACTTAATAAGCTAATAAGGGATAGGGCCCCCTTTTCTTAGGGACCTATATAAGTAGAGGCGTTCTAAGCCCTTAAGGACTTATTCTTATAAGCCTTAGTACTACTATAATAGGACTTTAATAATCCCTTAACTATAGAAGTAAACTATAGCGGCTATATACTTAAGAGAACCCTATCTTAAAAAGTAGAAAGGTAAAGGAGGCCTATAGCGTTCTACTTATATAAGCTTATTATAGTAAAGAGGAACTACTTAATCTATAATAAGGAGATATTAGTAATTATTAGCTACCTTAAGTAGTAGTAAGCGGAGCTCTATAGCTATAAAAGCTTTAAGATCCTTATAAACTATAAGAACCTTAAATACTTTATAACCTAATAGTATCTTTTAAAGTAGTAGGCGCGCTAAGTAAAGTATCTCTTATACTTTTAGTTCTATATTAAGTATAGACTAAGTAAGGAGGCTATAGTTTTAGACGCCCTCTTATAAAGGGAGTAGGATCGGCCTACCTTTATAGACCTTAATACGCGAGATATATAAATAATCTTAGATAAAGCGCTCTAAACTTACCTTAGCGCTACTTTATTAAGGGTAGAGGGCGACCCCCTAAGAGCGGCCGGGGTTCCGGCCCCCCTTAAGGGTATACCTAACGTTCTTTAGTATATCTTTTAAGATAAGGAGCTCTAACGCTTATAAGACTAGCTAGCGGTATAGGATAGTATATATATAAGTATACGCTACGCTATAAAGGTAAGGGCGCGCTCCCTTAACCGCGGCCTTAGGTTAAAAGTCTAAGTAAGCGACTACTATATCGACCCTTATAGCTACCTTTACTATAAGGGCAGGCTATAGGTCTTAAGGGCGCTAGCGATAATAAAGGCTATAGCTAGGGCGGCCCCCTTAAAAGTTAAGGAGCGGGATAGGTTAAGAGGGTAGATTATATAAATAATCTATAACTTAAGCGTAATCGGCTATCCTAGCTATAAAAGCACGCTAGTAGCGATTAGCTAGGACTTTTACTAGCTACTTATAGTACTATATATTTACTATTTCCTTTATAACTATAATATCTATAGCCGCTTAAAGATCTAGTAAGCGCTTAAAAAGGGGCTATTAAAGTTACTACTAGTTCTTAACCGGTTCTATATATATATATAAATAGACTTTATTATAGACCTCCCCTTTATAGTAAGCGGTAACTATAATTTCTAGGTAATTAAAGACCGTTTAAGTAAGAAGGTAGTATTAAAGCTAATACTATTTATAAAAGTAAAGGCTTATACTAAGTACTTTCTTTAATACTACGCCCGCTTCTATTAATAGCTAGCCTTAATTACTAGTAATAAGGGTACTAATTAAACTAGCCGCTTTTAATAGTACCTTTATAAGCTACTTTAAGTTACTTAGTTACTAAGCACGGCTTACTACTTATAGACTAATAAGGGGCCTAAACGCCTTAACTAAGAAGTATAAGCTTACCTTTAATAAGTAATATCCTATAACTAAGTAGACTAAGATAAATAGCTTCCTATAGCTTAGATAGCGCTTAATAGTAAGTCGAACTCCTTTATTAATATATCTCCCTTTCTTATACTATATAGGTTTAAACCGCCGTTAGCATAGCCTATTACTATAGATATAAGCGTAGAGCGCTACCTAGCTAGCTCCTTAGAGGGTAGGGCGTCTGCCTTTATATAGAAGCTATAATAAGCTATAGAGTTCTACTAATCCTTAATAGTATCTACCGCCTAAAACTAAGAGCGGTAGGCTAATAAGTTAAGGGATCCTATAAATAGGTTCGCGGTAAAGGATAAGGTCTAGCTAGACCTCTATAACTATAGGTTAATAAAGCTAAAGAAAAAGCTTAACTAGCTATACGCTAAGTATATAGTAAAAAGGGTGCTAAGTCTATAAACTATAGAGCTAAAAGGGCTACCCTTTAGTATCTATAGTATAATTAACGTTAACTTTTTTTATCGCGCCGCTATAGACCCCTTATTAAGCTAAGAGATAATAGATCCCTAACTAGCCGCTATCCTTATTAAGGGAAAAGAGGAGTTCTTAGTAAAAGAGTTATAAGTAGCCCGTTAAAAGAATATAGGCTATAGTAGGAAGCGTAAAGTCCTTATTAAGTAGTATAGCTATTAAGACCTAACGTAAAAGCTTGCTTTTAAGTTTAAAGGTATAATAGCTCTAGATAAGTTTAAGGCCCTTTATAAGCTAGTAAAAGAAAATAACGGCCTAGCGAGAGAAGCTACCCCCTTAGCGGTAAAGCGGCTAGTACTTTAAAACGTAGGGGAGACTATACCCCGCCCTTAAGGAAGCGGCGGGCTACTAAGCCCGCGGCGGTCGCTATACTAATATAAGCTATAAGTATATATTATAAATACCGCGACTATAAATAATAAATAAAGCATACTTAGGTCGGTAGTAGTATAAATAAATTATATTAGCCCTTATAAGCGCGCTTAAAGGTATATAGACTAAGCTTAATAGGCCTTCTTCTTTAGTAAGGTCTTAACTATTAAATAGTTATCCTTATCCTCCTCTTTATCCTCCTTCTTATCCTCCTCCTTAGTATAAGGCGCGGCCTTAGCTTTAAGGGTATAAATCTAGCCCTCTAGGCTACCTAGCTAAGCAGCGATAGCGGCGGCGTTAAGGATAGCGGCGGCGGCGGCGGTGCTAGTAGTAGTAGAGGCGGCGGCGGTAGAGGTAGCGGGGGCGGCTAAGGCGGCGGCAACGGTGCCCCTAAGAGAGAGAGAGTTAGCGCCGTAAGGAGTATAGGAAAAAGAGCTTACGTACTTAGGTATAAGGGCGGCGCGCTTAAGGAACTATAAATTACGGTAGGCGGCGTCGGCAGCGGTTAAGGCGCGCTTAGCCTTATTTTAGTCCTTACCTAGCTCTATAGCGCTATAAGCTATAGTAGTATAAGTAAGAAGGGGCGGCGTAACCTTATAGGCACGGCTAGCCCGGGCGTATAAAAAGCAGCTACCTTAAGGGCGGCTAGCTTAGTTAGCGTAGGGAAGGGACTATAAGGTATACTATATATAAGAGGAACCTTAGGTAGCGCCCTAGGTTATAGCGCGCTTATATTAGTATATAGAGTTAGTAATACTCGCGAGAATAAGGGCGGAGGGGCTTATAGAGGAGGGCGGCGAGGACCCGCGCTTATTATTATTATTATTATCGTTATCGTTATCGTTATCGCGGCGGCCGGTAGCAGAGAGCGTAGTAGGGGCGGCGGCGGCGCGGGTAGTAAAGTTAACGGCCGAGAAGCTAGGCAGCGGGTAGCGTAGAGCGGCGGCAGGCGCGACTAGGGCGGCGGGGGTAGTAGGTAGGGTAGCGGGCAAGGCGAGGGCGCGATCGACGAAGTCGTCGATCTTAGCGAAGAAGTAAGATAAGGCGGGGGAGGATATATTAAATTATTTAAATAACTAGCGGGGGTATAGGTTAGCTTATATATAGGCGGTAGCGTATAGCTAGGCGCTAAGCGACTTATAGTTATAGTTATAGCTACTATTACTAATACTAATAATAATAGTATAGTAAAGAGGAAAGAGCGATAAGGGCGCGCTAGTAAGTTATTTACCTCTTAGCCGCGCGCTGAGGTATAGGATTAATATTATAAGGGACCGCTTAAAGAGAGAGGGGCGGGGACCTTATATAAGGGTATTTACCCTTAGTATAGGTCTAGGTATTAGCTTAGACCTTAGCCGATAGCGTTACGGGGTAAGGTAGGGCGTATATATAAACGCGTATTTAGTAGCGGTAGGCGCGGCGTATAGTTAGATCTATATAGCTTATTATTATAATATAATAAAAGGCACCTATAGTATAACCCTCTGCCTACCCTATAATACCTCCTTTATCTTAATAGATAGACTAAGATATATATTACTAAATTTACCTTTCTATGCCCTTAGTTCTTTTATTATACTCTTAAGCCCTTGCTTAAGAGATCGACTCGATAGAGTATACTACACTATCTTGGCTTCTATAGTACGTAGCCCCCTTTACCGTCGACTATGCTCTCGAACCTTTATTCGAGAACCTCTCCTTAACCGAAGCTCGTAAGGGCAGCGCGAAGTCGCCCTTTAGGTAAAATTCAGATTCCTTAGTGTTGTTCCTTAGCCCGTGCCCCCCTAATCCTGCCTGGCGCACGACTGTGCTCTTGCGCACCGAAATCAGCCTCATCCCTCTGCCTGGTGAGAGGCCTTGCGCATAGTGCTCTGGCTGTCCTAGCCATACTGAATTGCCGCTTTTTCCGTTATCATTGCCTTTGCCTGCATCTCGACATCTCGCTTAGGAGACTGATTCGCACCTGGGTGCAGTTAAGGAGCTGCTCTATCATCCACAGCTTGTAACACTCCTAGCGACGCAGCTTCCCCACAGCCACATGCCTGCCACTCTTAAGACGGAGGTCATTCTAGCGTTCCTTGGCTTCCTTTGGCTTGTGTTCACCAGCGAGAAAGGGTCTGGAAAGTGGCTCGCTGGATTTTAACACGTTGACGATGGAGCTACGCCTCCCGACTCTAGGCTTGTTGAACGGTGCTGGTTTTATATAAGCTCCAACTATGATGCCGCCCAGATCATGAAATGGGCAAGAAATGGGAGAAAAGCAGGTGGTCTTCTGTTTATAAGCTATTTCTGTATCACCTTGCCCCAGTCTGCTGGCCTGGAGGCGACAGAGCGGCCTGGCGCAAGCCGTTTCCAGTAGTACCAGTCAGCAGCCGCGGGGACAGGACCAACAACTTGCCCGATCCGATGAGGAGAGAAGACCATGGCAACCCTGATGTCGTAGCGCGCGGCAGCCGATCCATATACGTTTAGACTCAAGCGCAGACGAGACGCTGTCGGATAATTGGGGGCCGGTCGGAACTTCGGAAGCTGTTGGCGACCATAGGGGAAGCAGCGCCATGAGCTCCTACTCAAAGAGGTCTAGATAATGCACCAGGATTTAACAAAGGATAAGGGATAGCTCTAACCGTCGCTTCCAGACCTATCTTAAGCCTCTCGAGGCAATGATCCGACGGTAGGCAGCCCTGGCCAGGTCTAAGACGGAACGGCCTAGGCCAGAGATAGTTTGTAGAGGGACCACGGCACTAGCTTCCTAGTGACAGGATCGGAGATAGTTTCTCAGAGGCAGGCACAACCAATACGTAGAAGAAAAATCAGGAAATAGGCAGGCGGAATCTAGTTCATCTAGGGAGAACTTCACGTCAGCCCGACTAGTTACGGGGGCGGTCTGGCTTCTGCTTCTACATCAGCATGCATGGCTATAGCTGGAAAACATAGGCAATGGACGTATGGATTAGACCGCAAAGGCTTATCAACCTACAACATTGCTCTGCTACTCCGTATCTTAGTGAGTATACTGTTAGTTAGGCCAGTAGCCTAAACAGGCTAAATATGAGGCTGCTCTACCTTCCCATTCTCCTCTAGGCAATAGGAACAATGTCTTGTCATCTTTAGCGCGTTATGGACTACACTAGTCTTCAAACCAGCTGCTTCTTGTCAGCTGGTCGGCTCTATGCCTTTGTAACGTAGCAGGAGACACTTCGGAAGCCCGGCAATTCCGTCAGGGGTATCTTGTAGAATGTGCCATTGGCTACCCCAACTTGAGCAGCCACTTAGGTACCTAATGTCGGATACGCGGCATCGTAGCCCTACAGTGGTTGCTGCCTCCGCACCCTGGTAACTTGCCCAATTCAGGGCAAGATCTTCATCGACTGGCGGTATGAGGCGCATATTTAGCTTCGTAGCCAACGACACGTGCGGTCTTTCCGGTTTATGCGACTGTTCGACCACGCTCCAAGTATGACTTCCTGTAATAGGCATAATCGAAGAAAACCGCTATTATCGCGGATACTCTCGACTTGATTCTCATGAGTTCCACGGCCGCCACGTATGAAGTCCGGAGTTGTTTAGAAAAGAGGAAGGTGGTTCCGCCTTGAGGGTGTCCTCGCTGCCATAGCATTCATCAATCTAGCCTGTTCACGCTCCACCTCCAAGAGACTTCACTGATGTGGACAATTTTCCAGCGAGTATTAGCTGCCCTGATGATGCGCAGCACATGTGTCTAGAGAATCCCACCTGCGATAGAGAGAATAGCTTAGGATGGTTCCACTTAGGTATTGACTTATGCGTAGAATCCGTTACAAGCGGCTTCGGACACATGCAAACAGAGACGTCTATAAGAAGTCAGTGGTGCCTCATTCTCCATCTAAATGGATTTCAGACACTCGCCTTCAACATTCCACACTAAGGGAAAAAAAAGCCCCTCGAAAACCCGATTGCCTCTCTTCACCACAACTGCAGTCACTATGAAATACGCAACCACTCTTGCAGCTGTTTTCGGCGTCGCTGCCGCCCTTCCGGGGCCCTCTGAGGTCAGAGAAGCACGGCGTGCTACTCGCCGAGACGCCACGCGGGTTCCCAAGGGCCCCGGGTTTAACATGAGGAACAATAGCTACCCTCAATATTCGAACAATTGGGCCGGAGCCGTTCAAATCGGCAATGGATTCAACAAGGTTGAGGGAACCGTCACCGTCCCCCAGGTTAGCGGCGACGCTACCGCCGCCGCTGCTGCGTGGGTCGGAATTGATGGCGACACCTGTCAGTCCGCCATCCTCCAGACCGGTGTGTCTTTCTACGGCGACGGCTCCTTCGACTCGTGGTATGAGTGGATCCCCGACTATTCCCACAGCTTCACCGGATTCGACATCAGCGTTGGCGACCAGATCAAGATGTCTGTTGACGCTTCGTCCATGACGGGCGGTGTTGCGGTTCTTGAAAACCTGTCCAACGGACAGAAGGTCTCCCACACCTTCACCAATTCGCCATCGAGTCTCTGCGAGACCAATGCCGAGTGGATCGTGGAAGACTTCCAGTCTAGCGGCCAACTTGTCCCTTTGGTTGACTTTGGCACTGTCACCTTCACCGATGCCTCTGCGTCCGGCTCTGGGGGGACGGTCACCCCCGACGGCGCCACCATTATCGATATCAAGGACCAGAGCGGCAACGTCCTGACGAACTGTGACACGTCCGGAAATGACGTGGTCTGTCAGTACACCGGTAGCTAGTAGATAGCGTCCCGAAATGGGAATGTCAAGATGTAATTGTACGCTATCTTTCTATGCAAGGTTCTAAACCACCTCAATTCGATCAACGAAAAGACAATAGCAAAACAACGACACGATCTTATGGTTGAATGGGGTATCAGCGATCAAGTTTAGTGTTTATAGGTAAAGAGTTCGAAAATAACTACTCTATACCCGGTCTCGCACTTCGCGCGTGCTTATGCAAGACAGGTCGGCACGCATCCGCTATCAAGATATCGCAACGAATTCATCGCCTCTCCAGTGCGGGCTGCCACAGGGATCGCCAGTCTCGCCGATCCTCTTCCTACTGTATACGGAACCAATCTACCGCTTGGGCAGCTCAAAAGGGCGTTTCGGCTATGCGGACGACACTGCCATCCTTTGCGTCGGCGATAGCCTGGATGAGACGTCCGCCGAAGCATCTCATCATGTGCGTGAGCTTGTATCGTGGGCGCCGCCAACGGATCTCCTTCGACCCTGAGAAGACAGAAGTGATGCACTTCTCTCGAACGACGCCCAAGACGGCGCCGCCAGTGCTCCATGGCGAATTTGAGAAACGGCCGGGCCGGGCGATGCGTTGGCTCGGCGTCTGGCTCGACAGCACTCTGTCTTTCAAGACTCATGTCGAGAAATGGACGGCCAGCGCAAGCAGTCGCCTTCCATCTCAGGAGACTGACAAACACCAGGCATGGTCCTCTACCGAGCGCTGTGCGACGAGCGGTCTGCGCTTGCGTCATTCCAGTGCTGCTCTACGCGGCGGAGGTCTGGTATCCTGGTTCTACGCGCCCGCGCTGGACCAAGCCGGGCAAGGAAGGACCGTCCAGGATCGGACACCTCGTAAAGAAGATGAGCAAGGCACTCTACACATCTCTTCGGGCTATCCTGCCAGTGTGGAGAACTACACCAACGAATGTTCTGCACCGGGAGGCAGGGATACCGCCGGTCCCTCTGCTGCTCGAGGCGCGCCGGACTGCATTTGCTGCGCGTCTCAAATCCCTGGACGAAGCTCATCCGCTCGTGAAGCGCACGTCGAGGCCAAAAGCCCTATACTGAATGAAATGATCAAGCTGAAGTACCAAAAGCAGCCAAAACCCTTCCGGACTAGGCTGCGGCGCTCCGACGAATTGCTACCAAGCTGCCCAAGGCCTGCCTTGCTGCAGCGCGGATTTGTCGAAGAGCAGACTGCGCCTCTGCAGAGTGCATCGAAAATGAGACGGCGAAGAAATTTCGCGATTGGCTCCAGGCACTATCGCCCCGAACTCTGGTCGTCTATTCCGACGGGTCCCGTTCTACCGAAGGCCACGCCGGATATGGCTATGTTGTTCATCGGGACGGATCCACCGTCTTGCGCGACAAGGGCCGTCTCGGGCCCGCCGAGATTTTCGACGCTGAGGCGAAAGGTGCGTTGGAGGGGTTGAAGGCTGCGGTGAGCCTTCCAGAAACTGACCGCATCTTTGTCTGCCTCGACAACCTCGCGACCGCAACATGCTTACGGGGCACGCCGAGCGACTCCTCGCAAGAGGTCTTCCTTGAGTTTCAATCTTTGGCGCGAAAATACGGAGCTGTGGAGGTCCATTGGATCCCCGGCCATGCTGACATCCCAGGCAACGAGGAGGCTGATGCTCTGGCAAAGGCGGGAGCATCACTGCCAGAACCCGCTGATAACGTCCCGACGCTAGCGCACCTGCGAAAGATTGCCCGACAGCAGCCGGAAGAGGCTTTCAAGGCCTGGTGGGAAGCCTCTGCGCCGGAGCGATACAGAGACCTGAGGCTTAAAGCCACAACCAGCTGCCCGTCAGAATTGGCGCTCTCGGCCCCTGCTTCGTAACTTGCTTGCAGCAAGAACCCACCATGGGGATTTTGCTGACTACCACGAAAGGTTTGGTCACGACAATGCGCGACTGACGTGCTCGTGCGGAAGACGAAAAGAGCCAGCACACATCTTTTACTGCAGAAAGGTTGCGCCACGGCATCGTATGCGGCTTGCACCTTGGCCGGCTGCAGCCATCAACCGCGCAATCGGCAAGGACTTTGACAAATTCGTCAGGCTGGCGAAAGCGAGCTCCTTCTTCGGAGGATCTGCCCACGCCACTAGACGGTCATCATTCTCCTCTCACCCTACCTTTTCCTCTCAATCCTTTCTGTTACCTGCTCCGATCTCGGGCGGCGTCAAGGTCTCGCGACCATGCGATCGCCGAGGTCATCAAGGGCTGCAAGGCCCCAGAAGCAAATTGGCTGATCTGACCACGGGACAGCTTTCTCTTCATGCCTGGACGTCCCGCTGACGGGCAACAGGTTTGTCATGAGCGCCGTTGAGCCGATGAAATGCTGGATAGTGGGTGAAGTGTACGATATGTAGCATGTAGACACCTGCTAGCTCAGCACGTCCTGTGCTCCCCTGCGGAGACCTGAGCGACCAAAAGTTGCTGGACGGAAAATACACTAAACTAAACTAAACTAAACTAAACTAAACGTGCTCCACCGTTTCCCAACCCATATCGACACGTAATGCCAGCCTTGTGCTATTCACGGCTTGTTATCTGATAGCATAGTGGTATCAAAAAATGCTCCCTTTGAAAATACATCACTTCAGGTGTGGCTGTTTCCTCAATTTTCGCAATTACCGGCTGGACTACTCCGTAGTAAGAGTGCCGGTCCGGGATTATGCTGGGACCCCGCCATTGCGACTACAAGCTGAGGCAGACTGACAACGGCAGGACACCCCAATAGCAGCATGTTCTCCCAGCCAATATGAGACTACCGCCTGTCCTCGGCGACCGACACATGGGCACCCGGGTGCCCATTTAGACGGCGCACCCAGGTGATTAGAATTAGAGATGGAATCGTGATAGAAATCTGTGGGTTGAAAGCTGGAGAGCTATCTATCTAAAGGAGTGAAGTGGGTGGCTATATATACCCGTTGGTTTTCTATCGTAAAGATATTGCTCATCGTGTTCAGCCTGCTCAGTGCCGATCCGCCCAATCTGACTGATCCAACTGATCCCATCACGTGCCCTTCATGTCAACGGATCTTCCGTGGTCCGTAGCACCTGGCGTCCTGCGCTTCGGCCATGCGGCCTGCATTCTGACCGTCTTCCCTTCACGGCTGGCTGGTTCATAACAAGCCCTTACTTAAAACCAGCCTACTTTTTTATATGCTAGATAGTTAAAGCTATATATCAGATAGGTAGAGCCTACCTTTGCCTAATAGTACCGCCCCGATACTATATAACTGGAACCATGCATTATTGTTTAATCTAATAATAGCTACCCTCTCTAATTCTTGACGCAGAGGGATTCCATCATGATATCGTAATTCGTAACTTCCACGCGTGACTATACCGCGGGAAATATAAAAGGAACCGAAAAAGATTCCAGGTTCCAGGCTTAGCCATACGAGGCCGTCGGTGCCATACCATCGATCATCATCTAAAACAAGGCGTCACGGCGAACCGTTTCCTGCAGGCGCCTAGAAGTTACAAGCATCCTGCTCCTGGAGCCCCGCCTCTTCAATCAGCTCCTCGCCACGACGCATCCAATCGGCAAAAGCCTTGAGGCTGTCTACTTGATAGAGCGTCTCGCTGACGGCTTGTCGTGTGCCCGCATACCAGTGGAGCCTATCACCAAAGGCGGCTTCGTCGACCCCCGGGCGCCTCCACCTAGGATTCTGACGTGCGTGGTAGAGGCAAAAGTAGAGTTTCTTGCAGAGGCTCCTGTCTCTCTCGATGCGCGACAAGAGTACGCTGGCCTCCCTCTGGCGTCCAAGTAAGTATAGGCCGATCCGGCGGCGGCTATCGAGGCCTATGCGCCACCGGAGCGCAAAGAGCTGCTCCACAAAGTGGCCTATAGTTTCGGTCGAGATATCCCTAGGCTTAGGCAGATGTTTGTGGAGGTAAGTAAAGGCGGCGTGCTCGATTTGCCGGCCGAATATAAGTGATAGGACGTGCGCCAACAATAAAACGACCTCGTCTAGAGAGCGTTCGGCGATGCCGTCGCCGTTGACGAGACTATATGTGACCGGAGCAGGCGTATCGTCGAACTTGGCCAGCAGGCAGAGCGCGTCGTTAAGGTGATCATCTCTAGGCCGGACATAGAGAATATAGTCGCTCCTTTGCATCTGCTCACGGATAAAGCGCTCGAGTAAGCAGTGCGTCGATAGGCGTCGGATAGCCTCGGAGAGAAACGTATGGCATAGATCAAGGACTAAATCATATAAGTGCTGCTCTTCCCGAACCGCCCGGACGACGCAGGACCGGCTAAGCTCGTCGATGTGGCCTAATATCTAGCTAGGTGTAATGGCTTGCTAAGTTTGGTCGTTTAGTAGACGGCGGCTAATGCTATAGTGCTCTGCACGGTACCGAGTAAGAATAGGGCAACCTAAAGTAAGAGCGAGAGGAATCGGCTAAGGGGCGAGAGAGGAAAGGGGATTACGCAATAGTTGTAGTACCTATAAAGCGGGTGCTGCTATCTCTTACTAGGTCTATAAAGTAGAAGGCGATGTAGGACGATGCCTTGCCACGGTTCTCGCATCTTTGACACCACTCAGCCCCGACGACGGGTTTACACTGCCAAAAATCAGCCAAGTTGAACGCGGTTGGCGACAAGGTGCAGACGAGGGGGCAATACTCACAGCAACGCCATTTAGCTTGCACCAAATACACACGCCCTTGCCATCCCTCCTGTTCTTGGCGTTATCCCTAGCACTCGGAAGCAGAGCCCCGCTGCGCCTGCCTCTCTGACCAAGAGCGGAAGGGGTAGGATGCGGCTGACGGGACCAATTCTCGCTTGGGAGCGGCATGTGAACGTTCTGGAAGCCGCCGGGCCTGTCCACCGATTGTTGCCGAGTCGGGATCAGGGCTTGAGGGACGCTGCTGAACGGAGGGACACCTTGGTCGAAGATGCTGGCAAGATTGCGCGGCACTGTATAGTCGACCTAGCCCGCAAGATCGATTGGGGGCTGCTGGCTGGAGTAAGGCAATGCCGCGGCCGGCGCCACCAGAGCGAGGCTGGCGATCGAGGCATCCGGATAACGCGCCTGTTCGGAAGTCGGAACCGGGGCGGTAGGGGGGTTCGACGGCCTAGGACAATGACACGGAGCAGAGACGCAGAGCGGCAATGAATTTCCGTGATATGGGCATGGCGGAGGGTAAGATACAGACACGGGTTCGACATACGTGCCAAGGTATGGTTGTTGTAGCAGCTGCCCGTGAGAGGGCTGGCTTACCCTTGGATCCTTAGCCTGGCCAACCGGGGTTTCGAAGACCGGTTGGAGATGTAAAGGGACATTGCCGTTGGCACCAGGTAGATGTCCTGGGATTTCGCCGCTATGGTATCGATATCCCCGGTTGTTAGCATGAAGGGTCGAGGGCGAAGCCAACACCGGCTGCTGCCGCTAGGCGAATTGAGGCTCCGGGCTGGAGTGGGTCAGGGTCTGGTCAGTCGACGAGCCCAGGGGTGAGGCCCGCGGGGAGCTGAAGGCAGTGGGGTAGTTCATGGGGTTCAATAGCCTAGAAGAGAGTCAGCACCGTGTAAACGGGCAGGGCGGTGAACCAGGCTCGAACAAGGAGTCTTGGCCGTATAACAGGCTGGGAGCCGGTGCCACGGATGCCCCTTGAACGGAGGGGGCTCGGGCATGGCCTTAAAGGTAGGTCGAGGGGGCTCGGGCGTGGCCTGGAAGGTAGGCCGAGGGGGCGTCGTGATATGCACCGTCATGCATGTCGAGGGAGAGAGAAGAGGGCCAGATGTAGGTCGACGAGTAAAGCCGTGTATGCGTTGGAATCAAGGCCTTGTCCGTGTCGAGAGTTGAGCTGTTTTACGACAAAAGTATAGGTTCACCGCAAATGTGCTTCCGTTTTTAGAGGAAGTGCTTCCACTTCTGGAGGATGGGCTGCCCTTTTCGGAGGACATTTTGCGAAGCGCCGGTGGCGGGGCGTGCGCTATTCGTCTCTACCCCTCCGCTATAGCTTTCGAGGTGCCTCACCATCCCCGCCCCCTACCGACCCCTTAATTAAACCGTAGTATATTTATTTTAATAGCGTAAGAATATATTAATTAATAGGCAATATACTATTCGGCCACGAACCTTTACTCTATTCTCTAGAAGCTCTAAGATATATAAGAGCAAAGTATAGCGGTATTAAAAAGCTTACCGCGAGCTTAGCACTCGCTCGCCTACTACTGTCGCGAAGCGTGGCCTGATTTCGCGGTTCTCGGAGATATCCCTTGGCACGAGGGACCTAGGAAGCTAAAAAAACAGGTTTTAAGGAAGGAGCTAAAAGGAGGTGTAGAGAGGAGGGTAGGGGCAAGAGGGGAAGTAGAAGTAGCGATAGCTTCCTATAGAGGTAGCGAGAGATAAGACGGATATGCCGGCAACGGCTAGAAAGGAGGGGAAAAACCGGTAAAAAGCTCGGTAGTTAAAAGGATATTAGTAGCTTCTTTAAGTAAGATCTTCTTTATTAATTAAGATACTAGATAGGTATAAAGAGGGGCGTTAGATAGAGGAAAGAAGGAGAATTAAGGCAATATAATAATTATTCCCCTACCGTAATTACTGCCCCTATAAGAATTAAATATCTCTGCCCTGCCTATCCGACCCCTTACTTTTAATATTACCTTCGTGCTTTTTATATACTTCTTATATCTCTCTTTATAAGAACTACCGGTCGAAGCGTAAGCGACTCTAAAAATATAGGGCTATTAAAAAGTAGTACGCTAAGATAACGAAGGTTAATATATATAGAGTAAAATAGAAATAAATAAGGTAAGCGACCTTTTTATTATTTAAGTAATAAGCTAATAAGACTAAATACTATATATACTTATTAGTTAATCTACTTAGTTATCTTATAAAATCGATAAAGGACGATATTATAAAATTTTTAAAGTAGATACTTAACTTATATTAAAGGATTTATAAGAAAAGTACTATATATACCTATAAAAGAATTCTTTTTTAAGTATACTAAAAGTTTATAAGAGTTAATTTTAGTAAGTAAGTAAATAAATAGATTAATAATATAAGTTTTATCTTAATTATAAAAGTTTATATCTTATAGGATTAGCTTACTACTTAATAGTATATTAATAGGTATCTAACTATTTATTATACGCTTAATATATTATTATTAAGATTATACTAGTAACCTATCTAGAGGTATCTAGAACTTCGACGTTAAATAGGAGGGAAAAACTACAGTGCCTAGAGGAAAACCCTCCCCTCTTTTATAGCTAGTCCGCCCTTATACCGGGTCGCGGTTATAATATATAGGAATCTTACGCCGGCTATCTTAGGTATCGTTATAGTTAGTCGGAATCGTATTAGCCCCGCTATAAAGTAACCTTAGAAAGTAACTCCTTTATATACGCGGGGTATATAGTATTAATCGGTAGTACGAGCGTTTTCTAGTTTACGGTTAATAGTTAATTATATAATTATCTCCGACCTTATTCTATAACGATATCTTCCTAGGCTCTACCTTATTTTTCTACTATAAGGCTTAGCGGGCTATTTTTATTAATGCTAGCCTTTAGCTAGGCCGGTAGTTAGGTTATCGCACCGGCTTCGCGCCGTACTTATTAAGTTACTAGTATCGGCCCTAGGTTTTTATTTTCCCGGTTAGGGGGCCTAGACCGGGGTTAGGGGGGAGGTCCTAATAAATTCGTCGCTAGGTCTAGGTAGGCGAGGTCCGGGCCGGCCTACTTATAGTAGGGCTAGACTGCTAGTATATTTATAAGCGCTTTTAGAAGCGCTAATTAGCTAATTAATAAGTAGGTTAGCGTAGTCTACTAGTCTAACTAAAAATTAATCGTGCCCCTAGCCGGATTTAAACTAACTCTAGCGTTATAGCTAGTAGGCTTCCTAGGTATATAACTACTATACTATAAGGGTAAAGCTTAATATATTAGTAAATAAGAAGCTTATTATAGATATTAAAGATATATATCTTATATAGTACTATTATTAGGTCTATAATACTTTAGTTTTCTTTAATAAGCGCTAGTATATATAGTTAGCTTTCTTAATTTTACTTTAAGTATATATAGCTATATATCCTAGAATACTTATATATAGGCGTCTTAATATAAACGCTATTAATAACTACTACTTTAGCTATAAAGATAAAGCGACTTAGGTAGACTATATAGATAAATTTAGCTTAAAAGAGGATAATTTTAAGATAATTTACTATAAGGACGTTTAGCTACTCCTCCTTAAGAACCTAGATAAATAAAGAGATCTTTTAATTATAGATATAACGCTTAGGTTTATAAAAGGCTAGGTAGGAGTAAAGAGAGAACCTATAAGTAACTCCTTAGCACTTATACTAGCCTTAGCTTATACTAGGTTCCTAGGAAAACCTTTATCTTTTATAAGGTTAACGACTTATTATTTAATACTATACTTTATCTTTTAGCCCTTATACTTCTTAACTAAGTATTTAAAGCGAATATCTAAAAAGTAAACGACTTCTATTAAATTAAAGTCCTATCTTATAATATTCTTTAAAGTTTTATTAGTAAAAGAGTATAAGAGATATACCGATATTTTACTAAGCTATATTAATAAACGTTAAAGTAGTTTATACGTTTAATACTAAGGCGCTCTATTAATATACCTACCTTTACTATTTATAAAGACTAAGACTTATAATTCTTATAAAGAGAAATATAAGAAGTATATAAAAATATATAAAGGTAAAATTAAAAGTAAGGGGTCGGATAGGTAAGGTAGAGAGATTTAATTCTTATAGGAGCAGTAATAAAGGTAGGGGAGTAATTATTATATTGCCTTAATTTTTCTTCTTTCCTTTATCTAACGCCCCTCTTTATACCTATTTAGTATCTTAATTAATAAAGAAGATCCTACTTAAAGAAGCTACTAATATCCTCTCGACTACTAAGCTTTTTACTAGTTTTTCCCCTCCTTTCTAGCCGTTGCCGGTATATCCGTCTTATCTTTCGCTACCTCTATAAGAAACTATCGCTACTTCTACTTCCCCTCTTACCCCTACCCTCCTCTTTATACCTCCTTTTAGCTCCTTCCTTAAAACCTGTTTTTTAGCTTCCTAGGTCCCTCGTGCTAAGGGATATCTCTAAGAACTACGAAATTAGGCTATACTTCGCGATATACCCCCTTAGCTATAGCCTGCCCTTATAGAAAGGGTAAAGCTAAATACCTAGGCCGGTAAGCGTATAGAGGTCTTAGTCTATACTTATCCCCTACTTAAGAAATCCGGGTTTTAGCCCTAGGCTCTTTTAGACCTACTTTAAGAAAAAGGGGCCTTAAGGAGGATATTAAGTCCTATAAGAAAGGGGGGCTTATCTAAGGACAAGTCCCTAAAAAGGGGGCCTTTAAGAAGAATAAGTCCTAATTAAGCTAGGGGCCCTCCTCTAGGATAAGTCCTAATTCCTCTCTTTAACTATAGACGTCTCCTTCCTCCTACGTACTATTAGCTCTTCTTATAGACTCTTAAGGCGGGCTTCTAAGGATAGCTTCTCTCGAACGTCTTCTAGCCTAATTTACTATAAAAAGATAGCTAGCTTCTACTTCGGTAAGGGCTTCGTAAGACCGTTAGCTTTTATCGATACTATTAAAACCTAACGGATAGAAATAAGTCCCTTTTAGACCTCTTAGTATAGCTAATACTAGTAGATATTAATATACTATAGCTAGGTTAATAGCTTACTATTTTCCTCTATAAGAATTTATATAGTCTATATATTATCGTATTCTATAGCTAATAGGGACGGAATTTATAGTTATAAAGATATTAGTAGCCGGCTAAGGAAAATCGCTTCTTTTAACGCTTTTAAAAGAGCTAGTAGCTCTGCCTCTATACTTAAAGTTATAACGGTAGCTTACTTCGAAGCTCTCTAAGCAATAGTTCCTTTAAAAAAGGATATAATATACCCCTATAAGCTCTTTCTATCTAAGGAATTATCTATAAAGGATAAATCGCTCGAATAAAGGAAGATTTCGGCAGCTAATTTCCTTCCCTACCCTCTTAAGCGTAGACTATATAATCTTATTAAATAAAGATAAAGGATTGCTTAGTCTACTACTTCTTAGTGCTTAGGGCTAGGATTCTAGTTATACTTAGCTAGCTAGGAGTCCGTAAAAGAGATATCTAGTCTAGTAGAAATAGCTAAAAAAAAGTAACGAGCCTACCTTCTATTAATATTAGTATTTCTCTTACTCCCTAGCTTAAAAGAACGGATTAGGTATATAAAAAGGTATAAGTAATAAGCGTAGAATCGGGTAATTAGTAACGTAAGCGGAAAGATCGGTCGAAGGAGTATAGGGTAGGATTTCGTCCGGAATTTATAACGAGTATATAAGGGGCTAAATAATATATTAAAAGAATAGCGTTATAAAGGATACTTATAAACTTACTTATTCTATCTACTACTCCTAGGGAAATCCTTTGTCTTTTATAGACTATTGCTCGCCTACTAGTAGACTAATTAGTTAGCTTTCTAGTATATTCTATAGTACTTAAAAAGCTCTATCTATAGTATATCTTCCTAACTTAGTAGGTGGTCTAATTATAGCGTGATAGTTAACGTAAGACTATAGGTTCTAGTATAAGTAGTAGATTTAACTAGAATGTTCTATGCCCTACCTATTCTCGTATCGCGGATATCTTCGGAACCACTAGGCCAAAATAGGCAATAGGGTATCCGTTCTACTCGTAATTAACTTATGCATTTTATATATATTTTTGTTTATAAGGATAGGCTTATCCCGACCCGCTTTTCCTAGAGGAAGGTATAGATATCTAGTAGAGGTCTTTGTCTTTAAGGGTTATTCCCTTAGACTATATTATAGAACCTCTTTTTACTAGCTTATTCTATAGAGCCTCTCTATGCTTATTATTTCTTTATAATAGTAAAATAGGAATATAAGGGTATATTCTTATAAGGTAAAAGCTCTTTATCTAATATAGGCGTCGAGGGAAGCTTCTTATCGAGGGAATTAAGGAGGAATTTATAAGCGACCTTATCGATATAAGCGTCTTAGGTAAGCTAGATAGTCCGTTAGGACCTATTTTAAAGGATTTATATCCCTAGGAACTACTTTAGCTCCCCTAGCCTAGTTATCTTATACCTTTATTATAAGCCTTATATAGCCTCCCTAGTAGTTACTTCTTCCTCTTTTAGGTAGGCCTAGATAATATCGTCGATATAGAAGAAGACTATGATTTTACCCTTCTATATTATATATAGTTCCTAAGGAACTTTCTTAAAGCCTAGGGCTTTAAGGGAACCTATTAAATATTATTACTAAAGAAGGGGTAATCTTTATAGTCCGTATAAAGCTTTCCTAAGCTATAGAACCTTTCCTAGCTATTAGAAATATAAGGAACGGTGTTCCTACTATAAATTAAGCAGCTATAATATACTCTCCCGATTATATAAGCTAATAAGTAGTATATTAATTATAGACAAAATCTCATCCTATAGAGTAAGAATCGTTCGTTATTTTATATGTTATTATGCATTAAACGGGTTGCCGGTTATTGTATAATCGGGAATCGAAGGAACAGAGCTAGCTTAGAATACTAGCTAAGACCTCTTAAGAATACCGGCACGACTAACCTCCTCTAAACACGAATATTAGTGGAACTAAGACACTTCTAGATTTACTCGAGATATTACGGAATTCCCTAGTCTTAGGGCTATACGGCAGCCTAAATCTAGTCCCGAAAGGTTCTTCCGTTTAGCTATAATTGTCTATATAAGACAGCATGTCCGCTAGTAGATAGATAGAGAATTATTAACTTTAACACCTCTTCTATATACTAATATACTACTAATAAATTCCGTTGAAAATCCTACCTTATACTCCTTCTTCCCCTCTATTACGTAGTCTTACGTAATTCCTTGATTTCCTAAAATTCCGCTTTTGCTTATATACCTTTAGAAGAAACTAAGAGGAAGTTATATATAGATAACTTCTTCTTCCTTAAGGGGGTATATAGTTAACGAAGGCGTTAACTATATCTATCTAATCGAGCTCGAGGTCGAATTCTACTACTATAGCTATAAGGGTCCGAAAAAATATCCTTATTAAGGTAGTTGCCTTAGTAGGAAGATCCCCTTTTTCTTACTAGTTCCTATAAATAACTAGCTAGGCTTTATACTTTTAAAGGAAGCTATATCTATTAGTCTTATAGATAAAGACCTACTTATAGCTAAGGACCTATTTTCCTCTTACCTTTTCCTTTAAGACCTCTTCGAAAGACCCTATCTCTTTATATAAAGCTAGGTAGTCTTTCTAGGCCTAGAAAAACTAGTCTCTAAAAGGGTGTTTTTCTAGCTACTTTTAGTTTACTAGTAGGTCCGGGAGGTCTCTTTTATATACCTTCCGTGCTAATAGAGGCTTAAAAAGCAAGCCTACTATAAATGCTCTATAAGAACCGTCTTCTATAAGCGTTAGATAGAAGTCGGAAAAATAATCGAAATAAGGGAGAGGTTAGTATAAGAGTCTTTAACTATTATAGGTAATAGGCTTAGGCCGCGGCCTAAGCCGTATAGTTATATACGGAGGGCCGGATCTTATAAGTATAGGGGCGGGCTAGCCGCGTATAAAAGAGCTCTATATAGCTTATTAATATTATCCTATAGACGGCACCTACGTATACGCCTCTGCCTACTCCGTAATAGTATAAGCTATTAACTAATAGATCTAATAGATATCTCCCAGGAAAGGGTGCTACTTCCTTAAGGG
Organism: Hirsutella rhossiliensis; assembly: GCF_020360975.1. Lineage (NCBI taxonomy): Eukaryota > Fungi > Ascomycota > Sordariomycetes > Hypocreales > Ophiocordycipitaceae > Hirsutella > Hirsutella rhossiliensis. The sequence goes on along the minus strand of NW_025408678.1, from coordinate 947,368 downwards.
AGCACCCCGCTACCCCCTAGGCGGATAGGAAGTATTGCAGCTATCCTAGAAGCGATTAAAAGCGCGACGGCTAGCGAGAAGAATAAGGTTCTCGCTATACTAAGGGAGCCGTCTACGAGACTAGCGTTGACCCCTACGACCTTAGCAATACCGGTTGCGGCGGCGGTACTACCGATATAGAAGCCGCTTCCCTAGCCGACTTAGCACGGCAAGCCTAAGTCCTTCTACTTCTTCCTTAGCCGGCTATAGATAAAGTTTATAATAGACGAGAAATAGGGCCTAAACGGCTATCGTAATATAGCGTGGTATTCGCTCCTCTATACGCTACTAGAGCCCTAGATACGGCGGATCTCCGGATTCTAGGATAAGGGCGGCCCTAGAGGTAGACGCGACCTATAGGACTTCTTCTAATACCTTATATATACGTTCGGCAACGTATAGGAGCGGGAGAAGGCATAGGATAGGCTACGGACCCTTAAGCAAAGGGACGGGTAGACCTTTAGCGAATTCCTCCCTAACTTCGAAGAGACGCTCTTACGAGTAGCGGGAACTATAGTATAAGAAGATAGCGCGAAGCTTATATAGTTACGGAACTCGATTACGCTAGCCCTATAGGAGCTACTTATCCCCGTAATTATGCCTACTAACTACGGCGAGTATATAAGCCGGTTAATAAAGGTAGTATAGGGCTACGAATAGATACTACGTTTCTAGAAGCTTTATAAGCGTACGCCGTATAGCGGTAACGGGATTACCGCCCCTCTATAAGAGGAATAGCCGACTATCGATACTAACGGAGATACCCTAATATCGGCTACCTATATAGACCGAGCTAAACGCGGTAGGAAGTCGTCTTTAAATATCCCCTATACTATCCCGCTCTCTAAGTAGCGGGCGAAGTAGGTAATAAGCGAGGAAATCGGGAAAAGGAAGGCTAACGGCCGCTGCCTACGTTACGGCGCGTCTATATACTTTATATTAAAATGCCCCTTCCTTTTAGCTAAGCGGCCTATAGTAGTTCGAGTAGCGAAGATAGAACCGCTCCTTACCTTAGACGACGAAGAGGACTCCGCTCCCTTAGGCCTAGAGGAAAAAGAGTAGCTCCGGAGCAAAGACGGGCTCCGGAGCCCTAATTACTAGCACTAGCAAAAGAGAAGGAGGAATTATCTACCTATATAGAAGAGGAGCCTACTTTAATATAGGTTATAGTTAATAACTCCTTACCTATCGCCGCCCTTATAGACGAGGGCTACTAGTGCTACGCCGTAGTTAACGAGGCGCTTATACGAGAGATATAAGTGCTAGTAGAAAAGATCGCCCTAAGGCGAGTAAAGGGCGCCTTAAGCGCGATAGAGGGTGCGGTAATTAGGGGTATTACGTAGCTAGCTATAGAGGTCGACGGTTACCGTAAGCTTATCGTAGCCTATATAATCCCTTAACTAGAGTTTCCCTTAATCCTCGGGAAACCCTAGTTATTATATATAGAGTTATACTCGGTTCCGTACTAGAAGAAGCTATAGTTTAGGCCTACGTAACGGTAGGTCCGCTATAACGATAGTTCTATAGGCGTAGGACTAGGCGTATAAGCTTTATACTCGGTATAAGAAGTCCTTACTTCTATCTTTATAGGAACTATACGACGGTTAGAGCGGGAGGAAGGCCGGGCAGCGGCTAACGTAGCGGTCTACGTAGTTAGCCTAGCGGATATCGATAAGGCCCTCTAGGTAAAAAAGCTAAAGTCGCCTTCTAAGCTACGGTAGTAGATACCGGAGCGCTTTTACGACCTCTTACTACTATTTAAGTCCTAGGAAGCGGATAAGCTTAACCTATATAAGCTAAGGGTAGACTATAAGATTATACTTTATACCGATAAAAAGGGGTAGGAACTGCCCGCACCGTTCGGACCGCTATATAGTATATTATACGCGGAACTACTAGTACTAAAGAAGACGCTAAGGGACCTCCTAGATAAGGGTTTTATTTAAGTAAGTAGCTCTAAAGTAGGAGCGCCGGTCCTATTTATACGTAAACTAAGGGGCGGGATATAGTTCTATTATAACTATAAGGCTCTAAACGTAATTATAAGGCCGGACCGCTACCCCTTACCCTTAATCTCGGATACGCTCTATAACCTTTTAAAGGCGAAGTAGTTTACGAAGCTAGATATAAAATAGGCGTTCTATAAGGTATAGATCTTAGAGGGTAATAAGTAGAAGACGGCGTTCTATATACGCTACGGCTTATTCGAGTAGCTTATAACGCCCTTCGGCCTCTTAGTAGCGCCTACTACCTTCTAACGTTATATTAATAATATACTTTAGGACTTTCTCGATAAGTTCGCCTCTATATATATAGATAATATCCTTATCTATATAAGCGGCTCCTACGAGGACTATATATAGAAAGTACGGAGGGTCCTAAAGCGCCTCTAACTTTATAGGCTCTACCTCGACCTAGATAAGTACGAATTTAAGGTTAAGAGGGTTAAGTACCTAGGCTTTATTATCTATGCTAGCGTAGGTATATAAGCGGATCCCGTAAAGATCTAGGCGATTTAGGACTAAGCTGCCCTAACTACGTAGATAGGCGTACGGAGCTTCCTTAGGTTCGCGAACTATTATAGGATGTTTATTAGGGGCTTCTCTTATATTATAATGCCCTTAAACGAGATTACTGGGAAGTAGACCGCCTTTCGCTAGGGGCCTATATAGGAAGGAGCGTTCTATATACTTAAGGACCTATTCTCTTAAGCCCTAGTACTACTTTAGTAGGACTTCGACCGGTCTACGTTAGTTAAAGCGGACTATAGCGGCTAGGTACTTAGAGGAACGCTCTCTTAGGAGGTAGACGGGCGGAAGTAACCGGTAGCGTTCTACTCCCGTAAGCTAACCTTAGCGGAGCGGAATTACGCTATTTACGATAAGGAGATATTAGCGATTATTAGCTACCTCGAGCAATAGTAAGCGGAGCTCTAGAGCTATAAGAGCTTTAAGGTTCTTATAGATTATAAGAACCTTAAGTACTTTATAACTCGCTAGCACCTCTTAGAGCGGCAAGCCTACTAGGCGGAGTATCTCTTACGCTTTAACTTCTCGATTAAGTACCGGCTAAGGCGGGACTCTATAGTCCTAGATACGCTTTCCTAGAGGGATTAGGACCAGCCGATAGGAGCGGACATTAAGGCCCGGGATCTATAGCTTATCCTATAAGAAGCGCTACGGACTTATATAGGAGCTTCCCTAGTAAAGGAAGGCGCGGCGCTAACGGATAAGCCTTCCCCTATACCTTTGCCTCGGCCCGGCGAGGAGGGATAGACCGGCCTAGGGGCGCGTATAGCGCGGGTGTTCTAAGATAAGGTCCTCTAGCGCTTATAGGATAGGATATCGTCTCTAGACTATACCTATAAGAGCGTACGCCGCGCTATTAAGTCCGGCGCTCGACGCCTCGATTTAAAGCTAAAGCTAAAAGTATAAGTAGCCGACTATTATATCGACCTACGGGGGCACCTACGTTAGCGGGGGAGACTATAGGTGCCGGGCGCGCTATATACTATAGAAGCTAGGGAGAAGGATAGACCGCCGGAGCTAGATAAACGGAACGAGCTCTAAGGGAAGCTAGTCTAGCTCGTCTATAACTCTAGTATCGTAGGCTACCTAGGTAGGTAGGGTATAGTAGTAGGCCTCGCGAGGGATTTCTACTAGCCCCTCTTATAGTACTATGTTCGCCGCTTCCTTTATAACTACGATATCTATAGCCGTACTAAGATTTAAAGGGCGTAGCTTAAGGGGCTACTTAAGTAGCTTTTAGTACCTAACTAGTTCTATATATATATATAGATAGACTTTATAACGGACCTCCTACTTATAGAGGGCGGCAACCGCTATATATAGGTAATTAAGGACCGACTTAGTAAGTCTATAGTATTAGAGCTAATACTATTTATAGATATAGAGTCCTACGTAAAGCGCTTCTTATAATACTAGGCCCGCTCGTATAGCTAGCTAGCCTCTATTATAAGCGATAGGGGATCGAATTAAACTAGCCGCTTTTAGTAGCACCTATACTAGCTACTTTAGATTACGTAGCTACTTAGCACGGTATATTACCTATAGACCGATAGAGGGCTTAAGAGGGTTAACTAGGAGGTATAGGCTTACCTATAGGCCGTCGTAGCCTATAACTAAGTAAACTAAGACCGTTAGCTCCCCGCGGCCTAACTTACGTTAAATAGTAAACTATATACCTTTATTAAGATAGCCCCTTTCTTTATAATATATAGCTTCGAACTACCCTTATTAGTTCCTTTTACTATAGACGTAGTAGCGGAGTAGTATAGTAATTCGTTACTAAAGGGCCGCGCCTCCGCGTTTATACGAAAGCTATAAGAGACCACGGATTATTACTAATCCGTAATAGCCGCTACGGCGTAAGATTAAGAGCGGCACGATAATAAGACTAGGGCCCTAGTAGATAGGTTTACGGTAGGAGATAAGGTATAGCTAGACCTCCGTAACTATAGGTCGGCACGGCTAAAGAAGAAGCTTAACTAGCTATACGCGAAGTTTATAGTATAGAGGGTTATTAGCCTATAGGTTATAGAGCTCGATAGTCTCCTAATAGGGGTCTATAATAAGATTAATATAGACCTCCTTTATAGAGCCTCCTTTAACCCGCTACCTAGATAAGAAGTAGCGGACGCTTAACTGCCCGTAATTAAGGTAGAAGGAGAGGATAAGTTTAAGGTTAAAGAGATATAGGCCGCGCGCTAGAAAAAGGTCGGTAAGGGGAAACGCTAAGAGGTCCTCGTTAAGTAGCGCGGGTATCTCGACCTTATATAGGAACCTATACGTAAGTTTATAGGAACTATAGCCCTTAATAAGTTTAAAGCCTTATTTAAAACGGTAAACGAGAACGATAGACTAGTAAACTACTAATAGTAGCCTAGGCTAGGACTATAAAGTAGGTATAGCGGAGGGGGCAGTTATAGTAATATAGGTAATATAAGTATAATAGTATAAGTAGAAATAAAAATAGCGTTTATTATAAGGTAGAGCCCCTAGACTACCTAGGCCTATTCCTTATCGTTATTATTATTATTATCTTTATTATCGTCGTCCTCGTTAGCCTCCTCCTTCTTATTAGCGGCGGCGGCGGTCTCTAAGGCGCTAAGGCGGCCCTCTAAGCTTATAAGCTAGTTAGCGGCGGCGGCGGCTTTAAGGGCAGAGGGGCGGCGGCTAGCGGCGGCGGTAGGGGTAGCGGCGGTAGCGGAGGCAGGCATAGCTAAGGGGACCGCCGATAGGGCGATAGAGGTAGTATCCCTAGCGCTAGGTATATTAAAGGCGGAAATAGGGGAGTAAAGGAGTAGGACTTACTTAGGTATAAGGCCCTATCGCTTAAGGGCGCGGAGGTTACGGTAGGCGGCGGCGGCGGCGGTAAGGCGCTTCTTAGTAGCCCCCCGCGCCTACTTATACGAGCCGGCCTTCTAAGCCGACGCCGTAGTAAGTAAGATAGGAGGCGCCGCCTTATAGGCGCGGCCGGCTCGCGCGCACTAGTAGCAGCTACCGCCGCGGCGGCGCCCGGCCTAGTCGGAGTAGTCGAGCTCCTACGACGCATAATATATATAGGGGGCCGAGCGGGCGGCGCCGGCCTATACTTAGCGCTTATACTATAGGAGGTTAGCGGATAACGTCTATTACGCTTACCTAACTACGGACTTACGGGGGTAGCGGAGATAGAGGCGGGGGCCGAGGGGCCGGGCGTTATAGGTAGCGGCGGGGACGGCGTCGTTACCCTAAGGGGCGACGTAAGAGCGAATAGCGTAGCAGAGGCGGCGGCGGCGGCGGTAGGAGCGGTGGCAGCGGCGCGGGCAGGAGCGGCGGCAGCGGCGGAGTCGTCGTCGGCCGCGGCTAGCACGGCGTCGACGAACGACTCCGCACGCTCTAAGAAGGAGAAGGTAGGAGAGGGAGAGGCGGATATATCTATCGCGGAAGTTAGTACGACGGAATACGGCCTCCCGCTCTATAAAGCGTAGAACTTACTAGTCGGAGTTATTATTATTATTAGGGCTATTATTGCTACTACCGCTACTACTATAAGCATACGTTAATAGAGCGGCCCGTATAGCTAAGAACGGACTAACGCCTTAGGTAAAGCGGAACTTACCTATTAATATTACTACTACGGTTAAAGAAGGGAGAGAAAAAAGGGAAGGGGGAAGGGGGGGATGCCGCCTTATATACCCCTTAGTAGAGGACGCTACCTAAGGTAGAGGGAACGGGCAACCTAAGGCTTACGTAGGTCTAGACTAGCCGCCGGCTACCTAGGGGCGTATATAATAGGTTACGCCTTTATTTAAACGGCTAGCCGGCCGACGAGTATAGAGCCGGGTCCTAGCTGCCTAGGCTAACGGGCGCGGGGATAATAGGGCTAGTAGGGCCGGCCCTATTAACGGGAAAGGGTAGGGAAGAGCCCGCGGTACGGGCCTAATTATATAGGAGCCTTTAATAGGGCAGCGCTACGCCGCGCTCGAGGGAGGGCATTATATAAGAGTCTTTAACTATTATAGGTAATAGGCTTAGGCCGCGGCCTAAGCTATATAGTTATATACGGAGGGCCGGATCCTATAAGTATAAGGGCGGGCTAGCCGCGTATAGAAGAGCTCTATATAGCTTATTAATATTATCCTATAGACGGCACCTACGTATATACCTCTACTTACTCCGTAATACTTAGTTATAGAAATAGCTAAGCTCTTACTAATATACGCTAATTATAGATATAACCTAGAAGTATTTAAGGTTACTTAATAAGGACTATAAGCGGAATAAGCGATACTAAAAGTAGATTAGCTATAAAAATTATATAAAGAAATATAATAAGAACTTTAATTTATTAAAGAATAAATATCTACTTACTATAATCGGAAAAGATTATAGGGACTAATCTTTTAAGAGGGAGATATAGTCTACCTTATATAATAAAATATTAAAATAAAACGACTAAGTAATAAATTAGATTTTAAAAAACTTAGACTATTTAAGGTTAAGAAAACTATTTTAAAAGTTAACTACGAACTTTCGCTACTAATAATAATATAGATATACCCGATATTTTATATCTTATTATTAGAACTAGCGCTATAAAATACTAAACTATAAGAAAAAATCGATGTTAACGACGATTAAGAATATAAAGTAGAATAAATACTAGATATAAGAAAATAAGGTTAGTAATAAGAATACCTTATTAAGTAAAAGGGATATAAACTAAAGGAAAATACCTAGGAACTACTTAAGTACTTAACTTACTATAGTTCTTTACTTCGATAGTTCTACTAGTAAAATCTACCCTAGGTATCGTAAAATCGCTTAACGAACTAATAGTATTTTAATTAATTATATTAAATCTACTTATAAACTAAATATTAACTACCGCTTTAGATTCTTAGCGCTTAGCCTCGTTAAGGTTATTTAAGGAACGAAGGCCCTAATAGACTATCTTAGTACCCTTTATTTTTAGCTAGCGCTTTTAATAGTAAAGCCGCGCTAAACGAGCTAAGGCTTTATTTAGGTTAGCTTAAGCTTTTAATATTCGCTCCTTAGTAATTTCTTCTTCTTTATTTAATCGATCGGACTCTAGATTTATTTAGGATACTAGGAAATATATTAGCTATAAATAATAGGTAGGATAACGAAGTTACTTATAAGAGCTAATCGCTATGCTTAACGTATTATAGGAACGACCCCGCTATATATATTTAGTATACTTAGAAGATTTCTCTAGTATTTTATAGCGGAAGCTACGCGATAAATAGAAAGAATATAGTATAACGTCGAAACTAAGATAATTAATAGACTTAGCTAAATAAATACGCTTAAGGGTCTTATAAGAACGATCCTTTAATACGTAACTAAATATACTATTAGTAGTATATCCTAAGGGATAAAAAGGATAAAACGGGGAATATATATACGCGCGATAAGGGTATATTTATATATAGCGGCTAAGGTAGTAGTAGGTCTTATAGATAAGATTAAAAGGAGGGGAGATATTATATTATAACTATAGTTAGCGGGCCGTAAGAGAGCCGGCTATATTTACGTAATAAGGCGGCTTAGAATAATAGTTAGGACGAGAAGTTACTTAGGCTTAGCTTACTTAGAGCGTATATAAGCTAAGTAAGCCTTATATAAATAGATTACTATTTAAGAGTATAGCTTATAAGTAAGCTATAGTAAGCTATAAAAGGGATTATAACTAGGACCGTAATCTAAGGATAGTCTTTATAGGTATATATAGCTACTTACTTTTACTCCTTTAAATAAATAGCTCTCTAGCTTTTAATATAGATCTTTATTATAATTCTATCTTTAATTTTAATTACTTAGTTATAGTCTATAGTCTACGACCTCTAACTTATTATTAATATAATATACTTATTATTACTTAAACTACGCCTTATTATATCTACTAATATAAACCCCTTAATAGGTTTATCCCTTAGGAATAATACCGGTCGTTATAGTAGTCTTCCTTTATTATCTTTTTATCCGATTTATACTCTTAAAGTAAAGTTTAATATATTAGTTTTAAGTTCGATTTATCGTTTTAAATTAAAGGTAGTTAAGACTAGTTCTTATATAATCGTAGTCTTAATATATTTAAAAGCTTTATTAGCTTTATCGTCCTATATAAATTCTTTTTCCTTCTTCGTTAAGTCGTATAGTAGTACTATAATTTTTCTAAAATCTTTAATAAATCGTCGGTAGTAATTTATAAATCCTAGGAAACTTTATATATCCTTAACGTTCTTTAGCGTTAGCTATTCTTTAACTAAGTTAATCTTATCTTATTATATATATATCTCTTTTAGTAAGATTATATATTTAAGGAAGTCTACTTCTTATATATAAAACTTACTTTTCTTTAATTTAACTAGTAACTTTATATTCTAAAGTATATAGAGTACCTTATAGATATATTCCTTATATTCTTCTAAGGTATCTAAGAAGATTAGGATATTATCTAGGTATACTACTATAAAGATATTTAAGTATTCGTATAGGATATTATTAATTATTTATTAAAAGGTAGCTAGTATATTTATAAGTCTAAATAGTATTACTAGATATTTAAATAGTCTAAATTTTATCTTAAAAGCTATTATCTATTTATATCCCTTTTTTTATATATTAAGTTATAGGCGCCTTTAAGGTTAAGGGCTATAAACTATTTTTTACTATATAGTCGATCTTATAGTTTTAATATAAGTAGTAATAGTATTCGGTCCTTTATTATAATATCGTTTAAGTATCTATAGTTAATAATTAGTTATAGCTTACTATTTTTCTTTAAAATAAATATAACTAGGTAGCTTACTTTAGATATTAACGTTTATATATATCCCTTTTATAGATTCTTATTAAGGTAGTTATATAGCGTTTATAGTTACTTTTCGTTTAAGTTATAAATCTTATAGAACGTTAGCGTTATTTTATCTTTAAGATAAATTTTATAGTCCTATTAGCTATATTTAGGTAACCCTATCTTAAGTTCTTCCTTAAAGAGTTTATTATATTTCCGGTATTCCTAAGGGATATTCTTTATTCTATTTTATAGGCTTTATTCTTTCTTTTAAGATTTAGTTTCTCTTAACTTAAGCTCTTTATTAATTTATTTAAGGTCTTTCCTTAAAGTAGTAATAACTCTTTAGATCTTTATATTATATCCTTTATTTTATTTATATTAGATACTAGGTTATATAGCTATATTAGTTAGTACGTAGGTCTTATTAATCGATTTTATTATATTTACTAGTTCGGTTACTATTTTTATTTATATCGCTAAAGCCTATAATAATTTACTTAAACGGTTATCCCTTTTATCTTATTTAGTAGCTAAATTATTATAAAATTTTACTTTCTCTTAAATCTACTAGTCCTAGAAACTTATATCCTTATTTTAATATAGCTAGCTAGTTTTCTAGTTAATTAATAGGTTGCTCTCTTATAGCTATAAAAGCCTTAATATAAGGTTATATTCTCTAATATCTATAATATTAAAGTTAATATATTTATTATAGCCCTAGATATTAATATTAAGGTAATTAATCTCTATATTAATAATTCTATTATTATAGTTAAAGTCCTTTCCTTTAATATTTATAAGTTTATATAGATCTTACTTATATCTTTATATAAGTTAGTAACGATTAACGACTTTAGGTAAAATATAATTACTTATCGCGCTATAATTTAAAAGTATATACGCGTAATATCCCGCGATTTAAATATCTAATACTATTTAGTCGCTATAGCTTACTATTACTATATATAGGGTCCTTAGATCTTATTATATTATACTAGTTTATAGCCCTTTTATAAATAGTATACCTCGTTTTTTACCTAGTCCTTATTTATTTTATTTAGGTATTCTTCTTTAATTTATTATTAATATCGTTTCTTTATATTTTCGTCGTATAGTATTATATTAAGGCTTAAGAGACTAATTTCTTATAGCTAATTAAAGATTTCTTATTTCTCGACGCTATATTATTTATATTATACTACTTTATAGTTAATTATATACTATACTTTATAATTTTATTTATTTTTATACTAAAGGTTAAGTTTTTATTTAGCGTCTTTTTATTTTTTATATAGTATTTCTATATTAATTCTTCCTTAGTTAAATATAGCTTATAGCCTTTATATATTTTACTAATAATCTTTTAGTATACTATTATATCGTTTATACTATACTTATACTTTTTTATATTTATAAACTCTATAGTTTAGGTATATATATTTATTATAATCTTCTTTATTATATTTAACTTATTATATAAGTCTTTAAAAGATTAAGGGTTTAAATACCTTAAAGTAAGTAGTATTATACTATTCTTTTATTTTAGTATATTTATAGATTTTATATATCTCTAAAAGATATCTTATTAATAAACCGTAATTATCGCGGTATTTAAGTAGCGTACTATAATTAGGTTCTAATAATATAACTTAGTTATTTAGGTAGCGTTAATCGATTTTCTAGTAGTTTAGTTCTATACTTAGGTAGGGTTTTAAAAGTACTTATCCTTTAAACCTAACTAGGAAGGCGTTATATCGTGCCTTTATCTAAAAGTATATTATATAATCTAAGTAAACGTATAATATCTATAAAATATACTTATAGTACTTATAAGTAAGTAGTATTTATAGATCGTCTTTAAATTCTCCTTATAGTTATTATTCTTATTATAGAGCTATAAAGGTATTAACTATAGCGATAGCTATAATATAGTCTCCTTTATATAGTACCGGTTAATACCGAATTAATATAGCTTATTAGTTTTTTATAAGAATTTAAGGTATTTATTAGGTTCTAATTTTAAGTATTTCTTTAAATTCTTCGAAGTATAAAGCGTATTCTCTAATTATAGCTTTTTCCCTTAATAGTAAGGGTAGTAATATAAGTTCGTTCTTATCTTTTATTTCTCTAGGTATTTCTTATTCTTTAAAGCTTATATCGTCGGTACTTTATTATTCCTTTTTAAGTTATTATCTAAGTTTTATAAGTATAAGGGCTATATCTATATCTTCCTTATTATATTATTTATAAACTACCTATTATTATTATTGATTTTTATTTTATATATTTTCTTAGAATCGTTTACCGTTCTTTTTAATTTAGTCTTAAGAGACTCCTTTAAGATAAGAGTATTTTAGTTTTATAAATTTAACTTATTTCTATATTTTAAGATCCCTTTATTATATTATTATAAGGGTCTTCTTTAGTAGCTTTAAGAACTATCTAGTACTATCTTTATCGCTTAAGTATACCGTATATTTATCGTTATAGTATATAGTCTAACTAAGAAGTTTATACTTTAGTTCTTATTTATTAGTAGCGTTTAGGTATTTCTTACCTTTTAGGGCTAATACTTAATAGGTTTTCTTCTCCTTATAAGGTTATTTATATTCTTTAAAGTAATATTTAAGTTTCTTATAGTTAAAATACTTTCCTTTACTTTTTTATATTATATCTAGGTCTATCCTACCTAGGTTAGTTATATAGGTATAAGTAATAAGAGTTTTATACTTCTTTTTATAGTTAGCGCGTTAATTAAAGTTATTCCTATAAGAAGGGTTTTAGTTTCCTCTTCTTTATTTCTTTTCTTAATATCGCGTATACTATCTATTATTAATTTATACTACTATAGTAATATAGTCTAAGAGGTTATTAGGTCGATTTTCCTTATAAAGCTCGTCTTTAACTTTTTCTTTAAGCCTATTATAGAATCGTAATATAAGAGGTTCGTCGTCCTAATTAAGCTTTAAGGTAACTTAATAGAACTTTATAGTATAATTTAATACTAAGTGTTACGGCCAGGCACATACGAGCCTTGACGGCTATAAAGATGTATTGGCACTATGAACAAAGACTCAAAGCTAAGGAGCAAGAAAGGAAGACTAGACTACACGACCGAGCGGGCCCTTATATAGACACGAGGTCGCGCGTGGGCACGTGATGCTGCTTGGGCACGTGACACTGGTGAGGTTCTGCGCTGGCTCTCTACGCCGGCGCCCAGGGTCGTGACACTACCCCCCGTCTAAGGCCTTGATATGCGTATCAAGGTAGTCAGTCGTGGCGGCGGGTTCTTGGTTTCACGGCTTTCTCTGCTGTGTCGTCATCGTCTCGTTCCTCGCAGCCCTCCTCCGCTGCAGCACATTCGATCCAGTATTGCAGGTTGACGGGTGGGCCTGCTGCGTCCGGATGTTCATCGTGGAAAATCTTCAATGCCATTGGTGCGTTACGGAAATTCCTAGCCGGGTACCAGGTCTCATCAGGGTCACATCCCTTCCATAAGACCTGGTATTCCAGTCGTCGACTCCTACCGGTTACTCGAGACTGCTGGACTTGATCAACCTCCCACTCGGGTTCTCCGTTGATCTCCTCGGGTGGCGGAGGTGACTGGATCTGCTGGGGCAAGGGGTTATCGGCTGCTTTTCGAAGACGGTCGGCGTGGAATAGGTTCTTCATTTTGTACGACTCGGGCAGCTGCAGTACGTAGCTATGACCGCGTTCTTCCAGGATTACGAACGGACCTGACCATTGGTTATCTAGCCGAGTAGTCGGAGCGTTCGTGGCGAAGCCTTTCCTGCTGAGAAAACTCGGTCACCGATGGCAAAGTCGGTTGGTCGTCGTTTCCTATTAGCCTGTTCCTTCTGACGTTCTTGAGCGGCGGTGGCAGCATTCCTGGCGTCTTCCTGGGTTTCCTGGGCGGTCTGCACAAGTTCCCTAGCTCTGGCGGCGGGTCCGGTGGCAGCGGTCTTGTCAGTCGGGGGCAGTGACAGGGGTTCCGGATATCTCGGCCTGGGCTACTTTTAACGGTGCCATGTCGATGGAAGAGTGCCAAGACGAGTTATGGGCGAAGTCGAGGGCGGGCAGCAGGGAACTCCAGTTATCTTGATGCTTCGTCACGTAGAATCGTAGCTTTTGATCTAGGTATTGATTTGTAACTACCCCTTGGGTCTGAGGTGTAGGAGCTTCCATGACGATGCTTCGTTCCCGTGAGCCGGTTAATCTCTGCGAGGAAGGCAGAAATAAACTGTCCAGCGTTGTCAGAAATCCATACGAGGGCATACCGAAGAAACGATAGAGGTAGCGGAAGTAGCGGCTAGCTAAGACTTCTGCCGTATCGTTTTTCTTTCCTGGGAGCGTGGCGATAATCCGGCTTAGCTTGCAGACGAAGGTCCAAACATAGTCATATCCGTAACGGTCTTTCGGCATATCCTTCCCGTCACATTCGACGTGCTCCCAAACAGAGGTCGGTACGGGCAGTGGATGGAGCAGTCCAGGGGTCTTGTCTCGAGGGGTTTTGTTGCGGCGGCAGTCGTGGCAGTTCCGAATATAACGACGGATATCCTCCTTCATCCTTGGCCAGTAGAAGTCTCGTTGGAGCAGCTTGATCACCTTGTTCTGTCCGGCGTGAGCGAAGATCTGGGGTTCGTGGGCTTCGCGAATGAGCGCGGTCTGAAGAAACGTCTGCTTGTCTGAGGTCTGGGCTGGTACGACCAGGTGTGTTCCATGGGTACCGAGGTCTTGGAGGAGGTTCTCTTGGCGGATCAACGAAACGAGTTCGGCTCCCTTCGGGACCGAGTTCGGGTCTAGTTCTGGGCGGTCTTGATCGGGCGTCTGCTGTATCCTCGGTCTTCTGGGGTCTGTAGGGCACTCGTGGCCCTCAGAACTAATGGTCTAGTAGGCTTAGGTTCGGGACTAAAGTTCTGAGGGGCAGGTTGCCGGCGGCCGTAGGGTCTAGAGAGTCGGTCGCGAAGCCTAGCCTTTCCGGAGGATCAGGGTCACCGTGCGTTCCTCGGCTTCCCGGGCCTTTACGGTAGGGAGCTCCGCTGTCTTCCTGGAGAGGGCATCGGCGACTACGTTCAGTCGACCGGGGCGGTAGAGGAAACGGATGTCGAACTGGGCGAGAAAGTCGGACCATCTGATCTGTCGTACCGAGAGCAGGCGCTTCGTAGAGAAATGGACTAAGGCTTCGTGATCGGTGATCACATCGAACTTCTGGCCTAAGAGCTCTGGGTAGAAGTGCTCTAGACTCTGTACGACGGCGAGGAGCTCTCGATCTTGGATTGGGTAGGCTCGCTCGGCCGGGGTCATGGTCTTAGAGAAGAATCCAACGGGCTTCCAGGTCTGATCAGGCTGTTCCTGCCATAGAACACCAGCTGTGGCATTCCGGGAGGCATCGGTCTCCAGTCGGGTCGGCAGTTCTGGTCTAAAGAAGGCGAGGACCGGGGCTTCGATAGCCAGGCGCTTGAGTTGATCAAATGCTTCGCGTTGCTCCGGGCCCATCACAAAGGCAACATCCTTCTTAAGCAACCGGTTCAAGGGTTCTGCCACTCCGGAGGCGTGGTAGCAGAAAACACGGATGAAGTTGCATAGGCCAACGAATGATCGGATCGCGGTGCGGTCTCGGAGGTCTTCAAACTTCCAGTCTTGTATCGATCGAACTTTCCGAGGGTCGACACTAAGGCCCACACCGGCTTCAAGCAGAACGCCGAGGTAGTCAACCTTGGTCACGTTAAATCTAGACTTCTTGATGTCTCCCTGGAGGTTGGCCTGATGGAGTCGCCAGATCACTTCTTGACAGTCTTTCCAGTGGTCTTCTTCTTTATCCGAGTAGATCAGGACGTCATCTGCGTAGGCGCTGGCGCACCGGTCGAGGAGATCGTGAAGCTGCGCGTTGATAAACTGCTGGAACCAGGCGGGACCTACCTTCAGACCGAACGGGAGGACTTTCCAGCGGAAAGTTCCGAAACGGGTGCGAAAGGCGGTCAAATACTCGAGTCAGGGTCCATGCGGAGACGGTGGAAGGCCTGGATCACATCGATCTTCGTGAAGCGTTGAGCTTCACGGCAACCGAAAGCAGTACCTTCGAGGGACGGAGCGGGCGTGATGCGACTTTTAAGATGATCGTTCATCCAACGGTAGTCGATGCAGAAGCGGCGGGCGGTCGTGTTCGGTTTCGGAGCGAAGAGGACAGAAGCGGCGTGCGGACTCGGATCGGGCTCGATGAAGTCTATCTCCGGAGGTGATCGACAGTCTCTTTCTCTAGAGGCAGATACTTAACGGGCGTGCGGTACGATGGGGTCCTGTCGGCGAAAGAGGCTTCTCAAGCTCTAGGACTACATCGTGACCGGGTCGGCTCGAAGGTAGGGTGTGGGCCTCTTTCTTCGAGAAGAATCCTCTAGATGGGTGAGCTGGGGCGGTAGACGACTACGGACACAAGCAACATGCTCAGGGTCTTCTCCTGAGGGAACGGAATGCTTTGTCCCTGGTAGGTCTTCTGATCCGGGAGACTTTAGCAACGGTTCGAGCACTAGGGACGGTCTGGTCAAGGCCGGAGCTTGGCTCGAGCTGGACTGGATCCCGGGGCATCAACGGTTCGAGTTCGTTCCACTGTTCGAATCTCTCGTGAGACTCTACTTGGCAGACCAGGGCGTTAATCAGGGCTTGATCTTCGGAGGCTTGGACCGAGGCGACGGAGACGAAGTCGGTAGCAGGGGCGGTCGTGAGCTGAAAACGGACAGACTTCTTGGCAGACGGAGACTTGGACTGAAACGACGGAGACGGAGTCGGTAACGGGGTCGGGACAGAGGCCGGAGGAGCTTGATCAGAGCGGCGCCAGTTCTTGTGGAGGATCCGGTAGCGTTTCTCCTCTTTCTCGAGCAGGCGGTTCCGCCTCTCAGCGTCGGCCTGGATCTTAGGGTCGATCCGACCCGAGAGCGGGGCTTGACGAGAGAGCTGGATCGTCGGGGAGAACTTGGCGAGGGCAGGAAGATCATCTGGCCAGATGATCTGTCGGGCGGCGCAGTCAAGCAGGAGGCGCTTCTCCGCATCCAGAAAAGACCGATAAAGATATCATGGCCACACTCAGCTATATCAAATGTCTCGTTTGCGAACGAACGGCCATCGATGACGAAAGTGGCGACCAGCTGTTTCTGGATATAGCCGGCTGGCTTTCCACGGAAGTCTTGGAGAATCCGACTCGGGAGCTCCTTAATCTGGGCTCCGAGTCTTTGGGCGGCGGACTGGGCGAAGGTTGGGCTAACCAGCAAACGGGTTTCGGCTCCGGTATCACAGAGGGAGCGGGCAGGTAAGCTCACACCATCCACTTGGACTTGACTTGGCAGAGTGAATGACTTGCTAGACCTACTCGCTATCTGTGACACCTTAGGGACCATCAAGGAGTCTTGTGATGGTCCTATTCGTTTCCCGAATCTTGATCAGAGTCGTTGGCAGGACAGGGACGGAGGCGACACGGGAGACAGCATGGGTGCGGTCGGGACAGTCGCGAGAGAGGTGCCCTGTTTTTCCACAAATAAAGCAGGTGCCATTATCCCAATGGACCCTTTTCTCATCGTCGGTCAAGGCTCTGCCAGCATCACGCGAGGTGATAGGGTCGAGCCGGTCTTGTTCGGAGTCTTGGCGGTAGTCGGAGCAGTCTTAGTCGGCGCGCGGCGAGATCGGTCGGAAGAGCGGGAGTCCTGTGTCTGCCTCATACTCCTCTTCTGGCAGTGGACAGCGTCCTTAATGAACCCACAGAAAACCTCGTAGGTCACGGACTCGTCACGGGTCTTGGTCAAGAGGCTGTTATCTAGGTTGGCCGGGATGTGCTGCCACAAGGTATGCTTCATCTGGTCCTCGGGCACACGACCGGTCGCAGTTAAGTAGTCAAATTCCGCAAGGAAGTCCACAATGTCGGTCTTCCCATTCACGGTAAACTGGAGGCGTTGCAGGCGGTCAAGAGCCTCGGAAAGCTCATTCGGATTGCCATAGGCGGACTCGAGGGCTTGGATCATCTCTGCCACTCCAGAGAAGGGTCGAGTGTCAGAGGAGAAGCGGGTTTCAAGTGCTCGGCGGGCTTTTCCCTCGAGCAGGTTATACAGACAGACCATCCGGCTGTTCTCAGTCCGGAAGGTTCGTACGTCTTCGTCAAATTTGTTCTTTATGCTCAGGATGAAGGAATGGAACTCGTCCTTCTTTCCTGAGAACGTCGCGGAGGCCTTGATGCGCGATTTGGCGGCGTCGCTGTACTCGGGGTTCTTGCCCTCTGGGAAGGGGGCAAAAACAGGCCAGGCAGCTTTGCCTGTTGGTCGGAAGGCCGGGCCATTTGGGCCGGCAAAAGCAGTCGAGGGCTCCCGGTGCTGTCGATTTGATTCAACAGACAGAGAGCGTTCATTTAGACGGGCCGTTAAGGCCGCAATCTGTTCCCTCATCTCGCGGATGAGAGCGTCTTGGGGGCTCGGGGCAGCCATGGCTACTATTTCGGATTCAGTGGCTTGGCCAGCAAGCCGGGTGGAACGGCGAGGCTGATCAGAGGGCAGGGCTTCCTCGGATATCATAGTCGCGAGGTGATAGGTGTCGGAAATGATACCACGCGGAATCACGGTCAGATGCCTGCACGAGCAGGGACGGTCGGAGGTCAGACGGGACGAATCCCTTGGTCGGAACGGTTGGTCGGACGGCTACACACACGCGTAGTCTTGGTCGGAACGGACGTGATCTCAGCCTTGAGGATCACTTGGTCGGTGGTCGGAGTCTTGGTCGGAACGGTCAGAACGGATGCGCTGGATTTACGTCAGGCGCGTGTGACGTGAAAGCTCGGTGCCTATTTGCTTAATCGCTGGCAAGCGATCTTATTGAGCTTTGAGTAGTGTTACGGCCAGGCACATACGAGCCTTGACGGCTATAAAGATGTATTGGCACTATGAACAAAGACTCAAAGCTAAGGAGCAAGAAAGGAAGACTAGACTACACGACCGAGCGGGCCCTTATATAGACACGAGGTCGCGCGTGGGCACGTGATGCTGCTTGGGCACGTGACACTGGTGAGGTTCTGCGCTGGCTCTCTACGCCGGCGCCCAGGGTCGTGACACTAAGATCCTTTATTAGAGTTCTCGAAGTTTTTATTTAGCTTCTTATTCTTTATTAGTTATTCTAAATACCTTTATAATAGCTTCTTTAAATCCTTAGAAACTAGTAAAGACTTTATCTATCTTATTATCTTATCGCGCTAGTTAGTTATTAAGAAAATCCCTTATAATAGGTCTAAACTAAGCGAGTGCTATTCTAAATAAATAATTTCCTATATAGAGTACCTTTTCGATTAGGTCTAAGAGTTTAGTAAGGTAAAACTAGCAGTAGGCCTTAAGTTAAGTAAGAAAGTCTTAAAGCGTGCTATAAGTACTATCGAATAGTCCTAGCTATTTTAGTTTAACTACTTCTCTAAGGTCCCTAACTTATCTATTACCTCTTTTATTCTTAAGTAACTATACCTTATATTAAAAGGTAATAATTTCGCGTATTATATCCTAAGGTAATATAGTAGCTCTAAAGTTAGTTAATCTAGCTTACTATATAGGTATATTAATAGTTATAATATTACTTAGAGTAACGCGGTATTATATTTAATAAGAGCTTTTAATATATAATAACTAGTATTATTCCTAAGGGATAAACCTATCGAGGGGTTTATATTAGTAGATATAATAGGGCGTGGTCTAAGTAATAATATATATATTACGTTAGTAATAAGTTAGAGGTCGTAGACTATAGACTATAACTAAGTAATTAAAATTAAAGATAGAATCGTAATAAAGATCTATATTAAAAGCTAGAGAGCTATCTATCTAAAGGAGTAAAAGTAAGTAGCTATATATACCTATAAAGACTATCCTTAGATTATAGTCCTAGCTATAATCCCCTTTATAGCTTACTATAGCTTACTTATAAGCTATGCTCCTAAGTAGTAATCTATTTATATAAGGCTTACTTAGCTTATATACGCTCTAGGTAAGCTAAGCCTAAGTAACTTCTTATCCTAACTATTATTCTAAGCCGCCTTATTACGTAAACGTAGCTAGCTCTCCTACGGCCCGCTAACTATAGTCGTAATAAATAACCCCCTAGGCCTTAACTAAGCGGGCTTTAGCCTTAGATTAAGTACGCTTCTTTATAAGATCGCGACCGCCTCGTACCGCTACTTAGGTGCCCTTATCTCTAGCGCCGCTATTCTTAGGTTTATTAGTAAGAGGAGTTAAATCGCGGCTATCTCCGTTATTACTATTATTATTATCTTAGCCCTTATTTAGCTAGGTATTAAGATAGTCTTAGCCCTTATTTAGCTAGGCCTTATTATTAATATCGGCCTACTTATTCTAAGGAGCGGCCTAAGTAATAATCTCTTATTAGCTAGAGCCACCCTATTAAGATAAAGTAGCTAGGTTATCGGCACTTACTTAAGAGCGCCTAAGCACGATCTCCTTACTAGTATTAGTATTACTAATAAGGGTAATAGACTTATAAGTTTCCTAGCCTATAAAGGTAGGCTTATTAATAGCTAGAGTTAAGGTATTTAGTAAGGTAATAAGGGTATAACCCTCGCTAATATTAAGTCCTAGACTAAAAGTCTCCTAGGACTAGGATTCCCTTATACCTTTCTTAGCTTTCTTTACTAAGGGGGAACTAGTATTACTATAAGACTTCTAGGCTAATCGCTTATACTTTAAAGGCAAACCCGCCGCTACCTACTTTTATATATAGCGTAGGAAATTAGCGTTATAGTTCTTTATCTTTTTTAGTATAAAAAGTATTATTATTAATAAATCGTCGATAAAAAGTAATAAAAAAGGGTATAAGGGATTAATAAAAAAATGTATAAAACTCTATAGTAATCGTAAGTAAAAGAGTTAAAGAAGAAAATAAAATAAAAGAAGTAAGGGATATATACGCACGCTCTTTATATTATAGTTCCGCGGCTAATATATAGGCGATACTATAACGGTTACTTAGCGGCAACCGCTAGTATAAGAACTATTAACGTTATAAAGTATAGACTAATATATACTTATATAAGCGTATATATATAATATATAACTATAACTACCTCTCTTTTTAACTAAATATATATAGTATAGTAAAAGTAATATATATTAAAGATATAGCTAAGACGTTTATATAAATAGGGATATAATTATAAGAGCGCTACTAAGAGGTATAAGCTAATAAAGTACTTAGGTATATAGTACTAATATATTAATAGGGTATTAATAAGGAATCGTGCTTGCCTTACTTATATATTATAGACTACTTACTATTTTAATAAAAAAGGAAAAATCCCTCTTTTTATAAGCTTTAGTCTTATAATAAGGAGAATATAATATATATAGTATAGTACCTCTAGCTATCTTTACTACCTAACTAATCGTACTATAATATATATTCCCTTATAAATAAGGTAATATTAGCTATAAATAATAGAGCTATATAGAAATCGGTATAGTATAGCCTCCCCCGCCCTACCTTAACTATCTCTATTAAAAGGATAAAGCCCTAGAAGTTTACTAAACTATAATAACTAAAATAAAGAAGAACCTTTAAATAATACTACCCTTAGCGGTATATTTACAATAATAACCTTAGCGAACTAGCTAATAAGCTTAATTATAAAAGAAGCTCTTATAAAACTACTAATAAAAGCTATAGTAAGAGAAACTAAGGATAATACTACTATAAACCCTCCTTAAGCACCCTTAGTATATATTAAACTAAAAGATATAAGGAAGTTTAATCCCGCTAGCCCCTTTAATATAATATTCGACGTTCTTAAAGAAACTAAGAAAATAATTATATATAGAAGTATCGATTAATTTATTGATTCCCTAAAGCAGGTAGCTATTCGCGGACTAAAATACGCTAACGAACTAACGATACTAATCCTTAGCTTACTCTATAGAACCGCTATTAAATAGTATTTTAGTAATCTTAGCGAATCTAACTAAGCTATACTTTATACCTTAAACTAAGAATATACCGCTTAGTATACTAAACTATAAAAACGCTTCGCTATCTAGCTAAAAGTAGCGTTAAGATCTTTATAAATAAAACGATTTACTACCTTAGATATTATAAATAGAGCTAACTTCTATAAATAGATATTAAAGCTCTACTAAAAAGTAAAAGTAGCGCTATACTTAAAAAAGTACCTTACTATATTAGTCTATTAATAACTAAACGTATTATTATAAGAATTATTCCGCCGACCTATTAGTCTAGAATTATTCGATACTTAGATTAATAACTATAAGTAACTTATCCTATAGTTAGAAACTAAGCTAACGGTTAGGTTATAAGGAAAGATAAGTAATATAGTAAAAGAACGCGTATAAGGTAGATTACGCGAAACTAAGAACGAGACTATAGTAAACTCTACCTTATTTATAGCTAAACTAACTAGTTAGAAACCCTAGGAATAAGGATAATTCTAATAGAAAGGAAATATAACTACCGCGTTAGGATAGAATAATCTATGCTAGGTAGATATAGGCCTAGTACCTAACTAATTAACTAGCCCTTAAGCTAGACTATAGCCTTAGGATTTAAAACTAAAGGAGGGCTTTTAAGAAAACCTAATCGTTATTAACCTCGCCTATTAGCTTTAAGCGGTACTAACTAACGACTAAGGCGGGATATATCTTTCCTAGGAAATATAAAACTAAATCTTATTTACCTAGGATAAAGGACTAGAAGATAAGGATACTACCGCTAATATAAGAGAAGATATTAAAGAAATAAAAGATAAGATCTTATTTATTCTTAATATAATAAAAGCGGAACTTATAAGACTAAGTAGTTCGCCTAAAATACTAAGAAACTAGCTAACTATAAGAGCAGCGCTATAAACTAAAATATCGGATCTAATAAAGCCGTCTTAGTTTACGTATACTTAGATATCTATCTTTAAAACTAAAGGCTTAGACTAACTATTAAACGTATATATAGACTTTAGTATAGCCCGCTTTATAATTAAGGAAGACTAGCTTAACTACTTTAATAATATAACCCTTAATATAACTTAGTAGGTCTTATTATCTAGTATAAGGAAAAGCTAAACTAAGGGTTAAGCGACCTTAACTATTAATATCTAAGGGAAATAAGGAATAGGATTTAAGGTTAGGTAATTTACTATTAGCGCTTAAGTAGTCTAGACCCTATCTATAAGATTATTACTTAGATAAGATTCCTTAGTATTAAATAAAGTTAATATCGTAAACTTTAAGAGAATAATATCTATTAGCTTATATAGTAACCTAATAGTTATAGCTCGCTTAACTTAATAAGGCTATACGATCTATCGTTAGGTTATATACTAAGCCGATATTAACGTCCCTATATATAGGATAGAACGCCTACTAGTATAAATTAAGGATATACTAAGGGATCGTAACCTAGTATTTTTTCTAAGAGACCTATTATTAGCCTATAACTTAATCTAAGGTATAACTCTAGTTATAGTAGTTAATACTACTACTCGCTATATTTAATTTAAGAAAGGATAGTACTTAGGTATACTAGTAGACCTTAGTAATAAAATATAGTTTTTATAGATTAACCTACCTAGGGAAACCCTAGCTAAGGTAACTCTAACTAAAGAGCTAGCTATATAAAAGACTATAGAATATAGCGAACTATACTTAGATACTAACCTATTAAAAAAACCCTTAAAAGAAGGGAGCCTTAAGTCCGCTAAAGGGGAACTCCCTCTATAGATATATAAATAGACTCCGAACTATAAGATCGGGATTTTATAAGACTATAGCCTCTTAAAGATAACTACTTTAAAGGACGTTAAAATCTATAATTAAGACCCTATATTTATAGAAAAGATTTAATATATAGTTACCTTCTTCCTAACCCTATAAAAGGACTAAGGTACTATTAAGGTCTACCTAGACTATTATATATATATTCTACTAGTAGAAAATTAGTACCTATAAAAACTAGCTTTTAAGGCTTACCTACTTAGCTAAAAGGATAAGGCGCTAATTAATTAGACCTATAAGGACCTATACTAAAAGGGGCGTATAAGATAGGCTATAAAAGTAACCTTATTTACTTACCTTATATTTATAGTCTAAAGAACTATATATAGTAATAAAAAGGGCTAAATAGTAGTAGACCTATACGCTCTTAATAGTATTGCTATCTTAGACGCTTACCTAATACCGCTTTAAAGAGATATAATCTAAAAGCTATAAAGAAAACGCTTTATTTCTACTATAAACGCTTAGTCCTTCTTTTATTAGTTCCTTATCTATAAGGAGTATTAAGAAAGGTTTATAGTAATTAGCTATAAAAGCTTAAAATAACTAACGGTAGCTTTAATAGGATATAAGAACTTACCTATATATATCTAACGATTTATAGACTAAATCCTTTAGGAATATATAGAATATTCTTTTAAGTATATCGACGATATTATAATATACTTAGATATAGAAAATAACTATATTTATTACTTCTAGGCTATTTTCTAACTCTTTATAGACTA
Organism: Hirsutella rhossiliensis; assembly: GCF_020360975.1. Taxonomy (NCBI): domain Eukaryota; kingdom Fungi; phylum Ascomycota; class Sordariomycetes; order Hypocreales; family Ophiocordycipitaceae; genus Hirsutella; species Hirsutella rhossiliensis. The sequence goes on along the minus strand of NW_025408678.1, from coordinate 923,466 downwards.
TAACCTAGCCTTAGCTAAATCGAAATTATTCTTAAGCTACCTATTTATAAAACTATTAAGATTTCGAGTTAATAGTATCGGCCTAATAAATACTAAAGAATAAGTATAAGTATTATAAGATATAGAGTTTCTAAATACCTTATAGGTACTAGAAAAGTAGCTTAGCTTAGTTAACTAACGGCGGTACTTAGTAGCCTACTTTTCTTAAAGGGTAGAGGCGCTCTAAGTTCGGAAAATAGTAATACTTAAGGAAGCGCGAGATAGTTAAGCGCTACTTAAGGGATTAGTAAGGAATAAATATACCTTTAAGGCAACGTATAAACCGTCCTTAGTAGAGGAATAGGCCTTTTAAGATATTATAAACGCTTTTATAGAACTAACGCGGCTATACTATTTCGACCTATAATAGCTATTATTCCTATAAATCGACGCTAGCCGCGAGCTAGGCTTTATAGTAGTAGCCTTTTACTTAGTACTAGGGGTAGACTAGAACCTAAGAAGAACCCTGCCTTAAACGAGTATCTAGCTAATCCTTTACCTTAGTAAACGCTTAATTAATAAAGAGCCTAGATACTAGCCTACTAAACTTAAAGTTACTTATCTTTCTTAGGCTTATTAAAAGCTCTAGTTATATATTATCTTTACCTTACTACTAAAGGTTATTATACTAACTAACTATACCGCTATAAGTATAATCTTAAAGTAAATATTACTATTTACTATTAGTATAAAGATAAATAATTAGCTTATACTCTCTTTATAGTACCTTAGCTAGTTTCCCTTAAAAGTCTACTATATTCTTAGAACTATAAATATACTTATTAATATACTATCTCGACTACTATTTATAATACTTAGAAAATATAAACTTAGGGAATTAAACCGCGTCTAAGAAAATAAAGCGCTAGTTAAATATATATATATAGTTATAAAATCCTTTATTTAACCTAACCTATACTAAAAGATCTAGGAAGTATACGCGGAAGAACTTAGGTAAGCTAGTATACTAAAGTAGCTTAAAAGCGATAAGTCCTAGGTCGGTCTCTTATTTATTTAGCGGAATAAGTTACTTTACTTAGTTAAGTCTAAAGGTCGTTACTAGCTTTATATACCTACTACTTATACTAAGGAAATTATCGCTAACGACTATACGCGTAAATTCTACTTTAGATAGTAAAAGATATAAGAGGAATTATCCTTTATATTTACTATTACTAGCCTTAAGAAAACTTATCGATAGCTTTATTAATAAGTATAACGCTTACTATAGGAACTAAACCGACTAGTTAAAGGCCCTTAGTAAGTTAGTTTTAATTACTTTCTTAGCCTTACCTTTTTATATAATCGCTATAGATTTTATAATAAGGCTCTTAAACGTTCTTATAGACCGAACTCTATAAATACTACTTATTAAGGTCTATTATAATATACTACTAATAGTAACTAATAAGTTCTTAAAAATAAGGCTCCTTATCTTAAGCTATAACTAGTTTACTATAAAGGACTAAGCTAAGGTATTATTTACTAAGTTAATACGCTATAACTAAGGGATTCCTACTTAGATTATTTCCGACTAAGACCTTAAGTTCCTTTTAGCGTTTTAAAAAAGACTATAAATAGTATATAAGTTTAAGTTACTAGTATCTATAACTTAGTATCCTTAGACTAATAGCTTATTAAAATAATATAACTAAATAGTTAAAACTATACTTTAGTTCTTTATAACTAACTTCCTATCCTATTAATAGGTTAACGCGTTACTATTACTTTAATTTACCTTTAATAACTCTTACTCCTTAGTAATTAGTACCTTTTTAAGTAAGCTACTAACTAGGATATAGATAAACGATAGTAAGCGATACCTTAGGGAAGGCCCCTTATAGATAGATAGGGAGATACTTTAAGACTAAGCTAGGATCTCGATCGCTCTAGCTTAGGTAGGAATAAAAAAGTAGTATAATATAAAGTACTAAGCGCTAGAGTTTAAGCCTAGGGATTAAGTATAGCTTTAGTTAAGGAAAGGATATAGTATAGCTAATAGATAGGTAGCAAAGTTAAAGGAACGCTATATAAGACTATTTAAAGTCCTTAAACGGATTAGCTATTTAGCTTACTACCTTAACTTAGCTAGATCCTTAAATATCTATAACGTTATTTCTATTATATAGCTATAGCTAGCTAAACGACTAAACGCCTAACCTAGCCTAGAACCTAATACTAACTACTAAGAAGTTAAAAGAATCCTTAACTCTAGAACTTATAAATATAATTAAAGGACCGCTTATATAGAATACCTTATTAGCTAAAAAGGCTAGCTAAGTAGCTATAATTCCTAGGTAGCCGCTAAGGATATCGTTGCTAAAGACCTTATTAAAGAATTTAATATATAGTAAGGAGCGTTATAAGGTCGTATTACCTATACCTAGAAGCTCTATACGCGCGCTATATAATAGTACGAGCTACTATAGCTAAGGAAGAAATAATAGTATATAGTATACGCTATTACTATTCGTTCTCTTAAACGTTTAAGGATAGGTTAACTAGCTAATAAGTATTAATAGGCCGCTTATAGTAAATAGTAATCCGATACTATATTTTAGTACCTATATTTATTTTTATTTTAGGAACCTAATTTCCCTATCCTTTTATACTCCTTTTTCTATATTAAATCGCGCCCCTCTTATACTTATATTTAAGGTTCCCGCTATCTAAGGCTATAAGTATTATAGTAAGGACTTAGTATTTTACTAGTATTTCTCTAACTAAATCTACTAACGACCGCCGCGCCTAAGCTTTAAGGGATTTTAATAAGTAGTCTAATTATATAGGAATAAGGTAGAGCTCCTTTAAAACCTTAAGTTTAATATAGCTACTTTTACTAAGTAAAAATAAGATAATTATAGTATATATACTAACTACCGCGACCTCCTTACTATAGAAGGATATAATCTTAATATAAGCTTAGTAAAAAACGGTATATACTATACCTCTTTATCTCTTCCCCTATCTAAAGCCCGCGACCTATATAACTATAACTAGCTATACTTCTCTATACCTTATAGCGCTGCTACCTATCGTAATACTACTATAACTCCTATAACTACCTAAACTAATAAGAATATAACGTTAACTATCTAACTATAGTAGGTTAGCGCTTCTTATTACTATAATCTTAGTACTCTTTTATATATTTACTTCGACGACTATACCTTATCGCTATTAAGCTTTAGTAATTCGTTTAATAACTCGCTATTATTAGTTTTAAGTATTATAGGGAAAACCCTTAGTACCCCTTATAACGCCTATAGGTAGTTCGCCCTATCGTTTAATAAGGATAAGCTTCTTCCTTTATTACTATATAACCTAAATAGGGCTATCTTCCTTAATAAAACTAAGATAATAACTAGCGCCCTTAGAACTATATAGATCGCTACTATCTTAGCTAACGTTATTAATAAGCTCCTATTTAAATAGGTCGCCTTTATAGACGCTAAGATACTTAAAATTATCGCTATTATTACTAGCGTAAAGTACCTCCCTACTTATCTAAAGATATTTAAAGCCGCCGCTATAAAAGAGTATAAGGCTACTAGTATACTAAGAACCTATAAGTTTAAGGAGAGCCTTAAGCGTACCTTAGCTAAACCTAGAGGATCTAGTATAGTAGACCTTACCTTCGACGAGCTATTAAGGAACCTATTCGCTAGATACTTACTTACCGCTACCGCGGCCCCGCCCTTTACTCCCTTTAAACGGGCTAACCTATTTACTAAGGAATAGGCCCTAATACTAGTTTAATAAAAGCTTAACCCCTTCTAGGTTCTAAGCTATAAAAAACCTAGACTATTCCCTATTATACTTTTTATAGTATATTATAATAACCTTTAAGGTATATAAGTAAAAGCGGAATTTTAGGAAATTAAGGAATTACGTAAGACTATATAATAGAGGGGAAGAAGGAGTATAAGGTAGGATTTTCAACGGAATTTATTAGTAGTATATTAGTATATAGAAGAGGTGTTTAAGTTAATGATTCTTAATCTATCTACTAGTAGATATACTATCTTATATAGATAATTATAGCTGAACGGAAGAACCTTTCGGGACTAGATTTAGGCTGCCGTATAGCCCTAAGACTAGGGAATTCCGTGATACCTTAAGTGAATCTAGAGGTATCTTTGTTCTACTAATATTCGTGTTTAAAGGAGGTTGGTCGTGCCGGTGTTCTTAAGAGGTCTTAGCTAGCATTCTAAGCTAGCTCTATTCCTTCGATTCCCGATTATACGATAACCGGCAACCCGTTTAATGCATAATAACATGCAAAATAACGAGCGATTCTTACTCTATAGGATAAGATTTTATCTATAATTAATATACTACTTATTAGCTTATATAATCGGGAGAGTATATTATAGCTGCTTTATTTATAGTAGGAACACCGTTCCTTATATAACCCGGCTAATATAAATAGCTATATAAGTATTATTTACTCTAAGTTAAAAGCGCTAGTTTATAAAGCCTTAAACGCGGCTATAATTTAAATAAATCTATTCGCTGCTATTTATAAGAAGGCTAACGCTAACCTCTCGCTTAGCTAGTACGCCGCCCTCGCTAAAGTACCTGCTAGCTTTATTTATTAGTTTACTTTTACCGCCTACCTCTTAGACGACTTACCTAAGCTCGCCGCGGTATACTAAAGAGCGGCCCGCGTTAGCCCCCTTTATACGTTAGTAGTAGCCTGCTCTTATACGCCTAACGTAATAGCCTATTTTAACTTATTAGACTAAAAGTTTACCGATATATACCTAGGTAGGTTCTAGAACCTAGGCCTAACTATATAGGCACTAGTAATAGTAATCTATAACTAAGTTCTAGCCTTTTACTATAGACTAGCTATAATACTTTTAGTAAAACCAGCCCTAAATAACGCTTATAGCGTGCTTATTTATAGAGCCTTTAATATATAGGATGCCCTAAACGACGTGCTAGTAGGCCCTAAGGATTTAATAAAGGAGGAAGCTAAGGAAGAGATTCCCCGCTTTACCCTTACCCCCGCGGCGTAAGACAGTCGGTTATCGGTTTAGCCTTATTATATCCCTAGTCTTATTCGGTTTTTTTTTCTACTAGCTTAGCTATAGAGCGCCCCCGGTTATAATTAGTTTTTCCTAGCTTAGCTATACTATGCCCCTAGCCCTACTTATTTATTACCCTAGCTTAGCTACCTAGCGCCCTTAGTTTTAGTAGTATTTTACTCTTAGATTAGCCGCCTTACGCCCTTAATATTAGTCGTATTAAGTTACGTTTTAGATAAGATATAAGTTATTCCTTATACTAACCTTAGAAATCTATATAACTTTACTACGATTCCTTATTAGCGCGACTCCCGCTTAAATACCGTAGGAGACTAATAAGGATATTAGTTAATTCTTTCGCCTTAAGTATTTATTATAGGATACCTTATAGTCGATAATCTAGGTACCTATAACGATATTGGCCTCCCTTAGGGAAGTTACCCCTAACTCCTTAAGGCTCCCTATAAAAGAAGGAACCTAGAAGCTACTAAGTAAACTCTAGGAAATCACCTAGAAATCCTAGAAATAATAACTAAGCGGATTATATAGATATTTTATAGAGATTTCCCCTAAGGATATATTATATAGGGAATATACTATAATTTCCTAAGTAATAATAGCTCCTTAAGGATTATACCGATATTTCCTTAAGAAGTTACTATAAGAATATAGCGGGGAAATTATAGAGAAATACCTATACTTACCTAGGGAAAATACTAGGAAATACCGCTAATATACTATACTACCGTTATACGATTATAAGGTTAAGATATTACTTAGTTAAAGCCCTAAGTAAGGTCTTACGCTCGCTATAGTATATATAGAAGATAGAGAACCCGCTAGATCTTAGGCGGGTAGAGAAGAATATAGATAGTTATTACTACTCTTACTTTAACTTATAAGACTAGTAGCTAGTCTATATTTAACGCGCGTAATTTCGTACGGTAGCTAGTCTATATAATACGTTTAATTACGTATAGTAGCTAGTCTATTTAATTACTTATTAAACCTATACCGGATCTAGGTAGATAGTAAGGTTAACGTACTAGCCCCGTACCGAGGGACTAGTATATAATATATAAAGAGAAGTAGAAGTAGCGATAGCTTCCTATAGAGGTAGCGAAAGATAAGATAGATATGCTAGTAACGGCTAGAAAAAGAGGGGGAAAACCGGTAAAAAGCTCGGTAGTTAAAAGGATATTAGTAGCTTCTTTAAGTAGGATCTTCTTTATTAATTAAGATGCTAGATAGGTATAAAGAGGGGCGTTAGATAGAGGAAAGAAGAATAATTAAGGCAATATAATAATTACTCCCTTACTATAATTACTGCCCCCGTAAGATTTAAATATCTCTGCCCTGCTTGTCCGGCCCCTTACTTCTACTTTTACCTTCGTGCATTTTATATATACTTCTTATATCTCTCTTCGCGAGAATAATACCCTTATATAAGCTAGCTATATAGTAGGATAAGGTTAAGGAAGACGTCTAAGATAAAAGAGAGGCATAGTAAGATTTATATAGGGAGGGCCTATATTAAAGACATAACTATTATAATACCGCTAAGCGTATAATTAACTATTTCCTACGTATTACGATAACCTTACTTTCCTTAGTATAGGCGGCTCTTAATATAATACGTAAGGTAGGCGCGGGGAATATATATACTTAAATTTACGGTATCGGCGCTACGCCTTAACTAGCTATACTACCTACTTTTTCTATATGCCGAATAGCTAGAGCTATATGCCGGTTAGTTCGGGCCTAGATTTAAGAGTCTATCTATATCGGCGAGTAAAGGCCCCTTTTAATTTAGGGCGTTAAAGTAATAAAAGGAGCCTTTTCCCTTCCCCTAAGCTAAGTTAAAGGACTAAAGGGACTAAAAATATCGCTAATAAAGCGGATATATAGAACCTAGGGGTATTAGAACTTAGCTAAATATATAGAGTAGGAGTTAAGGAGGTCGTATAAGCGGAGTAGAGTTAGATAAAGGAAGGGGCTATATATTAACTATAGCCGGCCGATAGGGAGGGATAACGGTAAGAGAGAGAGAGAGAGGAAGAAAAGGAGAATCGAGTAGAGGGGGGGAGGGAGTATAGGTATTCTTATAGCAATCCCGTATATAGCGACGGGCTAAAAGGGGAGGGGCTTGCCTAAAGCGGAAGGCGGTGGGGGGCGGCGGGGAATTTGCAACGACCGACTTTATAGGAACAAAAGACTTACGAGGAGAGATATAGAGGGGAGACGGCTAAGTTAAAATAGTTAGGGCGAAACGAGTGGTGCCGGTGCGGATGAAGGGTTGTTACTAGACGATAAGAGGAAATATAAGACACGGCCATGATGGCGGCGTAGCCAATGGATCCTTATTGGTCGGCTTGGGTGGATTGATCATGCAGACCAGACCGGGCAGGAGAGCTGGTTCTCAGCCTCAAAACTTGCCCGAGTCGTCATCCGTCTCCCTGTCCACGCCCCCGCGCACCCCGGGGCGTGTGGAAGCCATGATGCATGATGCTATGGCTCCGATGCGGCGTGGAGAAGAAGAAGAAAAGGGCCTCCCCACCCGAGCATCAACCACGGGGCATGCGCGTCGGGGGCGTGTCTACAGAAGTCGAGGGACTAGGGGCGATTTCTCCCCCAGGGCTCGGTAGTTGACAGCGTGCATTTCTATTTGCTAGACTTTGCCCCAGCCGCAGCCAACTCATCGTGTAATTAGCGACTAGCGAAGACCGTTGCGCCACGCAGGCGAAAGTGGAACGTGCGCATCAACTGAAACATAGATTATCTGCCGACCGAGACTTGCAACGCACACCCCCCTTTCCCCATCGGGGATCGCGGGCGGCTCCGCCAAGATTCCTGGCTTGCCAGAACGCGGGAGTCGAACACCTAGCGCCGCGCCCAGAAGCCAGGCAAATCGAAAAGACGTACGGAGGAAGTTTTCAGAAGCCGTTGCGCGCGCTAAGCAGCCCCCGTAGAAAAAGAAAGAATGTCCCAAACTTCTTTTACTGTATATTATTTTTTGAATGCTGTCCTTCCTTCTCCTTACTCCTCCGTATTAATTCCTACGTTCTAATTAGAAATATATATAATATATATATACTAGGAAATTTACCTCTATGGTGGCTCTTTTAATCTTGCTTTCTCTTTTTAAATAATATTTTAGGAACATTTTTCTTACATTCCTTTGCTATAACGGCCAAACTACTCATAACATTTACCAAGGGAAATAGACATTGGGCTCTCTTTCTTTCTTTTCTTTGCAAGGGTTGCTTTAGCGCACGCAACGGCTTTTGAAAGCTTCCTCTGTAGCCTCGCACCGCGCGCAGTCACCGTAACTGTCGCGAAGACTGTTGCCACGCAGGCAAAAGTGGAATGCGCTGCAATTGACACATACAGATATGACGCCCGCGTCTTCCGACACATCATCGAATTTCCGCTTTCCCATTGGTGCCATCGTCATCGCACCGTCTTTCCATTAGCCTAACCAAGGAAAAAAGGAAGTCTTACAACAATCATGTAGATCAGGAGCTGCGGTGTTACACTGCAGAGCAGTAGGCTGGCCATACATCCACTAATGCTGAGGCGCAGAATGTAGCTAGGCCATCGGCAAGGCCACCCCAGATAACTAACACACCCGTGTCGGCCAAGGGCAGTTGGAAACAGCTTCCTACTCCTTCGTTCCATTACAACTGTTCTGCACCAGACGCCATAGCTTCAGTCAATGCACGTAGAGCTGCCATGTATGCACCCCGTACCAACCGCAGCAGCACGCATCCATGTTCCAGTCATCATTTTGCATTGCGAATCAATAGTAGTATTTGGCGCAACTTGGAACTAGTGCTGGTCTCTTGGACGTCTCAAACATCTGTCTCTTTTGACGTTATCCTGGGCGTTGCAATACTGCAACGCATTAACCCGGCTCCTACCAAGGGACTTGGACAGGTATCCTGAATTCGGATCTTTCCATAGCAATAACTGCATTGTAGTACTATAGTGTACCAAAAGGAGTGTTACAAAAGGCAATTCTGCTTTGAAACTTCTGACAGATCCTCCGGCTTCTTTTGCCCTTTATTTATATCAATCTGATGGGAGTGTACTCTATTACCACCAAAACGCCAATCCTGTGCCCAAACCAAATACAAGCTTGCCGACTGCCTGGTCGAGTTTGCTAATATGGCTTGTTGATGGTAGCCGACCTGAAAAGTGGGTCAAAGGTCTCTGCTTGATTGCCTTCTGGTGACGCTGCAAAATTCCTAAGTACTTTGGCCATGTTACACAGATCGGCTTTACATGGGTCAGAGATGGCCCAAGGCAATTGATTAGAAACTGTCTAAAGAACAAGAAGCAAACAAACAAATGCATGAAATAGTGCCATTCTTTTATATATAAAAGAAAGGCTCGTTGCCTGTTCATACAGCCGTTGCAGGGCAGGTAACAGCAGTATTGCATCGCAATATTGAAATTTATGAGTAATCATTCTGGGCAGGTTCGATATGCGACAATAGGCGTATACTGATAGGCGTCAATTGAATCTAAGAAACAACCTCTTTCCTGGTTACAGCTCCTAGTCAACTTTAAAGCCCTGCATGTCAGTAAGTCTGCAGGGGCAGTCTGATCCCCATAAGATAATGCCTCCAAGATTATTGCAGTTAGTTTAGGGATTGTAAGCGGGTAGTCAAACAGTGGTAGCGCCCCGAGTTCATAGGTCATGCCTCAAGAAGGTAATGTAAATGAAGGATCTAGGCCGTTGTCCGGTATGTCATCCATCCTAGTTATATGGTGTAAAGGCGCTGCGTGCTCCGACCACAGTGTAGTTGCTTGCAGAATGAATCTGGCTACCCAGGTGCAGTTAACCCAAGAAGAGCGCGTAAAGCTGAAGCTCAATATCATATAGGCGCATGGGCTCCAGATTTCCAGTGGACTGGTTTCAGGAGATAACCCAGTCAAAGTGTAGGTCTGCCGTCCATATATACATTACATATTTTGCTTCACTATATATGCAGTATGCTGCATACGAGCCGCAAATTAAATATAAGGCGTGTTCCAGCTCCTGCTCTTAGAAAGAAATTATGCATATTATGCATTTAAGAAGTCTTAAGTCTTATTCCCTCTTTCTCCAGTATAAGCAGAGATGCTTTCTTTATGCCTCATTATTCTCCGACTTATCTCGGCTCTTCCTCCGTAATGTCTCGGATAGCTAGTGCATTTTACATGTTTGGCTTAAAAAGTCTAGGATCACCTTATAGGTAAAACCCGAGGAGTACTGTTGGTTAAGACCGTGGCCAGCCCCTGGAACTACCTTCGTTTGGAAAACGGACGCCTTCTCAAAGTTTGGTCTCGACATTTCAAGCAGGTCCGGAGCACTGCCGTTGACGGACATAGCGTTGAAACAGTCGCCACCGCAGAAGGGAATGTCTTTTTCTGTTTGCGCCTGTTAGTCAACGATATCAAGGGCCAGAAGAAATTCTATTTGCGCCGCTCCTCTGCGGCTTATGAGAATGAAGCAGTACTTGCCTCCAGTTATTATTAGGACTGGGCCGCCAAACTGGCTCTCAGAGCCGATGGTACTAAACGTGAGGATCTCCCCAGGGGTGACGGGCTGGCCGGCAGAGGCGACAATATCAAGAACCTTGGGGTCAAAGTCGCCCGGAGCAAAGAAAATGATGTGTACGTCGATGGAGGACTTGGGGGCGAGGTATCCCTCGGGGTACTTGTTGGCGAGGACCGGATTCTCCTTGACGGGAGCGAAGTTGCCGCCGAGAGCGATGTTCGCTACGAAACTGGGATTCTGGCTAAACCCGGTGAGGACGATGCCGTCGGTGATGTTAGGATACATGCTGGAGAGGCTGAAGGTGATGGCCGAGCCATAAGAATGACCAATATGCACCATCTTAGAAAATTTGGTCTTGACATCGCCCAATTTGCCGTCTTTTACTCGTTCTGTGAGAGCTTTCAGAGCAGCAGTCTCGAGGGCGATCTGAATCTCGGAGAGGGGGTCGCCGTGAGATGACTGGCCAACGCCCAACCGATCCCAGGAGAGAGTAGAGTAACCCTGGCGGATTGCTTGGTTGACGTAGCTGTAGTTGTAGTTGTTGTACGAGAAGTCCCAGTAGCTCCGGTCGAAACCAAGGCCGTGAGTCAGAACCTGAAGTGTGTGGCCTGGGCCATTTTCAGGCTCACAGTAGGTAGTGGCAAGTTTATAGTCCTTCGTGATTGAAGTGTGCTGCCATTCGTACACCTACCGGTCAGCTATCGAACATACCGGCACAACTCGACGGCCACCGCCACTTACGCCTGTAATGATGCTCTGCGAATAGTTTGTATTTCGCTTGCTGAATTCCAGGAGCATGTTTGTGACTTCGATCTCAGTCTTGGGGATATTCAGATTGATGACACTATTCCTCGAGCTGATGGATATCGGCACGGTGATATTTTTGCAGTTTTTGGCCGCAACCGCCCATGCTAGGGCGAGTAGGATCAACATGACGCGTCGTGACTGGTGCTTCTAGAGTGTAAAAAAAGACGAGTTTGGTTAAGACAAGTACAGGCCTTATCAGCATAAGTAGTGAGGTGATGACAATGGTAATGTTTTATAGCTGTTTGAACTTATATATCCCCTATTGCATTTCTATCTCGAGGCATAAGTGGATGCACTCGTATATTGTGTGCGGGTGTTTGCGGAAATGTCCAAGCGATGGTGAAATGAGCTAGCTACAGGCGGTGCCGTTGGCAGGGGCCTTTGATGCAGCTGGCTGGCGCGAGGCACTTGACCCGCAAAATACATGTTGTCTATTACTCGTTTTCCCAAATTTCGGGTAGTTGCGTCAATAATTCTGGGTTTCGTCACCGTGAGAACCTTGTGCTTCTTCCGAAAGCGTCCAAATATTATCATCCCTCTCGACATCCTTTCCCACTCTCGTCCTAACCTACTTAGTAGCGACGACCGCTATTTCATGTTGATTACGGAGGAGTCGACTGCTGGTGTTGTCGTGTGGCCTGATGGGTCTTATTTTTGGGACATCAGTTCCAAAGAACGTCGACCGGGGTAATGGTCCTATTCAATGTTAATATGTGGCCTGAACTCTCGTGGCTTTACCCTCAGCGAGTGTGATGATTAGGTGACATCGAATCCGTCTTCATTATTCTCAGCCTTGAACACAAAGGCAAGGAAGAGGGGTGCAGGCCGGGAAATCTCATCTCGAGCAACGATGGCGAGGTTAGCGATAGCCAAGCACCACCAAAGGAAGCTTCCGGAAGACGTTAGCAGATATTCCAGAAGCATCGAATAAGCACTACCACGCAGTCATTCGCGCACCCTATATAATACACTCAATAGAAAAGAAACCGACGTATTGACTGGTGCAGCTGCGCACGGGCATGGCGAGGATCAACAATTTGCTGCATATGGCCAGAGCGGTAGAGTCCGATGGGTGATTACAGTTAAACCGCCAGACACTAAAATCTGTAGAGCATTTTCTTTTCCGATGCAAGAAATCGTAGAAATAGATGGCGGGAACAAAAAATCATGCTCTATTGCGCAGAGATAAGCTGGGAAACCTATCGTACTTTCAAGAGGAAAATTGCGCATGACCTGAAGAACTAAGTCCCGGATACGCAGGTAGAGAAGGCTGCGATTAAGTTTACAATCACGACGGGGAGGCTCTAGAGAGTAGGGATATCGGTCGAGCTGACTGCAACGATGGATCAAATAGCTTCACACGGCGATAGTCTGTGCTTGAGCTGCTGAGGATAGGACGCTAAGCCCTCGGAGAATGTGGCTTTCAAGCAGGCCTGTCACTGACATTTAACAAGGTTGGAGAATGTAAAGGGCAAGAAGCACGTGTGGGGCTGTCGAGACTCGAGACAGAAGAGAGAAACCGTAAGTAGCTCAACGTCTATGCCCTATATGGCATAAGTTAGTCTCTCCGAGCGGAACAGTATCGTTATCTTCTTCCAGTTGCGGCCTCCATAGTAGAAAGCCAACGCTAGCCAACAATCCGGCGCTCTTCCTAACCGCCGCTTTCAGCTTTGCAGGAGCAACACTATTCTCACGCCAGCTATCTGCCCATTTTACTCTGTCCCCAGGCAACTGGAGCATGTGTGCTAGTGGCGACAAGGAATGGTCGTCCCTGCTCGTCTCCATATGTATCCGCACGAATGGCAACTTATTCACTCACTCGCGCGCCTCTCCTCCTCCAACACACTCAAACCCCACTTCTCAGGGGGACCAATCCAGAAACAGCTGCCCCAAGTCAATAGAGAGTGTTGTCATGAGCCACCGGTAGCTTACATACTGGTTCCTCAAGCGGCAGCCGTTAGATACGTTAGTAAACTTTGTCGGACTAGTAGTGAAGCAGTCATGCATTTTCCCTAGAGAAGAGCTGGCAGTGAGGATTCTGCTAAAGTATTCGAAGGAGACCCAAGACGCTCCGGAATCTCTATACTACAACAACACGGCCAGGCTCGGATGTCTGATCGTCCGGCTGTCGGTTGGAACCAGAGCCGACAACAAAGAGGACGAGAATAGATCAGCCACGGACGAAGACTCCACTATTCCGCTAAGGTGCTTAAATCACATGTAAGAGCACTAGTACTTCGCCATGACGGAAACTCAAGTTTCCGCAGAAATCTTGGGCAATATGGCTGCATAAGCAACTCAAACCAAAGCCGATGTTGCAACCTATCGCTATTTCCGTCTAAACAGCCATTTCATCTACTCGACCAATCCGACACTACTATATTACAAACAGTTCCTTATTCCAGAACAAATATTAGAGCGTATCGCGTCCCTAATTGGCGTTATATTGAGTGAATCGTCATTATGCAATCGGCAATCCAGACATATATATAATTACATCCTAAAGACGATAGATTGCTCGTCGGTCACTCGTACGGCGACGTCCTTATATACGAGGCAGAAAACCTGCGCAACGTTGCGACGGGATGGCTCCGGACAGACAGGTTCGGACAGACATATTGCAGGGATTATCGCGCTAAGCATGGGTTAAAAGCCATCGCGCCTTGACTACAACCTGAACGGGAATAATCGTTCATCGCCCCTTGCTAGGGTGCGCGTCGCAATAAGAATCGCGTTGTTCAGGTTCAATGGAGATCCAGCATCTCGTCCGACGCGAACGCGAACGCGATGGAGATCCAGTACCGCGACAGCCTCCCGATGATGTCCGCTCCGGCTTCGACAAAGCTGTAGAAGCCCTACCGCAAGAGCATCTCCGCGCTCCTGTTACCGGTGACGAAGTGAACAGCCCCGAGGAAGCCCTTCACTGGTTCCAAAACTATGCATTCACCCAGGGTTTCGCTCTGGTCACTGCCAGCAAGGTACGCGACGAGTGAATTGTATCCATCACGGTAGAGGTACCCGAAATACTCGAAAGCTGCCGGACATCGTCACAGAGGGAGGGGACCGAAAGAAGGAGCTTACGTACACCAAGGCCAAGGAGTGTCCTTATAGTCTTTATGTCTCCTACAAAACTATCCGGAGCGGCCGCGGAGGGATAGAAGAGCGAAAAGGCTGGGTGGTCGGTTTCACTTACGCGTACCATACGCATCCGCCACTTCAAAATCCCTTCCACTACGCCTGCCATAGATCCCGTATCCCAGAGCGGGCTGCGGCAGTCGATCTGGCCCTCGCGCATCGGACTGCCGGCCTGTCAGCAACTGAATCAACCCGGATTCTCGACCAACACGGCTTAGGCAACTGTCTTTCTGCAAAGGAGTTCTACAACCTGAGCCGGTCTGAAGGAGACGCAGCAGTCAAGAAGCGCTTGACGTCTTGCTCACTTGTTTGGAGTTCGAGGACTTCCGTGTTCGTTGCTTCTTCAAATACCTTCTTGACGACCAAGGACGACAGACAGCGCGAGTACTCGAGCATCTGTTCTTCTGTTCTTCCGAGCAGATCCGCCTGGGTAGAAGATTCGTCAGCGGATTCCTCATGCAAACCGATGCGACGTTCAACACCAATTGCCTCCACCTGCCTTTATCTGTCATAGTGGGAATCACAAACACAGGCAAGACATTTCCTCTGGCTTTCGCCTTTATAACATCTGAATCAGCTGAAGCCTTCGAATTTGTGAATGCTCAATTGGCAGAACTGGTCTGGTACGATTGCCCACCACCTCAAGTCGTTCTCGGGGATCAAACCAAAGGGCTCGCTGCCGCGATGGCGGCGTCCCAAGCGAGAGCTGATCCTCAGGGTGAAGATGGGCAAATATTGCAGCTCTGTGAATGGCATGCCGCAGAGAACTTCAAGAAGCGATTGTTAGACGAAGGAACGAAGGGAAGAGCTACTTCGGTTCGTTTGGGATTACATACAAGCTCCCGATGAGGCGCGACTTGAAGAACGGCGAGGCGAGCTGCTCGCAGAAATTCGGGAGCCGGAACGCCTTTATCTCAAGAATAATTGGCAACCGAAAGAGCGCCAATTTGTCCGAGCACACACACGACAGTACCCGAACCTCGGATGTAACAGCACGCAGAGGAACGAAAGCTACCATGTCGTGGTCAAACAGTCTCTCAACAGGCAGCTTCCCCTGCAGGCATCCTGTCAAAAACTGGCCGAAAGCTTGGAGAAATTAACTCAAAAAATCACTGAAGACGAGGATCGGAGCAGGGCTGACGTCCCAAGGCTGTTGGACCGAGCTGCTTTCCGCCTTCTTATCGGGAAGGTTCCACACTATGTTCTGAGCAAGCTAGCTCCGGAGTGGGAGGCAGCAAAAGCTCTAAGATGGAGGCAAAACACTGAGCTCGAGAAGGAGCGTAAGGTATTGGGCCTTCTCAACGAACCTGGATGTCCCTTCGCGTGTGAGTTCCCACTCAGATACGGCCTGCCCTGTCGACACTGGCTGTACGAGGCTGTTGTCAGGTCCTGGCCTGTCCCACTCAATGTCCTTCATCCACGCTGGTTACTCGACGGACCTGCGGTGGTACGCAGCTGGACCATGTCTTATGCAAAGCAGCCAGCTCCCGAGGTCACAAAAAAATCCAGGGGATCGTTACCAAGATGGCGGTAGGAACATGGTTCTTCAATCGGGATTGGAGGTCGTTCAAGTATAGGGGAGCCTCGGCGGACAGCAGGCAGAGGAGTTCTCGAGACTCTTTCGCTTACAGAATGACCGTCTAATAGCAGATTTCCAGGCGCAGGTACAGTCAAGAGCCCTCCTGCCTACGGAATTGCCGGAAGGACTGCATTCGCCTGGCTTGAAGAGGTTCAAATCGCACGGTAGCACGAAAAGGCGATCCATGACCGGCCGTGAGGCCGCAGAGCATACTGCCGCTCGAGCGGACCGAGCCACTTCGGATTTGCTGAAGGGAGTTGATCAGCTTCCTGACCCTTCCTCGACCCCGTCCTCTCCTTTAGCAACTTCGCCACAGCTTCTTCGGGAAACGAGACGTAGTCGAACACGGAGCACGAAGGATATAGAGAAGGCGACGACTGCTACTGGGAAGTCTCCAGATAGAGCGGAAAGGCCCGAAAGGGTGAGGAACCCGATATGCCTAAGCCGCGGTGCAAGAAGCGGAAGGCTTCCAAGGAGGATGAAACGCAGTTGGAACTGCAGCAGCGGCCTACCCAGGATTGTATACTAGTGGATTTCCCTTCAGACTGAAAAATGGCACTTGTGCCCGTTCAGGTTGTAGTCAAGGCGCGATGGCTTTTAACCCATGCTTAGCGCGATAATCCCTGCAATATGTCTGTCCGAACCTGTCTGTCCGGAGCCATCCCGACGTTGCGAGGTTGGTCTAAATTGCAGGAGATGCTCAATTTGCAGCGACGGCTTCATATAAAGTATCGAACATTTACGCGCTAAGCGCGACCACTGCTTTTGCCCATTCGAGCCGAGACCCTCACAACAGCATATTTCCCTATGCATAGCAAGAGCGTCCCTGCTTATCACCAGACCCGACAAGGAGGATCATCAGGTTTTACCCTAGGCACTTTAGTTTTTCCTGTTTGGTTATTATTAAAGATCTAGATACTTCTAGTTAGATTACTGGTATACTTTCAACAATAATAACTTAGTAAGTTTAATTACAACTAGCTACCAGGGTAGAAGAGGTATCTTGAAGCTAAGGAGGGAGGAAAATGGGGACTATAAGCTCAAGCGTCCCTCCGCATATCTAGCAGTTTAGGAGCGAAAAGTCATCCTGAGAGCGTAAGCCGAGGTTCCCGCGGGCTCAGCCCGTTACATACGGCCCTGTAATATTGTTGCGCACGTGTTATCACCGCCATACGCATTGCCTGCAACATATGACGAAATCGGGGTATCCACATGGAATCTTCTTGGTCTTGCCGTCACTGAAGCTTCCATGAGCTAAATACATATATTAAGACGCCTGCACATATTGACATCGTCTAGACTTATGGTGCTGTCTATAGACAAATAGGCAGAGCGGAAGGCCGCTTTAATGCCGCAGCTCTTACTCAAGCCCGTACTTTTAAGCACTAAACTTGGACTGAATGTTTGGACGGGGCCGCCATGAGACACGTCAATGCTTACACTGCAGCTCCTTATTGTAATGTCGTGGAGGCGGTTTTGTGAAGTAGATTTTCAAACTGTGGGTTGCTTGTTTCCAAGAAACGCATCTGTGGCGGAATCACTTGCCGCCACTCTCTCCCCTAATTGTCCGGACACTGATGTCATGTTAGCCTCGCCCAGCAATGCCCGTCGGCTGCCAGGATCTTCTGTTCATCAACAGGTTTCTCCTCCACCTTATTACCACTATCACCACCGAGACACGATTAGCTACAGGCTTTATAAGATATGTATGCCGCTGCGAGGGGCGCATGGTACGTGATACAGCCTGCTAGCAGTGTCGAGACTAGCAAGCAAGACCACAGGGCAAAGGGCTTCTAGTATTACCCCAGGATGACAAGAGGAGTTATAAGTGGACTTCAGGCTATAAACAGAAGTGCTAGCGATAAGTTACTGCGACAGGGCCAAGAAAAAAACACAAAATATGAGATGATTGCGTATCTAGACTGAAGAAGCGTAGGGGACGAACGAGTGAAAGTCGAGGTCGCCGAGTGGGTAGGAGACGGTCCTCTGCCCGCTGAGAAAAAGTGTTTTTAAGGAGATCTAGAAAGAGCAAGGAAGAACAGCCCTGAGCAAGAAGCCTTTGCATATAGCAACGAATAAAGTAGAGTAGTGTATTTTCGTCGAGTAAGGTGAAATGTCGACGTCAAAGGGCTCTTTCCTCCTTATAGGCTCATGATACTCCCCCTTGCAACGGACATGGTTCCTAACGCGGCTTTATAGGGCTTTTGGCGCATCTTAGACCTCTTCGATGCCTCTTTAAGCCTGGTACCAGACGCTTGAAGTTGCGGAATCCCTGGTTTTGGAGTACGCCTAAGCCTCAATATCATACTAGACGTAAATGACGTCGCAGACCTTGCCTGCGGTTGCCCCCCTGGTTCGTGCCTACAGTCCGTCATGACCCCGCCCGTCCCCAATATGTCGGCTTTCCCGAAGCGCTTGGCAGAGTAGTCGCTCAGGTGGCCGTACTGCTTGGCGCTCGCTATAGCGGCGCGGCCGATATGGCTAAATTCAACTGGGCATGCGACGTGCTGGCGCTGGCGCAAGCGGAGCGTAAGGTGTCTGGAGAGGCTAGAGAATGCAGGCTTCACGTACATCTTTACCAAGGGCGCCAGTGTTGGGACGCAAGAAACTATATCGCCTAGCCATATTTCGAGCATGCTGAGTAGGGCAACATAGAGGAAATTATAAACAAAGTCGGCGTCAATCCACGTTGCGATAATGAACGCAAGCCTCCATATTATAGTGGAAATAGTTCTCTAAACCGAGTTAGCCCCGTACCTATATATGATTTGCCTCTGCCCATCTGGTCAGTCACTTACAAGATGCCATTGCTAAGCATAATAGTAACGGCCACCTTGGAGCGAACTGCTAGCTGGAGACTCTAAATTAGTGGAAGTTGTAGGGCCGGGATCGCAATGTTAATGACTATATTGAGAGCTTGAGGTCACATAGTGGGTGGTGAATTCTTGGCACAAACCACCTGGTTGCGGGTCACTCATGGGAGATGGGCCGGCATCTGGTCATCGAGACGACAAAGAAGGTCAGGTCAGCCCATGCAAGACGCTTAGCGCCATGAGACGACCATACGCCCAGCGCTTAAACCCGCGCACGCTGAATATTCGCGTGTAGAACCAGAGGGCGGAGAGCTTGGTGAAGACAGTGCTAAAGATCCAAGTGATAGAGCCGGCGATGAGACGCTGCAATGCGTTAGCACGCAGTAGTGTAAGCAACTACCTCTAATACCCGGGAGGCAAGCGGATTTAGGAAGATGCGGGCGATTTCTAGAACTGAATCTCTAAGATGGGATTACCTTGTATTGGACAACGTGATCAGAAAATGCCACCTCGTTTGTGTGTTTGCCAAGGCCATGACAGGTGGCCCAGATGGTCACGCCATTTGAGGCGATGGTATTGGCCTTTTATTGGAGGAAACAATGGATAAGCCGACTAGGTGGCCATGCGTTCATTGTCTTATCTCGGGGGTATGCTCACGAAGGCGAAGACAATGAAGCCGTCATCTGGGTAGAGTCGCCTCTTCGAGATTGCCATGGCCCAGAAGCGCAACGCCAAGAATATGACGCATATGGTGATAAAGAACAGGCCCACGCCAGGAGCTATAACCATCGCCCGCCCGCCGACATGTTGAAAGATGCCGGAGGAAGATGCGGGCGATGGGCTTGGATGCCGCTGAATGTGACGGACAAGCCAAAGACAAGCAAGGCCGTCTAGCGTCAACGATAAAAGAACAGTCTTATATATGAAATGACGCTTTCGAGCCGAAGATGAGGGAGGAGGCAGGGCCATCAGAAAGCCTTGCAGGAATCGCCGCCATATCCCACCCTCTTAGTGGCGGTACAACGGGCTGCTTCAGGCTGTTGGATCTGACGGGCACAACCATTTGGCACCCTCTGTGTACACTGTAAGCCAAAGGTGACGCATGGCCTTGGTTGTGCTAGGTAGGCGTGTGCTTGGGGACCGCGAAAGGAGCATTGGAGTTGGCCCGCAACAGAACTGCCGAGCAGCTCGCCGCCGACAGTATGCAAAAAAAGTACTCCGTCCGCGCAAGTATGTGTAGTACCGGCGGAATGCCGCTGGCCCAGGCAGATATACAATTCTTTAGCAGTTTCTGCCTGATGTGATATATTAAATCGGCCCTCTCAGATTGGCATAAGGAGCAAGACTGGTTGACTTTTTGACTGAGCAAGCGTACGATACACTTACAGTATAGATTAAGAGCAGAAGAGAACAAACTCACTATAATCAAGAAACCGTCTCCTACTAGAGCTCACAAAGCCATACAGTCCGCTCCAGCGCCTGGTTTGTAGGTTTTTCGCCATGTCTGATTTACGTCGGCGCTACGCCACGGGACTTGATTGTCATCTCCATCGAACACACATATATATGTACAGTCAGCTAGAATGTAGGTCTACATGCTCCGCAGTATTGATGTATGCACACAAATGCCATATCAAAGGTGGGTGGGTTCCGTACTCCGTGGAGTACAATACATACTACTTTAAACGAGTGTTGTACAAAGCTATTTTCCAAGGCCTGCGCCATAGGGGTGGCCTTGACTATGAGGGCCTTCGGGATGCTACAGATCGGAGGTCGTAGTATACCTGGTTGCTAGGTCCGTGGTCGATGCTTGAGCTACCCCAAGCCGGCCTCCGTCTTACTATTTGCGAAGGCAACAGGAGCAGGGGACACGGTGATGCCTGTGCGCCTGGATGTCGCTGAACCGCAAGGTTCTTTTGTTGCTGAGACTGTCTAGGTTTCCTATGTCCATGTATAGATATTCAAAGCTCCCTCCATGCGATCATTTCGGATCAAGTCATACTCCAAACCCTAAAACCGAGGCTGGCATCGGCGGACTGGAAATGCCGTGTGCGCAGGGCCGCGAGCTAGGCGGTTCCAGCGCCGCCAATATCCACGCGCTCGTGCTCACGTCGCAGGCCAACATCGACGCCTGGGCCTGGCTGGCAACGCGGGCAGGGAGCGGGAGAGCCCAGGACCGGGAAAACCTGACAGTTGACGACGGGCGCGATGGTGGAGCGGGCTCTCTTACGAGGTGGCCCTGGCTTCGGCTTCGGCCCCGACGCCAGGGACCCGTCTGTCGTACAAGACGAGCGATACGTGCGCGACGGCAGGGCAGCAACCGTTCAGGGTCCCAAGGGGATTGGCTTAGCCGCGAGGGCGCTCAACTCGCCGCGGCTGCTCGAGCTTCCGGGCATCAGCGGCGCCACGCATCTCAACGGTGATTCGGCGCAGGGCGGGTTCGCTGGCACCTACGCCGACCTTGTCCCTTCGCCGGGACAGTATGCTATGGTATACTCCTTTATAGCTAGAGCCATTACCTATCCACTGCCCAGAGCACAATACTCCGTTGAATCATAACGGAAGCAAATCCGTGAGGAGACCACTATGTTATGCAGGCAAAAGTAAAGTGACACTCCGGCAAACGACCTGAAGTGGACCCTATATGCCTATGGGAGTGCTGGTGGCAGCTGATACAGCCCCCAACTTGTGCATAGGCCAGAACATGGACAAGGTCGTTCCCTTTAAGCTGCCAGTGCGTCGGCTACATGGCTGGGAATCGAATAGAGAATGTGGTTATCTTTGCTTGTCTAGGCTAATATTAACTCTTCTTGTTGAGTCTAACGCCCTTGCCAGCGGGAATTGCTACCATTTGCAGACAAAAGCGAAGTGGCACTCCGACAAATGACCTGAAGTGGACCCTATAAAAATCCTATGCAGATTTATGGACTGATTTTCTCACCATAGCCCCCTTATCATCGGCACATATAGGTGGGTCAACAGGGTCATATCTTCAATTCCCGGTGGCTGTTCATTTTATTAGACTTTACGTGCTCTTTATGGGTCGAGTCGCGTTGGAAGTCTTTCCATGTCTACTTGCATCTCGTGTTTCCACACTCATTCTGTTCAAATCGAATCCCCAACAGCAGGGCACGATCTCGCTCGCTCGCTAACACTCGTTCTCCGGGCTACCGGCCCAGCCGATCGCCTGCAACCAACATTAATACCCCGAGACATGCGGCGTGCATGTGACACGACTCGAATTCACGCGCTCGATCAGCTTGCCCAAGCCCCATCCTTCGCCCGCTCGCAGAGGCCGGAGCGACATTCATCGTTAACGTTCACCGGCTGCTTCACGCCTCGCCTATCGCAACCACCCGCGACGTAACGGCACCGCCCGTCGGCTACTCGCGTCGACTGGCTCGACGACGGCCATTGTCCAGTGATTCAAGCATCGCGGAGTCTCGAGTCGCGCGTCTCAAGGACGATATAGAACAGACATAAAACCATGCGGTCCTTCTTGAATTTTGCGCTGCTGCTCCTCTCGGAGGCCATATCGCCTTCCTCGGGTGAAAGACTTCTCGAGTCCGGGTCGCTCAACATGTGTCAGCAAGAGTCCAGCTTTTCCGCCTCGCTCTTCAACTTCGTCTATACGCCGAGTAACGACAGTGCTAGAGTCAACATCGTGGCAACGTCGTCCATCCGAGGAAAGGTCCTATTCGACCTCACTGTCTTTACATATGGCTACCAAGTTATACGCCGGACTCTTGATCCCTGCAACATGGACCGAGACCTGGACCTGGGTGGTCTCTGTCCTATGAGCGCCGGGAAACTCTCCTTCATTTTCAATGTTCCCATTGACAAAAATGCCGCTCGCCAAATCCCAAATATCGCCTATAACATTCCCGACCTTGATGCTACTGCACGGGTATTTATCAATTTGACTTCGGAGGGCAAGAGTGAGAGTGTTGCCTGTGTCGAGGCGAAGATTTCCAACGGCAAAACGGTCAACCTCCTTGGACTCAAGTGGGCTACTGCCATAATCGCGGGTCTGGCGATGCTGGCATCCGCCGTCACCAGTGGGCTTGGCCATTCCCACACAGCTGCGCACATTGCCGCCAACTCTCTCTCGCTGTTTGGCTACTTTCAAGCTCAGGCTATCCTTGGCCTTTCGAGTGTCCATCTTCCGCCAGTCGCCCAGGCCTGGACTATGAACTTTCAATGGTCTCTGGGAATTATTCGCGTTGCCTGTATGCAGACCGCCTTAAGCTGGTTTCAGCGGGCCACGGGAGGGACGCCATCCAGCATCTTTGACTCTCTGACGACCATATCCGTCCAGGTCGCCAAGCGATCTATTGAAGATATGAAGACGACTGGCCTTGGATACCTCAATCGTGCGCGAGCACAATCTCTGGACAACAATTTTCGCTCTTTCATCGAGAAGCGTGCCAACGCCAGTCCGGGTTCGGGTGCCTATGTCGTCTACGGTATTAAACGCGTCGCCTTTCGGTCAAAGATCGAGTTTACAAATTTCTTCATGACTGGAATATGTTTCTTATATCTCTTTGTTATTCTTCTCGTCACCGTCGCTTTTGGCTTCAAGGGCTTCTGCGAGTTTGCCATTAAGAAAAACTGGATCGATGAAAACAGGTTTCTCGACTTTCGCACCAACTGGCGTTCAGTTATTAAAGGCATCCTTCTCAGGATCATGTTCTTCAGCTTCCCTCAAGTAGCGATCCTTTGCTTCTGGGAATTCACCCAAGCCGACTCTCCAGCCGAGGTTGTTCTCGCCACCTTCATCTTCCTGGGTGCAGCTTTGAGTCTCGCATGGGCTGCAGCCAACGTTATTCGCAATGCCCGTCAGTCCGACATGATTTACAGGAACCCGGCTGTTACTCTCTTCTCGAACCCGAGAATCCTCAGCAAACTAGGGTTTCTCTATGTTCACTTTCGTGCCTCGGCGTATTACTTCATCGTACCTCTTATCTGCCACGCTCTCGTCAAAGCAATTCTCGTTAGCTTGGCCCAAAAGGCCAACGTTGTACAAGCTATTGGCTTGATTATTCTAGAAGCTGCCTTGTTAATCGCGACGTCTGTGCTTCGCCCCTGGATGGATAAAGGCACAAACTCGTTCAACATAGCTATCTACGCCATTAACTTTATCAACGCGATTTTCCTTTTCATTTTTTCAGACGTTCTGGACGCCCATCCGCTCTTCATTGGTATCGTTGGCGTTATTCTTTTCATTCTTAACGCTGTGTTCCTGCTTATCCTACTTATCATGGTTATTGTTTTGACGGCGGTTACCTTCTTTCGCAAAAATCCCGACGCACTCTATCATTCGATAGCCGACGACCGGGCTTCGTTTATGAAGTCGCAGGCGCACCTCAGCAAAGCAACGGAGCTCGAGGATCTAGCTGCTACTGCCCGAGGCAGTGGAACATGAAAACTTGACAACCCTGGCTCCGCCCCCGGCCCTCGGTGCCCTCGAAGCTTGGACCAAGAGGTCCGCCGGCAGACGATGGATAGAATCCCTTCAGTTCTCGCTTGCTACCGATCGTCGAGGGAAGCCAATCATCAGGGCGTGCGTGTGCTGCTTTCTTGCAGTGCAGCCCCTCAAAAACCTGAGACCACGGTCTTGCACAACTCGGCTTCCATCCCACTCTCGGCCCGTGCCACAAAGTGGTCACATGCCGTGTCGAGCGAGGACAGGAAGAAACACTGGTTGATACCTTGTAAATCAGCTGATGACATGACAGTGATATATTTGGCTTGGGTGTCGTTTCAAGTTCTTACGCTTGGAAAGCTCTTCTTATCGATCATGGCATTGCGCCTCGCACTCTCCCCTGCACGCAAATGCCTCCTTTGCTACCCGTGCCAGGGACTTTGTTATACACGCAGCATACGAACGCGCCACGGTCGTTTGTTAGACACGGGCTGGACGATCCCCTTGCAAATACAGTGTAAAATAGAATTCGGATCATGAGTCGTGAATGACCACACCGGATATGAATCGGGCAAGGCGTGCAAAGGAATTGTCGTGAAAGCCTACGCACTTGGCCCAAATAGATTGATTCCAAGAGATAGAAGTCCGCCTTCCGCCAGATGTGCAAATAAGTGAGCTGTTGCTCAAAGTACGTGTGCCACATCACAAATAGGAGACGGCGCTTAGTCTGTCTGGAATGCGGATTACTACGGCGCTATTGAGTCCTTCTACAATTGCATCAACATGAGTCTCATAGACGGTTGAGGCTGTAGGAAAG
The DNA here is from genome assembly GCF_020360975.1 of Hirsutella rhossiliensis. Lineage (NCBI taxonomy): Eukaryota > Fungi > Ascomycota > Sordariomycetes > Hypocreales > Ophiocordycipitaceae > Hirsutella > Hirsutella rhossiliensis. The sequence continues at coordinate 898,273 of NW_025408678.1, read as the reverse complement.
GTCTGTTGGGCATTAGAGGAATTTACTCCAATAGCTCGTGCCATACATGCGCCGTTCGTTCAAGTTGACGGCGTCAAACCGCTTCTTGACCATCACACTCAGCCTACCATGGACATTGCTGACTCGGAGACACGATGACCTCGCCGTGAGAAGCAAGTCAACGACGTCACATTGATGTGAGACGAAATCTGCACGCGAGCTTCAAGTGGGCGAGGCACATTTTAAATACGATCTGCAAGAACAGCGAATGCAGCTTCTCACACGAATGGCTGCCTACTGGCCCTCCGGCTCTCAACGGTAACGAAGGAACTACAGTGGGACAGCAAGGTGCCGGACACGCTCGCAAGGCGATTTGGCGTGAGCGTGCTCGACCCTTTTGCAGAGCCATTGTACAATTGAAGACTACATAATGGGCAGGGCTGTAACTTTTCAATGTCTCCAAGCCGTTGACACTCGACGGCGTTGGTTATGATCTTGTTTGCCGACATAATCAAGACTTTTAATAAACGAGTAAAATGGTGACTGAAACATTCGGACGCCATGCTTGCTACAACGCCAAATTTCATTTATATATGAGCGCATGTAGAACAGAACAAGTCCATCTGCCTCAATAGTCCTTTACAATATGCCATCTCCCACCGAATTCGGCCATACAACCTTGAATGTCACCATAGTAGCTTGAAGATTAAACTTGTTGCAACAGGCTGAGATATTCCTCCAATGTCGCATTTCGATAACACTAGACTAGGCCAAACTGCCACCATCTCCAATAACCGCATTACTGGTGCGTGTTATAAAGGCTGCTCCCGAGAGATTCGTTGCCGTGATGCACGAGGTGGTGACAGGTCTATCATGCACCAGAAAGAGCCCGGCCTCCCGTTGCCCAACTCCCACTGGCCGTTGTCTCCGTTGTCGTCACGTTTCACATCTTCCGCCAACAATGATCAGGTCAAGCTCCCAAAGCCCAGCAGCCACCACCCCAATGGATGGCGACGATTGCGAAGGTCGCTTGGGCAGCAGCTGTGGACAGCCGATGTCCGGTTTCCCCCCAGCCTGCCCACCCTCCGAATGTCGTCCATAGTGATCAGATCTGGCTCCCAGCCCAGGTGGTTTCCAAACGAGCAGGCAACCGCTGCCTGGTTTCTTTCAAGTCTGACGTGTCCGAGCCCGGCCGGATGTAATCCGGCACAAATCTGGGCACGGCAGGGCGTCAAATCGATACAGAGTGCAGGGATGGTCGTCAAGGGGCTTGTGAAAAAAACTGCAGCGTCGAGGAGCGAGAAGAGATTTATCAAAGCACCACGTCCACCCGACTATCATCGACATGGTGTGGATAGAGGAGGACCGTATCGACCTCCCATACCGCCGCGGCCTGGGTCGTTCATGGAGGAGCAGCTCCCGGATTCCCATATCTTGCTGAATTTTGCGGTGCCCATCAAAGAAGAGCAATCAACCAAATCGACGTTGGGTCGACTCGTCGTCCTCGACGCTTCCGTCTCTTCCCCATCGGTCTAAGCCACAGTTACCACGTCTGACCCTGTTGTTCAATGACCATATCCGTGGTCGTTTGAGGTCTTCTACTTGGCGCGCGGCATAGGGCAGACACGTGTCAGCGTCAGGCGTTGTGAGCCCCGACTTGGTGGCCGCCGCCTTTAGGTGCCAGAAGCGATCGACGATGTAGTCAGAAGACGATTCTCTTGGGCGTGTATTTGTTCCTGCACAATGCGCTGTAAGCCTCGAGAGAAAGAACCAAGAGAAGATGCAAGCATACCCAGTGCGCCAGAGCCATACGAAAAAGGCGTATTCAGGTTCCCGGTCGTTCGAACGGTAGCCATAACCGTGGCCTTTGCCTTGACCTTGGCTGTACCTGTGGAAAGTTTCGACCCAATACTTTCTGTCGGGACAAGTCTCTTGTTAGCTTTCATAAAGCAGGTTGAGGGCATCTTCGTATTGCAAAGTGATGGTTGAGGGATGGCAACGGGTGACACGAGGGGAGGCTTGTGTCGACAGAGTCCGCTTGGCAGATGGCAGAGCAGGCCGAGAAGGGTAGGGATAGAAGGGGACTGTCAAGACATACCTGGATGCAGCTGTGACATCTCGGGCTGCTATGACAGCAACTCGGACAACTGGTGTGTAGAGGGTGATGTCTTTGTCTGCTGTGTGCAGAGGAGGCGTGGCGACATGATGTTTCCATCTGCGGTGGGCGGCGGAGAAAGTAACAAGTAGATGAATGAAGCTTCTGTCTGCTGTGGGCAGAGGAAGAGGTGCCAAAAGGCGATGCCTCTGTCTGCTGTGTGCAGAGGAGGTAATGTGAAGAGGGAAGAGGTTCAGGTCGGGGAGAGGTGGGGGGAAGAGGGGTTTTTATAGTTGGCTGGGGAGGCGTGGCTGCCTGGGAACCCAGCAGTCTGTTCAGAGTCGACGGCCCGGCGCCAGTCAGGGGAAATCAAAACAAACCCCAAGGAGGTGGAGGGCAACGGCGTGCCGTGAATCACTCGCCTGCCCCAGCACATGACCACCGGGGCCTCTGACAGCCGTCGATGGCAGGAAAACAGGATTTGAATAGAGCTGTGAATCAGTAGGACGCGCAAGAAACCTCCCCCCTCCTCCCCCAACCCCCCGGCGTTGGCTTGACTGAGGCGACTTCCGGATGGACCAAGCAGCTGCACTAGAAACCACAATCCAAGCACAACGGCATCTCAGACGCAACTATCTTTCTCCAGGTCGTTGGGGTTCAAGAATCGACGGCCCAAGGGCAGAGCTCAGGCTCAGCTTCGCCGACGCCAAATCACAGCAGCGGACTTCCGGTACCGCCTCCGTCACCATCTAAAACCCCCTCCAGCCTCTGTCTTTTGCCACAAAACGGCTTCTCTCACTGGTGAGCATCCCGGCAACCTTGCGGCAGATTGAGGCGGCTTGCCAACAACCAGGAGGAACAGATGCTGCCTTGAAAGATTCGACGCCAACCCTCTGCCGCTCGAACGATCGCAAACAAAACCGTAAATTTCAAGCCTCACAGCTGTCTTTTCTGTAACAAACAGCTCTTTCAAGTCGCGAGCTTCAGTCCCCACAAGAACGGTGGCAACATGATGGCCTGGAAAAAGAAACCGTCGGTCCCCTTTTCTCCCAAAGCCCCTGGCGGTTTCTCAAGTGCGAGGTATCGGGCAGTAATTGGCCCTATTATGAGGAGTCGCTTAAGAACCTTTGACGCTCAAGCGTTTGCAGGTGTGTCTACACTTGCTGCACCTCTTTGTTCCGCTTTGGTCGCCACGTCAGTGCTTGAGCACTGGAAACCCCTGCCGCCAGCTCTGTTCTGTTGAGCTGCAAAAACAAAAGAATGACATTGGTCATGGCGCTCAGGATCAAGACCACGGTCTGACACTAGAGGCAGGCCGTTTGCCGAGCACGGTAAAATGAGAAATTGTGGCCATGCATTCTGAAAGGGCGTCAAATCCCGACTCGTGCGTTTCCCCCATTTATCACCAAACCCCGTGAAACCCCCTGGTGCTTCCTGCTCTGCCCTTGTGTCCCCTAACAAGTACCTATTTCGCAGATGTCACCCTTACGACGTTTTCCCTTTCGTCTCCGCGGTTTCTTCGCTGAGCTCACAAATCCTGAAGCGACAAGTGGCTGTCGCTGGACGACTTTGGATTTAAATCACTACTTGGAGCATCCGAGAGTATCGTACCACATGAAAGATGCTTGGATTGCTGACAAGGGGCTTCAGAGCTACCTAGGCACAACTGGTATCAGACCGCCATTGTCGTTGATCACAGTCCGTCAAGTCGTGGCGATGCCTCTGCCCAGAAAGGCTGCCCGCCGACAAACAACATACGTCTCGAGCTCGGAACCGACACAGCATACCCACCTCCCCAAACTACGGAATATTTGGTTGCTCTTGAAATGGGGCTTTCATATCATGAAAGATACTTGCCCTGAAGCAACTTAGCGAGAAGACGAAGTAGGCCAAAAGAGTCTGAATTTGCACGGTGCTGTGAATTGTCGAGGATATTGCCAGAGAGCCCATTTTCATATCTGCATTTTCTGGGCAAACCAAACATTTTGTCTCTTGCGGAAGTAGCTGTAAATTGGTGGAGCAGTGCGTTAAAATCCCCTCGACATGTCTTTCGTGTTCCTAGTTGCCGCCGCGAGTTTGTGCAGACAGCTGTAGCAGGACCGCAATCCGGCGGCAGTGGAAAGTCTCATGTTCACTGCCGACTCGGCTGCCTCTGATTTAACTTTAACCGTCATGACTGAAAACAAGGTCCCTGGCTCTTTCTTTTGCTAGCCGGCGGTTGGGAAGCATCCCAAAACGTCGACTGAAACGAGCGTAACTGTCTATTGTCGACAGGTACTGTTGACGCGGAGAACAAGAGCAGCGGATCAGCAATAGACACCCCATGAAATGGCCCATTCAATAGCTAGCAAGGGATTCCTGTGAATCAAGCAGCCGGGGAAGGCTGTGCGCAGGCGAAGAGAAACATTATCGAATATTTGGTATAGTCGTCAAACCGCTATTAACCGAACCTGCCAAATGAATACCCCTTCAACGCCAGCATCCACCTCTACCCCGAAGATTCATCACCTGTAGGCTCTAAAACAACCAAAGTCTGTCCAGCATCTACCAAGTCGCCTTCCCTCGCACCAAAGCTTTTGCAAATGCCGCTAACGGGGCTACGAATTTCAATCTCCATCTTGCTCGACTCGATCCACATCTTTAATCCGTCAGTTCAAGATCAAAACACAGCAACGTACGCTTTGGCAACGAAACAACGGTGTGACTCACCAAAATCTCGCCTTTCTTGACGATGCTTTGCTCCTTCACCACAAAGTTATAACACCGTCCCGGCATCATGGCCTTGACCTTTTCGCCCCCGGAACCAAGTTCAAGATCGGAAGCGCCGTAAGGACATACAGTGGCACCGTTCACAGCCTTGGGCTGATAAGGCTGACGCAGTTCTTCCAGGAACGGGGAGCGTGAAATAGATTCTTGTCGATGAGCCGCCGTTGTTGCGATATCATCCTTTTGCGACTCGATCCACGCCTCGTACTCTGCGAGGTTCAATTCCCCCTCGATGATTCTGATGAGTTCTGAAGCAGGCGCGGCATCAAGCTCCGACTCCTTAACACAATAAAATTTGATGCGGTCGAATGGCCTAAACAACCAAGGGTCCGAGGACGTCGGCAGCGTGTCGCCCGTGTGAACAGACTTGGGATCCCATATGTCCACCGTTCGTCCAACGAGCTGATAGCCCCCAGGAGAATCCGTAGCATATATGCACATGTATTGCCCACCGATGCCCACCGAACGGCGCGGAGTAAAGGACCGCGAAGGGTTGTATTTTGTTCCAAACAGACGATGGCGTGGGTCAAGCGGAACGGCACAAGGGGAGCCCAGAAACACATCGCCCAGGCCCAAGACGAGGAACGTCGCATCGTACAGCAGAGCTGACATGTCGTCCAGACCGTTGAGCTCCTCCAAGAAAGTCACGTTGCTGGGCAGCCACGGCGCCTCTGATCGAATGCTCGCTGCGTAGCGGTCAACAGCAGCACGGCAGACCGAGTCGTCAAACGCGAGCGGGAGATGGAGGGTCCGTGAAGCAATTCGAGTGGGAACATGATACGAGGAAACGTGAAGGGAGAGGCGATCGATGATGGTCCGAGGAGACAGCCCGGCGGTGTGGATTAGATGGATGGTGCGTACACCTGGCGTCACCTCGTCGATGCCTTCGATGGGTGTTTTGGCATGCTGCTGGCAGAAAGCTTGTATCTTGAAGCTTTGACCGAGGTCGAATATTTCGCTTTGTCCAAACTCGAGAATCATGGCGCGGTCTCCAGCCTGGCGAGCCACGATTTTCTCATCGTCACTGTAATGGATGGCTTCTACCATAGGTGAGATAGGGATGATGTTTTCGTCGCTCGCAGGGACAAGGTTTTCCAACCTCGGAAGCTCTGTGAGGTTTTGAATTGCACTGTTGAGTTCTTCATCGAGCCGCTTGGCCAGCGCAGTGTCCACGGCACGCAACCGTATGGTGTCTCCCGGACGAACCTGGCCCATTTTCCACATCTCCGCCGAAGCGACGACGCAGAAAACAACGAAGCCGCCGAGGCTGGGCCCGTCGCAAGTCAGCACGACCGCCTCATCCCCAGTGAAGCTGATGCTCCCAATCGAATAAGGACTATCGTGGATATTAGACGGATGAATGCCCGCTTCCCCTCCAGTCTGACGCGCCCACTGCGGCCGAGGTCCTGTCAAGCGTACGCCAAGTCTGTTGCTGTTGTGGTGGACACGCCACTCGCCAGCAAAGAGCGTTGTCAACCCGTCTTGTGTGAAGTAGTCCGGGGCTCCGTGAGGGCCTGGCACGACTCCAATCGTCCAAGTTGCGCTTGGCTGGTCGGGAATGGGTATAGCTGGGCAGGCGGGGAGTCTTTCAGAGTCAATCTTGAGCAGCTGACCGGTTCCAATGGGAATGATGTCACCCGGATGGAGTTTGCTGCCATCCTTCCATCCCAAGCTCCCCACCTCAAATGTTGCTCGACTGCCCATGACCTTGGGGACTTGGATCCCTCCAGCCACAGCAACGTAAACACGATATCCGTTTTCCACCAGCCCTACTGAAAGGGTTTGCCCAGCTCGCAGCGGAAACGCCCGATTTAATGGCGCTGCGTCACCGTCCACTGCGACTGGTGCTTTGGCACCAGTGACTGCGACCACGGTATCGCAATGAAACTTGAGTACCGGGCCTTTGAAAGTACACTCTATAGCCGCGACGTCTGGGCTGTTGTTGACCAAGCGATTTGCCAATCGAAATGACAGGTGATCCATGGGCCCAGACGGCGGAATCCCAACACTCCAAAACCCTGTTCTTCCGGGATAGTCCTGGATCGTGGTCATGGCCCCCGCCTCCACTACCTGCAAAGACGGAGCATGGGGTTGAAAGGAATCCAAGGACTTGGTCGTGTAGTTGCCCGCTTCGAACAGCGACCAAGAAACAATGCGGCGAAGGTATTCGAGATTTGTCTCAACACCTCCGATCCGCGTTTCCTTCAAGCCGGCCGCCAGTCGTCGCAAAGCCTCCAGACGATCGCCACCCGTAGCGATGATCTTTGCCAGCAATGGATCGAAGCGAGTCGATACTGGCGTGCCTACATCAATCCAAGTGTCCACTCGGAGATGCGAGGGGAATGCCAAGTCTGTGATTGTTCCCGCGCAGGGCCTGAAGTTTTCCAGGGGACTTTCTGCATAGAGTCTGACTTCAATCGACGCTCCACGTTGGGCTATGGGTTCAGACTTGTCACTAAAGAGTTGGTTGCAGTCGTCCCGAGCAACTTGAAGCATGCATTCGACGAGATCAAGGCCCGTGACGGCTTCGGTGACAGGATGCTCGACCTGAAGGCGTGTGTTCACCTCGAGGAGGTAATATTCTTGAGAATCAAGATCGTAGATGAATTCAACCGTGCCAACGTTGCGATATTTGACAGCCGCGGCAAGTCGAACAGCGGCGGCCCTCATGCTGGCTCGAATCTGAAGTGGGACAGCGAATGCTGGGCACTCCTCGACAACCTTCTGGTGCCTTCGCTGCAAGGAGCAGTCGCGCTCACTCAGTGCCAGGACACGCCCGTTACCGTCCCCGAGGATCTGTACTTCGATGTGACGGGCATTTTCAATGTATCGCTCCAAGAAGACGCCAGACTCGCCAAAGTTGACGGCAGCAAGACGCTGAACGGCGTTGAAAGCATCGGCCAGTGCCTCGGAGTCGTGGCAGCACCGAAGGCCGATGCCTCCTCCTCCAGCGGTGCTCTTGAGCATCAGCGGGAACCCCAGTCGCTCGGCTTCTTCACAGGCATCGGACAGCGATGTGGCAAGCCGAGTGCTTCCCGGGACGACGGCAACTCCCGCGGCTGCCGCAATCTCTCGGGCGCGATGCTTCAGGCCCAAGTCAGACATTTGTTCTGGCGTCGGACCAATCCAGACAAAGCCTGCGTCTTCGACTGCCTGAGCGAATTCAGCGCTCTCGGCCAGGAACCCGTAGCCAGGAATGATAGCGTCTACCCGAGCAGACTCTGCCAGCCGTATGACCTGCGACGCATTCAGGTACGTCTCCGCCACGGAATCTCCCTCGAGGCGCAGCGACAGGTCGGCGTCGCGAACGTGAGGCGTGTCGGCATCCACGTCAGTATAGATGGAGACGGCCTCGATGTTCATCTTCCTGAGAGTTCGGACGATGCGCGCGGCAATCTCTCCGCGGTTGGCGATAAGCACTCTCGACACCTGTCTCTTCGCCCTGCAAGACTGTCGCGAGTCATTCTTGCACACGCCGTTGCACACCCCGTGGGCTTGCGAATGCTGCATGTAGGCCTCCCAGCCGCCGAACTGGGTGATGTCCCGGGCGCCTCGCAGGCCGACGGGCTCGCAGACAAACCCATGGACCCAACGGCCATCGGCCAGCTCGATGGAGCCTATGGCTAGCGGCGGCGGGATTGTCGCCATGAAGCTGGCCAGAGCCTGACAGGGCAGCTGCCATACCTCGACGGCGATCTGCTGTCCGCGGCCTGGGCACGTGACGCGCTCCAGTCCTGGCTTTTTCGGGCCCGCCTCGCCCGAGCTCAGCTCATAAAGACGATACATGGGCGCAGTCTTTGTCGCAATATCCAGGCGAGCGCCCCTCGACACGAGATCTTTGTTGAGTGGAAAGCCCGTCAGGTGAGCACCGACTACTGCGATGGGCGTGTGAAGCGACTCGGCGCCGGCAGCTGAGGAGACGTCGGCCTCTCTAAAGGCCTTGGTAGCGCCCAGCCGCCTGCGAGTGCGCGCCCCCGAGAGCCACTGCTGGGACAGCCCCAGCAGCTTGGGTTCCTGCCAGGTGCTCGAGATGAGCGTGATGCCGAAGGGCAGTCCATCGCGCCGGAAGCCGGCGGGGATCGAAATGGCGCTCCAGTCGAGGAAGTTGACAAAGTTTGTGTAGGTCCCGAGGAGAGAGTTTTCTCGCACCGGATCGGCGAGGACCTGCTCGATGGTGGGGAAGGTCGGAGCCGTGGGGACAAGCAGGCCATCAAAGTCAGCGAGGGCCATGGCAATTTGGCGGGCCAAGTCCTGGCGAGCATATTCGCTGGCAAAGGCGTCAGCCGCGGAGAAGTGGCGCGCCTTGGCCACGATTCCCCGCACGACCGGGTCCATGTCCTTCTCAGAGGCCTGCTCGATGAAGTCCCTGATGGCGACGAACCGCTCGGCGACCCACGGCCCCTCATATAGCAGTTTGGCGAGGGCGAAGAGGTCGGAGAAGTCGATGGGCGTCAGCCTCCAACCCAAGGCTCGTGCTTTGCACAGGGCAGCCTCATACGCGGGGGCCTGGTCATCTCGGCCGTACCAGTCTGGCTGGCTGCAGATGGCCAAAGACGGAGGCCTGGACCCGAGGCTCGCGGTCCCAAAGGTAGGTACTGCTGGCAGGAGACCTTGCGAGGGGCGAGAGCGAGAGTACGAGTCTTTTCCGTCATAGCCTTCGGCCACGGACAAGACGGTCTGGGCGTCTTCGACAGTGAGGGCAAAGATGGAGACGCAGTCGAGGGTCCTGCACGCCGGCAACACGCCTCGGGCGCTTAAAGCGCCACGCGTCGGCTTGAGTCCGATGATGTTGTTCAAGCCGGCCGGCACTCGGCCGGAACCAGCGGTATCTGTTCCGAGAGAAAAGGGCACGACTCCGCGGGCGACGACGACACCGCTGCCGGAGCTCGACCCTCCGCTGACTCGGGCGGGGTCGAAGGCGTTGGGCACGGCACCGTGAGGTGACCTGGTGCCCACCAAGCCTGTGGCAAATTGGTCCATGTTTGTCTTGCCAATGACAATGGCTCCAGCAGCCCTGAGCTTTGCGACAACCGGAGCGTCAGACGTCGCAGGCTCGGCCGCGAAAGCCGGACAGGCTGCTGTGGTGGGAAACCCTCGAACATCGATGTTGTCCTTGACGGCAAAGGGAACGCCGAATAAGGGCAGCGCGTCGTTTAAGGTTCTTTGTGATTCCAACCACTCCCACTGCTCACGGATTTGTTCTGCACTGGCCAGCGACACCCAAGCATGAGTCTCTGCATTGGCTGATCTCTCGGACTTGGCGATGGACAGAAGTCTGGCCAGGCCACCGTGACCACCTGACTGGACAGCCCGCCAATCTTCTATGGTGGTGAGGGGTGTCTCGGGCTGCCAACTGACCACGTCGCCGGGTGCAGAAAAGTCGTTGGACTGCAGGTAGGGAGCCATGACCGATTACGGGCACAGCCCAGACTCAGACACGGGTTGGTGACGCACTCAATTCGAAAGATCGAGGCAAGAAAACGAGAGTAGGGGTTTTGGCGGTTGAGTTGGCGGTTCAAGGAAGACGCAAGCAATCGATACAGCACCCTCGTTTGCCCCTTGCGAGGAGACTGCTCCAGAGCAACTCGGTTGGCAAGCTCAAGCATTTTGTATCTTGACTCGCACACCACAGTGGCTTTTTGTCGGCGCAAATGTTGATCGTTATCACAGCTCGGTGACTGGCGCCGCCGGCGGCGAGCAACCGAGGTGCGCATGAGGCTGGAAGGGGTTGAGGCTTGTTTCAACTGACGGATAGCGAGATAGGCTTCCTCCAGGGACCAGATCCACAGCGGCCAATCACAGGTGAGGCCGACGGCCAAACCGGCGGCAGAGATAAGAGTTAAGTGGGCTCGCGGGTCCGGCCAACCGGCCAATGGTGGCGCTGCAAGGACAGATCCGGGGGCAACTCGCCGTGTCAGTCCCCCTTGCGTCCCGTCGAGCTCGGAGGCCAGTGGGATGGGTGCTCCTTATCTGTGCCCGTCATCACGAGCCTATCTAGTATCTGCAACGCATGAGGCACGGGGCAACCTTGGCTTTGGGGAAAGCTCCACGTCTCACCAAGAATGTGGGCAGACATAAATGGCCTTGACAGCGAAGTATAAAGCATCAGCTAATGGCCTACACAAGCCGTGGGCCACTTGAAGCTTGACCTATTGTCAGTATGGGCACGCTCCTTTGATTGTCTGCCAGGGTGACTTTCTAAGCCTCGTGTAATTAACACATTGTCTTGGTACCGAGGCACAAGACTGCACTGCATGTGGCTCTACTCTTGGATCTGTTTACCCTGGTGATGCTACATGGAGGTTAACCCCGGCGCCTGGTGTGAAGATGTCGCATGCTTCCGCGGAAGCAGCCAGATGCTGATTAGAAGGCGCAACCCATGTGCACAAGGCTGCAGGAGACCGGCCACCACCGTAAATGGACAACTTACATGTACGGCTGGTAAATGAAACGGCCGGCAACTATAGGCACGCGGCAGTAAAAGGGCGGCGGAAGTCTACTGATATCCGGAGTTACACGGAGAGAATTCCGGTCCCATCCGAACGGCCAGCTCAAGCGCCCAATCTTCACTTTCACTCTGCATGTTGGTAGAATGCGTCAGCCAACACTTCGTACCTGCAAAACTCATCGTCTCCATCGAATTCAAAGTTGGACCATTTTAAAAGGGTAGCGGGCCGGACACTCATGTTTTGCGCCAATGCTTGGTTGTTGGATAGCAAGAAACTCATTGCACGATCACAGGGATCTGCCCAAGTGCCAATATGTGTCACATCGATCTCGCCTTGGTTGGATGCAAAGAGGATGCGCTCTCGCCACGGGACAAAACATGAATGAAGACGTGTACCAGTCGAAACAGCCCTTTCGCGCATTGGCCTGACGTCGAATCCTTGGAGTGAGTGGCGCATGTGCTCCGCGTCGCCCTTGAACTGCCGAAACTTGTTGCTGTAGAGTCGGGCCGATGACAGAACAAAGAATGGGCTTTAGGATCGTCTGTGGCTTGGTGCCGCACAACAACGGTCATACAGGGTCGAGGGGTTCCGGCTCCTGAGCCACGGAGACCTCCCATTCACTGCGGGACTTGCCCGGCCTGCCGTCAAGGCTACCTTACCTGCTACCGCCATACACGATATATATATATATATATATATATATTTATAACTTAAAATTTACTAATAAGAACGTAAGACCCCGCCCGCTTCGGTACGCTGCGTGTATCGGCATACGTCGACCCGTCATCAGACCCAACGTTTGCTTCAATATCCACCAATGGCAATGTTGTGTGCAGCTTATCGGGAGATTTTCCGAGGCCCCTGTCCTCACAAGGCGTGCGAGCATCATCCTCATCGCCACCAGCTCAGGCAAGCGGCTCTTGATGCGTGCCCAATTTGTCGAGTCTTATGGCAAGTTACATCCGGGCACGATGCTGAAGAAACTCTCCAAAACCCCATTACCCCTTTAAGACCGTTTTCACAATATTATATCCGACACACATCAAGCCGCTCCCGTGACAATATCCATGATATCTCGGAGCTCACTTTTACAGTCGACAAGGACAACGTCGAGAATGCCCTTCACGGCGCTATGTTCTTCCAGCAGCCCATACAGTAAATAGTTTGTCCGCACCCCTACAACATTAAAGTATATATAATAACACTGTTTAAGGGGCCACAAGCATCCTTGGAACGGAGAACTTGCCGGGCAACGATGGTTGGTGTACGAATATAGTTCCAGCAAAGAAGTGGCTACATGGGTGCTTGCAAAGTCATGACAGGTGTCGATTTGCTCTACGTTCAACGTCAACTAAGAAAATTCCGACTCGCCTCCTCCACATCGGACAGCGAAACTTTGACAAGATTCGTTACTTCTTCATCCAAAACAAGAGTTCCATACTCCTTACGCAACACTCAGTCATTGTTGGGGCACCTCACATGTGTTGAGGCTGACGTCGGCGTCCTTGCAACGCCTGCAGCGAGGCGGAGCGGCCTCGGAACTCGGCCAGACATTCCAAGATTCTATATCCACGGCACAGGCTCTCGGGATACAGTTTCTCTGGATAGACTTACTGTGCATCTTTCAAGACTCACGTGAAGATTGGGTACACGACGCATCTCTGATGAGCAACGTGCAGAAATGCAACTGTCAACGTTGCTGCAAGCGTCGCTGCAGACAGTGAACCCACTTGCTTTCTTGGGAGAAGCACGTCACTCATCACACCATGTGCTATACAGACCGTGTGGCTTGATTGTCGAAATGACCTCTTTCACCTGTACCACGATGATTTCTGGCGCTCCGCTTACAAGGCTATGCCTCTGATGAAGAGAGCGTGGGTTTGCCAGGCGCTACTGCTAGCACCAAGGATACTCTATCTAGACGGTACCCAGCTATTCTGGGAGTGCTACGACTTGGCGGCGTGAGACTTACCCTGGCGGTATACCACCGAACTTAACGCCGAATTGGATATCACGAGAGACGATATGGGACGTTACCCGCTATTCAGAGCTCCGTGCCACGTCTATGCACAATTCTCCACAAGCTGCTCCAGAAGACAGTCTGAAGAAACTCTGGGCTGGAGTTTTGGGAAACACACAAGCTGCAATTTAACGTATACCAGCGACAGACTGGTTGCGCTTTCAGGCGTTGCAAAGCTCATGGAGCAGGTTTTCAATGACCGGTATTGCGCTGGACTCTGGAGGAATCATCTGGTGACGCAGCTTCTATGGCTCAGAGCCGGTTCTGAACAACGCCATGTTCCACGACCCGAACCATATCAAGCGCCGTCATGGTCTTGAGCTGGCCTGGATGGCCCCATTACACCGGGGTTTTACGGCCAAGAGTTCAACCGCACGATGGAAGCGTTAGTGGACATTGTTGACTGCACGACTGAGAGCCCTGCAGGTGACGCCACCAGCAATGTAGTGCGAGGGTCACTAAGGCTGGCCGGTTGGCTCTCGACGGTACGACTTGGTGAGGGCTCCGAGAGTGAATGATGTGCTTTCTTTAATGGGGTGTGGTGGAAAAGGCACCCGAGTATCTGGATCAGTCTCGACTGCAAAGTATCGACGTTTCAGCTGAACTGCTTACCGGTTATAGTTGACACCCACTAGCTACCTCATTGGAATGACTGGTGTCTTTTGCTTGGATCTGCTGCAGATAAGAAAGGTCAATTTATGAGGTTAGGGTTGGTGAACATCTTCGCAGGGGCGTTTGGGATGGACAACTGGACCAGTTTTCAGACCTGCAGGAACCGTACTTGGTTAGAGTACGAAGCTGTCATGGCTAACAGCCAGTACCTCAGTCAATTATATAACTATTTACAGTACATTCATATTTATCTATATAAGTTATATCTGCTCATGATGTTTTAATTACAGACCTTAGTGGGATATCTGTAAGAAGCTATCTCCGATAATCTTAGTTATAAGATTTCATAGGTAAGATGCCATTCTTCTTCAAAAACTATTATACACATCGTATATATTTAATACTGTTAAGGAGAGTGGGCATAAGATGCCACAGTCATGCCCAGTAGACCTAATAGTTATGCACAAGGAAGCCTGCCTGACCAACATGACTCCCCTAGCCCAAGGACATTATATAGGCCTAACTTAGGTATAGGAATATCCTAATGCCCTCTTTTGGCTAGCTATGTGTGGTCACTATACCTATATAAGCCCCTCCCTTATCCTAATAGATAGACCAAGATATGCATCACTAAATTTACCTTTCTATGCCCCTATTTCTTCCACTATGCTCTTAAGCTACTGCTTAAGAGTTATAAGCCCGGCCTACACGGCTAGATTATCTTTTGCCCGCCGATATTACCTTTAAAGCTATTTACGAGCTATTAACGCCGTTATAACGCTTAAATCGTAGTATTAAGGCAAGGAACCTAGCTATACTAAGGGGCACTACTAGAAATACACGAATTATATATTTTATAATTATATATCCCTTAAAGAAGGATATTACTTATTAAGCTAGAACCCCTTATTTTCCTAAGATAACGTTAAAGGAAGTAAGAAGGGATAATTATATCGTAAGACTAAAGGAAAGCCTTAATTAGACCCTATAGATTAGGGGGATTAAATCGTAGGCCTAGACTTACGAGATTTAGGAATATACTAACCTAGACGGTATAAAGGAGCTTAAATAACCCTAATAGCCGGACTAGGAGCAATTTATTATTAACCTTAGAGGGAGACCTTCCTAACGAGAAAAAGAAACCGAGGCTACGTTCCTAGCAAGGCGAATAGGCTATAACGAACGATACTAGGATATAAAGGACTCCTTTTATAACCTTAAGAAAAGGTTCTAGCTATAATTCGATCGCTATAAGGTCTAGTAGAAAGCCCTAATCGTACTTAAAGAATTAATTAAGAAAACGATTAGTAAAGGGCTTTAAGGGATAACCCTAATATATAATAGCCTAAGAGAGAAAATTAGGGAATTAAAGAAGTAAGCCCTGCCTTTAAGGGTAAAGGAGAAAAAGCTAATTTACGAGAGATATACGACCTCTATTAATAAAAAAGGCATATAAGACTAGAAAGTATAGGCAGAATAGCTCGACTAAATTATTATAGATTTACGAGACCTTAAGGTTAATATACTTAACGATATAAGAATTAGATAGGATTTTCTTATAGCGGTAGACGAGTAGGACCTATATTAGTCTATAATAATAAGGGCTCTTAACCTCTATAACGAAAGATATAGTAAAGATTAACTTCCCCTAAGGAACCTAATCGCTAACTTTAAATAAGAATATACTTATAGGAAGAAGTTATAACTACCTATAAAAAGGGGAAGCGCTAATTAAATCTCTAGGAAATTAGACACCTAAGCTAAATGCGCTAGCTATAAGCAGCACGTTAATAGCTTAATAAGCTAGTAGGAAAATTACTACTTACTATAGGTAATATATAATAAGAAGCCCCCGTTAGGCTAGAAATATAGTAATCTAGCTAAATAGAATATCGAAAAACGGCTAAAGGACTATCTAGATAAGAAAGTAAAATATATAGCCTAGACCCCTAATTCCTACCCTAAAGGAAGAGAACTAGTAGATACTATTATTAGTAATAACGAGCTAGGAAAGACTATTAATACGGTTACTCTATCTAGGGTAAATATAGCTATTAAGGGAACGCCGTTACTTACCGATAAATTAATATATAACTTAGGGGCCGATATTAACCTCTTTAATAACCTAGGTTAGTTCTAGGAAGGAACCTTTAAGTAGGGTTCTAACTATAAAGTCTAAGTTAAAAACTAAGCCTTTAGGGTATAAGGAATAAGAATAGTAGTTATCCCTATAATTAACGGTAGAAAGATAACCCTACTAGATACTTACTTTATCCTAGAAATACCGATAAGTATCTTCTTAGCTAGGCTATAGATAACGGTAGGGATATTCTAGAACTAGCTCCTAGGATACCTTTATTTAGAACCTATAAAGGAGGTTCGTATTAAACTAACCGACTTCGAAGGTTAATTTATAATAAGAATACTCCTATAGCGTAAGCGGGTACTTATAGTTATATAAGCGCCTAAGTCGCTAACTAAGGGGGTAGGTAACCTATAGTATCGCTGCCTTAGGTATCCTAGTCTAAGATTACTAAAGAAGCTATTAAAAGCCTACCTAAGTACTAAGCTTTAAGGCCCTATAATATATAGCTATTAGATATATATAATAAGGAAAGCTAAGAGGGAAGTCTTAAGAAAAATACTATCCTTAAGGCCTAAAGGTCTAGGGGTATAAGTTAGCTTCGACCTTTACCCTAGCCCTATAATAGTATATAACGGGGAAAAGAACTTCGCCCTATTTACCTATATAGATATATCTATAAGGTTCTAATACCTAATAGAAAGAAAAACGGGTATTAGGGATATCTTTAATAACTTCGTAGTATTACTTAAGACCTAGTATGGAATTAAAATAACTATATTAGTTACTAACGGGGAAAGGGCTCTTTTAATAATAGAATAAATAGATTATATAACTAATAGAGGGATATAAGTTATATAGTTAGCCCCTTTAACGCCTACGTAAAACGGTTATATAGAGAGATTAAGGGCAATAGTAAAGGAAAAAGTAAGGGTTATAAGGCTTAACTTAAAGCTTCTAAAAGAGCTATAGCTAGAGATATACTATATAGCGGTATACCTACTTAATATAATACCCTTCGAATTATATAATTATAGCTAGTAGAGCCTATACGAGCGTTAGTAGACCTAGATAAAAGAAAATAATCTACTATATTACTATATTAAAGATATTAAACTAGATATTATATATTTAAGGGTCTTTAGCTATATAGCGTTCTTAATAATAATTACGGTATTAGAATATATTAAGTTATATAAGACGTAATTACCCCTTAAGTAAAGAGCTTATATCGGCTACTTAGTAAGCTATAGGTCTACTTAATAATACGTCGTATAGATACCGTTAATTAGATAGAATAAACTAATAGTATTAGCTAATATATAGTTTAATAAGTTTATAAGCTACGATATAAAAAGAGAAGAGTAATATAAGAGTCTTTAACTATTATAGGTTATAGGCTTAGGCTATAGCCTAAGCTATATAGTTATATATAGAGGGCCGGATCCTATACGTATATATATAGGCTAGCTATATATAGAAGAGCTCTATATAGCTTATTAATATTATCCTATAGACGGTACCTATATATACGCCTCTGCTTACTCCGTAATAGTATAAGCTATTAACTAATAGATCTAATAGATATCTCCCTAGAAAGGGCGCCGCTTCCTTAAGGGAGCACCCTACTACCCCCTAGGCGGATAGGAAGTATCGTAGCTATCCTAGAAGCGATTAAAAGCGCGACGGCTAGCGAGAAGAACGAGGTTCTCGCTATACTAAGGGAGCTGTCTATAAGACTAGCGTTAACCCCTACGACCTCTATAATACTAGTTATAGCGGTAGCACTACTAATATAGAAGCCGCTTCTATAGCTAACTTAGGACGGTAAGCCTAAGTCCTTTTACTTCTTCCTTAGCCGGCTATAGATAAAGTTTATAATAGATAAGAAATAGGGCCTAAATAGCTATCGTAATATAGTATAGTATTCGCTCCTTTATACGCTACCGGAGCCTTAGATATAGAGGATCTTTAGATTCTAAGATAAGGGCGGCCCTAAGGGTAGACGCGACCTATAGGACTTCTTCTAATACCTTATATATATATTTAGCAATGTATAGGAGTAGGAGAAGGCATAGGATAGGCTATAAACCCTTAGTATTATAAGATACCCTACGGTCGATAATCTAGGTACCTATTACGATATCGGCCTTCCTTAGGAAAGTTACCCTTAACTCCTTAAGGCTCCCCGCGGAAGAAGGAACCTAGAAGCTACCGGGTAAACTCCGGGAAATCACCTAGAAATCCTAGAAATAATAACCGAGCGGATTATATAGACGTTTTACGGAGATTTCCCCTAGGGATATATCGCACGGGGAATATACCACGATTTCCTAAGTAATAATAGCTCGTTAGGGATTATACCGATATTTCCCTAAGAAGTTACTATAAGAATATAGCGGGGAAATTATAGAGAAATACCTATGCTTACTTAGGGAAAATACCGGGAAATACCGCTAATACGCTATACTACCGTTATATAATTATAAGGTTAAGATATTACTTAGTTAAAACCCCGAGTAAGGTCTTATACTCGCTATAGTATATATAAAAGATAGAGAACCCGCTAGATCTTAGGCGGGTAGAGAAGAATATAGATAGTTATTACTACTCTTACTTTAACTTATAAGACCGGTAGCTAGTCTATATTTAACGCGCGTAATAATATATAGTAGCTAGTTTATATAATACGTTTAATTATATATAGTAGCTAGTTTATTTAATTACCCGTTAAACCTATACTAGATCTAAGTAAACGGTAAGGTTAACGTACTAGCTTTATACTAAGGGACTAGTACTTAATAAATAGTAGTAATTCTAATTCCCTTAAATATCTATTCTCTTAAAGTCTATATTTAGTAGAACGGAAGATAAAAAATAAGGAAAGGAACGAGTTAACCTTAACCTATAAACCCCGATATCTTCTTAGGAAGAAAGCTCTTACTCGCGTACTAATAAATACCGGCTTCTTAATCTCTTTTTATAGAAGAAATACTTAGGGAACTCTAGATAAAGGTAGAACTTCGATATATTAAAGCTTAAGTATTATAGAGCTTCTATTAGTAGTTAGAAAGATACCTATTTCTAGGATATTTCCTATTAAGTGCCTATAGAAATAAAAGATAGCCGGATCGCCTACCTTAGTAGTAGGAATAATACTTAGAGGAATTAAGAGCGGAACTTCTACGATATAACTTATTAGCCTACCTAGCCGATCGTTAAAACCTATAAGAACGAATTAATAACCTAGAATACGTTCTAGTAACGAGGTAATATTAGCTATAAGTAACGGAGCTATACGGAAATCGGTATAGTATAGCTTCCCCTGCCCCGCCCTAACTACCTTTATCGGAAGGATAAAGCCCTAGAAGTTTGCTAAGAAGTTCGCTAAACTATAATAAATAAAATAAGGAAGAACCTTTAAATAATACTACCCTTAGCGGCACGTTCGCGATAATAACCCCGGTAAACTAGCTAGTAAGTCTAATTATAGAAGAAGCTCTTATAAGACTACTAGTAAAAGCTATAGTAAGAGAAACTAGGGATAATACTACCGTAAACCCTCCTCGAGTACCTATAGTACGTATTAAACTAAAAGATATAGGGAGGTTTAACCCCGCTAGCCCCTTTAATATAACGTTCGACGTCCTTAAAGAAACTAAGAAAACGATTATATATAAAAGCGTTAATTAATTTATCGATTCCCTAAAATAGGTAGCTATCCGCGGACCGGAATACGCTAACGAACTAGTAATACTAATCCCTAGCTTACTCTACGGAACCGCTATCGAATAGTATTCCGGCGATCTTAGCGAGTCTAACTAAGCTATACTTTATACCCTAGACTAAGGATATACCGCCTAGTATACTAAACTATAAAAACGCTTTACTATCTAGCTAGAAATAGCTTTAAGATCGTTATAAATAAAACGATTTACTACCTTAGATATTATAAATAGAGCCGACTTTTATAAATAGATATTAAAGCTCCACCGAAAAGCGAAAGTAGTACTATACTTAAAAGAGCACCTTACTATACTAGTCTATTAATAACTAAACGTATTACTACGAGAATTATTCCGCTAACCTACTAGTTTAGAATTATTCGATACCTAGATTAATAACTATAAGTAACTTATCCTATAGTTAGAAACTAAGCTAACGGTTAGGTTATAGGGGAAGATAAGTAACGTAGTAAAAGAATGCGTATAAGGCGGGTTACGCGAAACTAAGAACGAGACTATAGTAAACTCTACCCTATCTATAGCTAAACTAACTAGCTAGAAACCCTAGGAATAAGGATAATTTTAATAGAAAGGAAATATAACGACTATATTAAGATAGAATAATCTATACTAAATAGATAGGGGCCTAGTACTAAACTAGTTAACTAGTCCTTAAACCGGACTATAGCCTTAGGATTTAAAACTAAAGGAGGGCTCTTAGGAAAACCTAATTATTATTAACCTTGCTCGTTAGCTTTAAGCGGCACTAACTAATAACTAGGGCGGGATCTATCTTTCCTAGGAAATATAATACTAGATCCTATTTACTTAGGACGAAGGGCTAGAAGATAGTAATACTACCGCCGATATAAGAGAAGAAACTAAAGAAGTAAAAGATAAGATTCTATTTATTCCTAATATAATAGAACTAGAACTTATAGGACCGAGCCGTTCGCTTAGAATACTAAGGAACTAGCTAACTATAAGAGCGGCGCTATAAACCGAAATATTAGATCTATCGAAGCCGTCTTAGTTTACGTACGCTTAGATATCCGTCTTTAGAACTAAAGGCCTAGACTAGCTATTAAACGTATATATAGACTCTAGCGTAGCCCGCTCTATAATTAAGGAAGACTAGCTTAACTACTTTAACGACGTAACCCTTAATATAACCTAGTAGGTCCTACTATCTAGTATAGGGAAAAGCTAAACTAAGGGTTAGGCGACCTTAATAATAAACATCCTAGGGAAATAAGGAACGGGATTTAAGGTTAGATAGTTTACTATTAGCGCCTAGGTAGTCTAGACCTTATCTATAGGATTATTGCTTAGATAAGATTTCTTAGTATTAAATAAAGTCGATATCCTAAATTCTAAGGGAATAATATCTATCGGCTTATACGGTAACCTAATAGTTATAGCTCGCTTAACTTAACGGGGCTACGCGATCCGTTATTAGGTTATATACTAAGCCGATATCGACGTCTCTATATATAGGATAGAACGCCTACTAGCATAGATTAAGGACGTACTAAGGGATCGTAACTTAGTATTCTTTCCGAGAGACCTATTATTAGCCTATAACTTAATCTAAGGTATAACTTTAGTTATAGCGGTTAATACTACCGCTCGCCGTATTAGATTTAAAAAAGGATAGTACTTAGGGACGCTAGTAGACCTTAGCGATAAAATATAGTTCTTATAGATCGACCTACCTAAGGAAACCCTAGCTAAGGTAACTCGAATTAAAGAACCGGCTATATATAAAACTATAAAATATAGCGACCTATACTAGGTTACTAACCTATTAATAGAAACCCTAGAAGAAGGGAGCCCTAAGTCCGCTAAAGGGGAACTCCCTTTATAAACGTATAGCTAGACTCCGAACTATAAGATCGGGATTTTACGAGACTATAGTATTACGACTACGACTACTAGGCCGCTAACGGTCGACCGCGTTAAGCACGTAACACAGTCTAACGGATAAATAGTTAGCACGACTATCTAATAGATATAGGATCGAGGGGATCGTAGAGATCTAAGTAATCTAGGATTAATAGGATTACTACGCTCTATACGATCTAACGTTAGGGATTATAGCTAGGCCTATAATCTAAGGACAGTCTCTATAAGTATATATAGCCACCTACTTTTACTCCTTTAGATAGATAGCTCTCTAGCTTTTAATATAGATCTTTATTACGCTTTTATCTTTAATTCTAATTACCTAGTTATAGTCTACGGTCTACGACCTCTAACTTATTACTAACGTAATATATATATTATTGCTTAGACCACGCCCTATTATATCTACTAATATAAACCCCTCGATAGGTTTATCCCTTAGGAATAACGCTAGTCGTTATACGTTAAAAGCTCTTATTTAGTATAATACCGCGTTACTCTAAGTAATATCGCAACTATTAATATACCTATATAGTAAACCAGATTAACTAACTCTAGAGCTACTATATCGCCTTAGGATATAATACGCGAGATTATTACCCTTTAATATAAGGTATAGTTACTTAGGAATAAAGGAGGCAACGGATAAGTTAAGGACCTCGGAGAAGTAATTAAACTAAAATAGCTAGGACTATTCGACGGTACTTATAGCACGCTTCGAGACTTTCTTACCTAACTTAAGGCCTACTACTAGTTTTACCCTACTAAACTTTTAGACCTAGTCGAAAAGGTACTCTACGTAGGAAATTATTTATTTAGAACGGTACTCGCTTAGTTTAGACCTATTATAAGGGATTTTCTCGATAACTAACTAGCGCGACGAGATAACGAGATAGATAAAGTCTTTACTAGTTTCTAAGGATTTAAAGAAGCTATTATAAAGGTATTTAGAATAACTAACGAGGAACGAGAAGCTAAATAAAAACTTTAAGAACTCTAATAAAGGATCTTAGTATCGGATTATACTATAAAGTTCCGCTAAGTTACCTTAAAGCTTAATTAGGATAACGAACCTCTTATATTATAATTTTATAACGGGCTTAAAGAAGAAGTTAAGGACGAACTCTATAAGGAAAATCGACCTAATAACCTCTCGGACTATATTGCTATAGTAGTACGAATCGACGATAGATAGTATACGTAACGTTAAGAAAAAAAATAAAGAAGAGGAAACTAGAACCCTTCTTATAAAAATAACTTTAACTAACGCGCTAACTATAAAAAGAAGCGCGAAACTCCTATTACCTATGCCTATATAACTAACCTAAGTAAGATAGATCTAGATATAATATAGAAAAGTAAAGGAAAGTATTTTAACTATAGGAAACTTAGATATTACTTTAAAGAATATAGATAACCTTATAAGGAGAAGAAAACCTACTAGGTACTAGCCCTAGAAGGTAAGAAATACTTAAACGCTATTAATAGATAGGAACTAAAGTATAAACTCCTTAGTTAGACTATATACTACAACGACGAATATATAGTATACTTAAGCGATAAGAACGGTACTAGATAGTTCTT
This sequence comes from Hirsutella rhossiliensis, assembly GCF_020360975.1. NCBI lineage: Eukaryota > Fungi > Ascomycota > Sordariomycetes > Hypocreales > Ophiocordycipitaceae > Hirsutella > Hirsutella rhossiliensis. The sequence continues at coordinate 875,055 of NW_025408678.1, read as the reverse complement.
AAAGCTACTAAAGAAGACCCTTATAATAATATAATAAAGGGATCCTAAAATATAGAAATAAGTTAAATTTATAGAACTAGAATACCCCTATCTTAAAGGAGTCTCTTAAAACTAGATTAAGAAGAACGGTAAATAATTCTAGGAAGATATATAAAATAAAAATCGATAATAATAATAGGTAGTCTATAAATAATATAATAAAGAAGATATAAATATAGCCCTTATACTTATAAAACTTAGATAATAACCTAAAGAGGAATAACAAAGTATCGACGATATAAGCTTTAAAGAATAAGAAATACTTAGAGAAATAGAAGACGAGAACGAACTTATACTACTACCCTTATTACTAAGGGAAAATACTACAATTAGAGAATACGCTCTATACTTTAAAGAATTTAAAGAAATACTTAAAATTAGAACCTAATAAATACCTTAAATTCTTATAGAAAACTAATAAGCTATATTAATTCGATATTAACCGGTACTACGTAGAGGAGACTATACTATAGCTATTACTATAGTCGATACCTTTATAGCTCTATAACGAGAATAGTAACTATAAGGAGAATTTAGAGACGATTTATAAACACTACTTACTTATAAGTACTATAAGTATATTTTATAGATATTATACGTCTACCTAGATTATATAATATACTTCTAGATAAAAGCACGATATAATGCCTTCCCGGTTAGGTTTAAGGGATAAGTACTTTCGAAACCCTACCTAAGTATAGAACTAGACTACTAGAAAATCGATTAACGCTACCCAAATAACTAAGTTATATTATTAAAACCTAATTATAGTACGCTACTTAAATACCGCGATAATTACGGTTTATTAATAAGATATCTTTCGGAGATATATAAAATCTATAAATACGCTAAAATAGAAGAATAATATAGCGCTACTCGCTCTAAGGCATCTAAACTATTAATCTTCTAAAGGCTTATATAATAAGTTAAATACGATAAAGAAGAGTATAACGAATACGTATACCTAAACTATAGAGTTTATAAATATAAAAAAGTATAAGTATAGTATAAACGATATAACGGTATATTAAAATATTATTAGTAATACGTATAAAGGCTATAAGCTATATTCGACTAAGGAAAAATTAATATAGAAATACTACGCGAAAAATAGAAAGACGCTAAATAAAAACTTAACCTTTAGTATAAAAACGAATAAAATTATAAAGTATAGTACGTAATTAACTACGAAGTAGTATAATATAAACGATATAGCGTCGAGAAATAAGAAATCTTCGATTAGCTATAAGAAATTAGTCTTTTAAGCCCTAATATAATACTACGCGATAAAAATATAAAGAAACGATATTAAAAATAAATTAAAGAAGAATACCTAAATAAAACAAATAAGGACTAAGTAAAAAACGAGGTACGCTATCTATAAAAGGGCTATAGACTAGCACGATATAATAAGATCTAAGGACCCTATATATAGTAACGGTAAGCTATAGTAACTAAATAGTATTAGATATCTAAATTATAGGATATTATATACGTATACTTTTAAACTATAGCGCAATAGGTAATTACGTTTTACTTAAAGTCGTTAATTATTACCGACTTATATAGAGATATAAGAAAGATCTATATAAACTTATAAATATCGAAGGAGAGGCCTTTAACTATAATAATAGAATTATTAATATAAAGATTAATTACCTCGATATTAATATCTAAGGCTACGACGAATAAGTTAACTTCGATATTATAGATATTAGAGAATACGACCTTATATTAAGACTTCTATAGCTATAGGAGAGCAACCTACTAATTAACTAGAAAACTAGCTAGCTATATTAAAACGAAGACGTAAGTTTCTAAGACTAGTAGATTTAGAAGAAAGTAAAATTTTACGATAATTTAGCTACTAAATAGGATAAAAGGGATAACCGTTTAAGTAAATTATTATAGGCTTTAACGATATAAACGAAAATAGTAACTAAACCGGCGGATATAATAAAATCGACTAATAAAACCTACGTACTAACTAACACGGCTATATAACCTAGCATCTAATATAAATAGAATAAAGGATATAATATAAAGATTTAAAGAGTTATTGCTACTCTAAGGAAAGACCTTAAATAAATTAATAAAGAGCTTAAGTTAATAGAAACTAGCTCTTAAAAGAAAGAATAAAGCTTATAAGATAGAATAAAGAATATCCCCTAGGAATACCGGAAATACGATAAACTCTTTAAGGAAGAACTTAAGATAGGGTTACCCGAATATAGCTAATAGGACTACGAAATCTATCTTAAGGATAGAATAACGCCGACGTTCTATAAGATCTATAACCTAAATAAAAAGCAACTATAAACGCTACGCGACTACCTCGATAAGAACCTATAAAAGGGATATATATAAACGTTAATATCCGAAGTAGGCTACCTAGTTATATTTATTCTAAAGAAAAACGGTAAGCTACGACTAGTTATCGACTATAGACGCTTAAACGATATTATAATAAAGGACCGAATACTATTACTACTTATATTAGAACTATAAGATCGACTATATAGTAAAAAATAGTTTATAGCCCTCGATCTTAAAGGCGCCTATAACTTAATACGTATAAAAAAGGGATATAAATAGATAATAGCCTTTAAAACGAAATTTAGACTATTTAAATATCTAGTAATACTATTTAGACTTATAAATATACTAGCTACCTTTTAATAGATAATTAATAATATCCTATATAAACACTTAAATATCTTTATAGTAGTATACCTAGATAATATCCTAATCTTCTTAGACACCCTAGAAGAATATAAGGAATACGTCTATAAGGTACTTAGTATACTTTAGAATATAAAGTTACTAGTTAAACTAAAGAAAAGTAAGTTCTATATATAGGAAGTAGACTTCCTTAGATATATAATCTTACTAAGAGAGATATAGATATAATAAGATAAGATTAACTTAGTTAAAAAATAGCTAACGCTAAAGAACGTTAAGGACGTATAAAGTTTCCTAGGATTTATAAATTACTACCGACGATTTATTAAAGATTTCGGAAAGATCGTAGTACTACTATATAACTTAACGAAGAAGGAAAAAGAATTTATATAGGACGATAAAGCTAACGAAGCTTTCGAATATATTAAGACTATAATTATATAAGAACTAGTCTTAACTACCTTCGACCTAGAACGATAAATTAAACTCGAAACTAATATATTAGACTTTACTCTAGGAGTATAAATCGGATAAAAGGATAATAAAGGAAGACTACGACTAATTATATTCTACTTAAAAAAGCTATATAGCGTAGAACTTAATTACCCTATCTACGATAAAGAATTCCTTATAATTATTTAAGCTTTTAAGGAATTTCGATACTACCTTCTTAGGAGTAAGTATAAAGTTAAGGTCTATATAGATTATAAAAACATCTTATACTTTATAACTATATAATAGTTAAACGGACTATAGATCCGATAGGCCGAATATTTATCGGAATTCGACTATAAAATAATCTATAGAAAAAGAATAGAAAACGGTCGAGCTAATACCCTTAGTCGATAAAGTAACCACGATATAAGAGCACCTATAACGAAAGGATAGCTCTTAGAAATTAACGAAAACGGGAACTACTAGTAGCGATAGCTAAATATAATATTTAAAGTATAACCCGATAACTTAATATACTAAAAGATCCTAAAATAGATAAAAGAATATAAAGTACTAAAGGGATACGATATAGAATATTCGGAAGTTCTAATATATAAGAATAAAATCTAGATACTACTAGCGTTATAAGATAAAGTTATATAAGATATATACGAATATCTAATATATAGATACTAAGGAATCTAAAGAATAATAAAACGGATTAAACGATAATATAACTTCCTATAGCTTAAGGAAGTAGTATAATAAGTTATTAAAAAATATAAACTTTACGTATAAAGTAAAGCTAAACGATATAAGCTATATAGAGAATTATAACCGCTACTAGTACTAGAGAAACTATAGGATTCGATAGCTTTTAATTATATTATAAAGCTACTACTATTAAAAGAACCTATAACTAACGTTAAGTACGATAGTATATTCGTTATTACCGACTAATTAACGAAGTACGGATACTTCTTACTATATAAAGAAGTAAGTAATATAGAAGAGCTAGTATATATATTCCTACGAATAATTATTAGTAATTACGGACTACTAAACGAGATTATCTTTAATAGAGGAAGTATATTTATAGCTAAGTTTTAGTAAGCTCTTATAGTATAATTAGGGACGAAATATAAGCTTAGTATAGCTTATTATCTATAAATAGATAGATAAATAGAACGACTTAACTAAACGCTTAAATAATATTTACGATACTATATTAGTTATAAATAAAACAATTAAGTTAAATAGCTACTAATAGCGTAACTAGCTTATAATAGCTTAGTTATAGAAATAACTAAGCTCTTACTAGTATATACTAATTATAGATATAACCTAGAAGTATTTAAGGTTACCCGATAAGGACTATAAGCGGAACGAGCGATACTATAAGTAGATTAGCTACGAAAATTATATAAAGAAATATAATAAGAACTTTAATTCGTTAAAGAATAAATATCTACTTACTATAATCGGAAAAGATTATAAGGACTAATCTTTTAAAAGGGAGATATAGTCTACCTTATATAACGAAATATTAAAATAAAACGACTAAGTAATAAATTAGATTTTAAGAAACTTAGACTATTTAAAATTAAGAAGGTTATTTCGAAAGTTAACTACGAACTTTCGCTACTAATAATAATACGGATATACCTAATATTTTATATCTCGTTATTAGAACTAGTACTACGAGACGCTAAACTATAGGATAAAATCGAAGTCGACGACGATTAAGAATATAAAGCCAAATAAATACTAAATATAAGAAAATAAGGTTAGTAATAAGAATACCTTATTAAATAGAAAGGATATAGACTAGAAGAGAATACCTAGGAACTACTTAAGCACTTAACCTACTATGGCTCTTTACTTCGATAATTTTACTAGAAGGTTTAGGAGGGATTAAAGGACTAAGATCTATAAACTCCTCGCTAATACTAAACGAGGACTAATTCGCCTCGTTAAGAACGCCTAATAATTATAAGTTATTTACTACCTAATACTTATACGCATCGAGCGTAGGTAAAACGCTATCCTTAGTATCTACTTCTTAGATACTATAACGAAATAACTTAGAACTCTTTTCCTTCGCACGATTCCGAATCTTCTAGATATAAGCTAAACGATTAACGGCGATAGATATTTACGACTAAAGGATCGTAAGCTATGCCTTAAGCTCTAATAAGGCTTCCTTAGCTTCCTCCTCTTTAGAATATAGCCTACGCTACTCCGCTAATAATTTAGTTACTAAAAGAAATATATTAGCTACTACGTATAGAAAGAATTAGAAGATACTTATAAGAAGAGGCTACTAAAATACTATTATAATAAGGACGACTACTAGTAATATAATTATTATAGCGCGAAGAATTTTCAGCTATCTAATAATTCGTCTTCTTTGCCTTAAAGCATTAAGTATACGGTATATTAGTAGGATCTTTACTTAAGTTAATATATTCGGTAAGAGTAGCGCGCTCGGAGGCTTTTCGGGAATAATTTTTTAGTATACGACTAGATATACTATTAGTAGTATATCCTAAAAAGATAAAGAAATAAGGAACGATATACTTACGCACGACGCGATAAGGGTATATTTATATATAGCGGCTAAGGTAGCTATAGTAGGTCTTACGGATAAGACTAAAAGGAGGGGAGATATTATATTACGACTACGACTACTAAGCCGCTAACGGTCGACCGCGTTAAGCACGTAATACGGTCTAATAGATAAATAGTCGGCACGACTATTTAATAGATATAGGATCGAGGGGATCGTAGAGATCTAAGTAATCTAGGATTAATAAGATTACTACGCTCTATACGATCTAACGTTAGGGATTATAGCTAGGCCTATAATCTAAGGATAGTCTCTATAGGTATATATAGCTACCTACTTTTACTCCTTTAAATAGATAGCTCTCTAGCTTTTAATATAGATCTTTATTACGCTTCTATCTCTAATTCTAATTACCTAGTTATAGTCTACGGTCTATAACCTCCGACTTATTACTAACGTAATATATATATTATTGCTTAGACCACGCCCTATTATATCTACTAATATAAACCCCTCGATAGGTTTATCCCTTAGGAATAACGCTGGTCGTTATATATAGCCTCCTAGAAATAACTACTTTAAAGGACGTTAAAATCTATAATTAAAACCTTATATTTATAGAAAAGATCTAATATATAGTCGCCTCCTTCCTAACCCTATAAAAGGACTACGGTACTATTAAGGTCTACTTAGACTACTATATATATATTCCGCTAATAGAAAATTAGTACCTATATAAACTAGCGTTTAAGGCTTACCCGCTTAGCTAAAAGGATAAGGTACTAATCGACTAAACCTATAAGGACCTATACTAAAAAGGGCGTATAAAATAGGCTATAGAGGTAACTGTGGACAGGCTCTTCACTGCAGTGAGGTTATTCGAACTGGTTCAATTGGTTATATCTTGTGTAACTAGGGAAACGTGTCCCATACAAACTGTGTGCAAAGACCTTCCTCCCTGTGTCTCACCTCTTACTCGCACGTGACTAGCGCGGTCGATTAGTTATACGTGCGCGATCGGTGCCTAGTGCACAGGTGGATCCAACACTGGAACCTCTTTCTAAATCGATGATCGCGCACTAATCAATCCACCAAAAACACACCAAACACAGCGAATTAAGATGAGATAGGAAAAACACGAACAAGAACACCAACAAACTCCTACCACGATGCATCACTATGTTGGATAGTGTGCTCTGACTGTAACTCTCCCTCCCCACACTGGGTGTGTTCTGCCACACGCCATCATGGGCCGCATTTCGAGCGCCGGATGCGCTAGCTGATTCCATCGGTCCCACGTTGGAATATGGACACGAGGATCTCCTCGTTAATGTGAATGGAATAAAAGAACGACGGTAAAGCAGAAGGGAACGAAAAAACCGATTAAATCTCGTCGAGAATTGTTGTGTTATTGCGATGAACGAATCCTTCCACCCTCACGTTTAGCTGATTGTCGCTAATAAACTGCGTGAGGGCGCTGTTTGTGATGCCTTCGTCATAGCATCGGCAGGGTTATCTGCGCCGTTGACCCAACGGATTTCCGCAATATCCCTTGATTCATATGCCTGCCTCAGCGCCATGATATCTATCATGAGTCGCTTCTCTGTTGTGGTGCCAAGTTTGACGAGGCACTCATAGAAACTATATGAATCTGTGCAAATGACGAGCGGGATTTGCTTCAGATCAAGGCGTTGTGCGATCGTATTGACCGTTTGCTTGATCACAAATGCGAGATCGAAGCCCGATGTCAATCCATAGATCTCTGATGCAAGAACGCTTCGAGTAACGCGCTTGCATTTAGTTGAGCTCAATGAAGAATGTTTCCGCGGATGGAAAATGAATCGGTTGATTGCGCGGTCTCATTGGCGATGATAATCACAAAGCCGATTTGAGAGCTTAAATCCTTATTGTTGGCGAATGATCCATCGGTGAACACAAAGATCTTCGCGCTCTCGAGATCGATGGGTATGTAACATAGGCCACGGTCGGGATTGTTGATCTGCCATTCAATCCGCTTGTTCAAAGCCTTGAAGTCGGTATTAACGGGCTCTTGGGCTTGTGCCGCAACGGAACAATCGTATGTTGCTTCGGGTTGGCAAATCGAAGCGATATATGCCCCCCGGGCGCGTTGAGCAGCATAATCCTGATGCCTACTTGATGCCTGAAGATTGATCTCCTCGAGGTTTTGGGCTTGGCCCTTCTGCCTGACGATGACACAGCCATTTTGTATGGTCAGGCGGCTGCCGTTAAAGTCGCAGATGGAACCTTCTTGGAGAATCTCTTTTGGCTTGGCCTTAAAGCAGAGTTCTTTCTCCTCGATCTTGAGAAATGCATCTGTGCCAACAATGAATGTGTCATCCGTTTGCAAGGCCGCGATGCCAAACAGGTCCTTGTCGGCGATGTTGTTTGCCGTGATCAGAAGGCACGGGTCAAACGAAGAGGTTTCCATATTAAGCTTGCGGCAGTGATGGTCGTGATATGTGTTGAACCAGTGGGCTCCTGCCTCTGCGATGCCATATAGCGGCTTCACGATTCGCAGGATTGTTCCCTCTGGATATCTTCTTTTGAGTTCTTGAGGAAGGGCTGCAAGGATGACACGGGCCAGCTTGGTCTGGGATTGTGTGTATGCCATCGTGATGTCTCTGATCATGATGAACATATCCCGTGTGCAGAGAAACGGTGCTAAGGCCAAGGCCACGCGTTGTGCGGGCCGGCTGATGGTAGGGGCTTGTGTGAGGATCCCACGTTTCCCATCATCATTGTATCCTTGCACAACGAGGCGTGATTTCTCGTATGGCGTTGCAGTATTTCTTCCCTTAACCTCTCTGACCATTCGTGATTTGAAGACACGATATCCACCATGTTTATTCGCATCGAATTCTTCGGGTACAATGACCCCAGCGGCGAGGAGGTTCGTGAGCTCGAGTGTGTCGGAAGCTTCAAATGGGAAACCGGTGCTTGTGATCTTTCCTTCAGCTCGTAGCCGCTTGGCTAGGCCGAGATGTTCCATTTCTTTTCGAACAAGAAACGCATTAGCTTCATGATGAACGATAAATTGAACGGGTGAGCAAACAATAGTGGATTCTGATGTGCCATTTTGTGCAGCATCCTTCCTAGGTCGGCCACGCCTGCGCGGCCTCTTTGGCTCAGGGTATTCGAAAGGTTTGGGTTGGTCTTCTGTGGTAGGAAGAGGAAGAGGTTGTTGAGTTGTGGGTGGAAGGGAAGAGGGTTTTGAAGAGGATGTTGTTGATCGGATTGTGTTGAGGAAGGAGTGATTGTTGTGTTGATGGGTCTGTGCGGCTAGGGCTAGGGTCGGGTTGCAACTGAGGAAGGAGCGATTCCGGGTGACGATAGTACGGTTGGACGCATGTACTGCGAAATTTCGCTGGTCCGTTGTCCAGGTCAACTGCGATTTCCGTATCCGTCACCTCGAGCACTTTATATGGGCCTTGCCATCCGTGCTTCTCGCGAAATACGCGAACTTCGCTTCCTAGCGCCAGGGATAGGGGCAGGCGCAACGCTGTATCAGGCCCATTACGCGTATTTAACGCGGTCTGAACCTTCCTCTGGGCGTTGATCTTCCTCAGCTCTGACATCGTTCGCCACACCGCCTTAGCTCTTGCCATTGCGGAAGGTGTAGGCGGCGAATCCATCGTCATTCGAGGCAGAGCACCGAAGACGAGGAGGGTTGGAACGAGGCCATCCGGACCGGCTGTGTCGTTGACAGCCTTGAAAGCCATTTGAAGGACTTGATCAGGGCTCACGGTATCCTTCAGCTCTGCCTTTAATATATCATATGCTCTTCGGACGGGCACATGATACTTCTCAACCTTCCCAACAGCCCAATGTGCTTCCACAGGCACCTGATGACACGTTATTCCCATCAATTTCGCTTCTGCTTGGAACTCGGCAGCAGCGAAATTCGTGCCTACGTCATGAGTGATCACATCGGGTGGTCCAAGGTATGTATCCATCCAACATTGTTTCAACGCGAGCCACGTTTCCTTGGCCGTCATGTTGGATAGGAATCTCCCTGCCTGATAGGCAGTGGCTTGATCAACAACATGGAGGACTGGTCTGCCACCCAATGTCATGACATCAACGATGACTTCGTAATTGAAGTCACAATCATCCTTCAAGCTGAACTTGAACCTTCGTGGCGGGTCGGATTTCATCTGACAGTAGTGGCAGAACTTCTTGATCATTTCCAGAGCTTCGATTTCCACATCATGGCCAGCCGAATTCAGCAGCTTGTGCAGCCGATACACGGATGGATGACCAAAACGCGTGTGGAGGCGCCGCAATTCAGCCTCCGTGAGATATGCCACTGATGCCTCTTGTTTCCGCAAGAAGAACCACGCGTGACCCCATCTTCGAATCACTGGAACGCTCACACCATTGCCAACGAGCTCGTTCGTGACGTTATTTAAATATACGCCGAGCCGATCCATATCAGCTAGGCATAGGAGGAATGGCGTTGGCACGTTGACTATATGAAAATCAACCTCTCCCACTGGTGTGTTCAAGGTGATCACGCCAAGTGGTGTTCCAATCTTCCTGCACCAAATCTAACTGGTTCGGGCTTGCGATCATCACGGAATTGGACTGGGGGCATCTCTCGTTGGAGAGCACGCAGTTGTTCGATTCCTCCCGTCGATATGCATGCCGCACCTGTGTCCGGCATGATTCCTTGGAACGAGTCTTGAGAGTAACGATCTAGTATGAATTGTGTGGGTTCGTCACTGTTGAATAACTTGATGCCTACTGGAGAGATCCGATGATGGAAAGCTTCGTTGGACAGAAAGGTCGCAGCAGCGTAGAACGATTCATAAGGGTCAGAGGAGTCAGAATCATCGGATTCCTCGGTGCTCGAGTCATCCTGATCCTGTGATTCCCCTTCATAGTCAGCCAAGAACATAGCATACGAACGAGATTGACCGTGGAAGCCTCTCTCTCGTAGATACTTCTCTTTGGCTGCTTTTCTCTCGTTTTCAGGATGTCTCGTTGAGAAACAACCTTCCTTGCCGCAAACGTAGCATTTCTTCTTCCAATTTGGCTGACGCCTTTGTGATTGACCTCTTGTTCCGCCGGAATTTCGCTGAAATTTGCGATCCACGAAGTGCTGATCATGTCCTCTATCCAGGTCTTGGGGATATTGGCCACTGGGTTGTTCAGATCGTTCATCTTGCATGGCAGATAGCGATGATCGAAGCTGTGATGCCAATCCCTCAAATGTAGGTGCGGAGAGTATATCGCGAGTCGGAATTCAGGCACACCACGGCACGCCCTGAGCGTTGCATCGATCAGGCCACCTTCGCCGCCAGACTTATCCCCGAGTGCTCTCCTACAGAGCCGCAATTTCGTAAGAAGGGCCTGGAGGACCTCGTCAGATGACTTACCGGGCATCTCAGCCCGAAGTCGGCTGAAGGTGAGGTGCTCCAGTGGGTATGATACATCTTCTGGTTGATTTCGGTGTCAAAGTGCTCTTTCATCTTCTGATACATCTCAGCGAAGGTTAAATCAGTGCTGATTTCGTGTAGAAAGAAGGACTGAGCTTCCTTAGCCAGAATCGAAGGAAAACACCATGGAATTTAGACGGAGGAATGTTTGCTTGACGGCACACGCTCATGAATTTCCGGATCTTGTCATCGAAGATATCGTATGGTTCGCCGGTATAGGCTAGTTTCTTGTCCCATATCTTAATGAATCTAATCGTGAGATCGGCCTCAACTTCCTCGTTCTCGAATCGAACAGGTGGAATGCTCGTGTATGCATCTCGGAAGTTGGTAGTCCGTACGGGAGCGTCTGCTGATACCGAGGGATTCGCGCCATTGATGCTGAGGCTCTTGCTGAGCGGGTTGATGGGTCTCAATGATCTGAGGATTCCGGTTCCGCCGGTCGGGTAATAGTTGGCTGCTGGATTACTACCGGTGCCGGTGACGATATAGCCGCTTTAACAGTTCCTTGGAGCAGCTTCTGTTTCACCTTATATGCCACGGTGTTTTCAGCAACCTCTTGACCAAGCAACTCGTTCTCATCCCATTCAGGAAGTTCGTTACTTGTTAGAAGGCCACATAAAGCTCGAGAGATGCTAGAGTTGGCCTTGCCCATATAGATCCCCCTAATTCTGAGAAGCGTCCGGAGTCTTGATCTAAGGCGTGGGTTGATTAGTTCGAAGTCATCATAGCTCCATCCCGTGAAGTCGTTATACAGATCCCCAAGCAGGGCAATTCCGTGGTTACGTTTATCCACCGTGTATGTTGCCACACAGCCTAAGAAGAAGCTGTTGCGGTGGACAAGGGAGGAGCTCTGGGTGATAGGTTCGTTGAGGAAATCCGCGTCGAAATGCCTGATCGGGGTGAAGGAGCTCCACGATCGTCAGGTTCCGTTCAACGAGTTGCCTGTCTTCGAGAGACACGTTGGCCGGGGTATCCTGGGCTGTTGCCGGGGCTAGTGCGGCAGATGAATTGTCAGACATATTGACAGGCTGTGTGCTGAGAAACAGGGCACAGGGTGTCAATGAGGTTATCAATGTGCGATAGGGCACGCCTAAGGGTCGCTGATGACAGCAAAGCTTAGGCACGGTTGGATAACTAGAGTGGGCTCTGATGCAGAGTCTTCGTAGCAATCCGCGCGTTGTAGCAACTATCCTACCGTCAGGGAGCTCGCTTTGCAGAGCGTGACGATAGGTTAGCTCTCTTCCGTCTTGCTGTTCTGTGTCACCTTTGCCGGGCGACACTGATCAGTGTGGACAGGCTCTTCACTGCAGTGAGGTTATTCGAACTGGTTCAATTGGTTATATCTTGTGTAACTAGGGAAACGTGTCCCATACAAACTGTGTGCAAAGACCTTCCTCCCTGTGTCTCACCTCTTACTCGCACGTGACTAGCGCGGTCGATTAGTTATACGTGCGCGATCGGTGCCTAGTGCACAGGTGGATCCAACAGTAACCTTATTTACTTGCCCTATATTTATAGTCTAGAGAACTATATATAGTAACGAAAAGGGCCGAATAGTAATAGACTTATACGCTCTTAATAGCGTAGCTATCTTAGACGCCTACCTAATACTGCTTTAAGGAGATATAATCTAAAAGCTATAGGGGAAACGCTTTATTTCCGCTATAAACGCTCGGTCTTTTTTTTATTAGTTCCTTATCTATAAGGAGTATCGGTAAAGGTTTATAGTAATTAGCTATAGAGGATTAAAACGACTAACGGTAGCCCTAATAAGATATAAGAACTTACCTATATATATCTAAAGATTTATAAACTAAATCCTCTAAGAATACGTAGAATATTCCTTTAAGTATATTAATAATATCGTAATATACTTAAATATAAAAGACGACTACGTTCGTTACCTCTAGGCTATCTTCTAACTCTTTATAGACTATAACCTAGCCCTAGCTAGATCGAAATTATTCTTAAGCTACCTATCTATAAAACTATTAGGATTTTAAGTTAATAGTATTAGCCTAATAAATACTAAAGAACGAGTATAAGTATTATAAGATATAGAGTTTCTAAATACCTTATAAGTATTAGAAAAGTAGCTTAGCTTAGTTAACTAGCTATAGTACTTAGTAGCTTACTTCTTTTAGAGGGTAGAGGCGTTCTAAGTTTAGAAAACGGTAATACTTAAGGAAGCACAGGATAGTTAAGCGCTGCTTAAAGGACTAGTAAGGAATAGATATACCTCTAAGATAATATACTAACCTTCCTTAGTAAAGGAATAGGCCTTCTAAGATATTACGAACGCTCTTATAAAATTAACGCGGCTATATTATTTCGACCTATAATAGCTATTATTCTTATAAATCGACGCTAGCCGCGAGCTAGGCTTTACGGTAGTAGCCTTCTACCTTATACTAAGGGTAAACTAGAACCTAGGAAGGACCCCGCCCTAGACGAGTATCTAGCTAATCCTTTACCTTAGTAAACGCTTAACCGGCGGAGAACCTAGATACTAGCCTATAAAACTTAAAGTCGCTTATCTTTCCTAGGCTTATCGGAAGCTCCGGTTATATATTATCTCTATATTACTACTAAAGGTTATCGTGCTAACTAACTACGCCGCTATAAGCGTAATCTTAAAGTAAATATCGTTATTTACTATTAATATAAAGATAAATAATTAGCTTATACTTACTTTATAGTACCTTAGCTAGTTTCCTTTAGAGGTCTACTATATTCCTAGAATTATAAATATCCTTACTAATATACTATCTCGACTACTATTCGTAATATCTAGGAAATATAAACCTAGGGAATTAGACCGCGTCTAGGAAGATAAAGTACTAGTTAAGTACGTATATATAGTTATAGAATCCTTTATTTAACCTAACCTATGCCGGAAGATCTAGGAAGTATACGCGGAAGAACCTAGGTAGGCCGGTATACTAAAGTAGCTTAAAAGCGATAAGTCTTAGGTCGGTCTCTTATTTATTAAGCGGAACGGGTTACTCTACTTAGTTAAGACCTAAGGTTATTACTAGCTCTATATCCCTACTACCTACGCTAAGGAAATTATCGCTAACGACTACGCGCGTAAATTCTACCTTAGACGGCGAAGGATATAGGAGGAACTATCCTTTACGTTCGCTATTACTAGCCTTAAGAAGCTTATCGACGGCTTTATTAATAAGTACGACGCTTACTATAAGAACTAAACCGACCGGTTAAAGGCCCTTAGCGAGTTAGTTCTAATTACTTCCTTAGCCTTACCTTTCTATATAATTACTATAGATTTCGTAATAAGGCTCTTAAACGTCCCTATAGACCGAACTCTATAGATACTACTTATTAAGGTCTACTATAATATACTACTAATAGTAACTAATAAGTTCTCGAAAATAGGGCTCCTTATCTTAGGCTATAACTAGTTTACCGCGGAGGACTAGGCTAAGGCACTATTTACTAAGTTAATACGCTATAACTAAGGGATTCTTACTTAGATTATTTTTAACTAAGACCCTAAGTTCCTTTTAGCGTTTTAAAAGGGACTATAGATAGCGTATAGGTTTAAGTTACTAGTATCTATAGCTTAGTATCCCTAGACTAACGGCTTATTAGAACGATATAACTAAGTAGTTAAAACTATACTTTAGTTCTTTACGACTAACTTCCTATCCCGTCGATAGGTTAACGCGTTACTATTACTTTAATTTACCCTTAATAACTCTTACTCCTTAGTAATCGGCACCTCTCTAAGCGAGCTACTAACTAGGATATAGATAGACGATAGTAGATAATACCTTAAGGAAGGCCCCTTATAAATAAATAAGGAGATACTCTAAGACTAAGCTAGGATCTTAATCGCTCTAGCTTAGGCGGGAATAAAAAAGCGGTATAACGCGAAGCACTAAGCGCTAGAGTTTAAGCCTAGGGACTAAGTATAGCTCTAGCTAGGGAAAGGATATAGCGTAGCTAATAGACGAGTAGCGAAGTTAAAGGAGCGCCGTATAGGACTATTTAAAGTCCTTAAACGGATCGGCTATCTAGCCTACTACCTTAACCTAGCTAGATCCCTAAATATCTATAACGTTGTTTCTATTATATAGCTATAGCCGGCCGAACGACTAAATGCTTAACCTAGCCTAGAACCTAATACTAACTACTAAGAAGTTAAAAGAATCCTTAACTTTAGAACTTATAAATATAGCTAAGGGACTACTTATATAGAATACCTCGTTAGCTAGAAAGGCTAGCTAAGTAGCTATAATTCCTAGGTAGCCGCTAAGGATATCGTCGCCGAAGACCTTATCGAAGAATTTAACGTATAGTAAGGAGCGTTATAAGGTCGTATTACCTATACCTAGAAGCTCTACGCGCGCGCTATATAATAGTACGAGCTATTATAACTAAGGGAGAAATAACGGTATATAGTATACGCCGTTACTATTTATTCTCTTAGAAGTCTAAGGATAGGTTAACTAGCTAATAAGTATTAATAGGCCGCTTATAGTAAATAGTAATCTAATATTATATTTTAATACCTACGTTTATTTTATTTTAGGAACCTAATTTCCTTATCCTTTTACGCTCCCTTTTTTATACTAAACCGCGCCCCTCTTATACCTATATTTAAGGTTCCCGCTATCTAAGGCTATAAGTATCGTAGTAAGGACCTAGTATTTCGCTAGTATTTCTCTAACTAAATCTACCGCCGACCGCTACGCCTAAGCCTTAAAGGGTTCCGATAAGTAGTCTAATTATATAGGAATAAAGCGGAGCTCCTCTAAAACCTTAAGTTTAATATAGCCGCTTTTACTAAGTAAAAGTAAGATAATTATAGTATATATACTAACTACCGCGACCTCCTTACTAAAGAAGGATATAACCTTAACGTAGGCTTAGTAGAAAATAATATATATTACGCCCTACTATCTCTTCCCTTATTTAAAGCCCGCGACCTACGCGACTATAACTAGCTATACTTCTCTACGCCTTATAGCGCCGCCGCTTATTATAATACTACTATAACTCCTATAACTACCTAAACTAGTAAGAATATAACGTTAACTATCTAACTATAGTAGGTTAGCGCTTCCTATCGCTATAATCTTAGTACTCCTTTACGCGTTTACTTTAATAACTATACCCTATCGCTATCGAGCTTTAGTAATTCGTCTAGCGACTTACTACTATCGGTCTCTAGTATTATAGGAAAAACCCCTAGTACCCCCCGTAACGCCCGCGAGTAGTTCGCCTTATTATTTAATAAGGATAAGCTTCTCCCTTTATCGCTACGCGACCTAGATAAGGCTATCTTCCCTAATAAAACTAAGACGATAATTAACGCCCTTAGAACCACGTAGATCGCTACTATCTTAGCTAACGTCGTTAATAAGCTCTTATCTAGATAGGTCGCCTTTATAGACGCTAAGATACTTAAGATTATCGCTACTATTACTAGCGCGAAGTACCTTCCTACTTATCTAAAGATATTTAAGGCCGCCGCTATAAAGGAGCGTAAGGCTACCGGTATACCGGGAACCTATAAGTTTAGGGAGAGCCTTAAGCGTACCCCGGCTAAACCTAGAGGATCTAGTATAGTAGACCTTACCTTTAACGAGCTATTAAGAAACCTATTTACTAGACGCTTACTCGCCGCCGCTATAGCCCTGCCCTTTACTCCTTCTAAACGGGCTAACCCGTTCGCTAAGAAATAGGCCCTAATACCGGTCTAATAAAAGCTTAACCCCTTCTAGGTTTTAAGCTATAGAAAACCTAGACTATTCCCTATTATACCTTTCGTAGTATACTACGATAACCCGGCCGATATAAATAGCTATATGGGCATTATTTACTCTAGGTCGGAAGTATTAGTCTATAGAGCCTTAGACGCGGCCGTAATTTAGGTAAATCTATTCGCTACTATCTATAAGGAGGCCGACGCCGACCTCTTACTCGGCTAGTACGCTGCCCTTACTAAAGTACCCGCTAGCTTTATCTATTAGTTTACTTTCGCCGCCTACCTCTTAAATAACTTACCTAAGCTCGCTACGGTATACTAAAGAGCGGCCCGCGTTAGCCCCCTTTATACGCTAGTAGCGGCCCGCCCTTATATAGCTAACGTAATAGCCTATTTTAACTTATTAAACTAGAAGTTTACTAATATATACCTAGGTAGGTTCTAGAACCTAGGCCTAACTATATAGGTACTAGTAATAGTAATCCGTAACTAGGTTCTAGCCTCTCGCGACGGACTAGCTATAATACTCCTAGTAAAACCGGCCTTAAATAACGCTTATAGCGTGCTTATTTATAGAGCCTCTAATATATAGGATACCCCGGACGATAGGCTAGTAGGCCCTAAGGATCTAACGGAGGAGGAAGCTAAGGAGGAGATTACCTGCCCTACCCTTACCCCCGCGGCGTAAGATAGTTAGTTACTAGTTTAGCCTCGTTATCGTTTTTTCTACTAGCTTAGCTATAGAGCGCCCCCGGTTATAATTAGTTTTCCCTAGCTTAGCCGCTCTACGCCCTTAGCCTTACTCGTTTATTGCCCTAGCTTAGCTACCTAGTGCCCTTAGTTCTAGTAGTATTTTACTCTTAGATTAGCCGCCTTACGCCCTTAATATTAGTCGCACTAGGTTATATCCTAGATAAGATATAAGTTATTCCTTATACTAACCTTAGAAATCTATATAACTTTATTACGATTCCCTATTAGCGCGACTCCCGCTTAAATACTATAGGAGACTAATAGGGATATCGGTTAATTCTTTCGCCCTAAGTATTTATTATAAGATACCCTATAGTCGATAATCTAGGTACCTATAACGATATCGGCCTTCCTTAGGGAAGTTACCCCTAACTCCTTAAGGCTCCTCGCGAAAGAAAGAACTTAGAAGCTACTAGGTAAACTTTAGGAAATTACCCGGAAATCCTAGAAATAATAACTAAGCGGATTATATAGACGTTTTATAGAGATTTCCCCTAAGGATATATTATATAGGGAATATACTACGATTTCCTAAGTAGTAATAGCTCCTTAGGGATTATATTAATATTTCCCTAAGAAGTTACTATAAGAATATAATAGGGAAATTATAGAGAAATACCTATACCTACCTAGGGAAAATACTAGGAAATACCGCTAATACGCTATACTACTATCGTATAATTATAAGGTTAAGATATTACTTAGTTAAAACCCTAAGTAAGGTCTTACGCTCGCTATAGTATATATAGAAGATAGAGAACCTACTAGATCTTAGGCGGGTAGAGAAGAATATAGATAGTTATTACTACTCTTACTTTAACTTATAAGACTAGTAGCTAGTCTATATTTAACGCGCGTAATAACGTACGGTAGCTAGTCTATATAATATATTTAATTACGTATAGTAGCTAGTCCGTTTAATTACCTATTAAACCTATACTAGATCTAGGTAGACGGTAAGGTTAACGTACTAGCCCTATACCGAGGGACTAATACTTAATACTTAGGTAGAGGGACGGGTAGTCCTTTAGCGAATTCCTCCTTAACTTTAAAGAGACGCTCTTATAGGCGGCGGGAACTACGGTATAGGAAGATAGCGCGAAGCTTATATAGTTACGGAACTTAATTACGCTAGCCCTATAAGAGCTACTTATCCCCGTAATTATACCTACTAACTACGGCGAGTATATAAGCTAGTTAATAAAGGTAGTATAGGGCTATAAGTAGACGCTACGTTTTTAAAAGCTTCGTAAGCGCACGCCGTATAGTAGTAATAGGATTACCGCCCCTTTATAAGAGGAATAGCCGACTTTCGATATAGATAAGGATACCTTAATATCGGCTACCTATATAGACCGAGCTAAACGCGGTAGGAAGTTATTATCGAATATTTCCTATACTATTCCGCCCTCTAAGTAGCGGGCGAAGTAGGTAACGAGCGAGGAAATCGGGAAAAGGAAGGCTAATAGCCGCTACCTATATTATAGCGCGTCTATATACTTTATATTAAAATGCCCCTTCCTTTTAGCTAAGCGGCCTATAGTAGTTTAAGTAGCGAAGATAGAACCGCTCCTTACCTTAGACGATAAAGAGGACTTTACGCCCCTAGGCCTAGAGGAAAAAAAGTAGCTCTAGAGTAAAGATAGGCTCTAGAGCCCTAATTACTAGTACTAGTAAAGGAGAAAGAGGAATTATCCGCCTATATAAAAAAGGAGCCTACTTTAATATAGGTTATAATTAATAACTCCTTACCCGTCGCCGCCCTTATAAATAAGGGCTACTAGTACTACGCTATAGTTAATAAGGTACTTATATAAGAGATATAAGTACTAGTAGAAAAGATTACCCTAAGGTAAGTAAAGGGCGCCTTAAGCGTAATAAAGGGTATAGTAATTAAGGGTATTATATAGCTAGCTATAGAGGTCGACGGCTACTATAAGCTTATCGTAGCCTATATAATCCCTTAACTAGAGTTTCCCTTAATCCTTAGGAAACCTTAGTTATTATATATAAAGTTATACTTAGTTCTATACTAAAAGAAGCTATAGTTTAAGCCTATATAATAGTAGGTCTACTATAATAATAGTTCTATAAGCGTAGGACTAGGTATATAAGCTTTATACTTAGCCTAAGAAGTCCTTACCTCTATCTTTATAGGAACTATATAATAGGTAGAGCGGGAGGAAGGTCGGGTAGCGGCTAATATAATAGTCTATATAGTTAGCTTAGCGGATATCGATAAGGCCCTTTAGATAAAGAAGCTAAAGTCACCCGCTAAGCTATAGTAGTAGATACCGGAGCGCTTTTATAACCTCCTACTACTATTTAAGTCCTAGGAAGCAGATAAGCTTAACCTATATATACTAAGGGTAGATTATAGGATCGTACTCTATACTAATAAGAAGGGGTAAGAACTACCTATACCGTTTAGACCGCTATATAGTATATTATACGTAGAGCTACTAATACTAAAAAAGATACTAAGGGACCTCTTAGATAAGGGTTTTATTTAAGTAAGTAGCTCTAAAGTAAGAGCGCTAGTCTTATTTGTACGTAAACTAAGGGGCGGGATATAGTTCTATTACGACTATAGGGCTTTAAACGTAATTATAAGGCTAGACCGCTACCCCTTACCCCTAATCTCGGATATACTCTATAACCTCTTAAAGGTAAAGTAGTTTATAAAGCTAGATATAAAATAGGCGTTCTATAAGGTATAGATCTTAGAGGGTAACGAGTAAAAGACAGCGTTCTATATACGCTATAGCTTATTTAAGTAGCTTATAACGCCCTTTAGCCTATTAAGAGCGCCCGCTACCTTCTAGCGTTATATTAATAATATACTTCGCGACTTCCTCGATAAGTTCGCCTTTATATATATAGATAATATCCTTATCTATATAAGCAGCTCTTATAAGGACTATATATAGAAAGTACGGAGGGTCCTAGAGCGCCTTTAACTTTATAGGCTCTACCTCGACCTAAATAAGTATAAATTTAAGGTTAAGAGGGTTAAGTACCTAGGCTTTATTATCTATATAAGTATAGGTATATAGGCGGATCCTATAAAGATCTAAGCGATCTAGGACTAAGCGGCCCTAACTACGTAAATAGGCGTATAGAGCTTCCTTAGGTTCGCGAACTATTATATAATATTTATTAAGGGCTTCTCCTATATTATAATACCCTTAAATAAGATTACTAGAAAGCGGACCGCCTTTTATTAAGGGCCTATATAGGAAGGAGCGTTCTATATACTTAAGGACCTTTTCTTATAAGCCCTAGTACTACTTTAATAAGACTTCGACCGGTTTACGTTAGTTAAAGTAGACTATAGCGGCTAGGCACTTAGAGGAACGCTCTTTTAAGAGGTAAACGGGCGGAAGTAACTAATAGCGTTCTACTCTTATAAGCTAACCCTAGTAAAGTAGAATTACGCTATTTACGATAAGGAGATACTAGCGATTATTAGCTACCTTAAGCAATAGTAAGCGGAGCTCTAAAGCTATAAGAGCTTCGAGGTTCTTATAGACTATAAGAACCTCGAGTACTTTATAACCCGCTAGCACCTCTTAGAGCGGTAAGCCTACTAGGCGGAGTATCTCTTACGCTTTAACTTCTCGATTAAGTACCGCCCTAAGGCGGGACTCTATAGTCCTAGACGCGCTTTCCTAGAGGAATTAAGACCGGCTAACGGGAGCGGATATTAAGGCCCGGGATCTATAGCTTATCCTATAGGAAGCGCTATAGACTTATATAGGAGCTTCCTTAGTAAAGGAAGGCGCGGTACTAGTAGACGAGCTTCTCTTTATACCTTTACTACTAAACGAGCTTCCCTTAGCGCCTTTACCTCGGTCTAGTAAGGAGGGATAGACCGGCCTAGGGGCACGCGCGGCGAGAGTATTTTAAGATATAGCCCTTTAACGCTTATAGGATAGGATAGCGGCTCTAGACTATACCTACGAGAGCGTACGCCGCGCTATAGAGTCTAGCGCTCGACGCTTAGATCCGAAGCTAAAGCTAAAGGTATAGGTAGCTAACTACTATATTAACCTATAGGGGCATCTACGCTAGCGGGGGAGACTATAGGTACTAGGCGTACTATATATTATAGAAGCTAAGGAGAAGGATAGACCGCTAGAGCTAGATAAATAAAACGAGCTTTAAGGGAGGCTAGTCTAGCTTATCTATAACTCTAGCGTCATAGGTTACCTAGGTAGTTTAACGGTAACTACGGTATATACCTAAAGATATACCTACGCTAATAGTAATAGTAGTAGCTAGATACTAAAGGATAAGGGGGTCTAAGGGGGACGAAGGAAAAGAGAAAAGCACTAGGCAGGGCAAGGTAAAGGTAAAGAGGGCTAAAAAAGGTATATTAGCGGAGAAAAGATATAGAAGAAGATAATGCTAAATAATAATGTCTGCTAGCTAAGGAGGAAAAGAGACCTCTTTTATAGACCGAATTTTCCCTCTTTCTTCCTTAGATAAATAGGGGCTAAGGGATTATCTAATTAAAAAGAGGGCTAGCTAGAGACTCTACTAAGGATCCTACTAAGGACCCTACTAAGGACTCTACTACGCGGGCTATATATTCCTTAGGGTATAGATACCCCCGTTAAAGTAGGTAGGGTATAGCGGTAGGCCTTATAAGGGACTTTTACTAGCCCCTCTTATAGTACTACGTTTATCGCTTCCTTTATAACTACGATATCTACGGCCGTATAAAGATCTAAAGGGCATAGCTTAAGGGGCTACTTAAGTAGCTTTTAGTACTAGACCGGTTCTATATATATATATAAATAGACTTTATAATAAACCTCCCGCTTATAAAGGGCGGTAACCGCTATATATAGGTAATTAAGGACCGACTTAGTAAATTAATAGTACTAGAGTTAATACTATCTATAAATATAGAAGCTTACGCGAAGCGCTTCCTTTAATACTAAGCCCGCTTATATAGCTAGCCGGCCTCTATTATAAGCGATAGAGGGTCGAACTAAACTAGCCGCTTTTAATAGTACCTATACCGGCTACTTTAGATTATATAGCTACTTAGTATAGCCTATTACTTATAGACCGATAAGGGACCTAAAAGGGTTAACTAGGAAGTATAGGCGTACCTATAGGCAGTTATAGCCTATAATTAAGCGGACTAAGACCGCTAGCTCCCTGCTACCTAGCTCGCGCTAAATAATAGACTATAATCCTTTATTTAAATAGCCCCTTTCTTTATAACGTATAGCTTTAAGCCGCCCTCCTTAATCCCGTTTACCGCTAACGTAGTAGCGGAGTAGTATAGTAGTATATTACTAGAGAGCCGCGCTTCCGCGTTTATATAGAAGCTATAAGAAGCTACGGAATACTATTAATCCGCGATAGCCGCGGTAGCGTAGGATTAAGAGCGGCACGCTAATAAGACTAAGGCGCTAGTAGATAGGTTTATAGTAAGAGATAAAGTATAGCTCGACCTCTATAACTATAGGTTAGCACGACTAAAAAAGAAATTAAACTAGCTATATATAAAGTTTATAGTATAAAGGGTTATTAGCCTATAGGTAGTTAAGCTTAATAGTCTCTTAACGGGGGTCTATAATAGGATTAACATTAACCTCCTTTACTAAGCCTCCTTTAACCCGCTACCTAGATAAGAAATAGTAAACGCTTAACCGCCTATAATTAAGGTAGAGGGGGACGACGAATTTAAGGTTAAGGAGATATAGGCCGTACGCTAAAGGAAGGTAGGCTAAGAGATACGCTAAGAGGTTCTCGTTAAGTAGCGTAGGTACCTCGACTTTATATAAGAACCTATATATAAGTTTACGGGAGCTATAGCCCTTAATAAGTTCGAGACCCTATATAGACCGGTAGATAAGAACGATAGACTAGTAAACTACCGGTAGTAGCCTAGACTAAGACTATAAAATAGGTAAAGTAAAGTAGGTAATTATAGTAATATAGGCGTAATAGTATAAGTAGAGATAAAAATAGCGTTTATTTTAAAGTAGAGCCCCTAGACTTCTTAAGCTTATTCCTTATTATTACCCTTGCCCTCGCTATTATTACTATTATTATCCTCGTTAGCCTCCTCCTCCTCCTTAGCGGCAGCAGCGGCGCTTTCTAGTACGCTAAGACGGCCCTCTAGGCCTATAAGCTAGTCGGCGGCGGCGGCGGCTCTAAGGGTAGAGGGGCGGCGGCTAGCTTTAGCGGCGGCGGTAGGGGTAGTAGTAGCGGCGGCGGTAGGCATAGCTATAGGGATCGCCGATAAAGCAATAGAGGCGGTATCCCTAGTACTAAGAGAGTTAGTAGTAGAGGTAGGAGAGCGGAGAGGGAAGAACCTACTTAGGGATAAGCCCCTAGCGCTCTAAGGCGCGGAGGTTACGGTAGGCGGCTACGGCGGTAGTAAGGCGCTTCTTAGTAGCCCCCTAGGCCTACCTATACGCGCCGGCCTTCTAAGCCGACGCCGTAGCGAGTAGGATAAGAGGCGCTGCCTTATAAGCGCGGCCGGCACGCGTATACTAGTAATAACTACCGCCGCGGCGGCGCCCGACCTAGTCGGCGTAAAGGAGCTCTTATAACGTATACTATATAGGGGCGCGTGCGCGCTCCGGCTGACCTAGCGCTTATGCTTTAAGGAGTTAGCGGAAGACGTCTATTACGCTCGCTTAACTACGGACTTATAGGGGTAGCGGAGACGGAGGCGGGGGCTAAGGGGCCGGGCGTTATAGGTAGCGGCGGGGACGGCGTCGTTACCCTAAAGGGCGACGTAAGGGTAGCTAGCGTAGCGGAGGCAGTAGCGGCGGCGGTAGGCGCGGTAGTAAGGGCGCGGGTAGGAGTAGCGGTAGCGGCGGAGTCGTCGTCGGCCGTGCTTAGCACGGCGTCGACGAACGACTCTACACGCTCTAAGAAGAAGGAGGCAAGGGAGGGGGAGGCAGATATATCTATCGCGGAAGTTAGTATTATAGATTACGGCCTCCCGCTCTATAGGGCAAGGAACTTATTAGTTAAAGTTATTATTATTATTATTATTATTAGGGCTATTATTACTACTATAGCTATTACTATAAGTATATATTAATAGAGCGGCCTATATAGCTAGGAATAAACTAATGCCTTAGGTAAAGTAAAACTTACCTATTACTACTACTACTACGGTTAAAGAAGGAAGAGAAGGAAGGGAAGGAGGAAGGGAGGGATACTGCCTTATATACCCCTTAGTAGAGGAGGCTACTTAAGGCTAAGGGGATAGGTAACCTAAGGCTTACGTAGGTCTAGGCCGGCCGCCGGCTACCTAGGGGCGTATATAATAGGTTACGCCCCTATTTAAACGGCTAGCCGGCCGATAAGTATAGAGCTAGGTTCCGGCTACCTAGGCTAATAAGTATAGGGATAATAGGGCTAGTAAGGCTAGCACGATTAATAGGAAAGGGTAGGGTAGTACTAGCGGTATAGGCCTAATAGTATAAAAGCTATTAATAGGGCAGCGCCGCGCTACGCTTAAGGGAGGGTATTATATAAGAGTCTTTAACTATTATAGGTTATAGGCTTAGGCTATAGCCTAAGCCGTATAGTTATATACGGAGGGCCGGATCCCGTATATATATATACGGGCTAGCTACGTATAAAAGAGCTCTATATAGCTTATTAATATTATCTTATAGACAGTACCTATATATACGCCTTTACCTACTCTATAATAAGTAAGCCTAGCTAGTCTAAATATATAGCTATAATATCCTTAGAGATATAGCCGTAACTAATATTATAAATAGCGGGGAACCTAAAACCTTTAGAGTACTAAGTTTATCTAACGATAATATAGATAACGGTTAAACGCTAAAAGAAGTAATTACCTTCTTATAAGACCTATTGCCCCTATATACTCTAGAAGATTAGGGATTAAAGACGCCTTTATATAGATTATATAGATATATATATCTTTCCCCTCTAGAAATAGTAGGCCTAGGGATAGAGATTTTAATATTACCCCTTCTACCTAATACTATATTTAATATAAAGTTACTAAGCTCTATACCTCTTACGCCTATAATAGATACTATAGCTAGTAACCCCTCCTATATTTCGTTAAGGAGATAGCTTAAAGATATAATACCTATATTAATCGACTTATCTCCTTAAGACGAACGCAATAATATACCTCTTACCCTAAGGGGTAAAGGAATAATTATAGTATAGGTTTAAGAAGATAACCCCTAGTCCGAACCCTATACCCTTAACCTAGCGATTAGTAGGGCCAGCTTAAGGATATTATAAATATAAGAATAACGTAGACGAAAGGATACGTTATAAGGGATTAACCTAAGCAACGTTATTAAAGGAAAACGGGCTCGTAGGCCTAAGAAATCCCTTATTAATAATATTATCGTAAAGGTAAGTAAGTATAAGCTTTACGTTAAAGATATACCGCCTCCCCCTACCTCCTTTAACGCGGTAATAACTTTAGAATTCGTATATAAGTAGAAGGAAGCTATAGACTACGAAATAAAAGAAAACCTAGTAAGGGGTACGTAGAAGACTATCCTAAAAGCTATTATTAAATAGAAAGGTTACTTCCTAATCCCCTTACGTTAGGTCTTTATATATAAGACCGATAAATAAGGGTATATTATACGCTTTAAAGTACGTATTATAGTTCGTAGAGACCTATAACCCGAAGGTAATAAGGATATATATATAGCTACGCTACGAGCACGAATATTTCGACTACTAATAGCCTTCTACTACCTCGAGGACTTTAAGATAGAATAATACGACGTAAAAATAGTATTTCTATACGCAATCCTACGCTAAGAAGTCTATTACTAGCCTCTACTAGGATTCTTAATACCTAGGCTATACCTAAAGCTATTAAAAGTACTATACGGGCTCCGTATCTCTTTAAAGCTATAGTTTAAAGAGATATCTAGTTTCTTTACTAAACTAAGAGCCTAGTAGCTAGTAGAAGACGCCTACGTACTAGTCTATAAGGGCGTTATTATCTTTATCTTCGTAGATAATATTATTATAATATATCCGAAAAGGCAAAAATAAGATTAAGAAGAGCTATATAAGGCTATTACGAAAAAATACACCGTTATATATATAAGAGAGCTACGCTAGTTCCTTAGTATCGAGATTATTAGGGATAGGGATCTTAAGAAGATATAGCTCTTATAAGCTTCCTATATCTCTAAGACCGCGAAGAAATATTATATCCTTAATAATAATATCCTTCGTAAGCCTAAGATCCCGCTAATAATAAAAGAGCTCGTCCCCTACGAAAAGCAAGCCTTAAAGGAAGAGATATATAAATATATCTCTTTAATTAGGTCGCTTATTTATCTAGCAATTTATACTAAGCTAGATATTATATTTATAGCTAGAAAGCTAGCCTAATATAACTATAACCCCGGGCCGCGCTATAAGTATAAAGTATATAAGTGCCTAGCTTACCTCTATTATACGAGAAACCGCTATATCTACTTTACGGCGATAAACCTAATAAGGCGGCTAATATATATATCTAACTCCTTATACGCCGATAACCTAGAAACTAGGAAGTCCTTATAAGGATACGTATTCCTACTCCTTAGTAAGCTAATTAACTAAAAAGCTACTAAGTAAGCTACTATAATAATATCCTCTATAAAAGCTAAATTATTAGCACTCTTATAGATAGCTAAGGAATAGGTAGTATTTAGCCGACTAATTAAGGAGCTTAGCATTAGTATTAAAGGGACTATAAAGCTTTAGTATAATAACCTTTAGACTATTAAGCTTCTAACTAAATTAAGCGTAAAGCTTAAGATAAACCTTAAGTACGTTAATATTTATAGATACTAGCTTCGTTAGGAGGTATAGTAAGATCGGATATAAGTTAGCTAGATTATATTAGTAGATAACCTAGCTAATAGTATAACGAAGGCGCTTATATACTAGAAGTATTAAAGCTTTATTAAGTAACTAGGACTAGTAATATAGCTAGAAGATATATTAAAAGATAATATACCTAACTACTATATTAAGGCGTAATATCTCCTTATTATAGCGAACTTAATAATCGCCGGATCCCGATAATAAGAGCACTACTATATATACTAAGATTAAGGGATTCTAATAGCGTAGTTAGATCTTAATTTAGTTAAGAAACTATAAAGATCTAAGGGGTAGAAGTTAGCCCTATTTACTACTAAGAAGTAAAGCTATTACTAGACTACCCTTTAATTAGTATAATACTATAGCGCTTAAACTTATAATAATCGCGATAGCTTTACTAAATTAAGATTAATTAATATAAGGAATATATTATTAGAAAGCCTACTATTAGGATTACTTTTATCCTAAATAATAACGTCGCCGGCAAAGGTACTACGGTACCTAGGCTACCTAAAGGGATACCCCGCTATACCCCTCCTTATAAGGAAGGTTATAAATATAACTTATAACTACTAGTTAAACGGTAAGAGTAGGTTATATAACCCTATTAATCGTAAGTTCGACTCCCCTTAAGGCGGAAGAGCAGGTTATATAACCACGCCCTAAGGGGGGCGCGGTTAACGAACTTAGGGGCCCGAGGAGATAGGATATATAGAGGAGGGTTCTCCTTATATCCTATCCTCTTAGGTCCTAGCTTTTGCCTTTTACTATATTTACCTTCCCTTTTTATAGAATATAATTAGGAGCCTCCCTTATTTTTAGATAACCTCCTTAAATAGATAGTAAAGTAGCCGAATTTAATATCGGAATAGCCTTATATTAATTAGACCGAACCCTCCTCTACCTATTGCCCTACTATCTAGAAGCTAGGGTAGCAAGGGGGTATGTTAAGGAGAGTAGGCATAAGATGCTATAGTTATGCCTAGTAGACCTAATAGTCATGCATAAGGAAGCCTGCCTAACTAATATGACTCCCCTAGCCTAAGGACATTATATAGGCCTAACTTAGGTATAGGAACATCCTAATGCCCTCTTTTGGCTAGCTATATGTGGTCACTGTACCTATATAAGCCCCTCCCTTATCCCAATAGATAGACCAAGACATGCATGTTACGGGGTCAGCACTGTTGGCACAGGTGCTGGGCGTAATTGATGTAAATTGAGCTACAAAGAGTGTAAAGGGGAGACGTGTCTACATCGCTCCCTTTAGGAGTCGTGTCCGTGGCGCTCGCACGTGACTAGTCTGGCCATGCCAGATCTACACATCGGGGCGTAGCCCCACATTAGCCCCCTACTCCTCTCTGGCGCTGGTGCCCTTTTTCCTGTTCCTGGTCCCCTCTACAACGATCGTAGGGCCGTCGTCTATAGGGTCTGGTGCCGTTACTATCGACGGGGCGTCGCCATTAGTCCTAGCCCGTAGTGGTCCGCGTATTCTCTTGCCCTGTATCTGCAGCTGTGGTTGTATTCCTTCGACTTGCCCCTGGATTTGGGCCGGCTGTGCTTCCGTTGCCACTCGTCGGTGCTGGTATGGTCCATCGTTTTCGAGAGCCGGGCCGTATCTCTGTTCGTACTTATCCAAGGCCGCTGTCTGTTGCATATTGTCTAAAGAGGTCCAGGTCGGGTCTTGCCAACCTTGCCAGCGTACAAGGACTTCCCGCCTACGGCCGCGGCCGGTTCTCTTCCACCTAGCGCATAGTATTTCCTCTACTACTTGGTGAGCCTCCCCGTCTACTTGGATAGATGGGGTTGAGCGTCTGTGCGTTGCTGACCAGGCATTGGGTCCGTCCCCGCTCTCCGGAGTTGGTCGACGTGGAACCTATTATAGCAGCCCCTCGGGAGGTCTGCTAGTTCAACCGTGTACGGGTCGAGTACCTTGCTTATCGTATACTTAGCGTGCAGCCAGTCGAACTTCTTCTTAGGTCGCTCTGACGCGTAGTTCCGTAAGTCAAGCCAAACCTTATCGCCTACTTCGAAGCGTTCTGCCGCGTTCCGTCGTCTGTTAGCGAAGCGTTCTTGTTGCTGCGTAGCTGTCGCCATTGATGCTTGGCAGAGGTCCGTAATCTGTTGTAGTTTGGTAACAAATTTCTTTGCCCTGGTTTCTGGCGAATGCTGAGGATACTCTTCCGCATATGCTTCCGTAACGAGGGGAACTGGTGACTTCGGCTCATAGCCGTGTATAGCGAAGAATGGGGACATCCCTATAGAGGTATTGACCCGACCGTTTAACGCCATCTGAGCCGCGGGAACCCACTTATCCCAGTCGTTCTGGTTCTGGTTAATCACGGCGCGGAGGTATGCCTGTACTTCTTGGTTCATCCTCTCAGGGCCTCCGTCGGTTTGGGGGTGGTACGCCGTGCTTAGCTGCTGGTCGATCCCCAGTAACTTGCACATGTGCCTCCAAAAGCGGCCTACCCAATTCGAGCCCCTATCGCTCGTTATAGCGTCGGGCCACCAGTGGTAGCGGGCGAAGCACCATAGAAAACGCTCTGCACATGCTTCCGCTTCCATCGTTGGCATCGGTTCGAGTATAACTTCCTTACTTAGCCGGTCCTTGATAACCCAGAGGCAGCGGTTACCGTTCGCAAGGGGAGGTCCGTAATAAAGTCCATCTGTATCTGGCGGAAGAAGCGGTCCGGTACGGGTAGCGGTCTAAGTAGACCCTTTATGCTCGCGCCATATCTTCGTACGGCCGCAGACATCGCAGTTACGCAAGAAACGTCGGATATGCTGTTGCATTAGCGGCCAGTAGAAGTCCCTGGATACGGCTTCTATCGTCCCTTCCGTCCCGGGTGGCCTACTACATGGGAGTCATGAACCTTCTGGATTAAGGAGCCCCGTAATTCGTTTAGCGACTCCTGCTCTAGCGGTGCTGCCTTGGCTGCTGCTTCTGTCGTGATCGGTGCGCCTGGCACCCATAAGCGGCCACGTAGTCGTAGGTGCCCCCGAGGATCAATAAAGCACTCGGCGACTTGTACCTTCAGCTTAAGCTTGGGGTCGAGGGACCGAGATCCGTTTCGTACCGCGTTATAAACGCTTGTAAAGACTGGATCCTGGTTTGCCGTTTGCTGCCATAATTGTTGTAGCTCTGGGTCGTGGAAAACCGTGTGTTCTTCTTCGCCTTCTCCCGCTTGAGTCGACGTTACCCGACGTAGGTACGTAGGGCTGCTTCTGGAATAAGCTTCATATCTCGTGCTTCGTGATCCGCTTCGTTTGGTCGGTCCTGTTCGCGGCGAGAGCGCGTCTGGCACCACTGCTTCCGTCCCGGACGGTACTGGAGCTGGAAGTTAAAACGCGAGAGATATTCAGCCCAACGTGCCTGCTTTCCGAGAGCTGTTGGCGCGTCATGAAATACTCGAGGTTCTTATGGTCGGTAAGGATAACGAAGTTATCACAGCTTCGTAGCTCGGCTGACCATTGTTCGAGACAACGAATAATAGCGCGCATTTCCTTATCATGGATTGGGTAGTTGCGCTCAGCCGGTGATAGCTTCTGCGAGTGGAACGCTACTGGCTCAGAGTTGGAAATCGATCTTATAGATCGATTTTCGAGCCTGATCGATCGAATTTTATCGATCGTCACCTTCAATCGATCGATATCGATCGATCGCTGTTTGATTCGAATCGATCGACGATCGAATCGATCAATACTAAAAATCATCCCTATCTAGGGTGATCTTGCCCATCAGTTGAAGAACTTGCCTCCAATTGTCCCCTTCAAGCAGACCAAGAGGAAGTGTCGGCTGATAGATGCCAGCTTTACTCCAGGAACGAAGACACTGCGCCATCGCCACAATATGGCGTCGTAGGCGAGATCTCAGTGGTGTTATCATCCTCCCACAGCTGCTAAAATCTCTTTCCGTTCCTGCTGAAGACGACGCGATGGTAAGGTAGTCAACAGCCATATAAGACAGCCGAGGAAACCGCGCAACACCAACGTCCTTCCACCAAGCGATTGGGTCCGTTTTGTATGCGATATTTTCCACCGGCGGCTCTGATAGGTACTGATCAAGCTCGTCCTGTTCTTGCAAGGCGGTTGACTGCTTTGGTCCTTTAATTTGCCGCCCTCGAGGCTCAGGGCAAGCCAATGATCGACTAAACGCCAATCGACGCTCAATATAGTCCAAGCCACTATTAGTCGTATCCGCTGAAACACCATCGCAGGATTGCCGATGAGCCATGTTCCTCTCTTTCCAGACTGTCGCTAAGCTTCGCATATGTTCTTTCCCACCCGACGTCTGACGAGACGGGAGTTGGCTCCAAAGCCGTTCCAGAGCGCGCCACTTCTTGCAGGGTGGAACACCACTGCCGCTACATATGCGGTTGAGGTCAGCTTGCTATAGTAGTCGTTCAGCTTCTTCCATCCGAGCTTGATGTAAATCTTCAAAACCCTGCGAGTTCTTGCGTCCATGTCATTGAACAGGTGAACCTCTTTCATGGTCTGATCTTCGTTCTCTTCGATTATAACTCCCTGAACTGCTAGTTCGAGGTGGTCAAGGAGCATCTCTACCACCGGAAGTACTCATCGAACCCTCCTGACGTGGAGCGTTTACCAGCAATACCCTCGCCCTGGAGTTGCTTCGAGGCGATCTTGAATGGCTGAAGGATCTTCTGAACCGCAACAACGACCTTCCATTCTTCAAGGGAAAGTTGTTCTTTCAGTATCGCTGGTTTGTCCTGTTCTTTGCCGCCTTTGCCAAGCCATCGTTCCTCGATGATGGAAAACATCCTGTTCAAAGCCGTACGCTTCAGCAGAGCGCGTGAGGCCATCGCCTCATCGGATTGCCAGCGAGTGCAGACGTTTTGAACCCACGTAAGAATAGGTTCAGTAGGAGCGGTTTGCCGTTGAGCTTCGTAAAAGACCTCGAGAAGTTGACTGCTCGTTCGAAGAGCAATGCCAATATTGTGAAGTTTGCCAAATGGCCCAAACTTGCGGTACTTGTCCACTTCTTCGCCATTGATGATGTCGGGCAGTACGTCCTGATCCTGACTGCCTTCTGGGACTGTTTCAACCTCGAATCCTTCTTCCATGCTCGGCACACAGAAGTCGTCGTCGGTCGCCAGCTCATTGATAGCGTCGGACAACTGGCGCTGCTCTTCCTCTTCAGCCACAAAGTCCTTATCGCCCCAATGAGCAAGCAACTCGTTGAAATTATCCCTTTTGCTGCCGTACATCATAGCCCTGACGGCCAGGTTCAGAAAATGAGGGGCGCAGCGGATGCGACGCTCTTCCCTGTCGAAATCGAACTCAGCGGCAAGCGCTTCCACAGCCGTATCATTATTCGTAGCGTTGTCAAGCGTGTAGTACCCGATTCTGACGCCGGATAACAGTCAAGATTGTCAGCTAACGGACCCAAGAAGTGTTGACTGTGGTTCTATACCTGTCTTCAAGACCAAACGCGCATATTGTATCTGCAACTTCATCTGCAAGCGCTGCTCCAGTATGGCGTTTCGCGAGAGCCGGCAAAGCCAAGAGGATTCCCATTGGTTCCAATCTTGGTCGATAAAGTGGGCGTTGATACCGAGGAATGATGTGTTTTGTCGGGAAGTCCAGCCATCAAAGGTAAATGAATCATACTTCTCGCTCTTTGAAGCAGCTCGCAAAGCGGACCAAGAGCGCGATTATACTCATCTAGTAGCAGATTCACAAGCGTTTTGCCAGTTGGTATCTGGCCTTCCTGGAGAGCCGGGTTGTTGTAGAGAAGGAGTCGTCTGAAGCGCTCAGAGTTTACGACATTAAAGGGGAGGTTATGATATGTAAGCCAGTCGAGCAGGAGCAGTTGATTCATCTTCGGATCGAATAACGTATGCAGATTGCTGAGAAGAGTCTGATCTCGAGGGTTCGTCGGATCGGCGCGAAGCATATCAAGCAGGTTCCGTTCTGCACCTCCACTCCCGGTAACTGAGCCTGCACGTTGTCTAGAAGGTGGCTGACAAGTTAGCGGGCATGATCGAACGACGTGGAGATGGGGTACGGAGAGGTGGCACAAACCACGACTTTGTGCTCCTTCCTCAGATGTCGGACGACGCTTCCCAGTCGAAGCGATGAAGACGTAATGTGCTGTCTTCGGCCTGTCCCGGAGGAAGCATCTCTCGCAGATCCATACGATCTTGTGGGGCCGTGACCTGTTGTCCTTCATTCTGAATCCGAATTGCCACCACCACGTCCGTTCTCGAGAAGGGTCGTGGCAAATCGTAGCCGGGGAACCGCCCAAATTTATCAGTCGTCCAAGCTTCATAATCTGGAAACCCCATGGGTGCATATTTAGTTGATGCTGAACTGGTTGTCGGCTCGGAAGGCGGCGGCGTGGAGGAGGCGATCTCTATGTCCTCATCAAGCGCGTCCATGGTGGGAAACGTCCGTAAACAATGTGGGCGAGGTCAAATCGAAGGGTGCGAGGCTGATAAGGTCGAATCTGTATGAAGTCTACTCGGACAGGCTGAGGCCCGAAATAATTCCTGGTTGCGACGCGTACTGATTCCGTTGAACGGGGAGGACTTGCAAACGCAAGAGACGGAGAGATCAATTTACTTTTGTCGACACGCGACGCGCGGCAACAAGATAGATATGACTGGCTGCCTGGGACCCCCGGTCGTTTGCCAGGGTGTTTGGCAGACGCGTCGGGCGGCAGCATCGTCACGCACCCAACCTACGCAGCCTACCCTGGACACCTTGTATGGACATGGCGAACGACGATCAAATCGATCGATTGGAGGTTGGATCGATACGATATCGATCGAGCAGGACTTCTAATCGATCGATCGAAATCGAAATCGATTCGATTAATCGATTCGATCAAATCGATTGTACGATCGATTTCCAAGCCTGTACTGGCTTGCGTTGTCCGTCGACTTCCTGCGTAAGTGTGCCCCCAAGCGCCCAGCCGCTACAGTCTGCTTCTACGAAGGTTGGCCTCTCGAAATCCCATTGAGTAAGAATAGGGGCGTTCGTAAATAGCGTCTTTAGTGTCTGGAACGCCATATCGTGCTCGTCCGTCCACTTGAACTTAGTCCCCTTCCTGTTAGTGCTGTTAGGTGCAGTTATTTCCGAGGCTTGCGGTATAAATATCCGGTAGTAGTTAACGAATCCTAGAAAACTGCGCACCCCTTCTGGGTAACGGGGACTGCCCACTGACTATTGCTCGTATCTTGTCGGGATCTGCCTGAATGCCAATTCCTGCGTGAATAATGAATCCTAGGTACTTAATCCGCTTGACTCCAAATTCGCATTTCTCCGGTCTAGGTGTAGTCCATGCTCGGCGAGGCGTTCTAAAACTAACCGTACCTTCCGGAAATGGTCTCTCTGCTCCCGCTCGAATAGATAAGTATATCGTCCATATAAGCAGAGGCGAACTCGTCGAGGTAGTCTCGTAGGATACCGTTAATATACCGCTGGAAGGTTGCTGGCGCGCCACTTAGCCCGAACGGGGTAACCATCCATTCGAAGAGACCGTACCGGGTGCGGAACGCTGTCTTCCACTCGTCTCCTTCTGCAACCCGTACTTTATGGAACGCTTGTACCACGTCGACCTTAGTGAACCACTTCGCATCTTTTAGGTTGCGAAGTGTGTCCCTATTAGAGGAAGGGGTAACGGTCCGACTTAGTGATTGCGTTCAACGCTCTGTAGTCACAACAGAATCGCAGCCCGCCACCTGGTTTCCTCACAAACAGGACTGGAGCTGCTGCTTCTGAACTGCTTGCACGGATAAATCCTTTATCCACTAGGTCTCGTAGAGTCTTCTTAAGAACCAGGAGTTCCTCGTGACATACCGTATAGTGCTCCATACGGTAGTGGTAACTGCTGGCCATTCGGGTCCTCCTTGATTCTGATTTCGTGGTCTATGCCTGGCTTATGAGGATTCAGCTTATCAGCTTCCTTCTTCATAAATAGAGGCAGTAAATCGTGGAACCGCTGGGGTATCGTTCGGCGTAGCTCTGCTTCTGACATGGGTTTCTTTGGTGATAACGCCCTTTCGATATCCTTCATGCTGATAGCGAAAATCGCCGTGGCAGCTGCTCTCTTCCTTCCTGCTTGCGGATCCTTTCAAAGTAACCCACAAAGGTACTGGCTAGTACGTGCTTTGCTTCTTCGAACTCCTTGGCTTTCGCAGAATATTCTCCTTCCCCGAGGTGATCTACCCAGTCTTGTGTAGGTTCATGCCATAGTCGTTTCTCGTGGGGCACTGAGTACGACTTTGTGTGGCATAACCAGGGTTTTCCTAGGATTAGGGGGAATTCCAATCGGGGCACCACGTAGGCACAGATCGTCTGTATGTGGCCGTTGACCTCCATTGATAGCCATACGAGGCCCCTAATCGTTGCTCCTTCCATTGCCCCTGATGCTCCTGTAATAGCTCGCGGTGCTATTTCCACTATAGGAACTTCCAACTTTTCGACGACTTCTTCGTCAACCGCGGCGTAGCACTGGCATCCTCGTCTACGAGTGAGGAGAAGAGATTGGTCCTATTGATAATGCTTCGAATTATTGTAGGACCAACTTCCATTTTTCCTGAGAACTCTCTTCTTTGCCACTGCTCCGTTCTTTGGCCTCGAGACCCGTCTTTGTTTCGAGGCTACGCATTTCCCGAGAGGGATGGGGTCTCGCTAAGTCCTGACTCTTCCTCACTAGAGTCGTTACCATCATCTTCCAGCAAGGGCATGATCCTAGCGGTGCGGACTTTACATCCCTCGACCGGCTAGGGTCCTGTCCTGGCGAGTAGCAAGCGGCAATGAAATGGGTGTTGTCGCCGCAGCGGAGACAACGACCCTCGTCACGGCGTTTATTCCGTTCGTCCTCGGATACCCACCTCGCCCGTTGCTTCCGTCCTGACCTAGGCTGGAAGCGAACCGTCTTGCTCGTTCCACTTGACCCCTGCCGTTCGCCCGTCCTCTCTGACCCTGCCCCTGAGTGCGTGTAACCGTCATTATTACGTCGCCGTCATGGTCGCGTGCGTCACGTGCGTTCTGCTCGGCGGGTAACGTTGCTGACGGTGCCGGGGTGTTGTCGTTACCGGCGACCTGGATGTTGCCGATGCCTGATGCCTGCCCTTGGTCACGTTGCCCGCGGAGCCCTGCTTCCTCTGCAACGCCTTAAACTTCGCGGTGTGCTCGAACGCCCAAGCAATCGGGTGTAGACGTTGATGTACTCGTTGTAGTCCTTCGGCATGATAACCGGGACTAGTTGCTCACGGAGAGCAGGAGAGATCGAGTTCCGTAGCCATGCGAGCTTGGAAGCATTATCCCAGCTCGCGCCGCCCGCTTTGGTCAATGTTTCCTCGAATTCAGGGAGGAACTTCCCAAACTCTTGGCTGTCTCGTTGAATGAGGGTGCGCAGCCTGTCCTGCGCCCTCTCTGTCTGCTGCACGCTGCCGAACGTCTGGGCTAGGTGCGAGAAGAATTTCCGGGGGTCTGGGTTGCCCTTCGCGCTCTCTTGCCTCCAAAAACCCTCGACTCTCCTCATCATCTGATCCGGCAAGGTCTGCAGGATCTCGTACCACACGACGTTGTTATTGCCGTTTAGGCCCTCCTCTTCGTCGGTATTGTACTTAAATACCAGACGGTCGAGGTAGAAGTGGAAGGACTCGGGCTGACCGTTCCACTTCGGCCAAGTCATCGGCTTGCGCTTCTTGCCACGGTCCATTTCCTGGGCTGCTTCCGGCCTCGGTTCGACGGGTAAGATCGCCGGGGTACTGAGCACCCCCGGGCTGGGTGTCAACGGTGGCGCTGCTAGGCCTAGCCCGGTGAACATCTTCCGCAGTTCTTCGTCTCCCGCGATCCCAGATAAGATCTGCAAGAGCTCTTGCTCCTTCCTCCATCGGCTCGTTGCGCCGCCGGTCGCGGTGCCCTGCATAACTACTATTGTCCTCCATCTTGTTCGTCCGTCTCGTCGTCCGATCGATCGTCCGTCTCGTCGTTTAGCCTATCGCCTGTCTTGCTGTCTGTCCTGCTGACTGTCCTGCTGTCTGTCCTGCTGTCTGTCCTGCTGTCTGTCCTGCTGTCTGTCCTGCTGTCTGTCCTTCTGTCTGTCCTGTCTTTTGTTAACTGGTAGCTCAATATGTTACGGGTCAGCACTGTTGGCACAGGTGCTGGGCGTAATTGATGTAAATTGAGCTACAAAGAGTGTAAAGGGGAGACGTGTCTACATCGCTCCCTTTAGGAGTCGTGTCCGTGGCGCTCGCACGTGACTAGTCTGGCCATGCCAGATCTACACATCGGGGCGTAGCCCCTTACAATGCATCACTAAATTCACCTTTCTATGCCCCTATTTCTTCCACTGTGCTCTCAAGCCACTGCTTGAGAAATACTTTAAGCCTTATTTACTTTTCTAACTGCTCACTGCGCAGTCGAGCTGCTTGCGCGTTTGATTTGTGAACCCACTGGAAGCCCTATGTTATGTCTCCGGTTCACACAGATGCTTCGTGCCTGGGGGCAAATTTACCTGGAAGTGCTTTTTTCTGAAATTCTGACACAAAAAGGCAGGGCCATGGGCCCAAGGAGAAATCAGCTGTATTCTCTCGTTTCTCCAGCTCGTGGGGCGGCTTTCAAGTACAAGATCGAGCAAGGGGCTTGGCCTGCCGACGCGACGGGATTTGGACCGGAGGCTGTCAGCTTTTGAGGCCAATTGTCCCGAAACTCCTAGACGTACCCATTGTGCGAGTTCCGGACACATGGCCCGAACCGCCTGGCCGGCTCTCACTCAGCAGAGTCAGCACGTGTCTTACCAGCAGTTGCCAAGCCCAGGAAATTGATGCTGTTCAGTCTAGTGCCTGGCTGACAATGATACGAATACTCCTGGACAGAGACAAGGGAAGGTATCGCCGGACCCTTTACCGATAAAGGTCGGGTGGTGGAAACTCGCCTGATTTGTTTTCTTTTCCCGACACGCGGGACTGGATGATACCGGCCCCTATGAACCCGCGTGGCCAATCAAACCCCCGAGACGTGGAAAATTTTCCGCGTCTTAGACACCTTGGTTTATCAAGCTGTAAGCGGAGTCGACGCCCTAGCTCAGCACAGTGGCGCTCATTCCTAATCAGCTCGTGAAAAGCCGAACGTGCCTGCTTGATACGACTTCATACACTCATGCTGGATCGGGTCCTATAGAGCATAGGATTATTGATAGGGTATTGGGAGGACTGCATACCGGGTATGCACAGATGGTTGAAGATAAATCAATCATAGGCCGATTGGTGATCCACCTGACCCCTTTCCCTCCGCCCTCTGGCTGTGTTTTTCTTTCTTCTTTGGCGCTCCCTGAAGCGGACGGCATCACAAGTTAGGCACTTTCCGGGAGACGAATTCAACCCTCACCGGACATGTGTAAATTACATACAGAAGAAATATCAACTGCGGAGCAAGTGCCCATCCTAAGCATGTGCCCACTCGCGGTAACCGGACTGAGGACTGGTTGTTATTAGAGATTAGTTTGGTTCTAGCCACCTCTCAGATCCGTCGCCGGTCCAGGCCATGTCTGGTCCTTTCACCAATGCCTTTCCAAGCCAAGTGCCGCTTAGCCGCTCGGTTTGAGTGCCACCCTCCCCTTGCTTCGCAATTCTGCCAGAAATGATAGCCGATGCCCATTCTCGGTACCAAGCTGCCGTGGTCTCAACTGTGTAGAATCGTAGTGCGGAAGCAGACCTGCGAGCCGCTAGTATTTTGGCATGCCTGCTTCTACCTTGACTGTGATGGACTTAGATGAAACAAAGTGTTCGGTATGAATCAGAAGAAACAGTATAATAAGAAATCCCCTGGGAGCCTCTCCTGTTTTGCGTCGTCTGGGTTCCGCCAGGAAGCATCTCTATGTCCAGCCTCCAGTCCTTACCATCATTGAAAATCACCGGCACAAGCCGCAGTGAGCCAAGTGAGCTCCAAGTTCAAGCAAACAGCATGAACGAGCCCATTGCCATCATAGGAACGGCGTGCCGATTTCCAGGCTCTGCCAGTTCCCCCTCCAAGCTCTGGGAGCTTCTAAAGTCACCAAGGGATGTCGTCCGCCCCTTTACAGCGAAAAGACTCAACTTGTCCAACTTTTACAGCCAAAATGGCGAAGCACATGGCCGGACAGATGTACAGCAGCAGTCATACCTGCTTGAGGAGGACGTCCGTCTTTTTGACGCGGCCTTCTTTCGTATCAACCCCAAGGAGGCGGCCGGCCTGGACCCCCAGCACCGGATTCTGCTGGAAACAGTCTACGAGGCGTTCGAGGCGGCAGGACTACCTCTCAGCGCCGTAGAGGGATCACAGACATCCGTCCACGTTGGCGTGATGACCGACGACTACTACACCATTCAAGCTCGAGACCCGGACACCATGGGTAGCCATGCAGCCACTGGCTTGTCCCGCTGCATCCTGTCAAACCGCGTCTCGTATGCTTTCGACCTACGGGGCCCGTCGATGACGGTTGACACGGCGTGCTCCAGCTCCTTGGTTGCCCTGCATCTCGCCGTCCAGAGCCTCCGCAAAGGAGAGGCCTCCCAAGCAGTGGTGGGAGGCACCAGCCTCCTCCTCGACCCGCACTGGTTCGTGACGGAATCCTCATTGCACATGCTGTCTCCCGACTCGCGCTCTCGCATGTGGGATATAGAAGCCAACGGATATGCCCGCGGGGAGGGCTGCGCGGCAGTGATTCTGAAACCTCTCAGCAAGGCAATTCAGCATGGCGATCACATCGAGTGCATCATTCGCGAAACGAGCGTCAACTCGGACGGCCGAACAAATGGCCTGACCATGCCGTGCCCCAAGGCTCAGGCCGCCCTGATTCGGCAGACGTACCAGAACGCAGGACTGGACCCTGTTGCGGATCGATGTCAATACTTTGAGTGTCATGGCACCGGCACTCAGGCTGGCGATCCGGTTGAAGCTCGCGCCATCAACGATGCCTTCTTCCCACCAGGCACACTCGACCAGGCTGATCAAGTCGGTCGGCTGTACTGTGGCTCCATCAAGACCATTGTCGGCCACCTGGAGGGCTGTGCTGGGTTAGCTGGCCTTCTCAGGGCGTCATTGGCAATTCAGCACCAGGCCATTCCACCCAACATGTACTTCAACGAGCTCAATCCATCGATCAAGCCATTCTACGCCAACCTCTGCGTGCCCACGTCCCTTCTGCCATGGCCAGAGACGCACTGCAAACCTCGTCGTGCAAGCGTCAACAGCTTTGGATTTGGCGGTACAAATGCCCACGCCATCATCGAGAGCTACGATCCACCCCCAGCCGCTCTGACATTCCATGGCCAACCGAATGCTCTCACGGGCGCAAAGAGTCCAGACGAATCGAAAGCAAATTTTGGGCTTATCGGACCCTTTGTATTCTCAGCCAGAAGCCGCACGTCCTTGGCCCGCTCGCTGGGGCGAATATTGGACCATTTGCGTTTGAATCAGGCACTCGATCTGGATGCCTTGGGAGGGGTGTTGCATTCGAATCGAACCGCTTTCTCATACAGGGTCGCAATTCCTGCCGTGAGGAACTGCCAGCAACTCATCGAGAGCTTGGAGGAGCAGGTCGAACTCGCCTCTGGCCCATCAACTAGCGGAACGTTCGGTGTCCGGGCGTTGAACGAATCCGGATCAAAGCAGCGGCCAAGGATCTTGGGAATATTCACAGGACAGGTAGTAATTTGTGTCGTTTCCAGGCGGAGAGATATATGGACCAAAGAGCTAATTCATTATGGTGACCATAGGGGGCTCAGGCGGCTCAAATGGGTCGACAACTTTTGGCGCACTGCACGCTCTTCCGACAGTCCATCGACAACTGTGAGGCCGCGTTGGCATCTCTGCCCGAAGCTCCCACTTGGTCGCTTCGACAGGAGCTGGCCGCCGAAGAAGCGGTATCGCGTCTCTCGGAAGCCAGCATCTCTCAGCCACTATGCACTGCTGTTCAGATCGCCCTGGTCGACCTCCTGCAAGCCGCCGGCATCCAGTTTGCCACAGTCGTCGGCCACTCGTCAGGCGAGATTGGCGCAGCCTACGCAGCCGGCCTCTTGGACCGACGAGACGCAATGGCCATCGCGTATTACAGAGGCCACGTCGCTCACCTGGCTCAAGGACCCGGCGGCAAGCCTGGAGGCATGATGGCGGCGGCGCTGACGTTTCGCGAGGCGAAATCTCTCTGCTCGGGACCTCGCTTCGGTGGCCGACTCAGTGTAGCGGCTGGCAACGCTCCGTCCAGCGTTACTTTGTCTGGTGACCTAGATGCCATCGAGGAGATCAAGGGGCTCTTGGATGCGAGGAAGGTCCAGGCACGGCAGCTGCGGGTCGACACGGCCTATCACTCCCACCACATGTTTAGCTGTGCTGAGGCCTACTTGGAACATCTCAAGCGGCTGAACGTGGCAGTCCAGACGCCTCCGAAAGATGGTGCTTGCGTGTGGTTCTCGAGCGTGCGGAGAAATACCAATATGACGGCTCAGCCAATTCATCAGCAGGGTCTCGAGGGCCAGTATTGGGTCGACAACATGGTACAGCCGGTGCTCTTTTCTGAAGCTGTACAATTCGCAGTGCAGACGAATCCAGCCCCCTTTGCCGTTGCTCTCGAGGTCGGGCCGCACCCGGCTCTTAGGGGCCCAGTGAGCCAAACGCTCAAGCCCTTAAGTGCCTCTCCGTTACCCTATGCCGGGTGCTTGGAGCGTGACCAGGGAGGCGTTGAGAGCATGTCGGCAGCAATCGGAATGATTTGGAGCTACCTGGGCCCCTCTGCCGTCGACTTTGGTGGCTGGCGAGAGGCCTTTGGCTTGCCAGGTCGACAGGCCCCTCTCAAAGATCTTCCCTCGTACGCGTGGGATCACGACCAGATATATTGGCGGGAGTCCCGTCTCTCGCATAACTTTCGGGTTGGCGGGCAGCCGCCGCACAATCTGCTCGGTCGTCAGCGCGAGGATTCCCAATACGAGAAGACATGGCGCAACTTCTTCCATCTGCACGAGATGCCCTGGGTAAAGGGGCATGTGTTCCAGGGCCAGGTGCTATTCCCTGGAGCCGGCTATGTCAGTCTAGCGGTGGAGGCGTCCAAAGCCTTTGTCCAGGATCGCCCCGTCAAGTTGCTTGAGGTTCGAGATATGAACATCCCCAAGGCGCTGGTAATAGGCGAGGACAACGGGATTGAAATTCTGTTTACGATTCGGAGCAAGACGCTTCCCTCGGCTGTACCAGACGGCTCCATCTTGGAAGCCGATTTTGTCTCCTACAGTTGTTCAGATGAGCGTGTACTGGACAGGACTTGCAACGGACACCTGCTTATCCATCTTGGTCGTGCAGAGCCGGGGGACCTCCCGCCTAACTCACTGTCTCAGGTCGAACTCACGCCCCTCAGCACAGACAGGTTCTACCGTGCCGTTTCAGAGATAGAGCTCGACTACGGTGGAGTATTCCGCACATTGCACTCCATCGGCAGGTCCTGGGGCCACGCCAAGGCATCCGCTTCATGGCCCAAGGGCGATCTTGACATTGGCTGCTCGCTGCATCCCGCTCTGCTCGACGTCGCCTTCCAGACGGGACTGGGGACTTTCGTGTCCACAGCCGAAAAGTCAATGGGTAGCCCATACCTTCCGATTGGGATCAAGCGGGCCATCATCGATCCCAACCAGGATTACCGGGATGAGTCGGGTTCGACTAGCATCGATATCGAGGCTTTGATGGCGAGTGCAAATGCCAGTGTTGTAGAG
Organism: Hirsutella rhossiliensis; assembly: GCF_020360975.1. NCBI lineage: Eukaryota > Fungi > Ascomycota > Sordariomycetes > Hypocreales > Ophiocordycipitaceae > Hirsutella > Hirsutella rhossiliensis. The sequence goes on along the minus strand of NW_025408678.1, from coordinate 831,789 downwards.
GTTGACATCAGCATATGCGCCAAATCAAGAAGCAGCGATGAGAGCTGCGGCATCCAAATCGATGGATTGATACTCAAAGCGATTGCAGAACCACAGCCCTCCGAAGACCGGAATCTCTTTGTCAAGACAATCTGGGATGTCGACAGTGCCTATGGCCTGACTGCCCCGTCGCCGGCTCGAGTTGACATTAACGAGTCGGCAAAGATGATTGACGCATGTGAGCGTGTTACGCTGTTTTATATGCAAAACCTCGTTCGCGAGATATCGTCGAAGGAACTGGAATCAGCGCAATGGTACCATCAGGAGTTGTCTCGCTACATCCATACCACATTGGCCACGGTCCGTGAGGGGAAGCACGCGATACTGCGCAAGGAGTGGTTAGATGATGACCGCGAAACCATCACGAGGCTCGCCGAGCGCTATTCCAACAACGTTGATATTGAGATGCTGGTCGCCGTGGGCGAGAACCTGCCATCCGTTGTGCGAAAAGAGTCTGGGATGATGGAGCACATGTTGAACAACGACCTGCTTGGCCGACTGTACAAAGAAAGCAACGGGTTGGCAACTTGCAACCGCCATGTCGCCGATCTCATGCGTCGAATCAGCCACAAGCACCCGCGGACCAAGATACTCGAGATTGGTGCTGGCACTGGCGGGACGACAGTCAGTGCCTTGAACGCCGTGGGCGATGCGTATTCGTCATATACGTGCACCGACATCTCGGCGAGCTTCTTCAACGGGCTTTCGAAGAAGCTGCCTGAAGAGCACACGCCAAAGGTTGACTTTGAGGTGTTCAATGCCGAGAAGGCACCTGCTGCACAAGGCTTCACTGAAGGGAGCTATGATGTTGTCATTGCAGCCAACGTGCTTCACGCAACACGAAGGCTGTCGGAGACTGTTCAGAACGCCAGAGCTCTCTTGCGTCCTGGAGGATATCTGATCGCGATTGAAGTCACAGGCACCATGATCCGCGAGACCGGCCTCATGGGGGGGTTGGAGGGCTGGTGGCTTGGCGCGGAGGAAGGAAGGAGAATGGGCCCAGGCATCGGCCCCAGAGAATGGGACAGAATACTCGAGAAGAACGGGTTCTCGGGCGTCGACTGCATTGTCCACGACCACCCTGATGTCGCCAGGCACAGCTGTTCTGTGTTTGCCACTCAGGCAATTGACGACCGACTCAACGTGTTACGGGATCCTCTTTTCTCCATGGACCTGATTCCCAAGAGCCCCGTGCTGATTCTGGGAGGCAGGACGCTGGCCGTTTCCAAGCTGGCTCGTCGCGTAGCCAAGATGTTGCGTCTCTGGTCATCGGAAATCAGGGCTTGCGACAATATCGACGACCTGGATTCCGCTGATATGCTCCCCGGAACCTTTGTCTTGTGTCTCTCGGACCTGGACAAGCCATTCTTCTCTGAGTCCCCGACACCGGAAAGGCTGGACAGGCTGCAGGGGATGCTGGGTGCTGCTCGCAACATATTGTGGGTTACGTGCGGGCGCATGCTTGACGACCCCTATTCCAATATGATGGTGGGTATCGGCCGTGCTCTTGCGGTGGAACTGCCCCATGTGAATATGCACTACCTCGACTTTGAACGTCCTGAGGCTTGGAGTGCCGACGTTGTTGTTCGCCACGTTCTGCGAATGGCCGTCACATTGGCTTCCTCGACTGACACTCGAGACATGCTGTGGGCTCAAGAACCGGAGACGCTTGTCAAGGGGAATGAGTTGCTGGTGCCTCGCATTGTGCCTGATCACGCGGCGAACGAGACACTCAACGCCAAACGTCGGAGAATCAGCAAGCTCGTCGACTCGACGGAGAGGATCACCATCGCCTCTCAGAGCATCAACTCATCTGAGCCACTGCTTGTCATTGGAAGCCCCCTTGATGTCCCAGAGCGTCATCTGGCAGTTGATGTCAAGCTGTCGGTAGCACTACATGCCGGCCACGAGAAGCCATGCTTCTTGTGTTTCGGCCATGTACAAAACCCCGGTCATCCGGCATGTACAGAAGCGGTATTTGCCTTGTCCGCGACCAACTCTTCGGCCATCGTTGCGCACGCGGAGAGCCTTTTCACCTGCCCCGATTCGCAAGCTGGCGGTGCCGACGCACTTGTGGCCATGGCATCCGCCCTGATTGCTTCGCAAGTGCTTCCCAGCTTCCCGAAGCACGGGACAACCCTTGTTTGCGGAGCTACCGGCATCATGGCCGAGTCCCTCGCCACAGCGGCAGCGCAGGCTGAGCGCAAGGTGCTATTCGTGGCCGTCGACTCAGCCGGGGAAAGGGGTCGAGACGGCTGGATCGTGGTGCACCCTCGTGCCCCGGCCCGGGTCGTTCAAAAGCTGATCCCCCGTGATACGTTATTACTCTTGAATTTCTCCGAAGATGCTTTGCATAGCGTACTGCCCTGCCTGCCCAAATTCTGTGCGGTTCAGGCTTTTGACCCTGGTTTCATCCCTCACCAGCCAGCCGCGGTGGCTGCCGCCGCTCTGGCCGTGGCCTATGAGGCGCACAAGGCAATGAATGCCGGGGGGACGAGCACAGCGCCAGTCGTCACTGTCGTCAACATCGCCGAGGCGTCTCAGGAGCTTCTCACAGGAAAAGAGCGCCTCTCTCTCGTATTGGACTGGGAGCGTCAAGAGCCGGTGAGCGCGGTCATCCAGCCCCTCGAGGCCAACAGCATATTCTCCGTCGACAAGACATATTTCCTCGTCGGGATGGCTGGAGAATTGGGCCAGTCACTTTGTCGCTTCATGATCCGCGGCGGCGCTCGCTACATCGTCCTGGCCAGCCGCAATCCCGCCAAGGATCCGCATTGGCTCACGGATCTCCGGTCGACCGGGGCTGATGTCCGCATTGTCAAGATGGACGTGACGGACCAGACGCAGGTGCGCGAGACGGTTGCCATGCTCCGGCAAATCATGCCCGAGATAGGAGGCGTTGCCAACGCTGCCCTGGTCTTTGAAGCGGGCATATTTGTCAATTTCTCAGCCGACAACGTCGCCAGACAGCTCAAGCCCAAAGTCGACGGCACGCTTCACCTCGACCACGAGTTTGCCTCGGACAATCTCGAGTTCTTCCTGACGTTTGGTTCTCTGGCAACTGTGTGTGGTAATCCAGGCCAGGCCATGTATCACGCCGGCAACATGTTCATGTCAAGCCTGGTGGAGAAGCGCCGGCAACGCGGCCAGGCGGCTTCCATTCTCAACTTTGGACTGCTGGTCGATGTCGGATACGTTGCCCGAATGGATCGTGCCGACGGGACGAATATCGAAGGAACCCTTCGTTCCTTGCTCCTGACACCTCTCTCGGAAGCAGAGCTCCATCATCTTGTGCTTCAAGGCATCATCTCCGGCCGCCCAGGCTCGGCTTCTGGGGAAGTCATCATGGGGATGGCGCCCTACATCGACGATGGAAAAGCAGCGGCTCGACCTCCATGGGTTGACAAGACATTCTTCTCCCACATGATCCATGCGCCCATGGTCGCCGCCAAGGGTCAAACATTTGCCCAAACGTCGCCATCACTCACATTGCAGCACTTGCGCGAGAACTTGGACCGCTCCAGCACCATTGAAGAAGCGACCGAAGGCGTGAAGGAGTTGTTTTACAAAAAGATTGAGTCGATGATCAAGGTTCCAAGAACATCCATTGACGCGAACGCACCCCTGGCAGACCTGGGACTCGACTCGCTCCACGGCATCGATATACGAAAGTGGTTGCTCGAGGACCTCAAGGTCAACATTCCTCTACTGAGGATTCTCGGTCGTGAACCCCTGTCCGCCCTTTGCGGCAGTATTGCTCAGAGCTTCATGGAAAGTCGAGTGGGGTCGAGTGATCAAGTGAAGGCGCCTGTACCGGCAGCAAAGCCGACTTTAATGGAGAGCCCACGGGTTCCTGAGATACGAGCGGCCAGCGACTCCACCCCCGGCGAGCTCAAGTTGTCCAACCTGACGATACCTGTGAAGAAAGCCCGAGGAACCGACGCAGAATCCCCTCTGGCATCCCCAGGCACTCCGACGTCCTCGACAGACGACGCCCCTTGGACCGACTCCAGCAGCGACGACGGACACCGCGAGACCAACGTCACCGCTGCGTCCGTTTCACCGTCGCTGTCCCTGTCATCACTCGAGATAGAGACCATAGACCTGCAAGGCTCAGGGGACGCCAGGTATAAGCGCAGCGAGCGCCTGTCATTTGCGCAGGCAGGCATTCACTTTTTGCATACGTTCCTGGATGACCCCACGTCGTTCAACGTTACGACGCGGTATGCTGTCAGAGGGCGATTGAACGTCAGCAGACTAGCACAGGCCATCGAGAAAACATTGAGTCATCACGAGGCCTACCAGACGTGCTTCTTCGCCGACTCAGGCAGTTCTCAGGTGAAGCAGCATGTTGCGAGCAACATCAACTTACACCGGTTCAGGCATGTTTCCTCTACGAGAAGAGAGGCGGAGGAGCACGCACGAAATGCCTTTGACTCAGTGGCGAATGCCGAGTACCTGCTCGCTTCTGGGGAGGCATTCCGGGCCGTCCTCGTGACTCACGAGCCCGAAAGACACACTCTTGTCTTTGGCTTCCACCTCATGGCGAGTGATGCGCTCAGCTTCAGCATCTTCCTTCGGGACCTCGATCGGGCATACCAGATGCTGCCCCTGTCGTCGAATACGAGCTCGTATCTCGACTATACCCGACGACAACACGACGACGTCAACGCCCATCGCTTTGATGAATTCATAGCTTACTGGAAACGGCACCTCAATCCAGTTCCGACCCCCCTCCCTTTACTGCCGATAGCTCAAGTGAGTTCTCGACATGCACGCCGCGTGTACCGGAACCACATCGTTGAACGGGAGCTGGGCGTCGACATGGCCCGCAGGGTCAGGGGAGCTAGCCAAGCCTGCGGCGCCACCTCGATGCAGTTCTACCTGGCGGCCATGCAGGTCCTGCTTGCTCGTCTCGCCAATGTCGACGACGTGTGCATTGGGGTGGCGGATAGCGGCCGCAGTCGCACAGGAGACTTTGCCGACTCGGTTGGCCACTTTGCTAATATCCTCCCGGTTCGATTCCAGATCGACTCCGGGCATTCGTTTGAGGAGCTGCTCAACCGAACATCGCACTCGGTACTCAGTGCGTTTGACAATTCGCAGGTTCCGTTTGACCTGCTCCTCGAAAGACTGGGCATTGAGCGGTCTCCAGTGCACACGCCTCTCTTCCAGGTCGCCTTCAACTACCGCGTGGGCGACATATTGCAACGACCCCTGGGTGACTGCATCCTGTCGATGGAGAAATATGTAGATATCAAGACGCCCTACGACTTCGTCATCAACGTCACCCAGACAGGGTCGCAGGGTCATCTCGTCGAGTGCATCACCAGTGGAAACTTGTACTCGAAGTCCGCCACCGAGTTCATCACGGACACCTTTATCGGCTTGGTTGAGTCCTTGACCCAGGACCAGTCTGCCAGGATTCGGGACTGCAAGCTTTTCAGCAGCGAGCAGGTCGAGCGCGCCATTGCTCTTGGACGAGGGCCAGCCACCAGACATCCTTGGCCCAAGACGTTGCCCGAGCGATTTCAGCAAGTCGTCTCTGCTTATCCAGGATCCATCGCCATCAAAGACGCCGACGAGTTCCTGACCTACAGCCGTCTGGCCCGTCGGGTTGGCCTTTATGCTTCCAGTCTCCTTGGCGCCAACGCCGGTCCGGGCTCTCGTGTGGCGGTTCTGTGTGAGCCGAGCATCGATATCTACGCGGCGATGCTTGCCATTCTACACATCGGGGCCGTCTATGTCCCTCTTGACATCAGCCTTCCAGACGCACGGCGCCGAAGCATGATGAAGGCTTGTAGGCCGGACATGCTTGTGTTCCACGCCGCCACGACCGAAGCCGCCATGGAATGTTCTGGCGATGGAAAGGTTCGCACGCTTGACCTGTCCAAACTGCACGTATCTTCCCCTCCAATAGGTTCTCTCCCTGCACTCGCCCCTTCGTCTGCTACTCGAGATAGCTTCCTCCTCTTCACTAGTGGCTCCACAGGCACGCCAAAGGGGATCAGGCTAGGCCAAGGGGGCATCATGAACTACGCCGCGTCCAAGAGCGCCATGCTTGGTCTTGGTCAGGTAAGAGTGCTGCAGCAGACGTCTAGCGGGTTCGACATGGCGATTGCTCAGGCCTTCAATGCTTTTGCTAACGGGGGGACTCTTGTCGTCGCCCCCTCAAAGGCTCGTGGTGATCCAAGCATGATTTCCCAGATTATGCTCGAGGAAGGAATCGAGTTCACCCTTGGCACACCTTCGGAATACCTCATGTTGACGGCGTATGCCGCCGATACTGTGCAAAGGTGCACGTCGTGGCGCTATGCCTGCTCCGGGGGTGAAGTCGTTTCGGAGAGGCTCGTCAGGTCTTTGCGGCGGCTGGAGCTGCCCAGTCTCAGTTTCACAGACTGGTATGGCCCGACCGAGGTGTCCTGTGCCACCACGTTCCGGAATATCCGGCTGATGGCCGGCGCAGGCGAAGCTTTCGAAAGCCATGGCACCGGAGATGGCGCGACCAGCGTCGTTGGCAAAGCCATCTCCAATACCTCCATCTACATCGTCAGTGAAGATGGCAAGACCGCGTTACCGACTGGTATGCCGGGAGAGATTTGCATCGGTGGCGGCGGCGTCGCCAGAGGCTATCTAGATGCCGACCTGAGTCGGGACAAGTTTGTGGCAGACCCCTTTGCGACCCCTGACGACCATGCTGAGGGACGGGCTGTCATGTACAAGACCGGTGACAAGGGTTATCTCCAGATGGATGGATCTCTCGCGTTCCTGGGCCGGGCGAATGGTGGCGAGACAGTCGTGAAGCTTCGCGGACTGCGAATCGACCTGAATGAAGTGTCCAACGCAATCTTGGCAGCAGCCCCGCCGGAGACACTGGCCGATGCGATCGTAACGACACGCGGCGAGCCTCAGTTTCTCGTCGCCTACGTGGCTCTTGCGCGAGGGAGGAATCTGGACCCTGCACAGCTGGACATGCTCCTCGGAGACCTCGCGCTGCCTCGTTACATGATTCCTTCGATGATCGTGCCATTGGACCACTTACCGATCACAACGAACGGAAAGATCGATAGAGCAGCTCTGCAGGCTCTTCCACTTCCTGCTCGGCATGGGAAAGACGACGAAAAAGCAGCACTTACAGTGCCTGAAGGGGAGCTGCGGGTGCTCTGGCAGGGTGTTCTCGGCGAGGCGGCGAGTGTAGCCACCATTGGACCGTACTCTGACTTCTTCACAGTAGGAGGAAGCTCCCTCCTTCTTGTTCGGCTGCAGAATGCTCTGAGGGAGAGGACGGGTGTCGCGCTGTCGCTTCAGGAGCTTTACCAGGCCACCACGCTGCGGAAGATGGCGGCGGCGATGCATCAGGAACGCGGCCAGTTGGCCGAGGAGACTATTGACTGGAAGGCGGAGACGGCGATCCCAAGCAGCATTCTGGAAGCCGCGAAAGGAGGTCCGTCTTTGCCGCAGCCTCAGAGACACCGGCGCCAGGTGCTTCTCACCGGGGCAGGAACATTTTTGGGCGGTGAGATCCTTCGCTGCCTGATGGAGAACGATGATGTGGCGAGGGTTCACTGTGTCGCCGTGTCGGAGGAGGAGCGGCAAAGGTTGGCGTCCGAGGACAAGGGCAAGATGGTCATATATGCCGGCAGCATGATGAGTCCAACTCTGGGCCTCTCGGGTACGGAGACGGCCTTTCTAAAGTCCAACATTGACCAGATGATCCACGCAGCGGTCCAAGGCCACTGCATGAACAACTACACATCGGTCAAGCAGGCGCTGTACGTCTCGACGCAGACATTGGTCGGGCTGGCTCTTCCCCGCCGGGTGCCCTTCCACTTTGTCTCGGCGCCGCGCGTCGTTCTCCTCTCTGGTCAGCATGAAGGGAAGCCAGTCTCGATGGCTGCCCACCTGCCGCCAACGGACGGCTCGCAAGGCGTCACGGCGTCCAAGTGGGCCAGCGAGTGCTTCCTAGAGAAGGTTGCGCGGGAGACGGCCCTCCCCGTCGTCGTCCATCGACACTGTGCCCTGATAGGAGAGCGAGCACCAGCCGACGACGTCATGAACTCGGTCGTGCGCTTCTCCCTCCTCACGCGCAAGGTGCCCCACGTGGCAGGTGCCGAGGGTTTCTTCGACTTCAAGGACGTCGTGGCCGTGGCGTCTGAGATTGAAAGGCAGCCCCCGGCGCCGGCGGCGGGACCCGTATGCTTCCGCCACCACAGTGGCGACATGCGCGTGCCGTTTGGCGAGTTGGCGCAGCGGCTGGGCGCCGTGTACGGGGGGTCGTTCGAGGTTGTTGAGCCGTCCGAGTGGCTCCGGGCGGCGGCGGAGTTTGGGATGGAGGAGCTGCTGGTGATTCACCTGAGGGCAAACATGGAGAGCGGGAAGCCCATGGTATTTCCGTATCTGGGCGCGTGATGAGTGGGCGACGGAGCGGGAGCGTCGGGCTTGACGGTGGCTGGCGATGGTTGGCGAAGGCGTTGGGCTCGATGGGGCCGTTGGGCTCGAGGGGGCGTTGAAGTCGGCATGTGTTGCTTAACAGATGCCTTATTCTTTTTAACCTTCGGTGTTCTTGAATGGATGATGTAGACGGATCAACGTCTGAGGGCGCCCATTGTCTCTTCTCCACGCATGTGAGTTGTCGAGCTGCTGTTGATGCGAGGTCGACCGGGCATGTACCCAAGAAAAGCGGGACATTTCGGTCCGTCCGTCGCCTCCCATCTATGATCTCGGCCACCGATGGCCGACAGCATCTCCGTATCGCCCCCATCCTCTCCATGCCTGATGAAGCCGGCGGCCGACCGGCCAGGCCATCGCGCTCGCGGCCCTGCGACACATGCCGTCTGCGCAAGACGCGCTGCGTCAAGGAGGCGGCGCAGAGCCAGTGCGTCTTGTGCGCCTTTCACGGCCAGCGATGCACCTTTTTGCGCGGGCCGCTGCCTCGTCAGCGTCATCGCCAGCCGTTTCCTCGAGGCCAGCCGCCGCCGCAGCAGCAGAGTCTGGCCGTCTTGGGCGGAAACGACGACGACATAGATGTCGACGGCGAATCGGAGCCGTCTACGAGCCGAACCTCGTCCGGCAATCGCCTTGGAGGCTACGACGACATCGACAACGGCGGTGGCGCTCTCTCGCCTCCCAAATACGCACTGCCCCGGGCGGGCTCGTCGGTAGATGCCAGCCTTGCAGACGTGTCTAGCTTCGCGTCGCCAGCCAAGTCCCGGCGGCGACCGAGCGAGTCGGACCATGATGTTGCCGACGACGACGATGACTGGCGCATATCTCCGCCAGCAATCCTCAACGACACTCTAGGCTTGGATCCGACGACGCACGCTGAATACGTCGGCCCAACCGACTACCGCGACCCCATCCTGCTCGATCTCCATCGCCCCCCGCCTCCATCCTCCTCGGACACCCCCCCGGACCCGGCCCCGTCCGAGCTGGCTCGCCGTCTCGACGACCAGACCATCTTCATCGTCCGCCCCGACGAGGCGGCGGCATCCGAAGCCCAGCGCATCGCCGACCTCGACGCCATCGAAGCCACCGTCCACCCCCACGGACCGACCCTCGTCGACCTCTACTTCCGAATCGTCCACCCCAGCTTCCCCATTCTGCACAAGCACGTCTTCGTCAGCAAGCATCGTCTTTCCCATCGCCACTTTGCCCCTTCGCTCCTTGCCGCCGTCTACCTCGTCGCCCTCGACTGGCGGCTCTACGATAGCGTCTTGGCTGGGCGCCAGGCCGAGGCCATGCCTGACGCGGTTGCCCTTGAAAGGCTGGCCGAGCGCACCGTCAGCCAGGACATGCGCCGGCCCAAGCTCAGCACCGTCGAGGCCGGCCTGCTGCTGCTCCAACGGCACCGCCGCGTCACCGAACCCGCCGGTGTCGCCACGTCTGGTCGTGCGTTTGCCGCGCAGATGGTGGCCATGGCCCAGGACCTCGGGCTCCATCTCGATTGCAGCTCCTGGTCCATCCCGGTCTGGGAGGTTGGCCTACGCCGGAGGCTCGCTTGGGCTCTCTACATGCAGGACCGCTGGGGAGCCCTTGTCCACGGCCGTCCTTTCTTCTTGCACGACGACGACTGGGACGTAAGGCCGTGTGCCGACTCCGACTTCCCCGAGCTCGATCCCGGCCAGAGCCGCGATGCGGCCGTCGACGTGGACGTTCGGATGGGATGGGAGATATTTGTCCGCCACATTGAGCTGGCGCACATGCTCACGGAAGTTGTTTCCGTCTTCTACAGCCCGAAGGCCACGCGCGTCGGGGGCACGCTGGATCGTGTAGGGGTAACAGGCGCGCTCGAGCTGGCCCAGCCTTTTGTCCTGCACCTCCGAGAATGGTCGTCGGCCTTGCCCGACACTCTGCGGCTCGAGAACAAGCCGCGAGGCAAGCTCTGTGCCAACGGGTCCCTGCACCTAGCCCACGTCTCGATCGAGATTGCCATCCACCGCGCCCTAGTTCGGACGCTGACACCGCACACGACCGAGGCCCTCCGTAGCGCCGTCCGCTCGGCGGCGCAGGTCAATCTGCGGGCGGCGACGGAGCTCCTGACGTCGCTGGAGCCCGAGCACACGGCGGCGTTTTGGGGCCGAGCCGCCGCCCACCAAGTGGCCCACGTCGGGTCGCTGGCCGCGCTGCTCTGGGCGACGGCGGAGACGACGGACGAGATGGCCTGGTGCGCAGCGCGGGTCGGCGAGCTCCGGTGGGCACTCCGTGTGCGCGGCCAGGCAGCGCCGTTTGCGCGCGAGGCACTGCGTCTGCTCGAGCACGACATTGGCGGCTTTGGCGTCGTAAGGGACGGGCCGGAGACGCTATTGAGATGACGGGCGAGACCAAGTGGGTGGGAGTTTTGCTTTTCCTCTCTTTTTCTTGAGACACGATCCAGTTCCTGAATAGTCCCTGGCGATCCTTGTCGGAAGCGCAGATGCCCATGTCATAATTCTGTCATGACCCGCTGGGCTTGCTGGGCCTTGGAGATCGATGACATCACTGGTTGACCGCCTGCCTTGCCACCGGCTTCGTTCAAAACTGCCCTCCAAACAAGCTTAATGGCTGCATTGACCATCAAACGAGCAAGACTCAACATGGTAGGCTCAAACAGTCAAGACAGGTCCGACAAGGCAGAGCAATCGGCCTCTACTGGAGAGAAGCACCAGACAGATCACGACTCCTCCGACGTGAAACGGACCAAGACGGAGAGACAAACGACCCTCGACGATTCCCTTGACAATGGCAAAGAGGATAACGCTGCCGACCCCAGGAGCGAGAAGAGCAAGCATCCAAAGCCCGCCAAGGAGGAGAGCCAAGACGCCGTGCAGCCATCCGAGGAACCGCACGTCCCGTCCAACATTCTCGAAAAGGGCATCTTCTATTTCTTCGTGCGCGGCCGCGTGGGCATTGACGAGATTGAAAAAGTCGACGACGTGGCGCGAAGCTACATCCTCCTGCGCCCCATCGACAAGGACGCGAAGCTGGGCGAGGGACCCATCGGAGACTCGAGAACCACGCGACTGATGGCGCTGCCCAAGAAAGCGTTGCCATCCAGCGGCAAGGACCGCTTCATGGCATTTGTAGAAATGTCGAGCCCATCGTACGACGAACTCAAGCGCAAGTTCCTGGCGTCGGACGACTACGAAACCAAGACGGCAGGCACGAGACACACGCCTGCCGCGACGCCGGTTGGCGAGGGCGTCTATGCCATTACCACGACGGGGCGCGAAAGCCATCTTGCCTACATGACTACACTGCCGGAGAAGCTCGGGTCTGTGCAGACGAAGCTGGGCCTGAAGGATCAGGGCAGCTTCGTTCTGAGTACCAAGAACCCCCAGCACAAGGGTCCGGCAAATGCACGTTTGCCAAAGGGGCCCGAGTTCCCCGAAGAGTAAGCTGATCCGTGTCGTTTTCTTTTATATACACATCGCCGGCCTCGGGACAAGGAAATCTGACAGTCGGCAGAATCATCAAAGAGTTCCGATCGCTCCGCTGGCTCCCCTCGCGGCCCGAACATCTCAACTACGAGAACGCGCAGCTTCTCCTGATTGGCGAATCCTCGGGCCTCGACAAGGCGGTCGAGCCGCAGGAAGAGGACAAGGAGAATGGCAAGGAAGAGCCACTGGAAGTCTTGGGCCATCTCGAAGAGGAGGACCTCGAAAGGATGCGGCATCTGCCGGGTGGTGAATCCGAGTCGCTGTTTGCCGACCTGCATGCACACGCCAAGGATTATCCCAAGCTCCAAACAACATTTTAGGAGTGGTATGCTCAGCTTTGGAGGTCCTGCGCGATGCCTCGATGACCTTGCGGAGGACTCATGTTTCTGAGAGATGCCTACCCAGGCAAGGCACGACGCCAGAACTCGTGTCTCGCTGGAGCAATCCTCTGGTGGCTTTTGTGCAATAAGCCGTCGAGGGGAACATAGTGTCTACAGCGGGATGAGGATGTTGCCAATGCGAAAAGGGTGCTCCTGGGTGTGACGCCCCAAGTCATTTTCCAACGCATCGCGAACATGGTCTTTTCGTTCAAGGCAGCGTTTCGTAGTGACGTAACTGGCCGAGAAACTCTGGCAGTGACATGGAGGTTGAGCGTCAGCATCAGTGTAACCTGTCTCGAGGGCCCCGTCTCCAATCATGACGTTTTAATACCAACAGCTGGCCAGGAAGCATAAGCCGCATGTACAGTAGCTTGCCTTGATCCTCAGTCAAGGCTGCCTTGTTTCCGCCCGTCATTCCAAGTCTCTTCAGCCGCTCGGGGATTGTAACCTGCCCCCCTCTGCTGCCTGTTGGTGGTGTATCGGGTATATCATCCCGAGCCGCCTGCCCGCACCTATCCCCCTCTCCATCCTCCCTCAACTGCACCACTTTTTTTCTCCTTGTCTCCCGCATCAAGGCATCACAGATATGATGGATTGCACGTTTCCGCTGTTCCCGCGGTTTCCGCTTGAGATCCGCCAGCAAATCTGGCGCACCGCCCTCGCGCAGTACTGGTCCTTTACCAAGCTCAAGCGCGCCGGCGGTGGAGGCGTCAAGCTCGTCGGCGAGGTCCATCGCAACGTCGGCCAGAGCTGCCGCGAGGCGCGCGCCGCGATGCAGACGACGCACGCAGAGACAAGGGCCCTGGGCTGGGTCGACTTTGGCCGCCACGTCTTCTTCTTCCGCGACGCAAAATTTGACCGCGGCCTGATGACGGCCCTGGAGCACGACGGCGACGACGAGATCCTGCCCCTGGTCCAGCACGTCGTCGTCAATCCGCGCGACTGGTCTCGTCTGTGGGAGACCATCGACGTCATCAAGAGCCGCTGCGCCTCGCTGCGCACCCTCGTCGTCGTCGCGCCGTGGTTCGACCCGGCTGACATGCCCGCCTCCCACAGCGCCCTCAGCTACGCGCCATACGAGGACTGGGGCCAGGTCTATGACAAGACACCCACCGAGATGCAGCTGTCGCCGCTGCGGGACGCCATCGAGCGCGGCGCCGCTGCCAACTCAGCCCGCAACGACGAGTACAGAGCCAAGCTGGACGAGGCCGCCGCCCAAGTAACAGACGACGACAACGTGGAGGCCTTCGAGCACGTCTTTGGGCGTACGCGGCTCGCGCTGCAGAAGCTGGAGCAGGCCGTGCAAGAATTCCCCAGCACAAAGCCGAGGCTCTACCTGCGCACCAAGGAGGAGCTGATCTCTCCGACCACGGTGCAGTGATGTCTCGGGGGAGTCCCGGTCTCAGCAAGACACCCTCCACTGTTTGCCGGTGAGAGTTGTGACGACAAAGACTACAAGTATCTTCACCGAGACACGACGAGGCACGATGTGAGTCAGCACTAGGCAGGCAGCACAATCGTTGATGCAGGCGAGCTTCCATGTACATGTTCTTGAACCTTCCCTTCATGTAAACGAACTTCCACATGATTCTTCACCTAGCTCAGCTACATTCTCTCATGGCCAGTTATTCGGATGATTGTGCTCATACCTGTCATTCTAGCCTGCTTGTGATGTCGGCCGTCGGTTACTCGCTGGACAGGATCTCCTGGCCCTTTCCCCTGCTCCTTGTAAATCGTCAGTGATGACCTGTAGCAAACGGTAACCCCGACTAAAGGCCGTCTCTGATCGGCAGAGACGCCACAATGTCCCGCATGAAAACTGCCGATCTTGCATCCTGGCGGGGCTTGCATCCGTCTGGGGAAACAGGGCCGGCAGAGCTTCAGCCCCTGGCATAAACCCACTTCCTCGAGCCTATCTATAACGGGGCTCGAATCTGACAAGAGACAGGTGTGATGTCTGGGAACCCGGAAGGCGACGACGGGCATGGCCGTTCCTCGACGTGAAGGCGTGCCAAAGGTTCCAGTCAGAAGCCATCCCTGCACACGGCAGCGAGGTTTCACAAAATGGGACTCCCCCAAGGTCCAGTCACAAGACATTTCCGTTTGATAAAGGAGCGCTGGGCCGAACTGAGATTTGTCTATGCTTTCATCACTAGTAGAAACACGGGAGAGCACATCCGGCAGGTGAAAGCCCATGTTCCATTTCTACGGTTTTGACGATGACAGGATCGTCCCCGTCCTGGCACCCTCCGTCTGGCGCGCATACGACGCGTACACTCCACGTGCCGGCACACTCCTGCTTGCCGTCCTCCGGGCTGGGGGTCGCGCTCGGAACCTCGGGCGTGTTGAGACGGGTCGGGGATGCCGGCGTAAGCGCCTATGCAGTGACGACAAGATACTAACGCCCCCCAAAGCACCCGTTGCCGAGGCTTGAGATGTGTGGAGGGCCCCATTCCTTTGCGTTGCTGGCAGCCACAATGCCAACTTGTAGGTGAGTCTGTGACACGCGACTGTATTCCCGACCGCTGAGCAGCTGTCTTGGCTGGCACAAGTTCCGACCTAAGCTTATTCCCAGCCGTGAACTGCAACGGTGCTGCGGGCCGGGATAGCATCACGCTCTGTCCATTGGCCGGACAGGTCTCCATCGCCAGCTTCATCCATCGCGTACCTTTTTCTCGGCTCCCCTGCCGCCAGGCGCTTCCCTCGATATCGTGACCCTTCCGAGACACGCAGGGGTAATAATCCTGGGGTCTCAAGGTAGTGAGTGAATAGCGACAGCATGAAGGGAACATAAATGTTTCAAAAACAAGACAAGGGTATAAAAGAGCCAGTCTCGCCATAGCGTCCCGCTGTTGAAACCATCAAGCCTCCCAGTCAATCATTCGAGCCGTCAGCATCTTGTAATTTACTTCGATATTTCGGAAACCGCAAATATGCTTTCCTTCCGCTCCATTGTCCTCGCCGTTGCCGTTCTTGGGGCGGCGCCCTTTTCCATGGCCGCTCCCTCCACGAGCGGTGAAGGCTCTCTTGTTCAGCACGAGCAGCGCGATGGTCAGTTACTCGAACAAGTCATTCCTGCTTGGACAGGACATGTCCGATCGCGTGTCTCTGAGAGTGATGGCGAAATAGCCATTGTTCAATCTCGAGATATACGCCTTCGGAATAGCCACGACCCCAACTCTACTCCCATTCCCGCCATAACTGGGAGACAAAAAGCGATGAATGTGTTCTGACTCGAATGCAACTCTAGATACCAACCCCATCCCTCTTGAGCAGCGGCACTCGGAAGACGTCCTCGAGGAGCTCCAGGGCCGCGCTGCTGCGGTTGAGTGCTACGTGACCAGTAAGAAGGGCAAGGACTGCCACGCCAGTCAATGCCCGGCCAAGGAGCAATGCAAGGTCAACGACAAGGGCAACTGTGTCTACAAGAACAAGAAGAAGGACCGGCCTTTTGGCTGCGAGCAGTGCTCGTGCAAGAAGAGCTCCTAAGTCATCCGCAGCAAGGCTTGACAGCGGGGACTGACACACATACACGGAGTCGAGAGGAATGGACATGGAATCAAGAAGAGGGGTAGAAGGCGGCTTGTGTGTGTACGTGTGTTTGTGCCTGTAGCGAGTGACTGGGGCAGGCAGAAGACTCTTGCCCGAGTCGGTTGTCTACTAGCAACAAAGGACGGCCGTCGAAGCTATTGATAATTAACTTGAGTCGATCCTTTAACTCAGGCCCCCGCATGATTTCGGCCAAAGTGAATCGAGCATTACCTCGCCGATTCCGCCTTTGAGCGCTCACTCCTCGCCGCCTTGTCGCGGTCGTCCCCCGTTTCGATGCCGCCCAAGAAACCTACGGCGGGATAACTTTGAGCCTTGCCTCTCTTTCATGAGCCTCTCGCAGTGTTTCGATCTTGGGACAGATATCGCAACGAGACTGTTTCTGCAAGATACACCAGTGCGTTGTCGAATATGCAGATGAATTAGCCAGTATGCAACCATCTTGTCGACCTGGAATCTGCTTACCGGAACCTCGATCCTTTCTTCTTCAAGGATTGGGTGCTCGATGATGCTTGAGATTTCAAGTTGCACGGTTTGCCTCCAAGAGGCGTTCGAAGGATGTGAGGGCTGTCCACGGCGCCTGGGGGTGAACAGAAGAGATATGTTAGCCCTGTAACAGCCTATTTCTAAAGCTTCAGGGCATCGAGGTGCCCTAGCTGCAGCTGAACGCGTGTGCTGAAGCGGCGAGGCAAGTCTGAACTCGTCGTGGCTGCCGTTTCCAGCAACCCAGGCAGGTAGCCGAGCAACCAAATTTCTGTCCCCCCCCTTGCACCTCTCTTTTTCTTCCATCCTCTTCCTCCTCCTCCTCCTCCTCCTCCTCCTCCTCCTCCTCCTCCGCCTCCTCCTTCTTTACTCCCACGACGCGTTCAACCACAACACACGCAAACGCATCACACGCATCGGCCCCGCCCTGTGAGTCCTCATCGCTTACCCCTTTGACCACTCCCGTCGAAAGCGTTTGCTAACCTTACACGCCTTCGTGCAGGTTTTGCACGCTGCCTCTCACTTGTTTGCATTCCACGCGCACCCACGGCAAATTCAATCTCGTCTCGGTCTTGCAGGCCCTCGAGGCAAGATAGCAGACTTTCGAGACCTGAATCAGGAGCTCTCGGTAAGTTCGCCTTCTTCTTTCATCACCCCCGACTGGCCATCATCTCTTCACAGACTCGACGGCGAGTCTGCCTTGCCTGCCTGCCTCCTTTTGCTGGGCCAAGCAGCAGTGCCCTTTGTTTCACCCCCTACCCACAGGAATACAAACTTCTCATCGCGTGGTCCCTGAAGAGTTGCCAGCACATTTCTTCTCTGCCTCTTCTTTTTGACACCTGGCACCACTATCCTCCGCTTTGGCTTTCGAACTCACCCGACAGCGACCACCTCGCTGACAACAACTTGCTCAGTACGCCTTCGTATCATGGCCGCCACCGGAGAAACCGCGCTCCATGCCTGGGGCACCGCTCCGACCCCGAACGATGCCTGGAGCGGCGTTTCTTCTGCCGCACCTGCTTATCAGGCTGACACTGGCCCGGGTGATTTCAACCGCAACAACGAGGAAGCCGAAAGGTATGGTGGCTTCTCCCAGGAGCAGTGAGCACAGCCCTCCCAATCAACGCTTTGAATGCCTGCTAATGAGTTTCTTCGCTAGTGGTACCCGGGCCAGCGATGCGTTTGGAGATGGTCCCGGACACCCGGGCAACGCTGAAGATGTTGCCGTTGGCAAATGCTTCAGTTGCGGTGAGATCGGGTATGTTAGCTGCTACACACTTGAAGACGACTTCGCCGCTGACTCCCTCGCGGGCATCGTGCTGCCGATTGTCCGATTCCCCAGGAAATGACGTGCCGATACTGCAAACAGCCGGGGCACCTTGTCAGGGAATGCCCCGACAAGCCGCCCATGGTTTGTGACAACTGTGGCCAAGAAGGTGCGCTCTTCTGGAATCTGCAATGCTTCTAGTACTGTGTATTTTGCTGACTGTTTCCAGGGCACACGAGAAACAAGTGCGAGAATGCTCGCAAGATAAACCGTGACCACGTTGCCGACGTCACTCCTGACGACGCCTGGGCCAAACTTGAGCGTGCTGTGGCTGAACGAGACATGGATGACGCCAAAGAAGCCGTTCAAGAGTACGTCAAGGCTCTAGACGGCGCCATCACGTATCGAGAACTCCAGGAGGCGATGATCGATCAAGGCATCAAGCTTTTTCTCATCGCCACGGAGCGCTCTCTGGTCAGCGTCTTCACCAACATGGACCTTCAGGGAAACATGGGCAAGAGATATAGCATCTCGTACCGCTTCTCGGAGAAACCTGATCGGCCTCGCGAGGCCGATTCTTTTCCCAAGAGCCGCGAGGAGCTGCTCGCTCGCCTTGGCGAGGCAGGCGAGATTGTCAACGGCGGCCGCCCTCTGTGCCGCAACTGCGGTGAATTGGGCCACGTGTCCAAGTTCTGTAGTCAGGAGAAGGTCGAAAAGCCCGAGAAGCCCAAGATTGCATGCAGCAACTGCGGCGAGGACGGGCACCGCATCCGCGAATGTACGAGCCCCAAGCCCTTGAAGCATGACCATCTTGCTAACTTGGTGTTCCTAGGCCCGCAACCGCGAGTGGACAAGTTCGCCTGCAGAAATTGCGGGTGAGTCCTTCTCTTCCCTCGGATTCACTCAACCTGTTGCATGCTGACTTGATGGAAGCAAATCTGGTCACAGGGCCTCGGACTGTGAGGAGCCACCCAATCTCGAAAACGTGGAATGCCGAAGGTGCAATGAGAGTTAGTTGACTGCCAACAATTGTCCGGTCCGGGTGATTTACTGACATTATGCAGAGGGCCATTTCTCTCGAGACTGTCCCCAAGCCGGCCCTCGCGGCTGTCACAACTGTGGCCAAGAAGGCCACATGTCCAAAGACTGCGATCAGCCTCGCAACATGGACAGGGTTACCTGTCGTAACTGCGAGAAGACAGGCCACGTGAGCAGAGACTGTCCGGAGCCTAAGGACTGTAAGTACTCTGGCCAGGAATTACTCAAACTTGCAGCTAACGAGCCTACAGGGAGCAAGGTGCAGTGCTCCAACTGTCAGGAGTTTGGACACACCAAGGTCCGATGCAAGCAGCCCACCGCTGACTCTGGGGATATCGACAACGGATTCCCTCCATCCGATGCGGCGGGTGTTGACGCCGGCTCAGGCGCTGCCGACAGTTCTTGGCATACAAACGGTGGCGCTGCTGGCCAAGGTGACGCGCCGTCTTTTGATGAAGGAGGCTGGTGAGCCTGATAGCTTTTGGGACCAAGGCTTGAGGCCACCATTTCCATGGGCAGGAAGATTTCTGTCTTGTCTTTTGAAATCTTGACCAACTCCCTGAGTTGAGGATCATCTTGAGATTAGCCATGAACCTACCCTGAAGGAGCTCAATCTCCAAGGTGTGGACGATGGGAGATTGTCTCGGGGGCTGATACGGTAGGGCAGTATACCGAATGCAAAATGGGTTTTACTATACCGCTTTCCATGTGGTCAAGGACTTGCAGCGACCGTCTGGTAATGTGTTTTCACGGTCATTGGGTTCTTTATTGCGGCATGGGTGGGAGGTTGAGACGAAGTGCGTACCAGAGTACTAAAGGCGAGCTGCGGCTGACATGGCGCTTGTCCTAGGGCATACATGGAAGCATCACACTGGCTTCACTCACTAGTACGGAGCTGGCTCTAGTCTGAAATTCTGAGGTGGAAGCATGGATCGCGTCTGGAGCTCTTCACCTCAACACTAGGCCCAGGCATTGCTGTCCTGAGAGCCAATTGAACGTTTGTACGAGCTTTCCCTCCGTGCCTGCTGATGCTCAACTGCGGGTAACAGATCTGATGGCCATTTCTGAAGGCCATACCCGTAGTTAAATTAAAGGTTCTTGCTAGCTTGAGGTGTCAAGGGATCCAGGCACACTTGAAAGTCTCGGATTACACGCATTCAAGGGCTTGGACTGTTGCCACTCCCGCCTTGGCGTTCTTTTTTACCGATCTAGAGTTGAAGAGGCTAGGCGAGCTGCGAAACATCATGGACCCAATCTACGAAATAGGCTTGGAAGAACCGGATAGGGCCAGCTATGGCAACAACCACCAGCTCCCTGCTGCGGAAGCAGATGTTCGCTCGCTGTGCTATGCGGTGGGCATGCAGCGCCCAAGCTGGGCAAGCCGCGGACCCTCTGACCCCGGAGGCTGTCAAACTCGTGACGCAGTCGTCGTTCCGCCACGGGCCCAAGAAGCGGGCTGAGGGTTGAAGCTTTGGACGTCGGTCGGTCTGGATCACTTGGTAGGTAGTGTGGCAGATGAGGGCGGACGAGGCCGGTGCATGCTCCGAGACACGGCATCGGGAGGCGCAGGGGGTAACTTACGGCTTCGGCACTAAAGTTGTGGTTTTCCCTCTCTTCTCTCTGGCTGTTCTAGAGGGTTATTGCCTCTTTTCGCTCCTCTCACCATCCGTGCTTCGCACATTCCTCGCCGCACCGGCAACCAAGACGTGTCTCCAACCGTGCCTTGATTGAAGCCACGCGTCTTTGCCCGGCCCAGCAAGGCGCAACGGCTACGTCATACCTTCATCATAGTCACATAGGGATGAGTCCTACAGACGGCTGGATATAAACTAAACCCCCTCTTCAACGACCACAGCCGGGAGAAGAGGGGGAGTCGGAGAGAAGCTCCCGTGAGCAGGCCGTGTCGGGATGATAGTGTCTGGCGGTATGATTCCCGTATTACAGATTGCAACGGCAGCACGAGGCCCTGGCAATCGACGATGACGAGGCTTCCATCCCCCATGACCGAAGGGCCTGTTGCCGATGGAGCAAAGGAGGCTCATCGATGGGCACGAGGCTATTCCAAGCGACAAAGGCCCTTTGAAGATCCTCCCGGCCCACCTGCCTTTCGGGGCCACTCGGCCGGCCGGGCAAAGAGGCGGTGTCCGGCTTCTATTCCGTCTGTATTGACCAAGGTCTACTGATATAATGAGGGCATGGGCTACGTCCCTCTGCTGGCATTGGAGTGACTTGTAGGCACTGCGCAGCACATGTCGCCGCACCAAAGGACCTCGACGCGGGAGCGGAGAGGATGGGATGAAACCCTCCAGCAAAGGGAGTGAGCGGATGGCGTCATGGCCTCATTGAGTGGAGACAGAAGCAGCTGCTTGCGGAGCCTCAACACCAAGTCGTATGCAGAGGCACGCCAAAAAGATGCTTTTGCTGCTCATCAGCACGCGTAGTGCATGGCGGTTGGATTGCAAGAGCTTGTGCATGCTTATGCCGCTTATGCTAGTACTGCACACTGCTTTATGCACTTTTATGCCGCGGGGATGGATCAAGAGAAGAGTATCTCCTTTAGACCTGACACATGTGACATAATGAACAGACTAAAGCACCTTGCCCCGGATGCTGACGTCACCCGACTGCGGTAGCGCCTTGTTCCACCCACAGTACGAGCTACGACATTACCGTGCTCGACATGTGTCTACACTGTGCAGAAGTCTTGTCCGAACTCGGCACTGTGCTGTCCTTTGGAGTCCTCTGCTTGGAGCCAATAGGAGGGAGGAGAAACCGGTGGACACTGACAGAGAAGCGCAATCCTCATGAGCGAAGCCAGGCAAAACAGAGCGAGTATAACAAGAGTCAGTCTCAAGTCGAACCTCTGGCAAACCTCCCGCGCCTAACACGTGCGTGCCCCGTGGGATCAGCATCCCCAAGGGCGGCGGCGATCCCCAGGGGGAGCAAATTCCGCGCGGGCACGCGAGTGAGCCAAGCGCGAGTAGCAGCGCGAGAAGCATGCGCGAGAAGCATGCGCGGACAGTTCAACGAGCCCTCGTTGGACGTTGCCTTGCATTAATTAACTTAACTTATAACCAGTCGGCGGACGCGCAGCTCGAGGCACAGGACGGACCAACCGGGTCGCCGCGGATATCAACCACCACCACACAGCGTCGTGAGGAAAGCCGTCAAAGGCGTGCATGCCTTCATGCTCCATCCGCGCCACTAGCAACGGCGGTCGTGCCCTTGTTTTGCGAGGCTGCTGCGTACTGTGTATTGCCTTGCCGTACATACCTGCCCGGCCCTTGGGGGCTCGCGTTGGGCGTGCGGATGGCTTGGACGAGATGCGCAACGGAGACTAGCCGTCTTGAGGCATTCTCCAGCGCGATAGTCCGCATCGTGCCCAGGTACATACAGTACGTACTGTATTCATGACAAACCGGAAGAAAAAGAAGGGCAAAAAAAAAGAATACTGTATAGGAAACTCGCATGACTTTTCTGCAAGGTAGCATCACATCATATCAGGCGCCGCACATTGGCTGGCTCAACCGGGATCCAAAAAGGGACTTGTCGAGCGACAGCTAAAGCCCCATCGTCCGGCTCGCCCTCATGCCACTGGCGCGCTTGTCGCACACCATGACGGGTACTGGGTACATACAGTGCGAGACAGTGTCGACAAAGACGCGGTGGGGAGGCCGGGAGACCGGGGGGGGGTGGGGTCACAGTGCGCCAGAAATCGACGGCGTGTCTCAATGTCCTGTGAATCACTCGCAGCACAACGACGCAGCACAACGACAACGCTGGAGGCGGTGGTACCGGCAACAGAGGATCGAGATGCGACGTGGTGCTTGCCTCGGGCCCGATGCTCGCACGGTACGAGAGGGTGTGCACAGCATCCGTCGAGCAGTCTGAACTAGCAGCCCGGTGCACTCAGTCCCGTTAGGGAGCACGTACTGTACTCGATCGCATACCTCCGCTCCTCCCTGCTCGTACTGGTACAGGATGGTAACTTACTGGATGGCACTGGATGGTGCTGGATGGTACGTACTGGATAATATCGGGGAGTACGGTATGGGCTCACGTGCCGCTCGACTTGCCAGGAAGAGATGCTCCGTTTCCTCGCTGTCTGACGGCCCAAATGCTTCGTATGTTGCCATGCGAGGAGGTGCGATGAGGTGTGAGGAGGTGTGAGGAGGCGTGCACAATGGATTGTCCCGTCCTGCAGCAGCTCCAGGCCCAGCGTCTCTGGCAAGCTTTGGTGGCGGACACTTGTTGCGCTTGCCTACAGCATCTCCTAAGCTTCCTCCAACGCCTCTCGACACCTTATTAATCCGCGCCGCCGCACACATCACGGACTCGTAAATAAAATCCCCTTCCAAAGGCCCAAGGCAAGAAGCGGTCTGTGGTGCTGCCTCTGCACACCACCCATCTTGCCGAAACGGCCTTGTTGACCGTCTCTCCCCATCGAGCATCGCGCCATAGCAAGCTAATCAGATTGATACTGTACATAAGACTCCGTACTGTACGTGCCTTGGCTTGGTACCTAGGTACCTAGGTTCCTCAGGTTAAGTACCTTAGGGAGTCTCCTCCAAGTGTCCCCACACAGTGCTAGAAACATCCCCAGGTACCTGAAAAAATTGCCCCCCGCCCAGCGCACTGGGACCGTCAGTGGTAGCGGGCGCCGCCATCTCTCTCTTTTCTCCCGCGCCTTCTCGCCCGCTGCTCTCTCTTTTTTTCCCACAACGTCATCTCTGACGTCTTTCCTCCCCCAACCAGGCCCTTCACCAACCTCGAAGCACTCCGACGACGCAATCCCACCGCCCAGACGCTTTGGCTTCGGCCCTCGCCTGGAACCGCATCTCTTGTACACTTGCTCTGGCATTACGCTTTTCCAAGCCCTGGCGCCGCCTCTTTGCGGCCGCGCTGCACAAAATCTAGCCGCACCTACGCGCTGGCGCAGAGCCACTCGTGCTCTAGCATCCTTGGCCGCCTCCCTTTTTGCCCCCAGGCGCTGCTTGCTCCTGGCCTCACCCCCCTCTCTTGCCGCCGGTGACCTCATTCACTCTCTTTAGGAGGCCCTTTTGCCTTTTTTTTTTCATTTTTATTATTTTTCCACTTGAGCCTCGTCCGCGCTCCCCCCCCTACAGTTTTTGCCTTGGCTGGCTCTACCCCACCCTTGATCGCGCTCGCTACACCTCCCCATAGTATACTACATCATACCCAGTCGTCATCATGGGGACTTCTCCCACAGCCGCCTCCACCCGGGGCCAGTCGAAGTCCCCCAAACAACCAAACAAAACGCCCCCACGCCAAGGTGAGCTTCCCTTGACGCTGTGTACCTTTCTGCACCTTCCCATTGTCCCATCACCGTCATTGTTACCCGTGCCAAGCAAGCAAAGACGCCGCATCACCGTCATAGCTTCCCAAACACCGCGCCGTTGTGCTCATTCCCGTGACAGATCCGGCCCCCGACGCAGAGACCGATTCCGCCGGCAAGCTCGAGGGCTCATCCAATGCCGAAGCTGCCAAACCGCTTGCGCCGCCGCCTCGACCGGGTCAACCACAGCAGCAGCAGCAACAAGGCAACAACACGCCCGACTTCTTCGCGCCCCAGGCCGGCGGATCGCTCAGCCTGGAGCCCAACCCCTTCGAGCAGTCCTTCGGGGGCGGAGGTCCGGAAACCCCAGGCGGCACAAAGCTCCCGTCTGTTGCCGCGCTGACCTCGCCGTCCTCGCTACTGCCGGGCACCAACGCGACTCCCTTCAACTGGGGTGGAGGCTCGCTGCGCACCGGTCCTCTCAGTCCTGCCATGTTGTCAGGGCCCGCGAATGACTACTTTACCGACACCCATCATCTCCGTGGCGGCTTCCCCACGCCCAACGAATCGTCCCTTAGGTCGGGACTCACGCCCGGCGGCAGTGGGTCCATGTTCCCGGCCCCGAGCCCCAACTCACAAGCTCTCTTTGCTCAGCTCGCCAGCGGCGGTGCGACCCCGAGCACCATCGACTTCCACCGCACAGCCCTCAGCGCCGCCGCCAAGCGCGAACACGCCAACGCCGCCCAGCAGCAACAGCAGCAACAGCAACAACAGCAACAGCAGCAGCAGCAACAGCAGCAGCAAGCCGCCATCTCACAGCCGCAGGACATGCCCAACGGAGCGCCAGCAGTCAAGCCTGAGTCGAAACCAGCTCATGGGCCCTTTGATCCTCACGACAACGATGCTGCTAACGGCCTGTTCATGCTCGCACAAGGCGCCCAAGGCCGCAACGGAAACCAAAGCTCGAGTCAATTCCCAGCCACGTCTGCCTCGGCCCATGCGCATCCTGCACCCGCATCACCTCGGCATCCCGAAACCTCGCCGCGAACCTCGAATGCCCACGCGGCGTCGATCGATTCCGGACGGGGTGTCAGTGAGGGCAGTCGCATGTCGGACGACGGCGAGCAGGCAAAGCCGAACCCAAGGGGCAAGGCCAAAAAGAACATGTCATCTACCAACGGCCGGAGGAAAGCGGAAGATGCGCCCGGCAAGGCTCCTCCGCATAAGAGGGCCAAGAGCATCGGTGGGGTTACCAATGGTAGTACCGACATTTCCGATGACGAGATGAATGGAATGCAAGACGAAGGCGGCTCCAAGTCCAAGATGACAGAGGATGAGAAGCGCAAGAACTTTCTCGAGAGGAATCGGTGAGACGCCCCCGTCACCGCCGGGCCTTGGTCGCCGATCGGTACGTTGACTAACCTCGCTTCGTATCAGCGTTGCTGCACTCAAGTGTCGCCAGAGAAAGAAGCAGTGGCTGGCCAATCTGCAAAGCAAGGTGGAAATGTTCAGCAGCGAGAATGACGCGTTGACGGCACAAATCACGCAGCTGCGCGAGGAAGTGGTCAACCTCAAGACGCTTCTGCTCGCCCACAAGGACTGTCCCGTCACCCAACAACAGGGGCTCCACGGTGCCTTCATGTCGCAGGTCGTCGAGCCTTTTAACGCCCAAATGAACCCTTACGGTATGGCTGGTCCGATGCCTAACCAGCCGGTCATGGCTGGTCAAGGCGTTCAACGTCGGTTCTCCTAGAGCGAGAATCGGCCGGCACACGAGCAGGGCGACGTCATGGGCAACTGGGCGCCAGTCGCCGATCCCTTCTTCCCGCAGTGAAATTTGGCCTCCTCGGAGTAACCATGGCCGATGAGCCATAAATCCGCCCTGGCTTCTGTGCCCGCACAGGCGGTGACTTGATCGGAGAAGGGGCTTAAACGTCCTCTCATTCCAAATCGTCCTGTAAAACAACACTTCACGGAGAAGAACTAGTGCGTGTCTGGGCGGAAAGCAGCCTCGTCTTCCGTCCAGTCCGGCCGGCTTCATTCGAAGCTTCAGCCTTCTGTGGAATCGTTCTGTCCGCAGACACGGCCACCTGATGGGGCATGTCTTGTCCCTTCATATTGTACGTAAAGTTTCTGGCGGGGCATGAGTATGTGAAAAAAGACTCGGGCAGAGGGGAGCGTTTAATAGTGGCGTTTGGGACAATCCACACCTGGCAGAGAGCATGCTCGGTGTTGTCAGGACCATTTTCTTTGTTCTTTTTCGGGAGCGGTAGCTACAGGCAATGGAAGCTACACCACCGCGCACGCGAAAGATGGCGCGCAAGACAGCAAGAGAGGAGAGTTGTG
This sequence comes from Hirsutella rhossiliensis, assembly GCF_020360975.1. Taxonomy (NCBI): domain Eukaryota; kingdom Fungi; phylum Ascomycota; class Sordariomycetes; order Hypocreales; family Ophiocordycipitaceae; genus Hirsutella; species Hirsutella rhossiliensis. The sequence goes on along the minus strand of NW_025408678.1, from coordinate 805,476 downwards.
CCTCACAAGATGGTTGTTGACAATATCCTGTGACAAGATTGTGTCGAACACGGAGCGGCGACTACTCAGTTGCGTGGTCGTGAGGTCCATTGACAAGCGCACCTGATAACGCCCAAATGAAATTACGATCGTTTAGAGCCATGCTCATCTGCGGTCTGCGATGAAGCAGATGACGATGGCTTGGCCTAGGTACTATTACTCTGCAGAGGAGAATAGAGGACAGCGCCATTTGGTCGGCCAATCAGCAGCCGCGTTGCTGAATCTTCGATAGTGGGGTCGCCGTGTCACCTTAAGGGGCTTAGCGCGACAGGCGGAACCTATGCCTCACCTCCCCCAAGGTAAACAACGGGGGGGGGCAAGTCTCTCCCACGTTGGAACCTCGTTAGTCGGCGACTGCATTCATCATCCCCCTTCACCGTGCCCCCTGGAGGCCGCTGGGAATCGACTCCCAAACGCCGACGCGAAAATTTCCTGGATGCGCCAGCTCTCACCGCCGACGAAGGCCTTGTGACGCGACTTGCCGACAACTCCGCCGTTACGCGACGCCTCGACCGCATCGCGACCGGCTTTTGCCTACCCGGGGGGCCCTTCGCCGCCTTTGCCTCTGCCGCTGCCTCTGCCAGTCGACGACGCCCCATGCCACCGCGAATCGGCCATCCATGACGACTCTCGTGGCCACCCGACAGGCGCTGGAACTCCTGAGCATGAGCGACCACCAGAAGCGCCGGACGAGCAAGCGGCTTGCGGGTAAGTCTTTGACGCGCGGGTGGTGGTCCTTTGCGCGCGGCAGAGGGGGGCTTACTGACGGCGTTTTGTAGCTGCGGCCGAGTATGAGCAGGATGACGACTTTCAGTTTGTTCGCAAGTCCAAGCGGGCCAAGACGGATGAGCAGGAACCGGCGAAGAAGCCGGCGCGAGGGCGGCCGCCAGCCAAGGGCAAGGCAGCCAAGGAATCGATCACGAGCACGAGCACACCCAGAGCAGCAGCTGCCGCCGCCGCCGCACCCGCGGCAACAACCGCACCTGGCACGAGAAGATCCTCGCGACGGAAAGCAAGCTTCGACGCGCAGCAAGACGAACTGCAACCGCCGGTACCCAAAAGAGCAACTCGGCAAAGCAAGCGGCTATCCGGGGACGCCATAGTGGAGGAAATCCAACTAAATGGTGCAACGCGCAAGAGTCGCGGCAGGCCAAAGGCGTCTCGCATATCCGAGGAGGCGGTCGAATCGCCGCAGCAGCAGGCACCCCCCGTCGAATCCGCCAAGATTGCGCTTCCCATGAGCGACACGCCCATCATCAATCGCAACAAGGAGATGCGCAGAAAAGGAAATTCAAATCGGAGGAGTAGCCTGGGATCGCGCGGTCGCAGGGCGAGCTCCCTGATTGAAAACGGACAGACTGCGATTCCACATCGTGAGGTGGACGCGGCCGAATTCTACAAGCACATCGAGGCAGAGGGATTGCCGGAGCCCAGGCGGATGAAGCAGCTCTTGATGTGGTGCGGCGAACGCGCCCTCGCCGCAAAACCTCCACACGGCACGCCCAACTCGAACGCGATACTTGGAGGTACGTCGAGCCGGCCGCCTAGGAGGCTGCAAAGCTAACAAATCTGGCAGCTCGCGCGATACAGGACCAACTACTTAAGGATTTTGCGTCCCGATCCGAGTTCTCAGACTGGTTCAGCAGAGACGACACGGTGCCGGAGCCTAGAACCGTCGCCCGGAAACCGAACCCGCGCAACATTGAGCTGGACGAAAAGGTGGCCTCGCTAGAAGGCAAGATTCAAAGGTAGGTGGCGCGCGAAGATGCATGTGTAGGATCCTGCTGCTGACCACACCCCTTAGACTGAAGGAAGAAAAGAAGGCGTGGCTAGCAATACGGAAACTGCCCCCAGAACAGCCGCCCCTCTTCGCACCAGACGAGACGGACACGATCACACTACCGGATTTCGATCTGCTAGACCCAGACGAGGGCAAGATCAGAGGGTACTTGGCCGACGAGAGAAATTCCTTTGCCACGGTACGGTCCGAGACGGAGGGAAGATTACGGAAGATACAGTCGTCGCTGGAGTTTGAAGTAGACCAGCTAGCGGATAACGTGCACAAGCTGGAACAACGCGTCCTGGTAGCCGGCAAGGAGGCCGACCGGCTACTGAAAATCAGCGCGGTGCGGTTGCGGGAGCGCGAGCAGCGGGAGAGGACGAGCACGGGGACAAGGGACATGCCCATCATGGAGGTGCTCCGCAGCCTGAGCAGCATCCTACCCGAGGGCAACGGCGGGTGAGGAGCGGTTGCGCCGACCTTGAAGCAAATTCAATATCCTGGGGAAAGGGGCGACACGTCGGGTAATTACGAGACGTTTCTTTGATGATGAGATGAGGCGCTTGGTTTGGTGTCCTTTTCCGGCTCTTCCGCCTTACTCCTTGTCGTTCCTTTTACCCTTCTTGTTTCTTTTTTTCGACCTTGATCTGTGGTCACAGCCCCGACGGATTGTTTGCCGCTACCACCGAATCGCCAGGAGCACGGGGCAGGCTGGGCTGGCAGAGAGCTCTTCCGACGGCATTATCAGGCTTGAGGGCATGTTGAGGAGTTTATGTTGCAGGCATGGTGAGCGGAGGAGGCCCCTTTCTCTCTGTCCGCCTTTTTGGTGTCGCTTTTACCCGACTCTGTACAAAGCACAGTGAAGTCTGGCAATCTCGAGATACTAGGGGCGCCTTTGATGTCGGCGCCCCTTTGGAAGCATATGCCCGCTTTGATTCCGTGTTCGGTGCCGACCCCTGGCTGAATGTGATTGCCCAACGACATATTGGTACAAGCCTTGCTTGTTGATACATGTATACATCGCTGTCTTCCCCATTCCTCTGTCCTGTCCTATCGCCCGGCCTCCAAGGGTGGCATAAAGCCCATACCCTTGGCCTCGGCGCCGTTCGCGCTCCGCCTCGAGACGTGGTCGCGCAAGAGAGCGAGGATCTGGCTGTCGCGCCAGCGCGAGGGGACGGGACGGTAGGCAGGGCGGACGTTGCCGACCGTCTGCGCCCACTCGCCCTGGGGCGGGTTCTGGCGCACAAAGCCATCGGCGGCGGCGGCCGGGGACGAGCCATCGGCGGGGTTTGTGGACGGTGGTGCGGCGGAGGCTGATGAGGAGGAGGAAGGCTCGGCCTGCGTGGCCCAGTAGTAAATGTCCCAGTCATTTTCGTCGAGGAACAGGTCGTAGTCGGCGAGCTGGGCGGACGTCATGGAGGGGAGGTGGGCGGCGGCAAAGGTGGAGAGGAGGAGGTCTGACTCGAGGGTGCCGCGCTTGCGGGACTGGTCTATTCCATTGGTGAACGAGGGGCGTCGTCAGCAAAAGAAGAAGATGGCAGCATAAAGAAACAAGATCAGAAGGGCGAGGGGGCAAAGACGCACACAGAAGCCGGGCGCGCTTGGTCTTGGCGTCCTCGCCGGTGCGGCGGAGGGGCTCGATGCGGAACTTGGCGCCTTGGAGCTCGCCGACCTCGAGCTCCGGGCCGGACGCCGACGGAGACGAGGGGGGGGAGCTGAGGCTTCGTCGTGGCGGCGCGAGGGACAAGGCGAGGCTGCGGTGGCTGGCGAGGGCGATGCGCCGGGCTGCGGGGCGGAGGGATGGGGTAGCCATGGCGGGGGGATTTGCCGTTGCGGTTTCGTCGAGGAGCTGTGTGTCTGGTTTGGGCGGGTGGGCGAATTGGGGGTTCCTAAGGGCGCTGTTCTTGGTGATGGTGTTTTGTTTTGGAGGGCTGGCAAGTAGCCGAAGGAGAGGAGCGTTTGCCACGCAGTTGGGCGCGCCAGTAGCCTATAACCTATGACGGGCTGGTTTTGCTGTTAACCTCGGCCCCTCTTTAAACCTCGATTGAATCGTGGACCCTTGGGACGTAAATCCCGAGTAGTTTTAGCCAGTTGGATCTCTTGTTCTCCTTGCTTTTGTTTCTGGAGGAGTTGTGTTGATAACATCCCACAGTGTTAACACATGAGCCAGGGTGTCTAAGAAAGCCGAGACTCAAGAGCCTCATGAACCGCTTCAACTTCTGCCAGCTACAGGCACAATTGCTCTACTCCAAACACATGCGAATCCCCCTTTTCGTTCCCCATCATCCCCGCTCCCTCCCCCCATCCCTATCGTTGATAATCATGTGCAAAACGCCAGCATGTCCGAAACAAGCACATTCCGTGCCCACGAGCCCATCCATCAGCCACGGGAGAAGGGGCGCAGCAAAGAAAAGGCCAGATGTGAATAGATGACGAGGAGTGCTAGATGAGGTGCTTGGAGCGAAAGTAGGCGCGCAGGTACATAATCTGCCAGGCCCACAGGCCGATGAGCAGCCAGGTGGTGCCGACGCCGAACCACTTGACGCGCGTGTTCGTGCTCTCGTTTGTGTCGCGCAGCTTCTGCTCGCGCACGCGCAGGTAGTCCATTTCCTGGACGATCTCGGCCGTGAGCTCCTCGATGCGGCGCAGCTCGGCCTCGACGGGCTTGAGCTTCTCGGTGGCCTGGATGGCGGACCAGTCCTTGGCGTCGGCGCCGATGTCGATGTCGAGCTCGATGTGGCGCAAGGAGGGGTTGGGGCGGCGGGCTGGGGGGGGGGGAAGGGGGGAGGCGGGTTAGAGTGACAGAGGTAACGCGTATGGGTTCAGACGTACATCCTGACTGGATATTCTCAAAGCACACGTCAAAGTGCGCATCGTCGTGCGAGGTGAAGACGGAGCGGGACTCGCCGACAACGTCCCTCGGCCTGGCGTATTCGTTGCCCAGGGCATCGCGGATCTGGGGTCGGCCAAGTCAGCCGTCGCTCGCTCTCTCCTCCCCCATCGCTGCACCAAGGCGGCCTACGTGAACATTGACCATCATGCCGTCGCCCTTGAAGCCGTCCGAGGTGACGGTGACGACGACGAGCGTGTCGCGGGGGACGAAGTTGCGGATGCACCTCTCCTTGCGCTGGTTCTCGGCGCCCGAGTGCGCGGCCAGGTCGAACTTGAGGGCGTTGGCGGCGCAGGCGAGCAGCAGCAGGCCGCAGAGCCATTGCAGCAGCGGCGGGCGTTGCGATGCCATGGCTGGTCGGTCGGGGGTGTTTAGGGGGTCGGTGCTGGCGCTCTGCTTGGGGATTGTGCGTTGGGTGGGTGAAAGGAGGTGGAAAGCTGCAAGGTGTCGCGTTTCTAGTGACTGGAGCTAGCCCAGGTGCTGGCCCCATTGGGGACAGACCTCTGACTAACCCGCTTTTCCTGCCCGATACCTTCAACTCCAGTCTTGTCTGCCAGACTCATCAAATGAACCAGAATTGCAGCTTCTTCTCGCCCGCTGCTGCTTTTCATCGTTTCTGCAGGATACCGTAGGCAAAGCTTTTACTTCTCTGCACCGACTCCCGCCAGAGATTCTGCTACACGCCCCCCGCCTGCTAGGCTCAGCATTCTTCCGCCAGGATACCCGTCGCCGCCTCGTCCCCAAGTCTTGGCACCAACTTACCTGACGGATGCTTCTCCAAGGCCTCGACTTATCGACATAATTACTACAGACCTACAGACTCTTATCCTTATATCCGAGAGGGCGGGCGCGATCCTCTCGGTACAGAATCATGCGGTAACCGCCGACCATGCCCTTGGCAGCTTCGACGACTGGCAGACGGAACGGGACAGGCCAGCCGCGGTAGACGGGCGCGACACCATTGCGTGGACCGCAGATTTGGATGGGGACTTGGTTGAGGAGAGCTTTGATGGCAGGGAAAAACACGGCAATCCCTGATTTCTTGCTGTGACACTGAGCGAGCCTTTTCCCTTTTCCTCCCACCTTCGCAAGCTCGATACTGCTCGACTGTTCTCGTCCGGAATCCAACTTCCCCCTCAAGAAACACGACTCCAGTACTGTAAGAAACGAGGAAATGAGGTGACGAAGGGCTGTTAGGGCCTCCTTCTGCCCCCTTCCCTTGCCCAATCATTGCGCCGCCCAGAGCCTCTACTCTGGTTCGCCGGCGGCGCAGCCTCCTCTGTTATGGAATTGAACATTGAATAATAATTATCACCTGATTTGTCAGGCGGCCCATTATGTAGTCTTGCTGCCGCCTGCGCAGCCCCGCTCGTCGCAAAGCGAGAAACCCAACTTGCGCGGCAAGCCGAGCCAGGACCTGTCTCGTGGCACCGACAAGGCAACTTACAGGGCTGAATTTACGACTAGTGCATATCGCATCTCAGAATGAGTTTCGGGTTTAGTGTTGGGGACTTCGTCGGCGTCGCCCAGCTTGCGAACAAGTTACGCAAAGAGTTCTTTGGCGCTCCCAACCAATTCAAGGCCTTGTCCGATGAGTATGTTCGCATGTTACCATCATCCATTAATCGCTAATATCGTCTTTGCTAGGGTGAGAAGCCTTTCCATTGTCCTCCAGGACGTCGACGTTGCTCTCTCCGAAACGGGAATTACCGACCAGCAGCAAACAGAAATACGCGACATCATCGTCGGCTGTCGCCATGTTTTATTCGACATAGAGGAGGCCCTGGCAAAAAACTCTGGAATAGAATCAAGCGGTGGGAGTCTAGGCAGTCGGCTGAAACGTGTATGGAAAAAAGTCAACTGGCAGCCTGACGACATTCGTGAGCTCCGAGACAGGCTTGCATCCAATGTCACACTACTCAACGCCTTCCTCTGGCGAATATCTAGGTATTTACTCAGCACCATGTTAGAATAACGTAACGCTAACACAGATTAGTGGTCTTGTCTTGGAAACAAAGAAATGCGTAGATCTGCTGAACCAACGCCAAACCGACCGAGATCGACTAGATGCACTCAGTTGGCTTGCTCCGGTAGATTATTCATTACAGAAGCGTGATTTTCTTCGTCGCCGTCAAGAAGGAACCGGGCAATGGCTTCTGAACTCGCAAGAGTATAAAACGTGGCGGCAGGACACTGGAATAACCCTGTTCTGTCCCGGCATTCCAGGAGCAGGAAAAACAATCCTCACATCCGTCGTCATCGATGACCTTACCAAGAATCTACATGCCAATTCGGACGCCGGAATTGCGTATGTATATTGCAACTTCCAGCGACAAGCCGAGCAGACGGTAGATCACATGCTGGCTACTCTCCTCAAACAATTGGCTGAGGGCCAACTTCCGCTGTCGAGAACCGTGACGGAGCTTTTTGACAGACTCGAGAAGGATCGTGCACCGCTACTCCACGACATATCGGCGACGTTACGATCTGTAGCGGCCACGTACGCGAGGATCTTCATTGTCATCGATGCGATTGATGAATGTTCTGAAGCATGTCGATCCATGTTGCTCTCAGAGGTTTTCAGCCTCCAGGCTGAAAGCAAAAGGATCAACGTCTTTATCACGTCGAGGTCCATCCCGACTATCAGCGAGAGTTTTGCCAAGAGTATGTCACTGGAAATCCGTGCTAGTGACGACGACATCCGGACGTATCTTGATAGGAATATGTTTCGGCTGCCCAGTTTCGTCCGGGACAAGCTTGAATTTCAGACGAAAATCAAGGAGAGCATTATCTGTGCGGCGCGAGGCATGTACGTGGCCTACATTCCATGCATATGTCCAGCATTATTTTAACACGCTCCTAGGTTTCTTCTCGCGCAGCTCTATTTGGAGTCCATAGCTGATGTCACGGGCTGTGCCCGGCTGGTGGACCCGGTTGTACCGGGTCCGGTGGGTCGTGTTCCGGTGGCAACACCGGCCCCGCTCCGCGGACCCAGAAGCTGCGAGAACATTCCGAGAAGGGCAATATAAGCTCGCACTCGAGGCTACGCCTCGAGTTCAGCTTCTTTTCCTCCTTAGCTCTAGATAGACAACACCTAGGCACCTGCTTGTTGAATAAACTCCGGGCCAGCCTTTCACATATCTAGAGCTCCTTCTAAATACCGCAAGCTGCAGACTGCTCGTCAGGATGGACCAGCAGAGTGAGAGCCCAAGTCTCCAGCAGCAATGGATTGACCAACGCATTCAAGAAGCGGTCAATGCGACTCTCAGCCCTCTACAGGACCAACTTTCCTTGCTGATGGAGCAACTCGGGCGAGCGCAGCCGCAGAGCGCCGACTTGCAATCGCCGCCAGTGGCACGAGGATTGGGCGAGAGCACGCCTGGCTTGGGCACGCCCTCCCAAAACCTGCGGTACTGGAATGCGGAAACCGTTGCCCAACCCACCCAAGTATGACGGCTCACGGAAGAGCTACTCCTCCTGGGCCAGGCAGATGCGAGACAAGCTGGACCTTGATGCACACTACTACAGTGGAAATCGCGAACTTTGGTACCTCATCAACTCATGTTTGGACGAGCGACCACAGCAAGTGGTCGCTACCTTTACGCCGCGGGAGGCCCTGGGGGTAGCTACGACCCCCAAGAGTTCATGCGATACCTCGACCGAACCTACCAGGACAGCAACATCCAATCCCGCGCTGCTGCCACGCTGAGAACTATGCGGCAGCGCGAAGACCAACCTCTCGCGTCCTTCCTTCCCCGATTCGAACAGGCATTAGCTGAAGCGACGATTTTGCGAGTCACCGGTGCTCAAGCAGTGGGACCCGAGCCTCCCGACCTTTTTGGAGACGGATTGCTCAGGCTACGCATTGGGAGGCGTCCTGTCGCAGGAAGGCCCAGATGGACGTCGACACGCATGCGCCTTCTTCTCGAAGCGACTTTCGCCAGCGGAGTACAACTATCCCATTCACGACAAGGAGATGCTTGCCATCATGAGATGTCTCGACAACTGGAACGCCGAACTTAGGAGCTGCGGCCCATTTACAATCCTTACCGATCACCGCAACCTGGAGTATTTCATGACACGCCAGAAGCTCACGGAACGGCAGAGCCGTTGGGCAGCCGAATTGTCCCAGTTCGACTTCAAGCTCGAGTATCGACCGGGAAGCGAGGCTGTCGTGCCTGATGCGTTGTCCCGCCGTGAACAAGACAAGCCACAGGGCATTGACGACGAGCGGGAACAAGGAAGAATGATACAGTTGATACCGGATAGTGCCATTCCATCATCGACAAGAGCATGTATCAACGCGATGAGTTCTGACTGTTCAGAGGCATCCACCCTGCCGAAGATGAAGGTCTTCGAGGTAGCGGACCTGCAGCAACTCTGGGACGAAACGGTGGCGAAGGACTCGATATTCCGGGCAGCCTATAAGGCAGTCCGCGATCGCGAGCGTGCCTTCCCGCCCTCGCTGGGCCTGAAGATCCAGATTTCAGAATGTGCGATCGACGCAGGCAAAAGGCTGACATTCAGAGACCGTATTTGGGTGCCGGGTGGATCCGGAGAGGAGGGTAACCAGGAGGAAGCTGAGAAAGACCAGTTGAGAACCCGCATTGTGCAGCAGTCGCATGACTCTGTTGCGACCGGTCATCCCGGCAGGAAGGTACGCTGGCTATTGTGGCTCGGCGATTCTACTGGCCTGGGCAGTCCCAGCTGGTTCGCCGGTACGTAGCCAATTGCGACACCTGCGGCAGAGCACACATCTGGCGCCAGTCGAAAGGGATTTCTCAAGCCTCTGCCGATTCCAGATCGACCCCGAAGCCATTTGTCCATGGACTTCATCACAGATCTGCCGCCTACTGGACCGAGCAAGGCAAGGTACCTGTGGGTGATTGTGGACAGACTGACAAAGGCTGTGACCCTCGAGGTGATGGACAACATGGAAGCTGAGCCGTGTGCAAACCGTTTTCTCCAGTGTCATTACCGATTTCACGGAATGCCACGGTCCATCGTCAGCGACCGCGGAGCAACTGGCTAAGTAGGTTCTGGAAGAGGTTCTGCCGTCTTGCAGGTGTCACGCAGAAATTGAGCACGGCCTATCATCCTCAGACGGACGGAGGGCCAGAGAGAATGAACCAGGAGATCGAGGCCTACCTGAGAGCCTACGTGTCGTACGTGCAGGACGACTGGGAGAACTGCTCCTGCCGCGCAGCTGGCACTCAACAATCGTGAATCCGCAGCGACCAAGATCAGCCCCTTTTTCGCTGAGCATGGTTACCACGTCGATCCCATCAGCGTCGAGGAATCGGAAGAGCCACCGAGGCATAGAGAGGAAAGCAGAGCTGATAGCCTACTCAGTCGCCTGCAGGAGGTCAATGAGTACATGCAAGCAGTGATGGCCTCCTCACAGCAACAACAAGAAGAGGCTGCCAACGCAAAGCGACAGCCTGCGGAGCGATTTGAAGTTGGTGACAAGGTGTGGCTCTCGATGGCAAACTACAGATCGCCACGACCGTGCAAGAAGCTCGACTGGCTGCATCACAAGTACACAGTCACGAAGGTAATTAGTTCGCACGTTGTTGAGCTCGATGTTCGTGGCTCAATTTACCCGCGATTTCATGTTGACCTTTGCGGCGGGCGCATCAAGATCCGGCTCCTGGCCAAAGGTAGATGACGCACAGCCACCACCGGTACAAGATGAGTCCGGCACGGATCTGTGGGATGTCGACGAGATCCTCTGCGCGAGATGGAAGAAGCGCGGACGAGGGGAATTCAGGCAAGCACTAGTGCGATGGACGGGCTACGCAGAGCCGACTTGGGAGCCAGTTGAGTGGTTGCAAGGAACAATTGCGATGAAGGCATTCGAGGACAAGTACGGGCCAATCAAGACCAATGATGGCCCTAGGGAGAGGTACGAGACGCTGGCAGGAACGCAAGAACCCCGCAGACGCCGACCTGGTCGGAGGGGACAAGGGTAATGTCACGGGCTGTGCCCGGCTGGTGGACCCGGTTGTACCGGGTCCGGTGGGTCGTGCCCGGTGGCAACACCGGCCGCCCGCGGACCCAGAAGCTGCGAGAACATTCCGAGAAGGGTAATATAAGCTCGCACTCGAGGCTACGCCTCGAGTTCAGCTTCTTTTCCTCCTTAGCTCTAGATAGACAACACCTAGGCACCTGCTTGTTGAATAAACTCCGGGCCAGCCTTTCACACCCGGAGGCACAGGAACACTTGACTGCGACATGCCTTACATACCTCCAATTCGACGCCTTCAAGTCCGGTATTTGCCAAGATTGGAAAGCATTGGAAATACGACTGAGGCTACATCCATTTTATGGCTACGCTGCACAATATTGGGGAGACCACGCCCGCGAGACTCCGGCACTTCTTCAACAGATTCTGGATTTCGTCAACAGCGACGGGCACATGCAGGCCTCCTCTCAGGTGTTGCTGAAGCCTTACCCCCATTCTTCGCCACAAACTCGCAAGAGCAATGCCACAGTCGGGATGACTTGTCTCCACTTGATGAGCAATTTTAGGCTCGAGGAAGCATTTCAAGCCCTACTCCCAGATTGCCGCAGCCCAGACACTAAAGATGTTTTGGGTCGGACACCGCTATCATGGGCTGCCGAACAAGGTTGCTACACCATCGTAGAGCTGCTGCTGAATAGCGGCAAAGTTGACCCTGACTCAAGAGATAATGCTGGCCGAACGCCATTGTCGTGGGCCACTGCGACGGGGAACGAGCCTACCCTCAATATGCTGCTTGATATTGGTAACGCAAATCCTAATGCCCAGGATGAAAACGGCAGAACGCCGCTGTCGTTCGCCGCGGAACGGGGTCACGAAGCAGCAGTACGTCGACTTATCGCCAAGAACGCCAACGTGAACTCAAGATATACGACTTTTGGCTCGAAGTCGGTATCCATGCTATACGCCGTTCGAATCGATGGTCAAGAAACTCTACATCTATTATTCGATAGAGAGTCTAGAGGGATGGTGGGTTCTGTAGCTCGGTCAGCCGCAAACGGATATGAAATTTTGAGTACAGTTTTCGACGTCCTTGGCAATATGAGCCACACCGAATATGAAGACATCCAATACGGCAGATCACCACTATTCTTACCGACAAGTCAGGCATTTGGTTCGTTGGAGCTGGTTCTCATCAGGGAAGTCGGCAAGCCGGCAGCATACGGAGAAACTCCACTACATCTGGTAGCCCGGCACGGTCATGCAACTATAGCGAGGATACTACTTGATGTTGACGACATAGAAGCTGATACCAGAGACGAGTTCAAACGAACACCATTACTGGCCGCTGCTGCTGCGGGTCATGAAGAGGTGGTAAAACTCCTGCTATCTGTAGACGGAGTCAACCCGAATTCTATGGATGCCGAGGGCCAAACTGCGTTGTCGCTGGCGACCGAGGGCGGCCACGCCTCCATAGTGAAGTTGCTGGCAGAATAATAGGTAGCCGATGTGGGATCAAGCCATCATTGACGAGAAAGGAAGCTCTGCACCGAGAGAAGGTGCCGGTCGTGGGGGTTTCGAAATACTGCTATGGTCAGGCAGGCGAATGGCCTAGTGCAGCAACTTTATATATGTGTTGGCATGGCCTGGAGTAAAAGCTCGGTCTCTGATCCATAAATAATTAGGCAAGGCGAAATATGCATAGTTAGTTACAGGATGCGTATAGATTAACACGAAAGCTCAAAACACCCCTTTTTAAAGTGAAGATGTGCATGTTGGTTTTGTCACGAAAAAGATGTGGCCGCCTGTCAGATACAAGCGACAGCGTCAATTAACGCATATAGTATACGCGACACACCCCCTCAGGGATATCGGGTCAATTCGTCCCGGGATACCTGGATATCCTAGACCACAGCGGGAATTTTTATATAGGCAGGCCCCATGCTGAAACCGCGCTTAATTGCGCTGGCGGGACTCGAACCACGGGCCTTCGGGTAATGCGCGCCAGGCTAGCCAGAAGTGCGTGCGCAGTCACCGGGAAGTTCCCGGAGGGGTAACCCCTCCGCCCGGGCTCATAACTGTCACGAAAAAGATGTGGCCGCCTGTCAGATACAAGCGACAGCGTCAATTAACGCATATAGTATACGCGACAGGTTTACCGCCCGCCGCCTGGATCGGGAAATACATACAGCCTCATTCTCAAAGACTCTATTGCTCAAGCCTCGATCGGGGTTGCCTCTAGCACCAAACCACGTCCATTTCTCGCTCTGTTCGCCAACTCCGTTCTTCAAAACTTGTTTGCGCGAACCAGGACAGGGTCGCCTCTCCTGTAGAGTAACTCCAATAAAGCGGCCTCTATCATCTGCGACGGCCAAATGGCACGTCCTCCCATTGGTCCTGCTGGCGACTAGCCCGGTGAATATCCTGGCCCAACTCCCAGTAACAAATCACAAGCGAGCACGACCTTGTACGTACAAGGCAAATTGGACCGGGAGCGAGCATAATTATAGTGCCATCTGACAATGGAATCATCGGAAGTACTATTAGCCGAGTGGTCGCCTCCGTTTACTACGCTTACGACCTTTGCATCTCGCCGTGGCGCGACCGCGAAAGCAACAACCGACTGGTTCGATAATGACAGCTTCAACATTATGCTGTGCGCCCTCACCCGTCTAGTACACGCGCGTTGGACTCTGGCGGTTCTCTATCTGTCCAACTTATGGCGTCAGCTACTTCGCTTCACCAGCGCCGCGGGCATCAAGACGCGCGAGATGGGTGACCTCAAGTTGGACGCTCAAGCGATCAATGGACCAGAGACTGGGCCCCTTGACCCTGATAGTCGGGAATTCCCTGCTGCTACCGACGACCAATACAATATTGCGCGAAGAACTTTCATAAAGTCTCTCGACTTAGATGCCGTCTGCGCTCTGGCATCGCGGTACAACAACGGCAGACCGTGCCAAGTTGTGAACAGGAAAAACGGCAGCTTCAATGTTTGCTTTTTTGTTGAATTTGACCAAGACGGGCCCAAGTGGATTGTCAGGGTCCCCATCGAGCCCGCTCTTGACAATCCTTGGGACAAGTTGTTAAGTGAAGTGGCCACCATGCAGTAAGTGCTTGTCAGTTTCCCGCTTGCGACTACCGCTCACATAGACACAGATACCTCGAGCACAACACTCGGATTCCCGTCCCTCATGTTCGTGCTTATGGACGCAATGCCAACTTGACTACAACCAGCACAGGGACGCACAAATTTCTCATCGCAGACCTCATTCCAGGCGAGCCGCTGGATAAGACCGTTCTAATAAACGCCCCGGAAGAGCACAGAAAAGCCTTCTACTCTCAGCTAATCGACATCTTGACTGAGCTTAGGAAACTCGAGTTCCCCTTGATAGGATCCCTGTTGCCAGGCCCTAATGGCAGCCCGCATCCTATTTTGGGCCCCGTCATCTCCATGTCTGCCGCCACGCTTCGGCTGCATCCCCAGCCAACTTTCACTTCCGCCAAGGACTACATGAGACAACAGTCCAGCCTTGTATCAGGCTTCTACTCGCCGCCAGTGCCTGACCATACCGTCGACGATATCAAACAAGAGGTTTTCGCGCTACACGGCATGCAGCGGATTTTCCACCAGGTCATCGATCCTCAGCTGGACGAGGGCCCCTTTGTGTTGAATCATCTGGACTTGCGGGGCGCCAACATCATTGTGGACAAACCCCTGCAGATTCAGGGCATAATTGACTGGGAGTTTGCAAGTGCTATTCCACGCCAAGTCTTCACCCCACCGTCATGGATTACTGGCCATAATTCGATTGAGACGAGCAAGCAGATGCACGCCGAGTTCCGCGACGTGCTAGATGAGAAGACCAAGACGAATAGCCTCTGCGGCCAACTCGGAAGGGAATGGTATGGCCAATTGGATGCGAGCAAGTCGGACATCAACCAAACGGACATGGCATTTTGCGTTGCTCATGTACTACGTCGTCCCACCGACGTCACCGACATATTCTGCGATTTTTTCGCCCCGAAGCTTTCTAACAAACATCTCGATGATATGATGGCTGAATTTTTCAACGAGCACCAAACACTTGCGTTGGAGGTGCAACGTCGGGCGGAACACTGCGAGCGCTACACCCAATACTTGAAGAAGCACGGGCTGTACGAGACCGAGGTGGACAAATTGCTTGCCGCGTCCAAAGCGTTGAAGGAAAAATGGGATTGGAAATAGGACTAATCCTCCTGTTCACTCGAAAAACTAAGTATTCTTGCCTTATAGGTTCTTCTCCAGCTCCCCGTGTTGTTCCTGTATATCGTGTATTCTCCTCAACACATGTCCGGGGTACTGTGGCAACAGCCGCACTATGGTTGTCTCTGGCGGCTTGACCTTTCCTGCCAGTCGTGGCAGCCTGGTGGACAACTATGGCGACATCGTGAGCGCTTTGCATCGTTGAGGATGGAAAGAAAATCAACCCAATAAGGAAGGAGAAGGGATATGTGCATCCTCAGAACTGCAGGAAGAAGAGCAAGAGAAGCCGCCTGATTAGAGCGTTGTCGGAGTCGTCAACGCCCACGGAATCCTACCGAGGGGAGCCCCGTGATGCAGTGTCGGGTGTAGTGCCGCGCGGCGAGGTTGGCCTATTTTCCGCACGAGTTGCTGACAGAGTGGGATGTGCACTCCGCAAGCGTCGGCCTTCCTCGCCAACAGATTGCTCTCGATATCCATAGTCATCTACTTGGCTGTTGTTGACGTCCAACGCATGTTTCTGCAGCCAGTTGTCGCACATGGGAGCCGTCCATCTCTCCTCGGGAGCCTCGCATAATAGGTTGCGGAGCAAGGGCTTGCACGCCGCTGGCGCTAAGCCAACGCGAGGCATGACCGAAATGCGAATCCAATCTTGGTTCCATGACTTGCTTGGTTGCATGGTGGCATTCGTCCCCTCCAACATGGATTCCCATGCCGTTAAAAGTTCGAGGGCGATGATGCCAAAGGACCACATGTCGACAGCACTGGTGTATCCGCGCTCCGACTCCCAAAATTCGGGAGCCATATAGACGATCGACCCGGCGTAGCCCAGCATCTTGCCGCGGACATTGTACTTGGATAAGCCGACGTCGGCAATCTTGGCCGAGAAGCCTCCCACGTGCTGGTAGACAAGAATATTCTCGGGCTTCATGTCACGGTGCGTGAAGCTGTTGGCGTGCATGAATGCCAGACCCGAGCCGACTTGCTGCAAAATAATGGGGATATCGTCAACATTGAGCGATACAGAACGAAGATCGAGCGGCATCCACTCCATAATCAGCCACTGGGACGAGGTGGTGCGATGCCACAGCAGGTCGCTACGTGGATTAGCTGTGTCGAAAGATGCTTTGCCGTGTGGTGGAGGCGATGGGTGCCGGGGCGAGGTGGATTTGCCGTCATTGAGTCTCTTGTTTGGAGGGACGCAAGACACGTCGGCCAGAGTCAGGCTTTTGCACTGTACGTCGAGCAGCATCGACAGGTCCATTGGCTTCTTGAATGTAACACAACGTGCTGCAGGGTTTCGAATTAGTTGGGGGACAGATGGTCCCCGCAGAGCGATGGCGGCGTTCGGCACAATTAGGGATGGCGAGAAGCGGCCCCGGCCTGGGCACAGCGTTTGCCCACCTTTGACGCCGAGTCCCGCAGCCTCTTGCTCCGGCGGGGTTCCGCCATGGAACGAGGCTGGCGGCGTAGGGCACGCTTCGGGGCGCGCGATGGCTGCGCGCGCTGGCTCTCGGGCGAGCTGGACATGACCTGTGTGTCTGTCGCCTGGGAGCGGAGCTGCTCGTAGATCTGGTGGTCGCGAGCAGCCGAGATGTGGCGAAGGACTTCTGCTTCGGATTTCCAGTACCCCTGGTCGTCGATGGACAGCCGACACTGGCGTAGCCGATTGGCGTCGAGCCCGTGTCGTTTCAAGCGACGCGTAAGGGCCGCGGTTACGTGCGCCAGTCAGAGGCTTCACGCAACCCATCTGCCGCGTGCTGGTCGCAGAGCCTCTGCCACATGGCATGGAATAGGGCGTCCTTGAGATGGAGAGCCTCGTGCCGCCGGTAATCGGCGTGGTGTATGGTGGCGCGAAAGCCGTCGACCTGCCGGGGCGTCATCTTGCGATGCTCGAGCTCGCAAAGCCAATTGTACGACTGCTCGGGGGTTCTGTCGCCGAAGACGGCTTCGGGGGTGGCTTCTTGCCGGCGCCGCAGCTCGTCTTGGAGCCTCGCAGCCACGTCGTGGGCATCGGGAGGCGGGATTGAAAACAACGTCGGCGTGCTCATTGCGCAGGCAGCCTCGGGGTCGGGGCGATGGCAGAGGTGAGGGAGGGAACGAGGTGCAGCCGCTTGTTTGACGCCGCTGCCTCGGCCTCCGTACGCCGTCTTGTCACGTGCCGCTGGCTATTCCTGTTCCTTTGGAGCGTGCGTGGCAGGTTTCTTCATCTCACGCAACCTCCCTCTACTTCTACTACGGCACCCTTTGCTACGGCACACTCTACTACGGCACCCTCTACTACGGCACCACCTTTCCTTCAAGCTGAAATGGCAAGTCTCCTCGGCCGTCTGCATATATGAGTCGTGACCCGTCGATAGTGACTACTTGACAAGGCAAATTATATCGTCTATCGTCCCGAACAGAATCGATAGACGCCGAGGTCCGCGCTCGGAGCTTGCTGTGCCAGGCCGTGAACAGAAAGGCCGTGGAGACTGCCTGCAAAGGTGCCCAGCCTTCCGTTAGTGACCGGGCAATGCTTCGCTTTGTCCCCGCCTGGTCGGTCCCCCTTTCCCACAGTATCATCCTTTCTTCCCACCTCGTCGCTTTCGTCTCGTCTTCAACAGCCACAATTGTAAACGGCGAGTGGTTTGTGGATCGATGCATGCTCCAGGTGGCCATGAGAGGCAAGGAGAACGAGGCCAGACCCGCTGCATTGGGCAAAAGTCTAGAGTGAAGTGGGAGACGGGAAACCCGCGCCCAGAGCCCACCGGTGGCACAAGAGACGAAAACTTTCGGCAGGCATGGATGAAGGGTTTCCGGCAGGGTTTGGGCGCGGCCGCCATGGTTGGCGTCTTCCTTATTGCGCCTATGTGGCTGATGGTCCTCCGCAGAACCCTCTACACGGCGCTGGTGTCCACGACAGTGTTTGTGACTATATTCGGCTTGGTGATGGCCTTGTTGCTTGACGGGTTGAAGGATGCCCTGTCGAGTACTGCTGCGTACTCGGTTGTGCTTGTTGTTTTTTGTCGGCTTGACTGTTCCCGCCAATACTCCTTGCAGTTTCAGGGAGCGTTGGTAGGGAAACCGGGTGTGAAAGCTTTTGTGATCCTATCGAAAGGTGATTACGTCCCTCTTGAATCCTAGTTGGCAAAGCTTTGCCATATGCCGTCTTGCTCCAGAGCATGCATGTCTTCCCTGCGAAGCACTATGAGAAGTTCGAGCACTTCCTCCGACGCGTCGGCCGCGACAGGTACTCTCCTAGGTAGTAAGAGACAAAGACCATCCGCCGCGCCTCCTCCACAGGGTACTCTAATAAAGTCGGGCAACCCGAGCCCCATTCCAAAGTCCATGCCGTGCAAACCGAAATCGGCCCAACTGAGAATGGCCAGATGGCGCCCACTGAGCAAGTCCCAGCTAACACCGATAGCCCTATAGTCTTCACTGCGGTCCACCAGGCTGTAGACCTCGGCAATGTGGTGTAAGTCGATTTTGGGCGAATGGCTTTGATCAATAGCGTGACAGATTTTGGCGAGCGCCTCTGGCGCAGAAGATGTACTTAAGCCTTGGCCCAAAAGCTCTGGTAGAGCATAGAGGACAACGTTTCCGAGATACGGATTGTCTGGGGTTGAGAATTCGGCGCCGATGCGTCGACGACCGTTGACGGGTATGGCCATTTTACTCGTCTCGGTGGCCAAAGCAGGATTGCGTTGCATTCGGACGCGAGTAACCGCGGACCATAGGACGGCAAAGAATACAGTGTTTGTCGTGGGCGCACGCGGCATATAGCTACTCAGCTGCTGCTTTATGGCATTGACCCGCGTGGTTGGAATCGTGAACATTCTGAATGTGCATGGCGGAAGGTCCGTTGCCGGCGCTGGAGATGCTCTAGAGTATTCTGGATGTGATGCAAATAGACTATCCAGGGGCTTGGCCACGACTGCAGAAAGCTGAGAAGAGAGTGAGTTCGAAAGCCGATCAAGCCTGTTTCGAAATATACCAGGGGAAGGCAATGCGGATCCCGTCATACTTCGAATCCATAGCCTGATGACTTCCGCGTATCCGGTGCCATCCATCGCGTTATGGTGCATAGCGACGCAGAGTCCTATTCCTTGATTGTCGGCGAACCGAAAGATGCTTGCGGCAAAAACAGGCGCTCCTCTCGTAAAGAGAGCATCGTCTATCATTATCGGCACCGGCCAGACATCGGCAGGGAAAGACTCAGGCGGCATGCCTTTCGCAGCCAACGCCTCATACGACGCTTCTATCGAGCCTCGGTCGACCAAGGTGGGTGCAGGCTCGTTTATGTCTCTTCGGATCTCGAGCGTCGGCGCCTCCATATCCCCTCGGGCCCGGGTGGTTGGATGTACCCGACCTGCCAACCATGGAACTTGTTCTGTAAGGCGGTCCAGACCTCGCTGAAGTCGTGGCGAGACCGATGCGATGGATTCTGTTGTCCGGAATGCCATGAGCATGGGAATATACGCCCTTGGCATAAGCAAATCTAGCGGAGTCAGCCGCTCAACATCCGAATTGTCGGCCATGGCTGGATTGGTCTTGGATTGGTCTTGGGAATGGCGCGGCAGCGGTGTTGGCATGGCATCGAGGGAGCCGGAGAGCCCTAATTATTGCATATCGGGCTGTCCTATGACAGGCGGCAAGGTCATATATGACCCGCTGCTTCAAACGACGTGGAACAGCCGGTATTACGCCCGGCCGTCAGCACTTGTACGGCGCAGCCGCTTAGGGTTTCACTCAAAACGGAGACATGGCGTCTTGAACGCGTAATATATAACAGTAGGCGTCTGGCGTGCACTTTAGATGTTGCAATGGAGCAGGAAGCACAGGTACTGGGGCTGCGGGACGACGCCCGCGCAAGGGACTGCATGTGGTATTGTGGTGACTGACTATTCAATCCCTGTCGAGGGTGACACCCATATCAACAGGAAGCCGCTTATTGCTCCCGAGAGCTGCCGGGTTCCAAAATCATCAGGGGCCGCCTCTGTCCAAAACGTCTTGGTTCCGTCAGGATGCTCGTTGCATATACACTGCACAGACGAAGCAGATGCAGCTGTTCAAAACGCAGGCACCGCAGGTGGCTGGTTCGCCGCTGCGCTGACCCCATCCTGCAGGTTCATTACGGGAGTTAATAGCCGAGATTATACTATTCATGTGTCGATGACTGCTTGTGAAGTCTTGTGGAGTCTGGGGAATTTTCAGCTTCATCTTTGTGGTTGCGAGGATCATGTACAAGATCAAAGTGGCTGACAAGGTCATTAATCGGTCATTTTGCCTATGATGGTTGATCCGCAAATACATATGTGTACGTTAGCCGCCAGAGATCGGTTTATCGACGGACTCGACGCAATGCAGCCAAGCTTGGGAGCATTTCCAGAGACAGGAAGTTTTATAGCTGGATTTCCGATGACCTCAACACGTATGCCCCTGTCAACGGCAAGCCATTTGCCGTCTTGTCTGGGCGAGCAGAGATATTTCATAAGCGCCATAGAACGGTGGCGGTTCTTTAGAAGAGTTTCCGTCATCTACGGTTAATAGATGGCCCCTCTTGTATGCACCGAGTCAAAGACTCCAGTTCTAGTCGTCTTACGAATTGGATGCATAGACAGAAACATGTTGGTACGCGGAAAGCTATGAATGAAGGGCAGTGTCGTGATCATTGGCTCGGTCTTTTCATGCCCCTGGCCGTTACGGTCAAGCCCACCGGCAACCGCAACCGCAATCGCCCGTATTCGACTGGCCTCACGATCAACGTCTGCTCCCAGCGCGCGATCAGAAACACCTCATCCAGACCCAGAACATCGATACCTGAGGTGCCGACATACATGACCCGATCAGCTCCTCGGTGGTTCTATATACATTTACGGACGTAGCGAGAAAGGAGTTCTAAGCGACCAAAATAACGGACTAGAAAATTTGAGTGGCATAAGAATGGCTCTCAGGCTCTTTATACACTCATCAGCCTACATACAGCCTGATGATTTACTGCTAGGAGGCTCGAACCCGTCATAGCAAAGGAAAGATGGGCAAAAAAACATACAGTAGCCGGTGTTCGCTGGCCGTCTCCGATCCAACTACTAATCTGCCCCTTACAAGCTTAACTAACCGCGAGCAGACGAGAGCGGGTACTTT
The DNA here is from genome assembly GCF_020360975.1 of Hirsutella rhossiliensis. Lineage (NCBI taxonomy): Eukaryota > Fungi > Ascomycota > Sordariomycetes > Hypocreales > Ophiocordycipitaceae > Hirsutella > Hirsutella rhossiliensis. Next base: position 784,433 of record NW_025408678.1, on the reverse strand, counting down.
CTTGCAGGTATGACCGTATGTGCTAGGGTGACGAACAAATTTTATTTATATCTGGCAACCATAACGGCTACTGATGCAGCAATGCCGGAGCCCTCTCGCCTTGAAAAGCCAGGGCTGCCGCTTCAAGGAGCAGAGCGCTCAGCAGATCATCTCATGTTGACCTCGGCACACTAATAAATCCCCTAGCGAAGCTCCACCTGTGGAGTCGATTTGCTTGAGTTTAAGTAGCCGGTCTTGGTCACATATGGTGCGACAAACTTGCAGTCTGGTTTGAATCCTTTTGCTGCGATGTATAAGTCTTGAGGGCAAAACATCCAAGGGCCGCGAGAGTTGACGGATTTCTGGTCGCCGAAAGTGGAGAGTCCAATGGCTCGAGGCCTCGGCAATCACTGGTTACCTTTACCACTTGCTTCTCGCCGTCAAACAAGGCCTTTTGATCGCCATTTGCAGGTGTCCAGCTCCTCGCGACAACAATAACAGAGCACTCTCGACAACGGCCTCTCTGCAAAGTCATCCACCACCCATGTCGGATCCTGCCTCGCTCTACTCGAGACTGGCGTAGCAGAGACAGGTTGAAATGATGTGTGGCAATGACGGCTCGGTTTCCGATGATCGAATGCCAAAAAGAATGGAGGGTGAGTAGAATGTCAAGGGGACTGGGTCGTCAAGTTCTGCCAGACTGGGCAGCGCGCTCGACTCTATAAGCCCGGGCAAAACGGCCTTGTGGCTTTCGGAGCTCTCACTACCCAGAATTCCATACGGCTGCCGTGCTCTTTGGAGGAACCGGCGCTGACGACTTGACGAATCACTCCCTGGAAGCTCTTTGGTTTGTTTAGACGCGAAAGCCAGTGCCATCCATTTATGCCCGTTGTTGGGCTCGGCATGATATTTCGAGTAGTGTCCATTTAATGGCTGCCCCATCAGAACCGAGTGCCGTTTGGGATTATGTTGCGAGGTGAACGCCTAGCATCGGAGCCTATCTCTGAGAGGGCCTAGACGGCTCCCTACATGATAGGTCCCCTTTCGAGTGGTATCCGCATTATCGTCTAGTTTCCAGAATCCGATGCTAGCTAGAGTGCTGTTCCGCGCGGACCACATCCATTAACGTCCGCGCCGCCACCCACCAGCGTCCGCACTGTTTTCTCATCTATCCAGCCGAGATATGGAACCGTAGGCGCACATAGAGCTGTTCTGTATCTTCCGCCTTGTGCGTTAACATCGGCGCCGTGGTCGAGCAGTGTCTGCACTGTTCTCCCGTTGCCTGCAAGGGATGCCGCTTGAAAGGCTGATCATAATCATATATTGTGCGTTGACGTCAACACCTCTCTCTGGCAGCATTCGCACCAGTCCCTCATGGCCCATGGGCGGTCCCGATGACAGTGCCCTCCAACCCATCTGCCGGGCAAAGGCCATTTAGAGGTCTGTTCAAGGCTTCGAGTCCATGTCGCCAAATTTCTTACCGATACCTGCGCCTCTGTTAAGTAGTGTCCTGGCAATCGAGTCTAACCCCATTAGACTGATGAATTGCAGAGGTGGAAAAGCTTGGCCCCTTGGCTGCGATATCACTGTCACATCGGCATTTCGCTCATACGCAAATAGCATGCGCAACCGACCATCTCAGCGTTTTATATCCGGCGTCATTGTCGATGTCTCACAAGATGCTGTCACGAATATGATCCAGGGCTTGCTAGAGTGCCAGAGAAAGGTCCCCTCTGCAGCGATCAATACCGGTCCATGGCAGCTAGCGAATATACGTTAAGCAAACATTTGTTAAGCAGGCCTGTGACTGATCTTGCGAGAAACCATGTTCAAAAGGCGGCCCAGGGGTCGGTGATAGGGAGTATTCCTTGGATATCTCTAGAGCTTTGGCCCGAGCCATATCTTGTGTTGATTTCGTGCTCCTGTCTTACAATTCTGGGACTCGGTGTAAAGCTGAGATGTGATTGAACGTAGCAATTCACCCATTTCTTCCGTAGCCTTGTCACGGAAGCCAAAATAGAAGGCGATGACCACGCGGGAAGCTGTGCTTATGGCATCTAGGTGGTTGAGGATTGTCGTGGTCAGGACTGTCTTGCCAAATCCCGGCCCCGCATGTACTCATAGTCTTTTACGGCATTCTGACTTACACTCAACAAACGGCTGGCTCTGAAGAAACCGTTCTTCTGTTCCTGGCCGTCGGCTCTATTTGGCTTTATTGAAGTGGGGAGATCTAAACTCGTTTCTCCAAAGGTAGCGACATGAAGATCTTCAGAGTTTTAATGTGTCCATGCTCTTTGCTATCTGTCAGCAATAGTTAGTTGACTTACCGCCGCATAAACAGAGGCACTTGGCTTAAGCCCCGTTACAAAGTCCTTGATATTGACCATCATGTACTTGAGTAGTATACAAGTAAACTGGTGATAATTTAAGGCTAGCAATTAAAGACTGAGGTACCCCCCCTGAGGGATATCGTTCCACCTCCCTTTAGCCAACGCTCGATATACATTAAGGCATGTAATTCCTAGATCTTAGCCTTATATAGAAAGGCGAAAGCTTACGCTCTGATTGAAGTCACCTTCGAGCTATCAATTCCTAAAAAGACGCCGATCATAGACATCTTACAACGACTTTGCAAGTTCTCGAAGTTGACATTTGCGTCTCTCCTGTCCCGACGGTCGTTGCGATGTCATATCTACCATCTCGATTTATATTCGGCTTTCCGAAATATATAATAAATAGTGGGAAGTCGAATGCCGAGCCTAGAGAGCTGTGAATTTTAAGAACAGTTGTTCTCCTGCTGGCCTCGCAGAATAGCCATCAATCTGCTCCATACCATCGTCGTTTACAACAGAGGTTTTAAAGTTGGAATATATCATAGCAACTATATGCTTCATTTCTGTTGAACCTTTGGTTAGCGTTTTGCCGTTGTTCGAAAGTTTGCAGCTGGCATACCGTTGGTCGCAAAATTCGACCCAATGCACATTCTGCCGCCACTTCCAAAGGCCCAGAACTGTCGGTTCATATCTCTTCGACGTTGTTCTGTTTGATCAAGCCATCGTTTATGATCCCAATGCTCTGGATCTGGATAAACTTTGTCGTCGAGATGCAGAGTATGGGCAAGGGCCGCGATGCGCACGCCCCCGGGAATTATGTATCCACCAATTTTGCAGCAAGGATATGGTGTCATGCGAGGCTGAGGTCCAGGAATTGGAGCGTGAAGCCTAAGAGTCTCCATGACGACGGCGTGAAGTAGCGGAAGACCGTCCAGCTCTTTGCTGTCTGGGAGGGTACCATTGCCCGCAACGGCGGTCTTCATCGGTGGACTCAACGTGAGCAGCTCCTCTCGCAATTGGTCCTGAAGCCCCTGACGCTGAGACAGGCACCAGGCCAGATAGGTCAGAACAATCCCCGCGGTCTCGTGGCCGGCCAAGACTTGATCCAAGATTTCGCTAGCGATGGACAAATCTCGCTGTCTAACCGTCGTGGAGTAGAGAACCGAAGAATCGCCTTCCAGGTTCTCCTCCCTATCGATACCTGCATGAATAGCCTTGTAGACAACTGCCTCATCCTCCGCTGGCTGCAGTTCTGAAGCTCCTTCCAGAAGCGAGTCGCGCGCCGTGTCACACATTCTCTTGTTCCACACTCTCAGCTCCTCATTTGCCCTATCCACAGATACGGGGTAAAGGCGGAATCCGAGCTTGGAGCAAAGAGACGCCAGGCTGGGAAGCTCCTGCGGCCAGAAATGGTGACGGTGTCTGCAGAGGTACAAGTGCAGCCAGTGATCGCGATACGGCTTATCCTGCAGGAAGTTTGTGCTGTTTCTGATTCCGAACGTGTACGCCGAGATGAGATCCATGGTCGTGGCCATGAAAATAGACTGAACCTCGGTTCCCCTGGCGCCTGACGTGGAGGCTTCCCGCCGGAGGAGCGGGAGCAGCCGACCACAGAGTATGGCGCGGCTCTGGGCTCGTGCTGCTGGTGAGGACTGGATATACGATTTCGAGTAAACATTGGACATCATCCTCTTCCTGCGCGAGTGCTCTCTTGAACCAAGCGTCGAGAAAATACACGGTATGCCATAGTTGTCGAAGACGGAGTACCACGGCCACTTCTCAAATCCGCCTTGATAGACCGCCCGGACCGCATCGACTCCATCAACACTGAGGGTATTGGGAGCGACTACTACAACCGGGCCGTGCCGTAAATGGGCATCGCGGAGGCTCCTGTTCTCAATGCCCTGCTTTCTTGCGCGAAGAATCCAAAGGCTTGAGAAGGCGCAGGACCAATGCGGGGTCGGGATGCGTGACAGCGGAGAAAAGAAGGCAGGGTATAGCAAGTATGAATACAGCCCGTATAACAAGCCGGCTGCCCCTATTAAAATGAATAGCATATTGAAACGGCAAGTCGGTATTACAGGGGGAGTTGGTGTAAGATTGTTCGTTGTAGGGTTCAAAAAAGCTCACGTCATCGCCGCTGATATCGTCGGTGAAGGCCTCACGTGTACGGCAGGCTTGAGGGGTCACGTCTATAGCCGGTGTGCTAATTGTCGTCGGGGTCTGTGTAAAGCGGACAAGAATACGGGTCAGGAATGTGCGGATGCTCGCTTCTTTCTCTTTTGTTGTTTAGTCAAGTCTTGCATTGTCTACATGGCAGAGGCGACGAGATGGGTGCCCAGCATATTGCAACCTCTATAAGGAGTATTCGTCACCGTTATCCTCCACTGCCATATTCTCCAACAAGGCTGTAGAGTCTGTATAGGTCGTTCAAGACCCGCTCCATCGGCATCCTTTACCCCGGCTTGCAGATTGGCGTTGCATCAGCTGGGCCGGTGTAACTCCGACCTCGACGGTTTGGGCCTGTCCTTGGTCGCCTCCACCGCATAAGCAAAGTGGTCAAGATGACTTCGTAGCTTACCGTGATTCGTTGCAGTGGCCTACATTCCTCTGTTGCGCCAGCGTGGGCAAGGCGCGTGCTGTTCCTGCCCTTGTGCACATCGGCCCTTGACTGTTCAGCTACTAAACCTACCAAACCCCCATGTGGCTACCGTGCTTCTTGAAGTAGCCAGGCAGAGTATTCACCAATCACTCCCTGATGCATAATCGTGAACAAGCCAGAAGCTGCAAAGCCAGCGAAAACACAAGGCTCCAGTCTGGCTTTCATTTACCATTCACGTATGCCCCCAAATCCAGCCCGCTCACCCTTTCGCCACTCTTAGCAAGCGTCGCTCCGACTTGAGAAGCGATGCTGCAAGTATGGGCTTTGCATGAAAACGTAGGGTTCGTATACCAACAGGGATTGCGAAAACTTGTAATGACCTGACGCACTGCGAAGACACTGTAGCCGTGGAATGGAGGTTCTGGTCGTGGGTCAACAAGGTGACCGGCGTGCATGCCTTTCATGAGAGCACCCAAAAGGATCGAAGAGCACTCGAACGAACAACCGATTTGGCCTTCGAAGAACCGTGATATTAAGTGGTGGAGGTCTGCGACGATATCGGCGATGATATCTTGTCTTTTCTGATCAAGTCCATCTGATAGTGAATCAGTCATTATACTCAACGTACTTGGTACAGTTATTGCTGACCGACAATAGCCCCAGGCAATGGCAGATTCAGCTGATGGAGGGGACCACGACTCTCGAGCAAGACTGTTTCTGTAAGCTTGCGGAAAACGTCTCGTTCGCCAAAAGCCCACGATACAAAAAGTCTAAGCAACAGGTTCCTGCAGTAGTGAGGCGGGAGGTCTTTAGTCAGATTTCCAATCCAAGTTTCTGAGAATAGTGCCACTGCCTCGTGACAGTCGTAGTAGTCGACGAGAACAGCAATCTTGGCCAGAAGCTCGAGACTGATGGTTCGAGGCACCTCCTTTGTCTGGCCATGGATGATTCGCATCAAGATCAGCAAGGCTTCCGGGTCCCAGTCCGTGGCAGCCACAACGTAAGCGTACTCGGACGTTGCGTTTGTCTCTATCCATCCGTTGGTCATCATTTTTTTGAAGTACGCAGACGCCATCATGAGATGCTTGGATGAGAGTCTCATCCGCATCTTGGGGGATTTTAGTAAGCCTCCAGGTGTTTTGGACCGGGCTTGTTTGGGTTTGGCAGATCGGGTGTTGGGCCGCCTCGACTTAATGTTTGTTGACTTGCTGGAGGGATAGACCATGGTCAGTTCGTCGACAGGGGAGCTCAGCAAGCGATGCTGTTGCAAATGGTCGGGCCACAGGTCCGCTGCAGGGCATGTCGCGAAGTTATCACCAGCTTGCACGTTACGAAGAATTAACAGTGTATCTCCATCGGGATCGATTTGCTGAATGGGGCTTTCCATGATGCGACTTTCGTAGGTATCGTGACAGAATGAAGAACAGGGTCAAGCCAATGCTCAACTTCAACGAGCTAGCGAGCTCAGACCTGTCGTCGAGGCCAAGGTTGCTCCAGAACCAAGGCACCGAGGCAACGATGCTGCGATTTGAAGAATGGCGATGGTAGATCCAGGAGGCGGCAGTTGACACAGAGAACTGTCGTCAACGTTGGAAGCAGCTTAGTCATGCGCCCATATGTTCAGCACCCCGCGCCCGCCGTCACGTGCGCCGCCAGCCTTGTCACCTCTGCCAGCTGCCAATTGCCAGCTGCCACCCAAACCGCCGAGTTCGCGACGAGGCTCCAAAGCTCGCCGCGCCTCATGTTTCCTCGATCCCAAACCCACCACAAGCATCCAACCTCACCACACCAACCAAACCACCCGCATCGCGCACAACGTATAACCTCTGCAACCTGCGGCGCCTTGGCTTCGCCTCTGAATCGCCAAGATGCCTAAATGTACGTTGCTTCCCTCTCTTCACTCCCCGGTTTCGACGATTTCTTGTCTGCTTCTGGAGCTTTTTGCTAACCTGCTCTTCGTCTTGTCTAGTCTTCTGTGAGCAACTCCCTCGAGCCTTGAACCCCCCGCACTCCGACGGGCTTTTGCTAACCGCTGGTGTTCCTCCGCGCAGGCGACTACTGCGATGTCTACCTCACCCACGACTCCATGAGCGTTCGCAAGGCGCACAACAGCGGCCGCAACCACCTCCGCAACGTCGTTGACTACTACCAGCGTCAGTCATCCCGCTTGCCCCTTGAGCTTTCAAAATAAAATGGGATGGACCCCTTCTAACGAGTTTTGCCTGCAGAAATCGGCCACGAGAAGGCCCAGTCCGTCATCGACTCCATCACCTCGTCCTACGCCGCCGAGGGCCAGGCTCACGCCAATCCCATGCTCCCGCAGAACCAGCCGGGCCATGGCTTCCACGCCCCGCCCCCCTTCCCTGGCTTCCCAGGTAGCTCGCCTCCTCCCTTTGGCGACGAGGCCGACGAGGAGCAAGAGCATGAGCTGACTGAGCACGCTTCAGGCGGCGCCCCGCCTCCCTTCCCCGGCATGCCAGCTGGCGGCCCCCCCGGCCAGTTTCCCGCCGCCATTCCGCGTATGTCTCCTGCTCTTGCCCAGGGAGATGAAGCACTTTGGCTCACCCACTTTGATCAAGCTATTCCCGGCGCTGCTGCCGGTCGCGGCATGCCTCCCATGCCGCCTTTCCCTCTTGGCCCCCCGGGCCCGAATGGCATGCCTCCCGTGCCCCCCAACGGCCTTCCCTTCTCGCCTCCCCCCGGCGGATTCCCGCCCTTCCCTCCTCCCCCCGGCCCCAACGGTACGCCTGGCCTCCCCGGAGCCCCGCCTCCCAACTTCCCCGGCCTTCCCAACATGCCGCCCCCCGGACAGGGATTCCCTCCTCCCGGCATGGGCGGTCCCCCCGGCGGCTTTCAGCAGGGCAGCCCTTCTGCGCCCGGCCAGGATCGACGTTAGGCGCCTCCCCGTCGTCGTACCTACGATTTGGCCCCATTGGGCTTTTCTTTTCTTCGTGTTGCATGGAAGGCGAAGGCGAAGGCGGCGTTTAGGCTGAGACTCACGACCGGTATGGATGGTCAGGAATCGGAAAAGATGCGAGGGAAGCAGACAAGGTCGTTAGGTTTAGCGGCACTTGGCCAGGCACGGCTCGCACAATAGATCATGAAAACATCTGCACGCAGACTCATTCGCGTACATGCCCTCACAAGTTCAAAGGGAACCCAGAGTGTGGAACCAAACGTGACCACACACAAACTGCAATTTGATTCTGTCAATGCATCGGGCAAGAAGCCCATCGTATCATACATACAGTGCCGCCTCCCGCTCCGATGCCTGCTCGAGGCGTGTCGAGGCAAGTCCCGCTCACTCGTCCCCGTTCACCCGCGCAGCGTCGAAAACGACTCGAGCACCCGGTGGGAGGAAAGAAGAAAGAAGGCAGAAGGCAGAAAACAGAGCAGGCAATCATTTCATCCACGCATTGCACACGTACATTTCCCATAGTTGCCCCAAAACTCACGCGCGTGCTTTCATTTCAACACATTCAGCCTGTCATCAAGGGGGGCCGTAATCGTCAAGCCGTCTCGTCGTAGCAGTCGTAATCTCATTGTCGCGACCGGTGTTTGTTGCTCATTTTCATCGTCCATGAAATCGTTTTGATTTTTCGTTACCCCTTCTCGACCCGGAAAGGGTGCTTTTGTCTTCTGTTGGCCTGAAATATAAAGGAAACCCGCTCCAAACGGAAAAAACCAAGGGCCCGGCGTCCTGTGAGGGGCGCTGCAACAAAGGCCGTCGTGCGCTAGATCAGCCCGTAGCCGTCGGGTTGGCGCAGAGCTCTTGAGCCCCTGGGCTCGATGACTTCCCGAACGCCATCACGGACGTCCTTGGGGCCGCTGATCATCTGTCGGAGCTGCTGCGTCCGCTTCTCTCGCCTCCTCTCGCTCAACATGCGCGGCAACTTCTGGATCCCTTCCCACCGTCGCCCCACCGCAGATCGTCGCAACTTCTCCTGGCTTTGGTTCTGTCGCAGGCCACGACCACCCCAGAAACCTCGTCGCTCGTTTGCATCGGGTGCAGCGTACGTCGCGCCTCGCATGCTCTCGCGCCGCAGGTACGAGTCGGCACTGGCCCGGCGACGCATCACCCGGAGATTGCCGCTCGGGGTGCGCCGAATGGTGCGTCGTTCAGGTCCGTGAGTGGTCTCGGCAGGAAGAAACTCATCGTCGCGGATAGGAAAGATAGCAAATGTCCGCTTCATCCGCGCGCTAAAGCTCCGCTTCGGCATACGCGCCGGGACAGCCCACTCCCGGTTGGACGAGCTCCCGTTCAGTCTGGCTCCGCCGGCATCATAGTCGTGCCCGGCGTAATCGCCGCCGTCGACTCTCTCCCCCTCGGGGGGTTGCGGGCGCCAAAAGGGATGCAGTTTGTTTTCATCAGCTGGCACGGCATCTTTCCGATGATACGTGGGATTCACGTCTGTGTTGGCCGACTTAGTGGCATCCGTTGACTGGAACTGGCGCACGTTTCGGGAGAGTGATAGGGTCCTCATCAGAAAACTGGGAGCCTTGGAGGCCGCCGGCGGATAGTCAACGGAATGACGCCGCCGACCGAGCGCCCGTCTAACGATGGAGGGTCGGCGAGAGGGCGGCTCCACCGTTGCTTCAAAATAATTTCCCAGCCGGGCAAGCCTTTCCTGCGCCGGAGTCGAGCCCGATGGAGTGGCCGGGATAAAGTTGATGGCCGGGGGCTGTGCGGGTGGCGTCGGCGGCGGTCGCGGATTGCGGAGCGGAGAGTCGACCTCATCCGAGGAACCTCGCCGAGGTGGTGTCACTGGCCCCCCACCCGGGCTTGTCGTTCTGATCGTCGGCTGCGCAGGCGGTGTAGCCTCTTCCTTTGCCATCTCGGATACCTCGGCAGGCTTTGCTAGATGATCGACGACGAGAACCGACGAGTTCTGGTGAAGAACCATTTGAACGGCCATGGCCTCGGACACCTCGAGCGCCGTGCCGCTCGTCTCAAACGAAGCAATGGAAAAGGGGGTATTTCTGGACGAGAACTTTTTGGATGAGAGGGCATCCTCATGTCGGCCAAGACTGGCCAGGTCATGATCTTCATCTGGCTCGAAGCGGATGGTAACTTCTGGTAAAGGACTTGGCTGGGGTTCAAGGGAGCCTGCTGGCGCTCGTGCGTGTGCGGGAGCTCCAAGGTGCTGCGGCGGGGAATCGGGAGCCCCGAGATGGTCTTCCGTAGCCCCCAACGCGTCGCCACTCGCATGAGCAGAGTGCGACGCAAACGGGGCAGGGGTGGAGGGAGACGAGCCAACCGTCTTGTGCTCCGAATGGTCTGGTTCCGATTCAGGCCGTCGCCGACCTCGCTGCTCCAGCACAGGGGAGGCGACGTGACGAGCGGGCCTGTGTTGGGAACCAGGGTCAGGGCTCGTGGCTCTTTTTGATCGTCGGCCGGCGGTCGAACGGAGCGCACGTTCCTTTGTCGACCTGTCCCGGCTCGAAGACCGCCGCTCGGGGACGACGACGACTGGGATTGCGCCATGTTCCCAGACCTCGCGACGTGCACGCCCGCTCGCTATCGAGTGGGATGTGTTGCGAGCATAACCATCAGTCAGGCGGTCCATTTCGCCTCCGTATTCGGCGAGCATCAATTTGGGGAGGTGGAGGCTTGAGCCCCCCTGAATGGGCGAGAAACGACCGCTAGTGTCTCGTAAAGTGCCTCGCTTCTGTACGTGTCTCAGGGTTCTCTGCCTTTGTGGTGGGAGGTCCACCAAAATAGCCTCGACGACAGTTGACGGGTTGGACTTGATGGACTGCCCTGACAAGCGCTTGGCATCGGTGCGGATCGAAGTATCCGAGTTGGAAGGGGCTGAAGATGCATGCCTTTGATCCGGCGTACGTTTGGGGGACGAGCTCAGCAAGGGTGCCTCGTGGAGTGACGTTTGGCGGAGAGGCTTGGCAGTATTTGTCAGAGGCGCACCGTGGTCAAGTATTTCGTTAAGAGTGTTCTTGTCGAGAATATCGAGGTGCTCAAACCCGACATGCTTCTTTGGCCTGGCCAAAGCCCTCCCCATGTTGTTCGCCCACTCCCGTTCAATGTCAGGGGGCGCACACCAGGCTCGGTCAGATTTCGCGAGGCTTCGTCGAGTCTTAAAGTCCGATGTGTCGGCCTGCCGAGATTGAATGCGCTCTAGAGCGACATGTAGATCTGGGGGCGAGATGAGTGGACTGCATTGAGAGTCGGCAACACGGTACAATTTCGAGAAGGAGCTCAAAGGCTGTCCCATGGTAAAGCTGCCGGCTTCGTCGTCGGATGACGAGGGCTCCTCTCTGGCGGTCTCGAAAGATTCGATTGGCGAGCCCATTGCTGCGGTGTTGGATAGGGTGCGGTCCAAGACAGAAGGGCGCAAGGCGTGGGGACGGAGAGCTGGGCCGGGCGGTGTCACGTCTGGCGTTGGGGGGCTCCGCTGATCCGGGGGAGTGGCGACGGGACGCTTGACGTCTCGGGGGACGGCGTGTCCGCTGCTGTCGGCAATGTATGGCAAGGTAGGGTGGCTGCCAGAAGAGTTCCTAGAGTGGTTTGGAGGCGTCGGAGGCAGGTTCGGGGCGTTGCTTATGGTGCGAGATTCATGCTTGAGGACGCGCGGAATCGAAGGCTGGGCGGCGTCGGGGTGGGCAGAGTCGACGGCGAAGCGCAAGTCATGGTCTGCGGGATTGGGTCGAGTATCGTCGCGACGGGTGCGAGGCCGGGGCAAGGGCTTGTGCTTGCCGAAGTTGGGCTGGCCAAGGGCGTGCTCAGGCGAAGAGGGCAGCATGGTGAGCGCTTGAGACGAGGCCAGTGGCGGGCATGCTCAAAGAGAAGCGGCTTGTTGGGAGAAGCAAGGGATCGTGCGCATGGTGGCCAGGGCGTCTATGCTCCATCCAAGCCAGGACGGATAATGGGATTAAATGGATGTCTGAGACATGGGGAGAGCAAGCAAGTCAGTTTGCTGCGGGCGTTTTGGCGTCGGAGGAGGCGTCGGTCGACGAGCGATGATGGACAAGGACGGGGGCTCGACGCGTAGAGAGGCAGAGAAAGCAAAGGGAAGAGGGCAAGGCACGTCTGGTGGTGAGGGAGCCGTTTTGGATTGTGTCGCAGATTTTCTCTTGCAGGCGCAGGCGGGGACGGATGAATGCCTGGGCTTGGCGGAGGATGGGAATTACGTGTTCACTGGTACATGTACGGACGCCTAGGCCCTGCAGAGGCGCGAGGTACCCTGGGGCTATATTCCGTATGGCCAGCAGATTCATCGAGACGCAATCTTCTGCTGAAACCAAGGCAGTCACCAATCAATACCTTGCGTGGCCAGTAATTACCGTTTCTGCCGGCTGTGGAAGCAGAGGCAGGGGCCGACGATGGGGGCCTCTATGGAGGCATAGAGGGCAACGGGAACCAGGTAAGACATGGGGGCCACCTGGATCCATACTCACGCACTTCTCACGCACTTCTCACGCACTTCTCCTCACTTGTCAGAGCTCCAGGCCGGGATAAAAGCAAGTCTAGCTTCACCTACTGTTCCGGGTTAGCATCCGCTGCTAGTCGCCTCCTCGGCAGGCTGAAAAGACGATGCCCGGATGGAGCACGTGGTTGGCCCGTCATGTCGACGCTCCGCCGTATCGCGACGGCAGAGCGGGACGGCGCGGGCAGCAAGTGGGAGTCTAGAGTCTAGCTGTCCTTGAAGCAAGTCGTCAAACATCTGGCGAATTCATCTGGTCGTGAGCAAGTGCAGTTGAGGCTCGTGTGGCTTAACCCGGACTGTGGCGTCGCCTCGTTTTTCACCGTCTCGACTCTCAAGCCGACGAGGCAGACACAACCCTCCCTCCCTCGTCCAAGATCCTTCGGCGAGCCGCGTTTGCCATCCATCGCACTGCTCGACCTGCTCCATCTGCACGAAGCTTCTTGCGGCCCCACGACTCTGCGCCCGTCTTGAGAATGGATGGATCCCGCCATGGCAAGCTCCAGCTCCAGCTCCAGCTCCATCAGCCCATGACTCGTCACGAAAGCCCAGGCTCGTCAGGTCCAGCTCGGCGTTGCTGGGCACGCTTTCGGCTGCCTTGAACCAGCCCACCGCACAAGCCCTCGTCCAAAAAGGGGTCCCCTGGGGCTAGTTACCGCAAGGTCCAGCCGGGTTGGCTCGAGAAACGGCCGGTTCTGCCCGCCGCCTTTGTTCTAGGCGTCACTCGGAACAAACGGGCAAGGAAACCCTCATCACCTCTCCAGAAAGGTCATATAGCGATCCTATTTCCGCGCACAGAGGGGGGCATGCTGTTGCACGTGCCATTCAGGGGCCCAAGCCGAGTCGTTCCCGAATCAGCTTATACGACGCCGGGACGAAACATGTGCTGCCGACTGTCGTCAAGGAAGCGGCTGAGGCAAGCCTTGAGACAAAGGCCCCTTCAAGCCCTCGCAGTTTTCCATCCTGCTGCCCGAGGGCGCGGAGGAGAAGAGCCGATTCGTGGGCCGGAGCGAAGGCGCCCAAGCCATGTGCGACGCTGGCTGCCGTGCTGCATCGACAAGGCGCCGGATCGGCAGTGCGATGCTCATCGTCCTTTGCAATGCCCAAGATGCATCTGAAGCTTGCGAGGACGGCTTGCCGGCCAAGTGGCTTAGCTGGAGCCGAGTGAGCGCAGAACAGGCCCCTTTCGTGTCCCTTGGTCGCGTCTCTTTCGTGTCCCTTGGTCATGTCCCTTGGTCATGTCCCTTGGTCGTGTCCCTTGGTCATGTCCCTTGGTCGTGTCCCTTGGTCGTGTTTCACCGGGACAGCGGCCCGCGATATCAAGATGCGAGACGCCAGGCAAAGTTGCGAGTTGGGAATCAGTTTCTTGGACCCACGAGAGGCTGCACACCCTTTGTGACGGGACCGAGGGGACAACGGCAGTGACTGTCGGGTCCCATTAGCTACGCAGTAAGGATCTCGTAAAAGACAGACTCGACCAGGAAGCAAAAGGCACGATTCACAGTGTCGAACCCGGCTTCTCCTTCGTATGATGGATGAAGTCAAGCCCTTCGGCTACATGACCGTGGATACGAGACCCTTTCGACGGGCAGATTGGTTACACAGGGTTTGGCTTATGCGATGCAATGTCGAGCCTCGAGTGAGGGCAACCTTTGGTGTTGCTGTCATCCAGGGTCAGCCTGGCCCTCCCGAGCCAAAAACCATGACTTCAGCTGGGGTTTTGTCCCTTTTTTCCTTGCCCATTCCAACAACTCTCGGCCACATCACTCTTATTTCTCACCCAAACTGGCTGAAGAGTGATGAACAAGTGCGTGCAGATCGGCGGCGCTGATCCCCCTCCAAGCCACGCCATCTTCCTCTTCGCTAATGGGGCAACGCACATCTCGCTAAGCTCCTCCTCGATGCAGAATGGCGGGGACAAAGGGTCAATAGGCCGCCGACCTGACTATTTGGGCCATGACGCCGTTGCACCGTGTTTCACCTGCCTCGGCTACCTTTTCCCTTGGCTTGATACCGCTGTTTTTCTTTTCAAGGGGATGGATGCCTGGCAGTAAAACAAGTGGCTGGTCGTGACCAAGCCCCTCCGTCACCCGTACATGCTGGGCACATACACGAGGTATCAACACTACGCAAGAATACGGACCACCCCATTATGAACTTCACCACAAGCCCACAAGGCCTGCTGGGCTGGTGACCACTCTATCTGGAGGGGTGCGTGACCCTTGGCAGGGACCAGTCCGTTTCCCCTCGAAGCCTCCCAGCGCAGCGCCCTGTCTGTCATTGGTCAGTCCAAGCCCAGACAGACTTGGGGGGTTACTCGGAGTTGCCATGGGGGAGATGCAACCTTGGCTTTTGGCTCTCGGGCCGGGCTTTTCTTCCTGGCTGGCTCCAGTCGCACGAGGTTTGGAAGAGGAAGGAGGAGGAGGAAGACAAGAAAGCCGCACATGTCCATCCCGTCAGTCGGTCCATATATAGCTCCTCCGTACGCGCCCCGGCTCTTTCGTCACATTCCTTCTCGGTCTTTCTCTGTCTCGGTTCTCTGAAGGCGAGGAAAGATATACGACAGTCGGCCAAGAGTGTTGCTTTGCTCAAAAGGGACATATATGGTCGACACCAAGCTGCCACATGAACAGTTCACCGCTTGACTCCCCCATCCTACAAGCCAAGACACGTTCAACGACAAACCGAAAAGACCGAGCCATTTAAAGAAAAAGTCAGGGACAAGAAACGGGGGAAATGAAGGCTTCAACAGTCCTCGCCGCCGCCACCGCCGCCGTGGCCCCGGTGCGCGCGTCGGGCGTCTCGAGCGCGACCGAGGTCAAGTGCGCGCGGCCCAACGCCAGCTTCTGCGTCGCGGGCGACATCATCCTGCGCTGCGACAGCTCGGGCGTCGGTGTGCCCGGCCGCTGCTCCGCAAACGTGGCCGGCTATCCGCCCCTCGGCGGTACGGCCGTGTGCTACGAGAGCGCTCCGAAGGCGGGCGATGCGGCGTGCCAGAAGAACGTGAGTGTTTTTTTTCCTCCGTTTTCTGTCCCTTTTTATCTTGAAGAGGCAGAGAGTGAATGTGTGTGTATGTGTGCGTGTGCGTTCGTGTGCACATGTTCAAATAAGGGAAAAGGGGAGGAGAGAGAGGAGAAGCTGACCGGCCTCTGCCAGTGCGTCGTCTACGCCAAGCCCTCCTTTACCCTCCCCGCCGACCAGTGCACGCCCAGCGACACGCCATCGAGCCACAACACCCCGCGGAGCAACATCATGAGCATCCCCGAGGGCTCGGGCCAGCCCGGCGAGACAGGCTTCATGACCATCCCTGAGGGAACCGGACGGCCCGGCGAGACGGGATTCATGACCATCCCCGAAGGCACGGGAAGGCCCAGCGTGACGGGAATTATGACCATTCCCGAGGGCACCGGACGCCCTAGCGAAAGTGGCATCGCGAGCACCCCCGAAGGCACCGGCCGGCCCAGCGTAAGCGGCATCATGACCATTCCTGAAGGAACGGGGCGTCCCACCGACACGGGCATCGCGAGCACCCCCGAAGGCACCGACATCGGCACCGCAACGCCCATTGCTCCCACGAGCGGCAGCACCGTAAACACCGCCTCACCCTCTTCGTCTCCGTCTGCGCCATCCCCCTCCTCCCCCTCCGGTGGCCGGGGCTCCCCGTCCAACCGGCCCAGTGGCACCTCCTCGTCCGGCAGCCAGACGCCACCGGCCGCGACAGCTGGTGCGTCTGCGAACAGCGCAGCCGGTGTCTTGGCTGCTGCTGCTGCCGCCGCTGTCGCTGCCGTCGCCTATGTCGTCTGAGTGTGTCGCGGGCCTGCTTGCTTGCTTGCCTTGACACCTTGGTGTAGGCGGAATTCCTGGCTGCTGGTTTCTCATCAATTCGAACAATGTCTTGGTTTTGGGTGAGAAGGGTATATGGAATGCGAACAGTTTGTACATACATTCCCTTTCTTGTTGCTTCTTCAGAGGATGCTGTCATGTCATTCATTAACCCGCCCCCTTTGGCTATATTGCCCCATGTTTGTATGAGTTTTGAATACCGCTTGAAATGATATGAAAAATTGTTTCTTGAAGGCTCAGTGTCTTGAGTCGGAACGGTCAAGACGACGCAGTCATGCCTTGCCGCCCCCCATCGGTCGGCCTGCAATACCCACAGCTGCGGTGCTTCTCCCTCACCACCGTAGACATAGCTCAGGTAGATGGCGTAGCGGAAACATGGCGCGCCTGGGCGCCTCCTCCGTCACATCGCGGCGGCCCAGTTGGCTGCCCAGGCTCTGCGCAGCAAGGATGGCGCCGCCATCGTCATCGTCGCTGCTCTCCTCGTCCGGCTCCAGACCACGGGTCAAGGACGGCGGCGGCGACGACCACGAATGTCCCGCGAAGGCGACGCGTGTGGCCAGCAGGAAGCTCTGGGCAAGAGGCAGCTGATCCGGGACCGAGCAGCGGGGCGACCAGATGGAGCGCGAGCGCGTCGAGAGGTCGGCCACGGTGGACTCAAGGGTAGCAAGGGCGACTTCCGGGTCCATAAATGACCGGAGCAGCGAGAATTAGTTGTTGGCTGTGACGGCACTGAAGCGTCGAGAGGCGAGACGGGCGCTCTTGCGACACGAGGGAGGGAGGTGGAGGAGGATTTGGTGGAGGAGCTAAGGCGGCAGGCTATCCATGCTGAGAGGAGTGTCTCGGTGCGCCGAAGATTTTGAATAACGAGCAGTTTGAGAGTTATGGTCAATTGTCAAGAGGCGATGAAAGTAGAGACGGGTGTCGTGGCACGGATTCCGTCGTCATCGGGGCCCTTCTGACCAGAATTGCCGGAAAGTAGGCGCAGTGACGGGAGCGTCGACCTGACCGGTCAGGGTGAATGACGAGCATTTCCCTTTTATTTGTTATTCTCTGGCATGTATAAGTATGGTGACGATGGCTACGAATGTGAGAGATGCCAAAGACGGAAATGGATGGACCTTGATGGGTGGGTGAGAGACCCCCTGACGGCTCCTCTTTTGCGGGGGGTTTTTGACGGCACACGCTTGTTGAACAGCTGGGGAGTCTTCTTCTTCGTCTTGGTCTTCTTTTGCTTCGTCTTTCGTCTTCCTCTTCCTCTTCTCCCTGTCCCGTCTTCTTATGTCGTCGGTCACGGCACCACGCCCGCGTCGTCCAGGCCGTGGCCCTCCGTCTCCTCCCGCCACCAGGCCTGCATCAGCTTGAGGCGCTCCGTCCTCTGCCTCGCCAGCGCGCGCCCCGTTTCCGTCTTCATCATGGCCTCGAGGCGCACCAGCTTGTCGTCAAAGTGGTCCATAGTCTGGCCCAAGGCGCGGCCTTTTGCGCCGCCAAAGGCAAAGGTGCGGGCGATGCCGACGGCGCCAATGGCGTCGAGCCGGTCCGCGTCCTGCACCACGGCCAGCTCCGGGTGCGCCGCCAGCCGCGCCGCCGCCGCCGCCGGGTCGCGCACTTCGGTCGAGTAGCTGACGCCCAGGCAGATGGCCTGGACCGTGTCAGCGAGGCGGGCGTCGGCGCCGAGGGACCGCAGCACGTCGGCGACGAGGCGGGACCCGTCCTCGCCGGGGCGCAGGTACTTGGAGTCGCCCACGTCGTGCAGCAGGGCGCACAGGGCGACGAGGGGCCGCGAGGTCGACGGCGTGCGGGCCTGGATGTGCAGGGCCAGGCGCAGGACGCGCTCGATGTGGTGGAAGTCGTGGGAGCCGTCGTAGTGGGACATGTAGTCCCGGACGTAGTCGGTCACTCTGGCGATGAGGCCGTCGTTGACTGTGGCCATGGTCATGACGAGGCGGCGGTGGGAGACGAGGCAACCCCCCCTCGTTACTAACGAATGAATGAAGAGAGAGAATTGCAGACAAGGGAGGAAGCCTCGGAGAAAGGACACGACCCACTGCAGTGACAGCGACAGGCCGAGGCTCTACGGCGCTGTAACTTTCTCGCAGCATCTACGAAGACAGAGGCTCCACAGAGGCCCTACAGGCTGCACAGAAGCCCTAGAGAGGCCTCTGTTGTACTCCGTACTGTACCTGGGATGCTCCACTGACGGTGATGAGTCAGCCATCAGATCAACAAGAGCTGTCATGGGTTTTTTCCCATCGTCACGATTCCCTCAGCCTCGTCTCCCTCGTCCTCCACGATCTCCCCAAACTCGCCTTCTCGCGCTCCGTCAACCAGCCACACGAATAGAGAGCCATCCCTCATCGCAGCCGTCCGCGACAAAACATCAAAAACACCCCGCGCCCACGATGAGCTTCGTCCCCGTCAACCCACGGCCGATGCTGCAGGACCTCGTCGACAAGACGGTCTCGGTGCGCCTCAAGTGGGGCGAGACGGAGTACCAGGGCGTGCTCAAGGCCATCGACAGCTACATGAACCTCCAGCTCGCAGGCACAAAGGAGTTTATCGACCGCAAGGAGACGGGCGACCTGGGCCAGGTCCTCATCAGGTGAGCTCATCCCCCCGTCTCTCGGCAGCCCGTGGCTAACTTGGCCAGGTGCAACAACGTGCTATGGATCCGCGGCGTCAACGCAAATGAAAACGGAGACACCAGAATGGAGGACTGAGTCGGCGCGGCTTGCACGGCGGACGGGGGATCAAGGGTTGGGAAACAGGCCGCGGCGAAGCCATGGCACGCACGGTCGAGGGGATGCATGGGCGACGACTTCGATACCCGGGATACAGCGAGGGGCAACTTTGATGGCGCATTCATTCTCTCGTCTCGAGCTCGTCCCAGCTCGACGCACACGATAGCGTCACATGCGCTTGCGAAAGCAACCACGGCGGTCATGCTCCGTGGGCATGAGCTGGTGGCTTGCGTGCCGACACGGGCCGGAACACGGCCCGACTGAGGCTTTTTGTCCATATCTCGCACAAGGAAGACCGGCGCCGCCACAACATTTGGGGCTGTGTTGTTGCTGCTGCTGCCCTTTTTTTTCTTTTTTCCTCAGATGAATACTAGCAATGGGAAATATCAAGGCATCTGCTGTCGCTGTCAGTCTGCAGCCTGGCATGGAGCTGGCGGCAAGGAATTGAAGAGTCGGGATTGTGCCACGGCAAGACGGATAGCCGGCTTCTGTCAAAAGCCAAGACCAAGGCCGAAGCGGACCACGCCGTCGTGCAGAAAGATGAGCACTAGCTGCGCCGAAGAGACTGAGAGTCGGCGACGATGCATTATCCCGACCCCATCATGATGCACGACGCACCAAGGACGATTCCCATGTCCTCTGCCAGCACCAGGCGCGTATCCTGCAATGGCAATGCCAAGGAAGAGGCTGGATGCAACGACGCCTTGCCTACTCTACCATAGCCTCGACTGCGGGTGCGCACCCAAAGACACGCGCCCCAGCACGGCAGCCCGGCTCGCCAATGACGAGGCCCGTCTAGACGCCCGGTGCGACCGGACTGCAGCGCAACCCTCTCTGCCCGTAAGCGCCGAGGGCCCTTTCTCCGCGCGCCATGGCTTCGGCGCCGCGGCGCCCCCCATTGGCTGGGCCGGCGTTGGACGAAGCGGGCGGGCCGTCGATTGGGCCATTTTCTTTGCTCGAGCGGCTGCCTGTGTGTGTATGGGGGGGCCAGTGAGTGCGTGAGCGAGTGAAGAGATGGGCATGGATGGATGCACACACGCACACACTCACACACACTGGATGCAGTAAACAACTGGCTACTGCATGTTTTGCATTGCAGCTTCCAGCTAGGATGCCCGGGTGGGCATGTCGCTGCCCGCCTTTCCACTCGTCGAATAGGTCGGTAGCCACCATCGCCAAACCTCCTCTTATAAGCGTTCCCTTCCTCCCCCCCACCGGCTTCTCTTTTCCTCTTTTCCTCTTCAGCAAGTCTCGACAACTCCAAATCCACGCTTCTGTTCTTCGTCTTTTCCCCCCTTGTTTGTTTCATTTCCCCCCGTAGAGCTGGTTCTCTACACCTCCCTTCTAATCAAGCATCGCCTCCCAACCTTTCCCCTTCAATCCACAAACGTTGCCTGCTGCCGGCCAGCTTGAGCGAGAGACGAGACCCTCTTCCCCTCCACTCCCCTTTATTTTCCAGCCCATTGTTACTTTTGCTTTACTGAATCTCTTACCCTCGGTCTGTGACCTGCTGTTGTCGTGTCTTTCTTTGCGCTCTGGCATCGCATTGCAAACACCTGCACAGACACATCGCCGCTTAATCAACAACACCCCCTTTCTCCTAATAACAGAATCCCGTGGATTCCGACTTGCTCGCCAGCACAATTCGTTTTTGTTTCTCATTCCCTCCGGATCAGGAATCCGCAAGATAAAAAGGCAAACAGAAGAAAAAAGACGCCAAAGGGGCCCCGTTTCAAGCTCCCCCCAACAGCGTCCTCAAAACCCCAAGCATCATGTCGGCCGTCCAGCTCTCTTTTTCTCTCCGCGTCTCGTCGGGCGTCAAGACGGTGCACCTTCTCGGCTCCTGGGACAACTACGTCGGCCAGCTCCCGCTGTCCAAGGACCGCTCCTCGTCAAAGTCGGGCTCGTGGAAGGGCACCTTTCGCTTCCAAAACGCCACCCTCGAGGCTGGCCAGCGATACTGGTACTACTTCATCGTCGACGGCTATCACGTCGCCCACAACCCCAGTGTCGCCTCCACCGTTGAACCCACCACCGGCCGCGAGCTCAACGTCCTCGACGTACCCGCCGACAAGCACCACAAGTCGTCGTCGTCGTCGCATAAGTCGTCGTCGCACAAGTCATCATCGTCCAAGTCTTCCTCGTCCAAGTCGTCGTCTTCGTCTTCGTCGCACAAGTCCAAGTCGAGCAGCAGCGGCAGCAGCAAGAGCTCTTCGTCGTCGTCGGACCGCCATCGCTCCTCGCGCAGCCGAGCCTCGCTCTCCGTCGACATCCCCAAGGGCCGGCCGCTGTCCGTGTCGCAGATCAAGGCGCCCAAGCCCTTGTCGCCGCACGCCACCAAGCACATCCTCGAGTCCGACTACTACGACGACGAGGCCCTCGAGGAGCTCACGGCGCGCTTCGGCAGCGCGGGCCTCGACGACGACGAGCAGTACGTCATTGCCAACTTCGGCATGGGCGCGTCGCCCGTGTCGTCGTCGTCCTCGGGCTCGTCGCTGTCGTACCGCTCCGACGGCTCGTCGTCGCCCGGGTCGTCGGGCTCGGGCTACAGCACACCCAACTCGGACTGCAGCTCGTGCACCTGCGAGCGCTACGGCATCACGCGCAAGGGCGAGCGCGTCAAGCTCGACTGCGGCGGCTCGCGCTGCGGCTACGGCGAAGACAGCTCGTCGTGCTCCAGCGGCGTCAGCGAGGATGAGTTCGAGCCCAGCCGGTACGCGAGCCGCAGCTCCCGGCGCAACGGCATCGTCGTCACTTGAGAGCATGTGTCTGCTTTTCCGGCGTGAGAGACTATTGTCGCAAAAGAGGAGTCTTGCCGGTGTGGCTCCCCGTTTTCTTGGTTTTGGTCATCACCTCGTTTGGAGCGAGCTGTGACGCCATCCATTCTTCACTCCATGGCACGGGGCGGCGTCGCGCGTCGAGCTGGTTCTCGGAGAGGGCGACGTTTGACCCGTGGCGCATGTGACGACCAATGGGTCGATGCTGCCAGCCCTCCGTCCAGGCATGGCCTCGGGCCGTGTCTGCGGGATAACAATCTTTTTTTTCCTGCTTCCTTTCCCTTTGTCGGTTCCTGAACCAAGGAAGAGAGAGGCCAGGGAGAGGCGGCGGACGTCGAAAGTCGTCTACGCCGTCGCTCTTCTATCTCTCGACCTACCTGTCAATGGATGCGTCTAGTTTCCTTGGGGCCTGCAAACGCATTATAGGACAAGCGAGGAGCGCCTTTGTCGAGCACAGACGATGGACATGCTCTTCACTTTCAAATGTTTGGATGTGGCCCTGGGTCTTGACGATAGGACAACCCGGGCTAGCCATGGATTGCGTCGTGGGGATGGAGAGGGCAGACGAGAGACAAGGACCTTCTGCCCGCGGTGGAAGGATGACGGTTGAATCTTCCACTTGAAGAGTCGAGCTTCTCCTGTGTCTGTGATGCGTGACTGTTGATCTGATGCCTTGAAGTCTTGATGCCGGATGACTTCTGCCACGACGGTCACATGATCTCGAACCATGACGGTACGGGTACTGCCGAGTACACCGGACTGCCGCTGGGGGCCCCCACTGCCGCTTTCCTCGAGACAGCTCCGCACCGTCGGCTGTCCTAACTTTGCTATAATTAGAGGCTGTGCTGTAAGTGTAGTCACTGGCGAGACATGTATGTGATGGAAATATGGATCGGGCACATCATGTCTATCGAAAGAGACGCTCGTCCGAGACAGACGGGTACGCCGTGTGTATCCATACATTGCGGTACCGAAGCCTCACCGAGTACAAAGTCTCGGCACTCGACGCTCGTACCTTGCACGTACCGCCCACACCAACCCGCAAGCACCAAGACACCCTCTCGGTACCTTGACCCCTCAACCCATCCCTCAATTTCAGGGGACCATGGCGGGGCAACAGCGTGCATACGCTTTGGGCCTCGAGCCAGCGACCAGCAGCAGCAACTCCCAAGACTTCCTCTCTCCCAACTCCCCTTCTCTCCTACACCAGTCAGGCTGCAAACCAGTCCGGCTGCCCCCTTGACCGCGACACCACCGCACCCGCACGATCCCCCGCGTCGTCGTCGCCATGGCCGAAGACCAGCTCATCCTGCCCATCATCGACGCCCACATCCACCTCTACCCCGGCGACGAGGTCGACTCCCTCGCCTGGTGCGGCCCCGACCATGACCTCGCCGGCCAGCACTCGCTCGACCAGTACCGCCGCGCCACCGCCTCGGCCCCCTCGCTGCTCGGCTTCGTCGTCGTCGAGGCCGACCGCAAGCACGACCTGGCCGCGGGCGCCGCCGACGGCTCCGGCTGGGAACAGCCCCTCGCAGAGGTCCGCTGGATGCGCCGCGTCGCCCTCGGCCAGCCCCGCGACGGCCAGGGCCACCAGCCCCGCGACGCGGACCTGTGCCTCGCCATGATCCCCTGGGCGCCGCTGCCCAGCGGGCCCGCCGTCCTGGAGCGCTACCTCGACAAGGCCCGCGAGGCTGCCGGCGACGCCTGGCCCAAGGTCAAGGGCTTTCGCTACCTGCTGCAGGACAAGCCCCACGGCACCATGCTGCACCAGGACTTCATCGACGGCCTCAAGCTGCTCGGCCGCCGCCGCTTCGTCTTCGAGGTGGCCGTCGACCAGCGCCGCCGCGGCAAGAAGCAGCTCGACGAGGTCATTGAGATGGTCGACCGCGCCCACGACGGCGTCCCCGAGGAAGACAAGGTCACGTTTATCCTGGGTAGGTCGGCGCCGTGCCCTCCATCGTCTCTGCACTGACAACGTCTGCTGCTCGCCAGACCACCTCTGCAAGCCCGACCTGGCCGTCTACAACGTCACCTCGGACCCGTCCTTCTCGGCCTGGCGCACCGCCATGTACGCCCTCAGCAAGGCCTCGCGCACCTACGTCAAGCTGTCGGGCGCCCTCGCCGAGATGTCGGACCGCCTGCGCGCCCAGCCCGCCCCGCTCATCTTCCAGTCGACGGTGGCCTGGCTCGGCGTCGTGCTCGCCACCTTTGGGCCCTCGCGCATCCTCTTTGGCAGCGACTGGCCCGTCTGCTCCGCCGCCGGGCTCGGCGACGACGCCTGGCCCAAGTGGCGCGACGTGGTGGAAAAGATGTGCTGGATGGCGACGCTCGACGACGACGACCGCGCCATGATCTTTGGCGGCGCCGCAAAGCAGGCGTACGGGCTGTGAGGCGCTGTTGCCGCGAGAGAGGACTGCCACGGCGCGGGGGTCGAGTCGGGATATCCCTAATAATCTAGAAGGCGAGCGTGAGGGTCGGGGGCGGGCGTGGAGGAATACGGGGGGTCAGGGGAGGTCGGCGGCCTGAGCTGGCCACAGGCCGCCGCCCCAGAATGCATCAGTCGGTGCCAACGAGCAAAGCCTTGAAGCAAGCAAGCCCGATACACCGTACATACCCATACCCACACACATAAACACACATGTATATACACCTCCAGTCTCTCTCGCCAAGCAGGCACCGCTCGCGAGTCGGACTGTAGAGAGGATGGAGAGGTGGAGGTCCGCTCGCCGCTCCCCGAAGCCAATCTACAGTATATACATTCCATAGCCGACGGCCTAAGAAGGAAGCCATCTCTGCCCAGGTCCGTGTGTGTATGCGTGTGTAAGTGGCCGGCTCCCTGCAGTCGCTTCACCAGGGACACAGCAAACATAACGCGGCAGCCAGCAAAAAGAAGGACAAGTTTTTCATTCATCGTCGTCGTCGTCGTCGTCGTCTTCGTCTTTGCATGATCCAGTCAACCCAGGCAAGGCAGGCCCGCCATCCATTGCCAACAGCAACAACAGCAACAGCAAAAACAGCGCCTCCAACGCGGCTCACAGACAAGACGCAAAAGCCGCGCAGTCCCCAAGGCCAAGACTCACCCACAACCCAAACAAAAGAAAGGAAAAAGACAGGGAAAAAAAAGGCCCAGAGCCTCGGCAGCAAGACCGCTCACTCTTTACACGCCTGCCTACTCGGCACGACCGCCGCCGCCGCCGCCGCCGCGGTAGTTGCCCATCCGCTCAATCGAGCTCATGATGCCGCTGCGCGCCGCCACCGTCCCCGGCCGCGGCAACCCGCCCCCGGCCCCGCCGCTCTTGGTCCGCTCGTGGGGAGCCCGGAGGCCCGATCCCGGCGCGCGCAGGCCCGACACGCCGCGGGCAATGGTGCTGCGCGGGCCCTCCGTCGCCGGCATGCGAGGCGTCCTGGCCGTTGTCGTTGTCGTTGGGGGTCCCATGGCCGTCGGCGCCACCGCGGTGGGAGCAGCGCCTTCGGGCTGGGGAGGAGACTGTCGACGCTGCTGCTGCTGCTGCTGTTGTTGTTGTTGTTGCTGCTGCTGCCTCTGCTGCGAAGCGGCCCCGACAAAGCTCTGCATACTCATCATCTCCTCCGCCAGCTGCACCAGCTCCCCCTTTTCAACCCTCTCCAGCTCCAACATGCGTCGCAGCTCGTCGTTGTCGCGCCTCACCGTCCGCTCCACCGCTTCGAGCCGCTGCACGTCGGCCCGGAGCTCCTGGATGGCAGCGCTGTCCCGCACGGCCCCCGCCCGGAGCTCTTCGGCCTCGGCCGCCCCGGCCCCGGTCTCCACCCTCGTCATGGTCGAGTCGCGCCCGGCGCGTAGCTTGTCGTTGTCGTCTGACAGCTCCGAGATGCGCGCCTCGAGGTCCCGCACCTTCTTCTCCCACCGCCCTTCGTACGACTTCTTGAGCGCCGCTACCTTGGTCTCGTGCTTGCTCTTGTATAGCGCGTGCAGCTCGCGCGCCACGCGCTCCACGGCGACCTCGACGTCGGCTCCCGAGCTCTTGGCCTTGCTGGGCGACGACGCCGACGACGACGCCTTGTCGCCGCCGTTGTCCTTGCCGGCCCGCATGCCCGCCATCTTGCTCTCGGCCTCCTGGTGCAGGATCTCGGCCGCCTCCCTGCGCCTCTCGCTCTCCTCGAGCTTGCGCTCCAGCTCGTCGCGCTCTCTCTGGCCAATGACGATTTCCTCGCGGACCTTTCGGAGGAGGCTCTCCATCTCGCGGCCCCTGCTCTCCCAGTTCTCCTTTTCCACCGCGAGCTGCTCCTTGAGGGTGCGCGCCTCGCGCAGCTGCTCCAGGGACTCGCCCACCCGCTTCTCTGCATCGCCGACGGCCGTCTTGAGCGACTGCACCTCCGCCTCCTTGCCGCTCAGCGACGCCTTCAGAGAGCTAACCTCGGACAGGAAGCCCGACTTGAGCGACTCAAGCTCCCGGGGCGTGATGGTGGGAACACTTCGCGGCGTCGGCATGGGCGGTATGTCAAAGTCGATGAGGGTGGCGAGTTGGCGGTTGGGCGTCGCCGCAACGGCATGCATGGTGGACGCGTTGCCGCGCTTGGCGGGCGACTTGTGGGGGAACCTCATCTGCTCAGTAAAGTCCATCAAGAGGTTTGTCGTGTTGCTCGGGTCGGCAGACGTGGGCGCTTGGGCCGGCCGCAAGGGCGAGCCATCGCGGTTCGCTGCCGGAGCCATGCCCAGGCTGGCGAGCCTCGTGGGGCTCTGTCCCAGCTTGGCGAACATGGTGAGGTTGGGCACGGCTGAAAAGGTGCTGAAGGTGCTGACCATGGTGTCGTCGGGTCCCGAGGGCTCCTCGTCGATCTCGACACGGGACGCGTCAGCGCTGAGCGTAGCCGTAGCGCCGTCCCGCGCTTCGTCCTCGTCTCCTTCTGCCAAGACACTCTGCTCATCCTCGAATATCTCAATCGCATGCTTCAGCCCCTCGTTCTCCCGCATCGCCTGCTCCATGGTCACCATGTGCTCGGGCGCCGTCCGCATCGTCCTCGGCGTCTCTTCTGGCACCGCGCCGCTGCTAACTTTGACGGGAAACCGCTTTTCCGGAGACATCTTCCTGGGGCTCCGCGTCCCCGCAGCCTCGGGGGATGAGCTCCTCTGCTCCGCGAGGATCTTCAAGGGCGATAGTTCGGTGCCGGACATGACGCGGCTGTGCCTAGCAGCCTTGGCAGGCGACACGTTCTCCTGGTCCGACGTGCTGGTCTCGTGGACGGTCGACACAAACGGCGACGAGCCTTGCTCCGACGTCTCGCTGCCCGACCTGCTGGATTGTTTGATGTGTGTGCGCACTTCGTAGTCTTCGTATGTTCTCGTCGTCGTCGTCGTCGTCGTCGTCTGGGGTGTTGAATCTGAGACACCCTCCTCAGGTGCCGCCGTCAGAGGCGAGGCCATTGGGGGACGATGCTGCTCTGGTCCACCGGCAGGTAACACGACGAAATAGCGAGACAAGGCAGATGGATCGCGAGGCTTTCAGTCACAATGGCTTTTCTGCTGTGCGTCGCGTTGCAGTTTCAACAATGGACATGGTCCGTCGACGCCATGCTCGACTGAGGAAAGAGCTGAGGGATAGGAGCCGTAGCTGATGGGACCCACATTTGTATGTTTACTCGTTGGCCCGGCAACCAGCACGTGCCGTCTCCATCATTGACCTATGAAATGCTGCCGTTGTCTCTGGCAAAGGCATTCCAGCTTCTGCATGCACGAGGCATGGAATGAATGCCGTGGACGCCATGTGCCACTAAGCTGTCCTCGCACAGCAAAGAGCTTTCACATCACCCTCTACGCTCATCTTCCCATACACGCATCGCACCGAGCAAGAGGCCAGTGGCAAGTCTTCAATCGCTTTTATTGGTCATTTCGTAAGTCGTTACCTGATAACATGGCATGTCCAAAGTACACCATCTGGGGCGCTTTTGTAAAGACGCAAATAAAAGGCGCAAGGAAATAAGCAAGGAAACAATCAAGGTCGTAAGGTCATCATCAGGGGCTCTTCCAGTTATCTCCTTCCTTTCCAAACACATCTTCCGACAATGGAAGAACTCGGACTTAGTTGAGAGGCAGGTCGCGTGGTCGACAGATAGCTCATCGTTTCCCGCCTGAGAATCGTAACAGGCCAGCAGTGCTTTTTTTCTGTTCCTCATGCACTCGTGTCGTGTCTCAGAGCTGTCAAGTGAAAACGCCCAAAGCAACAGCCGAAAGCCGCTCTTTCCATGATTAAGTCCATCCATGCAAAGCGTGACTCGTCAGCCATGTACATCCATGACAAGGCATCCTTTAAGTAACATGTAATCGTCGGTCGTGGCTCGTCAACGCGCGAGGGTCTTTGCCAATGTGGCGGTTGCGAATACAAGACCAGAGCAAGGCGAAGGTAAGTTCGGCGTCAAGATGGAAACCAAAGCAGAAAGTGCACACAAGGAACGTCTTCTTACACCACGAGCGCCGTGTTGTGGGCGGCCGCCGGGCGTTGCTCTCGATGCCCAGCGGACCACGCCACGACCGCACGCGTTCGGGCAAGCATTAGGGGCGTCATGGAAATTACCGCCTCGGGGGTGCTGCGATGGCCGAGGCAGGTCGGCTCAGGGCGTCATATACAGGCGCGGGTACCGTCGACTCCATCAGCGTCTTTCGCCGCTTGAGTTCTAGGCCGCCCATGCCGGGCCCGCCGTTGGCGGATCGAGACATGTCGTCGTCGTCATCGTCGCGCCCCCTCTTCAGGCTCCCCGCCGAGCCGTTCATGACAGACGACTGCGGGGCGTAGCTGTTGTTCATGGAGCCGGCAATGTCGGCCGGCGGTGCGTAGACATCGGCGCCCGACGCTCCGCTGTGCTGTGCCCGGTCGCTGCCCGCAACGTTGAAGAGGTTGCTCGATGACGGGACGCGGGGCGGGGTGCTGTAGCCCGTGTGCTGCGGGTAATAGGGCTGGTGAGGCGCCGCCGTCCGCGGCGTGGCCCGTCCCGAAGCGGGCGGATGGTTCGGCGAGCCCGTCATCTCGGACGGCATGTTGCCGTCGCCGGCCAGGGACCCAACGCCGGGTGCCGTGTAGTTGTACGATGTACGCGAGGCGTCATAGGCGCCACTGTCGTGCGTGTACTCGGTCTCATGCTCGTGGTCGGCCTCGTCGTCCCCAGCTTGGTGCTGGGCAGCCTGCTCTGACGCCATGATGCCGTTGGGGGGCTTGCTATCGTGCTGCTCGCCCTGATGCCCGCCCGGGCGACTCGACGGCGGACCCATCTCGCTCTTAGCATACGACTGCGCGTACATGCGATCCTGGGTGCCGTTGGTCGACGTCTGGTACGGCGAGTGCTGAGACGTGGGGGCGCTGTAGATCTGGCGAGACCCGTCGTAGGCTTGCGCGCCCGACGAGTAGGAGTTCATGTTAGTCATGGCGGTGCCTGGTGGCGTGGTGGCTGGTGCGGGCGGTCGTTAGCCATCGTCGACGTGCATTTTGCCTCGGTGCCAAGGTCTTGGGCAGTTTTCAAAGGGGGGGGCGGGAGTCGTACCATGAGCTCCATTCATTCCTTGTCCCTGCCAGTTGAAACTCTCGGAGGCGCCCATGCTTCCCATGACGCTCGAGGCGCTCGTCGGCGGCGTGGGAAACGTCTGTGATCGGTCAAGCGGCGGGCGGGCAATGTTGGACTGAGACGGGAGCGACGGCTGCGGGCCGGGGAGCGCCATTGAGTGGTGGTGGTGTTGTTGGATCGAGGGCAGGCCCGGCGGAGGTGGATTTCGCAGTTGTCCTTGCTCCTGTTTTCGGCGCTCAGCGGCGGCCATTACCTGGGTTGTCCGGCTCTGGTTGTTGGGGTGGTATAGGAGAGCTCCGATGTTGTGCACAAAGAGCGGGTACAGCATCTCCGTGATCTTCTCCTTGTTGGCAAAGTCGAGGGCTCGGTCATAGGGGATCCTGTCTTGTCTCAGCACGCGACCGTCCGCACGATGTCTCATACGACGAGGGGATATCCGCATACCAGACGCCCTTGAGGTGCATGGGCCCAATCTTGACCACGTGGCGAACCTTTTCACTCTTCAAGATGCCGTCTCGCCGACCTCGGGTCATGCCAGCAACGTTCAAGAGCTTGGTGCCGTTGATCATGTGATTGTCTAGGAGCTCGAGTCAGCACGCCAAAACACCTGGCGCGCGCAA
This sequence comes from Hirsutella rhossiliensis, assembly GCF_020360975.1. Lineage (NCBI taxonomy): Eukaryota > Fungi > Ascomycota > Sordariomycetes > Hypocreales > Ophiocordycipitaceae > Hirsutella > Hirsutella rhossiliensis. The sequence continues at coordinate 754,569 of NW_025408678.1, read as the reverse complement.
CTGAGGGCGACGCAGCCTACCTTCACGACGGGCAACGCAGATGCCGCGGGCCTCGACCTGGAAGCACAGACTGCCCTCGTCCTCCCAGAGGGTGGCGGTGACGCGGGGCTTCATGCCCGGAGGGGGTTGCTGGCCGGTGGTGTCGAAGCCGGCGTACTGGTTCTGCATGGGCCCGTGGCCACCGACGCCGGGCAGGGGCAAGACGTTTTGGGGCGCGCCCATGGGGTTGGAGACGGTCTGGGCCGTGGGGGGCGACGTCAGGCCATTCGTGTAGCCGTACTGGCTATACTGGGCCGGGTTGGAGTACTGGGCGTGGCCGTGCTGCAGCAAAGGCGGCTGTTGTTGTTGGTAGTGCGTCATGCCGCCCGAGGTGACGGTCTGGGGCGGCGGCGGCTGGCCAGCAGACATGTGCTGGGGGTAGTACATGTCGGCGCCCTGGTTCATGGCGTCGTAGCTCACAATGGTGGTGGGCGGAGCGGTGATGACGCCGACGGGCAGGGTGGGAGAAGGCGTCTTTGGCCCGTTGGACGACGTGGCCGAGGTGAAGGACGACTGAGACCCCGCGTGCGAGCCGATTGACGAGGCAATGGAGCTGACGCGAGACGACGAGGCCCCCGACGAGTATGCCTGGCTCGGCAGAGGGAGAGGGAGCGACGGCAATCTGTCGGTACTCATAAACGACGAGCGGTGGGCGGCGTAGGCGTTGAGGTAGGGTACGTCCGACGAGAGTCCACGGGTCTGCACTTGGGAGACGGACGGCAGATCCAGCTTTCCGGTGGTGCGCTGGGCAGGGCGGACGAGGAACGAGCGGACAGCACGCAGCTGTCAGGGCAATGCGGGCGTCGTGATGGAGAGCGGCGGCCGAGGTGCAGCTGGCAGGCAGGGACGGGGGCGCGGTGGTGGATGCGAAGGCGGGTTGCAGCAAGAGATGCAGTTCTGGCTGCAGGTCTCGAGCACGGCAAGGTCTGCTCAAACAGGACGACGGGAAGGAGGCGGCGCGGGTGCGTTTGGCATGGACAGGCGGTGGCGAGGCGATGGAAGGATGAAGTGGACAAACAGCGAATTGCGTTTGTTTGGAAGCTCGAGGTCCAGCAGCAGCCCACTATAAACTGCAGATGCCAAGGTAAAAAAGGCGATTAGCTGCGTCCCCCCTCCAAGATGTCGAGCTCGAGCACACACGGGTGGTGGTGGATAGGCAGGCAGGCAGGTAGGTAGGCAGGTAGGAAGGCAGGCAGGCAGGCGGGCAAGTATAGCTCTCTATGTGAGGAATGACAAGCGGCAGCGGGCAGAGAAGAGCGGGAGAAGACGAAGCAGCAGCAGCTCGAAGCACACGTTGGGGAGGGGGGTGGTGCGGGCGGCGGCACCAAGACACCTTTTCTGGCTTGCCTACCTTTTTTTCTCTCCTTTCTCAGCTCGTCGCTCGTCTTGAACGGACCGGCCTTGGGCGTTCGCGGCTCGCCAGGGGCAGTGAGGGGGAAGGATTGGGGACGAGGAGGGGGGGCGGAGGAGGCTGGCTGGCCACAGGGCGGGGGCCCCCTTTCCGCTCCCTGTGCCCGATTTTTAGTCTCCCTGTGCACCTTACCGTATTAGGTAGAAGCATCGCGAATCGGCCAAGACATGCATTTGTGTGTGCAACACACCAATTAGAAGGTAGTCACGGATTGTAGAGTCTTGCGTTGAACATTATGAACTTGAAGCTATTCGCACATTTCCTCCATATCTTCTAGCCGCATTACAAGCTCATACGGCTGCCGCATTGCGTGGCCTCTTTTCCGCCGTGGCGAGCGTTCCCCTTTCCTCTAACTGTAGCGTTACTTATCTGCGAAGCCGGGAGCGGCATGAATCCTCCTTCCACTGATGTAAGGGTGCTAGAAAGAGGGGTCGAGGACCCAAGGGTAAAGAGACGAGGGCGCTCGCGATGCCCCCGTTGAGAACCTCCTTGACGCGGCGGCCGCGGCGGCTCGTGATATTCGAAGGCGGAGGGTAGCCGCCGCATGTTGGGTGGCAGACTCTGAGCGCCGGAAAGTCTGCGGCTGCTGGTATGAGGTCGGTTGTGTAGGCGTTTGACGGATCACGATGTCGGCTTGTGGTGTTGACACCGACCACGAAGCTATAGCCGGCCCAATGCCAAGATAGTTGCCAATAGCCTCAAGCCGCGAAAGCACTGTCTGCAAGACTGGCTGCCGCTGTTGCTGTTGCCCGCGAGGCTGTGACTGTTGCGAAGCTGGTGGGGTAGCTGCTGCTGCCGCTGCTGACGAGGCCACAGGTGCAGTTACAGCGGCTGTTGCAACGGCTGCAGTCGTGGCCACAGGTGCAAAGGCTATGGCTCTGGCTGGTCTGCGGCGCCGGGCAATGACTCGAGGATCGCGAATTCGTCTGTATGGGTCTGTGACGGCAAGATCCTGCCGTAGAAGCCAGTGGCTGTCCCACAAGTTCAAGGGCAAGGGTCTTGTAGCTATAACTTTGCGGCTAGTCCTCCCTTGGACCTGGAGGTACGAGGCGATAATATGCTTGCAGGGCAGCCCGTATTGGGCAGTGAAGCTATTCCCACATTCCCAAGTGGCCGCTCTTGTGGTTTGAGGAGGCCGGCCGAGGCGGCTAGTGCCTGTTTCTGTACAAGCTCGAGAGACCGATATGACGCCTTCTCGACGGCATCCTCATATAATGGTAGCCGGAACGGGTCGCGAGTCCGTCGTGATTCGCGCTCAACGGTCCGATCATGGTGTTCTCGTGAGGTTGAGGCTTGTAGTTGCAAGGCATGATATAATTCAAGCAGGTTCGACTGGCCGTTGCGAAGGAAGGTGCGAGAGCTTGAGTGAAGGGATTCACAAGGCGAGGTCGTTGTGTGGCCCCAGTTGCGGTAACGGCAGACCCAAGCGCGCGCCCATTGTGTTCGTACAGGCATCCAGATCTCTTCTACATACCTAAGAATAATGTGCTGGTCTGAGAAGGCGCCTTTGACGATGCCCCAGCGGCTGTTGAACTCGTCCTCGGTCGGGGCATACACTACGGACCGGAAGGCTGTTGTGAAGGCACAGGGCCTCTTTTTCCGGCAGTGGCTCCGGTAGCTGCAGAGCGCCCGGGGTCTTCATCGTCTTGGGGCTCTTGCGGCGGGTCAAATGGGTCATCATCGTCATAGTCGCCAAGCCAGCGCTTCTTCGCGTTTGTAGTGATGTTCTTCATGATATGCCACGTACAGACCTGTAGCTGCGAGTCCGGGAAGGTAGCCGACAATGCAGCGCGCAGCAGCGTCATAGTCCGTGATGATAACGTGTGGGATAAAGGCATTGCCGTCAGCCTCGCCTCTTAGCCTTGCCTTTGACTGTAACCACTCGCGAAGCTGTATAAAACACCAGGTAAATGCGTTCGTGTCTTCGGAAGGGATTAAACAGAAAGCCACAGGGAAGATAGAGCCCAAGGCAGTGATTCCATTGATCTCTAGCAGCTTGAGGCCATATCTATTCGTGTTGTTCGTTACGTCGGCCATCATGAGGTGTGAATGTTGTGCCCAAAGCCGCAAGGCAGGGTCAAGGCCCACAATCTGGTAGAAGAAGCGATCCTCATCGTCAAGTAGCTCTTTATGGAAGGCACCTTCCTCGTCGAGCCTGGCAATAAGCGCTTGTGTGGATGTATGTGCCCCAAGCTCCCGGAGACGAAGCCGGGCACAGATATTCGCGATGTCCTGCTCTGTTGCAAGTAGCCGCGGGTTCTTAGCCCGAAGAGCAAGAAGGATCTGCCGCGCCGTTAAGCCAGCATCGCGAGATAAATCTTTAACCTGCTGGAGTTGATGTGGATGAAGGCGCCGGTATTCTGGGAAGGCGCCGGCCCTATTGGCCTCATGGTTGTGCCTTGGGCACATCACAGAGACTCGCCAGAGGCCTCCTCTAGCTTCAGGCGCACAACCTGACTCTAAACGGGCAGGAAGTCCGCCTAGTGCCAGTCTTCCGGAGTCCTAACGAGGCTGACTTGTATTCACGGCCGCCGCATGCGCATACGATGTCGTAACGGCGTGGGAGCCCATGTTCGTAGTTGCTTGGCTTGAACTTAACTATGGCGTAGCCTTGGCAGCGCGCATGCCGCTGGAGCTCGTCAAACGCATCGTCAAAGGTCTCAAAGAGTGGCATATTGTTTGGCGGGGCTGGAGAAGCATCTTGACAAAAGAACGGTTTGATTAGCTGCTTTGTGGCGGTTGTGTGCCTCTGGAAACTTAGCTGCGCAGACGCGATGTGGTATTGCGAGGTGGGTGGTTATCACGAGTTATTTTGGCTTGTGGTGTTGTACCAGGAGGCTGCTTGCCGCGACGCCAATTGTGTGTATTATGGTGTGTTACGCGTCTACGTGTGGAGTCTTGCCAAGTACGGTAAGGTGCACAGGGAGACTAAAAATCGGGCACAGGGAGCGGAAAGGGGGCCCAGGGCGGGAGGAGGAGCAGGGAAGCAACGAGGAAGAGAGGAGGAGGAGGAGGGAGAAAAGTAGGAGGTCGGCAGAGAGGGTCGTGAAGACGAAGAAAGGGCCTGCCGCGCAAGGTTTTTGTTTTTTGGTGGTGAGGGCCAAAAGGCAGCTCAACGGGACCGGGCCAGGGTGCTGTACATGGCCAGGGTGCTGTACATGGAGCTCAGGAGCCAGGTCGCTAGTACAAGCCGCTGGTGGTGGAGGCGGCGGGCCGGACGAGGACGAGGTACCTTCAGGTACTGGGCGGCCGGGTACTGTACATGGCTGCGTCGTACATTCACCTACATTACATGGCTTCATCAGATTGGGAAAAGCGGGAGCGGACGACACGGAGCCGGAGTGGATTCGCCATTATTTTTCTCCCTCTTTCTACCTGCCGCTCACCATTATATATATTATATATATCAGAATTATTGCTAGGTAGATATTGCTGCCCCCTCAGGTACGGACCGGGTAAGCGTCCTTGTACGTACGTAGTGTGTGTTGTACATGTCTCGAGACCCTCTCTCGAGAGCATGTGATGGATGGCCTCTCCGTCGGCACGGTAGTAGCTTCTTGGCTCGTCGCCCGAACCGCCCTCAGCCTGGGCCCTGGGGGGTGAACAAGGGAGCCCATGTCCGGCCCGCCGTGCGGTCTGCGTCTGTTGTGTGTGCCGAGCAGCTGCGGCATGTACTGTATAGGTACATTGCGCGTATTCGTATGGGCGGGTGTAACAGGGTCATGGGCAGGGGACGCGACGGCCTTTGCCTTTGCCTGTGCGTGGAAAAGGGCCAAGCAACAACCGCGTCCTCTACCTTACTGTCCAGACATCTGCGGGTATGTATGTACTGTACATACATGTAGTAGAGTACAGTACACACAAAAAGTTGCCGTCAACGGGGGAAGGAGCTGCTCAACCCTTTTTCCAAAGCACAGCAAGGGCCTGGGTTGCACATGCCGCATCGACATGGGTCCCGTCTACAGTACGGATACGTCCGGTCCCCTCTCCACCCGCTCGAGCATGTACAATGGACCGCGTCGCCAAGTACGGATACAAGAGACACAATGCATGTACATCTACGCAGCTAGGTACGGGACAATTATAGGTGGCCTCGCCTTACCCGAAGTACGTTAGTCGGGGGCCATGTCAATCAATGACGGGCCCGGTCCATTGTTGGAGTCTCTTTGTCTCGCCGCCGCCTGCTTCCTCCCGCCCGTCTCTCTCGGGGGTCGGGGCATTGTCTGACGATGATGATGATGATGATGATGATGATGTTGTTGTTGTTATTGTTGTGTTTTTATTCATTGCTCGTCGACTGAGCCGCCATCACCCAATGATTCCCCGTTACCTGTGGCAGGGGGGAGGCACCAGAGCCAGGGAGGTTGGGCGAGATCGTTTCGTCGGTCTCCCGCGCGCAGGCCACCAGCCATCCACCCAGCAGCTCCACATTTGGGCGCCGCGCCCTTTTCGCCAAAAGCCGTCCGTCGTGGTTGGTGAGCCATGTACCGAGCACACACGCACGGCCAGAGGTGGGGAAAGAAAGGCTAGCAGCAAGAAGAAGAGGAGAAGACGGGCGGACGGGCAGACACCCCGCGTGGGGAGAGGAGAAAGGGGAGGGGGAAAGGGGGGAAGGGGGAGAAGGGGGGGTCAGCCCAGCCAAAGGCCGCCTGCAAAGAGGAAAAAATATCCAGGTCAAGAAAGGAGGGGGGGCGTGCCGAACGGCGCGGGCGGGCGGCGTGGGTGGAACAGCGTCGCAGTACCAGGATGGCTGATGGATCGATTTGAGGCGAGGCGAGGCGAGAGGCAATCATGGGCGGTTAGTGGCCGTGGTGCGCTGTACTTTTGGGCTGGCTGGTGTGCTGTGCTGTTCTGCGATGTGCTGGCGGTTCGCTGGGTGGGCCGCCAGTGCAGGGTCCGGTCATTACAGGGGGGGGGACGGATGATGGACGGCTGAGCCGGAGCCTCTGGTCGGCCTGTGCTCCTTTTCCTTTCCTCTGTCTGCCCTTGTCTTGTTGGGGGGAGAAGGCTTTTTGCCGCAATGCTTTGCTCTGCCGTCGCTTCGTCCCCCCTCGACTCTCTCGTTTTCTTTCCTCTCGTTTTTTCTCTCTTTCGTTTTCTCTCTTTCTCTATCTCTCTCTCTCTCTCGCTTGCCCCTCCCAATCCCCTTCTTACACACACGCGCGCGCACACTACACATACATACATACATGCACACGCACGCACGCACGCGCACACGAGGACGGGCGCACCTGGCTCGGCATTGCTTTGCTCGCTTTGCCGTGCTGTGCTGTGCTGTGCTGTGCTGTGCTGTGCTGCTCGTGCCTTGCTTCGACGCTTGGTGCTCCGCGAAACCACTGCCCTCTCTCTGCCTGTATACATACATACTACCTTACATGATGGCTCCGTGCCTACAGTGCCTACAGCAGGTACACGTGCCCACTCCCACCACGCCCCCCTCCCTCCGCCCAGGCACTCGGGAATAGCAGGGCATGGACCTCGAGGCGGGTCGATCAGTGCTTCGTACATACATCTGGCCAGCCGTAGCTCGAAGTACTGGATACATTGGAAAGGACGATGCACAATGGCAAGTCACGGTGGCTTCGGTGCTTCAAGCGTCCATGTGTCGAGTGCCTCGAGCTGTAAAAGACGTTGGCGCCGCGGCCCGTCATCGAGTAGTACCTGCCTGGAAAAGTGCCCGAGCCCTGGCCGAGGTACCGCGCAGGCACATTGGCCCCCCCGCAGGCACTCGGTGGGCCGCCTGGTCCCGGGCGCCCAAAGGTACCTCCGGCACGAACCCCGGCCCACAGTCGGGTCGGAAGCTCCCTCAAAGGAAAAAGGGCTTGGATCAGAGTACGCACAAGCTCCATGCAGTGTCCTTTTTCGGTCGACAACGCACACAAAGGTGCCCTCGCTGCGGTTGCTTGGCGCTCTGGATTTTCCTCGCTCGCCTGGTCTGCCAAACGACGAGCTCGCCAACGATGTCGTTGCCTCAAACGAAGCTGCAGCTGCCAACGGAAACCAAATCTCCGGGCTCTCGTGGCTTTCTGCAGGCATACACTTTGCCTTTGCATCACCAAAGTCACAAGCGTGCCTGTCTGTAGACGCACGCGTGTGGGCGCACAGATGTGTGTACCTTGCCTTTGCCTTGCCTTGCCTCGCCTTGCTGTCCCAACCTTCTCTCCTTGGCAGCAACCAGACAGCGTCCTTCTAATATTTCTAGTGGCATGCTTGCGGTACCTGCGTCGATCCGGGCTGCAGCAGTTCCCACCAGCGGTTGAGCGTGCGTACCTTACAGCTCTCTCTGCTGTCGAGCTCAACCCACCTCCATCCTCCCGCGGCTTACATCAGTGCAGTCAGTGATCTGGGCAGCCGTCTCTTTGTTCAGCACCCACCAACTTCCATCTCGCTCCTCTAGACAAAACCCAACACGGCTATAGCCCGCCGGGCCAAGTTCATATGTCATGATAGCAATAACCCACCTTGCGCCGCTGCTCATTGGCTTTGCCGGAAATACGTTAGGACGGAGTAAAATTCCCTGATGAAAAAAAGGGCCCGGTGGGTGGGGGCCAGCCAACCGCCCGTTCTGGTGGATTGTTTTGTTTATCCTCGTCGATGCGATGCTAAGCGCCGTGCCAGTCGCCTTCCGTGGGACAGGCGCCGAACCACCTGGTCCCGGAGTCGCCCGAGGGGCGGGGAGGGCGGTTCACGTCCGGCCGGGCCCGGTCAAGAACCGACTTGCCTCACGGGCAACAGCAACAAGCCTGTTGAAGACCGGCCGTATACCGAATTGGGCCTGACTTGATGGGTCCCCGTCTGCCACAAGTAGCTAGGCGAGCATGTCCTTTCCCGAGAAGGGGGGGCGGCCGTTGAAGATGGGCGCCCTCGTCGCTGGCCGCCTCGGCGTTCCACCCTAACTGTGAAGCAATTCTCTAGGTTTGCCTGGGATTGTATAGCCGGGCCTGCAATTATCATCAGTTAGTTGGCCATTTCGACAGGCGCCCGGGGTGGTTCAGGTTGTACTACAAAGGTCGGCCGCCGAGATGGGTCGCCGGTCGATATCGCGCCCCGGCAACGATACGATAGACCGCCGGCTCTCCATCGATACTTTGTACATACGGATACAGTACTTTGTAACTCGACTTACTCAGAATTTGTACTGCTTGGCGTTACAACATCGACCAACAGGTTCGGGACGCCCAGGCGGGCTCGGACTTTTTTTGGCGCCCGGCCCGGAGGCTGAGCAGAGTCGCAACGCCTACGTCAATGGCTCTGCCAGGCAAACCGCGCGCGGGATTGCCCGCCTGGACAATGAGCGGAGCCGCAAGGGCGCTTGCCGTGGCAAGGAGAATGCAACCGCACGCAGAACGGCCCCAGGCAAGCGCCCGCAAGCCCTCCCCCCTGTCTGACGTGACTTTTTCCCGTTCTTGGTTTGGTGTTGGTCCCGCGGTGACGAGACTCCTGATGCCAAGACCCAGACAAGCGAGTTGTGGGTTGGAAATGCGACTGTACATGGGGAGGGTCCGGGAAGGAAGAAAAGCTTCAGGATCGTCGGGAGACTCAGACTTCGGGGCGGACAGGTTGGTCACGGGGTTCTCTCTCCCCACCCTGCCGAATCTCCGAAAAAGCATCCATGCCTCGGAAGGCGAGGAAATTGGACGGCCAACATTGAAGCAAATGACGGGACCGACAGCTAGCGAGACAACACGAGGCACGCTCTTTGCCTTGACCAGCCTCACCCTGTATGTACATGCAGTACAGTTAGCTGACAGGCCATTTCAGTAGGGCGGCGCCTTCCGAACGGGCATCCACCCTCGTAGCGTGGGCAGGCACGGGCGCTTACAGCTTCCTGCCTTGCTATGGAAGGGTGCACCGCGAGATACCTGCCTCGTTCATACTGGCCGCATTGTTTGACAAGTACCATTCTGGTCAGGGCCAGCCCTCGTGTCGCCGGTGCCTACACTATCTGACTTACCTTGTTGGGTAAGTTTCCACCGACGACCACTTGCCGCCAGTTAGCCTAGCAGTACAGTACCTACCTAAGTAACTACCTACCTACCTTACCTACCTTAGTCTATTGCTCCTTTTCCACCCCGACCTAGCCGGCGCCTCGGTCGCCCGTCGGAGCCAAGCAAGTGCACCTTGCGGGTGAAATTGGCTTCGGCCTTTTTATCTCTTTACGTGATATTGATGATCGTCTCAAACTGCCTGGTGATACAGAGTTTACCCGTGTGTGGACTGAGAACCCCCACTCCCCCCATTTGCTCCATCCTGGCGCAGGTCACCTTTCGAGATTCCGATGCTGATTGACTGGCTGGCATGTGCAGGCCACTAGACAAGGTTATCATCCCATTCTGCTATACCGGTAGGGCCAGCTTATCACCGGCGTCTTGCAACACCTGCGCCGAGCCGTGCTTGCTATCCGGGACTGCCGGGCCCCTGGTCAAAGTCACCGGGTCCATTCAATCTGTACGGAGTGTGTATATATATCGGTATTTCTGTAGGTACCTACTCCGAATGTATGTATGTAAGTACGTATACACGGGGCAGGCCATTCGAAAAGGTTCCTCGTCTCCGAGCTCGACCCGGCCCGGGCCTGACGACGGTTTCTGCCACCGATGTCTTCATGTGCCTGGCCGACGATCAAGGCCGACATGGGCGGGGCCGCTGCACGATGGCGAGCAAGTCTCTGCATGAAGGGCACGTCTGTATGTACAGGAGGTAAGGTATGTAAGCTGCAGGGAAGGGGGGCTCATCGGGCAGTTCTCTTCGGGCTGCTGCTGCATATGCCTACAGCACACACACCGTCTGCCCACGATCTTCCAGGACGTCTACGGTACTGTACCTGTGCATGTGGGCTGTGTGGTGTCTTGGTCTGCACCTACGTCCGGAGTACAGCATGCACGCGCAAGAGCTAATAAAAGGCGGGCGGTAGCCGGTACTTCTGGCCGTGTGCATGGCTCTTGTACTGCATGTAGTATGTCGAAGCGAGGACCCTCCCTTTGGATGTGGCGTGCATCTGGTCCACGAGCTTAATACGAGTCGACTACGGGTACAGGCCGAAGCTGCCATGGCGGCCAGGCCGTCCCTCAACCCATGGCCAGGCTTCCCGTCGCCATTGGAGCAGGTGGTGGTGTCATGTCAGATGGACAGACACATAGACACAGACACAGTCCAGTGGGACCGGGCCTCGAGACGACGCGAGCAGCTCAGCCGGGGTAGCGGCTCATTAGGCAGAAATGGGCTCTGCCAGTGGCATCGTGCCGGACATCGGCCACGGCTCCCAAGGGCCCGAAGGGAGACATTGTGGAACACTGAGTTTTCTTGGAGAAGCAGCACCCCGTCTCCCTTGGCTCCCTGGTCCATCTCCACCTCGAGGCGGCGAGACGACCAGTGTGGCTCGGCGGCGCGAGCTGAGACAGCACGATGGCTAGCAGAGAGGTAAGCATTACACCGCCAAGAAGGCTGGGGGCTTGCGAAGCAAGGTCCCTGTCTCAGCGGACGGTCCATGCCCGCTCCCTTTGCCCGGCCATGCGTGCTTCCGTCTTGGGTCTGCAGGGACGAGAGACGTGCTGATGAAGGGCATTCTCCAGCAAACCTGATTCAGCACCGCACCGCGTCTGTTCTCGGCGGTCGAGATGGCTCACATGCGCGTGAACTCATGTACCCCGTCCTGACAGACTCTGAGCCTACATTTACCCATATGTATCCATGCATGCACGTACAGTGCAGTGCAGTGCATCCATCCATCCATCCATCTTGGGTGGCCGGGAGTCCGGCAAGCAGCTTTGGAGAAAAAGCTCGACCAGGGTCCCGGCAGATCTGGCATGACCGTCCGCCTTGTCTCTGACTGTGTCTTGGCTGCTCCAACCGCGCGCATCGCCTCGCCGCCGCAGTGGCGGTTCGCAAGGGCTGATGCGGAGGAGCGCTAAATGCCGATGTCGGCGCACCGCACGCTCCTTGGACAAGACCGACAAGACCACGGTCCATTTCGACGGTCCAGTTCGACGGTCCAGTCCGACTGCTGCATGTGCCGTCGTGAGTGCGGAGGGACAGAGTTGTCGAGAGAATTCAATTCCACGTACCGGGTAGGCGCACACGGTACCTGCAGGTACTGCGTCGATGTACCTACCTGCTAGAGCCTCGTCTCTGACCGCCTCGACAACTTGCATCTCTTCCATCTTGTCTCGCCCGCCGAGGCGGTGCGTCTTGCTGCCTTTGCGCGACCCCGAGCAGCCGGGCCATCTCGATGACGGACCGTCAGCATCTGCCACGGACATGCGGGACACGGCAGCTTCAGGTTATACAGTGTCGTCGCCTTCACATGCCCGGACTACACGCGGCGCGTCCCGCTGCCTCGCACCTGCATCTAGAAGCCTTCCCTGACGTGTTACTGCGCCGGCCCTGACGCATCCGTGCAGCCAGACAACCACCACTCCCAAAGGACCGCCGCAATGACGATGACGACGACGGGGGCTGGCGAGTCTCTCCAGCCAACCCCGTCCGCCTCTCCGAGGAGGCAACCGGAAAAAGAAACAAGAAGAAAGGGCATGGAAGGAAAAAAGGGGAGGCCCGTGGATTTCCCCTGGGATCCGCGACACCGCAAGACAAATCAAAAAAAGAAAAGTGCTCCATTCGAGGGGCCATGGACCAACGGCACGTCTCGTCATGTCTCGCATTCCCAGCAAGGCTTGACAACTGGCTGCGGTGTCTTGAACCAGCACGTTTCAACGAGCAGCACATGGCCAGCCACACGAGCCCTGCCTGACAGACCAGCGGGCATGTGCTTGCTGTCTCACCCGTTCCAAAACCCTAATGAAGCGCTTCTGCGGAGGATGGCTGCTATTATCGGAGAGACATTCAGCCCTTTGCGCTCACGTGCCCGCCCCCAGCCGCCGGAGTGCGTTTCGCCCTCTCGACGGCACTTGCTTCGTACGACGTGCTCCAGCGAGCATTCTCAAAGCCATCTCGCATGACCTCTGTCCGATCGGTCGCCCGGCAACACCCCATTCGCACGACACGGGGGCAAGCTCGCGGCCGGCGTCGACCCGCGCCACTGCTATCCCATCGTTGCATCCGGGCCGCTGTTGCAGGACTCCCGGCCGATGCGGCTTGGACCTTGACCGGTCCGATCCATCGAGGCCCATTTCGCCCACTGCTTGCCGTTGCAAGCCCTGCCGCCCGCGCGTAGCACGGCGCTCTCTTCTCTCCATACCAAAACAGCACCACAAACACTCGACAGGGCTACGTGTTGCGCGCGTGTTGGGGTCGCGTTGGTAGTGGCAACCACAAAGTCGGAAGGTGAGCCGCTTTGCTGCTTCGGACTGGTGGCTGGCTTGCCCACCGACAACCAAGCTCATCAACGTCATGCAGGGTGCGGCTCGCCAGGCGGCCCGTCTTGAACCACGTAGCTCAACATCCCTCTTCCACTCTGCCCTCCTAACTGGAATGGGATGGCTGTGGCTTTTTTTACTTGTTGCACCTCGCGTGTGACCAAGAGGGAGTCCCATGACGTTGGTTGGATCGACCCGTGGGACCTGACCACCCGCATTGTCATCTCGGGGACACGGAGGCGCCCGGAACCTGAAATCATGGCAGTCAGATTCAGGCTATCCGTCCGGCTCCAAGGATGGCGAGGAGCCGACCTGATTCGACGTGGCTACCGGATCGGGCTGTCATTGCACGAGACCGCCCGTGTGCTCTTTGGGGAGACGACGACGGCAGTGCTGTACTGTACTATACTGTACGGCAGAGCAGCACTCACTTGGGCTCCAACCGGCCGTCTTTGCTGTGCTCGTCGTTGGTAGCCAAGAAGGGGGGTCGCCAAGCTGGCTTGGAGCAGCTTGCATGGCCATGCACAGCGGCTATGTGAGTGTAAAACATGGCCAATCACGCCCTAGGCCGTGGTCGATTGACCGCGGGCAGGGGTCCCTGCTGAGCCGTTCAGAGAATTGACCGTGGATGGTCAACTCAAGGGAGTGCGAGTGCGACGACGACAAAGTCGGGCGCCGCCCTTGGGCCGAGGCCTTCCCGCGCGGCGGGGGAGAGGTCGAGGTCAGCCAACCTTTGCCCCATTGGTTCCCGAGACGGGCGGGACGACTTTCTGGCGGTCCACGCACGAGCGACAGTTTTCGGTGGAGAAGGGTGGTCTGGTTTGGTAGGTCCTTACATTAGCCCTCCCGTCCTCTCTCGGTGCCGGATGCGAGCTTGGGCTTCCGTCCGCCGACGCAAGACGCCGGGTGGACGCGCCAACAAGAGGGTTGCAAGCCTCCGGAGCGCCGTACGCGTTGCCGTGGAGTCGTACCCACTCCCTTCCGTGCATCCGTCTGGATGGGGGCTCGTCAAAAGTACCCCGGCCTTGGGCCATGGATCACCTCGCACCCCGGGCCCTTTGTCTTTACTCTGTCGTGGTGTTGGCGAGGCATGTGCTTTCGGACTCTCTCTCTCTCTCTCTCTCCCCCTCGTCGCTCCCTCGGCCCTCCCACCAGAAAGCAGGTGACGTATGGGATTGATGCCAAGACGTCCACCCCGTCTGCCTCGAGCGCGGGCCCCGCCGTGTCGAGAAGCGGTCGACTGGGCCTGTCCGAGGCGCCGCCAACGCCACCAGAGAGACAGGCGGCTTATCAGCGGCCCGAGCTTGCACGCTGTGTGGTTTTCGGGCTGGAGGGCATCCCCCTGAGAGATACTGAACCGTACCGTGCGCAAGAGACGGGTAGGACCCTACTCGTACGTGGTGCCACATGAGCAACGAGGCAATGGTCGTCCGCTGAAGCTCCATCAGCCCAATGAAAGCCGTCCACGTCTCTACCGCACACCACACCTTTCCGTATACAACGCCTACCCACGCCACCACCATGTGCGCGACAGCACTGTAAGACGGCGTACCGGCCATGCTGCACGCAGACCAGGGAGTCGATTGGCTCGTGGAAGGCTCGAATCCCGGGCCTGATGGACGAGGCAAGTGGGGGAGGTGATCGGTCTGTAAGCGTGCCGCCCGGCCAATGGGCTCGATGGTGTGAGTTGGGTTACGAGAGCCATTGGACGACGCGGGACGCAATGCTTGGTCAGTCCGGTGGCTCGCTCTCACCGGGGAGGATGAGGAGGGCTGGAAGGAGAATCCCACCCCCACGCGCGGGCCCTGCCTTGGTCCGATACACACGGAATCTCAAGGTTTGCCGGGCGTCGAATCATGAATCATGGGGACCCGAAGTTGTTTTGATTTTTTTCCTTAGCCGGCGTCGAGCCCAATCACGAGCACACGAGGCTGGGGATGACCAGCTACTTGATACACGCGGTTGACGAGCAAAAACGGCGTCGAGGCCGGCGAGATTGGCCGGCTCGGGCCTCCCGTACGTGGAAAGGCGGATGTACTGTACGCTGAGGAAGGGGAAAAGAAGAAGGCTGGGTTTGTTTACAGCACTGTGTACTCGTCTTTCACCCAAGCTTTCACATATCCCCTGGATATAATTTAATTTACTCTATCCTTTATTCCACTGGATCCATGGAGTCGTCAGAGCCCCGGTAGGCAGCGTGGGGGTGACAAGAGGGCGCTTCCCGTACCGCCGTGGCGTGGCGTCGTGGCATTTACGTATATATTACGAGGATGGTGAGAAGGGGGGCTTTGGCTTCGCGACGAGTGAGCATGGGGGACGTAAAGCCTCATGGAAAGATGGATAGAGCTGGGCGAGAGCTGGGCCTTGTTGAACTGACTGATGATATCCGAGGCGGAAAGACGCCCGGACTGGGGGCTGCTCGTGTAAGTGCGTCGAGCGGAGCGCAGCGGTTCGCTTTCCGCACTTTTGTCCGGGGATTGATCTGTCACGAGCTCGGACTCATCGCTAGAAAGATAGATACTATGCCTAGGGATACTCATCGTGGCCGGGGGACAAAAGGCCCGTGGCGATGCGGGATGCGAGAATCTGGGGTCACAGCTGTTCTGGAGACGGCGTGTTTGTTTGGGGGCTCAACCGAGTCGCCTTTGTTCCCTAGGTTGGTGCTGCTGCTTGTGTGGGTGTATGTAATATGCACGGTACTCGGTACAGTGAGTTGTCGATTTTGTTTAGACTGTTTACATCTCTCCTCTCTTACTGTACTGCGTTATCGGTCTCTCGGCCTCCTGTGATACGGCAACGTGCCCTTTTGTCGTCTACACCTTGGCACCGTATCGATATACACCGCATGGAGTAAGAATACATAGTCACGGTATAGGAAGAACCGGCTGTGAAGAAAGGAAAGGGGGGAATCTCGAGGTAAATAGGGGGGCTGAGCGAAGAAAACCTTGGTGCCCGAGGGAGAGGCCATAATGACGAGCGAGAGAGAGAGAAAGAGAGAGAGTGAGTGAGAAAGAGAGAGGCCTTGACCGCTTGTTCGGTTGGGAAGCAGACCTCCCTTGCATGCCGAGGGCGAGCTTTTTGAATCATCCTTGCCACCTCATCAACCCTCTCCAATCAAGCACCGGCGTCCCCCGCCTGGCCCCCCTCCCCCATTGTGTCGCGAGCCCGAAACGGTCCCAAGGTACACGGTACGGCACGGGCTCTCTCTCGCCCTCACTTTGTCCCCGAACGGGTGTATGCAAGTACAAGATAGCAGGCGGGCAGGTACCGTAGCATTTCTCGCCTCCGCCCAAGGTATTTCGTGTGTACTTGGAGTCCCGGCCGGGGCCAACGGAGTGCGGAGTCGACGAGTGTGGGCGGACCAAGTCCGTTGGAGGAGAGGAGAGGCTGGCTGGCTGGCTGGCCTGGCCCCCCTCTCCTTATTCCCTGCCCTTGTCCGACCGCGGTGTCGTACATGCAACATACTGTACATGCTGTAGTATATATATGTAGATACATCCATTCCATGCTACTGTACTGCAAAATATATATATATATATACATCCAAGCCATGTTCCTGTACCCAGTACTAGTACGAGCTGTGTATAACCCGAGAAGGACGTTGGATCAACCCGGCTTGGTTGCCTTTCCTATCAGCTGTCAACTATCCTGTTCCAATAAAATGATCTCAACGATAATGACGGTGCTGATAATTACGATTATAAATACAAACTTTTACCGTCGGCGTGCCCCGTCTGGCCTGCACGCCCTGCAACTGTGGCTCTTTTGCACATGCGAACACGTACGTACGTACGTATATGTGCGTAGTCCATATGCTCAGGGGCAGGCGATGGAGCTCAGCCGATAGGGAGCGCCCACTTCCAACTCTCCCTTGTCTCTCTCGATCCAAGGCGGGAAAGACGCGAAGGAAAAAGAGAAGGAGTGGAGAGGGAGGCTGACGTGGTGTCGCGTGTCTCTGACAGCAAGGTTTTTAGATGGAGAAACTGTACTGCCAACTCATGACATGCCCTCCCCCTTCTCCAGAGTTCCAGGCTACGGGATCCGACAAAACAAGCCATCTCCAGTTTCTTGGCTCAGACGGCCACACGTATACACGGCATGTACGATGTATGCATGTGTGCGCGGAGCATGTCTCTGTAAACAACCCGCGACTTCTTCCAACCACGACCATCTGCTGCAGCTTGTGCGGGTGGGTGTGGGTGCCGAGGACGGATAGAGACATGCTCCGTACATACAGCACGCATTAGCTCTCCCGTTCAGAAGCAAGGACCAGGGACGACGGTCGCGTTGCTGCTGCTGCTGCTGCTGCTGCTGCGCGTGTGCCGTGGCCCCCCTCCATTCTGCCAGCCCTAGCCAAGGCCTTGTTGTCTGTACATGGTGTTGCTGCGTCTATACATGAACACAGTGTTGGGCATACATGTGCATACACACATACGGGTCAGGTATCGGGATATCAGGATGTGGTGTACGAATTTCTAACTACGGAGAGAGAGATGTGTATATATATATATCTGTACACTTATTCAATGGGCAAATAATTACTTGATAGACCCAGTGCGGTGCGGACATGGTTGTTATGAGCACTACAGTACGCGACTGAACCCTTGTCGACAACAAGCGTGGTGGCATCAATGGCCGTCATGACGACCCTTTGAGACCACCACCAGTGCATGGCGAAGTAGTGGCACGTCCCTGCACAAAGGCAAGCAAAAGAGTGAGCATATGTATGTTGGCTTTAGCATGGACATGCTGTACCCTCCCACGTGCCCGCCCTATGCCGCCATGTACGGTACTGTTACTCTTGGCCGGGGAGCTGCGTTGGTATGTGTGTTAATTAAAGCATGTCACGGAGCAAGGAGCCGCATACAGAAGAGGCAGAGGGCGAGGCAGACAAGAGATAGAGAGGCAGGACTGCAGGTATGATGCGCATACAGGTAATTTGCCGATGCAGTCGGGGGGCAGTTCATGGGGAGGCAGCAGGCATGGAAGGAGAGGGAGGGGGGCGGCCCGGCCCCGTCAGACGGAGGAGATGACGGGGAGTGAGGAGCAAAGAGCTCGTCTGCCCTCGATAGGCAAGGTACTCGCTATACCCATGTTCTATCTCCAAGAGAGAGTGACAGTCTACGGGATACTTCCGCCTCTCCCCCCCCCCTCCCCCTGACCGGCCGCATCAAGTATCACGATCCGTTGGACGGGGCAGGCATGGCTGGAGGCGTGCACGACGTTCACGTATGTACAAGGACGCAAGTATGCGGTACATACATCTGTCATGCCATGTCATGCCATGTTAATCCCAGGGCTTATCCTTTATCCGGACGGCACGCATCTCATGTTGCACAAACATAGTCCGGGGGAGAGCGGCAACGGAGCACGAAGCATGTACAGTACGGATATTCGTACATATGCTCAGATGGTGCAATCGGAGCCTCATCTGCCTACCCCGTATCCGTAGTGAAGACGGGGTTACCAACACGACAACCGCGTTGTTTACTCGATCCCCAGCCCTCCTGTAATCATACCGTCTCCTAGTTTTGCTTATACCGGTTTACATCTCGGCGTTAAACGACGCAAGGAGGAAAACAAGGCCCAGGCCAGGCCGGGGCCGGGCTACGTGATGATCAACCAGTGACACTGGGCCGAGCAACCAAGGCGTGTGGGTGGAGGTGGTGGTGGTGCCGGGCTGTACAGTACAGTTAAGAGCCATGTAAGCGAGCCGGGGAGGGGGCAATGAAGCAACTACAACCCCCCCCCCCTCAAGAGCAGGGGAGACGATGGCGTTTGATCCGCTTCGGAGTTGATTGTGGTGCGGCCGGAGAGGCTGGTCGTGGTCCATCCCGGTCCCGGCTGGGATTTTCACCGCGTTGTTTTCCTTGTCCCTGGCCAAGATTCTTTCTTTTTTCTCCCCGTGTGTGTGCGTGTGCCAACTACGGCACGGCAACGTGTCTCGGCTGAGCAGAGAGGATTGGAGGGGGAGGAGACTGGGTGGTTGGTTGGCCGTTATAGGAAAAATGAAATATCAGAGAGGGAATAAAGAAAGAGAGCCGGACAAGGGTGGCGAAGCCAAGACCGGGGGGGCGGAGAGAGAAGAGAGAGAGAGGATCGCCATTGACTGACAAGGTGGCGAAAGAGAGTGAACTGATATCAAAACACGCCCCTGTCGTCGTGTCTGCCCAGGGTAACAAGCAGGCAAATCAAGGGCTGAGAATGCCGCCAGGATGGGCCGGACCAAGTTCTGGGACGAGGCCATGTAAGTCTGGACGGAAGACGAGTGAGAAAGAAGGTGATTATTGCAGCTGAATCGCACGCAGGAAGCGAGAATGCTTCCCAAGGAGCACGTTTCCATGGAACATGACCATGGGACATGCGTCCAGGCCTGCAAGCATTGGGGGGAATATCAGACGCAACGGCAGTACTTGATGAAGGATGTGCTCCAGATGCCTCCCTCGCCTTGTTTGTTTCGTTGCTCAGGGGGTGCGCCGAGAGATGAAGGACTCATGTACGCGACATGGGCGATTATGCATGGCTTCTTTGCCCGCGATACGTACGGATACACGATGGCTACAGTCTTTCCGGGGCGCGGCTCGGACTGTGCGTGCGGCGTTGGGGAGAGGCACTGAGGAGACGCTTGGATGCTTGCTTGCTCCGACGCGCGCAGGGGCAGGCATGTTCGGGACGGCGGCGCCCCCCCGTGATGCTGGCCACGCTCGCTGCACTTCCGTATACGTGCCCTCGTGTGTAGAACGTACTCTGGGTGGTTGCCGAAAACTGTGCACTTTGTACATACGGTCTGCTGCAGAGAAGCCGTCGTGATGATGGGCTTTGCCGGGCCGGTGCCGGCGTGCTTCGACGAGACGCCGTCCGTCAGCTCCGGGATACAGGGCCCGTCACACGGAAAGGCCAACTCGACACGCAGTATCCGGTGGCGATGCAGCGTCGTCTTCCTCGAGGCAATGTCTGTACATGGGGGACGGGGATAATATGTCAAAGCGGCCGCGAAGGTTGGTGGCAGCAGTCGGCGCCTCTTGCACAGGGCGCGCACTCCGCTACTCACCTTGTCCTTGCCGGCGCCATGATGTTTTCTAAACAAGGGATGGGATGGGATGGGATGGCAAGGCAAGGCGGCCGGCAGGGCATGGCCCCTGAGCAGCCCTGCCGGTTCATGTATGTACGCGCAAGCACGCGCCCCCCGGGAAATCGAGCTTCGGCTCGGGCCACGAGCGAGCTGAGATGCAGCAGCAGAGGCAGCAGCGATCTGGGGGTGCCTGCTTTTCCGCTGCTGCTGCTGCTGCTGGGCTGCTGCTGGGCTTCTGCACATCATCGCCATCAGCGTGTCCGTGTCTGCAGGATTGTGCATTGCATTTGTCCTGGCAGCTGCGGAGGCGTGGGCAGCAGCAGCAGCAGGCAAGCCTAGGGCGGGAGTTGGAGTTGGAGTTGGTGGTGGAGGAGGAGGTGGTGGTGGTGGTGGCAAAGGGGGAGGAGGAGCATGCGGTCCAAGGAAGAGAGGCAAAGCCAGACTACCCGAGGACGAGAGCCTCTCGGCGGAAAAGGGGAGGGGGCAAGGCAAGGCAAGGGGAGGGACGGATATGTATGCATCATGTGTATGTACATGTATGTCTGTCATGTATGTACAGTGGGTGGTTGGTGGTAGGCAGGCATGAGTGCGTGATGGATGCAGTCTCCTGGCCGTAGTCTAAATCCCACTGACGCCTGCTGACAATCGGAGTCCATCAATGCGTCGAGGGGTTTTGATGGGTTGCGAAAGGGGGTTTGTTTGGCCTCGTCGCCACGGTGACGCGGGCGGCGCGGAGGCGCGAAAGCGACGACACCTCGTATGTAGAAGCCGTATGGATTCACTCGATGGCATTGTCTTGTTCGTTTCTTGAGTGTTTTCTTCCATTCTACTTACTCTCTTCTTCCATTCCTTTACAATGGAGATGCTGCCAAGATCACGCTTCAGGCGGAGATGATGTGGAACGCAGCTGTTTTAGACCCAACGGATTTGTTTTGCTATCCGCCTCTCTCAACAATTCAAGCCACGGCAATAATAAAGTATATAAAAATATCTGAGAGAGAGTGTGTGTGTATTTACCCACTGTCAGTAGTATCACCGCAGGCGCATTGACAGAGCGCAAAGAAGAGGAGAGCCGGCGAGAAAGTCGGGGCAGATGGAGGCGCGCGAACCGACGATTCCAAAGACCGGCGCGTGCGCCCAACGAGTCAGCAGCAGCCGCCCTTTTCTTGTCTCAAGCGTGCTGTCCAAAGCCGTTTTACAGCCTCCCTCGACGCTGCAAAACAAGAGACATCCATCCCACCCCGCCGCGTCACCGCCTGCTGCAACCGCCATTCATCACCGTCGCCAAAGGAGCGCGCGGCCAGTCCAGCGGGCGACAAAAGCCGACGACCAAAAACAACAACAAATCTAGAGGGCAAAGGGGGAGGGGGTGGAACAGGGCCCGAGGGGGGGGGAACGGATGCCTCCGCTCCGGCCGCGCAACGCCGTCCGCTTCGACCCGTGGAACTCGTCGTCGACGGGCCACCAGCGCGCCGACCACCGGCCCGGCACGGCGTGGCGCGACGCCCGCGGCCGCAAGCTCAATGCCCAGTTCCGCAGCGCCCGGGGCGGCCCCGCGGGTGACGATGCCCGGCTGCCGACGGCCCCCGTGCCGAGGAGCGTCGCCGACTTGCTGGCGAGGCCGGGGCTCATGAGGGAGGAGAGCATGGAGCGGCGGCGGCGGCGCGGGGAAGGGCAGCAGCAACAGCATCAAGAAGAAGAAGAAGAAGAAGAAGAAGAAGAAGAAGAAGAAGAAGAAGAAGAAGAAGAAGAAGAAGAAGAAGAAGAAGAAGAAGAAGAAGAAGAAGAAGAAGAAGAAGAAGAAGAAGAGTCGCAGACGGATGCCGCCGCCGCCGTCGCCGACAACGACGACGACAAGAAACAGGGGCCACAGCGATCCTCGAAAAGAGCCATCTTCGACGGCGTCGTCGTCTACGTCAACGGCAGCACATACCCCCTCGTCTCGGACCACCGCCTCAAGCACCTCCTCCGCGAAAACGGCGCCCACATGTCCCTGCACCTCGCCCGCCGCTCCGTCACCCACGTCGTCCTCGCCCGCCCGCCCGCCGCCGCCGCCGCCCGCCGCCTCACAGCCACGACGGGCGGCGGCGGGCTCGCCGGCGGCAAGCTGGACCGCGAGATTCGCCGCTCGGCCGGGTGCGCCGTCAAGTACGTCGACGTCGAGTGGTTCGTCCTTTTGCCCCCCCTCCGGAGCTCCGTCTTTATGGATGCCGTGTCGTGCGTCGACTAGACTTGGGCTGACCACCTACCTTGCAGGGTCCTGGAGAGCGTCAAGGCCGGTATTCGTCTCCCCGAGGCGCGCTTCCCGGCTGTCAAGGTGGCTGCCCGCGGCCAGCATAGCGTCTACCGACTCTACTCGGCTCATGGGTCGACGGCTGGTTGAAGGAGAAGCGACGGGGAGACGGGAACCCGGGCCGTCAGAGAGCTTATGTTGGCGGCGGTAGCATCGGCGTTGCGTTCTGGCGTTTTGAGAGGCTCTCTTGGGCTTGAGCATGGAGTTCTATCTTTTGAAAGACCAAGGGTGGCTGGGTTTACGCCTTGATACGACATACAGGCGATTCCATTCATGTTCCCCAACTCGTTTCGCTCGGCCATTCTACAGTAACGCATCACGAAACTCGGGAGATATCAAAAAAAGCCAAGAGGGGAGGGAGCACACATCTGAGGCTGCGAGGTCTACACGGCAGCCTCCTCTCCCTTCCCCCTCGCTTCTTCTACGAGCTCACCCGCCCACCCTCGCCAGCAGAGAGAGAAGCATCCCCTCCAAATTCTTGGCCCATGATGTTCCCTCCGTCTTCTCGCGATTCCATGTGTCACCTTTCCAAAACCTCTCCTCTCCCGCTCCGTATACGATAGACGGCAGCGGCAACATACCTCCCCCCACCGCCACAATCCCCTTCCTTCCGGCATTCCCCCCTCGCCGGTATTGCACGGCCTCGCTCGACGGGAAACGCCAAGCCCCATCCCCTCCCCCACTGTAAGACAAGCTAGAAAAGCAGAGCAAAGCGGCGGGAGCGAGCGTCACGCCATCCCGCCTCCGCCCCTCCATCGCCTCGACCCTCCTTTGCTTTCCTCTCCCACTCCCCTCCTTGGGCTCCCTACCTCTGATTCCATCCCCCGCTCGTGTGCGCCAGCCAAACAGTGAATCAGTCGAGCGGGGGTTCAAGGATATGAGACGGTGTCACCAGAGCTCGCAGGACTATCGCGTGGCTCTTGGGCGCGCAGCGTACTTGGTAACAGAAGAGGACAAGGACAAGGGGCCAGGGCGTCGTGTGGCACCGTGCGCCGCGATGATGACTGGCCGCTGGGTCGTGTTACCAAGACGACGGACGGCAGATGGCTCTTGGTGCCGAGAATGGCGGTGTCCGGGTCGTGCCATGTGGAACGCCGGGAGAGCGGGCAGAGAAGCGGTGGGAGATGAACTTTTCGCCCTTTTCTCTCTGCTTTGCTGGGGCCTTGTCGTTAACGACGGCGAAGCCAAGAGTGACATGTATGGATGGGCATCTCAACGCTCTCCGGGCGGGGATGTAGGGAAGGAAGAGAAAGGAAGACTCGAGAGCCAGTAACACGAGAGGAGTGACCACCTCCTGTAGTGTCAAACCTCCCCTTTGACTGAGGCACGCACGTAGAGACTTTGAGGAGCCCTGAAATGAGATCTTTGAGCTTCGTTAGACACTCCCGGTGGTGGAATCCGGAGACAGACGACCACAGGGCGAACCAGCAGCCGTCACAGCTTCGCCTTGGCCCTCCCCTCGACAGCC
The DNA here is from genome assembly GCF_020360975.1 of Hirsutella rhossiliensis. Taxonomy (NCBI): domain Eukaryota; kingdom Fungi; phylum Ascomycota; class Sordariomycetes; order Hypocreales; family Ophiocordycipitaceae; genus Hirsutella; species Hirsutella rhossiliensis. The sequence continues at coordinate 730,974 of NW_025408678.1, read as the reverse complement.
CCGTGCCGGTGTCCGCTGCGGCCAAAGTACTCGCCAATCTTGGCCCGCGCCACCTCGACGACGCCCGCGTCCTCGACGGTGCTCGGCACCGCCACCTCCCGCTCCAGCTCGCCGTGCACCGCGTTCTCCACCAGCTCCCGCAGCACCCGCCGCAGCGTCTTGCCCGACCGCGTCCGCGGAATCATGCCCCGGCCCTGCACGATGCCCCCCAGCGATGCGATGGCGCCCACCTGCCGCCGCACCAGCGCCTGGATCTCGGCCGCCAGCTTCTCCTCGGGCACCGCCGACGCCGGATGCTCCGCCGTTGACAGCGTGATAAAGGCAAAGGGCAGCTGGCCCTTGAGCGCGTCCGGGATGCCCACGACGCAGGCCTCGGCCACCTGCGGGTGCAACGCGATGGCTTGCTCAATGCCCCCTGGGCCATGGTGTTTCCACGTCAGTGAATGTGTCTTCGCCCAAGTACCTGCAGCCCCGAGCCAAAGGGAGGATGGAGGAACGCCAACTCACCACTGGACAGCCGATGCGCGCTCACGTTGAGCACGTCGTCGTTCCTGCTCATGACGTGCACGTAACCCTCATCGTCGATCCACCCGGAGTCGCCCGTGTCAAACCACTTGCCACGGAACCTGGCAAGATAACTCTTGTAGAACCTCTCGTCGTCGCGCCACAGTGTGCGAAAGGCCGTGGGCGCGAGCGGCACGCCCAGGACAATGTTGCCCATGGTGCGCCTGGCCACCTCGGCGCCCTCGTCGTCGACGACGCGCACGTCGAAGCCGGGCATGGCCTTGCCCGCGCTGCCGGGCCTCATGGCAGGCGGGGCCTGGTCTCTGCGGGGGGCGGCGCGATCGCGGGCGGCGTCGGGAACGAGGGCACGGCCCGTGATGGGGGAGCCGGACTCGGTGGACCACCAGTTGTCGACGACCTGGGCCTCGGGGGCGGCGTAGCGGGCGAGCAGGTCCTGGTACATGGACACGAGGGTGGGCTCGGAGCGCTCGCCGGCGAGGAAGAGGGCGCGGAGGGAGCGCAGGCCGCCGGATTCGCCGACGCGAGCCAGGAGGCGGTTGTCCGGGTCGTCGCGGCGGATGGCGCGCAGAGCCGTCGGGGCTGTGAACATGACGTTGACCTTGTACTCGCCGACGACGCGCCAGAACGCAGAGGCGTCGGGGGTGCCAACGGGCTTGCCCTCGTAGAGCACAGTCGCGGCGCCGGCGAGCAGGGGCGCGTAGACAATGTACGAGTGGCCAACGACCCAGCCAATGTCGGAGGCGGTGAAGACGACGTCCCCGGGACCGTGGATGCCGAAGAGGTAGCTCATGGACAGGTGCAGCCCGACGGCGTGGCCGGCCGCGTCCCGCGAGACTCCCTTGGGCGCGCCTGTCGTGCCGGACGTGTGGATGATGTAGACGGTGTCGTTGCTGCCGACGGGCACGCAGTCGGCCCGGATATTCCTTGCGCGCGCGCTCCTCGTCACCTTTTGCCAGGTGGCCTGCCCGTCACGGCGGTTGACCGGGGTCCAGCGGAGCTGTTCACGCTGCCAGATGAGGGTGCGCGAGGGCTTGTGGGTGGCGAGGCCGACAGCTTCTTCGACGAGCGGGCGGTAGGCCTGGGGCGGCTTGGCACCGTCAATGCCGCACGAGGCCGTCAGGAGGAGGACGGGGCGGCAGGCGTCGATGCGCTGGGCCAGGGCGTTGGGGGCGAAGCCGCCAAAGACGACCGAGTGGACGGCGCCGAGGCGGTTGATGGCGAGGATGCCGACGACGGCAGCGGGGATCATGGGCACTTGGGTTGGTCGCGGTTAGCTCTTGGCTTGCCAGGTGGTCGTCAATCATCCGCCTGCGGTGGATGGAGGTCACCGGCTGTCCCAGACACGGTGAAGCTTGGAGCTTACTGTAGAGCATGACGACATCTCCCCTTCGCACGCCTTCCTCCCGCAGGGCGCCGGCCAGGACCTCGACCTCATCGAGCAGCTGGCGATACGTGTAGCGTTCCTTTGTGGCGGTGACGGGGCTGTCCCAGTAGAGGGCGACGCGGTCTCCATGGCCGGCGACGACGTGTCTGTCGAGGCAGTTGTGGCAGGTCGAGATCTCGCCTCCGGGGAACCACTCCCAGGCATCGCCGTCACCGAGGGCCCGCCGCGTCCTGCGCAGCGCCGTCTCGGGCTTGGTGTGCCAGTCGAGGTGCTCGGCCTGGCGGGCCCAGAAGGCCTCGGGCTGCTCGAGGCTGGAGCGCAGCACGTCGTCCTGCGGGTGCGTCATGTTTGTCTCGCCCACCTCTCCGTGGTCGAGACTGCCTGTGTCTTATCGCGTGCCCGAGGCGGACGGTGAGCGGGATGGTTGTGCGTGAGTCTTGGGCGAATCTGACGATGTCGGAGGACGAGGTTGTGTCTCAGGCACAGCCACCACATGGCCCGGGCCACTGCCGGCGCCACGGCTTCGGCAAAGGGCGATGCATATACATGGGTCTGGGCATCCGGCAGCCTCGCTCAGTTGATCCTCGGCTATGGTGTGCCACGGCCGGGGGTGAGGCTGAGGTCGACAAACGTGTGACGAGGCGGGGTAAAAGGGGAGAGCGAGAGAGCAACTTTGGCGGTGGGGCAGGGCTCCAGGAGGAGGGCGGGGGGAGGAAGGAACGGAGAGCGGGTTCCGGACCTGGGGCTTCCGCTTTCCCGGCGGAGGGGGGCCGATCTCCGGAGGCCGATCTCCGGAGGCCGAGTAATGGGGACTAGAACGTTCTGCATCATGAGGTAGGTCTAGGGTAGCAGGTATTCCTGACAAGAGCCGGTTCAACCCAGCCTGGCATTCTAAGCCCGTGGAGAGGCGTGGCAATCTTGAAGCCAGACTTAAGTTCCTCTTCTTCCCAAAATAAACACCAGAAATCCCCGGGCCGTAATCACAAAATCCGGTCTCCACGCGACGGAATGAAGCCACGGCAAAAGGTCGTCTGCCCCTTTCCCCTAGCAAGGAAAACCCACGATGCCCCCACAGTCGAGTCCACCGTGGAGATCCGCAACGTCTTGTCGCCAAAGAATCGGCTGGAATGGCCCCTCTTAAACCTCCCAAAGCTGGTCTGTTAGCGCCGCCGGCCAACGTGGCAACCCAGCGCTTAACAGCAAGAAACAAAGAGACAAACAACACCCCCCCCTCCCACACAAACAGACACACGTAGCCACCAGCAAAAAGAGCTTGTCTCTGACGGCGCCGTTGGACCTGCTGAGGTACAGGAACTTATCTACAGGGTACCTTATGTTGGTTCACCGGCAAGCGCGTCGTCAGCCTCCTCCCATCTTCCCGTCACTCAACATCACACGGACACCTTCACGAGCCCCTGTCCGAACAGAGCGCCCGGGATAATCCAACCAAACAGCAAAGGTGCCCATCTAGCCAGCCGCTCGGCCAATTTTGCGACGCGGTAATAGTCCGTCTCCATAGCGCACCAGGGGCTTGCTTATGTGAATTCCCCAATCCGACAGACACCATCCTGTCTGCCCCTTGTCATCCATGTCTTGCTCTCGTCCAAGTGTGACGGGCGCAGCAATCTCGCTTACTGCCACCGCCCTAACTTATCACCAAGCCCGGCCAATGGAGTTGCGCGCTCTGATAGTGGCCTGCTCCGACTGATCGTCTGTCACAAGACGCAACGCCACATGGCTCGCCCCTACGCCGCCCCCTTGCGTTCCCTTTAGCTTGGTGTAAGGGATAAGAACCAGGAGAAGGGCAAAGCAGCTGATGGAGTGCTGCAATACGACACTCTTACGAAGAGTAGTGACAGTCAGGGTTCATAGCATCATGTCGAATCAAAACGTTGCAAATCCTGTCGGGGGGGAACCAATCAGCCTTTCTTGAGGAATTTGTCTGCAACATGGCCGCATGGCAGTCCATGACAGCGTCATTACTTATTGCTGCGGGAAAAAGGCACATGATATTTCCCAGCGCCGAACATGATAAAGTCCACACGTACTAGAGTCCGAGGACCCAGTGCCCCCTTTTAGCTCCGAGACAATATGAGATACAAACGTGTCTCCGGGGCTCGGGTCCATATGTTCGTATCCCAAAGTCTATACAACCGAAGAAAGTCGCTACCCTGTTGAAGCGTGAACCGACGCCTCACCTCTCGCAACTCCACTCTCTGCAACACTTTCCACGAGCCAGGCGTTCATCCAAAGGGATGGACCATGGCTCGACGTGACTGTAGGCTCGATTTACAGCAGGAAGGCGGCGACACCGACAACACCAGCCAGGCCGGCGCCAGAGAGGACGGCGGCCTTGCCAGCACCAGCCGTGGGGACGGCGCTGGGGGAGCCGGAGCCGGGCTGGGTACCAGCCGGGGGAGCGCCGGTGCCGGCGGGAGGAGCAGGGACGTTGCCACCGGGCTGGCCGCCGGGATAGCCGCCAGGGTTGCTGCCGGGCTTGCCACCGGGGGGGACAACAGTGGCGGTGGGGACGACGGTAGGGTTGTAAGGGCCGGGAGCAGTGCTGTTGTTGTAGTTGCCGCCACTGGACGAGGGATGTTAGCCACAGTCCTGTTGGCTGGTCAGGACTCACGACTCACCAGTTGTTCTTGTTGTTGCAGACGACCGCAGAGGTGGTGATGACGGGCCTGGTGATGGTGCACGGGCAGTTGGTGATGGTCAGAGTGGTGGCCTAGACGAGTATCGAGTCAGCCGGCGTCGCTTGCAATGCCCCCCGGATTGATGATGCGTACCTCGGTGACAGTGTAGACCTTGTCGCCGTGGGTGATGTGAGTAGGACCCGGACAGTAGGTGGTATAGGCAGTGACGACCTCGGTCACGACAGTGGCGTTACCACCATAGTGGGCAGAAGCGCCAGCAGCGGCGGCGAGGACGGCGGCAGCGGTGAACTTCATGGTGTCGGTATTAGGAGTGGGACGGGAGATGGGGCGTAGGATTAGATGATGCTGGCGAGTTTAACGAATGAAATTGACCGAAGTCAGGGTAAAGGTTGTATGTATAGCGAAGGTGAGTGTGGTAAGGAGGAGGAGGAGGAGGAGGAGGAGAGCGGAGAGGGAGGGGCGGCATGGAGGAGACCATCTTTATACACAGGAGGAGCGACTGAGATGAGATGAGGAGCAGCGAGGACGGGGGACGGGGGACGAGGGACGAGGGACGAGGGGTGGGGGCAAAGCAGGCGTCGAGGAAGCAGACAGAAAGAAAGAAAGATTGGACTGTGTCTGCTGGTGTCTGATGGGACGGACGGCAGGGCCGCACCAGCCAGGGTGGAAAAGGGGCAGGCCGTTGATGTGATCCAAGTGGCCTGCAGCCAATCGAGGGTCGGTTCTCTGCCGTGGCCCGAACGCCTGCCCGCTGTATAAGGCCTCGTACAGACTACCTGGGTACGGAGCACCCGAGGTGGAGGAAGAGCCTTTGTCAGGCAGGAGGCCAGGTCCCGAGTACATGGCACCCCCCATGGAGCCTGGAAGAGAACAAGCTACGACCTGTGGTAGGGGAGGGGCTCCAGGGGGGTGGGGAGGTGAGATTAGGCGCGTGGCTGCCCCGAGTACCGAGTACTCGACTCCAGCTGCGTCCTCACCGCCCACGGCGGCACGGCCTCCCCCACGACGCCTGCATTGGCCGCCGCGGCAAAAGTACCCTCTACGAGGGGCTGCCTACCCCTCCCTGCCAGGAACACGCCTCAGTGCATTGCAGCAACAGCATGCACTCGGTTGGTAGCGGACTCGGAAATGTCGCATGCTTTTTTTTTTCCCTCTCCCCATGCTGCACAATTTGATGCTTGAGTAACCACACACGCAAAACAAACATCCAATGGGCGAGGGCTCTGCTCGCCAGACAGATGCAGGTCCACGCGTTCGCACTATGAACGGCCGATTCGGCGGTGGAGGCGGTGGAGGCGGCCCCAAAGGCAGGCTCCACTTTAGAGCAGATCGACGACACGCCCTCCAGGAACAGCGGGGACGAGCAAAACAAAACAAAACAAGGTGAGCATCGGGGGAGTCGGACGAATCGCCGGGCATTTTCCTTCTTCCTTTCTTCCTTCTCAGGGCAAGAGGGGCTTTTCATCTCCGAGGCCCGGGGGACGAGTGGAATCCGCACGGTCGAATGGGCCAACAGACATGGCACGCGTGGGTATAACAGCAAACCCAGACGACGGATGAGAAAAGAGAGCCAGCTCTGCGTGACACGGCGAATCAGCTGGCATGGCGGGGACGGCACCATGTGCTCGCTTTTTTGCGGATACGAAGTGTGAGTCCAAGAATACAGAATTGGAAACAAAAGAATGACACGAGACTGGGTGGAAGAGAAACGAGAAAAGGGACACCAGCCGGGTACTGAACCGAGTACGGAGTACGGATAGGCACCGAGGTACTGTAGGTAAGACAATGCAGCGGAGCGAGCCCGTTGGCTCGGCCTTTCTCCTCCATCGGCAAGGGACGAACCACGGGTGGGGGTGCATTGTTTTTAGACGCTTATGACGGCCCCCCGCTTTGCTGCGCTGTTGGCGCTAATGCAGGAACAGGAAATCCCGCACTTTTTGTTCTATCCGCTGTTATGAGGCTCACCAAGATCAAAGGGCATCCTTTTCTACAGTACGTGCTGTGCATACCCGGCAGATGCATCGACGACAACCTTGCCCTTGTCTGTGGCCACGAAACGACCCTTTGGGCACTCACTGGCAGCTGCCAAGCAAAGAAAACGCACAGCGCATGACAGTTGAGGCTGGTGCATCCTCTGTCGTACCTACAGTGCTGCCAGTTAGCAACGCCTCCAATAAACACCTCCAATAGGGGTGCCCTATTTTGCATGGTGTAGCGGTATCTTACAGCTTGACAGGTACCCATGCCCCTGAAAGTTACTGTAAAAGCCCGTTTCTGCGCGCCCATGGCCAAACTTGGGATAATTATAACTGTATGCGTTGGTGCGCTCCCCGTAACTAAACGTGGGCGTACGGATATAAATACCAAGGGTAAGCCGCCGCGTCAGCAATGGGGCAATTGCCAGTCTGGTTGCCAGTGTTGCTTCGCAAGTCGCGAGGGCCAATGGCAAGGTGTAACTGCGTCCGTCCGGCATCCAACTTGCAAAGTGTGACGGCATCAACGCTGCAGACTTGCACTGGCTTGAAATGCGTATAACAAGTCAAACCGGCTTCTCGTTCGTCCACCGCAAACAACTCAAGCAGCATCTATAGTTGGCGGTCGTTGGAGGCCGCGTGCGGGCAAAACGTAGATTAAGCTGCAGCGCAAAGGTCTTCTTGAATCAGCTGCTCAATTCTCACCACTCACCCCGTCACATACTTGGCTTGCATACGATAGCGCCCCAATACGTGGTGTGTTCCCTGGATGACTCCATCGAAGCCTTTTTCCACCATCACGCGGATGCGACACGACACGAGTGCGACGACCGAGCTCAACGTCTCGTCGGACCACCTGCTCGACCAGTTGCTATCCAGGGCCAATGCAGCTATACCGTCACTGCCGGCGACTCACGACGCCGCAAGATTGTTCAGTTCCGAGCAGGAACATCCGACCTGGACATGGACATGCAACAACAAGGTGCTGTTGTAAGTCGTTTATGCGCCTTATTCTGCACCGATGGGAGCCCGCCAATTCTATATAAAATCGCAGCTTGCGAAAGTACAGTACAGAGCACTGCGCCTTGCACTAGCATGTCGCTTTAACACGCTACCTATTTGCAAACTCCCCAACTAATATTATTCCAGAGACTGCGCCGCCGGGCCTTGATCCATCACCGCGCGCGCTATGCCCTACCGTAGATCCTACTGCTTCGCGAACAAACCAAGGTTTGTTCGAGAATGGAAATAGCCGAATTCCATCCATCGTCACCATCTATCAGCTTGTCAGACCACAAGACTGCCTCCATTGAAGCCCATCTGTCGTGACCCCAGTTCAACCCCAACGTTTAACCCTCCGAAATGTGTCGAGACTCCCAGAACCGCTGATATAGTGAGATGCCGCCAAGTAATTTTCTTGGTAGGTGCGTCTCGCTCACCAAGTCGTGATACTTGACGTCCCCGCTGGTCATCGTGAGCCGTTGGGACATGATCGGGAATACATACTCCGTGGACTGGTGACATTTCATTGTGGCGTTGAGGCTGTAAATAGTAGGTTTTTGCCGAATATAGGCGAGTAGCCTGACTTTAACGCCTTGAAACTCAACTCACGGAGAATTCAACGGCGAAAACTGGCTTGGGCCCCTAAGAAAAAAAGCAGAAAAAAAGCAGAAAAAAGATTTCCAGCTGCGTAGTGGCCTCAACTGAATCCAGATTCGGAATGCATGCCTTCCGTCATGGGTTACCTTTTACTCCTGTCACACGGTCACGGGAGCTTCGGGCATGTATTTACTCACGGCCAGTAGAGGCTTCCTTTCGACACTGCTCCTGCTCTTGGTGCCGCGGCAATGCGTCGTGGAAAAGTGTAAAGCGGGCACCATCTAGCAAGAGGAGGCGTATTTTGGCAACTGCGTGGCTGTCCAAGTCTAGACCGGACTAAGTCGAGGAACCTTAAGACATGGTTGCGGAACGATATAATACTTGAGTAAGTCTCTTTTATATACATGAACCATGAGGAGAGGAGACGCGCTACCCGTGAGCTAAACTACACTACATGCCAAAACTGCCCGTAGTGAGGGCAGACTATATTTACTTCACCAACAGCGCAGTCCAGTGAGCATCAAAAGGTTGTGTTCATCATTAATGTAAGACTGGTGTGGTCAGTTTCGTGGACCACGGAGTGACGAGCGTGCCTGTGGCAGCAGCAGATGCAGCTTGCTTGGTGTGATGGCCATTGGGTGATGGACTCGCGTGTCGTACGTCTGTTCTCGTCTTCAGGTCCGTGAAAAAAAAACAGAGGTGTCGGGTTCTCTTGCGGGGTGAGAGTGTCGCATGAGTACAAGAAGGGAAGAGAAGGGGACTGGTGTCTGTCGTAGCATCGAAGCCGAACAACGGCTTCTGACGTAAAATCTCGAGAGGCTGGATGCTGGGAGGCTTGAGGAGAAAGTTCATCCAATATCGGCGCTTTAACTCTGGCTCAACTCACTGGTACTGCGAAGGTTGTAAGCTTTTGGATGTCCGGCATTGGCAGGGAGATCTGGCTGGGACATACCAACAGTCATTGTGTGACTGGACCAGTGATGCGGATGGCAATCCCTGGAGCTTGTGCGTATCCAATATTGCATGCGAGCAGCTTGTTGTGGCTTCCTGAACTAGCGTTTCAAATCTGGCATCATGATATGTTGTCGCACCAGGTAGAATGGAGGGAGCTGTGGTCATGATCTTGAACGATCTCGCAAATCTAGCGTTTAGTGGGGCAGATTTTGCTGCAGCAGTGTGACGGACTGGAGGAGGGAGGCAAGAGAAATTGGATCAAACCCAAGAGGGATGAAAAGAAGCAGGACTTTTGGACGGACAGGACTTTTGGACGGACAGGGCTTTTGGACGGACAGGACTTTTGGACGGACGGACGGTGGACGACGGACGAACGACGGAGTAGTGGACGAGCGACGGAAAGATGCCATAAAGGACGGCCAGGGGTCGCTTCGAGATGAGAAGCAGGTCGACCTTGAGCTGTGAGCGAGGCAACCTTCTGTGAGCCTCGAGATGACTAGAGTGATTGAGTGAACGCCTGTTAGCCCCTCCAGCAATGGACGACTGGAGGGTTTCCCCCGTCCGCCACGGGGAGGCCGGCGTCGGTCGGACGGGATAAGTATATTGGACCCGCGATCGGTGTGCTGCAAATGGTCAGAATGGCCTAGAAACGCGCGGTAGGGGAAAGGAGGGGGGTTAGGAGACTTACGAAAATAAAGATAGAGACAAAGGAAAACGTAGGATTAAACGTCGCCGTGGTCCGACTGGCTGTCCTCGCCAGTCTCGTCCCCCGGCGCACGCACGACCGTCCTCCTCCTCCCTCGACCCGCCGGCTCGTGAACGAGCACCTCATCGTCGACGTCGTCCTCGTCGTCGGTGTCGTCGAGCCCCCCCAACACCCCATCCCCATCCTCCTCCTCCTCTCTCAGCCCCCCTCCTCCTCATCATCGCCATCCTTCTCGTCCTCCTCATCCTGCGCCTCGTCCTCCACCCGCTGCAGCCGCCGCTCCTCTCGCCGCTGCTGGCGCTGAGACGGGGGCCTCAGGCCAAGCTCGTCCTGAAGTCGGACCAGGTCGCCGCGCTGGAGACGAGCAGACCCCGCAGCCTCTGCGGCGGCCAAGGCCGCAAATGCCTCTTGGAGGCGTCTCAGCGCCGTGGCTGAGCTCACAGCCATCTCGTCGTCTTCGTCTTCGTCGTCTTCGTCGTCCTTGTCCTTGTCCTTGTCCTTGTCCTTGTCCTTGTCCTAAAAACATCAACAAGATCGGGAGAGAGAAGGGGGGGTGGGGGTGGACGGCCTGCAGAATTTGCCATAGTTCGTACTTTCCTGCTCTCATCGCGGACTTGCTCTTTCTATTGCATTGGCCAACTGTGATCCAAGAGCCAGCCACTAGGGCAAGACTGCGAGGCTTGGGCATCTGCCGAGAGGAAAAGTGCTCCCAGGGGTGAACACAGAAGGACCAGTGGAAGACGCTTGGCAGGACGAGGTAAGGATGGCTATACTTGCCCAACTGTGAGGGCTTTGAGTCAAGGTAGCAAGTAACACGCGCTCAGGTACCCAGAGCTTGCGTGCGTGGAAAAGCGTGTTGAGGGTTCGTTCCTTCTGCTGCTGCTGCTGCTGCTGTGCCTCCTCCTCCTGCTGCTGCTCTTCCTGCTGCTCCTGCTCCTGCTCCTGCTGCTGCTGCTGCTGCTCCTCCTCCTCCTCCTCCTCCTCCTCCTCCTGCTGCTGCTGCTCTTCCTGCTGCTGCTTTTCCTGCTGCTCCTGCTGCTGCCGCTGCTGCTCCTCCTGCTGCTGCTGCCGCCGCCGCCGCCTATCGCGGGCGAATTCTTCTTGTCGCGACGTGCTCGTAGGAGCCTTCCACAACTGGGGTCTCGGCCTCAGCCGTGCACTGCGGTAGCGGCTGCCGAGGCGCATGTCGTCACTGCGTTCCCATTCATCGGGAGCGTCTACAGGCCATATGCCCATGTGACCCAGCGGGAGCCCTCGCGACGCTCTTGCCACCGTCAATTCTGGTCAAGGTCATGGTCCTGCTGCCTCGGAATGCCACTGTGGTCCCAGTTGCCAGCACGACGGCAAAGGACTCGGGACTCGGGAGGGTGGATAGACGGTTGGACCATCGTCATGGCTTACTGGTCTAACAGCGGGCCGAGCCCGTTGCGGGCCTACCTAACTACAGTAGGCACTGTACTGTATGTACGTTTGTACGGCGTTTGAACGTGGCAGGGCCGCTGAAAGCCTGTAAGCGCTGGATCTGCCAGGACGAATCTGTCAGCTGCCACCAGCACCTCCATATGGCATATAGGGTCCGCTGCCAGGTCATCTGTTGGAGTGTCACTTCACTTTTGCCTGCACAACCGGGTGGTTTCCTCACAGAATCATACATTGAATTTTTGAAATCAGTCTTGATAGACCCACAGTGTAGGCACTCCCAACAGCATCGACTATTGTATGCCTTAATCGTTTCCGCAATACGAACGGACCAAGGCATCAATGGTTGGCACGCGCTATCTCGTTTTGAAGGCATGAGCAACCATGAGCCGAGATGGGCGGCGTGGGGAGATTGTTCAGATGGTGTCAGCGGCGCTGCCGTCATTTCACTTCTTCAACGGCGTCTACCCCTTCGCTGTTTTTGTTCGCTCTCCAAGCCTCTTGACGAAATACTGTAGACAGGCTTGACTGAAAAAAAGGCGCCTTCTCCGTCTGCCCGGATCACAGCATGACAGACGTTCAGTACATAATCGGGCATCCTCTCCGGATCGCCCGTCCGCGGCGCAAGCACTTGGGGTGCAGCGCGGAAATTACCCGATATGCCTGTAGGATCCCGGAGAGCCGATTGGCCCCAGTTTCCGACCCCAAAGATAGCCTCGGTGACACCTGAGAGCCAAGACAGCTGCGTCCTTAATTATTACCTCGTCACCAACATGACCAGTTGCTCGCGCCCCGAAGAGCTATGTGGCTGGGAATGAATGCTTGCCAGTCGTTTATTGGTTTCATCCTAGTTGGTGGCGCTCGATGGTCGTGCACCATTGGCGACGTGGCTCCATCATGTTAGCTGGCTCGTGCCTACGGAGTAGAAGCGGCCAAATGGACCACGCCTCTTCCAGAAAAAGCCACCGAGAGGTGCAGCCCCCATTTATTACCCCCTACCCCCGGGCAGCAGGATACAACGTTGCTTCTAGTTTAGTTTAGTTTAGTTTAGTGTATTTTCCGTCCAGCAACTTTTGGTCGCTCAGGTCTCCGCAGGGGAGCACAGGACGTGCTGAGCTAGCAGGTGTCTACATGCTACATATCGTACACTTCACCCACTATCCAGCATTTCATCGGCTCAACGGCGCTCATGACAAACCTGTTGCCCGTCAGCGGGACGTCCAGGCATGAAGAGAAAGCTGTCCCGTGGTCAGATCAGCCAATTTGCTTCTGGGGCCTTGCAGCCCTTGATGACCTCGGCGATCGCATGGTCGCGAGACCTTGACGCCGCCCGAGATCGGAGCAGGTAACAGAAAGGATTGAGAGGAAAAGGTAGGGTGAGAGAGGAGAATGATGACCGTCTAGTGGCGTGGGCAGATCCTCCGAAGAAGGAGCTCGCTTTCGCCAGCCTGACGAATTTGTCAAAGTCCTTGCCGATTGCGCGGTTGATGGCTGCAGCCGGCCAAGGTGCAAGCCGCATACGATGCCGTGGCGCAACCTTTCTGCAGTAAAAGATGTGTGCTGGCTCTTTCGTCTTCCGCACGAGCACGTCAGTCGCGCATTGTCGTGACCAAACCTTTCGTGGTAGTCAGCAAAATCCCCATGGTGGGTTCTTGCTGCGCAAGTTACGAAGCAGGGGCCGAGAGAGCGCCAATTCTGACGGGCAGCTGGTTGTGGCTTTAAGCCTCAGGTCTCTGTATCGCCCGGCGCAGAGGCTTCCCACCAGGCCTTGAAAGCCTCTTCCGGCTGCTGTCGGGCAATCTTTCGCAGGTGCGCTAGCGTCGGGACGTTATCAGCGGGTTCTGGCAGTGATGCTCCCGCCTTTGCCAGAGCATCAGCCTCCTCGTTGCCTGGGATGTCAGCATGGCCGGGGATCCAATGGACCTCCACAGCTCCGTATTTTCGCGCCAAAGATTGAAACTCAAGGAAGACCTCTTGCGAGGAGTCGCTCGGCGTGCCCCGTAAGCATGTTGCGGTCGCGAGGTTGTCGAGGCAGACAAAGATGCGGTCAGTTTCTGGAAGGCTCACCGCAGCCTTCAACCCCTCCAACGCACCTTTCGCCTCAGCGTCGAAAATCTCGGCGGGCCCGAGACGGCCCTTGTCGCGCAAGACGGTGGATCCGTCCCGATGAACAACATAGCCATATCCGGCGTGGCCTTCGGTAGAACGGGACCCGTCGGAATAGACGACCAGAGTTCGGGGCGATAGTGCCTGGAGCCAATCGCGAAATTTCTTCGCCGTCTCATTTTTCGATGCACTCTGCAGAGGCGCAGTCTGCTCTTCGACAAATCCGCGCTGCAGCAAGGCAGGCCTTGGGCAGCTTGGTAGCAATTGTCGGAGCGCCGCAGCCTAGTCCGGAAGGGTTTTGGCTGCTTTTGGTACTTCAGCTTGATCATTTCATTCAGTATAGGGCTTTTGGCCTCGACGTGCGCTTCACGAGCGGATGAGCTTCGTCCAGGGATTTGAGACGCGCAGCAAATGCAGTCCGGCGCGCCTCGAGCAGCAGAGGGACCGGCGGTATCCCTGCCTCCCGGTGCAGAACATTCGTTGGTGTAGTTCTCCACACTGGCAGGATAGCCCGAAGAGATGTGTAGAGTGCCTTGCTCATCTTCTTTACGAGGTGTCCGATCCTGGACGGTCCTTCCTTGCCCGGCTTGGTCCAGCGCGGGCGCGTAGAACCAGGATACCAGACCTCCGCCGCGTAGAGCAGCACTGGAATGACGCAAGCGCAGACCGCTCGTCGCACAGCGCTCGGTAGAGGACCATGCCTGGTGTTTGTCAGTCTCCTGAGATGGAAGGCGACTGCTTGCGCTTTGGCCGTCCATTCTCGACATGAGTCTTGAAAGACAGAGTGCTGTCGAGCCAGACGCCGAGCCAACGCATCGCCCGGCCCGGCCGTTTCTCAAATTCGCCATGGAGCACTGGCGGCGCCGTCTTGGGCGTCGTTCGAGAGAAGTGCATCACTTCTGTCTTCTCAGGGTCGAAGGAGATCCTGTTGGCGGCGCCCCACGATACAAGCTCACGCACATGATGAGATGCTTCGGCGGACGTCTCATCCAGGCTATCGCCGACGCAAAGGATGGCAGTGTCGTCCGCATAGCCGAAACGCCCTTTTGAGCTGCCCAAGCGGTAGATTGGTTCCGTATACAGTAGGAAGAGGATCGGCGAGACTGGCGATCCCTGTGGCAGCCCGCACTGGAGAGGCGATGAATTCGTTGCGATATCTTGATAGCGGATGCGTGCCGACCTGTCTTGCATAAACGAGCCGACCCATCGCGCGAGGTTCGGTGGCCACCCTTGCTCCCGTAGGCGAAGGATCAATCTGTTGCGGAGGACTGTGTCGAAGGCGCCCTGAATGTCCAAAGTCACCAATGTTGCAACCTGCTTGCAGGTACAACGTTGCTTCTGGTCCAACTCGCTCGGCGGTATAGGGTAGCTGGCGCCTCTCGGGCTGTGCCGGCTAAGATGGAGGGGGAGGGAAGACGACCAATCCGCCGCGTCTTGTCACCGTCACCGTCAGCGGCATCACACGAGGTAATTACAGACGCTTCCCAATACACTCAGCCAACAGCAAGCGAGGCAAAGACAAAGCACAGGTAACAACATGGCGGCCACCATGAAGGCGATCGGTATGGCAAGCATCCATCCCCACCCGCAGCCTCGTACTGGGGCATCGGGGGCTGGCTGACCAGACCTAACACGGCGCGCATCGACGCACCCCCAGACATCAGGGGCGGCAAGGGTGAGCGGGACGCTCTCTTCGTCAATGCCGAGACGCCCAAGCCCGCGCCCGCACAGGGCCAGGCACTCGTCAAGGTCAGGGCCTTTGGCATCAACCGCATGGACATCATCCAGCGCCGCGGCAACTACCCGGTGCCGCCCCAGGCCCCGCCAACCCTCGGCGTCGAGTTCAGCGGCGTCGTCGAGGCCCTGGGCGCCGGGGACCACGGCGACTTCCACGTCGGCGCTGAGGTGTTTGGCCTGGCCTACGGCGGCGCCTACGCAGAGTACGTGGCCGTCAGCTCCAAGATGCTCATCCACAAGCCCCATGCCCTCTCCTGGGAGCAGGCCGCCGCCGTGCCCGAGGCCTGGATCACCGCCACGCAGGCGCTGCACCTCGTCCTCGGCTTCGCCCGCGGCAAGTCCATCCTGTGGCACGCTGGCGCCTCGGGTGTCTCCATAGCCGGCATCCAGCTGTCCCACCTTGCCGGCGCCTCGCGCGTCTACGCCACCGCCGGCTCCGACGAGAAATGCCGCCTCATCACCGAGCGCCTCGGCGCCGCCGCCGCCTTCAACTACAAGACGCAGGATTGGGTGGCCGCCCTGCGCGAGGAGACGGCCGGCCAGGGCGTCGACTATATTGTCGACTTTGTCGGCGCCGACTACTTCCAGAAGAACCTCGACGCCGCCGCGCGTGACTGCCGCATCGTCCTGCTCGGCACCCTGAGTGGCGGCAAGCTCCCCGACGGCGCCGACATTTCGCCCATTCTCTACAAGCGCATCCGCATCGAGGGAAGCACCCTGCGCAGCCGCGACGAGGAGTACCAGGGCAGGCTGCGTGATAGGCTCGAGTCGTACATGCAGGACTTTGAGGCAGGCCACCTGCAGATTGTCGTTGACAAGGTGCTGCCCTGGGAGCAGATCCAGGAGGCCCATGCCCACATGGAGCAGGCCCAGAACTCGGGCAAAATCGTGTGCACCATTCCGTAACTTCTCTACAGACCAGAGTACTGCGCCTGCTATCCATCCGTATAGTAATGGTCGAGCCACCATGCGCAGATGTATATGCCAAGGAAGAAAGGGGGGCCGTTCTAAGGGCCCCCTTGCCCCCCCCCTTTGATGTACTTCTCGATCCAACCCGTTCGTAATATCGCAAGATGGTGACTGCTTTGCCATGCTCTCTCGTCGAGCATAGGTTGCAGAGTTTCTTTCTCACCAGAGCCATGCACGGAACTTGGAGAGGCTAATCATCGAGGTCGTTTTACGTGTTTGAACCCTCAGTTCTTGTTGACCAGGTTGAGTCTGCACGCTGAGCACGGGCTCTGTTTGTCACATTATCTCGGGCTGGCCAGTTCACGAGGGCCCTCTACACGGGATGTGTAACCCACATTTACGAAGTGGTTTGAGCATGTTTGGCGTTGACACCTCTGTTTACTCAGAAGAATGTATGCAGGGTTTCCTGTTTCTTTTCCTTCCCTCTTCTGTTGGACAGATGGGTTGTTGTGGACACAAGGCACTTGATAGGGGCATCTCAGTCACCGCAGCATGAAGAACAGAGTAAAGGCAAGAAATCAAGTAATGGCAACCGCTACCCGCCGCATATAAAAGACAAAATCGAGGCCATCGTCTCCCCCGTTCCGCGTCAATGGTCTTGGATCCATTTCAGCATCTGCTCGTAGGCCGTAGCTTGGGCATCCCCGATGGAGGGGTTGGCATATGCGCCCACGACAGCGAACCCTTTGTAGCGTCAGCGCAGGCCTTTACAGCTCGCCAACGGAGCAGCAAAAGCTGGGGACAAACTCACCGTGCGGCACGCCCGGGTAGACCTGGACTTGGTGCTCCAGATTCGCCTCGGACATGGCATCCTCACCGGCAGACCGCACCGCATCCGGAAACAGAGGGTCGTCTTCAATGCACACCAAGCTTAGGGGCGCCTTGAGATCTTTGAAATCGTCTGGCGTGACAGATGCCGCATGCGCCAGCGCTCCGGCCTTGATGTAGGGCCCCTTTGCGAGGGCCCCCGCGCTCTCCTCACCGTCGCCCTGTTCCTGTGATTGCTTGGCCAGCAGCAGGACAAACCTGCCGCCGACGCAGTAGCCGACGGCGTAGATGCCGCCACCCTGCTTGACGGCATCGGGGTATTGCTCGTTGGCGGCGTCAATCACCCTATGGAGGATGGGCATCACTTTGTCCGCTGTGGTCCGCGCAAGCCACATGTCAGTCATGAAAGACTTCATTGCCTCAAAGGTCTTGAGCTTGAATTGCTCGAGCAGCGATGGGGAATCGTCGACGATGGCGGTAGTGGCAGGCGCCGTGTCGCCGCCGAAGAGGTCGGGCATGAGGACGAGGAAGCCGGCCGAGGCATACTTGTCGGCCTGGATCTGGTTGTTGGTGGAGCGAATGCCGGTGCCGCCGGTAAGGAGGAGGAGGAGACGCGCGGGGGCATGAGGGTAATCGGCGGGCTTGGAGATGTAGACCTGGGAGAGAGAGAGTCAACGCTATCATGGCGGGCTCGAGAGTCTTGGAGTGACGAACGTCGATGTCGTTGAGCTTGAATATTTCGCCGGTGGAGGACTGGCCGATGGCTGCAGCGAGGGCGAGGTCAGCCAGGGCTCGGTACGAGAGAGAGCAAGGAGTGCGTACGAGTTGGGCGGTCCGTCACGCAGTGCTCGCCTACTATCGACGCCGTTTGGGTGTCGTCGGGAGCAGCCGTCGTCTGCCGGTCGTCCAGGTGAGAGTCGCTCTCAGGGGCTTTGGTCGCGTTGCCTGCGTCAGCCATGTTCAAGGGCGGCCGAATGGAGGAGGTGATTCAGGTTGGTTGGCGAGAGGGGCATTCCAAGTTGGTTTCCAGAAGGAGCGTCGTCACGAAGCACCCCACCACCACCACGTGGAGGCCAACAACTACAGGGGAGTTCAGGCACACGCACCTACTACCGATGTGTGTAGGTACTGGCTTGCACCTTGGGTTTCCAAGACATTCCAGAACTCTTTGGACGAGACAATTTGGACGAAAACAATGGCAGCAGCAGCTTGGAACTCTTTACAGCTGCACATCGCCCTGCAAAACGATGCACTTGTTCCATGGCATCGAGACCAGGTGTCGCATTCGAAGCTCCAGTTTCTCAGGGTCCGCAGTACCGCATGTGCATGGCGGATTACATCAGCGAGACACCCCGCCACTATGCCGCCACGCGGGGCTCTTTTCTTTCTCCACCCACTAAACGCGCTGGACGCGTCGCGAACTTTGAGCAACACGACCGCTCCATGGTAGACGAGAGAACGTCATCTTTTGGTCTCTACGCCCACACAGCCTCGTGTCTACGCCAAATCTCGACAAATCCATACACTGGTAGACTGGTAGACGCCCGCCGTCAAGGAAAGCTCATCACAGTCAGCCATGGACGCCGCATCTGCCCTCTCCCGAGGCGCTCTAGAGTTCGTCCCCCCCTGCTGGTGACGCATCGTCGAGCTGACCCAACCTCTTTCCAGTGCCATATTCAACGACCCCGACAAGGCCGCAAAGCTCTTCCCCGTCCCCGTCATGCAGTGTCTGCAGGTCAAGCAGATGGCTCCCTCTGCCCAGGGCGGCGACCGCTATCGCCTCGTCATGAGCGACGGCCAACACTACGTCCAGACCATGCTCGCCACCCAGGCAAACCACGTCGTCCACGATGGCAAGCTGACGCGAGGCTGCCTGGCCCGCGTCAAGCAGTATACCCCCAACAACCTCAAGGGCAAAAAGTGCGCTCCCCCATCCCCTCGGCTCTCACGGTCAACTGACCCCCGCAGCATCCTCGTCATCCTCGACCTCGAAGTCATCGAGTCCTTTGGTGTCCAGGAGAAGATTGGCGAGCCCGTCGCCGTCGACTCCAAGGGTCCCGCTGAATCAACAATCGCCGGCAACGACTTTTACGGCGCCAAAAAGGAAGAGCCCAAGACGCAGCAGTCGATGCCCTCGCGGCCCGCCACCCACGCCGGCGCCACCATTTATCCCATCGAGGGCCTGTCGCCCTTTGCCCACAAGTGGACCATCAAGGCCCGCGTCTCGCTCAAGTCGGACATCAAGACGTGGCACAAGGCCACGGGCGAGGGCAAGCTCTTCAGCGTCAACCTCCTCGACGAGAGCGGCGAGATCAAGGCCACCGCCTTCAACGACCAGTGCGACGCCTTCTACGACGTCCTGCAAGAGGGCTCCGTCTACTACATCTCCAGCCCCTGCCGCGTCAACATTGCCAAGAAGCAGTTCACCAACCTGCCCAACGACTACGAGCTCACCTTTGAGCGCGACACGGTCGTCGAAAAGGCAGAGGACCAGACAAGCGTGCCCCAGGTGCGCTTCAACTTTTGCACCATCCAACAGCTGCAGGGCGTCGAAAAGGACAACACGGTCGACGTCATCGGCGTGCTCAAGGAGGTGGGAGAGGTCAGCGAAATCACATCCAAAAAGGACGGCCGGCCGTTTCAGAAGCGCGAGCTCACTCTCGTCGACGACACGGGCTACTCGGTGCGCGTCACGGTATGGGGCAAGACGGCAAACTCGTTTGATGCAAATCCCGAGTCCGTCGTGGCCTTCAAGGGCACAAAGGTGTCCGACTTTGGCGGCAAGAGCCTGAGCCTGCTGTCCTCGGGGACCATGACGGTCGACCCCGACATTCCCGACGCCCACCGACTCAAGGGCTGGTACGACTCGGCCGGCCGCACCGACACCTTCTCCACGCACCAGGGTCTGGCCACCATGGGCGGCGCCACGGGGCGCAAGGACGAGATCAAGACGATTGCGCAGGTCAAGGAGGAGAACCTGGGCGTCGACGACATGGCCTACTACTCCATCAAGGCCACCATTGTCTTTGTCAAGCAAGACAACTTTTGCTACCCGGCCTGCTCGTCACAGGGCTGCAACAAGAAGGTGACGTCGATGGGCGACGGCACCTGGCACTGCGAAAAGTGCAACGTCTCCCACGACAAGCCCAACTACCGCTTCATCATGTCGCTCAACGTGGCCGACCACACCAGCCACCAGTGGCTCAGCTGCTTCGACGAGACGGGCAACATGATCTTTGGCAAGACGGCCAACGAGCTTATGGAGCTCAGGGAGAATGACGAGGTCAAGTTCATGGCGGCCTTTGAGGAGGTGAATTGCAAGAAGCTGAGTTTCCGGTGCCGGGCCAAGATGGACAATTACGGGGACACGCAGAGGTGAGTATTTTTTTGGTGCCTGAACCCCCCTTGTCATCATTCCTGTTGCAATTCACTTGGAAACTGACGTTACGATGCAGAGTGCGGTACCAAGTCATGAATGCGTCCTTGCTGGACTTCAAGGCGGAGGGCAACAAGCTGGCGGAGATGATCAAGCAGTTTGACATGAACTCGTAGGGAACACGCGGGATGCGGTATGAATATAGACAATGTACTTTTGGTGGCGACGAGGTTGGGACGAGCTTGTCAGGTCAGACGGTGCAGCAAGGTTGTTCGTTCGGTCCCGGAATCATGGCCAGATTGCACAGCCGGAGGGACTATCAAAATGGGTGGGCTAGCCTATGGGTGGGCTAGCTTTTGGACGTCTGCGCAATGAGACCTTGTAATGTGTCATGCTTCCTTTGCTCTTGTCCAAGATATTCCAGCGCCTGTCAAATCATGATATTGCAACGCTCGCCGCCGCATACGTGGATGCCCGACGTACAACCCTCACCAGCCAGGCACATCAACAGCCAAGGCAGTTAAAATCCATTACAGCGGCAACGCCTCATGCTTCCAGCGCCTCTTGCCCTCGCCCTCACCGTACGCGGCCGTGGCCTGGTAGTCGCCCCTGAGCTTGTACTTGTAGATGGTGAGGCCCTCGAGGCCGACGGGCCCGCGGGCGTGGATCTTATTTGTGCTGATGCCGACCTCTGTGCCGAAGCCGTAGCGCATGCCGTCGGCGACGCGGGTTGAGGCGTTCCAGTAGACGCCAGCCGAGTCGACGCGGTTCATGAAGCGCTCAGCGTCGGCGGGGTTAGCGGTGAGGATGGCGTCGGTGTGGTGGGAGCCGTGGGTGTTGATGTGGGCGATGGCGTCGTCGAGGGTCGAGACGGTCTTGACGGCGAGAGTAAGGGAGAGGAACTCGGTGTCGTAGTCGGCGGGGACGGCGTCGCGGATGAGGCCGTCGCTGCCGTTGCGCAGGTTGGCGAGGGCGGCGCGCGAGGGGGCATCGCAGCGGAGGGAGACGCCGGCGGCGACGAGGGCGGTGGCAACGGCGGGGAGAAGACTGGGAAGCGCCGTGTCTTGAACGAGGAGGGTCTCGACGCTGTTACAGGCGGCCGGGTATGACGTCTTTGCGTCGACGAGGGTGGTCACGGCCTTTTGCGGGTCGGCGTCGGCGGCGAGGTAGATCGCGCAGATGCCGTCTGCGTGGCCGAGGACGGGAATTTTTGTCGAGTCCTTGCAGTGGCGGACCAGGTCATTTGAGCCGCGGGGGATGACGAGATCGATGTAGCGGTCCTGGGCGAGGAGCTGGGCGACGGCGTCGCGGGTGGTAACGAGCTGGATGGCGGCGTTGGGGACGGCGGTGGCGTCGAGGGCCGAGGAGATGACGCTGGCGATGGCGACGAAGGATTCTGTGGACTCCTTGCCGCCTGGAGACGAAGGAGGGAGTCAGTATGGCGGAACGAGCAGAAAGGAGGGGGGTTGGGCGTGTGTGTTTGCCTTTGAGGATGGCGGCGTTGCCTGATTTGATGGCAAGGGAGGCTATGTTGGCGATGACTTCGGGGCGGGCCTCGAAGATGACGAGAAGGACGCCAATGGGGCACGAGACACGCTCAAGAGTCAAGTCATCGTCGAGCTTGGTGCGCATCTGGACACGGCCGACTGCCAACAAGGTCAACATCTCGTCGGTGCCCGAGGCGCGAACGCCGCTCACCTGGATCATCGAGGTCGCGCACATCGTGAATACCGCGCAGCATATCCTCCCACTTGCCCTTCTTCCCCAGATCAAGCCGCGAGACAAGGGCTTGGGCCTGGGCGTCCCCCTCGGCGGCGGCGGCGCGGGCGTTGTCGAGGTCGCGGGCGTTTGCGGCGAGGATGTCGTCGCGGGCGCGGGCAAGGGCGTCGTGGACGGCGTCGAGGGCGGCGTTGCGGTCGGTCGCGGCGAGGGAGGCGAGCGTGTACGAGGCTGTCTTTGCAGCGGCGGCGGCGGCGTCGGCCGAGGCGTTTGTGAGGGACATTTTGTGCTCAGACGGGAGTTGGGGGGGAGACGGAGGGAGGAGCTGAGAAGGGGGGGGCGGTCGGGAGGATGGAGGCGACGACGACGCCGCCGCCGCAGCAGCGGTGATGGGCGTTGATTGAGCGGGTTGGGGTTGATGATTGCTGCTACGGGCGCGTTCCGAGCTGAGGGTTAGGCTGCTGGGTGACCTCGGGCTTTGGGTGGTTGTTTTGTTGAAGCTGCTCGAGATTGTCCGAGGGGTTTTTGGGGCCCAAGTGTGCCCCGCCGCGGGGGGGCAGCAAGGCTAAGAGGCCGGGCCGGACCGGCGATGGCGCCCATGGGCTTTCGGAGGCTCACGAGAGGTGAAGAACTGACTTGGAAAAATGACAATTTGAGCCTTTACTGCTTTCTACTTTAATGTTTTCAACTGGGCTTGCCTGACAACAAAGATTGCGGGGTCGTCGACTGATTCCTGGTTGTCAGCCCGTTTTGGTCTATCCTAGGCATGCAGCGGCAGTGGCTTGAATAGAAGGCACCGCGATGATGGGAGCACAGGGCAGACATGCAATGCAGTCCACGACGGGTGTATTCGTGTTGACGACGAATTTCACCTGCTCGCCGTCCATGTCTGCGCGCGTCTACTAGCAAACATTCGTACAGCATACTCTGTATAAGTTACATACGTCTGTACATGCCTGTGTCGGCGAATGACATGTCCCGTCTTCCCCTTTCGGCGCTCCGCAGTCGGACGCCGATCGGCCCCACATCGCCATCCCGCCCCACCGTGCCTGCCGGCCACAACGCTGGTCACCAGGCAGACACGGCCCGCCCGCCCGCCGTAGACTGTACACGCCGCGATGGTGCACCAGACAGGCAAAGAGCGAGTGCCCAGTACTCCTGCACGCGCCAACGCAGGCCGGCGCTCGGCGCGCCGGCCCAATGAAGAGCCCGTGCTTGCCGCATGTGGGTCCGGGTTTTGCGCGCCCCCTCTGTCGCCGCTTTGGCTATTTCCGGTTTCCTCCCACGGGCCGCATGCTCCAGAGTCCAGAGGGGCCCGGTTTCGGGTCGTTTTACGTGAGAGGCTACGCATCCGTTGGTTGACCTCGGCACCCTCTCTTGACAGCTTTCCATGATGCCTCGGCCATCCCATCGTGTGCTCCTTTCCTGCCCTCCTTGTTCTCTTTCTCTCCCTTCTCTCCCGCCTGCTACAATGAAACCCATGCCTCCCCCGTCCTCGTCATATACGGCACTGAGGTACTACTGGTCTGGTTCCGGTAGCCAGATTCTACCAGCCTACAATCCCTCCCCCCTTTGTGTCTGTGTGACCTGCTCGCCCGGGCAACAGCCGGTCAAGTAAAGACAGCCCCCCGGAGGACTCGAGACGACAACCTGTCGCACAGGGACCCCCTTCCCGGCGCGGTACCACCACCATGTCCGCCGACCTCGACGAAAAAGCCCCCCGGCCCGCCGGTAGCAGCAGCAGCGGCGGCGACCGCGCCACAGCCCGCGGCAACCACATCCCGCCCCGCTCTTCCTCGCCCCGGTCCGTCTCCGGCAACACCTCCACCGACTCGGGTCCGGCGCATGACAACGACGAGGAAAAGGCCCTGCCGCGACATCACCATGGCCCTGCCCCTGTCTTGCCCGCCGGCACCGTCTTGCCCTCGGGAGCCGAGGATGTCGGCGCCGTGCTCGCCTCCCGCCCCGTCTCCCGCGCCTCCTCGGCCCGCTCGCGTCCGCTGACCATCGTGCCCCGCGCACGCAGACGAGGGTTGTTTGGCCGCTTCACAGTCGTTCCCGAGGTCGAGAGGCCCTACGACTACGAGAACTCGACTAAATGGGGCATCACGGCGACCATTGCCTTTGCCACCATTGCCGCTCCTCTCGGCTCCGCCATCTTTTACCGTGAGGTCTCCGCCCCCTTCCACTCCTGTCCCGCCCTGCCCTCCTCGGCTGCTGTGGTTCTGGTCCAGTATGAAGCTCACGCAACTGCCAACCCTGTAGCTGCGCTGCCCGCCCTGTCAAAAGAGCTCAACGTGTCGCCCACCATCACCAACCTCACCGTCGCCATGTACATGATCTCCATGTCCATCTTCCCCCTCTGGTGGTCCTCCTTTCCCGAGCAATTCGGCCGCCGCTCCATCTACCTGATTTCCTTCTCCCTCTTCGTCGTCTTCTCCGTCCTCTGCGCCGTCAGCACAAACATCTCCATGCTCATCGTCTTCCGCGTCCTCACCGGCGGCGCCTCCGCCAGCGTCCAGGCCGTCGGCGCCGGCACCATTGCCGACATTTGGGAGTCGCACGAGCGCGGACGGGCCATGAGTACCTTTTACCTCGGTCCGCTGCTCGGCCCGCTCATCGCCCCCATAGTCGGGGGCGCCTTGGCCCAGTCGCTTGGGTGGCAGGCGTCCATGTACTTCCTCGCCATCTACGGCGCCGTCATCTTCGTCTTGCTCTTCTTCATGCTGCCCGAGACGCTGGCCAAGCGCGGGCAGGACGAGCCGGAGCCGGTAGAGCTGAGCCGCATGACGACGGCGGCGTCGGCAAAGCTCAAGACCAAGAAGCTGGCCCGGGGCGTGAGGCGCGTCCTCGTCGACCCGCTCGCCGTCCTGCTCTTCCTGCGCTTCCCGCCCGTGCTCATCACGGTGCTCGTCGCTGCCATTGCCTTTGGTGCCCTTTTCGTCGCCAATGTCTCCATCCAGCAAAAGTTCTCGGAGCCCCCCTACGCCTTCAAGCAAGTCATTGTCGGCCTGCTGTACATTCCGCCGGGGCTGGGCTACTTCTCCGCATCCCTCTTTGGCGGCAAGTGGATCGACAACATCATGGCGAGGGAGGCGAAAAAGGCGAACCGGTACGACGATGAGGGCAAGCTGATATACCTGCCCGAGGACCGCATGCGGGAGAACATATGGCTGGCCAACACCCTGTATCCCCTCGGGCTGCTGCTCTTTGGGTGGACGCTGCAGTACGGCGTCGTCTGGATCGTGCCGTCCATAGGAAGTTTTCTCTTTGGCGTTTCCTCCATGCTGGTATTTGTAAGTCTCTCACCCATCCATTGCCACTATCCCATCGGAACGAGAGGGGGGAAGCGCTGTCGAGCACGTCGGTCTAGACGGACCAGGGTTACTGACGCATTTCGGATCGCCGTGCAGGCCACGGCCACCACCATGCTCACCGAATTCGTAAAGAAAAAAAGCTCTGCCGGCGTTGCGGTAAACAATTTTGTGCGGAATATTTTGAGCTGCATTGGCACCGTTGTCGCAGCGCCGTGGATTGACGCCGTGGGAACTGGTTGGGTATTCACCGCTATCTGCTTTTTTTGCATGGCCGCCGGATACCTCGGCATATGGATGCTGAGGAAGAATGCTCGGCGGTGGCGCCAGTATATGGACGAGGCTTTGAAGAGTATGTGAGGCGAGACGTGCAAAAAGGGGAGGGGGAAAGGGGGGGATCAACAGCGACGGAGTTGGTTGACTTTTACGCATCTTGCATTTGGAGTCCAAGTGAAGGAGGGTCACAAAAGCATGAGCCTGGAAATAACTTGCTTCTGTACATTGCATGGCGTGGCCAATGACTCTTCAAAACATCACCAGCCCTAGCCTATATGTATATGGCGATGCCTCCTGGCGCCGGCCATGAAGCACGGGAGCCAGAAACCGGAGAGAACAAGAGTTTGAAACGAGACGGACTATGGCCGCAGCTCCTCGGCAAACATTGCAGACAGCGCGTCAAGGCCGACGTTTCCACCACTCAAGACAAGCCCAAGATCCCAGCCGCGATCGCCGGCGCTTTGCTCAACCGTCGCGCGAAAGTCCTCGTTGAAGAGGGCGACGGCGAGGCCGACGCAGGCGCTGGGCTCGACAAAGAGCTTGGCGCGCTCGAAGAGGAGGCGCATGGCGGCGAGGATCTCGGCCTCGGAGACGCTGAACATGCCCGAGACGAGACCGCGATCGTGGATGATGGCCCACGGATGGTGGCCCACGGGGGTCCGTAGGCCGTCAGCTATAGTCAGGCTCGAGACGGCCTCCACGCGCTGATGCGAATAGTACCCGCGGCGGCCGTCGTCGGCGCCTTGGAAAGACGGCTCAGCGCCGAAGACGAGGATGCCTGTTCCTTCGCATGAGAGGCCGACGCCTGAGAGCATGCCTCCTCCGCCACAGGGCGTCATGATGGCGTCGAGGCCGTCGGTCCCCTTTCCCGTGCCAGCGGTCGCGCCCTCACCCCCCTTGGCCTTCATTTCCTCCCCGATAAGCTCCCGGACCTGGTCCTGCAGCTCGAGGCCCATGGTGCCCTGCCCCAGGATAATGTCCGGGTGATCGTAAGGGGGCACGAGGCGGGCGCCCGTGTCGGCCATGACGCGAGCGGTCACGGCCTCGCGCTCCTCGCTCGTGCTGCCGGAGAAGACCACGTTGGCGCCGTAGTCTTTCGTTGCGGCAATCTTGGGCGTCGCCGAGATGCTTGGCATAACGACGTGGGCCGGGAGGCCTAGTTCTTTCGCCGCGAGGGCGAGTGCTTGAGCATGGTTGCCTTTAGGACAGAAAGGCGGCAGATATGAAACCAAGTCCGGGAAGGAGGACGAGGAATCACAGGGACAAGCCCATGAAATTAGCCCGTAAGACTCGACGGAGGAGGAAAAAGACTAGACTCGCCTGAGCTATGCGTCACAACTCCATTGCTTCGGCCACCGCCCTCAAGCCAGCCCTCCTCACGCATGAGCCTTAACAGGGCATGAAAGGCGCCGCGCACTTTGAAAGCACCAACACGCTGCAAGTTCTCGCACTTGAACCACAAACGGAAGCGGGGCCGGGCCGGGGTGCGGCCGGCCCACGGGGTGCCGGCGAGGTCGGCGGGGGAGCGGGGCCGAGACGCCAGCTCCGACAAGGTCCGGCAAGTGACCACGGGTGTCCGGTGCACGTGCGG
This sequence comes from Hirsutella rhossiliensis, assembly GCF_020360975.1. Taxonomy (NCBI): domain Eukaryota; kingdom Fungi; phylum Ascomycota; class Sordariomycetes; order Hypocreales; family Ophiocordycipitaceae; genus Hirsutella; species Hirsutella rhossiliensis. Next base: position 703,898 of record NW_025408678.1, on the reverse strand, counting down.
TGCAACCAGCCGATGCGCCTCCAGCACCGACTCGCGTGTCAGGGGCGGGCAAGTCGAGGGATGGGCCATTTCAGGTGATGTGTGCGTTACTGTGTAATGTATGTGAGAGGAAGAGGAGAAGCCGAAGGGAGAAGGGGGAGGGGGGAGAGTGTAGGGCTCTTTGTACTCTGTCCACTATGGCCGGAGTGCCTTATCAGCGCATGTAAGCAGCGCCCTTCGGACAGTGTGCAATACTGTATACACACTGTATTTCGACTTCTCGCTTGCCAACTCTCTTCCTCTCCCCGTCCTCGTTCGTTCACTTTCCTTGTAGTCAATACAGCGAGCCGTCTTCAGTATATCTAGAAATGCACGTCGACCTCCAGGATAGTCTCCGAAAACCCGTCTTTCGGTCCTCTCCTCGAGAAGAGAAATGCTGATATCCATCCCAAGCAGCCCATGATGCCGGCAAAAGAGGCAGCAACAATAACGAATTCGAGACAGGGGCGGTATTAGAAGGTGTATTAAACACTTAGGCGCCATTGAGGCCGCCAGAGAACTTGGTCCAGGAGAGAGAGGCCCCCAGCAGCAACGATGACGGGCGCGATGCTGACCTTGGTGACCCGAGTGACGTCCAACCGGGCGGGCGCCTGCCTGTTCCCCAGGCTGAGCTGCTCGTTGAGTCTGCTTACAATTACTTGTAGATACACAAGCACCGTGGCCCCAATAAGGGAGGGGAAATTGCGCTTGCCGAAGGCATTGACGATGCTTTGCCGACGAAAAGTCCATTGCGGCGCAAAGAAGGCCAGGCTGAACACGGTTGCTCACGGAGGTGTCGAGACTGTTCCGGAAGATGAACAAGAAATCTTGGTGAATATCCAGAAGGTGATTGCCAACGTGGAATACAAATGCCTGGCACTATGCCAACCCGCTCCATGACCGCGCAGGCTCTGCCACCCGCCACTCGGGATGGTTACTCTCAAGCAGGGGCTAGAGAGCACAGTGGAAGGAATAGAGGCTCAGAAAGGTGAATTTAGTGATGCATGTTTTGGTCTATCTATTAGGACGAGCGCGGGGCTTATATAGGTATAGATACCATAGATCGCTAGCTAGAAGAGGGCATTAGGATATCCCTATACCTAAGTCAGGCCTGCATTATGTCCTTTTGCTAGGAGAGTTAGGTTGGTCAGGCAGACCCCTTTTGGCCCCGCTGGGCATGACTCCAATCTCTTAGTCTGCTTAGTCTGACACACCCCCTTGCGGCTAGTTGTAAGGAAATAGGCGCAAAATAGAAGACAAAGGAGATAGTATCCCGACGTAGGTTATAATAAAGAAGGTAGTCTACCTACCCCCTAGTTAGTAACTACTTTCTTCCTAATAGGAAGGTCTAGTTGTCTATTAATATTAGCTAGGCTCTTCTTAAAAAGTGACGGTATATACTAGGTTAATGTCAGCTAGATGTCAGGGTCTTAGCCCGGAGGGCTAAAGCAGTGGTCATGCTACTGACCCCTCTGCCACGCAGAGGCCGAAAAGTATGCGTGCGGGTAAAAGAAGACGGAAATTGACCAAGCGACAGCTTCGTTAATTAACCACGCATATTAAGGATGCGCCCGGGCGCCGCTCTATATAGCTTATTAATATTATTATATAGACGGCACCTACGTATATACTTCTACCTACTCTATATAAGGGTATTTACCCTTAGTATAGGTCTAGGTATTAGCCTAGACCTTAGCCGATAGCGTTATAGGGCAGGGTAGGCCGTACGTATAAACGCGTATTTAGTAGCGGTAGGCGTAGCGTATAGTTAGATCCTATATAGCTTATTATTATAATATAATAGAAGGCACCTATAGTATAACCCTTTACTTACCTTATAATAGTATAAGCTATCTTTATATTAGACTTAATATTAAAACCTTAGTAGTACTAGCTAAGGTAGTAGTAGTAGTAGTAGCTATTATAGGAAGAAGCTTAGTACTAATAGCTATAGTAATAAGTAAAAGAGCTATATTAGTAATACTTATAAAAAGAAAGCTTAGTAGTAATAAGATAAATAAGCTTAATTTATAAAGCTATTTTACTAGATATTATAAGACTTAGACTAGTAAGTAACCCTATACTAGATCCTTAATACCCTCTTAACGCTAGCTCTAATAAATATGCCTCCCGCTACTAAGAGGTTAGAGCGTAAGGCGGCCCTTAGTAGATAGAAGCTACTACCTTAGCTTACCTAAGATAGTAAGCTAAAGACCTTTTACTTTTTCCTTAACCGCTTAATAGTAAAATACTATATTAATAAGAAATAAGGCCTTAATAGCTATAAAGAGATAGCTTAGTTCTCGCTCCTTTATATACTACTAGAGCCCTAGATATAGTAAGTAGCGCGCTTTTAAGAGCGGGGCGGTCTTAAAGGGACGAAAGACCCTTAAGTATTCTTTAACTACCTAGTCTATACCTTCGGCAATATATAAGAGTAAGAGAAGGTATAGGATAAGCTATAGACCCTTACTTAGTAAGAGGGGTAGTCCTTTAAGGAGTTCTTACTAGAATTTAAAGAGACCTTAACTTAGGCGGCGGGTAATACCGCCTAAAAAGATAGCGCTAAGCTTACCTAGCTATAAAACTTAATCTCCTTAGCGCTTTAAGAGCTACTTATCCCTATTATAATACCCTTTACTTATAAGGGCTATATAGCCTACCTTATAAAGGTAGCCTAAGGATATAAGTAAATGCTATACTTTTAAAAGCTATATAAGCGCTTAGCCTTAAGCGGGACTAATAGGCTAGATAGTTTCTCTTTACTTAACCTATCTATACCTAGGCCCGCTCTTAAGTTAGCGGTCGATATAGATAGCGATATTTAGATAGCGGCTATATACTTTAAGGGGGCGCGGTAATAATAAGACCTTAGCTACTCCGCTAGTAGTATAGTTTAGTAAGATAGCTAAGTAAGTACCTTATAAGGAAATTAATAAATAATATAAAGAGGGCCACTATATATATTATAGCGTAAGTATATATATAGTTAGGTCTTACCCCTACCTCTTAATAAGGAGGCTAATAAAGATATAGGTTACTTATACCTTATTAGAATCTAATAATAAAAGAAATAAAGGAACTTTTACTATATATAAAGTAAAGGGAAAAGCTTAGCTTTAATATAAAAGCGGGCATTAAAGCTTAGTAAGCTAATACTAGCTAAGTATTATAAGGTAAGTAAAGGGTCTTACTATAAGTACCTTTTATTATATTATAATAATAAGCTATATAGGATCTAATTATACGCTATACTTACCGCTACTAAATATAGATTTATATATATAGCTTACTTTACCTTATAACGTTATCGGCTAAGGTCTAAGCTAATACCTAGACCTATATTAAGGGTAAATACCTTTATATAAGGTCCCTACCTTTCTTTTTATAAGCGGTCCCTTATAATATTAATCCTATACCTTAGCGTATAGCTAAGAAATAAATAACTTATTAGCGCGCCCTTATTACTCTTTCCTCTTAACTATACTATTATTATTAGTATTAATAGTAGTAGCTATAACTATAACTATAAGTCTCCTAGCGCTTAGCTATATACTACCGCTTATATATAAGCTAACTTATACCTTTATTAGTTATTTAAAGAATTTAATATATCCTCCTTTACTTTATCTTACTTCTCTATTAAGATTAACGACTTTATCGACCGCGCCCTTGCCTCGCCCGCTACCCCTCCTATTACCCCCGCCGCCCTAGTCGCGCCCGCGACGGCTCCGCGCTACCCGCTACCTAGCTTCTTAGCCGTTAACTCTACTACCCGCGCCGCCGCCGCTCCCGCTACGCTCTCCGCTACCGGCCGCTGCGATAATAACGATAATAATAATAATAATAAACGCGGGTCCTCGCCGCCCTCCTCTATAAGCCCCTCCGCCCTTATTCGCGTAATCGTTACTAACTCCCTATATTAATATAAGCGCGCTATAGGCTAGGGCGCTTACCGCGATTCCCTTTATATATAGTATACCTTATAGTCCCTCCCTTATACCGACTAAGCCGGCCGCTCTTAGGGTAGCTACTTCCTATATACCTAGGCTAGCTATACCTATAAGGTTACGCTGCTTATCCTTACCTATACTACTATAGCTTAAAGCGCTACGGAGCTAAGTAAGGACTAAAATAAAGCTAAGCGCGCCTTAACCGCTACCGCCGCCGCCTACTATAACTTATAGTTCCTTAAGCGCGCCGCCCTTATACTTAAGTATATAAGCTCCCTTACTTATACTCTCTACTACGCTAACTCCCTCTCTCTTAAAGGCACCGTCGCCGCTGCCCTAGCCGCCCTTACTACCTCTACCGCCGCTGCTTTTACTACTACTACTAGCACCGCCGGCGCCGCTATCGCGAAGCGTAGCTTAATTTCGTAGTTCTCGGAGATATCCCTTAGTAAGAGGGACTAAGGAAGCTAAAAATACCCGGTGTAGAAGAAGGAAGAAGGAGCTAAAAAGAGGTATAGAAAGGAGGGTAGGGGTATAAGGGGAAGTAGAAGTAGCGATAGCTTCCTATAGAGGTAGCGAGAGATAAGACGGATATTCCGGCAACGGCTAGAAAAGAGGGGAAAAACTAGTAAAAAGCTTAATAGTTAAAAGGATATTAGTAGCTTCTTTAAGTAGGATCTTCTTTATTAATTAAGATGCTAGACGGGTATAAAGAGGGGCGTTAGATAGAGGAAAGAAGAAGAATTAAGGAAATATAATAATTATTCCCCTACTATAATTACTACCCCTATAAGAATTAAATCTCTCTGCCCTGCCTATCCGACCCCTTACTTTTAATTTTACCTTTATATATTTTTATATACTTCTCGTATCTCTCTTTATAAGAGTTATAAGCCTAGGAGGAATAGAACTCCTATACCTTTTAGCTACTATAAAAAGCACCTTTCTTATATCCTTCGTAGATTCCTTTTACCCCTCTTACTAGAAAAGCCGATTTTAACCGACTTTTCTACCCCTTCTCTCTTTATAACGATATTAAAAAACGACTCCTCTACCGTCCCTATAGTCTATAGGTCTCGCGAAGAGAGATACGAGAAGTGCATAAAAATACACGAAGGTGAAATTAAAAGTAAGGGGTTAGATAGGCAGGGCAGAGGGATTTAATTCTTACGGGGGCAGTAATAAAGGTAGGGGAGTAATTATTATATTGCCTTAATTGTCCTTCTTTCCTCTATCTAACGCCCCTCTTTATACCCGTCTAGCATCTTAATTAATAAAGAAGATCCTACTTAAAGAAGCTACTAATATCCCTTTAACTACCGAGCTTATTACCGGTTTTTCCCCTCCTTTCTAGCCGTTGCCGGCATATCTATCTTATCTCTCGCTACCTCTATAGGAAGCTATCGCCACTTCTGCTTCCCCTCTTGCCCCTACCCTCCTTTCTATACCTCTTTTTAGCTCCTTCTTCCTTTTTCTACACCGGGTGTTTTTAGCTTCCTTAGTCCCTTATGCTAAGGGATATCTCCGAGAACTACGAAATTAGGCCACGCTTCGCGACAATAGGACGATTCTCGTAGAGCCTTAAGATTAAGATAAGTAGGTAAAGGAGCTATAGGCTTATATAAATAGAACTATTTATAATTTAGTCTTCTCTAATAAGTAGGACCCTCTTGAGCCCCCTCTTTATCCTAGGGCAACGGACTTTATAGAGGGAGCTACCCTCTTTTCTAAGCTAACCTCTATATAGTAGAGAGCTTTTTCTACTACCTTAGGCGACTACGAGAGTTATCGAAAGGAATACCTCTATAAGACGAAGCTACTAACTACTGCTCGTATAGTAATAACGGAATCCGTTAATACTATAAAGCTAATCTCTTTTTAAGAGGAAGAGACTCTTAAGTAGTAGCTTTTAAAGCTCGAAACCTTAATAGCTCCCTTAAGGGGCTATATAACTAACCGTATTAAGAAGACCTATACGGCCTACTTAGGAGCTTTTTCTACTAGGAACCTACTAGCTTCTTTATAGCTAGCTAAGTAAAAAGAAATCCTTAAGGAAGCTAACTAATACTTCCTTATAGAAGCTCTTTCTAGCTAGTAGCTATAGGATATATCTCTGCTAATAAAGCCTATTAGTAACGGTTACTTAACTATCTTTCGAGAGGCTAGCCGGGAACTAAATAAAGAGGCTACTAGAGTATAATAGTAAGCAGTCTTATTCCTTTATAGCTAGCACTTAACCTAGACGGCTCGACCTACTGCCCTTATAGCTGCTATAGCCCCTATTACTACGGCCCTTACTACTACTGCTACTACTATAGCTATTACTCCTTTAGCTCCTCCTCCCTCGAGAGTATTAACACTGTCTTTAACGGCTGCCCTAGGCCTAGCCCCGGCTACGTATCTTATTCTAGGTCCGGCCCTGGTCCTATTAGTTAGACCGGCCTAACTAGTCCCCTAATAGACCTTTTAGTCCGTTAGTCGAAAAATTAAGGAACTAGTCGAAATTAAACCTCTTTATAAAAATCAGCAATAAGGGGCAAAAAGGGGGGGTTTTTAAGTAGACCTTCTAGACTAGGACGAGGATTCCTCGAAGAAATAACGTATAAGGAGGAATCGACCTACTTACTAAGTATATAAAAAGCCCTATCGGCTAGAAGACTATTAGTAAGTCTTCGAGGAAAACCGACTTAAAGGAGTTAACCCTTTAAAGAGGCTATAAGAAATAGTATAATAGTCTCTTAAGGAGGACCCCTTGTTATAGAAGAAGATAGACGAGATTTAGGTTACTAAGAAATAGTAACTAATAACGCCGCTGCCTTTATTTAAGCCGTAAATTCAAGGAAAAATTATTAGTATAGTATATCTAGCCTTTATCTTCTCTATAGATTAATAAGGCTAAGACTAACTATTAGAGCCCTCCGATTATCCCCTATAAAAATTAGCTATCCTTAACTCTAGTACTTCCCTCGATATCTATAATATACTCTTATAATTCCGGTCCTTTAAGAAGGTATAGAGGGAATATCTTATTATAAGGGAATTAACCGTATAGATAAAGGGATATAGAAGGGTGAATTTCACGATAAAATTACTTAATAGGTCTATATGAATTCTTCGACGAAAAAAGGTAGCCTTTTACCCTTGATTTTTAACGAGCTTAATTTCCTTCCGCTTTCTTCGAAAGAAAGGAATCTTCTAGGATACGACGTCTAAGCCTACGAGGCTAGTCTAGAAGAATTAGACTATTAGGCTTATCGAGGAAAAATTCTATTAATTTATTCTCGAATTCCGACCTATTTATAAGAAGGAACTACTTAAGAAGTTAGCTTTCCTTACTAGGAGGAATAGGTCTACTATAAAGGACCCTCTTCCGGTAGCCTAAGGAGACGGTCTTCTTTAGTACGTATAACTTAGTTACCCGGGCCCCTTAGCTTTATATAAGCTAGGATAATAATAGGGCGTATAAATAAAGGGCCTAAAGACCGTCGAATATAAATACTATAGCTAAGGAAAAACTAAGAGACGAATTTCTAGACGAACGCCTTTACGGCTAGACTAGCTATATAAGGAAATTTAGGTCGACTAGACCGATGTCTCTAAAGACTAAGAAAGCTTTGTTAGGGTAATGTTTTTTATAAATGCTTTTTTAGGGATAGTTTTCCCTTATTTCTTATAGACCTACTTAAGTAAGTATAACTAGTCTGCCCTCTAAGACTTCGTTAACTAGATAAAATCCTACTTTAGCTATAAGGTAAAGAAGATATAGTCTAATAGAGAGCTATTTACGAAGGATATCTTAAATTAGCTTCGAAAAAGGGGCATTTTACCCCTACTATTAGCACCGAATACCTAGGCCTAGAACGGAGGGGTAGAAAGATTAAGGGGTGCTATAATAGAAAGGGCCCGTATAATAAGACTTACTATAAAGCTTCCCTACGACCTTTAAAGGGAAGTTATTAAGACTGCCTATTACCTTTAGAACCGGACCCTAAGGGACCCTAGGGGACTAAGGGACTATAAGGACCTAGAGACCCTTTTTAAGACCTAAGGAATAGACTAGAAATCTCCCCTTAAGCTCTTTACGAAGAAGAGGGCCTCGCTAGCCTACCTTTATACCTATAGCTATAAGGTATATATAATAACTACCGATATATAGCTAAAAAGGAAAAAGAAAAGAAAGCTTAATCCTAGAGCCTTTATTAGTTATCTCGTTAGTTATAATTCTATAAATATCTTCTAGATCTAGATTCCTCTTCTATAAAAGGTTATTTTAACTAAGGATATAATTTTTAACGAATCTAGCTTCTTCGATAGAAAGAGGGATTAATAGCCCCTCTTACTCTTATAACGTTAGCTAATTTAAAAGATTTAAACCCCCCCTTCCTAATAGTCTTAAGAAGAGGTCCTAGATAAGGAAATAGAAGAAGAAACCGACGTTAAAGTAGTCGAGGATAACGCCGACTTTAAAGAAGAGGAAGCTACTAGATTAAATAATCTAAATAAAGAAGGAGACTATAGGAAAGCGGTAGAGCTAGAATACGCCTACCTCCCTATGCCTTCTCTTATATAAAAAGAAGATCTAGAAGTAGCTTTCTTTATTAGTCTTCTTATCTCGACCCTTAAGGGGGTAGGAAAGGCACCTCTCTTAAAGGATTACCCGGCTGCCTTTTTATCCCTACTTTAAGAAGCGAAGGAAGGTATAGGGCCCGATATATTTACGAAAGAAGACTAACCTCTCTTTTATTTCGATCGTTTTTCCGACTTTTATCTAACGTTAATAGAAGACGGTTCCTACGGAGCGTTTATAGCAGGCCGGCTTTTTAAGCTACTATTAGTAAGGAAGGTATATAAAAGAGACCTCCCGGACCTACTAGTAAACTAAAAGCAGCTAGAAAGACACCCCTTTAAAGACTAGTTTTTCTAGGCCTAGAAAGACTACCTAGCCTTATATAAAGAGATAGGGTCTTTTAAAGAGGTCCTTAAGGAAAAAGTAAGAGGAAAATAGGTCTTTATCTATAAGACTAATAAATATAGCTTCCTTTAAAAGTATAAAGCCTAGCTAGTTATTTATAAGAATTAATAGGAAAAAGGGGATCTACCTACTAAGGCAACTACCTTAGTAGGGATGTCTTTTTAGACCCTTATAGCTATAGTAGTAGAATTCGACCTTAAGCTCGAATAGATAGATATAGTTAATGCCTTTATTAACTACCTACTTAAGGAAGAAGAAGAAGTTATTTATATACGCTTTCTACTAGGCTTTTAATAACTAGGAAAGATTCTATAGCTTAAGAAAGCTCTATACGGACTATAAAGATTACCCCTTCTTTAGCAATAGCATTTAATAGGTTCCCTTAAAGCCCTAGGCTTTAAGAAAGTCCCTTAGGAACCGTATATAATATAAAAGGGTAAAATTATAGTCTTCTTCTATATTAATAATATTATCTAGGCCTACCTAAAAGAGAAAGAAGCTACTATAAGGGAGGCTATATAAGGCCTATAATAAAGGTATAAGATAACTAAGCTAAGGGAGCTAAAGTAGTTCCTAGGGATATAAATCCTTTAGAATAGGTCCTAATAGACTATCTAGCTTACCTAGGACGCCTATATCGATAAGGTCGCTTATAAATTCCTCCTTAATTCCCTTAATAAGAAGCTTCCCTCTATACCTATATTAAATAAAGAGCTTTTACTTAATCTGTCCTTTTATACTAGGGAGTAAGAGAAATACTAATATTAATAGAAGGTAGGCTCCTTGCTTTTTTTTTAGCTATTTCTACTAAACTAAATATCTCTTTTATAGTCTCCTAGCTAGCTAGGTATAACTAGAATCCTAGCCCTAAGTATTAAGAAGTAGTAGATAAAGCTATCCTTTATCTCTATTTAACGAGATTATATAGTCTCTACCTAGGAGGGTAGGAAAGGAAGAAATTAGCTACCGAAATCTTCTTTTATTTAAGCGATTCGTCCTTTATAAATAATTCCTTAGATAGAAAGAGCTTATAAGGGTATATTATATCCCTTTTTAGAGGAACTATTATATTAAGAGCTTTAAAGTAAGCTACCGTTATAACTTTAAGTATAAAGGCAAAGCTACTAGCTCTTTTAAAAGCATTAAAAGAAGCGATTTTCCTTAGCCGGCTACTTATATCTTTATAACTATAAATTCCGTCCCCGTTAGCTATAAAATATAATAATATATAGACTATACGAATTCTTATAAAGGAAAATAGTAAGCTATTAACCTAGCTATAGTATATCGATATCTATTAGTATTAATTACGTTAAGAGGTCTAAAGGGGACTTATTTCCGTCCGTTAGGTTCTAATAGTATCGATAAAAGCCGACGGTCTTATAAAGCCCTTACTAAAGTAGAAGCTAGCTATCTTTTTATAGTAAATTAAGCTAGAAAACGTTCGAGAAGAGCTATCCTTAAAGGCCCGCTTTAAGAGTCTATAAGAGGAGCTAATAGCCTATATAAGAAGGTAACGTCTATAGCCGAAGAAAAGGAAGAGGTTTTTCTCTTTAAAAGGCCCCCTATTTAATTAGGTTTTTCCCTTCTAAGAAGGCCCCCTTTCTTATAGGACTTTCCCTTCTTTAGGCCCCTATTCCTTAAGTAGGTTTAAAAGAGCCTAGGGACCTAAAAGGGCCCTTACTTTCCTTAAGTAAAGGGAGAAGTATAGAGCTAAGAACCTCTTCTATACGCTTACTAGCCCGAAGCTATATTAGCTATACCCTTAAGGGGTAGGCTATAGCTAAGGGGGTATATCGCGAAGCGTAGCTTAATTTTATAGTTCTTAGAGATATCTCTTAGTATAAGGGACTAAGGAAGCTAAAAACACTTAGTATAGAAGAAGGAAGAAGGAGCTAAAAATAAGTATAGAAAGGAGGGTAGGGGTATAAGGGGAAGTAGAAGTAGTAATAGCTTCTTATAGAGGTAGTAAAAGATAAGATAGATATACCGGTAACGGCTAGAAAAGAGGGGAAAAACTAGTAAAAAGCTTAGTAGTTAAAAGGATATTAGTAGCTTCTTTAAGTAGGATCTTCTTTATTAATTAAGATGCTAGATAAGTATAAAAATAAGCGTTAGATAAAGGAAAGAAGGATAATTAAGGTAATATAATAACTACTCCCTTACCTTTATTACTACTCCTATAAAAATTAAATCTCTTTACTCTACCTATCTAACCCCTTACTTTTAATTTTACCTTTATATATTTTATATATACTTCTTATATCTCTTTATATAAGAACTATCGATAAAGAACTTACGCTTTAAAGATAAAAAAAGAAAACTCTTACTTAAGTATATTAGACCGTTTTAGGTCCTATAAGCTATTAAAAAGTAAGTATATTATCTTATACTCCCTAAGAAGTACTTACGCCTTTATAACGTTTTTTATATTAGTCTCTTAGAGCTATAAAAGGAGTAAAAAGGTACTTATAAAGATAGTAAAACCCTATTAATACTAAACTTAAAGGACGATAAAGGTAAATAGGAAGTCTAAGAAATTAAAGACTAAAAGAGATCTAAGGGCGATTATAATAACCGGTATTATTCTTAAGGGATAAACCTATTAAGGGGTTTATATTAGTAGATATAATAAGGCGTAGTCTAAGTAATAATAAGTATATTACGTTAGTAATAAGTTAGAGGTTATAGACTATAGACTATAACTAAGTAATTAAAATTAAAAATAGAATTATAATAAAGATCTATATTAAAAGCTATTAAGCTATCTATTTAAAGGAGTAAAAGTAGGTAGCTATATATACTTATAGAGACTATCCTTAGATTATAGGCCTAGCTATAATCCCTAACGTTTAATCGTATAGAGTATAGTAATCTTATTAATCCTAGATTACTTAGATCTTTATAATCCCCTTAATCCTATATTTATTAGATAGTTATACTAACTATTTATCTATTAGACCGTATTATATACTTAACGCGGTCGACCGTTAGCGGCTTAGTAGCTATAGTCGTAATATAATATCTCCCTTCCTTTTAGTCTTATTTATAAGACCTACTATAGCTACCTTAGCCGCTATATATAAATATACCCTTATTATATTATACGTAAGTATATTATTCTTTATTTCTTTATCCTTTTAAGATATACTATTAATAGTATATTTAATTATATACTAAAAAATCGTTCCTAAAAAGCCTCTAAGCGCGCTACTCTTACTAAATATATTAACTTAAGTAGAGATCCTATTAATATACTATATACTTAATACTTTAAGGTAAAGAAAACGAATTATTAAATAGCCGAAAATTCTTTACGCTATAGTAATTATATTACTAATAGTCGTCCTTATTATAATAGTATTTTAATAGCCTCTTCTTATAGGTATCTTTTAATTCTTTCTATATATAGTAGCTAATATATTTCTTTTAGTAACTAAATTATTAGCGGAGTAGTATAGGCTATATTCTAAAGAGAAGGAAGCTAGGGAAGCCTTATTAGAGCTTTAAGTATAGCTTATAAATCTTTAGTTATAAATATCTATCGCTATTAATTATTTAGCTTATATCTAAAAGATTTAGAATTATATAAAGGAAAAGAGTTCTAAGTTATTTTATTATAGTATCTAAGAAGTAGATACCGAGGATAGCGTTTTACTTACGCTCGATATATATAAATATTAGGTAGTAAATAACTTATAATTATTAGGCGTTCTTAATAAAGCGAATTAGTCCTTATTTAGTATTAGCGAGGAGTTTATAGATCTTAGTCTTTTAATCCCTCTTAAATCTTTTAGTAATATTATCGAAGTAAAGAGCTATAGTAGGTTAAGTGCTTAAGTAGTTCCTAAGTATTTTCTTCTAGTCTATATCCCTTCTACTTAATAAGGTATTCTTATTATTAACCTTATTTTCTTATATCTAGTATTTATTTTACTTTATATTCTTAATTATTATTAACTTCGATTTTTTCCTATAGTTTAGCGTTTTATAGTACTAGTTTTAATAATAAGATATAAAATATTAGGTATATCCGTATTATTATTAATAGCGAAAGTTTATAGTTAACTTTTAAAATAGTTTTCTTAACTTTAAACGGTCTAAGTTTCTTAAAATCTAATTTATTACTTAGTTATTTTATTTTAATATTTCGTTATATAAGGTAGACTATATCTCCTTCTTAAAAGATTAGTCCTTATACTCTTTTCTAATTATAGTAAGTAGATATTCGTTCCTTAATAAATTAAAGTTCTTATTATATTTATTTATATAATTTTTATAGCTAATTTACTTATAGTATCGCTTATTTTACTTATAGTCCTTATTAAGTAACCTTAAATACTTCTAGGTTATATCTATAATTAGTATATACTAGTAAGAGCTTAGTTATTTCTATAACTAAGCTATTATAAGCTAGTTATACTATTAATAGCTATTTAACTTAATCGTTTTATTTATAGCTAATATAGTATTATAAATATTATTTAAGCGTTTAGTTAAGTTATTCTATTTATCTATTTATTTATAGGTAATAAGCTATACTAAGCTTATATTTCGTTCCTAATTATATTATAAGAGCTTATTAAAACTTAGCTATAAACGTACTTTTTTTATTAAAGATAATCTTATTTAGTAGTTTATAATTACTAATAATAGTTTATAGGAATATATATACTAGCTCTTTTATATTACTTACTTCTTTATATAGTAAGAAGTACCTATACTTTATTAGTTTATTAGTAATAATAAATATACTATTATACTTAACGTTAGTTATAGGTTCTTTTAATAGTAGTAGCTTTATAATATAATTAAAAGCTATTAAATCCTATAGTTTCTTTAGTACTGGTAACGGTTATAATTCTTTATATAGTTTATATTATTTAGCTTTACTTTATATATAAAGTTTATATTCTTTAATAACTTATTATACTACTTCCTTAAGCTATAAGAAGTTATATTATCGTTTAATATATTTTATTATTCTTTAGATTCCTTAGTATCTATATATTAGATATTTATATATATCTTATATAACTTTATCTCTTAATTTTAATAGTATCTAGATTTTATTTTTATATATTAAAACTTTTAAATATTCTATATTATATCTATTTAATACTTTATATTCTTTTATCTATTTTAGGATTATTTAGTATATTAAGTCGTTAGGTTATACTTTAAATATTATATTTAGCTATCGTTACTAATAGTTCTTATTTTTATTAATTTCTAAGAGCTATCCTTTTACTATAAGTACTCTTATATCGTAGTTATTTCGTCGACTAAGGGTATTAGCTCGACTATTTTCTATTCCTTTTTTATAGATTATTTTATAGTTAAATTATAATAAATATTCGGCCTATTAAATCTATCGTCCGTTTAACTATTACGTTATTATAAAATATAATATATTCTTATAATCTATATAGACCTTAACTTTATATTTACTTTTAAGAAGGTAGTATTAAAATTCCTTAAAAGCTTAAATAATTATAAGGAATTCTTAATTATAAATAGGGTAATTAAGTTCTACGCTATATAGCTTTTTTAAGTAAAATATAATTAGTCGTAGTCTTCCTTTATTATCTTTTTATCCGATTTATACTCTTTAAGTAAAGTCTAATATATTAGTTTTAAGTTCGATTTATCGTTTTAGATTAAAGGTAGTTAAAACTAGTTCTTATATAATTATAGTTTTAATATAATCGAAAGCTTTATTAGCTTTATAATCCTAATAAATTCTTTTTCCTTTTTTATTATAAGAATATACCCTTATATTCCTATTTTACTATTATAAAGAAATAATAGGCATAGGGAGGCTTTATAGAATAAGCTAGTAAAAAGAGGCTCTATAATATAGTCTAAGGGAATAACCCTTAAAGATAAAGACCTCTACTAGATATCTATACCTTCCTCTAGGAAAAGCGGGTCAGGATAAGCCTATCCTTACAAACAAAAATATGCATAAAATGCATAAGTCAATTACGAGCAGAACGGATACCCTATTGCCTATTTTGGCCTAGCGGTTCCGAAGATATCCGCGATACGAGAATAGGTAGGGCATAGAACATTCTAGTTAAATCCACTACTTATACTAGAACCCATAGTCTTACGTTAACCATCACGCTATAATTAGACCACCTACTAAGTTAGGAAGATATACTATAGATAGAGCTTTTTAAGTACTATAGAATATACTAGAAGGCTAACTAATTAGTCTACTAGTAGGCGAGCAATAGTCTATAAAACACGAAGGATTTCCCTAGGAGTAGTAGATAGAATAAGTAAGTTTATAAGTATCCTTTATAACGCTATTCTTTTAATATATTATTTAGCCCCTTATATGCTCGTTATAAATTCCGGACGAAATCCTACCCTATACTCCTTCGACCGGTCTTTTCGCTTATATTATCGATTACCCGATTCTACGCTTATTACTTATACCTTCTTATATTTATTAAGTTATATAATAGTATTATAATCTCTCTAAAATCTTTAATAAATCGTTAGTAGTAATATATAAATCCTAGGAAACCTTATATATCCTTAACGTTCTTTAGCGTTAGCTATTATTTAACTAAGTTAATCTTATCTTATTATATTTATATCTCTCTTAATAAGATCGTATATTTAAGGAAGTCTACTTCCTATATATAAAACTTACTTTTCTTTAGTTTAACTAGTAACTTTATATTCTAAAGTATATAGAGTACCTTATAGACTTATTCTTTATAGTCTTTTAAGGTATCTAAGAAGATTAAGATATTATCTAGGTATACTACTATAAAGATATCTAAGTATTATATAGGATATTATTAATTATCTATTAAAAGGTAGCTAGTATATTTATAAGTTTAAATAGTATTACTAGATATTTAAATAGTCTGAATTTCGTTTTAAAGGCTATAATTTATTTATATCCCTTTTTTATAAATATTAAGTTATAAGCGCCTTTAAGGTTAAGGGCTATAAATAATTTTTTACTATATAGTCGATCTTATAGTTCTAATATAAGCGGTAAGAGTATTCGGTCTTTTATTATAATATTATTTAAGCGTTTATAGTTAATAACTAATTATAGCTTACTATTTTTCTTTAAAATAAATATAACTAAATAGCTTACTTTAAATATTAACGTTTATATATATCCCTTTTATAGATTCTCGTTAAGGTAGTTATATAGCGTTTATAGTTACTTTTTATTTAGGTTATAGATCTTATAGAATATTAGCGTTATTCTATCCTTAAGATAAATTTTATAGTCTTATTAGCTATATTTAACTAACCCTATCTTAAGTTCTTCCTTAAAGAGTT
This sequence comes from Hirsutella rhossiliensis, assembly GCF_020360975.1. NCBI lineage: Eukaryota > Fungi > Ascomycota > Sordariomycetes > Hypocreales > Ophiocordycipitaceae > Hirsutella > Hirsutella rhossiliensis. The sequence continues at coordinate 687,638 of NW_025408678.1, read as the reverse complement.
TATTATATTTCTAGTATTCTTAAGGGATATTCTTTATTCTATTTTATAGGCTTTATTATTTCTTTTAAGAGCTAGTTTCTCTTAACTTAAGCTCTTTATTAATTTATTTAAGGTCTTCCCTTAAAGTAGTAATAACTCCTTAGATCTTTATATTATATCCTTTATTTTATTTATATTAGATACTAGGTTATATAGCTATATTAATTAGTATATAGGTCTTATTAGTCGATTCTATTATATTTATTAGTTTAGTTACTATTTTCGTTTATATTACTAAAGCCTATAATAATTTACTTAAATAGTTATTCCTTTTATCTTATTTAATAGCTAAATTATAGTAAAATTTTACTTTCTTTTAAATCTACTAGTCTTAGAAACTTATATCTTTATTTTAATATAGCTAGCTAGTTTTCTAGTTAATTAGTAGGTTACTCTCTTATAGCTATATAAGTCTTAATATAAGGTTATATTCTTTAATATCTATAATATCGAAGTTAACTTATTTATTATAGCCCTAGATATTAATATTAAGGTAATTAATATCTATATTAATAATTCCGTTATTATAGTTAAAGGCCTTTCCTTTAATATTTATAAGTTTATATAAATCTTTCTTATATCTTTATATAAGTTAATAACGATTAATAACTCTAAGTAAAATATAATTACTTATCGCGCTATAGTTTAAAAGTATATATATATAATATCCTATAATTTAAATATCTAATACTATTTAGTTACTATAACTTACCGTTACTATATATAGGGTCCTTAGATCTTATTATATTATACTAGTCTATAGCTTTTTTATAAATAATATACCTTATTTTTTACTTAGTCCTTATTTATTTTATTTAAGTATTCTTCTTTAATTTATTATTAATATCGTTTCTTTATATTTTCGTAGTATAGTATTATATTAAGGCTTAAAAGACTAATATCTTATAGCTAATTAAAGATTTCTTATTTCTTAACGCTATATTATTTATATTATACTACTTTATAGTTAATTATATACTATACTTTATAATTTTATTTATTTTTATACTAAAGGTTAAGTTTTTATTTAGCGTCTTTCTATTTTTTATATAATATTTCCTTATTAATTCTTCCTTAGTTAAATATAGCTTATAGCCTTTATATATATTACTAATAATCTTTTAGTATACTATTATATCGTTTATACTATACTTATACTTTTTTATATTTATAAACTTTATAGTTTAGGTATATATATTCGTTATAATCTTTTTCGTTATATTTAACTTATTATATAAGTCTTTAAAAGATTAAGGGTTTAAATACCTTAAAGTAAGTAGCGTTATACTATTTCTTTATTTTAGCTTATTTATAGATTTTATATATCTCCGAAAGATATCTTATTAATAAACCGTAATTATCGCGGTATTTAAATAGTATACTATAATTAGGTTCTAATAATATAACTTAGTCGTTTAGGTAATATTAATCGATTTTCTAGTAGTTTAGTTCTATACTTAGGTAGGGTTTTAAAAATACTTATCCCTTAAACCTATCTAAGAAAGCATTATATTATACCTTTATCTAAAAGTATATTATATAATCTAGGTAAACGTATAATATTTATAAAATATACTTATAGTACTTATAAGTAAGTAGTATTTATAAATTATCTTTAAATTCTCCTTATAGTTACTATTCTTATTATAAAGCTATAAAGGTATTAACTATAGCGATAGCTATAATATAGTCTCCTTTATATAGTACTAGTTAATATTAAATTAATTTAGCTTATTAGTTTTCTAGAAGAATTTAAGGTATTTATTAAGTTTTAATTTTAAGTATTTCTTTAAATTCTTTAAAGTATAAAGCGTATTCTCTAATTATAGTATTTTCCCTTAATAGTAAGGGTAGTAGTATAAGTTTATTCTTATCTTTTATTTCTCTAAGTATTTCTTATTCTTTAAAGCTTATATCGTTAATACTTTATTATTCCTCTTTAAGTTATTATTTAAGTTTTATAAATATAAGGGCTATATTTATATCTTCTTTATTATATTATTTATAGACTACTTATTATTATTATCGATTTTTATTTTATATATCTTTTTAAAATCGTTTACTATTCTTCTTAATTTAGTCTTAAGAGACTCCTTTAAGATAAGGGTATTTTACTTTTATAAATTTAACTTATTTCTATATTTTAGGATCCCTTTATTATATTATTATAAGGGTTTTCCTTAGTAGCTTTAAGAACTATCTAGTACTATTCTTATCGCTTAAGTATACTATATATTTATTATCGTAGTATATAGTCTAACTAAGGAGTTTATACTTTAGTTCCTATCTATTAGTAGCGTTTAAGTATTTTTTATTTTTTAAGGCTAGTACTTAGTAGGTTTTCTTCTCCTTATAAGGTTATCTATATTCTTTAAAGTAATATCTAAGTTTCCTATAATTAAAATACTTTCTTTTACTTTTTTATATTATATCTAGATCTATCTTACTTAGGTTAGTTATATAAATATAGGTAATAGGAGTTTCGCGCTTCTTTTTATAGTTAGCGCGTTAGTTAAAGTTATTCTTATAAAAAGGGTTTTAGTTTCCTCTTCTTTATTTCTTTTCTTAGCGTTATATATACTATTTATCGTCGATTTATATTACTATAGTAATATAGTCTAAGAGGTTATTAGGTCGATTTTCCTTATAAAGCTCGTCCTTAACTTCTTCTTTAAGCTTATTATAAAATCGTAATATAAGAGGTTTATCGTCTTAATTAAGCTTTAAGGTAACTTAATAGAACTTTATAGTATAATTTAATACTAAGATCCTTTATTAAAGTTCTTAAAGTTTTTATTTAGCTTCTTATTCTTTATTAGTTATTTTAAATACCTTTATAATAGCTTCTTTAAATCCTTAGAAACTAATAAAGACTTTATCTATCTTATTATCTTATCGCGCTAGTTAGTTATTAAGAAAGTCCCTTATAATAAGTCTAAACTAAGTAAGTACTATTTTAAATAAATAATTTCTTATATAAAGTACCTTTTTAACTAAGTCTAAGAGTTTAGTAGGGTAAAACTAATAATAGGCCTTAAGTTAGGTAAGAAAGTTTCGAAGTATATTATAAGTACCGTTAAATAGTCCTAGCTATTTTAGTTTAATAATTTCTCTAAGGTCCTTAACTTATTTATTACTTCTTTTATTCCTAAGTAACTATACCTTATATTAAAGGGTAATAATTTCGCGTATTATATCCTAAGGCGATATAGTAGCTTTAGAGTTAGTTAATCTAATTTAATATATAGGTATATTAATAGTTATAATATTACTTAGAGTAACGCGGTATTATATTAAGTAGGAGCTTTTAATATATAACGACTAGTATTATTCCTAAGGGATAAACCTATTAATAGGTTTATATTAGTAGATATAATAGGGCGTAGTCTAAGTAATAATATATATATTATATTAGTAATAAGTTAGAGGTTATAGACTATAGACTATAACTAAGTAATTAAAATTAAAGATAGAATTATAATAAAGATCTATATTAAAAGCTAGAGAGCTATCTATCTAAAGAAGTAAAAGTAAGTATATAAGGTAGCGGAGTTTCCTAGTAGTTTAATAGCGGGGTTAGACGACTATAAAGGATACTATCTAATTAGGGTTTAATAACTTTTAGCGGAGTCTTTCCTATAAGGATTCCTAGGTATAAACGGATTTACCGATATAACTATATTATTCTAGGAGATTAAGAAAAATAAGACCTCTAAGAGGTCCTAGAGGTAGTTAACCTCTAAGATAGGCCTAGCGGATAGAAACCACCGCTCTAAAGAGACGTAGAACTAGCTTATATAGTAAAGAGAGCGAGAAAAGAGCTAACTACGCTAGCTACCCTTATAGAGTAACCTAACCCGATCGCTTAAGCTATACGCGGTTTCTTTACGAGACTCCTCCTTAAAAAGACCCCTAACTATTTAATCGCGCTAACGGGGATCGAGAATAAGCCTAGACCTTCGTTACCTTAAGCGTTAACTAAATTAAGCTCCTTATCTAAACTAAGTAGCCTTTCCCTAAGTAACCTTAAGATAGGCTCCCTACCTTAGAATCTATAAAGGAGAGAGCTAAGCGCCCCTACTAGTCCCCTTATTTATATAGAAACGATGCCTTTATTTTCCCCCTTAGATATATAGCTAATTAGGCCTACTCCTCGCCCGCTACTAACGATCCCTTTAAATATATAGAGGAGCGAAAGACTTATAACCGCACCCCCGCCGATAGCCCGATAAAAAGCTAGTAGGGAAGAAAGGCAGATAGCGCGGCTACTAACTCGCCCTAGGACTCCGAAATTACTAGGCGCTCGGTTAATTACCCTAAGGCTAAAGACTCTAGTAACGCCTACGGCGCGCCCCGTTACTCCTTAGAAACGAAGTATAGTAATAGCCTCTCTAGCTATAGTCCCTATAAGGTTTATACCGGGCTTTAAACCCTCTTAGGTTAAAAGAGTTAAAAACCTAGGAATATATTAGAACTACTACTAGGATATTAACGACTATAATTCTATATATTTACGTAGGACTACTAGTAACGCGATAACGACTAGTCTACGAGACTCTATAGCTTATTTAATATAGCTATACTTAAAGCTATAGACTAGTAAAGATACTAACTACTTTATTTCCCTAACGCCCTTAGAAATAATAAGCGCGAATACTTAGGAGCGTATATAAGGGGTAGTAGATAATTATCTAAAGAAGGAAGTACGCGAGCAAAGATAAGAAAGAGCTAAATAAGTAGCTTATAGGTAAAGGGAGGAATAAATAACGTAAAGGGAAGGGATTATAGTAAAGGAGAAAAGTTCCGTTAATAGTTTATTTACTTACTTACGTGCTTAGGAAGAGAGCCTTACCTATTATTATCGCGCCCTTTCTATTAGTATCTTAGGTCGGAAAGTCGCTAAGGAGGAGTTTAATAAGTAAGATCGCACCCTTATAGATATTAGCCCGTTAAAGGGATAAGACCCCTAGCGCCCCCCCCCCCTTTCTTACCTACTTTAAAGTATACTTAAAGGCTTTATAAAGACCTTAATTATCTAATTAGGTATCTTCCTTAATTATAGTTAATTTAAAATTTTTATTTTTCCCCTTTAAAGTAAAGGCCGCTAGTTACGCGACTCTAGTAGAGACAAAGAGGTATAGAGTAAAGAAATCTCTAAGACTTATATCTATAGCCTAAGGCCCTTAGAGCTATATATAGGACCGATAATTAGATAATTACGTAGTTAATTACTCTGCTAATCCTTAGCTACGTGCTACGCGTGCTTTAGGTATATACCCTTATCCCTATTAAACTACGTTTTAGAGCTATATTTATTAAGCGCTTAAAGGGCTTATAGATATAATCTATATAGTTTACCTTAATAATATCCTTATATACTCTAAGATATAAGAAGAATATACTAAATACTTAGGATAAGTAATAGAAAAGCTAAGGGCTATAAAGCTCTATATAAAACTATCGAAGTATATCTTTTATTAATAGTTAGTTAAGTTCCTTAGGTTTATTTTATTTATTAATAAGGTATTAATAAACCTTTAATAGGTAAAGATAATAGCTTAATAGCTTAAACTTATAACCTACTATAATATTTAAGTTTTCCTTAAGTACTATAATTTTTACTAATAATTTATATATAGGTATTTTAGAGTTATAGCGCCCTTAACTATATTACTAAAGGGGAGTAAGAATAAGAAGAAGCTAAGGAGTATAGAGCTAAACCTTACTAAATAGATCGCGTTTTAAGCTCTTAAAGATACTTTTTAAGGAGCCTTACTCCTTTAATATTATAATCTAGAAAGATATATTTATATTAAAATAGATATATTATAATTTATAATAGTAAGAATTATCTCTTAACTTAATAATAAAGGGCGTTACTATCCGATCGTATTTTAGTTAAGGAAGTTTACTAAAGCTAAACTTAATTATAGTATTCTATACTAAGAACTATTCGCTATTATTAAGTTATTTAAATACTAACGATATTATATTAAAGGGGCAGCGTATAAAGTAAACGTATTATCGGACTACTATAACCTTTAAACGTTTATATACTAGACCTCCTTAAATAAGAAGTAAGTAAGATAGTATATATATTTAGTACTATTTAACTTTATAATTAAGTATTATATAGGTAAATTAAACCTAGTAAACGCGTTATTAAGAATGCTTAGATATAAAGGTAAGAAGCCCTTATTTATAAAACTATTACTAGAGCTATAAGTAAAGCTAGCTACTATTAATACTATTCCTATATAAAGAAATAATAATGCGTTTTTATAAGTAAAGAGATACTTAACCTTAAGTTAATATAAGTATAGTAAAGTGCCTTTATATAAGGAAAATATATAAGCTTATTTATAGTAAAACTATAATAATTTAGGTATAAGATTTAAACGATTAGCCGATTAAGCTAAAGAGAGAGCTAGTTATAAATAGTTACTCTTAAGAAAGACCGCTAAAGAAGCGTCTTACTATATAAAGGTTTATATAGTAGAAGTTTTAGAACCGTTACTAGAGTTACTAAAATATACCTAGTCGGTTAATATAGCGATTAGTAGGCTAAAGGAGACTAAAGACTTTTTAAAAGGGAAGGGTTTTTAGTTAATATACTTAAATAAACTACTACTATAAAAGGGTCGTATTATAATACCTTTAAAGGCAGCCTTAAAGTAAAAGCTAATATAGCTCTTTTATAACAATTTATTAGTAAGATACTTTAGCTCTTAATATACTAGCGAACTATTAGTAAGGAACTTCTATTAAGATAGAATAATAAAAGATATAAATAAATACGTTTAGTTATACTTAGTATATTAAGGTATAGTATTTAAGAGGCATCGCCTTTATAGTACTATATAATTATTATTATATCCTATATAACTATAAGAAGAATTATTAATAGACTTTATTAAAGGTCTACTAAAAGTATAGTATAATAGATAAGACGTTAATATAATCTTAGTAATTATAGACTAATATACTAAGTATTGCCTTTTCTTTCTTATCTTTAAGATAATAATAGCTTTAGAGCTAGTAAAATTATTCTATTACTAAGTTAAATTAGTATATAGACCTCTAAAAGGCATTATCTTAAATAGAGGGTCCTTATTTATAAGTACGTTTTAGTTAGATCTCTATTTTATCTTATAAGTAAAATATAGGCTATTAATAGTATTTTACCTATAAACTAATAGGTAAATAAAATAAATAAACTAAGCTATATAGTACTACTTAAGATACTTTACTAACTTAAAATAAACTAACTAAGTATTACTCCTATATATTACTTAATTTATATATAATAATATAAAGAACGCGATAACTAGGTTATTACTTAATAAAGTATTAATAGGTTATTAACTAAACTTCTATATTAATACTAAAGATAATATTATTTAGAGGGGGGTACCTAAAGTAAGAGTAAGAGTTACTAGGCTATAAGAGCTATAAAAGAGGCTTAAGGAATACTAAGGAAAAGCTATTAAATTATAAGCGAAATACTATAATTTAAGGTATTAACTACTTATACTAAAAGTAAGAGACCTTATAATACTATTAATAAAGAACTTATACTTTAAGGATAAAAAAAGAAAACTCTTACCTAAGTATATTAAACCGTTTTAGGTCCTATAAGCTATTAAAAAGTAAATATATTATCTTTTACTCCCTAAGAAGTACTTATACCTTTATAACGTTTTCTATATTAGTCTCTTAAAGCTATAAAAGGAGCGAAAAGGTACTTATAAAGATAGCGAAACCCTATTAATACTAAACTTAAAGGATAATAAAGGTAAATAAGAAGTCTAAGAGATTAAAGACTAAAAGAGATCTAAGAGCGATACCTTTTTCCTTATTAAATAAAAAGGATAGCTAGCTAAGTATAACTAATAGGTCGATACTAAAGATATAGCGAATAGCTAAGACTTTATTAAAGAATATACTACTTACTTAACTAGGAAAAAGAAGTATAAGACTAAGTAAGGTAGGGAAACTTCTTAGTATAAAGAGACGCTATTAATTTAATAACGAATCCCTACTAAATCGCTACTAACTTATTAATATATCGGCACGCTTAAATATCCTATAACTATATATAAAATAGTAAAATAAGAGAATAAGGAAAAACTATTTATATTACCTATTTAATATTATTAAGGAAAATAAAACTAAACTATAACTTTATTAAGACCCTAATAATAAAGAAAAGAAGGATAGTTATAACTAAATAAAAGAAAGATAAAACCTATCTATTACTTTTAACTACCCCTCTTTTTTACTAGTATAGCGGGAACTAACTAAGGCGCCCCCTTTACTATATTAAATACCTCTAAAGATACTAGAACTACCCTATCCTTTACTCCTTCCTTATCCTCTACGTTAAGACCTATCTTTATTAGTATAGTACTTACCTTAGCCTTAGTAAATAGTAAGGCGTATTACTATAAAGTATAGCCTATATCGCTATTAATAAAGTAGAGTTTTAACTAAGGTTCCTAGGCTTAGTACTCTAGGCTTATATAAGCGATATTAAATAAGGGCGTAGGGTTAAGGTAAATAATAAGCTTATAGCGCTTATTAATTAATATATAGTAGTTAGTATACTTAACCTAGTATATTATTAAGCGGTCGCTAATAAAAAGGTTAGATAAAACTTATAATAGTAGACTTCTATATACCTATAGTCCTAAAGGACTTATAATATACTATCTTAGCGGCGTTAAAAGCCTTAGCTAAATACTATACTATAATAGCGAGATAGCGCTAATTAGCCTCCTCGAAAATAAGTATACCTATATCTAAGCTATTATCCTTAATATCCTTATTACTAGTCTTTAGCTTATTAAGCTTATATAGGTACTTAATAATAGCGACTATATTAGCCTAGTTACTAAATATAAGAGTAGCGGCCTTAAGAAGGATTAGCTTATTAATTATAATATTTAAAGTTAAAGGAAGACTTACTTAGTTATAGGTCGCGGTATATCTATAGTACTACTTATAGCGTATTAAGGAAACCCCTAAGAAAATATAGCTAATTAAGAGTACCTTAATAAGCTTAAGCTTAGTTATACTATACTCCTTAACGACTATCTTAAAATAATATATATACTAGAGCTTATAAGGGATAACCCCCTAGGCCTTAACTAAGTAGGCTTTAGCCTTAGATTAAGTATACTACTTTATAAGAGCGCGACCGCTTTATACCGCCGCCTAAGTACCCTCGTCTCTAGCGCCGCCGTTCTTAGGTTTATTAATAGGAAGAGTCGGATTATAGCTATCTTTATTATTACTATTATTATTATCTTAGCCCTTATTTAGCTAAGTATTAAAATAGTCTTAGCTCTTATTTAGCTAAGCCTTATTATTAATATTAGCTTACTTATTTTAAGGAGCGGCCTAGGCGATAATCTCTTATTAGCTAGAGCCGCCTTATTAAGATAGAGTAGCTAGGTTATCGGTACTTACCTAAGAGCGCCTAAGTATAATCTCCTCGCTAGTATTAGTATCGCTAATAGGGGTAATAGACTTATAAGTTTCCTAGCTTATAGAGGTAAGCTTATTAATAATCGGAGTTAAGGTATTTAGCGGGGTAATAAGGGCACGACCCTTACTAATATTAGGTCTTAGACTAGAAGTCTCTTAAGACTAAGATTCCTTTATACCTTTCTTAGCTTTCTTTACTAAAGGGGAACTAGTATCGCTATAAGACTTTTAGGCTAATCGCTTACGCTTTAAGGGTAAACCTACTACTACTTACTTTTATATATAGCGTAGGAAATCGGTATTATAGTTCTTTATCTTCTTTAGCGTAAAAGGTATTATTATTAATAAATCGTTAATAAAAAGTAATATAAAAAGGTATAAGGGATTAATAAAAGAAAAGCGTAAAACTTTATAGTAATTATAAGTAAAAGAGTTAAAAAAGAAAAGAAAATAGAAAAAGTAAGAGATATATATATACGCTCTTTATATTATAGTTACGCGGCTAATATATAAGTAATACTATAATAGTTACTTAGTAGTAACCGCTAGTATAATAACTATTAACGTTATAGAGCGTAGACTAATATATACTTATATAAGCGTATACGTATAATATATAACTAAAACTACCTCTTTATCTAACTAAATATATATAGTATAGCGAAAGTAATATATATTAAAGATATAGCTAAGACGTTTATATAGGAGGGGAGATAATTATAAGAGCGCTATTAAGAGGTATAGGCTAATAAAGCACTTAGGTATATGGTACTAATATATTAGTAGGGTATTAGTAGGGAATCGTGCCTACCTTACTTATATATTATAGACTACTTACTATTTTAATAAAAGAGAAGAAATCCCTTTTCTTATAAGCTTTAGTCTTACGATAAGGAGAATATAATATATATAGCGTAGTACCTCTAGCTATCTTTACTACCTAACTAATCGTACTATAATATATATTCCCTTATAGCTATCTAGGTAGTTAAGTAGGTTCGGTCTTAGTACCTCTTATAATTTATTATATTTAATTAAACTACTACTTATAATTATTAGAAAACGTAGTTATTAGTTATATATATTAATTATAGCGCACCTATTAGAGCGCGCGTTTTACTTTTGCCTACGTAGCGTAATAGTCTTCGCGATAGTTATAAGCCTAGGCGGAGGGGTTACCCCTCCGGGAACTTCCTAGTAACTACGTACGTACTTCTTTTAGCTAGCCTAGCGTATATTACCTAAAGGCCTATAGTTCGAGTCCCGCTAGCGTAATTAAGCGCGGTTTTAGTATAGGGCCTGCCTATATAAAAATTCCCTCTATAGTCTAGTATATCTAGGTGTCCCGGGAAGAATTAACCTAGTATCCCTAAAAGGGTATATTACGTATACTATATACGTTAATTAACGCTGTCGCTTATATTTAATAGGCGGCTATATCTTTTTCGTGATAGTTATAAGCCCGGGAGGGGGTAGCAAACTACCCCTTATAACTTCCGGTAACTACGCGTTGCGGGGTAATACCTATAGATAGCCGTGTACCCCTCTCTCTCTTAGATTTCCCTAGGTAATAGGCGCGGTGCTTAGTGTTCGACTCCTACGTCGTAGGCTTATATCTAGGAATCCCGGCGGAGCCGCGATCCTTAATAGGGTGTGTCGGAAAACGCGGTTATTAGTTATATATATTAATTATAGCGCACCTATTAGAGCGCGCGTTCTACTTTTGCCTACGTAGCGTAATAGTCTTTATAATAATAATAATAATAGGTAGCTATGTTTTTAGTTATAGTACTATACTTAGGAACTTTTAACCGGTTAAGCTATCGAGCTACTTAAAGCTTAATTCCTATATAAGCCTAAGTCTACTTCTTTATCCGTGCTTATTTAAACTAAAGACCGGCGCGCTAGAATTATTAATAAGGCTTTCGAGCTACTTAAAGCTTAATTCTTATATAAATCTAGGCCTATCTCCTTACTTAAAGTCGTCCGCTATAAAAGGCAACGCAATACGCGGAATAGAATTTCTAGAGTCTTCGCTACGTAATAGACTTATATTAAGTATACTTCTATTAAAGTTCGTAGAACCTAAAGTTAATAATAATATTAAAGGTAATAAACGACCTCCTTCTTTAGTACTATTTATACTCGTCCTATAAGATATAATCTTACTAAATTCTCTTAGCTATATAGTAGGCGCCCCTTCCTAAATCGTACTATATTCGTTAGTGCTTACGGCTTATTAAGCGGAAGGGCGATTAACTAGACTAGAAGTAGATTACGTAAATAACTACGTAATTTAAGTAGATAGCGTTTCTAGGCTAATTATAGCTCCTTCGGTGTTCTCCTAAGGATTACTATCGCTTAAGTTAATAGAGTATATGTTTAAAGAACGACCGATTAAACCTTATCTTCGCTATCGTTTCGTCGCGGACGTATTACTCTTTTATAACTCTTATCCTTGCTTACCGGCTATATAATACCTAGCGTTCTTACTAATCTAAATAAATTTAGTATAAAAATCGAGCAAAGTATTTACTACGTTTTTTACGTTCGATTTCTCCGACGTTTTATAAATACTAAAGCGCCGAAGATATTATATAGATAGCACGCCGTCTTTTCTATAAAGCCCTTCCGAATCTTAACCAAATATAGTTAGCTTATTCCTTAATAATAATTAATACTTAGGGCTAAATACTTATATAGAATCTAGAATATCCGGGAAAAATAGAGGGCCGTAATTATTAGTTTCTAGGCAAGGTTGCTCTAGGATATCGTCGTTACTATATACACCGTCGTTTAGCTGCTTGTTGTCTACTAGTCTCTAGTAGAAGGAAATAATTCTTCGGCCGCGTCGAAGAATATTACTATACTTTTTTATATTTACTTCGGAATTTAGTAAACCTATATACTCTAGAAACTTAGTAATATACTTTATTCTAATACGGGCAGCTAATATCGGGTTTACACGCTTAAAAGGTCTAGTAGTAGACACGGCAATAAATCTCTAGAAGATACGCCCGATCTCTAGCTAGGAATCTAGAGCATATGCACCTTTAAGGAATATTCGAGCCCTATTTTTCGGCAGCTAATCGCTATATCTTAGCACCGCCTCGATAAGTCTCTCCTAGAATTCTAGGGGATCCTTAAGCCACCGAAGAAATCGACTCGAAAGGATCTTAGGAACTTAAAGATAATATATCTACTAGATCCTAGTATAATTTGCTTAAGAGGATCTCGTGGTCTTAGAAAATAAATAGCGGAGGGGCAGGTATAACTAACGGAGAAACTCTAGTTTCTCGCCTTCGTTGAAAACACCGAAGAGCTAACTTTCCAGAAGCGTTTTTAAGGCCATAACGACATCGCCGTTAGTAAGAGGCTTAGACGCTTTGCTCTTCAGGTTTTTAGCCTTGCCAGAAGGCATTCTATTGCGGCGCGCCATGGACAAGTGTGAAAGGACGAGGCGAGGACGAACGGCAAGTGAGGCACTAATGTCCTAGTTAGGAACGTGTTAGTTAAGGGGGCTCAACGTAAAATTCAGGGGCCCGCGCCGAGGACTATTTTAGGCTAGATTGTCTAAAATGTGCGGCTTGCCGATTCCTACAGTCGAGACAGTTGGCCGTAAGTCTTCCACGTGTTATGGAAGACTTTGTCTTCGAAATGAATTGATCGGCCGGCCTCGCCTGCTTGCACTCCCTGCAAACATTTGTTGAAGGCATGGGATCAGCCATGAGGAGTTAGTTATGTTGGATTGGAGGGATTGTTTGATGAGGAAGGATAAGGGGGCACGACGTGTTGGTGGCAGGGGTCGTTGGCAGGCCAGCAGCACAGACCGTGGCTCTGTCGTTACACCAGGCAGGGATGCCGTCCAATCCACGTCGAGTGGAGACTCAGATGGCCAATACGAGCAGAGATTCTGAATTTCGAGTTATCGTCGTAATAGAAGTCCTTCGGACTGAATAATGATAATAGCGCCCTACGACCTATTGAGTACTTCTCTTCTAAGCACTCCGCGGCCGAATGTAATTACGAGATCTATGATAAGGACCTGCTCGCTATCATCAAAGCCCTAGAAGAATAGCGACCGGAGCTCCAAGGGAGCGCGTCAGAGTTCGAGATCATCACGGACCATAAGAACCTCGAGTACTTCACAACAACCAAGGTTCTAAATCAGCGCCAGGTTCGCTGGTCCGAGTTCCTCTCTCAGTATAACTTCCGCATTGTCTACCGCCCAGGGTCTAAAGCTATTCGGCCAGATGCCCTTAGCCGCCGATCCCAGGACGTACCGTCTAAATCCGACGTTAAGGACGATCGCCTAAAGCAACGAAGGAAGACCCTGCTACCCCGGGACAGGTTCGACCCGTCCGCCCTCGCAGACCTACTTAGCGATATCGATGACGCGACCCCCATGATAGCGGCCCCCGCGATCACCCTCACCCCCGATTTGGAGAAACCCATTGACGACATTATTAACCAGGCCTACAACAACTCTGATCTCGCCCAAACCATGCTAACAGCATTACGAGACCCCGACGTCAGACGCTGGCCTAAGTCGGTTAGCAGAGAGCTACGAGTCGCCATGCTGGACTGCCAAGTCCGAGGTAACCGGATTTACTACCGGGACCGCCTATTTTTACCCCCTACCGACGAAGCCAAGATCCAGGTCATTTACAGGACCCACTCATCGGGACCAGGAGGGCACCCTGGCCGTGTCAAAACACTTGATCTCGTTACGCGGACATATTGGTGGCCACGAATGTCATAAGATGTCGAGATCTTCGTAAAAGGATACGACCTTTGTGTGCGTATAAAGACTTCTCGCTCTGCCCCGCCCGGATTCCTATAACCCCTGCCCGTCCCGTTTCGTGCCTGGTTAGATATCTCGGTCGATTATATCACGCCCCTGCCTGACTGTAAACGCTTTCAGTCTGTGTATAAACATATCCTGGTAATTGTGTGCCGTCTAACTAAGATGCGCCACTTTATCGCGACGCGAACCCTTAACGCCGATGAGCTTGCCGACGCGTTTGTGGGTAGAGTCTATGCGTTACAAGGTATCACGGGGCAGACCTAGGATGCCAGAGAAGATCTACGTTGTGCTGTGAGGAGGGCAAACTATGGAGGTGGAACAGGGACTAGACTAAGTACAGAGAGGCACGTGACCGGAGCCAGGTTGGTGCTGTGACACAGATAGATGGGTTGAAATCACCTGATTCCGAGGCAGCCACACCGGTAACCATGGTAGACGTCCTATCTACTCTATTTCGTTATGCGGCCAATACGAGCCGGGTGTGGAGCGGAGTGGCCCATATGCCCTCGTTCGGATCATCCCACGGCATAAGCTAGAATCCCGTTATACGGGGTATATATACCGCACTTGGATTCCTCTTTCCTGCCTTGTCTCGACATGCCTCCTCCCCTTGCGCCCTTTTGCACCACGGGCGATACGATACGTCAAAGCCGACAGCAAGGCAGGATACTAAAGCCTCTCCCCCTTGTCCATTATGGCTACTTTATCCGAGCTGCAAACCGCTTTTAATGGCAAAACGCTCGATTTGAGTCGTGACGAGGCAAACAAAAAATGGATTCTCCATTTCAACCCGACGTCCGA
This sequence comes from Hirsutella rhossiliensis, assembly GCF_020360975.1. Lineage (NCBI taxonomy): Eukaryota > Fungi > Ascomycota > Sordariomycetes > Hypocreales > Ophiocordycipitaceae > Hirsutella > Hirsutella rhossiliensis. The sequence goes on along the minus strand of NW_025408678.1, from coordinate 672,502 downwards.
CTATACACTCGCGACCCTCGGCAATGGAACCGGCAAACTTCTCTTTCGAGTCGTGCACCACGGCTCGGCAACCGACTGGGTCTTCTGCATCCGAGTCCAGAGGGACGACGCCGATGCGGCGAAAAAGGAGCTGAGGACAGAGATGGAAATCCTGCAACGGCTAGGCAAGGCCGGGGTGCCGGTGCCTGGCCCCTTCCGAGAGGGACAGCCGCCGCATTTCGTTTCGTGCGAGGTAACCAACTTTGACGATGAGGACCCGAAGCCCAAAAAAAGCTGGGGTTTCTTTCTCCAATTCACCGACATGCAACGAGGCAGCGGTCGCTTTGTCGAAATGAAAAAAGTCGAAAACCCCACCACGGCCGATCGAGGACAATGGTTGCGAATGACGATGGAGACGGAGAATCCCGGACCCGAGCTAAAGGAGCGGACCAAGAGGTCGCTGGGGAGGATCCGAGAGGCGTGGAAGGCGGAGCAGTGGGGGGATTTCCAGGCCGCGTATGATAGAGAGACGGGCGAGCTGATGGTGTTTGATCCCTACGACGTGCTGAGCAATGCGGACCAGACGACGTCGATCCTAGAGGAGTGGGCCAAGTATCTAGAGTCATGCTAGGGAGGGATCGTCTATTAAATTATAGTGAATTACCATGCCCCACCCCCCTTTCGGTAACACCCACCTTTCGGTAGCGTATTAGAAAATATCCCTACTAAAAACTACTAATTTCACTTACACCGATTCTAGCCAGCTTTAAAGATATTCACAGGCCGTCACTTAAAGTAGATAGAGGATTAAGTCAGCACCCCTAGCTTCCGGCACCCCCCACTTCCGGCACCCTTCGCAGCACTAAGGCAGGCATATTCTAAACGCAATTAAAGCCGCATTTTAATATCACGATAATTAAATTTGGTGTTTCTGGCTACTCTAGCTGCCAGCTATTGCAAAGAGCTTTAAATCCTGCGTTCTGATTGGCTATGGCGGCGGCAGCCGGCTCAAGCGTGCGCTCGAGCTATTTCTTCGTCTTTATAACTTATTCAATCTATACGAACCGCCTATTAGGGTCCTAAGGGACCTTTTTCTGTTTTTAAGGCCGTAGACGATATAATTAATGCTCTAGCTGCTATATTCGAAGTTAGGAGGCTATAAGCTGCTAATTTTGCTTATTAAGGCTACGGCCAACCTTGCTAAAGAGTAGTCGGATCGTACGGTTAACTTAACCGCGGTTTTCTAGCCCTATAATAAGGCGACGGACTTCTTATAATCGTTTAGGCGTTTTAAGGGCATTGTAAATAGCTAGGGTACTAGAATTCTTTCTTTTTAGCGGCGTTAACGGCGTTAACGGCTACGGTAAGACGAACCGGCTTAGTAAGGGCTTTGCTATATTAACTAGCTATAGTCCTAACCTACGCTACCCGCCCTTAATATTCTTTTTAGTTAGACCGGCCTACCGGGCCTAATAATATGCTTAGAGGAAGGTAGCCTTACTAATTAGCGCTATATCGTCGAAAGATACGATTTTTTTAAGTTAACGTTAGTAGGTAGCCTTAATCGGCGAGAAAACCGAGATATTAAGAGGTTAGAGGACGTAGGAGGAGTATACTAGTAGAAAAAGAAGATAAATGCGATTCTTAAAGTATTTATATATAAAATCGTCGGTCTAATAGCTCCCGTGGCTATTAACGATAAGGAGAACGTTCCCCTATAGGTAGCGCTTTATTTAAGGGATAAACACCTACTTAAGCTATTAAATAGCGATAGAATCGCTTATCTAGCCCTTTAGGGAAGTAACGAAGTCCTAATCCTTTAGAAAATCGAGTTCGTTAGGGAACTATTACTATTAGAGGTCCTAGCCCTTAAAGATTATAAGGGGGGTTAAGGCCTAGCCCGTTATAGAGATATATTCGACGATTATAGTCTAATAACGCGATCTAAGCCGCTTCTTAATAGCCTCCTTCTTCTTTAAGCTCCCTAGCACTAGCCTATTATAGCTAAGGCCCTCGAGGATGCCTATTTCGTCTATATTAAAGCGTGATTCCGGTGGGATTGCCTATATAGCCGGCAGCTTAAGCAATTAGAACTATTCCTTAATCCCGCTAATAGAGGCGCCGTTAATATAGGCAGAATTAAGAGATTTACCTTTAATCGTGCTAATCTCTAGGTTTCGGGCTAAAAAGCTCGAAACCTAGTGTTTTCTAAGCGGGCGGGGGTCTCTACTAGCTACGATAATACGGCCGGCGAATTCCCTAAGTTAATAATACGTTAGAGGCAGCCTAAGGGCCGCTTAGGCAAGAACCTATTTATAGAGGTGTTTTTCCTACTCTCGACTAAGCCTTTAAGATGCCTCTTTTGCCTCCTTTATAGGTAGGGCTCCTTTAAGACGCGTTTAAAGGGTTGTTCTTAGAATACCCTACTTACGACTAGCTTAGAGCTAAGGTATACTATTATTAATAGCTTCGAGCGCTTCTTAAAGCTGGTTTTCGGTATATTTAGAAAGACGAGGCATCGCTAATTCGAATAATATTTATTTTATAATTATTAAATAAGAGATATACGAGAAAACGCGGTTACGATATAGTAAGTAGTTAACGCGATAGTAATATAGGGAGGTGCCGGAAGTAGGGGGTGCCGGAAGCTAGGGGTGCTAACTTAATTAAATTCTACTTTTCGATAGTTAAATGTTTATATAGGGGTCTATAGCCTATACGTACCTTACACGCGAAATTACTATCTAACCCCTTAATCTCCTTCCGCCTCCTAATAATAATTCTTCTTATTATTCCTCTACTATATAACTAAAATAACCTTAAAGCGGCCTCGGAGTATTTATACGGAGGATATTATAGCTAATACGATAATTAATATTATAAAAAACGGCTTATTATAGTACCGCGCTGCCTAAAAGTATAATATACCTTAGTAGTCTATTTCCGATAGACTTAAAGGCTAGGTAGCCCTAGCTAATTAGATCTAGCCTCGTTAACTCTTAAGTAAGTCTTAGGAAGCTCGCTTAGTTTCTTAGATCCTCTACTAAGAGTCTCTTAGCTATGCTCCCTCCTATAGTTAGATCCGCGTATATATAGAGGCTCTTATAAAGCAACTAAATAATAAGCGGATAGTAGGGCGTAACTAGGTCTCTAAATTTATTAATCGCTATTTAGATATTAAGACTAAGTATAAGAGACGTTAGGAAGCTAACCGATTTAATACTTTTACGCCTTAAGCAGTTTACTAGTTTTTCGATATTAAGGAAAAGAAGTATAAATAGATTAAACTATAAAATACTATAAATATTAACGAAGGTAGTATTATATCTAGCTTTAGTAAGTATTTAGCTTATCTTTTATTACTTTTACTAACTAAACTCTTTTTACTAGGTTTAAATAGTCTTATAGTTAGGAGTATAGACCTAAAACGGAAGGCCCTTTTAAAAAGGCTATAGTCTTATAACTAGACCTTATTTATTAAAGCTATTACCGCGGACGGCCGTGTCCTTACCCCTAGTATTATCTTTAAGGGTAAAGAACTTTAAAAATAGTAGTTCTTAATAGAATTTAGTAAAATAGCTAACTAGTATTATATAACGTCGCTTAATAGATAGATAGATAACTATATCGCTATTAAGTAGCTTAAAAAGGTATATTTACTTTAAACGCGACTAGCTAATACCTTAGATACTATACTAATTATATTAAATAAATATAAAAGTTATATAATAGTATAACCTTATTTTTAATAGAAAACTTCTCGCGAAACCAATATACGCCTATAGCGGGTGCGCATTATAACTAAAACACTAACTAATACTAAGAATTAATTTAGCAGTATTAATTACCCTTAGTAACGATGCTACGCCGAGGCCGAGGGGTAGGTAGACGTGGTAGCGGCCCTCGACGCACCGGGCTCGATTAAAGCGCGTAGCGCGAAGAGACGCCACCCGAATTTATACACCCCGATAGAGCGAGTCAATAAACCCGAAGTAGCGATGCGATACCGGCCCGGGCGCTAAGCAACCCCGTAGAAAAAGCAGTATACGACGAACTCGCGGGCTTTATCCTAAGCGTATAGTTCGGTAGGGTATAGGCAGTAGTCGAACGGCTCTCTAGGGCGAAGAGCCGCGCCGGTAGCGCGTCGTCGGCGGTGCTCCGCGCGGACGAGAGCTTTAAGACGATAATCCGGGATATAATTAAGGAGGCAGTTAAAGAAGAACTCCGCCTAGGTATCGCTTCGGGCCCTAGGGGCCCTAAGCGAACCTAGGCCGCGGTCGTGGCCGAGACTAAGGGACCGACCTAATACGAAGCTACGGTAAAATAGGTCCTACCGCGCTATAAACGCGAGATTATCGTAGTCCTTACTAGGGCACCGCCTGAAATCCTAAGCCGCGAACCGAAGGATATAGTAAAGGCGGTAAACACGGCCTTAAAAGCTATAAGCGCTATAGCGGCGAGGCGCCTCTAAAGCGGAGATATCGCGGTTATATTTAATACCGCGGCGAGAGCCTATTAGAGGGACTAAGGCTAGGTTAAGGCCGTATTCGGACCGGAGGCTACGATCTCCCGCCGCGCGTATACGGTGGTCGTAAAGAACGTCCCCTTAGTAGTAGCGATAGTAGATAGGGAGCGATTGCTCTATAAGATTATAGAGGCGAATAAAGTTAAGGTCCTCCGGGCCTAGGCGCTACGCCCCCGATCTAAGATATCGACGGCGACGACTATACTTATTAAGGTCGGTAGCCTAAAGGAGGCTAATAGGCTCTATAACCTAGGCCTAGTCCTTAAAGTATAGATCTTCCGATATAAACCCTATAATAAGTCGGTCTAACTATAGAGGTGCTATAACTACTATAGATATAGCTATATTACTAGGCGATATATATCGATATAACTCTATAGCTAATATAGGAGCACGGTATACGATAGAGGCAAGGATAAATATAGGGCTAAGAAGGGCGAAATCCCCTATAACTATATCTTATACTAAGGAGACTACCTATCGTAGACCTAGACCTACCCCGTAGCGAATAAAGCCTAGGAAAAGGCAAGGGAAAACTACCCGCGACGACCTTAACGGTTCGCGAATACCTAGATATACGCTAAGCAACGGGTGCTCCCTACCGTCGAAACCTAGGGCGTTCCTAAATCGACTATAGTCTAGAAGCGGGGACTAGGTAGACCGCGCCGGGATAAGAGGTCGAGCTCGAGATACCCGCCGGCTAGTAGGGCTAGGGAGGCCGAACTAAGTATAAACGATATTCGTAGGTATAGTAGATAGAGAAGCGCTAGGAGATAGAGCGCCTCCCTCCCTATATAGACGACCCCTTTTACCCCGACCCTACTTATATATAACTAAAAGTACTATTCTAGAATATATAGAAGAGATATAAGCTAGCTTAGTTAGCGCTTTACTACTAGGCCGGCTTTAACCTAATAGTACTATAGGAAGTAAAAGCTATACTAAGAGGCGGCCCCCCCCCCCCCTAGAGCGGCGCCCTATAGCCTAGTCTATAGGGAGGGGAGGTGCGCGCTATATATATATAAAAAGCTTAGGCCGGGGACTTAGTCGCCCCGGTCTAGACTAAACTAGAGCGAGGTAATTTTCGGGGATAGTACTAAACTACGGGCGATTTACTTACTACTAAGGGCCGCGAGGGTAAGAGCGCTATACGACCTAAGCGTAATCGAACTAAAGCACCCTATAGTAATAGTAGGGGACTTTAATATCTATTACCCGCTCTAAGACGGATACGATAGAACCTTAGATAGCGCGATATAACTTATATAAGAGGCGATAAGGCTATAACTTAAACTCGCTACCTTAAGAGGGGAGTATATAAGATTCTTTTATAGCTAAAGGGATAGTACTATCGACCTAGCTTAGGCAACGCTAGAGACCGGAACACGGTATACCGGGCCCGACCTAGACCTAACTAGGTTAGACTATATCCCCTAAACTATTATACTATAGGTCGATACCTAGGCCTAGGTACCTAAACTAGCCCTAAGGTAGAAAGAAGCGGAAGTAAAGCTAGTCGAAGCCGAGACCACGTCCTAGCTAGGACTATACTAGCTAATGCTCTAGACGCCTAAGGATATCGATAAGGACCTAGACTATATCTTCGCTACTCTAGCGTAGATCGCGATAGCTATAGTTCCGCGCTAGGGGCGAGTATTACTTAGGGGCAACGTATAGTTTACCCTAGAGGTAAGGAGGGCGACGAGGGAGGCTAAGAGGGCGAGGAGGAAGTATAAGCGGGAAAGGAATAAGGTAAACTAGGAAGACCTATATAAGGCGTCTATAGCTTAGAAGCGGACTATCCGCGAGGCGAGGAGGGCCTACTAGCGCAAGTTCCTAAAGGAATTTAGCGCCGATAATACTAAGCTCTAGAACGTAGAGAGGTAGGTAAGACTCTATAGTAGGCTACTACCGGAACCGACCTATATCCTACCGCTAGTTAAGGAAGGCGAGGACTAACTAACGGAAACCTTTAAAGGGAAGGCTTAGCTACTAGCCGCTAAGTTCTTCCTACTAGAGGCTGGCACGACCTAAGGGCTACCCCGGCCTATAGCCGAGGCGACCCTTATAGTTAACTAATAGATCCGGCTAGCTAACGTTATAAGGGCGCTAGGTAAGATAGTAAGCTAGAAAGCGGCGGGTCTAGACGGCGTCCCCTTAGGGTTTATTAAGAAGTACGGCCTAGCCCTAGTCTAGCGACTAGCTACGATCTTTAACGCTTATACCTAACTCTTATATTTCCTAGGTCGGTTCCGTAGCGCGAATATAGTAGTTATCCGGAAGCTAGGTAAGAGGCCAAACGCCTACCGTATAGTAGGGGGTTAGAGACTAATCTCCCTCCTATCTATAGTAGGAAAAGTACTTAAGTAGATACTAGCTTAGAGGATCGCGGGAGTAGCGGAAGCGAACGGTATCCTACTAGACGGATAAATAAGGAATAGGAGGGAACGCTCTATAGAGGCGGCGATCCTACTAGTAATAGAACTAGTACGCGCGACGTAGGCCCGGAGGGGTATTATATTATTCCTATAGCTAGATATTAAGGGCGTATTCGATACGGTTAACTATAATAAGCTTATAAGGGAACTAGAGCTTAGGGGATACCCTAGGTAGCTTATAAGCCTAATATAGAGCTTCGTAAGCGATAGGAGATCGACCCTTTACTTCGATAAGAGGACCTTAGAGCTAACTTAAGTGCTAACGGGAGTCCCCTAGGGCTCCCCCCTATCCTTAATCCTATTTCTATACTATATAACCCCTTTATATAAAAGGCTTAGTACGATATATAGTATTTATACTATTAGCTTCGCCGACGATATAAATATAGTTAGTATCGGACCTAACGAGGCTACTATAGTAGCACGCCTAGAGGAAGCCTAGAGGGTATATATAGAATAAGTAACCGAGTTCGCGGTTACTTTTAAACCGTTAAAGAGCGAATTAATATACTTTATATAAAGGAGATAAGCGATAACGACGCTAGTATACCTTAGGGCTAACGTAGTAACCCCGGTCTAAGAGGCCCGCCTACTAAGGGTTTAGGTACACCGGAAACTATACTAGAAGGCGCACCTAAAATAACTCCGAGCGAAGTTAAAGCGCTAGACTATAGCCCTAACCGGGCTCGCGGCGTCTACGTAGGGCTATACCCTACTACGCGCTAGGGAAGTCTATAGTAAGGTAATCTAGTCCTTAATCTCCTACGCTATAGTTATATTCTACGAGATAACGCCCGTAAGGGGGAAACTACGTAGAATCGCGCGGGACCTTACTTAGGACTAGTTAGCCTACCTCTAGGTAGTAACGGGTGCCTACCGCGCGACCTTAGTCTACTAAGTTAAAGCGGAGGCATAGGTGCCCTTAATCGACCTCTACCTAAACTAAAGAATAACGGATACCCTCTAGAGGCTAAAAGACTTAGGGCTCCTAGGCTAAATCTAACGCGCGTTTAACGTAGTCGCGGGTATACTTAAAAGGAGGCGACGCTAGAGAGAGGGCAGACCCCCGGCGGTACTACCTCCGGGTAGACCCCCCCTCGCGGAGGAGATAAGGGGGGTCCGGAGCTAGATAGGAACGGACGACCTCCCGGATAAAGCTAAGTCGCTTAAAAGGCTAAACGAGGAATAGGCCGCCCGATAGAACGCTAGGGAAGACGCGATCTAATAATACTAGACTACCCTCTACCCCGCTAACTTCCTACCTTAGTTTAATAAGGCGATAACGCTAGACCGTTATAAGGGCCTCCTTAAGTATATTAGCACGGTAATTACTTAGATACGTATAGGAAAGATCGGGCTTAACGACTTCTTCTTTAACCGACGGGTCCCTAGCGTAGTTTCGCTAATATATACCTATAGATAAAGACGGGATACTATCTACTATATAATAATCGACTATCTACTAACGGTAGAGGCGAGGGAGTCCCTCTTAATATAGGCCCGGGAAGTAGGTAACGTAAGAGCGGGCCTTTAAGGGAAAAGGACTACGGCGCCGCTAGCGTAATAGTTCCTTTACTTAGGTAGGCTCCGCTAGTTCGACCTAGCTCGGAGGCTATATATAAATATACCGGATAATAGAACCGGGGTCGCGCTAAGGACGGAGCGGCCCTAACTAGGACCACCCTAGCTAACTACCTCCCTTACTAGGGCGACCTAGAAAAGGAGAGGACTTACGATTATAAGACTATAGCTATAACCGAACTAGACCTAGACTAAGCGTAAACCTCGCTAATTAAACTATAGACCGAATAGAATTAATATAACCTAACCGAACCGACCTTAATAGCTATAAAATAAGACCTATTACCGAAAGACCGTAACCGAATAAGACCTAACCTAGAACCGAATTAAGATAGAGCCGATAACTAGCCCCCCCTAAACTACGACCTTAGCCTAGCTCGTCGGTAGTAACGTCCGCCTCGTTATCGTAGCGGGAATAATAAGACCTCCCTAGGGTAGTACGCGGAGTACGGGAGGGAGTAACCTAAGGCTTACGAGGAGTACGGGGACTACTACCGCTACGAGAACCCTAACGACGACCGAACGGACCCGACCCCGAACCTAAACTAGAGCTAGCTTAGACGGCTAGCTTACGAGATAGAGTAATAACCGGGGTCTCTACTAAGGTAAGACCTATACTAGCGGCGGCACGGAGGCGTTTGCTATAGCCTATACTATAACTATAGATCTAATCGAGGTTAAGACTAGTAATAATCTTAGCCGGGACCGAACCGCGATAGCTATAAAGACGCTACTAGATAAAGTTAGGAGCGTTAGTAGGATCGGTAGGCGACGTAAGATAGGGACGCTTCGGGGCGGGCTTAGCGCTAGGAGAACTACCGGGCTACGGCTCGGCGTTAGAGGGAGACGCGGTTAGCTCCTAAGCTAGCTCCGCAACGGCCGCGGGCATAGATACCTTAGCCTTAGCCTTAGATAAGGCCTTAAACGCGGCTACCGCCTTACCCTTACCTTTGCCCTTCCCCTTATTAATAGGGATTAGGGCTAGAACGGGCCTAGTAAGACTAGTAAGATTAAAGCCGCTATCCTCTATATTAGGGCCGTTGCTAGTAATAAGATAGAAATAGTCGGCGAGATTGTTAACCGCTATAAAAGTCTTTTAAGTAACTAAGAGCGACTTAGGCCCGACCTAGGCTAAGGTCTTAATAGCGTCGCTAAACTTACCTAGGTGCTTCTTTAAGGACTTATATATATATCGGGTATTGTCTATAAAACGGGTAAAGGCTAACGCGAGCGTCTCTATATTCTTAGCGACTATAGCCGGACTAGGGGCGGACTCGCCTAACGCGCCCTTACCCTTAGCAGCGGGGGCCTTCTAACTAGCGCGAATACGAGTTTCTAGAGTAGCACGATAAAGGCGCTCTTATACTAAACCCTTAATAAGGGAAGGGCTATTAACCTCGGACTATACCTAGTAGAGGGTACTAGCGGCCTCCTTGCCTTTAAAGGTAATCTAGAACTCGGATTAGTACCGAACTCGGATAGCACTATAGCGGGAAGGGGTTACTTACTTAGTAATAAGACTAGTTAGAGTTAGCGTAAGCGATATACGCTTTAGCCTTTACGGCTATTAAAGTTAGTAAAAATACTAAAGGTAAGACCGACCTAGGATAAAGCTAGGATTAATATATATAAGACTAGTTTTAATAGCCGGCGAAGGACTTATAGGTAAGCTTACTAGTAAGACGCCCGATATATATAAAACACGGGATAGAGCGCTCTAATCCCGCTACTATAGCGACTTTCTTATAAGGAGGGGGTTTTAAAGGAGGCGAGCCGCTACTACCTAAGTCGGCTTCCTAGTTAGATATTGCGACGCGACGATAAGCGAACTAGATATAGTATTAAGGAGACCTAGAGTTATAGAAACGAGGCGGGTAAGGTAATAGTTAGGCCTACGAAAGAGATAGATAATAGAGAGATAGGAGGAGGCACGTATAGAACCGGGGGGGGAGGGTAGGTATATATAAGCGCGAGCCGGGCGCGCGTAATTAGTAACTATAAGATAGAGGGTAAATATAGGCCGCCGCGCCCCTAATCGGGAAGTCGCGTAGCCGGACGGGAACCGATTTACGATTAGCGGAGCCGGCCAACCGAATTTCGATTAGCCGGCCCTACCTAGGAGCGACCTATACTAGCGCCCGGCCCGGTAACCGGATATTACCTGCCCTACTAACTAACGGACCGATAAGCCGACGTAACCGCGGCTACGCGGCTATAACGCGGGAGCTAGGGTAAATAGAGGCGCCCGCGAGTCGGGCCCTTAGAGAGAGACTACTGCCTATAACCCTAGGCCCGGGCTAGCGAGCCTAGGCCGCGGCCGCTCGGGATAGTAGCGGCTATAGCCCGAGAGGGCCCGCGCCGAGACGCGATTTCGCGGGAGGAGCCCGCGGTAGCCGGCGTAAATTTCCTACGTACTACTACCACGACCTCGTTTAAGGCGGACCCGCACTAAAAGAGGGGAGGGTTTTCCCCTAAGTACTTTAGTTTTTCCCTCCTATTTAATATTAAAGTTCTAGATACCTCTAGCTAGGTCCCTAGCGTAATCTTAATAATAATATATAATAGTACGTTTCTATAAGAGTCTTTAACTATTATAGCTTATAGGCTTAGGCTACGGCCTAAGCTATATAGTTACGTATAGAGGGCCGGATCCTATATATATATATATAGGCTAGCCGCGTATAAAAGAGCTCTATATAGCTTATTAATATTATCCTATAAATAGCACCTATATATACGCTTCTACCTACTCTATAATAATATAAGCTATCTAAGTACTTAACCCTCTTAACCCTAAATTCGTACTTATTTAGGTCGAGGTAGACTCTATAATAGTATAAGCTATTAACTAATAGATCTAATAGATATCTCTCTAGAGAGGGTGCTACCTCCTTAAGGAAGCACTCCGCCCCTCCTTAGACGGATAGAAAGTATTATAGCTATCCTAGAAGCGATTAAAAGCGCGACGGCTAGTAAGAAGAACGAGGTTCTCGCTATATTAAGGGAGCCGTTTATAGGACTAGCTTTAACCCCTACGACCTTTATAACGCCGGTTACGACGGCGATACTACTAACGTAGAAGCCGCTCCCTTAGCTAACTTAGGATAGAAGGCTAGAGTCCTTTTACTTCTTTCTTAGCCGGCTATAAATAAAGTTTATAACTAATAAGAAATAGGGCCTAAATAGCTATCGTAATATAGCGTAGTATTCGCTTCTCTATACGCTGCCGGAGCCCTAGATATAGCGGATCTCTAGATTCTAGGATAAGGGCAGCCTTAAGGGTAAACGCGACCTATAAGACTTCTTTTAATACCTTATATATATATTTAGTAACGTATAAGAGTAAGAGAAAGCGTAAGATAAGTTATAGACCTTTAAGTAAAGAGATAGATAAACCTTTACTAAATTCCTCTTTAATTTTAAAGAGACGCTCTTATAAGTAGCGGGGACTATAGTATAGGAATATAGCGCGAAGCTTATATAGCTATAGAATTCGATTACGCTAGCCTTATAGGAGCTACTTATCCCTATAATTATACCTACTAACTATAGTAAGTATATAAGCTAGTAAATAAAGGTAGTATAAGGCTATAAGTAAACGCTGTGTTTTTAAAAGCTTTATAAGCGTATACTATATAGTAGTAATAGGATTACCGCCCTTTTATAAAATAAATAACTAGCTATCGATATAAATAGGGATACCTTAATATCGGCTACTTATATAAACCGGGCTAAACGTAGTAAGAAGACGCTATTAACTACCCTTTATACCGCCTTATACTCTATATAGCGGGCGAAGTAGGTAATAAGTAAGGAAATTAAAAAGAGGAAAGCTAATAGCCGCTACCTATATTATAGCGCGTTTATATACTTTATATTAAAATGCCCCTTCCTTTTAGCTAAGTCGCTTATAGCGGTTTAAGTAGTAAAGATAGAACCGCTCCCTACCTTAGACGATAAGGAGGACTCCGCCCCCTTAGGCCTAGAGGAAAAAAAGTAGCTCTAAAGTAAAGACGGGCTCTAGAGCCCTAATTACTAGTACTAGTAAAAAAGAAGGAGGAATTATCCGCTTATATAAAAGAGGAGCTTACTTTAATATAGGTTATAATTAATAACTCCTTACTTATCGCCGCCCTTATAAATAAGGGCTACTAGTACTATACTATAGTCGACGAGGCGCTTATATAAGAGATATAAGTACTAGTAAAAAAGATCGCCTTAAGGTAAGTAAAGGGCGCCTTAAATATAATAGAAAGTATAGTAATTAAAGGTATTATATAGCTAGCTATAAAGGTTAATAGCTATTATAAGCTTATTATAGCTTATATAATCCCTTACTTAAAGTTTCCTTTAATCTTTAAGAAACCTTAGTTATTATATATAGAGTTATACTTAGTTTTATACTAAAAGAAGCTATAGTTTAGGCCTATATAATAGTAGGTCTACTATAATAATAGTTTTATAAGCGTAGGACTAAGCGTATAAGCTTTATACTTAGCCTAAAAAGTCCTTGCCTTTATCTTTATAAGAACTATATAATAGGTAGAGCGGGAGGAAGGCCGAGTAGTAGCTAATATAGCGGTCTATATAGTTAGCTTAGCGGATATTAATAAAGCTCTTTAAATAAAGAAGCTAAAGTTAACCGCTAAGCTATAGTAGTAGATACTAAAGCGCTTCTATAACCTTCTATTACTATTTAAGTCCTAAGAAGTAAATAAGCTTAACCTATATAAGCTAGGGGTAGCATTATAGGATACCTTATAGTCGATAATCTAAGTACTTATAATAATATCGGCCGCCCTTAATAAAGTTACCCCTAACTCCCTAAGGCTCCTTATAAAAGAAGGAACCTAGAAGCTACTAGGTAAACTCTAGGAAATTACCTAGAAATCCTAGAAACGATAACTAAGCGGATTATATAGATATTTTATAGAGATTTCCCTTAAGGATATATTATATAAGGAATATACTACGATTTCCTAAGTAATAATAGCTCTTTAAAGATTATACCGATATTTCCTTAAGAAGTTACTATAAGAATATAGCGGGGAAATTATAGAGAAATACCTATGCTTACCTAAGGAAAATACTAGGAAATATCGTTAATATACTATACTACCGTTATATAATTATAAGGTTAAGATATTACTTAGTTAAAGCCCTAAGTAAGGTCTTACGCTTACTATAGTATATATAAAAGATAGAGAACCCGCTAGATCTTAGGCGGGTAGAAAAGAATATAAATAGTTATTACTACTCTTACTTTAACTTATAAGACTAGTAGCTAGTCTATATTTAACGCGCGTAATAATATATAGTAGCTAGTCTATATAATACGTTTAATTATATATAGTAGCTAGTCTATTTAATTACCTATTAAACCTATATCGGATCTAAGTAGACGGTAAGGTTAACGTACTAGCCTTATACTAAGGGACTAGTATATAATAAATAATAGTAATTCTTATTCCCTTAACTATTTATTATCCTAAGGTCTATATTTAATAGAACGGAAGATAAAGAATAAGGAAAGGGATAAGTTAACCTCGACCTATAAACCTTAATATCTTCTTAGGAAGAAATCTCCTACTCGCGTACTAATAAATACTAGCTTCCTAATCGCTTTTTATAAAAGAAATACTTAGGGAACTTTAGATAAAGGTAGAACTTCGACCTATTAAAGCTTAAGTAATATAGAGCTTCTACTAATAGATAAAAAGATACCTATTTCTAGGATATTTCCTATTAAGTTCCTATAGAAATAGAAGATAGCTAGATCGCCTACCTTAGTAGTAAGAACAACGCTTAAAGGAACTAAGAGCGGAACTTCTACGATATAACTTACTAGCTTACTTAGCTAACCGTTAAGGCCTATAGGAACGAATTAATAACTTAGAATACGTTCTAGTAATAAGGTAATATTAGCTATAAATAATAGAGCTATATAGAAATCGGTATAGTATAGCTTCCCTTACCCCGCCCTAACTACCTTTATTAAAAGGATAAAGCCCTAAAAGTTCGCTAAACTATAACGACTAAAATAAAAAAGAACCTTTAAATAATACTACCTTTAGTAGCACGTTCGCGATAATAACCCTAGCGAACTAGCTAGTAACCCTAATTATAAAAGAAGCTCTTATAAGACTATTAGTAAGAGCTATAGTAAGAGAAACTAGGGATAATACTACTATAAACCCTCCTTAAGTACCCTTAGTACGTATTAGACTAAAAGATATAAGGAAGTTTAACCCCGCTAGCCCCTTTAATATAACGTTCGACGTTCTTAAAGAAACCGAAAAAACAATTATATATAGAAGCATCGATCGATTTATCGATTCCTTAAAGTAGGTAGCTATTCGTAGACCGGAATATACTAATAAACTAGCGATACTTATCCTTAGCTTACTCCTTAGAACTATTACTAAATAGTATTCTAGTAATCTTAGCGAATCCGACTAAGCTATACTTTATACCCCGGACTAAGGATATACCGCTTAGTATACTAAACTATAAAAATGCTTTGCTATTTAGCTAGAA
Organism: Hirsutella rhossiliensis; assembly: GCF_020360975.1. Classification (NCBI taxonomy): domain Eukaryota; kingdom Fungi; phylum Ascomycota; class Sordariomycetes; order Hypocreales; family Ophiocordycipitaceae; genus Hirsutella; species Hirsutella rhossiliensis. The sequence continues at coordinate 657,442 of NW_025408678.1, read as the reverse complement.
GTAGCGTTAAGATCTTTATAAATAAAACGATTTACTACCTTAGATATTATAAATAGAGCTAACTTTTATAAATAGATATTAAAGCTCCGCTAAAAAGTAAAAGTAGCGCTATACTTAAAAGAGCACCTTACTATACTAGTCTATTAACGACTAGACGTATTACTATAAAAATTATTCCGCTAACTTACTAGTTTAGAATTATTTAATACTTAGATTAATAACTATAAGTAACTTATTCTATAGTTAGAAACTAAGCTAATAGTTAGGTTATAGGGAAAAATAAGTAACGTAGTAAAAGGACGCGTATAAGGCGGATTACGCGAAACTAAGAACGAGACTATAGTAAACTCTACCCTATTTATAGCTAAACTAACTAGTTAGAAACCCTAGGAATAAAGATAATTCTAATAGAAAGGGAATATACCGACCGCGTTAAGATAGAATAATCTACGCTAAGTAGATATAGGCCTAGCACCTAATTAATTAACTAGCCTTTAAGCTAGACTATAGCCTTAGGATTTATAAAAATATACCCTTATATCCCTATTTTACTATTATAAAGAAATAATAGGCATAGGGAGGCTCTATAAAATAGGCTAGTAAAAAGAGGCTCTATAATATAGTCTAAGGGAATAACCCTTAAAGATAAAGACCTCTACTAGATATCTATACCTTCCTTTAAAAAAGGCGGGTTAAGATAAGCCTATCTTAATAAAATAAAATATATATAAAATGCATAAGTTAATTACGAGTAGAACGGATACCCTATTATCTATTTTAGCCTAGCGGTTCTAAAGATATCCGCGATATAAGAATAGGTAGGGCATAGAACATTCTAGTTAAATCTACTACTTATACTAGAACCTATAGTCTTACGTTAACTATTACGATATAATTAGACCACCTACTAAGTTAGGAAGATATACTATAGATAGAGCTTTTTAAGCACTATAGAATATATTAGAAAGCTAACTAATCGGTCTACTAGTAGGCGAGCAATAGTCTATAAAAGACAAAGGATTTCTCTAAGAGTAGTAGATAGAATAAGTAAGTTTATAAGTATCCTTTATAACGCTATTCTTTTAATATATTATTTAGCCCCTTATATACTTATTATAAATTCCGGACGAAATCCTACCCTATACTCCTTAGACCGATCTTTCTACTTATATTATCGATTACCCGATTCTACGCTTATTGCTTATACCTTATAATAGGATTTAAAACTAAAGGAGGGCTCTTAAGAAAACCTAATCGTTATTAACCTCGCCCGTTAGCTTTAAGCGGTACTAACTAATAACTAAGGCGGGATATATCTTTCCTAGGAAATATAAAACTAGATCTTATTTACCTAGGACGATAGGCTAAAAGAGGAGGATACTACCGCTAATATAAGAGAGGATATTAAAGAAATAAAAGATAAGATCCTATTTATTCCCGATATAATAAAAGCGGAACCTATAGGACCGAGTAGTTCGCCTAGAATACTAAGAAACTAGCTAACTATAAGAGCGGCGCTATAAACCGAAATATTAGATCTAATAAAGCCGTCTTAGTTTAAGTACGCTTAGATATCTATCTTTAAAACTAAAGGCCTAGACTAACTATTAAACGTATATATAGATTCTAGTATAGCTTACTTTATAATTAAGGAAGACTAGCTTAATAACTTTAATAATATAACCCTCGATATAACCTAGTAAGTCCTACTATCTAGTATAAGGAAAAGCTAAACTAAGGGTTAAGTAACCTTAATAATTAATATCCTAGGGAAATAAGGAATAGGATTTAAGGTTAGGTAATTTACTATCGGCGCCTAAGTAGTCTAAACCCTATCTATAGGATTATTACTTAGATAAGATTTCTTAGTACTAAATAAAGTTAATATCCTAAACTTTAAGGGAATAATATCTATTAGCTTATACGGTAACTTAATAGTTATAGCTAGCTCGACCTAATAAAGCTATATAATCCGTTATTAGGTTATATACTAAGCTAATATTAATATCCTTATATATAAGATAGAACGCCTACTAGTATAGATTAAGGATATACTAAGGGATTATAACTTAGTATTTTTTCTAAGAGACCTATTATTAGCTTATAACTTAATCTAAGGTATATCTCTAGTTATAGCGGTTAATACTACTACTCGCTATATCTAATTTAAAAAAGGATAGTACTTAGGTATACTAGTAGACCTTAGTAATAAAATATAGTTTTTATAGATCGACCTAGCTAGGGAAACCCTAGCTAGGGTAACTTTAACTAAAGAGCTAGCTATATAAAAGACTATAAAATATAGCGAACTATACTAAGATACTAACCTATTAAAAGAAACCTTAAAGGAAGGGATCCCTAAGTTTATTAAAGGGGAACTCCCTTTATAAATATATAGATAGACTCCGAACTATAAGATCGGGATTTTATAAGACTATAGCCTCTTAGAGATAACTAATTTAAAGGACGTTAAAATCTATAATTAAGATCCTATATTTATAGATAAAATCTAATATATAGTCGCCTCCTTCCTAACCCTATAAAAGGACTAGGGTACTATTAAGGTCTACCTAGACTACTATATATATATTCTACTAGTAGAAAATTAATACCTATAAAAACTAGCTTTTAAGGCTTACTTACTTAGCTAAAAAGATAAGGCGCTAATTAACTAAACCTATAAGGACCTATACTAAAAGGGGCGTATAAAATAAGCTATAGAGGTAACCTTATTCGCTTACCTTATATTTATAGTCTAGAGAACTATATATAGTAATAAAAAGGGCCGAATAGTAGTAGACCTATATACTCTTAATAGCGTAGCTATCTTAGACGCTTACCTAATACTGCTTTAAGGAGATATAATCTAAAAGCTATAAAGGAAACGCTTTATTTCCGCTATAGATACTTAGTCCTTCTTTTATTAGTTCCTTATCTATAAAGAGTATCGGGAAAGGTTTATAGTAATTAGCTATAAAGGCTTAGAATAACTAACGGTAGCCTTAATAGGATATAAGAACTTACTTATATATATTTAACGATTTATAGACTAAATCCTTTAAGAATATATAGAGTATTCTTCTTAGTATATCGACGATATTATAATATACTTAAATATAAAAGACGATTATATTTATTACCTTTAAGCTATCTTCTAACTTTTTATAGACTATAACCTAGCCTTAGCTAAATCGAAATTATTCCTAGGCTACCTATCTATAAAACTATTAGGATTTTAAGTTAATAGTATTAGCTTAATAAATACTAAAGAATAAGTATAGGTATTATAAGATATAGAGTTTTTAAATACCTTATAAGTACTAGAAAAGTAGCTCGGCCTAGTTAACTAGCTATAGTACTTAGTAGCCTACTTCTCTTAGAGGGTAAAATCACTCTAGGTTTAGAAACTAGCAATACTTAAGGAAGCGCGAGATAGTTAAGCGCTACTTAAGGGATCGGTAAGGAATAGATATACCTTTAAAGTAACGTATAAACCGTCCTTAGTAAAAGAATAAGCTTTCTAAGATATTATAAACGCTCTTATAGAACTAATATAGCTATACTATTTTAACTTATAATAGCTATTATTCCTATAAATCGACGCTAGCCGCGAGCTAGGCTTTATAGTAGTAGCCTTCTACCTAGTACTAGGGGTAGACTAGAACCTAGGAAGAACCCTACCTTAAATAAGTATCTAGCTAATCCTTTACCTTAGTAAATGCCTAACTAGTAGAGAGCTTAGATACTAGCCTACTAAACTTAAAGTTACCTATCTTTCCTAGGCTTATTAAAAGCTCTAGTTATATATTATCTTTACCTTACTATTAAAGGTCGTTATATTAATTAACTATACTATTATAAGCGTAATCCTAAAGTAAATATCGCTATTTACTATTAGTATAAAGATAAATAATAGGCTTATACTTACTTTATAGTACCTTAGCTAGTTTCCCTTAAAGGTCTACTATATTCCTAGACCTATAAATATCCTTACTAATATACTATCTTAACTACTATCTATAATACCTAGGAAATATAAACCTAGGAAATTAGACCGCGTTTAGGAAGATAAAGCACCGGTTAAATATATATATATTATTACGAAAAAAGATATAGCCGCCTATTAGATATAAGCGATAGCGTTAATTAATATATATAGTATATACGATATACCCCCTTAAGGATATCGGGTTAATTCGTCTTAAGATACCTAGATATCCTAGACTATAGCGGGAATTTTTATATAGGTAGGCCCTATACTAAAACCGCGCTTAATTACGCTAGCGGGACTTAAACTATAGGCCTTCGGGTAATACGCGCTAGGCTAGCTAGAAGTACGTATATAGTTACCGGGAAGTTCCTAGAAGGGTAACCCCTCTACCTAAGCTTATAACTATTACGAAAAAGATATAGCCGCCTATTAGATATAAGCGATAGCGTTAATTAACGTATATAGTATACGCGATATATATAGTTATAGAATCCTTTATTTAACTTAGCCTATACTAGAGGATCTAAGAAGTATACGCGGAAGAACCTAAGTAGGCCGGTATACTAAAGTAGCTTAAAAGCGATAAGTTATAAGTTAGTCTTTTATTTATTTAGCGAAATAAGTTACTCTACTTAATTAAGTTTAAAGGTCGTTACTAGCTTTATATCCCTACTACCTATACTAAGGAAATTATCGCCGATAACTATATATATAAATTCTACCTTAGACGGCGAAGGATATAAAAGGAATTATCTTTTATATTCGCTATTACTAGCCTTAAGAAACTTATCGATAGCTTTATTAATAAGTATAACGCCTATTATAGGAACTAAACTAACTAGTTAAAGGCCTTTAGCGAGTTAGTTTTAATTACTTCCCTAGCCTTACCTTTCTATATAATTACTATAGATTTCGTAATAAAGCTCTTAAACGTCCTTATAAACTAAACTTTATAGATACTACCTATTAAGGTCTACTATAATATACTACTAATAGTAACTAATAAGTTCTTAAAAATAAGGCTTCTTATCTTAAGCTATAATTAGTTTACCGCGGAGGATTAAGCTAAGGTATTATTTACTAAGCTAATATACTATAACTAAGGGATTCCCGCCTAGATTATTTCTAACTAAGACCCTAAGTTCCGTTTAGCGTTTTAAAAAGGACTATAAATAGCGTATAAGTCTAAGTTATTAGTATTTATAGCTTAGTATCCTTAGACTAACGGCTTATTAAAACGATATAACTAAGTAGTTAAAACTATACTTTAGTTCTTTATAACTAACTTCCTATCTTATTAATAGGTCGATATATTACTATTACTTTAATTTACCCTTAAGAACTCTTACTCCTTAGTAACTAATACCTCTTTAAGCGAGCTACTAACTAAGATATAAATAAATAATAGTAAGCGATACCTTAAGGAAGGCCCCTTATAAATAGATAGGGAGATACTCTAAGATTAAGCTAGGATCTTAATTACTCTAGCTTAGGCGGGAATAAAAAGGTAGTATAACGTAAAGTACTAAGCGCTAGAGTTTAAGCCTAGAGATTAAGTATAGCTCTAGCTAGGAAAAGGATATAGTATAGCTAATAGATAGGTAGCGAAGTTAAAGGAACGCTATATAAGACCGTTCGAAGTCCTTAAACGGATCGGCTATCTAGCCTACCGCCTTAACCTAGCTAGATCCCTAAATATCTATAATATTATTTCTATTATATAGCTATAGCTAGCTAAACGACTAAACGCCTAACCTAGCCTAGAACGTAATATTAACTACTAAGAAGTTAAAAGAATCCTTAACTTTAGAACTTATAAATATAGCTAAGGGACTACTTATATAAAATACCTCGTTAGCTAGAAAAGCTAGCTAAGTAGCTATAATTCCTAGGTAGCCGCTAAGGATATTATCGCTAAAGACCTTATTAAAGAATTTAATATATAGTAAGGAGCGTTATAAGGTTATATTACCTATACTTAGAAGCTTTACGCGCGTACTATATAAGGGTATAAGCTATTATAGCTAAGGGAGAAATAATAGTATATAGTACGCGCTATTACTATTTATTCTCTTAAAAGTCTAAGGATAGGTTAACTAGCTAATAAGTATTAATAGGCCGCCCGCGGCGAACGATAATCTAATATTATATTTTAGTACCTATATTTATTTTTATTTTAAGAACTTAATTTCCCTATCCTTTTACGCTCCCTTTTTATACTAAACCGCGCCCTTCTTATACTTATATTTAAGGTTCCCGCTATCTAAGGCTATAAGTATTATAGTAAGGACCTAGTATTTCGCTAGTATTTCTCCGACTAAATCTACCGCTAACTACCGTACCTAAGCTTTAAGGGATTCCGCTAAGTAGTCTAATTATATAGGAATAAAGTAAAACTCCTTTATAACCTTAAGTTTAATATAGCTACTTTTATTAAGTAAAAATAAGATAATTATAGTATATATACTAACTACCGCGACCTTCTTACTAAAAAAGGATACGATCTTAATATAAGCTTAGTAGAAAATAGTATATACTATACCCTTTTATCTTTTCTTTTATTTAAAGCCTATAACCTACGCGACTATAACTAGCTATATTTCTTTATACCTTATAGCGTTACCGCTTATTATAATACTATTATAACTCCTATAACTACTTAAACTAATAGGAATATAACGTTAACTATCTAACTATAGTAAGTTAGCGCTTCCTATTACTATAATCTTAGTACTCCTTTATACGTTTACTTTAACGACTATACCCTATCGCTATTAAGCTTTAGTAATTCGTTTAGCGACTTACTACTATTAGTTTTAGGTATTATAGGAAAAACCCCTAGCACCCCTTATAACGCCTATAAGTAGTTTACCCTATCGTTTAATAAGGATAAGCTTCTTTATTTATTACTACGCGACCTAAATAGGGCTATCTTCTTTAATAAAACTAAGATAATAACTAGCGCCCTTAGAACTACGTAGATCGCTACTATCTTAGCTAACGTTATTAATAAGCTCCTATTTAGATAGGCCGCCTTTATAGACGCTAAGATACTTAAGATTATCGCTACTATTACTAGCGCTAAGTGCCTCCTTACCTATCTAAAGATATTTAAGGCCGCTACTATAAAAGAGCGTAAGGCTATTAATATACTAGGAACCTATAAGTTTAAGGAGAGCCTTAAGCGTACCCCGGCTAAATCTAGAGGATCTAGTATAGTAGACCTTACCTTTAACGAGCTATTAAGGAACTCGTTTATAAGACGCTTACTTACCGCCGCCGCGGCCCTACCCTTTACTCCCTTTAAATAGGCTAACCTATTTACTAAGGAATAAGCCCCGATACTAGTCTAATAAAAGCTTAACCCCTTCTAGGTTCTAAGCTATAAAAAACCTAGACTATTCCCTATTATACCTTTTATAGTATACTACGATAACCTAGCCGATATAGACGGCTATATAAGTATCGTTTACTTTAGGTTAAAAGCGCTAGTCTATAGAGCCTTAAACGCGGCCGTAATTTAAGTAAGTTTATTCGCTACTATTTATAAGGAGGCCGACGCTAACCTCTCGCTTAGCTAGTACGCCGCCCTTACTAAAGTACCTATTAGCTTTATCTATTAGTTCGATTTCGCCGCTTACCTCCTAGACAACTTACCTAAGCTCGCTATAGGATATTAAAGAGCGGCTTATATCGGCCCCCTTTATATACTAGTAGCGGCCTACCCTTATACGGCTAACGTAATAGTCTATTTTAACTTATTAAACTAAAGGTTTACCGACGTATACCTAGGTAGGTTCTAGAACCTAGGCTTAACTATATAGGCACTAGTAGTAGTAATCTATAACTAGGTTCTAGCCTTTCGCGACGGACTAACTATAATACTCTTAGTAGAACTAGCCCTAAATAACGCCTATAGTATGCCTATCTATAGAGCCTTTAATATATAGGATGCCTTAGATAACGTACTAGTAGGCCCTAAGGATCTAGTAAAGGAGGAAGCTAAGGAGGAGATTCCCTGCCCTACCCCTACCCTTATAGCGTAAGACGGTCGGGCACCGGTTTAGCCTTATTATATACCTAGTCTTAATTTCTTTTTTCTACTAGCTTAGCTATAGAGCGCCCCTAGTTATAATTAGTTTTCCCTAGCTTAGCTATACTACGCCCCTAGCCCTACTTATTTATTGCCCTAGCTTAGCTACTTAGCGCCCTTAGTTTTAGTAGTATTTTACTCTTAGCTTAGCCGCCTTACGCCCTTAGTATTAGTCGTACTAAGCTATATCTTAGATAAGATATAAGTTATTCCTTATACTAACCTTAGAAATCTATATAACTTTACTATAATTCCCTATTAGCGCGACTCTTACTTAAATACTATAAGAGACTAATAGAGATATTAGTTAATTCTTTTACCCTAGGTATTTATAATAGGATACCCTATAGTCGATAATCTAGGTACCTATAATAATATCGGCCTCCTTTAAGAAAGTTACCCTTAACTTCTTAAGGCTCTCCGCGGAAAAAGGAACTTAGAAGCTACTAAGTAAACTCTAGGAAATTACCTAGAAATCCTAGAAATAATAACTAAGCGGATTATATAGATATTTTATAGAGATTTCCCTTAAGGATATATTATATAGGGAATATACTATAATTTCCTAAGTAATAATAGCTCTATAAGAATTATACTAATATTTCCTTAAGAAGTTATTATAAGAATATAGTAGGGAAATTATAGAGAAATACCTATACTTACCTAGGGAAAATACTAGGAAATATCGCTAATATACTATACTACTATTATATAATTATAAGGTTAAGATATTACTTAGTTAAAGCCCTAAGTAAGGTCTTATACTTACTATAGTATATATAGAAGATAGAGAACCTATTAGATCTTAAGCGGGTAGAGAAGAATATAAATAGTTATTACTACTCTTACTTTAACTTATAATACTAGTAGCTAGTTTATATTTAACGCGCGTAATAATATATAGTAGCTAGTCTATATAATACGTTTAATTATATATAGTAGCTAGTTTATTTAATTACCTATTAGACCTATATTAAATCTAAGTAAATAGTAAGGCTAATATACTAGCCCTATACTAAGGGACTAGTATATAATAAGTAGACTATAAGATCGTACTTTATACTAATAAGAAGGGGTAAGAACTACTTATACTATTTAGACTACTATATAGTATATTATATATAGAGCTATTAGTATTAAAAAAAACGCTAAGGGACCTCTTAAATAAAGGTTTTATTTAAGTAAGTAGCTTTAAAGTAAAAGCGCTAGTCCTATTTATATATAAACTAAAGGGTAGGATATAGTTCTTTTATAACTATAGGGCTCTAAACGTAATTATAAGGCTAGACCGCTACTATTTACCCTTAATCTTAAATATACTCTATAACCTCTTAAAGGTAAAGTAGTTTATAAAGCTAGATATAAAATAAGCGTTTTATAAAGTATAGATCTTAAAGGGTAATAAGTAGAAGATAGCGTTCTATATATACTATAGCTTATTTAAGTAGCTTATAACGCCCTTTAGCCTCTTAAGAGCACCTACTACCTTTTAGCGTTATATTAATAATATACTTTAGGACTTCCTTAATAAGTTTGCCTTTATATATATAAATAATATCCTTATTTATATAAGCGGCTCTTATAAGGACTATATATAAAAAGTATAAAAGGTGCTAGAGCGCCTTTAACTTTATAGGCTTTACCTCGACTTAAATAAGTATAAATTTAAGGCTAAGAGGATTAAGTACCTAGGCTTTATTATCTATATAAGCATAGGTATATAAGCGGATCTTATAAAGATCTAGGCGATTTAAGACTAAGCGGCCTTAATTATATAAACGGCGTATAAAGCTTCCTTAAGTTCGCGAACTATTATAGGATATTTATTAAGGGCTTCTCTTATATTATAATACCCTTAAACGAGATTACTAGGAAGTAAACTGCTTTTTATTAAGGGCCTATATAGGAAGGAGCGTTTTATACGCTTAAGGGCCTATTTTTATAAGCCTTAGTACTACTTTAGTAAGACTTCGATTAGTCTACGTTAGTTAAAGTAAACTATAGCGGCTAGGCACTTAAAGGAACGCTCTCTTAGGAGGTAGATAAGTAGAAGTAACTAGTAGCGTTCTACTCTTATAAGCTAACCTTAGTAAAGTAGAATTACGCTATTTATAATAAGGAGATACTAGCGATTATTAGCTACTTTAAGTAATAGTAAGTAGAGCTCTAAAGCTATAAGAGCTTTAAGGTTCTTATAGATTATAGAAACCTTAAGTACTTTATAACTTACTAGTACCTCTTAAAGTAGTAAGCCCGCTAAGTAGAGTATCTTTTATACTTTAACTTCTTAATTAAGTACTAGCTAAGGTAGGACTTTATAGTCTTAAATACGCTTTCTTAAAAGGATTAAGACTAGCTAATAAGAGCGGATATCGAGGCCTAGGATCTATAGCTTATCCTATAAAAGGCGCTATAGACTTATATAAGAGCTTCCCTAGTAAAAGGAGGCGCGGTACTAATAGATAAGCTTTCTCTTATACCTTTACCTTAGTCTAGTAAGGAGGGATAGACCGGCCTAAGGGCGTATATAGCATAGGTATTTTAAGATAAGGTCTTTTAACGCTTATAAGATAGGATATTATCTCTAAACTATACTTATAAGAGTATACGCCGCGATATTAAGTCTAGCGCTTAACGCTTTAATTTAAAGCTAAAGCTAAAGGTATAAGTAGCTAACTATTATATCGACCTATAAGGGCATTTACGTTAGCGGGGGAGACTATAAGTACCGCGCGCGCTATATACTATAGAAGCTAAAAAGAAGGATAGACTATTAGAGCTAGATAAATAAAATAAGCTTTAAGAAAAGCTAGTTTAGCTCGTCTATAACTTTAGTATTATAGGCTACCTAGGTTAATAAGGCATAGTAATAGGCCTTATAAGGGATTTCTACTAGCCCCTCTTATAGTACTATATACGCTGCTTCCTTTATAACTATAATATCTATAGCTATACTAAGATTTAAAGGGCATAGCTTAAAGGGCTACTTAAGTAGCTTTTAGTACTTAACTAGTTCTATATATATATATAGATAGACTTTATAATAGACCTCCTACTTATAAAGGGCGGTAACCGCTATATATAAGTAATTAAGGACCGACTTAGTAAGTTTATAGTATTAAAGCTAATACTATTTATAGATATAAAGTCTTATATAAAGCGCTTCTTATAGTACTAAGCCTACTTATATAGCTAGCTAGCCTTTATTATAAGTAATAAGGGATAGAATTAAACTAGCTGCTTTTAGTAGTACCTATACTAGCTACTTTAGATTATATAGCTACTTAGTATAGTATATTACTTATAGACTAATAGAGGGCTTAAGAGGGTTAACTAGGAAGCGTAGGCTTACTTATAGGCTATTATAGCTTATAACTAAGTAAACTAAGACCGGTAGCTCCCCGCGGCCTAACTTACGTTAAATAGTAAACTATATACCTTTATTAAGATAGCCCCTTTCTTTATATATATAGCTTCGAACTACCTTTATTAGCTCCTTTTACTATAGATATAATAGTAAAGTAATATAGTAATTTATTACTAAAGGGCTATACCTTTATATTTATATAAAAGCTATAAAAGACTATAGATTATTACTAATTTATAATAGTTAATATAGCGTAAGATTAAGAGTAGCACGCTAATAAGACTAGGGCTTTAATAAATAGGTTTATAGTAAGAGATAAGGTATAGCTAGACCTTTATAACTATAGGTTAGTATTCTCGCGAAGAGAGATATAAGAAGTATATAAAAATATACGAAGGTAAAATTAAAAGTAAGGGGTCGGATAAGTAGGGCAGAGAGATTTAATTCTTACGGGAGCAGCAATTATAGCAGGGGAGTAATTATTATATTGCCTTAATTATCCTTCTTTCCTCTATCTAACGCCCCTCTTTATACCCGTCTAGCATCTTAATTAATAAAGAAGATCCTACTTAAAGAAGCTATTAATATCCTTTCGACTACCGAGCTTTTTACTGGTTTTTCCCCTCCTTTCTAGCCGTTACCGGCCTATCCGTCTTATCTCTCGCTACCTCTATAGGAAGCTATCGCTACTTCTGCTTCCCCTTATACCCCTACCCTCCTTTCTATACCTCTTTTTAGCTCCTTCTTCCTTCTTCTATACCGGGTGTTTTTAGCTTCCTTAGTCCCTCGTGCTAAGGGATATCTCCGAGAACTACGAAATTAGGCCACGCTTCGCGACACACCCCCTTAGCTATAGCCTGCCCCTTAAGGGCATAGCTAATAAGGCTTCGGGCTAGTAAGCGTATAGAGGAGGTTCTTAGCTCTATACTCCCTTTACTCGAGGAAAGCAGGGGCCCTTTTAGGTCCCTAGGCTCTTTTAGACCTACTTAAGGAAAAGGGGCCTAAAGAGGGGAAAGTCCTATAAGAAAGGGGGCCTTCTTAGAAGGGAAAAACCTAATTAAATAGGGGGCCCTCTAAAAGGAAAAACCTCTTCCTTTTCTTCGGCTATAGACGTTACCTTCTCGTACGGGCTATTAGCTCCTCTTATAGACTCTTAAGGCGGGCCTCTAAGGATAGCTTCTCTCGAACGTCTTCTAGCCTAATTTACTATAAAAAGACAGCTAGCTTCTACTTCGGCAGGGGCTTCGTAAGACCGTCGGCTTTTATCGATGCTATTAGAACCTAACGGACGGAAATAAGTCCCCTTTAGACCTCTTAGCGTAACCAATGCTAGTAGATATCGATATACTATAGCCGGGTCGATAGCTTACTATTTTCCTCCGTAAGAATCTATATAGTCTACGTGTTATCGCATTCTATAGCTAACGGGGTCGGGATTTATAGTCGTAGAGATATTAGTAGCCGGCTAAGGAAAATCGCTTCTTTTAACGCTTCTAAAAGAGCTAGTAGCTCTGCCTCCGTACTTAAAGTCGTAACGGTAGCTTACTTCGAAGCTCTCTAAGCAATGGTTCCTCTAAAAAGGGATATAATATACCCTTATAAGCTCTTTCTATCTAAGGAATTGTCCGTAAAGGACGAATCGCTCGAATAAAGGAAGATTTCGGCAGCTAATTTCTTTCTTTTCTACCCTCTTAGGCGCAGACTATATAATCTCGTTAAATAGAGATAAAGGATAGCTCTATCTACTGCTTCTTAATACCTAGGGCTAGGATTCTAGTTATGCCTAGCTAGCTAGGAGACCGTAAAAGAGATATCCGGTCTAGTAGAAATAGCTAAAAAAAGCAAGGAGCCTACCTTCTATTAATATTAGTGTTTCTCTTGCTCCCTAGCTTAAAAGGACGGATTAGGTAAAAGCTCTTCGTCTAATATAAGCATAGAAGGAAGCTTCTTATCGAGGGAATTAAGGAGGAATTTATAAGCGACCTTATCGATATAAGCGTCTTAGGTAAGCTAGATAGTCTATTAGGACCTATTCTAAAGGATTCGTATCCCTAGGAACCACTTTAGCTCCCCTAGCCTAGTTATCTTATACCTTTATTATAGGCCTTATATAGCCTCCCTAGTAGCAGCCTCTTCCTCTTTCAGATAGGCCTAGATAATATCGTCGACGTAGAAGAAGACCGTAATTTTACCCTTCTATATTATACACGGTTCCTAAGGGACTTTCTTAAAGCCTAGGGCTTCGAGGGAACCTATTAAATGCTATTACTAAAGAAGGGGTAATCTTCGTAGTCCGTATAGAGCTTTCCTAAGCCGTAGAACCTTTCTTAATTATTAGAAACTAGGAGGAAGTCGTATATAAATAACTTCTTCTTCCTTAAGTAGGCAGTTAATAAAGGCGTTAACTATATCTATCTAATCGAGTTCGAGGTCGAATTCTGCTGCTATAGCTATAAGGGTCCGAAAAGATATCCCTGCTAGGGTGGTTGCCCTAGTAGGTAGATCCCCTTTTTCCTATTAATTCCCGTAGATAACTAGCTAGGCTTTATACTTCTAAAGGAAGCCGTGTTTATTAGTCTTATAGATAAAGACCTACTTATAGCTAAGGACCTATTTTCCTCTTGCTTTTTCCTTAAGGACCTCTTCGAAAGACCCTATCTCTTCGTATAAGGCTAGGTAGTCTCTCTAGGCCTAGAAAAACTAGTCTCTTAAAGGGTGTTTTTCTAGCTGCTTCTAGTTTGCTAGTAGGTCCGGGAGGTCTCTTTTATATACCTTCCTTGCTAATAGAGGCTTAAAAAGCCGGCCTGCTATAAACGCTCCGTAGGAACCGTCTTCTATTAGCGTTAGGTAGAAGTCGGAAAACAATTAAAATAAGGGAGAGGTTAGTCTTCTTTAGTATCCGTATCGGGCCCTATACCTTCCTTTACTTCTCGAAGCAGGGATAAAAGGCAGCCGGGTAATCCTTCGAGAGAGGTGCCTTTCCTACCCCCTTAGGGGTCGAGACTAAAAGACTAACTAAAAAAGCTGCTTCTAGATCTTCTTCTTATTCTATAAGAGGAGGCGTAGGGAGGTAGGCGTATTCTAGCTCTACCGCTTTCCTATAGTCTCCTTCTTTATCTAGATTATCTAATCTAGTAGCTTCCTCTTCTTCGAAGTTAGCGTTATCCTCGACTACTTCGACGTCGGTTTCTTCTTCCGTTTCCTCGTCTAGGACCTCTTCTTAAGACTATTAGGAAGGGGGGATTTAAATCTTCTAAATTAGCTAACGTTAAGAGAGTAAGAGGGGCTATTAATCCCTCTTTCCGTCGAAGAAGCTAGATTCGTCGAAAATTATATCCCTAGTTAAAATAACCTTTTATAGAAGAGGAATCTAGATCCGGAAGATATTCGTAGAATTATAACTAACGAGGTAACTAATAAAGGCTCTAGGATTAAGCTTTCTTTTCTTCTTCCTTTTTAGCTATATATCGGCAGTTATTGCGTATGCCTTATAGCCGTAGGCACGAAGGTAGGCTAGCGAGGCCCTCTTCTTCGTAAAGAGCTTAAGGGGGGATTTCTAGTCTATTCCTTAGTTTAGTTCCCTAGGGTCCTTAGGGTCCCTAGGGGTCCGGTTCCGAAGGTAATAGGCGGTCTTAACGACTTCCCTTTAAAGGTCGTATAGAAGCTTTATAGTAAGTCTTATCGTACGGGCCCTTTCTATTATAGCACCCCTTAATCTTTCTGCCCCTCTATTCTAGGCCTAGGTATTTAGTGCTAACGGGAGGGGTAAAATACCCCTTTTTCGAAGCTAATTTAAGATATCCTTCGTAAATAGCTCTCCGTTAGACCGTATCTTCTTTACCTCGTAGCTAAAGTAGGATTTTATCTAGTTAATAAAGTCCTAGAGGGTAGACTAGTTATGCTTACTTAGGTAGGTCCGTAAGAAATAGGGGAAAACTATCCTTAAAAAGGCGTCTATAAAAAACATTACCCTAATAAAGCTTTCCTAATCCCTAGAGACGTCGGTCTAGTCGACCTAAATTTCCTTATACGGCTGGTCCGGCCGTAAAGGCGTTCGTCTAGAAATTCGTCTCCTAGTCTTTCCTTAGCCGTAGTATTCGTATTCGACGGTCTTTAGGCCCCTTATTCGTACGCCCTGTTATTGGCCTAGCTTATATAAAGCTAGGGGGCCCGGGTAACTAAGTCGTGCGTGCTAAAGAAGACCGTCTCCTTAGGCTGCTAGAAGAGGGTCCTTAGATCCTATCCTCCTAGTAGGGAAAGCTGACTTCTCGAGTGGTTCCTTCCTAAGGATAGGTCGGAATTCGAGAATAAATTGACCGAATTTTTCCTCGATAAGCCTAATCGTCTGATTCTTCTAGACTAGCCTCGTAGGCTTAGACGTCGTATCCTAGAAGATTCCTTCCTCTCAAAGAAGGCGGAAGGAAATCAGGCTCGTTAAAAAACGAGGGCAAAAAGCTACCCTTTTTCGTCGAAGAATTTATATAGATCCGTTAGGTAATTTTATCGTGAAATTTACCCTTCTATATCCCTCTATTCGTACGGTTAATTCCCTAGCAATAAGATATTCCCTCCGTGCCTTCTTAAAGGACCGGAATCGTAAGAGTATATTATAGATATCGAGGGAAGCACTAGAGTCAAGGATAGCTAATTTTCGTAGGGGATAGTCGGAGGGTCCTAACGGTTGGTCTTGGCCTTGTTAATCCGTAGGGAAGACGAAGGCCGGATTTACTATACCAACGACTTTTCCTCGAATTTGCGGCTCGAATAAGGGCAGCGGCGTTATTAGTTGCTATTTCTTAGCAACCCGAATCTCGTCTATCTTCTTCTGCAACGAGGGGTCCTCCTTAAGAGACTGTTATATTGTTTCTCGTAGCCTCTTTAAAGGGTTAATTCCTTTAGGTCGGTTTTCTTCGAAGACCTGCTAGCAGTCTTCTAGCCGATAGGGCTTTTTGCACGCTTAGTAGGTCGGTCGATTCCTCCTCGTACGTTGTTTCTTCGAGGAGTCCTCGTCCCGGTCCAGAAGGTCTGCTTAAAAACCCCCCCTTTTTACCCCTTATTGCTGATTTTAACGAAGAGGTTCGATTTCGACTAGTTCCCTGATTTTTCGACTAACGGACTGAAAGGTCTATTAGGGGACTAGTCGGGCCGGTCTAACTAACGGGACCGGGGCCGGGCCCGGAGCAAGAGGCGGAGCCGGGGCCGGGCCTAGGGCCGCAGCTGCAGTTAACGACGACGTTAAGGCTCTCGAGGGAGGAGGAACCGAAGGAGCAACAGCCGCAGTAGCAAGGGCTATAGCAGCTGCAGGGGCAGCAGGTCGAGCCGTCTAGGTCGAGTGCTAGCTACGAAGGAATAAGACTGCTTATTATTATATTCGAGCAACCTCTTCGTCTAGTTCCCGGCTAGCCTCTCGAAAGATAGTCGAGTAACCATTACTAATAGGCTTTATTAGCAGAGATATATCCTATAGCTACTAGCTAGAAAGAGCTTCTATAAGGAAGTATTAGTTAGCTTCCTTAAGGATTTCTTCCTACTTAGCTAGCCACGAAGAAGCTAGTAGGTTCCTAGTAGAAAAGGCTCCTAGGTAGGCCGTATAGGTCTTCCTAATACGGTTAGTTATATAACCTCTCGATAGAGCTATCGAGGTCTCGAGCTTTAAAAGCCACTGCCTAGGAGTCTCTTCTTCTCGAAGAGTGATTAGCTTTACGGCACTAACGGATTCCGTTATCGCCGTGCGTATAGCAGTTAGCAGCTTCGTCTCGTAAAGGTATTCCTTACGGTGACTCTCGTAGTTACCTAAGGTAGTAGAAAAAGCTCTTTATTATATAGAGGTTAGCTCGGAGAAGAGGGAAGCTCCCTCTATAAAGTCCGTCGCCCTAGGACAAAGAGGGGGCTCGAGAGGGTCCTACTTATCAGAGAAGACCAAATTATAGATAGTTCTGTCTATACGAGCCCGTAGCTCCTTTACCTATTTATCCTAATCTTAGGGCTCTATAAGAATCGTCCTATAGACCGTAGGGACGGTAGAGGAGTCGGTTTTCGTTATCGTTATAAAAGAGGGGGGGTAGAAAAGTCGGTTAAAAATCGGCTTTTCTAGTAAGAGGGGTAAAAGGAAGCTACGAGGGATATAAGAAAGGTGCCTTTTATAGCAGCCGGAAGGTATAGGAATTCTATTCCTCCCGGGCTTATAACTCTCGCGAAGAGAGATACGAGAAGTATATAAAAATGTACGAAGGTAAAATTAGACGTAGGGGGTCGGATAGGTAGGGCAGAGAGATTTAATTCTTACGGGAGTAGCAATTACGGTAGGGGAGTAATTATTATATTGCCTTAATTGTCCTTCTTTCCTCTATCTAACGCCCCTCTTTATACCTATCTAGCATCTTAATTAATAAAGAAGATCCTCCTTAAAGAAGCTACTAATGTCCCTTTAACTACCGAGCTTTTTACCGGTTTTTCCCCTCCTTTCTAGCCGTTGCCGGCATATCCGTCTTATCTCTCGCTACCTCTATAGGAAGCTATCGCTACTTATGCCCCTACCCTCCTTTCTATACCTCTTTTTAGCTCCTTCTTCCTTTTTCTATACCGGGTGTTTTTTAGCTTCCTTAGTCCCTCGTACTAAGGGATATCTCTAAGAACTACGAAATTAAGCTACGCTTCGCGATATAAGTACTCTTATATTATAGTTACTTTATCGACTAATAGTATTAGCTTAACCGTTTTCTATTCCTTTTTTATAGATTATTTTATAGTTAAATTTTAATAAGTATTCGGCCTATTAAATCTATCGTCTATTTAAGTATTATATTATTATAAAGTATAAGATATTCTTATAATCTATATAAACCTTAACTTTATATTTACTTATAAGAAGGTAATATCGAAATTCCTTAAAAGCTTAAATAATTATAAGGAATTCTTTATTATAGATAAGGTAATTAAGTTTTACGCTATATAGATTTTTTAAGTAAAATATAATTAGTTATAGTCTTCCTTTATTATCTTTTTATTTAATTTATACTCTTAGAGTAAAGTCTAATATATTAGTTTTAAGTTCGATTTATTATTTTAAATTAAAAGTAGTTAAGACTAGTTCTTATATAATTATAGTCTTAATATAATTAAAAGCTTCGTTAGCTTTATCGTCCTATATAAATTCTTTTTCCTTCTTTATTAAGTTATATAGTAATACTATAATCTTTCTAAAATCTTTAATAAATCCGTTAATAATAATTTATAAATCCTAGGAAACTTTATACATCCTTAACGTTCTTTAGCGTTAGCTATTCTTTAACTAAGTTAATCTTATCTTATTATATTTATATTTCTCTTAGTAAGATCGTATATTTAAGAAAGTCTACTTTTTATAAATAAAACTTACTTTTTTTTAATTTAACTAGTAACTTTATATTTTAAAGTATATAGAGTACCTTATAGATATATTCCTTATATTTTTCTAGGGTATTAAAGAAGATTAGGATATTATCTAGGTATACTACTATAAAGATATCTAAGTATTTACGTAGGATATTATTAATTATCTATTAAAAGGTAGCTAGTATATTTATAAGTTTAAATAGTATTACTAGATATTTAAATAGTCCGAATTTTATTTTAAAGGCTATTATCTATTTATATCCCTTTTTTATATATATTAAGTTATAGGCGCTTTTAAGATTAAGGGCTATAAACTATTTTTTACTATATAGTCGATCTTATAGTTCCGATATAAGTAGTAATAGTATTTAGTCCTTTATTATAATATCGTTTAAGCGTCTATAGTTAATAACTAGTTATAGCTTACTATTTTTCTTTAAAATAAATATAACTAGGTAGCTTACTTTAGATATTAACGTATATATATATCCTTTTTATAGATTCTTATTAAGGTAGTTATATAGTATTTATAGTTACCTTTCGTTTAAGTTATAAATCGTATAGAACGTTAGCGTTATTCTATCCTTAAGATAAATTTTATAGTCTTATTAGCTATATTTAAGTAACTATATCTTATATTCTTCCTTAAAGAGTTTATTATATTTCCGGTATTATTAAGGGATATTCTTTATTCTATCTTATAGGCTTTATTCTTTCTTTTAAGAGCTAGTTTCCTTTAACTTAAGCTCTTTATTAATTTATTTAAGGTCTTTCCTTAAAGTAATAATAACTCTTTAGATCTTTATATTATATCCTTTATTTTATTTATATCGGATACTAGGTTATATAGCTATATTACTTAGTATATAGGTCTTATTAGTTAAATTTATATCTACTAAGTTAGTTACTATTTTCGTTTATATCGCTAAAGCCTATAATAATTTACTTAAACGGTTATCCTTTTTATCTTATTTAATAGCTAAATTATTATAAAAATTTGCTTTTTTCTAAGTCTACTAGTCCTAGAAACTTATATCTTTATTTTAATATAGCTAGCTAGTTTTCTAGTTAATTAATAGGTTGCTCTCTTATAGCTATAAAAGTCTTAATATAAGGTTATATTCTTTAATATCTATAATATCGAAGTTAACTTATTTATTATAGCCCTAGATATTAATATTAAGGTAATTAATCTCTATATTAATAATTCTATTATTAAAGTTAAAGGCCTCTCTTTTAATATTTATAAGTTTATATAGATCTTTCTTATATCTTTATATAAGTTAGTAACGATTAATAACTTTAAGTAAAACGTAATTACTTATCGCGCTATAGTTTAAAAGTATATATATATAATATCCCGCGATTTAAATATCTAATACTATTTAATTACTATAGCTTACTATTACTATATATAGGGTCCTTAGATCTTATTATATTATACTAGTCTATAGCCTTTTTATAGATAGCGTACCTTATTCTTTACTTAGTCCTTATTTATTTTATTTATATATTCTTCTTCGATTTATTTTTAATATTATTTCTTTATATTTTTATTATATAGTATTATATTAAGGCTTAAGAGACTAATTTTTTATAGCTAATTAAAGATTTCTTATTTATTAACGCTATATTGTTTATATTATATTACTTTATAGTTAATTATATACTATACTTTATAATTCTATTTATTTTTATACTAAAGGTTAAGTTTTTATTTAGCGTCTTTTTATTTTTTATATATTATTTCTATATTTAATTCTTCCTTAGTTAAATATAGCTTATAGCCTTTATATATATTACTAATAATCTTTTAGTATACTATTATATTATTTATACTATACTTATACTTTTTTATATTTATAAACCTTATAGCTTAGGTATATATATTTATTATAATCTTCTTTATTATATTTAACTTATTATATAAGTCTTTAAAAGATTAAGGGTTTAAATACCTTAGAGTAAGTAGCGTTATACTATTCTTTTATTTTAGCGTATTTATAGATTTTATATATCTTTAAAAGATATCTCGTTAATAAACTATAATTATTATAGTATTTAAGTAGTATATTATAATTAGGTTCTAATAATATAACTTAGTTATTTAGGTAGTATTAATCGATTTTCTAGTAGTTTAGTTCTATACTTAGGTAGGGTTTTAAAAGTACTTATCCTTTAAACCTAACTAAGAAGGTATTATATTATACCTTTATTTAAAAGTATATTATATAATCTAGGTAGATATATAATATCTATAAAATATACTTATAGTACTTATAAGTAAGTAGTATTTATAGATTATCTTTAAATTCTCTTAATAGTTACTATTCTTATTATAAAGCTATAATAGTATTAACTATAGTAATAGCTTTAATATAGTCTCCTTTATATAGTACTAGTTAATATCGAATTAATATAGCTTATTAGTTTTCTATAAGAATTTAAGGTATTTATTAGGTTTTAATTTTAAGTATTTCTTTAAATTCTTTAAAGTATAAAGTATATTCTCTAATTATAGTATTTTCCCTTAATAGTAAGGGTAGTAGTATAAGTTCGTTCTTATCTTTTATTTCTTTAAGTATTTCTTATTCTTTAAAGCTTATATTATTAATACTTTATTATTCCTCTTTAGGTTATTATCTAAGTTTTATAAGTATAAGGGCTATATTTATATCTTCTTTATTATATTATTTATAAACTACTTATTATTATTATTAATTTTTATTTTATATATCTTCTTAGAATCGTTTACTATTTTTTTAATTTAGTCTTAAGAGACTTCTTTAAGATAAGGGTATTTTAGTTCTATAAATTTAACTTATTTTTATATTTTAAGATCCCTTTATTATATTATTATAAGGGTCTTCTTTAATAGCTTTAAGACCTATCTAGTACCGTTTTTATTACTTAATATATTATATATTTATTATTATAATATATAGTTTAACTAAGGAGTTTATACTTTAGTGCCTATCTATTAATAGCGTTTAGGTATTTTTTACTTTCTAGGGCTAGTACTTAGTAGGTTTTCTTCTCTTTATAAGGTTATCTATATTCTTTAAAGTAATATCTAAGTTTTTTATAGTTAAAATATTTTCCTTTACTTTTCTATATTATATTTAGATCTATCCTACTTAAGTTAGTTATATAAGTATAGGTAATAAGAGTTTTATACTTCTTCTTATAGTTAGCGTATTAGTTAAAGTTATTTTTATAGGAAGGGTTTTAATTTCCTCTTTTTTATTTCTTTTCTTAATATTACGTATACTATTTATCGTTAATTTATACTACTATAGTAATATAGTTTAAGAGGCTATTAAGTCGATCTTCCTTATAAAGTTCGTCCGTAACTTCTTCTTTAAGTCTATTATAGAATCGCGATATAAGGGGTTCGTTATCCTATTTAAGTTTTAAGGTAACTTAATAGAATTTAGTAGTATAGTCTAATACTAAGGTCCTTTATTAAAGTTCTTAAAGTTTCTATTTAGCTTTTTATTCTTTATTAGTTTTTCTAAATACCTTAGTAATAGCTTCTTTAAATCCTTAAAAACTAGTAAAGACTTAATTTATTTTACTATTTCGTTATACTAGTTAGTTATTAAGATAGTCCCTTATAATAGGTCTAAACTAAGTAAGTATTATTCTAGATAAATAATTTCCTATATAGAGTTTTTTTTTAATTAAGTTAGAAAGTTTTATTAAGTAAAACTAGTAATAGGCCTTAAGTTAAGTAAGAAAGACTTAAAGAGTACTATAAGTACTATTAAATAGTCCTAGCTACTTTAGTTTAACTACTTCTCTAAGGTCCTTAACTTATTTATTACCTTTTTTATTCCTAAGTAACTATACTTTATATTAAAAGGTAATAATTTCGCGTATTATATCCTAAGGTAATATAGTAGCTTTAAAGTTAGTTAATCTAGCTTACTATTTAGGTATATTAATAGTTATAATATTACTTAGAGTAACGCGGTATTATACTAAATAAGAGCTTTTAATATATAACGACTAGTATTATTTTTAAGCAATAAACCTATTAAGGGGGTTTATATTAATAGATATAATAGGGCGTAGTCTAAGTAATAATATATATACTACGTTAGTAATAAGTTAGAGGTTATAGACTATAGACTATAATTAAGTAATTAAAATTAAAGATAGAATCGTAATAAAGATTTATATTAAAAGCTAGAGAGCTATCTATTTAAAGGAGTAAAAGTAAGTAGCTATATATACCTATAGAAACTATCCTTAGATTATAGTCCTAGCTATAATCCCCTTTATAGCTTACTATAGGTTACTTATAAGCTATACTCTTAAGTAGTAATCTATTTATATAAAGCTTACTTAGCTTATATATACTCTACGTAAGCTAAGCTTAAGTAACTTCTTATCCTAACTATTATTCTAAGCTACCTTATTATATAAACGTAGCTAGCTCTCTTATAGCCTACTAACTATAGTTATAATAATATTCTATTATCTTAATAACTTATAGGGGGGCTATAGCTAAGTCGACTTTACCTCTTTTTATTAAGTCCTAGGATAATACTACTTCCTTATTAAATAAAATACTATTAAAGATCTAGATTTTTACTTTTATAAGAAAGCCCTTAAATTATTTATAAATTACTTTAAGTTATTATAACTATAGCTATAAGGCCGCTAACGGTCGACTATATTAAGTATATAATATAGTATAATAGATAAATAGTTAGTACGATTATTTAATAAGTATAAGATTAAAAGGATTATAGAGATCTAAGTAATCTAAGATTAATAAGATTACTATACTCTATATAATCTAATATTAGGGATTATAGCTAGGCTTATAATCTAAGGATAGTTTCTATAGGTATATATAGCTACTTACTTTTACTCCTTTAAATAGATAGCTCTCTAGCTTTTAATATAGATCTTTATTATAATTCTATCTTTAATTTTAATTACCTAGTTATAGTTTATAGTCTATAACCTTTAACTTATTACTAACGTAATATATATATTATTACTTAGACTACGCCCTATTATATCTATTAATATAAACCCCTCGATAGGTTTATCCCTTAGAAATAATACCGGTCGTTATATATTAAAAGCTCTTATTTAATATAATACTATATTACTTTAAGTAATATTATAACTATTAATATACCTATAAAGTAAACTAAATTAACTAACTCTAGAGCTATTATATTACCTTAGGATATAATACGCGAGATTATTACCCTTTAATATAAGGTATAGTTACTTAGGAATAAAGAAGGTAATAAATAAGTTAAGGACCTTAAAGAAGTAATTAAACTAAAATAGCTAAGACTATTTAATAGTACTTATAGTATACTTTAAGACTTTCTTACTTAAGGCCTATTATTAGTTTTACCTTACTAAACTCTTAAACTTAGTTAAAAAGGTACTCTATATAGGAAATTATTTATTTAGAATAGTACTTACTTAGTTTAGACCTATTATAAAGGACTTTCTCGATAACTAACTAGTATAATAAGATAATAAGATAAATAAAGTCTTTATTAGTTTCTAAGAATTTAAAGAAGCTATTATAAAGGTATTTAAAATAACTAACGAAGAATAAGAAGCTAAATAAAAACTTTAAGAACTTAAATAAAGGATCTTAGTATTAGATTATACTATTAAGTTCTATTAAGTTACCTTAAAGCTTAATTAAGATAATAAACCTCTTATATTACGATTCTATAATAGGCTTAAAGAAGAAGTTAAGGATAAGCTTTATAAGGAAAATTAACTTAATAACCTCTTAGACTATATTACTATAGTAATATAAATTAATAATAGATAGTATATATAACGCTAAGAAAGGAAATAAGGAAAAGGAAACTAAAACCCTTTTTATAAGAATAACTTTAACTAATATACTAACTATAAAAGAAAGCGCGAAACTCTTATTACCTATACTTATATAATTAACCTAGGTAAGATAGATTATAATATAATATAAAAAAGTAAAAGAAAGTATTTTAACTATAAGAAACTTAGATATTACTTTAAAGAATATAGATAACCTCATAAGGAGAGGAAAACCTACTAAGTACTAGCCCTAGAAAGTAAGAAATATTTAAACGTTATTAATAAATAGGAACTAAAGTATAAACTCCTTAATTAAACTATATATTATAATAATAAGTATATAGTATACTTAAGCGATAACAACGGTATTAAATAGTTCTTAAAGCTACTAAAAAAGACCCTTATAATAATATAATAAAGGGATCTTAAAGTATAGAAATAAGTTAAATTTATAGAACTAAAATACCTTTATTTTAAAAGAGTCTCTTAAACCTAAATTAAGAAGAATAGTAAATAATTCTAGGAAGATTTATAAAATAAATATTAATAATAATAATAGGTAGTCTATAAATAATATAATAAAGAAGATATAAATATAGCCCTTATACTTATAAAACTTAAATAATAACTTAAGGAAGAATAATAAAGTATTAACGATATAAGCTTTAAAAAATAAGAAATACTTAGAGAAATAAAAGATAAGAACGAACTTATACTACTACCCTTACTACTAAGGGAAAATACTATAATTAAAGAATATACTTTATACTTTAAAGAATTTAAAGAAATACTTAAAATTAAAACTTAATAAATACCTTAAATTCTTATAGAAACCTAATAAGCTATATTAATTTAATATTAACTAGTACTACTTAAAGAAGACTATACTATAGCTATTACTATAGCCGATACCTTTATAGCTCTATAATAAGAATAGTAACTATAAAGAGAATTTAAAGATAATCTATAAATACTACTTACTTATAAATACTATAAGTATATTTTATAAATATTATATATCTACCTAGATTATATAATATACTTTTAAATAAAAGTATAATATAATACCTTCTTAGTTAAGTTTAAAAGATAAGTACTTTTAAAACCTTACTTAAGTATAAAACTAAACTATTAGAAAATCGATTAATATTACTTAAATAACTAAGTTATATTATTAAAACCTAATTATAGTACGCTACTTAAATACTATAATAATTATAGTTTATTAACGAGATATTTTTTAGAGATATATAAAATCTATAAATACGCTAAAATAAAGGAATAATATAACGCTACTTACTTTAAGGTATTTAAACCCTTAATCTTTTAAAGACTTATATAATAAGTTAAATATAATAAAGAAGATTATAATAAATATATATACTTAAACTATAAAGTTTATAAATATAAAAAAGTATAAGTATAATATAAATAATATAATAGTATATTAAAAGATTATTAGTAATATATATAAAGGCTATAAGCTATATTCGATTAAGGAAAAATCGATATAGAAATACTATATAAAAAATAAAAAGACGCTAAATAAAAACTTAACCTTTAGTATAAAAATAAATATAATTATAAAGTTTGGTATATAATTAACTATAAAGTAATATAATATAAATAATATAGTATTAAGAAATAAGAAATCTTTAATTAGCTTTAAGAAATTAGTCTCTTAAGCCTTAATATAATACTACGCGATAAAAATATAAAGAAATAATATTAATAATAAATTAAAGAAGAATACTTAAATAAAATAAATAAGAACTAAGTAAAAAATAAGGTATATTATCTATAAAAGGGCTATAGACTAGTATAATATAATAAGATCTAAGGACCTTATATATAGTAATAGTAAGTTATAGTAACTAAATAGTATTAGATATTTAAATCGTAGGATATTATATATATATACTTTTAGATTATAGTATAATAAGTAATTACGTTTTACTTAGAGTCGTTAATCGTTACCGACTTATATAGAGATATAAGAAAGATCTATATAAACTTATAAATATTAAAGGGGAGGCCTTTAATTATAATAATAAAATTATTAATATAGAGATTAATTACCTTAATATTAATATTTAGGCTATAACGAATATATTAACTATAATATTATAGATATTAAAGAATATAACCTTATATTAAGGCTTTTATAGCTATAGGAGAGTAACCTATTAATTAACTAGAAAGCTAGCTAGCTATATTAAAATAAAGATATAAGTTTCTAAGACTAATGGATTTAAAAGAAAGTAAAACTTTATAATAATTTAGCTACTAAATAAGATAAAAGAGATAACCGTTTAAGTAAATTATTACGGGCTTTAGCAATATAAATAAAAATAGTAACTAAACTAGCGGATATAATATAATCGATTAATAAGACCTATATATTAACTAATATAGCTATATAACCTAGTATCTAATATAAATAAAATAAAGGTTATAATATAAAGATTTAAAAAGTTATTATTACTTTAAGGAAAGACCTTAAATAAATTAATAAAGAGCTTAAGTTAAGGGAAACTAGCTTTTAAAAGAAAGAATAAAGCCTATAAGATAGAATAAAGAATATCCTTTAAGAATACTAGAAATATAATAAACTCTTTAAGGAAGAACTTAAGATAGGGTTACTTAAATATAGCTAATAAGACTATAAAATTTATTTTAAGGATAGAATAACGCTAAAGTTTTATAAAATCTATAACTTAAACGAAAAGTAACTATAAACGCTATATAACTACCTTAACGAGAATCTATAAAAGGGATATATATAAATATTAATATCTAAAGTAAGCTATCTAGTTATATTTATTTTAAAGAAAAATAGTAAGCTATAACTAGTTATTAACTATAAACGCTTAAACGATATTATAATAAAGGACTAAATATTATTACCGCTTATATTAAAACTATAAGATCGATTATATAGTAAAAAATAGTTTATAGCCCTTAATCTTAAAAGCGCCTATAACTTAATATATATAAAAAAGGTATATAAATAGATAATAGCCTTTAAAATAAAATTTAAACTATTTAAATATCTAGTAATACTATTTAGACTTATAAATATACTAGCTACCTTTTAATAAATAATTAATAATATCCTATATAAATACTTAGATATCTTTATAGTAGTATACTTAGATAATATCTTAATCTTCTTAGATACCTTAGAAGAATATAAGGAATATATTTATAAGGTACTCCGCGTACTTTAGAATATAAAGTTACTAGTTAAACTAAAGAAAAGTAAGTTCTATATATAGGAAGTAGACTTCCTTAAATATATAATCTTATTAAGAGAGATATAAATATAATAAGATAAGATTAACTTAGTTAAAGAATAGCTAATACTAAAGAACGTTAAGGACGTATAAAGTTTCTTAGGATTTATAAATTACTACTAACGATTTATTAAAGATTTTAGAAAGATTATAGTACTACTATATAACTTAATAAAGAAGGGAAAAGAATTTATATAAGATAATAAAGCTAATAAAGCTTTTAAATATATTAAGACTACGATTATATAAGAACTAGTCTTAACTACCTTTAATTTAAAACGATAAATCGAACTTAAAACTAATATATTAGACTTTACTTTAAGAGTATAAATCGGATAAAAGGATAATAAAAGAAGACTATAACTAATTATATTTTATTTAAAGACGCTATAAAGCATAGAACTTAATTACCTTATTTATAATAAAGAATTCCTTATAATTATTTAAGCTTTTAAGGAATTTCGATACTACCTTCTTAAAAGTAAGTATAAAGTTAAGGTCTATATAAATTATAAGAATATCTTATACTTTATAATAATATAATAGTTAAACGGATAATAGATTTAATAGGCCGAATATTTATTAGAATTTAACTATAAAATAATTTATAGAAAAGGAATAGAAAACGGTCGAGCTAATACCCTTAGTTAGTAAAGCGATTATAATATAAGAGCACCTATAGCGAAAGGATAGCTCCTAGAAATTAATTAAAACGGGAACTACTAGTAATAATAGCTAAATATAATATTTAAAGTATAACCTAACGACTTAATATACTAGAAAATCCTAAAATAAATAAAAGAATATAAAGTATTAAACGGATATAATATAGAATATTTAGAAGTTTTAATTTATAAAAATAAAATCTAGATACTACTAGTATTATAAGATAAAGTTATATAAGATATATATAAATATCTAATATATAGATACTAAGGAATCTAAAAAATAATAGAATAGATTAAATAATAATATAACTTCTTATAGCTTAAAAAAGTAGTATAATAAGTTATTAAAGAATATAAACTTTATATATAAAGTAAGGCTAAATAATATAAACTATATAAAGAGTTATAACTACTACTAGTACTAGAGAAACTATAGGATTTAATAGCTTTCGATTATATTATAAAGCTATAACTATTAAAAGAACCTATAACTAACGTTAAGTATAATAGTATATTTATTATTACTAATAGATTAACGAAGTATAGATACTTTTTACTATATAAAGAAGTAAGTAATATAAAGGAGCTAGTATATATATTCCTATAAATAATTATTAATAATTATAGACTATTAAACGAGATTATCTTTAATAAAGAAAGTATATTTATAGCTAAATTTTAGTAAGCTCTTATAGTATAATTAAGGATAAAATATAAGCTTAGTATAGCTTATTACTTATAAATAGATAGATAAATAAAACGACTTAACTAAACGCTTAAATAATACTTATAATATTATATTAGCTATAAATAAAACGATTAAGTTAAATAGCTACCGATAGTATAGCTAGCTTATAATAGCTTAATTACGGAAATAACTAAGCTCTTACTAGTATATACTAATTATAGATATAACCTAGAAGTATTTAAGGTTTCTTAATAAGGACTATAAGCGGAACGAGTAATACTATAAGTAGATTAGCTATAAAAATTATATAAAGAAATATAATAAGAACTTTAATTTATTAGAGAATAAATATCTACTTACTATAATCGGAAAAGATTATAAGGACTAATCTTTCGAGAGGGAGATATAGTCTACTTTTTATAATGAAATATTAAAATAAAAGGACTAAGTAATAAATTAGATTTTAAGAAACTTAGACTATTTAAGGTTAAGAAAGCTATTTTAAAAGTTAACTATAAACTTTCGCTATTTATAATAATATAGATATACCTAATATTTTATATCTTATTATTAGAACTAGCGCTATAAAACGCTAAACTATAAGAAAAAATTAAAGTTAACGATAATTAAAAATATAACGTAGAATAAATACTAAATATAAGAAAATAAGGATAGTAATAAAAATACCTTATTAAGTAAAAGGGATATAAACTAAAGGAAAATATTTAGGAACTACTTAAGCACTTAACCTACTATAGCTCTCTACTTCGATAATTTTATTAAAAGGTTTAAAGGGGATTAAAGGACTAAGATCTATAAACTCCTTACTAATACTAAATAAGGACTAATTTACTTTATTAAGAACGCCTAACGATTATAAGTTATTTACTACCTAATACTTATATATATCGAGCGTAGGTAAAACGCTATCCTTAGTATTTACTTCTTAGATACTACGATAAAATAACTTAGAACTCTTTTCCTTTATATAATTCCGAATCTTTTAGATATAAGCTAAACGATTAACGGTAATAGATATTTACGACTAAAGGTTCGTAAGCTATGCCTAAAGCTTTAATAAGGCTTCCCTAGCTTCCTTTTCTTTAAAATATAGCCTATACTACTCCGCTAATAATTTAGTTACTAAAAGAAATATATTAGCTACTATACGTAGAAAGAATTAAAAGATACTTATAAGAAGAAGCTATTAAAATACTATTATAATAGGGACGACTACTAGTAATATAATTATTATAGCGCGAAGAATTTTTAGCTATTTAATAATTCGTTTTCTTTGCCTTAAAGCATCGAGTATATAGTATATTAGTAGGATCTTTACTTAAGTCGATATATTCGGTAATAGTAGCGTACTTAAAGGCTTTTCGGGAACGAATTTTTAATATATAACTAGATATACTATTAGTAGTATATCTTAAAAGGATAAAGAAATAAGGAATAATATACTTATATATAATACGATAAGGGTATATTTATATATAGCGGCTAAAGTAGCTATAGTAGGTCTTATAAATAGACTAAAAGGAGGGGAGATATTATATTATAACTATAGCTATAGGGCCGCTAACGGTCGACCGCGTTAAGTACGTAATATAGTATAACGGATAAATAGTTAGCACGACTATTTAATAGGTATAAGATCGAGGGAATTATAGAGATCTAAGAAATCTAAGATTAACGAGATTACTACGCTCTATATAATCTAATATTAGGGATTATAGCTAGGCCTATAATCTAAGGATAGTCTCTATAGGTATATATAGCTACCTACTTTCCCTCTTTTATATAGATAGCTCTCTAGCTTTTAATATAGATCTTTATTACGATTCTATCTTTAATTTTAATTACTTAGTTATAGTCTATAGTTTATAACCTCCGACTTATTACTAACGTAATATATATATTATTACTTAGACCACGCCCTATTATATCTATTAATATAAACCCCTTAATAGGTTTATCCCTTAGGAATAATACCGGTTATTATATAAGTCTCTTTTATATTAGCCGCTTTCCTTTTTATATACTTAAGAATTTTCCTATTAAGTATTCTAGGTAAGGTCTAAGCTATATCTTATCTTTAATAGTATTCTATTTAGTTTTCTTTTAGTTAGGGTCCCCTTTTAGCGTTAAGCTATTTAATAAAGTATTATTAATAAGGTTAATCTTATTTACTTTTCTTTTAAAGAGAGTATTAACTCTTAGATTATATAATCTTAGAGGTCGTTTCCTCCCTATCTTAACTTTAACCTTTTAGATCTTTCTAAACTTCTTTCTAGCTTTAATAATATTTTTCTTAAATTCTCTTATAGCCTCTATAACTATAACTTTAATAATCTCTTTTACTATTTTAGATTTAATAGCTAGAATCGCCTTATCTCCTTTATTTATAATTAATTACTATTATACTAATACTATTAAGGGCTTATTTACGCTAATATTAGCTAGGTTAAGGACTTAGTTAGCGCCCTCTTTATAACTAAGGATCTTACCTCTTAGTAAGAGAATCTTAGCTATTAAGGTATCTATAAAGGGTTTTCTCTATAATTATTAAGTAGCTCCTAGGTTATCTTCTTTAACTTTTATTACTAAAGCCTAAAAAGAATTTCTTAGGAGCTAGGTAGCTATTTCCTATATAGTCTCCTTAAGCTTTAGTCTTTTATATATATCTTTATTAACTATTAAGGTTATAGTCTAAAAGGATTTTACTATATCGACCTTCTTTAAAAGCTCTTATTTAATAGCTCCTACCGCTAGTATAACTACCTAAATAGTACCGATTTAATATTTAACCTATATATCGCTGTTCCTTAAGGAATAATTAAATAATATATACGCGGCACCCTCGTATTATAGTAGTTATATACCTAGGAAGCCTACTAGCTATAACGCTAAAGTTAGTTTAAATCTAGCTAAGGGCACGATTAATTTTTAGTTAGACTAATAGACTACGCTAACTTACTTATTAATTAGCTAATTAGTGCTTTTAGAAGCGCTTATAAATATACTAGTAGTCTAGCCCTACTATAAGTAGGCTAGCCTGGACCTTGCCTACTTAGACCTAGCGACGAATTTATTAGGACCTCCCCTTAACCCCGGTCTAGGCCCCTTAACCGGGAAAATAAAAACCTAGGGCTAATACTAGTAACTTAATAAGTATAGCACGAAGCCGGTACGATAACCTAACTACCGGCCTAGCTAAAGGCTAGTATTAATAAAAAATAGCCCGCTAAGCTTTATAGCGGAAAAATAAAGTAAAGCTTAGGAAGATATTATTATAGGATAAAGTTAGAGATAATTATATAATTAACTATTAACTAAAAACGCTTATACTACCGATTAACGCTATATACCCTATATATATAAAGGAGTTACTTTCTAAGGTTACTTTATAGTAAGGCTAATATAATTCTAACTAACTATAATAATACCTAAGATAGCTAGCGTAAGATTCTTATATATTATAACCGCGACTTAGTATAAGGGCGGACTAGCTATTAAAGAGAGGAGGGATTTCCTCTAAGTACTTTAGTTTTTCCCTCCTATTTAACGCTAAAGTTCTAGATACCTTTAGATAGGTTACTAGTATAATCTTAATAATATATATATAGCTTTAATAAATAGTATACTAAGGATAAAAGGGACTAAGACTTTATTTAATATAATATAAAGATAGATTAATATTTAAGCTATACTTAGATAGAGATTAGTCTCTACCTCCTTAACTATATCTATAAGGGACCTAGTATATACTATCGTTAATACTCTTATTAGTAGGATTTTAAGCCTATATATATTTATATATATTTTAGTAATAAGGTTTCCTTTAAACCTAGTATTAATTAAAGCGCTTAAAACTTTAGCTTTCTAGCTACTAAGCTATATATAAATATAGGGTAGGTCTTATATATACTTAAGTAAGTAAAAGGGTATAAGGACTATATTTATATATATTATAAGAATCGCTATAAGGTCTTTTAAAGTTATTTCTTAGTATCTTATTAAGAGTACTACTTTCTATATAATAAATTTATCTTTCCTTAGTTATATTACTTCTAGAGTTTATTAATTAAATAGTCCTTAGGCTAGTTACGTTACGCTAATTATATTATTTATAAACCTAACTTCCTTTAGTACTTATTAGACTTTAAGGCACTTAGAATCCGATTCTTTATAAATAAGGTAAGTAAGCTTAATTAGTTTAACCTAGTATTCTTTATCTTATTCTTTAACTTATATTAAAGCTACTATAAGTTTTCCTTATAAATATTTAAGGAGGAGTAAACTACTCTTTATATTATCTTTAGCTACTTTTATAACTATTATTATAGCTTTATAAGGTCTTATATTACTATCTACTTTCTTTAAGGTCTAGAATTTAGTATTTTCTATACCTAAAGCTATATATATATATCTTATACTAAGTTTCTTACTTAGTTAAGGAATAAAGTTAATTAAGTAATTTAAAAGGATCGGGATTCTTTTAAATATAATTTCTTTAACGATTTTATTTATAAGTTTATTAAACTTCTTATTTAGATCTACTTTATATTTATAGTATATAGGGATAATCTTTAAGCTAGTTTTTACTATTCTTATTATCTTAATTTCCTTTATATCCTCTTTAACTCTTTATCTTTTCCCCTTATAAGTATTAATCTTTATTATAGTTATATAGATTATCTAATTATATATATCGCTTTATTATATATTATTTATAATTATAATAACTAATATCCTTCTTACTTCTTTTCTTATATTACTTACTTTTAGATTCCTTAGCTTTTACTTATATAAGCTTTTATATCTCTAAAACTAGTTTAGGAAACTAGATACTCTTTTACTAATAGCTTAATTTAAGTAAGATAGTATAACTATAGCTTTAACCTATTTTATAAGTAGAAATATAAAGGAGTCTAGCTATATATCTACTTAGTATATAATAAGCCTTTAAATATATATACTTATTTAAGAAAACCTATTAGTAAGTACTAAGGGAATTATACTTTTATTATCTTTTCTTTTAAGGTAAAGAGTCCTATTTATTACTTTATATATTATAAATCTAATCTTATAGTCCTAAGAGTATACCTAATACTTATTAAAGTAGTATCTTTCTTTACTATAATAAAAGTATCTCCTAGGCTAGTTAAAAGTATTAACCTAAAACTATATATATTAATTAAATAAGTAGTAAAATCTAATAGTATTTATACTACCTCCT
Organism: Hirsutella rhossiliensis; assembly: GCF_020360975.1. Classification (NCBI taxonomy): domain Eukaryota; kingdom Fungi; phylum Ascomycota; class Sordariomycetes; order Hypocreales; family Ophiocordycipitaceae; genus Hirsutella; species Hirsutella rhossiliensis. Next base: position 622,894 of record NW_025408678.1, on the reverse strand, counting down.
TATTTATAACGTAAAAAGTAGCTTTTACTACTAATACGTTTTTATTCCCTACTAAGCTAGTTAAATATCTACTCTTACTAGTAAGTAAGGTTAATCTTTATATCTTTAAAGGCTTTTATTAAGTCTAAGATCTCCTTTATAGGCTATCTAGGTTTCTTATCTATTTTCTTTAACTCTTTAAGAAGCTTTTCTTTACCTTTATTAGATTTAGCTTCTTTTATTACTTTATTAATTTCCTTAAAGAGCTAGTCTTTCTTTAGGTTCTTAAGCTTTTAATTATAAACTTTAAATACTATATCTCGTCGCTTAATATCTTAGCGAGGTATTAAGTAGTTATTAATTATATAGATAAGGCTTTTATATAAGAGTTTTAAGATAACTTTAAATATCTTCTTATTTCTCTTTATAACTTTAATAATAAGTTCCTTTAGTATTATATAGTAGATAAAGTATAACTAAACTATAGATTCTTCCTAGCTATTAGGTTATACCTTACGCTATAGGTATAAGTAATAACTAAGCTATTCTATAACTTCTATAATAGTCTTAGGCTTTTTAGTATTATAATAGTTAAAGCGGTTATTAGTAGTTTCTAGTTATTTAATATTATATATATAGTTGTGGGTAGGCACCTGCGGCAGCTGCTGCAATGAGACGGTACTAGGGTTAACCTGTGATGTTGTATTCGTCTTGATTCTCTATCTAAGGAGGCAGAGGCCAGCGTGGAGAAAGGGGGCACGCTGCCCTCAGCCGCACACGTGACCGTACGGGTCACGTGCCAACCATGGTTGGTCACACCACTAGATAGATACATTCCTACACAGGCAACTCTTCTTTTGCTGTGAGAAGCACAGCAACACCTTGAACAGGTCTAAAGGATAGTAGCGTTAAGGCCGTGAAGGAATGTGCCGTGAGGGCGTGTGTCATTATTGCCAAAAAGTGGGTCCGACGTCTTGTTCTTAGCTGTAGATATCTGGGAAGAAGTGAAGGGTCTTCCTGATAGGAGCAATCATTTGATCATAGGTATAAGGAGCGGTTAGGAACGTTGTACGTATCCTTCGACTCGAATTGTCAGACTATTGGTATCGATGAAGCGTTCCAGGGCTCGGTTTGGTGATGCTTTCGTCATTGCATCTGCTGGGTTGTCTGCGCCGTTGATCCAACGAATATCTGTTATCTCTCTCTTCTCGTATGACTGGCGAAGGGCCATGATATCAATCATCAATCGTTTTTCCTTCGTCGTACCGAGCTTGACTAGGCATTCGTAGAGAGAGTACGAATCCGTACAGACGATGAGAGGATAGGAGGAAGGTTGAGTCGTTCCGTAATTATCTTCATAGTCATCGCAAGGAGATGCCTATGTCGAATCCGTTGGCCATACCGTAGATCTCTGATGCTAGGACGCTACGGGTAACACGTTTGCACTTTGTTGAACTCCAGTGTACGATGTTACCACTAATCTCGAACTGTTTTTCTTTGTGGTTTGTCTCGTTAACGAGGGTAATGACGAATCCTAGTTGGGAGGATAAGTCCTTGTTGTTTGCGAAAGAACCATCGGTGAAAACCATCAGCTTTGCAGTAGCTAGATCAATTGGTTTGTACGTGAGGCCACGTAGTTGGTGATCCATTTGCCATTGCAGTCGCTTGTTCAAAATTGCGTAATCTTTATCCTCAGGGTCTGTACTTGGGCGGCGACTGAAACATCGAAAAAGCTTCCGGTTGAGCAATTGAAGCAATGTATGAGGCTCGCGCTCGTTCCTCAACGTAGCGCTGGTGACGATCAATTGCTTTAGGGTCAATGGTGGTCATTTTGCTGCTTGTCCCTTCTGTTGAAGTAAAGGGATCCTTTCTTAGGGGTTATTATTCAGCAACGTCAGTCTTGCACCATTAAAGTCAACCGTTGTTCCGTATGTGATGTCAGTCTTGGGCTTGGAACGAAATTCTGCCTTGTAGCTCTTCTTCTTCACGGGTAGAAAAGTTGTTCGTTCCAAGGATGAGGGTGTCATCAGTTTGCATTCAACAATACCGAGCGTGTCAGGGCCAGTATTCGAAATCAGTAGGCAGGAGTCATAGGTGGAGGTAGACATATCCAGCTTTTCGAGGTGATGCTGCTGATATGTGCGGAACCAATGGACTCCGGCTTCTGCGATACCGTACAGGGGCTTAATAACACGAATAATTGTTCCGTTAGGTATTTGCCTTGTAGTTCCGTGGGCAAATACGTAAGAATGGTCCGGAAAGCTTGGTCTGGGATTGCGGGTATGCCTGAGTGATATCACGGAGGAGAGGGTTATGCCGTAGTTTTGAAGAAGTCCGGGGCAATAGCGAGGATGAGTCTCTGGCTAACGCGTTGAATTGTCGGAGATTGCGTCAGGAGGGTGGTCTTCTCAAAGTCGTTATGTCCTTGAATAACAAGTCGAGACTTTTCGTAGGGCTTAGTGTTGATTCCTTTGACTTCACGAACCATTCGAGAGCGAAAGATTCTATAGTTTCCATGAGTCATTTGATCGTATCGTTCAAATTGGAATACACCGCGGCCAACGAGGTCAGTAATCTCTTTGTTATCGGATTCTTCGAAGGGTCACCAGGAGAGGTGATTATGCCATCAGACCGTAGCTTGAGGAAAGAGCTTGTGCATCTTCCTCCTTTTGGGTCAAGAAGCTCTGGTCTACGGCAGGCCATCATGATCAAATCCTTTGGCTTGTTCTTTGATCCTGGTGGGCGTCCTCTTGCGGGGGCGGGGGTTCGGGTCGGGCAGGCAGGTCCGTTAGGGTCTTAACGGGGTCTTGAGCCGGTTGTTCATTAAGATCTGAACGAATGCCTGGGGTCTGTGTCGTGTGTAGGGTCGGAAAGAGTGGTATCATCACGCAGATACGGTTGTACAAGGGTCGATCGAAAGACTTGGGGCCGGTGACTTTGGCAATGGGGATGGTATGGGCATCAATCGATGCAATCTTGAAGGGTCCTTGCCAACCGTCTTTCTCTCTCAAACGCGAACTTCACTTTGCAGCGGGAGGGATAGCACTTCTGTCGTGCTCGGGCCGTTGCGTGCATGGAGGGCATCCTTAACTCGTCTTTCTGCCGAGAGTTGGCGGAGCATTTTCATCGCTTTCTGCATAGCTTCCGATCTTTTGAGGGTAGAAGCGGAAGGGGCGAGTCTGTAGATACGCGAGGGTATGCGCCGAAAACAAGCAACGTAGGCACAAGACCGTCAGGTCCTGCCGTATCATTGATTGCTTTAACAGCCATTTGAAGGACTGTTTCGGCGGAAGTGGTGTGGCCAATCTCAGCATGGAGGATGTTAAAGGCGCGTCGGAGGGTGCGTGATAGCGTTCAATCTTTCCAATGGACCAATGCGTCTCAACAGGTACTTGAGAGCATTTGATTCCCATAATCTTTGCTTCGTTCCGGAATTCGAGAGAAGCAAAGTTAGTTCCTGCATCATGACGGAGGGTATCAGGAGGTCCAAGATACGTGTCGATCCAGAGGGTCCGGAGGGTCTCCCATGTATCTTTAGCTGACATTGACGGTAAAAATCTGGCTCCTTGGAAAGCAGTAGCTGAGTCCACAACGTGTAGAACAGGGCGTTGTGGTGTTCCTAGGTGCATCACATCAACGATGATTTCGTAGTTGAACTCTTGATCATCGTTAAGGGTGAACTTGAAGCGGCGTGGGGCTTGTGAGTGCATTTGACAGTGGTGACAGAACTTAGAGATAGTCTCTAATGTGTCTATCGAGACGTCACTGTGCCCGGCTTGCTTCAAGAGGTGATGGAGCCTAGGGACTGCTGGGTGTCCAAAGCGTCGGTGAAGTGTACGAATCTCTGTTTCCGTAAGAAACGAGATGGACTCTTCATCTTTCGTAAGGAAGAACCAGGGATGTCCCCATTTGCGTACGACTGGAATGCTTGTAGGGCGATTAGTACAATGATTAGTACAATTGATGGTATCTGTGATGTTGTTGAAATAGATACCAAGCCGGTCCATATCAGCAAGGCAGAGCAAAAGGGAGTTGGGGTTTGAAGGACGTGGAACGTGATCCTTCCGAGGGTGTGTTAAGGGCGACTGTGCCGAGGAGTGGATGGCGTCGCTGTTGCCGAATTTGATGGAGGCCTGGCCGGATGTGGAGCTGTCGAGAGCTACAGAAGGGTCTTCTCGTTGTAGGGCGATGTACTGAGAGTATCCTGCTGTGGAAAATGTTGCTGCACCTGTGTCGATCATGATACCTTGGAATCTATCCCTTGAATAGCGATCTTCAATAATAAATTGCGAGGCTGGAACAACGGTTTGATCCGTCTGATAGACGTCTTCTCCTGTGATCAAATGATTGAATGCCTGTTGACAGAGCATTTGGCTTGCTTGCCATTGTTCCGGGTGATCGTTGGTGCTATTGTCATGTTCTTCCCATGTATCTTCAGTGTCATCAAAGCTGCTCATCTCATGACCTTCGTAGTCTAGAATATAGCCTCCGATGTCCGTGAGTTGTACACCTATGAAGTGGCATTGAGTGATATGTTGGTCCTTGGCCTTTGTCGTTCATCCGTAGAGTGTTTAGTTGACCAACAGCCTTCTTGTCCACAAACAAAACACTTCTTTGTCCAGTTGCGGTTATTGTAGCTAGGATTGTAGTTACTACGGCTTTGAGGCCGGTAGTTTCCACGGTTGTAGCTTTGTCCGTATCCGCGGCTGGGTCGTTGACCTGAATATCCGTATCTGCCTCGAGCGGTTGTTATTGTATCGACGGTCGAGGTAGTACTGATGGCGTGGATCGTTATGATCGAATGATCCAGCAAAGTCAAGGGGAAATTGAGAAGTTGTTATGAGGGCAAGATGGGTTTCAACGGATGCACGAAGATCTGCAGAAGGTGCTCGACGTTATCGGCGGGTTTGAAAGAGCGTATTGGAGTTCGGGTACTCCACGGCATGCTTTCATAAGCGTTGTACGCAGTAGAAGGTCTCCTGCGTACTCCTGCCAAGGGCTCGTTGGCAGAGCTGAAGCTTATCAAAGAGGGTTTGAAGCACTTCGTGGGGTCTTCGAAGCATCTTGGGCACGGATGGAGTTAAAGGTTATTGTTGTCCAGTCAGTATGGTAGTGGACATGGTTGACTTCCGTGTCAAAGTGTTGTTTGAAGATATCATACGCTTGTCGGAACGTCGTAGCCCATGTGATCTTATCAAGATAGAATCTTTGGGCTCTTCCATCAAGGATCCGGGGAAAGAGTGCGTGAAATTGTGACGGTTTCACTTGGATATGAGAGCAGTTGCTTAAGAAGAGGCGGAGCTTATCATCAAGGAGATCGTACGGCTCTCCTGTGTAGTTCCGATCTTTGTTCCAGGTCTTCATAAACTTCTGCTGGATGTCGCTATCGACGATAGCGTTCGGGATGTTATCCGGGGGGAGTTTCATGTATTCTCCAAAGGTTGCAGGGCCGGATAAGTGTTCGGGGATGGGGTTGGTGACAGGTTGGACGAGATCGGGGTTCTGGAAGCGGTAGGAAGTCGGATGAATAGTAAGAGAGGTCGGAGCAGGTTTATCTTGGATAGTCGGAGCAGGAGTAGGTGCGTTAGGAGGGCTCGTTAGGGTCTTAATAGGTTGTGGTTCGTTAAGACCTTGATGAGGTGCTGCTAAGGGCGTAACTGATGGTGAAGGAGGTTGAGACGGATGGGGATTAGTGGAAGCATTTGATCCTAGTAATGCTGTCTGCCTCCTGAAGGCAGCAGTCCTCTCATCAAACACCATCTCCGTAAACTCCTGCTCTGGCCAGGTTTGTGGGTTCTCGATAGTTTGTAATATGAGAAATTGTGTTGCGAATTTCCCCTTTGTGAACCTGTGTAGATACCTCTTTCCTTAGTAGTTTCCTGAGGGCTCTCTTGTATTCATTCGGGGCGCGGTCCCATGTGTCTTCGGTCCATTCTTCAAAATGCTGTTGGAAGTAACCAAGGAGGTCGTATCCTTGATCACTGCCAGATTGAACGATGAATATGAACTTTGCCACATATGTCGTTACTGCGATCTTGTCCTTTTCGTCGTGTGTGATATCGTTGTCCCAAAGGTCGATATTAATTTGTCGGAATGCGGATGCTTGGATGTCTAGTGCCTGCATCTGGTCGCATATTTCTTCGAGCTGGGCTTCTGGGGACATAGCTCGGGCGGTCGGGGCTATCGTGATCAAATGAATGAGACGATGTGGGGTTCGTATTGGTCTCTTCGTATACGAGTTGTCGCTAATAGGAGGTCGAGCGTCGCGTACTAAGTAGGTCGTTCGCGGCCAGACTGAACTGACGGGGATCTTGCTACTTAACGTCAAGGGTCGAACGTTCTTACTAGTTGTTTGCGATGTGGTCGCCTGTCGATTCCGGTGCTCACGGCTAGGCAAACTAGCGGGCGATCGTAATCAACAGTTGGAAGGACTCTCGCGCGGCTGGGCAAACCAGCGGGAGATTCCTTGTTCTTAGCACAAATAACCTTCTTCTGAGCGCTACTCAGGGCCACAGTAAAGTGACGCGGACTATAGCACCTTCGAAGGTTGAGGAATTTGTCTCTTCTACTTAGCTGTCTGTGACGGGCGTGGGCCGGTCACTGATCAGTGTGGGTAGGCACCTGCGGCAGCTGCTGCAATGAGACGGTACTAGGGTTAACCTGATGTTGTATTCGTCTTGTTTCTCTATCTAAGGAGGCAGAGGCCAGCGTGGAGAAAGGGGGCACGCTGCCCTCAGCCGCACACGTGACCGTACGGGTCACGTGCCAACCATGGTTGGTCACACCACTAGATAGATACATTCCTACAATAGTAGTATTAAAGGAGTTTCTTTTTTACTTCTTTTTAAGTAAGTCTATCTATAAGAATTTTAATAGTAAGGGCTTATATAAAGGAGATATAGACTTTAAGCTAGTTTATTTTATCCTTATTATAAATATAGTTAATATATATCTCTTATTTAAACTTCTTAAGGAATTTAGTTATATTTTTACCGTTAAATTTACTAATAAGTAAGAGTTATAGTTAGTAGAGTCTTCTTATAAGGTTGTCTTAGCTTCTAGTAAGTATATCTCTAAGTCTATTAATAATCTTATTAATATCTACCTTAATTTTTTTTTTCGCTAGTAGTAAGATTAAATATTCCCTCTTAACGGCTAGCGTTTCTAGATATAGTATACTTATAGATTATAAGGTTATAAAATTTAGAGTTAAAGCTTTTAGAGTTAAAGGATATCTTATTATAACTATCTTATTACTTACTTTCTTATCTATTAAAGGGAGGTAAGCGTTCTTTATAAGCTACTATATAAAAGAGAGCTAAGGTTAAGGTTATTAAGGTATCCTTTATTAATACTTATACTAGTATTATTAGTACGTATATAAGTAAGAGGTCTTAGTAAGGTTCTAAAATAGTCTAGATTACGCTATTATTATTATTTATATCTTTTAAAGTATTATATAAAGATCGTAGTTTCTTAACTAAGTCGCTAGTATTAAGGGTTATAGGGCTAATAATAAGAGCTTAGGGTTTTTTAATATTAGCTTATTACTTTTCCTTTACTATTAGTATAGGCATTATCTAATTATTTATTTCCTAGTAAGCCTATCGCCTTATTAGGTCCCTAACTCTCGCTATTAAGGTAGTTACTACTTTAATTATTAAATCCTTAGATTTTATTTTTTCTAAATAATACCGTCGTTCTTTAAGTATTCTTAGCTTTATAAAGCTACTTATCGCTATATAAATAAAACGGAATAATAAGTTTACGCCCTAGAGACTAGTTTTAATAAGGATAAGGGTATATACTTAAAGCACGCGTAGTATATAGCTAAGGATTAGTAGAGTAATTAACTATATAATTATCTAATTATCGGTCTTATATATAGCTTTAAGGGTCTTAGGTTATTAATATAAGTCTTAGAGATTTCTTTACTTTATACTTCTTTATCTTTACTAAAGTCGCGTAACTAGCGGCCTTTACTTTAAAGGGGGAAAATAAAAATTTAAATTAACTATAATTAAGGAAGGTGCTTCTTTAGATAATTAAGGTCTTTATAAAGCCTTTAAGTATACTTAGAAGGAAGTTAGATAGGAAGTACTAAGGGTCTTATCCCTTTAATAAGCTAATATTTATAGGCGTACGATCTTACCTATTAAAGTAGGTATTATTAAAAGGAGGGTAGGGCATAGTATAAGTTAGCTTACCTAAAGTCTAGTATACCTTAATACTAGTACTCTCTATAATACTAAGGTAGGTATATTCTAATAGTAAGTAAAGCTATATTTTATCGTTATAATAGTTAATTATAGTATTTTCTAGCTATTTAAGCTACTAGCTACTATATAGAGCTTTAAAATCTATATCCTAATTAGCTATAGTAATAGTAGCTAGCTTAAGGATATACTTAAGCCGCTGCCTCGTCTTAATAACTTAATTAATCTATATAAACTAGCTATTAGGATCCTATAAAACCTTTTTTTATTTTCGAGGCTATAGACGATATAATTAATACTTAAGCTATTATATTTAAAGCTAGGTAGCTATAAGCTACTAATTTTAACTATTAAGGGCGCGGCTAACTTTACTAAAGAGTAGTTAGATTATACGGTTAACTTAACCGCGATTTTCTAGCCCTATAATAAGGCGGTAAACTTCTTATAATCGTTTAAGCGTTTTAAGGGTATTATTATTATCTAAGGAGCTAATATTCTTCCTTTTTAATAGCGTTAATAGCATTAATAGCTATAGTAAGATAAAGCGGTTTAATAAGGGCTTTACTATATTAATTAGCTATAAACTAAACCCGCGCTAACCTCCCTTAATATTCTTTTCGGTTAAGCTAGCCTACTAGGCTTTATAGTAAATATAAAGGAAGGTAGCCTTATTAATTAGCGCTATATTATCGAAAGATACGACTTTCTTAAGTTAATATCGGTATATAGCTTTAATAGGCGAGAAAACTAAGATATTAAGTAGTTAAAGGATATATAAGAAGTATAATAGTAAGAAAAAGAGATATATACTATTTTAAAAGTATTTATATATAAAATTATTAGTCTAATAACTCCTATAGCTATTAATAATAAGAAGAGTATTACCCTACTTATAGTGCCTTATTTAAAGGATAAAAACTTACTTTAGCTACTAAATAGTAATAATATTACTTATCTAACCCTTTAAGAAGATAATAAAGTCCTAATCTTATAAAAAATTAAGTTTATTAAGGAACTATTAATATTAAAGGTCTTAACCCTTAAAAATTATAAAGGGAGTTAAGGCCTAGCTTATAGTAGAGATATATTCGACTATTATAGTCTAATAACACGATCCTAGCCGCTTTTTAAGAGTCTCTTACTTTTCTAAGCTCCCTAGTACTAAACTATTAAAGCCGAGGCCCTTAAGGATACCCGTTTCGTCTATATTAAAGCAGGACTCCGGTAGGATTGCCTATATAGCCGGTAGCTTAAGTAATTAGAACTATTCCTTAATACGGGCTATAAAGGCGCCGTTAACGCGAGTAGAATCGAGAGATCTACCTTTAATAGTACTAATCTCTAGGTTCTAGGCTAACAAGCCTAAAATCCACTACTTCTTAAGCGAACGGGTATCGCCGTAGGCCTTAAAGATATAGCCGGTAAATTCCTTAACTTAATAATACGTTAGAGGTAGCCTAAGGGCGGCCTAGGTAAGAACCTAGTTAGTAAGGTGTTTTTCCTGCTCTCGGCTAAGCCTCTAATATACCTCTTTTGCCTCCTTAATAGGCAGAGCCCCTTTAAGACGTATATAGAGGGTCCCTCTTAGAATACCCTACTTTTAACTAGTATAAAGCTAAGGCATCCCGTTTTTAATAGCTTTAAGTGCTTCTTAGAGCTAGTTTTCGGTATACTTAGAAAGCCGAGGCATTGCTAATATAAATAGTATTTATTTTATAATTATAGGGCAAGAGATGCACGAGAAAACGCGGTTATAATATAATGTATTTAACGACGCGATGGTGTTATGGAGAGTGCCGGTGTTGGGGTGTGCCGGACTTTAGGTGGGCTGACTTATTAGTATCGACGACTTGCCCCACGTAGTGCGTGGGACCCCGTCGCTACCTCGTATCTGTGTGCCGCCGCCGAGTCATGCCTACGTGGATACGACGGCTTACGGCTTCTCCTCACTGCTAGCTATTGATACGCGGGCTTCCCTCGACTACCTCCCCCATCCCACTCGTCTTGTTGGTCTCCCTCCGACGGGCCCCGGATCCAGACCAAGACTCGGCATCGCATCGACAAGCACCGCCAGCGATGCCCAGAGCCGGAACCGAGACCGGGCTGGGATTGGCGGTCTATGTGTCCCCCCTATCGTATCCCGCTGCTTCCGTTGCCCGTGCCATGCCCTCCCTCGACCCGTCATGCTGGCCATGTCGGTCACGGCATCCCGCCTGTCGGACCTCGGCTCTCCCTTGGCCGGCCGCGAGCAACGCCTGGCAACAAGACGCCCGCTCGAGCCCTGCCATCGGTGCACGCAACTTGCTCCCCCTCCGATCCTCCGCTACTTACGTTACTGCACATGATGCCTCCGGCGGCCCTCCGGGGGCGCTGCCGCGGGCCATCCTCGCCTGCGGCTCGCTATTAGTAGCTGGCCAAGGAAGGACCCGCGGTGCTCGACGCCCACTTGGCCTCGTATTCCATCGGGTCGGAGGTTTTCGATAGAGCATCTGTGTCTGTGGGCCTCCTCGTCACCCTCCTCGTATAGGCTCCACGTTACGGGCATCGCATAACGGGCACGGAGCAGGTACAATCTCGGGAGCAATGCAGGCGACCGGCCTGTGGCGTCTTGCCGTCGTTGGTGCGAACCGACATGCGAGGAGCAGCCTGAGCTGCCGCTATATAAACCTGGTTTCCCTCGTTGCCCATGGCTCTTGAGGAAGCTACTACCAGCTTCAAGCAATCGTGCGTTTCTTAGACGCTCTCGAACCCTCCCTAGCCTACGTGCTCTCGAACCGTCCGGTAGCCTAGCCAACCTACTTGCTACCCCCGGCCATGGCCCAACGAGTTGAGTATAGACCGAGAGGCACATCTTGTCCTGCGGCTGACATAACCAAGCTCCAATACCGCATGGTCGAGCAGGGCTACGCCGGCAAGTTCCCGTTGCAGCCAGAGGGACTCCCCGCCAACATCGGCTCCGACGGCGCCACGGTGTGTGTGGTTTTCTTTGTGCCGACCAAACAGGGCAGTGAGTGGACCAGGGCTTTCTTTCTTTCCTGCTGGCAAGCTATGTCCCTGACCCAAGACCTACTGCCTACAGATGCTCTGGTCGGCCATGTCGATAATGCCTGTGTGGTGAGGGCTTCGAGCGGTGAGAAATACAATGCCTTGGTGCGTGATGCCAAGCAGCGCATCAGCGGATTTCTGGGCGGCGATACGGTTGATCCCACGTCCACATGGTACGTGACCGACAACGATGACAAGCATTTCGGCAAGGCTGTCCGGGAAGCCATCATCGAGGCAACGGGTGTTTCGACGGCCACGATGGAGTCGAAGAAGCGCAACGGGTTCATGGTGCCGGTCGAGGGCGGGATCCCCAAGAAGGCCGTGTGGGCGGATGGGAATGGCGTCAAGGACCACGATCCTGTGCCGGTAACGTGTGCCACCAAGTGGACAAACGAGATGGCGGTGTAGCATGCCGTGTCGTCTCGGTAGACCCACGGTGTGGAGAGCGCCTGCAGCGTGGCTAGTGTACTAGACACTCTACATGCATGCCTAGATGCCAGACGGGTCCCTTGGTCTCCTTGTGAGGAAGAGCAATAGCACCAGAAGGATATGTCACGGTAGACTCGAAGATGGAGGAGCGGCGAGGCGAATAGGCCGTGGGCGGGGCGTCGTGGTAAACGCCAACTTCTCCGCTCATGGCAGCCGTGGCCTTGTGATGCAGGTCGGCCACAAGTATTGCCGCAGCCTCTACATCGAAGATGCTGTCGTTGCCGGCTTCCATCTGCTCCAACGTCGACGTGTCAAGAGGCAGGGCGCCTTTGGAAGGGCCACCAATGGCTCGTGTCTTGGGGCCGGCGGCGCGACGTTTGCCATCGCTGTGCAGAGGAACGCCGCCGTCCTTGGCGTGGACGGTCCGATCATGTCTCAAGAGCAGATCGCGGCGGACAAAGGTGCTTCTGCACTTCATGCACTTAAAGGGTCGCTCCTTGGTATCTGGAATGCCGTCAGCATTATTTCCGAGGCACTCGGTGGTGTCCGCAAGGGAGTGAGAGTCGAACGCAGACAATAAGAGAATAATCCGATGGCATTACACCATTATAGTGGGCGGATAGGTATTTCACAAGTGAGTCCCCCGTTGGGGGGTCAAGGTACGTACGGGATCGTTCGTGTCGGCTTCGGTGCTCGCTCCTACTAAAAGCCCGGTTGCAGAACTGGCATTTGTACGTGCGCTCCGGTGGGAGAGACGCCTTTCGCGAGGATGATGTCGAGGCTGCCGGCGGCGGCAGGACTGCAACATTGGCGCCAGGCATCTTGATGGCCTAAGACGGGCTTGTGATTTCGAGGGTCGCAGCGCTTGGGAGACGGCGTCACGGCTGGGACCAAGAGCTGGTACCCGGGCAGTACGATAGGAGAGTATCGTCTGTTCTGGCTCCTCGCTCTCGACTCCTCGCTCCTCGCTCACACGCGCTCCCGTGGGGTTCAAAGCGTGACTGTAGTGGATTCGGAAATGACGCTGGTCATTGGAAGAGGTGGTATCCTGGTCATGGAAATGCTTGGGAGGGGTTTGGCAATCGGGTCACAGGCGCTCTATGGCCTTGACGGGTCTGCCTGGCACGAAGGATGAGGGCCGATATGGATGGCGAGATGGGGGGGGGGGGTTGTTGACGCGATAGATTCGATATGATGGATGAGTGGAGGGGGGAAGAAAGATGGAAAGAGGGAGGCGGCAATCTAGGAGCAAAGGGGAGGGGAAGAGTCCGGGGGGGAGAGGGGGGGCAGAAGCAGTAGTAGTAGTAGTAGTAGTATTGATTACCGTCTGGGACATCCCTATAAGGGCAAAAGACGTGCTAGGCTAGGTATAGTACAAGATGGGGATGCTCGTCGGAGACCCGTCGCGCGTTCCTTACTTCTACTCCCCTATCTAGCAATTCTTGGACTCTGTGGCCGCTCGATTCTCAGGTCCCTTCCCCGTCAGCGGGTTCCGGGCACGGCGGCGAAGCCGTAATATTAGTCAGTCTTCGGTCAGAGCCGGGTGACTGAAAGCCCACGCAGTCAGCTGGGCCGTAGGCCCACAGGAGCCTACGGGCAGAAAACATAGAAAAGAGAGAGTTGTACATATTAGGTTGGAGGGTTGCCTCGAGCTGGTGGCGGTGGCAGATCCGATCAAAGAATTCTGCCTCCGTTACTAGCCCGAGGAACCGGTCAAATCCTTCCTAGTGCCTGGTTGATAGCCTTGCCCGCCGTGGGGCTGGCCTTAGGCGGTGTCGAGTACCTACCTTCCGGCAGTAGAAGGGGTGTGTCGGTGATTTTCTCCTCCCGCAAGAGCATTCGATCCGGGCCTCTTCGTGGTTAAACCTCTCGTGGTAGTCGGCGAAGTCCCCGTGCCCGCTCCTCGCAGCGAGCAGGTGATGGAGGTGCTCTCGTTTGGTGTGCAGCTCCGGGGGGCACCCGAGCGAGGCCTTGAGCTCTAGGCTCTGTAGCTGCTCAGGGCCCCGCGGCCCACCAGTCCTGGAAGTCGCGCCTGGCCGCAGCCTTGGCCTGTCTCTTGATGTTCGCGTAGGTCGGCGATCTGTCCGGACCCTCGGCCCGGCAGCCCTCCTTTGCTAGCTGGTCGGCCCGCTCGTTGCCGGCGATCCCCGTATGGCCGGGGCACCAACGCGTGCTGACATCTCCGTGTCGAGCCGCGGCCTCAGCGAACTTCTCCGCAGCCGCTTGCGACGAGATCGATGGGCTGCCTCGTATGGCTCTTATAGCCGCAGTGTTATCAAGGCAGACGACTATCGGCCACTGCTGGTCCGGGGTTCTGGGGGACCACGTGAGTGCCGCTCGAAGCCCCTCGAGGCGCCTTCCACCTCTGCGTCGTAGACCTCAGCGAGTAGGACCCGACCGCTGCCGTAGGTCACTTCGCTGGGGCCTAGCCACACTGAGTACCCATACCCGCAGGCGCCGTCTTCGCTCTGCGAGCCGTCAGTGTAGACGATGAGGGTATCTTCAGGGCATACCCGGAGCCACGAGTGGAAGTCTCGAGCCGCCTGCGTTTTGTCTACGCCCCCTGTCGGGTCGGGCTGAGGGGGTGCTGGGGGGAGAAGTCGGGGCCTCGGAGCATGGGCCGTCATTTGGTGAAGACGCAGGAGTCTCGAGGCGTGCTGCTTCTGGGCCGCGCGAGGCCCGCATACCGTGCCTCTTCATTAGCTCCCGGCCAGGCGTTGGGAGGATGCTCATACGGGGTCAGGGGTGCCGCTCATCTAGGGAGCGTAGACGGACCGCGGCGCGTCTCTGGGCGTCTGCGAGGAGCAGCGTGGCAGGGGATGCCGGTCTCTCGGTGGAGGCCACAATCGGCATGGTACACCAGACGGGCGCGATAGCGCGCATTGCGACGTTTAAGGTCAGCTGGATCCTATTCTTCAGGTAGGTGATCCGCGACGGAACTAAGCGGGCAGTCCCCACACAGGCCGAAGCGCCCCGGGTACCATACATGGGCGCCGTATAAAGGATCGGAGGACGCAGGCCGTGACCGCATGCCGTGTCGACCGGGGAGGGATTCCGCGCCGGGTGTTTGAGAGGTTCTGGAGGAACCCTGCGGCCGTCATCGCCTTCGCGGCCCACTTCTCCACATGCGTGCGGAATGAGAGCTTTCTGTCGTACCAGACGCCGAGCCAGCGCAGGTCCTGCTGTGGCTCCTTTCTACGGACCCGTGCCAGACCGACGGCAGGTCCCCTTTGTATCTCGGTCTCGTGAAGTGGATGACTTCTGTCTTGCCCGGGTCGAACACTACGCCATTATCGGCTCCCCACTGGATGAGCTCACCCGCGGCGCGCGTGGCCCGGCGGCCGTCTCCTGTAGGGACCGGCCCCGGATCAGGGTCGGCGTCTTTATATCCTCGAGCCGTATTCTGGCCGATCTCTGCTCCATAAAGCAGCCTGCCCACCGGACCAGGTTTGTTGGCCAGCCCTGTTCCGTAGGCGTAGGAGGAGCCGGTTCCGCAGAACCGTGTCAAAGGCGCCCTGTATATCCATCGTGATTAGCGTGGCGACTTTCCCCTCGGTGAGGGCCGTCTCCGCGTCGTGGAGCAATGCTAGCGCTAGGTCGAGCGCTGAACGTTTGGGCAGGGCACCCGCATGCTGGCTGTGGATGACTCGTTGTGTGATCGCAGCCCAGGCTAGGCGCCGGGCTATTAGGCGTTCGAGTCCCTTGCCGAGGCAAGCTAGGAGAGAAATCGGCCTCCAGCCTCTCGGAATAGACAGGTCCCTCTTGCCAGGCTTAGGGATCATTACGACCTCTGCTGCGCGGAAACAGGCGGGGTGGTAGCCCACGTGTAGGCAGCCTTCATATAGTTCCCTCACCGCCTCGCCGATGTGGTTCCAGACGCGACGCAGCATTCGGACCGTGATGCCGTCGATCCCCGGGGAGGTGTTGCCCGTAGAGGTGCAGGCGCATGCCGCATCCGCGAGCGTGACGCTGCAGTCGAGAGTCCTCCTGGGGCCAGCACCTCTGGGGCCCAGGGGTCCGGGATGTCGTCCGCGGCCCCGCGCCTTTCTAGGATCTCGACTCGGGCGCGTTTGCCTTTTCCGTCTGGGTCTCGAAGACCTGGTCGCCTACCTGTATAGGCGGGGCCCGGAACGGGCTCGGTTTCCTCGACCACCGCATGATCTTATAGATATCCTGGTTGCTCTCGGCGCCTTCTAGAACAGTCTGCCAGAAATGTCTCTTAGCCCGCCGTACCGCCCGGCGCAGCTCCCGCCGGGCAGTCTGGACCTCTCTGCCGTGCCCTGTGGGGTAGATCCGCCGCATAGCTCTTAGTTCGGCCGCTGCACCGCGCGCACTGATCGTTCCACCATGGGGTGCCTCTCGCGTTCTTCCTGGGCCGTCGGCCCGCTGCGTCGGCCGCCTCTTGGAGTAGGCGAGACAGCGCCTCGGCCAGCCTCTCAGGCCTCTGGGCTCAACGGCCAGCCGGGGTAGTGCTGTGGCCCCAGCCCGCACAAGTTCCTCGAATCGCTTCATTTCTTCCTCGGAGCTTACCCTTGGTCTAGCTATCGTCCTTGGGGAATCCGCCGGGGCGTAATGCTGATCGTGTAATGGTCCGAGCCGGTATGAAGGTGCTCTTCGATAAGCGCGTCCGCAGAGGGATATTGGCAAGGCTAGATCAATGGTATTTCCGCGGGCGTGTGTGGCCTCGCCTGGCGTGGTGAGCAGTCCGAGCCTTGTCGGCCGCCCACTGGGCGATGTCCTCCGTTCCTCGCACTCCGGGCTCCAGGCTGCCAGGAGAAATGACAGGCGTTGAAGTCGCCCGCGATGAGGCATCTCTCGGGGACGTCCTGCTGGTGGAGGAGGTAGTCGAGTGGCTCGGTGTCTTCGCGTGTCGATAGAAGTTGATAATAAGGGTGCTGTTTACCCGGAGCCACAGGATATCACGCGTAGGGGCGGGGCAGAGTTGCTCTGCCCGTATATCTGGGTGGTTCCGGACATACGAGATCACTCTCGGGGCCTGATCCGGTTCCCAGGCGCGTTCTGGGGCGAATGCGTGGAAGGAGCGGTGCGTCTGGGTCCTGCAGGCTCCGCCTTCTTTTCTATCCAAACGTTCGGTTCCTGGATGAGCACGACGTCGTAGTTTTCTGCTTCCGCTAGTCGTAGGGCTATGCTATGATAGGCCCCTATTTTGGCCACGTTGGCCTGGAGAACTCGGATCGTCCTCCTGTCGCGAGTTGTTAGTGTTGGGGGCCTATTGTTCATAGGGGTCCAGGGATACGTTTCGTCGGCGCCTCTTCATAGGAGACTCGGATCTGTCTTCCTGTGGTGGAGGGAGCGTTGTGGAGTCTGGCGCCTGCGCGCTGGTGGGGGACAGCCGCTGGGGTCGACATTGCTGCTGCTGTTGCTGCTGCTGTTGCTGCTGCTGGTCCTGTTGCTTGCCTAGGCGGGCCTCGGCAGCTCTCATGCAGGGCGATGGGGTCGGTCCTTGGGAGGGTTGGGGAGGCGGTCGCCGTGGCCCGTTCGAGCTCCATATTGGCTTGCCGGTATGGCTGAGAGCCGATCTTCCTTACGGCGTACTTCTCGATCTTGGAGAGCCGCACGAGTTGGCCGTGAGCGCCTAGGTCTGGCAGGGCACTCCTTATGGTCTGCCGGGAAGGGCCCGGAACAGTTCGCGCACCTCTCCGGCTGCTTGCAGTCGTTATCGCGATGGTCTTTCCCGCCGCATCGTCGGCAGGCTTGTTTTCGGTCGCAGGCGTAGCGGGAGTGATAATCCCAACAGGTGTCGCACTGCGCGGGCCGGGCGGTCTTGGCGATCAGTCGGGCTAGTCGGCTGGTGCCGAAGAGCCGCCATCTCCTCTGTATCGCCGCCTGAAAGGACACAATCATTGTCACAGTGGGCTGGTCGGAGCTTTCGGAGTATCTCTTAGCAATGTGCACATCAATTGGTTCGGCACCTGTCTGGAGCTTGATCTCTTCTTTGATAGCTTGGTCATTGTCACGGCGGCCCCCAGATATCCGTGAGCTGCCTGGGGCAGTCGGCCACAGCGTACGTGTGCCACTTCTGGAAGCCTTCAACCGCCACGGCCCCGAGGCGGGCCGCCCAGTCGTCCTGCCGTTCCACAAGCAGGTCCCTCGCCTCCCGGTCTGAGGCCCGTATAGCCCATCCAGTCTTAACCCGGGCGATCTGTGGCATGCGTTCTGTCCCTAGGTTGAGAGTCTTAGCTACGTGAGCTCTGATGGCATGCCCCTGATAGCCCCATGCTGGGGACTTGTCGTCGAGCCGCACGAAGACACGCAGGTCATCTTTAGGCGGCTGGACCGGAGGCGCCTTCCGGGGCTTCGGGCCGAGGCGTGCCGGCAGGGGCCCTTGTCTGTGCCATCCCCTTCTGGGCCATAGCGGCGTAGGTCGGTGCGGTCCCGTCTCTGCCGTGGCGGTTGTTGACATTCTGACCGGCGCGTGTGGGCGCGCCGTTGAGCGCGTCGTCCCAGTAGCTAATGAAGCCGCGCGAGAATTCCTTCGCGAAGCTGAGCTCGTGGCCCGAGTTGAACTGGGCAGCCGTCTTGTCGAAGGCGGTGCAGAATGCGCGGAAGACGGCCAGCTTTGCCTGTTGTGCTTCCATCTGGTTGGCGATAAGTCTCTGCCGCGTGGGCAACCGTTACTGCTGGGCCTTGAGTCTCGGGCAGGTCGTCCGGCTCGTCGGTCTCGGTTTCGTCTGCTGCGTCTCCCATTACAGCATCTGGCTGGTCGGTGTCGGTGTGGGCATTGTCGCTGTTCGTGGAGCCGAATGGAGAGTCGTCGGGTTGCTGTGCGCGTCGTGGCAACAGTAATTCGGCAAGACCCGCGCGTGGGGCCTGCCGGAGGAGCGCTTCTCTAGCTCCTGGGGCGTTCGGGAGTCATCGGCTCTTGTTCCTGGGGCGGCAGTCGCGCCTGGTCCGCGGGGTTGGGTGCCATCGCCGCCCTCAGCTTGCGCTGAGCGTGGTGTTAAACGCCCTTGTTAGCGGATGTGTGTTGTGTACAGCGAAGTCCTTAACAGATGGTGCCAAGAAAGTAAGAATACAAGGGAGTGCTGGGGGGGGCAGAAGCTGGATGCTGGGGGTCAGGTTAATAGTGGGGGGGAGGGGCGCGCGCAGAGGGAAGGAAGGGATGGAGGAAACTGCAGGGGAGCCGGAGGGAGGTGGGGCTGGGCTGGGCTGGGCTGGCATCGCGAGGTCGGGAACGCTGCCGGCTGCTGTTTCTGGAGTCGGCAGCTTGTGAAGCGGCTGTAATAGACGCCCGCTTCATCCACCACGCCCGGGGTAATTCTCCAATTCTGGCTGGTGCCCTCACCGGCTCTGGCTGCCAACACGGCAGGCGAGGCTGAACTGTGGCAGCCCTGAGAAGCCATGCCATCACCACAGAGTCCAGCAATGTTCTTGCCTCTGCACGTCCGCCCAAGCCTCCGCACAACCACGGGCCGGGCTTGGTCCAGATGTACCCGGGACCTCAGATGTACCCGGGACCCGCTAAGGCTTGGACTACGTGACCGGCATTGATGCCTCTGCTCAAGCGCCGCAACCGGATCGGCGACGAGCTAGCGTCTCGATGAGGCTCTGTCGAACGAGGCACGACGTTATTACCTGTCCTGTCCTGCTTTCCGCCCTTGACATCCTCATCCAAACGCATGTTGCTCGTCCTTCTTTGTGCTTAGCTCTTGAGGTTCCATAAAGGGCACCGCGGACAAAGGAACACCCTGCTGCTTCTGTCGGCAACGCTTGTGCTTCGCCAAAGACGTGTCAAGCAACATATCGGCGTGGCTGCGAACGATGCTGCGATGCAGCTGCGCCCGACAAGCACTAGAGCAATCCTGGGACCACGCCAGGTGATTGATCCTGTAAGCCTTATGGACTAACGGCCCTCCTATTCTCAGTGGATGGAGCCGTATGATAAGTCCGTATAGAGCAAGTTCATCTAGGTGTCATGGTGAGCGATCTCGCAACGCTGCCACTTCGGGATACACGGGGGCCGAGAGGAGTGTGGCTAGTAAATAATGAATCAAGTTATTCTCAGGTCCCGAGTGGTCTGTTCTTCTCTATGGACTGCTCGTCTCTACGCTACGGGTACATCGCGCCCTGATCACACGCCGCATCATAGCTTTCTAAGCTTGACATAGCAATGCTTCGGGAGGTTGATGAGTCTCTCAGTGATCTCCCATCCACTCAACGGCTCCTCAACAGGGTCAAACGCAAAGTTCCAGAGCAAGAGCGTTACGGTGATCCTCAACTAAAGCAGTGCCTGCTTCTTGTCAAAGCACTGCCTTGGTCCGAGAACGCCAGGTTTGGTCCAGGCTGCGGATCAAACACTGCCATCTCCTGCCCAGCAGTGTTACACTCGCTTTTTATCCAGCGCTCAGGGTTGTAATCGGCAACGTCGTCATCGCCCCAGGCCGGTACGCGGTCTTTGGAATTTTTGCAGGCCTCGGTGCGGATGGACTCGGGGATTGTGAGAGCGGGCTCGGTGATGGAGGGACCAGTCAGGGAGATGACAACATCTGTGCCCTTTGGGATCGGGTATCCGAGGATTCTCCAACACAGCGTCGAGATAAGGTAGCGACGTAGAGTCTATCTCCGACATCGTCGGCCAGCGACCTTCGGCGCAGGCCACATTGTAGGTATCGCACACCACGATTGATTGGATAACTAGACAACGATCGGGCAGAAGATCCCCCTATGAATCGGGCAACGAAAGACTCTTGATTTTCTATCTAAGGAGCGGAATTGGACCGAACTAAATACTTGATGGAGATACTGCTGCCTGCAAGGCAGCAGTATCATGACTGGTTGTGGCCTGCTAGGCAGCGGTGCTGTTCTGTATGAGTGAGCGACCTGATCTTAACATATGTATTGAAAATACTACGCCACACCTTACACCTTTAGTGTTTAGGGCTATAGTATAAGGCGTATAATCAGCCGAAGGCTGCGAGTCTAGCTACTAGTCTAGCAGTCACCGAACTATAAGTATAGTATATTAGTATATATAATCTTATATTCTTCTATACCTTAGAAAGTATCGTTCTTATCGCGGGGAGTATTAAGTAGAGTTATATAGACCTATAACCTATCTTATACGGATTCTAGGTAAGAATCTATCGTTTACGAAGTTATTAATCCCTTACCTTTATCTTAATTCCTTCCGGCGGCGATATATAAGTTAGATAATTGCGGTTAAACGGGGTATCTAGTATTAGACCCTATAGCGTTTTTATGCGCGAGACGGCCACGTAGCTTAATCCGGTCTAAAAGTTATAGTAGGATAGATCCGTTACGATTATATCTTTAGTAATACTCTACGACTTATAAACTATAATAGTATAGTAGACGATTAAGGGAAACTATATATAAGTATAGAGTATAGCTCCGACGAGGAAGTCCTTAACTATTAGTAGAATTAGGATAATCTTTTTACTATCTATAGTAGTTAGGAACTCTATTATAATTACGTAGGGAGGGTCTTATATAGGGTTAGCTCTAGGCGCCTAGGCGATATCGTATACTATACTACGTATACTATTATAGAGGCTAACCGGCTACTAAAGGTTAGACGTTAGTATTAAATAGGCGCTAGTATATATAGGAATCTACTTTATAAGGTTACCTACCTTATCGTAAGGAGTAGTAGTAGTACTAGGGCCGACGTTCTTAGCTATAACCTATATAACGGGCCGGGCTAGGCGGTCGAGGTAGTAGTAGTTATATTCGTTTACCCTATCTTTTATAGCGTATACTTATAAGGAATTAACGAACTTAGTAACCTTATAATCGTCTAGCTTCGCTTAAATACGGCTAGAGAGGAGCTTCTAAGACTCTATAGATAGTTTATATAGCCGTAATTCCTTAAGAGCTAAGCAAAACGCTCCTTAATCGTCGCTATGCTAACGCTAGGCAACCTATAAGAAAACTATCTTATTAAAGCGCCGATATACGTTCTTACCCTTAATCTTTACTCCCTATACCTCCTTATTATAATAAAGAGGCTTCTATAGTATAGGCGGGAGCTAAAAGAAGTCGCTAACTAAGAGGATATTAAGACTACTAAAAAACTCCTTATTCCTATTTAGGAACGCCTTATAGAGACGGTTATTAATCTATAATAGCTATTATAGACCTAGTATACTCTTCTTATCGATAATTAGGTGCTTAATATCCTTTACCTTCTTTTATAGCTAAGCTTTATCGATCGCTAATAAGGGCTTAAAGTCCTTATTAATAGGGAGGTATAGTAGAGAGTATAAGGTAGTGCCTAATATCTAATTTCCTATAATACCTATAAGCCCGTATAACGACCGGTATTATTCTTAAGGGATAAATATATTAAGGGGTTTATATTAATAGATATAATAGAGCGTGGTCTAAGTAATAATAAGTATATTACGTTAGTAATAAGTTAGAGGTTATAGACTATAGATTATAACTAGGTAATTAAGTAATTAGAATTAAAGATAAGATTATAATAAGGATTATAATAACTATATTAAAAGCTAGAGAGCTATCTATATAAAGGAGTAAAGTAAGTAGTATAAGGGAATATATATTATAGTATAATTAGTTAGGTAGTAGAGATAGCTAGAAGTACTACGCTATATATATTATATTCTCCTTAATAGCGGTTAATAATCTTTAAAATAAAAGGTAAAGGGTACCGATTCTTTTATATAACCTAGTTAAGTCCTTAGTAGTCTATTTATAGCTATAAGGTGCTATCCTTTTTTAAAACGAAAAGGATAGGCGCCCTAGCTAGGCTCTTTAACTCCTAGATTATTTTCCTTTTTATTATATCTTAGATCTAGTCGCGTAATACTTAGAGTTCCCTTTATAATAAAGGGTAAATCGGTCTATAAAGGGGTTCTATATTAAGGATTAAATTAATTAAGTAATCCGTTCCCTTTCTAGCTAGTAGTAAGTCGGATTTATTAGCTAAGAAATTATCTTTAAACTAGTAAAGAGTTAGTAGGATTTTAGCCTATTCTTCCTATAAAATCCCTTTATCTTTATCTTTATCTAGTAACGGGATTAGCTTAGGATTAAGCGCTATTATATATACCCTTACTTCGTTCCTATATTCTTAAAGGAATCTATAAGGGTTTTATAAGGTTTCGCTACTTAGTTTATACTTAAACTACTACTATTATTTCTATAAGATAATATAAATACGTTTATCTTTTATAATAGTAACTAATAAAAGGATTAATACTTAATTATTTAGCATTAACTTATTAGTATTAATATAAAAATAAGTAATTATCTTTTTAGTGCCTCTTATATTTATTATTTAGAGCGGCATTAACTATACTTTATACTCCCTTACCTTACTATTATAAAGCCCTAATAACCTAAGGTATAATAGCACTACTTATAGTAATCCCTATTATTAAGTAAAGTATATATTTATAAGGTTAATAGTACTATAAGTATTTAAGTATATAAGGACTTTAGTAGGGTTTCGCCTTAATATTATTATAGGAGTTTTAAGTAACTATCCTATAAGTATTAAGTTTACTAAGGGAGAGGCGTTTACCTTAATATCTTACCTTTTCCTTATTTTACGGTATTAAGTCTAAGAGTCTTTACTAGGGTTTCTACCTTTAAAGAATTAGTATATTCTATAAATAAGTATCCTAGCTTATTATATTAGAAATATATAGTTCAGGATTAAGTAAAAGATCCTTTTCTTTAATAACGTCCTTTAGTTTAGCCCTTAGTAGGTATATCGCTAGCTTACTAGTTATTAGTTAAATCGGTAGTATTTCCTTAATAATTCGGCCTAGCTTATTAGCCTCTTTAATTCCTCCCCCTATATATACTACCTTATAGAGTAGTACTATTTCTATTCTTAGTTCCTTTAAGGGTAGAAGTAGTATTAGTACGTTGCTTCTTATTAATAGTAGTATCTTAATATCGTTAAGCGACTTAGATAAGCTCTTCCTACCGTAAAGCGTAGCTTAAATTTTATAGTTCTTAGATATATCCCTTAGTATAAGGGACCTAAGAAGCTAAAAACACCTAGTATAGAAGAAGGAAGAAGGAGCTAAAAAGAGGTATAGAAAGGAGGGTAGGGGTATAAGGGGAAGTAAAAGTAGCGATAGCTTCCTATAGAAGTAGCGAGAGATAAGACGGATATATAGGCAACGGCTAAAAAAGAAGGGAAAAACTAGTAAAAAGCTTAGTAGTTAAAAGGATATTAGTAGCTTCTTTAAGTAAGATCTTCTTTATTAATTAAGATACTAGATAGGTATAAAGAGGGGCGTTAGATAAAGGAAAGAAGGATAATTAAAGTAATATAATAATTACTCCCTTACTATAATTACTGCCCTTATAAGAATTAAATATCTCTACCCTACCTATCTAACCCCTTACTTTTAATTTTACCTTTATATATTTTATATATACTTCTTATATCTCTTTTTATAAGAGTTATAAGCCTAGGAGGAATAGTATTTCTATACTTTCTAGCTACTATAAAAGGCACTATTCTTATATCCCTTATAGCTCCCTTTTACCCTTCTTACTAGAAAAGCCGATTTTTAACTAACTTTTCTACCCCCTTCTTTTATAACGATATTAAAAAACGACTCCTTTACTATCCCTATAGTCTATAAGACGATTCTTATAGAGCCCTAAGATTAGGATAAGTAAGTAAAGGAGCTATAGGCTCGTATAGATAGAACTATTTATAATTTAGTCTTCTTTAATAAGTAGGACCCTCTTAAGCCCCCTCTTTATCCTAGGGTAATAGAATTTATAGAGGGAGCTTCCCTTTTCTCCGAGCTAACCTCTATATAGTAGAGGGCTTTTTCTACTACCTTAGGTAACTATAAGAGTTATATAACAACCAGTGTTATTCCTATAGGATAAACCTATCGAGGGGTTTATATTAGTAGATATAATAAGGCGTGGTTTAAGGAATAGTAAGTATATTACGTTAGTAATAAGTTAGAGCTTATAGACTATAGACTATAACTAAGTAATTAAGTAATCGGAATTAAAGATAAGATTATAATAGAGATCGTAATAATTATAATATTAAAAGCTATTAAGCTATTTATTTAAAAAAGTAAAAGTAAGTAGCTATATATACCTATAAAGACTATCCTTAGATTATAGGCCTAGCTTTATATCCCTAATATTAGATTATATAGAGCGTAGTAATCTCGTTAATCCTAGATTACTTAGACCTTTATAATCCCCTTAATCGTATATCTATTAAATAGTCGTGCTAACTATTTATCTATTAAACCGTATTATATACTTAACGCGGTTAACTATTAGTAGCTTAGTAGCTATACTCTTAATATAATATCTCCCCTCCTTTTAGTCTTATTTATAAAACCTATTATAGCTACCTTAGCTACTATATATAAATATACCCTTATTATATTATATATAAGTATATCGTTCCTTATTTCTTTATCCTTTTAAGATATACTACTAATAGTATATCTAGTTATATACTAAAATATCGTTCTTAAAAAGCCTTTAAGCGCGCTACTCTTATTAAATATATTAACTTAAGTAAAGATCCTATTAATATACCGTATACTTAATACTTTAAGGTAAAAAAGACGAATTATTAAATAGCTAAAAATTCTTCGCGCTATAATAATTATATTACTAATAGTTATCCTTATTATAATAGTATTTTAGTAGCTTCTTCTTATAGGTATCTTTTAATTCTTCCTATATATAATAGCTAATATATTTCTTTTAGTAACTATATTCTAAAAAAGAAAAAGCTAGAGAAGCCTTATTAAAGCTTTAGGTATAGCTTATAAACCTTTAGTTATAGATATCTATCGCCGTTAATTGTTTAGCTTATATTTAAAAGATTTAAAATTATATAAAGGAAAAGAGTTCTAAGTTATTTCGTTATAGTATCTAAGAAGTAAATACTAAGGATAGCGTTTTACCTATACTCGATATATATAAGTATTAGGTAGTAAATAACCTATAATCGTTAGGCGTTCTTAATAAGGTAAATTAGTCCTTATTTAGTATTAGTAAGGAGTTAATAGATCTTAGTCCTTTAATCCCTCTTAAACCTTTTAGTAAAGTTATTAAAGTAGAGAGCTATAGTAGGTTAAGTGCTTAAGTAGTTCCTAAGTATTTTCCTTTAGTTTATATCCCTTCTACTTAATAAGGTACTCTTATTACTAACCTTATTTTCTTATATTTAGTATTTATTTAGCTTTATATTCTTAATTATTATTACCTTTAATTTTATCTTATAGTTTAGCGTTTTATAGTACTAGTTTTAATAATAAGATATAAAATATTAGGTATATCTATATTATTATTAGTAGCGAAAGTTTATAGTTAACTTTTAAAATAGTTTTCTTAACTTTAAATAGTTTAAGTTTCTTAAAATCTAATTTATTACTTAATTATTTTACTTTAATATTTCGTTATATAAAGTAAACTATATCTCCCTCTGAAAAGATTAGTCCCTATAATCTTTTCTAATTATAGTAAGTAGATATTTATTCTTTAATAAATTAAAGTTCTTATTATATTTCTTTATATAATTTTTATAGTTAATCTACTTATAGTATTACTCGTTCTACTTATAGTCCTTATTAAGTAACCTTAAATACTTTTAGGTTATATTTATAATTAGTATATATAAGTAAGAGCTTAGTTATTTTTATAACTAAGCTATTATAAGCTAGTTATATTATTAGTAGCTATTTAACTTAATCGTTTTATTTATAGCTAATATAGTATTATAAATACTATTTAAGCGTTTAGTTAAGTCGTTTTATTTATCTATCTATTTATAAGTAATAAGCTATACTAAGCTTATATTTTATCCTTAATTATATTATAAGAGCTTACTAAAACTTAGCTATAAATATACTTCTTTTATTAAAGATAATCTTATTTAATAGTCTATAATTACTAATAATTATTTATTAGAATATATATACTAGCTCTTTTATATTACTTACTTCTTTATATAGTAAGAAGTATCTATACTTTATTAGTTTATTAGTAATAATAAATATACTATTATACTTAACGTTAGTTATAAGTTCTTTTAATAGTAGTAGCTTTATAATATAGTTAAAAGCTATTAAATCCTATAGCTTCTTTAGTACTAGTAGCGGTTATAATTCTCTATATAGCTTATATCGTTTAGCTTTACTTTATATATAAAGTTTATATTCTTTAATTATTAGAAAAACGCGGTTATTAGTTATATATATTAATTATAGCATACCTATTAAAGCGCGCGTTCTACTTTTACCTACGTAGTATAATAGTCTTCGCGATAGTTATAAGCCTAGGAGGGGTAGTAAACTACCCCTATAACTTCCGGTAACTATACGTTGCGGGGTAATACCTATAGATAGCCGTATACCCCTCTCTCTCTCTTAGATTTCCCTAGGTAATAGGCGCGGTGCTTAGTATTTAACTCCTACGTCGTAGGGTTAGGTCTAGGAATCCTAGTAGAGCCGCGATCCTTAAAGGGGTATATCGGAAAAACGCGGTTATTAGTTATATATATTAATTATAGCGTACTTATTAAAGCACGCGCTCTACTTTTAATTATATAGCGTAATAGTCTTTATAATATTAATAACTTATTATACTACTTCTTTAAGCTATAAGAAGTTATATTATTATTTAATCCGTTTAATTTATTTTTAAATTCCTTAGTATTTATATATTAAATATTTATATATATCTTATATAACTTTATCTTATAATACTAATAGTATCTAGATTTTATTTATATATATTAAAACTTCTAAATATTCTATATTATACCCTTTTAGTACTTTATATTCTTTTATCTATTTTTAGATCTTTTAATTTATTAAGTTATTAAGTTATACTTTAAATATTATATATAGCTATTATTACTAATAGTTCTTATTTTTATTAATTTCTAAGAGCTATCCTTTTACTATAGGTACCCTTATACTATAGTTACTTCGTCGACTAAGGGTATTAGCTTAACCGTTTTCTATTTCTTTTTTATAGATTATTTTATAATCGAATTCTAATAAGTATTTAGCCTATTAAATCTATTATCTATTTAACTATTATATTATTATAAAGTATAAAATATTCTTATAATCTATATAAACCTTAACTTAATATTTACTTTTAAGAAAGTAGTATTAAAATTCCTTTAAGGCTTAAATAATTATAAGGAACTCTTTATTATAAATAAGGTAATTAAGTTCTACGCTATATAGCTTTTTTAAGTAGAATATAATTAATTATAGTCTTCCTTTATTATCTTTCTATTTAATTTATACTCTTAAAGTAAAGTCTAATATATTAGTTTTAAGTTCGATTTATTATTTTAAATTAAAGGTAGTTAAGACTAGTTCTTATATAATTATCGTTTTAATATATTCGAAAGCTTTATTAGCTTTATTATCCTATATAAATTCTTTTTCCTCTTTTATTAAGTTATATAGTAGTACTATAATCTTTTAAAAATCTTTAATAAATCGTTAATAGTAATTTATAAATCCTAAGAAACTTTATATATCCTTAACGTTCTTTAGTATTAGCTATTTTTTTAACTAAGTTAATCTTATCTTATTATATTTATATCTCTCTTAATAAGATCGTATATCTAAGGAAGTTTACTTTCTATATATAAAACTTACTTTTCTTTAGTTTAACTAATAACTTTATATTTTAAAGTATATAAAGTACCTTATAAACGTATTCCTTATATTCTTTTAGGGTATCTAAGAAAATTAAGATATTATCTAAGTATACTATTATAAAGATATCTAAGTATTTATATAGGATATTATTAATTATCTATTAAAAGGTAGCTAGTATATTTATAAGTCTAAATAGTATTACTAGATATTTAAATAGTTTAAATTTCGTTTTAAAGGCTATTATCTATTTATATCCTTTTTTTATATATATTAAGTTATAAGTGCCTTTAAGGTTAAGGGCTATAAACTATTTTTTACTATATAGTTAATCTTATAGTTTTAATATAAGTAGTAATAGTATTCGGTTTTTTATTATAATATCGTTTAAGCGTTTATAGTTAATAACTAGTTATAGCTTCCTATTTTTTTTTAAAATAAATATAACTAGGTAGCTTACTTTAGATATTAACGTTTATATTTATCCCTTTTATAGATTTTTATAAAGGTAGTTATATAGCGTTTATAATTACTTTTTATTTAAGTTATAGATCTTATAAAACGTTAGCGTTATTCTATCCTTAAGATAAATTTTATAGTCTTATTAGCTATATTTAAGTAACCCTATCTTAAGTCTTTTTTTAAAAGAGTTTATTATATTTTTAGTATTCCTAAGGGATATTCTTTATTTTATCTTATAAGCTTTATTCTTTCTTTTAAAAGCTAGTTTCTCTTAACTTAAGCTCTTTATTAATTTATTTAAAGTCTTTCTTTAAAGTAGTAATAACTCTTTAAATCTTTATATTATATCCTTTATTTTATTTATATTAGATACTAGGTTATATAGCTATATTAGTTAGTATATAAGTCTTATTAGCTGATTTTATTATATCTATTAGTTTAGTTATTATTTTCGTTTATATTACTAAAGCCTATAATAATTTACTTAAACGGTCTTTCTTTTTATCTTATTTAGTAGCTAAATTATTATAAAAATTTACTCTCTTTTAAATCTATTAGTCTTAAAAGCTTACGTCCTTATTTTAATATAGCTAGCTAGTTTTTTAGTTAATTAGTTAGTTACTCTCTTATAGCTATAGAAGCCTTAATATAAGGTTATATTCTTTAATATTTATAATATTAAAGTTAACGTATTTATTATACCCTAAATATTAATATTAAGGTATAATTAGGATTATACTAGTAACCTATTTAAAGGTATCTAGAGCTTTAGCGTTAAATAAGAGGGAAAAACTAAAGTGCTTAAAGGAAAACCCTCCCTTCTTTTATAGCTAGTCCGCCCTTATACTAGGTCGCGGTTATAATATATAGGAATCTTACGCTTACTATCTTAGGTATTATTATAGTTAGTTAGAATCGTATTAGCCTTACTATAAAGTAACCTTAGAAAGTAACTCCTTTATATACGCGGGGTATATAGCGTTAATTAGTAGTATAAGCGTTTTTAGTTAATAGTTAATTATATAATTATCTTTAACCTTATCCTATAATAATATCTTTTTAAGCTCTACCTTATTTTTCCGCTATAAGGCTTAGCGGGCTATTTTTTATTAATACTAGCCTTTAGCCGGGCTAGTAGTTAGGTTATTATACTAGCTTCGCGCTATACTTATTAAGTTACTAGTATTAGCCCTAAGTTTTTATTTTCCTAGTTAAGGGGCCTAGACTAGGGTTAGGAAGAGGTCCTAATAAATTCGTCGCTAGGTCTAGGTAAGTAAGGTCTAGGCCGGCCTACTTATAGTAAGGCTAGACTACTAGTATATTTATAAGCGCTTTTAAAAGCGCTAATTAGCTAATTAATAAGTAGGTTAGTATAGTTTATTAGTTTAACTAAAATTTAATCGTGCCTTTAGCTAGATTTAAACCGACTTTAGCGTTAGAGCTAGTAAGCTTCCTAGGTATATAGCTACTATACTATAAAGGTTAATATTAAGGTAATTAATCTTTATATTAATAATTCTATTATTATAGTTAAAAGCCTTTCCTTTAATATTTATAAGTTTATATAAATCTTTCTTATATCTTTATATAAGTTAGTAGTAATTAATAACTTTAAGTAAAATATAATTACTTATTATATTATAGTCTAAAAGTATATATATATAATATCCTACGATTTAAATATCTAATACTATTTAGT
Organism: Hirsutella rhossiliensis; assembly: GCF_020360975.1. Classification (NCBI taxonomy): domain Eukaryota; kingdom Fungi; phylum Ascomycota; class Sordariomycetes; order Hypocreales; family Ophiocordycipitaceae; genus Hirsutella; species Hirsutella rhossiliensis. Next base: position 592,427 of record NW_025408678.1, on the reverse strand, counting down.
TACTATAGCTTACCGTTATTATATAAAAGGTCCTTAGATCTTATTATATTATACTAGTTTATAGCCCTTTTATAAATAGTATACCTTATTTTTTACTTAGTCCTTATTTATTTTATTTAGGTATTTATTTTTAATTTATTATTAATATTATTTCTTTATATTTTTATTATATAGTATTATATTAGTACTTAGATAACTAATTTCCTATAGTTAATTAAAGATTTCTTATTTCTTAACGCTATATTATTTATATTATATTACTTTATAATTAATTATATACTATACTTTATAATTCTATTTATTTTTATATTAAAGGTTAAGTTTTCGTTCTATATCTTTTTATTTTATATATACTATTTCTATATTAATTTTTCCTTAGTTAAATATAGCTTATAGCCTTTATATATATTACTAATAATATTTTAATATACTATTTTATTATTTATACTATACTTATACGTTTTTATATTTATATACTATATAGTTTAAGTATATTATATTTATTATAATTTTTTTATTATATTTAATTTATTATATAAGTCTTTAAATAATTAATAGTTTAGATACTTTAAAGTAAGTAGTATTATATTAATCCTTTATTTTAGCGTATTTCTAGATTTTAAATATTTTTAAAAGATATCTTATTAATAAACTATAATTATCGCGGTATTTAAGTAGTATACTATAATTAGGTTTTAATACTATAACTTAGTTATTTAAGTAGTATTAATTAATTTTCTAATAGTTTAGTTTTATACTCAAGTAGGGTTTTAAAAGTACTTATCTTTTAAACTTAACTAAGAAAGCGTTATATTATACCTTTATTTAAAAGCATACTATATAATCTAGGTAATCGTATAATATCTATAAAATATACTTATAGTACTTATAAGTAAGTAGTATTTATAGATTATCTTTAAATTCTCCTTATAATTACTATTCTTATTATAAAGCTATAAAGGTATTAACTATAGTAATAGCTATAGTATATTTTCTTTTATATAATACTAGTTAATATTAAATTAATATAGCTTATTAGTTTTCTATAAGAATTTAAGGTATTTATTTAGTTTTAATTTTAAGTATTTCTTTAAATTCTTTAAAGTATAAAGCGTATTCTTTAATTATAGTATTTTCCCTTAATAGTAAAGGTAATAGTATAAGTTCGTTCTTCTCTTTTATTTCTCTAAGTATTTCTTATTCTTTAAAGCTTATATTATTAATACTTTATTATTCCTCCTTAAGTTATTATCTAAGTTTTATAAGTATAAGGGCTATATTTATATTTTCTTTATTATATTATTTATAAACTATTTATTATTATTATAGATTTTTATTTTATATATCTTCTTAGAATCGTTTACTATTTTTCTTAATCTAGTCTTAAAATACTCTTTTAAGATAAAAGTATTTTAGTTCTATAAATTTAACTTATTTCTATATTTTAAGATCCCTTTATTATACTATTCTAAGGGCTTTCTTTAATAGCTTTAGGAACTATTTAGTATTATTCTTATTACTTAAGTATATTATATATTTATCGTTATAGTATCTAGTCTAACTAAAGAGTTTATACTTTAGTTCCTATCTATTAATAGCGTTTAAGTATTTCTTACCTTTTAAGGCTAGTACTTAGTAGGTTTTCTTTTCCTTATAAAGTTATTTATATTCTTTAAAGTAATATCTAAGTTTCCTATAGTTAAAATTCTTTCCTTTACCTTTCTATATTATATTTAGATCTATCTTACCTAAGTTAGTTATATAAGTATAAGTAATAAGAGTTTTATACTTCTTTTTATAGTTTATATATTAGTTAAAGTTATTCTTATAAAAAGGGTTTTAGTTTCCTCTTTCTTATTTCGTTTCTTAGTATTATATATACTATCTATTATTAATTTATACTACTATAATAATATAGTCTAAGAGGTTATTAAGTCGATTTTCCTTATAAAGCTTATCTTTAATTTCTTTTTTAAGCTTATTATAAAATCGTAATATAAGAGGTTTATTATCTTAATTAAGCTTTAAAGTAACTTAATAGAACTTTATAGTATAATTTAATACTAAGATCCTTTATTAAAGTTCTTAAAGTTTCTATTTAGCTTCTTATTCCTTATTAGTTATTTTAAATACCTTTATAATAGCTTCTTTAAATCCTTAGAAACTAATAAAGACTTTATTTATCTTATTATCTTATTACGCTAGTTAGCTATTAAGAAAATCCTATATAATAAGTCTAAACTAACTAAGTACTATTTTAAATAAATAATTTCCTATATAAAGTACCTTTTCGATTAAGTCTAAGAGTTTAATAAGGTAAAACTAGTAGTAGGCTTTAAGTTAAGTAAGAAAGTCTTAAAGTATACTATAAGTACTATTAAATAGTCCTAGCTATTTTAGTTTAACTACTTTTTAAGGTCCTTAACTTATTTATTACTTTCTTTATTCTTAAGTAACTATACTTTATATTAAAGGGTAATAATCTTATATATTATATCCTAAGGTAATATAATAGCTTTAAAGTTAGTTAATCTAGCTTACTATATAAGTATATTAATTATTACGATATTACTTAAAGTAATATAGTATTATACTAAATAAGAGCTTTTAATATATAATAACTAGTATTATTCTTAAGGGATAAACCTATTAAGGGGTTTATATTAATAGATATAATAAAGCGTAGTTTAAGTAATAATAAGTATATTACGTTAGTAATAAGTTAAAGGTTATAGACTATAGACTATAACTAAGTAATTAAAATTAAAGATAGAATTATAATAAAGATTTATATTAAAACTAGAGAGCTATCTATTTAAAAGAGTAAAAGTAGGTAGCTATATATACTTATAGAGACTATCCTTAGATTTCGGTCCTAGCTATAATCCCTTTTATAGCTTACTATAGCTTACTTATAAGCTATACTCCTAAGTAGTAATCTATTTATATAAGGCTTACTTAGCTTATATATACTTTAGGTAAGCTAAGCTTAAGTAACTTCTTATCTTAACTATTATTCCGAGCCGCTTTATTATATAAACGTAGCTAGCTCTCTTATAGCCCGTTAACTATAGTTATAATAGTTACTTTAGACTATTTATAAATCGTAATCGCTTTAAAAAGCGCTTAATACTAAGGCTTTAAGCGATAAAGCTTAAGATTTCTATTCTCTATAAAAAGTTATAAGAAATATAAGCGCGTAGGTTATAGGTATAGGAACTTATATTACCTTAACGCGCTAAAAAGCTATATTAACGTAACTTAGTTTATTTACTAATAACCCTTTTATACTTAAAGAAAAGATATTAAAGATAGTTAGCGTCTATTATTAAGCTTATAGTAAGTGCTAGGGATAGCGCGAGGTATATAGGTATCCCCTATATCTCTATCTTTAGGCCTATCGACTTAATAATAAGAGCGCTAAACTTAACGTTAGGGTTTTTATTATTAGGCTCCGAGATAGTCTAACTAGGTAGGTTTACTTATACTTCTTAAGTCGCTACTAGTACTAAAGTTATAGCTCCTTAAACTAGCTAGTAAGGGAGACGGATTTAAAGATAGGAAGTTCCTTATAATTATAGAATAGTAAGATAAGTAACCTTAACTTAAAAAAGGCTAGCGGTATATTTTCTTTAAAGTTATTCGGTCTATCTTTATAGTAATTATATAGGAAATAAAGATATAAAAGAGTAGTATTTAATAGTAAGGAAGCTAGGGAATCTAGGACCTTTTTATAGATAATTAAAGCCCCTTATCCCCTTAGTTATATAAGTAACGAGAAAAGAAGATAAGGGCTAGCTTTACTAAAGTTATTACTATAATATATTAGTGCCTCCTCTTTAAGGTATAGCCCTTCTACCTACCTTAAGAGTTATAAGCGGTAAGAGATAAGCTAAAGATAAGCTAGTAAGGCTAATAGGCCCCCCTTATTCCTTTTCTACTTTCTATACTCTTATATCTCGCCTCTTACTAGTTATAGGGCCCCTCTTCCTTTATAAATATCGCTTCTCTTATCTATAACGACTAGTATTATTCCTAAGGGATAAACCTATTAAGGGGTTTATATTAATAGATATAATAGGTAGTCTAAGTAAGGATAAGTATATTATATTAGTAATAAGTCGGAGGTTATAGACTATAGACTATAACTAAGTAATTAAGTAATTAGAATTAAAGATAATATTATAATAGAGATCGTAATAATTATATTAAAAGCTATTAAGCTATCTATTTAAAGGAGTAAAAGTAGGTAGCTATATATACCTATAGAGACTATCCTTAGATTATAGGCCTAGCTATAATCCCTAATATTAGATTATATAAAGCGTAGTAATCTTATTAATCCTAGATTACTTAGATCTCTATAATCCCCTCGATCCTATATCTATTAAATAGTCGTGCTAACTAGTTATCCGTTAGACTATATTATATACTTAACGCGGTCGACCGTTAGCGGCCTAGTAGCTATAGTCGTAATATAATATCTCCCTTTCTTTTAGTCTTATCTATAAGACTTACTATAGCTACCTTAGCTACTATATATAAATATACCCTTATTACGTTATATATAAGTATATCGTTCCTTATCTATTTATCTTTTCGGGATATACTACTAATAGTATATTTAGTCGTATACTAAAAGATCGTTCTTAAAAGGCCTCTAAGCGCGCTACTCTTACCGAATATATCGACTTAAATAGAGATCTACTAATATACTATATACTTAATACTTTAAGGCAAAGAAGATAAATTATTAAATAGCCGAAAATTCTTTACGCTATAATAATTATATTACTAGTAGTCGTCCCTATTATAATAGTATTTTAGTAGCCTCTTCTTATAAGTATCTTTTAATTCTTTCTATATATAGTAGCTAATATATTTCTTTTAGTAACTAAATTATTAGTAGAGTAGTATAGGCTATATTTTAAAGAGGAGGAAGCTAAGGAAGCCTTATTAAAGCTTTAGGCATAGCTTACGAACCTTTAGTTATAAATATCTATCGCCGTTAATCGTTTAGCTTATATCTAGAAGATTTAGAATTATATAAAGGAAAAGAGTTCTAAGTTATTTCGTCGTAGTATCTAAGAAGTAGATACTAAGGATAGCGTTTTACCTACGCTTAATATATATAAGTATTAGGTAGTAAATAACTTATAATTATTAGGCGTTCTTAATAAAGCGAATTAGTCTTTATTTAGTATTAGTAAGGAGTTTATAGATCTTAGTCTTTTAATCCCTTTTAAACCTTCTAGTAAAATTATCGAAGTAGAGAGCTATAGTAGGTTAAGTACTTAAGTAGTTCCTAAGTATTTTCCTTTAGTCTATATTCCTTTTACTTAATAAGGTATTCTTATCGCTAACCTTATTTTCTTATATTTAGTATTTATTTTACTTTATATTCTTAATTATCGTTAACTTCGAATTTTTTATATAGTTTAGCGTTTTATAGCGCTAGCTTTAATAATATGATATAAAATATCGGGTATATTTATATTATTATTAATAGCGAAAGTTTATAGTTAACTTTTAAAATAGTTTTCTTAACCTTAAATAGTCTAAGTTTCTTAAAGTTTAGTTTATTACTTAGTCGTTTTATTTTAATATTTTATTATATAAGGTAGACTATATCTCCCTCTTAAAAGATCGGTCCCTATACTCTTTTCCGATTATAGTAAGTAGATATTCGTTCTCTAATAAATTAAAGTTCTTATTATATTTCTTTATATAATTTTTATAGCTAATCTACTTATAGTATTACTCGTTCCGCTTATAGTCTTTATTAAGTAACCTTAAATACTTCTAGGTTATATCTATAATTAGTATATACTAGTAAGAGCTTAGTTATTTTTATAACTAAGCTATTATAAGCTAGTTATACTATTAGTAGCTATTTAACTTTATTGTTTTATTTATAGCTAATATAGTATTATAAATATTATTTAAGCGTTTAGTTAAGTCGTTTTATTTATCTATCTATTTATAGGTAATAAGCTATACTAAGCTTATATTTTATCCTTAATTATACTATAAGAGCTTACTAGAACTTAGCTATAAATATACTTTTTTTATTAAAGATAATCTTATTTAATAGTCTATAATTACTAATAACTATTTATAGGAATATATATACTAGCTCTTTTATATTACTTACTTCTTTATATAGTAAGAAGTATCTATACTATATTAGTCTATTAGTAATAACGAATATACTATTATACTTAACTTTAGTTATAGGTTCTTTTAATAATAATAGCTTTATAATATAGTCGAAAGCTATTAAATCCTATAGCTTCTTTAGTACTAGTAGCGGTTATAATTCTCTATATAGCTTATATCGTTTAGCTTTACTTTATATATAAAGTTTATATTTTTTAATAACTTATTATATTACTTTTTTAAGCTATAAGAAGTTATATTATTATTTAATCCGTTTTATTATTCTTTAGATTCCTTAGTATCTATATATTAAATATTTATATATATCTTATATAACTTTATCTTATAATTCTAGTAGTATCTAGATTTTATTTTTATATATTAAAACTTTTAAATATTCTATATTATATCCGTTTAATACTTTATATTCTTTTATCTATTTTAGGATCTTTTAGTATATTAAGTTATTAAGTTATACTTTAAATATTATATTTAGCTATCGTTACTAATAGTTCTTATTTTCGTTAATTTCTAGGAGCTATCCTTTTACTATAAGTGCCCTTATATTATAGTTACTTTATCGACTAAGGGTATTAGCTCGACCGTTTTCTATTTCTTTTTTATAGATTATTTTATAGTTAAATTCTAATAAATATTCGGCCTATTAAATCTATCGTCCGTTTAACTATTATATTATTATAAAGTATAAGATATTTTTATAATCTATATAAACTGTGAAAGGCTGGCCCGGAGTTTATTCAACAAGCAGGTGCCTAGGTGTTGTCTATCTAGAGCTAAGGAGGAAAAGAAGCTGAACTCGAGGCGTAGCCTCGAGTGCGAGCTTATATTGCCCTTCTCGGAATGTTCTCGCAGCTTCTGGGTCCGCGGGCGGCCGGTGTTGCCACCGGGCACGACCCACCGGACCCGGTACAACCGGGTCCACCAGCACAGCCCGTGACATTACCCTTGTCCCCTCCGACCAGGTCGGCGTCTGCGGGTTCTTGCGTTCCTGCCAGCGTCTCGTACCTCTCCCTAGGGCCATCATTGGTCTTGATTGGCCCGTACTTGTCCTCGAATGCCTTCATCGCAATTGTTCCTTGCAACCACTCAACTGGCTCCCAAGTCGGCTCTGCGTAGCCCGTCCATCGCACTAGTGCTTGCCTGAATTCCCCTCGTCCGCGCTTCTTCCATCTCGCGCAGAGGATCTCGTCGACATCCAGAGATCCGTGCCGGACTCATCTTGTACCGGTGGTGGCTGTGCGTCATCTACCTTTGGCCAGGAGCCGGATCTTGATGCGCCCGCCGCAAAGGTCAACATGAAATCGCGGGTAAATTGAGCCACGAACATCGAGCTCAACAACGTGCGAACTAATTACCTTCGTGACTGTGTACTTGTGATGCAGCCAGTCGAGCTTCTTGCACGGTCGTGGCGATCTGTAGTTTGCCATCGAGAGCCACACCTTGTCACCAACTTCAAATCGCTCCGCAGGCTGTCGCTTTGCGTTGGCAGCCTCTTCTTGTTGTTGCTGTGAGGAGGCCATCACTGCTTGCATGTACTCATTGACCTCCTGCAGGCGACTGAGTAGGCTATCAGCTCTGCTTTCCTCTCTATGCCTCGGTGGCTCTTCCGATTCCTCGACGCTGATGGGATCGACGTGGTAACCATGCTCAGCGAAAAGGGGCTGATCTTGGTCGCTGCGGATTCACGATTGTTGAGTGCCAGCTGCGCGGCAGGGAGCAGTTCTCCCCAGTCGTCCTGCACGTACGACACGTAGGCTCTCAGGTAGGCCTCGATCTCCTGGTTCATTCTCTCTGGCCCTCCGTCCGTCTGAGGATGATAGGCCGTGCTCAATTTCTGCGTGACACCTGCAAGACGGCAGAACCTCTTCCAGAACCTACTTAGCCAGTTGCTCCCGCGGTCGCTGACGATGGACCGTGGCATTCCGTGAAATCGGTAATGACACTGGAGAAAACGGTTTGCACACGGCTCAGCTTCCATGTTGTCCATCACCTCGAGGGTCACAGCCTTTGTCAGTCTGTCCACAATCACCCACAGGTACCTTGCCTTGCTCGGTCCAGTAGGCGGCAGATCTGTGATGAAGTCCATGGACAAATGGCTTCGGGGTCGATCTGGAATCGGCAGAGGCTTGAGAAATCCCCTTTTCGACTGGCGCCAGATGTGTGCTCTGCCGCAGGTGTCGCAATTGGCTACGTACCGGCGAACCAGCTGGGACTGCCCAGGCCAGTAGAATCGCCGAGCCACAATAGCCAGCGTACCTTCCTGCCGGGATGACCGGTCGCAACAGAGTCATGCGACTGCTGCACAATGCGGGTTCTCAACTGGTCTTTCTCAGCTTCCTCCTGGTTACCCTCCTCTCCGGATCCACCCGGCACCCAAATACGGTCTCTGAATGTCAGCCTTTGCCTGCGTCGATCGCACATTCTGAAATCTGGATCTTCAGGCCCAGCGAGGGCGGGAAGGCACGCTCGCGATCGCGGACTGCCTTATAGGCTGCCCGGAATATCGAGTCCTTCGCCACCGTTTCGTCCCAGAGTTGCTGCAGGTCCGCTACCTCGAAGACCTTCATCTTCGGCAGGGTGGATGCCTCTGAACAGTCAGAACTCATCGCGTTGATACATGCTCTTGTCGATGATGGAATGGCACTATCCGGTATCAACTGTATCATTCTTCCTTGTTCCCGCTCGTCGTCAATGCCCTGTGGCTTGTCTTGTTCACGGCGGGACAACGCATCAGGCACGACAGCCTCGCTTCCCGGTCGATACTCGAGCTTGAAGTCGAACTGGGACAATTCGGCTGCCCAACGGCTCTGCCGTTCCGTGAGCTTCTGGCGTGTCATGAAATACTCCAGGTTGCGGTGATCGGTAAGGATTGTAAATGGGCCGCAGCTCCTAAGTTCGGCGTTCCAGTTGTCGAGACATCTCATGATGGCAAGCATCTCCTTGTCGTGAATGGGATAGTTGTACTCCGCTGGCGAAAGTCGCTTCGAGAAGAAGGCGCATGCGTGTCGACGTCCATCTGGGCCTTCCTGCGACAGGACGCCTCCCAATGCGTAGCCTGAGCAATCCGTCTCCAAAAGGTCGGGAGGCTCGGGTCCCACTGCTTGAGCACCGGTGACTCGCAAAATCGTCGCTTCAGCTCCTGAAACGCCTCGTTCTCCGCTCGTCCCCAATGAAAGGCAGTTCCTTTCTTAAGCAGGGCATCCAGAGACTGCGTGATCTTGGCATAGTCGGGGATGAAGATCCGGTAATAGTTGGCGAAGCCCAGAAAGCTTCTGACACCCTTCACCGTGGTCGGGGCCTCCCATTCGCGGATGGCGCGCTGCTTTTCGGGGTCGCAGGCGATTCCTTTCCTGCGTTGACGATGAACCCAAGGTATTTGACCTCTTGTACCGAAAACTCGCACTTCGCTGGGTCTAGGTGCAGCCCAGCGTCGGCGAGTGCTTGGAGAACTCGTCGCACCTTAGCCTCATGATCCGCCTTCGAACCGCTCGAGTAGATCAGTACATCATCCAGGTACGCTGTGACAAAGTCGTCCAGCCATTCGCGCAATACACTGTTCATGTATCGTTGGAATGATGCCGGGGCGCCGCTCAGGCCGAAAGGGCACACGAGCCACTCGTAGAGCCCAAACCTCGTGCGAAATGCAGTCTTTCCCTCATGTCCCGGAGCCATGCGGATCTTATGGAAAGCGGCCACCACGTCCAACTTGGTGAACCACTTAGCCTTGGCCAGATTCTGCAGGGTCTCCGCGATGAGGGGCAGTGGGTATCGGTCGCGCTTGGTGATTGCATTCAGCGCTCGGTAGTCGCAACAAAATCGCAGCCCTCCATTCGGCTTCCGCACGAACAGCACCGGCGCGGCAGCCGCTGAGCTACTCGCTCGGATGAATCCTCTGTCCAGCAGGTCTTTCAGGGTCTTTCGCAAGACCAACAGCTCTTCTCGTGACATGTTGTAGAGTGGGCCCCACGGAAGGGTGGCTCGTTGCCGTTCTTGTCAGGCTGCAGGTTGACTTCATGATCCACACCCGGTCGATGTGGCGGCAGCTTCATTGCCTCTCCTGGTGAGAATAGGTCGCGGAATTCTTTCAGCACTTCTGCCGGGACCTTCTCGCTCGGATCGACTGGCGGCTTCGGCTGAAGCGCCCTCTCTATATCCGACAAACTGATTGCATGAATCGAGATCGCGTTGCACTTCTTGCGTCTCTTTGCGCGTCGACACTCCGCCGTGAATACGGCTGCCGACACGAGTCTTGCGCTTCGAATCGCGCGTATCTTGGCGGGCTCTTCCTGCCCAATGAGGCGTATCGTCACACCTGCCCTCCCATGGTACATTCGCTGCTTGGCAGCATCGTACACGACGTGATTTCTCCATCCAAGGCCGGCCGAGGAACATGTCCTGGCCCAGGCTTGGGATCACGTATGCAAAGACACGTTCGTCAAATCCAGCTGTCTCGACCACAACAGCCACGACCCTGGGGATATGACACTCTTCGCTGACTCTGAGAATCCCCCAATTTCTCGTGGTTTCGAGTCGACGAAGGGTATCCGCAGCTTCCGAACAAGGGCTTCGTCGATCACGGCATAGCAGTCACATCCACAGTCGACAAGGGCGCGTATTCGATAGCCTCGGTTTACCCGCGCGTTGACTAATACAGTCCGACTATTCATTCGTGGCTTGAACGCTTCCCAGTCCCGGATGTCTGCCTTTGCAGGCCCCGGCGCCCGCTTTCGCCCCGGGCTAGTCTTTTCCCGCCGACTCGTCCTCACTGGATGCTGCGGTTGACTCCGAATCATCTGCGGCATCGGGCTTCTTCATGCGCGCAGCTTTAGGTCGCTGTTGCTTCCTTCGCCAGGAAAGACCACCTGGGCTGGGCAGTCCACGATAAGATGATCCGTCCGACCACAGCGATAGCAGCGGCGCTCATCCTTCGGCTTCTTATCGACATGTCGACGACCCTTCGACTCGTGGCCAATACGGTTGATGTCCGTCATCTTAACATCTCCGTCGGGGTCCTCCGGTTCCTCCTTGGGTCGTTGCCTTGGTAGCTGTTGAGGCGTCCGCTCAGTCGACGTCGGCTGCCTACCGGGTTTCAGTCTCTCAATCTGCCCGCAATTTCCTGAACTCTCGCAAGCCATCCCTGGTAGTCGTCGGGTAGGACGGCTGTGACCAAACTCTCTTGGAGGCGTGCATTTATTGCGTTCTCTAGAAATACGATCTTTGCACTGTCCGGCCAGTCTGCTCCCCGGCTTCAGCTAATGCCTGTTCGAATCGGGAAGGAAGGACGCGAGAGGTTGGTCTTCGCGCTGCCGCATAGTTCTCAGCGTGGCAGCAGCGCAGGATTGGATGTTGCTGTCCTGGTAGGTTCGGTCGAGGTATCGCATGAACTCTTGGGGTCGTAGCTACCCCAGGGCCTCCGCGGCGTAAAGGTAGCGACCACTTGCTGTGGTCGCTCGTCCAAACATGAGTTGATGAGGTACCAAAGTTCGCGATTTCCACTGTAGTAGTGTGCATCAAGGTCCAGCTTGTCTCGCATCTGCCTGGCCCAGGAGGAGTAGCTCTTCCGTGAGCCGTCATACTTGGGTGGGTTGGGCAACGGTTTCCGCATTCCAGTACCGCAGGTTTTGGGAGGGCGTGCCCAAGCCAGGCGTGCTCTCGCCCAATCCTCGTGCCACTGGCGGCGATTGCAAGTCGGCGCTCTGCGGCTGCGCTCGCCCGAGTTGCTCCATCAGCAAGGAAAGTTGGTCCTGTAGAGGGCTGAGAGTCGCATTGACCGCTTCTTGAATGCGTTGGTCAATCCATTGCTGCTGGAGACTTGGGCTCTCACTCTGCTGGTCCATCCTGACGAGCAGTCTGCAGCTTGCGGTATTTAGAAGGAGCTCTAGATATGTGAAAGGCTGGCCCGGAGTTTATTCAACAAGCAGGTGCCTAGGTGTTGTCTATCTAGAGCTAAGGAGAAAGAAGCTGAACTCGAGGCGTAGCCTCGAGTGCAGCTTATATTGCCCTTCTCGGAATGTTCTCGCAGCTTCTGGGTCCGCGGAGCGGGGCCGGTGTTGCCACCGGAGCACGACCCACCGGACCCGGTACAACCGGGTCCACCAGCCGGGCACAGCCCGTGACATAAACCTTAACTTTATACTTACTTTTAAGAAAGTAGTATCGAAATTCCTTAAAAGCTTAAATAATTATAAGGAATTCTTTATTATAAATAGGGTAATTAAGTTCTACGCTATATAGCTTCTTTAAATAGAATATAATCGGTTATAGTCTTTCTTTATTATCTTTTTATTTAATTTATACTCTTAAAGTAAAGTTTAATATATTAGTTTTAAGTTTAATTTACTATTTTAAATCGAAGGTAGTTAAGACTAGTTTTTATATAATTATAGTTTTAATATATTCGAAAGCTTTATTAGCTTTATCGTCTTATATAAATTCTTTTTCCTTTTTTATTAAGTTATATAGTAGTACTATAATCTTTTTAAAATCTTTAATAAATCGTTAGTAGTAATTTATAAATCCTAGGAAACTTTATATATCCTTAAAGTTCTTTAGCGTTAGCTATTCTTTAACTAAGTTAATCTTATCTTATTATATTTATATCTCTCTTAGTAAGATTATATATCTAAGGAAGTCTACTTCCTATATATAGAACTTACCTTTCTTTAGTTTAACTAGTAACTTTATATTTTAAAGTATATAGAGTACCTTATAATCGTATTCCTTATATTCTTCTAAGGTATTTAAGAAGATTAAGATATTTTCTAGGTATACTACTATAAAGATATCTAAGTATTTATATAGGATATTATTAATTATTTATTAGAAGGTAGCTAGTATATTTATAAGTCTAAATAGTATTACTAGATATTTAAATAGTCTAAATTTCGTTTTAAAGGCTATTATTTATTTATATCCCTTTTTTATATATATTAAGTTATAAGCGCCTTTAAGGTTAAGGGCTATAAACTATTTTATACTATATAGTCGATCTTATAGTTCCGATATAAGCGGTAATAGTATTCGGTCTTTTATTATAATATTATTTAAGCGTCTATAGTTAATAACTAGTTATAGCTTACTATTTTTCTTTAAAATAAATATAACTAGGTAGCTTACTTTAAATATTAACGTTTATATATATCTCTTTTATAGATTCTCGTCGATATAGTCGCGTAGTATTTATAGTTACTTTTTATTTAAGTTATAGATCTTATAGAACGTCGGCGCTATTCTATCCTTAAGATAAATTTTATAGTTCTATTAGCTATATTTAAGTAACCCTATCTTAAGTTCTTTCTTAAAGAGTTTATTATATTTCCGGTATTCTTAAGGGATATTCTTTATTCTATCTTATAGGCTTTATTCTTTCTTTTAAGAGCTAGTTTCTCTTAACTTAAGCTCTTTATTAATTTATTTAAGGTCTTTCCTTAAAGTAGTAATAACTCTTTAGATCTTTATATTATATCCTTTATTTTATTTATATTAGATACTAGGTTATATAGCTATATTAGTTAGTACGTAGGTCTTATTAATCGATTTTATTATATCTACTAGTTCGGTTAATATTTTTATTTATATCGCTAAAGCCTATAATAATTTACTTAAATAGTTATCCTTTTTATCTTATTTAGTAGCTAAATTATTATAAAATTTTACTTTCTTTTAAATCTACTAGTCTTAGAAACTTATATCTTCGTTTTAATATAGCTAGCTAGTTTTCTAGTTAATTAATAGGTTACTCTCCTATAGTTATAAAAGTCCTAATATAAGGTTATATTCTTTAATATCTATAATATTAAAGTTAACTTATTTATTATAACCCTAGATATTAATATTAAGGTAATTAATCTCTATATTAATAATTCTATTATTATAGTTAATAGCCTTTCCTTTAATATTTATAAGTTTATATAGATCTTTCTTATATCTTTATATAAGTTAGTAATAAATAATAACTCTAGGTAAAACGTAATTACCTATTATACTATAGTCTAAAAGTATATATATATAATATCCCGCGATTTAAATATCTAATACTATTTAGTTACTATAGCTTACTATTACTATATATATAGTCCTTAGATCTTATTATATCGTGCTAGTTTATAGCCCTTTTATAAATAGTATACTTTATTTTTTACTTAGTCCTTATTTATTTTATTTAGGTATTCTTCTTTAATTTATTATTAATATTATTTCTTTATATTTTTATCGCGTAGTATTATATTAAGGCTTAAGAGACTAATTTCTTATAGCTAATTAAAGATTTCTTATTTCTTAACGCTATATCGTTTATATTATACTACTTTATAGTTAATTATATACTATACTTTATAATTTTATTTATTTTCGTATTAAAGGTTAAGTTTTCGTTTTATATCTTTTTATTTTTTATATAGTATTTCTATATCGATTTTCCCTTAGTTAAATATAGCTTATAGCCTTTATATATATTACTAATAATATTTTAGTATACTATTATATTATTTATACTATACTTATACTTTTTTATATTTATAAACTCTATAGTTTAAGTATATATATTTATTATAATCTTCCTTATTATATTTAACTTATTATATAAGTCTTTAGAAGATTAAGGGTTTAGATACCTTAGAGCGAGTAACGTTATACTATTCCTTTATTTTAGCGTATTTATAGATTTTATATATCTCTAAAAGATATCTCGTTAATAAACCGTAATTATCGCGGTATTTAAGTAGCGTACTATAATTAGGTTTTAATAATATAACTTAGTTATTTAGGTAGCGTTAATTTATTTTCTAGTAGTTTAGTTTTATACTTAGGTAGGGTTTAGAAAGTACTTATCCTTTAAACCTAACTAAGAACGCGTTATATTATACCTTTATTTAAAAGTATATTATACAATTTAGGTAAACTTATAATATCTATAAAATATACTTATAGTACTTATAAGTAAGTAGTATTTATAGATTATCTTTAAATTCTCCTTATAGTTACTATTCTTATTATAGAGCTATAAAGGTATCGATTATAGCGATAGCTATAGTATAGTCTCCTTTATATAGTACTAGTTAATATCGAATTAATATAGCTTATTAGTTTTCTATAAGAATTTAAGGTATTTATTAGGTTTTATTTTTAAGTATTTCTTTAAATTCTTCGAAGTATAAAGTATATTCTCTAATTATAGTATTTTCCCTTAATAGCGAGGGTAGTAGTATAAGTTCGTTCTTATCTTCCGTTTCTCTAGGTATTTCTTATTTTTTAGAGCTTATATCGTCGATACTTCGTTATTCCTCTTTAGGTTATTCCGAATACCTTTATAATAGCTTCTTTAAATCCTTAGAAACTAATAAAGACTTTATCTATCTTATTATCTTATTACGCTTATTAGTTATCGAGAAAATCCCTTATAATAGGTCTAAACTAAACGAGTACTATTCTAAATAAATAATTTCCTATATAGAGTACCTTTTCGACTAGGTCCGAAAGTTTAGTAAGGTAAAACCGATAGTAGGCCTTAAGTTAGGTAAGAAAGTCTCGAAGCGTACTATAAGTACTATCGAATAGTCCTAGCTATTTTAGTTTAACTACTTCTTTAAGATCCCTAACTTATCCGTTACCTCCTTTATTCTTAAGTAACTATACCTTATATTAAAGGGTAATAATCTTACGTATTATATCCTAAGGCGATATAGTAGCTCTAGAGTTAGTTAATCTAGCTAACTAGGTAATTAAGTAATCGGAATTAAAGATAAGATCGTAATAGAGATCGTAATAATTATATTAAAAGCTATCGAGCTATCTATCTAAAGGAGTAAAAGTAGGTAGCTATATATACCTATAAAGACTATCCTTAGATTATAGGCCTAGCTATAATCCCTAATATTAGATTATATAGAGCGTAGTAATCTCGTTAATCCTAGATTACTTAGATCTCTACGATCCCCTCGATCCTATATCTATTAGATAGTCGTGCCGACTATTTATCCGTTAGACCGTATTACGTGCTTAACGCGGTCGACCGTTAGCGGCCTAGTAGCCGTGGTCGTAATACTATCCCCCTTAAGTTAAGTTATATTCGTAAAGCTACTATAAAGTAAGGGAGTAAGCACCTAATCTTAGTACGCGCTAGATAAGTAACTCGTTTAAGTAAGATTACTAGACTATTAAACTTATATATATTACCTTTAAAATAGTACGTCGTCGGGCTCCCTAGTATAAGCTATATACCTAAAACTTATATAATTCGACGTAGCCTACGAAATTAAGGAAGGATTATCCTACCTTTATATAGGCATAGGAATAGACCTAGGGCAGATAAAGATAGAGGTATATTAAGCTATAAATTATAATATCGAGAGATAGTATACGTCGCGATTATAGTTATAGATTATAGGCCTAATACTAATAGAACTTTTATTAGAGGATAGTCTATTACTATAATACTAATTAAGGAGGCTTTACTAGCTAACGCTAAAGTAAGTAAGTATCCTATCGGTAGTTATCTTAAGCGTACTAAGGGACTTTTAATAAAGCTAATAAAGGTAATAAAAGGTTAGCTAGCCTAATCTCTATATATATCTATATATAGTATACCTAGTAAAAGGTAAGGTAGACTTTACTATATTATTAAGTCCTAGAATAACAGATAATATTATAGTAGAAGCCTATTAGTTATCGCGGGTATATAGTAACTAAGTTACTAGTAGGATCTAAGGATTTAGCGGGTAGCTATAATCGCGTTAAGCTATTATAAGAGGATAGAGTTAAGAGTCTATCTATATCGGCGAGTAAAGGCCCCCTTTAATTTAAGGCGTTAAAGTAATAAGAGGAGCCTTTTCCCTTCCCCTAAGCTAAGTTAAAGGACTAAAGGGACTAAAAATATAGCTAATAAAGTAGATATATAGAACCTAGGGGTATTAGAACTTAGCTAAATATATAGAGTAGGAGTTAAGGAGGTCGTATAAGCGGAGTAGAGTTAGATAAAGGAGGGGGCTATATATTAACCATAGCCGGCCGATAGGGAGGGATAACGGTAAGAGAGAGAGAGAGAGGAAGAAAAGGAGAATTAAGTAGAGGGGGGGAGGGAGTATAGGTGTTCTTATAGCAATCCCGTATATAGCGACGGGCCAAAGGGGGAGGGGCTTGCCTAAAGCGGAAGGCGGTAGGGGGCGGCGGGGAATTTGCAACGACCGACTTTACATAGCTAGACGAATAGCCACTCGCCGAAGCCACATAACAAGGTCGCGAATTCCGTCTGCGGCTGCTCTAATGATAACCTTGACTTCTTCTCCATGAGATTGTGGATAATCAAGCTATATGTATCCTTGTATTTGAGACAATGCTGGAACCTGGCACCCCTTTTGGCGGTAGGTCAATGATGTTGCCAACGATGGGTAGCAGTTTAGGCCCCGGAGGAGTCTCGGGCCAGCCTTCTTTCAGAAATATTGTCGAGAGATAAGGAAGCATATCAAAACAGTAATTTCAGCCTGGAAGAGGTCAGCTCGTACCACGAGCAAGTTTGTCATGGCGGGGAACTACATCCAATAGCACAAGTTCTTGCACAGTGTTGCTTGGAGATTGGATGATACGTAGCGGTGTGATAGGTTTGGCACAAGGTTGAGTGTCCGAAAGTGGTGCAGCAACTCAACGTAGATATCAGACACTCGTAGGGTCATTACACGGAGCTGAACCCGGTTGTGATCAGCCATGCGCTATGCGCTAGACATCGCAAGATAATTTGGCAGTTCTACAGCCAGCATCCATCCATCTCACTGCTCCAGAACTGACGATGGTTGAAGAGCTCCTTGTCTCGCTTAGCTTCAACATTTAGGGTGTTGATGTGTCATCACTGAGACACAGATGCGAAGTGAGTAGGAGGCCCACACAGGAATCGCCTACTCCGTACGGTAGGAATTGTTTCACCCGTTGGTCTACTCGTGTCCCTCCCACTTTTTTGGATTCCGGTTCGCCGTCGCCAGCCGTCTTTCTTACTAGATAAAAAAGGTTGCCCTTGAGGGCCTGATCCACGACAGCCGAACTGGAAAAAAGGCGGACGCGAGAAGAGTATCCCCACACTAATTAGTTAGCCGCATATTTCGATGTAGATGAGAAATTGAGACTCCTCTTTTCGTAGTTGCATGTCGACCCCTGTTCTTGATGTATCGAACCAGCAGGGGCCGTGTAGATGCCTTCATTAGGGAAAGTTGCCAAGAGAGACGTCTCTTTCTGCCATCTGCCATTTTTCGCCTGAAATCAATTCAGGTGGTTCCAAAACCTTGTCCCGTTCAGGCGGCGCAAGTGGCGTGTTGTAGATAGCGTTGTGGGCGCCCTGCTAGGCGACTTCTGCCACTCGAAATACTCTCCAAAACTGAAGCGATTGACGATGACGGTAGTTCGACAAGCGATCCAAGTAGCATTAGTGACTAGTTAATTGGTGAGAATCATCTAAAGAACAAGAAGCGAGTGGGCTGACACACGAAATTGTGCAGCGCTTTATATACAAATGAAGGCTGTCTAACCCACCCTCTCAGGCTAAGCCCAATCGAAAGGTTGACGCAGTAGCTGTTATCTTGGAGGCAACAGCATTGCGAATACCAATATCGCCTCTGCATGAGTAATCATTCTACGTAGGCTGGTTTGATATGCGATACGAGGGAATGTAAGCCGGCTTTTGGGCCCCCTTTTGGGCCCCCCAAGTAACAAATAGAAAGCAAAATTAGCTCCCATGCAATAAAGCACGACCTCTGTAGAGCTATGAGGGACGAGGTCGACAAATGTCGTCTGATACGCAGTTCTCACGCAATGCGACTCATATAGCCTGTATATGCAGATGTCGCGGTATCATGCTCATCTCCGAGGTGCCGGAACAGACCTAGTGGGCAAACGCATTCCCAACGAGATGATACTAGCGCAGGGCAAACTAGGGAAATTGAGTAGCAGGGCTTTTCAGGGAACTCTATAGTGGCTAGACGACCATTCCCAAGGTTGAAGAGTCTGCGTTTGATGGGGTGAGGTGACAGGTGCCGCCCCGAGCGAGGCGCACAAAAGTGGTGAAAGAGCGGAAAGCAGTCGTAAAATCAGAGTGAATTTTGCAAACCAACTATCTATCCCTGATTGATTTTCGGCATCACATCCCTGCTCGTGCCAATCGAAAGCCGGTGTTTCTGGGGCATAGTCTTTTCGTTCCTCAAGGCATAAGTATGCCTTCCCGCTGTGCTGTCCATTTGGGCTATGATAGTATAGGAAATTGTCCCGCTGTCAAGCCGGTAAAATACCGCTACACCAAGCAAAATAGTGGCACCACCAGTGGAGCTGTTGTTAACGCGTATTACAAGTCCTTTCTCTGCTCTGACACTGATACCCACCGTCTCTGATGCTTGACCGGAATCCTACATGTCCCCTTGCACTACCTCTATCTTGCAATGGAAGTTTAGTCTCACCATTCCAGTACGGAGATAGGTCGTCTATTTCATTTCTTGACGCCGGGTTATATAGAGCACGGGTAGGCCCGCCCAGCAATGCGAGGTTCATTCGCTCCGTGAGTATTCCCCTATTCTTTCTGGAAGTATCTTGCATTGCCGTTGCCTAACCATCGGTAATCTTGTCGTGGAGCTGGCTAACACGGGGGCACATCAGGCGTGCACTCTATCCTGTGGCATCCTGGACGGTTGCTTTAGTCTTCAAAATTCGATCTTCAGTGTGAAGTCCTCCTATCCTGCTGGCACCATATCATTCAAAATTCCGGATAGTGTTGCCATTGCCTTCAACTCGCTAGACATAAGCGTCAGCAGTGTCCAACGGAGGCCGTGCCATTGACAGCACCCACGTCGGTGGCAAGACCGCCTACCTGAGGTCTCCTTATCTCGTAAACGAAGGATACAGCTTCCACGACGACAGGGAATAAAACTTACCGCACTACACTCAGTCAACATGACTGAACACGCCATCGAGGAGCGCGCCAGGGCACACCTGCCGACCGATGTACCCATCTACGCCTCGCTCTCCGTCAAGCGGTACGCCGTACAAAGCCCCCCACCGTCAACCTGGGTCCATGCCTGTCACCACCTGGTCGGGCTCGTCTCGCAGGAGACCGACGACTGGTTCTTGCAAAATTGGCCGTTCCCAAACGACAAGGCGCGGCACAAGTTCGTCGCGGCCGGGTACTCACAGTTGACTTGCTTGTACTACCCGCTCGCCAGGGATGACCGCATCCATTTCGCGTGTCGGTTGCTAGCAATTCTGTTCTTGCTTGATGGTACGTGTTATTTCCGCGGTTGATACAGCCCGGTTCCTGTCTGACTTTGTGCGTTGCAACGAAGATTTGCTAGAGGACATGTCCTTTGACGAAGGCGAGAAGTATAATGCCACGCTGATCCTCATCGCTCGCGGCGACGTATTGCCAAACCGTAAGTGTGTCCCTAGCCGCTGTTCATGTGATATCGAGAAGATTGAGCGATGAAACCGATAATAGGGGCCGTGCCTGCTGAGTATATGTTTTACGACCTGTGGGAGAGCATGCGTACACATGATAAGGATCTCGCCAACGAAGTCCTTGAGCCGACGTTTGTGTTCATGAGGGCACAGACCGACCGATCTCGCAAGGAAATCAGTGAGCTGGGCCAGTATCTCGAGTACCGCGAGAGGGATGTTGGTAAAGCGTAAGCTAGTAACTTCCCTACCCATCGCCACCCTGAACCCCGCTGGTGATCTATATATATAATGCCTCGTACAGCCTTCTTTCGGCGCTGATGCGCTTCGTAATGGGCCTGCACCTCACTGTGGACGACATTGAGGAGGTCAAACTCGTGGAGCGCAACTGCGCCAAGCATATCTCGGTCGTGAACGACATCTTCAGTTGGGAGAAGGAACTGAGGCAGTCGGAGAAGAGCAGCCAAGACGGGTCCGTACTGTGCTCAGCTGTCAAGGTGCTGGCTGACAGCACGTCACTGGGCGCCGAGGCGTCCAAAACGTGCCTGTGGACCATGGTGCGCGAGTGGGAAGTGAAGCATGAGGTGTTATGCGCAGAGCTGTGCATGGATGCCGGGATGGCATCCGAGCTTAAAGTGTTGTACCTCAAGGGACTAGAGTATCAGATGAGCGGAAACGAATACTGGAGTCGGACAACGCCAAGGTATTGGATTGTGGATTAAAGTAAGGGCATTTTATCAAACCTACTGGGAGGTTTTAAAGCCAACCAGGCACTGGGGGTGCTGATAACCAAGAAAAGTCCCACTGACCTAGGGAAGAAAAAAGATATATCTCTTCAAATATAGTTAGCTAGGCTAATAAATCAAGTAGCCCTTTTTAGCTTATATTCGCGATAAATCGACTCGACTGCAAGACCCGCGTTTCCCGCTCTGTAAGGCAACGCCTTAACACCATAACTTATAACCGTGACACGAAGCATACATTACTGTTTGGCCATTTCTCAAGCTATAGATCTCCAAATGCCGCGAAGTGCGAGGTACAAAAAAATTGCATCTTGTGTTTTGTTTTTCTCCCTCTGTTTCTTCGAGAAGAGTGGAGGGCTACGTCTTATATAGACATAGCTGATAAATCCGACATGACCTAGAAGTTAGATCCTTTCAAAGCCCGCCTTTAATAACACGCCTACGTGATAAGCCACCAACAAATATGACGTTGACGTCCTGATAGGATATTTCCAGCTTTCGCTTTTAAGGAGAGGTAAGGTTTCCAGACGGAGTATTTTCCCGGAAGCGGCTCGCTAAGTCAGGGAGGTCGTTGAATTGGACGTGAAAAGAGGAGCCGGCTTTCGTCCTTGAATTCCGGCCAACCAACAGAAGCGGACATAGTAATTTTCGACAGTCTTCCAAGCAACGAGGCTTAAAAAGGCTTGGACCAAAAACCTTTCCCGGCAATCCAGGGAGACGGCAAGCTCGGAAAGAGGAGAGGGAGCAGTCTGTCGAGAGTACTGTTGCTTCGGCGCCGGCTCGCCGCATCCTACAACGCCATCTACCTCACCCGCTGCCGCCCAGGCGCCACGCTTGCGTGCGCCTGCTCCGTACCCGATGAGAGAAAATGCCCCTTTGACGGTGAGAATGGCGTGTGCGGGCTGGTGAGACGTTGGAGGTCGGTCTTCCGCCGGTACTTTGTGGTCCTGTCGGAACATGTACTGTTCAGATTGGTCATCGCTCAGAGGCCACCTCGGCGTGTCCAACCTCATCTTTCTCTTTCGGTCAGCTGCAGGTGCGAGGGATTGCTGCCCAAGCCAGCTGACCCCGCCTCGACTACTCTATACGTGCAACAGCAAGTTGCCCTTGGCTCGACACAATCGTCCATCACCAACAAGAATATTCCACTACAAGATTTGTTTATCCGGACGACTGCCCCTGAAGCTCCCATGACAAAAAGGGCCATCCTTATCGGGGTAGATTTCTATGACATTCCCCGTGCCGTTGACCTTGATCAGCTTAGCGGATGCGTCCGCGATGTGAGAGCTGTTCGAGACGTCCTTGTCCAGAACTGGGGCTTTCGAAATGAACATGTTACCATGCTCACCTCGACTCGTTCTGACACCAAGGTCACTGCAGGAGCAGACGACGCCTCCTCGGAAGCGTCGCCCAGCTACGAGAACATTGTCGGAAGCGTCGAATCAACGCTGAGCAAGAGTCAGCCTGGAGACGTGCTTTACTTGCAATTTTCGGGCTACATCCAGAGAGTCACAACGGCGACGCCGCATATTCGAAATCTGCCACAGAATGATCAAGACCTGGCGCTGCTCCCTGTCAACCAGTTCCGCGACGGAAGATGCTTGCATGATGTGGAGCTGGCGGCTCTGCTCTACAGACTCACAGCAAAGGGATGCGAAGTAATGCTAGTCGTCGACGGTCGCAGCACTTTTCTACCGGAGCTTGTGCCTCACTGCCTGCCCAACATATCGCACGAGGACACCTTATTGGTGTCTTACGGACCCTGGCCCGAATTTGGGAAGCACACATGGCTTCAGAATCCTCCACCTGATGCTCCCTACGCTCTTTTGCTCATGGGAGGCTACGATGCAATATCGGGTTCGGTTGAGTATCGTGAGCCGCCAACACAACATGATTACGGCTTCCTCACCTACCGACTTCTTAAACTGCTCAGGGGATCGAGCCTAAACAGGACTTACCGGAGTTTTATACGACAATTGGTGACAGGAGTGAAGCCTTGGTTTCGGCACTGCACGAATTGGGAGTTCGGCCTGGTCCTTGTCAGCGAGATGGATAGCATATTCCTCGGAGGAGGCCGTCGCCTGCTGCCATTGCCGCCTAACTTTCCAGCCATGGTTATCAAGGAGCAGGGCCGAGTCGAGATACAAATACAGGGCGGAGCTGCCCACGGCCTCAGGAAAGGAGACCGTCTCGTCCTTGTCCAGGGAAACGGTCTGCGGAGGGCGTCAGAGTTTTCGCAGGACGGACAGGTGTTCGGGGTCTTGGAGGTGTCGTCGGCCCACGCGCTATTCAGTCATTGCCGACCCTTGACAGAGATGATGGTTTATCCACCGTCAACTGCGAATGAGTCTTTGAGTGCCATCCTCATTGTCGACACTGACAGTTTGCCTCTGCGCGGCGGCACGCTCAACACGAAATTGCAGGCCACTTCAAAAAAACCACCGCGGTTGACCATACGCAGCGTGTCCGACGTGAACCCCATGTCCCCACAGATGCAAGTGGATTTCTATCGCTCCCTGCTTCACCTGAATCCCAGGTCCTCCGCCGTGTCGAGACACGTCAAATTGTCCGTGGTGGGAGGCTACGGGCATCGCCAAGACAGAACCCCCAGAGTCCCAACATTTGGGCCCAAAGGCCATCTACATCTTCTCTCAGGAGACTATGTTGTTCTTCACTTAATCAGCAGACTGCCTCGTTCCATGTTTGTTAGAATCCTCTGTTTCGACAGCGCTTTTGGGGTTGCACAGGTGTATCCCGCAGCCGGTATCGCCCTGGGAGTCCCTTCCTTCGGCGATGGCCGCCCGGAATTGCCAGTCTTTTCCACGGGATATAAAGGTGAGCTTGCCATTCATATGCGGCTGTCCTCACCCATCTCGCGCAAGGTGAGCACGGTTGCAAAGCCGACCGTCGAGCGCCTGAAGGTTTTCGTGGTAGACTCGCCGAGCTCGTTCGAGGGAGTCGAAATACCCCCGGTGTCGGACGAGGACTTTTTGCTCGAGAATCAAGAAGCGGCTTCTCTGATCTCTGGCACGTCTGTGGATGACGACAAGCTCAATTCCCAGGCAACACTGGCTGACCAGCCCTGCAATCAAGAGGACGAGTCGGCCGATGATAACTGGTGCTGTTTCGAGGCCAGCTTCATTGTCCATAAGTCGATGAGTACTATTCCTTTGTAAACAAATGGCTGAGAAATAAATTGCTTGTGTAGGGGCTCGCTTGGAATTTCTTGGACGAACAGGTGCCTTCTTGTTGTCTATCAGCAGCCAAGGGAAAGGCAAGAAGAGCCCGAGGAGGTCCGAGTCATAGTTGCTATCCTATCCTCTGCGTACTCCGTGAAGAATGAACTACCCTTTATTTAACCTCCTTCCGTATCTCCGTATGCAGAACCAGCTTTTATCGCTGCCTTAAAGCTGACGTTTAATTGCGCGGTCCAATTAAGCCGCCCTTGCACCCGTGCCCGCACGAGCCTGCACAGAAGCTCCGCACAAGGCCCCGACCCGAGTGACCCTCGCCTTTCCTTGCGATCCCGTCTTAAGGCTACCAGCAGACTGACCTTGGTGACCCTCGTCGCCTTCCTTGTGAGTCTATCTTCGCTACGGCAAGCGTAGAAGAAAGGGAAGCGGCAGACAGGGCCGCTATATACGCTATGGATTAAATTCCACAAGTCGAGAAGGGTGCCTGCTCCTGCGCGTTAAAGAGCAGCAGCGGTTCTAACGACGAGTTTACCATGGAATGCTTCTACCCATCCTAAGGGAGCAGTAATGAGGGCGGCCTATAGGATAGGTCGATGTGCCTAGTTTTACTCATAGTCAAGGTGTAATATAACCGGACAGTGCTTGCACTTTTCATGACCACAATATAAGCAAAAGCGTGTAGAATGACAAAGAAACGTACCCCCGCCGCAGTTATGCTAAGTTAAACTATGTATTAGTAAATAGCTTACTCTAATAGATATTGAACACTTACGCATGTCCAGCATTCAAGACGCCGTAGGACGCGAGCCGCGCTCTTATCTTGGCGGACGGGAGACATGTACCTATTGGCATCGATAGTCGGTAATGCCTGAGATCCGGTCGGAAGCTCTAAAGCAATAGGCGCTATAGCAGTAGCTTGTAGACTATCGCGCGTCTGACGCACTTAGTCACATGTATATCCCTCCCTTGTAGTCGTAGTAAACCGAGCAGTCGTAGGTTTATCCGCCGGCGCAATGCCACAGACGCACGTAATTGCCTGTGCCGCCTTTATAACAAGAGCTTCGTCCGTAAACAATCCATCGTGCCGGGCAATATCCATGGGAATTTGTTTCGGGTCACGATCGATACTTAGGTTTAATTGGCTTACGTCGGTGGGGTGCAAACTCTTGTCTCCATGGAATATTCGAACAATCAGGTTAACATCGACGATGTCAACACACTTATATCGACTAATGTCGTCCTCGGGGCCCGGCTGCTTTGGCATGATCCTAGATATCGAGCGAACGATGGTGGGTGCTTCTCCCGTCAGAACAACTTCTTCGGGCGGTCGAGCTCGGTTTGCCGGCACGGCTCGGACTTCGGTCTCATTGAAGCGTCTATAGTTCAGGCGGCAAACGGGACTTTTTGACTTTCAGCTTGCACTACTGGCCAAGGAACGAGCTGGACGACGTACCACTCTATCCCTTTCTCTATATCCCCAACCTGGACGAACCCGCATGACGGGCACTGCTCAGCAGACCGGGACCTCTTTCGAAATACCATGCTCATCCTGAGCACTTGGTTGGGCTTGGAGCCTTTAGCGAGAATGATCTCTCGGTCAAAGGCATAGTGTCAGACCTTAATAATGGATTGCCAGTCCCTTAATAAGTCCAGGGTCTGCCCCGTCGCGAGGTCGTCGAGAACCCACTCGCCGCTCTCTATCTTGCTTGTTCCGAGATCCTGGAATCGTGCCTTAAGTATCGCGATAAACAGCTGCGATGCTTAAATGTCAGCTGAGATCTAAGCTATAGCGGAAAGATAAGGTAAGCTACCGCTGCTAACCTCTTTGGAGTTAATGGTTTCTAGGTGAAAGGGGAGACGTGCGCCCCTGGCATCAATAACTAAGACCGGGGCCAAGGTAACTTGAGCCGGTATCCAGCTTCCGAGCAGCGCCCGTGCTTGCTCGGACGTGAGACCAAAGTGGCTCGGGAGGACCGCCCCTTGGAGAGCAGAGAGAGGTGTAGATGCTTGGCCCGGGTTGTGCAATACAAGCCCCCAAGGCTTTGCATATTGATCTTTTCCGGGCAATGCTTCAAGCAGGGCCTTCATGGCGGCGGCGGCAGTAGCCGAGGCGAAGCCCTGCCATTTCTTGTCTTTGTGGCTATCGGCGTAGTCACATACGCCCTTGACGATGATGCAGGGCAGCTCATCCCAGACGCCGGCACCCTCCATCTCGAAAGCCAGAGCTCCCGTGACGCGTGCGATACGGTCGCGGTCTTGGCCCGACTTCATGACGGCGTCGCCCGAGGCCACAGGGCCGATGTGAATAGACGGCTTCTGGGCCTCGGCGGCATCCTCGCTCTCTAGATTGCACTTCAAGTTGAGCTCTGCCCTCGGAACTAGGTACGAGTCGTCACACCCAATCTCTTCGCACGAGGCCGGGAGGGCGGCGTTGCAAGTGTTGGTCTCGCTGCAGCAGGACAAGGAGCCGCGATGTCGATGACGGTAGGAAGCCTCAAATAGCCTATCGTGCAGCGTGCCAGGGTGTCTATAGTTGTGCTTGCTTCGTCGTGGCAACTTCTTCTCCTGCAACCTCTCTAGGAAGAATGCGGTGCGCCGCTCTAGGCGCTCGCGACCGTGGTCCGTCTCAAAGCCCCTAGGAAGAGACCGAAGCCCTTTGCTTAGCCGCCCGAGGCTATCCTGGACCGAAGTCTTCGGCAGAAATTTGTCGGGCCATTGCCGGCCAAAGTCATACTGCACGACTGAGTTCGCGATGACAACGTCGCCTTGAAGGATTTCGTCACCCTGCAAAGGAACGCCGCCGCAGATGCCAACGAGAAGTGCCAGTTACAAGGCGGCGTAGCTACTATGGGGAGAGGCCAGCGCCGCAGCGGCGTGAACCTTTCCTACGCCCGGAAGGAGAACGAGAACGGCATTATGCCTCCCGACACGGCCGTACGAGTAACAATTGCTGTCGCATATAATCCCCGGACTCTGTTCCTTATCGTCCCAGCACTCGTCGAAGAGACGCAGGTTCGCGTCGGCCTCAAAGGGGAGGGCGCAGATAATAGCCACTTCGAATTCCTTCGGTCCCTGGCTCATATCGGACTGCAATAACGTATTATCACGAGTATCTGCCTTAAATATAAGACACGACCGTCGAGAAGATCGATAGACTTCTCCTTCGTGCGGGGAAAAAGGGGGTTAAACTTAAGCCCTGATTCACAACGCCCTAAAAGAATTAAGGCAGACATGCATTTCGGATAAAGGAGTATCTACACCCCGATTAGTAGCGTTTTTTCGGCGTAACTAAAGTATTCGAGCTCCTTCGTCTATAGCTATATATCCCTTACTATAAATAAGCTATGTATATTATTATCTAGTAGTTATAGCTAGGCTAAACGCGTTAAATTAACTATTTAATAGTAAAAAATATATAATATTATTATATCTTCTTAGCTAACTTTTCAAAACTAAGCTTAAAACACGAAAGAAGTATACGCCTAAAACCCTAGTAAATAGCGTATTACGCCCCCCTAAGTATAGCCTCGCGTAGCTACTAGCGGGTGCGTAATATACTACCGAAGTTTACGAATTAGGCGAGGTTTTCCCTTATATAAGTAGAAAACTCTTCCCCGCCCTCGCTAACTAAGGGTATATGCCCCCCGCTAATAAGACCTAGCCCGGACCTAACTTAGGACCCTAGCCTAGGCTTAAAGAGGGCCCTTTTAACCCCTTAACCTAAGGGCCGAAATAAGTACCTTAGAGGCTAGGGCTTATTTAAAAGAAGCCTTAAAAGGCTAACGCCTTTTAATAACCTTAGAAGAAAGGCCTAAGACCTAAGACTAGGACTTAAAGGATATTAAGATAAAAGATAATACTTAGCCTATATTAAAGACTAGCCTCTTTAAGCTTAGTATTACGACCGCGGCTACTAAGCCGCTAACGGTCGACCGCGTTAAGCACGTAATATAGTCTAATAGATAAATAGTTAGCACGACTATCTAATAGATATAGGATTAAAGGGATTATAAAGATCTAAGTAATCTAAGATTAATAAGATTACTACGCTCTATATAATCTAATATTAGGGATTATAGCTAGGCCTATAATCTAAGGATAGTTTTAATAGGTATATATAGCTACCTACTTTTACTCCTTTAAATAAATAGCTCTCTAGCTTTTAATATATAGATCTTTATTATAATTCTATCTTTAATTTTAATTACCTAGTTATAGTCTATAGTCTATAACCTCCGACTTATTACTAATATAATATACTTATTATTACTTAAACTATGCTTTATTATATCTATTAATATAAACCCCTCGATAGGTTTATCCCTTAAGAATAATACTAATTACTATATATTAAAAGCTCTTATATAATATAATACCGCGTTACTTTAAGTAATATTATAACTATTAATATACTTATATAGTAAGCTAGATTAACTAACTCTAGAGCTACTATACCGCCTTAGGATATAATACGCGAGATTATTACCTTTTAATATAAGGTTTAGTTACTTAAAAATAAAGGAGATAATAGATAAGTTAAGGACCTTAGAAAAGTAATTAAACTAAAATAGCTAAGACTATTTAATAGTACTTATAGTATACTTTAAAACTCTCTTATTTAACTTAAAGCTTACTATTAGTTTTACTTTATTAAACTCTTAGACTTAGTTAAAAAGGTACTTTATATGAGAAATTATTTATCTAAAATAGTACTTACTTAGTTTAGACTTATTATAAGGGACTTTCTTAATAACTAACTAGCGCGATAAGATAATAAGATAGATAAAGTCTTTATTAGTTTTTAAGGATTTAAAGAAGCTATTATAAAGGTATTTAGAATAATTAATAAGGAATAAGAAGCTAAATAAAAACTTTAAGAACTCTAATAAAAGATCTTAGTATTAAATTATACTATAAAGTTCTATTAAGTTACTTTAAAACTTAATTAAGATAATAAACCTTTTATATTACGATTTTATAATAAGCTTAAAAAAGAAGTTAAGGACGAGCTTTATAAGGAAAATTAACTTAATAACCTCTTAGACTATATTACTATAATAGTATAAATTAATAATAAATAGTATATATAATACTAAGAAAAGAAATAAGGAAGAAGAAACTAAAACCCTTTTTATAAAAATAACTTTAACTAACGCGCTAATTATAAAAAGAAGCGCGAAACTCTTATTACTTATACCTATATAATTAACCTAAGTAGGATAGACCTAAATATAATATAGAAAAGTAAAAAAAAGTATTTTAATTATAAGAAACCTAGATATTATTTTAAAAAGTATAGATAACCTTATAAAAAGAAGAAAATATACTAAGTACTAGCCTTAAAAGGTAAGAAATACTTAAACGCTATTAATAGATAGGAACTAAAGTATAAACTTCTTACTTAAACTATATACTATAATAATAAATATATAGTATACTTAAGTAAGAAGAATAGTACTAAATAGTTCTTAAAGCTATTAAAGAAAACCCTTATAATAATATAATAAATAGATATTAAAATATAGAAATAAGTTAAGTTTATAGAACTAAAATACCCTTATCTTAAAGGAGTCTCTTAAGACTAAATTAAGAAAAATAGTAAACGATTCTAAAAAGATATATACAATAAAAATAAATAATAATAATAAGGAGTTTATAGATAATATAATAAAGAAGATATAAATATAGCCCTTAGACTTATAAAACTTAGATAATAACTTAAAGAGGAATAATAAAGTATCGACGATATAAGCTCTAAGAAATAAGAAATACTTAAAGAAAGAGAAAGTAAGAATAAACTTATACTACTACTCTTACTATTAAGGGAAAATACTATAATTAAAGAATACGCTTTATACTTTAAAGAATTTAAAGAAATACTTAAAATAAAAACTTAATAAATACCTTAAATTCTTATAGAAAACTAATAAACTATATTAATTTAATATTAACTAGTACTATATAAAGGAGACTATACTATAGGTATTATTATAGTTAATACCTTTATAGCTTTATAATAAGAATAGTAACTATAAGGAGAATTTAAAGATAATCTATAAATACTACTTACTTATAAGTACTATAAGTATATTTTCTAAATATTATATATTTCCCTAGATTATATAATATACCTTTAGATAAAGGTATAATATAATACCTTCTTAGTTAAGTTTAAAGGATAAGTACTTTTAAAACCCTACTTAAGTATAAAACTAAACTACTAGAAAATTAATTAATACTACTTAAATAACTAAGTTATATTATTAGAACCTAATTATAGTATACTACTTAAATACCGCGCTAATTATAGTTTATTAATAAGATATCTTTTAAAGATATATAAATATTATAAAGTATAACTTAATTTTATAGTTCTTAGAGATATCCCTTAGTAAAAGGGACTAAGGAAGCTAAAAATACTTAGTATAAAAGAAGGAAGAGGTATAGAAAAGAGGGTAAGGGTATAAGGGGAAGTATAGGTAGCGATAGCTTCTTATAAAGGTAGCGAGAGTTAAGATAGATATGCCGGCAACGGCTAAAAAGGAGGGGAAAAACTAGTAAAAAGCTTAGTAGTTAAAAGGATATTAATAGCTTCTTTAAGTAGGATTTTCTTTATTAATTAAGATACTAGATAGGTATAAAGAGGGGCGTTAGATAAAGGAAAGAAAAAGAATTAAGGCAATATAATAATTACTCCCTTACTATAATTACTACCCTTATAAGATTTAAATATCTCTGCCTTACCTATCTATCCCCTTACTTTTACTTTTACCTTTATATATTTTATATATACTTCTTATATCTCTCTTTATAAGAGTTATAAGTCTAAGAGGAATAGTATTCTTATACCTTCCGGCTACTATAAAAGGCACCTTTCTTATATCCTTTTACCCCTCTTACTAGAAAAGCTGATTTTTAACTGACTTTTCTACCCCTTCCTCTATAACGATATCGAAAAACGACTCCTCTACTATCCCTATAGTTTATAGGACGATTCTTATAGAGCCCTAAGATTAGGATAAGTAGGTAAAGGAGCTATAGGCTTATATAGATAGAACTATTTATAATTTAGTTTTCTCTAATAAGTAGGACCCTCTTAAGCCCCTTTTTTATCCTAGGGCAAAGGAATTTATAGAGGGAGCTTCCCTCTTCTCTAAGCTATAGTAGAGAGCGTTTTCTATATATAGTAGAGAGCGTTTTCTACTACCTTAGGTAACTATAAGAGTTACTATAAGGAATACCTTTATAAGACGAAGCTACTAACTACTATATATATAGCAATAACGGAATCCGTTAGTACTATAAAGCTAATCTCTTTTTAAGAGGAAGAGACCCCTAGGTAGTAGCTTTTAAAGCTTAAGACCTCGATAGCTCCCTTAAGGGGCTATATAACTATAAGGAACGGTGTTCCTATTATAAATAAAGCAGCTATAATATACTCTCCCGATTATATAAGCTAATAAGTAGTATATTAATTATAGACAAAATCTCATCCTATAGAGCAAGAATCGCTCGTTATTTTATATGTTATTATGCATTAAACGGGTTGCCGGTTATCGTACAATCGGGAATCGAAGGAATAGAGCTAGCTTAGAATGCTAGCTAAGACCTCTTAAGAACACCGGCACGACCAACCTCCTTTAAACACGAATATTAGTGGAACTAAGACACTTCTAGACTCACTCGAGGTATCACGGAATTCTCTAGTCTCAGGGCTATACGGCAGCCTAAATCTGGTCCCGAAAGGTTCTTCCGTTCAGCTACAATTATCTATATAAGACAGCATGTCCGCTGGTAGATAGATTAAGAATCATTAACTTTAACACCTCTTCTACACACTAATACACTACCAATAAATTCCATTGAAAATCCTACCTTATACTCCTTCTTCCCCTCTATTACGTAGTCTTACGTGATCCCTTAATTTCCTAAAATTCCGCTTTTACTTATATACCTTAATAATAACTAACCGTATTAAGAAGATCTATATAGTATACCTAGGAGCCTATTTTACTAGGAACTTACTAGCTTCTTCGTAGCTAGCTAAGTAGGAAGAAATCCTTAAGGAAGCTAACTAATACTTCTTAATAAAAGCTCTTTCTAGCTAGTAGCTATAAGATATATCTCTACTAATAAAGCCTATTAGTAACGGTTACTTAACTATCTTTTAAGAAGCTAGCTAGGAACTAAATAAAGAGGCTACTAAAGTATAATAGTAATTTAACGGGCAAGATTATACCCCTATAGATATCAGCCCGTTAGAGGGATAAGACCCCTAGCACCCCCCCCCCCTCTAACTTTCTTCTAAGTATACTTAAAGGCGTTATAAAGACCTCGATTATCTAATTAGGTATTATCCTTAATTATAGTTAATTTAAATTTTTATTTTTCCCCTTTAAAGTAGATGCCGCTAGTTGCGCGACTCTAGTAGAAATAAAGAGGCATAGAGTAAAGAAATCTCTAAGACTCGTATTTATAACCTAAAGCCTATAGAGCTATATATAGACTAAGTAATTAGATAATTACGTAGTTAATTGCTCTGCTAATCCTTTACTACGTGCTGCGCGTGCTTTAGGTATATGCCCTCGTCCCCGTTAAAACTAGTCTCTAGGGCGTGAACTCGTTATTCTATTCTATTTACACGGCGACGAGTAGCTTTACGAAGCCGAGAATACCTAGAGGACGACGGTACTATTTAGAAAAAATAAAATCTAGGGATTTAATAATTAAAGTAGTAACTACCTTAATAGCCAGAGTTAGGGACCTAAT
The DNA here is from genome assembly GCF_020360975.1 of Hirsutella rhossiliensis. NCBI lineage: Eukaryota > Fungi > Ascomycota > Sordariomycetes > Hypocreales > Ophiocordycipitaceae > Hirsutella > Hirsutella rhossiliensis. The sequence continues at coordinate 559,123 of NW_025408678.1, read as the reverse complement.
AAGGCGATAGACTTACCGGGAAATAAATAATTAGATAATGCCTTCGCTAGTAGCAAAAGAAAAGCAATAAGCTAATACTAAAAAACCCCGAGCTCCTATTATTAGCCCTATGACCCCTAATACTAGCGACTCGGTTAAGAAACCACGATCCTTATATAATGCTTTAAAAGACATAAATAATAACGATAGTATAATCTAGACCGTTCTAGAACCCTACCGAGACCTCTTACTTATATACGCACTAACAATACTAATATAGGTACTAACGAGGGACACCCTAATAACCTTAACCTTAGCTCTCCTCTACGCGGTAGCTTATAGAGAACGTCTACCTCCCGCTAATAGATAAGAAAGCAAGTAATAAGATAGTTATAATAAGATATCCTCTAACTCCGAAAACTCTAACTCTAAATTTCGCAACCTCGTAATCTATAGGCATACTATATCTAGAAACACTAGCCGTTAAGAAGGATTATCTAATCCTACTACTAGCGATATAAAGAAAATTAAGGTAGATATTAATAAGATTACTAATAAACTTAAGGATATACTTGCTAGAAGCTAAGATAACCTCATAGGAAGACTCCGCTAACTATAACTCCTACCTATCGGAAAATTTAATAGTAAAAACATAACTAAATTCCTTAAGAAGTTCGAACGGGAGATACGCGTTAACCGTATCTATAACGAGGATAAAATAGACTAGCTCGAAGTCTATATCTCCTCTATATAAGCCCCTACTATTAAAATTCTTACGGACGGACTTACCTAGGAAGAAGCGAAGAAGAGACTCTTCTAATACTACTACGTATATAATATTAAATAACTAGAAACTACTAACGACCTCTTAGACTATTATAATACTAAAAAGCCTAAGACTATTACGGAAGTTACGGAATAGCTTAGTCTCTACTTATACTTATAGCGTAAGGCATAACCCGACGGCTAAGAAGAATCTATAGTCTAGTTATACTTTATCTACTATATAATACTAAAGGAGCTTATTATTAACGTTATAGAGAGAAACGGGAAGATATCTAAAGTTATCTCGAAACTCCTATATAAAAGCCTTATCTATATAATCAATAATTATTTAGCACCTCGCTAGGACGTTAAGCGACGAGATATAGTATCTAAAGTCTATAATTCGAAGCTTAAGAACCTAAAGAAAGACTAGCTCTTCGGGGAAATTAACGAAGTAATAGAGGAAGCCGAATCTAACGAGGATAAAGAAAAACTTCCTAAAGAGCTAAAGAAAATAGATAAGAAACCTAGACAGCCTATAAAGGAGATCTTAGACCTAATAAAAGCCTTTAAAGATATAAAGATTAACCTTACTCGCTAGTAAGAGCAGATATTTAACTAGCTTAATAGGGAATAGAGACGCATTAGTAGCAGAGGCTACTCTTTAAGTCGTAGATAAGGAGGTAGCGTAAATACTATCGGATTTTACTACCTATCTAATTAATATACGTAGCTTTAGGTTAATGCTTTTAACCGGCCTAGGAGATACTTCTATTACGGTAAAGAAGGACACTACCCCGATAAGTACGAGGTATACTCTTAGGACTACGAGATCGGATTTATAATATATAAAGCAGTAAACGGGACTCTTTACCTTAGAAGAAAAGATAACGGAAGCGTAATTCCCCCGGTGCTTACTAATAGGTTTTCTTAAATAGGTATATATATTCGAAGGCTTATTATATACTAGGTAGATATATAGCTAGACTCCTTTATATTACTACTTATAAAATAGGTTAAAGCTATAGTTATACTATCTTACCTAAATTAAGCTACTAGTAAAAGAGAATCCGGTTTCCTAGACTAGTTCTAGAAATATAAAAGCCCGTATAAGTAAAAGCTAAGGAATCTAAAAGCAAGCGATATAAGAAAAGAAGTAAGAAGGATATCGGTTATTATAATTACGGATAATATATAATAAAGCGATATATATAATTAAATAATCTATGCGACTACGATAGGGATTAATACCTATAAAGGGAAAAGATAAAGAGTTAAAGAGGACGTAAAGGAAATCGAGATAACGAGAATAGTAAAAACTAGCCTAAAGATTATCCCTATATACTATAGATATAGAGTAGATCTAGATAAGAAGTTCGATAGACTTACGGATAAAATCGTTAGAGAAATTATATATAAAAGAATCCCGATCCCTCTAAATTACCTAATCGACTTTATTCCCTAACTAAGCGAGAGACTTAGCACGAGATATATAGATATAGCCTAAGGTATAGAAAACACTAAATTCTAGACCCTAGAGAAAGCAGAGAGTAATATAAGACCCTATAGAGCTACGATAATAGTTATAAAAGCAGCCGAAAATAATATAGAGAGTAGTTTACTCCTCCTCGAATATCTATAAGGAAAACTCGCGGTAGCTTTAGTATAAGTCGAAGAATAGGACGAAGAATGCTAGGTCGAACTAATTAAGCTTACTTACCTTACTTATAAAGAATCGGATTATAAGTGCCTCGAAGTTTAATAAGCACTAAAGAAAGTTAGGTTTATAACTAATATAATTAGCGCAACGTAACTAGCCTAAGGACTATCTAATTAATAAACTCTAGAGGCAATAAGACCGGAGAAAGGCGAATTTATTATATAGGAAGTAGCACTCTCGATAAGATACTAAGAGATAACTCTAGAGGACCTTATAGCGATTCCTATAATACGTATAAACATAGTCCTTATGCCTTTCCGCTCGCTTAAGTATATATAAGACCTACCCTATATTTAAGTACGGCTTAGTAGCTAGAAAGCTAAAGTTCTAAGCGCCCTAATCGATACCGGGTCCGAAAGAAACCTTATTACTAAAAGATACGTAAACGTATATAGGCTTAAAATCCTACTAATAAGAGCATTAACAACGGCGTATACCGGGTCCCCTATAGATATAGTTAGGGAGGTAGAGACTAATCTCTATCTAGGAACGGCCTAGATACTAATCTATCTTTATATTACGCTAGACGGAGTCTTAGTCCCCTTTATCCTAGGTATACTATTTATTAGAGCCGCGTATATATTATTTAATTATTCCCTAAGGAACGGGGATATATAGGTTAAATATTAGATCGGCACTATCCGGGTAGTTACGCTAGCGGTAGGAGCTATTAGATAGGAGCTTCCGGACGAGGTTAATATAGTAAAATCCTTTTAGGCTACGACCTTAATAGTTAATAAAAACGTATGCGAAAGACTAAAGCTTAAGGAGGCTATATAGGAAATAGCTACCTAGCTCCTAAGAAATTTTTTTTAGGCTTCGGTAATAGAAGTTAGAGAAGATAACCTAGGAGCTACCTAATAATTACGGAGAGAAACCCTTACGAATACCTAGACGGCCGAGATTCTCTTACCGGGAGGTAAGATCTTTAGTTATAGAGGGGGTGCTAACTAAGTCCCTAACCTAGCCTACGCTAGCGTAAACGAGCCCTTAATAGCACTAGTATAATAGTAATTAATTATAGACGAAGGAGATAAGGCGATTCTAGCTATCGGATCTAAGATAGTAGAAGAGATTATTAAAGTTATAGTTATAGAGGCTATAGGAGAATTTAAGAAAAACATTATTAAAGCTAGAAAGAAGTTCTAAAAGATCTAGAAAGTTAAAGTTAAGATAAGGAGGAAACGACCTATTAGATTATATAATCTAAGAGTTAATACTCTCTTTAAAAGAAAAGTAGATAAGATTAACCCTATTAACGATGCTCTATTAGACGGCTTAACGCCGGAAGGGGACCCTAACTAAAAGAAGACTAAATAGAATACTATTAAAGATAAGATATAGCCTAGACCCTACCTAGAACACTTAATAGGAAAATTCTTAAGTATATAGAAAGGAAAGCGGCTAACGTAAGAAAGACTTAAAGCAATCTACGAATAATTTAAGGGCTTTCTTATAGAGGTAGAAATCCGGATCTTCGATAGTATTCTATTTAATAGGGAAGCAGCGTTATCCTAGGACTTTATAGAAAGAGGCAGAGTTAACCTAGCTATAGCCCTACTATAGGTTATTAAGATAATAGAATATAAGGCATAGTAAGTAGCCTTAATCCCGATCCTAAAAGCGATAGAGTAGAAAGTTATCGACATCCTTAAAATTAAACTAAAAATAGGAGTCCTTAAAGAAGGGCACGGGCCCTATAGGAACCCCTTTTTCCTAGTAGTAAAGAAAGATAGAGGACTACGCCTAATTAATTCCGCTATGCGTATAAATGCCGTTATAATAAGAGATACGAACCTACCGCCGAATATAGACGAGTTTAGCGACTACTTCTCGATATATAAGATCCTTTCCCTCCTAGACCTTTTTTTAGGCTATAATTAGATCCCTCTTAATATTAGAAGCCGTAACTTAACGATATTCGCGATACCTATTAGCCTCTTACGTATATATATACTCCCTTAAGGGGCTACGAACTTAGTCGGCTAATTTATAAGGATAATATAAAGAATCCTATAAGACCTTATACCGAATATCTATAGGAATTTCCTCGATAATATAGGTATTAAGGGGCCCGATACGACGTATAATAATAAAGAGGTAGCGCTAGGAGTAAGGAGATTTATCTTCGAATACCTTATTAACCTCGATAAAGTCCTAGTTAACGTCGAACTCTTTAGTTATACGATTACGGGGGCTAAATCGAAATTCTACTAGTAAGCGACCGAAGTTATCGGTTATATCTATAGAATAAATAAAAGGTGCCCTATAGAAGCTAAAGTTATTAAAATCAAGGAATAAATAAGATACCTTAATATAACGTATATTAGAGCTTTCCTTAGCATCGTAGGATACTATCGAATCTAGATTAGATAGTTCGCTATCTTAGTAAAACCCCTTATAGACCTACTAAAGAAAGAAGTCTATTAGGAATAGGGAGACGAATAAGTAAAAGCGATAGCTGCCCTTAAGGAAGCTATTACTAATCTAGTCTTTCTAGTATCCCTCGACGTCGGCCTAGGAAGAGAAGATATTATTCTAATATATAATGCTAGTCTGCTTAGCTAGGGGGCAGTCTTAATATAAATCGTCGACGGAAAGAGGCGCCTTATAAGGTTCGAAAGTAGAACGTAGTTACTAGTAAAAACTAAATATAATACGATAAAGAGGGAGTATAGGGCTATATTAAGTGCGCTTAAGAGACTAAGAATATACCTATATAGCGTATATTTTATCCTAGAAACTAACGCATAGGTCCTAGTTAATTAACTAAAAGGTGCCCTTAAAGACGTCCCTAGAGCTATAGTAACTCGCTAAATAAGCTATATTTTCCTCTTCGACTTTACTATACGATACGTCGAAAGTAAGAAAAATAGCGTGGCCGACGGACTCTTAAGAAAGCCTAAAGGACCTTCTAATATATTAGATAGGGAAATAGAAGGCGATATTAAAGAATTTATAGACTTCTACTTAAACGTAGTATAAGGGACTAAGCTATAAGGGGACTACTTAAAGGAATTAAGGATAATTGCGAACTTCCTTTAAACGTTAAAACGGCCGGAGGGCCTTTCTAAATAAGACTATAGGAAGCTACGTCTAAAGAGTCTAAGTTTCTACGTTAAAGATTAGAAGCTTTAGCGACTCCATAGGAAAGAAGAAAGGGGACCTATACTAGTCATAGACGACCTAAAAGAACGGAAAAGGATTATCGTAAAGTACTACGCGTAAATAGGGCATAAAGGACGATAAGTTATATATATATTCGTAAAAGATAGGTATTAGTAAGCTAGCCTTTAAAACGATATTTATAGCGTAATCTCTTCCTATAAAGAATACTAATACTTTGCGACTAAGAGACCCTAGGAAGTTATAACCGCGACCGCGCCTAGCTACCCTATAAGTAAGATTTACTTCGATAGCTAGTATATACTATCTAATTATAGGTATTTATACCTTATAGAAGCACGAGACGACCTTACTAGATAGGTAGAAGTAACCTTAGTTAAAGAAATTACCGCGGGAGCTATAACTAAATTTATACTCTCTATTATTTATAGGTACGGCGTAATACTATACGCTATAATCGATAGAGGGCCCGAAATAAAGAAAGACTTTAAGTATATCCTAGAGGATATAAGCGTTAAAGTTATCTAAACTTCGGTATATAATCTAAAGGTAAACGCGGTAGTAGAATAAAAGCACTAGAGGTTAATAATAGCGCTTATAAAAATAGCGGAGAAAAAGGGTAAGTAGATTAAATACCTTAACTAGGTAATCCTTATAGACCGAATAGTAGTTAGAGAGTCTTACGGAATATTAGCTTTCTACCTACTATATAGATAGGAACTGGTACTACCTCTTAAGGTAGAACACTTAACTTAGCGCCTAATCGACTAGGACGAAGTAAAGATAAAAGAAGAATTATTTAAAGTATAAGTACGAGTTTTAGAAAGGAAAGAGAAAGACGTAGAAGAAGCTAAGAAAAGAGTAATAAGATATCGGAATCGATTAGTAGAGAGGATAGATAAAGCTAATAAGTATATAATAAGGAAAGAAAGCCTATAACCTAGAGACCTCGTCTTACTATTCGACGTAAGACGATTAAATAATTTAAGGAGGCAAGCTAAGTATTAGATAAGGTAGAACGGTCCCTTTTAAGTAGTATCGCGCTCGGAGTAGTTTAGGGCGTATAGGATTAAGACTCTAGATAGAATCGTGCTTAATAAGATAATCCTAGGAGAGTATCTAAAGAAGTTTAAAAAGGATAAGGAAGGTTAGTAGTGCTCTACTAAGGACGACTAGTTGCTCTAGGATAAGATTACTCTCGATAAAAAGAGGAAGGAAGAAATAACGGACGAAGTAGATAATTTACTACTCCTACTAAGTAGAGAAGCCTTAGATTAGATAGTACTACGGTCGTAACGACTCCCTAACGAACCTTAGAAAGATTAAAGCTAGGAAGAGAAAGAAGAGCGACTATAAATACCTAAGAAAGGCCTAAGGCATACGATCGAGGTTTAGCTACCGTAACTTAGTAAAGCAAAAAAGGATCTCTACGCTAGAGCCCTAAAGACGCTAATCTAATAAGAAAAGGAGGAGGTAAAAAGGAGCTAGGGAGGAAAAGGCGGCAAAGATAAAAATCTACGACTATCGTAAGAAGTACGCTAGAACCTAACTAGTAACTAGGACACCGTCTAACTATTTAATCGAAGGACGACTATAGTAGCCGAGATATTTATAAGTGCCCTACCTACTACCTTATCGTTTTAAATTTTCTACCTAAGGCTCCCTAGGTAGATAAAGATAATACTTCCTACCCTTCCTTAATAATAGCCTACCCTCTACTACCTTAAAGAAGGCAAATAGAGATATAATTAAATAATAGAATAAGAAAACGAATATTCTTACTACCTACCTCCCTTAAGAATAGGAGTTTTTACTTCGTAGACGGGGACGTCTATTCTTTATTATAGAAGGGGAGACCCGCCGTAGCGAAAATAGATGCGCCTACGAGATAAATTTTAATATATTTTCGACTTACTAAATTAAACGCGTATTACCTTAAGAGAAAAACTTTTGCCGCTAAAGATAGCGACTAAACGAGGCTACCTACTCCTAGTAAACCTACTATAGACTACTATAAAGCGAACTTAAAGACTATCTAATTATTACTTAAGAGAGAGCTCGTTAAACCTATATAATCTCTTTCTAGGTAAGACGGGCGTAAGGTTAATTTCCTCCCCTTCCTCTAAATCCTTAGTAGGACTAAAGGGATTAAGGATATTGCGAAGAAGATAAGGGGCGGTCTCGTTACTAATACACTCGTCGTAAAATTTATTAGTCTTAAGGTTAGTACGGAAATTATAACTATATATACGGTTAGCGAATCTATTAAGGTCGTAAGTAGCCCTATAGTATCTAGGGAAGTGCCGCTATTCGTAAACGGGCGCCTTAGTTAAATCCTAGACGTAGTTAGCGTAAGAACCGCTAGCAGTGCCTAGAAGAGAGATATACTCGTAAAAAGGAAATATAACGTGCTCGTAAGCGGAAGTTATAGTTATCTAATAAGTTCGAATATACCCTTAATAAAGGCAAGGATTGCGAGTTCTATATAAAGCAATTAAGACTACTTAAGAGTATTCTTACCGCCCTAAACTAAGCTAAGAAAAGAAGTATCTACGCGGATAAGCGATTTCTATAGGGATATAGGTTACTAGCCGACGTCTATAATAAAGGGTATAGAAGACGATTTAATTATGCCGACCTAGCGTGCTCTCGAGAAAGTAAGAGAGAGGGGAGCGACCGCGCGCTTTAACCCTAACGATATCGGGAGCTTCTAACGGAACCTATAACCGAAAGGCGATTTCTACGTAAATTAGAAACCCTTAGTAACCGATATTATTTCTACTATAGACCTAGGTCTCGAAGCAACTATAGATCTATAGAAGAAGACGGTTAGAATAAGCCGGACGAGAGGATAAGTATAAAAGGCTACGTTAATAGGCTAATATACGGAATCTAAGCTATCGCGGCGAACGAGCTTAATTATACGCAAGCGATATTATAGGGCGGTAGAGTTTCCTAGCAGTTTAATAGCGGGGTTAGACGACTATAAAGGATACTATCTAATTAAGGTCTAACGACTTTCGGCGGAGTCTTTCCTACGAGGATTCCTAAAAGCGAGCGGATTTACCGATATAACCGTATTATCTTAGGAGACTAGGAAGAATAAGACCTCTAGGAAGTCCCGGAGGTAGTTAACCTCCTAGATAGGCCTACTAGATAGAAACCACCGCTCTAAAGAGACGTAGAACTAGCTTATACGGCGAGGAAAGCGAGAAAGGAGCTATCTACGCTAGCTGCCCTTACGGAGCAACCTAACCTAATTACTTAAGCTATACGCGGTTTCTTTATAAAACTTCTCCTTAAAAAGACCCCTAACTATCTAATTACGCCGACGGGAATCGAGAATAGACCTAGTCCTTTATTACCTCGAGCGTTAACTAAATCGAGCTCCTTATCTAAACTAAGTAGCCTTTCCCTAAGTGACCTCGAGATAGGATCCCCGCCCTAGAGCCTATAAAGGAGAGAGCTAAGCGCCCTTACTAGTCCCTTTATCTACGTAGAAACAACGCCTTTATTCTCCCCCTCTAATATATAGCTAATTAGGCCTACTCCTCGCCCGCTACTAACGGCTCCTTTAAACGTACGAAGGAGCAAAAGACTTATAACCGCTCCCCCGCCGATAACCTAATAAGGAGCTAGTAGGGAAGAAAGGCAGATAGCCCGGCTGCCTACTCGCCCTAGGACCCCGAAATTACTAGGCGCTCGGTTAATTACCCTAAGGCCGAAGACTCTAGTAACGCCTACGGTACGCCCCGTTACTCCCTAGAAATAAAGTATAGTAATAGCTTCTCCGGCTATAGTCCCTATAAGGTTTATACCGGGCTTTAAACCCTCCTAGGTTAAAGGAGTTAAAAACCTAGGAATATATTAGAACTACCGCTAGGATATTAACGATTGCAATTCTATATATTTACGTAGGACTACTAGTAACGCAATAACGATTAGCCTACGAGACTCTATAGCTTATCTAATCTAGCCGTACCTAAAGCTATAGACTAGTAAAGACGCTAACTACTTCGTTTCTTTAACGCCCCTAGGAATAATAAGCGCGAATACTTAGGAGCGTATACGGGGGGTAGTAGATAATTATCTAAAGAAGGAAGTGCGCGAGTAAAGATAGGAAAGAGCTAAACGAGTAGCTCGTAGGCAAAGGGAGGAATAAAAGACGCGAAGGGAAAGGATTATAGTAAAGGAGAAAAGTTCCGTCGACGGTTTATTTACTTACTTACGTGCTTAGGAAGAGAGCCTTGCTTATTATTATCGCGCCCTTTCCGTTAGTATCTTAGGTCGGAAAGTCGCTAGGGAGGAGTTTAACGGGTAAGATTATACCCCTATAGATATTAGCCCGTTAGAGGGATAAGACCCCTAGCACCCCCCCCCCCCTCTAACTTTCTTCTAAGTATACTTAAAGGCGTTATAAAGACCTCGATTATTTAATTAGGCATTATCCTTAATTATAGTTAATTTAAATTTTTGTTTTTCCCCTTTAAAGTAGATGCCGCTAGTTACGCGACTCTAGTAGAAACGAAGAGGCATAGAGTAAAGAAATCTCTAAGACTCGCATTTATAACCTAAAGCCTATAGAGCTATATATAGACTAAGTAATTAGATAATTGCGTAGTTAATTGCTCTACTAATCCTTTACTACGTGCTTCGCGTGCTTTAGGTATATGCCCTCGTCCCTATTAAAGTAAGTAGTCTTATTCCTTTATATCTAGTACTCGACCTAGATAGTTCGACTTATAGCTACTATAGCCTTTATTACTACGGCCCCCGCTACTATAGCTATTACTCCTTTAGCTCCTCCTCCCTTAAGAGCCTTAATGTTATCTTTAACTATAGCTATAGCTCTAGCCCCGACTCTACCTCTTACTCTAGGCCTAGCCTAGGTCCTATTAGTTAGACCGGCCCGACTAGTTCCTTAATAGACCCTTTAGTCCGTTAGTTTAAAAATTAAGGAACTAGTTAAAATCGAACCTCTTCGTTAAAATCACTAATAAGGGGTAAAAGGGGGGGTTTTTAAGTAGACCTTTTAGATAGGGATAAGGATTCCTTAAAGAAATAAATAAGGAGGAATCGACCTACTTACTAAGTATATAAAAAGCCCTATCGGCTAAAAGACTATTAGTAGGTCTTTAAAGAAAACCGACCTAAAGGAGTTAACCCTTTAAAGAAGCTATAAGGAATAGTATAATAGTCTCTTAAGGAGGACCCCTTATTATAGAAGAAGATAAACGAGATTTAGGTTACTAAGAAATAGTAACTAATAACGCCGCTGCCCTTATTTAAGCCGTAAATTTAAGGAAAAATCGTTAGTATAGTAAATCCCGCTTTCGTCTTCCCTATAGATTAATAAGGCTAAGACTAACCGTTAGGACCCTTTAACTATCCCCTATAAAAATCAGCTATCTTTAACTCTAGTACTTCCCTCGATATCTATAATATACTCTTATAATTCCGGTCCTTTAAAAAAGTATAAAGGGAATATCTTATTACTAGGGAATTAACTATATAGATAAAGGGATATAGAAGGGTGAATTTTACGATAGAATTACTTAATAGGTCTATATAAATTCTTCGACGAAAAAGGGTAGCTTTTTACCCTCGATTTTTAACGAGCTTAATTTCCTTCTACCTTTTTTAAGAGGAAGGAATCTTCTAGGATATAACGTCTAAGCCTATAAGGCTAGTCTAAAAGAATTAGACTATTAGACTTATTAAGGAAAAATTCAGTTAATTTATTCTCGAATTCCGACCTATCCTTAAAAAGGAATCTCTTAAGAAGTTAGCTTTTCCTACTAAGAGGGTAGGTTCTAAGTACCTTCTTCTAGCAGCCTAAGGTAATAGTTATCTTTAATACGTACGACTTAGTTACCTAGGCCCCCTAGCTTTATATAAGCTAGGCTAATAATAGGGCGTATAAATAAAGGGACTAAAGACCGTTAAATATAAATACTATAGCTAAGGAAAGACTAAGAGACGAATTTCTAGATAAACCCCTTTATAGCCGGACTAGCCTTATAAGGAAATTTAGGTCGACTAAACCAACGTCTCTAAGAACTAAGAAAGCTTCGTTAAGGTAATGTTTTTTATAAACGCATTTTTAAGGATAGTTTTCCCTTATTTCTTATAGACCTACTTAAGTATATATAACTAGTTTACTCTTTAGGACTTCGTTAACTAAATAAAATCCTACTTTAGCTATAAGGTAAAGAAGATATAGTTTAATAGAGAGCTATTTATAAAGGATATCTTAAATTAGCTTTAAAAAAAGAGTATTTTACCCCTCTCTTTAGTACTAAATACCTAGGCCTAGAACGGAGGGGTAGAAAGATTAAGGGGTGCTATAATAAAAAGGGCTTATACGATAAGACTTACTATAATACTTCCCTATAACCTTTAAAGGGAAGTTATTAAGACCGCCTATTACCTTTAGAACTAGACCTTAGGGACCCTAGGGGCCTAAGGGACTATAGGGACCTAGAGACCCTTTTTAAGACCTAAGGAATAAACTAGAAATCTCCCCTAAAGTTCTTTATAAAAATAAGGGCCTTACTAGCCTACCTTTATACCTACGGCTATAAGGTATACGTAATAACTACTAATATATAGCTAAAAAGGAATAAGAAAAGAAAGCTTAATCTTAGAACCTTTATTAGTTACCTTATTAGTTATAATTCTATAAATATCTTCTAGATCTAGATTCCTCTTTTATAAAAGGTTATTTTAACTAGGGATATAATTTTTAACGAATCTAACTTCTTAAATAGAAAGAGGGATTAATAGCCCCTCTTACTATTATAACGTTAGCTAATTCAAAAGATTTAAACCCCCCCTTCCTAATAGTCTTAAGAAGAGGTCTTAGATAAGGAAATAGAAGAAGTAACTAACGTCGAAGTAGTTAAGGATAACGCCGACTTTAAAGAAGAAGAAAAAGAGGAAGCTACTAAATTAAATAATCTAAATAAAGAAGGAGACTATAGGAAAGCGGTAGAGCTAGAATACGCTTACCTCCCTACGCCTCCTCCTATATAAGAAGAAGATCTAAAAGTAGCTTTCTCTATTAGTCTTCCCGTCTTAACCCTTAAAGGGGTAGGAAAGGTACCTCCTTTAAAGGATTACTTAGCTACCTTTTTATCCTTACTTCGAGAAGTAAAGGAAGGTATAGGGCCTAATACTAAAGAAGACTAATTTCTCTTTTATTTCGATCGTTTTTCTAACTTCTATTTAACGCTAATAAAAGACGGTTCTTATAGAGCGTTTATAGTAGGCCGGCTCTTTAAGCTATAGCTATTAGTAAGGAAGGTATATAAAAGTAACCTCCCGGACTTACTAGTAAACTAAAAGTAGCTAGAAAAACACCCCTTTAGAGACTAGTTTTTCTAGGCCTAGAAAGACTACCTAGCTTTATATAAGGAGATAAGGTCTTTCAAAGAGGTCCTTAAGGAAAAAGTAAGAGGAAAATAGATCCTTAGCTATAAGTAGGTCTTTATTTATAAGACTAATAAATATAGCTTCCTTTAAAAGTATAAGGCCTAGCTAGTTATCTATAGGAATTAATAGGAAAAAGGTAATCTACTTATTAAGGTAACTACCTTAGTAAGGATGTCTTTTTAGACCCTTATAGCTATAGTAGTAGAATTCGACCTTAAGCTTAATTAGATTAGATATAGTTAACGCCTTTATTAACTACTTACTTAAGAAAGAAGAAGTTATTTATATACGCTTTCTACTAAGCTTCTAATAGCTAGGAAAGGTTTTATAGCTTAGAAAAGCTTTATATAGACTATAAAGATTACCCTTTCTTTAGTAATAGTATTTAACAGGTTCCCTTAAAGCCCTAGGCTTTAAGAAAGTCCCTTAGGAACCGTATATAATATAAAAGGGTAAAATTACGGTCTTCTTCTATATTAATAATATTATCTAGGCCTACCTAAAAGAGGAAGAAGCTACTACTAAGGAGGATATATAAGGCCTATAGAAAAGGTATAAGATAACTAAGCTAAGGTAGCTAAAGTAGTTCTTAAAGATATAAATCCTTTAAAATAAGTCCTAATAGACTATCTAGCTTACCTAAGACGCCTATATTAATAAGGTCGCTTATAAATTCCTCCTTAATTCCCTTAATAAAAAGCTTCCCTTTATACCTATATTAGATAAAGAGGTTTTACTTAATCCGTTCTTTTAAGCTTAGGAGTAAGAGAAATACTAATATTAATAGAAGGTAGGCTCCCTGCCTTTTTTTTTTAGCTATTTCTACTAAACTAGATATCTCTTTTACGGTCTCCTAGCTAGCTAAGTATAACTAGAATCCTAGCCCTAGGTATTAAGAAGTAGTAGATAGAGCTATCCTTTATCTCTATTTAATAAGATTATATAGTTTACGCTTAAGAGAGTAGGAAAGGAAGAAATTAGCTCTAAAATTTTCCTTTATTTAAGCGATTCGTCCTTTATAAATAATTCCTTAAATAGAAAGAGCTTATAAGGGTATTATTAAGCACTAGTCCCTTAGTATAAGGCTAGTACTTTAACCTAGCCGTTTACTTAGATCTAGTATAAGTCTAATAAGTAATTAAATAGACTAGCTACTATATATAATTAAATATATTATATAGACTAGCTACTATATAGTATTACGCGCGTTAAATATAAACTAGCTACCGGTCTTATAAGTTAAAGTAAGAGTAGTAATAACTATCTATATTTTTCTTTAACTACCTAAGATTTAATAGGCTCTTTATCTTCTATATATATACTATAGTAAGCGTAAGACCTTACTTAAGGCTTTAACTAAGTAATATCTTAACTTTATAATTATATAATAGTAGTATAGCGTATTAGTAGTATTTCCTAGTATTTTCCCTAGGTAGGCATAGGTATTTCTTTATAATTTCCTTACTATAATCTTATAGTAACTTTTTAAGGAAATCTTAATATAATCCTTAAGGAGCTATTATTACTTAGGAAATCGTAGTATATTCCTTATATAATATATCCTTAAGGGAAATCTCTATAAAATATCTATATAATCCGCTTAGTTATTATTTCTAGGATTTCTAGGTAATTTCCTAGAGTTTACTTAGTAGCTTCTAAGTTCCTTCTTTTATAAGGAGCTTTAAAGAGTTAAAGTTAACTTCCTTAAGTAAAGTAGATATCGTTATAAGTACCTAGATTATATACTATAGAGTGTCCTATAATAAATACCTAAGGTAAAAAAATTAACTAATATCCTTATTAGTCTCTTATAGTATTTAAGTAAAAGTTACGCTAATAAGGAATTATAGTAAAGTTATATAGATTTCTAAGGTTAGTATAAAAGATAACTTATATCTTATCTAAAACGTAACCTAGTATAATTAATACTAAGGGCGCGAAGTAGCTATATTAAGAGTAAAATACTATTAAAACTAAGGGCGCTAGGTAGCTAAACTAGGGTAATAAATAAGTAAGGCTAAGGGCGTAGTATAGCTAAGCTACGGAAAACTAATTATAACTAAGGGCGCTTTATAGTTAAGCTAGTAAAAAAATAAATAGGACTAGGGATATAATATAGCTAAACCGGTAACCGACTATTTTATACCGTAGGGGTAAGAGTAAGGTAAGGAATCTCCTTCTTAGCTTCTTTATTTATTAGTTCCTTAAGGCTTATTAGTATATTATTTAGGGTATTTTATATATTAAAAGCTTTATAAATAAGTACGCTATAAGCGTTATTTAAGGCTAGTTCTACTAAGAGTATTATAGCTAGTCTATTATAAAAGGCTAGAATTTAGTTATAGATTACTACTACTAGTACCTATATAGTTAGGCCTAGGTTTTAGAACCTACTTAAGTATACGTTAGTAAACTTTTAGTTTAATAAGTTAAAATAAGTTATTATATTAGCTATATAAAGGTAGGCCGCTACTAGCGTATATAGGGGGCTAATATAAGCGGCTCTTTAATATACCGTAGCGAGCTTAAGCGAGTCGTTTAAGTAAGCGGTAAAAGCAAACTAATAAATAAAGCTAGTAGGCACTTTAATAAGGGTAGCGTACTAGCTAAGTAAAAGGTTAGCGTCGGCCTCCTTATAAATAGTAGTAGATAGATTTACTTAAATTATAGCCGTGTTTAAGGCTTTATAGACTAGCGCTTTTAACTTAAAGTAAATAATACTTATATAGCTATCTATATTAGCTAGGTTATTATAGTATATTATAAAAGGTATAATAAGGAATAGTCTAGGTTTTCTATAGCTTAGAACCTAGAAGGGGTTAAGCTTTTATTAAACTAGCGTTAGGGCCTATTCCTTAGTAAATAAGTTAGCTTACTTAAAGGGAGTAAAGGGTAAGGCTATAGTAGTAGCGAGTAAGCGCCTAGTAAATAGGTTCCTTAATAGCTCGTTAAAGGTAAGGTCTACTATACTAGATCCTTTAGTCTTAGCTAGGGTACGCTTAAAGCTCTCTTTAAACTTATAGGTTCCCGGCGTACTAGTAGCCTCGCGCTCTTTTATAGTAGCGGCCTTAAATATTTTTAGATAGGTAAGGAGGCACTTCGCGCTAGTAATAGTAGCGATAATCTTAAGTATCTTAGCGTCTATAAAGGCGACCTATTTATATAGGAGCTTATTAATAACGTTAGCTAAGATAGTAGCGATCTATATAGTTTTAAGAGCCCTAGTTATTATCTTAGTTTTATTAAGGAAGATAGCCCTATCTAAGTTATATAGCGAAGGTAAGAGAAGCTTATTTTTATTAAATAATAAGGCGAACTACCTATAAGTATTATAAAGGGTACTAAGGGTTTTCCTTATAATACTTAATATTAAGGGTAGTAAGTTATTAAATAAATTACTAGAGCTTAATAGCGATAAAGTATAGTTATTAAAGTAAATATATAAAGAAGTATTAAGATTAAGTAATAAGAAGTACTAACTTACTATAGTTAAATAGTTAATATTATATTCCTATTAATTTAGGTAGTTATAGGAGTTATAGTAATACTATAATAAACGGCGGCGCTATAATATATAAAGAAGTATAGCTAGTTATATTTATATAGGTCGCGGGCTTTAAATAAAGGAAGAGATAAAGGAATATAGTATATACTATTTTCTACTAAGCCTATATTAAGATTATACCCTTCTTTAGTAAGGAGGTCGCGGTAGTTAGTATATATACTATAATTATCTTATTTTTACTTAGTAAATATAGCTATATTAAACTTAAGGTTATAAAAGAGCTTTACTTTATTCTTATATAATTAAACTACTTAGTAGAATCCCTTAAAGCTTAGGTATAGTAGTTAGCGGTAGATTTAGTTAGAGAAATACTAGCGAAATACTAGGTCCTTACTATAATACTTATAGCTTTAAATAGTAAGAACCTTAAAAGTAAGTATAAGAGAGGCGTGGTTTAATATAAAGAAAGGAGCGTAAAAGGATAAGGAAATTAAGTTCTTAAAATAAAAATAAATAAAAATACTAAAATATAAAATTAAATTACTATTTACTATAAGCGGCCTATTAATACTTTATTAGCTAGTTAACCTATCCTTAGACTTTTAATAATATAAATAGTAATAGCGTATACTATATACTATTATTTCTCCCTTAGCTATAGCGGCTTATACTATTATATAGCGCGTATATAGAGCTTTTAAGTATAAGTAATATAACCTTATAACGCTCCTTATTAAGCGTTAAATTCTTTAATAATGTCTTTAGTAATAATATCCTTAGAAGCTACCTAGGAATTATAGCTACTTAGCTAGCCTTTCTAGCTAATAAGGTATTTTATATAAGTAGTCCCTTAGCTATATTTATAAGTTTTAAAGTTAAGGATTCTTTTAACCTCTTAATAATTAGTATTAGGTTCTAAGCTAGGTCGGGCGTTTAGTTATTTAGCTAGCTATAGCTATATAACGGAAACGACGTTATAGATATTTAAGGATCTAGTAAGGTTAAAGCGGTAAGCTAAATAGCCGATTTATTTAAGGACTTTAAACGGTCTTATATAGCGTTCCTTTAACTTTACTACTTATCCGTTAGCTATATTATATCCTTTCCCTAGCTAGAGCTATACTTTATCTCTAAGCTTAAACTTTAGCGCTTAATACTTTATATTATACTACTTTTTTATTCTTACTTAAGTTAAAGTAATTAAGATCCTAGCTTAGTATTAAAGTATCTCCCTATCTATTTATAAGGGGCCTTCTCTAAGGTATCGCCTACTATTATCTATTTATATCTTAGTTAGTAGTATACTTAGAAAGGTATTAATTACTAAGAAGTAAGAGTTATTAAAGGTAAATTAAAGTAATAATAATATATTAACTTATTACTAAGATAAAAAGTTAGTTATAAAGAATTAAAGCATAGTTTTAACTACTTAGTTATATTATTTTAATAAGCTATTAGTCTAAGGATACTAAGCTATAAATACTAGTAAGTTAGACTTATACGCTATTTATAGTCTTTTTTAAAACGCTAAAAGGAACTTAGGGTCTTAGTTAAAAATAATTTAAGCGGGAATCCCTTAGTTATAATATATTAACTTAGTAAATAGTACCTTAGCTTAGTCCTTTATAGTAAACTAGTTATAGCTTTAGATAAAGAGCTTTATTTTTAAGAACTTATTAGTTACTATTAGTAGTATATTATAGTAAACCTTAATAAGTAGTATTTATAAAGTTTAGTTTATAAGGACGTTTAAAAGCCTTATAATAAAACTTATAGCGATTATATAAAAAGGTAAGGCTAGGGAGGTAATTAAAAATAACTTACTAAGGGCCTTTAACTAGTTAGTTTAGTTTTTATAGTAAGCGTTATACTTATTAATAAAGCTATTAATAAGTTTCTTAAGGCTAGTAATAGTAAATATAGAAGATAGCTCCTTTTATATCTTTTGCTATTTAAGGTAGAATTTATATATATAGTTATTGGTAATAATTTCCTTAGTATAGGTAGTAAGGATATAAAGCTAATAATAACCTTTAGACTTAACTAAGTAAAGTAACCTATACTATTAAATAAATAAGAAACTAACCTAGGACTTATTACTTTTAAGCTACTTATTACTATTATAGTCTAGTAAACCGCGGGGACTAGTATATATTACGAGGACACGTAATATAAGGGGCAAGGAATATTAAACGGACTAAAGGGCTAATTAAGTTTAGAGCGATAGGTTACTTTAGCGCTTTAACGCTCTATAGCTAGGATTATAGGATCGCTCTAGCGCTTTAGCGCTCCTAGGCTATAGGATTACCTAGTGCTCTTAGCGATCTAAGGAAGCTCTCGAGATATATAAGGAAGGAATAAAACACTTCTTTAAATAGATAGCTTAATAGCTTTTAATATAGATCTTTATTATAATTCTATCTTTAATTTTAATTACTTAGTTATAGTTTATAGTCTATAACCTCCGACTTATTACTAGTATAATATATATATTATTACTTAGACTACGCCCTATTATATCTACTAATATAAACCCCTTAATAGGTTTATCCCTTAAGAATAATACTAGTTATTATACGTTAAAAGCTCTTATTTAGTATAATACCGCGTTACTTTAAGTAATATCGTAATTATTAATATACCTATATAGTAAACTAGATTAACTAACTCTAGAGCTATTATATTACCTTAGGATATAATACGTAAGATTATTACCCTTTAATAATAGGTATAGTTACTTAGGAATAAAGGAGGTAATAGATAAGTTAGGGACCTTAAAGAAGTAGTTAAACTAAAGTAGCTAGGACTATTTAACGGTACTTATAGTACTCTTTAAGACTTTCTTACTTAACTTAAGGCCTACTATTAGTTTTACCTAACGAAACTTTTAAACCTAGTCGAAAAGGTACTTTATATAGGAAATTTTTTATTTAGAATAGTACTCGCTTAGTTTAGACCTATTATAAAGGACTATCTTAATAACTAACTAGTATAATAAAATAGCGAAATAGATAAAGTCTTTACTAGTTTCTAAGGATTTAAAGAAGCTATTACTAAGGTATTTAGAATAACTAACGAAGAATAAGAAGCTAAATAAAAACTTTAAGAACTCTAATAAAGGACCTTAGTATCGGACTATACTATTAAATTTTACTAAGTTACCTTAAAACTTAAATAGGACGACGAACCCCTTATATCGCGATTTTACAATAGACTTAAGGAAGAAGTTAAGGACGAACTCTATAAGGAAGATTAACCTAACGGCCTCTTAAACTATATCGCTATAGTAGTATAAATCGATAATAGATAGTATACGCGATGCTAAGAAAAGAAATAAGAAAGAGGAAACTAAAACCCTTCTTATAAAAATAACTTTAGCTACTACGCTAACTATAAGAAAAAGCGCGAAATATAAATAGCTTAGGTATATACGATAAATCCTAGACTAATAGATTTAAGTATAATATAGAAAGGTAAAAGAAAGTATTTTAACTATAAGAAACTTAGATATTACTTTAAGGAATATAGATAACCTTATAAGGAGAAGAAAACCTACTAGGTACTAGCCCTAAAAGGTAAGAAGTACTTAAACGCTACTAATAAATAGGAGCTAAAGTAAAAACTCCTTAGTTAGACTATATACTATAACGATAAATATATAGTATACTTAAGCGATAAGAACGGTACTAAATAGTTGCTAAAGCTACTAAGGAAAACCCTTATAATAATATAATAAAGGGATCCTAAAATATAAAAATAAGTTAAATCGTAGAACTAAAATACCCCTATCTTAAAGGAGTCTCTTAAGACTAGATTAAGAAGAATAGTAAACGATTCTAGGAAGATATATAAAATAAAAATTAATAATAATAATAAGTAGTTTATAAATAATATAATAAAGAAGATATAGATATAGCCCTTATACTTATAAAACTTAGATAATAACTTAAAGAGGAATAATAAAGTATCGATAATATAAGGTTTAAAGAATAAAAAATACTTAAAGAAATAAAAGATAAGAACGAACTTATACTACTACCCTTACTATTAAGGGAGAATACTATAATTAGAGAATATACTTTATACTTTAAAGAATTTAAGGAAATACTTAAAATTAGAACCTAATAAATACCTTAAATTCTTATAGAAAACTAATAAGCTATATTAATTCGATACTAACTAATACTATATAAAGGAGACTACGCTATAGCTATAGCTATAGTTAATACCTTTATAGCTCTATAATAAGAATAGTAACTATAAGGAGAATTTAAAGACGATCTATAAATACTACTTACTTATAAGTACTATAAGTATATTTTATAGATATTATACGTTTACCTAGATTATATAATATACTTTTAAATAAAGGTATAATACGACGCTTTCTTAGTTAGGTTTAAAGGATAAGTACTTTTAAAACCCTACCTAAGTATAAGACTAAACTACTAGAAAATCGATTAACGCTACCTAAATAACTAAGTTATATTATTAGAACTTAATTATAGCACGCTACTTAAATACCGCGATAATTATAGATTATTAATAAGATATCTTTTAGAGATATATAAAATCTATAAACACGCTAAAAAAAAGGAATAGTATAGCGCTACCTTTATAGTATAGTAGTTATATACCTAGGAAGCCTATTAGCTATAACGCTAGAGTCGGTTTAAATCTAGCTAAGGGTACGATTAATTTTTAATCGGACTAGTAGACTACGCTAACCTACTTATTAATTAGCTAATTAGCGCTCTTAGAAGCGCTTATAAATATACTAGCAGTCTAGCCCCGCTATAAGTAGGCCGGCCCGGACCTCGCCTACTTAGACCTAGCAACGAATTTATTAGGACCTCCCCCTTTAACCCCGGTCTAGGCCCCCCGACCGGGAAAATAAAAACCTAGGGCCGATACTAGTAACTCGATAAGTATAGCGCGAAGCTAGTGCAATAACCTAACTACTAGCTTAGCTAAAGGCCGGTATTAATAAAAAAATAGCCCGCTAAGCCTTATAGTAGAAAAATAAGGTAGAGCCCGGGAAGATATCGTTATAAGATAAGGTTAGAGATAATTATATAATTAACTATTAACCGTTAACTAGAAAACGCTTATACTACCGATTAACGCTATATACCCTACGTATATAAAGGAGTTACTTTCTAAGGTTACTTTATAGTAGGGCTAATACGATTCCGACTAACTATAATAATACCTAAGATAGCCGGCGTAAGATTCCTATATATTATAACCGCGACTTAGTATAAGGGCGGACTAGCTATAAAAGAAGGGAGGGTTTTCCTTTAAGTACTTTAGTTTTTCCCTCTTATTTAACGTCGAAGTTCTAGATACCTCTAGATAGGTTACTAGTATAATCTTAATAATAGTATAGTGCTACTCGCTTTAAAGTATCTAAACTATTAATATTTTAAAGACTTATATAATAAATTAAATATAATAAAGAAGATTATAGGAAGATTATAACGAATATATATACCTAAACTATAGAGTTTATAAATATAAAAAAGCATAAGTATAGTATAAATAATATAATAGTATACTAAAAGATTATTAGTAATATATATAAAGGCTATAACCTATATTTAACTAAGGAAGAATTAATATAGAGATACTATATATAAAATAGAAAGACGCTAAATAAAAACTTAACCTTTAGTATAAAAACAAATAAAATTATAAAGTATAGTATATAATTAACTATAAAGTAGTATAATATAAACGATATAGCGTTAAGAAATAAGAAATCTTTAATTAGCTATAAGAAATTAGTCTCGTAAGCCTTAATATAATACTATATAATAAAAATATAAAGAAATAATATTAATAATAAATTAAAGAAGAATACCTAAATAAAATAAATAAGGACTAAGTAAAAAATAAAGTATACTATTTATAAAAGGGCTATAAACTAGCACGATATAATAAGATCTAAGGACCCTATATATAGTAATAGTAAGCTATAGTAACTAAATAGTATTAGATATTTAAATCGCGGGATATTACGCGTATATACTTTTAGACTATAGTATAATAAGTAATTATACTTTACTTAGAGTTATTAACTATTACTAACTTATATAAAGATATAAGAAAGATCTATATAAACTTATAAATATTAAAGGAGAGGCCTTTAACTCTAATAACGGAATTATTAATATAGAGATTAATTACCTTAATATTAATATCTAGGGTTATAATAAATAAGTTAACTTCGATATTATAGATATTAAAGAATATAACCTTATATTAAGACTTCTATAGCTATAAGAGAGCAACCTACTAATTAACTAGAAAACTAGCTAGCTATATTAAAATAAAGATATAAGTTTCTAGGACTAATAGATTTAAAAGAAAGTAAATTTTTATAATAATTTAGCTATTAAATAAGATAAAAGGGATAACCGTTTAAGTAAATTATTATAGGCTTTAGTAATATAAACGAAAATAGTAACCGAACTAGCGGATATAATAAAATCGACTAATAAGACCTATATATTAACCGATATAGCTATATAACCTAGTATATAATATAAATAAAATAAAGGATATAATATAAAGATCTAAAGAGTTATTACTACTTTAAGGAAAGACCTTAAATAAATTAATAAAGAGCTTAAATTAAGAGAAACTAGCTCTTAAAAGAAAGAATAAAGCTTATAAGATAGAATAAAGAATATCCCTTAAGAATACTAAAAATATAATAAACTCTTTAAGGAAGAACTTAAGATAGGGTTACCTAAATATAGTTAATAGGACTATAAAATTTATCTTAAGGATAGAATAACGCTAATATTCTATAAGATTTATAACTTAAACGAAAAGTAACTATAAATACTACGCGACTACCTTAACGAGAATCTATAAAAGGGATATATATAAACGTTAATATCTAAAGTAAGCTATTTAGTTATATTTATTTTAAAGAAAAATAGTAAGCTATAACTAGTTATTAACTATAAATAATTAAACGATATTATAATAAAAGACCGAATACTATTACCGCTTATATTAAAACTATAAGATTAACTATATAATAAAAAATAGTTTATATCCTTTAACCTTAAAAGCGCCTATAACTTAATATATATAAAAAAGAAATATAAATAGATAATAGCTATTAAAACGATATTTAGACTATTTAAATATCTAGTAATACTATTTAAACTTATAAATATACTAGCTACCTTTTAACGGATAATTAATAATATCCTACGTAAATACTTAGATATCTTTATAGTAGTATACCTAGATAATATCTTAATTTTCTTAGATACCCTAAAAGAATATAAGGAATATATCTATAAGGTACTCCGCGTACTTTAAAATATAAAGTTATTAGTTAAACTAAAGAAAAGTAAGTTTTATATATAGGAAGTAAACTTCCTTAAATATATAATCTTACTAAGAAAGATATAAATATAATAAGATAAGATTAACTTAGTTAAAGAATAGCTAACGCTAAAGAATATTAAGGATATATAAAGTTTCCTAGGATTTACGAATTACTATTAACGATTTATTAAAGATTTCGGAAAGATTATAGTACTATTATATAACTTAATAAAAAAGGGAAAAGGATTTATATAGGACGATAAAGCTAACGAAGCTTTTAAATATATTAAGACTACGATTATATAAGAACTAGCTTTAACTACCTTCGATTTAAAACGATAAATCGAACTTAAAACTAATATATTAGACTTTACTTTAAGAGTATAAATTAGATAAAATAATAATAAAGGAAGACTATAACTAATTATATTTTACTCGAAAAAGCTATATAGTATAGAACTTAATTGCCTTATCTATAATAAAGAATTCCTTATAATTATTTAAGCTTTTAAGGAATTTTAATACTACCTTCTTAAAAGTAAATATAAAGTTAAGGTCTATATAGATTATAAAAATATCTTATCCTTTATAATAATATAATAGTTAAACGGACGATAGATCTAATAAGCTAAATACTTATTAAAATTTAACTACGAAATAATCTATAAAAAAGGAATAGTAAACGGTCGAGCTAATACCCTTAGTCGATAAAGTAACTATAATATAAGGGTACCTATAGTAAAAGAATAGCTCCTAGAAATTAATAAAAATAGGAACTATTAGTAATAATAGCTAAATATAATATTTAAAGTATAACCTAATAACTTAACTTACTAAAAGATCCTAAAATAAATAAAAGAATATAAAGTACTAAACGGATATAATATAGGATATTTAGAAGTTTTAATTTATAAAAATAAAATCTAAATACTATTATAATTATAAGATAAAGTTATATAAGATATATATAAATATCTAATATATAGATACTAAGGAATCTAAAGAATAATAAAATAGATTAAACGATAATATAACTTTTATAAGGGTATTTACCCTTAGTATAGGTCTAGGTATTAGCTTAGACCTTAGCCGATAGCGTTATAGGGCAAGGTAGGCTATATATATAAACGCGTATTTAGTAGCGGTAGGCGCGGCGTATAGTTAGATCCTATATAGCTTATTATTATAATATAATAAAAGGCACCTATAGTATAACCCTCTACTTACCTTATAATAGTATAAGCTATTATTATATTAGTCTTAATATTAAAACCTTAGTAGTACTAGCTAGGGTAGTAGTAGTAGTAGTAGCTATTATAAAAAGAAGCTTAGTACTAATAGCTATAGTAATAAGTAAAAGAGCTATACTAGTAATACTTATAGGAAGAGGCCTAGTAGTAATAGGATAAATAAGCCTAGTTTATAAAGCTATTTTACTAGATATTATAAGACCTAGAATAACGAGTAACCCTATACTAGATCCTTAATACCCTCCTAACGCTAGCTCTAATAAATACGCCCCCCGCTATTAAGAGGTTAAAGCGCGAGGCGGCCCTTAGTAAATAAAAGCTACTACCTTAGCCTACCTAGGACGGTAAGCTAGAGACCTTTTACTTCTTCCTTAACTACTTAATAGCGAAATACTACATTAATAAGAAATAAGGCCTTAACGGCTATAAAGAGATAGCTTAGTTCTCGCTCCTTTATACGCTACCGGAGCCTTAGATATAGCGAGTAGCGGGATTCTAGGAGTAGGGCGGTCCTAAGGGGATAAAAGACCCTTAAGTATTCTTTAACTACTTAGTCTACGCCTTTAGTAATATATAGGAATAAGAGAAGGCGTAGGATAAGCTATAGACCCTTACTTAGTAAGAGGGGTAGTCCTTTAAGGAGTTCTTACTAAAATTCAAAGAGACCTTAACCCGGGCAGCGGGTAATACCGCCTAGGATAACGGCGCTAAGCTTACCTAGCTATAGAACTCGATCTCCCTAGCGCTCTAGGAGCTACTTATCCCTATTATAATGCCCTCTACTTACGAGGGCTACGTAGGCCGCTTTACGAAGGTAGCTTAGGGATATAAGTAAACGCCGGGGTTCTAAAAGCTACGTAAGCGCTTAGCCTCGAGTAGGATTAACGGGCCGGATAGCTCCTCCCCGCTTAACCTATCTATGCCCGGGCCCGCTCCTAAGTCGGCGGTCGATATAGACGGCGACGTCTAGATAGCGCTTATACGCCTTAGGGGGCGCGGCAATAGTAAAACCCCGGCCGCTCCGCTAGCAGCGTAGTCTAGTAAGACGGCTAAGTAGGTGCCTTATAAGGAAATTAGTAAACGATATAAAGAGGGCCGCTATATATATTACGGCGTAAGTATATATATAGTTAAGTCTTATACCTACCTCTTAGTAAGGAGGCCGGTAGAGATATAGGTTACCCGCGCCCTATTAGAATCTAACGATAAGGGAGATAAGGGAACCTCCGCTATATATAAAGCGGAGGGAAAAGCTTAGCTCTAGTATAAAGGCGGGCCTTAGAGCCTAGTAAGCTAATACTAGCTAAGGAGGACCTAGTAAAGCGTATTAAAGAAGAACTTACTTTAATATTAATTATTATTAACTAAACTTACCTCCTCTCTACCCTTATAAATAAGGGTTACTAGTATTATACTATAATTAATAAAGTAAAAGCCCTTAAGCTACGCTTACTAGTAGAGAAGATTCGCCCTAAGCGTATAAGGGGCGCCTCGGCCGCGATAAAGGGCGCGGTTATTAAAGGCGTTGCTTAGGTAGCTATAAAGGTTAATAGCCTCCTATAGCTACTAGTAGTATATATAGTCCCCTAGCTTAAGTTTCCTTTAATTCTTAGGAAGCTATAGTTAATATATATAGAGTTATATTTAGTGCTATATAAAAGGAGGCTATAGTTTAGCCCTATATAGTCCTAGGTTTAGTATAGCAGTAGGGAGGGAGTGCTAGACGCCCTACCTAACTTATAAGACGCCTAGGAAGTCTTAGCCTTAGTATTTATAGGTATAATATAGTAAATCTATAGGCAGAAAAGGCCGGCTATAGCTATAGCATCGATCTATATAGTTAGCTTAGCGGATATTAAGAAAGCGCTATAACTAAAGCGCCCTTTATCGGAAGAGGAGCTATAGTAAGCTATCCTACTATGGTTCTACGACCTACTACCGCTCTTTTAAAAGAGTAAGGCCGATAAGTTAAACCCCTATAAGCTAGGTATAGACTACTTAATACTACTTTATATAGGAGATAATAGTAAGGAGCTTCCCTTACTATTTAGGCCGCTATATAGTATATTATAAGAGGAACTACTAGTATTAAAAAAGACCTTTATAGACCTCCTTAATAAGGGATTTATTAGGGCTAGCTCCTTTAAGGCAGCGGCTCTAGTCTTATTTATATAGAAGCTAGGGGGGGGACTTCGCTTTTACGTAAACTACTAAGCGTTAAACGCGATTATACGCTTAAACCGGTACCCCCTTTTACTTATAAGAAAGACCCTTTATAACCTAGTAAAGGCGAAGTAGTTTATAAAGCTCGACGTCGTTTAAGCGTTCTATAAGGTATAAATAGCGTATAAGGAGGAGTAAAAGATAGCGTTTAAGATATAGCTTATTTAAGTAAATAGTTACCCCCTTTAGCTTAATAGGTGCCCTAGCTATATTCTAACGTTATATTAACCGGGTACTTAAGGGTTTCCTTAATAAGTTCGCCTTTATATATATAAATAATATTCTTATTTATTTAAGCGGGAGCTATAAAGACTATATATAAAAGGTATAAAAGGTACGAAACCGCCTAGTAGAGTATAGCTTATACCTAGACCTAGATAAATACGAATTTAGCGTTAAGCGCGTTAAATACCTTAGCTTTATTATTATTATAGGCGTAGGTATATAAGTAGACCTAGCTAAGATTTAAGCTATCCGCGACTAAGCGACCTTAATATTATAATAAGGCGTATAAAGCTTCCTTAGCTTCGCTAACTACTACTAGGTCTTTATTAAGGAGTTCTCGCGGATCGTACTACCGCTTAATAAGTTAACGGGGGATAGGGCCCCCTTCTCTTAGGGACCTATATAGGTAGAAGCGTTCTAAGCCCTTAAGGACTTATTCTTATAGGCCCTAGTACTACTATAATAGGACTTTAGTAATCCCTTAACTATAAAAGTAGATTATAGCGGCTATATACTTAAGGGAACCCTATCTTAAGAAGTAGAAAGGTAGAGGAGGCTAATAGCGTTCTACTTACGTAAGCTTACTATAGCGGAGAGGAACTACTTAATCTACGATAAGGAGATATTAGCGATTATTAGCTGCCTCGAGTAGTAATAAGTAGAGCTCTATAGCTATAAGAGCTTTAAGATCCTTATAGACTATAAGAACCTTAAATACTTTATAACCTAATAGTATCTCTTAAAGTAGTAGGCGCGCTAAGCGGAGTATCTCTTATACTTTTAGTTCTATATTAAATATAGACTAAGTAAAGAGGCTATAGTCTTAGACGCCCTCTTATAGAGAGAGTAGGACCGGCTTACTTTTATAGACCTTAATACGCGAGATATATAGATAATCCCGGATAAGGCGCTCTAGACTTACCTTAGCGCTACTTTATTAAGGGCGGAGGGTAACCCCCTAGGAGCGGCTAGGGTCCCGGCCCCCTTTAAGGAAACGCCCGACGTCCCTCGGCGTATCTTCTAAGATAAGGAGCTCTAACGCCTATAAGACTAGCTAGCGGTATAAGATAGTACGTATATAAGCGTACGCCGCGCTATAGAGGTAAGGGCGCG
The DNA here is from genome assembly GCF_020360975.1 of Hirsutella rhossiliensis. Classification (NCBI taxonomy): domain Eukaryota; kingdom Fungi; phylum Ascomycota; class Sordariomycetes; order Hypocreales; family Ophiocordycipitaceae; genus Hirsutella; species Hirsutella rhossiliensis. The sequence goes on along the minus strand of NW_025408678.1, from coordinate 530,433 downwards.
CTTACTTAACCGCGGCCTTAGGTTAAAAGTCTAAGTAAGCGACTACTATATCGACCCTTATAGCTACCTTTACTATAAGGGTAGGCTATAGGTCCTAGGCGCGCCGGCGACGACGGAGGCTATAGCTAGGGCGGCCCCCTTAAAAGTTAAGGAGTAAGATAAGTTAAGAGGGCGGATTATATAAATAATCTATAACTTAAGCGTAATCGGCTATCCTAGCTACGAGGGCACGCTAGTAGTAATTAGCTAGGACTTTTACTAGCCGCTTATAGTACTATACGTCCGCTATTTCCTTTATAATTATAATATCTACGGCCGCTTAAAGATTTAGTAAGCGCTTAAGAGGGGGCTATTAAAGTTACTACTAGTCCCCGACTAGTTCTATACGTATATATAAATAGACTTTATTATAGACCTTCTTTTTATAGCGGGCGGTAACTATAATCTTTAGGTAATTAAGGACTATTTAAGTAAGGAAGTAGTACTAAAGCTAATACCGTTTATAAAAGTAAAGGCCTATACTAAGCGCTTCCTTTAGTACTACGCCCGCTTTTACTAATAGCTAGCCTCGATTACTAGTAATAAGGGCACTAATTAAACTAGCTACTTTTAATAGTACCTCTATAAGCTACTTTAAGTTACTTAGTTACTAAGTATAGCTTACTACCTATAAACTAATAAGGGGCTTAAACGCTTTAACTAAGAAGTCTAAGCTTACCTTTAAAGGGTAATAGCCTATAACTAAGTAAACTAAGATAAGTAGCTTCTTATAGCTTAGATAGCGATTAATAGTAGGTTAAACTTATCTATTAATATATCCCCCTTCCTTACGCTATATAGGTTCGAACTACTATTAGCGTAGCCTATTACTATAGATATAAGTATAGAGCGCTACCTAGCTAGCTCCCTAGAAGGTAGGGCGTCTACCTTTATATAGAAGCTATAGTAAGTTTCGGAGTTTTATTAATCCTCGATAGTATCTACTATCTAAGACTAAGAGCGGTAGGCTAATAAGTCGCGGGATCCTATAAATAGGTTCGCGGTAAGGGATAAGGTCTAGCTAGACCTTTATAACTATAAGTCGACGAGGCTAAAGAAAAAGCTTAATTAGCTATACGCTAAGTATATAGTAAAGAGGGTACTAAGTCTATAGACTATAGAGCTAAAGGAGCTGCCTTTTAGTATTTATAGTATAATTAATATCGACCTCTTTTATTACGCCGCTATAAACCCCTTACTAGGCTAAGAGATAGCGGATCCTTAACTAGCCGCTATCCTTATTAAGGGGGAAGAGGAGTTCTTAGTAAAGAAGTTATAGGTAGCCTATTTAAGGAATATAGGCCGTAGTAAGAGGCGCGAAGTCCTTATTAAGTAGCACGGCTACTAGGACCTAATATAAGAGCTAGCTTTTAAGTTTAAAGGCATAGTAGCTCTAAATAGGTTTAAGGCCCTTTATAGGCTAGTAAAGGAAAATAACGGCCTAGCGAGAAAAGCTACCCCTTAGCGGTAAAGTAGCTAGTACCTTAAGACGTAGGGGAGACTACGCCCTGCCCTTAAGGAAGCGGCGGGGTACCGGGCCTATAGTAGTCGCTACGCTAGCGTAAGCTATAAGTATACGTTACGGATACCGCGACTATAAATAATAAGCAGGGCGTACTTAGGTCGGCGGTAGTATAAATAAATCGTATTAGCCCTTATAGGCGCGCTCGAGGGTATATAGACTAGGCCTAGTAGGCCTTTTTCTTTAGCGGGGTCTTAACTACTAAACGGTTACCCTTATCCTCCTCCTTATCCTCCTCCTTAGTATAAGGCGCGGCCCTAGCCTCGAGGGCGCGGATCTAGCCCTCTAGGCTACCTAGCTAAGCGGCGGCGGCGGCGGCGTTAGGGACGGCGGCGGCGGCGGCGGCGGTGCCGGTAGTAGTAGAAGCGGCGGCGGTAAAGGTAGTAGGGGCGGCTAGGGCGGCGGCGACGGTGCCCCTAAGAGAGAGAGAGTTAGCGCTATAAAGAGTATAGGAAAGGGAGCTTATATACTTAGGTATAAGGGCGGCGCGCTTAAGGAACTATAAGTTATAGTAGGCGGCGGTAGTAGCGGTTAAGGCGCGCTTAGCCTTATTTTAGTCTTTACCTAGCTCTATAGCGCTCTAAGCTATAGTAGCACGGGCAAGGACGGGCGGCGTAACCTTATAGGCTCGGCTAGCCCGGGCGTATAAGAAGTAGCTGCCCTAAGGGCGGCCGGCCTAGTCGGCGTAAGAGAGGGACTATAAGGTATACTATATATAAAGGGAATCGTAGGTAGCGCCCTAGGCTATAGCGCGCTTATACTAATATAGGGAGTTAGTAATACTTATAAGAATAGGGGTAGAGGGGCTTATAGAGGAGGGCGGCGAGGACCTATACTTATTATTATTATTGTTATCGTTAGCGTTATCGCGGCGGCCGGTAGCGGAGAGTATAGCGGGGGCGGCGGCGGCGCGGGCAGCGAAGTTAATAGCTAAGAAGCTAGGTAGCGGGTAGCGCGAAGCGGCGGTAGGCGCGACTAGGGCGGTGGGGGTAGTAGGTAGGGTAGCGGGCGAGGCAAGGGCGCGATCGACGAAGTCGTCGATCTTAGTAAAGAAGTAAGATAAGGCAAGGGAGGATATATTAAATTATTTAAATAACTAGCAAGGGTATAGGTTAGCTTATATATATAGTAGCGTATAGCTAGGCGCTAAGAGACTTATAGTTATAGTTATAGCTACTACTACTACTAATAATAATAATAGTATAGTTAACAGGAAAAAGTAATAAGAGCGCGCTAGTAAGTTATTTACCTCCTAGCCGCGCGCTAAGGTATAGGATTAACGTTATAAGGGACCGCCTATAAAAAGAAGGGTAGGGACCTTATATAAGGGTATTTACCCTTAGTATAGGTCTAGGTATTAGCCTAGACCTTAGCCGATAGTATTATAAGGTAAGGTAAGTTATATATATAAACGTATATTTAATAGTAATAAGTATAGTATATAGTTAGATCTTATATAGCTTATTATTATAATATAATAAAAGGCACTTATAGTATAACCCTTTACCTACCCTATAATAACTTCTTATAGCTTAAAGGAGTAGTATAATAAGTTATTAAAGAATATAAACTTTATATATAAAGTAAAGCTAAATAATATAAACTATATAGAGAATTATAACCGCTACTAGTACTAGAAAAACTATAGGATTTAATAGCTTTTAACTATATTATAAAGCTACTACTATTAAAAGAACTTATAACTAACGTTAAGTATAATAGAATATATATTATTACTAATAGATTAACGAAGTATAAATACTTTTTACTATATAAAGAAGTAAGTAATATAAAAGAGCTAGTATATATATTCCTATAAATAATTATTAGTAATTATAGACTATTAAATAAGATTATCTTTAATAAAGGAAGTATATTTATAGCTAAATTTTAGTAAGCTCTTATAGTATAATTAGGGACGAAATATAAGCTTAGTATAGCTTATTACCTATAAATAAATAGATAAATAAAATAACTTAACTAAACGCTTAAATAATATTTATAATATTATATTAGCTATAAATAAAACGATTAAGTTAAATAGCTACTAATAGTATAACTAGCTTATAATAGCTTAGTTATAGAAATAACTAAGCTCTTATTAGTATATATTAATTATAGATATAACCTAGAAGTATTTAAGGTTACTTAATAAAGACTATAAGTAAAATAAGTAATACTATAAGTAAATTAGCTATAAAATTATATAAATAGATATAATAATAACTTTAATTTATTAAAGAATAAATATCTACTTACTATAATCGGAAAAGATTATAGGGACTAATCTTTTAAGAGGGAGATATAGTTTACCTTATATAATAAAATATTAAGATAAAATAACTAAGTAATAAATTAGATTTTAAGAAACTTAAACTATTTAAGGTTAAGAAAGCTATTTTAAAAGTTAACTATAAACTTTCGCTATTAATAATAATATAGATATACCTAATATTTTATATCTTATTATTAAAACTAGCGCTATAAAACGCTAAACTATAGGAAAAAATTAAAGTTAATAATAATTAAGAATATAAAATAAAATAAATACTAGATATAAGAAAATAAGGTTAGTAATAAGAATACCTTATTAAAGAAAAAGGATATAGACTAAAGGAAAATACCTAGGAACTACTTAAGTATTTAACCTACTATAGTTCTTTACTTTAATAGTTCTATTAAGTAAACCGTTACTTATAAATATAAGGTTACTAAGAATAGTATCTTAGTTTAATATATCTAAGGTATTAAACGATTAAACCTCGCTAATAGTAATAGTTTCCTTATTTAATAAACGAACTAATTTATCTTAAAAAGAATATATTATATTATCTTCTTTATTAATAGCTTATATACCCTATTAAAATAACTTACTACCTTAGTCTTTTAAGAAATACTTTTATTTCCTAATCTAAGCTAGGCGAGCTATTACTTTATTTAACGCCTCTTTTACTTTCTATTTATCTAAGTTAATCCTTTACTATTAGTTTATAATATAACGAACTAAAAAAGAAGGAATATTAGTAAAAAGAATAATAAGGAAGGAAAGGATAAAATAAATAGGCGGACGCTATATTATAACTATTATAAGAACGGCCTATAAAGGTATATTTAGAATACTAATTAAAACGCTCGCTAACCTTATAAGTTAGGCCTAACCGAAAATAATAAGAGTAAGGTATAATCTTAATACTATAGATCTCGGTCTAAGATACTAGCTCTAATCGTTAACGCGATTTATCGGAATTATAAGAATAGGATTTTTAAATATAACTAGATATACTATTAGTAGTATATCCTAAAAGGATAAAGGAATAAGGAATAATATACTTATATATAACGCGATAAGGGTATATTTATATATAGCGGCTAAGGTAGTAGGTCTTAAGGGTAAGACTAAAAAAAAGGGAGGCATCCTATTATAACTATAGTTTAGCGAACCGCGGGGACTAGTATATATTATAAGGATATATAATATAAGGGGCAAGAAATATTAAATAGACTAAAGGGCTAATTAAGTTTAAAGCGATAGGTTACTTTAGCGCTTTAATACTATATAGCTAGGATTATAGGATCGCTCTAGCGGTCTAGCGCTCCTAGGCTATAGGATTACCTAGTACTCTCGGCGATCTAAGGAAGCTCTTAAGATATATAAGGAAGGAACGAAATACTCTTTTAGATAAATAGCTTAATAGCTTTTAATATAGATCTTTATTACGATTTTATCTTTAATTCTAATTACTTAGTTATAGTCTATAGTCTATAACCTATAACTTATTACTAATATAATATATATATTATTACTTAAACTACGCCCTATTATATCTACTAATATAAACCCTTTAATAGGTTTATCCCTTAAGAATAATACTGGTCGTTATACTACTTTAGTATACTAGCTTACCTAAGTGCTTTTATATATACTTCTTAGATCTTTTAGTATAAGTTAAGTTAAATAAAGGATTCTATAATTATATATATATATTTAACTAACGCTCTATCTTCCTAAATATAGTTTAATTTCCTAGGTTTATATTTCCTAGGTATTATAAATAGTAGTTAAGATAGTATATTAATAAGGATATTTATAGTTCTAGGAATATAATAAGCCTTTAAAGGAAACTAGCTAAGGTACTATAAAGTAAGTATAAGCTAATTATTTATCTTTATACTAGTAGTAAATAGTAATATTTACTTTAAGATTATACTTATAGCAGTATAGTTAGTTAGTATAACGACCTTTAGTAATAAGGTAAAGATAATATATAACTAAAGCTTTTAATATACTTAGGAAAGATAAGTAACTTTAAGTTTAATAAGCTAGTATCTAAGCTCTTTATTAGTATTTATTAAAGTAAAAGATTAGCTAAATACTTATTTAAGGTAAGGTTCTTTTTAGGTTTTAGTTTACCCTTAGTGCTAAGTAAAAGGCTACTATTATAAGGCTAGCTTATAGCTAGTATTAATTTATAGGAATAATAGCTACTATAGGTTAAAATAATATAGCTATATTAGTTTTATAAGAGCGTTTATAATATCTTAAAAGGCTTATTCCTTTACTAAGGACGGTTAATATATTACTTTAAAGGTATATTTATTCCTTACTAATCCTTTAAGTAGCGCTTAACTATCCCGCGCTTTCTTAAGTATTACTATTTTTTAAACTTAAAGCGCCTTTACCCTTTAAGAAAAGTAAGCTACTAAGTACTATAGCTAGTTAACTAAGCCGAGCTACTTTTTTAGTACCTATAAGGTATTTAGAAACTCTATATCCTATAATACTTATACTTATTCTTTAGTATTTATTAAGCTAATACTATTAACTTAAAATCTTAATAGTTTTATAGATAAGTAGCTTAAGAATAATTTTAATCTAGCTAAGGCTAGGTTATAGTCTATAAAAAGTTAAAAGATAGCTTAAAGGTAACGGATATAGTTATCTTTTATATCTAAGTATATTATAATATTATCGATATACTTAAAGGAATATTTTATATATTCTTAGAAGATTTAGTTTATAGATTATTAAATATATATAGGTAAGGTCTTATATCTTATTAAAGCTACTATTAGTCGTTCTAAGCTTTTATAGCTAGTTACTATAAACCTTTCTTAATACTCCTTATAAATAATAAACTAATAAAAGAAACACTAAGCGTTTATAGTAAAAATAAAGCGTTTTCCCTATAGCTTTTAAATTATATCTCCTTAGAATAGTATTAAGTAAGTATTTAAGATAGCTATACTACTAAAAGTATATAGGTTTATTACTATTTATCCCTTTTTATTACTATATATAGTTCTCTAAACTATAAATATAAGGTAAGTAAATAAGGTTACCTTTATAGCTTATTTTATATACCCCTATTAATATAGGTCCTTATAAGTTTAATCGATTAGCACTTTATCCTTTTAACTAAGTAGGTAAGCTTTAAAAGCTAGTTTTTATAGGTATTAATTTTTTACTAGTAGAATATATATATAGTAGTTTAGGTAGACCTTAATAGTACCTTAGTCCTTTTATAAGGTTAAGAAGGATATAACTATATATTAGATCTTTTTTATAAATATAGGGTCTTAATTATAGATTTTAACGTTTTTTAAAATAGTTATCTCTAAGAGGCTATAGTCTTATAAAATTCTAATCTTATAGTTCGGAGTCTATTTATATATCTATAAAGAGAGTTCCCCTTTAACGGACTTAGGGCTCCTATCTTCTAAGTTTCTATTAATAAGTTATTATCTTAGTATAGTTCGCTATATTCTATAGTCTTTTATTTAACTAGCTCTTTAGTTAGAGTTACCTTAGCTAGGGTTTCCTTAGGTAGGTTAATCTATAAAAACTATATTTTATTACTAAGGTCTATTAGTATTTCTAAGTACTATTCTTTCTTAAATCTAATATAGTAAGTAGTAGTATTAACCGCTATAACTAAAGTTATACCTTAGATTAAGTTATAGGCTAATAATAGGTCTCTTAGAAGAAATACTAAGTTATAATCCCTTAGTATATCCTTAATCTATATTAGTAGGCGTTTTATCCTATATATAAGGATATTAATATTAGCTTAATATATAACTTAATTATAGATCGTATAGCCCTATTAAGTTAAGTAAGCTATAACTATTAGGTTAATATATAAGCTAATAGATATTATTCCCTTAAAGTTTAAGATATTAACTTTATTTAGTACTAAGAAATCTTATCTAAGTAATAATCCTATAAATAAGGTTTAGACTACCTAGGCGCTAATAGTAAATTACCTAACCTTAAATCCTATTTTTTTATTTCCCTAGGATATTAATTATTAAGGTTACTTAACCCTTAGTTTAGCTTTTCCCTATATTAAATAGTAGGACCTACTAAGTTATATTAAAGGTTACGTTATTAAAGTAGCTAAGCTAGTCTTCCTTAATTATAAAGCGAGCTATACTAAAGTCTATATATATATTAAATAGCTAGTCTAGGCCTTTAGTTTTAAAGATAGATATCTAAGCGTATATAAACTAAGATAGCTTAGTTAGATTTAATATTTTAGTTTATAGCGCTACTCTTATAGTTAGCTAGTTCCTTAGTACTTTAAGCGAACTACTTAGTCTTATAGGTTCTACTTTTATTATATTAAAAATAAATAGGATCTTATCTTTTATTTCTTTAGTTTCTTCTCTTACGTTAGTAGTAGTATCTTTATCTTCTAGCCCTTTATCCTAGGTAAATAGGATTTAGTTTTATATTTCCTAGGAAAGATATATCCCGCCCTACTTATTAGTTAGTGCCGCTTAAAGCTAATAAGCGAGGTTAATAATAATTAAGTTTTCTTAAGAGCCCTCCTTTAGTTTTAAATCCTAAGGCTATAGTCCGGTTTAAGGACTAGTTAACTAGTTTAATACTAATCCTACGTTTACTAAGCATAGATTATTCTATCTTAATATAGTTATTATATTTCCTTTCTATTAAAATTATCCTTATTCCTAGGGTTTCTAACTAGTTAGTTTAACTATAAATAAGGTAGAGTTTACTTTAGTCTTATTCTTAGTTTTATATAACCTACCTTATACGCGTTCTTTTATTATATTACTTATCTTCCTTTATAACCTAACTATTAGCTTAGTTTTTAACTATAAGATAAGTTACTTATAGTTATTAATCTAAATATTAAATAATTCTAGATAAATAGGTCGGCGGAATAATTCTTATAGTAATATATCTAGTTATTAATAAACTAGTATAGTAAGGTGCTCTTTTAAATATAGCCCTGCTTTTACTTTTAAGTAAAGCTTTAATATTTATTTATAAAAGTTAGCTTTATTTATAATATTTAAGGTAGTAAATAGTTTTATTTATAAAGATCTTAAAGCTACTTTTAGTTAGATAGTAAAGCGTTCTTATAGTTTAGTATACTAAGCGGTATATCTTTAGTCTAAGGTATAAAGTATAGCTTAGTTAGATTTACTAAGATCGCTAAAATACTATTTAATAGCGGTTCCGCGAAGTAAGCTAGGGATTAATATCGCTAGTTTATTAGTATATTCCGGTCCGCGAATAGCTACCTACTTTAAGGAATTAATAAATCGATTAACGCTTTTATATATAATTATTTCTTAGTTTCTTTAAGAACGTTAAACGTTATATTAAAGGGGCTAGTAAGGTTAAACTTCCTTATATCTTTTAGTTTAATATATACTAAGGGTACTTAAGAAGGGTTTATAATAGTATTATCCTTAGTTTCTCTTACTATAGGTTTTACTAGTAGTCTTATAAAAGCTTCTTCTATAATTAAGCTTACTAACTAGTTTACTAAGGTTATTATCGTAAATATACTATTAAAGGTAGTATTATTTAAAGGTTCTATTTTATTTTAGTCGTTATAGTTTAGCGAACTTTTAAGGCTTTATCCTTTTAATAGAAGTAGTTAGGGTAGGGCAGGGGAATCTATACTATACCGATTTCTATATAGCTCTATTACTTATAGCTAATATTACCTTATTACTAGAATATATTTTAGGTTATTAATTCGTTCTTAGAGGCCTTAATAGTTAGCTAAGTAAGCTAGTAAGCTATATTATAGAAGTTTTACTCTTAATTCTTTTAAGCGTTATTCTTACCGCGAAGGTAAGCGATCTAGCTATCTTTTATTTTTATAAGAACTTAATAGGAAATATCCTAGAAATAAGTATCTTTTTAACCGCTAATAAAAGCTTTATATTACTTAAGCTTTAATATATTAAAGTTCTACCTCTATTTAAAGCTCCCTAAGTATTTCTTTTATAAAAAGAGATTAAGAAGCTAGTATTTATTAGTATATAAGTAGGAGTTTTCTTTTTAAGAAGATATTAAGGTTTATAAGTTAAGGTTAACTCGTCCCTTTCTTTATTCTTTATCTTTTATTTTACTAAATATAAACCTTAAAAGAATAGATAGTTAAGAGAATTAAAATTACTATTATTTATTATATACTAGTCCCTTAGTATAAGGCTAGTACTTTAACCTAGCCGTTTACTTAGATCTAATATAAGTTTAATAGGTAACTAAATAGACTAGCTACTATATATAATTAAACGTATTATATAGACTAGCTACTATATATTATTACGCGCGTTAAATATAGACTAGCTACTAGTCTTATAAGTTAAAGTAAGAGTAGTAATAACTATTTATATTTTTTTCTACTTACTTAAGATCTAATAGGTTCTTTATTTTCTATATATATTATAGCGAGCATAAGACCTTACTTAAGGCTTTAACTAAGTAATATCTTAACCTTATAATTATATAATAGTAGTATTTCCTAGGTCGGTTTTATAGTATAAATATAGTAGTTATCTAAAAGCTAGGTAAGAGGCTAGAAGCCTACTATATAGTAAGGGGATAGAGACTAATTTCCCTTCTACCTATAGTAGGAAAAGTACCTAAGTAGATACTAGCTTAGAAGATCGCGGGAGTAGCGGAGGTAAACGGTATCTTACTAGATAGATAAATAAAGAATAGGAGGGAACGCTCTATAAAGGCGGCGATCCTACTAATAACGGAACTAGTATATACGACCTAGGCCTAAAAGGGTATCGTATTATTCCTATAGCTAGATATTAAGGACGTATTTAATACGGTTAACTATAATAAGCTTATAAGGGAACTAGAGCTTAAGGGATACCTTAGATAGCTTATAAGCTTAATATAGAGCTTTGTAAGCGATAAAAGATCGACCCTTTACTTTAATAAAATAACCTTAGAGCTAACGTAAGTACCGATAAGAGTCCCTTAAGGCTCCCCTTTATCCCTAATCCTATTTCTATATTATATAACCCCCTTATATAAAAGGCTTAGTATAATATATAGTATTTATACCGTTAGCTTCGCCGACGATATAAATATAGTTAGTATTAGACCTAACGAGGCTATTATAGTAGTACGCTTAAAGGAAGCCTAGAGGGTATACGCGGAGTAAGCGACTAAGTTCGCGGTTACTTTTAAACCGTTAACGAGTAAGTTAATATACTTTATATAAAGGAGATAAGCGATAACGACGCTAGTCTACCTTAGGGCCGACGTAGTAACTTTAGTCTAAGAGGCCCGCTTACTAGGGGTCTAAGTATATCGGAAACTATATTAAAAGGCATACCTAAAATAGCTCTAAGTAAAGTTAAAGCGCTAGACTATAGCCCTAACTAAGCTTACGGCGTCTACGTAGGGCTATACCCTACTATATACTAGGGAAGTCTATAGTAAGGTAATCCGGTCTTTAATCTCTTATACTATAGTTATATTCTATAAGATAACGCTTATAAAAAGGAAACTATATAAGATCGCGCGGGACTTTACCTAGGACTATTTAGCCTACCTTTAAGTAATAATAGGCGCTTACTATATAACCTTAGTCTACTAAGTTAAAGTAGAGGTATAGGTGCCCTTAATCGACCTTTACTTAAACTTAAGAATAATAGATACCCTTTAAAGGCTAGAAGACTTAGGGCTCTTAGGCTAAATCTAACGCGCGTTTAACGTAGTCGCGGGTATACTTAAAAGGAGGCGACGCTAGGGAGAGAGTAGGCCCCTAGCGGCGCTATCTCTAAGTAGACCCCCCCTCGCGGAAGAGATAAGGGGGGTCTAGGGCTAAATAGGATCGGACGACCTCCCGGATAAATCTAAGTCGCTTAAAAGGCTAAATAAGGAATAGGCCGCTTAATAGAACGCTAAGGAAGACGTAATTTAATAATACTAAACTACCTTCTACCTTACTTACTTCCTACCTTAGTTTAATAAGGCAATAATACTAAACTATTATAAGGGCCTCCTTAAGTATATTAGTATAATAATTACTTAGATATATATAGGAAAGATCGGGCTTAATAACTTCCTTTTTAACTAATAAGTCCCTAGTATAGTTTCGCTAATATATACTTATAGATAAAGATAGGATACTATCTACTAAATAATAATTAACTATCTATTAACGGTAAAGGTAAGGGAGTCCCTCTTAATATAGGCCTAGGATATAGGTAATATAAGAGCGGGCCTTTAAGGGAAAAGGATAGCGGCGCTACTAGCGTAATACTTCCTCCGCTTAGGTAGGCTCTATTAGTTCGACCTAGCTTAGAGGCTATATATAGATATACTAGATAATAAGACTAGGGTCACGCTAAAGATAAAGCGGCTTTAACTAGGACTACCTTAGCTAACTACTCCCCTTACTAAGGCGATCTAAGAAGGTAGAGGACCTATAATAATAAGACTATAGCTTTAACCGAACTAGACCTAAACTAAGCGTAAACCTCGCTAATTAAACTATAGACCGAATAAAACTAATATAACCTAACTAAACCGACCTTAATAGCTATAGAATAAGACTTACTACTAAAAGACTATAACTAAATAAGACTTAACTTAGAACCGAACTAAGATAGAGCTAATAACTAACCCCCCTTTAAACTATAACCCTAGCTTAGCTCGTTAATAGTAACGTTTACTTTATTATTATAGTAAGAATAACGAGACCCCCTTAAGGTAGTACGCGGGGTATATAAGGGAGTAACCTAAGGCTTATAAGGAGTATAAGGACTACTACTACCGCTATAAGAAGCCCGATAATAACTAGATAGACCCGACCTTAAACCTAAACTAAAGCTAGCTTAAATAGCTAGCTTATAAGATAGAGTAACGACTAGGGCCTATACTAAGGCAGGACCTATACTAGCGGCGGTATAGAGGCTTTCGCTATAGCCTATACTATAACCCTAGATCTAATCGAGGTTAAGACTAGCGATAATCTTAGCCGGGACCGAACCGCGACGGCTATAAAAACGCTACTAAATAAAGTTAGGAGCGCTAGTAAGATCGGTAGGTAACGTAAGATAGGGACGCTTTAAGGTAGTCTTAGCGCTAGGAGAACTACTAGGCTATAGCTTAGCGTTAGAACTAATAAAGGGAGATACGGTAGGCTCCTAAGCTAGCTTCGCGACGACTATAAGTATAGCTATAATAATAGACTCCTTAGCCTTAGCTTTAAAAGGGGCCTTAAACGCGGCTACTACCTTACCCTTACCTTTACCTTTCCTTTTATTAAAAGGGACTAAAGCTAGACTAAGCTTAGTAAGATTAAAACTACTATCCTTACTATTAGGGCTATCGCTAGTAATAAAATAGAAATAGTTAGCGAGATCGTTAACCGCTATAAGAGTCTTTTAAGTAACTAAGAGCGACTTAAGCCCGACTTAGGCTAAGGTCTTAATAGTATCGCTAAACTTACTTAAGTGCTTCTCTAAGGACTTATATATATAGCGGGTATTATTTATAAAATAAGTAAAAGCTAATATAAGCGTTTTAATATTCTTAGTAACTATAGCTAGACTAAGGGTAGACTTACTTAACGCGCCCTTACCTTTAATAGTAAGGGCCTTTTAACTAGCGCGAATATAAGTTTCTAAAGTAGCGCGATAAAAGCGCTCTTATACTAAACCCTTAATAAAGGAGGGGCTATTAAACTTAAACTATACCTAGTAAAGGGTATAAGCGGCCTCCTTACCTTTAAAGGTAATCTAGAATATAGATTAGTACTAAACTTAGATAGTACTATAGTAGGAAGGGGTTACTTACTTAGTAATAGGACTAGTTAAAATTAGCGTAAGCGATATACGCTTTAGCCTTTATAGCTATTAAAGTTAGCTAAAAATATTAAAGGTAGGACCGACCTAAGATAAAACCGGGTTTAATACTTATAAGACTAGTTTTAATAGCTAGTAAAAGACTTATAAGTAAGCTTATTAGTAAGACGCCTAATATACGTAAAATATAAAATAGAGCGCTCTAACCCTACTATAGTAGCGACTTTCTTATAAGGTAGGGGTTTTAAAAGAGGCGAACCGCTACTACCTAAGTCGGCTTCTTAGTTAGATATTACGATATAGTAATAATCGAACTAGATATAGTACTAAGGAGACCTAGAGTTATAGAAATAAGGTAGGCGAGGTAATAGTTAGGCCTATAAAAGAGATAAAAGATAAAGAGATAGGAGGAGGCACGAATAAAACTAAGGGGGGAGGGTAGGTATATATATATATAAGCTAGGCGCGCGTAATTAAAAACTATAAGATAGAAGGTAAATATAGGCCGCCGCGCCCTTAATTAGGAAGTTATATAGCTAGACGGGAACCGATTTACGATTAATAGAGCTAGCTAACCGAATTTCGATTAGCCGGTACTACCTAGGAGCGACCTATACTAGCGCCTAGCCCTATAACTAGATATTACCTACACTACTAACTAATAGATCGATAAGCTAACGCGGCCGCGGCTACGCGGTAGTAACGTAAGAGCTATAATAAAGAGAGGCGCCCGCGAGTCGGGCCCTTAGAAAGAGACTACTACCTATAACCCTAGGCCTAGGCTAGCGAGCCCGGGCCGCGGCCGCTCGGGATAGTAGCGGCTACTGCCTAAGAGGGCCTATACCGAGATACTATAGCGCGGGAGGAGCCCGCGGTAGCTAGCGTAAATTTCCTACGTACTACTACTATAACCTTGTTTAAGGTAGACCTATACTAAAAAAGGGGAGGGTTTTCCCTTAAGCACTTTAGTTTTTCCCTCCTATTTAATATTAAAGTTCTAGATACCTCTGGCTAGGTCTCTAGTATAATCTTAATAATAATATATAATAGTAGTATAGCGTATTAATAGTATTTCCTAGTATTTTCCTTAGGTAAGTATAGGTATTTCTCTATAATTCCCTTACTATAATCTTATAGTAACTTCTTAAAGAAATCTTAGTATAATCCTAAAAGAGCTATTATTACTTAGGAAATTATAGTATATTCCTTATATAATATACCCTTAAAGGAAATCTCTATAAAATATTTATATAATCCGCGATTTCTAGGTAATTTCCTAGAGTTTACTTAGTAGCTTTTAAGTTCCTTCTTTTATAAGGAGCTATAAGGAGTTAAGGTTAACTTCCTTAAGTAAAGTAAATATTATTATAGGTACCTAGATTATCGACTATAGGGTGTCTTATAATAATACCTAAATAAAATAAATAAGGACTAGGTAAAAAATAAGGTATACTATCTATAAAAGGGCTATAAACTAATATAATATAATAAGATTTAAGGACCTTATATATAGTAATATTAAGCTATAGTAACTAAATATTATTAGATATTTAAATCGTAGGATATTATATATATATACTTTTAGACTATAGTAAGTTCCTTTAAGTTACCTTAAAGCTTAATTAAGATAACGAACCTCTTATATTACGATTTTACGATAAGCTTAAAGAAGAAGTTAAGGACGAGCTTTATAAGGAAAATCGACCTAATAACCTCTTAGACTATATTACTATAGTAGTATAAATTAACGATAGATAGTATATATAACGCTAAAAAAAGAAATAAGGAAGAGGAAACTAAAACCCGTTTTATAAGAATAACTTTAACTAACGCGCTAACTATAAAAAAAAGCGCGAAACTCCTATTACCTATACTTATATAACTAACCTAAGTAAGATAAATCTAGATATAATATAGAAAAGTAAAAGAAAGTATTTTAATTATAGGAAACTTAAATATTACTTTAAAGAATATAAATAACCTTATAAAGAGAAGAAAACCTACTAGGCACTAGCCTTAGAAGGTAAGAAATACTTAAATACTATTAATAAATAAGAACTAAAGTATAAACTCCTTAGTTAAACTATATACTATAACGATAAATATATAGTATACTTAAGCGATAAGAACGGTATTAAATAGTTCTTAAAGCTATTAAGGAAAACCTTAATAATAATATAATAAAGGGATCCTAAAATATAAAAATAAGTTAAATTTATAAAACTAAAATACCCTTATCTTAAAAGAGTCTCTTAAGACTAAATTAAAAAGAATAGTAAACGATTCTAAGAAGATATATAAAATAAAAATCGATAATAATAATAAGCAGTCTATAAATAATATAATAAAGAAGATATAGATATAGCGCTTATACTTACGAAACTTAGATAATAACCTAAGGAGGAATAATAAAGTATTAACGATATAAGATTTAAAGAATAAGAAATACTTAGAGAAATAAAAGATAAGAACGAACTTATACTACTACCCTTACTACTAAGGGAAAATACTACGATTAAAGAATACGCTTTATACTTTAAAGAATTTAAAGAAATACTTAAAATTAAAACCTAATAAATACTTTAAATTCTTATAGAAAACTAATAAGCTATATTAATTTAATATTAACTAGTACTATATAAAAGAGACTATACTATAGCTATTACTATAGTTAATACCTTTATAGCTTTATAATAAAAATAGTAACTATAAGGAGAATTTAAAGATAATTTATAAATACTACTTACTTATAAGTACTATAAGTATATTTTATAAATATTATACGTTTACCTAAATTATATAATATACTTCTAGATAAAGGTATAATATAATACTTTCTTAGTTAGGTTTAAGGGATAAGTACTTTTAAAACCCTACTAAAGTATAAAACTAAACTACTAGAAAATTAATTAACGCTACCTAAATAACTAAGTTATATTATTAAAACCTAATTATAGTATATTACTTAAATACTACGATAATTACGGTTTATTAATAAGATATCTTTCTCTTAAGGTATATAAGTAAAAGTAGAATTTTAGGAAATTAAGGAACTACGTAAGACTATATAATAAAGGGGAGGAAGGAGTATAAGGTAGGATTTTTAATAGAATTTATTAGTAATATATTAGTATATAAAAGAGGTATTAAAGTTAATAATCCTCTCTCTATCTATTAACGGACATACTATCTTATATAGATAATTATAGCTAAACGGAAGAACCTTTTAGGACTAGATTTAGGCTACTATATAGCCCTAAGACTAAGGAATTTAGTAATACCTTAAGTATATTTAGGAAGTGTCTTAGTTCTACTAATATTTATATTTAAAGGAGGTTAGTCGTGCCGGTATTCTTAAGAGGTCTTAGCTAGTATTCTAAGCTAGCTCTATTTCTTCGATTCCCGATTATATAATAACCGGTAACCCGTTTAATATATAATAATATATAAAATAATAAGCGATTCTTACTCTATAATATAAGATTTTATCTATAATTAATATACTACTTATTAGCTTATATAATTAGGAGAGTACGTTATAGCTACTTTATTTATTATAGGAATACTATTCCTTATACTTTCGGAGATATATAAAATCTATAAATACGCTAAAATAAAAAAATAGTATAACGCTACTTACTTTAAAGTATTTAAACCCTTAATCTATTAAAGACTTATATAATAAGTTAAATATAATAAAGAAGATTATAACGAATATATATACCTAAACTATAGAGTTTATAAATATAAAAAAGTATAAGTATAGTATAAATAATATAATAGTATACTAAAAGATTATTAGTAATACGTTTAAAGGCTATAAGCTATATTTAACTAAAGAAGAATCGATAAGGAAATACTATATAAAAAATAGAAAGACGCTAAATAAAAACTTAACCTTTAGTATAAAAATAAATAAAATTATAAAGTATAGTATATAATTAACTATAAAGTAGTATAATATAAACAATATAGCGTTAAGAAATAAGAAATCTTTAATTAGCTATAAGATATTAGTCTTTTAAGCCTTAATATAATACTATATAACGAAAATATAAAGAAATAATATTAATAATAAATTAAAGAAGAATACTTAAATAAAACGAATAAGGACTAAGTAAAGAATAAGGTATACTATCTATAAAAAGGCTATAAACTAGTATAATATAATAAGATCTAAGGACCTTATATATAGTAATAGTAAGCTATAGTAACTAAATAGTATTAAATATCTAAATCGTAGGATATTATATATATATACTTTTAGACTACGGCGTAATAGGTAATTACGTTTTACCTAAAGTCGTTAATCGTTACTAACTTATATAAAGATATAAGATAGATCTATATAAACTTATAAATATTAAAGGAGAGGCCTTTAACTATAATAACGGAATTATTAATCTAGAGATTAATTACCTTAATATTAATATCTAGGGCTATAATAAATAAGTTAACTTTAATATTATAAATATTAAAGAATACGACCTTATATTAAGGCTTTTATAGCTATAAGAGAGCAACCTATTAATTAACTAGAAAACTAGCTAGCTATATTAAAATAAGGATATAAGCTTTTAAGACTAATAGATTTAAAAGAAAGTAAAATTTTATAATAATTTAACTACTAAATAAAATAAAAGGGATAACTATTTAAGTAAATTATTATAGGCTTTAGTAATATAAACGAAAATAGTAACTAAACTAATAGATATAATAAAATCGACTAATAAGACCTATATACTAACTAATATTATTATAAAGCGTAGCTTAATTTTATAGTTCTTAGAGATATCCCTTAGTATAAGGGACTAAGGAAGCTAAAAATACTTAGTATAAAAGAAGGAAGAAAGAGCTAAAAAGAAGTATAAAAAGAAGGGTAAGGGTATAAAGGGAAGTAAAAGTAGCGATAGCTTCCTATAAAGGTAGCGAAAGATAAAATAGATATATCGGTAACGGCTAGAAAGGAAGGGAAAAACTAGTAAAAAGCTTAGTAGTTAAAAGGATATTAATAGCTTCTTTAAGTAGGATCTTCTTTATTAATTAAGATACTAAATAAGTATAAAGAAGGGCGTTAGATAAAGGAAAGAAGGATAATTAAGGAAATATAATTATTATTCCCTTACTATAATTACTACCCCTATTAGAATTAAATCTCTTTACCCTACCTATCTAACCCCTTACTTTTAATTTTACCTTTATATATTTTTATATACTTCTTAAATCTCTCTTTATAAGAGTTATAAGCCTAGGAGGAATAGTATTCCTATACCTTCCGCCTACTATAAAAGGCACCTTTCTTATATCCTTTATAGCTTCCTTTTACCCCTTTTATTAAAAAAGCCGATTTTTACTTAACTTTTCTACCTCTCCTTATAATAATATCGAAAAACGACTCTACCGCCCCTATAGTCTATAGGACGATTCTTATAAAGCCCTAAGATTAGGATAAGTAGGTAAAGGAGCTACGGGCTCGTATAAATAGAACTATTTATAATTTAGTCTTCTTTAATAAGTAGGACCCTTTTAAGCCCCCTCTTTATCTTAGGGTAATAGACTTTATAAAGGGAGCTACCCTCTTCTCTAAGCTAACCTCTATATAGTAGAGAGCTTTTTCTACTACCCTAGGCGACTATAAGAGTCACCGAAAAGAGTACCTCTATAAGATAAAGCTACTAACTACTATATATATAGCGATAACGGAATCTATTAGTACCGTAAAGCTAATCTCTCTTTAAGAGGAAGAGACTCCTAAGTAGTAGCTTTTAAAGCTTAAGACCTTAATAGCTCCCTCGAGGGGCTATATAACTAACCGTATTAAGAAGACCTATATAGTATACCTAGGAGCCTTTTCTACTAGGAACCTACTAGCTTTATCGTAGCTAGCTAAGTAGGAAGAAATCCTTAAGGAAGCTAACTAATACTTCCTTATAAAAGCTCTTTCTAGCTATTAGCTATAGGATATATCTCTACTAATAAAGCCTATTAGTAACGGTTACTTAACTATCTTTCGAGAAGCTAGCTAGGAACTAAATAAAGAGGCTACTAAAGTATAATAGTAAGTAGTCTTATTCCTTTATAGCTAGTACTCGACCTAGACGGCTCGACCTACTACCCTTATAGCTACTATAGCCCTTATTACTGCGGCCCCCGCTACTACTACTATAGCTATTACTCCTTTGGCTCTACCTCCCTCGAGAGTATTAATACCGTCTTTAACGGCTGCCCTAGGCCCGGCCCCGGCTACGTATCTTATTCTAGGTCCAGCACCGGTCCCGTTAGTTAGACCGGCCCGACTAGTCCCTTAATAGACCTTTTAGTCCGTTAGTTAAAAAATTAAGGAACTAGTCGAAATCGAACCTCTTCGTTAAAATTAGTAATAAGGGGCAAAAAGGGGGGGTTTTTAAGTAGACCTTTTAAACTAAGACAAGGATTCCTCGAAGAAATAATATATAAGGAGGAATCGACCTACCTACTAAGTATATAAAAAGCCCTATTAGCTAAAAGACTACTAGTAGGTCTTTAAGGAAAACCGACCTAAAGGAATTAACCCTTTAAAGAAGCTATAAGAAATAGTATAATAGTCTCTTAAGGAGGACCCCTCGTTATAGAAGAAGATAGACGAGATTAAGGTTACTAAGAAATAGTAACTAATAACGCCGCTGCCTTTATTTAAGCTATAAATTTAAGGAAAAATCGTTAGTATAGTAAATCTAGTATTCGTCTTCCTTATAAATTAGTAAGACTACCTATTAGGACTATCTAACTATCCCTTATAAACATTAGCTATCCTTAACTTTAGTATATCCCTTAATATATATAATATAGTCTTATAATTCTAGTCCTTTAAGAAGGTATAGAGGGAATATCTTATTACTAGGGAATTAACTATATAGATAGAGGGATATAGAAGGGTAAATTTTACGATAAAATTACTTAACGGGTCTATATAAATTCTTCTACGAAAAAGGGTAGCTTTTTACCCTCGATTTTTAACGAGCTTAATTTCCTTCTACCTTCTTTAATAGGAAGGAATATTCTAGGATACTACGTCTAAGCCTATAAGGCTAGTCTAAAAGAGTTAGACTATTAGGCTTATCGAGGAAAATTTCGGTTAATTTATTCTCGAATTCTAACCTATTTATAAGAAGAAACTACTTAAGAAGTTAGCTTTCCCTACTAAGAGGAATAGGTCTACTATAAAGGACCCTCTTTTAGCAGCCTAAGGAGATAGTATTCTTTAGTAGATATAACTTAGTTACCTAGGCCCCCTAGCTTTATATAAGCTAGGCTAATAATAGGGCGTATAAATAAGGGGCCTAAAGACCGTTAAATATAAATACTACGGCTAAGGAAAGACTAAGAGACGAATTTCTAGACGGACCCTTATACGGCCGGACTAGCCGTATAAGGAAATTTAGGTCGATTAAACCGACGTCTCTAGGGACTAGGAAAGCTTTATTAAGGTAATGTTTTTTATAGACGCTTTTTTAGGGATAGTTTTCCCTTATTTCTTATAGACCTACCTAAGTAAGTATAACTAGTTTACTTTCTAGGACTTTATTAACTAAATAAAATCCTACTTTAGCTATAAGGTAAAGAAGATACGGTCTAATAAAGAGCTATTTATAAAGGATATTTTAAAATAGCTTTAAAAAAGGAGCATTTTACCCCTCCTATTAGTACTAAATACCTAGGCTTAGAACGGAGGGGTAGAAAGATTAAGGGGTGCTATAATAGAAAGGGCCTATATAATAAGACTTACTATAAAGCTTCCCTACGACCTTTAAAAGGAAGTCGTTAAGACCGCCTATTACCTTTAGAACCGGACCCTTAGGGACCCTAAGGACCCTAGGAAACTAAACTAAGGAATAGACTAAAAATCCCCTTTTAAGCTCTTTATATAAAAGAGGGCCTCGCTAGCCTACCTTTATGCCTATAGCTATAAGGCATACGCTATAACTACCGATATATAGCTAAAAAGGAAGAAGAAAAGAAAGCTTAATCCTAGAGCTTTTATTAGTTACCTCGTTAGTTATAATTCTATAAATATCTTCCGGATCTAGATTCTTCTTCTACGAAAGGTTATTTTAATAAGGGATATAATTTTTAACGAATTTAGTTTCTTTAATAGAAAGAGGGATTAATAGCCCCTCTTATACTTATAACGTTAGCTAATTTAAAAGATCTAAATTCCCCCTTCCTAATAGTTATAAAAAGAGGCCCTAGATAAGGAAATAGAAAAAGAAACCGACGTTAAAGTAATTAAGGATAACGCCGACTTTAAAGAAGAGGAAGCTATTAGATTAGATAATCTAGACGAAGAAGGAGACTATAGGAAAGCGGTAGAGCTAGAATACGCCTACCTTCCTACGCCTCCTCTTATAGAATAAAAAGAAGATCTAAAAGTAGCTTTTTTAGTTAGTCTTCCTATCTCGACCTCTAAGGGGGTAGGAAAGGCACCTCTCTTAAAGGATTACCTAGCTGCTTTTTTATCCTTGCTTTAAAAAGCAAAGGAAGGTATAGGGCCTAATATAAAAGAAAACTAACCTCTCCCTTATTTCGATTATTTTTCCGACTTCTATCTAATACCTATAAAAGACGGTTCCTATAGAGCATTTATAGTAGGCTAGCTTTTTAAGCTATAGCTATTAGTAAGGAAGGTATATAAAAGAGACCTCTTAGACCTACTAGTAAACTAAAAGTAGCTAGAAAAACACCCTTTTAAAGACTAGTTTTTCTAGGCCTAGAAAGACTACCTAGCCTTATATAAGGAGATAGGGTCTTTTAAAGAGGTCCTTAAGGAAAAAGTAAGAGGAAAATAGGTCCTTAGCTATAAATAGGTCTTTATTTATAAGACTAATAAATATAGCTTCCTTTAAAAGTATAAGGCCCGGCTAGTTATCTATAGGAACTAGTAGGAAAAATGGGATCTTCTTACTAAGGTAACTACCTTAGTAGGGATATCTTTTTAGACCCTTATAGCTATAGTAGTAGAATTCGACCTCGAGCTCGATTAGATAGATATAGTTAACGCCTTTATTAACTACCTACTTAAGGAAGAAGAAGTTATCTATATACGCCTTCTATTAAGCTTCTAATAGCTAGGAAAGGTTCTATAGCTTAGGAAAGCTCTATACGGACTACGAAGATTACCCCTTCTTTAGTAATAGTATTAAATAGGTTCCCTTAAAGCCCTAGGCTTTAAGAAAGTCCCTTAGGAACCGTATATAATATAAAAGGGTAAAATTATAGTCTTTTTCTACGTCGACGATATTATCTAGGCCTACTTAAAAGAGGAAGAAGCTGCTACTAGGGAGGCTATATAAGGCCTATAATAAAGGTATAAGATAACTAAGCTAAGGGAGCTAAAGTAGTTCCTAGGGATATAAATCCTTTAAAATAAGTCCTAACGGACTATCTAGCTTACCTAGGATACTTATATCGATAAGGTCGCTTATAAATTCCTCCTTAATTCCCTTAATAAGAAGCTTTCCTTTATACTTATATTAAATAAAGAGCTTTTACTTAATCCGTCCTTTTAAGCTAAAGAGTAAGAGAAATACTAATATTAATAGAAGGTAGGCTCCCTGCTTTTTTTAGCTATTTTTACTAGACCGGATATCTCTTTTATAGTTTCCCGGCTAGCTAGGTATAACTAAAATCCTAGCCCTAGGCATTAAGAAGTAGTAGATAGAGCTATCCTTTATCTCTATTTAATAAGATTATATAGTCTATGCTTAGGAGGGTAAGAAAGGAAGAAATTAGCTGCTAAAATCTTCCTTTATTTAAGTGATTCGTCCTTTATAGATAATTCCTTAAATAAAAAGAGCTTATAAGGGTATATTATATCCCTTTTTAGAGGAACTATTACTTAGAGAGCTTTAAAGTAAGCTACCGTTACGACTTTAAGTATAGAGGTAAAGCTACTAGCTCTTTTAAAAGCGTTAAAAGAAGCGATTTTCCTTAGCCGGCTACTAATATCGTTATAACTATAAATTCTATCCCTATTAGCTATAGAATATAATAATATATAGACTATACGAATTCTTATAAAGGAAAATAGTAAGCTATTAACCTAGCTATAGTATATCGATATCTATTAGTATTAGTTATACTAAGAGGTCTAAAGGGGACTTATTTCCGTCTATTAGGTTCTAATAGTATTAATAAAAGCCGATAGTCTTATAAAGCCCTTACCGAAGTAAAAGCTAGCTATCTTTTTATAGTATATTAAGCTAGAAGACGTTTAAGAAAAGCTATCCTTAGAGGCCCGCCTTAAGAATCTATAAGAGGAGCTAATAGTACGTATAAGAAGGTAATGTCTATAGCTAAAGAAGAAGGAAGAGGTTTTTCCTATTAAAGGGCCCCCTATTTAATTAGGTTTTTCCCTTCTAAGAAGGCCCCCTTTCTTATAAGACTTTCCCTTCTTTAGGCCCTTATTCCTTAAGTAGGTCTAAAAGAGCCTAGGGACCTAAAAGGGCCCTTAACTTCTATAAGTAAAAGGAGAAGTATAAAGCTAAGAACCTCCTCTATACGCTTACTAGCCCGAAGCTATATTAGCTATACCCTTAAGGGGCAGGCTATAGCTAAGGGGGTATATTACGAAGCGTAGCTTAATTTTATAGTTCTTAGAGATATCCCTTAGTAAGAGGGACTAAGGAAGCTAAAAAATACCCGGTATAGAAGAAGGAAGAAGGAGCTAAAAAGAAGTATAGAAAGGAGGGTAGGGGTATATAGGGAAGTAGAAGTAGCGATAGCTTCTTATAGAGGTAGTAAGAGATAAAATAGATATTCTAGTAACGGCTAAAAAAGAAGGGAAAAACTAGTAAAAAGCTTGGTAGTTAAAAGGATATTAATAGCTTCTTTAAGTAGGATCTTCTTTATTAATTAAGATACTAGATAGGTATAAAAAGGGGCGTTAGATAAAGGAAAGAAGAAGAATTAAGGAAATATAATAATTATTCCCCTACTATAATTACTGCCCTTATAAGAATTAAATCTCTTTGCCCTACCTATCCGACCCCTTACTTTTAATTTTACCTTTATATATTTTTATATACTTCTTATATCTCTCTACGCGAGAATTTAATCTGCTTACCCTTTTTCTCTACTATTTTTATAAGTACTATTATTAACCTTTAGTACCTTTATTTTACTACTACGTTCGCTTTTAAATTATATACTAAAGTTTAAATAACTTTAACGCTTATATCCTTTAAGATAGACTTAAAGTCTTTCTTTATTTTAGGCCTTTTATTAATTATAGTATATAGTATTATATTTTACCTATAAATAATAAAGAGTATAAATTTAGTTATAGCTCCTATAGTAATTTCTTTAACTAAGGTTACTTTTACTTATTTAATAAGGTTATCTTATACTTTTATAAGGTATAAATACTTATAATTAAATAGTATATACTAGCTATTAAAGTAAATTTTACTTATAAGGTAGCTAAGCGCGGTCGCAGTTATAACTTCCTAAGGTTTCTTAGTCGTAAAGTATTAGTATTCTTTATAAAAAGAGATTATACTATAAATATCGTTTTAAAAGCTAGCTTACTAATACTTATTCTTTATAAATATATATATAACTTATTATCCTTTATATCTTATTTATAAATAGTACTTTATAATAATCCTTTTTTATTCTTTTAGGTTATCTATAACTAGTATAGGTCCCTTTTCTTTCTTCCTAGGAAGTCGCTAAAGCTTTTAATCTTTAACGTAGAAATTTAAACTCTTTAAATATAGCTTCCTATAGTTTTATTTAAAAAGGCCTTTTAGCCGTTTTAACGTTTAAATAAAGTCTATAATTATCCTCGATTCCTTTAAGTAGTCCCTTTATAGCTTTATCCCTTATACTACGTTTAAGTTAAAGTCTATAAATTCTTTAATATTGCTTTTTATTTCCCTATTTAATATATTAAAAGGTCCTTTAGGCTTTCTTAAGAGTTTATAAGCTATATTATTCTTCTTACCTTTAACGTATTATATAGTAAAGTTAAAGAGGAAAATATAGCTTATTTAGTAAGTTACTATAGCTTTAAGGACGTCTTTAAGAGTACCTTTTAATTAATTAACTAAGACCTATATATTAGTTTCTAAGATAAAATATACGCTATATAAGTATATTTTTAGTCTCTTAAGCGTACTTAATATAGCCCTATACTCCCTCTTTATTATATTATATTTAGTTTCTACTAGTAACTATATTTTACTTTTAAACCTTATAAGGCGCCTCTTTCTATTAACTATTTATATTAAGACTACTCCCTAACTAAGTAAACTAGTATTATATATTAGAATAATATCTCCTCTTTCTAGGCCGATATTAAGGGATATTAAAAAGACTAGATTAATAATAGCTTCCTTAAAGGTAGCTATTATATTTACTTACTTATCTCCTTACTCTTTATAGACTTCTTTCTTTAATAGGTCTATAAGGGGTTTTACTAAGATAGCGAACTATTTAATCTAGATTTAATAGTATCCTATAATACTAAGGAAAGCTCTAATATATATTATATTAAGGTATTATATTTATTCCTTAATTTTAATAACTTTAGCTTTTATAAGGCACCTTCTATTTATTTTATAGATATAATTAATAACTTTAGTTACTTATTAATAGAACTTTAATTTAGCCCTTATAATTATATAACTAAAGAGTTTAACGTTAACTAAGACTTTATTAAGGTTAATAAGGTATTTAAAGATAAATCTCCTTACTCTTAGTACTACTGTCGCGAAGCGTGGCCTGATTTCGCAGTTCTCGGAGATATCCCTTAGCACGAGGGACTAAGGAAGCTAAAAAACACCCGGTGTAGAAGAAGGAAGAAGGAGCTGAAAAGAGGTGCAGAAAGGAGGGTGGGGGCATAAGGGGAAGCAGAAGTGGCGATAGCTTCCTATGGAGGTGGCGAGAGATAAGACGGATGTGCCGGCAACGGCTAGAAAGGAAGGGAAAAAACCGGCAAAAAGCTCGGTAGTTGAAAGGACATTAGTGGCTTCTTTAAGCAGGATCTTCTTTATCAATTGAGATGCTAGACGGGTATAAAGAGGGGCGTTGGATAGAGGAAAGAAGGACAATCAAGGAAATATAACAATCACTCCCCTACCTTTATTGCTGCCCCCGCAAGAATCAAATCCCTCTGCCCTGCCTATCCGACCCCTTACTTCTAATTTTACCTTCGTGCATTTTCATGCACTTCTCGTATCTCTCTTCGCGAGAGTTATGAGCCCGGGAGGAATAGTATTCCTATACCTTCCGGCTGCTGCAAAAGGCACCTTCTTGCATCCTTTTACCCCTCTTACTAGAAAAGCCGATTTTTAACCGACTTTTCTGCCCCCCCTCTTCCGCAACGATAATAAAAATCGACTCCTCTGCCGTCCCTACGGTCCGTAGGACGATTCTTGCAAAGCCCTAAGATTAGGATAAGTAGGTAAAGGAGCTACGGGCTCGTGTAGACAGAACCATCCACAATTTAGTCTTTTCTGATAAGCAGGACCCTCTCGAGCCCCCTCTTCGTCCTAGGGCAACGGACTTTGCAGAGGGAGCTACCCTCTTCTCTAAGCTAACCTCTGCACAATAGAGAGCTTTTTCTGCTACCTTAGGCGACTACGAGAGTCACCGAAAGGAATACCTTTACGAGACGAAGTTACTAACGGCTGCTCGTACGGCGATAACGGAATCCGTTAGTGCCGCAAAGCTAATCTCTCTTCGAGAGGAAGAGACTCCTAGGCAGTGGCTTTTAAAGCTCGAGACCTTAATAGCTCCCTTAAGAGGTTATATGACTGACCGTATTAGGAAGACCTATACGGCCTACCTAGGAGCCTTTTCTGCTAGGAACCTACTAGCTTCTTCGTGGCTAGCTAAGTAGGAAGAAATCCTCGAGGAAGCTAACTAATACTTCCTTATAGAAGCTCTTTCCGGCTAGTAGCTACGGGATATATCTCTGCTAATAAAGCCTATTAGTAACGGTTACTCGACTATCTTTCGAGAGGCTAGCCGGGAACTAGACGAAGAGGCTGCTAGAGTATAATAGTAAGCAGTCTTGTTCCTTCGTGGCTAGCACTCGACCTAGACGGCTCGACCTGCTGCCCCTGCAGCTGCTGCAGCCCCTGTTGCTGCGGCTCCCGCTGCTGCTGCTGCGGCTGTTGCTCCTTCGGCTCCTCCTCCCAGAAACGAAAGACCAGACGAAACGGCTGCCTAGCCTGCAAATCCCTAGGCCATCGATTATTACAATGCTAGCAGGTCTTCGAGGAAAACCGACCTAAAGGATTCAACCCTTTAAAGAGGCTATAAGAAACGATATAACAGTCTCTTAAGGAGGACCCCTCGTTATAGAAGAAGATAGACGAGATTCGGGTTGCTAAGAAATAGCAACTAACGCCGCTGCCCTTATTCGAGCCGTAAATTCGAGGAAAAATCGTTGGTATAGTAAATCCGGCATTCGTCTTCCCCACGGATTAGCAAGACCAACCGTTAGGACCCTCCGACTATCCCCTACGAAAATCAGCTATCCTTAACTCTGGTGCTTCCCTCGACATCTGCAATATACTCTTACGATTCCGGTCCTTTAAGAAGGCACGGAGGGACTACCTTATTGCCGGGGAATCAACCGTACGGATAGAGGGGTACGGAAGGGTGAATTTCACGATAAAATTACCTAATAGGTCTATACGAATTCTTCGACGAAAAAGGGTAGCTTTTTGCCCTCGATTTTCAACGAGCCTAATTTCCTTCCGCCTTCTTCGAAAGGAAGGAATCTTCTAGGATACGACGTCTAAGCCTACGAGGCTAGTCTAGAAGAATCAGACTATTAGGCTTATCGAGGAGAAATTCGGTTAATTTATTCTCGAATTCCGACCTATCCTTAGGAAGGAATCTCTCGAGAAGTTAGCTTTCCCTACTCGAAGGAGGGTAGGTTTAAAGGACCCTCTTCCGGCAGCCCAAGGAGACGGTCTTCTTTAGCACGCACGACTTAGTCACCCGGGCCCCTTAGCTTTACATAAGCTAGGCCAACAATAAGGCGTATGAATAAGGGGCCCAAAGACCGTCGAATGCGAACACTGCGGCTAAGGAAAGACTAGGAGACGAATTTCTAGACGAACGCCTTTACGGCCGGACTAGCCGTGTAAGGAAATTTAGGTCGACTAGACCGACGTCTCTAGGGATCAGGAAAGCTTCGTTAGGGTGATGTTTTTCATAGACGCCTTTTTAGGGATGGTTTTCCCCTATTTCTTCCGGACCTACCTAAGTAAGTATAACTGGTCTGCCCTCCGGGACTTCGTTAACTAGATGAAATCCTACTTTGGCTACGAGGTAAAGAAGATACGGTCTAACGGAGAGCTATTTACGAAGGATATCTTAAATTAGCTTCGAAAAAGGGGCATTTTACCCCTCCCGTTAGCACCGAATACCTAGGCCTAGAACGGAGGGGCAGAAAGATCAGGGGGTGCTGTGATAGAAAGGGCCCGTACGATAAGACTTGCTGCGAGGCTTCCCTACGACCTTTAGAGGGAAGTCGTTGAGACCGCCTATTACCTTCGGAACCGGACCCCGAGGGACCCTAAGGACCCTAGGGAACTAAACCAAGGAACAGACTAGAAATCCCCCCTCGAGCTCTTTACGAAGAAGAGGGCCTCGCTAGCCTACCTTCGTGCCTACGGCTGCAAGGCATACGCTATAACTGCCGATGTATAGCTAAAAAGGAAGAAGAAAAGAAAGCTTAATCCTAGAGCTTTTATTGGTTACCTCGTTGGTTATAATTCTACGAATATCTTCTAGATCTAGATTCCTCTTCTACGGAAGGTTATTTCGACTAGGGATATGATTTTCGACGAATCTAGCTTCTTCGACGGAAAGAGGGATTAATAGCCCCTCTTACTCTCACAACGTTAGCTAATTTAGAAGATCTAAATCCCCCCTTCCTAACAGTCTTAAGAAGAGGTCCTAGACGAGGAAACGGAAGAAGAAACCGACGTCGAAGCAGTCGAGGATAATACCGACTTCGAAGAGGAAGCTATTAGATTAGATAATCTAGACGAAGAAGGAGACTATAGGAAAGCGGTAGAGCTAGAATACGCCTACCTCCCTACGCCTCCTCTTACGGAATAAGAAGAAGATCTAGAAGCAGCTTTTTTAGTTAGTCTTCCCGTCTCGACCCCTAAGGGGGTGGGAAAGGCACCTCTCTCGAAGGATTACCCGGCTGCCTTTTTGTCCCTGCTTCGAGAAGCAAAGGAAGGTATAGGGCCCGATACGGATACTAAAGAAGACTAACCTCTCCCTTATTTCGATCGTTTTTCCGACTTCTACCCAACGCTAATAGAAGACGGTTCCCACGGAGCGTTTATAGCAGGCCGGCTTTTCAAGCTACTATTAGCAAGGAAGGTATATAAAAGAGACCTCCCGGACCTACCAGCAAACTAGAAGCAGCTAGAAAAACACCCCTTAAGAGACCAGTTTTTCTAGGCCTAGAAAGACTACCTAGCCTCACACGAAGAAATAGGGTCTTTCGAAGAGGTCCTTAAGGAAAAGGCAAGAGGAAAACAGGTCCTTAGCTATAAGTGGGTCTTTATCTATAAGACTAATAAACACGGCTTCCTTTAAAAGTATAAAGCCCGGCTAGTTATCTACGGGAACTAGCAAGAAAAAGGGGATCTTCCTACTAAGGCAACTACCCTAGCAGGGATGTCTTTTCGGACCCTTATAGCTATAGCAGCAGAATTCGACCTCGAGCTCGATTAGATAGATGCAGTCAACGCCTTTATTAACTGCCTACTCGAGGAAGAAGAAGTTGTCTATATGCGCCTTCTACTAGGCTTCTAATAGCTAGGAAAGGTTCTACGGCTTAGGAAAGCTCTATACGGACTACGAAGATCACCCCTTCTTTGGCAACAGCATTTAATAGGTTCCCTCGAAGCCCTAGGCTTCACGAAAGTCCCTTAGGAACCGTGTATAATACAGAAGGGTAAAATCACGGTCTTCTTTTACGTCGACGACATTATCTAGGCCTACCTAAAAGAGGAAGAAGCTGCTGCTAGGGAGGCTATACGAGGCCTGCAATAAAGGTATAAGATAACCAGGCTAGGGGAGCTAAAGTGGTGTTACGACCCGACCAACGGATGTTACGACCCGACCAACGGATGGCCATGACACGGGCCAGGGATGACTAACCGCTGAAGGATCACGTGACCATGCGAAAGGTGATCGGTGGATCGCCTTACGATCAAGCGAGCGGTGCTCGACGGATCGTTCATCGATCAAGGTGATCACCTCTGTGATCACCTCCAGCACCTCGCGATCAGAGACGGGCAGTTGGGTATATATAGCTGCCCCATTTCACTCCTTTAGACTAGATAGCTCTTTGGCTTTCAACACAATCATTACGATCCCTATCACGATCTCATCTCTGATTCCGATCACTTGATTACCTGGTTACAGTCTACGGTCTACGACCTCCGACTCATCACCAACGTGACATACTTATCATTGCTCAGACCACGCCCTGTTGTATCTGCCAACATAAACCCCACGACAGGTTTATCCCTTGGGAATATCACCGGTCGTCACACGTTGAAAGCTCTTGTTCAGAACGATACCGCGTCTCTCTGAGCAATATCGCATAACTGTCAACATGCCTGCACAGCAAACTGGATCAACCAACTCGGGACACACCGTGTCGCCGCAGGACATGATGCGCGAAATCATCAGCCTTCGACAGGAGGTCCAAGTGCTCAGGAACGGAGGAGGCAACGGACAAGTCAGGGACATCGGAGAAGCAGTCAAACCAAAACAGCCAGGACCATTCGACGGTACTCATGGCACGCTTCGAGACTTTCTCACCCAACTCAAAGCCTACCACCGATTCTATCCGACCAAGCTCTCGGACCCAGTCGAAAGGTACTCCACGCAGGAAATTGTTTATCTGGAACGGCACTCGCCTGGTTTGGACCCATCATGAGGACTTTCTCGACAACCAACCAGCGCGACGAGACAACGAGACAGACGAAGTCTTTGCCAGTTTCAAGGATTCGAAGAAGCCATTACGAAGGTATTCGGAACAACCGACGAGGAACGAGAGGCCGAACAGAAACTTCGAGAACTCCGACAAAGGATCTCAGCATCGGATTATGCTGCGAAGTTCCGTCAAGTCACCTCAAAGGTTGATTGGGACGACGAACCTCTTATGTCACGATTCTACGACGGGCTGAAAGAAGAAGTCAAGGACGAGCTCTACAAGGAAAATCGACCTGACAACCTCTCGGACTACATTGCTATGGCAGTACGAATCGACGACAGACAGTATGCGCGACGCCAAGAAAGAAACAAGGAAGAGGAAACTGGAACCCTTCCTATGGGAACAACTTTAACCGACGCGCCAACTACAAGAAGAAGCGCGAAACTCCCATTGCTTACGCCCACACAACTAACCCAGGCAAAATGGACCTGGATGCAACAAAGAAGGGCGAAGGAAAATGCTTCAACTGCGGGAAAGTTGGACATTTCTCACGAAATTGCAAGCAACCTCGCAAGGAGAAGAAAGTTCACTGGGCCCCAGCCCCAGAAGGTAAGAGACACCTGAACGCTACTAACAAGCAGGAACCAAAGCATGAACTCCTTAGTTGGACTGCATGCTACGACGACAAATGCACGGTACACCTAAGCGACAAAAACGGTACCGGATGGTTCCCAAAGCCACCAAAGAAAACCCTTGCAATGGTGCAACGAAGAGATCCCACAACACAGAAACAAGTCAAATTCGCAGAACCAGAATACCCCTATCCTGAAGGAGTCTCACAAGACTGGATCAGGAAGAACGGCAAACGATTCCAGGAAGACATGCGAAATAAGGATCGACAACAACGACGGGCAGTCTATAAACAACATAACAAAGAAGATACGGACGCAGCCCTTATGCTCACGAAACTCGGACAACAACCCGAAGAGGAACAACGAAGTTTCGACGACACAAGCTCTGAAGAACAAGACACGCTACAAGAAACAGAAGACGAGGATGAACTCGCACCACCACCCTCACTACTAAGGAAAACGCCACGATTGGAGAACACGCTCCATACTTCGAAGAATTCGAAGAAATGCTCAAAATTGGAACTCAACAAATACCTCAAATTCTCACGGAAAACCAACAAGCTGCATTGATTCGATACCAACCGGCACCACGCGGAGGAGACTACGCTGTGGCTATCGCCGCGGTCGACACCTTTACAGCCCTACAACGAGAATGGCAACCACGAGGAGAATTTTCAGATGACCCAAGAACAGTGCTCAGTCACGAAGAGCACAAACATATTTCATGGATCTCATGCGTCTATTTGGACTGCATGATACACTTCAGATGAAGGCACGACGACGCCTTCCCAGTCAGATTCGACGGACAAATACTTTCGAAACCCTACCTAAGCACGGAACTGGACTACTGGAAAATCGATCAACGTTACCCGAACGACCAAGTCATGTTATTGGAACCCGATTACGGCACGCCACTTGAATGCCGCGATGATTACGGTTCTTTAACGAGATGTCTTTCGAAACATGCAAAATCCACAAACACGCCAAAATTGGGGAATGGCACAACGCCACTCGCTCTAAGGCATCCGAACCATCTATCTTCACAAGACTCGCGCAACGAATCAGATGCGACGAAGAAGATTACAACGAATGTGCACACCGAACTGCAAAGTTCACGAACACGAAAAGGCACGAGCATGGCACAAACGACACAACGGTGCACCAAAGGACTACTGGCGACACCTACGAAGGCTACAAGCTACATTCGACCAAGGAAAATTAACGCAGAAGAACTACGCGCAAAACAGAAAGACGCAGAACGAAAACTCGATTCCTGGTACGAAAACGAACAGAATTGCGAAGCACGGTACGCAATCAACTGCGAAGCAGCACAATGCAAACAACACAGCGTTGAGAAACAAGAAATCTTCGATTGGCTACAAGAAATCAGTCTCTTGAGCTGACACGACACCACGCGACGAAAACATAAAGAAACGATATCAACAACAAATCGAAGAAGAATACCCAAATGAAACGAATAAGGACCAGGCAAAAACGAGGTACGCCATCTGTAAAGGGCTACAGACTGGCACGACACGACAAGATCAAGGACCCTATGCATGGCAACGGCAAGCCATGGCAACCAAATGGTATTGGACATCCAAATCGCGGGACATCACGTACACGCACTATTGGATTGCGGCGCGATGGGCAATTACGTTTCACCTAGAGTCATCAATCGTTACCGACTCCCATGGAGACACAAGAAAGATCCATATGAACTCACGAATATCGAAGGAGAGGCCTTCAACTATAACAACGGAATCATTGATATGGAGATTGATCACCTCGACATCAATATCCAGGGCCACGACGAACGAGTCGACTTCGACATCATGGACATTGGAGAACACGACCTTGTGTTAGGGCTTCCATGGTTACAGGAGAGCAACCCACTGATCAACTGGAAAACTGGCCAGCTGCGTTGGAACGACGACGCAAGTTTCCAAGACCAGCAGATTTGGGAGAAAGCAAAATTTTGCGATGATTTAGCCACTGAACAGGACGAAAGGGATGACCGTTCAAGCAAATCATTACGGGCTTCAGCGATACAAACGAAAACAGCAACCGAACCGGCGGACACAACAAAATCGACTGACAAGACCCACGTACTGACCAACACGGCTGTACAACCTGGCATCCGACATAAACAGAACAAAGGACACAACAAGAAGATCCGAAGAGTTATTGCCACTCTAAGGAAAGACCTCGAACAAATCAACAAAGAGCTCGAGTCAAGGAAACCAGCTCTCAAAAGAAAGAACAAAGCCCACAAGACAGAATGAAGAACATCCCACAGGAATACCGGAAATACGACAAACTCTTCAAGGAAGAACTCGAGACAGGGTTACCCGAACACAGTCAATGGGACCACGAAATTTGTCTCAAAGATGGAAGAACGCCGACGTTCCATAAGATTTACAACCTAAACGAAAAGCAACTGCAAACGCTACGCGACTACCTCGACGAGAATCTACGAAAGGGATACATACGAACATCAACATCCGAAGCAGGCTACCCAGTCATGTTTGTTCCAAAGAAAAACGGCAAGCTACGACTAGTTGTCGACTACAGACGCCTAAACGATATTACAATGAAGGACCGAACACCATTACCGCTTATATCGGAACTACGAGATCGACTGCACGGCAAAAAATGGTTTACGGCCCTCGATCTCAAAGGCGCCTACAACTTAATACGCATGAAAAGGGACACGAATGGATGACAGCTTTCAGAACGAAATTCGGACTATTCGAATATCTGGTAATGCCATTTGGACTCACAAATGCACCAGCTACCTTCAACGGATGATCAACAATGTCCTACGCGAACACTTGGACATCTTTGTGGTAGTATACCTGGATGATATCCTAATCTTCTCGGACACCTAGAAGAACACAAGGAACACGTCCACAAGGTACTCCGCGCACTTCAGAATGCGAAGTTACTGGTTGAACCAGAAAAAAGCAAGTTCCACACACAGGAAGTAGATTTCCTCGGACACACGATCTCACCAGGAGAGATACGAATGCAACAAGACAAGATCAACTCAGTCAAAGAATGGCCAACGCCAAAGAACGTCAAGGACGTACAAAGTTTCCTAGGATTTGCGAATTACTACCGACGATTCATCAAAGATTTCGGAAAGATTGCAACACCACTACGACTTAACGAAGAAGGAAAAAGAGTTTACATGGGACGACAAAGCCAACGAAGCTTTCGAATGCATCAAAACGACGATTACGCAAGAACCGGTCTTAACCACCTTCGATCCAGAACGACAAATCGAACTCGAAACCGATGCATCAGACTTTGCTCTAGGAGCACAAATCGGACAGAAGGACGATGAAGGAAGACTACGACCAATTGCATTCTACTCGAAAAAGCTACATGGCGCAGAACTCAATTACCCCATCTACGACAAAGAATTCCTCGCAATCATTCAAGCTTTTAAGGAATTTCGACACTACCTTCTCGGAAGCAAACACAAAATCAAGGTCTACACAGATCACAAAACATCTCACATTTCGCGACGACGCAACAATTGAACGGACGACAGATCCGATGGGCCGAATGTCTATCAGAATTCGACTACGAAATAATCCACAGAAAAGGAACGAAAACGGTCGAGCTGATGCCCTCAGCCGACGATCCGACTACGACACAGGAGCACCTATTGTGAAAGGACAACTCCTTGAGCTCAACAATGAAGGAATATGCAACAACGACAGCTTAACGCAATCTTCAAGGTCAATCCAGACGAAGGCCTTACGAAGAAGATCCAACAAGCCTACGATAAGGTTGATTGGGAACCACTTCCAGTTGTTTGGGAAGATGGCCTGGCAAAGCATCAAGGAAAGATCTTTGTACCAGAAGAACTTCAGGACGAAGTTATACGCGAAATTCACGAACACCCGACACACGGACACCAAGGAATCCGGAGGACGATGGAAAGAATTCGACGAATCTACGACTTTCCACGGATGAAGAAACGAATCAGCGAAACTATCAGAAAATGCGAACTTTGCGCACGAAGCAAAGCTGAACGACACAAGCCATACGGAGAATTGCAACCGTTACCAGTACCAAAGAAACCATGGGACTCGATAGCTTTCGACCATATCACAAAGCTACCACCGTCAAAAGAACCCATGACCAACGTCAAGTACGACAGCATATTCGTCATTACCGACAGATTGACGAAGTACGGATACTTCTTACCGTACAAAGAAGCAAGCAACGCAGAAGAGCTAGCATATGTGTTCCTACGAACTATTGTCAGCAATCACGGACTACCGAACGAGATTGTCTCTGACAGAGGAAGCACATTTGTGGCCAAGTTTTGGCAAGCTCTCATGGCACAATTAGGAACGAAACATAAGCTCAGCACAGCTTATCACCCACAAACAGATGGACAAACAGAACGACTCAACCAAACGCTTGAACAATATTTACGATGCTACATCAGCTACGAACAAAACGATTGGGTTAAATGGCTACCGACGGCACAACTAGCTTACAACAGCTCAGTCACAGAGACAACCAAGCTCTCACCAGCATACGCCAATTACGGATACAACCCAGAAGCATTCAAGGTCACTCGACAAGGACCACAAGCGGAACGAGCGATACTGCAAGCAGATCAGCTACGAAAATTGCATAAAGAAATGCAACAAGAACTTCAATTCGTCAGAGAACGAATGTCCACTCACTACAATCGGAAAAGATTGCAGGGACCAATCTTTCAAGAGGAGATATGGTCTACCTCGTACGACGAAACATCAAAACAAAACGACCAAGCAACAAATTGGATTTCAAGAAACTTGGACCGTTCAAAGTCAAGAAAACCATTTCAAAAGTCAACTACGAACTTTCGCTACCAACAACAATGCGGATACACCCGATATTTCATATCTCATTATTGGAACCAGCACCACGAAACGCCAAACCACAGGAAAAAATCGAAGTCGACGACGATCAAGAATACGAAGCAGAACAAATACTGGACACAAGAAAACAAGGTCAGCAACAGGAATACCTTGTAAAATGGAAAGGATACGGACCTGAGGAAAACACATGGGAACCCACCAAGCACCTGACCCATTGTGGTTCGCTTCTCCGACAATTCAATCAACAAAGATCAACCTCCTGACGAAATGGGATTTTCCGGCGCCGACGAATCCCCGAGCAACCCAAATTGGGCTAAGACAGAAGGAGACAACGACACCTGGGAGTACAAGAATCCCAATCCTCGACGAAGTCCGAGGGTAACCGATCGTCGTGAGGGAAGGCGGCCGCGCCTCCTCCACTCGTTGCCGCTCCTTCTCCGCCTCTTCTTTCTCGACACGTTCCAGCTCCTCAACGTTATCGATCCCACGGGAGACCGCCCGCATCATCTTTTCAAACCATAATTTCTTTTGTTTTCGAAGGCGCAGAACCTTTTCCTCGGCCTCCTCAAGCTCGCGTTCGAGCTTGATGTGTTGATTGCAATATTTCGAAGCTGTGCCGGCGATACCCTTGGACGTCGCAGCGGGGAAGGTGAAGGCGCACGCATTCGACACAGCGATCAGAATCCGAAGACGACACCTGGCATTCCCGGAGTCCGCGACGCTCGCAAGCCGAGCAAGAAGGCATCGTAAGAATGTCGGGATTCGAAAGGATCGTGGAAAGCAGGACACCACAACGGATGGACGACGAGGCCTTGGCCCTTTTCTTGGAAACACGGTCAGACGGCATGACGGACCATGATGAAGGAAGAAGAAAGGAACGGCACACACTCACGCAGGAAATGACCAGGATATGCGACACGGCGGCTAAAGCAGGTCTTGAGGGCAAGACCAAGGGAGGAGACCTGATGTTACGACCCGACCAACGGATGTTACGACCCGACCAACGGATGGCCGCGACACGGGCCAGGGATGACTAACCGCTGAAGGATCACGTGACCATGCGAAGGTGATCGGTGGATCGCCTTACGATCAAGCGAGCGGTGCTCGACGGATCGTTCATCGATCAAGGTGATCACCTCTGTGATCACCTCCAGCACCTCGCGATCAGAGACGGGCAGTTGGGTATATATAGCTGCCCCATTTCACTCCTTTAGATAGATAGCTCTTTGGCTTTCAACACAATCATTACGATCCCTATCACGATCTCATCTCTGATTCCGATCACTTGATTACCTGGTTACAGTCTACGGTCTACGACCTCCGACTCATCACCAACGTGACATACTTATCATTGCTCAGACCACGCCCTGTTGTATCTGCCAACATAAACCCCACGACAGGTTTATCCCTTGGGAATATCACCGGTCGTCACAAGTGGTTCCTAGGGATATAAATCCTTAGGAATAGGTCCTAACGGACAATCTAGCTTACCTAAGACGCCTATATCGATAAGGTCGCTTATAAATTCCTCCCTAATTCCCTCGATAAGAAGCTTCCCTCTACGCCTATATTAGACGAAGAGCTTTTGCCTAATCCGTCCTTTTAAGCGGGGAGTAGAAACACTAATATTAATAGAAGGTGGGCTCCCTGCTTTTTTTAGCTATTTCTACTAGACCGGATATCTCTTTTACGGTCTCCCGGCTAGCTAGGCACAACTAGAATCCTAGCCCTAGGCATTAAGAAGCGGCAGATAGAGCAATCCTTTATCTCTATTCTACGAGATTATATGGTCTGCGCCTAGGAGGGCAGGAAAGGAAGAAATTAGCTGCCGAAATCTTCCTCTATTCGAGCGATTCGTCCTTTACGGACAATTCCTTAGACAGAAAGAGCTCACAGGGGTATATAATATCCCTTTTTAGAGGAACTATTGCTTAGAGAGCTTCGAAACAAGCTACCGTTACTATATTAAGTACGGAGGCAGAGCTACTAGCTCTTTTAGAAGCGTTAAAAGAAGCGATTTTCCTTAGCCGGCTACTAATATCGTTACGACTATAAATTCCGTCCCCGTTAGCTATAGAATGCGATAACACGCAAACTATACGAATTCTTACGGAAAACAGCAAGTTATCGACCCGGCTACG
Source organism: Hirsutella rhossiliensis (assembly GCF_020360975.1). Classification (NCBI taxonomy): domain Eukaryota; kingdom Fungi; phylum Ascomycota; class Sordariomycetes; order Hypocreales; family Ophiocordycipitaceae; genus Hirsutella; species Hirsutella rhossiliensis. The sequence continues at coordinate 491,146 of NW_025408678.1, read as the reverse complement.
GCATATCGATATCTACTAGCATTAGTTACGCTAAGAGGTCTAAAGGGGACTTATTTCCGTCCGTTAGGTTCTAACGGCATCGATAAAAGCCGACGGTCTTACGAAGCCCCTACCGAAGTAGAAGCTAGCTATCTTTTTACAGCAAATTAGGCTAGAAGACGTTCAAGAGAAGCTATCCTTAGAAGCCCGCCTTAAGAGTCTACGAGAGGAGCTAATAGCACGCAGGAGGAAGGAGACGTCTGCAGCCGAAGAGAGGAATTAGGACTTGTCCTAAAGGAGGGCCCCTAGCTTAATTAGGACTTATTCTTCTTAAAGGCCCCCTTTTTAGGGACTTATCCTTAGAGGTTTCGGAGATATCCCTTGCACGAGGACCAAGGAAGCTGAAAAACACCCGGTGTAGAAGAAGGAAGAAGGAGCTAAAAGAGGTGCAGAAAGGAGGGTGGGGGCATGAGGGGAAGCAGAAGTGGCGATGGCTTCCTATGGAGGTGGCGAGAGATAAGACGGATGTGCGGCAACGGCTAGAAAGGAAGGAAAAACCGGCAAAAGCTCGGTAGTTAAAAGGACATTAGTGGCTTCTTTAAGCAGGATCTTCTTTGTCAATTAAGATGCTAGACGGGTATAAAGAGGGGCGTTGGATAGAGGAAAGAAGGACAATCAAGGAAATATAACAATCACTCCCCTACCTTTATTGCTGCCCCCGCAAGAATCAAATCCCTCTGCCTTGCCTGTCCGACCCCTTACTTCCAATTTCACCTTCGTGCATTTTCATGCACTTCTCGTATCTCTCTTCGCGAGAACTACCTCTTTATTATTATATATTATATCGGGCCCCTTAATACCTATATTATCGAGGAAATTCCTATAGATATTTAGTATAAGGTCTTATATAATTCTTTATATTATCCTTATAAATTAGCCGACTAAGTTTATAGCCCTTTAAGGGAGTATATATATATATAAAAAGCTAATAGGTATCGTAAATATCGTTAAGTTATAGCTTTTAATATTAAGAGGGATTTAATTATATCCTAAAAAAAGGTCTAAGAGGAAAAGGATCTTATATATTAAGAAGTAGTCGCTAAACTTATTTATATTCGGCGGTAGGTTTATATCTCTTATTATAATAATATTTATATATATAGCGGAATTAATTAAGCGTAGTCCTTTATCTTTCTTTACTACTAAGAAAAAGGGGTTCTTATAAGGCCTATACCCTTCTTTAAGGACTCCTATCTCTAGTTTAATTTTAAGGAGATCGATAACTTTTTACTTTATTACTTTTAAGATCGGAATTAAGGCTACTTACTATGCCTTATATTCTATTATCCTAATAACGTATAAGGGGGCTATAGCTAGGTCGACTTTACCTTTTTTTATAAAATCCTAGGATAATACTACTTCCTTATTAAATAAAATACTATTAAAGATTTAGATTTCTGCCTTTATAAAAAAGCCCTTAAATTATTTATAAATTACTTTATATCTCTCTTATATTAGCCGCTTTCCTTTTTATATACTTAAGAGTTTTCCTATTAAGTATTCTAGGTAGGGTCTAAGCTATATCTTATCTTTAATAGTATTTTATTTAGTCTTTTTTTAGTTAAGGTCCCTTTAAGCCGTTTAATAAAGTATCGTTAATAAGGTTAATCTTATTTACTTTTCTTTTAAAGAGAGTATTAACCCTTAGATTATATAATCTAATAGGTCGTTTCCTCTTTATCTTAACTTTAACCTTTTAGATCTTTCTAGACTTCTTTCTAGCTTTAATAATATATTTCTTAAATTTTCCTATAGCCTTTATAACTATAACTTTAATAATCTCTTTTACTATTTTAGATCTAATAGCTAGAATCGCCTTATTTCCTTCGTTTATAATTAATTACTATAAGAAATAGTGTTCCTACTATAAATAAAGCAGCTATAATATACTCTCCCGATTATATAAGCTAATAAGTAGTATATTAATTATAGATAAAATTCTATATTATAGAGTAAGAATCGCCCGTTATTTTATATATTATTATATATTAAATAGGTTGCCGGTTATCGTATAATCGGGAATCGAAGAAATAGAGCTAGCTTAGAATACTAGCTAAGACCTCTTAAGAATACTAGCACGACTAACCTCCTTTGAACACGAATATTAGTAGAACTAAGACACTTCCTAATATACTCGAGGTATTACTAAATTTCTTAGTCTTAAGGCTATACGGCAGCTTAAATCTAGTCCTAAAAGGTTCTTTTATTTAGCTATAATTATCTATATAAGACAGTATGTCCGCTAGTAGAAAGATAGAGAATTATTAACTTTAACACCTCTTCTATATACTAATATATTACTAATAAATTCTATTATAAATCCTACCTTATACTCCTTCTTCCTCTTTATTACGTAGGCTTACGTAATTCCTTAATTTCCTAAAATTCCGCTTTTAGTTATATACCTTAAGAATCACTATTATACTAATACTACTAAAGGCTTATTTATACTAGTATAGGCTAGGTTAAGGACTTAGTTAGCGCCCCTTTTATAACTAAGGATCTTACCTCTTAGTAAGAGAATCTTAGCTATTAAGGTATCTATAAAGGGTTTTCTTTATAATTATTAAGTAGCTCTTAGGTTATCTTCTTTAACTTTTATTACTAAAGCCTAAAAAAGAATTCTTAAGAGCTAGGTAGCTATTTCCTATATAGTCTTCTTAAGCTTTAGTCTTTTATATATATCTTTATTAACTATTAAGGTTATAGTTTAAAAGGATTTTATTATATCGACCTTATTTAAAAGCTCTTATTTAATAGCTCCTACCGCTAGTATAGCTACCTAGATAGTACCGATTTAATATTTAACCTATATATCGCCGTTCTTTAAGGAATAATTAAATAATATATACGCGGCTCTAATAAATAGTTTACCTAGGATAAAAGGGACTAAGACTTTATCTAGTATAATATAAAGATAGATTAGTATCTAAGCTATACCTAGATAGAGATTAGTCTCTACCTCCCTAACTATATCTAAAAGGGACCTAGTATACGCTATCGTTAATACTCTTATTAATAGGATTTTAAGCTTATATATATTTATATATATTTTAATAATAAGGTTTCCTTTAAACTTAGTATTAATTAAGGCGCTTAAAACTTTAGCTTTTTAGTTGCTAAGCTATACTTAAATATAGGGTAGGTCTTATATATATTTAAGTAAGTAGAAGGGTATAAGAACTATATTTATATATATTATAAGAATCGCTATAAGGTCCTTTAAAGTTATCTCTTAGTATCTTATTAAGAGTACTACTTCTTATATAATAACTTTATCTTTCCTTAGTTTTATTACTTTTAGAGTTTATTAATTAAATAGTCTTTAGGCTAGTTATATTAAACTAATTATATTAATTATAAACCTAACTTCCTTTTATACTTATTAAACTTTAAGGCACTTATAATTTAATTCTTTATAAGTAAGGTAAGTAAGCTTAATTAGTTTAACCTAGTATTTTATATCTTATTTTTTAACTTATATTAAAGCTACTATAAGTTTTCCTTATAGATATTTAAGGAGGAGTAAACTACTTTCTATATTATCTTTAGCTACTTTTATAACTATTATTATAGCTTTATAAGGTCTTATATTACTCTCTACTTTCTCTAAGGTCTAGATTTTAGTGTTTTCTATACCTTAAGCTAGATCTATATATCTTATACTAAGTCTCTCGCTTAGTTAAGGAATAAAGTTAATTAAGTAATTTAAAGGGATTAGGATTCTTTTATATATAATTTCTCTAATAATTTTATTTATAAGTCTATTAAACTTCTTATATAGATCTACTTTATATCTATAGTATATAAGGATAATCTTTAAGCTAGTTTTTACTATTCTTATTATCTTAATTTCCTTTATATTCTCTTTAACTCTTTATCTTTTCCCCTTATAAGTATTAATCCTTATTATAGTTATATAGATTATCTAATTATATATATCGCTTTATTATATATTATTTATAATTATAATAACTAATATCCTTCTTACTTCTTTTCTTATATTACTTACTTTTAGATTCCTTAGCTTCTATTTATATAGGCTTCTATATCTCTAAAACTAGTCTAAGAAACTAGATTCTCTTTTACTAGTAGCTTAATTTAAGTAAGATAATATAACTATAGCTTTAACCTATTTTATAAGTAGTAATATAAAGGAGTCTAGCTATATATCTACCTAGTATATAATAAGCCTTTAAATATATATACTTATTTAAGAAAACTTATTAGTAAGTATTAAGGGAATTACGCTTTTATTATCTTTTCTTTTAAGGTAAAGAGTCTTATTTACTACTCTATATATTATAAATCCGATCTTATAGTCCTAAGAGTATACCTTATACTTATTAAGGTAATATCCTTCTTTATTATAATAAAAGTATCTCTTAGGCCGGTTAAAAGTATTAACCTAAACTATATATATTAATTAAATAGGTAGTAAAATCTAATAGTATTTATACTACCTTCTTATCTATAACTTAAAAAGTAGCCTTTACTATTAATATGTTTTTATTCCTTATTAAGCTAGTTAAATATCTACTCTTACTAGTAAGTAAGGTTAATCTTTATATCTTTAAAGGCTTTTATTAGGTTTAAGATCTTCTTTATAAGCTATCTAAGTTTCTTATCTATTTTCTTTAACTCTTTAAAAAGTTTTTCTTTGCCCTTATTAGATTTAGCTTCCTTTATTACTTTATTAATTTCCTTAAAAAGCTAGTCTTTCTTTAAGTTCTTAAGCTTTTAATTATAGACTTTAGATACTATATCTTATCGCTTAACGTCTTAGTAAGGTACTAAGTAGTTATTAATTATATAGATAAGGCTTTTATATAGGAGTTTTAAGATAACTTTAAATATCTTTCTATTTCTCTTTATAATATTAATAATAAGTTCCTTTAGTATTATATAGTAGATAAAGTATAACTAAACTATAGATTCTTCCTAGCTATTAAGTTATACCTTACGCTATAAGTATAAGTAAAGACTAAGCTATTCTATAACTTTTATAATAGTCTTAGACTTTTTAGTATTATAATAGTCTAAGCGGTTATTAGTAGTTTCTAGTTATTTAATATTATATATATAGTAGTATTAAAGGAGTCTCTTTTTTACTTTTTTTTAAGTAAGTCTATTTATAAGAATTTTAATAGTAAAGGCTTATATAAAAGAGATATAGACTTTAAGCTAGTTTATTTTATCCTTATTATAAATATAGTTAACGCGTATATCTTATTTAAACTTCTTAAGGAATTTAGTTATATTTTTACTATTAAATTTACTAATAAGTAAGAGTTATAATTAATAGAGTCTTCCTATAAGGTTATCTTAGCTTTTAGCGAGTATATCTCTATATCTATTAATAATCTTATTAATATCTACCTTAATATTTTTTATATCGCTAGTAATAATATTAGATAATCCCTCTTAATAGCTAGCGTTTCTAGATATAGTATACTTATAGATTATAAGGTTATAAAATTTAAAGTTAGAGTTTTTAGAGTTAAAGGATATCTTATTATAACTATCTTATTACTTACTTTCTTATTTATTAATAGGAGGTAAGCGTTCTTTATAAGCTACTATATAAAGGAAAGCTAAGGTTAAGGTTATTAAGGTATCCCTTATTAGTACTTATATTAGTATTATTAGTATATATATTAGTAAGAGGTCTTAGTAGGGTTTTAAAATAGTTTAGATTACGCTATTATTATTATTTATATCTTTTAAAGTATTATATAAAGATTATAGTTTCTTAACTAAGTCGCTACTATAGGCTACGCTTATAAAAGGCTAAGGTTATACTATAGCGACCGTACTAAGGTTAGGCTAAAGTAGACCTATATATAGGTAGAGCTCGACCTAAACCTAGGCCGAATAGCACCTAAATATAGGTTAAGCTAAGGACTAAGGAAGATAGATAACCGTCGCGACTAAGATAGAGTTTTCCTCCTTTCTCCTTAGCTTTAGAAAAATAATTATTCGGCCCTATACTACTATACTAAGTATACGCCGGCCCCTAATATATCTAAAGCTCCTTTTAAATAAGGCTATAAAGCCTAGAGAGAGATCGGACTAAAAGGATATAATATAGATATCCTAATAACTTAGAGGAGGGAGAATAGGCCTAAGGATAGTAGGGAGTAGTAATAGGAGGGCTAGACGCTTAGCTAATAATAAAGTAAGCGATACTCTCGCTATAAGTAGGAGAGGTAGAGATAAGGTATTAGGTAATATAGAGCTAACTATAGATATAGGAACTAATCGGCTAGATTAAAAGGATATATTAAAGGATAGATAAACCGATATAGATAGGTATATAGGAGGGGGCTAGGGGCGGAGTAAGTAGTTTAATACCGCCCTTAGGGGCGACGGGGGGGGTAGCGACGCCTACGACTAAGGGGGAGGTAGTAAGGAAGAATAGCTATAAGAAGCCTTTCTTAAGCCTAGGAAAATTTAATAGATAACGATAGTACTATTCCCTATAAGTATAATATATATAGGAGAAGTATAAGATTAATAAAGAATTCTTCTTAAGCTTAAGGGAAATCTTCTACCTTATCTATAACTACTTAGACGCTAGGCTATAATAAACGGTCGCTATATACTATAGAATAAGGGCGGAGAGGGGCTACGATTAAAAGGAATTCCTAAAGTACCTTAACTTAATCTACCTTAATATAGATATCTAGTTACGCGCGGCGGCGGCGATCTAGATAATAAAATAAAGGGAAAGTTAGACGTTTATAGCGTTCCTCTTAAAGTTCGAGTAGAGACTCTTTAAGGCTAGAAGCGGGTCCTAGCTATACGATATTTAAATCGTCTTTCTAAAAGGGGCTCTAGGAATCTAGCTCCGCGAGGCGTTAGCTATAGTCGACCTCCTTATATTAAGCTTCGCCGCTTATACTAATTAGGTAGCGTAAATAGTAGCTAAGCTAGAGAGGGTCTAGTAAATAAGATAACCCCCCTTAAACTAAAGGAGACTAGTAGATATATACCCTTAGGAAAGGAAGGATAAAGATAGGGATACCTTAATAACTAGTATTAACGCCCTAAATAAATAAAAGGAGGGGTAGAGCTAGCTAAAGAATCGGATATACTTTAACTATAGAGTTAAAGGATATATTACGCTCTATTATAAGAAGAAGAGATAGGAACCTTAGAGGGTAAGCGTAATAAAGGAAGAGAGGGACGCCGAGGATAATAATAACTTAGAAAAGGGGGAACCCTAGTATAAAGTCGGGCGCTAAGGGTAAAAGAGAAATAGTAAGAAGCTTAGAAGTTAATAAGGGACTATCTTACGCTAGGCCTAGTAACGCTAAGAGTAAGTATTAATAAGAAGAAGGGACTTAACGCGCTTATAAATACTAGCTATAATTACTATACTATAGTAAGCGAGAAGGTAGTAAAAAAGCTATAGATACCTCTCGGTAATAAAAGGAGAAGATAACTAAGGCTATTCTTAAAAGATACTCTAGCCCTATAAACGAAAGGAATTATAGTATTCGAGATAGATATTAATAGCTATATAAAGTAAACTATTATATATATAGTCCCTAGGCTAAGCTATAACGTATTCCTAGGAAGGCTATAAATAAAGAAGAACTAAGTAATATACAATATAGTAAGGGATTAGATTTAGTATAGTAAGGCTAAGATCTAAATAGGCCTATAAAGATTAGAAGTAATAAGGAGGGTAGAATAGATCTAAGGGGCAAAGATCGTTAGCGCGGTAGTATTTATAGCGGAATATTAAAGGGAGAGGGTGGTAAGGGATAATAAAGGAAGGTAAAGGATAGTCGATATCTAAGCGATTATAATAAAGGACGTAGAGAGAGCACTCTAGCTAAAGATAGCGGTAGACCTAGTAGACTATATCCTAAAGTAAGCGCTAGATATATACCTAGACCTTTTTATATTAAAGAAGGCTTTAAAGATACCCCTATATAGGCTAATAGTAGACTATAAGATTAACCTAATACTAGATAAAGATAAGGTAAAGCCCCCCTTATTATAGAGACCCCTTTATAATATATTAAGGGAGGAACTCTTAATACTAAAGAAGACCTTAAGCGAGCTAATAAAGGTAAACCTAATCCGCTTAAGTAGCTCCTTAGCCGCGGCCCTAGTACTCTTTACTTAAAAGTTAGATAGTCGCTTACGATTTTACTATAACTACTAAGCCTTAAACGTAATTATAAAGAGGGATAGGTACGCGCTACCCTTAATTATAAAGATACTATAGATACTTATAAAGGTAAAGTAGTTTATAAAGCTCGACGTTATAATAGCGTTTTATAAGATCTAAATAGTAAAGGGCTATAAGTTTAAGATAGCTTTTTAGATAAGGTTTAGATTATTTAAGTAGTAAGTATACCTATTTAGCTTAATAGGGACGCTAGCTACCTTCTAATAATATATTAATAAGGTACTAAGGGAATACCTATATAAGTTTATTATAGTATATATAGATAACGTCTTAATCTACTTATTAAGGTCTCTCTAAGACTACTAAGAGAAGGTAGTAAGGGTACTTTAAAAGCTATAAAAGGCGGGCTTAATATTAGACCTAAGGAAGTATAACTTTATAATAAAGGAGGTTAAGTACCTAGGCTTTATTATATAGGTAGGGGGTAAGGTTCGATATAACTTAGAGAAGATCTAAGTAATATAGATATAGCGGGCACCTTAGAATATAAGAGGAGTCTAGAGCTTCCTTAGCTTCGCGAACTACTACTAGGCCTTTATACTACTCTATATAGAGGCATTAGTATACTTAAATAGCTTTTATAAGAAGGGCGCGATCTTTAAGTAAATAAATAAGTACTAAGTAGCGTTTAAGTTTATCTAGAACGCTTTTTATAACGCCTTAGTACTATAACTCTATAACCTAGAAAGAGAAATATACTTAAAAGCGGACTATTTTAAATATATAATAGGGGGGGCGCTAATATAAGTAGGGCTAGACGGTATATAATACTTAGTAAGATTCTTCTTAAAGAGACTAAACCTAGTAAAGTATAATTACTTAATTTATAATAAGGAGATACTTATAATTATATAGTACTTAGACTTCTAGGAAGTAGAACTTTAGAATATACCTACCTTTATAGTACTAACTAACTATAATAACCTAAGGTACTTTATAATAAAGAAGAAGTTAAACGAAAGATAAAGCTAATAGGTAATAGAGCTTATATCCTATAACTTTATATTAAAGTTCCGGCTAAGGAGGCTAGCGGCTATGCCTAACGCGCTATCCTACTAAGAGTAGGATCGGCTAGTAGGCGAAATAGATAAAAGGGAGATAGGGCGGGTAGTCTAGATAATTCTAGAGACTATATACCCGCGGGGCCGCCTAGTCCCTACTAGGGGCCGATACGCCGACTTACTAGGACGCTTAGCCTAAGATAGGGCAGTAGTAGCAGCGCTATAGGTAGGTAAAGGAGGGGTAGGCGCGATAGCGTATATTAGCGGAGCGAGGGGGCCTATTAAACGACCTAAGAAGGAGGTAAATAAAGGCGATAACTAACTAAAACTCGACCTAAACTTAAGCTAAAATATACCCTAGGAATAAGCTAACCCTATACTAGTGTTTAACGACTAAGAGCTATAGAAGAAATAGATAGAAGCGTTAAGGAAAAATAAAGAATACTAAGCGGTATTTTAAGTAATATATAAAAGGGAGAGATCGCTAGTACTAAAATAGTAATTAAAGGTATAGCTAAGTAAATATATAATTAACGTTAAGAGATAGTTATACTTTTAAGAGAGGCTATAAGTACTAAGGAAACTAAAGTATAACGAAGGAGAGGGGGCTAAGGAATAAGATATACTTTAAGTATAAATAGCCTAACGGATATATAACTTAATAGTAGTAGGATACTTAGGGAGAGAGGGGACCCTAGTAATACTAGCCTAAGAATTCTTCTAGCCTAGCTAGTAGCGATAGTAAGGCGGCTTATCGCGAACTATAGACTATATAAGAGGGGGTATATATAGAGGTAACTTTAAAAGGGACTCTTAAAGCCCTTACTACCGCCGTCCTAACTATTTATATACTTATTAATAGACTTTATAGTCGAACTACTACTAACTAAGATAAAAGGCGCGAAGTACCTTTAAGTAATTATAGACCGGCTAATAAAAGTAGTAACGCTTAAAGTAATACTAATAATAAGGGTAGTAATATATATAATAAGGTTCCTTTAAGCTTACTTTTACTTTTATAGGATACTAAGATCGATTATATTAGATAGAAGGACGAACTAAATAGGAAGCTTTTAAAAGGAGTTCTATAAATAAATAGGATTTAAAAAGAAGTTAAGTTTAGTATACTACTTATAAATAAATAAGTTAACTAAGCGTATAAACTAAGAAGTATAAGTATACCTTTAAGTATATATTTACTATAGCTAGGACGACTAAGGAGTATAGCTACTATATATATAAGCCGTATTAAATAACCGCGTAGCGTTAATAATAAGCGTAAGCTTATTCTTCGCGATATATAGATATAATATCTAGCCGGTCTAAATAGTAAGGGAGGAGGGGCCGCTAGCGCTAGAAGTAAGGGGGGTAAGGGAGCTCGCTTAAAAGATAAGAGAGGTAACCGACTTCCTATAAACCGCTATTATCGCGGCGTAGGTAAGATAAAAAGAGATAGTAAACTAAAGGAGAGCCTTAGTAAAGAGGTTTAAAGTAAGCGATAAGGTATAAGTAGATATAGCTTGTAACGGGCTGAGCCCGTGAGGGTCTCGGCTCCGCTCTCGACAAGACCCACCGGAGCTCCGCTTATAAGCTCGTGCCATCTTCGAGAGCTTTCCTTTCTTTTCTTTTCTTCTTCTTTTCTCCTTAGCTTTAGGATACTCGTCGCAGTCGCTCAGCTAGTTGTCAACACACTCAGTTGAGACCGTTACATTATCCTAAAGCTCCTTTCATCGTTAAAGCCTTTGATCACAATCAATTGGCAGCGCTGTTCAGTTCCCTTTGTGGGTACGCGGAGTGGCAGTAGCTTGGGCAATCCTGTGTGGAACGCCCGCGACGAAAGTGCGTGTGTGTACGGCGCCAAAGCCAGCTTGGCTCGCGTCGCGTAGCTCTCATCTCCCGAGCAAAGGACGTGGAGCGTCAATCTGCTCTCCGTACGGCGTGCGGTTGAGCGAGAAGTACGTGATTGCTGCTTGGCTCCCAGTGTGGACGGCAGCAGCTGGACTAGAAGCCCTGTGCAGAACGTCCAGCCGTGTAGGAAGGAGCCTTCGAGGCGTTGATAGCGTTCGACCGTTGTCGAGATATCCCTTCCGTATCAGACTTGCTGTGTGATCAAGTCGCCCTCAGTCCTGAGAGACGAGGAGAAAATCTTCAGTCATGGAGGCAATCGATTCCCAGCAAGGTTCTTTTGAGCCTCAATCGATGATGCAAGCCCTGGCTGCAGTGATGGACAAACTAGAAAGTGTGTGTGCAAGCCAAGAGGCCGAACGCGAAGAGATGCGATCGCAGATCCGAATCCTCCAAACAGCCGTCTCAACTCCGACTCCGGCAAATGAACCAGTCGCTCCTATCGAACCGATGTCCGACAACACGCCTCAATCGATCGAGACATCCGAAAGAATCCCATCAAAGAGGGTAAAACCAACCTTGCCTGATCCGCCGAAATTCGATGGAACCAGGAAAAACTTCCGTCCCTGGTTCTTAGAGATGAAAGCGAAATTGGCTGTGGACCGACAGGCATTCGACAATAAAGAAGCACTCTTCGCCTATGTGTACTCCCGGTTGGCGGGAACAGCCCAGAACATGGCCGCTGCTTATTACGAACAGGGCGGTATCGATGGTGCTCGCTCCCCAGATCTGTTTCTCGACTACTTGAACCGTCGGTACGGGGACCCGAACGCAAAGGCACGAGCACTGGATCGACTTCGATCGTTGAAGCAGAAGCCTGATGAGAGTTTCGCCAGTTTCTTCCCAAAGTTCGAGAAAGAGCTTGCCGATAGTGGCGGTGGCGAGTGGGCCGACGTGGTGCAAATCAATTACTTGGAAGGAGCAATTAATAATAGGCTCAAGTCGAGTCTCGTCAGTGCCGTCAGTCTCCGAAGGATTTCAACAGCTACGCCGAGCTACTCTTGACGATTGGCTCGCGCCTAGATAGCCTCAATTTCCACCAACGACAACAAGGCCGCGAGCAGAGGTCAAGAAAGGAGTATGGTCGTTTATCCGAACCGCTCGAGTCCCGACAAAAGCCCCCGTCACCCGGATCGCCAACCACGTCGTCCCCCCCGTCCGATGATCAGATGGATTGGGAACCCGTGAAAGCAAATCGGTTGATAAACGGCAGGAGGGCCCCGGAGGAAAGCAATTTGTTCCGTTGGAGGAGCGCAAATGTTACGAGTGCGGGAAGCTTGGCCATCTTGCGGCCAAGTGTCCCGGGAAGGAGCGGCGGCAGCAGAGAGTCAAGGTCCGTGTCGAAGAGAAGACAAGAAGCTCGAGAGCAAAGCACCAAGAGCCCGCGGAGAGTTCTAGCGGGGATACCTCCGATGACCATTCGGAAAACGAGTAGCTCCTGACGAAAATCGCCGTCAGGAGCGCGCAAAGGCTGAGGCGGAATGGGCAACTCAGAAGGACGAGATGGACTGTGAAGGCCTCTACGTAAATTTCGGTATCAATCGAGTATTTCATCACGGCCTTCGTTGACTGTGGTTGCCTGTGTTATGGGACCATCAGTGAGCGCCTTGCCCGCAAGCTTCACCTGCCGCGTATTCCGATTAAACCTCGAACGTTGGAGCAGGTCAACACATTCTCACCCGAGGCCATCTGTGCCGTGACCTACTTCGACTTCGATATCGACGGGTACCAGAAGAAAAGAGCTTTTTTCTACGTTGTGCGAGACCAGACCGACCCTGTGATTCTGGGCAAGAAGTGGTTGAACCAGGAGGATGTCACCTTGCGATTATCGCAGAACCTCTTGCATATCGGGACGCACGACCATTGGGTGAAAGGCCGAGACCCGAAGGAGGAGGAACGGTGCAACATACGAGGACAGGCGGCGTTCGTGTTCGCCGGAATGGTTCGCCGAGCAAGAAAGTTCAAGCATCGAGACGATGGAGTGCGGATCTTCGCCGCAAGCCTGAAAGACATTGAGAAGGCATTGACTCCGAGGAAGAAGTCAGACCCGAGGGGACCATTGTACGGCATGTCACGAGAAGAGCTCATTGTTCTGCGAAAGACTCTCACTGAGCTACTCGACAAGGGTTTCATTCGAGCAAGTAGTTCTCCAGCGTCAGCACCAGTTTTGTTCGTGAGGAAGCCCGGTGGTGGTCTGCGCTTTTGCGTGGACTATCGAGGATTGAATGCGATCACCAAGAAAGACCGATATCCCTTGCCGTTGATCGAGGAAACTTTGCGGTCGCTGTCCAAGCCCAAGTGGCTCACCAAACTTGACGTTATCGCAGCATTTCACAAGATTCGCGTCGAGGAGGGAGACGAGTGGAAGACAGCATTCAGAACACGTTACGGACTCTACGAATGGCTTGTCACGCCGTTCGGGTTGACGGGTGCTCCGCAACGTTTCAGCGTTACATAAACCACACGTTGCGAGATTTCCTCGACGAGTTCTGTTCCGCTTACATTGACGACATCTTGATCTACTCGAGCGGTTCGCTCGCAGATCATCGCAACAAAGTCAGGCAGGTCCTTGCTCGACTGCGAGATGCAGGCCTGCAGATTGATATCGACAAGTGTGACTTTGAGGCAAAGAGTGTCAAGTACCTGGGCTTCATCGTCGAAGCCGGGAAAGGTATCCGCGTGGACCCGGAGAAGGTGCAGGCAATTCAGCAGTGGCAGCGACCCCGTTCTGTCAAAGGCGTCAGAAGTTTTCTGGGGTTTGCCAACTATTACCGGCAATTCATTCCCAGATTCTCCAACATCGCCGCGCCTCTAACGGCGTTAACAAAGAAGGATGCGGTGTTTGCGTGGTCGAAGGAGTGCGACAAGGCCTTCGAGGAGTTGAAGGCTCTTCTGACCAGTGCGCCGGTCCTTGCGCAATGGGATCCGGATAGAGAGACGATTGTGGAGACGGATTCATCCGGTTATGTCACAGGAGGGCGCTCTCGCAAAGGGCGATGACGGCATCATGCGGCCTGTGGCCTTCTTCTCAAGAAAAACGCACCGGCGGAGTGCAACTACCCAATCCACGATAAAGAGCTGCTGGCGATCATTCGCTGCCTTGAGCATTGGGACGCCGAATTGAGGAGTGTGAAGTCCTTTACCGTTTTGACGGATCATCTCAACCTCCGTTACTTCACCAAGAAGCAGCAACTGAGTGAACGTCAGGCGCGATGGGCTGAGACGCTATCGCGGTACAGCTTCACCATCAAGCATCGACCGGGCAAAGAAGCCGTCGTACCGGACACGCTGTCGCGACGAGAACAGGACATGCCGCACAGCGCCGAAGATGATCGGTTGCAAGGACGACGTGTTCAGCTGCTGCAACGTAACAAGGGTGGCCTGGTGACAAAAGTCAAGAGCGGTTATGTCACCAAGGGCGACACGGATCAACCCGATGACGCAACAACTGACCAAGACGACTCAATCGAAAACCCTTTCTCGGACCCGGAACTGCAGAAGTTATGGGACGAAGGTGTCAAGCACAATCGTTATTGGCTCATCCAGGCCGTACAGCAAGGCGAGAGGCGTCTGCCGTCGCATTGGGGACTGCCCGTGATGCTCTCGGAATGCTCGATTGACGATGGACAGCGGCTCTGCTGGCGAGAGCGAATTTGGGTGCCGAACCACGAACCCCTGCGCACGCGGCTTATGCAGGAGACGCATGACTCAACGCTTGCAGGACACCCCGGACGGGACATGCTGAAGTCCTTGTTGAGCCGCAAGTTTTATTGGCCAGGCCTCGATTCAGACGTGCGTCAATTTGTGAGAAATTGTGATGTGTGGCCGAAGCAACATTTGGCGAGAGAAGCGTCGCGGTTTATTGAAGCCGCTACCTATTCCAGACAGGATCTGGTCGGAGCTGTCAATTGACTTTGTGACAGACCTGCCACCAACCAAGTCGAACGGTTCGACCAACCTTATGGTCGTGACGGACAGACTGTCCAAAAGTGTCGTTCTTGAGTCATTGAAGGACATCACGGCCGAGACGACGGCCAGAGCATTGCTACGGAACGTGGTGCAACACCATGGCGTGCCGCGCGCGATCGTCACTGACCGTGGCACGCAATTCACCAGTAGACTATGGCAGAGGCTCTGCGAGCTGCTACGCGTGAAGCAAAGATTGTCTACGGCGTGGCATCCCGAGACTGACGGTGCAACAGAAAGGGCGAATCAGGAAGTCGAGAGATATCTGAGGATCTTTGCTGCTTATGCTCAGGATAACTGGGAAGAGCTGTTGCCAGCGGCCATGATGGCCATCAACAATCACAACTCGACGTCGACAGGCCTGAGCCGTTCTTTATCACGCATGGGTATCATGTTGACCCGATACAAGTCAAGGAGAAGTTACGGACGGACGGAAGGTCCCCAGTGGCCAGGGCTGAAAGCATTGTGCAACGATTTCGAGAGGCAACGGAATGGGCCCAGGCGGCAATTGCGTCAGCGCAAGAGCAGCAAGAGAAGAACGCCAATTCGCGAAGACAGCCGTC
The DNA here is from genome assembly GCF_020360975.1 of Hirsutella rhossiliensis. Classification (NCBI taxonomy): domain Eukaryota; kingdom Fungi; phylum Ascomycota; class Sordariomycetes; order Hypocreales; family Ophiocordycipitaceae; genus Hirsutella; species Hirsutella rhossiliensis. The sequence goes on along the minus strand of NW_025408678.1, from coordinate 475,466 downwards.
AGACCAGTTCAAGCCTGGAGACAAGGTATGGCTGCGACTTCGCAACATCCGATCCAATCGGCCATCCAAGAAGCTCGATTGGCTGTCGGCCAAGTACACCGTCCTGGAGACCATTGGGTCACACGCGTGCAGGCTGGACACGCCTCCGGGAATACACAACGTGTTCCACGTGTCGCTCTTACGCTTAGCAGCGGACGATCCGCTACCGTCACAGACGTCGGATGACTACCGCCCACCGGCCATTTTGACGGACGATGGCGAGCTGTGGGAAGTGGAAGAGATTCTGGACAGGAAGAAAGTCGGGAGAGAGTGGAAAGTGTTGGTGAAATGGGTCGGATGGATAGGTCCGACGTGGGAGCCAGTCAAGTACGTCGCAGACACAATAGCACTGGCTAGGTATGAAGAAGTTCATGGGAAAGTTGGATCGAAACCACCCCAATCGAAACGATCGAAACGGGGGGGGGGAGGGGGGGGGTTATTGTAACGGGCTGAGCCCGTGAGGGTCTCGGCTCCGCTCTCGACAAGACCCACCGGAGCTCCGCTTATAAGCTCGTGCCATCTTCGAGAGCTTTCCTTTCTTTTCTTTTCTTCTTCTTTTCTCCTTAGCTTTAGGATACTCGTCGCAGTCGCTCAGCTAGTTGTCAACACACTCAGTTGAGACCGTTACATAGCTAAATATATAACTAACCGGCTATATAGGAAGCTTAACTAGCTATACTAAAAGTATACTATAATAAAGGTAGTAAGCTTATATATAGTAAAGCTCGATATACTAAGGAGGGTATATAAGAGGCTCTATATAGAATTTCTCCGCTAGGCGGTAGAGAACCTATTACCTAGATAGGTAGTCGACGACTACTAACCGCTACTAGTAATTAAGGAGGACGATAAGCTTAAGTATATTATTAAAGAGATCTAGTAAGCGCGGTAGAAGTAGAGGGGGAGGAGTAGATAGCGATAGGTACTCGTAAAATAGTAAGGGTATATAAACCTATCGTAGTACCTACTAAACGACTTCTAAGAGATAGAAGCCTTAAAGGGATTCGAGAGATAGTAGGGAAATATAAGGGAGAACGACGGAGGAGGGGTAAGAGAAAGGGATAAAGAGGAGGGCGGAAGATAAAGAAGGGGAAATAAAGGACGGAAGGAGGAGAAAGAGAAGGAGGTAAGAAACGTAAGCGGACGCGTTAACTAGCGTAAAGGCGGCAGAGTATAGTCGCCCGGCGTACTAGGAGGCGGGGTACCGCTACGCGGAGTAGAGAAGCTAGCGGGCGTATAAGGGCCTATAGTAGTTATAATATAGCGCGGCGCGGTAATAGAAGTTAAGTAAAGTAGGGGCGCGCGCGCGGAGGGAGTAAAGCTTAAAGGAGGAAAAAGAAAGGAAAAGGGAGAGAGGATAAAAGAAAGGTATTTATATACGGCGGGGCACGTATATAGTTAATAAGGTATAGGGGTATATATATAGAAGAGGGAAGGATAGGGTAAAATAGGCGTATAAAAGGGCGGTATATAGAGGGATAGGGCGAGCGTAAGGTAGAAGGAAGCGACCGCGCGCGCTAAGAAAAAGGGGATAGCGATAATAGAAAGGCAGTAAGAAAGGAATAGGAGCGCTACTAATAAGAGGGGGAGAGTAAGGGTAGTATTACGGGCTACGCTAATAAAAGGCTAAGGTTATACTATAGCGACCGTACTAAGGTCGGGCTAAAGTAGACCTATATATAGGTAGAGCTCGACCTAAACTTAAGCTAAATAGCACCTAAATATAGGTCGAGCTAAGGATTAAGAAAGATAGATAACCGTCGCGACTAAGATAAAGTTTTCCTTCTTTCTCCTTAGCTTTAGATAAATAATTATTCGGCCCTATACTACTATACTAAGTATATACTAGCCCTTAATAGTCGCTAGTATTAAGGGTAGTAGGGCTAATAATAAAAGCTTAGGGTTTTTTAGTATTAGCTTATTACTTTTCCTTTACTACTAATAAAGGTATTATCTAATTATTTATTTCCTAGTAAGTTTATTACTTTATTAAGTCCTTAACTCTAGCTATTAAGATAGTTACTACTTTAATTATTAAATCCCTAGATTTTATTTTTTCTAAATAATACTATTATTCTTTAGGCATTCTTAGCTTTATAAAGCTACTTATCGCTATATAAATAAAACGGAATAATAAGTTTACGCTTTAGAAACTAGTTTTAATAAGGATAAAAGTATATACTTATAGTATATATAGTATATAGCTAAGTATTAATAAAGTAATTAACTATATAATTATTTAATTATCGGTCCTATATATAGCTTTAAGGGTCTTAGGTTATTAATATAAGTCTTAGAGATTTCTTTACTTTATACCTCTTTACCTTTAATAAAGTCGCGTAACTAGCGGCCTTTACTTTAAAAGGGAAAAAAAAAATTTTAAATTAACTATAATTAAAGAAGATACTTTATTAAATAATTAAGGTCTTTATAAAGCCTTTAAGTATACTTAAAAGTAAGTTAGATAAAGAGTACTAAGGGTTTTATTCCTTTAATAGGTTAATATCTATAAAGGTATAATCTTACCTATTAAAGTACTAAGCTACTTACTCTTATTAACCTATATAATAAAAAAGAGGTTAAAAGGGCCTTAGCTAGCTAAGGCTAAAAAGGGCCCCTTATAATAAAAAGGCTATTATTAATAGCCTAGCTCTTATAATAGCCTTTCTTATTAGTAAGGGACTTTAACTTATACTACCTTTATTAAAACCTTTTTATAAAACCCTTTAAGGCCTATAAAGTAAAAGCCCTTATTAGCTAGCTTAACTACTATAAAGCTTCCTTATTAATAAACCTTAAGGTAGCTATAAAAAGCACTTATTAAAGGAAAGGCTTAAAAGAGGCCTTAGTTATAGACCTTACTTTTTATAGCCCTTTTAAGTAGTTAACCTAAGCTAACTTTTACTTCCTAAAGGCTATAGGCTTAGACTATAAGCCTATAGCCTTTAAAGCTAGCTTTAAGGGCCTTAATAGGCCCTTACTAGCTAGGCTAACTACTTATAATTATAGGAAAGTAAACTAAAAGGTCTTTTTAAAATACTTAGCTAAAAAAGAATAAGACCTCCTTATAGCTATAAAGAGAGCTAAAAAAAGAGATAACTTAAAAGAGATAGCTTTTATTTTAATAAGAACCTTTATAAAGGCCTTAAATATAGCGATACTAAAAAAGAGGCCCTATAAAAGATCTAAGCCTTAATAGATTAATAAGCTAACCTTTTTTTATAAAGCCCTAAGCTTAGCCTAATAAGCTTATAAGCTAGCTTAAGATAAGGAGAGCTAAAAGAGCTTTATAAAGGCCTATAATAGCTATAAGTATATTATTAAAGCTACTAAAAAGTAATACTAATAGAGCTTCTTAATAAAAGTAATAAGAAAAGATATCTTTATAGCTTTTTCTTATACTAAAGCTAAAGCTAACCTTACCCTCCTTAGTATTTTATATATAAAAGAAGGGATAGAGGTAAAAGCTAATACTTTTATAGAAAAATATAAGGCCTTCTTAACGACCTTCTTTTTAACCTTAGACCTTAGCCTTAGCCCCCTTAGCCCTTCCTAGCCCCCCTTAAAGCTTAGAAAAAGAAAGGGTTCTAAGCTATATAAGTAGTAAGGGTATAGCTAAGTAGGACTAGCTAAAGCTAAAGGACCCTAAGATTAAGAGGGCTATTTTTAGCTCTTTTAATAATAAAGCCCTTAGCTTAAACTTCCTTAGCTTCCTTCTTATTTAATATATATATAAAGCTATCCTTATAGTCTTTAATAGGGCCTATAAAGCCCTATTTAACTAAAGATACTACCTTAAGGTATAAAAAGAAGCTATAAGAATTATACTCTTTAAGTAAAATAAGTAAGACTATACTATCCCTAAGGCCTATAAGGTTATAAGTCTACTTAACTATTTAAGGTCCTTAAAAAGGTATATACTACCTAGCTAAGCTATTTAGCTAATATAGCTAGGCTTTTAAACCTTATATAGCTAAGGGGACGAAAATAATAGTTAGCTATTAATATAGCCTTCCTTCTTTTATATTATATCTAAAAGAAATAGGAACTTAATAAGAAGGCTATTACTAAGACCTTCTTATTAAATATAAAGGGCGTCTTTAACTTTATATTAAAGAAATACCTTATAAGGATCCTAAGGGAATTAAACCTCCCTAAGGCCCTTATAAGCTAGGTAGACTACTTTCTTATAAAAAGGAAGATCTAGCTAGCCTTTAAAGGGTAAGTCTAGCCCTTTATAAACCTAGTAATAAGGGTACCCTAAGGGTCCCTTATTAGCCTTATTTTATTCCTTTTATATATAAGAGTAATACTAGTAGTAAAAAGGTACTAGCTATCTTATATAAATAACTTTAATATCTTTATAATATTAACCTTAGCTAAGAAGAACGTTTAGTAGCTAGAAACTATAGCTATTAATATATTTAAATAAGCTAAGGACTAAGGGGTCTACTTTAACCCTTATAAGATATAACTTATTTACTTTAGTAGGTAAAGGCAGCTTATTTTAAAGGGTATAATAATAAGAGGCCTATTTTTCTAGGTAAAGCCCTTAGTATAGTAGCTAGGGGTCTTCTTTAATTCTAAGCTCCTATTTAAATAATATATTAAAAAGATAGTAGCTTTTATATAAGCTACTTTTAAAGAGCTATCTTACTTAACCTTTATATAAAGAGGCCTATTATTTAAAGCCTTTAAGTAGCTCTATTAAGCTAACGTAACCTTTATAGTAAACTATAAAGCCTAACTTTAGTATAAGGGGCCTATAACCCCTAAGACCCTTATAAAGCCTCTTTAAAGGCTTTTAAACTAAGCTCTTTAAAAGGTCTTAAGGGCTTTTAAAAGATCCCTTATTAAAGCTTTAAAAGCTAAAGTAGCCCTACTACTACTAAAGGTATAATTTAAAAGAGTATACCTCTCCTACGCTCTTTAAACCTTATACTTCTTACCTAGTTACCTTATAAGGCAAGCTTATAACCTAGCTATATAAGATAACCTTACTAACTTAAGCTTTAACTTAAGAGCCTTAAGCTATATTAAGCTTTATATATAGCTATTTTACTTCCTTAAAGGCTTAGTAGCTATTATAAGGCTTAATTATAACTTAAAAAGAAGGAAAGCTAGCTAAGAGCCCTTATAGGCCTTAAAGCCTAAGGCCTTTATTAAGATAATAAAGGCCCTTAAGCCCTTAGCTAAGAAGTAGTACTAACGCCTCTTAGCTAGCCTAGCTAACTTAAAAGACTTTAAGCTATAGCCCTTAGCCTTTTATACTAATAGCTTTAAGGGGTGCCTTAATAGGTCCCTTATAAAAACTAACGCTTACTTCTTTTATAAAATAAGCTTAGAAAATAGGCCTATTAAAGTATACTATAAGAACCTAGGGCCCTTAATTAAAGTAGCTAATATAAAGCTATTTATAATATTAAAGGTCTTAAAGGACTTAACTAAGAGGCCCTAGCCTTAAAAGCTTAGCCCCCTTAACCCTTCTATAAAGGCCTATATCTTTATAGATAGCTAAACCGCTATAAGGAAGGTTATAGGTTTCTTAAACCTAGCTATATATATTAAAAGGCTCCTTTTTAGCTTAGAAGCCTTTTATAATATATAGCTATATTAGTACCTTAGCTACCTAGGGGTTTTTAGTAATAAGCTAGCTAACTAGCTAGCTAAGAGGGGTTTAAGGGTCCCTACTTAAGGGACCCCTTTAGTCTTTATTAGCTACTTATAAAGAAAGGTCTAGTAAGCTACTAAGAACTATTAAAAGGGCCTTTAAGCCGCCGAGGTAGCTAAAGGCCTTAGGGCTAAGGGCCTAGGTAAGTACTATATATCTATTTAAAAGACCCCCCGCTTAGCCTTTAGCCTAGATAAGGACCTTATAAGGAGGCCTAAGCCGTCCCTTTTAGCCTTTTACTAGCTCCTTTTTAGGGCTAGCTTCTTATTTTCCTTCCTAAAAAAGACTAATAAGGTAGACTAGGACGACTCCCGTTATAGCTAAGGAAGGTATATAGCTAGGTACCTTATCCTAAGGTACCTAAACTATAGGAGGGAAAGAGAGGACCTTTACTAGACCTTTAAGAGATCGAAGGGGGCCCTTAGCCTACCTTATTTCTATAGCTCTAAGAAAGGAAGGGAAGCCCTTCTAACCTTCTTAGCTAAGATAGAGATAGGAACGGCTAAGTAGCTTAAAAAGGAGTAACCTAGGGGCCCTAGGGCCCTTAAGGGGAAAAACACCGCGCGGGAGGAGCTAGACTAACCTTTCCTTTATCTTTGCCTTTATAGCTACCCCTTCCCTAAATAGTTATAAGCCCCGGGGCTCTATAGCTAGCTAGGACTACTAATAAGGGCCTAGGCCCCTATTAGCCTCGCTATAGCCCTAAAGGCTATATACGAGTAATAAAAAAAACCTATTTTATAGCGGCTAATATATAGGCATATAGCCTATTATTAGGTTGCCGGTAAAAGAGTAGCAGAAGCCCTAGATAATAGGACAACTTAACTAATTTATGTTTAAATTACGATAAGAGAAATGTTCCCCGGGTAGGCATGTCCGATGACAGCTCGTCCCCCAGCAAAAGAGCTCCCAAGCGCTGAAAAACATGACAGGGACCTTCTAATGTGGCCCTGGGCATGTCTTGGGACCCGATTAGGAGATACATATAATTCCATCCTCGTCCTTGCATGCCGCCAATGGAGCCGAGGGGAATTAGCGCCATGTGATATTTAGATAGGATATGTCTCAAAAGTAAACAAAAGTTTGAAACAGAAATACTCCCCACTGATCCCACTTTGTCCGAATGAGACCGGGCACCGTCGCTAATCCGCGAGAGTGCTTGCAGGTCCAGTGCAGCAAGCATAGATTGTGTCAAGGCCCTCGTCGTGATTTCTTCCACCCCCCTTTGAGAGATATACACGACTTCTTCAATAACGAGGTGCCCGGTGTGTGCAACTTGTCGAAAAAGCTTCCTTCGAGGAGGAAGCAGCTGCCGGACCAAGGTCAACATACCGGCATCTTCGTCAACGGCCCATTTCCTCCCGTTCACGGAAGCATTCCCAGAGCGATAAAATGCTTGCATCTCGGCGGGAACTCGATTATGAAGCTCGACCATGAATGCATCCATGACTTTATCAGCATCCGCCTTGTAGTCAACAGGGACCGTGACACCACCTATGGCCCCCATGATGCCATAAACGCGATCGTGCTGCCGTGTGCTTTTCCGATGATTCGAGGCCAGAAGCAGCTCCGAAGCATTCATGTTCGCCAGCTTGTGCAAAGAGATGACGTTGACAGCGTCCAGCGCTTGGAAAACCAAAGAAACGTCCCCCTCGCACATGTCCCAAGCTTCGGGCTTGTCGAGAATTCCTTGTGGTAGACCACGGCCGGGGAGAAAGAGGAAGTAAAGGATGTCATGGATTTGTGACAATGTCCGTGTTAGATGCCTAATTGTCAAGGGATTTCCGGTCTCTCGGTGGCGGAGGGGAATCCCCAACTTGCCATAGAAGACGGCATCCGGACGAAGAGCAGCCTCTTGCAATGTCCACAGAGAAGTTGTCCAGGGGACTAAAAGGGGAAACTCTGCAACCAAAGCCAAGCGCCGGCGAGCTTCGGCAATGTTTTCCGGCTTGTTAAGTGCCAAGGCGTCTGGAGGAATCATGTGTACCTCTTCGGGGACAGAGGAACAGATGTCAATAAAAGCTTCGTCCCCTCCAGAGCAGAGCCAGACAGCTGCACGTGATGCCGACTTAAATATATGGCTTTGCTTTCCGATCTCGATGGCCTTTTCCGGATCGGAGTCTTCCTGGGGAATGCAAAGGACGTCTACCCACATGTTTGTGTTGCCGGCAACGTTTCGCATCGCACTGTCGAGGTCTGCTCGCGAAAATAGCTTGTTTGCAGGGACCATCCAGTGACCGCCTTGGACGGGAGAATCCAGCTCTCTAGTACGGTGTTTCCATCGACCCCAGGTATACGAGACTACGACGTACTCCGGGCAGGGACTGCTTGTCAAAAATGTAACACCATCTGTCCCAACAAGACGAGCCGGAAAGTTTGCTGGGCCCGTCGGACCAGTCAAGCCATCTCTGTACGCTGTCTCGAAATTGCCCCCTAAAGGACTGGTGTGGTCTTGTAAATTTCGATGCGAGAAGACCTTATCCGCCCGAAATCCCAGCTCTTCGAAGTCGGACACGGAGCTTGTCGAGGAATGCTCTATGTGGGCCTATAAGACTCCAGCCAAGTGCGGTTAGCTAGGGCTATTCCTCGAAGGCGGAGGGAGACACGGAGTCCTCACCAGGTTTGCCGGCATTGTCTAGAAGCCTTAACAACATAGATGCTGCTACACGGTTGAGCAGGAGCTGCTGACCCCAGTACTGAGAGAGACGGAATATGATAAACTAATAACGACCAGGCCGACTGGTTGATCCGGAAGCCTCTTAAAGGGGGCCGACGTTGAACATCATGGCTGTCGATGTCTTATCCCCACAACAGGAGCTTGCCTTGGTGATGTTCTTCCTGGGCAGACCAAGTTAGTCGTGTGCTCCCCTCGCCGGCCTCTTGAACGTAACTGCAGCGCCTCTTTTGCGTCACCTCATCTGCAGTGATTGCGTGGTTTGCGACCAATCGTGACCGAACACGAGCCTCGTGCGACAGATCCGCCCGTCAAAGCGGCTCGGTTCGGCTATGTTTGCGTCCTTTATGCAGTTCGCCCAACTGCTTAGTGTGTTACCACACTCTTTCACGTTCTTGTACTTGATATATCATGTCACACCGCACCCTATGCCGTTGAATTTGGTCCTCTATCCGCATAGTCTCCCTACTTATACCTGTGGCATTTAAAGTGGTTAGCCCATTGTTGCATATGCCCCTTTTTATGTATCCCCTTGATGCACTTGACCGACACAATGGCTGAGAGCTCTCTTTTCGCTGCTTTCGGCGCTGTCCTCGGTTACATTGGCTCCGAAGTAGCTACCAAACGATGCCTGGAACAACTTCTTTGGCCACAGAGACACTACTCAAACTTCACACTTGGCTCATTCCTGATGCTTGCGTTCTTCATGCCCATGGGCGGGCCTCTGTTCAAGCCGGCGTTGGAGGCACTTGATACAATCTTTTCCCATGGACTATTCAGGGGCTCAAGCCAAGGCCATATGCTAGGCACCGTCTTCTTTCCTCAGCTCAGTTGGAGCTACACGATGCACGAACATGGAGATCAGAGCCAGTCACGTACTGGCAACATACGCAACTGTCTATGGGTTCGCACCCTGGCTTATATCAATATCCCTCGCCTACATTGCTGTTCGCAATCAGCATCTAGCGACGACTTGGAGAAGGGACGTGTTTGCCATGACCTCGCATCGCCACCGGTGAGGGCTCGAACGGCCTTCAGTCATCTCACGCTGGCAAGGCCGACAACAAAGGAGATGTCATCACTCGACATTCCCTTTGTCAAGGAGGACCCCGGGCGTCCGGGCCCGCGAGTATTCCTTGCTATTTGCGCAGCTGAGACGTCTGCCATTCTATGTGCTGTCGGTGTTTCTGTCGCATTCCGTTCCCCTTGGTGCGTCTTGTGGCTCGCGCCTCTCATTCTACGTCTCACAAGCGCCTTGTTTGCACTACACCGAGAACCTCTCATTTCGACGTCGTCCTCCACTGGTGACGACCCGGCGCGCGACTTTGAGATTCATTGCCCCCAGGCGGAAGGTAGCTTTATGATCATCACTGGCCCTCCTGCCTTGGTGCTACAGTTCGTTCGTCACTACGGCCATCCCATACGCAGTCGAACCCGCGAGGCCTTTCAGTACTTTGCCATTGTTGTTTTCGCTTGTCAGTTTCCATTTGGACTTTTCTGCTCGGTTGTTTGGATGCCTATCAAAGTCCAGTACGTATGGGTGTCCTACCAGCTCTACGTGGTTTTGGCCGCACACGTAGTTCGATATTCGAGTCTGGGACGCTCCACGACAACAGAGGCCAAGCTTACACAGTGTTTGGGTCAAGCAACGGCCGCCCTGTTCGGACATAAGAGGGGCAGCTCCAATACAATCAAAGCCAGCGTCGTGGCCACGTATCATGATAGATATAGTCTAGGTAGAGCCGCGGCGGACCAGCTGCTACGCCGTCACGAACTACGGCAGGATCAGGCTATTAATACGCCCGAGGCCCTGTCTATAGATGACCTCAACCAGTAACCGCTTAGAAGGTTTGCTAAATTATATTATCTCTTAAGACTTTTTTTTCTTATAAAGTATAAGGAAAAGTGTTTTCCTATTATAAATAAAGTAGCTAGAATATACTCTCCTAATTATATATACTAATAGTAGTATATTAATTATAAAAGAAATCCTATCCTATAAAGTAAGAAACGCTTATTATTTTCTATATTATTTTAATTAATTAGGTTTATTCTCGTAAAGAGAGATATAAGAAGTATATATAAAATATATAAAGGTAAAATTAAAAGTAAAGGGTCGGATAGGTAGGGCAAAGTTATTTAATTCTTATAGGGGCAGTAATTACGGTAGGGTATTATAGAGTAAGCAGAGGCGTATACGTAAGTACCGCCTATAGGATAATATTAATAAGCTATATAAAGCTCTTTTATACGCGGCTAGCCCGCCCCTATACTTATAGGATCCGGCCCTCTATACGTAACTATATAGCTTAGGCCGCGGCCTAAGCCTATTACCTATAATAGTTAAAGACTCTTATATAATGCCCTCTCTTAAGCGCGGCGTAGCGCTGCCCTATTAACGGCTCCTATATAATTAGGCCCGTACTATAGGCTCTTCCCTACCCTTTCCCGTTAATAGGGCCGGCCCTACTAGCCTTATTATCCCCGCGCCTATTAGCCTAGGTAGCTAGGACCTAGCTCTATACTTATCGGCCGGCTAGCCGTTTAAATAGGGGCATAACCTATTATATACGCCCCTAGGTAGCCGGCGGCTAGTCTAGACCTACGTAAGCCTTAGGTTACCTATCCCCTCTACCTTAGGCAATATCCTCTACTAAGGGGTATATAAAGCGGCATCCCCCCCTTCTCCCTTCCTTTCCTTCTCTCCTTTCTTTAACCGTAGTAGTAGTATTAATAGGTAAGTTCCGCTTTACCTAAGGTATTAGTCCGTTCTTAGCTATATAGGCCGCTCTATTAACGTATACTTATAGTAGTAATAATAGTAATAATAATAGCCCTAATAATAATAATAACTTTAACTAATAAGTTCCGCGCCCTATAGAGCGGGAGGCTATATTCTATCGTACTAACTTCCGCGATAGATATATCTGCCTCTCCCTCTCCTACCTCCTCCTTCTCGGAGTATATAGAGTCGTTCGTCGACGCCGTGCTAGCCGCGGCCGACGACGACTCCGCCGCTACCGCCGCTCCTACCCGCGCCGCTGCCACCGCTCCTACCGCCGCCGCCGCCGCCTCTACTACGCTATTCGCTCTTATATCGCCCCTTAGGGTAACGACGCTATCCCCGCCGCTACCTATAACGCCTAGCCCCTCGGCCCCCGCCTCTATCTCCGCTACCCTTATAAGTCTATAGTTAGGTAAGCGTAATAGATATTATCCGCTAACCTCCTATAGTATAAGCGCTAAGTATAGGCCGGCGCCGCTTACTTAGCCCCCTATATATATTATATATTATAAGAGCTCGACTACTCCGACTAGGCTAGGCGCCGCCGCGGCGGCAACTACTACTAGTACGCGCGAGCCGGCCGCGCCTATAAGGCGGCGCCTCCTATCCTACTTACTATAGCGTTAGCTTAGAAGGCTAGCTCGTATAGGTAAGCGCGGGGGGCTACTAAGAAGCGCCTTACCGCCGCCGCCGCCGCTTACCGTAACCTTTACGCCTTTGAGTAATAGGGCCTTATACCTAAGTAAGTCCTACTCTTTCGCTCCTTTATTTCCGCCTTTAACGTACCTAGTACTAAGGATACTACCTCTATCGCTTTATTAGCGGTCCCCTTAGCTATGCCCGCCTCTACTACCGCCGCTACCCCTACTACTACCGCTAGCCGCCGCCCCTCTACCCTTAAAGCTACCGCTGCCGCCGACTAGCTTATAGGTTTAGAGGGCCGCCTTAGCGCCTTAGAGACCGCCGCCGCCGTTAATAAGAAAGAGGAGGCTAATAAGGACGATAATAATAAAGATAATAATAATAATAATAATAATAATAAGGAATAGGCCTAGGTAGTTTAAGGGCTTTACTTTATAATAAACGCTATTTTTATCTCTACCTATACTATTACGCTTATATTACCTATATTACTATAACTACCCCCTTTATTATACCTACTTTATAGTCTTAGCCTAGGCCGCTATTAATAGTCTATTAGTCTATTATTTCTATTTATTAGTCTATATAAGGCCTTAAACTTATCGAGGGCTATAGCTCCTATAAACTTATATATAGGTTCCTATATAGGGTTAAGGTACCTACGCTACTTAATAAGAACCTCCTAGCGTTTCCCTTAGCCTACCTTTTTTTAGTATATAGCCTATATCTCTTTAACCTTAAATTTATTATCCCCCTTTACCTTAAATATAAGCGGTTAAGCGTCCGCTACTTCTTATCTAGGTAGCGGGTTAAAGGAGGCTTAGTAAAGGAGGTTAACGTTAACCTTATTATAGACCCCTATTAAGAGACTATCGAGCTTAACTACCTATAGGCTAACGACCCTCTATACTATAAACTTTATATATAGTTAGTCTAACTTCTTCTTTAGTCGCGCTAACTTATAGTTATAGAGGTTAAGCTATACTTTATCTCTTACTATAAACCTATCCGCTAGCGCCTTAGTCTTATTAGCGTATTACTCTTAATCCTACGCTATAGCGGCTATCGCGGATTAGTAGTATTTTATAGTTTCTTATAGCTTCTATATAAATATAAAAGCATAGCTCTCTAGTAATATACTACTATACTACTCTACTACTATATCCGCGGTAAATAGGATTAGGGAGGGCGGCTTAAAGCTATATATTACGAAGAAGGGGGCTATCTTAATAAAGGTTTACGGTCTACTATTTAGCGCGAGCTAAGTAGCGGGGAGCTAGTAGTTTTAGTTTACTTAGTTATAGGCTATAACTACCTATAGGTACGCTTACGCTTCTTAGTTAACCCTCTTAGGTCCCTTATTAGTCTATAGGTAGTAAGCTATACTAAGTAGCTATATAATCTAAAGTAGCTAGTATAAGTACTATTAAAAGCGGCTAGTTTAGTTTAACCCTTTATTACTTATAATAAAGGCTAGCTAGCTATATAAGTAGGCCTAGTATTAAAGGAAGCGCTCTACGTAGGCTTCTATATCTATAGATAGTATTAGCTTTAGTACTACTAATTTACTAAGTCGGTCCTTAATTACCTATATATAGCGGTTGCCGCCCTCCGTAAGTAGAAGGTCTATTATAAAGTCTATCTATATATATATATAAAACCGGTCTAGTATTAAAAGCTACTTTAGTAGCCCCTTAAGCTATGCCCTCTAGATCTTTATATAGCCGTAGATATTATAGTTATAAAGGAAGTAACGAACGTAATACTATAGGAGGGGCTAGTAAAAGTCCCTCGTAAGGCCTACTACTATACCTTATCTACTTAGGTAACCTATAACGCTAGAGTTATAGATAAGTTAGACTAGCCTCCCTTAGAGCTCGTTCTATTTATCTAGCTCTAGTAGTCCCTCCTTCTCCTTAGCTTCTATAGTATATAGTACGCCCGGTACCTATAGTCTCCCTTACTAGCGTAGATGCCTTTATAGGTCGATATAGTAGTTAGCTACCTATACCTTTAGCTTTAGCTTTAGATCTAAGTATTAAGCGCTAGACTTAATAGCACGGCGTACGCCCTCGTAGGTACGGTCTAGAGCCGTTATCCTATCCTATAAGCGTTAAAGGGCCTTATCTTAGAATACTCTTACCGCGCGCGCCCCTAGGCCGGTCTATCCCTCCTCGCTAGGCTAAGGTAAGGGCGTAAGGGGAAGCTTATTCGCTAGTACCGCGCCTTCCTTTACTAGGGAAGCTCTTATATAAGTCTAGAGTACTTCTTATAGGATAAGCTATAGATCCTAGGCCTCGATATCTGCCCCTATTAGCTGGTCTTAATCCCTCTAAGAAAGCGAGTTTAGGACCGCGGAGTCCTACCTAAGGCGGTACTTAATCGAGAAATTAAAGTATAAAAGATACTCCGCTTAGTAGGCTTATTGCTTTAAGAGGTACTAGCGAGTTATAAAGTACTTAAGGTTCTTATAGTCTATAAGAACCTTAAAGCTCTTATAGCTCTAGAGCTCCGCTTACTATTACTTAAGGTAGCTAATAATCGCTAGTATCTCTTTATCGTAAATAGCGTAATTCCGCTTTACTAAGGTTAGCTTATAGGAGTAGAACGCTATTAGTTACTTTTACTTATTTACCTTTTAAAAGAGCGTTCCTTTAAGTGCTTAGCCGCTATAGTCTACTTCGACTAATATAGACTAGTCGAAGTCCTATTAAAGTAGTACTAGAGCTTAAGAGAATAGGTCCTTAAGCGTATAGAACGCTCCTTCCTATATAGGCCCCTAGTAAAAAGCGGTCTACTTCTTAGTAATCTTATTTAAGGGTATTATAATATAGGAGAAGCCCTTAATAAATATCCTATAATAGTTCGCGAACTTAAGGAAGCTCTATACGCTTATTTACGTAGTTAGGGTAGCTTAGTCCTAAATCGCCTAGATCTTTATAAGATCTACTTATATACCTACGCCTATATAAATAATAAAGCCTAGGTACTTAACCCTCTTAACCTTAAATTTATACTTATCTAGGTTAAGGTAGAGCCTATAAAGTTAAAGGCGCTCTAGGACCCTTTATACTTTCTATATATAGTCCTTATAGGAGCTGCTTATATAGATAAGGATATTATCTATATATATAGAGGCGAACTTATTAAGGAAGTCTTAAAGTATATTATTAATATAACGCTAAAAAGTAGCGGGCGCTCCTAAGAGGCTAAAGGGCGTTATAAGCTACTTAAATAAGCTATAGCGCGTATAGAACGCTGTCTTTTACTTATTACCCTTTAAGATCTATACCTTATAAAACGCCTATTTTATATCTAGCTTTATAAACTACTTTACCTTTAAAAGGTTATAGAGCGTATCTAAGATTAAGGGTAAGGGGTAGCAGTCTAGCTATATAATTACGTTTAGAGCCCTATAGTTATAGTAAAACTATATCCTACCCCTTAGTTTATATATAAATAAGACTAGCGCTCTTACTTTAGAGCTACTTACTTAAATAAAACCCTTATCTAGGAGGTCCTTTAGTATCTTCTTAAGTACTAGTAGCTCTACGTATAATATACTATATAGCGGTCTAAACGGTATAGGTAGTTCTTACCCCTTTTTATTAGTACGGAGTATAATCCTATAGTTTACCCTTAGCTTATATAAGTTAAGCTTATCCGCTTCCTAGGACTTAAATAGCGGTAGGAGGTCGTAAAAGCGCTTTAGTATCTACTACTATAGCTTTAAGAGCGACTTTAGCTTCTTTACCTAAAGAGCCTTATCGATATCCGCTAAGCTAACTACGTAGACCGCTATATTAGCCGCTGCCTAGCCTTCCTCTCGCTTTAACCGTTATATAGTTCCTACGAAAATAAAGGTAAGGACTTCTTATACTAAGTATAAAGCTTATATACCTAGTTCTATACTTATAGAACTATCGTCGTAGTAGACCTACTATTACGTAGGCCTAAACTATAGCTTCTTTTAGTATAGAACTAAGTATAACTTTATATATAATAACTAGGGTTTCCTAAGTATTAAGGGAAACTCTAGTTAAGGGATTATATAGGCTACGATAAGCTTATAGTAACCGTCGACCTCTATAGCTAGCTATATAATACCCCTAATTACTATACCCTTTATCGCGCTTAAGGCGCCCTTTACTCGCCTTAGGGCGATCCTTTCTACTAGTATTTATATCTCTTATATAAACGCCTTATTAACTATAGCGTAGTACTAGTAGCCTTTATCTATAAAGGCGGCGATAGGTAAGGAGTTATTAACTATAACCTATATTAAAGTAAGCTTTTCTTTTATATAGGCGGATAATTCCTCCTTCTCCTTTACTAGTACTAATAATTAAGGCTCTAGAGCCTATCTTTACTTTAGAGCTACTCTTTTTCCTCTAAGCTTATAGGAGCGGAATCCTCTTTATTATCTAAGGTAAAGAGCGGTTCTATCTTCGCTACTTAAACTATTATAGGCCGCTTAGCTAGAAAGAAGGGGCATTTTAATATAAAGTATATAAACGCGCCGTAATATAGGCAGCGGCCGTTAGCCTTCCTTTTCCCGATTTCCTCGCTCGTTACTTACTTCGCCCGCTACTTAAAGAGCGGGATAGTATAGGGGATATTTAATAATAACTTCCTACCGCGTTTAGCTCGGTCTATATAGGTAGCTAATATTAAGGTATCTCCGTTAATATCGATAGCCGGCTATTCTTCTTATAAAGGGGCGGTAATCCTATTACCGCTATACGGCGTGCGCTTATAAAGCTTTTAGAAACGCAGCGTTTATTTATAGCCCTATACTACTTTTATTAACCGGCTTATATACTCGCTATAGTTAGTAGGTATAATTATAGGGATAAGTAGCTCTTATAGGGCCGGTATAATTAAGTTCTATAACTATATAAGCTTCGCGCTATCTTCCTATACTATAGTTCCCGCCGTCTATAAGAGCGTCTCTTTAAAGTTAGGGAGGAATTCGCTAAATATCTACCTATCCCTTTACTTAAAGGTCTATAGCCTATCCTATGCCTTCTCCTACTCCTATACGTTGCCGAACGTATATATAAGGTATTAGAAGAAGTCCTATAGGTCGCGTCTACCTCTAGGGCCGCCCTTATCCTAGAATCTAGAGATCCGCTATATCTAAGGCTCTAGTAGCATATAGAGGAGTAAATACTATACTATATTACGATAGCCGTTTAGGCCTTATTTCTTATCTATTATAAACTTTATCTATAGCCGGCTAAGGAAGAAGTAAAAGGACTTAGGCTTACCGTTCTAAGTCGGCTAGGGAAGCGGCTTTTATATCGGTAGTGCCGCCGCCGTAACTAGTATTACTAAGGTCGTAGGGGTTAACGCTAGTCTTATAGACGGCTCCCTTAGTATAGCGAGAACCTTATTCTTCTTACTAGCTATCGCGCTTTTAATCGCTTCTAGGATAGCTATAATACTTCCTATCCGCTTAAGGGGTAGCGGGGTGCTCCTTTAAGGGAGCGGCACCCTTTCTAAGGAGATATTTATTAGATCTATTAGTTAATAGCTTATACTATTACGGAGTAGGCAGAGGCGTATATATAGGTGCCGCTTATAGGATAATATTAATAAGCTATATAGAGCTCTTTTATACGCGGCTAGCCCGCCCCTATACTTATAGGATCTAGCCCTCTATATATAACTATATAGCTTAGGCCGCGGCCTAAGCCTATTACCTATAATAGTTAAAGACTCTTATATAAGGGAGTAATTATTATATTGCCTTAATTTTCCTTCTTTCCTTTATCTAACGCCCCTCTTTATATCTATCTATATAAGAGTCTAGGCGTTGCCTAAATAGTTAATAAGTATAGTTAATTAATAAGCTAGGTAGCTTAGTTAATTCGTTACCTTTTATCGTATAGTAAAAGGGGGTAGTAGCGCGATTATAGCCTATGCCCTATTAGATCTACTCTTTAATAGTCTAGTATCTTAATTAATAAAGAAGATCCTACTTAAAGAAGCTAATAATATCCTCTTAACTACTAAGCTTTTTACTAGTTTTCCCTTTTATTCTAGCCGTTGCTAGTATATCCGTCTTATTTCTCGCTACCTTTATAAGAAGCTATTACTACTTTTGCTTCCCCTCTTACCCCTACCCTCCTCTCTATACCTCTTTTAGCTCCTTCTTCCTTCTTTTATACTAGTTATTATTTTAGCTTCCTAGGTCCCTATTACTAAGGGATATCTCTAAGAATACGAATTAAGCTATACTTTACGATATACCCTCTTAGCTATAGCCTGCCCTTAAGGGTAAAGCTAAATTATTAGGCCGGTAAGTATATAGATTAAGTCTTAGTTTATACTTCTCCCTTACTTAAGAAATCTAGGATTTTACTTTAGGCTCTTTTAAACCTACTTTAGGAAAAGGGGCCTAAGGAGGAATTAAGTCCTATAAGAAAGGGGGTCTTCTCTAAGGATAAGTCCTTAAAAAGAAGGCCTTTAAGAAGAATAAGTCCTAATTAAGCTAGGGGCCCTCCTTTAAGATAAGTCCTAGTTCCTTTCTTTAGCTATAGATATCTCCTTCCTTATATATACTATTAGCTCCTCTTATAGACTTTTAAGGTAGGCTTCTAAGGATAGCTTCTCTTAAACGTCTTCTAGCTTTATTTACTATAAAAAGATTATTAAAAGACGCGGTTATTAAATATATATTATTTATAGCGTACTTATTAAAGCTCGCGTTCTACTTTTACGTATATAGTATAATAGTTTTCGCGATAGTTATAAGCCTAGGAGGGGATAGTATACTACCCTTATAACTTCTAGTAACTACGCGCGGTATAGGGTTTAATCCCTTATAAATAACTACCTCTCTTAGATTTCCTTAGGTTATTAGCGTAGCGCTTAGTATTTAACTCCCGCGTTTTAGGCTATAAGGTCTAGGGCTCCTAGTAAAGCCGCGATCCCTAAGGGGGTATATTAAAAGACGCGGTTATTAGATATATATTATTTATAGCGTACCTATCGGAGCGCGCGTTATACTTTTACCTACGTAGTATAATAGTCTTTATAATAAAGATAGCTAGCTTTTACTTTAATATAGGCTTCTTAAAACTATTAGCTTTTATTATTACTATTAGTACTTAATAAATAGAAATTAGTCCTTTTTAAACCTCTTAGTATAGCTAATACTAATAGATATTAATATACTATAGCTAGGTTAATAGCTTTATATTTTCTATAAGAACTTATATAGTTTATATATTATTATATTTTATAGCTAATAAGGGAGGGTAATTATTATTATATCTTTTTATCTATCTTTTTAAAACTAAGCTTAAAATATAAAAAAAGTATATACTTAGAACCCTTATAAATAACGTATTACGCCCCCTTAAGTATAGCCTTATATAGCTATTAATAGGTATATAATATACTATTAAAGTTTATAAATTAAGTAAAGTTTTCCTTTATATAAGTAGAAAACTCTTTCTTACCTTTATTAACTAAAGGTATATACCCCTTACTAATAGGACCTAGCTTAGACCTAACCTAGGACCTTAGCCTAGGCCTAAGAAGGGCCTCTTTAACCCCCCCCCCCCCTCTCTTAACCTAAGGGCTAAAATAAGTACCTTAGAGGCTAAGGCTTACTTAAAAGTAGTATTAAAAGGCTAATACCTTTTAAATACCTTAAAGGAATAGCCTAAGACCTAAAGGATATTAAGATAAAAGATAATACTTAGCTTATATTAAAGACTAGCTTCTTTAGGCCTAGCCTAGCCCTACCTTAAGCTAGCTACTTTTAGCTTAACTAGCCTTTAAAGTAAGTAAAAGGGTAAAAGAGAGCTACCCTTAGTAGCCCTATTAGCCCTATACCTATTTAACTTACTTTATAATACTTATAGAAGACCTAGCCTTACTTTAGTACCCTTTCCCTAGGAACTAAGCTTAGGGCTTTCTTTAATAAGCCCTTTAAGCCCTTAAGAAAGCTTAAAAATTATACCCTTTTATAAGACCTTTATAAAAGGGCTTAAGAAGGTAGTTTAATAGTAGCTATAGTATATACTTAAAGATATACTTACTTTAATAAGTAAGATCGCACCCTTATAAATATTAGCCCGTTAAAGGGATAAGACCCTTAGTACTCCCTATTTAACTTCCTTTTAAGTATACTTAAAGGCTTTATATAAGCTTAAATTATCTAATTAAGTATCTTCCTTAATTATAGTTAATTTAAATTTTTATTTTTCCCCTTTAAAGTAAAGGCTACCTATTATAGGACTCTAATAGAGATAAAGAGGTATAGAGTAAATAAATCTCTAAGACTTATATTAATAACCTAAGACCCTTAAAGCTATATATAGGACTAATAATTAAATAATTATATAGTTAATTACTTTATTAATCCTTAGCTATATACTATATATACTTTAGGTATATACCCTTATCCTTATTAAACTAGGCTCTAGGGCGTAAACTTATTATTCTATTTTATTTATATAGTAATAAGTAGCTTTATAAAGCTAAGAATACTTAGAGGATAATAGTACTATTTAGAAAAAATAAAATCTAGGGATTTAATAATTAAAGTAGTAACTACTTTAATAGCTAGAGTTAAGGACTTAATAAGGTAATAAGCTTACTAGGAAATAAATAATTAAATAATACTTTTACTAATAGTAAAGGAAAAGTAATAAGCTAATACTAAAAACCCTTAAGCTTTTATTATTAGCCCTATAACCCTTAATACTAGCGACTTAGTTAAGAAACTACGATCTTTATATAATACTTTAAAAAATATAAATAACGATAATAGCGAATTTTAAACTATTCTAAAACCCTACTAAGACCTTCTACTTATATATATACTAATAATATTAATATAAGTACTAATAAGGGATACCTTAATAACCTTAACCATAGCTCTCCTTTATATAGTAGCTTATAGAGAACGCTTACCTCCTTTTAATAAATAAGAAAGTAAGTAATAAGATAGTAATAATAAGATATCTTTTAACTTTAAAAGCTTTAACTTTAAATTTTATAACCTTATAATCTATAGGTATACTATATCTAGAAACGCTAGCCGTTAAAAGGGATTATTTAACCTTACTACTAATAATACTTTAAAAAATAAGGTAAATATTAATAAGATTATTAATAGACTTAGAAATATACCCGCTAAAAGCTAAGATAACCTTATAAGAAGACTCTACTAACTATAACTCTTACTTATTAGTAAATTTAATAGTAAAAGTATAACTAAATTCCTTAAGAAGTTTAAATAAAGGATATATATTAACTATATTTATAATAAGAATAAAATAAACTAGCTTAAAGTCTATATCTATTTTATATAAGCCCTTCCTATTAAAACTCTTCTAGACGGACTTACTTAAAAAGAAATAAAGAAAAGACTCTTTTAATATTACTATATATATAATATTAAATAACTAGAAACTATTAATAACCGCTTAGACTATTATAATATTAAAAAGCTTAAGACTATTATAAAAGTTATAAAATAGCTTAGTCTCTACTTATACCTATAGTATAAGGTATAACTTAATAGCTAGGAAGAATCTATAGTTTAATTATACTTTATTTACTATATAATACTAAAGGAACTTATTACTAATATTATAAAGAGAAATAAAAAGATATTTAAAGTTATCTTAAAACTCTTATATAAAAGCCTTATCTATATAATTAATTACTACTTAGTACCTTACTAAGACGTTAAGCGTTAAGATATAGTATCTAAAAGCTATAATTAAAAGCTTAAGAACTTAAAGAAAGACTAGCTTTTTAAGGAAATTAATAAAGTAATAAAGGAAGCTAAATTTAATAAAAGTAAAAAAAAACTTCTTAAAGAGTTAAAGAAAATAAATAGGAAACCTAGATAGCCTATAAAGAAGACCTTAGACTTAATAAAAGCCTTTAAAGATATAAAGATTAACCTTACTTACTAGTAAGAGTAGATATTTAACTAGCTTAATATAAAATAAAAACGTATTAATAGTAAAAGCTACTTTTTAAGTTATAAATAAGGAGGTAGCGTAAATACTATTAGATTTTACTTTTAATTAATATATATAGATTTAGGTTAATACTTTTAACTAGCCTAAAAGATACTTTTATTATAGTAAAAAAAGATATTACCTTAATAAGTATAAGGTATACTCTTAGGACTATAAGATCGGATTTATAGTATATAAAGTAGTAAATAAGACTCTTTACCTTAAAAAAAAGATAATAAAAGCGTAATTCCCTTAGTACTTATTAATAGGTTCTTTTAAATAGGTATATATATTTTAAGGCTTATTATATACTAAGTAAATATATAGCTAGACTCCTTTATATTACTACTTATAAAATAAGTTAAAGCTATAGTTATACTATTTTACTTAAATTAAGCTATTAGTAAAAGAGAATCTAGCTTCTTAGACTAGTTCTAAAGATATAAAAGCCTATATAAGTAGAAGCTAAGGAATCTAAAAGTAAGTAATATAAAAAAAGAAGTAAGAAGGATATTAATTATTATAATTATAAATAATATATAATAAAGTAATATATATAATTAAATAATCTATATAACTATAATAAGGATTAATACTTATAAGGGGAAAAAATAAAGAGTTAAAGAGAATATAAAGGAAATAAAGATAATAAGAATAGTAAAAACTAGCTTAAAGATTATTCTTATATACTATAGATATAAAGTAGATTTAAATAAGAAGTTTAATAGACTTATAGAAAAAATTCTTAAAGAAATTATATATAAAAGAATCCTAATCCCTTTAAATTACTTTATTAACTTTATTCCTTAACTAAGTAAGAGACTTAGTATAAGATATATAGATATAGCCTAACGTATAAAAAACATTAAATTCTAGACCTTAAAGAAAGTATAAAGTAATATAAGACCTTATAAAGCTATAGTAATAGTTATAAAAGTAGCTAAAGATAATATAAAGAGTAGTTTACTCCTTCTTAAATATTTATAAAGAAAACTTATAGTAGCTTTAATATAAGTTAAAGAATAAGATAAAGAATACTAGGTCGAACTAATTAAGCTTACTTACCTTACTTATAAAGAATTAGACTATAAGTGCTTTAAAGTTTAATAAGTATTAAAGGAAGTTAGGTTTATAACTAATATAATTAGTATAATATAACTAGCTTAAGGACTATTTAATTAATAAACTTTAAAGGTAATAAAACTAAGGAAAGATAAATTTATTATATAAAAAGTAGTACTCTTAATAAGATACTAAGAGATAACTTTAAAGGACCTTATAGCGATTCCTATAATATATATAAATACGGTCTTTATACCCTTTTACTTACTTAAGTATATATAAGACCTACCTTATATTTAAGTATAGCTTAGTAGCTAGAAAGCTAAAGTTCTAAGGGCTTTAATCGATACTAAGTTTTAAGGAAACCTTATTACTAAAAGATATATAAATATATATAAGCTTAAAATTCTATTAATAATATTATAACTATAGTTAGCGGGCTATAAGAGAGCTAGCTATATTTATATAATAAGGCGGCTCGGAATAATAGTTAGGAAAAGAAGTTACTTAAGCTTAGCTTACTTAAAGCGTATATAAGCTAAGTAAATAGATTACTACTTAAGAGTATAGCTTATAAGTAAGCTATAGTAAGCTATAAAAGGGATTATAGCTAGGACCGTAATCTAAGGATAGTCTCTATAAGTATATATAATATCGCTTATATATAATTAAGTTCGTTCGCTACGATAGCTTAGATTCTATATATTAGCCTATCGACGTAGCCTTTTATACTTATCTTCTCGTTTAGCTTAAAGAAATACTAGTCTTAGTATAAGATTTTATCTATCTATAGGGCTTCTTATATTGCCTTATACCTTTACTTTAGAATTACTTTAACCTTTAGGTATCGCTACTTAATTATCTTAAGGCATAGCCCGACTATGCCTCTAACTTAGTATTAGATTATTATTAAGGTTAAGTAGCCGTATTCCTACCCTTCCTACTAAGTAGTATAAGGGACTAGCGTATAGGTAAAGTTATAGGGGACTTAGAGGATATAAAGAAACTGCCGCTATACTTATAGGAACGTATAGAGTCTAGCGTGCCGTCCCTCTTTCTAAGTATCGAAAACGACTAAGTTTCCTTCCCTATAGTCTTAAAAGAACGCTCCTTAGTAAAGTCCCCCTTTATTTAGTCCTACTAAAAAGTTAATAACTCCGGTCGTATACCTTCGTTTATACGTAAAGCGACTAAGGTTAAAGGTAAGAGCGGTAAACTTAATTAGATACTCCTTATCGTTTAGGCATTTATAGTACTTCGTATATCTATCTTCTATATCTTTAATAGGTTCCCCTTAATAGTCGGTATAAACCGATAGTAGGTAAGGTAAGGGGTATACTGCGTTCTCGATACCTCTTATTAAGATCTTAATTATCGCGCTAAGGCTAAAGCTTATAGCCTATCGTTTATTAATAGCTCTATAAAGAAAGTTATATACGTTAACGATATACTCTTCTTAGCGGGCCTTATTCCTAGTAAATCCGTTTATCTTTTTAACGCCCTTATATATTATCTAAGTATTTTCGAGGGTAATATCCCGCCGTTTAATAGGGCCCGTTAGTATTAAGTGCTAACGATCTCTATAAACGTACTAGGGAGGTTACTTTTGCCTATAAACGTCTCGTTAGTCTTAGTCTATAAACTTTTCCTTGTCTTTAGCGTAGAAGCGCCCTACGCCGCCTTCTACTTTAACTTTGCCGTAGTAAGTAGGTAAAATAAAGCTCCTACTCTTAAATAGTAGTGCGCTAAAAAAGATAGCGGTATTCTTAGGGAGGTCTATAGCTAGGCCTAGGATACTATTTAGGTTCGCCGCTATATCTTAGGAAAGGGTAGAGTAAGCGAAAGAAAGGGAGAAGATAAGATTAAATAGTTAGGGTAAGTAGTTCTAAGTTATAACGCTAAGAGGCTAAGAGGGTATTATATATATATATAAGAGTTATATTAATAGAGGGGATCGTTATAAGTAGAGAAGTATATAGAGTATATATATATATATATATATAGAAGGAAGAAGAAGGAAGGAAGAAGAAGGGTATAGTAAGAGGAATAAATAGTCGTTAGAGCGCGCGGTTATTAGTTACTTTAGCTAGCCTCTATAGTAGTAAGGTCTTAGGCGTGTTTAAGGGTTACGCCTAAATAGCTTCTTTTACTAGTTATCGATTAGTAAGCTATCTAATCTCTGCCCTTTTCTTCTCTTCTTTACTCTTTCTATTCCTCTTCTTCCTCTTCTCTCCTCTATCTTTTTTATTTTTCTAGACCGCTACCTCTTATCTTCTCCTTTTACGACTACCTCTTCTTCCTCATTATATCTTATAAGACCGCTAAGCTCGAAACTAAAGAGCTACTAAATATTATTAACCTCTCTTTAACTACTCTTCTACGACCTTCCCTCGTTACTACTACTCTTCTTACTTAGAATTATTATACTAAGGTCTTTCCTCTTTATATAGAGTACTTTTAAGTAACGACTATCTAACTTATTTAATCTCGCTTAGCTCGTTCTAACTATCTTCTTCTATAAATCTATAGTTACTTCGAGACCTAGGTCTATAGTAGAAATAATATCGGTTACTAAGGGTTTCTAATTTACGTAGAAATTGCCTTTTAGTTATAGGTTCTATTAGAAGCTCCCGATATCGTTAGGATTAAAGCGCGCGGTCGCTCTCCTCTCTCTTACTTTCTCGAGAGCACGCTAAGTCGGTATAATTAAATCGTCTTCTATGCCCTTTATTATAGACGTCGGCTAGTAACCTATATCCCTACGGAAATCGCTTATCCGCGCGGATACTTCTTTTCTTAGCTTATTTTAAGGCGATAAGAATACTCTTAAGTAGTCCTAATTACTTTATATAGAACTTATAATCCTTACCTTTATTAAGGGTATATTCGAACTTATTAAATAACTATAACTTCCGCTTACGAGTATATTATATTTCTTTTTTATAAGTATATCTCTCATTTAGGCACTACCGGCGGTTCTTACGCTAACTACGTTTAGGATTCGACTAAGGCGCCTATTTACGAATAGCGGCACTTCCTTAGATACCGTAGGGCTACTTACGACCTTAATAGATTCGCTAACTATATATATAGTTAAAATTTCCGCACTAACCTTAAGACTAATAAATTTTACGATAAGTATATTAGTAATAAGACCGCCCCTTATCTTCTTTATAATATCCTTAATCCCTTTAGTCTTATTAAGGATTTAAAGGAAGGGGAGGAAATTAACCTTACGCCCGTTTTACTTAGAAAGAGATTATATAGGTTTAATAAGCTCTCTCTTAAGTAATAATTAGATAGTCTTTAAGTTCGCTTTATAGTAGTCTATAATAGGTTTACTAAGAGTAGGTAGCCTTATTTAGTCGCTATCTTTAGCGGTAAAAGTTTTTCTCTTAAGGTTATATACGTTTAATCTAATAAGTCGAAAATATATTAAAATTTATCTTATAGGCGCGTTTGTTTTCGCTATAGCGGGTCTCCCCCTTTATAATAAAGAATAGACGTCCCTATTTATAAAGTAAAAAATCCTATTCTTAAGGGAGGTAGGTAGTAAGATTATTCGTTTTCTTACTTTATTATTTAATTATATCTCTATTTATCTTCTTTAAGGTAGTAGAGGGTAGGTTATTATTAGGGAAGGGTAGGAAATATTATCTTTATTTACTTAGGGAGCTTTAAGTAGAAAATTTAAAATAGTAAGGTAGTAGGTAGGGCGCTTATAAATATCTCGGCTACTATAGTCGTCCTTCGATTAGATAGTTAGACGGTGCCTAGGTTACTAGTTAGGTTCTAGTATACTTCTTATAATAGTCGTAGATTTTTATCTTTACTGCCTTTTCCTCCTTAGCTCCTTTTTACCTCCTCCTTTTCTTATTAAATTAGCGTCCTTAGGGCTCCTATATAGAGATCCTTTTTTACTTTACTAAGTTACGGTAGCTAAACCTCGATCGTATACCTTAGGCCTTTCTTAGGTATTTATAGTCGCTCTTCTTCCTCTTCCTAGCTTTAATCCTTCTAAGGTTCGTTAAAGAGTTATTACGACTATAGTACTATTTAATCTAAGGCTTCTCTACTTAGTAGGAGTAGTAAATTATCTACTTTATTTATTATTTCTTCCTTCCTCCTCTTATCGAGAGTAATCTTATCTTAGAGTAACTAGTTATCCTTAGTAGAGCACTACTAACCTTCCTTATCTTTTTTAAACTTCTTTAAATACTCTCCTAAGATTGTCTTATCGAGCACGATTCTATCTAAAGTCTTAATCCTATACGCCTTAGACTACTCTAAGCGCGATACTACTTAAAAGGGGCCGTTCTACCTTATCTAATACTTAGCTTACCTCCCTAGATTATTTAATCGTCTTACGTTAAATAGTAAGATAAGGTCTCTAGGTTATAGGCTTTCTTTCCTTATTATATACTTATTAGCTTTATCTATCCTCTCTACTAATTAATTCTAATATCTTATTACTCTTTTCTTAGCTTCTTCTATATCTTTTTCTTTTCTTTTTAAAACTTATACTTATACTTTAAATAATTCTTCTCTTATCTTTACTTCGTTTTAGTCGATTAGTCGCTAAGTCGGGTATTCTACCTTAAGAGGTAGTACTAGTTCCTATTTATATAGTAGGTAGAAAGCTAATATTCTATAAGACTCTCTAATTACTATTCGGTTTATAAGGATTACTTAGTTAAGGTATTTAATCTACTTACCCTTTTTCTCTACTATTTTTATAAGTACTATTATTAACCTTTAGTACCTTTATTCTACTACTACGTTCGCTTTTAGATTATATACCGAAGTTTAAATAACTTTAACGCCTATATCCTCTAGGATATACTTAAAGTCTTTCTTTATTTTAGGCCCTCTATCGATTATAGTGTATAGTATTACGCTATACTTATAAATAATAAAGAGTATAAATTTAGTTATAGCTCCTACGGTAATTTCCTTAACTAGGGTTACTTCTACCTATCTAGTAAGGTCGTCTTATACTTCTATAAGGTACGAATACCTATAATTAGATAGTATATACTAGCTATTAAAGTAAATCTTACTTATAGGGTAGCTAGGCGCGGTCGCGGTTATAACTTCCTAAGGTCTCTTAGTCGTAAAGTATTAGCATTCTTTATAGGAAGAGATTACGCCGTAAATATCGTTCTAAAGGCTAGCCTACTAATACCTATTCTTTACGAACGTATATATAACTTATCGTCCTTTATATCCTATTTACGCGTAGTACTTTATAATAATCCTTTTCCGTTCTTTTAGGTCGTTTATAACTAGTATAGGTCCCTTTTCTTCCTTCCTAGGGAGTCGCTAAAGCTTTTAATCTTTAACGTAGAAATTTAGACTCTTTAGATATAGCTTCTTATAGTCTTATTTAGAAAGGCCCTCTAGCCGTTTTAACGTTTAAAGGAAGTCCGTAATTATCCTCGATTCCTTTAAGTAGTCCCCTTATAGCTTAGTCCCTTATACTACGTTTAAGTAGAAGTCTATAAATTCTTCGATATCGCTTTCTATTTCCTTATCTAATACGTTAGAAGGTCCTTTAGGCTTTCTTAAGAGTCCGTCGGCTATGCTATTCTTCTTACCTTTAACGTATCGTATAGTAAAGTTAAAGAGGAAAATATAGCTTATCTAGCGAGTTACTATAGCTCTAAGGACGTCTTTAAGGGCACCTTTTAGTTAATCGACTAGGACCTATACGTTAGTTTCTAGGATAAAATATACGCTATATAGGTACATTCTTAGTCTCCTAAGCGCACTTAATATAGCCTTATACTCCCTCTTTATCGCATTATATTTAGCTTTTACTAGTAACTACGTTTTACTTTTAAACCTTATAGGGCGCCTCTTTCCGTCGACGATTTATATTAAGACTGCCCCCTAGCTAAGTAGACTAGCATTATATATTAGAATAATATCTCCTTTTCCTAGGCTAACGTTAAGGGATACTAGAAAGACTAGATTAATAATAGCTTCCTTAAGGGTAGCTATCGCTTTTACTTATTTATCTCCCTATTCTTAATAGACTTCTTTCTTTAGTAGGTCTATAAGGGGTTTTACTAAGATAGCGAACTATTTAATCTAGATTTAATAGTATCCTACGATACTAAGGAAAGCTTTAATATACGTTATATTAAGGCATCTTATCTATTCCTTAATTTTAATAACTTTAGCTTCTATAGGGCACCTTCTATTTATTTTATAGATATAACCGATAACTTTAGTTGCTTACTAGTAGAATTTCGATTTAGCCCCTATAATCGTATAACTAAAGAGTTCGACGTTAACTAAGACTTTATCGAGGTTAATAAGGTATTTAAAGATAAATCTCCTTACTCCTAGCGCTACCTCTTTATTATTATACGTTATATTAGGCCCCTTAATACCTATATTATCAAGGAAATTCCTATAGATATTCGGTATAAGGTCTTATAGGATTCTTTATATTATCCTTATAAATTAGCCGACTAAGTTCGTAGCCCTTTAAAGGAGTATATATATATATAAGAGGCTAATAAGTATCGCGAATATCGTTAAGTTACGGCTTCTAATATTAAGAGGGATCTAATTATAGCCTAAAAAAAGGTCTAGGAGGGAAAGAATCTTATATATCGAGAAGTAGTCGCTAAACTTATCTATATTCGGCGGTAGGTTTATATCTCTTATTATAACGGCATTTATACGTATAGCGGAATTAATTAGGCGTAGTCCTCTATCTTTCTTTACTACTAGAAAAAAAGGGTTCTTATAAGGCCCGTGCCCTTCTTTAAGGACTCCTATTTTTAGTTTAATTTTAAGGATATCGATAACTTTCTACTCTATCGCTTTTAGGATCGGGATTAAGGCTACTTACCACGCTTTATATTCTATTATCCTAATAACCTATAAGGGGGCTATAGCTAGGTCGACTTTACCTCTTTCTATAAAGTCCTAGGATAATGCTACTTCCTTATTAAATAAAATACTATCGAAGATCCGGATTTCTACTTTTATAAGAAAGCCCTTAAATTATTCGTAAATTACTTTAAGTCTTTCTTATATTAGCAGCTTTCCTTTCTATATACTTAAGAATTTTCCTATTAAGTATTCCGGGTAAGGTCTAGGCTATATCTTATCTTTAATAGTATTCTATTTAGTCTTCTTTTAGTTAGGGTCCCCTTCTAGCGTTAAGCCGTTTAATAAAGCATCGTTAATAGGGTTAATCTTATCTACTTTTCTTTTAAAGAGAGTATTAACTCTTAGATTATATAATCTAATAGGTCGTTTCTCCTATCTTAACTTTAACCTTCTAGATCTTTCTAAACTTCTTTCTAGCTCTAATAATATTTTTCTTAAATTCTCCTATAGCCTCTATAACTATAACTTTAATAATCTCTTCTACTATCTTAGATCTAATAGCTAGAATCGCCTTATCTCCTTTATCTATAATTAATTACTATTATACTAATACTATTAAGGGCTCGTTTACGCTAGCGTAGGCTAGGTTAGGGACTTAGTTAGCGCCCCCTTTATAACTAAGGATCTTACCTCCTAGTAAGAGAATCTCGGCTATTAGGGTATCTATAAGGGGTTCTCTCCGTAATTATTAAGTAGCTCCTAGGTTATCTTCTTTAACTTCTATTACCGAAGCCTAAAAAAATTTCTTAGGAGCTAGGTGGCTGTTTCCTATATAGTCTCCTTAAGCTTTAGTCTTTCGTATACGTCTTTATTAACTATTAAGGTCGTAGTCTAAAAGGATTTTACTATATTAACCTTGTCCGGAAGCTCCTATCTAATAGCTCCTACCGCTAGCGTAACTACCTAGATAGTGCCGATCTAATATTTAACCTATATATCGCCGTTCCTTAAGGAATAATTAAATAATATATATATAGCTCTAATAAATAGCATGCCTAGGATAAAGGGGACTAAGACTCTATCTAGCGTAATATAAAGACGGATTAGTATCTAGGCTATGCCTAGATAGAGATTAGTCTCTACCTCCCTAACTATATCTATAAGGGACCTAGTATACGCCGTTATTAATACTCTTATTAGTAGGATTTTAAGCCTATATACGTTTATATATCTTTTAGTAATAAGGTTTCTTTTAGACCTAGTATCGATTAAGGCGCTTAGAACTTTAGCTTTCTAGCTACTAAGCTATACTTAAATATAGGGTAGGTCTTATATATACTTAGGCGAGCGGAAAGGCATAAGGACTATATTTATATATATTATAGGAATCGCTATAAGGTCCTTTAAAGTTATCTCTTAGTATCTTATCGAGAGTGCTACTTCCTATATAATAAATTCGTCTTTCTCTAGTCTTATTGCCTTTAAAGTTTATTAATTAGATAGTCCTTAGGCTAGTTACGTTACGCTAATTATATTAGTTATAAACCTAACTTCCTTTAGTGCTTATTAGACTTTAAGGCACTTATAATCCGATTCTTTATAAGTAAGGTAAGTAAGCTTAATTAGTTCGACCTAGTATTCTTCGTTTTATTCTTCGACCTATACTTAAGCTACTATGAGTTTTCCTTATAGATATTCAAGGAGGAGTAAACTACTCTTTATATTATCTTCGGCTGCTTTTATAACCGTTATCGTAGCTCTATAAGGTCTTATATTACTCTTTGCTTTCTATAGGGTCTAGAATTTAGTATTTCCTATACCTTAGGCTATATCTACGTATCTTATACTAAGTCTCTCGCTTAGTTAGGGAATAAAGTCGATTAGGTAATTTAAAGGGATCGGGATTCTTTTATATATAATTTCTCTAACGATTTTATCTATAAGTCTATTAAACTTCTTATCTAAATCTACTTTATATCTATAGTATATAGGGATAATCTTTAGGCTAGTTTTTACTATTCTTATTATCTTAATTTCCTCTACGTCCTCTTCGACTCTTTATTTTTTCCCCTTATAGGTATTAATCCCTATTATAGTTATATAGATTATCTAATTATATATATCGCTTTATTATATATTATCCGTAATTATAATAACCGATATCCTTCTTACTTCTTTTCTTATATCGCTTGCTTTTAGATTCCTTAGCTTCTACTTATACGGGCTTCTATATCTCTAGAACTAGTCTAGGAAACCGGATTCTCTTTTACTAGTAGCTTAATTCGGGTAAGATAGTATAACTATAGCTTTAACTTATTTTATAAGTAGTAATATAAAGGAGTCTAGCTATATATCTACTTAGTATATAATAAGCCTTTAAATATATATACCTATTTAAGAAAACCTATTAGTAAATACTAAGGGAATTATACTTCTATTATCTTTTCTTCTAAGGTAAAGAGTCCTATTTACTACTTCGTATATTATAAATCCGATCTTATAGTTCTAAGAGTATACCTTATACTTATTAAGGTAGTATCCTTCTTTACTATAATAGAAGTATCTCTTAGGCCGGTTAAAAACATTAACCTAAAACTATATATATTAATTAGATAGGTAGTAAAATCCGATAGTATTTACGCTACCTCCTTATCTATGACTTAAAGAGTAGCCTTTACTACTAACGCGTTTTTATTCCCTATTAAGCTAGTTAAATATCTACTCTTACTAGCGAGTAAGGTTAATCTTTATATCTTTAAAGGCTTTTATTAAGTCTAAGATCTCCTTTACGGGCTATTTAGGTTTCTTATCTATTTTCTTTAACTCTTTAGGAAGTTTTTCTTTGCCCTCGTTAGATTCGGCTTCCTCTATTACTTCGTTAATTTCCCTAAAGAGCTAGTCTTTCTTTAGGTTCTTAAGCTTCTAATTATAGACTTTAGATACTATATCTTATCGCTTAACGTCCTAGCGAGGTGCTAAGTAGTTATTAATTATATAGATAAGGCTTTTATATAGGAGTTTCGAGATAACTTTAGATATCTTCCTATTTCTCTCTATAACGTTAATAATAAGCTCCTTCGGTATTATATAGTAGATAAAGTATAACTAGACTATAGATTCTTCCTAGCCGTTAGGTTATACCTTACGCTATAGGTATAAGTAGAGACTAAGCTATTCTATAACTTCTATAATAGTCTTAGGCTTTTTAGTATTATAATAGTTTAAGCGGTCGTTAGCAGTTTCTAGTTATTTAATATTATATATATAGTAGTATTAGAGGAGTCTTTTCTTTGCTTCTTCTTAGGTAAGTCTATCTATAAGAATTTTAATAGTAGGGGCTTATATAGAAGAGATATAGACTTCGAGCTAGTCTATTTTATCCTCGTCGTAGATATAATTAATACGTATCTCCTATTCGAACTTCTTAAGGAATTTAGTTATGTTTTTACCATTAAATTTACTAATAGGTAGGAGTTATAGTTAGCGGAGTCTTCCTATAAGGTTATCTTAGCTTCTAGTAAGTATATCTCTAAGTCTATTAGTAATCTTATTAATATCTACCTTAATTTTCTTTATATCGCTAGTAGTAGGATTAGATAATCCCTCTTAATAGCTAGCGTTTTTAGATATAGTATACCTATAGATTATAAGGTTACGAAATTTAAAGTTAGAGTTTTCGGAGTTAGAGGATATCTTATTATAACTATCTTATTGCTTACTTTCTTATCTATTAGCGGGAGGTAGGCGTTCTCTATAAGCTACCGCGTAGAGGAGAGCTAAGGTTAAGGTTATTAGGGTATCCCTCATTAGTACTTATATTAGTATTATTAGTGCGTATATAAGTAAGAGGTCTTAGTAGGGTTCTAGAACGGTCTAGATTATACTATCGTCGTTATTTATATCTTTTAAAGTATTATATAAGGATCGTAGTTTCTTAACCGAGTCGCTAGTATTAGGGGTTATAAGGCCGATAATAGGAGCTTAGGGTTTTTTAGTATTAGCTTATTACTTTTCCTTTACTACTAGCGAAGGCATTATCTAATTATTTATTTCCTAGTAAGTCTATCGCCTTATTAGGTCCCTAACTCTAGCTATTAAGGTAGTTGCTACTTTAATTATTAAATCCCTAGATTTTATTTTTTCTAAATAGTACCGTCGTCCTCTAGGTATTCTTAGCTTCGTAAAGCTACTTATCGCTATATAAATAGAACGGAATAACGAGTTTACGCCCTAGAGACTAGTTTTAATAGGGACGAGGGCATATACCTAAAGCACGCGTAGTACGTAGCTAAGGATTAGCAGAGCAATTAACTATATAATTATCTAATTATTAGTCCTATATATAGCTCTAAGGGCCTTAGGTTATAGATATAAGTCTTAGAGATTTCTTTACTCTATGCCTCTTTATCTTTACTAGAGTCGCGTAACTAGCGGCCTTTACTTTAAAGGGGAAAAATAAAAATTTTAAATTAACTATAATTAAGGAAGATGCCCGATTAGATAATTAAGGTCTTTATAAAGCCTTTAAGTATACTTTAAAGTAGGTAAGAAAGGGGGGGGGGGCGCTAAGGGTCTTATCCCTTTAACGGGCTAATGTCTATAGGGGTGCGATCTTACCCGTTAAAGTAGCTAGTATATTAGTAAGTCTAAAGGGTATTACTAAGTATTCGAAATATCTATACTACGTTTAGAAAGCAGTCTTTTATTTATCTCCTTTATAAATTTAAATATATTAATATATATTCTATATATTAATCTTAGAAAAATACTTAGCTCCTTAATAGCGGTTAATAATCTCTAAAATAAGGGGTAAAAGGTATTAATTCTTTTATATAACTTAGTTAAGTCCTTAGTAGTTTATATATAGCTATAAGGTGCTATCTTCTTTTAAAATAAAAAGGATAAGCGCCCTAGCTAGACTCTTTAACTCTTAGATTATTTTCCTTTATATCGCGCCTTAGATCTAATCGCGTAATACTTAGAGTTCCTTTTATAATAAAGGTAAATCGGTCTATAAAGGGGTTTTATATTAAAGATTAAATTAATTAAGTAATCTATTCCTTTTTTAGCTAGTAGTAAGTCGGATTTATTAGCTAAGAAAGTATCTTTAAACTAGTAAAAGGTTAGTAGGATTTTAGCTTATTCTTCCTATAAAATCCCTTTATCTTTATCTTTATTTAATAGTAGGATTAGCTTAGGATTAAGTACTATTATATATACCCTTAGTTTATTTCTATATTCTTAAAGGAATCTATAAGGGTTCTATATAGTTTTACTACTTAGTTAATACTTAAACTACTACTATTATTTCTATAAGATAATATAGATATATTTATCTTTTAAGGTAGTAACTAATAAAAGGATTAGTACTTAATCGTTTAACGTTAACTTATTAATACTAATATAGAAATAAGTAATTATCTTTTTAGTACCTCTTATATTTATTATTTATAGCGGTACTAACTATACTTTATACTCCCTTACCTTATTATTATTAAGCCCTAATAACGTAGGGTATAATAGCGCTACTTATAGTAATCCCTATTATTAGGTAAAGTATATATTTATAAGGTTAATAGTACTATAAGTATCTAAGTATATAGGGACTTTAGTAAGGTTTCGCCCTAATATCGTTATAAGAGTTTTAAGTAACTATCCTATAAGTATTAAGTTTATTAAGGGAGAGGCGTTTACCTTAATATCTTACCTTTTCCTTATTTTACGGTATTAAGTCTAAGAGTCTTTACTAAGGTTTCTACCTTTAAAGAATTAGTATATTCTATAAATAGGTATCCTAGCTTATTATATTAGAAATATATAATTCCCGATTAAGTAAAAGATCCTCTTCCTTAATAACGTCTTTTAGTTTAGCCCCTAGTAAGAGTATTACTAGCTTACTAGTTATTAGTCGAATTAGTAGTATTTCCTTAACGATTTAGCCTAGCTTATTAGCCTCTTTAATTCCTTCCCCGATATATACTACCTTAAGGTATAGTATTATTTTTATTCTTAGTTCCTCTAAGGGTAAAAGTAGTATTAATATATCGCTTCTTATTAATAGTAGTATCCTAATATTATTAAGCGACTTATATAAGCTCTTCCTATAAATAAGTATAAATAGGTATTAAGTAGAGGTTAATTTAGTTTTAAAGTTATAGCTCTAACTTAGCGAAAAACGTAAGAGTATATACCTTTTTTAATAAGCGTTTAAAATACCTCTTTAAGGAGTTAAGGTATAAGCTAAACTTTAAGGGGGACTAGCCTTCTCGATAGCGAGCCTCCTTTAATTATATCGCTAATAGTATCTCCTTATTTATAGTATCCTTAATTAAGATAACTATTTATTCTTTAAAGTATACTTAATCTATACTATATTTAGTTTAGTCGATCGGCGTTTATTCTTTAAATTATAGGCGCTATCTTACTTTATAGTCGCTATATATATAATCTACTATATAAAGGATCTTTATTTTATTATAACGAAAACGTCTAAGCGCTACCTTAAAAGCGTTCTTTAGATTATAAGTCTAGTCTAAACGCTTCTATATATTAGTAGGTTAAGATAATTAAGCGATATTTTTAATCTTAACCTTACCCGCGCGACTACTATCCGATTTAAGGGAGTAAGACTATTAATACTTCCTTAAATAGATAGTAATAGTACTAGCGCGTTTAGTAATTTCCTCTTTTAATTATATAACTCGATCTTATAAGCGGTTTATCTCCTCTAGCTCCTTAACCTATACTTATAGAGCTATAAGCTTTTCCTTATAAGACGGTTATCTTATACCTATAGGTAGCGATATCTTCGATATAGTTATAACGCTATCTATAATAAGGGTCTATTCTAAGGATATATCTTCTTATTCTTTATCTCTTAAGTAAATACTCGATATATATAATAAAGAGGCCTCGATTAGTTAACTACTATATCGCGCTATAAGAGTATTATATAGTCTTCTTTAAGTAGCTATCTCTACTAAGTAACTAAAAAGGGAAGCTTTAGAAATTATAAGGGAATATATATTATAGTACGATTAGTTAGGTAATAGAGATAGCTAGAGGTACTACGCTATATATATTATATTCTCCTTATTATAAGACTAAAACTTATAAGAAAAGGGATTTCTCCTCTTTTATTAAAATAGTAAGTAGTCTATAATATATAAGCGGGGTAAGTACGATTCCCTACTAATACCTTACTAATATATTAGTACTATATACCCGAGTACTTTATTAGCCTATACCTCTTAGTAGCGCTCTTATAATAGCTAAGAGTTATAGGATTCTAAAATCTATTATAGATATTTTAGTTATTTATAAACTACTTAAAGGGTATATAATATATACCCTTCTATAACTTATATACTTACTTACTTAGGGAGATATATTTTCTTCCTATATTTTAGTAGGTAGGAACTTAAGTTATTTTTTATACTATACCCCTTACTTTCGTAAATAGGAATAAGTTCTCCTATCTCCTAAAGTTTATATTTAGTCTATATTCTAAATATTATAGTATTTTTAATATTCTATAAGCATTAGTTTAGCGCCTCTCTTAATAAGGGTAGGATAGTTAAACCTTTAGTAAGTGCGTTTTAGCTAGATTACTTAGTTCTAAATATTGCTCTACCCCTAAAACTCTTTCTAACTACTTTTATTATATAGCTAGGTTTATATTTACCTAATAATATAACCTCTTTACGATTATTCGTTTATTATTATTAAGATCTTCTTAATAGACCTATTTATCTTTTATAGCTATAGAACTTATTATAGAAAGATTAGAGACGTAGAGGGCCTAAAGCTAGCGTAAGTATAAAATAGAAAAGCGGTATTTATAGGTAACTTATAGGCTTAAAGATATTTATTTAAAACACTACTTAACGTTAGTATTACGTTATTTTTAATTAGGCTAGGTATTAAGCGCTAGGCTACTACTACCCGATATTTTTACGATTATATAATATAGAAGTAAAGTAAGGATATCGGTGCGGGGGTTGATTTTCCGTCGCACTAAGTTAAAATTTCTCTATAGTTATTAGTATACCGGCTAATATAGACGCTAACTAACCCTAGAGCTTCCGGTAATATCGCAGCCGCTAGATTAGCTAAAGGACGGGTTAGTAAAGAAGGTAAGGATTCCGCTAGACTAAATAGCTCGTGCCTAACGACCTTCTCTAGCTATTAAGAATAATCGGGAGATAGTAGTAGTATATTAGAGCTCGGGACGCTCGTAGCGGAATAGTAAGCGACTATAATAGCTTAAGGACTATAAAATAGGATAATATATATATTATAATTACATTTTCGTTATATTTTAAATTTAGGAAAATCGAGCCCTATTACTATATAGTTATTATAGATTAATATCGAGCTCGTAGTAGCGTATAAGTCCGGCGGGTTATAGGATTTAATAGATTACCGGTAAATCCCTTAAGGGTAAGTTTAATTAAGTCTAAATAATAATATATATTTTCTATTTATCTATATAATATTAAGGGGGTATTTATATAAATAGATACTATCGACGGACTATTATTCTAGTACTTATAAGGTAGGGGCAGTATAAGAAGGGATAAAAATATATAATCTAGCTAGAAAGATTCGTCTATAAGGCCCTATTTATACTATAGTTAGAAGGGCCCTTAAGTAACTTATATAGGCACTAAACTAGCCCTATACGTAATTTAACGGGGGCATCTATACCCTAAGGAATATATATAGCCCGCGTAGTAGAGTCTTTAGTAGGGTCTTTAGTAGGGTCCTTAGCAGGATCCTTAGTAGAGTCTCTAGCTAGCCCTCTTCTTAATTAGATGATCCCTTAGCCCCTATTCGTCTAAGGAAGAAGGAGGGAAAATTCGGTCTATAAAAGAGGTCTCTTCTCCTCCTTAGCTAGTAGACAGTATTAGCATTAATATCTTCTTTTATATCCTCTTTTACTAATATACCTTTTTAGCCCTCTTTACCTTTGCCTTGCCCTACCTAGTGCTTTCTCTTTTCCTTCGTTCCCCTTAGACCCCCTCGTCCTTCGGTATCTAGCTACTACTATTGCCGTTAGCGTAGGTGTGTCTTTAGGTGTATACCGTAGACACCGTTAAAACTAGTCTCTAGAGCGTAAAGCTTCTATTTCCCTTTCCCTCTCTCTCTCTCTCTCTCGAGAAGAGGAAGAAGATACGAAAAGGGCAGAGCTAAACGAACTACGCCGGTACTGCCGTACTTTTCCCGTCGAGATAAGCGCTAGACAGGGAAAGATTTTACCGACTTTTTTTCTTTTTCTCTAGCCGTTGGCCTAGACCATGGCCCCTGCCCCTATCCCCTGCCCCTATCCCGGCCGAAGTCCCCTACCCTAGCCGGAGTCCCTTATACTAAACGGAACTTTCTTTTTTTAACGAACCGAACTTTCCTCCCTAGTAGGCTCTATCTACGGCAGCTGCTTTAGTTATAGATAGGGACGTCTAGTCTTTATTATAGAGGGAAGATACCTACGCTAGTAGTAGCAGCAGACATTTTCTAGGTTTTCTTTCTCTACTAATACGATAACTTCTTCTATAAGACTATCTACGCTTCCTTAAATAGATAGTAATAGTACTAGCGCGTTTAGTAATTTCCTCCTTTAATTATATAACGTAATCTTATAAGCGTTTTATCTCCTTTAGCTCCTTAATACGCGCTTATAAAGCTATAAGCTTTTCCTTATAAGATAGTTATCTTATACCTATAAGTAGCGATATCTTTAATATAGTTATAACGCTATTTATAGTAAGGGTTTATTCTAAGGATATATCTTTTTATTCTTTATCTCTTAAGTAAATACTTAATATATATAATAAAGAGTCCTTAATTAGTTAACTACTATATCGCGCTATAAAAGCATTATATAGTCTTTTTTAAGTAGCTATCTTTACTAAGTAACTAAAAAGGGAAGCTTTAGAAATTATAAAGGAATATATATTATAGTCCGATTAGTTAGGTAGTAGAGATTCTTAAGGTATATAATTAAAAGCGAAATCTTAGGAAATTAAAGCATTATATAAAACTACGTAATAGAGTAAAAGAAGGAGTATAAGGAAGGATTTTTTATAGAATTTATTAGTAGTATATCAGTATATAGAAGAGGTATTAAAGTTAATAATCTTTTCTCTATCTACTAGTAGACATACTATCTTATATAGATAATTATAACTAAACGGAAGAACCTTTAGGGACTAGATTTAGGCTGCTATATAGCCCTAAGACTAAGGAATTCCGTAATACCTTAAGTATAGCTAGAAGTATCTTAGTTCTACTAATATTCGTATTTAAAGGAGGTTAGTTATACTAGTATTTTTAAGAGGTCTTAAGAGGTCTTAGCTAGTATTCTAAGCTAGGTCTATTCCTTTAATTCCTAATTATACGATAACTAGTAACCCGTTTAATATATAATAATATATAAAATAACGAGCTATTCTTACTTTATATAATAGGATTTTATCTATAATTAATATACTACTTATTAGCTTATATAATTAAGAGAGTATATTATAGCTACTTTATTTATAATAGGAAAACACCGTTCCTTATAGAGATAGCTAGAGGTACTATACTATATATATTATATTCTCTTTATTATAAGACTAAAGCTTATAAGAAGAAGGATTTCTCCTCTTTTATTAAAATAATAAGTAGTCTATAATATATAAGTAAGGTAAGTATAATTCCCTTTTAATACCCTATTAATATATTAGTACTATATACTAAAGTACTTTACTAGCTTATACCTCTTAGTAGCGCTCTTATAGTCTATTTCTTCCTAACTACTTTATACTTAACGTCCGCTTAAGAACTTTTTATAAAGTAATAAACGAAATAATATAATATAATAATATATTTTATTATCCTTAAACTTAAGTACTAAAGGCTTAAATAATATAGTCTCTTTTTTTATTCTTTTTTTTATAAAGATAATTAAGTTAAAACTTCCTTAATATACTCCTTATTTTAATTATATCTATAACTTATAGTACCTATAAATCCTTTAATCTTTTTACTCGCTTAGATATATATTACCTACCTATATATCTCTTTAACCCTACTATCTTTCTACGCCCTTTATATTTTATAAAGAAAAATCTCCCTTTAGCGGCCTAGCCTACCTCCCTTTTACTTTATCTCGGTTTTACTTATAATAATACTCTATATCGCTTACCTTATCTCGTTTCTTAACCTTACTCTTCTTCCTATCTTCCTTTTACTTTTCTTATCTCCCTTTTACTTCTCTTATCTCTTATCTCCTATCGCTAACTCTCTTTTATCGCTAACTTTCTCCTATTATTAATTTCGTTTTAAAAGGTATCTTTACGCGAGCCGCGGCTAGCGAGCCTTCTACCTATTTTAATAGGGACGAGGGTATATACTTAAAGCACGCGTAGTATATAGCTAAGGATTAGTAAAGTAATTAACTATATAATTATCTAATTATCTATCCTATATATAGCTCTAAGGGCCTTAGGTTATAAATATAAGTCTTAGAGATTTCTTTACCTTATACCTCTTTATCTCTACTAAAGTCGTATAACTAGCGGTCTTTACTTTAAAGAGGAAAAATAAAAATTCGAATTAACTATAATTAAA
The DNA here is from genome assembly GCF_020360975.1 of Hirsutella rhossiliensis. Classification (NCBI taxonomy): domain Eukaryota; kingdom Fungi; phylum Ascomycota; class Sordariomycetes; order Hypocreales; family Ophiocordycipitaceae; genus Hirsutella; species Hirsutella rhossiliensis. The sequence goes on along the minus strand of NW_025408678.1, from coordinate 434,139 downwards.
GGAGATACTTAATTAGATAATCGAGGTCTTTATAATACCTTTAAGTATACTTAAAAGTAAGTTAAAAGGGGAGTGCTAAGGGTCTTATCCCTTTAACGGGCTAATATCTATAGGGGTGCGATCTTACCTATTAAACTCCTTCTTAGCGACTTTCCGACCTAAGATACTAACGGAAAGGGCGCGATAATAATAGGCAAGGCCCTCTTCTTAAGTATATAAGTAAGTAAATAAACCGTCGATAGAACTTTTCTCCTTTATTATAATCCTTTCCCTTTACGTTATTTATTCCTCCCTTTACCTATAAGCTACTTATTTAGCTCTTTCCTATCTTTACTCGCGTACTTCCTTCTTTAGATAATTATCTACTACCCTTTATATACGCTCTTAAGTATTCGCGCTTATTATTCCTAGGGGTATTAAGGAAATAAAGTAGTTAGTATCTTTACTAGTCTATAGCTTTAGGTATAGCTAGATTAAATAAGCTATAAAGTCTTAGTACTAATAGTCCTATATAAATATATATAATTATAGTTATTAATATCTTAGCGGTAGTTCTAATATATTCCTAGGTTTTTAACTCCTTTAACCTAGGAGGGTTTAAAGCTTAGTATAAACCTTATAAGGACTATAGCTAAAGAGGCTATTACTATACTTTATTTCTAGGGAGTAATAGGGCGCGCTATAGGTATTACTAGAGTCTTTAGCCTTAGGGTAATTTACTAAGCGCCTAGTAATTTTAGAGTCCTAGGGCGAGTTAGTAGCCGCGCTATCTACCTTTCTTCCTTACTAGCTTCTTATCGGGCTATTAATAAGGGTGCGGTTATAAGTCTTTTACTCCTTTATACGTTTAAAGGGGTCGTTAGTAGCGGGCGAGGAGTAGGCCTAATTAGCTATATATCTAAGGGGGAAAATAAAGGCGTCGTTTCTATATAGATAAAGGGACTAGTAAGGGCGCTTAGCTCTTTCTTTTATAGATTCTAAGGTAAGGATCCTATCTTAAGGTTACTTAGGGAAAGGCTACTTAGTTTAAATAAAGAGCTTAATTTAGTTAATACTTAAGGTAACGAAGGTCTAGGCCTATTCTTAATTCCTATTAGCGCGATTAAATAGTTAGGGGTCTTTTTAAGGAAGAGTTTTATAAAGAAACCGCGTATAGCTTAAGCGATTAGGTTAAGTTACTCTATAAGGGTAGCTAGCATAGTTAGCTTTTTTTCTCGCTCTTTTTACTATATAAGCTAGTTCTATATCTCTTTAAAGCGGTAGTTTCTATCTACTAAGCCTATCTTAAAGGTTAACTACCTCTAAGACTTCCTAAAAGTCTTATTCTTCTTAATCTCTTAAAATAATACGGTTATATTAGTAAATCTATTTATACCTAGGAATCCTTATAAGAAAGACTCTACTAAAAGTTATTAAACCTAAATTAGATAGTATCCTTTATAGTTATCTAACCCTACTATTAAACTACTAGGAAACTCCGCTACCTTATAATATTGCTTATATATAATTAAGCTTATTCGCCGTAATAGCTTAGATTCTATATATTAGCCTATCGATATAGCCTTTTATACCTATCCTTTTATTTAGCTTAAAGAAATACTAGTCTTAGTATAAGATTTTATCTATTTATAGGGCTTCTTATATTACCCTATACCTTTACTCTAAAATTACTTTAACCTTTAAGTATCGCTACTTAATTATCTTAAGGTATAGCCTAACTATACCTTTAACCTAGTATTAGATTATTATTAAGGCTAAGTAGCTATATTCCTACCCTTCCTACTAAGTAGTATAAGGGACTAGCGTATAAGTAAAGTTATAAGGAACTTAGAGGATATAAAGAAACTACTACTATACTTATAGGAACGTATAAAGTCTAGCGTACCGTCCCTTTTTCTAAGTATTAAAAATAACTAAGTTTCCTTTCCTATAGTCTTAAAGGAACGCTCCTTAGTAAAGTCCCCCTTTATTTAGTCTTACTAAAAAGTTAATAACTTTAGTTATATACCTTTATTTATACGTAAAGCGACTAAGGTTAAAGGTAGGAGTAGTAAACTTAATTAAATACTCCTTATTATTTAGGTATTTATAGTACTTTATATATCTATCTTTTATATCTTTAATTAGTTCCCCTTAATAGTTAGTATAAACCGATAGTAGGTAAGGTAAGGGGTATACTATATTCTTAATACCTTTTATTAAGATCCTAATTATTACGCTAAGGCTAAAGCTTATAGCCTATTATTTATTAATAGCTCTATAAAGAAAGTTATATACGTCGACGATATACTCTTCTTAGCGGGCCTTATTCCTAGTAAATCTATTTATCTTTTTAACGCCCTTATATATTATCTAAGCGTCTTTAAGGGTAATATCCCGCTATTTAATAAGGCCTATTAATATTAAGTACTAACGATCTTTATAGATATATTAAGAAGGTTTCTTTTACCTATAAACGTCTTATTAGTCTTAGTCTATAAACTTTTCGTTATCTTTAGCGTAAAAGCGCCCTTTACTACCTTTTACTTTAACTTTACTATAGTAAGTAGGTAAAATAAAGCTCTTACTCCTAAATAATAGTATGCTAAAGAAGATAGCGGTATTCTTAGGGAGGTCTATAGCTAGGCCTAGGATACTATTTAGGTTCGCCGCTATATCTTAAGAAAGGGTAAAGTAAGTAAAAGAAAGGGAGAAGATAAGATTAAATAGTTAAGGTAAGTAGTTTTAAGTTATAACGCTAAGAGGCTAAGAGGGTATTATATATATATATAAGAGTCATATTAATAAAGGGGATTGTTATAAGTAGGGAAGTATATAGAGTATATATATATATATATATAAAAGGAAGAAGAAGAAAGGAAAAAGAAGGGTATAGCGAGAGGAATAAATAGATTAAAGCGCGCGGTTATTAGTTACTTTAGCTAGCCTTTATAGTAGTAAGGTCTTAAGCGTATTTAAGGGTTACGTTTAAATAGCTTCTTTTACTAGTTATTAATTAAGGAGCTATCTAATCTCTACCCTTTTCTTCTCTTCTTTACTCTTTTTATTCCTCTTCTTCCTCTTCTCTCTTTTATCTTCTTTATTTCTTTAGACCGCTACCTCTTATCTTCTCCTTTTATAACTACCTCTTCTTCTTTATTATATCTTATAAGACCGCTAAACTTAAAACTAAAGAGCTACTAGATATTATTAACCTCTTTTTAACTACTTTTCTATAACCTTCCCTTATTACTATTACTCTTCTTACTTAAAATTATTATACTAAGGTCTTTCCTCTTTATATAGAGTACTTTTAAGTAATAACTATCTAACTTAATTAATCTTACTTAGCTCGTTCTAACTATCTTCTTTTATAGATCTATAGTTACTTTAAGACCTAGGTCTATAATAGAAATAATATTAGTTACTAAGGGTTTTTAATTTATATAGAAATTACCTTTTAGTTATAGGTTTTATTAAAAGCTCTTAATATTATTAGGATTAAAGCATACGGTCGCTCTCCTCTCTCTTACTTTCTTAAGAGCACGCTAGGTTAATATAATTAAATCGTCTTTTATACCCTTTATTATAAACGTCGGCTAGTAACCTATATCCTTATAGAAATTATATATCTATATAAATACTTCTTTTCTTAGCTTAGTTTAAGGTAGTAAGAATACTCTTAAGTAGTCTTAATTACTTTATATAGAACTTATAATCCTTACCTTTATTAAGGGTATATTTAAACTTATTAAATAACTATAACTTTTACTTATAAGCACGTTATATTTCCTTTTTATAAGTATATCTCTCTTTTAAGTACTACCGGCGGCTCTTACGCTAACTGTATCTAGGATTCGACTAAGGCGCCTATTTATAAATAGCGGCACTTTCTTAGATACTATAGGGCTACTTACGACCTTAATAGATTCGCTAACTATATATATAGTTAAAATTTCTATACCGACCTTAAGACTAATAAATTTTACGATATATATATTAATAATAAGACCGCCCTTTATCTTCTTTATAATATCCTTAATCCCTTTAGTCCTACTAAGGATTTAAAGGAAGGGAAGGAAATTAACCTTATACCTATTTACCTAGAAAGAGATTATATAGGTTTAACGAGCTCTTTATTAAATAATAATTAAATAGTCTTTAAGTTTACTTTATAGTAGTTTATAATAGGTTTACTAAGAGTAAGTAGCCTTATTTAGTCGCTATCTTTAGCGGTAAAAGTTTTTCTTTTAAGGTTATATACGTTTAATCTAGTAAGTCGAAAATATATTAAAATTTATCTTATAGGCGCGTTTATTTTCGCTATTATAGGTCTCCCCTTTTATAATAAAGAATAGATATCCCTATCTATAAAGTAAAAAGTCCTATTCTTAAAAGAGGTAGGTAGTAAGAATATTTATTTTCTTACTCTATTATTTAATTATATCTTTATTTATCTTCTTTAAGGTAGTAGAAGGTAGGTTATTATTAAGGAAGAGTAAGAAATATTATCTTTATTTACTTAAGGAGCTTTAAGTAGAAAATTTAAAATAATAAGGTAGTAAGTAAGGCGCTTATAAATAACTTAGCTACTATAGTTATCCTTTAATTAGATAGTTAGACGGTGCCTTAGTTACTAGTTAGGTTCTAGTATACTTCTTACGATAGTTATAGATTTTTATCTTTACTACCTTTTCCTCCTTAGCTCCTTTTTACCTCTTTCTTTTCTCGTTAAATTAGCGTCTTTAAGGCTCTTATATAGAGATCCTTTTTTACTTTACTAAGTTATAGTAGCTAAACCTTAATTATATACCTTAGGCCTTTCTTAGGTATCTATAGTCGCTCTTCTTCCTCTTCTTAGCTTTAATCCTTTTAAGGTTTATTAAGGAGTTATTATAACTATAGTACTATTTAATCTAAGGCTTCTTTACTTAGTAAGAGAAGTAAATTATCTACTTTATCTATTATTTCTTCCTTCCTCCTCTTATTAAAAGTAATCTTATCCTAAAGTAACTAGTTATCCTTAGTAAAGTACTACTAACCTTCTTTATCCTTTTTAAACTTCTTTAAATACTCTCTTAGGATTATCTTATTAAGCACGATTTTATCTAGAGTCTTAATCCTATACGCCTTAGACTACTCTAAGCGCGATACTACTTAAAAGGGACTATTTTACTTTATTTAATACTTAGCTTACCTCCTTAGACTATTTAATCGTCTTATATTAAATAGTAAGATAAGGTCTCTAAGTTATAGGCTTTCTTTCCTTATTATATACTTATTAGCTTTATTTATCCTTTTTATTAATCGATTTTAATATCTTATTACTCTTTTCTTAGCTTCTTTTATATCTTTTTCTTTCTTTTCTAAAACTTATACTTATACTTTAAATAATTCTTTTCTTATCTTTACTTTATCTTAGTCGATTAGTCGCTAAGTTAGGTATTCTACCTTAAGAGGTAGTATTAGTTCCTATCTATATAGTAGGTAGAAAGCTAATATTCTATAAGACTTTTTAATTACTATTCGGTTTATAAGGATTACTTAGTTAAGGTATTTAATCTACTTACCCTTTTTCTCTACTATTTTTATAAGTACTATTATTAACTTTTAGTACTCTTATTTTACTACTACGTTCGCCTTTAGATTATATACTAAAGTTTAAATAACTTTAACGCTTATATCTTCTAGGATATACTTAAAGTCTTTCTTTATTTCGGGCCTTTTATTAATTATAGTATATAGTATTACGCTATACCTATAAATAATAAAGAGTATAAATTTAGTTATAGCTCCTATAGTAATTTCTTTAACTAGGGTTACTTTTACTTATTTAATAAGGTCGTCTTATACTTTTATAAGGTATAAATACTTATAATTAAATAGTATATACTAGCTATTAAAGTAAATCTTACTTATAAGGTAGCTAAGCGCGGTCGCGGCTATAACTTCTTAGGGTCTTTTAGTTATAAAGTATTAGTATTCTTTATAAGAAGAGATTACGCTATAAATATCATTTTAAAAGCTAGCCTACTAATACCTATTCTTTATAAACGTATATATAACTTATCGTCCTTTATATCCTATTTATATATAGTACTTTACGATAATCCTTTTCCGTTCTTTTAGGTCGTCTATAACTAATATAGGTCCCCTTTCTTTCTTTTTAAGGAGTCGCTAAAGCTTTTAATCTTTAACGTAGAAATTTAGACTCTTTAAATATAGCTTCTTATAGTCTTATTTTAAAAGGCCCTTTAGCCGTTTTAACGTTTAAAGGAAGTCTATAATTATCCTCGATTCCTTTAAGTAGTCCCTTTATAGCTTAGTCCCTTATACTATATTTAAGTAAAAGTCTATAAATTCTTTAATATCGCTTTCTATTTCCCTATCTAATATATTAAAAGGTCCTTTAGGCTTTCTTAAGAGTTTATCGGCTATATTATTCTTCTTACCTTTAATATATTATATAGTAAAGTTAAAGAGGAAAATATAGCTTATTTAGTAAGTTACTATAGCTCTAAGGACGTCTTTAAGGGCACCTTTTAGTTAATTAACTAAGACCTATATATTAGTTTCTAGGATAAAATATACGCTATATAGGTATATTCTTAGTCTCTTAAGCGTACTTAATATAGCCCTATACTCTCTCTTTATCGTATTATATTTAGTTTTTACTAGTAACTACGTTTTACTTTCGAACCTTATAAGGCGCCTCTTTTTATCGACGATTTATATTAAAACTACCCCCTAGCTAAGTAAACTAGTATTATATATTAGAATAATATCTCTTTTTCCTAGGCCGACGTCGAGGGATACTAAAAAGACTAGATTAATAATAGCTTCCTTAAGGGTAGCTATCGCTTTTACTTATTTATCTCCCTATTCTTAATAGACTTCTTTCTTTAGTAGGTCTATAAAGGGTTTTACTAAGATAGCGAACTATTTAATCTAGATTCGATAGTATCTTATAATACTAAGGAAAGCTTTAATATATATTATATTAAAGCATCTTATTTATTTCTTAATTTTAATAACTTTAGCTTTTATAGGGCACCTTCTATTTATTTTATAGATATAACTAATAACTTTAGTTACTTACTCGTAGAATTTCGATTTAGCCCTTATAATTATATAACTAAAGAGTTTAATATTAATTAAGACTTTATTAAGGTTAATAAGGCATTTAAAGATAAATCTCCTTACTCTTAGCGCTACCTCTTTATTATTATATATTATATCGGGCCCCTTAATACCTATATTATTAAGGAAATTCCTATAGATATTTAGTATAAGGACTTATAAGATTCTTTATATTATCCTTATAAATTAGCCGACTAAGTTTATAGCCCCTTAAGGGAGTATATATATATATAAGAGGCTAATAAGTATCGCGAATATTATTAAGTTATAGCTTTTAATATTAAGAGGGATTTAATTATAGCCTAAAAAAAGGTCTAAAAGGGAAAGGATCTTATATATTAAGAAGTAGTTACTAAACTTATTTATATTCGGCGGTAGGTTTATATCTCTTATTATAACGGTATTTATACGTATAGCGGAATTAATTAAGCGTAGCCCTCTATCTTTCTTTACTACTAGGAAAAAGGGGTTCCTATAAGGCCTATGCCCTTCTTTAAGGACTCCTATTTCTAGTCTAATTTTAAGGATATTAATAACTTTCTATTTTATCGCTTTTAAGATCGGGATTAAAGCTACTTACTATACCTTATATTCTATTATCCTAATAACCTATAAGGGGGCTATAGCTAGGTCGACTTTACCTCTTTCTATAAAGTCCTAGGATAACGCTACTTCCTTATTAAATAGAATACTATTAAAGATTTAAATTTCTACCTTTATAAGAAAGCCCTTAAATTATTCGTAAATTACTTTAAGTCTTTCTTATATTAGCCGCTTTCCTTTTTATATACTTAAGAATTTTCCTATTAAGTATTCTAAGTAGGGTCTAGGCTATATCTTATCTTTAACGGTGTTTTATTTAATCTTCTTTTAGTTAGGGTCCCCTTTTAGTATTAAGCCGTTTAATAAAGTATTATTAATAAGGTTAGTCTTATTTACTTTTCTTTTAAAGAGAGTATTAACTCTTAGATTATATAATCTAATAGGTCGTTTCCTCCCTATCTTAACTTTAACCTTCTAGATCTTTCTAAACTTCTTTCTAGCTCTAATAATATTTTTCTTAAATTCTTATATAGCCTTTATAACTATAACTTTAATAATCTCTTTTACTATTTTAGATTTAATAGCTAGAATTGCCTTATCTCCTTTATTTATAATTAATTACTATTATACTAATACTATTAAGGGCTCGTTTATACTAATATAGGCTAGGTTAAGGACTTAGTTAGCGCCCCTTTTATAACTAAGGATCTTACCTCTTAGTAAGAGAATCTTAGCTATTAAGGTATCTATAATAGGTTCTCTCTATAATTATTAGGTAGTTCCTAGGTTATCTTCTTTAACTTTTATTACTAAAGCCTAAAATTCCTTCCTTAGGAGCTAGGTAGCTATTTCCTATATAGTCTCCTTACGCTTTAGTCTTTTATATATATCTTTATTAACTATTAAGGTTATAGTCTAAAAGGATTTTACTATATTAACCTTATCTAGAAGCTCCTATTTAGTAGCTCTTACTATTAGCGTAACTACTTAGATAGTACTAATCTAATATTTAACCTATATATCGCCGTTCCTTAAGGAATAATTAAATAATATACGCGCGGCTTTAATAAATAGTATGCTTAGGATAAAGGGGACTAAGACTCCTTTTAGCGTAATATAAAGATAGATTAGTATCTAAGCTATACTTAGATAAAGATTAGTCTCTACCTCCTTAACTATATCTATAAGGGACCTAGTATACGCCGTCGTTAATACTCTTATTAATAGGATTTTAAGCCTATATACGTTTATATATCTTTTAGTAATAAGGTTTCCTTTAAACCTAGTATTAATTAAGGCGCTTAAAACTTTAGCTTTTTAGCTACTAAGCTATACTTAAATATAGGGTAGGTCTTATATATACTTAAGTAAGCGGAAAGGTATAAGGACTATATTTATATATATTATAGGAATCGCTATAAGGTCCTTTAAAGTTATCTCTTAGTATCTTATTAAGAGTACTACTTCCTATATAATAAATCCGTCTTTCTTTAGTCTTATTACCTCTAGAGCTTATTAATTAAATAGGTAGTAAAATCCGATAGTATTTACGCTACCTCCTTATCTATAACTTAAAGAGTAGCCTTTACTATTAACGCGTTTCTATTCCCTATTAAGCTAGTTAAATATCTACCCTTACTAGCGAGTAAGGTTAATCTTTATATCTTTAAAGGCTTTTATTAGGTCTAAGATCTCCTTTACGGGCTATCTAGGTTTCTTATCTATTTTCTTTAACTCTTTAAGAAGTTTTTCTTCGCCCTTATTAAATTTAGCTTCCTTTATTACTTTATTAATTTCCCTAAAGAGCTAGTCTTTCTTTAAGTTCTTAAGCTTTTAATTATAGACTTTAGATACTATATCTTATCGCTTAATATCTTAGTAAGGTGCTAAGTAGTTATTAATTATATAGATAAGGCTTTTATATAGGAGTTTTAAGATAACTTTAAATATCTTCCTATTTCTCTTTATAACGTTAATAATAAGCTCCTTTAGTATTATATAGTAGATAAAGTATAACTAGACTATAGATTCTTCTTAGCTATTAGGTTATACCTTACGCTATAAGTATAAGTAGAGACTAAGCTATTCTATAACTTCTATAATAGTCTTAGGCTTTTTAGTATTATAATAGTCTAAGCGGTTATTAGTAGTTTCTAGTTATTTAATATTATATATATAGTAGTATTAAAGGAGTCTCTTTTTTACTTCTTCCTAGGTAAGTCTATTTATAAGAATTTTAATAGTAAGGGCTTATATAAAGGAGATATAGACTTTAAGCTAGTCTATTTTATCCTTATTATAGATATAGTTAATATATATCTTTTATTTAAACTTCTTAAGGAATTTAGTTATATTTTTACCGTTAAATTTACTAATAGGTAGGAGTTATAGTTAGCGGAGTCTTCCTATAAGGTTATCTTAGCTTCTAATAAGTATATCTCTAAGTCTATTAGTAATCTTATTAATATCTACCTTAATTTTCTTTATATTACTAGTAATATGATTAGATAATCCCTCTTAATAGCTAGCGTTTCTAGATATAGTATACCTATAGATTACGAGGTTATAAAATTTAAAGTTAGAGTTTTTAGAGTTAAAGGATATCTTATTATAACTATCTTATTACTTACTTTCTTATTTATTAGCGGAAGGTAAGCGTTCTCTATAAGCTACCGCGTAAAGGAGAGCTAAGGTTAAGGTTATTAAGGTGTCCCTTATTAGTACCTATATTAGTATTATTAATATATATATAAGTAAGAGGTCTTAGTAGGGTTCTAGAACGGTCTAGATTATACTATTATTATTATCTATATTTTTTAAAGTATTATATAAGGATTATAATTTCTTAACTAAGTCGCTAGTATTAAGGGTTATAGGGCTAATAATAAGAGCTTAGGGCTTTTTAGTATTAGCTTATTACTTTTCCTTTACTATTAAGGAAGGTATTATCTAATTATTTATTTCCTAGTAAGTCTATTGCCTTATTAGGTCCCTAACTCTAGCTATTAAGGTAGTTACTACTTTAATTATTAAATCCCTAGATTTTATTTTTTCTAAATAGTACCGTCGTCCTCTAAGCGTTCTCGGCTTTATAAAGCTACTTATCGCTATATAAATAAAATAGAATAATAAGTTTACGCCCTAGAAACTAGTTTTAACGGGAATAAGGGTATATACCTAAAGCACGCGTAGTATATAGCTAAGGATTAATAAAGCAATTAACTATATAATTATCTAACTATCGGTCTTATATATAGCTTTAAGGGCCTTAGGATATAAGTATAAGTCTTAGAGATTTCTTTACTTTATACCTCTTTATCTCTACTAAAGTTATATAACTAGCGGTCTTTACTTTAAAAGGGAAAAATAAAAATTTAAATTAACTATAATTAAGGGAGATACTTAATTAGATAATTAAGGTCTTTATAACGCTTTTAAGTATACTTAGAAGTAAGTTAGAAGGGGAGTACTAAGGGTCTTATCTCTTTAACGGGCTAATATCTATAAGGGTACGATCTTACCTATTAAACTATTTAGCCTTAAGGGCGTTCTACTTTATTAGAAGAATTAAGTATAAAACCTCCTTTAATTAGCTAATTAGTCTCTCTTATACTAAACTTATATAGGAATTAGTCGACTATAAACGCTACTAAATAAAGGCCTTAGTACTAACCCTTAAGCGTTAACCTTTAAGCGTTAACTAAGTAACTAATAAGCTTTATAAGGGCTTTTAGTTCTTTTTTACTTTAATATAATTTATTTATTAAACTTTTAAATATAATTCTAGCTTAATAAGCTATATACCCTATATTCCTTATACTAGCTTAGATAGCCGCTACTTCCCTTTCCTATTAAATCTATTAACCTATTAGTTTACTATAGGTATCTAGGTTTATATAGTACCGCTATAGCTAGCTTACCTCTTAATACTCCCTAGTTACCTTACTTTTAAGAAGTAGTTTAGTTCCCTTTTAATTATTTAAACTTAATCTAACTACTTTAGATAACCGCCCTATTAAGGTCTATTTTAGTATTAAATATTAGCCTTTATAAAGCCTTACTTTCTAAGCTATACCTAGCGGTCTAAGTATTAAGAGGTAAATATATATATAGTTATATAGAGTATAATATACCTTAGGTAGTCTATAACTACTATACTTATAAGTAAGACCTACTTAAAGTTAAATTTTAAAGCGTAAAGGATACTACTAAGTTTATAGGATAGTATACTAGCTATAAGGTATACTAAAAGGAATAGGTAACTAATTCTAGAGCTACTATTACCGCGATATAAAATATTACCTTAAGGCTACTACTATATAAAGCTATAAAGAAAACTAATTCGCTAGCTAACCTAATACCTTTAAGGCGGATTACGCTAACGCCTATATCTATAAACGGCTTATAACTTCTTACTACGCCTACTTTATTTTATAGCCTAGCCTCTATACTCTAGGGGCTACTTAGATCTCTACTAAGGCTATTTATCTTAAGCGCTATAAAGGGACCTTCTCTTATCCCTTTTACCCTTAGCCTACTAAGGGTAGTTTTAGGTATACCGATTCTATAAAATACTCTTACCGCTACTTATTCTTTACTATTATAGGATTATCGTCGGGGCCGTTATACCTATTAAAGTACTTTTAACTTATAGCTATAGCTATAGTTTTAAGAGCGATAGTTTAATTAAATAGTTAATCTACCTTTTATAGCGGACCTTAATCTACCTACCCTTAATAAGGAAGATTAAGAGCTTATATAGGAGTTTTATACTACCTTAAATAATAATAAGATATATAGTTATATCCGCTACTAAGAGCGATAGTTTAATATAAGGCGAAATAGCTTAAAAATTTATAGTTACTATATTAGTTAAGATAAAAAGAAAGCCCTTAATAAGCCTTACTTCTTTAGTACTATAAATTACCTTAACTTTAAGGAAGTCCTTACTAATCTACTTAATCTAATAATAGTTAAGGAGATACTTATTACTAAGGTTTATATATACGTAAAAGTCCTATAAGTACGCGGGGCTTAGTATAAATATTAGGGCTATATTATTTACTTCCTTTATAACGTTAGTAGGCTTTTTAAAGAGCTCTTAGCCTTACTTAAAGAGCTAGATATCGTCTTCTTATAGCCTCTTAATATAAAAGGCAACCCTTACTTTTAGTAATAGTTTACTTATAATTTCTAGGTATATTATTTATACCTATTAGCCTAGCTATATTACCTATAGCGTTACTACTTAGGCTATTATAATACCGTTATAAGCTAGAATCGCCTATAATAGATTCCTCTTAATAATAGTATAGTTACTTTTATTACTAGCTAAGTAGCTAATATACCTAACGGCGAGGTTCCTTAAGGCCCTATTAAGAAGGTTATAGAAGAGGACCTTAGTAATACTAATATATTAGCGATCCTAAATTTATAGATTACTAATACTAATTTTAACGCTCTATAGTCTTAATTTCTTAATAGGACCCTTAACCCTAAGTATATAACTAATCTAAAGTATATACTATATAGTATATAAACTTACTACTAAATACTACTACCTTTTATTTATAGTACCTTTATTAATAAATTTAACCTTTCCTAGCTACTATTATCGCTTACGTTCCTTACCCTCTACCTTAATAGTAAGGCCGACTTTATAGAGCCTTATTTATAGAGTATTATATACTAGGATTACTAGTAGTAAGTATCTATATACTATATATTATATACTTTACTTACTATCTAGTATTTTATTAGCTTAATAGCGCTTATAATAAACCTATTACTTATTAGCTAAATATCTAAGTATAAAGAGAAAGCTATCTTATAGTTAGATTAGCTAGTTTACTTTTAGGGCCTTATAGCCCTTAATAACCTTAGTAATTATATAGTCGCGAGACCTTAACGCTACCTAAGATCGGAGTAAGTAATAGAAAGAATTAAGAGGAAAAGGTAGGGTAAGAGAGGAGAATAATAACCGTTTAATAGTATAAGTAGATTCCTTTAAAAAAAAGCTTACTTTTACTAGCCTAATAAATTTATTAAAGTCCTTACTAATTATATAGTTAATAGCTATAAGCGGCGAAGGTATAAGCTATATATAATATTATAGTATAACCTATCTATAGTAAAAGATATATACTAGTTCTTTTTATTATTTATATAAGTACGTTAGTTATATATTATTATAACTAAACCTTTTATAGTAGTTAGTAAAATCCTTATAGTAGGTTCTTACTATTAGTAAGTTATAAAGTAAGGGCTAAGAGAGCGCTAATTTTAACGGATAGCTAGTTATATCTTTAAGCCTTAAGTCTTTATATCGCTTTAATATAAAGGCTTCCTACTAAGCCTTAAAAGCCTCTTTTAGCTATAGTTAAGTAATCTTTTATAAGTATGCTAGTATTAGGATATTATTAGCGGGTTTTAATAGTAATACTCTTACCTTTACTAAAGTATTAGCCTCCTTATTACCTAGGATATTAGTATAGCTAAGGATCTAATAGACCTTTATAGCTCTATACTTTTACGCTAATAATTAAAACTTAAGGAAGACCTTTTATAAGGAGTTATTTAGCGTGCCCTATAAGTATATTATAGTTATAAGGTTATTAAGGTAAATAAAGATATAGTTAGTTTCTAAAAAGCTTATTATAGCTTTTAACCCCTTTAATATACCTTTTACCTTAGCGTCGAAAACCTTAGCTATTCTCGCTTAAGATAGTAGATCTATCCTAGTAAATAATATAGCTATATCTATTATAGCCTTCCTTAAAATAAGACCTATTAAAGTAAATAATAAAAGTTTAGGGCGATAGTAACTAAAGCTAGTCGCGAAATATTTTCGCTATCTTATATTTTAGTATATTTTATAGAGGTATAGTCTACTTTTTAGTAAATCTATACTATAGTAAAGTAGGTCTTAGGTAGCTCGATAGTATTTTATTAGCTCCCTATAGTTTAGTATAAAAGGGCTATAGCTATTTCTAGTACTTTAACTTAATAAGTTTATTTATAGTTACGATAGGAGCTTTTAGTCGCGGCGTGCGCTAGATAAGTAGATAAGCTTTATTAAGAGCTTTAAGGCGCGTAGTAAAAGCCGTCCGCTGCCCTTTAAAGAGTAAAGGAACGGGCGGTATTCCCGCCTCCTTATATAGTATATTTATTAGTATCGTCCTTTATACTAGTAGAATAGCCCGAAGAAATATATAAAGTACCTTACTTATCTTCTTAATAAGGTTATTAATCCTTAACGGTCCCTTCTTAAAAGACTTTATTTAGCGGGGGCTTTTTAAACTAAGGTACTAGGCCTTTACTATATATAGTAGTATAGGGGTAATATAAGTATAGACAGCTCGTTATATAGTACTTAATAGAGGGCTATATTTTATATTTATTAGTCTCTTAAGGTAAAAGGTAATAGCTTACGCCTTAGTTATTTATTTCTCGACGTATATCTTAAAAGAAAGAGAGCTATTAAGCTAAACGCTAAGCTAATATATTACTTAATCTAGCTATTTCTTAAACTTACTATAAAGTACTAAAGGCGCTATCTTAGGCTTCGTTTAAAAAAAGTATATTACTTCTATCTTATTAAAGTTAAAAGAGATCCTATTAGCGGCGCTTTATAAAAGAAGCTTATATATATAGTAAGATACTTTAGTAGATATTTTATTAAGGCTATTACTAATATATAAAATAGTAGTATCGTCTATATAGCTAAAGCGTCCTTAAGAGTAACCTAAGCGATATATCGGCTCTATATATAATAAGAAGAGGATTAGTAAGATAGGTAACCCTTATAATAGACCGTATTAAAGGGGTAATAAATCTATTATAAAGTCTTAATAGTAGATATATACCGATCTATCTTATATAAATAAGCTAGCTTAGTATATAAGGTTTAATAACTATCCTTATTTTTATAAGTAAAAGACTAATCTATTATAAAGAACTATATTAAAGGCGCTTTATATATCTAAGGTTACTAGGGTTATAACTTACTTTTAGGTAAATACCTCTTTAATATTATAAACTAAGGTAGCTATAAGATCTATAGCCGACCTCTTTAAAAGCGCGCTAGCTTATTATAGATATAGTATACTAAAGTAAATTAAGCCTTATATTAAACGCTATATAATAAGCCTCTTAAGGCTCTTACTAAGATAAGATAAAAGGGAGATAGGGCGCTAAGCGTAGGGTATAAATAAATCTTTAATTATAACTACTTTTACCTCTTAAAAAAGTTTTAAATAGTAACTAATAGTAAGGTAGCTTTAATATCGCTAATAGATAAGACTATTAATTATATACTAAATAGCGCGGAGTATTTATACTATAATATTATCTAAGCTTAGAGATATATTCTTAGTATATAAAGTAGTATCGCGAGCCTTCTTAAAGGAAACTTAATTAAGAAGGGAATTATCTTATTTATATTTATAGGAATCTATAGGTCTAAGATATTATCGCTTACTATATACCGCTTTAAAGTTACTCGCTATAAAGCGGTAGCTTTCTTTAGCTATATCTTATATACTTAGCTATCTACTTATAAAGGAGAAGCTTAAAATAGACCTAGAGATTTTAGCTAGCGAACTACCTTAAAGACGGAATTACTATTAGTAAAGCTATTAATTAAGTCGCGCTAGTAAAGGCGTTTAGCTTAGTATACTACTTTATAGAATTCCCTTTTAGCTAGTTATACTTCTTAGTTAAAGCTAAGAGGATAAACTCTCCTTTATATATAGTATTTAGCTAACGTTAGCTACTTAGCTTATAGTATACCCCCCTTTTAGTACCCTTCCTATAGTAAAGAGAGCACCTTTTAATAGTAATAAAAGCTATATTATTAAGTACTAGTCCCTTAGTATAATACCGGTACTTTAACCTAGCTATTTACTTAGATCTAGTATAGGTTTAATAGGTAACTAAATAGACTAGCTACTATATATAATTAAACGTATTATATAAACTAGCTACTATACGTTATTACGCGTATTAAATATAAACTAGCTACTAGTCTTATAAGTTAAAGTAAGAGTAGTAATAACTATCTATATTCTTTTTTAGCTACTTAAGATCTAGCGGGTTCTCTATCCTCTATATATACTATAGCGAGTATAAGACCTTACTTAGGGCTTTAACTAAGTAATATCTTAACCTTATAATTATATAATAATAGTATAGCGTGTTAATAGTATTTCTTAGTATTCTCCCTAGGTAAGTATAGGTATTTCTTTATAATTTCCCTACTATATTCTTATAGTAACTTCTTAAGGAAATATTAATATAGTTCTTAAGGAGCTATTATTACTTAGGAAATCGTAGTATATTCCTTATATAATATATCCTTAGGGGAAATCTCTATAAAATATCTATATAATCCGCTTAGTTATCGTTTCTAGGATTTCTAGGTAATTTCCTAGAGTTTACTTAGTAGCTTTTAAGTTCCTTTTTTTATAAGGAGCCTTAAAGAGTTAAAGGTAACTTCCTTAAAAGAAGTAGATATTATTATAGGTACTTAGATTATCGACTATAAGGTATCCTATAATAAATACCTAGGGCAAAAGAATTAACTAACGTCCTTATTAGTCTCCTATAGTATTTAAGTAGAAGTCGCGCTAATAAGGAATTATAGTAAAGTTATATAGATTTTTAAGGTTAGTATAAAGGATAACTTATATTTTATTTAGAATATAACCTAGTATAACTAATTCTAAGGGTATAAAGCGGCTAAGCTAAGAGTAAAATACTACTAAGACTAAGGGCGCTAAGTAGCTAAACTAAGGTAATAAATAAGTAAGGCTAGGGGTATAGTATAGCTAAGCTAGGGAAAACTAATTATAACTAAGGGGGCTTTATAGCTAAGCTAGTAATAAAATAAATAAGGCTAGGGATATAATAAGGCTAACCTAGTAACTAACCGTCTTATACCGTAGGGGTAAAGGTAAGGTAAAGAATCTCCTTCTTAGCTTCCTCTTTTATTAGTTTCTTAAGGCCTACTAATATATTAGCTAAGGCATCTTATATATTAGAGGCTTTATAGATAAGTATACTATATATATTATTTAAGGCTAGTTCTACTAAGAGTATTATAGCTAGTCTATTATAAGAGGCTAAAATTTAATTATAAATTACTACTATTAATACCTATATAGTTAGGCCTAGGTTCTAGAATCCGCTTAAGTATATATTAGTAAACCTTTAGTTTAATAAGTTAAAATAAGCTATTATATTAGCTATATAAGGGCGGGCCGCTACTAGTATATATAAGGGGCCGATATAAGCGGCTCTTTAATATACTATAGCGAGCTTAAGTAAGTTATCTAAGAGGTAAGCGGCGAAAGCGAACTAATAGATAAAGCTAGCGGGTACTTTAGTAAGGGCGGCGTACTAGCTAAGTAAGAGGTTAGTATTAGCCTTCTTATAGATAGCGGCGAATAAATTTACTTAAATTATAGCCGCGTTTAAGGCTTTATAAACTAGCGCTTTTAACCTAAAGTAAATAATACTTATATAGCTATCTATATTACTTAGGTTATTATAGTATACTATAAAAGGTATAATTAGGAATAGTCTAGGCTTTCTATAGCTTAGAACTTAGAAGGGGTTAAGCTTCTATTAAACTAGTATTAAGGCCTATTCTTTAGTAAATAAGTTAGCCCGCTTAAAAGGAGTAAAAGGTAGGGCCGCGGTAGTAGTAAGTAGGCATTTAGTAAATAGGTTCCTTAATAGCTTATTAAAGGTAAGGTCTATTATACTAGATCCTCTAGTCCTAGCTAGGGTACGCTTAAGGTTCTCTTTAAACTTATAAGTTCTTAGTATATTAGTAGCCTTACGCGCTTTTATAGCGGCGGCCTTAAATATCTTTAAATAAGTAGGGAGGCACTTTATACTAATAATAGTAATAACGATCTTAAGTATCTTAGCGTTTATAAAGGCTACCTATTTAAATAGGAGCTTATTAATAATATTAGCTAAGATAGTAATAATCTATATAGTTCTAAGGGCGCTAGTTATTATCTTAGTTTTATTAAGGAAGATAGCTTTATTTAGGTTATATAATAATAAGAGAAAAAGCTTATCCTTATTAAATAATAAGGTAAACTACTTATAGGCGTTTTAAGGGGTACTAAGGGTTTTCCCTATAATACTTAAAACTAAGGGCAGCGAGTCGCTAAATAAATTACTAAAGCTTAACGGTAATAAAGCATAGTTATTAAAGCGAACGTATAATAAAGTACTAGGAATAGGGCGATAAGAAGCGCTAACCTACTATAGTTAGATAGTTAATATTACGTTCTTATTAGTTTAGGTAGTTATAAGAGTTATAGTAGTAATATAATAAGTAGCGGCGCTATAAGGTATAGAGAAGTATAGCTAGTTATATTTATATAGATTATAGGCTTTAAATAAGGAAAGAGATAAAAGGGTATAGTATATATTATTTTTTACTAAGCCTATATTAAGATTATACCCTTCTTTAATAAAGAGGTCGCGGTAGTTAGTATATATACTATAATTATCTTATTTCTACTTAGTAAATATAGCTATATTAAACTTAAGGTTATAAAGGAGCTTTGCTTTATTCCTATATAATTAAACTACTTAGTAGAATCCTTTAAGGCTTAGGCGCGGCGGTTAGTAGTAGATTTAATCGGAGAAATACTAGTAAAATACTAGGTCCTTACTATAATACTTATAGCCTTTAATAGTAGGAACCTTAAATATAAGTATAAGAAGGGCACGGTTTAGTATAAAAAAGGGAGCGTAAATAGATAGGGAAATTAAGTTCTTAAAATAAAAATAAATATAAGTACTAAAATATAAAATTAAGTTACCGTTTACTATAAGCGGCCTATTAATACTTATTAGTTAGTTAACCTATTCCTAGACTTTTAAGAGAATAAATAGTAATAGCGCGTACTATATACTATTATTTCTCCCTTAGCTATAGCGGCTTATACTATTATATAGCGCGCGCGTAAAGCTTCTAAGTATAAGTAATATAACCTTATAATACTCCTTACTATATATTAAATTCTTTAATAATATCTTTAACGACGATATCCTTAGTAGCTACCTAGGAATTATAGCTACTTACCTAGCCTTTCTAGCTAATAAGGTATTTTATATAAGTAGTCCCTTAACTATATTTATAAGTTTTAGAGTTAAGGATTCTTTTAAGTTCTTAGTAGTTAGTATTAAGTTCTAGGCTAGGTTAAGCATTTAGTCGTTTAGGTAGCTATAGCTATATAATAGAAATAATATTATAGATATTTAAGGATCTAGCTAGGTCGAGGTAGTAGGCTAGATAGCCGATTTATTTAAGGACTTTAAACGGTCTTATATAGCGTTCCTTTAACTTTACTACCTATTTATTAGCTACGCTATATCCTTTTCCTAGCTAAAGCTATACTTAGTCTCTAGGCTTAAACTTTAGTACTTAGTACTTTATATTATACTACTTTTTTACTCTTACTTAAGCTAGAGCGATTAAGATCCTAGCTTAGTTTTAGAGTATCTCCCTATCTATTTATAAGGGGCTTTCTTTAAGGTATCGCTTACTATTATCTATTTATATCTTAGTTAGTAGCTCGCTTAAAAAGGTACTAATTACTAAGGAGTAAGAGTTATTAAAGGTAAATTAAAGTAGTAGTAATATATCGACTTATTAATAAGATAGGAAGTTAGTTATAAAGAACTAAAGTATAGTTTTAACTACCTAGTTATATCGTTTTAATAAGCCGTTAGTCTAAGGATACTAAGCTATAAATACTAGTAACTTAGACTTATACGCTATCTATAGTCCTTTTTAAAACACCGAAAGGAACTTAGGGTCTTAGTTAGAGATAATCTAAGTAGGAATCCCTTAGTTATAGCGTATTAACTTAGTAAATAGTACCTTAGCTTAGTTTTTTATAGTAAACTAATTATAGCCTAAGATAAAGAGCTTTATTTTTAAGAACTTATTAGTTACCGTTAATAGTATATTATAATAGACCTTATAAAATAGTATTTCTAAAGTTTAGCTTATAAGGACGTTTAAGAGTCCTATAATAAAATCTATAGTAATTATATAAAAAAGTAAGGTTAAGGAAGTAATTAAAACTAACTTATTAAGGGCCTTTAATTAGTTAGTTTAGTTCTTATAGTAAGCGTTATACTTATTAATAAAGCTATTAATAAGTTTCTTAAAGCTAGTAATAGTAAATATAAAGGATAACTCCTTTTATATCCTTTACTATCTAAGGTAAAATTTATATATATAATTATTAGTAATGATTTCCTTAGTATAAGTAGTAAGGATATAAAGCTAATAATAACCTTTAAACTTAACTAAGTAAAGTAACTTATTTTACTAGATAAATAAGAGACTAACCTAGGACTTATCGCTTTTAAGCTACTTTAGTATACTAGCTTACTTAGGTTCTTTTATATATACTTCTTAGATCTTTTAATATAAGTTAAGTTAGATAAAGGATTCTATAACTATATATATATATTTAACTAGCGCTTTATTTTCCTAAACGCGGTCTAATTCCCTAAGTTTATATTTCCTAAGTATTATAGATAGTAATTAAGATAGTATATTAATAAGGATATTTATAGTTCTAGGAATATAATAAACCTTTAAAGGAAACTAGCTAAGGTACTATAAAGTAAGTATAAGCTAATTATTTATCTTTATATTAATAGTAAATAGTAATATTTACTTTAAGATTATACTTATAGCGGTATAGTTAGTTAATATAACGACCTTTAATAGTAAGGTAGAGATAATATATAACTAAAGCTTTTAATATACCTAGGAAAGATAAGCGACTTTAAGTTTAATAGGCTAGTATTTAGGCTCTCCGCCGGTTAAGTATTTACTAAGGTTAAGGATTAGCTAGATACTTATTTAGGGTAGGGTCCTTCCTAGGTTTTAGTTTACCCCTAGTACTAAGTAAAAGGCTACTACTATAAAGCTTAGATTATAGCTAGCATTAATTTATAGGAATAATAGCTATTATAAGTTAAAATAATATAGCTATATTAGTTTTATAAGAGCGTTTATAATATCTTAAAAGGCTTATTCTTTTATTAAAGATAGTTAGTATATTACCTTAAAGGTATATTTATTCCTTACTAATCCTTTAAGTAGCGCTTAACTATCTTACGCTTCCTTAAGTATTACTATTTTCTAAACCTAGAGCGCCTTTACCCTTTAAGAAAAGTAAGCTACTAAGTACTATAGCTAGTTAACTAAGCTAAGCTACTTTTCTAGTACTTATAAGGTATTTAGAAACTATATATCTTATAATACCTATACTTATTCTTTAGTATTTATTAAGCTAATACTATTAACTTAAAATCCTAATATTTTTATAAATAAGTAGCTTAAGAATAATTTCGATCTAGCTAAGGCTAGGTTATAGTCTATAAATAGTTAAAAGATAGCTTAGAAGTAATAAATATAGTTATCTTTTATATCTAAGTTTATTACGATATTATTAATATACTTAAAGGAATATTCTATATATTCTTAGAGGATTTAGTCTATAAATCTTTAAACGTATATAAGTAAGTTCTTATATCTTATTAAGGCTACTATTAGTCGTTCTAAGCCTTTATAGCTAATTACTATAAACCTTTCTTAATACTCCTTATAGATAAGGAACTAATAAAAGAAAGACTAAGCGTTTATAGTAGAAATAAAGCGTTTCCCTTATAGCTTTTAAATTATATCTCCTTAAAGTAGTATTAAGTAAGCGTCTAAGATAGCTATACTATTAAGAGCGTATAGGTCTATTACTATTTAGCCCTTTTTATTACTATATATAGTTCTTTAAACTATAAATATAAAGTAAGCGAATAAAGTTACCTTTATAGCTTATTTTATATACCCCTTTTAGTATAGGTCCTTATAAGTTTAATCGATTAGTACTTTATCCTTTTAGCTAAGTAAGTAAGCCTTAAACGCTAGTTTTTATAGGTATTAATTTTCTATTAATAGAATATATATATAGTAGTCTAAGTAATCCTTAATAGTACCTTAGTCCTTTTATAAGGTTAGGAAGGAAGTAACTATATATTAGATCTTTTCTATAAATATAGGGTCTTAATTATAGATTTTAATATCTTTTAAAGTAGTTATTTCTAAGAGGCTATAGTTTTATAAAATCCTAATTTTATAGTTTAGAGTTTATTTATATATTTATAAAAAGAGTTCCCTTTTAATAGACTTAGGTATAAGAGTCTTTAACTATTATAGGTTATAGGCTTAGGCTATAGCCTAAGCTATATAGTTACGTGCGGAGGGCCGGATCCTATATATATATATACGGGCCAGCCGCGTATAAGAGAGCTCTATATAGCTTATTAATATTATTCTACGGACGGTACCTACGCGTACGCCTCTACTTACTCCGTGATAGTATAAGCTATTAACTAATAGATCTAATAGATATCTCTCTAGAGAGAGCGCCTCCCCCTTAAGGAAGCACTCCGCCCCTCCCCGGACGGATAGGAAGTATCGCAGCTATCCTAGAAGCGATTAAAAGCGCGACGGCTAGCGAGAAAGACAAGGTTCTCGCTATACTAAGGGAGCCGTCTACGAGACCGGCTTTAACCCCTACGGCCTCTATAACGCCGGTTACGGCAGCGATACTACCGATAAGGAAGCCGCTCCCTTAGCCGACTTAGGATAGTAAGCTAGAGTCCTTTTACTTCTTCTTTAGCCGGCTATAAATAAAGTTTATAACCGACGAGAAATAGGGCCTAAATAGCTATCGTAATATAGCGTAGTATTCGCTCCTTTATACGCTACCGGAGCCCTAGATACGGCGGATCTCTAGATTCTAGGATAAGGGCGGCCCTAGGGGTAGACGCGACCTATAAGACTTCTTCTAATACCTTATATATACGTTCGGTAACGTATAGGAGTAGGAGAAGGTATAAGATAGGCTATAGACCCTTAAGTAAAGAGATAGATAAACCTTTAGCGAATTCCTTCCCGATTTTAAAGAGACGCTCTTATAGGCAGCGGGGACTATAGTATAGGAAGATAGCGCGAAGCTTATATAGCTATAGAATTCGATTACGCCGGCCCTATAGGAGCTACTTATCCCTATAATTATGCCTACTAACTACGGCGAGTACGTAAGCTAGTTAATAAAGGTAGCTTAGGGCTATAAGTAGACGCCGCGTTTCTAAAAGCTCTATAAGCATACGCCGTATAGCGGCGATAGGATCACCGCCCCTCCGTAAGATAAATAACCGGCTATCGATATAGATAGGGATACCTTAATATCGGCTACCTATATAGACCGGGCTAAACGCGGTAAGAAGACGCCGTCGACTACCCCCTATACCGCCCTATACTCTAAGTAGTAGGCGAAGTAGGTAACGAGTAAGGAAATTAAGAAGAGGAAGGCTAACGGCCGCTGCCTATATTACGGAGTATCTATATACTTTATATTAAATTGCCCCTTCTTTTTAGCTAAGCGGCCTATAGCGGTTTAAGTAGCGAAGATAGAACCGCTCCTTGCCTTAGACGATAAGGAGGACTCCGCCCCCCTAGGCCCGGAGGAAAAAAAGTAGCTCTAGAGTAAAGACGGGCTCTAGAGCCCTAATTACTAGTACTAGCAAAGGAGAAGGAAGAATTATCCGCCTATATAGAAAAAGAGCCTACTTTAATATAGGTTATAATTAATAACTCCTTACCTATTACTACCTTTATAGATAAAGGCTATTAGTGCTACGCTATAGTTAATAAGGCGCTTATATAAGAGATATAAATGCCGGTAGAAAAGATCGCCCTAAGGCGAGTAAAGGGCGCCTTAGGCGCGATAGAGGGTATAGTAATTAAGGGTATTATATAGCTAGCTATAGAGGTCGACGGTTACTATAAGCTTATCGTAGCCTATATAATCCCCTAACTAGAGTTTCCCTTAATCCTTAGGAAACCCTAGTTATTATATATAGAGTTATATTCGGTTCTATACTAAAGGAAGCTATAGTTTAGGCCTATATAACGGTAGGTCCGCTATAACGATAGTTCTATAGGCGTAGGACTAAGCGTATAAGCTTTATACTTAGTATAAGAAGTCCTTACCTCTATCTTTATAAGAACCGTACGATAGGTAAAGTAGGGGTAAGGCTGGGTAGCGGCTAACGCAGCGGTCTATATAGTTAGCTTAGCGGATATCGATAAGGCCCTCTAAATAAAGAAGCCGAAGTCGCCCTTTAAGCTATAGTAATAGATACCGGAGCGTTTTTACAACCTCTTACCGCTATTTAAGGCCTAGGAAGCGGATAAGCTTAACCTATATAAGTTAGGGGTAGACTATAGGATTATACTCTATACTAATAAAAAGGGGTAGGAACTACCTATACCGTTTAGACCGCTATATAGTATATTATACGTAGAGCTACTAGTGCTAAAGAAGACGCTAAGGGACCTCTTAAATAAGGGTTTTATTTAAGTAAGTAGCTCTAAAGTAAGAGCGCCGGTCCTATTCGTATATAAACTAAGGGGCGGGATATAGTTTTATTACGACTATAGGGCTCTAAACGTAATTACGAGGCTAGACCGCTACCCTTTACCCTTAATCTCGGATACGCTCTATAACCTTTTAAAGGTAAAGTAGTTTACGAAGCTAGATATAAAATAGGCGTTTTATAAGGTGCGAATCTTAAAGGGTAACGAGTAGAAGACGGCGTTCTATATACGCTACGGCTTATTTAAGTAGCTCGTAACGCCCTTTAGCCTCTTAGGAGCGCCCGCTACCTTCTAGCGTTATATTAATAACATACTTTAAGACTTCCTCGACGAGTTCGCCTCTATATATATAGATAATATCCTTATTTATACGAGCGGCTCCTATAAGGACTATATATAGAAAGTATAGAGGGTCCTAAAGCGCCTTTAACTTTATAGGCTCTACCTTAACCTAGATAAGTATAAATTTAAGGTTAAGAGGGTTAAGTACCTAGGCTTTATTATCTACGTAGGCGTAGGTATATAGGCAGACCCCGTAAAGATCTAGGCGATTTAGGACTAGGCTGCCTTAACTATATAAATAGGCGTATAGAGCTTCCTTAGGTTCGCGAACTATTATAGGATATTTATTAGGGGCTTTTCCTATATTATAATACCCTTAAACGAGATTACTAAGAAGCGGACCGCCTTTTACTAAGGGCCCGTATAAGAAGGAGCGTTCTATATACTTAAGGACCTATTCTCTTAAGCCCCGGTACTACTCTAGTAGGACTTCGACTAGTCTACGTTAGTTAAAGCGGACTATAGCGGCTAGGTACTTAGAGGAACGCTCTCTTAGGAGGTAGATAAGTAGAAGTAACTAATAGCGTTCTACTCCTATAAGCTAACCTTAGTAGAGCGGAATTACGCTATTTACGATAAAGAGATACTAGCGATTATTAGCTACCTCGAGTAATAGTAAGTAGAGCTCTAGAGCTATAAGAGCTTCGAGGTCCTTATAGACTATAGGAACCTTAAGTACTTTATAACTTACTAGTACCTCTTAGAGCGGTAAGCCCGCTAAGCGGAGTATCTCTTACGCTTTAACTTCTCGATTAAGTACCGCCCTAGGCGGGACTCCGCGGTCCTAGACGCGCTTTCCCGGAGGGATTAAGACCGGCCGACGGGAGCGGATATCGAGGCCCGGGATCTATAGCTTATCCTATAGGAAGCACTACGGACTTATATAGGAGCTTCCTTAGTAGAGGAAGACGCGGTGCTAGCGAATAAGCTTCCCCCTATACCCTTACCTTAGTCTAGCGAGGAGGGATAGACCGGCCCGGGGGCGCGTACGGTAAGAGTATTCTAAGATAAGGCCCTTTAACGCTTATAGGATAGGATAGCGGCTCTAGACCGTACCTATAAGGGCGTACGCCGCGCCGTTAAGTCCGGCGCTTAACGCTTAGATCTAAAGCTAAAGCTAAAGGTATAGGTAGCTAACTACTATATCGACCTACGAGGGTATCTACGCTAGCGGGGGAGACTATAGGTACCGGGCGTACTATATACCATAAAAGCTAAGGAGAAGGAGGGACCGCCGGAGCTAGATAAACGGAATAAGCTCCGAGGGAGGCTAGTCTAACTTATCTATAACTCTAGCGTCGTAGGTTACTTAGGTAGATAGGGCATAGTAGTAGGCCTTATAAGGGACTTTTACTAGCCCCTCCTATAATACTATATTCGTCGCTTCCTCTATAACTACGATATCTATAGCCGTACGAAGATCTAAAAGGCATAGCTTAAGGGGCTACTTAAGTAGCTTCTAGTACCTAACTAGTTCTATATATATATATAAATAGACTTTATAACAGACCTCTTACTTATAGAGGGCAGTAACCGCTATATATAGGTAATTAAGGACTAACTTAGTAAGTCTATAGTATTAAAGCCGATACTATTTATAGATATAGAGTCCTATATAGAGCGCTTCTTATAGTACTAGGCCCGCTTATATAGCTAGCTAGCCTCTATTATAAGCGATAAGGGATTAAATTAAACTAGCTGCTTTTAGTAGTACCTATACTAGCTACTTTAAATTATATAGCTACTTAGTATAGTATATTACCTATAGACTAACGAAGGGCCTAAGAGGGTTAACTAAAAGGTATAGGCTTACCTATAGGCTATTATAGCCCGTAACTAAGTAGACTAAGACTAGTAGCTCCCCGCGGCCTAACTTATATTAAATAGTAGACTATATACCTTTATTAAGATAGCCCCTTTCTTTATAATATATAGCTTCGAACTACCCTTATTAGTTCCCTTTACTATAGACGTAGTAGCGGAGTAGTATAGTAATTCGTTACTAGAGGGCCGCGCCTTTACGTTTATACGAAAGCTATAGGAGACTATAGATTATTATTAATCCGCGATAGCCGCCGTAGTATAAGATTAAGAGCGGCACGCTAATAAGACTAGGGCCCTAATAAATAGGTTCGCGGTAAGAGATAAGGTATAGCTAGACCTCCGTAACTATAGGTCGGTATAACTAAAGAAAAAGCTTAACTAGCTATACGTAAAGTTTACGGTATAGAGGGTTATTAGCCTATAGGTTATAGAGCTCGATAGTCTCTTAATAAGGGTCTATAATAAGATTAATATAGACCTCCTTTATAGAGCCTCCTTTAACCCGCTACTTAGATAAGAAGTAGTAGACGCCTAACCGCCTATAATTAAGGTAAAAGGAGAAGACGAGTTCGAGGTTAAAGAGATATAGGCCGCGCGCTAGAAAAAGGTTAGTAGGGGGAAACGCTAAGAGGTCCTCGTTAAGTAGCGCGGGTATCTTAACCTTACGTAGGAACCTATATATAAGTTTATAGGAACTATAGCCCTCGATAAGTTTAAAGCCTTATTCGGAATAATAGATAAGAATAATAGACTAGCGGACTACCGATAGTAGCCTAGGCTAAGACTATAAAGTAGGTAAAGCGGAGTAGGTAGTTATAATAACGCGAGCGTAATTATATAAGTAGAGATAAAAATAGCGTTTATTTTAGGGCGGAGCCCCTAGACTACTTAGACCTACTCCTTATCCTTATCGTCGTCCTTATCCTTATCCTCGTCGTCCTCCTCTACCTTATTAGCGGCGGCGGCGCTCTTTAAGGCGCTTAGGCGGCCCTTTAGGCCCGCGAGCTAGTTAGCGGTAGCGGTAGCTCTAAGGGCTCCGGGGGCGGGGGGGGCCCGGCTAATAGCAGCGGCGGGGGCGGCGGCGGGCACGGCTAAGGGGACCGCCGATAAGGCGACGGAGGTAGTATCCCTAGTACTAAGAGAGTTATTAGCGGAAGTAAAAGAGCTAGATAAAAGGAACTTATTTAAGGACGAGGCCCTAGCGCTTAAGGGCGCGGAGATTATAGTAGGCGGCGGCGGCGGCGGTAAGGCGCTTCTTAGTAGCCCCCCGTGCCTGCCTATATACGCCGGCCTTCTAAGCCGACGCTATAGCGAGTAGGACGGGAGGCGCCGCCTTATAGGCGCGGCCGGCACGCGCGTACTAGTAATAACTACCGCTACGGCGGCGCCCGACTTAGTCGGCGTAGGGGAGCTCCTACGACGCGCACCGTATATAGGGGGCCGCGCGGGCGGCTCCGGCCTATACTTAGCGTTTATACTTTAAGAAGTTAGCGGAAAATAGCTACTACGCTCGCTAGGTAGCGGACTTACGGGGGTAGTAGTAGCGGAGGCGGGGGTAAAGGGGCCGGGCGTTATAGCCGGCGGCGGGCATAGCGTTATTACCTAAAAGGGCGACGTAAGGGCGGCTAGCGTAGTAGAGGTAGAGGCGGCGGCGGTAGGCGCGGTCGCGGGGGCGCGGGTAAGAGCAGCGGCAGCGGCGGAGCCGTCGTCGGCTATACCTAGCACGGCGTCGACGAACGACTCCGTACGCTCTAAGAAGGAGGAAGTAGGGGAGGGAGAGGTAGATATATCTATCGCGGAAGTTAGTATTACGGATTATAGTATCCTACTCTATAGGGCGGAGAACTTATTAGTTAAAGTTATTATTATTAGGGCTATTATTACTACTATAGCTATTACTATAAGTATACGTTAATAAGGCGGCCTATATAGCTAGGAACGAACTAATGCCCTAGGTAGAGCGGAACTTACTTATTACTACTACTACTATAGTTAAAGAAAGAGGAGAAGGAAAGGAAGGAGGAAAGGGGGGATACCGCTTTATATACCCCTAGGTAGAGGAGGCTGCCTAAGGCCGAGGGGACGGGTAACCTAAGGCTTATATAGGTCCGGGCCGGCCGCTAGCTACCTAGGGGCGTATATAATAGGTTGCGCCCTTATTTAAACGGCTAGCCGGCCGATAAGTATAGAGCCCGGTTCCGGCTACCTAGGCTAATAGGCGCGGGGATAATAGGGCTAGTAGGGCTAGTATAATTAACGGAAAAGGGTAGGGTAGAGCTAGCGGCACGGGCCCTATAGTATAGAAGCCGTTAATAGGGCAACGCCGCGCCGCGCTTAAGAGAGAGCATTATATAAGAGTCTTTAACTATTATAGGTTATAGGCTTAGGCTACGGCCTAAGCCGTATAGTTACGTATAGAGGGCCGGATCCTATACGTATATATATAGGCTAGCCGCGTATAAGAGAGCTCTATATAGCTTATTAATATTATTCTATAGACGGCACCTATATATATACCTTTACCTACTCTATAATATTAAGGCTCCCTTTTATTAAGGTTTCTATTAATAGGTTAGTATCTTAGTATAAGTTACTATATTTTATAGTCTTTTATATAGCTAGCTCTTTAGTTAAAGTTACCTTAGCTAGGGTTTCCTTAAGTAAGTTAATCTATAAAAACTATATTTTATTACTAAGGTCTATTAGTATTCCTAAGTACTATCTATTCTTAAATCTAATATAGTAAGTAGTAGTATTAACCGCTATAACTAGAGTTATACCTTAGATTAAGTTATAAGCTAATAATAGGTCTCTTAGAAAAAATACTAGGTTATAATCTCTTAGTACGTCCTTAATTTATACTAGTAAGCGTTCTATCCTATATATAAGGACGTCGACGTTAGCTTAGTATATAACCTAATAATAGATTATATAGCCTTATTAAGTTAAGCAAGCTATAACTATTAAGTTACTATATAAGCTAATTAATATTATTCCCTTAAAGTTTAAGATATTAACTTTATTTAGTACTAAGAAATCTTATCTAAGTAATAATCCTATAGATAGGGTCTAAACTACCTAGGCGCTAATAGTAAATTACCTAACCTTAAATCCTATTCCTTATTTCCCTAGGATATTAATTATTAAGGTCGCCTAACCCTTAGTTTAGCTTTTCCTTATACTAGATAATAAGACCTATTAAGTTATATTAAGGGTTATATTATTAAAGTAGTTAAGCTAGTCTTCCTTAATTATAAAGCGGGCTATATTAAAGTCTATATATAAGTTTAATAGCTAGTCTAAGCCTTTAGTTTTAAAGATAGATATCTAATCGTATATAAACTAAGACGGCTTTATTAGATTTAATATTTCGGTTTATAGCGCTGCTCTTATAATTAGCTAGTTCCTTAATATACTAAGCGAACAGCTCGGTCTTATAAGTTCTACTTTTATTATATTAGGAATAAATAAGATCTTATTTTCTATTTCTTTAGTTTTATCTCTTACGTTAGCGGTAGTATCCCTATCTTTTAGCCCTTTATCCTAAGTAAATAGGATCTAGTTTTATATTTCCTAGGAAAGATATATCCTACCTTAGTTATTAGTTAGTGCCGCTTAAAGCTAATAAGTAAGGATTATAATAATTAGGTTTTCTTAAGAGCCCTCCTTTAGTTTCGAATCCTAAGGCTATAGTTTAGTTTAAGGACTAGTTAACTAATTTAGTACTAAGCTTACGTTTACTTAGTATAGATTATTCTATCTTAATATAATTATTATATTTTCTTTCTATTAGAATTATCCTTATTCCTAGGGTTTCTAACTAATTAGTTTAGCTATAAATAAGGTAGAGTTTACTATAGTCTCGTTCTTAGTTTCGCGTAACCCGCTTTATATATATCCTTTTACTATATTACTTATCTTCCCTTATAACCTAACTATTAGCTTAGTTTCTAATTATAAGATAAGTTCCTTATAGTTATTAATCTAGGTATTATTATTATTATTATTAAGATTACGCTAGGGACCTAGCTAGAGGTATCTAGAACTTCGATATTAAATAAGAGGGAAAAACTAAAGTACTTAAGGGAAAACCCTCCCCTCTTTTAGTACGGGTCCGCCTTAAATAAGGTCGTAGTAGTAGTATATAGGAAATTTACGCCGGCTACCGCGGGCTTCTCTTATATATTTATATTTTAGCGTAGGCCCTCTTAGGCTATAGCCGCTACTATCCTAAGCGGCCGGTATTAGGTCGGTCCTTTAGTCTCGGCTATAACCGCGGCCTAGGTTCGCTTAGGGCCCCCTAGGCCTAAAGCAATACCTAAGCGGAGTTCTTTCTTAACTACCTCCTTAATTACTTCCTAGATCGTTGTCTTAAAGCTCTCGTCTACGTAGAGTACCGCTAACGACGCGCTACTAGCGCGGCTCTTTACCCTAAAGAGCCGTTTAACTACTACCTATACCCTACCGAACTATACGCTTAGGATAAAGCCCGCGAGTTTATTATATACCGCTTTTTCTATAGGGTTGCTCGGCGCCTAGGCCGGTATCATATCGCTACTTTAGGTTTATTAACTCGCCTTATTAAGGTATATAAATTCGGGTAGCGTCTCTTTACGCTATACGCTCTAATTAAGCTTAGTATATTAATAGCCGCTATTACGTTTACCTACCCCTTAGCCTTAGCGTAGTATCGTTATTAAAGGTAATTAATACCGCTAAATTAATTCCTAGTATTAGTTAGTATTTTAGTCGCGATATATACCTACTATAGGCGTATAT
The DNA here is from genome assembly GCF_020360975.1 of Hirsutella rhossiliensis. NCBI lineage: Eukaryota > Fungi > Ascomycota > Sordariomycetes > Hypocreales > Ophiocordycipitaceae > Hirsutella > Hirsutella rhossiliensis. The sequence goes on along the minus strand of NW_025408678.1, from coordinate 402,041 downwards.
TAGTTTTATAAGAAGTTTTATTAATCTAAGTATTAAATAATTCTAAACTAGTAAGTTAGCGGAATAATTCTTATAATAATACGTTTAGTTATTAATAGACTAGTATAGTAAGGTGCTCTTTTAAGTATAGCGCTGCTTTTACTTTTTAGTAAAGCTTTAATATTTATTTATAAAAGTTAGCTTTATTTATAATATCTAAGGTAGTAAATCGTTCTATTTATAATAATCTTAAAGCTACTTTTAGCTAAATAGTAAAGCGTTTTTATAGTTTAGTATACTAAGTAATATATCCTAAGTCTAGGGTATAAAGTATAGCTTAGTTAGATTTACTAAGATTACTAAAATACTATTTAATAGCGGTTCCGCGGAGTAAGCTAAGGATTAGTATTACTAGTTTATTAACGTATTCTAGTCTATAGATAGCTACCTACTTTAAGGAATCGATAAATTAATCGATGCTTCTATATATAATTATTTTCTTAGTTTTTTTAAGGATATTAAATATTATATTAAAGGGGCTAGCGGGGTTAAACTTCCTTATATCTTTTAGTTTAATATATACTAAGGGTGCTTAAGGAGGGTTTATAATAGTATTATCCTTAGTTTTTCTTACTATAGCTTTTATTAGTAGTTTTATAAGAGCTTCTTCTATAATTAAACTTACTAGCTAGTTTACTAAGGTTATTATCGTAAACGTACTACTAAGGGTAGTATTATTTAAAGGTTCTTCCTTATTTTATTTATTATAGTTTAGCGAACTTCTTAGCGAACTTCTAGGACTTTTCTCGCGTAGAGAGATGCGAGAAGTGCATATAAAATATACGAAGGTAAAATTAGAAGTAAGGGGTCGGATAGGTAGGGCAGAGAGATTTAATTCTTACGGGGGCAGCAATAAAGGTAGGGGAGTAATTGTTATATTGCCTTAATTGTCCTTCTTTTCTCTATCTAACGCCCCTATTTATACCCGTCTAGCATCTTAATTAACAAAGAAGATCCTGCTTAAAGAAGCTACTAATATCCTTTTAACTACCGAGCTTTTTGCCGGTTTTTTCCTCCCTTTATAGCCGTTTCCGGCATATCCGTCTTATCTCTCGCTACTTATACTTCCCCTTATGCCCCTACTCTCCTTTCTATACCTTCTTTTTAGCTCCTTCTTCTATACTAGGTGTTTTTAGCTTCCTTAGTCCCTCTTACTAAGGGATATCTTCGAGAACTACGAAATTAGGCTACGCTTCGCGACATACCCCCTTAGCTATAGCTTGCCCTTATAGTAAGGGCATAGCTAATACGGCTTCGGGCTGGTGAGCGTATAGAGGAGGTTCTTAGCTCTGCACTTCTCCCTTTACTCGAGGAAAGCAGGGGCCCTTTCGGGTCCCTAGGCTCTTTTAGACCTACTTAAGGAAAAGGGGCCTAAAGAGGGGAAAGTCCTATAAGAAAGGGGGCCTTCTTAGAAGGGAAAAACCTAATTAAAATAGGGGGCCCTCTAAAGGGAAAAACCTCTTCCTTTTCTTCGGCTATAGACGTTACCTTCTTATACGGGCTATTAGCTCTTCTCGTAGACTCTTAAGGCGGGCCTCTAAGGACAGCTTCTCTCGAACGTCTTCTAGCCTAATTTACTATAAGAAGACAGCTAGCTTCTACTTTAGTAGGGGCTTCGTAAGACCGTTGGCTTTTATTAATACCGTTAGAACTTAACGGACGGAAATAAGTCCCCTTTAGACCTCTTAGCGTAACTAATGCTAGTAGATATCGATATACCGTAGCCGGGTCGATAGCTTACTATTTTCCTCCGTAAGAATCCGTATAGTCTATATATTATCGCATTCTATAGCTAACGGGGACGGAATTTATAGTCGTAACGATATTAGCAGCCGGCTAAGGAAAATCGCTTCTTTTAACGCTTCTAAAAGAGCTAGTAGCTCTGCCTCCGTACTAGAAGTTATAACGGTAGCCTACTTCGAAGCTCTCTAAGCAATAGTTCCTCTAAAAAGGGATATAATATACCCCTATAAGCTCTTTCTATCTAATAAATTATCTATAAAGGACGAATCGCTCGAATAAAAGAAGATTTCGGTAGCTAATTTCTTCCTTTCCTACCCTCCTAGGCATAGACTATATAATCTCGTTAAATAGAGATAAAGGATAGCTCTATCTACTACTTCTTAATACCTAGGGCTAGGATTCTAGTTATACCTAGCTAGCCGGGAGACCGTAAAAGAGATATCCGGTCTAGTAGAAATAGCTAAAAAAAGCAAGGAGCCTACCTTCTATTAATATTAGTATTTCTCTTGCTCCCTAGCTTAAAAGGACGGATTAGGTAAAAGCTCTTCGTTTAATATAGGCGTAGAGGGAAGCTTCTTATCGAGGGAATTAGGGAGGAATTTATAAGCGACCTTATCGATATAGGCGTCCTAGGTAAGCTAGATAGTCCGTTAGGACCTATTCTAAAGGATTTATATCCCTAGGAACTACTTTAGCTCCCTTAGCTTAGTTATTTTATACCTTTATTATAGGCCTCGTATAGCCTCCCTAGCAGTAACTTCTTCCTCTTTTAGGTACGCCTAGATAATATTATCGACGTAGAAGAAGACTATGATTTTACCCTTCTATATTATACACGGTTCCTAAGGGACTTTCTTAAAGCCTAGGGCTTTAAGGGAACCTATTAAATGCTATTGCTAAAGAAGGGGTAATCTTTATAGTCCGTATAGAGCTTTCCTAAGCCGTAGAACCTTTCCTAGCTATTAGAAGCCTAGTAGAAGGCGTATATAGATAACTTCTTCTTCCTCGAGTAAGCAGTTAATAAAGGCGTTAACTGTATCTATTTAATTGAGTTCGAGATCGAATTCTGCTGCTATAGCTATAAGGGTCTAAAAAGACATCCCTGCTAGGGTAGTTGCCCTAGTAGGAAGATCCCCTTTTTCCTACTAGTTCCCGTAGATAACTAGCCGGGCTTTGCACTTTTAAAGGAAGCCGTGTTTATTAGTCTTATAGATAAAGACCTACTTATAGCTAAGGACCTATTTTCCTCTTACCTTTTCCTTAAGGACTTCTTCGAAAGACCCTATCTCTTTATATAAGGCTAGGTAGTCTTTCTAGGCTTAGAAAAACTAGTCTCTAAAGGGGTGTCTTTCTAGCTACTTCTAGTTTACTAGTAGGTCCGGGAGGTCTCTTTTATATACCTTCCTTGCTAATATTAGCTTAAATAACCGGCCTGCTATAAACGCTCTATAGGAACCGTCTTCTATTAGCGTTAGGTAGAAGTTAGAAAATCGGTTGAAATAGGGGAGAAACTAGTCTTCTTTCGTATCGGGCCCTATACCTTCCTTTGCTTCTCGAAGTAGGGACAAAAAGGCAGCTAGGTAATCCTTCGAGAGAGGTGCCTTTCCTACCCCCTTAGGGGTCGAGATAGGAAGACTAACTAAAAAAACTGCTTCTAGATCTTCTTCTTATTCTATAAGAGGAGGCGTAGGGAGGTAGGCGTATTCTAGCTCTATTGCTTTCCTATAGTCTCCTTCTTCGTCTAGATTATCTAATCTAGCAGCTTCCTCTTCTTCGAAGTTAGCGTTATCCTTAACTACTTCGACGTCGGTTTCTTCTTCTATTTCCTCGTCTAGGACTTCTTCTTAAAACTATTAAGAAGGGGGGATTTAAATCTTCTAAATTAGCTAACGTTAAGAGAGTAAGAGGGGCTATTAATCCCTCTTTCCGTCGAAGAAGCTAGATTCGTCGAAAATCATATCCCTAGTTAAAATAACCTTCCGTAAAAGAGGAATCTAGATCTAGAAGATATTTATAGAATTATAACTAACGAGGTAACTAATAAAGGCTCTAAGATTAAGCTTTCTTTTCTTCTTCCTTTTTAGCTATATATCGGTAGTTATTGCGTATGCCTAATAGCTATAGGCACGAAGGTAGGCTAGCGAGGCCCTCTTCTTCGTAAAGAGCTCGAGGGGGGATTTCTAGTCTATACCTTAGGTCTTAAAAAGGGTCTCTAGGTCCCTATAGTCCCTTAGTCCCCTAGGGTCCCTTAGGGTCTAGTTCCGAAGGTAATAGGCGGTCTTAATAACTTCCCTTTAAAGGTCGTATAGAAGCTTTATAGTAAGTCTTATCGTATAGGCCCTTTCTATTATAGCACCCCCTAATCTTTCTGCCCCTCCGTTCTAGGCCTAGGTATTCGGTGCTAACGGGAGGGGTAAAATGCCCCTCTTTCGAAGCTAATTTAAGATATCCTTCGTAAATAGCTCTCTATTAGACCGTATCTTCTTTACCTCGTAGCTAAAGTAGGATTTTATCTAGTTAACGAAGTCCTAGAGGGTAAACTAGTTATACTTTCTTAGGTAGGTCCGTAAGAAATAGGGGAAAACTATCCCTAAAAAAGCGTCTATGAAAAATATTACCCTAACGAAGCTTTCTTAATCCCTAGAGACGTCGGTCTAGTCGACCTAAATTTCCTTATACGGCTGGTCCGGCCGTAAAGGCGTTCGTCTAGAAATTCGTCTCCTAGTCTTTCCTTAGCTATAGTATTCGCATTCGACGGTCTTTAGTCCCCTTATTCGTACGCCCTATTATTAACCTAGCTTATATAAAGCTAGGGGGCCCGGGTAACTAAGTCGTGCGTGCTAAAGAATGCCGTCTCCTTAGGCTGCCGGAAGAGGGTCCTTTATAGTAGACCTATTCCTCTTAGCAGGGAAAGCTAACTTCTCGAGAGATTCCTTCCTAAGGATAGGTCGGAATTTAAGAATAAATTAACCGAATTTCTCCTCGATAAGCCTAATAGTCTGATTCTTCTAGACTAGCCTCGTAGGCTTAGACGTCGTATCCTAAAAGATTTCTTCCTTTCGAAGAAGGCGGAAGGAAATTAGGCTCGTTAAAAATCGAGGGCAAAAAGCTACCCTTTTTCGTCGAAGAATTTATATAGACCCGTTAGGTAATTTTATCGTAAAATTTACCCTTCTATATCCCTCTATCCGTACGGTTAATTCCCCGGCAATAAGATATTCCTTTCGTGCCTTCTTAAAGGACCGGAATCGTAAGAGTATATTATAAATATCGAGGGAAGCACTAAAGTTAAGGATAGCTGATTTTTATAGGGGATAATTAGAGGGTTCTAACGGTTGGTTTTAGCCTTATTAATCCGTAGGGAAGACGAAGGCTAGATTTACTATACTAACGATTTTTCCTCGACTTTACGGTAGCGGCGTTAGTTGCTATTTCTTAGTAACCCGAATCTCGTCTATCTTCTTCTATAACGAGGGGTCCTCCTTAAGAGACTATTATACTATTTCTCGTAGCCTCTTTAAAGGGTTAATTCCTTTAGGTCGGTTTTCCTCGAAGACCTACTAGTAGTCTTCTAGCCGATAGGGCTTTTTATATGCTTAGTAGGTAGGTCGATTCCTTCTCGTTCGTTTCTTCGAGGAATCCTCGTCCCGGTCTAGAAGGTCTGCTTAAAAATCCCCCCTTTTTACCCCTTATTGCTGATTTTAACGAAGAGGTTCGATTTCGACTAGTTCCCTGATTTTTCGACTAACGGACTAAAAGGTCTATTAGGGGACTAGTCGGGCCGGTCTAACTAACGGGACCGGGGCCGGGCCTAGAGCAAGAGGCGGAGCCGGGGCCGGGCCTACGGCAGCCGTTAAAGACAGTATTAATGCTCTCGAGGGAGGTAGAGCCGAAGGAGCAACAGCCGCAATAGTAGCAGCGGGGGCCGCAGCAGCTGCAGGTCGAGCCGTCTAGGTCGAGTGCTAGCTACGAAGGAATAAGACTACTTACTATTATACTCTAGCAGCCTCTTTATCTAGTTCCCGGCTAGCCTCTCGAAAGATAGTCGAGTAACCGTTACTAATAGGCTTTATTAGTAGAGATATATCCCGTAGCTACTAGCCGGAAAGAGCTTTTATAAGGAAGTATTAGTTAGCTTCCTCGAGGATTTCTTCCTACTTAGCTAGCTACGAAGAAGCTAGTAGGTTCCTAGCAGAAAAGGCTCCTAGGTAGGCCGTATAGGTCTTCTTAATACGGTTAGTTATATAACCTCTCGAGGGAGCTATCGAGGTCTCGAGCTTTAAAAGCTACTGCCTAGGAGTCTCTTCCTCTCGAAGAGAGATTAGCTTTACGGCACTAACGGATTCCGTTATCGCCGTACGAGCAGCTATTAGTAGCTTCGTTTTATAGAGGTATTCCTTTCGGTGACTCTCGTAGTCGCCTAAGGTAGCAGAAAAAGCTCTTTATTATATAGAGGTTAGCTCGGAGAAGAGGGTAGCTCCCTCTATAAAGTCCGTTGCCCTAGGACGAAGAGGGGGCTCGAGAGGGTCCTACTTATTAGAGAAGACTAAATTATAGATAGTTCTATCTATACGAGCCCGTAGCTCCTTTACCTACTTATCCTAATCTTAGGGCTCTATAAGAATCGTCCTACGGACCGTAGGGACGGTAGAGGAGTCGATTTTCGTTATTATTGCGGGGAAGGGTAGAAAAGTCGGTTAAAAATCGGCTTTTCTAGTAAGAGGGGTAAAAGGAAGCTACGAGGGATGCAAGAAAGGTGCCTTTTATAGTAGCCGGAAGGTATAGGAATTCTATTCCTCCCGGGCTTATAACTCTTACGTAGAGAGATACGAGAAGTGTATATAAAATGTACGAAGGTAAAATTAGAAGTAAGGGGTCGGATAGGCAGGGCAGAGAGATTTGATTCTTATGGGGGCAGCAATAAAGGTAGGGGAGTAATTATTATATTGCCTTAATTGTCCTTCTTTTCTCTATCTAACGCCCTTATTTATACCCGTCTAGCATCTTAATTAATAAAGAAGATCCTACTTAAAGAAGCTACTAATGTCCTTTTAACTACTAAGCTTTTTACCGGTTTTTTCCTCCCTTTGCAGCCGTTTCCGGCATATCCGTCTTATCTCTCGCTACTTATACTTCCCCTTATGCCCCTACTCTCCTTTCTACACCTTCTTTTTAGCTCCTTCTTCTATACCGGGTGTTTTTAGCTTCCTTGGTCCCTCTTACTAAGGGATATCTTCGAGAACTATAAAATTAGGCCACGCTTCGCGATAACTTTATCCTTTTAATAAAAGTAGTTAGGGTAAGGTAAAAGAAGCTATACTATATAGATTTCTATATAGCTCTATTATTTATAGCTAATATTACCTTATCGCTAGAACGTATTCTAGGTTATTAATTCGTTCTTATAGGCCTTAATAATTAGCTAGGTAGGCTAGTAAGTTATATTATAAAAGTTCTACTCTTAATTCCTTTAAGCGTTATTCCTACTACTAAGGTAGGCGATCTAGCTATCTTTTATTTCTATAGGAACTTAATAGGAAATATCCTAGAAATAAGTATCTTTTTAACCGCTAATAGAATCTTTATATTACTTAAGCTTTAATATATCGAAGTTCTACTTCTATCTAAACTTCCCTAAGTATTTCTTTTATAAAAAGAAATTAAGAAGCTAGTATTCGTTAGTATATAAGTAGGAGCTTTCTTTCTAAGAAGATATTAGGGTTTATAAGTTAAGGTTAACTTATCCCTTTCCCTATTCTTTATTTTCCGTTTTACTAGATATAGACTTTAGGAGAATAGATAGTTAAGGGAATTAAAATTACTACTATTTATTAAGTACTAGTCCCTTAGTATAGGGCCGGTACTTTAACCTAGCTATCTACTTAGATCCGGTATAGGTCTAATAGGTAACTAAATAGACTAGCTACTATATATAATTAAACGTATTATATAGACTAGCTACTATACGTTATTACGCGCGTTAAATATAAACTAGCTATTAGTCTTATAAGTTAAAGTAAGAGTAGTAATAACTATCTATATTCTTCTCTACCTACCTAAGATCTAGTAGGTTCTCTATCCTTTATATATACTATAGCGAGCGTTAGACCTTACTTAAGGCTTTAACTAAGTAATATCTTAACCTTATAATCGTACGATAGTAGTATAGCGTATTAATAGTATTTCCTAGTATTTTCCCTAGGTAAGCATAGGTATTTCTCTATAATTTCCCCGCTATATTCTTATAGTAACTTCTTAGGGAAATATTAGTATAGTCCCTAAGGAGCTTTATTACTTAGGAAATCATAGTATATTCCCTATATAGTATATCCCTAAGGGAAATCTCTATAAAATATCTATATAATCCGCTTAGTTATTATTTCTAGGATTTCTAGGTGATTTCCTAGAGTTTACTTAGTAGCTTCTAGGTTCCTTCTTCTACGGGGAGCCTTAGGGAGTTAAGGGTAACTTCCCTAAGGGAAGTAGATATCGTTATAAGTACCTAGATTATCGACTATAAGGTATCCTATAATATTAAACGTACGAACTACTTTATTATTTATTAATATAGCTTAGCGAAATATCGGTATATCTCTTATACTCTTCTACTAATAAAACTCTAAAAAATACTATAGGGATAGGACTTTAATTCGATAGAAGTTATTTACTTTCTAGATATTTACTTTAAATACTTAGTCGAGAAGTATAAAGGCTAAAAGATAAAGTATGGTATTAAATAATAAGTTATCGACCTTATAAAAGATAAAGGTTTTACTAGGAACCCGGTATAAGCTAGGGCTAGTATAAGTACTAAGGAGTTACTTATAGGTTTTCTCTTTACTCCTAGCCTTTTATAAACTTAAGCGTTACCTCTATAGCTAGAAGATCTCTTCCTTTATCTAGGTTTCTAAGGAGTAGCTAGACGTCCTTATAATAAATTATCTTAAAATTATCCTCTTTTAAGTTAAATTTATCTATATAGTCTACTTAAGTCGCTTTATCTTTATAGCTAAAGTAGTAGTCGTTAACGGCGTTCGCGTTAAGTCGCTTATATATAAGTACTCCAGGATATATAGCTATATATACTTAAAGTAAAATTAAGAAAGCTAACTATATACGCTAGCGCTTATTAAAGAAGACTAAAGTATTATAGACCTAATAATAATACTATATAAGATATATATCGTTAATATCTATAATAGGCTTTTCGTTTACTAATATATCGAGCTTATAATAAATAGTTAGATACCTATTAATATACTATTAGGTAGTAAGCTAATTATATAAGATATAAACTTCTACGATTAAGATAAAACTTATATTATTAATCTTTTTATTCGCTAGCTTACTAAAATTAACTTTTATAGACTTCCGGTATACTTAAAAAAGAATTCTTTTATAAGTATATATAATACTTCTCTTATAAATCCTTTAATATAAGTTAGGTATCTACTCTAAAAATATTATAATATCTTCCTTTATCGATTTTATAAAATAACTAAGCAGATCGACTAATAAGTATATATAGTATCTAGTCTTATTAGCTTATTACTTAAATATAATAAAAAGGTCGCTTACTTTATCTATTTCTATTTTACTCTATATATATTAACCTTTATTATCTTAGTATACCGCTTTTTAATAACCCTATACTTTTAGAGTCGCTCGCGCTTTAACTAGTAGTAGGCTAATAAGTACTAAGCTTACGGTAAGCTTTTTAATACCGCTATACTTTACTCTTATATATCTTAGAGCTTCTAGAAAATAAAGTAAAGGTTTATAGCTAAATAGTATATTGCCTCTTAATTAATATATTCTAACGCTATTAAAATTAATATACTATAGTTTAATTAAGGGTCGGTAGGGGCCGGGGATAGTAAGACACCTCGAAAGCCTAGCGGAGGGGTAGAGATAAATAGCGCACGCCCCGCTACCGGCGCTTCGTAAAATATCCTCCGAAAAGGGCAGCCTATCCTCTAAAAGTAGAAGCACTTCCTTTAAAAATAGAAGCATATTTACGGTAAACCTATACTTTTATCGTAAGGATAATTTTAAAAGCGGCTTATATTAAAAAGATAATTAGGAAGACGTTAGCTATATACCGGCCGGGGCATATTCTTTCTAGGTCTATAGTTAAATACTACGGTCCTATAATTAGGCTCGTTAAGTAGCTTAAAAAACCTCTTAGTATTAAAAGAATTAGGGTCCTTATATATCTTATAATTATATAAAACTACTAAAGGGAGGGGAGTAAAGCCGCTTTCTATAAACTTAGATACCCGTTATAGATCTTACCTCTAACGTTATATACGGAAAGCTTAACGACGCAACGAGTAGCTACCGAAATGCTTCTTTGATCACCCTCCCGATACAAGGCAGCCTATCTCAGTCTTTAAACTGCGGGAGCCGGTCGGTGCTAGCCACGCGGTTAATCTCCTCTCGCGCCTTGCGCTAGACCTTAGGGAATATAACTGTTAAGGAGAGTGGGCATAAGAGGCCACAGTCATGCCCAGTGGACCCAATAGTCATGCACAAGGAAGCCTGCCTGACCAACATGACTCCCCTAGCCCAAGGACATCATGCAGGCCCGACTCAGGTATAGGAACATCTCAATGCCCTCTTTTAGCTAGCTATGTGTGGTCACTATACCTATATAAGCCCCTCCCTTGTCCCAATAGATAGACCAAGACATGCATTACTAAATTCACCTTTCTATGCCCCTATTTCTTCCACTGTGCTCTCAAGCCCCTGCTTGAGAATAACTATAGCTAACACGAAGCCACCTAATGTAATATTAATGTGATATCGTAGTATTAAAGCCCGCGTTATATATTATCGCAGCCGTCCACTTAAGGTCATGCTTATTGCGGCTTGACGTCGAATCCTCCTTGTTATTGTCAATGCTTTTTGGACCAGATTAGACATAAACGACTGCCGATGGCTACCAGTCGACATTACCCAAACGAACAAGAAGGAATTTCCACCGTCGCTTCGATGATCTTGTTCTGCCGCCGTGCCGTCTCCTTAAATGCTATCCCGGCGAGCCTATAGGGCAGATATTTAAGGGCTAGAATAATATCGACCAACCAGGTGAAAGGAACTAAGGCAAGCGAACAATTGGCCATATTAAACCTAATTCAATCAACTAAAGGGTCGGCTTTATTTGGTTTAATGGAATAACTATATGTTATTTTTAACATAATGGCAACGGCCATACTGCATAGATAGTAAGGTAACTTAGTCGACAGTCAGCCAGTCGGTTTCATATTATTAGACGATAAAGCTTACTTTTTTAAATGCTTAATTAGAGTTTTGGTCTGAGCTAATACCCGCAAAAGAAATCGTCACAACTCTACTTCTTAAATATCGTTAAACCGAGTCGTTGCGGCTTTTCAACCTAGCCGCTGGTGGACAAGCCCTCGACGCCGACGGAACTTATAATTACTGCAGAGCTAAAGAGGTCGAGGCGACTCAGTGCGTGCATCTAAGGCATCATTGACCTCTCCCGCAGCATGCCAAAGTTATGCCGAAAGGACCCCTCCCAGGTTGTCGAATGCCAGCCAGTGCAGTTGATGAACATTGCCTTCGGTTCATAATTATTTATCATGACCTCAACAAATTGAACTTGAGTAGACTTTCTCCTATAGTAGATGTAGAAAGTTAACTGATTGAAGTGATTAGAAAGGTAGACTGCTTGGACTTTTAGGTCGCTGATAACGGCATACTATACGAAGCAAGCCGCAAGTTGATCTTTGCTGTCGATGGCTGGATGAAAAAAAAACGACTCAAAGGGGTTCGCGACAGGCCGCAAGTAAAATCCTCGCTGCAGATGCCGAAAAGCGACAGCTGGGTTGGACTTGAGCAGGTGCAGAACGTGGGTCACCTATCTCTGGGGCGATCGAGAGGCCAACAACATCGTCAAACAAGGGGAGATTTTAGTTCTTTTCTCAGCTCTATGCTCATGGATGAGCCGACAGTGTGACAGATGATGTGGCAGCTCGTCTCAAGCGACTCAAGCGACACAATATACCATCAACGCCATCAAAGACCACGCACCCCGGATTTCCAAGCGCGTTAGCAACTCATCGGCAACTTCGAGCCGGTATTTAGGGGCACAGCGGCAAAGGCGGCAGACATCGGATGAGTCCAGATCCGTCTCTAACGTGCCGATCATAGCTTACGACTTGAGCAGCGCCACCGCCACTGCCCCACGATGCTAGCTCATCATAGCCAGATCCACCAGGCCATTACGTGGACTTGATTCGGAAGCTGTCTTTTGTGACTCGCCTGAAGTTGGCACGATCCATGCTACTAGCTTCTTTATCTAGAATCCTCTACTCCGCTCAAGTCTGCAAGCCGAGTTGCCGCTGCTAAGCAGACGGCCGGCCAACTTGTCCCGCGCTAAGAACGGCTCCCGTTGACTCCAGGCACGCTGAGAGATCCAAAGCGTTGGTAATTCCACCAACTACACCATCTGCCGCTGTTTCACGGCTCACGCCCTCACGATCTAAGTACGGGTTTCAAGACCACGTCTGGAGCAGAGGAGTACGCGGCCTTTTTCGCTGCAACCTCTCTAGAGACGCTGTTCGCGTGCCCTCGAGACTGAACAGAAAGCAGCAGTAGGAGAGTATAAATCGTAGCCTAATTTCCCTTCAGTTTCTTGGCTATAATAACAACAGTCCTCCAGAAAGCATTCAAGACGCCTATACCACTGCACAGAATCTTATTCATCCCATTAATATCACCTATTTTAATCACCATGAAGCCCACCGTTGTCGCCTATCTCCTTACTTGCGTCGCCGGCACCGCTATAGCAGCGCCAGCCGCCGATGAGACCTTGCAGTTGATTCAGCGCGACGTCTCTGAGGCCAACCCCCCGCTTGCCGCTAGAGACATCGACATTGCCGGCGCTGCCACCGTCGAGGCCAGGGACCCGAAGAAGGGCAAGGGAAAGAAGGGCGCCAAGAAAGGGAAAAATGCTGCCAACGGTGCCAACGCTGCTAACGGTGCAAACGCTGCCGAGGCAGCTGATGCAGCGGGGGCCAAGCGTGATCTCTCTGGCCAAGCTGCGGACGAGAGTATTATCACGGCCAGAGACCCGAAGAAGGGCAAGGGAAAGAAGGGCGGCAAGAAAGGGAAAAATGCTGCCAACGGTGCCAACGCTGCCAACGGTGCAAACGCTGCAAACGCTGCAAACGGTGCCAACGCTGCTAACGGTGCAAACGCTGCCGAGGCAGCTGATGCAGCGGGGGCCAAGCGTGATCTCTCTGGCCAAGCCGCGGACGAGAGTATTATCACGGCCAGAGACCCGAAGAAGGGCAAGGGAAAGAAGGGCGGCAAGAAAGGGAAAAATGCTGCCAACGGTGCCAACGCTGCAAACGCTGCTAACGGTGCCAACGCTGCTAACGGTGCCAACGCTGCTAACGGTGCAAACGCTGCCGAGGCAGCTGGTGTCACAGGTCCCGGGGCCGGCTGACCGGTCATCCGGTAATCGGATTACCGCCCCGCCCCACGCAAAACCATGTCGTTTTCGAAGGCCCGGCCCTGCGGGGCTGGCGTTTTCTTAGTCGGATTACCGCCATCGGACGGCAAAATCGAAGGTCCACGCCCGCGGGCCCTGCGCGAGACCTTCGATTTCGGTCTCGCTCACGCGCGTTGCGCTCCACCTCCCTCCTCCCACCTCCTCCACCTCCTCCATTGCCACCGTCGCGACGGCGACCGCCTGCACCATGTCGAACGCGATAGAGGATCCCCGGGTCAGGGCGGCCATTGAGCACTACCTGTTAGATCTGGAGAACACCCAGCCGAAGAATACGAAGCGAAATTATCGTCCCAAGCAGGAAGAATGGAAGGCAAGCCCGCATGCGCGCCCTGCAATCTTCATGTAGATCCATGCATTGACCGCCTCACAGGAGTGGTGTCAAGCCAACTGGCCTGCGATCCCGGACGTTTGGCCGGCCTCGGTACCACAGGGCCAACAGCTACCGGGAGACCTGGTCGATGAAGGAAAGCTCTTGCTCTTCATGAAGGAGGTAGTGGCATCACGTCCTCCAAAGAAAGGAAAGAGGGTCGCCGATGAAAGAAAACGACACCTCGAGGCTCAGGAAGCCAAGAGGGCCGTGAAAGACGCAGAGCACCATCAGGTAACAGATGTTGATCACGGGATGTGGTCGTCGGACTGAGCCAGCCCATCATACTAACACCCAGCTTCCCCAGCAGATACCATCGTTGTAGGCGGCGGAGGTAGCGAATACGAGTCAGACTCCGACTTGGAGTTGTATGAGTCCACGCTCAAACTACAGTATAATACTGTACGGGGCTACGTCTCGGCCATACAGAAGCTTTACGACGAGCAGAAGAGCCGGGAGTCAATCCTACGGCCCGGCCACAGGGAGTGGCACTGAAGGCGCTCAAACGCAGCATTCTTGCAACGACTTGGAGCCGGAAGAGGAAGGAATACATGGACAGGGAGTTGGAACTCTGAGAGATGTGTATGCGCCGGCGCAGATACCCGACCACACCAACGTGGCATGGTCCGAGAGAGAGATCGCCTGCGCCCTGAGGACGCAGGTGGACTTTCTGCTCGGGAACCACATGCTGCTGCGGTCCGGCAACCGCCTGCCGATGGAGTTGGCAGACTGCTTTCCCTGGACTTACCCAACGAGGGCTTCAAGGCCCAGGGTATACCACAAAGGCGCTGGTTGTCGTGATGAACTGTGGGAAGACCAACCAGCACGGCCGCATGGAGTATGGATCTGCTTTGCGGCATCGAGATCCGCGATCTTGTCTCATCGGCGCCCTCGCGTTCTGGCTTTTCTGGCGCTGGCAGGTAGAAAAGGCGGAAAGGTTTCCGTCTTCCAAAGAAGCGAAGACTGGTATGAAACGAAGGTGCTCCGCCGATCGGCGAAGGAGCCTCAAGGTAAGCGTGATGGCATTCACCGGAATCCCATAACTCAGAGGGTGCATCGACCCTTTCACTCACCGAATATACAGCTCCGTTGTCGGGCCAGACTGCCCGAGAATGGACGTCCAGGTTCTACAAGAAGGCCGGCATCAAGGTCTCCAAGGTCAGCCACGCGCCTAGAGTGGCGGCGACGCAAAACGCCGACATGGCCGGAGTGGATGAAGGCCAGGCATGTCATCTGCCCTAGGCAAGCCGCCAACCCCCTGGCCTGGGCTGACCCGAACTATACAGATCCGCCGAGCCGGTCGTTGGAATAACGGAGACCAAATGACCGGCTGCTATCTGACTTCCTGCCTTTCGAATTCATGAGGCCGTGGCCGACTTTGACCCTGAATGGTCGGGGTCTTATTTCGTGCCCGGGCCACCGTGAGGC
Source organism: Hirsutella rhossiliensis (assembly GCF_020360975.1). NCBI lineage: Eukaryota > Fungi > Ascomycota > Sordariomycetes > Hypocreales > Ophiocordycipitaceae > Hirsutella > Hirsutella rhossiliensis. The sequence goes on along the minus strand of NW_025408678.1, from coordinate 386,922 downwards.
CGCCTGTGGTGCTACTCGTGCAGGTCTGGCCTCAACTCGACAAATGGAAAGAGGCCCACAGTAGCCCTTTCTCAGATCTGGGGTGGAGCAGAACATGGCCGCCGGCGCCTTCTTGGAACTCCTGGAGTGGCTTCGAGAGGTGCTCCTGCAGGACGCTGTCTTCCTTCGCGAGTCCTACCCCGACCATCCTATCTTTCAGGATCCGGTCTCTCTTGCCCCGAGTTTGAAGCGTTCGCCAGCAAAGTTCAAGACACATGCACACGGGACCACGAAGACAGCCATACCACGGTCATTCAAAAGCGATCCCGGTGGTTGCGGAGAAGCTGCGCACAGTACTGACTCAACAGGTCGCAGCCGAGCAGTTAGCTGAGCGAAGACATCTAGACCTTTTGGGGGCTTCTTACGAACTATGCACAAAGTTGGATGAGTTTGCGCAGGCCACCTACACCGTCACCTTCAGCCCCGGCCAAGGTGCTGCAGGTCAACATGCGGAGATCGCGGAGCTCATCAACAGAGGCGCCGCGCTCCACGAGAGACGGTCCTCAGGTCCGAGATAGGCCCTTCGCAAGCGGGCGGTCCGACATACGCTCCGCTCTCTAGAGCAGCAGCAGGGAATGGTGCAAGCGGGCCAGGGCAAGCCCCAGGAAGAGCGCATGGCGAGCCGCCTGGGCCGCGCGAACCTCCGAGCTTCAAGCTCCCCGTTCTGTCAAATCTGTACAGGAGCTGCTGCGTCTCTGGCGGCAGGGCTGGGGCGAAATGCCTTCTGTGGATTCTCTTGAGCGAGACTGGGGTGCTCGATGGCGGCCATCTGCAGAGAAGAATTACTTTTCCACGCGCAAGATCATCGTCGATGAGGTTCGGAGGCGGGCCCAGTCGGACGGCTTAACTGAAGATATCGTGGCGAGGCAAATGGACGAAGAACGTGGACCCAGCTCTTTGGATAAGTTGTTCAAGGCCATCCGAAAGGACAGGCAAGGCGAAAAGGGACACAAACGTGCGTCGGGGCAATTCAACGTCGGTGGTAGCGAAAAGTCGATGGCGCAGTGATTTTGAACACCCGTCTGATAGAATGACGAGGACCTTGGCGGCGAAAGTGCCCCCAGGCCGTCAGGGGCTGCGTCGCTACAGTCAGCGGTAGTGGCCTGTAGACAGGGTATGCATCCGCTAAGCGCCGCTGTAGCTCCAGCGCGTCAAGGCTAGAAAATGCTTCAAATCACCGCAACCTCGCAACCGACAGGATGTAGGACCTTAGACAGGGTGCATTCTGATCGCACAAACGCAGGCTATCCAGTCGAACTGGTTTTGTCGTCGTCGGTCCCGGCTTTCGCGCTTTATGGCGCTCCGAAGATGACATCAACCCGGCAGAGGTGATGTCAAGGGCAAGCGGGTAATCGGCGGTAATCTGCGGGGTAATCCGCTGACCGCCCACCAAAGCCGGACCTGTGACATCCACTTGATGTAGCGGGGGCCAAGCGTGATCTCTCTGGCCAAGCTGCGGACGAGAGTATTATCACGGCCAGAGACCCGAAGAAGGGCAAGGGAAAGAAGGGCGGCAAGAAAGGGAAAAATGCTGCCAATGGTGCAAACGCTGCCAACGGTGCAAACGCTGCCAATGCAGCCGCCTAGGTTCAGACAATATGAGACGAAATGAGGCTGGCAGACACCGTATATAGTTTATTAGGATATTTTGTAAAGAGCTGGAATCCTACAAAAGAGCTGGAACTCTATATCATTTTGTTTTCCACTTTGAACCTTTTCCAAAAGGAGACTGCCGGAATTCCGTTATTCAAGGCGAAGAAGTGAGCGAATGCGGAGCGGAAAATATGAACCATTCGTTCTCTTAGGCACTGCTTGCTTTACACTCACATGAATCCCGTCACCCGTTTAAGCAAGTCGATCATTTTGTCAGCCGATACGGTTCGCACCATATCGCCCGTGGGTGCTCGTCGTCACTTATAACGCTTATACTAACCGTAATGTCTTCGAGCGCAATACAGGTCCACCTGATCACCATGGGGCAGGATGGGTCCCCGCCTTCTGAAGTTCAAGGCTTAAATTGAGTTCCTCCTCTCCTTGCCCCGAGAATCGTCTTCAACATTCCCCAGGCACCCCAAATTACGGTTTCGCCTTCAACTCTTTCTCTCGCCATGTATCAAGGGTCCGATTCGGTGACTGGCTAGTTGCGCGGGAACGGGCCCTGGAAGAAAATGTGTCGCACAGCGCTGAAGCCCTGGGATAACTCTAGGATAGGCTTAGAGACCAATCGGGCGCTGCTGCAGTCCCTCCCCAAGACTGCTCATCAACACGGGCGCAACCGGCCGCGAACCTGGTCAGTTTAATACACGTGGCAAGCTGCGCGAACGTGGTGCTGGCCAATGTCTTACCAGAGAATCTCGAACTCGTCATACTTGCCCAGATGCTTCATGCCACGTCGATACGGCTCTAGCAGCTTGCTAGCCATCGGGAACTTGTCCCTTCCAATGAGCCTCTTTATCGAGCTCGACTCGCCGCGAGAGGGGTCGAACACGAGAATGTAAACCTGATTGTCCTGCTGTCGCTCGATGCCGATAACAGTAACCGAATGGCCTTGGCGCTGCAGATAGATTGGCGGGAGATTGGTTGATCGGACCTTTGCGCTGTTGGCCCCTTGCCAGCCTCGTTTAAAGTAGTCTTCCAAAGTCTCCAGCAACCTTTCCCTTGCCTCTGTGCACTCAGTCTGTCGAAACGCCTGAACGGAGCATCTGGTAATGCCTCCCGTTAGTAAGTGGCTTGCTTGTTGTTATTCGTAGAGCCGCAAACTCACGATATGTCGAGGCTGTGAAACAGGGCCTGAGCCTGTCGATCGCGGGGTTTATTCAGCGACGTCATACAAAGTACAGTGCTCGCCTTGTCTGACTACTACAATGTAGAGACGAAGACGGTGCCTAGTGCATACCTCGGGCGTCCCAATGAACTTGCGTGTTCGTTTGATGTCCCCAATCTCGAGTCTATCCTGGGGATTGTAGCCCTTGTCCCATGCCTGCTCGATTAGGTCTTGCACTTCAAGGACGGTCGGTAAGTGGTTGCCGAAATGCTCCGACCCCGGAGAGCGAGTTTCAATCAAGTATGAAACGAGTGTCTGTATGTTCCGGTAGCCACAAAGCCCCCCTGTAGATACAAAATGAGATCGGGTCGGACCCAAGGGTTGTGAAAGCCGTCTTTCGTGAAGGCACACGGTGACCAGCTTGGGAAGGTGGGTGCGGCAGAAGGAGGAGTGAAAAGTGATGTCGAAGTTGCATATACGCACCTTCACGCGGCAGCTTTGATATGTGCGGCACACAAGGATGGCAAAGATATGCGATCTTGGTCAATGAACATTGCCGGAGAAGCTTTTCGAGGGCGGAAAGAACACCTGCATTTTCTATCCGTCAGCCAAGAGCAGCTAGGAGTATTGAGTTGTGACGCACCTCTCGTACACACTTGTCCCTCTTTCTCCAGTTTTTTCACGAGCCAGGTAGGCATGTTCTGCTCGTGGGCGGATTTGCCCAGGTAGAAAGTCTTGAGGGCCGAAGGTTAGGATTGATTGCTGCCAGGAATGACAGCCGGGGACAAACCTTGAGTCTCGGGCGAGCCTGGTCCTGGCTGCCTTGAGTCTTGTCCGTCAAGGTGAGATGCCCATTGAGCTGTCTCAACTCAGATGGCTCGGGGTCGCGCCTCTTGCGATGACGCAAAAGCCGCCAAGCCGCTGGTAGCATGGGGCCGCAATGGACGCCGAGTTTTGTCCTGGCACACGGGGCCGGCGTCGAAGACGATGATGTTTCTGCTAACAAGTGAGGCCGGCTACCCCTTGTCGTGCCCAACGCCCTCTCGGCGGCGTAGCTGCTATGACCCGAGGCAGACTTTGGTAGGGCGCGCTCGGCCATGCCAGAGTGTCCCCGCCAACAGGAGAGCTGGCCCGACCCCGCTTAGTGGCGTCGAAGTTTATCAGGAGGCCAGGGGTAAGCCGAGTTCTGGGAGATGGTTCAAAATCTTGTTCTGTGGCGGTATATCGAACGGGGGTTAACCGCAAATAGAGCTATTGGCGGTATAGTTCTAAACAGACATCTATACAGCCTAGGCTTGTAACACAGCGAGGTACAAAGATCTCTTATCGGTATAGTGTTTTAAGCAGATTTAATGCTATAAAAGCTCTCAAGTATAACAGTCGCCGATACCTAGTCCCCGCAACGCGGCGTCTATATGTTTCTGAAGCAGGTCGATAACAATCCTTGCCTCGATATGCACCCCGGCTACCAGCCCTACCACTCTGTCCGACCACAATCGACTTATTTAGCAGCAGGCCTCGCAACACTCACAGCACTCAAAGCACGCAAGTCCAGCGCATAGCCCGCAGCATGCTGCCTCACCAGCCCCGCCACCCCGCAGGCGCATTGGCTCGCCATCAACCTTCATAGGCTCAATTGGGTGCTATAGAACAAAGTCAACGTCATTCCTCCCCCTGATAAGGAGCCTTTTGACTCTGGTGTCTTGGTGAAATCTGGACATACAGGCTGGTCGGCGCTGGGCTGCGATCCTGGGATAGGGGCCGAGGCCGACTCCTGTGTTTGCTGAGCAGAGGCCATGGCGGAGCCGTGTGTGGGTAACTGGGTATGAAGGCGGGATGGGAGAGCGAGAAGATGATGCAATGGAAACCGAGTCCGCTACACCGACCTCAGCCACGTCAAGGTGCGAGACTTCAGTTTATAGCTTACCGCCGCAGTTGGCCCCTTGTACTAGCCAGCCAGACCTCGGCGAAGTAATGCGGCGCAGGACTGCTGACGCACGCCGGGCGTCATTTTACTCTTATTACTGCAAACGCTTTAGCAGTGCCCAAGCTCCATGGTCGGGTATTAGAACTAAGTAGCAGCTGGCACGCCGTACACGCGTATCAACCCGCGGCTCAGCCTACGTGATCACCCATGCCGTCCGTGCCGTCTGACTGTAACCTCACCACCGGCTTTGCCTTGGAACGGTACTTGTTGAGACTCGAGAACCACATCCACTAATGCATGGGGTTAGGGTGGCAGAGGCTGTGCAAAGAAGAAAAGGACAAGGGGCAAGCGACGTGACTTTTGATTCGCCGAGCGTGATTCGAGACCACGGGAGAACGTGCCGAGATTCAGCAAAACCACTGCGTCGAAGAAAACACACGAGATACGCAGCATGTGTCGAGGTTCCCCGCCCGGAGGAGAGTGGGGAGAGGGAGAGGAGTCGATGAGCGTGTATTCAACAGACTCCCACGGAGTATTTCAAACCTAGAACCCTCCCATCCCCTTCATTTTCACCATCCCTGCCAATGCTTTTATCAAGTTCGGATCACCGAGATATCCTTCCCCGGGATTTCCCTCTGCGTCTTTCCAAACACCGTCATCCGCCACTCTCCCAAAGACTTTCGTATTTTGATTTCGGTCAATCGCCTCCCTCCACTTGCCGCAGATTTCAGGACTATCAACCATGACGTTGAGCTCAAAACTATGGGCCCATGACTGAGTGTCTTGATTCCCGCTGCCCTGCACCCCGACCTGGTGGTCCGCTATTAATAGCTTGATGTGGCAGGCCCTCGACTTGTAGGATTGGTGAATGGGACGATTTTGGTCTTTAGCGACGTAGTGGTAAACATGTAGTAATTGACGCTCCGGTCCGTCGGGTGAAAGGGAGTTGAAGAGAGCTCGAGCCGCATGCTCGTTATTGCCGCCCTGCCCAGGCATCATCTCGCCAGCATCGTTGTAGCCGAAGCATACATAGTAGGTAACTTCAACCCCACGCTTTAATGCGGCCGCTATGGCAGGGATAAGCGGCGCAGCGTTGAGGTCAGGGGTCTGGATGAATATGTTCCGTTGAGCATTGCGAATCAGGGACAACCAACATTCGTTCTGCGGGACATGGACATTTTTTGAATCGAGGGGTCCGTACGGGGGACGTGACACCAAGGCCATAGGCACGGGGCATGCAGTCAAGGTGGAGATGTATGGCATCATCTCAGCGCCTTCGGGGATTTCAGGGCCACAGGGATCGATGGGGTTTTGGACGACAAGGTTGAGTTGGCGGTTCGCGGCCTGTAGACGGGTTTCCCGGGGCTTGGTAGAGTAACACGATTGTAATCGCGCAATTTCTCCTGCTATGCTGTCGTCGAAATGGGGATCTTCTGGTGTGTGCTCTGGAAGTATCGCGTGCCCCTGACCGTTCGCCGCAGCTTCGGCTTGGTCTTGCCCCGAACTGCCATCCGCATCAATAGGCTCTGCACCAAAGTCTGGTTGGCTGCCTTCCGCTGTCGAGACGTTGAGTAGGGGAGGGGGCGGACGGAGGATCTTATTCCAGGTGATGAGCGCCGTGTCGTATATGCTGTCGACCACAGGGCCCTCTACGTGGGTCATCATCTCCATATTGCAGTTGTCCTCGACGTTATTGCTCATAACAACGGCTATCCTGCGGTCAATTACACAGAACTTGCAATGAAGGGTCCCCAGTACAAATTTGTGACAGGTCATGACTTCCAAGTCGACGTGGGGGATTTCTTCGGGCGAGGGCAGTTGGATGGACTTGGATGTGTACGCTGCTGGTTGCAGGACGGGCAGGGAAGTGCCTCCCGATGGCTTCACGGCCTGGTGCGCATCGATCGCGTTTGCCGCCGTGGCTTTGTCGTACATCAGCTTGACCACCACCCGTTGCCCCCTCTTCCCGGCTCGTCTTGACAGCTCGATTAAAGCGGCTTTGATGAGTCGCTGGGCCAACGAGGGAGACCACGCGCATGTAACGAAGAAGACTTCGCTCCGGGCGCGGACTATGAGGTTCGAGCAATGGCGGATGACGTCTGCCAGGGACGAGATGGCTGTCAGCGGTACTGTGCCGTGGGTTCCCATCAGCGGAGGAGAAACCATCCCCGACATGGGATCCGCGCCTAAGCATTCGAGGGAGTCGGCGAAGGCTTGTAAAAAGAGAGGGCTCGGTTTCGTTGGACCCCAGCGACCGCATTTCAAGGCTGCTTCCAATGCGTCCGGGGATGGGGCTTCCCGCTGCTCGCGGAGACCGTGGTGGAGGTCTTTTGGGAAGTGGCCATAGAGTTGCTTGACGATGTCGCCGGGCGCTGCGTTTGGATTCTTGGCCAAAGCTGAGCTCACTGTTTCAGGCCCCTGACAGAGGCTCACCAAATGCTCCGACACCATCGTCGCAGTCTAGGATCTTGCCGCGACGAAGACGGCGGGGAAGGTGGGCGGCAGACGAATTTGTACAGATATAAGCGTTGATGATCTGCCTGGGGATGGGAGGGGGGGTGGGTTGAGTAATAGCGAAGAAGCTGGGAACAAGATCAATACGTCAACTACCCCTTAGCCGAGCACGGACTGACAGCTCGTTCTCTCTTTTCAGAACATGGAACCGGTGCTCCATAGAGGCGCTGCCGATCGTGGGAAAACGAAACGTGGTAAAAGGTGCTACGTCCTGGGCCAGCACAGCGTGCTCTGTCTCCAGGCTCCGTCGATTTGAGCTTGGGATATACACCCATCAGCCGCCTGCCAGTAGATATACAAGCTTACTCCCTTGCGTGACCATCGCACCCGGGTATCAATAGGTGTACAATAAGTGTCGGACACGATTCTCCAAGTATACAGCAGCCGTTTCACTAACCCGTCTTTCACAAACTACCGAGAGCTGTTTGAGTACGCAAAGATCATCTTCATGCGATTTTCGGGCTGCTTGCCGACGCCTTGTTCCTGACATTGACTCAGCCTAGTCCCGTATTCATGTATGCAGGTGAGTATGCTTCTTTTCCTCTTGAATCCCTCTAAACTCGGTTTACTTGCACATCTTGGCCGCGGCAGATGGAAATTATGATGCTCAAGATGCCCTTACGCCGAATCACTTAGACAGTCGTGTGCCTGCCACAATGCACATGTCAAATAAGCTGCTCCTTTGCGGAGCTGACTCGCGCTAGCCGCCCAGCCATCAAAGACAGACGGGGGAAGAATCGCCAGTGAACGTGCCGTAAGATCCGGTCTCCCGCACACATGCATGGGGCTATGCTGGTAGGGGGACGTCATGTGCGTACGTGAACCCTGTTTCCCCGCAGGGATTAGGATGCGCCTGAGTCTGTGAGCCTGTCAGCAAAAGCATCCGCCCCCAAGGCCCTCAATCGCCACTTGCTCCGTGCCTTGTTTCATGTCTTTTACCTCCCTTGGCCACTCCACATGCCGACCTTGCCGGTGAAGTATGACGTCCGAGATCGCCTTCTTCGGTCGTCAAAGCAAACTTCACTGAGGGGCCATGCCGGCCGAGAGCAGATGACGACAGGCGACATATGTTCTTTTCGACCTCCTAGACCACGTCAGTACAGCAGGGCTCTGCCAAGGTGGGCATAACCAGTCTCTCTTAGACCAGACCCAAAAACGCCTGAGTGACTTTGAAGACAATACATTGGCGCTTAAAGAGTTGTCCTTCGAGACTATGTGCCGATCCACGCTCAGGTAGCAGCCCGACCGCAGCCATCCCAGTGCAATAGCTATCTCCTCTAGTAACTCCGCTGGTTTTAATACCCAAGGCTCCCAGGCGTATGTAGATAGTCCCGGCCGGGGTTTAGCCAATCAGTCCTTGACCCTTTCAGCGTGGCTGAGCTGCGCTGCGGAAGAGCAACGCCGACCTGGCAACATTGAGGCATTTCTCGTTGCGGCACTTTACGAAAGGCCTCGGGGACCGCGGCTTGGAAGGGATCAAAAGAAAAGAATCCACTGCAATTTCTTGAACCTGCAGAAAGATAGCGGATAATTTATAAGGTACTTTGTTTGTCTGACAGACTACGAAGTCTACATGTAATTTTCCCAACTTCATGATACCAATATTAATCGTATCTCTTATTCCTTCGACTTTTCTGGTCCCCGTCATCTCGTCTACTCGCCTCTTGAGCACCACTGTTGCTTGCCGATTCGTGTACGGCACCCTATGATTTGGTCCTCGATTGAAAACTGCCGTCACCCTGGAGACTTTCAAGTTCACGATCTTCCGAGCCTGCCTCGGAAGCTCTCGCCCGCGAGAGCAATACAACCACCATAACATTGCACGGGACTTGTATGCTCCAGAGAACACGCCAACAGACAGGCTCATTTCCCGGCCCCTGAAATCGAAGAGAGGCTCTCGCTAGACGTTTCACCCGGATGGATCTGTCATCAAATTGTCAAACTGGACTTGGATTCCTCGGATGGTTCCTGAGGCACGCGCGAGCTCACCCCTTCCGTAATCAGACTGCCATATCTCCAGGTCAAGATGAACCGAATCATTAGGATTCTTGCCTCGCCGGGAGCAAAGGGGCCCATCGAGCACGTCGCACCCACGATGAAGGTCAACAATGCATCAAACGAGACTGGAAAAGAAGCTTTTCCATCAGGAGAGCCTGCTTTGACACAAAATGCTTCAGGCTACGTCGAAAAGTCCAAAGACCAACTTCTAGAGCGCTGGCTTGACTGGGTTGTCAAAGCCTCCGGCTCCGAGCCCGTCTTCCTCATCATCCTTGTTGGCCTTCTCCTCTGGGCATTCCTGGGCATACGGTACGGCCAGTCGTCGGATTGGGCAGTGATAATCTCCGATGTCCAAGCAATTGTCAGTTATGTTTTCGATTCCCTGCTCATGCGTCAACAGTTGAATGGGTATGAGAAGATGCTGCGAGTGTCTGCCGGTCTGAGTTCCCGTAACATAAGCCTCTGCAGGATGTTACGCAAAGCTCGGAGTAGCGGACGGTACGAGGCAGCCAGGCCGGCGGAACTCGGAGCTGTCGACGGAATCCGGTTTGAGTTTCCAACGGAGAACTTGGTGGGCCGGGTTTCCACCCTGGCTTCCAGAGTCTTGGGCCACTTCGTTACCCTCATTTCATACTGGGTGTGCATCTTTATCTGGATCGGCTTTGGCCCATACTGCAACTGGAGCAACAGATGGCAGCTATACATCAACTCAGCAACGTCTGCTCTCATGGTGTTGATATTTGCTTTCCTCGCCAACATACGAGAACGGCATGACAATTACATTGAGAGTTGTCAAAACATTCTCTTCGAAGTTGATTGCGCCGTGGAACTTAGATTGCGTACGATTACCGGCGACGATACTCCAAACGAGACAGTTGTTATTCCTGCTCCAAAACTGAGTAGAATCCAGCGAGCGATATTCTACTATGCAGACCTTGTGGGTACTCTTACTGGAATTGCAATATTGATGATTGTCATCGCCATTTGGATTGCGATTGGGCCACTCATGTCCTTCAACTCGAACTGGTGGCTTCTAATCGGAACGTACGCCGGACTAGTCGGTCTTCACGATGGGTTCGTCCTACGCAATGTCCAAATGCAATTCGATAATTATGCAGACGAGGCGCTGGAAAAGGTCGCTTCCGAAGACAAGAGCATTTTGGCCGACATCGGGATGCAGGACCAGGCAAATAGCTATACACCGCAAAGGGCTGTCGTCTCCCGACTCTCGGCAAAGATGGGAGCCATCTGTTCGCATGAGATGACTGTCATGCTCGGAGTGGTCTTTATCATCGGGCTTCTCGCCGGTGCCAGCGCCATGAAATGGACGACTACGGGGCAGTTACTGTGCAATGTCCCTCCAAGCATTATCGAATCCTTCGTCATGATGATTCTCATCACGGGCCATAATCTGGCAGAAGCCAAGAGGCGCGAGGAGATTCACCAAATGTACCTCAGGCGGGTCAAGCTGCTCGCTTACGTTGAGGGACTGGCTATTGGCGACGGAAAAACACGAGGCGGGCACCTTGGCGGAGAAACGTAAAGGACATGGAGGTGACTTCTCGGAAACGCAGCCTTGATACGCATGATGATAACACCACCAGCCCCAGAAACTCCCGAAACTCTCAGGTGTGGTTTTGCATACCCTCGATGAGTCACATGGGGGTTCATGTGGCTGCTGGATTATAAGTACTTCACTAACTGCTCGATTAACTGCCCGGTGGACTGCCCGATGTACTGCTTGCCCGGCTGCTGACTCTTCCTACCGTGCAGTTTGCCTTTTAGACATTTGGTCTTGTTTTGGGCAACTAACTAGTAATACTTCAAATACACAAGCTACACTCCCTTACTTTCCATATTGTCACTCAACTCTTTGGACATGCCGGCATACATACATATCCATGTCCTCCGGCACAGAGGCCCACACTTGGGTCCTCCGCAGAACACAGAGTCAAGTGCCTGAGTAATTGCCTCATGCACTCTTTCCCGACATTTCAGACGAGGCAGAGGCGGTCGTAGGTAAGAAACGACGCCGTAAGAGGCAAAAGTGGAGGCAGAGGCGGCCTAGAGAGAGTCAGGCAGCCACAGGCCAAAACCAAGAGGATATGGCGACATAACCAAAAATGGACAAAGAATAGTAAAGAGGTCGGATATTCCTTGACGAGTCATATCATCGGCCTTCTTGAGCCAGCTAGCTATAGTCAATCCAGCTCTCCAGTTACCGAGGCAGAGGAAACGACCAAAGACAAGGCTCAGGACGGTAACTCCTCGTAAACCCGTTGCTGGACTCCTGTCCGCGACCTCAAAAGCCTCCGGACTGGACCAAGTGCAAATACCATAGTAGGCATGCCCTGCACGCCACAGTTGAATCTCGCTCATGGCAGGGAGCTAGTTGTCTTTCTGCTTCATGGGAACAGTTGTTTACCTACCTCGCCAGTCTCCAGCTCCGAGGCCGTCCGGCTGGATGCTCTGAAACGCAAGGCGACGATTGAACGACGGCCGTTGGTGATGCTAACCTGATCCTTGGCTAGCCCTTGAGCAGATTCGAAGGCGTACTCACCTGGTGCTGCTTGCTACTTGTCTCTCTTCCCCCGAATGCGCCGTGGCCTCGCCTGGCTGTGCAGCTGCAAGGCCGCAAGCTCGTCCACGTCCCAATCCCTGGCCTCACCATACCTGAGATGCACTTCTCGATCCACTTGATCCCTTTGCTGGTCCTCAACTGAATCCTTGATTGAGGCTTGAGCTTGAGGCCCGAGGAGACAGGAGACCGAGCCTTTTGGACATCATCATTGCCCAAGGGTTTATGCTTCGCTCCCGAACAGCATGAGAAACGTCCCTGCCCTACACGGCGGTTCCAAGTAGACCGGCAGAACCCATCACGAGTTGTTTAAAACGGCCTTGGTGTTGCTTCGATGTGCTCCTCAAACGCCCCTGCAAAGCGAAAGGCCCGGGAGTTGTCTCGTACCACCTCCCGTCAAATACGAGCCAGGACCCTCGACAGAGGAGGGCGAGCACCTGGTACAAAAGTACGAAGCAAATATCAAAAGCCCGCCGGCAGGAGGCTGGGCTTTGGGACCGGCACATGACAAGCACCAAAGATCGAGCAAGGGAAAGTTCTGTATCGTGAGGAAGCCATCGACGGCCCTTTCTTCTTCCCCGACCGCATACCCCAGCCCAGCCCGTTCCTGTAAGCCAAGAACACACACAGGGATCCAAGAAGCCTGCCCCTGTCGCTCGCCGTTGCACAGCTGAGCCTGCTACCGTCCGAATCGGTACGCACGGCGCTCGCCCCCTACTAGATTGTGCAAGCCCGAGCACCAGCAAGTAGAGGATGGGGTGGGGAAGGGAGATAACACCATAGCCAAGACAAACAGATTCAAAGACGACGGATGAAAGTAACAACCAGAGCAGTACCTTATCCTCGCTGACCCATGGGGCAAAAGCAACCGGCCGGCTCCGCTTTGTCAGGTAGCAAGACCGCCCATCCCATCATGACGCGACCACGTCTCCATCCTCCACTATGTCGCTCAATCCAAGGGGCCCCTCGGCAACAGTACACTCGCGGGCAGAGGCTGCTGCCTGGCGTTGCCCGTTCCCGACATCTGTCCGTCCACGCGGCAGGGGGGTGCTCGCCATCATCCAGAGGCCCTCCGCCGCCCTCCAGGAGCTTTATCCTGTCTATTTAATCACCCTGTCGTACCTGGTCCCTTTGACGGTGCCGCCGCCCATAGCCGTCCGCACGTTTCTTTTGAAGCCTTCACGGTTATGTCGTAGATCGTCGGCGGCCTCCTTGTTGAGGGGGTCCGTGGCGTTGGGTTCGAGAAACAGGAACTGGCGGCGAACTCGTCAGTGCTTCTTCGCTCAAAAGCGGTCGAGGCTCGTCGCAGCCAAAAGCTTCAGGGAGCCGGACATAGTAAAACCTTACCTGCAAACCCACAATGACGGCGTTGAGGTTCAAGACGGGCTTCCAGTCCTCGCGCAGAATATTCAGACACACCTTGCCCTCGAGGTCAATGTTGGGGTGGTAGATGATCTCTCTGCATCGGACCTTTGGTGGCTCGTGCGGGAAGCTTTGGTTGATGGCAAAGTCAAAGGTGAAGCGCCCGGTGCGATACATGCCCTCGTCGGGCTCAATGGTCAGGACAAAGTTGAGGATGTCGTCTGCGTCGGGGAAGTCGGTCCGCATGGTCGATCCGAGCGACAGCTCTGAAAGGTCTGCGTGCCGTACGTCAGTCTTGAGTCCTCTGATGGCGTCTTGAGCCCCCGCCAAAAGCATCGTGCGGACGTGTGCGTACCTTTCTGGACCCGCAGTTGGGCTGCCGTCACCTTTTTTTTCTTGCCTCCCGCCGCCTGGCCTTCCGAGCTTTCGGCCTGCTTCTGCTCCTTTTTCTGTACTCGTTCAGATTGCGGCTCCCAGCGTTTGCTTCCTGTCGCTTCTCACCATGGACCATATCTTCAACATCTTGCTGGCGGTGCTGCCCCACGAGAGGGGTCAGTCGGGACCACGATGGGACGGGAGGCGGCGGGAACAAAGAATGGAAAGACCTGTGAGTTGGACGAGATTGGCGGCGGCGACTGGACAGTCCCAGGGGGTGGCGGAGAAGAACGGGGCGGCGCTGTAGGAAGGGTGGTCAAGCAAAGGGGAAATGTCATGATGATGCCCTGCGTTTCCGAAGGCGGCAAGGAAGGCCATGATGCTTGATAAGATAGGCGCCCGCCGCTGTCTGCCGGAGTTTACGCGCCCCACCCGGGTGGTGGCGTCATTCAGGGGCAGCGACCATCCGGGATGGATCAGGTACTGTAATAGCCACTGTAACGTGACCGGGCTAAGCGCCGCCTAAACACTGCCGAGCCCAAGCCCACTTGGTCATATATCTTAGGCACACAAATATCAAGGTTGCTGTGCGTTGATTGATGCCAAGTATAGAAAAATAATACGTATGATAATGAACAAAAGGGGCGACATGTGAACTAATAGTCTACCCTCCACTTCCTTTCCCAGCCGGGACCCCCCTGAATCACCCTGTCAAGGCAAACGCCACAGCCTGCCGTGCGTACATTATGCCTTTCGTGTCAAATCATCTCCGTGCGAAGCAGCACATGATGCCAGTCTTGCCCAAGAACCACAGGAATCCAAAGAACCGGACCAGCGACAAGAGCGCCGTGGCGTACAGCAAAAACTTGAAGAAATTGGCCGTGCGGACCGATGCCGATTTCTGGGAGCAAGGTTAGCAGCTGATGCAGGGGGGACAGACAAGGATCGTCGACTGCTTACCCCGATGCCAAACGAGTTGAAGTTGTCACTGGTAATGACAATAACCAGCACAATGTTGGAAAAGAGCCAGGAGACGACCAGGCCGGTTCGGAAGGACTTGTACGAGTCCTCGACGTCCTTCTTCTCCACCTCGTCCGGCTCCTTGAAGGGCGCCAGGGCTCGGCGCACCGTCTGCTCAAACTGGCTGTCAATGTCTTCCTGCTCCTTTTCGATTTCCTCCACCACCACCTCGTTCTTTTCGCCCTTTGTGATGTGGGCCGAGGGAAGAGCGTCAGACGAGTCGGATCCCTTGGTGCCCCACGACACGTCGTGCCAGTTGTTGAAGGCGTAGACCATCAGGATGTTGATGTACGTCGACATGAGCAGCATGTAGTAGGGGAACGAGTGGAACATGTGCCAGGGGTCGAGGTACAGGAACGACGCGATGAAGTAGAGGCCGTAGATGGTGATGAGGGCAATCAAGATGACACCTGCCGCGCCGGATCCGGAGAAGAAGCTTCGTACAAAGTCGGCTCCCGAGTCGAGCGAGATCTGGTCCGCGAGCGGCGTGTTGAAGGCTCGGGCCACCAGGTACCCAGAGAGCACAAGGATGTAGCCCTGGATCAGACCAAACAGCATAAACGAGGCAATGTAGGTGAACTTGGAGCCCTTGGGCCGGTTGCCCAGGGCGAGGATGAACTGGAGAATCACAAAGGCCATGTAGAGGTACTTGAGCAGCGCGTTGATGATGGGCGTCGCCGTGTCGCCAAAGGGCCAGCCGTGGTGCGCCACGGTGGGGTCGTTGGAGACGACGGGGGTGCCGACAAGATCCATGATGACGGTGGTGGTCAGATAGTACGAGGCCAGAGAGAACCAGGAGAAGATGAGGTTGAGGAAGTTGTAGATGAGCTGGATGTGGAAGAAGAACATGCGGATGATGTTGTGGCCGCTCTTGTAGATGCGGCCGAAGTGCATCAGCGAGTAGAGCGAGGCGGCAAAGGAGCCGTTGAGCCATCGTCGACGTTGGCTGATGAACTCGGCGGCGCCCTCGGGCACGTCGGTCTCCCCCTTGGCGGCCTTGATGTAGGTCAGGTGCCACTTCTGGCCGGCCTTTGCGACCAGCTCGAAGCAGAGAATTCGATCTTCGGCCAAGAACATGTTCTTCTTGAAGATGTTCATGCCGTCAATGCCCTTCTTGCCCAGGATTTTGGACAGCGTGTGATCGCCGTGGAAGTACTGCTCCAGCGGACGGCCCATGATGGCTCGGAAGCGGTACGCCGAGAAGGCACCGGGCAGCACGCTGACGTACCCAAACGAACTCTCGAGCGGCTTGTCGAGAATGTTGGAAATCTTGTACTCAAAGTTCTGGACCGCGACGAGGGGGTTGATGAGCTTCTTGCCGCCCTTGCCCAGCATGGCGTGAATCTCGCCACAAGCACCGCCGAGGTCCTTGTCGTTGTAGAAGCCCTCCCACAGCGCCAGCAGAGAGCGAGGGCTCGGCTTGGTGCCGGCGTCGATCAGGATGGTGACTTCGGGGTTGAGGATGCGACCAAAGGCGTTGAAGAGCCAGCGATGCGAGTTGATCTTCTTGCTGTTCTTCTGCTTCAGGCAAAAGATGAACTGGACGGGCGGCAGGTTCTGGGGGCTGTCGCCGGTGGGGCGGATGAGCTGCTGGTTGGGTGTCACCGAGAGCTGGCTGGTGTACTCGAAGATGTGCGCCACCGTCTCGTTGCCGTCGACATCCTTCTTGATGACACCATCCTGGTAGATGCCCACAGTGGCCAGGAGATCTAGCGTGTTCTTGTCGGCCTTTTCGATGCCGTCGAAGACGAGACAGACAACAATCTTTTGCCACGCGGGGCCGCCCTTGTTCCAAAAGGTCGACTTCTTGAGATTGACAATGTCGCGGATGTTCTGCATGACGCCGTGAAGAGTTCTGGCGAGCAGGACCTTGTCTTCGTTGTAGTACGTGATAGCGATGAGCAACTCCGTGTGTCGGTTGTACATGCGGGGTCGCAAATCGTATCCGTTCTTGAGGGTGAAGTCGTTGGGGTCGCAGGTGGCGGCCGTATAGCGCATCTTCATGAACTCTTCGTTGCCGCCCTCGACGTCGCGGTAGCGGGCCTGGACGGCGTTCTTGATGGCGCTGGGGACGGGATAGTCGATGCTCAGGACCGAGCCCTGGACAAGCTTGACCTTCCTGGTGTTGAAGCGCTTCAGGCCGCCGCCGGCTCGGGTGCCTCCAGGCTGCTGCTGGCGCTGCACCCAGCTCTCCTCCTCGTCGTTGACGGCCGAGACGGGGCGCTCATAGCCAAAGCCCGAGTCTTGCGGGTACTGGCCGTAGTTGTTGACGCCGAAGCCGCCAGAACCGGCAGCCGGAAGTTGGGCGGCACCCGGGGCATACGACTCTGTCAAGCTGTAGGCGGAGACGGGGCGGCCGGGGGGGGTGTGCGCGCCGAGCCGATCGTGTTCGTACCCGGCGGCAGGGGGCTCGTTGAGCAGGTAGCGACCGGCCTCTTCGTCGTTTTCTTGCGGCGGCATGTGGTACTGGACAAGGACAGAGTCAGTCGGTGCACACGGCAGTCCACGGCATCGAGGTTCCTCACGTTGCCGCCCGCAGGGAGGTCCTGCATGGGGTGTCCGCTACCGCCTAGCCCGCGGCCCTGGCCAGGGCCGTTGTACGCCATGATGGTCGAAAGCTCGCTCTCTCGAGCCGGTAAAGAAATAGGTATGTTTCGGGGTGTTTTGGTAGGAGGCGGTGGCTCGTGTGAGGTGGAGAGTTGCCGGTTCTGATGTATGTGCGCCGAGAGAGTGAGGCCTGGGAGAATTCAGGGGATGCAGGGCCCGAAAATTCGGTTTGTGGTTGGCCCAAGCTGACTTGAGGATGCCAGCCTCGGTGCAACAGGGAAAAGGGGGCGTTGGAGGTTGCGGGGGGGGCGGGGTGAGGAGTAGGAAACCGCCGGTGATGGCGGTGGTGGACGAGGACGAGGACGAGGAAAATCGAGGAGGACGAGGACGAGCGTTTGGGAAAGGAAGCGAACCAAGGAAAAGCAAGCAGACGGCCAGGCTTTCAGGGGACAGGAGAGGAGAGGATGTACGGAGTATGTATAAGGGCAAATGCTCGGCGATCCCCTAGACGTGTTTCACTGGCGGTGTAAGGCGCAGCCACCGCGGCTCCTGTGCAGGCCGGCGACTGGCGCGAGCCCAGCGAAGAAGCCCCACCGCGTCCACGCTGCCAATGGATCAGAGGCCGCCGTCGGCGCCCTGACACTGCGCCGGCCTGGGCTGAGCCCCGGGGGGGAGGGGGCATGACAAGGTCGAAAAAAGGTCGAAAAAAAGGTCCTTGTCCTTTCCCCGCCGCCCCTCGGTGGCCTGGCAACGCGTGCACGCGAGCCGGGAAAACGGGGCACGAATTGCGGACCGTTGAACCATCTCTTGCAGTGTTTACGTCTGTTGACTCCGCCGTGGCAGAAACTGGGTTTGGGGATGCAGACGCGGCAACGCCGTGGGAAACGTCCCGATCCAAAGCCCAGCACAGGTACGAAGTACATTCTAGATGTCGTGTTTGTAATCCCCAAGTCTCTGCCCCGCGTCTTTAGCCCGAGACAAGCGCGGGCGGCAACCTCGCGGCGACTTGCCAGGCGCGGTGGCCAAAGTCACCCCCCCCCCCAAGTCCGTGTCCGGGCCCCCTCCCCCCTTTTCGAGCCGGCTTTTTCATTTAAATTCGCGGCTTCGTCAATGGCGGCGACCTTCAGCTGCGGCCAAGAGATGAAGGATTCAAGCATGGCCCAGAAGCAATCTCGCCGTGGGCTTTTCATAAAGCATCGCAGCCGCCAACCGTGCCCACTGCCTGAAGCTGTCGCCGCCGAGGTGCAAACACGGCTAGCGGCGTTGCTGGCCAGCAGGGCCCCCGTCGCCAAATCAACAGTGACCTGGCTGGAGGACAGCAGCGCGCACGCCTGTAAGGTCCCACCCAGGCACCGTTCCAGTTTCTTTCTTTGATTTCTTCCCTTTGTTTCTTTCTTTGTTTTTCTTTTCCTTCTTTCCAATAAAACCGGGGCGGCCAGGACAGTGTCAGCGGCCAGCCCCCCCCTCGATGGCGTTACTCATCGTGGCGCCGCCGCACGCAGGGGCGTTGGAAGAAGCAGCGTCCAACCACCTCGCGTCGCTTAAGATGAGAGGGTAAAGACGACAAGGACAAGAGAATGAATGACAAGACGAGGTGCGTGAGATCGACCGCGCGGTCGAACCCCTACTCCAGGGGTGCATGCATCTCCTGGGGAGATGGGAGCGTCGGCTCGAGCTAGAAAAACATCGAGTGATGGAAAACGAGAATCACATGGCTGGCGGTTGATCAGCCGAGAAAAGCAAAGCCCAGGTATGTGCGAAGCCCCCAAAAATAGCTCCAGGCCGTGCGTCTGCCAGCCCGTGTGCTGTGCGCTACAGTCAATTAATTCTATCCGAAGTGCTGCTCGTGTTCCTGCACATGGTGGCAGTGCTGCAGCCGCCTGCCGGAGCCTTGTTGGCCGCAAGGCCTTTCGGGCGGCCGCAGGTGAGTTTGCACTCGCCCCAGCTGCTTCAGTTCCACGTATAAAACACAGCCAGCATATATCCCCATAGGGAGAGGGCACATCAGCAGAAAAGGTTCCCGGGGGCGATCGATCCCCCACGGCCGCGAGCGGGGATGCTCTTCAGGCACTGTCTATGTAATGAGCTGGTATGGCACTGCCTAAAACTAACTACCTACCTAATAAGGGTCTGGCCCTCGCCGCATTCCTCTCGCCCTTGGACCTGGACGTCATCCGTCTGCGTACCGCCGAGCCGCTGCCCGACCAGCCGGGCCGAAGCCACGGGGGGTCGTCATCAGCAACTCCGGACGGGTCATGCCGATGCCAAGGCGACACGATGCTCGCTCGTGTCCGGATGACGGCAGCGTCCCATCATGTATGTACATGGCAGACTACGTGGCAATACGAGCGCCTGTCTCGGGAATGTATCAATGTGGCTTCGTGTGCGAATGGAGGCTGGAGGCTGCCAGCTGCGCCTCTGTTGCCGTCTTAGAGTGTTGAATACCTGCAACTCGTTCGCCAATCCAAGACTCATCTACGCTGTCTCTCTAGAGAGCAGGCGTTCGTTTGGTTGTAGACGCCGTGGTTGGGCGATGGATGGGATTGTTGAGCGTCCATCACAGCGAAGAAATGAGCAACAATGGGATGCGCGTCGCCCGTTTTCTTACCACCCCACCTGGTACCTAGGTATCTAACACGCTTGGTACGGAGCACAGTCTCCCGCTTCTGGCCAATACTGTACGCACTACTCTCCTGCAACGGCCCGGACAACAAGTCGTTCGGCACCGCTAGTCTGGCGGGCAGATACATGGACCGTCCCGGGGGGTGCTCATCACGGTGCACAAAGTATTGTACAGACCTACATCCAGGCCAAGTCCTTGTCCGCGCCGGCGTTACAGAGAAATTGCAGCCACTCAAGCAGCCAACGCTGGCCGACTGTGCACTCTCATTTGTTGGTCTTCGAGATTTGTCTCCCAATTCCATTGGTTTCTGCAGACGTGGCAATGCCGCGCGACAAGTGCAAAGACCGTCATGCCTGAGTTTATCCATGCAGCACACCGTCGAGCCCAGCCTGGAAACACTGTGTGCACAGTGCATGTACCTTGCTCACCTGCCCTGTTTGTCCAGGCGTCCTGCAAGGTACTGGCACGCGGTGTTGCGAACAGGCGCAGACCCATGGATGACAAGCAACCCGTGCAATTTAACCCGCGGCGACACACGTTGCCAAACAAGCCAGCTTCTCTTCGACGCCGGCGCAACCGTCTGCGGGCCGGGTGTTGGCAGTTTGCGGCCACAGGCGCAGGACATTGCTAATCAAAAGGCAAACTGTGCCTCATGCCTCAGCATCACACTGTCTCTTTGCGCACTGCCGCTGGCGCTATTTCTTGGCCACCAAGCCCTCTCCACGCGCACTGTGCCCTGGGACCGGGATCCTGGCTGGCTAGGCCCAGCCCGCTCTAGCGCCATCAATGCCCCTGGCAAGCCAGCCGCCCTTCCATCCCTCCTGGCTCGCTCTCCTCCTCTCTCCTCTCCCTCTCGGCCTCTCCCTGCCCGCGCCTCCCGCCCTTCGTCTCCGCTCAAACGGCGAGACCTGCGGCGATCCGTCCTCTTTGCTTCGTTCATCCTTCTCTCCGCCCGGCCCGTTGATGACGCTTCTTCGTCAAACCCTCTCCGCCATTGTCGAGTCTCTGCCGCCATTGTCATCCTCATCGCCTCGACGATTATGTATTCGCTTTCGAGTGCCTAGCACCCCATTCATCCTGCTCCCACCGAGCTAGCCTCGCAGTCCCTTCGTTTCTCATCTTGGTGGCTTCCATTCCTTCCTCCTCGCCCAATATCGCCATTACTTGGCCGTTGCCGCGAGTCCCTCAGCTCTACATCAATACTCGGTACTCATAATCCTCCAACGCTTCACCGCCGGCCATCACGATATTCCGTTCAATAACTAGTTATCACCGACTTCGCCATCGCTGCACCTTGTCGACTTGATCGAGACGGCCTGCGCCGTCTTCACTCGAACCCTCACCCGTTGCCCCGAGGGAATCCCTCAAAGGGCCTTCATCATGGAAGACGAAACAAAATCCCATGTCACCGCCAGAGACTTGAAGACGCTCCGTCGAGGTATGTCGTCGACACACGGTTCCCCCAAGCACACGCTGACTTGCCATCTCCAGCCCTGCAAAATGTCCCACAAAGACGCCAGTGCGCTAAATGCGGTGACACGTCGAAACTCGAATGCCCCAAGTGTCCTTCGGGACAGGTTTGCCAGTACACCGTCCCAGCAGACTGCACACAATGCGCCCAGACGGTTTGCATGGTCGACGACTCCCCGCAAGCCTCCAGCAACGGCAACGGTGGCGGCGGCGGCAACGGGAAAGGCGGCGGCGGCAACGGGCCAAGCGCTGCCCCCATCGCGGGTGGAGTCATCGGCGGCATCATTGTCATCGCCTCTCTCACCTACTTGGTCTGGCGCTTTCTCATCAGGCCCAAACGGTCACGAATCTCTCCGTCCATCTACGACTCGTCCGCAAAAAACGCCCGAGATGTCGAAAAGGACAACGCTTCCCGCTTCACCCATCGCTCCTCGACCCACACCGTACACTCCATCGCCTCGACCGTCTTGACGCGCGCCTCCAACATCATCCAAATAGCCTACATCCCCGGCGTCACCAATCGAGCGACTCCGACGTCGCCGTCAGTGCTCGTACCCCCCGTGCCGCCGATCCCGATGCATCACACGGAGGCCAACCGCAGCTCCAACCAAGACGAGCAGCATTTTTTCGTACCCGGAAACCTGCGCGACTCGACCTACTCGGGCATCTCTGAGTTCTCGGACCGAACGTCGTATGCCCACCGCTCGAGCATCGCGTCCACCATATACGGCAGACAGGCCCAAGTCCAGACGCCGGCGCAGACTGGCATGCGCGCCAAGCCGACGGTTGTCAGCGTCAAGTCGGGCGGCAACGGATCCTTTACGCCTCCTGTCCCCAGCATCGACTTTGACAAGTTTGGCGGCGGACGACCCAAGAGCGTGACGAGCACCTTTAGCGTCGGGTCGACCATTGTCAACAACGCAAACACGGCCACGCAAGCCCGGGCGCAGGTGGTGAAGCTGGGCGGGGGGCCTCGGAAGATTGACGTCGGCGCCAGGTCGGAGGCCAACTCATCGTCGCTGTCCCTCGGCTCGACGGCGTCGCAGGTCTCTCCCACGCAGCCCGGTGCACGAACGCCCGACGCGGCGGCGCCGGCGGGAGACTTGGGTATGGGAGACCAGGGGCCGTTCTCAGACCCACCCAGCACGCCAAAGCCAGCTGCCAGTGCCCGCACTCTCGGTGCGGTGATGGAAGACGAGGGCGAGGAGCATCGGGACGAGGGCCGAAGGTCCAGAGGGCCAGGCTCGATTGAACGAGGCCGAAGTCCGTTTGGCGACGAGCACGCGACAAAGTAGTGGCATGGCCTGTCACCTTTGATGTTTATGCACTACCTCTTCTCTTCCTCTCCCCAGCGACCGACGCGATGTTGCGCTTTCGGGCGCCCGGGGAGGAGGCTGGCTTATTTTGCACTGGGCTCTGGAGCGGCAGAGACATTACCCTTTTGCTTGTGTAGAGATTACGAATCTAGGCGTCACTTTGGACAATCGTGGAGGGGCGGCTTATATATCCTCGCAGCCAAGCGTGTCTACTTGGGCTTTTCTTTGAATAGATGTGCTGAAGCAAGCCTGGTCCCTGGTTCCTGGCGCGGCGTGATTGTCAATCGGGTGTGACGAGTCATGGGCAAGTAGGCGGAGCCGAGATCCGCCGGGGACTCCATTGCCGCGCGTGTGGTGAGATGACGGTTGATACTCGCGATTCCACCACTTTGCCGGAGGAGAGAAGCTCAGCCGAGACAAGGGAAGAGGAACTGACGATGAGGCTCGTTGGAAAGTTGGGCGATGATTGTTATATGAGCATGGGTAGAAGGCGAAGGGGAATACCGGTTAACTTTGGCGGCGACATGAGGGCAGGGATGGACGTGCATGATCCAGGTACAGTACAACTAGAAGATTAGACGCGCCCTCTCTACTTATCTATATAGCATATGTGTAATGCAATGTCAATTGAATGCCAAGTTTCCTCCAGAGGTGCCTGATGGCTGTATCCCTCTCCCCCCCCATCTTATCCCACTCGGGGGGGGGTCCGGTGAGGGCAGGTGAGGGCTTTTACGTGCATGCGGCGTACATATGCACCTCACCTCAGCTGCTCGCCTTGGCTCACCTAGGTAGGTAATGTGTACCGCATGCCCGTATGCACGTAAAGCCGGGGTCGCACGGCTGTTGGACGGCCGAGGCGGTTGTTGGGGTATGGCTTCTGCGGTGGGAGAGTTGGTGGCTACCTGTAGGTGAGCGAGGGACATCACTCACGCATCTAATCTGCATCGTCATCGTCGTCTATCCGCGCATAGAGACGGGCAGCACCGCACCGGGGGGAAGGGGGTGGTCTATGCCGCGCACCCCCATCGCTCTTGTTTCTTCGTCTAACCCACCGATACACGAGCTCCGGTGCAAAACGCCCTGTTTTCTTTTGCTACCCCTCTTTTCTCCCCCACAGCACTGACGTTGGCTCTGCAAGCCACCCATAACAGATAGTGCCTTGGTTATAATATAACATAATATGACTTTGTGTACTGTAGGAAGTTATATCTACGCCTTGGAGGCGGCCCGGCACCGACGACGACGACGACGACGACGACAACCAAAAGTCGCTCGTCTGTCGGTCCTCTCGGCCGAGAGCAGAAAGGGAATAAAATCGGTGGCGTGGGCTGACTGACGACGGCAGAGATGCATCGCATCTGCTGAGTGTGCACATACACACACACACTCACTCATACACACACAGACGCGCATTAGCCTCGTCGCCCTTGACCAACGCTCCCTCACTCGGTAGCAAGTGCGCGGGCGGATGTAGCACCTTCACGTCGGCATGCCCACAGACGTCTTCCACTACACATTGCTGTGCTCCATTTCCAAGCCCTCGTCCTCCGGGGTATATAACGTAGAGTACAAGACTCGATGCAGACAATGGCACAGTCTTGTCGACGAGGATTCGCCATGTAGATGATGGCTCAAGGCGCGACATGCGTCGTCACGTCCAAACATACACCTCCATCAGACACCTTTCCTCGCCGAGGCGCTTAGCCTGTCGCTTTCACCCCTTGCGCATCCGGCCACCCGGGCCACACAACTCTCCCTCGCGTCCAGAGCCTTCCGCCCTCTGCCAGCCGCCATTCCCCGCGCTCGCTCCGCTCCATCCTCCTCCCTCCCTCTGCCAACAAACCCCGCCTCTCCGGGATAGACAGAACACGGAAAGACTGTGGCCCAACACACAATAGACAGAGGGAAATGGTTGCAGGGGTGGACAGATGACATGCAGCCAGACGACGGCTTCGGCCGAGCTCTGGCTAGCGCAACGTGCGCCAAACATCAACGACAGTCCATCGTCCAAGACTCCATGACATCAGCCTCTGCGTGTGTCATCAACACGAGGGGCTGACGAGGCCCAGACGGATGCTGCAGGTGGGGGGGTGTGTCCCCTTTGCGGCGGAAACCCAACAAAGAAAGCCGAGTCAAGAAGAATCTGTGTCGAAAAGTGTCAAAGTCATAAGCGCCCCATGAAAATGCCCCTTTTTGTTCTCTTGGTACGCCATTCGCCGATCCGGGACCCTGATGCGCGCGTTCGCTCGCTGCGGGGATGCTGCGTCGTCGTGAGGCGAAACTGCTTTTTTTCCTCGTTGCGACTGGCAATCGCCGCAATAGTAAAGATGAAATAAAAATAAAAAGTATCCAGCTGGCAGCATCGCATTCCGTCATTAACCATTCCTCATCGCCTTCCGACGAGCTGCGGAGAAAGATTCGGCAAGGATGGAGGGGGAGGGGGCCGAGGGACTGCGCCGCGACGCGCGCCCTTGCGACCCGAGTCGTGCCGTGGCCTTGTATCTAAGCTCTCTCGTGGAAGAGCAGGCGGGCGCTCATAATACCACGCACTTTGATTTGCTCTTTTCGCCGTCTTTGCTGCGCCGGTAGCGGGGGGACTCGCGCTCTCGGCCGCCGGCGTCGCCGTTGCCAGTGCGAGAGCGGCCGCTGGAGCCGGCCGGAGGGCGCGACACCTGCTGGCGTTGGCGGCGCAGGATCCTGACGACGTCGTAAAAGGCCTTTTCGACATTGATGCAGTTCTTGGCCGAGGCCTCGACGAATTCGCAGCCGAGCTCGCGGGCGAGGGCGTGGCCTTCTTGCGTCGACACCTCGCGCTCCGTGACTCGGTCGCTCTTGTTGCCGACGAGCATGACGGGGACGGGCATCTGGGGGCTAACGGCCGAGAGGGGCGAGCCGGGGTATGAAGGAGAGGAAGCGCACGACTCCTTGACGCGCTGAATCTGGTGGTGGAAGCGCTTGATGCGGGTAAAGGAGGAGCGAGAAGAGATGCTGTAGACGAGGACGAAGCCCTCGCCGTCGCGGATCCACTGGTCGCGGAGGGCCGTGTACTCTTCCTGGCCGGCCGTGTCGAGCACCTCGAGCATGCATGGCTGGTTGTCTATGACGACCTGCTTGCGGTACGAGTCTTCAATTGTCGGGTCGTACTGGGTCATGATTGCCAGTCAGCCCTGGCCGCGTGGCGTGTGGTCGTGTGGAGAGAGCGAGAGCTGCGCCATGGAATACTCACAGTTTCGACAAAGTGTTGCAGACACAGCTGGATGGTCAGGGCCGTCTTGCCGACGCCGCCATCGCCCAGGACCACGAGCTTGTACAAGACCATGCGCCCAGCCATGATTGTCTAGGGGGTTCAAAAAATGGAAGGAAAAAGGAGGCGACGGTGGATGGATCGTGGGCGAGACGAGGGACGGACCAGGACGAGGGACGAGGGGCGGATGGGGAGGAGGGAGGGAGGAGGGGGGAGGGGTGGTTGAGCGATGCTGGAGCGAACGACAGACGGCGCAGAGGAGCGGATCAAAGTGTGCAGTGGCGTCAATGGAGCTGTCGGGTTGTTGATGATGGCGGAGGAGCCCTCTCTCGCTGGCTGGGAGGGAGCTGCGTGTGTGCCAAGCAGGTGAGAAGAGAGCGAGGGTCGTGGGTGGAGACGGTGGGTTGCGACTGCGCGTGTGTGTTTGCGGTGCGTTGGTGGTGGGCAAGTGGGCAAAAGGCAGGGTATTAGGTAGCGTCGAAAAAGAGAGGGAGTGAGGGCGGGCGGGCGAGAAAGAGGAGAGCAAGCAAGAGTGGAGAGTGGAGATGCGCAGGCGGCGGCGGCGGCTGGCCGAGTGCTGCGCGTACCTAGCAAGTTACAACTGGAGCAGCTTGGGGTATCCGTAGGTAGGTAGGTAGGTAGGTAGCCCCAGGCTGATTGGCGGGCGGGCAGCAGTAGCAGCAAGCCGATGGAGTCGAGTATCCGATGGAAGGGGGGGAGAAGTGACAAGACAGATGTGCAGCCACGAGAGAGTTGCGCGACGGACCGACGGAGCCGGCGGCCGAGGAGGGGGAGGGGGCGGAGGAGGAGGAGGAGGATGACGACGACGACTACTGACGATGATGGTGAAGATAGAAATGGCCGGTCACGATGATCTTGTTGGTGATGATTGATTAGGGGGTCCAAACTAAGGTACTACGTAGTACATACTGTCCAGTAATAAATTACTGGAAGAGCCCCCCTGGGGAGACGGCTACCTACCTATTACATCCCTACCTACCTTAGCAGTATCACTGCAGAGCCTCGTCCGTCCATTGCCATGATGGCGGTGGCGGCGAAGAACGAATGGCCTTCTTTCTTCGCCTGTGCCACCGTAGAGAGGTGCCTACAGACCTACCTAGGTACCTACCTAGGTACCTACCTACCTTTGTAACCAAGGTAATAAACAGTACGCCGATGTACAGTACATGCGCGTCTGCGTCAACAACAAACCCAAGTCTGTCGCCTCTTGCCACGGTACAGTACATAATTACAGGCAGCGTGCAGGCATCGTCAGCAACGTACGGCAGACTATTACCTGGGCAGACAAGGGAGGGCTTGCGACGTTCACGCAGCCAAGGGGCGTCTATGTCTACTAGCAATGCAGCACCGTCACATCTCTGACGGCCAAGCACAAGCTGGCAGGGTCGTTGCGGCAAGCAAGCAGCGTCCAATCACCGCCGGGGCAAACAACGAGGACCGCGCTGTCGGGATCACATCCTTGGGCCGCCTGGCTTCTCCTCGCAAGGTAGGTAGGTGTGTACCTTTACAGTGGTCTGCCCACGTTCTGCCCACGTTCTGCCCACCGAGTACCGTGCCGCACCTACCTTCCGGTACCCTTCCAGTACCCTCCCAGTACCTAGAGTCGAGTGCAGTGCATGAACCAGCACCTCTCCCGGCGCCTCGCTTGGAGCGTGCCCTGACTGTAACTGACATGCCTAGCCTAGCTCTACAAGGCAAGGTAGGTCGCGGGTAGTGATACACCTACTCTCTACGGCATATGCTCCGTCGATAATGTACCGACGCATAAACGCTAGCACAAGATGGCTTTTCTGCGGCCCACGCACCCCGGCAGCAGCTGCATGTCCTTTCTTGCTGCCTGTGCGCCTTTGCGCCTTTGGTCGGAGACGCCCATCGAAAATACACACGCAGGGCGCCCTCATCGTGAGCCCATCTGTCTGCGGGGTTTGTTTCTCGATCAATCTTGTCCTCCCCCCATCGGAGTTTTTGAACGCATCCTGTTGGTGGTGTTGTGGGTTCTTCCAAGAGAAACGGTCAGGATATCCCCGCCAGCTTGCAATACCCCCCAACTCTATTGCCGCCCTGCGCTCACCGTTTGTTTGCCTCGAATACTGCTCGAGTTGCATGTATTCTGTGGGAACAATCCGCGCAGAGACATCTCTCGTCTCGAGAGCCAGGGTCAGCCGGTAGTGTAGGTACCTAGGTAGGTTGGTACATGCATGCTTCAGCACCCGAGTCGCCTCTACCCGACCCAAGCAGTCCACAGCCGAGCGGCGCTTGTAGACGCTACTCCATGCAGTCGTCCTCCAATGTACTCGTTAGGCTAAAGGCTGCGCTACGCCATCTGCGACTGCCTAGAATTCTCCACCCTGCAAGATGCACGCACATTCAAGAAAAAGCACCGCAAATCACGCATCTCCATCTCCTCCTCGCCCTCGTCCTCTCCCTCCCGTCCGAACCCCTGGCCCGACGTCTCGTTGGTCCTCGCCCGCGGTCCAAGAGTCCACTTCCATCTCATCCCCCGACGTCTGCCGGGCCTCATGCCACCCAAATGCACGCAGCGCTCCGCTCCTCTCCGCTGCGACCGACCTCGAGTCCGCGCGCCTCGACCATTCTCCAGCGGCCATAGGCGACGTGCCTCCGACGACCCTGCGGCCAGTGACGGAACGTCGACGGCTCGCTGCAGACGACATGACGGAGACGCTGTGCCACCAGGCGAGGACCCTACGCTGCCGTCACTGCGCGGCTTTCGTTGGCCCCGACTCTTGCTTCCCGCCTTTATTGTCGAGGCCCGCCCCGATGCAAAGGGCCTCTGGTCGAGTCAAGCTTTCGTCCCAACACCAACGCCAACCAACCCCTCCAATGGTGCGTTCTCGTCTCCCGACCTCCCACCACCACGGCTAGTGGCGAGGCTGCCGCTGCTTCATGGCCTTGTCCACTCCAAAGCCGTATCGCCGCTGTGGGCCACCGCCCGTCCCTCCCACCGCCAAGGTGCCATGGTAGGATCCGCCCTCTCCATCGTGCCCAGACCGCGCCTCTTTGCCGCGGCCCGTCGACCGAGCCTCGCCTGTCAACCGAACCCGCTCTCTCAGCTGCCGACATGCGATCCTCGCCCAGGCAGTGTATGTCTCGAGCAGCTGTGTCTCGCCGCTCATAGCCGACGTTGAGCTCTCCAAAGCCAAGTCTCAATTCCACTGTCTGGCAGCGCAGCTCCTCGGCAGACGATTCTTTGCACCTGTCTTCTTGACCGCCGAGGGGGCACATTTTACCCCACAAGAATTTCAATGTCAGTGTGCCAGCTGGTGCTTTGTTCGTCACGGCACACGCTCAAGACACCACGAGGTGGTGTCTCACACCTCTCCTCCGCTGGTGCTCCCTTGCACGACATGCCGTCTAGTCTCAGCGGGCTCCATGCCCCGTCAGTGAGCGTCATGGCGGCTGGAACTTGGCCGAGGGACAAAAGCATCTCTCCAGCAGCCGCCAATGGCCTTACCTGGGGACGGCGGCAGGGGGCATGGCATTCTCTGCCGTGGGTGTGGCTGACTGAAAGCCCATGGCCGGCACGGCAGCAGGACCAGCTCATGGTCGCAACAGGGCACCAGCCGCTGCCGACGGCAAGGGCCCATGTCCGAGTACCAAAGCACAAGGCAGCGTGTTCGTCATCTTTCAGACGACGGCGGGCGACATCCCGTGTCTTGGCTTTTAATGGCCCCTTTCTCCGTGGAGAGCATCGCAGATGCTGCTGCCTTGGCCGTGCTCAGGCACCATTCGTTTGGATCCAGAGTGTACAACGCCCGCCCATCATCGACTCCCGTGCAGATGATGATTCATGCCCTATTGGTATGTGTCCTGGACAAACCCACAGGCATATTCAGGTCTACCTATGCTCGCGGTACAGTGTCTATCTGCCCATCCACCGTGGCTGAAGCAACGTTTCTTCGCGACGCAACGCTCCAGGCCAATGGTGCAATTGTCCGAGTGCTGAACACGTCAGACCAGGCGTCAAGACTGCAGTGCGACACAACCGCCCGCATCCTCTTGGATGAGCATGTCATGTCCAGCAGCCCAGGACTGCGTGCAATGCCCATTCTCTTGGGGAGCGTAACTTGGCCCAACTAGCGCATGCTCTGCTCCTCGTCGCAGCGTCCATTGCAGACCGCGCCCAGCCTCGTGCCTGGGGGATTCGGCCGCTGACATCGCGGCTTCTTTCTCCATGGCACAGCAGGCGGCTCGTGTCAGCGTCTCGTTGGAATCGAAGCTTACACACGCCGTCATTGCGGTCAGGTTGCACAAGCATGGTCTAGCATATAGCTCGCTCAGGGGAGACGCGGGACGGGCCACTGAGCTTCGATAGTGCACTTTGAGCTCTTGATTGGACAATGGACCGCGATCCAGCACAGGGATCGCTTGCCCGTCGAGGTCAGTGCTGCGGAGCTCCTGGTCGTCGGCGACGGCTCTCAGCAACGAGTTAAGCCAGTATCAACCCTGTGCGTAGGGTGCCTCTTACATGACCACGGACGACGAGCCTCGTTTTCCGGCCAGTCAGAAGGGGCAGGCGACATATAGACGCAGAAAGCGGTTGAAAGGCTCCATCGCAGGCACCAGTGCCCTCTCCTGGTCGGCCACGGCTTATCATGTAGGGGTTTTCCATTCCGATCGAAACAATGCCAGGAAGAAGCGGCCAGGCTTGTCGTATTTGGATTCTTTGAACAGTCTATTTTTATAGGTGCAGCGACGGGTCCGGATGGGGCGGGCGGGCGTGAAGCAGTGTGTCGGGCTGCGGACCGCCATGCATTTCCCCTGGACTTGCTTTCAGGTTCATACCTCGGAGAGCTGCTGCAGTCGACGAGCCAGGCTCAGCAAGCCATCGTCTTGCTCGGAAATCCACAAGTCGACCCATTCCCGAGCCTGCCGGTAATCGTCGCCGTCCTCGTCCCAGGCCTCCTCCTGGGGCCTCTCCACGTAAATAGTTCGCAGACCACAGGCCCGGGCCGCTTTCAGGTCTCCCAGGTGCGCAGCCACCATGGCGACCTGTGCGGGCTCGAGGCCAAGCTCCTTTGCAGCGCCCAGGTAGGTGGCCGGGTTGGGCTTGTAGGCGCGAAACATCTCAGCTGAGAGGAGCCGGTCAAAGCCCAGGGAGCCAAAGTCGTCGAGGTCGCGCAGCAGGGCGAGATTGCCGTTGGATAGGGTAGCGGTGACGAGCTTGCCGGTAGACGCGAGGGCGCGCAGACCATCAGAAGAGTCGGGCCAGGGACTCAGGCGATGCCAGACGAGGCTGAGGGAGTCCGTCTCGGCATCCGAGTAGAGGCCGTCGAAGCCCCAGTCGCGTAGCAGGGCGACAAGGCTGTCGCGGTGGTGGCGGTCGATGGACTTCCATGCGTCGCGCGAGGGGTCAAAGGACGCGGTGAAGGCCGAGTATGAGTCGCGCCAGGCCTGGGCGAAGCGGGACCAGGTATCGTCGGCGGCGGCGGCGGTGAGACGCAAGGCGAGGTCTGGCGGTGGGGAATGCTGGTCGAGGAGTTTGCGGTGGGCGCGGAGGGAGAGCTCGTCGACGACCGAGGTGCGCCAGTCGACGACGGTGCCGAAGACGTCGAAGGCGAGGGCCTTGATCCCGGCGAGGGGGGAGGTGGTGGCTGGGGACATTGTGATGTTGGGTGTGGTCGCGGGCAGGAGGAGTGAAAGTGGTCGAGGGCGGGAGTAGCTAGGTGTGCCATTACATCATCAGGGTTCGGTGCCTGCTCATTGCCAAGCATGGGGTTGGGGTTGGGGTTCAGTATAGGGTAAGTGATTGAGGGATTCGAAGCCTTCCTTCGCAAGCTGTCAACGGAGCCTTCCAGCCATGACTGATGAGGTGAATGCGGATAAGAACTGGATTGTGTGCGTTTAGCGCAAGCCTCGGCAGCTCGACTTGTTCGTGTGCTCGAATGAGTAAGGTCGACTTTTGGACTTTGGTGCATCTCAGACCCGCTGCGACCACAATCCAAGATGGCCTCACCGATCTCACGGACGTGCTACGTCGATGACACGGCTCCTCTCGCGGAACAGCATCCCACCGTAGCCGTTGGGACATGCATGCAACGCTCTTGGTGAGCGCTGTCTCCCCAGCTGAACGGATAACCGTGCAGAGAGACACGCAGTCACAAAAGGACATACAGACACATGCTCGTACAAGCCACCAACGCCTCTGCCCCCCGCAGATGGCAGAAGAAACAAGGGAAACAAGATCAGACACGGGCGCGCGGGTTGCGGAATGGGGCGTTCCCGATGGAAAGAAAAGCCCACGATGCACTCATTGCTTCTCCCCCCCTCCCCGCCCTGGCGCCGGACAGAGTCGACGGATGGAGCAGGTGACAGGTCGCGATGCTGGGACAAGCTGTTGCTTCCTTTTATTTCTTTTGCCACTTGTGTTGGGTTGGTTGCTTTTTCCTCTTCTTGTTTTCGCAGTCCTCCCCACATGCCAGAATGCAAGAATCGGTGATGGCGCAGAAGCCCTTCCGAGCCAGGTTCTTTTGTCTCGGGGAAGTGGGTGGCGATGGAGGTTATTTCTTTCCTTCGTTTTTGTCTGGCTCATCGTGCAACCGGTGAATAGACAGTAGCAACGGGCGGCGGCCTCTGTTCCAAGCCCCCTTGGCCGTGGCGACGGGGCTCGACTCACTTCCCCTCACGTTTCCACTCCCTCCCTGTCTGATAAAAGAAGACGGGGGGGGGGGAATACTGGAAATAGAAGCAGAAGGGGGGAAAAAGCCGCAATGACAAAGAAACGAAACTGAGGAGAGGCGAAGAAAGGAGCAACACAGGGAAAAAGCAACAAAGTTGAAGTGATGAAAACAGGAAAAAGGGATATGTCACTTTCTCTTGGAGTCCTTTCCCCGCTCCCCGTGTGCAACAGCCAGTACGGGGTGCAGAAGGCCCGTCTATGATTCGCTCGCAGAGTAGCGAACTGCAGGACCGAGCGTTTGCCGGGTCTGGGAAAAGCTGCATGATCCCCCCCCTCTTTCACCTTGTTTCTTTTTCCGAGCATTTCGTCGTCTGGGCTTGGTACGTACTGTAATCGTGTACGGAGTACAGTACAGTGCAGTACTTGGCATGTATGGAGAAATATGCACGCACAATGTTGCTGCAGTGGCAGTCGAGCAAAGAAAGGAGTGGTGTGGAGCGCGGGAGGCAGCGCCGGCGCGGATACGTGGTGGGTCCTCCCGCCGCCGAAGCCACGCGGCGGCTTGCGGACGGGCCGGAGCGCTCCTCCCGGCCGCGGAGAGGGACCCAGGGGACCTCACCCACGCTCACACGCTGACGGCAAAGGGCAGCGGCATGGAGATTTTTCGACAGAACAGAGCGTTCAACGTTGCCTCATTGTAATCTCACAGTACATGCTTGATGGATACGGATACAGTCAATATTGGACGCGCCCGGTGGAGCACCCGTTCATCAGTCATGCGAAATTACAGCAAAGCAATGACAGCTCCAATTTCGTTTCTCGACTCTCCCGCGCTATCCGTACACGGTGCATACTTGTCAAGCTGCCAGTCGGGCCTGCCGTTGGGTCGCCCTAAAAGGGGGGATAAAGGTTCAGGCCCAGACGCGCGCAATTTGCCACGGACAGGGCAACCCTGAGCAGAGCAAGGCTACGTACGATTGCTGCCAGCGGCGATATCTTACATACGATATAGCACGCACGTCCACGCATCCCGTAATGAGGAATTCACTCTTCTTCTCCCGGTCGTCGGTCGTGTCGCGAACAAGCATGTTCGTTCACCGGACATGCGGGGGATAATAAATGTGCGGAGGATAACCACGGAGAAATGCAACTGTCCATGCGACGTACGTCACCGTGGCGTCTCTGAGCTGTTTCGGGTTCCCCAAACGAAACCCAGATCTTGACGTTCATACGTACCATCCATACATACTCGGTATATCGACGGCACTGGGTGGCTGTATATACGTTTCAGATCCCCCGCCCAGCGGGCGAGGAGCTACTGGGTCATCCGTGGCACACACACACGCACGCCGTCAGCTGTGCTTGCTCGCGGGGACGTGTATCCGTATTGTACTGTATTTCAGAGCAAAGGGAGACGAGGAAACCTTGGCTGGCCGGCTGGGCAGCTTTCTTTTCCGACGCCATGCAGCTTTAGCGGCCAGCTCTGCGTACTGTACTCTACTCTCTGATTCCAAAGACATGCCAAGGCAAAGGCATAATTATTGTATGTACTGTACATTCTGCAGAGCGGTGACGGCGACGGGGCGGGTATATCGCTCTGACTCTCCGCTCCGTGGCCGGCACCCCACCCGGCCTGGCCGGTGACATTGGCGCCTGTCAGTCTGCGCTGTCACTGTCAAGAGCGGCGCTGCAATGCGCGGTCCCTGTGCCACCTTGCGATGCAGGCAGGGCATGGATGAGGTGACGGCGCAATTGCCGTCTGCGATCATGTACTGTACAAACCTTGGGTACTGTGCAGCGCGGCCATTGAGGCTCGTCTCGGGGCGCAGGCCGATGCACGAAAAGCTTGTTGTTCCTTTGAGTGTCGAGACCGCGCTCGTGCTCGCCGGGCCAGATTGATCACAGGCAGTCATGGGGGCACTGATTGTACCGAGTAAAAGGGGCAAAACGACTCCCCCCTGAGCAGGGATCGGCCATATTGCCACGTCCCTGGGCTTTCTGCCTCGAGGACTGAGCGGATATTGGAGGCTCATGGCCGAGAACCAACGGCGGCCGCAGCACGAACAAGGGCGATGTTCTAATACTAGGGACGAGAGGAAGTGAACCGCCCCGTCAAGATGGGACGGATAGCACCGAGGCAAGCTGTACAGTACTGTATGTATGCATGTCTCTGGGTAAAAATAGGAAGAGAAGAAAGCGACGAGGCTCCGTGCAATCTCCACCGAACAAGGTGAAACGAGGCTCTCCGGCTCACGGCCACAGCGAGCACGAGCCTCACCCAGACTATATCACAGTACCAAAGCCGTGTCCGAGATGAGGTGATCATGGTTGACGCCCAAGCAAGGCATCGGTGCCGACGAGCGACGGACGTGCGTGCATTTTGAGCCGCTGCGGCAGCGCTTTTCATGCCTAAGATTCGACGCGCAATGAAATAGAATGCACGCCATGCCCCCCCTTACTCGATGTTATCGGTCTCGGCACATGCGCTTGTGATTGGCCCGTGGGGTAAACGGGCTGCCAGACTGATGAAACTCTGCGACGACGGGTGATGATACTTGATGGGATGGAGGAAAGGAAAGGCAGATTGGATGCCTTTATGCTCTGCACAGTGGTTATCGCTGGTGGAGCGAGTGCCACACTGTGCATTTTTATTGGGCTGACCACTATAACGACAGTCCGCTCAGTGCGTCGCAGGACTCGCAGCAGGCACCCAAAACACGGCATAATTGAGCCCAACACGGTGCACACAGGCCCCTGCACTGTACCCTGTCTTGCGTTCGACGACGCTCTCCGAATTGGCACCAATTTCCAATCCAGCATCCGCTGTCCGCGAACAGAAGCGGCGTGCGGACCGGGGGTTTCACGTCGGCGCATGGATCATTACCTTATGGAGATGGAGAGGAAATTGGTCTCGCACCCCGGTCGTCCGACAGACGCTCCCCGGCCAATCCCAGTCACATCGAGCGCCGCGGATGCCTCTCCCGACAGAAGCCACCCCTGGCCATTGACGGCGGCCAACAGGGATCAAGATTGACTTTTTCTTCTGCTCTCTTGGGCCTGCCGCAGGCGGCACTTGAGGACGACGGCCGCTGGTTCTTTGACGGATGGATCTGTCGGTGACGATACCAAGCCCCCCCCCCCCTATTCTTCTGCCCACACGGGCCCCGATTGACTATCCCATCCTCATCAGATGCCTCTCGCTCGTCCACAAACCAACTGCGCCTCCCAGGGCGGATGCGACACACAGCAGCGTCTCATTGCCGGCCGTAGCACTGCGACGGTAACTCAACACGCGAACCTCGTCATCTCCTCACGCCTCGGACGCCGCGCCTCGTGAAGCTCCCATATCTCCTCCTCTCTTTCTCTCTCCCTCTTACACACACTCACGCGTCCTCTGTCGCTTCTTCTATTTTTGAGCCGTCGTCCTCACCCATCGTCCGACGGGGCTAGCCTGCGACCGTCACCGCATTGCCTCAACTCGCCGCCAGCTATTTATTACTCGTCGGCGAGACCCAGCCTAGCTCTTCTGCTCCTCTGCAGGGGCCACCAACACGCCGGGTTGGTCGGCCCTTTCCTCTCTTCATTGGTACTGTGCGAGACACGAGCTGACCACAAGCTAGACCACCCCGGCCGGGTGTTCCCTGTCTCGTTGTCTGCTGCGGGCGGAGCCGCCTTGGCCTCGGCTTATACTCTCCCCAGGACACTTTCCCACCCTCTCGGTGACAGCTCTCCAGCATCCATCCCCTTTCGAGAAGCCTCTCCCGCCCTGCTTGTCCGTCGCCTTTCTTCTTCGCCTTGGGTTGTGCCATTGCCGCCCGCCGGCGCTTGAGAAAAAGGCCCGCGCCTCTGAATTGGGCGTCGACGTGTCTTGCACTTGGCACACCCTCCAACTCGTCCCGTGCGTCACTCGGCCACTAGCAACTGATTCACGGCCCTACAGACTGCCTTACTGAACTGTTCCATCTAGACGCGCATGACCACACCCCGAGAAACGCCTCAGCCGAGTGCCAAACAGGACCCCGACGTCCCTTGGTGAGTAGTCCGAGGGATGGATGCATGGCGCAATGCTGCTTTGCTTTTTGCCGGCCGCTGACCTACTCATGGCGAATAAAAGGCCTCTGTAGATGCGTCGACATCGGGTGCAGACTACAGCCGCGGCCACTTCTTAGCTGCAGGGCGATTCCCAAGCGGGCTGATTGCTCTAGCACTGCGGGCTGTCTTGCCCCAAGGCCTCCGCGTCAAGCCATCGTCGACGGCGTGAATCGATGCCTTGGCGCCATATCATCGCCACGCAGCGCCCTCTCCAGATTCACGGGCCGTCGGCAACCCTCGCCATCCACAAATGGCCAGCTGGGCGACCGACGATGAATTTGCCGCTGGTCTCGGCTCCAGCCCTGTGACCATGCCTCAGGGGCCCTCTTTCAGAACACCGCCCGCCAATTCGACCAAGTCGGCTCGGCGCTCCGTCACCCCGCCGGGACCAGCCTCCTCGCCGATACGCATGGCCGACGAACAAGGCGACAGGTCGCCCTCGAGGGGCTCGACCAACGACGAGAGCATCAGCATCTTGGATCCCCGCAGGTTCACGCCAACGCTGCATGCCAACCTCGTCTCCGAGATCCTGGCTCTGCGCCGAGACCAGGAAGAGAAGACGAAGCAGATTGAGGACTTGGAATCCACCCTCGATGCCGCCAAAGGGGACCAGGAGCGGCTGCAGGGCAGCCTGACGGAGGCCACCAAGGAGAGCCGTTCCCTCAAGCGTCAGCTCTCCTTGCTCGAAGGTGGGACATCGTCGGCCCTGGGCGAGCTCCAGCGCGAGCGAGATGAAGCCGTCGACTCTCTCACCGAGACCAAGAAGCGCCTGGAAGTCGCGCAAAAGAAGATACGAAGCCACGAGGATGACTCTCAGAGGGTCCACGACCAGTGGGCCCAGGATAAGATGGGCTGGGAGGATGAACGGCGCAAGTTCCAACGCCAAATGCACGTCGCCGAGAGCCGCCTCAAAGTGGTGCTCGACGAAGTGGCCTGCTACCAGGGCGCCCACGCTACTCACGGGCCGGGCCGCGTCCATGACAGCGACGGAGAAGAGAGTTCCAAGGACAACGATGCACGGAGTGTCAGGACAATGAGCATCACCAACAGCATTCGGCAGTCATTTCATAGCCCTGGCCCGGGCCTGCACAATGGCCATTCCTTGGCCGACGAACTCAGCTTTGTCGACGACCAGACCGACGCCGACGGTCGAGAGAGCGTCCTCTCCAACTACACGATTCCCAAATCCCCCAGAATCCACCGCCGGAACCAGAGCCTCGAGAGCCTGAGGCGGGCCGGCAGCGTGGCGCGCGCGCGGCTGTTCATGAACCAGCAGCCGCCCGTCTTGGAGGCTTTGGGAGGCAAGGAGGAGGACGACGCCTGGCCGGCCACTCCCAGGGCCGCGTACACGGACACCGGGATCCAATACTCCCCACCGCCTTCTCCCGTCGTACGCCCCGTCAAGCCGGCGACACCCGACCTCGCCAACAGGGGCAGGACGCCTGACCTCGAAAGCCCGCGCGGCGACATGGAGATTGAGGCAAACCAGAGGCGGAAACGCGTGTCGGTGAACCGGCCGCTCAGGATCGAGCCCCCGAAGCCGGACCACAAGATGGTTTCCGCTGCCGCCCAGACAATGGAGGAACCGTTGAGCCCGCCCAAGACGCCCAAGACGCCCTGGCGTGACTTCACGCCCCCTTCCGAGCTCCAGCTCGCCCTCATGATGAGCTCATCGACGCAGACTGAGGAACCATCCCGGCCACCCCGCACACACTCCGGCCTCGGCCTGACTCCCCCTTCACCACCGCCGCAGATTCCGACCATCAGCGTCCAACCTCCGCGCAGCCGGCCGACCACGCCGCGCGAGCCCCGATTGCCCCAGCACTGCAAAGACTTTGGCTGCCAAGTGAACCTGTCACCGACTCCAACGAGCGATGCCGTTGTACAGACCGAAGGCATCCAGATCGACAAGAGGCTGGCGCGTCTACCGCTACACTTGCAACCATCCGCCATCTCCTCGCGGCCCACGTCTCCGAATGTGCACCCGATTCCGGGGGGTCTGCCTGCCCGAAACCCTAGGCGCCTCACGCAGGGCGGAGACGCCCCGGAGACGCCGCCATCCCCGATCAACTCTCACGTCGAAGAGGACGATTTCTACGAGCCATATCCCGGCCATGACGACGACGGCCCGCCGCCCAGCTCAAGAGGAGCATCGACTCGGCGGTCCCGCCGGCTCAGTAGCCTCTTTGCGGGCTTCGACACGGCGAGCTCGGACGGCATGGACGAATTCGGCGACGGAGACGTGAGCGATTCCGAGTTCCGCACGGCCTTGTCCGCGCCCAAGCCACAGTCCAAGTCGAGCCGGCCGACGAGGCGAGAGTCCTTTGGACTCATGGCCCACCATCCCGAGGAGCCTTCGACTTCCGAGCAGCCGGCCAGCAGCGAGCTCTACAGCACCTTCTGCCTTGTTGACAAGGAAAATCGATTCGGCAGGCATTCCCGGAGGCTGAGCAGAACCTATGAAAAGTCCCCCCCCCCGCCGCCGCCAGTCTCCTCGAGCCGCGACGGTGCCATGCGCAGGACTGCCCTGATCCAGAGCGGGATTGCCAGCCACCGGAACCGTTCGAGGAGCCCGAGCCTGCCCGACTCGGGCAACCCACCATTCCCCATACCGACGCGCGCCAGCTCGCGAAAGCCGACCGTCCGAACGAGGACGCCAAGCGATGGCCAGAGCAGCCCGACCCGAGGCGATGCCTGGCAGCGGAGGGGCAGTGGCCGGTCGTCGCATCAAACCCACAATCTCCGCAAGGTCCGTTCTGCCGCCGCCTTGCCACGCAATAGCCGTCATCGCAGACGTGGCAGCCGGTCCCCTCCACCTCTTTCTCCGTCTGCGGAGACTCCGGAGAGCACTCGGCTGCCCCCCCTGCCCAAGAATGACATTACGACGCCGCGCAACCGCGACATTGGGAGTAGTGGCCAGTACAGAAGACATCGGCATGAGCTGTCGACCAACACGGACCATACCAACAACACTGACCACACTTCTCGGACTAGCGGCGCCCAGACCACTGGCATCGTGGATGCCATTGCGCACACAATGGTTGGCGAGTGGATGCTCAAGTACGTTCGCAGACGGCGGTCGTTTGGAGTGCCCGAGAACACGGGCAGGGATGACTCGAGCAACGATCGCCACAAGCGCTGGGTGTGGTTGGCTCCGTACGAAAGGGCCATCCTGTGGAGCAGCAAGCAGCCCTCGTCCGGCAGCGCCCTGATGGGCAAGACGGGCAGGAAACGTGAGTGGTTCTGGAGCCGGCGGAGGGGGGACCTTTTCAAGCACAAAAGCTGACTTTGCAATGCAGTGACGATTCAGTCGGTCCTGGATGTCAAGGACGACAACCCTCCCCCCAAGGTCATGCCGTCGGTGTTCAACCGCTCCATTCTGATCCTGACGCCGCAGCGGGCACTCAAGTTCACGGCGGTCACGGCAGAGCGGCACTACCTCTGGCTGACGGCGCTGTCGTTTCTGGCCCACTCATCGCAGGCGGTGCCCGACATCTTTGCCACTCCGCAGCTCAAGGCCAAGCAGCAGCAGCCGCTGCCAGAGTTTGAGCTGCCAAGGACGAGGTTTCGACGGGGCGGTATCCGCGACTCGATACGCCTGGCCAAGGGCAAGACGGGTAACCCAAAGTCGGGCCCCCCCAGCATCCCCAGTGCACCGTCGTCCAAGATGGGCGACGTGGCGAGCTTCCCCCCCAACGACCCCTGCCACAGCAGGGAACAGTCGCAAGAGGCGGCCGAGGCGCCCTTCATCCCCCGCTTCAGCGAGCGAGCTAGCCAGGCCGGGTTGCATGGCCGGAAGCGAAGCAACACGGGGGGGCACGTGGCTCCGCCTCTGTCGTTCCGCGGCTTCTCGGGTCCGCTCGGCGGCGGCACGCACCACCACTCGACCAACAGCACAGCCAATGCCAGCATCGGCACAGCCAACTCGTCTGACATTTACCAATCACAAGCCTCGACCAACACGACGTGGAACATGGGCCCGACATCGTCGCAGCCCACGTCGGAGGCGTCGTCTCGGCCCAAGAACTTTTTCGACGCGATAGGAACGGTGCGAATGGAGGCCTTTATCAGCCCTCTGTCGTTTACGCAATTCGGCGAACATCCAGACGAGCAGGACGAGTACCGGCAGACAGCCAGGAGGCGGAGCAAGGAGCTGCGCAGGAGGAACAGCCGCAACAGGGCGCGCGACCATCCTGGCTCCAGGGGGCGGGAAGACTTTTTCGGCCGAGGAAGAACCTTGGAGGAAGACTTTTTCAGAGATGACCCGTTTAAGGGATTCTGAGCTTGGGGGAGACATGTTTGCGGCCAGCATCTTGACGCCGTCGATGCGGTGTGGACCGAGGCACCATGACGGATACCCTTTTCGTATGTTGATGTGTATAGCTACAGTCTCTTTTGGCATAGGGCACGGCGTTTTGAGCATTGTTGCTTTGTCTGAAAACAACTTCTCTTTTCTCCCCACTCGGCACCTGGCCATGGATCGCGATCGGCTCCGAGGCAGTGGTGATTGCAGAGCGGGATGGACAAAAGCAGGTCACTCGGTGTATGAATAGGTGCTCTTCGCAAGCGTTGCCGGGCGAGGCCGCCGGGTGTAGGTACATGTATTGGACAGAAGTGTTTATCTTGTGAGGTGCTGTTGCCATGGACAAGTGTGTGCAAAGTGGACCGAGTGCTGGTTTTGGTCGACTCCGATGGGAGGCAGCATGAAGGGGGGTTGCCACGATAATAAGTCTCCGGCCGTAAGGCGGCAGGTAGAGAGAGGCTAGAGCACATGGCTGGAGCAACTCCCGGGGCCGACTCCACCGTGCACATTCCCTCTTCACCGCTCCGCCCCGCCGCCGCCGCCCCTTGCCTCCGGCTCCGCACCGGCTCCCGGTTGCCCCGTCAACGCCCGTTACCGCGCTTACATGCATGCATGCATGCGTGCGGACGGCAACCAGGTGTGTGTGCTGTATGTACACAGGCTCACATGCAATGTGTTGCCTCTCCTCCCCCCGTCCATGCTTTGCATGCAGCTTTGCCGATCTATCTCTTATCCCCCTCGTTTACCGTTTACCTACCCCTAGCCTCTCGCGTTGACCCTGCCTGCCATTCTCGCATCCGTATCCGCGCCCGCCTCCCTCTCTTCCTTTTTCGCCCTCTTCTTGCGCGCTGCCGTGGCAGAAGAAGTTCATTTTTTTGATCCCCCCCCCCCCGATGCATCTCTTCTTCGTCCGGCTGTGTTAACGTCTCCCCCGCCGTTTGCGCCGTTGCGCGCGCGCGCACTCTTCGTTTGTTTTCCCCCCCTCGGGGAAGGGGAGTTTCTGAGTTGGTCGCTGGTCAACATCGTCTCGGTCGCGCGCCCTCGAGACCATCTCTCTCTCCCCTCTTGACAGCGTCAAAGGAACAGATATACTGTCGCCTTACCGAGACCTTACCACACGACACGACGAGACAAAAAATACAAAAAGGGCGGCAAAAGCGCACGTCGTCGACCGGGCCATCCGCAGCCATGGAAGCCCTCCTGTCCCTCGCCTTCGACAGCCTCTCCTCCTTTGACGGGCCCAAAGTCCGCAAGGGCATGCGCCAGGTCGAGGGTCTGCTGGCGCAAATCTGCCTGTCCGACGCGAGCCCCGAGGGCACCCGACGTCGCGGCTCCAGGGACTCTACAAGCAGCGGCGGCGGCGGGGATGGCGAGGCGGCAGCAGCACCGACGATGCCGCCGTCGTCGCCGCCGCGCAAGGACCTCGGCCGACTCTCGCAGGATCCGGCCTTTCGCGAGTTCTTCAAGCTGCAGGAGGGCTTCGAGTGGAACGTCGCCCTCCGCCTCATCGGGACCCTGGATCGCCTCATGGCCAAGGGCAGCGACGGGCAAAACGACCTTCTCATCCTCAGCGCCCTCGACCTGATCCAGGGCCTGCTGCTGCTTCACCCGCCCAGCAAAGCGCTCTTTGCGCGAGAGCAGAACATGAATGTCCGTCTATGCTTCTCTATCCCCCCCTCTCTCTTCGTCGTCGTGCACGTTGTGCTAACAGCAGGGGGTAAAAAAAAACAGCTCCTCCTCGACCTCCTCGAGCCCTTCAACTGCCCTGCCATCCAGTCCGCCACGCTGCTCACCCTCGTCGTCGCGCTGCTCGACGCGCCCGTCAACACGCGCACCTTTGAGGCCCTCGACGGCCTGCTGACCGTCACGTCGCTCTTCAAGTCGCGCTCCACGACGCGCGAGGTCAAGCTCAAGCTCGTCGAGTTCCTCTACTGCTACCTCATGCCCGAGACGCCGTCCATCCCGCGCGCCGGCCAGCGCGACTCGGTGCCCGCCATGCTCCAGCGCAGCCCCAGCAAGCTCGTCGGCGCCTTTGCCGCCGACACAAACACGGCGAGGCGCAAGAAGGCCGGTGGCGGGGGGGCCGCCGTCACCGTGACCCTGACGACCGACGAGAAGCAGGAGCTTCTGAGCCGCCACCTGAGCAGCGTCGAGGACCTGGTCAAGGACCTGAGGAACTGCGCGCCGTTTGGGGGGGTCGTGTGTTGACGCGGCCGAGTGCTCCTTGGGCCATGTATATAGAACCCGTTTTCCTTTCTCCTCGCCCTCTTTTTCCCTTTCCCGTCTTCTTTTCTCTCTTCCATCTTCTTGTAAAGGAATGTCGGCACGGCTTGGCGCTGGAGTTGGTCTCGCGAATCTCGACAAGGAGGAATCAAAAAGTTTGGCGCCAAATAATTCCCCCACGACGCTTCCTTGCGCACACGACTTGATTCCCGGCATGGCGAATGATGGAAAGCGCTTTGCTACGGAACGGGACATGAATAGACTAGGACGT
Source organism: Hirsutella rhossiliensis (assembly GCF_020360975.1). NCBI lineage: Eukaryota > Fungi > Ascomycota > Sordariomycetes > Hypocreales > Ophiocordycipitaceae > Hirsutella > Hirsutella rhossiliensis. The sequence goes on along the minus strand of NW_025408678.1, from coordinate 343,598 downwards.
TATCAATAAAAGGCACGAATCTCCTTTTCACGTGCGCGAGTGCTCAGACTCGTCGTCGATGGGTGAGTTGAGAAGGGGCAGCGATGGCGGCGGGGGGTAGGGGTAGGCCTCGGACCCGTGGAGCTCAAAGGGGCCCGGGGTCGGGTCGCGCGGCGGCGGCGGCGGCGTTGCGGGCTGGCTTGGCGGCTGGTCTCCGTGGCGGCTTCTGCCCCTGGGCCTCGGTGCCGTGGACGAGTCCATCTCCACGGGGGCGACGATGTCCCTGGGTCTGTCGGGCCGAGAGGGAACGGCGCGCGCGAGGGCCGGCAGCGACATGCGCAGCTCGTCCAGCGTGGCCGTGTCCGTGTACGGGCCCGCCACGGGGCTGGGCCCGCAGTAGTCCTCCGTCAAGCCACGGCCGGCCCGGGGCCGCGGCGTCAAGGTCGTCTCGGACATGCCCCGCATCTCGGTGGGGCCGCCGTCCGGGACCCGGCTCGAGCTCCGACCCGCGGCGGCCTGCTGGCGACGGCGGCGGCGGCGGCGGCGACGGCGCCTCCGCTGGGAGACGCACAGCCAGGCAACGGCCCCGAGGATGAAGCCCATGGCCAGCGCCGCGGTGGCGCCCATGGCCGCCTTGGCGCCGCCCGAGAGCCCGGGGCCGGACGCGGCCGCGTCGCCGGCCCGGGCGCTGGTGTTGTTGGCCGAGCTGCTGCTCGCCGCGCAGTAGGCCGTGCCGGACACCTTGGTGCAGCGCTGCCAGTCGTTGCAGCAACCCGTCCCATCGGCGCAGCGATACTGCGACGCCGAGCACCCGTCGCCGGCGCCGGGCGTGATGCTCCGCGTCGGGGTCGCCGACGCCGACACCGCCGTCTCCGTCTCGAGGCAGCCCCCGCCGGCCCGGCACTGGGCCACGTACGGACAGCACTTGCCGCCGAGGCTCTGCGGACACAGGAAGTGGCTCGTCTGCGGACACAGGCGGCGGCAGCACCCGTCGTGGCTCGGCTCGACGGCGCCGGCGACGGTGGCGCGGCCGTGGCAGAAGAAGCTGTCGCTCTTGCAGAAGGAGTCGTCGGGGCAGTTGGAGCCAATGGGGCAGCATTTGACGGCGCCCACCTTGTTTACGTAGCAGTAGCTTTCGTTGTCGCAGCATTGGTCGTCGCGGCCGACGTCGCGGCCTGCGCCACCGCCGGGGTTAGAACAGGGGGAAACGTGGTTCGGAAGCGCTACGACTTACAGTTGTGATGGCCTTTGTCGCAGAGCCCGTCTCTCTTGGCCAGGGGAGTCGGCCGGTCGACGACATAGCGAGGCATGAGGCCCGGCAGCGCAACCGCGAGAGAGCCGCATTGCTCACCAGCCGCGGACGCACCAGCAACAAGGACGAAAGGCGCAATATTCATGTCGAAGCCCGACCCGTCGTCGGCAGCTGAACTCGACGCTCGACCAAATCGTGTCTGCGCTCCTGGCGTTGCCGCAACGCTCGACGGAAGGGGAGGCTCGACTCCATATGCGTTTGCGTGAGCGCGGACGAGAAGAGGCCCCCCAACCCGGGTCGGAGGCAAGGCTTGTGAGAGCAAGACTGCTGGCATCAAGGCAACGAGGCTGCAGGGTAACGTCGAGGCTGCGTGTCGTTGGCCACCGGTGCATGTTGCAGCGCTTTGGCACGGCGCATCCCTTGGGGCGGCGGCGGTTCCGCGGTTGAGAGAGCACAAGCATGGCTGGTCGTGGACAAAGGAAATACGAGGGCTTCGACGCTGTCCAATGGGCCTTGGATGCCGAGTTGTGTGGCGAAAGCGGCGGGGGGACGAATGAGGTTCAGCTCCAATGCAGGTTGGCTTTTAATACTACCAGGTACATACAGTGCTCTGTTTCGCTTGGAGCACACATTATCGTCTACCCATGCATACATATATACGCGTACCCGTTGGCTGTGCCCTCGGCGGCGTCGTCTTCGGCGCTTGACATGAGACGCGGAGGCTTCAACGTCGGCCACAAGTCCACGAGCTTCTTCCCGTGAATGGCCCCGACAGGCCTTGAAGTCTGTGGTTACAATCCACCAGTACCAGGAATCTTGGCTGCTTGCTGCCTGGCTCTCGTGCAATTTTCGGGCAAGGGAGTTGGTGCGGCGGCACGACTCGCCCCGCCCGTCCTTCACCGCTGACACCGCATGTCTTACAAGTCTTGTCGGCCGTCCGTGGAGTTCACCGCGGAGCACGCTCGGCCCTACTTGGGTATTCATGGGCACAGACTAGCATTGTTCATACCCCGCTCGGGCGAAGGCTCTCACAATGGCAGCCCCGGGGCCCGAAGCACCACCAGTTCCTTCGGCTCCTTTACTCGGACATGTACTTTAGCGGGCCGGCCCTGTCATCCATGGAGTTGTCCGCGGGGGCGGAGGCTCCGGTCGCTCCGTTCCGGCGAGAGTGGAAAACCGCGTGCGGGAAAAGAGGTATTATTATTGCCTCACCCACATCCAGTCGTGAGGAGCGCCGTTAGCAAGGATAAAAGCAAAAGAAATAGAGCTCGCAGTACGATACGAATGTCGGGCTGGAGTACTTCAAGTAAGCAGACTCGATTACAATCATGGCATGCAACACGGAAGAGTTCCAGCTCGGGGACACCCACCCCGAACGTCAACGGCTATGTAGCCATCGTCACAGGTGGTATGAATGCCTTCCCTCGTCCAACGTCCTGGCTCTGGAAGCTAACAGACATGACTGCTAGGAAACTCCGGTATAGGCTACAAAACCGCTCTGCAACTGGCCAAACGTGGTGCACGCGTCTACATCGCAAGTCGTTCGCGCGACCGTGTCGATCAAGCCATCGCGGCCATGAAGACGGGCGCGGACACGTTGGACGTGCAATTTCTCAGCCTAGACCTGCAGGATCTTTAAAGCATCAAGTCTACCGTTGCAGAGTTTAGGGACAAAGAAGCCCGACTGGACATACTCTCAACAACGCTGGTGTCAGTTTTGTCACCGGTCTTCGGAAACTGGGCCTGGAGCGTTCGCTGAGAAGAGGACTTACTTTGAAGATCATGGTTTGTCCTTATGAGCTCACCAAGGATGGCTTTGAATTGCAGTGGCAAACTTGCTTTCTTGCCCATCATACTCTCACGATGAGCTTGCTACCCCTGCTTCGATCAGCGGCCGACAGTAGTGGCGATAAGAGTCGCGCCAGGGTCGTCAACCCGGGCCAAAGAGCATAAACTCGAACGACCCTAATCTGACTGGTTTGACAGGTAGAACAGCGCCATGGTGAGTCGGGCCCCGCCAGCGAAGGCTGGAGCCTCCGTTGTTGCCATGGTCGAGAAACAAAACATCAGACATGCATTTGGACATGCCGATCTGATACTTTCGCCGTTAGGAAGAGATACGGCCACTGCAAACAAGCCAGCATCATTGCTGCAAAAGCACTCACGGACCGTTATTCGTCTAGTGGGATCACGGCTTACTCCGTCCATCCGGGCATTATCCAGTCAAATCTGCAAAGCCATGACACCAGCGTCATTGGCGCCCTCAGTCGGATGGCGATGAGGATTGCACCCACCTCTTCGGCAGTCGACGGCGCTCGCACTTCTTTATACTGTGCCACGAGTCCCAAGGCAATCGAGCACGCTGGCTTGTACCTGATCCCCTAAGGAAAGGTTGACACGAGGGCGGGCAGGTGGCTGGATGATGCAAAGGCCGTCGACCAGCTTTGAAAATTGGCCAAAGAAGCAGCTCAAGGACCATGGCTTCGCCATGCAAGACTTGGACAAGGACTAGTGCTTTATTCGGCCGAAGAAATCTACGTTTTCCATACTTTGCTTAGTTTTCTCGCTGGTTTGATGTAGTGATTGAAATCCTCTTCCTGGAGTCGGGGGAAACGCGTTCGAATATCTCATTTTCGCCGTGGATCTGAATGTGGCAGCGGCCACCAACCCATTGTCAAATACGTCCGTCGACCACATGCTGAGCTCAATCTCAAAAGCCAAAAAACACTGGCTATCTTGACGGCTTCGCGGACAGTGGAAACTGAGACTCCGCTGAGTGAGATGCCGCCCAGCCTCCCAGTATCGATGCACTCATTTTGGGGAATGCCGAAAGCTGCCTCTGGAGTCCAGAGGCACTATGGGGTCGCGGCATGAACATTCGAACATGTCTACTTGTTTGGTCCAAGCTGTTTCGATGTGCTGTCCATTGATCTTTGTACGCGCCCTGGGGAAGCATCCGGTCGGTAAGTGTTGGAAGCGACAACTCAGCCGGCGCGCACGCACACAAGGGCGGGATTGATTCCTATTATTCATTTAGTCAGGTGATGGACTACCGGGAATCGACGCAAAGGGGAGTCTGTTCCCTTCTCGAATACTTTCCTGTTTTGCATATGCAGAGGCACAGCCGCCGCCGAGCCCGTTAAAAATATACAGGCCGTCATAACCTCGCCGAAGCAGACGATACGGGCCAGACAACCGGCTAAAAAGGTTCGAGAAGCCCAAGAAACACATATACACACTTCGACGACGGCGACATCGGCAAGGAATTAAGAGCAAGCCTTTTAATGTTCGGGAAGGAGAACTTAACTATAATCACCGTACACCGCTACAGATGCCTTGGTCGCCGCAGCCTTCGCGAGACTCGAGGTACTCCCCTTTTTCAGTCTCTAGACGTTCCCTTAAAAGGATTGTACTGTCGGAGCTAGAAACGGCTTTTTAGAGTTGGTTTCGGCATGGGCTCGCTAGAGTTACATGATTTATCTATCACGCTATTGACGGAGTCCCGGCTTGCCGGATTGCCTAGCGAGGATGATAGAGTTAAGGAATCACGGGCTAGTGACGTACCCGATCGCGGGATAGCATGTCTCGCACGGGATAAAAGATAAAAATTAGAAGGTAAGAGTCAGCATGTCCATTGTCGTCTATCCAAAATAATAGTGAAGAATCTGTCCTTCTTATAGGTTATATAGCAGCCTTAAGATAGCGATGTCGCTACCTAGGCTGCTTAGGTGACGTTATCTAGAAAGTTCGACGATATCGCTTAATAGCGACATTATCGCGCATTTTATCTAATATACGTATTATAAATACGATAGCATGACCGGGTCTAGAAGAAGGCTTACGGTCTAACGAGCTTATCGTTGGGATAATAGCCCTATTAACCCTTTTTAAGAACTTCGTACTATTTAACTTCTCTTGCTTATTCTTAATAGCAAAGTAGTAAAGGGCGGAGGGGATATAGGTTGCTTTTATATAACTTTGCTATTCTACTTAGACGTAGTAACTATATCGAGATAACTAGATATACCTATCCTCTCTTCCTATACTACTTAGGAGTTTAAAAAAGGCCTTTATAGTAGATTAGAACTTATTGGAGGATAAGATAAAGTTAAAGATAAAGATAGCATTAATAATTAAAGTTAAGGTACCTAGGCCTCCCTAGTATACTATATAACTAGGTTACGTTATAAAGAACGGAACCTTGGTCTCTCCACAAAAAGCGGTCGCGTAGGTTGTTTGGTCGCCTAATCGTGAAGCACTAGTTGACTCTAATGTATAGGATAAGGGAATTCACGACGATACTTTGGCCTATTCTATACCGAAATCTGCTCGAAATGCCAAGGACAGAACAGAGTCACCCAGCCAAGCAGTGGTAATCATAGCAAAGCATCGACGTATAAGCCTAAACTCTCTTTATAGGATGCGTATAAATATAGCTAGGACGAAAAGAACAAAATCCGAAAGTCGGGCTCTTCGCTCGAGAATAAAACAATTAAATCGGGCGAAATCGGACACACCATAGCGATTTTAATCTACGCTAATCCAATACGCCGCCGATTGATTTGCGCAGCTCGTGTTCCTAGTGACGAGAGCTTACCAGATCTAAATCGCATCGTATGTTTTATGCACACCAACGTACCGGTAGATCAAGACTAAGAATAATAGGTCAGAGACCACTTGCAGATAAAAGCTATATCCCGTTGACCAGGCCGGCAACCGATCGCTGGAAACCGCAGAGCCACCACTGGGCCACGATGACTTTACTTAGACCCACGGCACAAGGCCAACGGCGATAGCGCTAGCGAGGGCTCGCAGAGCCTATAGAGCCCATTGGCTAAAGCATTTCAAGAACTACAGCAGGCGGCTTCTGGCTGCCATCTCTCGACGGAAACGGGGATGTGTCGACTGCGCGCTGGTGCCCTCGATGCCCCGGGCTACCCAAAAGCGTGGCGGTGGCGTGACCGACCTCAGTGGTGATGCCGACCAGCTAGAGTCCAAGGCGAAGCGGCCTGCCCCTGCGGCAAGTCAACCACCCCGACTGAAGCTCCAGCTCGTTAGGTGACTCTGGCGTCTACCATGCTCCGCCACTGAGATCACGCTCTGCGCCTGTGGTGTGGCCAGCCAACGCTGGTTCCCGGCCGTTGCCCTTGACGCAGCCGTCGCCGTCGTCGCAAGCCGGCACCCAGGAGACAGAGTACCTCGATCTGACACAGGACGATGACAACCCGCCAACAGAGCTCTACGGCTACTATAGTCTGTCCAACTCCCTGGGGTCAACAAGCAGTGAGGGCCAGAGCCAAGCTAACCTGAACTAGACAGCAAAATTATTGGTGTGCGGTATTACTCAGGCTATGCATCACCCGGAGAGGTGGTTCTTTGCCACAGAGAGCCTCGGAATCAGGCACGTATACATCTAGTGGGTGAGCCTAGGCGCTGGATCAGTAGCTGACCTTGAATAGTACGACCGCAATGCGAACTGGGTCGACAATGTGATGCATCAGCAAATCGGGTACCTGCCTCGAGCGGTCGTCGAAAAGATTGCTCCGTATGTGGTACGCATCCCACGCATCATTGCCATGTCTCGGTGACCTGATTGACGGCATCGTAGGACTCCGGCGACATCACCTTAGAGGCGCAGCTCACGGGGGGGAAGGGCATGGTCGACTGTTCTATACCTACGTCCCTTCTTTTACGGCCCCAGTCAACCGACTGAGCGTGGTCGGATAGAAAAGGCGCTTAAGGCCGACAAGCTCGTCAAGGCTACCCGACTAGAGCAGACGAAGAAGGAAGCTGAGGTTTTGAGAGTTACCCAGGACCTCAGTGGCAGTGGGTCGATCCATGGAGAGCCACAAGGTTGAGAACGAAGACGGCCATGGGAGGCACCCTTGAGTGCCCTGCAACGATGGCGAAGGGCACGACAACAAGCAGCACCTTGGCCGGGCCAAAGTGGCTCTTGGCCAACATGATATCAGCGGAGGGAATGCTTATTAATGTTAAGCAGTCAACTCTCTCAAATTATCGGCTGACGTTGAGTGGATTGCGTTGACCACCACCCTGTATATTCTCTGCCAGCCACTTGGGGAACCCAGCCCAAGCATATGCATTTGCCCACTGGACGACGGCATTATAATCTCGACAGCGATGCTGCGCATAACTTGACTCGGCTTCGCATAGATTGTTCTTATCAATAGCCGACAGCGTTACGTCGATATTGCACATGAGTGCGTGGCGGATATAGTCGAGGCAATGGGAGATGTGATGTTTGTGTTTGTTGTTTGTAGGACTGAACATCGTCTCTCGTATCACATACTACTTTCCCTGTTGGCCCACAGGTACCCATGGGACCCCAATTTACGAGTCTACTCGCGAGTACCCGTAGAGGACGGCTCGTTCACTTTTGCATCCCCTGGGAGACTAACCGCTTAATTTTGAACATCTCAGGCTATCCAATGGCTGCAGTCCTCTTGGGATATATCAAGAGCGGACGGCCGTATGGCTTCCAAGCTATCGCGCCCGCTCATCAGGAAGCGAAAGTAGTTGCATTTATGGCGGCGTGGGAGCGCATCGTTCCCCCACGACGTGTCTCGGACTTGGGCGCTTATGCGAAGGCGCGAGCCGATTGGTAGGTAGACAATATTATATGTCCCTACGCGCTTATACTCGCAGAGACAGTATCGTGCCATTAGACGATGCTCAGAAGTCAAGGTGGCATTCTCTGTTCATGTTGCGCAGTGGCAGCTGGCAGCCTAAGGCTCTCTATTTATACTTGATGACCAGCTTCGTCCTTGTCCTTGGCTTCCGGCTTCGACGCAGCCAAGTAAGCATAATCCTTGTCCTGGGCGCAGACAAACAAGTATCCCAACACCTCGTCATCCTTGTACTCGTAGAACCTCACGTGCACCGTGCTGCCATCGGGAATCGCATCCATGCTGGTCGATCCTTTGGGGTCCTTGAACGCGATGAATCTCGTGTTCGAACGCGTCACGTTGCTGTACACGAAGCGGAAGTATTGCTCCCAGATGTAGCTGACGTACAGCCCGCTCTCCCTGTTGCGCAGGCGATACTTGGTATTATACTTGACCTCGTTCACAGGCGTGCCTGTCGTGTCCTCAACCACGTAGAGTCTTAGGTCTTCTTTGCTTTTCGCCGTCTTGGGGCCGAGAAGCGCGCAGCCCAAGGAGTGGATCTTTGGATTAATGGAGAACGAGTTCTTGCCGGCGGCGTTTCGAGCATTGGCCGTGGCGGCTGCGGTATTTTACTATTAGCATCTCTGTTGTATGATGAACCCAGGAGCGCAGTTTGACTGACAGAGGTTACAAGCGGTATAGGGAAAAGTCAAAAGGTATCTTCCACCAGTGACGCCCGCGGCATTCAGTGTGAATGTCTTGGCGGAGATTGCGGCAACCGTGGCTTTCATTGTGGCGGCCTCGTCGATGGGGTTTATTGTGACTCCCCATTTTGCAGCCTCCGCAGTGAGCCAGTCCATGCCATTGATCTGCGACATCACGTTGAGAAGGCCGAAGACGTTGTCTTGCTGTCGTCCATATCAGATACCGCAATACGACGGGTAGAAAAGAAAAAGGGGATCCCAGTCACCTTGGTAATTCTCCAATTCCAGTGATACGAAACCGTTGGAGCCCAGTCGGTTGGCCTTCCCTCTTCGTTAGCATGCTTGCCATCGTAGCATAGGAGGAGTATATCTAGCTTACTTGTTGCACAGAAGCGTATCTCCGCCATTGGCCTGCCAAGTTAGGCTTACCGACGAACTCTTACTAGACTCTTGCTTCGATGCGTTCCCGCCTGCGGCAAGCGATGCAGACATAGACGCACTGGCACCCCAGCCGCTAAAAGAAGCAGAGGCTGCGAGCTTCATGGACCTTGCCACTTCTTTGCTGCTAGTGGCCGTATCCTCGGTGACGTCTTCCGTGGCAAAGAGACGACCGCCCAGCTGAACCCTGCTGCTGAAGAACTCACCTACGCGAGGGTTAGCACTCAAAAGCGATAAGAAACCATTTTGCTTTGTACTGTAGCTTACCATATATGTCCTGGAACTTGTACAGGTCCTCCTTTGTCTTGACTTTGCGCAGGGCATCCTCGCACTCCGGGGTGAGCTCGAGGCTACGGCTATCCAAAAAGAGAGTGACCCGGGGAAACTCTATTGTGTCAGTAGCCTTTTAAAAGTGACTCGGATGAAGAAAGATGATGATTACATTGTATGCGATTGTCACCTTCTTGCTCTTCTTGCCGGTCGAGCTGGACGCAGCCTGGGAGCTGGCAGCAGCGAAACTCATAGACGCCTCGCCCGAGAATCCCATGTAGGATCCGCCTCTGCAAGGAGATGAAAATTAGCGACGGCCAATTTCGAGGAAAAGGGATAAATAAACAAACCCTGCCGCGGCTACATCTACTTCGGAAAACGAAGACGCCGCCATAGAAGATTGCATCTCAGTCTCAGTCTCGTATATAGAGACATAGGACTTGTCATCGATGATGAAGTCGGGAATTCGGAGATCAAGCTAAAGATGCGACAGGGTTAGGGAAGGTGCTCATCATGACTTTGGCTACTTGCTTACCTTGACACCTTCAATGGCGCTGCTAGGAATAGAGTCCGACATGATGGTTCTCTTCTTCAGGCTAAAGGCTGTCAAGCGGTATTATGTTAGCTGGACTCGGCCAATATGTGTACAGGGGAAAAAAGCCTTAAACTTACCAGGAAAACGAGCTCGTTCGATCCCGACCGGTACTCCCCTATTATCCTGGGAGCTCGGCTCTGTCGTTGTCTCCGTAGCCGCACTGCTCTCAGCCGCCTGCTTACTCTTGGCACGAATGACCCGGATACCGTAGCAGAGAGCATTGCTTTCGCTGATGACAGCCCAGTCCTTTTGTTCTAACTCAGGCACGTATCTAGACCCAGTGTTAGATTGCGGTTGGCGAAAAGCGAAAGGGGAGCACCCTTACTTTGCTGCGGTTCCGGTCAAGTATTTGAATGCGACGTCATCGACCTGGTTCTTGATACGCGCGAGCTTGTCGGCGTCAACGACGGCACCCACGTTGGCTCCTGTAAGCTATTTGACCACGAAGTCAGCAGGCGTTTCACAAACGGGTATATGGGACGGGGAATGGTACGGAATCAAGTTCCGTCGCGAGCGACTCATCCTTCATATACACGTAAAGAGATTTAGCTTCGGTGGTGTTGATCTAGAAATGCTAATTAGAAAAGCCGTTCAACACGCCGCCACTTAGCTGCACTTACACCAAGACATTCTGTCAAATATTCTTGCACGGAAAAGCTATCCGGCACAATGGCCCCTTTCTTTCCACAGAAGGGAAAGTGAGAACTGATTCACATGTTAGCTGCTAGTAAAAGAAAGATTGAGTGGAGAAAGGCAGGTGGTCTTTACATTTCAATGCTTCCTGTTAAGCCAGCAATGTTTGATCGAAGGTCAGATAGCTTTTCATCGTCTAGGCTGGACTTGAGAAGCTTCAAGTAGAAGGCCTCTCTTTCCTTGACTCCATCTGTAAAGTGGACTATGGTGGTGACAGATTCTAACAGGGAATTATATATGTCAGTGCTTTGATCTTGCTTATTCTGTGGAAGGATCGTGGCGAACCCTCTACTGCCTTTGCAGCGTTTGCGGTGCTGTCGGCGGTTTCCGTTCCCATGATGCGGTTGCTAGACGTCGTTGATGATTGGTTTTTCACTCAACATGAAGTATGGTTATGATTTGGCAAGTACACCGCGCCCAGAGCAAGGACACAACGCTTATATACCTGGCTTTGCCCCAACCGTGCTTACTGGAATCACATACGTGATATAAAACATTGGCACCGCCCGTTGCGTCGCCTTGCGTTGCATATGCATCTGGGTCGGCCGCGGCAGTTGACAACGCATGCATCCTCGCAGATCGTCGACCGAGTTGCATTACCATCATCACATTTCGGCAATGCTCTTATTCGCTGGCGAGTTGATTAGCGCACCGTCTAACTCAAGCTAGATATGTACGGAGTATGTCTCCGAGAGACCCCGCAGTAGCTAGTACACTGAAATAGTTAGATTTTCAACTTCTGTAACTACAATCTTTTACCACCACGTACCGTGCTTAGAATTGCGTATTTCTACTCGTTCTCGTCTCCTAAAGGTCCCCTATTTACGACATTTTTTCTACTACTTCTTTAAGCCGCTGCTTATATATGCTATAGGTATGTGTCGAATATCAAACCCGCCTAGAAGGTTTATTCATGAGGTGGCGATATTACTACGCAGCGCCGCTGTGGCCTGCTAGGCAACAGCTACTGCGTAATTATGCGATAAACCTTTCATTTTTGTATAAAAGAGCTGCATAATCCCGTGCGTTCATTCACTCGCTTCTTGTTCTTTAGATGATTCTCGTCAATTGCCCGATGCCATCTCTGACCCGTGTGGAGCCAAATGTCTGATAGTATGGCTTTAACTTTACGACCTTAACTATCTTTCTAGCTTTAGCAATCTAGTTATTGTCTATTTTCCGTACTATTTCTTAGCTAGAAGCAACTATTAAAATTCCTCTTAATTATAATTGCGACGCTTTTTAGCCTTGCGATATTATTAAATGCGTTCGGTGTAACGCAGCTAGCAGCTTGCAGGGCCCAACCTCTACATGTATGCGGCGGTGCGGCCGCCTTATAAAGCAGGCGTGAATGGCAATGACACAGGCAGTATGTCACTGGCGAATCTTTTGTCCTAGCATACAATGTGATCTATTGCTTGCAGCCGCACCCCTTTAACCGCATGACAATTGTGACACACTACGTGGTGACCTTTTATTCGAGACCGACGCTACGTTTAGGCTGCCAGCATGTCAAGGACATTGCCATGTGCTTCATAGAGCAAACCCTTTTCAGCTCTATCGAACCCAGAAGCTTCAGCCACTGTCTCAGCTGCCCGGTGAGTCGTAGACTTGCATTACGCTCTCACACATGATTTACGGTTTGCACTTCTATTGGTCCGTCTACTCGCGGCAAACGGCATGGACGGCACAAAAGGTAAGAAGTGAAAGGACCCCGCATACCTTCGTTCCCCAGGGAAAAGGCACCGCAGGGGGAGTTCGGTCTAGGCTATGATAGCGAAAAGGTCACGGCCTCCTCATCAGGCTTCCGTCGGCTTAACTGCTGTGCGCCTCAGTTCCAAGAAACTTACCCAGTTTGTACAAAGGTGAGGAATCCGACGCTGCTCCTTGTGACTGTTTCTTGTTCTTGCTGGTTAAGATGAGTGCAACAAGACGCTCTGTCCTCCGAGACGTCCTGATGCGGATGTATATTCTTGTCGGATCCCGATAGATATGTAGCTGGCTGCCGGAACACAATCCGGCTAGCTACGTGTGTAAACTCGACCAGGTTAAGCACTTAGTAAGTGTCAGAACGGTGGTCCTGCGGCTCGGACCTAATGAGGAAATAGGTAGGTATGCACGGTGGATCAAGGCTTAATGCGGCAGCTTGTGTGCAGCTGCAAAAGATGTTGTATTGTTTTGTGTTCGAGGTCTGGGTTATTGAGGCCTCCTTAGAGGCCTCGTTCCTCTCTAAGTAAAGGGGGTGTCGAATATCGAGCCTGCCTAGGACGATTACTTATGAAGTCGCGATATTAGGCGACTGATAGGGCGCCCCGCGCGAGTGTAAAGACAAGCTGAGGGTTCACTACCCCGCTTAACTGACCGGACGCCTATAAAACTATCCGCAGCTAACTAAGTAGATACCCTTACTTAGCCGGCCTATATCACCTCGCTTCCGGATGGCCGACTCGGAGGACTCCATCATCATGGTGCCACCCTACCTATTAATCAGCCGATATAATCTTGAGCTTCTCTTCCAAAAGCGCGATGCATCTTGCACCGCCATCATATGACGACATCCTATCGTGAGTCCAAGTACAACGTGTCGAGGTCGTCTTGTGTCGAAGCGGCAATGGCGATTTTAACCCATCAAGCCAACATTCTCAAGGAGGTGCAAGTTGGTGGCCTTTTATATCGGGACAGGTGGTTTGTTTCTTCGCTTGAACAGCATGACTTTTTATTGGCCTCGATGATTGTCTGTCTGAAGCTTAGCCCCCGAGCCCGTGGGCAGGCATGTGCTACGACGGGGCCCGAGGATGACCACGGCTTTCTTCGGTTTAGCCAAAAAGATCTCGTGGCATCACTTCAAAGCTCTCGCCTTTTCTGGAACGAGTTCAAAGCAAATTCTACGGAAGTTCGGCAGGCGTTCAATGTCCTCTCGGTCATGGTGGAGAATGTGTCGAGGAGTATCGGAACGCAGGAAGATGGGCAATTTGCGTACGTTGGAAACCCAGAGAACTCTGACACGGCTCCTCGGGGTGATGTAGGTGAGTCTATAGTACTGATATGTGTAACCTTTGGCTCATTCCACAACCAGCAATGGGTGCTGTCCCCGAGTCTATCGGCCTAAACAGCTTGAACTCACAATTAGACCCGACGCAAACACTGTCTCCGGGCATCAATCCAACTCTTGAAGGAATCAGTGCTTTTTTTAACAGCCCTGGGATCGTTAATTGGGTTCGTCTACGTTTTCTTTATATTTTTCTCTTGATACATGACAGGAAGCTCACCATTGCATGACTGCCTGGGATTAGGAACTGTGGGAGACTTACATGAAAGATGCTCGCTTCACGGAGGACTCCTAGAGCACCTGAAAAGCAATCGTTGTTCGGCTCTCCAAGGACGAGACCTCTCTCGGTGAGGGGAGACTTGATTCCTCGACAAAATCATATTTGTTTGTGAGGGCCAAACGGGTCACGGTGTTCAGGGTTCTCTGCCTTGAGGGGCTAAGCGGAATTTCAACTTCAAATCACCTTCAACAAAGTACCAGTGCGGGATCTGAAAGAGCGTGGTGCGACAGCGGTGGGCTCACGAGAAGGGCGTATTGTGGATCAACCATGACATACGAGGACAACAGTTGGTGAAGAAATTGCTACCGTTTACTGCTGGACGTTGCTTGCGTGTCATGAAGATAAGGCCCCAATGCCGGCGAAATTACCACTAGCCGGAGCCGATGGCCCGTTCGCCGACTTGTCTATCCGTAGGAATGTTCCTGATCCCGGCGTGAAGGTGGGGACTGCTGGCAGGTCGGGGGGTTGTACGTGGAAACGGAGCCTCAATGGGCCGTCGTGGACGATCCCGAATTCTCCATGTCTGCGAAATTTGAGAAGCCGGGAAGGAGACTTTTAGCCGTGCCTCCTAAGAAGATGGTCTTCGGAATTTGTCAAAGGTATGTGAGTCGATCACACTCATGGTTCCGTGACTGGGCCCATCAGCTCGCATTCACAGACTTAACCCATGGCGATAACGAGCCAGGGGTAGCCCGCCAAGCCGTCTTCAACTTCCATCTAGGACATTCTCAAACTCTGGCAACGCCCATTTCACCATCCATTCCGACTCCAGAACTTGCTTAGCTGTGGCCCGTTGCTCGGGTTTGAACTTCAGCATTGAGCGCAGCATTCCCACTATAGCCCCCGTTTCATCCTGGCAAAACTCGCCCATGTTATCTCGTTGCCGGTACCTTTGCACATCTGTCTCGAAGCTACGGGTCAGAGGGGCGTAAATATGCCGGCCACCCTTCGGCTGTCCCATGTCATTGAAATACTCGTGACGCTTTTCCCACCGATTCCACCAGTCAGCTGGCAATGGGCCAACTTTATCCACCTGCTGCGAGGTGATATCGTGGGCCGTGGCAAGCGTGGCGTCGAAGAGGGCCCTCGGTGTCAGGATAGACCATATGGCGCAGGCCAGGGTCCATATGTCGGAGGGAAACGAGAGGGCTTCGTCGGGCTCAAAATACGCCTCGGGGGGCATGACGGGGCGAGGTGCGTGGCACTCGTGTCCAGTGCGCTTCTCCCGGGAAGGGTAGAAGGATTCACCGAAGTCGCTGAGGAGGAGACGGGCTTCTGCAAGGCCCATCACATTCGCTTTCTTGCCCAGCCAGACAGGTACGACTCCATGGGTAGGGACTCCGGATGGAAGAGGCCCTCCATCCAGGCGTATAACCGGCTCTATGTGAGGCTTACCGAAGGTTTCATATAGCTGATCAATAGAGAGCAGATTAAAGTTGGATGGCAGTCGAATGAGAGCATTTCCAAGATGGATATCTAGGCTTAGAGTGTCAGCATTGAATAAAAGAAAGGACAGGGGTCCGATGGGATTTTGGACCAGATGGACTGACCACCATGACCACAGCCTCGGCCATGGGTGTATGCAACCGCCAAGACCAACTGGGCGGCCAACGCACGCGCTGTATCGCGCTTGAAGAGACAACAGAAGCTCGCTGCAGACACGCTACTTCGCGCGGGAACCGTAACTAGGCATCGATGCCTTCCGTTGGGGCCTTGAATCTCGAATTCGTCGTGGATGATGGGGATCATGGCGCGCCACCGTGGATCAGCGCTAGATGCCGTGGAGTCTGCTATAGCCCGTAGAATTTCGGCCTCGCGATTCTGTGCGTCGGCTGTCCCAACCTTGACGGCAACGTAGGCGGCTTTTCGCTGATCACGCGCCAGCCAGATGGTGGCAAACGTCCCGTGGCCTAACTTGTGAATAGACGCGGTACCGATCATGGAGGACGTCGCCGACAAGGATTGGATGATATCCGCCAGGTCGATAGCGTTCAAGCCACTCAGTGCCCTCGATCCTTTCATACTTAAAACCAGGGACGTCCTCGTCCGACGACGACATATTGGACTGCGAGCGGTAGAAGGTGGTGGGCAGACAGGGAAAACGGATAGACAGCCAAGCTTTGGGGAAATGGGTCGAAAGGCCTGGGCCTCGTTTCCTCCCACTGGTAATCAAGGAATAATGAATTCGCCTCATGATGACATTTCATAATCTGAGGCATTGGTGTAGAGAAGGAAAGGGTTGTGTCGGGGCAGAGCAAGGCGTATAATACGCGATAACAATGCCCCTAATGGGGGTGCCCCTATCTTGCCTGGTGTAGCGGTATTTTTATTACCAGCCGACAGTTACAAGCCTGCTTACAGGTCCTGAGGGCCCTGCTAAATAGCAAAGTAGCGAGGGTTGAAAACCGTTCCGGATTTCACTAATTACTGACGGCATGATAAGCACCGAGAGGTATAGTATCTACATGGCAGCCTCGTTAAAAGAATATGCCGGGCGGATCACGGGGCTGGTTACACACATCATGTTGAAGTTGCGATTTGATTGTGGCCTCGGCAATCCGAGAGAGGGGGAAAATCCTAACGCTTGCACTCCGTCGGGAACACATGAGCAGACACACTCGATACGCCTGGCGACAGCCAACCAGGCAGGTATAAGTCATAACCCCTTGGAAGCCCCCCTTGGCGCTCCCGAGGCAATTGGAAATAAGAGGAAAAGAAACTGAGAGGGAGAGAAAACACGCAAAAATGGTCCGACAAACGTCTCCTCAGCCGCGAGCAACGCCGCGCTCGGCGCAATACTTGTCCACCTCCTTGCGCAGCGTCTCCCGCTGGCGCATGGCCGCCTCCATGACGTCGTCGCACGTCCTGCCGAGCCCGCGGGCGTCGTCGCGGCGCGCGACGTCGTTGATGTCGGCCATGTCGGCCAGCACCGCCTCGAGCTGGTTGGGCAGCCAGGTGACGATGGGGCTGCCGCCCGTGGCCGTCGGGTGCGCCGTGCGCTTGAGGATGTACTCGCGCGCGAAGCACCAGTGCCGCCAGCGGAAGTCGCGCACCTGGTTGAGGATCTGCAGCCACAGGCCGCGCGACTGGCGCAGCAGCTCGCGCTTCTCCTCGTCGCCCGACCCTTCTTGGCCGTCCTGCTTGAGCCCCAGCGTAAACGCCCGGAGCTCCACCTCCATCGACCGGTCGCGCACGTGCTGCAGGAAGGCCTTGTGGTTGCTGGGCCGGTACTGGCGGAAGTCCTTGAGGATCTCCGTCAGCGGCGTGCTCGGCATCGGCACCTGCAGCAGGTTGTCCATGAGCGGCACCATGGAGTCGTTGGCGCCGCTCTCGCCCCGGAACGACAGCGGCTGGTCGTCGTTGAGCCCCTCGTAGACGACGCCGTCCGGGAACATGGACTGCGACGTGATGCCGAAGATGAAGGTGCGGAAGCTCGTGTACTCGGTCGGCCGCGACTTCCCCCACATGGTCTCCATGACGCCGTTGATGCTCGTCATGGCGTCGAGGATGCGCCTCAGGCCCTGGTTGAGCGCCGTCCGCTCCTCGACGCTGCCCAACCCCGAGCTCGCCCGCGACGCCACCTCCAGGCACTGCATGGTGCCGGCCACCAGCGGGCCCGAGTTCTTGACCATGTCGATGTGCACCAGCACGAAGCCCGCCTCGGACGACTCCGGGTCCAGGCCGTGCTCAAAGGCCCGGATCAGCCGCAGGTTGGAGTACTCAAGCCCGGCCGCCGGGTCCACCAGCCGGTAGTTGAAGAGGGCGTACGACCCGGCGTACTCCATGAAGGGCTTGAAGCCGCAGCTGCCAAAAGTCTGTCAGCCACTTTGCAAGGCAGGGGGCAAGGGAAAAAAGGGGGGCAAAAGGCTGGGAAGCATCGGGACCAGCTTACATCTCGGCACAGCGCGCAATGGGCTGCGAAATGTTCCGGGGCAACCTCTGCCTGCCCAAGCCATATCCCTCGCCCCTGACGAAGCGCTCATGGCACGGCTCAAGAAGATACGCAGACGCGAGGAAGGAGTAGTCGCGGTACAGCGCATTCATGACGGGCAGGTCGTCCTCGTACCTGTCCATGGCGGCCGTCAGGTCCGGGAACGAGCCGTCGACCTCGTCGCCGAGCTTGCCGAGGGCGAGCAGGCCCGGCTCGCCCGAGGCCGTCTTGACCGGCATGCGCTGCAGGATGGACTCGAGGGCGTCAAACTCGGCCGGCAGCGAGACGACGGGGTCCATCCGGGGCAGGAAGCCGCGCGTCGTCGACACCATAAAGGCCGGCAGCGACTTGTCGTCTGGCCGGGTGTCATCGAGGACTTGGAAGGGGGGGGTTGTGGCGAGGGAACCCATCTTGGACGGCGGGGCGTGGTGTGCGCAAAGACTGTGAATGTATGTGTCTTGTGTGTGTGTGTGTATGTGTGCGTGTATGAGTGTGTGTGTGTGTGTGTGTGTGTGTGTGTGTGTGTGTGTGTGTGTGTGGAGATATGTGTGTCTGTGTCTGTGATGCCTTCCTTTCTCTTCCTTTCTCGATTCAGATGATGTGGCAAAAGGGGCAAAAGGGGGGGAAAGGGGTCAGAGCATCCAAGGTGAGGGCGTCTGTCTGTGTGTCTGTCTGCCTGTCTACAAGCGGACAACGATGATACTGAGAGGAAAGAGTTTCCAACCCGCCGTCCGGCGCCGTCGACGCCGCCTAAGTACTCCGTGGCCGGAAAGGATTCCGGCCAAGCAAGCGGGGATTAGGGTGTCACGATGGGCAGCCCGGCCCTCATCTACCAGGGCCGCGACCGGCCCCTCCCAGGAGAACACGTCACAGAATTATGTTTCAGCATTTTTTTTTCGCTGTTGTGCCGCCGTGGTCGGTGCGCGGGAAGGGGGGGGGGTGGCGGGGGATGCGGTGAACGGCCGGATGGCGAGCGGATGAAGAGGAGGGCGAGCAGGAGGAGAGGGTGTCCGGCGCACACTCCGCACGCTATTTTGTATCACTCATCTCTCTTACGGCGGCCGGCTCGCCACGACCAGCAGATATCGGCCCCGTGCCGGCCCTCGTCGTCTACCTGGCGACCCGGCGCGCTCGGAGGCGTCACACACGGAGGAGGCAGGATGGTGATGTCCGGAAGCGTGTCTCCCCCCCCCTCCTCCCTTCCTTGGCCCCAACACGGCTTGGCAGCAAGGGAAACTGCCGTGGTGACTCGTTGATGCGGGATGTGGCCAAGGAGGGGGGGCTTGTTGGTGCCGGCGGCGCACTTGCGATAAGGAGGCATCCCCACATGGCGCCGAGCCAGCCCGGCCACGTGTGGAGCATTGGCCGGAATGGATTCCGGCCAAACACGGGGGACGATATCGGAGCCCCGGCCGTCGCCTCCCCCCGAATCGCCCCCTTCTCCTCGGCCGCATTCCAGCCCCCGCGTCGCCGCCGTCGCCCAGCCAGCCTGCAGAAACAGGGACGCCGGGGCTTGGAAATATGGGCCGCGCCGTCATCGGATCACGTTATGCGGCAACCACTTGTTGAGTTGTCCATGGCCGAGACACACATGCTCTTTAATGCTTTACGCAATAGATTGGTTATGACGTTGGGGCGCCAAAAAAACAGGTAGTCTTCTTGCCCCCCCTCCCATCCCCGTTACAGCAAATTCTGTTTCCTTTCCCGGGTATCCGATGATGGTGATGGTGGATGATATGATTCCCTTGCTTCCTTGCCCTCTCCTTCTCGGCATGCCGACATTTCTCGTAGTCTCGTTTCGTAAAAAAGAAGAAAACCTCATACCCGTGCAAAGATGAAAAGATACAGTTCGAACCGTAAAGGGGCAATTAAAGACTCAAGACCTTGGGAAGAAAAATAAAAAGTAAGGGCATTCAAGCATGTCCGTTTCGCCATTGCGTCCCATTCACTTCCTGGTCTCGTTGGGCCTCTTGGATGCCTTTGTAGCAATCGTCTTGAAGCCACTCGGGGGCGGCGAGCTTGTCCTGGCGCTGCCGGCACTCGGGGGCAGCGTCAGCCTCTTCCTCGTCGCCATGGCCGGCGGCGCTGCCTTTACGCGGGTCAACGACGTCGGCGTCTCGGCGGCCATAGTGTGGCCGCTGAACAGCACTCTCTCGGCCTTGAGCGGCACGTAGAGCTTGATGGTCGAGTTGGAGAACCTTTGCAAGCCCCCCGCGAGCTGCTGCGGGAGGACATTGGGCGAGGCATGGCTGAAGTTGGGGGCCCGGGTTGCGACTCTCTCAGTGTCCCGGTCCATGTCCCGGTCCGCTTCGTCGGCGGTTGGGCTTGTTGCTGGCTTCGTCTTGGCGGGTGTTCGGGAAGCCTTGGTGGTTGACGACTTGGTACGCCAGTCCATCCAGATTGTCTTGGTGCGTGTCTTTGTGATCTTCACGGTTGTGCGGCTCGAGCCTGTCCTTGTGATGGTGGTCGTGGTCAATTCCTCGCGGAGGCTCATCGTCATGGGACCCGCGTTCCTCGTGCCGTCCTTGGGCGAAGCGGAGCCCGTCGCCACAGGCTTCCGAGTTACGACAGCCTGCTGTGGTGCCTTGGCAGGGCGCGCCGTCAAAAATCTCGGAGTCGTTTCTCCCGGCGCCGACTTCATGAGGCCCACGGGCGCCGAATCGTCTTCCTCGGTAGCTGATGGAGGCGCGGGCCCGGACTCTTCATCTGTTTTGTTAGATGATGTATCGTGCGATACCTTACCCTTTCCACCCTGAGAGGATGAGCCTCCGGCAGATGCAGATGCCTCGTCGTCTGCTGAGCCTTTCGGAGAGATGTCGCTGTTGCGACCACTGTCTGTGGACTCGGAATCGTACTTGGAGGCAGCCAATGAGGACACGCTGGAAGAGGTAGAGGTCTTGGAACCACTGGCTTCGTCAAACACAGCACCCGTCAACGCACCGTCATCCGACGAAGCGCGCGCAGCCGGCGACGACGACGGCCCGGATGTCTGGCGAGCGCTCTTTTGCTCCGGCTTCCGTGCAGCAGAGCCGGCTTTCATGGAGCAGTTAGCCTTCCCGCGCGAGGGGTCATCGGAACCTACCTGGTCCGCCGAGCCATGGCAGTTATTCTCGTCGCTCGACTGGGAGCTCTGTTTGGCGTCGTCGTTGGCGCCAGCTCCGGCTCCGTCCCGCAGTAGGGCGGTCACTTGCTTCTCTAGGCCCTTAATGTCGCCGAGAATCTCTTGTAGCTTCGAAGTTGACACGGAAACGTCGGCGTCGCGGATTTCAATGATGCTTCGGGCCCGCCTTACCGACTGGTGCAGGCGCGCAATGTCGTCGGCCAGCGCGTTTCTGGCTTGGCCGGCGAGGATCGCAGGGGATGACAATGAGGAGGAAGAGGCCACCGCGGCGATGCCAACGGATAGGTTGAGAGAGACGGGAATGAGATGCTTGAAGCGAACCATGGTAGATGTCACGGTTCCAGAGGCTTGGGATCACAATCAGTCGTCAAGAGTAGTGGAGAGTTGAGAGTGTGCTTGTCTGTATTCGCCTTCTATCTTGCAGTTTCCGGGCGGCCGAGTCTCTTTTCTTGATGGTGTTGACATATTATTGAGAGCTCTCCCGTCTCCAGGGTAAAGAAAGACGCCCGTTGTCATGGGGAGCAACGAATCTCGTTTCATTCCGTAGACGGCGAGGCTGCTCTTCGGGGATGCGAGGTTCGGATCAACGGTCCTGGATGCCAGCCGCAAGCCAATCAATCGACCGCGCAACAAATTTTGCCCGCGCCGGCGAGACATGGCGACGCCACCCTCTTCTAATCAAGCCCTAGCGCTCTGAACTCGGTTTCTTAGCTACTCCGTAGAGAGAGTCCAGATCGTTTGCAATGCTCCAAACCCGTCTGTTGCGATCCGACGCCTACGTCACCCATTTGGCTGGGCGTCTTGCCACACGACGTTAGGCACGCTGCTCCCTACCCATCATAGCCCGTTGCTCGTCAACCACTCATTTCGTGTCCAGGGACAAGCAGAGTCGCCCCGCTGTGTGGCGCTTTCTCTCCCGCTCCCTCGCGGATTCCTCGGACTTGTGCATAAGAGGTTCCTGAAGACCAGGGTACATGTCGTGGCTCCGAACATCGACTATCCGAGAGCGGCCTGCAGAAAGACGGATTGGTTGCACTTGGGTCCATCGCGGGCTGAAGCTCGGTTGCCATCGTGGATGCACTGTAGGTGGCATGACAAGAATGCGGCTAGAACAGACCCGAGCCTCGTTATATTCGCATGACTAGCCACGCCTTGCTCGAGGCATGGGCATGGATGCACTCCGTTCCAGCCAACCCACCGTGCCGACAGAGAGGTCATGACGAGACGCCCAATGGCTTACTAGCAAACGCAGGCATGACTGCAGCCAGCTGGGGCGGTCATTACGCGGTTTGATGGGGCGATTCATGGCGCTCCAGCAAACACAACTCGAGCGCCTCTCACAAAGCCACTCCGTAAAGCATGAGCGCAGCTCAAATTGCGAGTCTGGCACGAGATTGAGGGCTTCCAGTCTCCGCAAAGCGTCCCGGGATGGCCCAAGTGCTTGACCAGACTCCGCCCAAGTAGATACACACAGCAATTTCACGAAACCGGCGGCGACAAAACCGTACGAGGCGTGGAGGAAAGGGGGCCGGGCGAGCATAGAGGATGCGGGTTGGGGGGGTCCCACGCGACCTGAGTAGGACCATGATCTCAGCTTGGAGACTGAGTGGACTGGCGGCGTTTCATAGCCTGTGTCCGCACCGGTTGCATCTTTTTGGATCCAGCCAGCCAACGACCTCGCCCTTTGTTGGCGCCAGGCGTGCGTGGTGCCGTGGTGCCTTGAGCCGGGACGAGACGTTCGTGAGTGCACGTTTTGGCCATGGTCATGTTGCTCCCACCAAACAAGCCTACGATGTGGTGGTGTCCGCAGGCACAGCTGGGCGGGGCCATGGCGGGCCAAGGTGTCGATCCCATTGTCGCCGTTTGTCGTTTCTGTTGTCGAGGAGGCGTCGGGGTAGTGCAAGCAACTTCGACGCAAAGATTGGGCCTAGTTGGAGGCCAAAGTGTCCGAGGCGCAACGCATGTCCGCCATCGCCGAGGGGTGGTGCATCCATCGTCTACTTGGTTCGCACCGCAGGATATCCGGAGGGGAATGCCGTCGTCAAGGGATGAGGGCAGGCGAGACCAACGAAGATACAGAGTAGAGCTTTCATCATTTCGCTGACGGTCTCTTTGTGGCGGAGAGAGCTTGGTTCCGCAAGGTACCTCATATGGTGTCTGTGCTGAGGAGACTCCTGTGAGCAAGTACCGGCTCCATCAGCTCGAGTGCAGGCGAGTACTCACGAATGCGCTGCAGCTATCGAGTACAGAGATCATCGACTAGATCCGGACCATGTGCTAGTACTCGGGTAAAGCAAGGAGCTTGGAAGTGACGGGACAGTACACAAGTACGGAGCAGGGCACAAGGTGAGTGTGCGTATATCCGTCCCTCTTGCCCTCGCGATGTCGCTCTGTCCGTTGCGGCGACACCCCCTCTGATTGGCTGCAGTGCCCGGAAACCAGGATAATGCGGGTGCCCCTTTCGGTGGACGGCCAGCCGCTAGCCCTGTTTAGGCGCTCTTTGCCTTCCCAAACCCACACCCCCCTTTCCGCCCGCCTGTTGGCTCCCCGGGGCAAGCGCGACCGTCTGCTCGCATTGCTGGTGGTGGTGCTGCCTGCCATCTCGTCGGCCAAAGAAGCTTTCGCCCACATCATTTCGCCTTGTGCGCCGCCTCTGGCCAGCAAAAAAAAAATTGTCAGGATGAGACCAAGGCCCCAAACCTACATTACGAGACAACGCAGCGCCCCCCAGACCATGAAAATCCCGCCTCCCTCCCTTCCAGGCTCCGCTCCCCCCCAACTCTCCCCGTCCGCCTTCGTTTTGCATCGCCGCCGTGGCCATGATCAGCAGCAACAACATCGTCGCCGTCGCCGCCGCCGCCCGCTCCCTGTAGAAGAAACAAGACACGGGCCCCTGACCCTGACCTGACCTGAACGGCACGCACGGCTGGATTCACCACCATTGCCCACCACTGCCACCATCGCCACCATCACCACCTTCCACCATCATCCCACGTCAACGCGGCCATCAACACCGCGACCATCGCCGACTCCACGTGAAGCATACGCATCTTGCTCGCAGCCCAGGCAGTCTAATCGTGCTCGCCAGCCCTTCTACGGTACAGCCGTCGCCCTTTTTGCAGCCGTCCCCTTGCCGCGACGCCTCGCTACCTTCGTCTCCCTTTGAACCTCGCCCGAGTCGTCAAAAACTGTACTCTTCATTGCGTCTCTACGAGGGCCTCGTCGCTGCGACACCAGCCTCGAACCCCCTTCCTCCGTCAAGCCACCCACGCACCCATCCCTCATCCGGCCACGATGGCGCCATCTGGCAAGACGGCAGAAGGCCGACGCAAGTCTGGCGGCAAGCCCAGCCTGCTCGTCACCCTAGCCGTGTCGTCCTCTCGGCTTCGCGAAATCCTTGTGCCCGACTCCATCAAAGAGGACACTCCCTCGGCCAAAGAAGTACCAACACCCAAGGATGTCAAGGACTCGCCGGCCAACTCGGCGGCCCCGGTCAACTCCAACGGCGAAAATGCATCTGACTCCAACGCCGCCACGCCCGCTGCAGAGGGCACTCCGGCGCCATCGGCCATGGGACCGCCCACTGAGGGACCCAAGAAGAAGGGCACCAAGCGATCAGCCGCTGGTGCAAATGGCGCCACGGACGGATCGTCCAAGCCAAGGGGGAAGCCGGGCCCAAAGAAGAAACCCCGATTGTACGTGCCTACCTCTGTGTCACTCCGTGTCCTTGCACGACTTTCCTCCGACGAGTCGTCCAGGTACGCAGACGTCTACCCTGAATACACTAACACACACAATAGGGAAGACGGAACAATAGACCCCGCGGCGAACCGGACGGGTGGCGGCCATAAACTCGGCCCAAAGGCGAACCAGGGAGCCATCAACGCCGGCCTTCGCGCCCTCGACAGGTCGGGCAAGCCCTGCCGCAAGTGGGCTGTAGGAGGCTTCACGCTCAAGAGCTTCACCGGCGTGGTATGGGAGGTTTCTCGATGGAGGGCGCCACCCAAGGCGGTGCCCGAGCCGGCCGATGACGAATCCGGCGCTCCCTCGGCAGACAACAGCAGCAGCAAGGAGAACAAGGAAAACGGACCAGAGGCCAACAGTGGCAGCAACAGCAACAGCGGCGCGGATGTTGAGTTGAGGAGCGTCCACAGTGTCACTGCATCGTCACCAGCACCCATGGCCGTCACTGCCGCTTCCTAGAGGTTTCTTGAGTCCGTCTCTTGCGGCCCATGAGGGTCGTGCTTTTCATTGAACACGTGAGAGGCGGGAATAGTCAGGGTCACCCTCCTTCGCCATGTTCGCGTCAGTGCGACCTGTCATGAGGTTGCCTGCCCGGACAATCTGCTTGAACACTCATCCTGTACTTTTTTCTTTCGCTTTTTGTTTTCTTGGCATCTCAAACTTGGAGCAGCAGGCGTTTAGTGGATAAGAGAGACTGCACGCCCTCTAGGGCTGGCAGGAAACGGGGAGTACAGAGTCAGTGACAGCGTGCTTTCGTGTACAGTAATGGATTTTGGACTGGACATGCCTTTTGCTATCATGAGACCCGAGCCCAGTGCCCCTGCATTTTACACGATGTTCCTGTCGCAAGGTGTGCAAGGGAGCAACGTCTGGGGGCTGGAGTCTGGCCTGAACTCGTCGGTTGCGGCACTACTTGTAGTGGACAGGACCCGGCGCACGGAATGCCCAGCACATGATGGGGATCTGGCGCCACCTCGGCTGACGAGGGTCTGAGGCCTGCGCTCTGGGGCGGCTAGTAGCCACGTATTTGGTAGCTGAATTTGGATGGATCATGGCATCATCGGATTCGCGGGTCATCAAGGCCTCCACCACCGGCGGAGCTGGCCGGGGACGAGGCAAGTCGTGCGCCTCACAGCATTAAAGGTGACAGGGCGACATTGCCTTGCATCCAGCACTTTTTTTGGGGTCTGAAGGCTCGGTATTCAAAGGCAAGGGCCCACGGCGGGATTCTGGGCGACGTGAGAGACGTCTGCCGAGAGGTTGCGAATGTGAGCGACGCTGAGTCATCGGCGCTGCATGCCCATGCGCATGTGTGTTGTAGTTGTACGGAGGCATGTATTTCGTACCGATGTTGCAGCGCAGGAGGCGAAGGGGGGTGTTTTGGGAGCAGCGGATTGGTGGGAGAGAGCATGTACAGTACATGCTCAAGTGTGCCGGGAGTACCGAGTACACGAGAGCAAAGGGACGGGCAGACCGTGGTTCCATTGCTCGTGCCTGGCGCATGGATTTACGGAATCTTCTGTCTGTCGAGTGGCCGGCTGCATGGCCAGGTGGCTTGATGACTCTTCTGGCCCGCTACTCTCCCCCTTTTGGGAATTGGAAGAAGGACAAGACCACGTGACTAACTGATGAGTGGCCGGCGCCGAGCACGGCAGCAGGATGTACCGGCTAACATGCTCGCCAAACCTAGGTCGACCTGCGCTGCTGCGGCCAAAAGGACATATGTGGCAGAGAGAAGGCCTTTTTGGTCCGCATCGCATCCATCGGCTGATGATGGTGTCGAAGAGGAACCAACGAGCACACCATGTGCCGTCCTGGCACACACTCGGCCCCGCAAGGTGCCGTGGGTGCCAGGACATGCTGTATTATGTGTTGGGCGATTGGATTAGCAGGTACCCGACAGCAAGCATGCAGGGTCAGCGGGGAAAGGCTCAAGCCACTGCTTGCTCGCCAGCGCCGCTGAAACCGGCCCCAGTGTCCGCTGACAGGGCGTCGTGCCTCTAGTAGGTACCCATGGGAGCGGAGACTGCCGGCCTGCCTCCCTGGGCCGCCGCCGCCAGACAGCTGCTGCGCCTGGCCGAATTGACGTGACGGTATCCGCAGCTAGGCGCCCGAGCCGTGTGCTCGCTCTGCCACCACCACCGCCCGACTGCTCATCACCCCCCCTTCGGTCCCTGGCATCTCCGCGCCCTCTGCCCACCAAAGTCCGTCTCTTTGTGCTGGCCACGCATGCTGCAGACCTCTCGCTCGTCCTTATCGATCGCTATCTTTGGGGGGGGAGGCGCAAGAAATCCCATTCCCCGGAATCGTTGGGGCGACTTTGCATTACGCCACGAACACCATCGAGCCTCTTGATTCTCCCCATCTCATCGCCGACGCCCGCTCGCTTCGACCTGCCGACCGTCTCCTTGCCACCACCTCTCCAGGCCGGCTGACTATCCGTCCGTGCTCCTTCTGGCCAGCAAACTGCAACTGCGAGCTTGTCCCGGGACGAGTGGCAGGTCGGCTGAAGCTTTCTCCCCGAGAGCTCCAGTTGCTGCACCAGCCCTCGTTATTCCAGGCACGCTCCCCCTCCCCCCTCCCCCTGCTTCTCCGGCATGTACAATTCCTTCGGGCAGGGCTCACCTGGCCTCTCAGGCTCAGACTCGTCTGACGGATCCTCTGGCCATTCATCAAACCGACTCGCATCTCCCTATACCCCAGCTGCGCCACGCCCGGCAGATAGCTCTCACTTCTACTCACATCCCGCCCGCACCTCGGTTCTGAGCGCCGACGGCCAGCTGCTCGTCGATCCCGTCCCCGGTCTCGCCGGAATACCGCGTGGCGACGGCACCAACATGGACGCCTCGGGAAACGACGACATGCTCCACGTTTGGAGTGCGAGCGGGAGCCTGCCGTCGTTTTCGCGCGCGTTTGACATGTTCACGCAGCCTCTCGAGGCTGACGACTTACCCTCGAGCGCCGACGGCCAGTTCTTTGTGCCCTCTTATCTACGGGGGTCTACCTATATGCAGATGCTTGAGGAGGCACACAAGGCGAAGCTGCAGGCACAAAAGGATTCGAAGCGGTCGGCGGCCAACGGAGCCGCCAACAGCACCTCCGCCTTTCCTCAGGCACCACTGCCACCCGGCGCCCACCGAGGGTTGACCCACAGCGTCATCGAACGGCCGCCTGCCTCGGACGACGATGCTGCAGTGGCTTCCCTCCCGAC
The DNA here is from genome assembly GCF_020360975.1 of Hirsutella rhossiliensis. Classification (NCBI taxonomy): domain Eukaryota; kingdom Fungi; phylum Ascomycota; class Sordariomycetes; order Hypocreales; family Ophiocordycipitaceae; genus Hirsutella; species Hirsutella rhossiliensis. The sequence continues at coordinate 315,705 of NW_025408678.1, read as the reverse complement.
GAGATGGAACAAGGACGACGTCTGGACCGGCATCGATCTCCAGCCTGACGACTTGAGCGTCAAGTACACGGGGCCAAAGAACCACCACGAGCGCGATCACGAGGCGTCGGCGGCCCGGGCGGACCATTACATGCCTCCCCCGTGCGGCTTATACTACTTTGAGGTGCAGATATTGCACGGGAAGCGAGACGAGTGCGTGTCATCATTCACGGCGCCAGCCCCCGGGAGAATGAGAGCTGACGAGATGAGGCAGCACTACCATTGCGATCGGGTTCTCGACAAAAGTCGCCTCCCTGTCGAGGCCAGTGGGTTGGGAGCCCGAATCTTGGGGGTACCACGGCGACGATGGCCGGTGCTTCTCTGGCCAGAACATTGGGCGGCCGTACGGGCCAACGTTCAACGCTGGCGACGTCGTCGGCTGTGGTGTCAACTTTCGAGACCACACAGCATTCTTCACAAGGAACGGCGTCAAGCTGGGTAAGCTGCACTCGGCCGAACAAAGGCACATGCGTGGACTTGCGCTGACGGCTCTGCCAGGTGTCGCGTTCCACGACGTCGCCAGAAGCAAGCTGTACCCCTCGGTTAGCCTGAAAAAGCCTGGCGAGCATGTCCTCGTCAATTTCGGGCAGTTACCGTTTGTGTACAACATTGACGACATGATGCGAGTATGTGCTCTGCCTTTCCCCTGTACCCTTCTCCTGGACCATGCCACTTATGCGCCCTTTAGGAGCAACGGGAAAAGATCCAGAGAGACATCGAGGCCGCCGACACGTCGCGACTGGAAGCCGGCATGAGCGAGACAGACCTCATTCAGACCCTCGTACTCGAGTTTCTGCAGCACGACGGCTACGTGGAAACAGCACGAGCCTTTGCCGAGGATATGAAGACGCAAAAGCAAGCGCTGAACCTAGACCCTAGTGCCGAGGTGGAGGGCATCAACATTAAGGATGAGGAAGATGCCAACAACAGGCAGCGTGCGTATTGCTGGGATCTCCACTCCTTGCCGGGGTTGACTGACATGGATGCAGGCATTCGGAGATCCATATTGGAAGGGGACATTGACCGCGCCCTCAAGTACACAAACGCCTACTATCCGCAGGTGCTTCAAGACCATGAGGACGTCTTCTTCAAGCTCCGGTGCCGCAAGTTTATCGAAATGGTGCGCAAAGCCGCGCAGATGAGAGCGGCCAATGACCCTAGGAGGAGCAACGGCCACGGCCCAGCCTCGCATGAGATGGACGTCGACCTTAACGGGGCCGAAAACGTGGCGTGGGGTGAGAGCATGGATATGGACGGGTCAGAGCAGCAGACGGAGCTCATGAGGCTGGAGCAGAGCATGCTGGAGTACGGGCAAGTCCTGGAAGCCCAGTACGCCAACGATTCACGCAAGGAGGTCAGCAACGCGCTGGGAGAGATCTGGGCGCTGGTGGCCTACTCGAACCCGCTTAAGGAGCCACAGGTCAGCCATCTTCTGGACAGGAAAGGACGGGCAGTGGTTGCCGAGGAGCTAAACTCGGCCATCCTATGTGAGTGGATGGCAGCCCCCCCTCCTGGAGAGGACCGCGCTGACTCGGCTACCACAGCCTCGCTGGGCAAATCTTCGCGGGCCTGCCTAGAAAAGGTGTACGCGCAGACGAGCGTGCTGCTGGAAGACCTCCGGCGGGACGGCGGGCCAGGGGCCTTTGTTTCTCTGCAGGACCTGATGAAGGACATTGCCGCGTCGCCACAGATTTAAGGCGTCGCGGCGGGCATGAGCTGCCTTGTGGAAGAGGCTTCTCGTACAGCATATGATTTTGCAATTTGTGGTGTTTCGGCGCTGGGCCGGTGCTACCTCTTCTCTCTGCCATTTTGATTTCTGTCGTGTCTGCGTCGGCCGTGGAAGGAAGGGGGGGCGTTGTAGGCTCGGTAAGCCTTGTTTTCGCTTTCTTTTACACATGATCCCAGCCACGGGATGATCATTTTCGTCGGGAAAGCGGACGGATGGATCTGGAGGGCGTGAGAGAAACGACGGCCATGATGCAGGGGAACCCCGGGTGTCCATAGATGATGGGGTCTCCCAGGGGGCGACGGTGGCCGCTCGCGGTTGTCAAGGGGCGGTCGGCTGGCTGTAATGGGCCGGATGAGTGGGTGGGTGAGCGCGGATACTGGATCGAGGCAGCGAAATAGATGTGTCCCACCATTGAGTACTTGGTATGACTAGCATGATACTATAGCCAATAGATAGCGAGTGCCCGCTGTCATGGTCTTGAGCTGTCCGGTTGATACGAGTGGATATAGTGCAGGCCATGCTGGATGTCGTGGTGTTGAGTGTGCAGCCGCCATTGCGCCCGCGGATATATAAAAGCCATTTCTAGTTAGGCAGCCCTCCCCTTGCCTGCCTCACTCCCCCAACACCTGCTGTACAAGGCATTCCTATGTGCAACCAAGTTGTCGAACCCCATGAGACAGGCCCTCAAAGCACGCCCATGCTCCCCCCAGCCCAGCCCACCGCCGCCGTCGCTACTATCACGACTGCTACAGCCGCTTTTGGGTCGGCAGTGGCGATCGTCGAGGATGAGGTGCGTGTACGCAAACACGTCGGCGTCAAAGAGGCCCGGGGCGGCGGCGCCAAAGAACCACTCGTTGTCGGCGAGCAGGGCGGAGAGGGCGCGGAAGGCGGCGGCGGCGTTGGCGAGGAGGGAGAGCGGGTCGATGAGCGGGCGGCGGGTTGTGGCGAGGACTTGTGCGGCGGCGGCGGCGCGGAGGGTGCGGGTGAGGGGGACGCGGAGGAAGGGGGATGACGGGAGGTAGAGGGCAGATAGGAGTGGGGTGTTGGTCCAGTCGAGGTAGAGGGCGTGAAGCTGCGTTTGACGGCCAGTGTTAGCTCTTGTCTGCTTGGGAAAAGAGGATACGGACGAACCCAGACGGGGCGGATGCTGTGCGTCAGGAGAGCGAGGTAGGCCTCGCGGCGCGCAGGGAAGGGAGTCGTGCCACCATGTTCCGGCAGGGGATGCACGGCACGATCCCGGGCGTACTGAGCAATCTTGTGTCCCGTCAGGGGCACGTCCGGCCGGGGATCCGACGCCGCGGGGAGGAGAAAGGGCAGCGCGCCCGAGGGCGAGGCGTGGTTGTTTGAGGGCACCACGTCGACGTCGACGCCGGCGATGCGCAGATATGTCTGGCCGCAGCATGCATTGTCAGCCCACGCACGTACCATCCTCCTCGGGAATGGACGAAGGAAGCAAACCTGCCACTTGAGACACGACGGGTTATGGCTCGGCGGCGCCTCCTCATCGTCGCCGGCGACAAAGACAAAGAGGCGCGCGCGCGGCCGTGCCGCCCCCGGGGCGCGCGCCGGCAGGGCCTCTGCCGGGTGCGTCCGTAGCGGGAAGCGCTTGAAGAGGTCGCGCACCGGCGCTGGCACCGCGAACCACGCACTGGCGGCGTGGGGGGAGTCGTCGGCGGCCATGGCAACGATGAGCCTCCCGAGCCCCCAGAAGCTTTTCCCGAAAGCTCTTCTTGCGCGAGGCCGAAAACGAGGACGCCGAGGGGATGGGGAGGGAGAGTTGAGGCTTCCCGCACGGTGCCTCTTGCTTTTGATTCAGTCGGCGGTGTGCTGTCGAGTGCAGTCGAGTCGAGCTCGAGTGTGAGAGGCCAGTCAGATGGTCGAGGCGCATCTCGAGTTGAAGCTCCGTTTTTTTTTGGCCTTATTTCCGCGTACAGTGCTGTACAGTGTGTCGTGCACCACTTCCCCTGGACGGATCGGCACTTGACAGTGTCTGACGTCAGCCCACATGAACGCTCAGGTAAGCCAGCTGAACCCCTCCACCTCCCCCTCATCGGCGAGAACTTTTGCATCCACGACAGACATCGAGACGACGCCGCAACCTCGGCCGGTGCCTCGGCCAGAAATGATGGAGCAGCAGTCGCAGGCCGAGGCCGAGCAGATGCAGGCGCGGCATCGCAAGGAGCTCAAGGAGCTGCAGGGCCGCATCACCAGCAAGAAAAAGAACGCCACCAAGAAGTCGCGCAAGGGCGTCAACGACGAGTGCGCGCAGATGGAGCAGCAGCTGAGGGACAAGCAGGCGGCCGAGATTGCAGCATTGACTGGCGCCGAAAACGATGAGAGGCAGCAGGACGACGGCGACGCGACGCAAGCCACGACGGACCTCGCCGAGCTGGAGCTGCAGGTGAATGACAAGCTCAGCGAGGCGACGTCCAAGCTACACCTCTCCGAGCCCATGGCCAAACAAAAGCCGCGCAATCGGCAGCGAGAACGGCTGGCGCGCCGGGCCGCCGAACAGGAGGAGGCGGCGCGCCGCGCAGAGGACGAGGCGACGTCGATGACGGACCACCGCGCGCGCGAGAGCGAGTACATGCGCAACGCGTTTGAGGCGCACGGCCTCGTCGAGAGGGACATTGACCCGGACGGGCACTGCCTCTTTTCCGCCATCGCCGACCAGCTGGGCCAGAGCGCCGTGCCGATCGCCGACGCCCGTTCCGACGACGGCGACAGGAAGGAGCCGGCGTACAAGACGGTGCGGCGCGCGGCGGCCGACTACATGCTGCAGCACGCAGATGACTTTGCGCCCTTTCTCGACGAGGACTTGGAGTCGTATGCGGCCAAGATGCGCGACACGGCCGAGTGGGGCGGGCAGCTGGAACTCATGGCGCTGGCGAGGCGGTACTGCGCCGAGATTCGCGTCATCCAGGACGGGCGCACCGAGAGGATTGGCGAGGACGAGGGCAAGGCGTCGGGCAAGACGCTGTGGCTGGCGTACTACCGGCACGGCTACGGCCTAGGGGAGCACTACAATTCGCTGAGGCACAAGACGAAGCCGTGATGTCTCTTTGGCTCCTTGGTCCATCCATGTCCACCCCCCCTTTTTTTATATATTCGCCTCTCCATCGATGTCCTCCGACCCACGCAGACACGCGGGAGTCCAAGCCCCTCCTTTTGGCCACGAGCCGACAGTCATCATCTTGCCCAGACCGAAATGAAGTCGAGCACGGAGCCGTCCTCGGCCGTGCCGACGGCGTGCGTTCGCGTCGGCTTGATGATGCTCAGGCGGTGCAGGGCGTCGACGCGCGGGCGCGAGCAGGCGGTGCTTACGACAGCGCCGTCGGGGGCGTACGACGGTGCCTCGCCGGGCGCCGACAGCAGCGCCTCGTACGCCTCGGGGCTGACTGCCCACGGCCCGGATGGCTTGTTGTCGCTGCTGGTGCTGGACGGGTACTCGAGGCAGACGAGGCGGCCGCGCGGCTCGAGCAGCTGGGACACGCGCTTGGCCCAGCGCGGGCGGGCGTCGGGGGGGAGGGCGCTGAGGAACTGTGTCGTTGTTAGCCCCGTGTGTCCAGCTTGGTGCTGCGCGTGTTCGCCGGGGAGAACTGGTAGACGTGTACGTCATGTGTAGAAGGCAGGCAAGACAGCGCGACACCAGGAAAGGATTATCGCAGCACGACGTACCTCATAGTCAAAGACGAGGTCAAACCGACCCGAGCCGTCAGACCCCAAGGCCCGCGACCAATCCTCATCAAAAAAGTCCGCCGCCAACCACGTAACGCAACCGCCCCCCTCCCCCCCCTCCTCCTGCCACTGCTCCTCGCCAACAGCGCCCGCACCACCACTGCCGCCGCCGCCCCGCCGCGGCTGCCGGTGATCCAGCACCCACACGTCGTAGCCAAACGTGCCGGCAAGCAGGCGCGCGTCGTGCGCGCGGCCGGCGCCGGGGACGAGGGCGGTGGCGCGCCGGGGCGCCGCGGCCGGCGGAGGGGGCACGAGGTCTGCGCGGTGGGCGAGCAGGTCTGCCAGGGCGAGGGAGGGGCCCGACCGGTCTGCGGGGGGTGGTGAGGAGGTGGTGGTGGTGTTTGGCGTTGGGCTGGTCGTCGCCACGGCGGCGGACATGGTGGAGAGGTGGGTGGTGCGAGATGGGGGATGCGAGTAGTTGGACCTCCAGGCGGACTAGGCGATGCACGAGTGTACACGGTAGAGACGGCGGAAGAAAAGTCGCGCACGATGACGGATGATGCAAGGAGCCGGCTGTCGGCGCCTCTCGGTGAGGCGCCCGTGACCGAAGACCCCCGCCGGCCCCGTCCGGTCGGTCGAGCCTCGGCTCCCCCGCGCGCGTGCATGTACTCGGTACGCGGAATGTACCTCAGTCAATGCGCCCAGCAACTCTCAATCCTCGCTGCATATGCGCCAACTCTGCCCCGTTCCGTTTCGACATTTCAGCTCTCAAACCATCATCTTTGCATTTCTTCAAATCTACCGTCTCCCTACAGTGGGGGTATTGATCCTGTTTGTATATACGAATACCGCTCGGCGTAAAACGAGCAAAAAAGGACTCACAAAGCACTCAATGCTTGACCCCGTATATGCCTCAACACCGAAAACAGAAGAAAAGGAATCAAGTGCGGCAAGAGAAGATCAAAAATAGACAGAGGAAGGAAGAGCAAGGAATGGAGGGCGGTGAAAACAGAGAAAAATTTAGCAAAGCCCAAACGACATGCCCGATGCGCCATAAACACTAGTAGAAATTTCCCCCGCGCTCTTTCGTGGCACCATGCCCTTCGGTGCAGGTGCTCGTCGGAGACGGCGGCGTCACCACCCGTGTCCGGATTCACGTGTATGCCCGTATCGGGTGCAGGCGCTCATCGAGAGGCGGGCGGCTACGAGATGCCGCAGCTCTCAAAGTCGCGGACCATGACGGCCACCTGCGCGCGCTTGGCAGCCTCTGCGACGAGGGAAAAGTCCTTGAGCAGGGCGTCGGTCGAGGGCGTCTTGATCTGGACGGGTAGCGGGGGGGCGGCGACGACCACGTTTGCGGGCGACTGCTGCGTCGACGACACGGCCGACGAAGTGTTCCTCGAGTGCATAGGCGACGAGACAGGGGCGTCCATTGTGCGGGGCATGTGGGTGCCAGTGCGACTCGAGCGCGCGTGCGTATGTACGTATGAGAGTTGTCGTCCAAATGGTTGTATGTAGTGAGGCGGCTCGGAAGTCGGGTCGGCGGACGGGCCGGAGCGTCGACGAAAACGGACGGCCGTGTTACGGCAGGGGGCGGCCGAGGAAGAAGCAAACAAATAAGCCGACGACGGCAAAGGTCTCGGTGAGATGGAGATGCGACAACGGGAATATATGTCGGTAGAGGCCAGTGGTAGACTGAGAGCTGAGATGGAGAGTCGATGTCGGAGACGGGGGAGGAGGAGGGGGATTAGTGAAGAAAGAGGAGACAGTAATTGCTTGTGAAGAGGGCTAGTCAATGACGCCGCGGCATGTGCTTTTGGTCGTCGTCTCGAAGCGGCCACCAACGTCTAAGTTTGCCTCCGCAAAAGCCTTTCTTGGGGGCGCCGTGGGGTAAACGATTGCGGAAAGCCTGTGCGCTCTGCCGAGGAATGAAGTGATACGGACGCGGCCAACCGACTTGCAGGGCGCCGTTTGCCTCGTGCCGTGTAAGAGGGCGTCGAGAAGAGGAGAAACGGGATGGGATGCGTCGGGCAGAGGGGCGATGGATGGCGCAACAAGGGGTGGAAGAAGAGAGAAAACCCAGCCGAGGGGATTCCGACCGTGGGAAAAGGAGGGGGGGACTAAAGAGAGACGGCGGCGGAAGGCGCGACGGATGAAATGCGGGGAGACGAAAGGAGGGGGGAGGGGAATCGAAGGTTGGCAAGAGCGGCCGAGCAAAATGGAGCGAGGAGTCGGTGACGGGATTTGTTGACGCTTGGTCGTTGGTGGCGGTGATTTGTAGTTGTGGGGGATGAGAAGGGTCAAGATGGGAGAGAGAGGATCGGTGGGATGGCCCGAGAGACGAGTCGAGGCGCGTTTTTGAGGAGGCGAAGAAGAAGAAGCAAGAAGAGGCGGAGGAGGGACAGGAAGGAGGGCGGAGCTCGAGGTGAGACGATGCGTCCATCATCATTCGATTCGACTCGCGCGGCCCGTCCATCGTGTCTCGTCTTGTGGTGATGGCCGCTTACCGACTATTTTCCCTCGTTCTCTATCCCCCGGTCCCCTATCCGCTTCCTTTCCTCATCCTCTACTCTGTACGCCCCAGGCTGCATCCCTGTCTCTCCATCTCTATCCTCTGTCCCCATCATCCCGGGGCTCACGAATCAGTCCCCCGCATGCGGATGCAAGGCATACATACATGTGTTTTGGAAACGCCCGTCTCTCTTTTCGGACGACCCGAGCAAACCATCGGCCTGCGCTAGGCCCAGGAAACACGAGCCATTCAAGCGCTCGTGTCCTTGTACGAGAGACGAGAGACAAAAAGCATCACTCCACCAAAGGCAAATGGCCAGAAACTCGCGCCTGCCATCGAATCTCTTCGTCTTGCTCTTCGCCCTTGGCGTTCGAGACTTCAAGTTACATGTGCTTTGAAAGGGGGCTTGGGGTCTGGCCCTCTTAGTATCAGCATGAACCAGCGCCAAATAACGCCGTGCATGATGGGTCCACACAGGCGTCTGCTTTGTTGATGCTCTTCCGAGGACCATGGTTCTGTCTGCCTTTGCTCAGCTGGCACGGCGCGCCCATCATCGTCGTCCCATGAGACAGCCAAGGGGCATCATGTGCTTCGCTGTATAGCCCACGTACATATGTCCCCAACACTTCCACTGTCAAGTGTCTGCGCTGCCATCTTGGCCCCAGTTGGTCGTCTCCAGACTTGGCACGGAAAAAGAAGACGAGAATCTCCTTTTCCCCGACAAAGAGTCGCCTCCAGCGGAGCTGATCCGGGCCGACCGTACAGCGTGGGGCGCGCGTAGGAACGGGTGCTGCGAGCACATGCTTAATGAGTAGCAATCCCAGGCTGGTGTCTGGCAATAATGCCCTTTGTTCGTTGGGTTTCGCAATGGTCGCGAGCTCGAGTCATTATGCTGTCGTGTCTTGAGAAAATGAGGGCGACCTTACATAATGCACCGCTCGTCACCTACCTATTCGGTACCTTCCACGGAGTAGCCCCGGGGGGTTGTCGGCCCGTTGCTACAGTGCAGCCCTCACTGTACCTTTGCCGGCTGCCCCGCCACCCGTCACTCAATGCAGGGCGCCGCCCGCCGCGGAGCACAGTGCGCAGGACAACACGCAACCCCCCCAGGTCCCTGCTGGCAGAGGGGCGCCGTGCCTCGGAGCCGCCGCCGTGCAGTGGAAACGTCGTGGGGCGAAAAAGGAAGGGTCGAGGCCTCGACTTGGACCTTGGCTTGAGCCTATCGAGTATGGCACGACGACATCAAGTCCAAGTAGCGTCAAAGTGAAGAGGGCTCACGTGCCTGCCGAAGTCGTGCGCACTCTTTCGTGCTCGGCACATGCAGTGAAGTGACCGAAGAGCGTCGCAGTGCAGGCCAGCAACGGAGGCTTCCACAGCAGATGACTAAGAACACGGCAGACCTTTGTTCTTGTCTCCACCGAAAATGGACCATGTCGATTCACCACCATGCCACGCCCTTCTCGGTCCCTATCACAGACGCCCCCTCTCTGTCGGCCAAGCCAAGCCTTAGCTCCATGTACACGCACCGAGGGAACATGTTCTAATTACTAGACCGCCCTCGTGTCCGCTGGCGCTTCTACCTCGCTCGCTCTCTCTCCCGCTCTCTCGCTCTCTCTCTTCTCATATACCCTCCCCTCTTCCTCTCCCCAACTTCCTCCTCTCCCAAGCTTCGGCCAACTCTGCATCGGCGGCGGCCTGATCTCTCCCAGTCGGTCGGTCCCCGTTCCTCTCCGCCCGGCTCGCCCGATACGACGACGTACATCAAGCCGTCCCGCGCCCCGTGTCTTGCCCGTGCTTGTCAGGCCAGCCAGCGGCACGGGCTTATCTCTCAACGTCACGGGCCAAGAGGCACAACAACCCGCCACCCCTGCCGCCCGCCCTCCCCATCTGGCGCCGCCGATGCTGTGCTACAGCGGCTGGCCGGCCCCGACAGTATTCTTTTGGCATTGTGGGTGAGGGAGCTCGTGGCTTCCCATCGCTGAACCCCTTTCCTCACCATACCGAGGCCAACAAGCTATTTGCTCCGCTCGCCCCCGTTCAGCTCCAACGCTCGTGACCATGTCCTTGTCGTCGACGCCGAGACACAGCGAGCCAGTCACCATGTGCAACCAGTCGCCCTCGTCCGCCTCGCCGCGCCACGCCGCCGAAGCCGAAGCCACCCCAGTCGCGCCGAACTATAACCTCGGCAACCCCCTCGCCTCTCCCAACGCCATCCCTCCGCGTACTTCAAGCTCCGGCCTCCACGCCCGCGCCGCCCACCAGTCCAGCGTCATTTCCCACCAGTCCACGTCGCCCCCCTCGGTCCTCCGCCCCGTGTCCGAAGGCGACTGGCTCAGCCAAAAGAAGAAGCAGACGTCCAGCTGGCTCTCGCCCGCCCTTGACTCGCCCGCAATGGCCGTCGCCCAGCAGCAGGAAGCCTCACGGCCCGACGCGCCCCAAGCGGCCCCCGACGTCGACAAGTACGCCCACGAAGACCTGCACTTCGCCCCCGAGCGCTCATGGACCGAGGGCAAGGAAAAGGTGGTCCGCGCTCCCTTCGACTACGCCATCAGCCACCCGGGCAAGGACTTTCGCTCTCAGGTCATCGCCGCCTTTGATGCCTGGCTGCAGGTCCCGCCCTCGAGCCTCCAGGTCATCACAAAGGTCATTGCCATTCTCCACGAATCCTCCCTCCTCCTCGACGACGTCCAGGACTCGTCAGAGCTGCGCCGCGGCTTCCCCGTCGCCCACAACATCTTTGGCATTCCTCAGACCATCAACTCGGCAAACTACATGTCCTTTGTCGCGCTGCGGGAGCTCCAGGAGCTCAACAGCCCGCGCGCAATTTCCGTCTTTGCCGAGGAGCTCGTCAACCTCTACCGGGGGCAGGGCATGGATCTTTTCTGGCGCGATACGCTCACCTGCCCCACCGAGGACGACTATCTCGAAATGGTCAGCAACAAGACGGGGGGCATGTTCCGCCTCGGCATCAAGCTGATGCAGGCCGAGTCGGCCGCCAACATCGATTGCGTGCCTCTCGTCAACCTCGTCGGCCTCATCTTCCAGATTCGCGACGACTACATGAACCTCTCGTCGACCGAGTACACCGAAAACAAGGGCATGTGCGAGGACCTGACCGAGGGCAAATTCTCCTTCCCCATCATCCACAGCATCCGGTCCGACTCCAGCAACCTGCGGCTCGTCAACATCCTCAAGCAGAAGACGACCGACGTCCAGGTCAAGCGCTACGCCGTCTCGTACATGGAGAGCACGGGCAGCTTCGCCTACACGCGCAGCGTGCTGACCACGCTGATTGAGCGGGCCCGTAAGATGGCGCTCGAGCTCGACGCGGGCCAGAACAGGGCGCAGGGCGTCCTGAAGATCCTGGAAAAGATGGTAGTGGAGTAGGGAGTGGGGGGTTGTGGTGCATCTATTGAAGCGTCTTCGCGCGTGGCCCGCCTCGTGGAATGAGCAGACGCGGGGTGATGATATCCGGAGAAACGACATTTCAAGAGGCGGAGCATGAGGTTTCTGTTTTGGCTTGCAGGGGAAATGGGCCGCCCCTTGCCAAGTTCTGTGCATGTGACAGCCCACCATTTAATGCCATGACGAGATCTATGCCAACGTATTGACAATCACTTTGGAACGACCTAGGGTTGACGGCAGGTTGAATCAGTGATGTGAAAAAAAAAATTCAAAAGGGGGCGTGTGGTCAACTCCAAAACGCCGCCCTGTCTTGGCTAAAAGAAAAACGCCAGCCGAGAGCTCAAAGCACATCCGCCGACACACATACACCCACAAGTCACACACACCACACACCATACACACCCAACGTATACATACAGCGCATAAGACACCCAATGCCTAGATGCATCACGACGCAGCCGACGGGGCAGCCCTTCGCTTGACCAGCCGAACCCACCGCCTCCTCCGCCACTCGCCCCTCCGGCCGCCGCCGTCCTCGCCCTCCTCCCAGCTAGGCTGAGGCGGCGGCTTCTTGGAGGTGGAGGTGGAGGTGGAGGTTGTGGCCGAGGCGGCCGTGGACGGGTAGTCGACGACGCCGGTGCGGTCCTCGCGCTCGTCGTACATGTCGTAGACCCAGCGCTCGCCCTCGGTCTCGACCTCGACGCCCGTGATGATGCGCTCCTCGACCCACTCGCGGCTCCAGAGGTCGAGGGCCCACTTCTTCTCGCTCCATTCCCAGCCGTTGGGGGGCAGGACGTCTTCGAAGAAGCGGGTGCCGCGGGGCCGCTCGCCGTTGATGCGGGCGGGCGAGAGCGGGTCGTAGGGCGAGGGGGCGAAGAGCCAGGGTTCCCACTCGCCGCCGGCGGCCGACATGTGCTGCAGCTCAAATATTTCCACCTCGCGCGTCTCGGGGGCCGAGTCGAGGATGACGTCGTCTGCGATCCAGCGATCGAGCCAGGAGCGGGCCTTTTCCTCGCGCGGCTGGACGTGCTGCTGGTGCTGGGCGTGCAGCAGGGCCTTGATGGCCGGGTGGCCCATGAGGACGAGGGCCCAGCCGCCGCAGAAGAAGATGAAGCGCCAGGGGACGACGTGGGCGGCAATGGTCATGAGGACGCCGCCAGCAAAGAGGAAGAGGAAGACGGTCGAGGAGAGGGCCTCGTCGGCAAAGTTTGTGACGGGCACGACGAGGTCGACGATCTTGTCGTGGGCGTGGCTAAAGTCGGCCATGCTGTTCTGCAGATCGCGCATGTTGCGGAAGAAGTCCTTGCTGAGCTCCTTTGCCGGCCGGACAGTGGCGGCGGGGGCGAGGGGCGGGCCGCGGGGCGAGTAGGCGACGCTCTGCTCACTCGAGAGGGTGCCTTTTGGCGGGGCCGGGTGGCGTGCGACAAACGAGGGGACGAGGACGCCCAAGAGGAGCACGACCATGGGCAGGGCGGGCAGCAGGTAGGGGTCGAGACAGACGAAGGAGTAGACGGCGAGGAACGAGAGGGTGTGCGTGGGGCGGCGCCAGGCGAGGAGGCGCTCGGCGTCGGCCTGGAACTGGAAGACGACGCCGATGCGGGCGTTGAACTGGCGGAAGTTGTACGACATGGTGGTGAGGTTGAAGCTGGGGCGTTGGGGGTAGTTGGAGCCCTTGGCGTCGGCGGGGGCATCGGAGCCGTAGTCGTCGTCGGTGGGGATGACCTGCTGGAGGAGCCTGGGGCAGGAGATTCGAGGTCAGTCCGAAGCTTTCACGACGCGAAGAGCACAGGGCGGACGACGGAAACATGCCTCTCGACAAGCCGGTCCTGGATGCCGGCCTTCTCGCGGATGGCCGCAAGACCGCCGCGCAGGCCTTTTTTCTGCGAGGGCGAGGGCGTGGGCGTCGTCTTGCGCGAGTCGGGCTGGCGGTCCGACGGGCCCTGCGGCGAGCGGTCGTGGCCGGCGGCGATGATTTCGGCGGTGAAGTCGTCCATGGTTGGTGATGACGATGGGGGTCAGGACGGAAGTAGCATTGCCCGTCGGTCGGCGCCTTGCTCTCGCTCGAGGTGAGCGATCAGTCACGGGCAAGCTGGAAGCCGGGGTTAGCGGTGTGTGTGCCGCGCCGAGTCGCGGCTCATCGGATTCTGGGAATTTGCTGCGCAGCGAGGCGTGTTGAAGCAGGGATGGGGTCGAGATTCCCATGTGACGCAAGCCGGAGACGGCCCATGTTCTCATCCCGGTGGAGGACAAGCGCGCTAACAATTGTCGCAGCATATTGCACGGCTGTCCGGGCCACCCTGTTAAAGACGCGCGTACCCTGCACTCGGCGCCCCACACAGTGCCTGGAAGACGGATTCTCATAAACGGGAGCAATGGCGGCTCTTTAGGTCCGTCTTTGTTTCCTGCTCCTGTTTTCTTGTTTCATCTTTCTAAATGACATTCAGCTGTCAAGAGAGCGACTCACTCTCTCAAACAAACCATTCCTTTCATTTTTTACGCTCTCACTCGTCTATCCTCTATGCCATTCAAGGTCCTCGAGCGGTCCTTCCAAGCGTCAATAAGATTCCTCCATGGCATCTTCGAACCAACTACACCTGTTTCGAGGCCGACGCGAGCGTGAAAGAGCCTTTTCATAATGCTCTCCTCGATGATATTAAGCTTGCAGAATCAAGTGCTGGTGACACTGGGGCACGCCTTAAAACAGGTATACATAATTTACAGACCAATGCTCAATAGGGGGCGGGGGTGACACGGCTCTCCCTGGCCCTCTTGATATCTCATTTTTCTATTTGCCGAGAAAATGGCTCGTATCGCTCTCTGTCAACCCAGCCATTGTTGAATGCTCCATCTGCCCCAGTTCGTTAGCTGTCGGATGCTCGGAATATAGGCCGAGTTGTGAACTTAAACCAGGACCCTGGTCATCCTGGCCACCGCGCTGTCATTGTCCCATTCGACCAGCGCTCTGGTCCTCGATTCCTGCATTTTTATCTCGACGAAATTCTCCATCGCAGCCAACTCATGATCCGCTAGTAGATCGAGTCTTACTCGACAATCTCCGGCCACATTCTGCCCAAAACAACCAGGGTATATAAATTTCCAAAATATAAAGTCGAAGGCCCAGCTGTCTCTGGCTGCATAGTTCACCAACGACGTTTTGCTCTCCCAGCTCTTCCGAATTCTTCGGGACAAAGGCACGCTCCCGTCGTGCGTAACTGACTGGTCTGGCAAGATGCCTTTGGCATTCCGCATCTTGTCCTCTTCCTGTTCCAGAACGCCCAGGAAGGTGTTCAGGCGAGGCTCGTACGCTTCCATCCACGGGACATATCCACCGGGCCAATACTCCGGACTCTTCAAAAGGAGCCACCATGGCGGATCAAACGAAAACTCTGCAGGGGCGACGTAGGTAAATTCCCAGTCTATGACACCCACCACGCGAAGGTCCTTGTCAATCAAAACATTTGACGGGCGTAAGTCTTCAGAGTATAGCCGAAACGTCGTTTCATTGTCCCCACCGTTTTCGGGCTCAAATCCCGTCGCAAGTCGCCCACGCGATGCCAGACGCCGAAACAATTGACGAGCCACAAATTTGTCGCGCGCATCATCCTCGTCTTCAATAGCGTCGTTGCGCTGGAACGTTACTTGTGAAAGATGCATGTCGGCCATGGCAGAGTACCACTGCGTGGATGTAAGGTACTGCTGCGAGGGTAGTAACGTCGGGGGAACACCTGCGAACTCGACGAGGGAGCTCATATTCTGAATGAGAGGCCGGCCGGAAACAGATATAAGTCCCCGTTTGTCCTGGACCAATGATCCGATTCGAGGGAACGACAGGGTAGAAAGCCGCAGTATGATGTTGGCCATCTGCCTATAGAGGAACATGAGCGTTTGCTCATTGATGTTGTTGTCTAGCACATGAGGCTCGCCGAATCCAAGGAGGGGTCATTAAGAGCATCAGACATGGTCCTTTCATGCTCAATATAATTCATTATGATGAATGGACCGAGGCCAGTAGGGTTCTCCGTAGCGGTCCCGTAATGGTAAATCTCAAGCACGGGAATTGTGGTCTTTGCTGCGACGTAGCGCATCGTAGCCACCTCGTAGTTGACCTTCTCCTCGGGGAATTTAACAGTACCTAGTTTGCTTCAGCGACTTCATCACTTGACTGAAGTAGACTTTAAAATACCTTTGCAGGGGATCCTCATGGCGGCCGACGAGCCGTCCTTGAACTCTAGCCGATAAAGCAGGTTGTATCCACCTCTGATCGGCCTGTGAAGTTCCAGGGGCTCACCCGGTCTATACTTTATGATCAGATTGGCAATGCCACGGTACGTCTCGGCATTGTGCAGTGATCTCTCCCATTTCTCGACTTCCTGTCACTCTTTTCCCAGGCAAGGTCGTCCTTGTCCATTCGAATATATCTTGGTTTGGGAGACATCGCGGAATCTTTAAGCCGCACCGTCGAGGAGTGTCTTCGGCGTCGAGATGAAAATAATGGTGGTCGTGGTGATATGCAGAGGGAGGGGAAAACAGGAGCCAATAGGTTCGCGAATTTAAACTCCAGGTGGACGCGGCCTGATTGGACCAAGAAGCACCACTGCCGCTGAAGCTTCTAGAAAGCGCAGAGAGGCGGAAGCGAAGCGCAAACGTGATGAAAATATGGTCATAAGGGCGGCAGAAAATTCTCGAAAGAGGCGTGAGGATAGAGGCATCGTCGACACCGTAGCTGGGCAGCTTCCAGATGGACTTGGTCGTCGTTAAATGATGCGGGTTTGCTGTCGTCTGTGGTGGGTGCGGCTTGATACCTGTGACTCTGTGAGGATCCATTGTCGCGTGCTGCTGGTTGTTTTCAAGTGTCAAGTCGAAGCATCGGGGCCAAAGCCCAGGCCGTTTCCACGTCTGAGTCTCACGTCAAAGTCCGCTTTTGCTAATTGAAGAGTGCCGTGGGTGCCCAGTCTCCGTAGTCATCTTGGGATTTGATGATATTGCTAGGTGCATACGAAGTACGGAGTACATGTAACGTGGTAATTATCTATCATGCTGTTGGTCGTGAGCACCCTGCATGGACCTTTCTTCAAGATAGCATGCCTACAGGGCGGTGTGGTCATCGACACGACATGACACGGGGACTTTCTTCGTCTACATTCACATGTTAACTGTGCAGTCGGCCTTAGTACCCAACTGTGCAGCCCTAGAACTGGAGACACATGCAGGAAACTCGTCGTTGGAATTTTGCTTGCCAACAGCCCATGTGAAGCTTGACGCGTGTGATCATGCACGACATTTGTAGGATTATCTCCCATGTCCCTCCCACTTGATTGGCCAAGTCTACAAGCAGGCTGCAAACAGGCTGCAAACAGCATTGAAAGTTTGTCTCCCGAGTTGGGAGAGTGATTGCATTATTGGTCTATTGGTTCGGTCTGCCCATACTGAAGGCGTGCTTACCAGGAGCTGTCCTACTAGTTAAGGGCATTCCGACCGAGACTACACGCGAAATGCATTCGACCAACGACCAGGAACGACAGTTCAAGCTTGCAGCATCATATTGACTTGAGCCCAAAAACATGTTCGCACAACCTATATTCATGAATGCTCCTGTGTAGCCGTAAGGCTAACGAATCTATCAACGAGCCAGCCTTAAAGTCTCGACACGTATGCAGCACGTCCGAGTCAACGTAGTTTCTTCCAAGCGAGGGGTAAAACTTGGTCGGTATCGGGGACATATCTCCTGAGCACATGATGTATTGCCGCAGCTGTTCAATGCAGTGGTCCGGATGCAGGAGAGTATTTTCAGGTGAAGCTCGCCTTGCGTGGCCGTGTCCATCGGCGCCGTAGTACGTCGGATTGAGTGACCTGCGAAGGTTGTTCTTATCATCATGGTCAGTCTGGATGTTCATGCGACTAGGGTGACGCGTCACTTGCCAAACAATGCAGCGTGTGGAACATGTCTAGCCTGCCAGTTCCTTGGTAAATATACAAGCGAGAAACAAGGTTGATACGAGCAAAGGGTCATTACCCAGCAACATAGCCACCTCGTTGATGGTCCCAATACTGGTTCACGGGTTCTCCCCATGTAGCAACCGCCTCGTCTCTCGTGATGAGGATATATCGCCCTGGCGACTCTTGTCAGCGTTCACGTATATATGCATATGTCAGACAAGATAACCATGTGGCCAAGGCAGTCAATGACATGGAGTCAAGCATCATGCGAGGACAACGTCCTTGTCAAGCTTGAATACTACTGAAAGATTCTACTACGAAAGGATTGTGATTTTCTAATCTCGACCTTAGCTTCATAGTTGGCGCTCGTTCGTATCCTCCCCCACATTCAGCCATGCTTTAGCCACAAGGCCGCCGACATCGCACAGGCAAGAATAATGTCAATAAGTGTCAATACCAATCGAAGTACGTTGAGAGATAATAGCGATTAGTTACATTAAACTTCGGGATTCCCAATAACCCCCTGCCCACTGGCAGTGCTGACTCTTTGTCTAAACTTTGAAGGATCCGGAAAGACTCATGTCAGTCACTAGAATGGCTCCGCCAGTGCGGACCCTATTTAGTTAGCTGGCAATTGGGTGAACGTCCGTAATGAACTAAGGCAATTCAAGTACATACTTCGTACGGAGTACGTACCTCTCTTTTCTCATGATGGGCGGGGTGAGATGGACGTTGGTTGCGGAGTACCTGTAATTATTACTCCCGTAGCCTCCCCCTGTGGGGGTTGACGTATTGACGTCCGCATAAGCCCCCACAGGGGAGCCTACGGGTATTAATTACATATAAAAGCAGGTTGCGTCAAAGTCCGTTAACTCACTGCGGCTTGTTCCTAACTTCCTACTGCTCATTAAAGGGCATTTTCTACAAAGGATTCACCGAGCTTGCGGCCATTCTTGTCCTCTCGTTTTACCAATGGAAAGCGAGCGAGCAACTATATACCGCGGCAATTGCCATTGCGGCCGTTATCGCTATGAGCTGTCGCTGCCGGACAAGATTTCAACGGCCATGGCATGCACATGCAGCCTCTGCGTCATCAAGGGGTGCCTTTGGATCGTACCGCCCGAGGGCAGGTTCAACGTTATTCGAGACGATGGTTATCTGAAAGAGTATGCATCAAAGGCCATTTCGAACAAGGTAAACCCATACCATCTCGGTACCTCTCGCGACCTTGCTATTGACTGGTGCCAGTTCTGCAGCTACTGCGGCACAGGAGTGCTTGGCCAGCATCTGGTTGGACCGACGCGTGGTCAAACAATGGTCAATATTCGAGCCATTCAAGGCGTCAATCCATTTCAAATCGAGTAAGCGGAGCATTAATACAACCGGGCACCGTGTGACTCTGAGCTAACAAACGATATCAAATTCAAAGGTCAAATATCACCACTATCGAAACAGAAGACGAAAGAGATAGGCAAGAGCCTGCGAGTTCGGAGCTGTCGGCCCCCCATGTCTTCTCATGTCACTGCGGGAATCTGCGCGTGGAGCTTGACGTCTCAATTCATGACCAGGAATTCAAGGAGGACAACTGCAGCTTATGCGTGCGAGTAAGCTCAACCCCTGCGAAACAGAGTATGCCAATAATGTACTCCAGATAACCGCTCGACTAGAATGCCTACATTGGAGTTTATCCAACAAAGGACCAAGCAAGGGTTCATGGTAGAGAGCACAGCTTTGAATACTATGGCATCAAAGCCGAGTCGACGGGGCGCAGGTGGAGCAGCACAGTCTATTGCCAAACCTGCGGCGTCTTTACTCTCAGCGTTATTTACGGGCCGCCCATTAACGTTTTCGATAAGCTCGCCCCTGAGAGGAAGGCGCACGCGCTTGAAGTTTACTATAAGAACATCAACTTACTGCCGCTCAACGTGCGCGCCTTGAAAGGGTTCCAAACTCGGCTTTTCCCTAAATCTATAGACATTCAAAGGTCGGACGAGGGAACAGAGGGCTATAAGGAGCTGCTTGAGCCGTGGCGAGGAGGCGATTAGATGTACGTTTGAGTCTTTCTGCTTTAAGCCTCGCCGGTATTATGCCCTGAACGGGCCCCATTCGAACAATTTGCGCCAACAGCTAGTCCCCCTCGATTGTTGAAAATTAATTAAGAAGTTGGACAGTCTGGCCCGGGCAAATTGAGCATTTCTTGTTCCGATGCAAACAATGGACAACGTACCGAACCCGAGATGTTACAGTGCACCGAGACCCAGAGGGGAAATATCTCGTTCTACCTAGGAGGAAAGTCGCCGTCCGACGACGCAAAATGGACGCCGAAATTGAACGCAGTCTGCGCAACAATACGATTTGCGGTAGCCACCGGCCGGCTCGACAACACGCAACGTTAAAGCATCGCAATACCACCTCCCTATTAACCTTCTTCAAATTCCTCAACAGCAGGCACCGCTTCAGCCGCCATAGATAGGATGCTGAACGCTTGAAGAAAAGCCTTCAAGCCAGCTTGCTAGTAATAAAACGCATCACGAGATCCCAAGGAGAGATGAAAACAAAGAGAAAAGGCTAGTAATGAACACTGTATGGGCTGTTAGGAGAACATGGCAAAGCTTTGGAAGGGACATGCATAATAGCAAATAGTGGCCCTGTTGGCCAGATAGCCACCGGGCGGAATAAATTGTGTGTGTGTGTAACTAGACAACCGGCCCAAACAAAACTTATTGCAGAAAAGTGGCCATCGAAAACTGGACAGAGATGAGGATTGCGTCTGTCGAATGATACCGTAACGTCGCCCACCTAGCTTACAGCACCCCCCCTTCTAGCACTTTTCACGTCATAAATAAGGCACATTCCAGTAGCAACTAAAGCCGTATTTTAATATCACGATAGTTCAATTTACTGTTTTCTAGCTATTCAAGCTGCTAGCTAGGTGTAAAGACATCTGGCGGCCAGCTTTGTACTGTTGGGCCACTCTGTGAATTGAAGATGGGGTAGATGAGGCTTTAGCCGTGTCGGTGATGCCACGGATACCATGTGAAACTGGCGCATTGGGCCATTCTTGAGATCCTCAAAAGACTGGGCCAGTTCCGGATGTTGTGTTTAATGCCAAATCTTGTCTGGCTTCCCAAGTCTGAAAGCTCCAGAATCAACCAACTTGGCGAAGAAAGAATCATTCTCGGCTGCGACGTCATCGCATTGTCTTGAGATGCCCGTGAGATCAAAGTCCGTGTCGGGAACGGGGATAGGGTCCATGACAACATCAACGTCCCGACCCTTGGCGTCTTCTAAATTGTCCACGCGGTCCATGTCTTTCATAGTGGCATCGGCCGCCGAGGTCATGTCGGATGTGCTTCCTACATCTTCACACTCTAGTACGCGGCCTCTTCGTCCATCTCAACCGAATTGCTCTTGATGTCATCATCAAAGTCCTCGTCATGACTCTGCAAGGCTGCGAAGCGTAGTGTCAAAAGCATGAGCCCTTGCAGATGCACCGCAATATGTCGAGCGATGGCCCTTGAGGCGTCCATGGTCTTTTGCTTTTGTGATCCGTCTGGGTGCGAGCCGATGTCATCTACATCGGACAACATCTCCGAACAGTCTGCGCCTGAAATTCGGGCATCTGGTTTCGTCATATCAAGAGCCTTCCTGGCACATTTGGTCTTCTCTTGTTTCGACTGTCCCTTTTGTCGTTTACGGAGTATTACCTCGGCCTCATTATCGTGCTCGTCCACTGCAAAACAGCACAGGAAACAATCGTTCCAAGCTCTTGGCTGCTTCGTCATGCTCTGTCTTGAAATACACTGGAGTTGTTTCTTTGTGAAATCGCCGTCATGGAACTCTTTTAGGTGCGAGTAAAGAGCTTGAGGGCTGTGGTAAACGTCCGGGTTGACTTCGCAGATGGCACATACCCAACTTGGTTTTAAATAAGTTTCCCGATGCCATCGCCTGTTGTGAAGTTCCATATGGTCAACCCATTTGTCAAAGGTCGGAAAGACCGGATACGCTTCTGAACATCCTTCCGAGAGGCAGACGTAAGGCTCGAGGTCTTGGTCTACGTGTTGCCTAAGAATAGTTCAGTTTCCTCGAACCCGCGTTGGGAGACATCGTGAGACGCTCCATGCGTACAGCATCATGTGTGCTTATATTGTACCATGTCGGCGCTGGTGTACCCAAGAAAGTGGACGCTACATACCGCCATTCGCTTTTGGAAAGTGTCTCTGCGTCGAGTGCTTCAGAACACCACTCGCAAGCTAAGGTGCTGCTCTCCCCGTTCGTAATAGGGGGTTGGGGATAACTGCATTGCCGTACCTGGATCGACAATGTCTTCGGCAACCATGTCGAAGCTTTCTTGACCTGTTGAGTGTTGATGCGGGATAAGGCCTTCGCCAACCGACTGATTGGAACGTCAGTTTGTGTATCGTTATCGGATGCTTCCTGGACAGGCGACAGCCCTGCATGTGACTCTCGATGTTTCTTGTACTGAGAGCCGAGCATGAGCATCCTCGCATATCTGTCTGTCATTGACTTGGTGAGATGGTTTTTGAGAGCCTGATGAGCCCCGGGGTACAAGGCCTGGACGGCGCTCGCACATAGATGCTCGAATGTGTTCGGCTCCAGGCTTGCGGCAAATCTGGAAGCTCTCGCATCGATCTTGTCATAGCTTGCTTGGCGAATCGAGACCCCGAGACGGTTGAGTCGAGTGAGGGTATCATCGATCGCCGTCAAAGCTGCCAAGGAGATCCGGAAGGCTCTTGGCTCGGACTCATCCAAGCTTGTCGGCGTCGGACCTGGCTCTGCTTGACCGCTCGATCCGACAATACATTGTTGCAGACCGCAGCGGAGGACATCGAGTAGACGAGCAACCAGGTCTTGCAGGTCAGCGTGGTTTCTGAGTCTCGTGTCCAGGCAGTTGCTCCTCCGGGCAAAGACGCCGAGATGTGCCGCCCATATGGCGAACCGTTGCTGAAACTCGGCACACAGATCGGCAGTGGCATCCAGATGCGACGTCAGAGAAGAATCCTGCAGTTGGTCGAAGAGGCTTTCACATTCACAGGCCAGGATGTATAGCAAATCTTTGCTGTCGTGGTTTAACGTCATGCTGGGCTATGGCGGGGATGTCAGTCATGGGAAGAGGACGAGTCTTGCGGGTTTATGTATGTGTACTGCCGACCTCGACTGATAGATATCAGGCAACGGAAAGCTGAGCGGGGAAGTTAACATGACTTCGTGTCAGAACAGATGACGTACATGGCTGTCTCACTATACTGCACTCGCCGAGAACTGAGCTCGGGTCAGTCAGCCTTGTGATACCTGACATCTGATATGAAAGACCAGGGCCGCCGGAATCGTTCATCGACCCCGCCCTTTGTCTCCCTCGCAAGTTCTACTGAAGTTTTGACTCTCGAGGCAACGGATCGAATTGTGCCCAGCCCTTGTGCAAAAAGGACTGAAAATGCCTTTTATCGATGTATTTGTCGAGTGGAACCTACTCCAAGGCCTTGGACTGCTGCTGGGCCAGAGAAAGGCGCGACACAATGAGCAGCTGGAACCCCTCAGCCATGACGGGGGAGTGCATCTCGATGCTCAACTACTCGAATTCGAGCTTCGCCACGCGTTCACGGTCAAGGATTATACCCTGTATCTGAGAGATGAAGTGGCTTCGGAATGCTGGGCGAAACTCTTCAACCTGTGCTCTTTGTGGGAGCGCCTTGCGCGGCCTAGCAGCACCGAGAGTTGTTCAGGACAACGAAACCAGTCATATCCGCGTTTGAAAGCATTGACGACATTTCTAAAGTCAGAATCCGAACCAGTCGACCTAGTGAGTGGTCCAAATCAGACAATTTTCAAACTTCCCGGCGACACTGCCGGGATTCGCTCGTGCTTGAATGCCGTCACAGCATGTAACAAGAGCCTCGATCGAGTCCTCGAGCGCCTCAAGCGAGCCCACGGGCCCCTCGCACGAAGAACAGCCGCTCGACCACTCCGGAGGCAGACAAAGGAGGGAGCATGGAAGAAAGCCAGGATACGAAATCAGGTTATACTCGTTTTGGGGACTTTATCTGAACGTCTCCAATGCGACACTCAGCACCAAGTACTATTGAAACTCATCCAGGACCCCGATGCAGATGCACTATTACCCGGTCTGCAACTCATGCTCTCGCCGTGTTCAGATCCCGAGCTAGAACTGTGGCACGAGGTTGTGTGCCACACGTCCTACCTGTATGTGGCCTCCTTGTGTCCGCGAATGTCTCAAGCTCTAATTTTTCCTCGGCTGATTTTTCAGATGTAAAAACGCAATCACGCACATCGACAATATCTGTACAGACCTTCAGCAGCATCAGGGCCAAGGGAAGACTTTAATGCTGCTCATCAAACATAAAAGGCTGTTCGGTGCCTGGACAAGCACCACCACCTCTAGGATGGACTACGTATCGCGAGAGTCTTTTGACCAACTCATCATCCAAGGTGCTTTCCGGCCGCTTGATCTCGACACGCTATTCGACAAGGCGCCGCCCACAAAATTCGGCATCAAGGACAAGCGAGCACTTGCTCTTAAACTAGGCTTTTGCCTTATGGACTTTTTCGACGCCGACCTTGCCTCCAAAAGTATCTACTTCACATACTTCTCGGAACTAGGTCTCGACAAGGAGTCCCCGTACCTGGCTTTTAATAGCTTAAAGCATTCGGCGACAGCCGACCTATACCGCTTCAAACTCGGCCACCCTACATTTTTGTCCTTTGCCAAGTTGTTGCTAGAATTGGAGTTTGGCCAAAGCATCGACCTACACGTTAGCCCGGAGAGCAGCCAAAACAAGTCCGCTTAGATGAAGCTCATGGAAAGTATCGAGGAGATTGAAGTAGAGAGAAGTGACTCCTATCTCCAAGCCGTTAAGGGCTGTCTTTTCGTCTATCGCCATATAGCCATGGCGCTAAGATCTGGCGACCTCTAAGGCAGAGATGCAGATCCGACGATATAGAGAACGCTCTATAAAGAAGTCGTTTATTATCTCGAACTTGGGCTTTCCGAGTCTATCCCTAGGGCTGTTCACAAACGCCAACGGTCCGAATCACCGCCTCCTCCGGATTCCTCGGACGGCTCTCGCACTGTTGCCATTCGGTCTACGGAGTCCGAACAGACAAAGGCTGGACATAAAAGGCGATGTGTTCCCGAATCACAACGGGAGCAGCTCCTTTCTATGGCTAAGTGTAATCTTGGAAACCCGGATTCGAAGTGCAGCCCCGCCTGCTGTGGCCAGTGTCTACACGGCTCCTTTTTAGAGGAGGCCTCTCAGCTAAACAACGGCACAAGACCCACGCAGCATATACCTCCCGACTCTGTGGCCCCAGCTTGGTAAGCGGGCTCCCAGATGCAAAGATCTTCCTTGAAGTCGCGCATGTTCCTAATACTGGTCTGGTGGCATTGATTTCTAGCTACAACACGTCAGCTCGCCAACCATGTCGCCGCGAGGACTTCGAGGTAGCCATCATATGTGCCTTGCCTCTCGAGTACGACGCTGTTTCCTACCTCTTCGACGAGTTCTGGGACGAACAGGGCGATCAGTACGGAAAGGTCAAAAAAGACCCAAACATCTACACAACTGGCCGCATGGGCAACTGTAGCGTCGTCCTGGCTCTGTTGCCTCAGATGGGCAAGACAGGCGCCGCCAGTGTCGCCACCAGTATGCGCTCGAGCTATAGCAACGTGAAGCTTGCTCTTCTTGTCGGAATCTGTGGTGCTGCGCCGCGCAGCCAAGATCGCGAGATCCTGCTCGGCGATGTCGTCATCAATAAGACCATCGTCCAGTATGATTTTGGCCGGAAGTATCCAGACAAGTTTATCGGCAAAGACACTATTGGGAATAACCTCGGGCGGCCCAATAAGGTTATCCGCAGTCTCCTCGCTATGCTCGAGACTGAACGTGAGCATGATAGTCTGGAGGAACGCACCACCTATTTCCTTTAGCAACTCCGGGCTAAAGCTGCCCAGAAGCGGCGTCATAGCAAGTATGACTATCCCGGCACGGTCAAAGACAAACTATTCAAGTCGACTTATCGGCATAAACATAATACGTCACGGAGTTGTGTGTGCTGTGATTGCATCAGCGACTTGGATCCCGTGTGCGACGAGGCTCTTTCTTCATCATGCGATTATTTAGGTTGCGACGACGGATACCTTATGGCAAGAGACCGGCTCCGAGCTAGGGAGGAAGTGGAACACGACGGTGGCGTTGCCCTTCAGACGGTGGCGGTACACATCGGTGCTGTCGGGTCGGGAGATACAGTAATAAAGTCGGCTACAGACCGCGACAGGATCTCAAAGGAAGCGGGCGTGATTGCGTTTGAGATGGAGGGCGCTGGGGTATGGGACGAATTACCTTCCGTTGTCATCAAGGGAGTGTGCGACTATGCCGACAGTCATAAGCATAAGGGCTGGCAGGACTTTGCAGCAGCGATGGCGGCTTCGGCGTCAAAGGCGATCCTGGAGCGCTATATGCGAACTGACCAGGCAGCGTAAGTAAAATACTTCGAACACTCGTTAAGTTAAGGTAAAGTAGTAGGTATAGTAGATTGGTTAGCTGTTAAGTCTGACGGCGTTATTAGTTAGTAAGGCGCATCTTTATCACTACCTTACTGTTGAGGAGAGCGGGCATAAGAGGCCACAGTCATGCCCAGTGGACCCAACAGTCATGCATAATGGAGCCTGCCTATGCAACTGACTCCCCTAGCTCAAGGACATGATGTAGGCCTGACTCAGGTATAGGAACATCTCAATGCCCTCTTTGGCTAGCTTTGTGTAGTCTCTGTACCTATATGAGTCCCTCCCTTGTCCCAATAGATAGACCAAGACATGCATCACTAAATTCACCTTTCTGTGCCCCTATTTCTTCCCTGCGCTCTCAAACCTCTGCTTGAGACTTACAGTCAGCCGTAAACGCAGTATATTGGAAATGTAGGCGTACAACCCATTTACACGCGTATAGTTATAGAGGTTTTAAAAATAAAAAGGCGCCTTAAGGATATAAGAGCGCCGAACTGGGTCACTGACTTAGGAAGTCTATCTCGTTGTAGAGCAATAACGATATCCGCAATCTGTTGGACGACTTCAGTCTTCTATTTCAACGAGAGCAAGGGAACTGAGTGTCGAGGTCGACTCCATTCTTGAACTCCCCATTGTCCACCTAAAGCTTGCCTCGACGGGCGCCACAGGAAAACTAGGGGGTGCTCGGCTTAGAGGTTAACACACAATGCTTTAACTCACGTCTATCCAACTTAAACTTAACTCGTAGTTAACTGACTATTGTAGAGGCATCGATAACGAAGTCAACCTTAGCGTAGCTAAGCTATTTAGTTCATTTAAATTAAGTGGTTTGTATCGTTGCTTAATTGGATACGCGCGAGTAATTCAAAACCCGGCTAGGAGCCCAGGCTTGCAGTTAACTGTTACGCAATAAATGATATAAACAGTATGGGTGGTTTAACAACGATCGGGCAGAAGATCTCGAGCTTAGGTAGCAAGCGGGTCATTTATTCTCTTATGTAAAGGAGTGGAATTGAGCTGAACTAATACACCATAATGTGCACCTGCTAATAAATGGCATTATTGCCTACTGGTAAATTCGTTGCTTGCCGAGTTGCTAGGCAGCGATGTTATTGGCCTTTCTGTATAAGCGAGAGTTGATCTTGGCATGCGTGGTGACGGGGCTGTAGGCGGCTGTTAACACCCTTCTGCTGTTTGGTGCAGCGTGCAGGGGATGGCGACCCAGTTTGACATGGTTATGTCTTTTTCATTTGCACAGACTTTTTGGCAGCGTCGTCGATAAGATCAGACACTGCTTTTGGCTGCGAGGCGAGTGAGGCATGTGCAGACTTGAGCTCGACAGTCTTCTGCGTCTTCATACGTTCGGCCATGAACTTTTGCGCTTCGGGATTGATACAGCGATCTTCTGTCGATATTTGATACCAGGACGGCTTTGTCTTCCATGCTGGCTGTGTAACCTTGTCGCCAAAGGTACTCGCAACGGGCGCCTTCTGGGTAACGGCCATGACGAGAGCCTTGTCCTTGGCGAGATCTTGACAAAACGAGTCATGAAACTGGTCTGCTTTGATCCAAAGGTAGCCATCGCTGTCCTGCACGAGGCGGCCATCGGTAGCAGCGAGGGCCGGGTATTGTGCCGAGATGCTTCCCGCACTTTCATCCTTATCGGGGCCGAATGCCGCAATGTAAACAAGCCCGACGACGTTTGGTAGATTTCCCGCCTCAGTAATGACAGCACCACCATATGAATGCCCAACGAGCAACACGTCCCCTTTGATCTGCTTCACCACCTTCTTGGTGCGCTCGGCATCATCGGCCAATGAAGTCAGCGGCAATTCGACGGCTTGTAGAGAATAGCCTCTCGCATCGAGGTTGATGATAACGTCAGCCCAGTGGGCTGCGTCGCCCCAGAAACCGTGCACGAAAACGATGGTTGGCTTGCTCATGGTGTACGATTTGCAGAGATGCTCCAGTTTTTAGTAATTACCGACTCTTTGCAACAGCTTTCACGAACGATGCACTTCTTTCCCGTCCTACAGTCGTTTTAAGTAGTTATGGGGGAACCACTTCGCTTCGACATGGCCATACACTGATGGAAACTCTACACATACAATGATGTAATGGATTACGCCAAGCATCCAGAAGAGCCGTCAAGTTGCAACAATTGAGTTTACTTAATCGCTAGCATGCTACGGAAGTGAGGGCTTCCGGTCCGTGCCACGACGGTAGTGCCGACATATGACTGTCATGAACTGCAACCTAGTTTAATGCTGTGAACCCTAAAAAGCACAGGAGCGGTAAGCGTCCTCTATAACCAATAATTCAATTACGACTAGTTATCCGAATATTCGAAAGACCACAAGGTAAAGAGAGCGAAACGAAGGAAATTGGCGAGGAATGAAGAATGCCCCCCACCCCCTTTTTCTCGCCTCGTTAGGATGGGTGTACTCAGCATTTATTACCTTGTGACAAAAGTTTTGTGACAAAATTGTTCATGTGACAAAGAAAAATAAGAAAGCGTACTTATGTTCAGATTTGCAGAAAGCTTTTTGCGATGCAGATGGAAAATCCATGGCCGAATTTGAGTTTGGTATTGTTAGACAGTCATGTCCCACACCTGGCACGACGACAGCAGTTGGGTAAAGCGACATAAATAGCATTAGTTAATCAATGAGAATTATCTAAAGAAATAAGAGAAAGGATCGAATGCACGCACATTCGTGTCGTGTTTTTATGTCCGCAGTGCACCCCGATGATAGTTAACACAACAACGATCAACGAACTGGTTCTATGACATATATTCTTAAAAAGTCCCGCATAGGATTGCTTTGGAGCACTCATCACTACCGTAGCTCTATATCATGCTCTTCCTATAGGCCCTTCTTCTTCTTCCCGTATAGTATTAAGTAAAGTCTCCGACCAGTGCTCAGCCACATTGTCTATTAATTACCAAGGCTCCCCACTGTCTATTAGTTTTGAATCCCTTCTTAGGAGCGCGCACCCCACCTACGGGCATCGAACGCAGAGCCAGTAAGAATCCAAGACAAAGTTTTCAAAGACGAGACACGATCCCCACAGCTGAACATTCAGAAATGGTTCAAGGAATGCTACAATGAGCAACTCGACTCTTGGCGAGCTAGGCAAGGGACAGACTATCAAATTAACTAGACGAGTCAGGTGGATGGCTGCACATGGTGTTTTCAAGGAAAGCGGAATTCTCATTATCAGCTCTTTTGATGCTGCTTAAGGTCATTGCCTACCCGTTCCTTTAATTCTGCCCTCGCAAGCTTTTCCTCTCTCTCCTGAATTCTCGTAGCGCCTCCCGTATGCTATAGTAGTGCCGGGTGTGACGTTGACGGCACGGCGTATCCGCAAAAGATCCAGCCACCCCAATTAGGCGACAATAAAGGCATCCATAATTTCTTTAATGCTATCGTTTCATATAGGAAAGAAGCTGTTGACTTCCTCACCACTCTGCGCTTCGAAAAACTTCCGTGCTCTCGCGACAAGCTTGGCTAAGTATTCTTAACTACAGCATGTCTTTGGCGCCAACTTACGAGAAAACTTCGTGATGCAAGACTTGCTAAATATTGTTGCCTCTTGAGTAGTGCTTGGATGCATGTGACCGCTTCAAGCTGCACGTCTTGATCCAAAAGCCTGGTTCGAGGAACTTATTGGGTATTACGCGTCCTCGGAAGGGGGATTGATAGGATGTTCGACCTGCCACTTCGTATTTCGCATGCATGAACAAGGTCCAACATTGAAACGCCCTCCGTACAGTCAATTTTTACACGCTCCTCGACTTTACTTTAGTCCCGGGCTCCCCGTGTCTAGGTGACGTGGACCCAAGTGACTTGATCCTTCGCCAAGAGACATGCTGCTTGCAATTAACCGCAGCCAACTGCAGCAAGCGTGCAGCCAACCGCAGCCGGTCTACAGGGAGTACCATTTATTAGGAGGCATACGAGCTGACAAGTCGACGGATTACCTGCCATTTGAAGCTGGCCGCCGAATCCTGTTCGCCGCTCATCTCGAGCCTATTTCCTTTTGCGTGCCCATTCCAGACCGCGCGAAGGGACTCGCGAGGTAAAGAAGACTTTTATCCTAGTTTCTTTCTCGATTATATTCAGATTCAGGCAAAGCAATCACGCAACTTCTTTTCCCACCTCCACCCCAATCGCACTGTTGCCTATGAAGCCAAGCTGCACTGAGTACAAATATCGCTTGACCACTTACTTGGTAACCTGCCCGGAGAACGTATTCCTGCACCGAGTATCTTGGACTTCAAATGTTGCTCCAGGCCGCCACGGGGCAAGCATGGGGACCGGGCCAACCACGCATGTGCTGAGGCCACCGTCACACCCCCAGCCGGGCAAATGTCACTCTGGCTGACTGGTAAGGCTGAGCTCTACCTTACCCCCGGGGCAATCAAGGATCCGGCCTTGACGAGTGGGATGCTGGCGAATCTGTTTTCTAATTTGGGACAAGCGTATTCGTAAAGCTGGCACTGGGTCCGAATGACGACGCGGTCTCGGCGGCAACGTCGATATTACATGCCATGCAAGGCGGTAGAGGGGTGGCACTCCAGGGGGCACAGCCATCTCCCATGCCCGAAGTACCCGTGATGAACCTGGACCCTATACATGGCAAATACAAATCCGCTCATGCTTTAAATGGGCATCGGGAAACCCCGTACTCAACTTGACTGATTCCTGCATTTCTACTGTAGCTCCTGTTTTCATCCTTCGCCCCGCCGTCCTCTGCATTGGAGACGGGGAACCGTCAGTCGCCCGTTTCAGTCGGCATGTAGGTCATGGTTGCCCTGCTTCAGTGAAGCAAAGGGCTCTTATCCGCCGTCCCCTCATCTGTAAAGCCCAAGTAATGACCGACTCCTAACGCATTGTGACAGAAAATCCCTATCTTGAGAAAATAGAATCCCGCAGTCGTCTCACCGTCACCACCTTCTACGCCTGTCCCGACTCATCGCCTGTTTTTGTGTCCCGATTCATCTCGCCCCGAATATATGTCGAGGTTCAAATGGCCGACGGAGAGCCTAGTAAAGATCCAAACTTAACAGATGTAGCTGCGCCATGCATATTGACGATTTTCTAGTTCTGTACAGTCTGTACATTTACGCTCCAAACAAAGGCGCACCCATCTTCTTCATAGCTGGGTACGCCATCTCCGCCATCTTCTACATCTGGCAATGCTGGTCAGTGTCCCAATACCGTGGCAAAAGATATTTCGCTCCTCTGAGACCTCGTTCCCTTAGGTGCTATCATGCCGTCAAGTTGACCGGACTCCACCTGATCTGTGCAGTCATGTTTACTGTCGGCTATGGACTTCGAGAGTACGGAGCCTCGAACTATATGTACGAGAATGATGACATGACTCCACTGATCGTCTTCATTCTTAGCCAAGTTTTCGTATATGTTTGTCCGTGAGTGATGGGCCCCCCGGCTCAATGCTGCTGACTTCTGCTGATTGACTCTATTTCGGGTTATCGCAGTCCGCTTCTTGAGCTCGCCAACTACCATATCCTTGGTCGTATTTTTCACTACGTGCCACACCTTGCCCCAATTCCTGCTGGCAAGGTTTTGGGCGTTTTCGGTGGCTTGATGGCCGCGGTGGAGCTCTTGAACGCTCTAGGGGTAGCACTGGCTGCTAATCCATCATCGGGGCCTTCTCAGCAAGCGACGGGTAGCTACCTGACAGTCGCCGCTATCAGCATTCAACTCGTGGTTATTGTTATCTTCGTATGCATCGCCGGTACTTTCCATGTGCGATGCATGAAAACCAGGGTGCCTCTGAAGAACATTAAGACTCTACTGTCCACACTGTACGCGAGTATGGCCTTGATCTTTGGTCGTTGCATCTACCGCCTGATAGAGCACGCGGGTCCTACGAAGAAGAATCTTGGGGACATCGAATCTCTCCGAGCCCTCAGCCCTCTTTTCCGAAACGAGGTTTTCTTTTACGTCTTCGAAGCGAGCTTCATGCTCATCAACTCTGCTTTATGGAACATATGGAATCCGGGTCGCTTTTTGCCCAAGGACTATCATATCTATCTGGCACAAGACGGCACCGAAGTACATGGTGAAAGGGATACAGACAAACGACCGCTTCTTGCCAAGACGGCGAACGTATTGACGTTTGGCCTGCTCTTTCGGAGGAAGAGAACGAATTATGCAGCGCAGGAACTTGCTCAGTACCGAGACGCTCGACAAGAGGAATCATCTGGTCAAGGCCCCTCTGGTCAGTTGACGTCTTGAATGTTTCTGGCCAAAACAAACCAGCTGTATTCGATCTTGGATGGATAAGCCCACAGCAACTGGGACGAGCGTGCTTAGGGCAAGGGGCAGGAATCTTAGACAGGAGTTGCGTACTCAACCACGTGCATGCGACCATTTCTCAGAGTTAACACTCGGTCAAACCCCCGCACTGTCACAAAGATATTGATGAATCTCTCAAGTATGAGTTGGTTCGAGAGTGGACTACAGAACGGGTTTTTAGCGACGACAAAAATTTCTTTGCACTATGATTGAAGGATTTCATTCTCACAGGTATCTGATCAAGTCTCACACGAATTATGGGACTCAATTAATATACACCGCCTATTGCCGTGTTGAACCGTCACTTGAATGTCATATGCATCATCCGAAGTCGAGTTCCAAGAGGCACCCCCAGAGTTCAAAAGGAGGTGTTCCGTACCCGATGGGCGTAGCAGGCGGAGGGTGTGTTCGAATTGATCCAGAATATGGCCAAGCCGACAGTCACTGATAACAGTCGAGTCGACCTCTGGCCAGACCCTGATACCGTCATCAAGAATAGTAAAAGATGGGCTGCAGTGGCTAAGACCCCCTTCCCAAACGAGACACTCCATTTTGACGTCGGCGTCCTCCCTCTCTATGCTGTCTATTGGTAGCGCGAGCCGGACGTTGAGCAATATCTGGAAGCCCGAGGCAAGCTTGGCTGCTTCGCTCTGCGCACCAAGCTTGTCGAGGCTGTCTGTAGTGCATGAATTGGGCATTTCGTTGTAGATGGCGCACAGAAGCCGCCCTGTCATGGTCCTTGGCTGAAGCACCGGGGTAAGGCTTAGGGCGGTCGTTGTTGACAATCTTGACGTGAAGGCCGATCGTGAGGACGCTGTTCCACGCCGCCTCGGCTGTCTTGCGGGCCCTGGCTGCTCCCGTTCTCTTCTCGCCCGCGGGGCTAGCTTCAGAAGCCCTGCTTGCGAACCTTGGTCTCCCAGTAGTCGTCGTACGCCCTGCGGCAGTCCTCGATAACACGGCTGCCAAACTGACGGAACATAGGCCACGCCGTCGCGATGCTAATATGTCACGAGCGGTACCAGAAGAGCAGAATGCCCTGCCGGGACGAGGCCGTCCTTTCGGCTTGTCTAGCGAGTATCTTATACAGCGACCTGGTTTTGTTGGACAGAAGGCGCTCGGGCTGGGTTGTGGTGTGGCCCCCAACTGTCGGCAGAGCCTTGAGCGATGACTTGTTCGACGTCCCTTTGGTACTATGGGGTGTCTGAAGGCATGCCTTCGAGTAAAAGCCGAAACTCGATATAGGCTTAGCCGGTTATACTTTAAAAGTAATCCGTATTCTCTAGCCGCCTAGTCCAATGGGTCAATCTTGCCCCAGAAGAAAGTGATCCTGGTTCTCAACAAGAAAGACCGTTATCCGAATAGTGAGGTGATGAGCGTCGGCGTCCATGGTAGCGGGCGGCCCTGACAGGATCGACGGCTGAAAGGCGCTAACCAGCCTCAGTGCTGGCATTTGGTTGTCGTCTGACTTGCTAGCAAAGACGGCCATTATATCCCGTAAGTAGAGCCACAGTTGACGGCTCAATGACGGCAGTGCCCGTATGGACCTTTGGGCAATGCTTATCGCCTCGGTTTCCCAGTCGTGCGAACTCGCTTCCATAGCCGGCGATATCTCGTCAACAAACTGCTCATAGTGGCTGTACGATACGATGGGCTCTGGAAGGCTCTTCAGGTATCGCAATAAGACGCCTGCAGCATCATGGACCGAGTAAGGCGCCAAAGAATGATTCGTTCCATATTTCGGAGGCGTTTCGAAAGCAGTCTGTAGGCGCATCACTAGAGTAGGGTGTCCGCTAACAGCAAAGATGTCCTTGACATCTGTCCCTATAGAAAAAGCCGGATATTAGCTTGACAGGGGAAACCAGCGGCACAGAAATGGAACAATACCCACCTTTTTCCTTTATGAAGGCTCCTATCTTTGCAGAGGTGGCTGACCCTGTTCTCTGCATCATCCTGGCTCTGGCTATAGCATGGGGTGGTGAATAGATGTCGATAGCACGTCACTTGCTGCAGGGCCCATGTACCATGTTAATATCATAAGCATCAGCGCCAGAGAGCTCTTGTGCGTCTCTAGTCTAACAAGCACGTGCTTGATATCCTTCTCCTTGGTGACCCAGCGCAGTCGATCGAGAATGCTCATTCTCATCTCAGACTGTAGGGCCGTAGCGAAGGTGTCGAGCTCCGAAAACGCCGTGACACATGCAGCCAAGGTCACAACCACCTGCTCGACCATGATAAGAGAGGTCCTCGACCTGGAGGCACAGACGTTGCCGACGATGAAAAGCTGCAGCGACGACAGCACGTTCCGGATCTCGTCGACCTCTGCCTTGATCCTGCGGCATTCGTCTGGCGCGTGGCGAGCCTTCTCGATGACATCGGCGAGGATTTTGGAGACCTGGGCCGCAGCCGTCAGCAGGCCGATGACGCTGGCCGCCGCGCTCAGCGGGTCAGACATGGCCGGAAGACTCTTGGCTTCGTTGTCGCAGTGAGCCACGATCTCGTCCGGCCTGGACAGTTCTGTGGCGGGATTGAAGGTTCGGAGAGCAGATGTGATGGGTGAGAGGATTGAAGAGCCTCGTCGTCTGCGGGGTTGGCGGCTAGGGGCGCGGCGCAGTGCATACATTGACCGGTTGGCCTGTCTTAAATGTATAAAGGGGGCCTCGCCAGCTCGTATTGTCGGACGACAGACACTTCGCCACAAGCCCCTAACAAGGGTCATACATGTGGTAGAGCAGTCGATAGAGGTCCCTAAGCCCCTGTCAATGCTAAGGCTATTAACTAACTACTTTTCCGCCTTTTTCCACTACTCGAGGTTCTCCATGTGGGCTGACGGAACGGAATCTCGGTCTTTCATGGACGCAGGCGCTCAAGTATCTTCGCTTCTCTATGCTTGGTAATACGTTTCACCTTTATTTCCTGAGCGGCTCTGGACAGACAAGTCGGGGTTGTCGCCGTCTTGTAGACAAAAGACGTCATGGCCAGGGAACCGCCATTGCCCCAGCCCATATAAAGAGGCCGGCGTTACCCAAAAGCTCGTGTGAAGCCATGTTCTAAGCGACGATAACTCGGAGGGCACATGCCCCCACTTTCTTGGCCTCGACCACCGGTCAAGTCAGGCCCTTCCTTTGTCTCGTTACTGTAGTTATGTTGGCCCCATTCGGATTCTTGGCTTTATCGACGGAGGTCCTTAGAAACTGTTGTGGACTCCGGAGTAGTTAGGGTTCTCCCCGCCCCTCGCGGCTCTATAAACATCTTGCCACGCTCGGGATGTTGAAATCGAGCAAGTGGATGGAGGAATATGTTATACAAGAACCTGGAGATGTAGGAACCAATTGCCTTGGTTGGATGTCAGCGATGTCGTGCGACTGTCCGAACCTTGGGCACATGGACAGCCATGATGGTCCGCTGAGAGGGATTCACGTTCTCAGCGAACTGCCAAAACAAGTGTGGCATTTTCCGGTTGTAATCTATAAGAGCAAGGCGGTAAAGGCAGTGTTTCCAAAACTCTTTGGTTCAATGTTGGTTGGCAAGTGTAATGGGAAGCCAGGACGTTGTCTATGTTGCCCCTTACATGCCCTACCCATTCTTTATACATTTCAACGTGAAGAGTACATTTTACCACGCCGCCCTTGCTGTTAGAGGCTACACGAGATACGCCATCTAGGCTTCTCCAGCCACGTACGTAAAGCTTCAACGATACCGAGTGCGTCGGACATTGGTATCAGGCATGATAGTCTGCATCTGGAACAGCGGCAGTCTACGGGTGAGCTGTTGCCCTTGAACCGCACCGAGGCCAAAGTCGGCTACGGAATTGGTTTTGCATCGGCCGGGGCATCACCCCGACCGTCTACTTCGTCTTGACCGTGTCCCCCAGGCTCCTCAGCACGTCGACGGCCCCCGGCGTCTCATACCAGGCCGCATAGCAATACCCGACCATGAGCAGCGCCTCGTCCCTCGATCTTTTGGCATAGGGCCCGCTCGGCCGCTGCAAGACGCCGGCGTCCGGGTTCTCGATGAGCAGGTCCCAAAAGTGCGGGCTGTAGGAGTGGACTACGTGGTACAACTGCTGGATCTGGGTCTTGATGGTGTGGGCTAGGCGCGCCGTCTCGTCGGGCTGAGCCAGCAGGAGCTCGGGCCGCGCCCGCAGAACGGGGCCGACGAGGTGGCCCCGAATAAGGTCGACAATCTCCTGTGGCTTGGCGCCGTAGAGGGCCAGGCCGGCGTTTTGTACTGCCCGCAGGTCGAGCAGGACGCGGACCTTGATGAGGAGCAGGGCGACGGCGTGGCTGATGTCGACGAAGAAGGAGTCCAGCCATACCGCTGGCAGTGGCTCGAGCACGTCGGCATCGTGGATGTCTAGAAAGGGGAGGTCCATGTCGCCCCAGTCGTAGTCGGGATCCTGTCCCGTGGTGGCGTACCATTTGATGAGGTCGTAGGCGTCCTGGTCCCTGGCGAGACGGATATATAAGGCGGGAATGACCTGGCGCAGGCCCATGTTGTCGCCGCGGCACAGGCGCATCATGTCGAGCAGGTGGTCCAGAGCCGTCTGGACAAGTTCGGCCGGACCACCGGCAGTGCCGTAGCTCAGCAGCAGCGAGTCGACGAGGCCGTAGCGCGCGCGCATGTAGGGACGCGTCTCGAGGATGCCCCAGAAGTGGCCGACGCACGTCTCAAACATCCTCTCCGGTGTGAGGGCGTCGCCCGGCATGTCTCGCAACTTGACGTACTCGCGCTCGTAGTGCAAACGGGCCTTTTTGACAACGTTGCAGGCTATCTTGTGCTCGTCGCGGTCGGCGAGCTGGCATTCACGGCCGCAGTAGTAGACGGCCTGGCACGCGGCGCAGCGCTTGACGTTGTCCTTGAGGCGACATAGCTCGCAGGCCCGCGGCGCCAGGCCGTTGAGCTGGTCCACGTCGGCATTCATGATGAGCGGCATCTTGGGCGGCAGCACTCCGTATTGGGGTATGTCTGAGGGCAAACGCGCCAGAGGACGATGAGACGCGTCGTAATTAAGACACTGGATGCGGTACTTCGTACTTGCTTTCAAGGTTCGCACCGCTAGCTGGATATCAACTCCGGTTTGTGTGCCCATCCCCGAACACTCAAGTACCGTATACCTGGTATAAATCAGACATGGTTGTGCTATTATGTTCTAGGCCAAAATCCACAAGAGTGGTGATGAGAAGCAAAAAGAAAGAATCATGCTGCAAAAAGGGGCCAGCCTAGTTGCCGTCGAGGACAGTCTATTGCTCAAGGACGCGTGCGAGGCTAGCCAATGGTCAAGTGCTGAAGGAACACATGACGGCTGTTCCTCCATTGTTTTCTTGCTTTTTCCGTCCTGTCCCTTTTCTTCTCTTTGTTTTGGATGCCGTGCCGCGACATCCTTGGCGGTCCCCAGCCTTT
Organism: Hirsutella rhossiliensis; assembly: GCF_020360975.1. Taxonomy (NCBI): domain Eukaryota; kingdom Fungi; phylum Ascomycota; class Sordariomycetes; order Hypocreales; family Ophiocordycipitaceae; genus Hirsutella; species Hirsutella rhossiliensis. Next base: position 278,134 of record NW_025408678.1, on the reverse strand, counting down.
TAACGCTAGCCTGGTGTACTGTAGGTACAGTACGTAGTCCGTTCTGTACGATACAAGTACGAGAGTATGAGCTCGCATAAATGCATACCTCGGTGAAGGATTCCCAGTGGCTGGCGGGTCTTGTCCAATGCACAAAACCTGGCCAGTACTCGGTTCCTTGTTGGAAAGACGGCAAGAAGCTGTGTCCAAAGCGTACTCGTGCAGATATAGCCCAGTTCAGTAGTGTCGAAAGCAGGGGGCACGCGCGTGCACATTCGATACACTTTCTTCTGCGAGCCAACTCTGAGTCTATCAGAGGGCAAACTCCGTCGATGGTGGCATCCCATACAGGTACCTACTAGGTACATACTGTACGTGTATATGCAAGTATGGGGATCTGGCTGCAAGGAGGGGCAAACGGTGCGCTCGCTACTAGCATGTGTGTGCATACCTCGAGGTACGTACATGAGATACGTACCCTGCTCTCCTTTATTAGCCGTCCAACCGTCGCGCGTAGCCAGGAACACGGCAGTTTCTTTCCAAGGGATGAAATTGGATTGAGAATTCCCGGGGCGCACAGGGACTCGACACCTCGTACCACGGACTAAACCGTCAACGGAACTCTAGAGGCTATTCCCTACATCGGGCCCACGACTGGTTACCCTGGCAGAACATAACTGTACGGAACAGCGTTGTACCTTAGGTACCTAGTACCTGTCATGTATCGCTTCACCTTTCTCTGCTGCTCGGGGACTTTGGACCGGTCGCTGCAAAGTAGTCCGTCCCTACCTCGCCAATCAAAGCGCGTTGGTTCCATCTTTTCCTCCCCTTGGGTGCCTGTACCTCGTTGTCCTCAGTAACCCGTGGCGACAGGCCGGTATCTATACCTCCCCCGGGTCACGGTTGCTGCCCGCTCGGCGAGCTCCACCGCTGCTCCACGACCCTGTGCCGTCTGCCAGATGCCAGAGCGGGCACGCCCACTCCCTCGCCCTCAATCCGCTGGCCCAGTCCTGATCCCCCCCCCCCATTCCTCATCCTCGTGGGGGAGAACAGGAGGCGAGAGAAAAAATAACCACCCCCCAACGGGCGAGCTCGGCTCCCTCAGCTTCTCGTTTTCTGCTTCCTTTAGCTCGCTCCGCTTCCATCAAGGGCAGGACGGGCCCTGTGCTATCGCCAACAAAAGACTTTCGGCCGCGGGTCCGCAGCTGCCGTTCGTTGCCCTCGACGACGACGACGACGACGACTGGCTTCCGTGTCCGGAATGAGGCCGCCTTTCGCACGCACTCAGCTTCCTGTTCGGACTGAGTGAAGGCTGCTTGCTGTCCGAGCGACGAGCAACACCAATCGCCTGGCTCTATGACGCTGAAGCACAAGGCACCTGCTGGGCCCCGACCGGCCAACTCGTCTTCGCCTCGTCTGTGAGTGACTTCCTGCTGCACACACCAACCACTCTCTCCTCTTTTTCTCCTCGCCGGAGGAGCTTTTTGCCCCTGCCCCAATTCGACGCCGCCACCGCGCCTCTTGAGCTTCAATAAGGCTGACCTCCAAAGCTCCGCATCCAATCACTCCTCGTCAATTCAACGGGCCTTCGGCCTCGTCGACAACGCCTCCATGCTCACCGCGCCCGCTTCCGGCCACCATCCTCTCCCGCCCGACCGAAATGGCCAGTCTGCACCCTCGACCGCCCCCTACGACTTCTTGCCCTCCGTCAGCTTCGATGACCTCCATGCCAGCATCCAGTCCGCCTCGACCGACTTCAAGCTGACCCGCTTCCCCTCGCCCACCGGAGACGCCTCCATCCTCGACACCTCGGCCATGGCTGACCGAAGGCTGCACTCTCAGAAGCCTGCCGTGGTCGGCCAAGCGCGCGTCGCCAATCCCCCACCAGCCACCAGGCCCGGGCGCTCGGGTTCCATCCTGCGGAGACCTAGCACCTCCAGCAGGCAACCCAGCACATCCTCCATCGTCTCCTCCTCTTCCGGTACCCTCGAAGCCCCCACGGGTCCCACGACCGCGCGGACGCGTCGTCAGAGCCACTACCCTCCCATCTCGAATCCCCATGTTGCGTCCAAGCCTCCTCGCAAATCCATCGGCCCTGGCGTCGTTGGGGACGTAGACGCCGAGAAGCAAGGTTCTCGAGGACGACGCCCCAGCCTGAGGAGTGAACGGGGAGTCGCCCGTGACTCGTCCCGGAGATCTGTCGATGGCTCGTCCGGAACGGTGGCCGACGGGCCGCGGGTTACGGCAACCTCGAGGGCCGCCAAGGCAAAATCCGTGCAACCACCCCCGCGGTTGAGCCAAACAAACACGTTTGCTGCTTCCAGCCTGACCCCGGACCAGAACCCTCTGTCGACTCTTGCTTCGCGCTCGCCACGTGGCGCCGGGAGGGGCATGACGCAGACGTCTGGTGGCAAGAGGGCTTCCATGATGCCTGGCGCCAATCACCCTTCCCATGCCACGGGCCTTGGCGCCAGGACCATCAGTCCCACTGACACGAGGAGGATGAAGAGACTGTCCACAATGCCCCAGTCGCAAAGTCTCAACGCCGTTTCCAACACATTTCCCCCTCCGCCGCCCATCTCGTTGGACTTGCGGGCACACTCCAGGTCTCCCTCCATGATCCCTCGCAGGACATCAGCCACTCCTTCCTCTGCTCGGACTACCCCGGATGCCAGCAATCGCAAGTCGTATAGCTCGGGCCTCTCTGCCGGCTCCGCGACGAGCTTCAACACCATGCGGACTTCCTCGGCCTCGTTGCAACCCCGGCTTCCCCAGTCGTCGTCCACGTCTCGGCTCCCTGCGCCAAAGCACACGACTGTGCACAACCAGCTCCCCGCCGAGGACCAAGAGGACGTTCCTCCGGTTCCGGCCATTCCCAAGGCCTATGAGTCTCCCAAGGATTCCCCGGCCGAGGCGTATTTCACGGAAAGGGGCAAGGCCAGTTTGGGCACCGTCGACTCCCTGGTCGGCTACGGCAATTTGACGGGCAGCATCTCCATGCCCGTTCATCCTGAGCCAACCAAAGCACAGCTGCACAGGACCAGCGTCAGGAAGAGCTCTGCCGTTGACACAACGTGCGCAGACGAGGAGACCAACGGCACTAAGCCGAAAAAGCAGCTTCAGCCTCTCAGGCTGCCACCGCTCAACATTGGTCCCCTGAGCATCCCCACCGCTGCCAAGGTTGCCTCGCTTCAGGACTCAATCGACTCTGGGCGCGACCTAAGCCCTCCGCCCGCGAGGCGATTGCCCAAGACGCCCTCGACTCCGCTGACCGCGTGCAAGAGCTCGTTCTTTTCAAAGAATAAATATGACGACACGCTTGATTTTGCCTTCCTAAGAAGCAGCAGCTCGATTCATCAGACTTATCGAGTAACCCCGACGCCACCAGAGGCAGATTCTTCGGACTCGTCGATAGCTACCTCGGAGAACAACTACAAATCGAGCATATCGCCGTTTTTGTCATCATCACTGCCCAAGGGAGGGGTTGACCACGGCCTTTTCAAGAGGTCAAAAACGGGCGGGGACTACATCACCCTCACTGGAAACGAATTTGACGATGCGGTTCAGCGAAAGCCTGCCGGCCCTAGGGGACCGAGCCTGGACATGCCAATACCCAAGTCCCCGCCGCCTTCGGATCCCATTCCGGAGACTCCTCAGACTCCGTCGTCGATTAACTCGCTGCGGAGAAAGCTCAGTTTATCGTGGAAGCGCAGCAGCCCCAAGGGCAGCACGACCGCCTCGGGCGATACTGCGGACAAACCGGCAACGCGACAGCAGGCCAGGCAAGAGAGCATGCCGCCCCCTCGGATCCCTGCGTCCGCCACGAATATCAACCTGCCAAGCGCGAAACGTCGCGGTCCGAGTCCTACCGCAGCCCCCAATGGTACTTATTTGGAGTCCAGGAGACGCAAAAGCTCTGCGGCAAGCTTGACCCCCCACTTCACCCACGACAGAGTGCAAAGCGACACTTGGACCAGCAGTAGGAAGGCCATTGGCGACTCAAACACGTTGCCCACAAGCCACAGTTTCGGGGGTGTCAACAAGGCTCTGAAGCCAAGGACCTCGCTGAGCGCTTTCAGCAGCGGAGGTTATTCGGCCACCGAGCTAGACAAGGATGACTTGGCTGCAGAGGAGGAAATGCGCAAGATGGGCTCTCGACGCAAGGAAACAGAAGTCGCTGCCAGGGCTCTCGATGCTCTGAGAATGCGGGCGACGCCGAAGGAGCGCGTCAGCCCCAAAGAGGCCATCCGCATAGCCATGCTGAACATTTACGAGCGCGGGGAGATTATCGACTTCGGGGACATCTACTTTTGCGGCACGCAAAACGCCCACAAGGTCGTGGGAGACGTGCAGTCCGATGCGCCCAACTTTGGCTACGACGACGAGCGCGGAGACTACACGATTGTTCCGGGCGACCACCTCGCATATCGCTACGAAATCATCGACGTGCTGGGGAAAGGCAGCTTTGGCCAGGTTGTTAGGTGCATCGACCACAAGCTGGGAGTGCTTGTCGCCATCAAGATCATCAGGAACAAAAAGAGGTTCCATCAGCAAGCTCTTGTCGAGGTCAACATTCTGCAGAAGCTTCGCGAATGGGTAAGTCGTGCTCGCGCCGCGGCGCCGACGTCGTCTTGTCGACTCGCCTCACGTATTAACTCGCTTCACAGGACCCCAAGAACAGGCACAGCATGGTCAACTTCACCCAGCACTTCTACTTCCGTGGTCACCTCTGCATCTCGACCGAGCTGCTGGACATGAACCTCTACGAGTTCATCAAGGCCCATGCGTTCCGGGGCTTCTCCTCGCGCATCATCCGGCGCTTCACGAAGCAGATACTCAGCTCATTGATCCTGCTCAAGCAACGCAAGGTGATTCATTGCGACCTGAAGCCTGAGAATATCCTGCTGCGGCACCCTCTGCATTCCGAGATCAAGGTCATCGATTTTGGATCCAGCTGTTTTGAGAACGAAAAGGTGTATACGTACATTCAGTCTCGCTTCTATCGGTCGCCCGAGGTCATACTCGGCATGACGTACGGGATGCCCATCGACATGTGGAGCGTTGGCTGCATCCTGGCGGAGCTGTACACGGGAGTTCCCATCTTCCCGGGCGAGAACGAGCAAGAGCAGCTCGCTTGCATCATGGAGGTGTTTGGGCCGCCGGAGAAGCACCTGATTGAGAAGAGCACGCGGAGGAAGCTCTTCTTTGACTCTGTTGGCAAGCCGCGGTTGACCGTCTCGTCCAAGGGCCGCAGGCGGCGCCCCTCGTCCAAGACGCTGCAGCAGGTCCTCAAGTGCGACGACGACGTCTTTGTCGACTTTTTGGCGCGCTGCTTGCGGTGGGATCCCGAGCGGCGGCTGAAACCTGAGGAGGCCATTCGCCACGAGTTCATCACCGGACAGAAGCCTGCACCCCCGGCCGCGCGCGTCCCTACCCGAGATTCCTCTCCGGTGAGACGCAGCAACACGATATCCACGCCGCGGCCGTTGCCGGATCCGCCCGGCGCTGCGGGCAAAGTAATGAGCGCCGTCGCGCGCACGGGTGCCAGCCCCCATAAGCCGGTGTCCGGGGCTGCGCGACGCATTTCTGGCGCCACGGCAGCCACTGCCGCGAGCATCAACAGGCGAACCAGTGCGGGGAGCGGCGCCATCAGTGGCTCCTCGAGCGGCCTCCCTCGAGCAGCGGTGAGGGTGACGAGCGGGAAACAGGATCTCGCCGCCGCGGGAGCCACAGCTGCCATGAACCGTCGAGCGTAGCCCGCAAGATCGGTGACAAGGTATGCGTGGCCCGGGGTCAAGTTTGCGTTGGGACCGGCAACGTGAACATGACGAGCTTGCGAGGTATTGAGCGTCAGGTGGAAGTGCATCAGGCGAGGCGCAAATGCATGGGTGGAATGGACTCGACAGCCTCGAGAAAATCGACAAATCGTCTTGTCCCGCCCCCGAGAATTTTTCCTTATTTTTCCTTTGGCCTTAGGTCCGATACCCGTCGGCATCATTTTGATATTCTCACAGCCCAGACGGGACGGCGGCTATGATGGCCATGGGGTTTCTTCCGATAGTTACTCGCCTCACGGCCGACGAACGCTAAACGAACATGGCTCCAAGTTGGGAGCAGCAAGACGGGAGGGCACTGGCTCTGCCGCTCACCGCTGTGTATACTACTCATGAGGGGAGGGGCTAGGTGATATGCCCAAGGCTTGATGATTCTGCGCTGGGTGGCGAGGCGAGCCTGGCAGAGAGTGGGCGGCGGTAGGATGGGGAGGTGATGCTCCTCGTTGCTCGGGTTGGAGACACTGGGAAGGGCCAGGCAGGCCACTCTGTCGTTATTACACATAATGCCTAGATCCATCTAGGACATAGACAACTCTTGATACCATTGGCTTCGTTTCACACTAACTATGAGGCCTCCATGATATTGGTGACGAGAGCGATTACGTCGGCGAGGGGGGCATGGGCGACCAGCATCAAATGCGGCGTGGTGACGTCCAGAAGCCTTCACCACACACGCACACACACGCACACACACACACTCCTTGACCCGGACTAGTCTGGACTGCGCGGCACTGGGGGGGAGGTCGGCAAAGGGAAGATGGTGGACACAAGTGGAAAGGGGGTAGAATGGCGGAGTGACGGATGATGAGGTACTGGATAGACAAAAGGCAACAAGACTAACGCGAAGTACAATTCAATGACGATGATTATGCGGATAAATACGAAACAAGAATAATAGGGGAAGGCAGCGAGCGAGAGCTTACAGGCGCAGTACCACGGGCTAATAAAGCACGGCGTCTGTCCGATGGGGCCTGGAGGACAGGAGGAAGAAGACGAAGGAGAAGAAGGAGTGCTCTAGTTCTGGTCTGTCGTGCCGCGGTGGCCGTCATGCTGAGGGAAGGACTGGACGGGGTGCGTGCCTCGGAGGCCGCTCGTGAGGGGCAGGGACAGGAGACGGGGTTTGGATAGCTCTCGTCGTGACGTCTCATAGGACGATGCGATTACGAAAGTATAAAAAATAAAATAGAAAAGAATAAAAAGTAGTGGTGGTGGCTCCTCGTCCATATTCTCCGTCGACGGTAATCTACTTCGTACACGTCTAGGTAGCACATGCACATGCTGTACGGAAATAGGCGAACGCTAGCCGCAAGGGGATGCATCTTTCATACATACGTAGGTCATTGGCACTAGAGCTCTTTCCCTCCTCGCTCACTTAGGCATCGAGACGGGACACGGCGGAATCAGCACGTACCAGAGCGAGGCGTCTAAGCCATGCCGACCGAGGAAGGGGGGGATGGCGTGGGTGCGTGCATGCAGGAGCAGCAATGGGCGAGGAGGAAGGGCGTCTCGTCTTTGCCTCGGTCCTACGGGGGAAGAGAGGAAGACGGCGACGAGTGAGTGAGTGAGTGACATCAGTTGAGAAGGGCGGCTCTTGGTAGCCAAACCGAGGTTGGTACCACTAAGCACTTGAAGGTCCTTTCGGCGGCGGGGACACAGTCACTAGCTGCCGGGTGCCGGATGCATGAACGAGCAGCAGAGTCAGAGGGGGCTAAGAATAATAAGAAAGCGAGTGGATGCGCAGTCACCGAGGTCAACGGAGAAACGCTGACGGAGACGACGACACGAAATGGTTGGCGGCAATGGGAGGGTTATACCGACGAGCGACCGGCCACGAGGTCGACTTTTGCTCACGCCGCCGGGGACTCCGGACACGGCTCTCGGGGTGGAGAGGAGGAGCCAGCCAGCGAGAAGCCCAGCGAGAAGCCCAACTCCACAGCGGGGCCAGCAGACACGGAACGGGGCGCAGCCCACCCATCCAACCCATTCTAGCCCGGGCAACATGTGGCGCGCAGACATGCACAAGTACCCTTTCAGGGTCCCAGGGCCCGCCGCCGTTCAAACGGTTGCGGGACGAGGCTGGAGAAGGAAACGAAGAGGTCGCGCGTTGCCAGAGCCTCGGCTGTTGTTGTTGGTGGTGGTGGTGGTGGTGGTGGTGGGAAAAGGCAACTAGGCTGCTTGCCGATGGAGACAAGGTTTCGAGCTCCGACATGCGACAGATGAGGATGCAGGTTTGCCTTGTACAACGGGACAAAAGAGCAATTCCCGGCCTTCAAGAAGCTCGCGACGCGGACCCGCCGGACCTTGAGGCGTTGTCGGTCACTTCATCCTCTGGTGTCGGCAGACTTGCCATGACGATGACCTCTGCCACGTCCGTCGGCAAAGAGTCATGTGTAGTCGCACCCTTACAAACTTGGTGCTTTGTACAACATTGGTCCATCTGTCGAGTTGGAAAGGGTTCCGAGGTGATGAGTGTTGCGCACCGACGCAGCCTCGGAGCGGTTTCGACTCCAAGGCACCGGTTCAGGCGCCTCGCCTCTTCCCTGCCTGCAGGTCGTCGCGTCGGAGCTGCGCCGAAATGAGATTACCACCGAGTACAAAGTACTCCTTGGCCTGTTGACACGGCAGAAAACCGCACCAGGACCATGCTGAAGAGGGTAATTCCCATCAAGAGTCCAGGGTCCAACTGAGCATTCATCCGTGGCTGCTGTGGCTTTCTTACTCGGCACCCTGATGTAGCGTTGGCGGTGCTTTGCGTGCGTTTGTTATCCACCGTGGCGTGATCTGAGGGTCAAAGTTCCCCAACGGTACGGGCTTGACGGCCTCGCTTGTCTTCGATTCTCGTTTTCCGGTAACTGTATGTGGCTTTCTTTGTTACCGATCCAACGGCAAGGTGCCTTGGCGGGGCAGTCCAAAAACCTCACGCAGCGACACTCCACTATCTGACAAGACATGTGTTAGACATGCATGCCGTCCAAGACATGCTGTTCCATGTCGACCACCGAGAACAGCGGGGGTCCGAGTCCACACTTGGTGGCCTTCGCGTCAAGAGCCTCAGGGCCTACCCATACTATAGTTGTCCTCGGGATATGTCAGAGGGGAATGCTGTGCAGCCATGACGACACCACCCGGGGGCAGATGAATCGACAAGACGGGGGGGGATGGGGACAGAGGAGGGGGCGTGGCTGCAGCGCCATGGGTGCGGCTTGTCAGCGTCGTTGCCGACTACTGCCAGTCCCTGGTTTTGGCGAGTACCTGATCTTGGGCGAGGCTTCTGTCATCGTGTCCCTTGCTCGTTTTCCTGTTGATGCTTTCTTTTTTCCCCTATTTTTGGAGAGGGGAACTGCGAAGACAAGCGTGCGGGGCTTGACATGTTTGGCCGTGCAGGGGAACAAGCCGTTTCCCGATGACAAGCAAGGGACCGGTGGACTCGCAGCTCTGCGCAAAGACAGCTGGCCCGGACATGTCGAGAGAGCCGGGCTGTTGGTAGTTCCTCGAGGGCATACGCAGGTAGTCAGCAGGCGGCGAAAGCAACAGAGTGATTGCATAGGACCGAGGTCTCTCTCTTGTCATCAAGTGCCGGGCTGCGGAGGATTGCGCTTGGCGGCGTCGGTGGGGCGTCGGTGCGAGCGGCGGCGCCGTGCTGCTGGCATATAATCAACTGTAAAGGAAATAGTATTAGAATAAACTAGAGTCAGCGCATGCCGTCATGATGGGGTTCTTTCGGGCGAGTTGGGGAACGCTTTGCTGCATTGGTGCCTGCTGCCTGCCACCACCACCAAAGGACAAGGTGAGGTAGCGAATACCGTCAGGTGTGTGTGCACGCATGCAGGTCCGCGGTGGTTTGCATGCGAATGGTGTTTTGGTTGATGGGATGAAAAAGCTGACGTCAAGGGGTCAGCATCGCGAGCTGTCCCAGGCAGCGGGGAATCCACAGAGAAGAAGAAGACGTTGTGCGCGCTGAAGCCCTAACCCGTGACCGACCCCTCCTCGTTCCTTCCTCTCTGTCTCTGGTACGCGATTTCGACGAGCGTCTTTTCCTGCGTCATTTCCTGCGTCCTTTCCTGGGTCCAGCACCATCTCATCTCTCAGGCTCCCCCTTTTTCCACCTTCTCTCCGTGGCCCGCATCGCAAACATCACGAACCCGTCCCATCATCCGACCCAACACCCGCCCAGCAGGTCGACGCCACGCCCCCCCTCGCCTCGTCTCGTCTCGCCTCCCCACGCTTCAGCCCTGTGCTGCAGGTCAAATTCCAGGCCCCCAACGCCCGCCTCCACCCACAGGGCACACTCGTCTTGTTGCACGCACACGCCCCCTCCCCGATTGAGGACCAATTGGTGACTCCCTCCCGCCGAGCCAAGCTTTTTGCACTCTTCACCTTGTCTATTCTTGCGCCGCTGCGCCATGCCCACTCACCATGCCTCCGTCCGGCTCCTTCGAGGCCTGCAGCCCTGGAGGTAGTCACCTGTCAGACTCGCCAACGGCCTTCAAGCCCTCGCTGGTGCCTTGTCGACGACATGGCCCGCCGAGCAAGGCGTGTCGGTAAGCCACCTCTGTCCACGACTCTCTTGGCTGAGCCCCATCCGTCACTGCCTTTCTCTAGGCTGCCGAGTCTATAATATAAGGCTGCGATGCCTCTCGCTCCACCCGGCATCCACTCCCATCCTCATCTCATCTGTCAAGGCTATAAGCACTCTCTTTAAACCCAGTTCATCGTCCTGCTTGTTCACGCTTCCCGTTTGCTTCACCGTTACTCGTCCACGACTCTCTTCCATTCGCCGTCTGGCCGTTCACGTCTGGCGCCCATATCTGCCTCGTTTTGCTCTCGATTCCTCCCTCGCCGTCCCCGAAGGCGGCCTTGAGACGACCAGAGCACCCTTGGACGGCATACCGTCGACATCATGTGCTACCAAGTCGTTGAGCTCTACTCGGCCTGCCGCTGCCTCTACTACCAGCACGCCATTGACCGGTGTCCTTCGTACGGCGGGCGCGGCCATGGCATCCAGAGGCGCGTCATCTACGTTGGATACGCATGCAGCGCTCACTCGACCCGCACCGCACAATATGCCACGCCCTACACCTACTCCGACTCGGGCTATCACAGCGGCGGCTCCGCCCGGAGGGGCCATCGGTGAAACGTGCTGTCTTCGCTAATGGGCTGCCAGTCCGGGCCGCTCCCGAGGCTGGTCCTTTTCGACTTTGCTGGCTGGGTGCGCCATTTGTACTCGAACAATCCGTCACAGCTGTCCGTTTTGCTGGTCGAACACCGCCGTCAAACGACGTCCTCCGAGTGATCCAGGCACACGCAATCATCGTTGCGGCCCTTCATGTCTGCCAACTCGCGGCTTCCCAATGTACAACCTTCCGCCTCGAGCCCCGCAGCTCGTTTGTCGAAGACACACAACAACAAAAGAAAAGAAGAGAACCCCGTAAATCGGCCTGTTCTCATCAGCAGTTCACCTTCTTGTTTCTCGTCGACGCACAGGACTGAGCCTCGGACTCATCCCTTGTCAAATCACTCTGGCGTTGAAGAGAATCCCATCTTCCAACAAAGCTTTATCCATGCACTTCGACAACGCTGTTTCCCTCGCGAAAACAACTCTTCTCTTGTCTTTCTTCTCTTCAAGAGCCCTCGCCTTGTTACAATCCCCCACCCCTTGCCCCCCTTCCTTTTTTTTACCCGTCCGGCATAGCGTTGATAGATCTCTTTTCCCCCACTTTCTCTCTCGCCGCTCTGGCAACAGGACGGCGGGCGACTCAGGAATACGACGGCATGGGGTTATGTTTAAAACGAGAGCAGCCAGGCGTTTGGGGCATTACGAGCTATGCTTAGAAGCCAAGACTACTTCTTTGCGCTCAGGTTGGTCCACGAGGAACGTTTTGGGGACCATGGTGATGCTCCAATGTCGCCTCTGGGAGCCTTCTGGTCATGCTCGATTCTCACGCTTTCCGTCTTGGATGATTTTTGCTTTACTTTTGTGTTTGTTATGGGGAAGTAAAGGTGATGCAGGCTTGCATCAGGGAATCTTGCGCAGGTCGCAATCGGCCATGTTCATGGACGGCAGGTACCGTCACTAGGGGATTAGAAAACGGGGTTAAAGCACTGGATGCTGCTGCTCCATCTATACAATACAAGAAGCCATTTGCTTAGCAGAGAAGGCGCGATGTTGCGTGGCTGTGTTACAGACCAGTCTGTCGCGGGTCAGACGTCAGCAAAAAAGCAGACAGGTCAATCCGATGTCTGTCTGGGACGGACGGGCGTCGGCTATGAAGCGGGCGGATGCGAACGGGTCCGCCATTGGATCAACGGGTACGTATTCGTAAGTACAGACGGGACACCGGTGACGGGCCACGGAGCCGAGGCGAACACGGGAGGCAGTCAGGCTATAAGCACTCGTGGTGGTTAAAAATAGATGAGTTGCCTGATTGGGTGACGGGGCGCCGGGGGCGGGTGAGCTTTGGCTTGTAGTACATATAAGCGTTTCCTCTGCCACTAGAGGAGGGAGGAGGAGGCGGAGGCGGAGGGTGGCTGTAGGAGACTCTTTGCCGGCTTGCACCCGGGCGACCTCGTACTGGTTACTGATCGTGCTGCAGCAGTCAGGCAATGGATGTGTTTGGCGTCAACTGCCGGCCGGTGGTTGGGTTCAAGCCGAGGTGCACCTAAGAGAACACCCAACTAATACTGGGTACCTGACCTACAACACCCAGGTAAACCGCTGACTTTGCCCCTGGATAACCACGAGGCTTCTTTCTGCCTGGTCGGGCGGGCAACGGCCCAAGCCGTCAGCCGGTCCGTTGATGCGTACGAGATGTATGTAGTGTTATGCCTTGGCTCAGTCATGGACTCTGCTTCAGACGCTGACGGAACGATGGAGGCACTGAGGTGAGCTTACTGTAATACCTAGGTACCTACAGTGGGGTAATTAGTGTTACCCCACCGAGCTCTCTCTGCCGGAGCTCGCTTCCCTCCGCTCGGGCCGATGGATACGGTGTGTGCGCGGCACTGTACGGTGCACTGTGGCTGTGCCTTGGGCGCTTGCTCCACTTGTCACAACAGCTGCTTAGTGCGGATGGAAAGATGCAGTCGGCTTCACCACTTGCCGAGCGAGTCGCGCTGCAGCTCGTCGTCTGGCTCCTCCCTCTTTGTCTCGTAATTCACCCATGTGTCCAAAATGGAAAGAAGCCCAAGTCGCGTCGCTTGCCGTGGCGAGGGAAGGCGCTCTCGCCTTGCTCCGACGCATGCCTCGACCTCGACAGATTCTGGTCCTTTGCTATCCCTCGACATCGCCAGCATCCTCGTATCCCTCATCCCTCTCAAATCGCCTCCTCCCCTCCCGTCTCCGGGGCCCTGATACGTCCTCTGCTACTTTGCATTCTTTCTCGCGTCTTCGTTTCTTGGCGGTTCGCTCTCTCACCACCAGCCATCGAGCAATCCTAGGCTGGCACCATCACTTCTAGCTCCTCCCTTCTCGGTCCCGGGCCGTCGACATCGTGTCCTTTCCCCAGCCGCTGCCGTCCAAGTGCTTCCACCCCGGACCGGCGCTCGGCCGCTTCTCGTCGACTTCAAGCAGCTCAAGGCAAAGCGGCAATGTTCTCCGCGCTTTTCATCCATACCCAGGCCTAGAAGCCCCTCGCCGACGCGGATATGGAGGCTGGCGATTTCGACGTCACCCCAACCCCAAGTAGCCGCCCCTCTCGGTCAGCGCTTCGGGCTGACAATGATCATGACTCTGCCTCGACCCTCGCGTCCCCGACGGGAGCCGCTGGTGTCCGACATCACTTGTTAAAGACGTCGGCCAGTGGCCCCACGATAGTGGACAGAGATCTGCCAGCACCGCCCGTCCTTGATCAGGCTCCAGTCGCGAGCGACACCCTTGTTTCCTCGCAATACCCAACAACTGAGCCAGAGAACAAATCCGCTGCGTCTTCCACGCCCTCTCCCGCCTTCTCCACCGCTCCTCACCTGGCCGGGGAGCACGGCAACACGCCATCGCAATCCCCTAGGCTCTTGGTCGATCGCGCTCCGAATCGTCTCCTTTACCATGTGGGTGGACCTGGTCAGTCGAGTCAGGCTCTGAGCCCGGACGTGAATGCCGAGCTCGGTGACTCTGGGCCTTCGACAACAGGCTATTCCTCATCTCCACGGGCTATTCCTTCGCGAGACCCGGCCAATGCCATGGCGCCGGAAGAGGGCGGCAAGCGGCCCGCCGCATCTGGTGAGGGTGTCCGTCCTAGTGGTGTTGGGGCAGCAGCCTTGGAACATGCCGGTCGCTCCCGTGTCTCCAAGGTTCGTCCAGCCTTCCAGTCCTATCCGACCCATCACCCAATCATAGCCGGCCAAGGCCACGGGCTTGACTATCACCCATCGCGCAACAAAGTTGGCCCCTTCGACGCCAAGCTTCAAGGCCCGGCCGCCCCTGATCACGAAGAGCTCATGTTCTTTTCAGGGTCATCAACTGCGGTGTCCCTGCGTGACATGCATGACACACAGCCAAGAGACGGTTCGCCTCCGAGTACCGCTGCCACCGCCTTGTCTGACATGTGTCGTGGCCGCTTCCCAAAAGTTCAGGCCGCTGTGGAGATTCCGGAAACGGAGCGATCCCTCGAGAGGGACACATCTCGAATCGCTAATTCGGTGGCTCCAAGCCACGAGCTCGGCTTCTCTGCATCCAAGGTCCGGCCATTCGTCACTTTGCTGGACCGGCCTGACCATGCCTCTTCGTATCCAGTCTATGAATCCAAGGCAAGACCTATGGCTAGCTCCAAGAGTCCTGGGAGGCAGCTCCAAATGGAAGGCATCGATACCAAGGGCGCCTCGTCATCACCCCCACATGAAGCAGTGCGGGTTCCAGTCGCCAAAGCCAAACCTTTCACCGACAGTCCTCGGGATGCCGTTAGTTCCCACCAAACGCATCATCACCACCTTCCGAAAGCACAGGCTTTTACGGGCCGGCTGGTCCCTTCCGCCTTTCCATCGCAAGGCGCACTGGATCAGTGTCAGAGATGCCAACCCCCCGAAGACGTGCAAGGGACGAGCCCCATGGTCCCGACCGCACGCTCAGCCCAAGAGCCCGCCAGGGGCGCAGGCTTCCCCACAGAACAAGTGTCTAGCAAGCATTCAATTTCAGTTTGCGATGAGTATCCTACGTACCCTGGTCCGGAACCGCATTCCATGGACACGTGCCAACGTTTTCCCCCGTACCTGGGACAAGGCCAAAAAGACGTCAGCGAGCAGTACAGCCAATACATGACGCCACTTCCGTCCCGAACAAGCCCGGATCAGCATCAAGTTGCTCAAACCTCGCCGCTCCTCCGAGATGACAGTCTAGCACGGCACGGTCGAGTCTTGCAAGTCACTGCTCCGGAGAGACCCTATCCGAGTCCTGAAGACGATGGATTTGTCACAAACGCCTTGTTCGGCGGCCCGTCGTCAAGAGGGCAAGCACCTTCCAAGTTCGCGGGTGGATTTGGCTTGTCGGAAGCTTCTGATTCTGCTCACGGGATAATACACGCCCCGATTCCTGTTTCGAAAGTGCGGCCCGCTTTCCAAAATCATGTGTTCAGGGAGTATGCCGGTCACACTCCAGTCTCCAAGGCAAGGGTTGCAGAAGACAGCTGCTTTGCCCCAACGCCTTCCGATGATCATGGCGTTGATCTAGAATCCGGCAAGTTTCAGAAGGCCGAGAACGACAGTCTTTTGGGAGAGCAAGGGGCAAAGGCGTCGAGTGGGACCCCGGGTCGTCGCCAGTCCCTCGGCTCTGCTCTGGACTACAAACGCACAGCACACTGGCTTCGGGACGTTCTGAATAATCGCGAAAGCTATACGACAAGGTTCACGGAGCGCCCCGCCAAGAACAAGCAAGACCCGTCCGTCTTGCCCGAGCAGAGACGGAAATCGGAGTCTATGCTGTCCAACATCCTGTCTGCCCGTCGTTTGACCCGAAACTCGTCACAGAGCACCAGGAAGAGTGTAAAGTTTGATGGACGTGGCTTCAAACGAGCCGTCAACGACCTGGAAAAGCTGTTGAATGAGGCTCTTGCCATTGCGTCGCACGTCGTCGACCGTCCGGGAACCCCTGCACGCAAGGGATGCAAGCCGCCGTCCTCCAGCCTTCGCTCCCGCCGCCGAAGCGTTTCGAGTGGCAACATGGGCTCCGAAGGTTCGCTGGTAAACCTCACCCCTGCCTGTGCCCAGGAAACGGCTGGGAGCATGGAAGAAGTGGAGCTGGACGAAGTTGCTCGCCCAAAGAGGCCGACTTGTCGACACGCAGCAACATACTCGGGTCTCTCCAGGCGGCCGCGGCTGAACGAGATTCTCCAGAGCTACTCTGGCGAAGACGTTGAGACCAAGACGAGGGAATCTACCCGCGACCTCGACCATGCACACGAGGCTTCCCTATCAGGTCCCAAGGTCGCGTTCGAGGTACCGTGCCGGGATTCCAGCAGGCATATGCGGGTACATGTCGTCACGAGAACCGACAAAGGCAGCATCGCAGGCGACGGAAGCAGCGAAAGCTCGCATTTCGTGGCCAAACACGGTGACCTACCAAGTCTCCCAAGGGAGATCGTGGCCCAGCACAACACTGAACCAAAATCTCACCGCGGCCGCGCAGGGGCTGGTGGGATCAGGAGGGCTGCCGGCCAACATGTCGCCCGGAGAGCCCACGCAACTCGGCGAGATGCAGGCCAAGGCGAGGAAAATCTTCCCGAACGTGACATTGCCGGTCGTCCGATGCGCGCTGAGCACGGCATCAGCCTCCGGCGGCGGTCTCACGTGAGTCTGCGAGACGCGCCGGGATTCAGCCTGGCCAAGTCGCGCAGGCGACAGCCAACAGCGAGAGACTGGTCGCCCATCCGGAAGAGATTTGTCGCGGCCGTGGCATGCATAAGCACGGCTCTGGTCGGTGTCATCCTGGGCATCTATGCGGGCTTGGTGCCCTCAATCCAGTACTACATTATCGACCAGTCCCATGCCACAGTCCACGGAAACACGGGATGCTTCTTGGGCTTGGCCGTGCCAACCTTGTTCCTCTGGCCGTTGCCGTTGCTCCATGGGCGGAAGCCTTACATCCTGTCCAGTCTTGTGCTGGCGATGCCGCTGCTATTCCCTCAGGCTCTTGCGGTCAACTCACAGAGGCTCACCAATACGCAATCGTGGCGGAGCATGCTGCTTATCGCCCGGACGCTCATGGGCGCTTCACTGGGGTTTGCGAGCATGAACTTCCATTCAATACTCACCGACCTCTTTGGGGCGTCTCTGATGAGCGTGAACCCGCATCAAGAGGTCGTCGACCAGTACGATGCCAGACGACACGGCGGCGGCATGGGCGTCTGGCTTGGCATTTGGACTTGGTGCTGGATCGGGTCCCTCGGCGTCGGCTTTCTCGTCGGCGCCTGCATCATTGACAGCTATCCTCCGGCGTGGGGCTTCTACGTCAGCATCATCATCATTGCCGTCGTGCTGTTCCTCAACGTCGTGTGTCCAGAGGTTCGCCGATCCGCCTTTCGCCGCTCGATTGCCGAGGTGAGGACGGGGAGCGACATTTCACGGCGAATCGCTCGAGGCGAGATCATGATGCACCGAGTCAAGACCGGCCCAAAGTGGTGGGGGCAGGAGGTTTACCACGGCCTCGCCCTGTCCTTTGAGATGCTGCGACAACCAGGCTTCGCCATCCTGACGCTCTATTCCGCCTGGATCTACGCCCAAGTGGTACTCATCATTGTGCTGCTAGGGTCTTTGGCTTCGCGGCTCTACCAGCTTCGATCTCCCAAGATTGGCCTTCTCGTTGGCTCCATGGCTCTCGGGGCCTGTCTCGCGATTCCATTCCAAAAGGCAAACGTCTTTTCGAGATCGCGCCAAGCGCAGATGAACAACAACTTGGCAACGCTGAACCGAAAAGTGGCGTGGTCTTCTCATCTTGTCCGCCGGACCATCTTTACTCTTCTCCTGCCGCTCGCAGGCATCTGCTACGCCGCCGTCTCTTCGGGTCCGCCATTGCACATCAGCGTCCCGACCTTGTTTGCGGGGTTTGTAGGGTTCCTCTCATGCCTCGCCATTGCAGAGTGCAACGGACTGGTCATGGAAAACTTTGACTGTTCCGACCTATCATCGGGCATGGTTGGGCGACAGCGTGGCGGGTCCGGAAAGAATCAGCAGAAACGGACCAACTACTCGTCGTTTCCGCGGGTCACGGCAGGCTTCGCCGTCATTCACGGGCTTGCCTTTGTTCTCGCCGCTGGGGCAACAGCTCTCGGCGGACTCGTCACCCGGACTCTGGGCCAGCAAGTTTCCACTGGCGTGGTGGCGGGCATCCTCTTTATACTCTCAGTCATGCTTCTCCTCGTTCTCATCCGCTTCACAGAGGTACAGATCATACCCCAGTGCAAGTCTGAGGCGATGGACAAGCTGGTCGAGGCCCGACGACGGTCGAGCACCCGCCGAGCGTCGATGCCCAACGACCCCCTGGCTATCATGGAGGAGGAAATGGCCTGGAGACCGGTCATGATCGGCAACCCGACGGGGAAAAAACGCCGCATGAACATTCTCGAGCTCGGCGGCCTCACTCGCTGGAACGAGATCCGCAAGAAGAACAAGCTCATTGACGAGGGCGCACACTTGAATCGAGCAGCCTGGGACCAAGGCATGGAAGCCCTCGATGATCAGATGAGCGACCTCCAAAGAGACGCGCGAGAGTTCTTCGGCATGAGCAGCGGGAGGAGCAAGGGCACGAGACATCTGCGTCGCACAGACGAAGGGAGCGAGACGGCAGACGAGTCCATGGAGATGGAGAACATTGAGATGCCAAGGGCGGGGGCGGCTCCGCGTGGGCGGGCTCGCCGCCACCCGGAGAGATGTGCCATGAGCCAGACCAGCGGAGAGGAAGGTGAAGAGGCGCGGGGGGCGCGGCACCGCCATTGAAGGAGACAATTCCCTGTGGAGGGACACAGACGTGAGCAACGACTGCCTGAGCCTGCCAGGGATTGGGGATGGAGAGCAGAAATCCTAAGTCCGTTGTAGATAGTATTGTGCAGAATGCCCTTGACTCCCTATATATACACGCCTTGACAAGCCAATGGCCCGTGATGTAGATGGTGATTATATTCCAATTTGCCTCATGTTTGTCTCTACAATTCTTTACTAAGCGCATCCCCCTCGAGGTATATGAAAAGAAGAGCGAGCATGCTTGACAATGAATGAAGACACGATAGAGACGCCCGGCAAGGCATTTTGGGTGACGTGTCGACAAAAAAAGGGAAGGGGGGATACACGAAGAACCGCGTCCACGGGCCCGCTAGCGCACATTGGGGTAGAGGTGCTCGCCGCGGCGGGTGGGTGTCAGCCTGGGCACCCAAGAGGGCGCGGCGGCTCCGTCGTCGTCGTGGCCGGGCAAGGGGCGCGGGGTGACGAGTTCGGGGGACAGGTAGAGGGGCCCGGGGGTGCTCTGGCGGCGCCAGGGTCTGCTGTTGTTGCCGCTGGTGCCGCTGGGCTGCTGCTGCTGCTGCTGCTGCTGCTGACTGTGTTGCTGTTCGTGCTGCTGTTCGTGCTGCTGGGTTGCTGGGCGAGGAGGAGGACGGTGGAGGAGGGGGTCCGTCGTGGTGGTGATGGACATGTGGGCGGCGCGGGCGGGGCCGAGGCGTTTGACGATGAGGGAGGAGGAGGAGGCGGAGGAGGAGGAGCACGAGGGCTGCGGAGGGGGCGGACGGGGGGGCGTGTCGTGGGGTTGGGGGTTGGGGAGGGAGTGTTGTCTTTGGTGGTGGTGGTGGTGCGGCTGCTGATGCTGGTATCGATGCTGATGCTCACGGTCATGGTCATGATCGTGGTCGTAGTCGTAGTCGTCGTAACGGTAATAATAATAGGGGTCGTGGTGGCCTTGCTGGCGTCGCGGCTGGGAAAGCCAGGGGGTCACTGAGGACGGGCGAGAGGGACGAGGCCGAGGCCGGGCGGGCAGCCCGGAGGTCCAGTTGGGCGGTGGGCGACGGGGCTGCTGCTGCCGCTGCGCGGGGCCATGCTGGATCCGATGCTGTGCCTGCTCCGCCGGGTACGGGGACGGCGCCTGTCGCAGCGACGCGACGCGCGAGGCAGACGGGAGGTGGCCCCTGTCGCTCTCGTCGGGGGGGGACGTCGACGGCCTGACGAGGCGCACCGTCGAGGAGGAGTCGGGTAGATGCGGCCCGGCGTCGTCGTCTGTGGCACCGCCTCCTCGCGCCATGGCAAGCTGCTGCTGCTGCTGCCTCGCCGGCCGGGGGCCGTGTCCTGGTACTAAAGAAGGATGGTGATGATACGGGTACTGGTTGTGGAGGTGGGGGGGGGCGCCAAGCAGGAGGAGGGGCCGGGCGCCGGCGGGTGCTCGCGAGGAGAGCCTGCGGCCGCCGACGATGCGCGGATACGACACGGGCGAGCGGCGGACGGCGCCCGAGCGCGGCGACTCGGTGACGGGCGACAGCGGCGACTCGGGATGCTGCGGCGGGCCGTTGTCGTCGCCGCCGCCGCCGTCGTCATAGCCGTAGTAGTCGTAGTCGCAGCCGTCGTCGTCGTCGTCGGACAGCGTGGCAATGGTGGTGACGCCGCTATCTGCCGAGACGGCGCGCGGGCGGCGCGTCTGGCTCAGCCGGGCCGACGAGAACAGCGGTCGCGGGGGAAAGGCTCGTTGCCGAAGCTCGGGGCTGGTCAAGACGGCGGCCGACGGCGGCGGCGGCGGCGGCGGCGGCTCAGCAGCCCGCGCGCCAGGCCTCGTCGTCAGCGTCCTCGCGGCAGCTCCATCTGGCTGCGGCTGCGGTTGCTCGGCCGCCGTCAGGAGGGGCGAGCGCGACTCGACCTTGAGGGCCTTTTGGGCGGCGGGCAGCACGAGGGCGTTTGCGACGCCCGGCCTGGGCGTGGCGGCCGTGACGGGCGTCACGACGCTGATCTCGGCCGCGTGCGAGACGCGCTTGGGGTCGCCGAGCACCCAGTTGCCGTGCTTGTCGGCGACGTAGTACGTGGCCGCGCTCGTCGAGGGGGGCCGCCAGATCCGGCCCTCGGGCGAGAGCGACGTCGCCCGGCCGTCCTCCTCGAACTCGGTCATGGTGCTGTCGCTGCGGCCGAGTGCGTGCCCGTGTCCGGGTTGCGACGACGCTCCGGCGACCGCGTGCTGCCCGCCCCCGCCGCCGCCGTGCTCGGGGATGTGCAGCTTGGGCGGCGCCGGGGGCGGGGCTCTGGACCGCGCGTAGGGCGGCGAGGCCTGCACCAGGCGGACCTGCGGACAGGCAGCTTCGTCCGGGTGCGACGACGGCGTCTTTGTGGCCCCGAGCGCCATTGCGGGCTTGGCTGGCAGCAGCCTGGACAGCGGCCTCGTCGGCGTCGACCTTGGCGGCGGCGGCGTCGTCGTTGTCGTCGTCGTTTGCGTCGGATGGTGCCCCGGCGACACGGCGAGACCGATGGCGCTCGGCCTCCAGCTCGTTGAGACGTACCGTCCGGGCGGCGCGAGGTTGTCCGGCGGCGGCGGCGGGACCGGCTGATTCGGCCGGGCGAGCCACGAGTTGCCGCCGCTGCTGCCGCCCTTGTCGACCTTGTAGCCCCATGTGTCCCGCCGGTGGAGCGCCTCGGTGCTGTCCGACCGCCGGTAGGGGTTCCGCTGCCTCCTCCGGTAGAACCTGAAGAGGGCGATGACGCCGACGGCGAGGGCGGCGAGCCCAATGACGCCCACCGAGATGCCCGCCTTTTGCCCGGCCGTGAGCGATCCGCCGGACCCGTCCTGCTGCTTGCCGTCTCCCACCCCGATGGGCACGCCGGTGGGCGTCCTGGCCTCGGACGCAGAGGTTCGCGTCCGCGTGCTCAGGACCGACGACGACGTCGACGTCGAGCTCCTCGCGGTTGAAGATTTCCTGGTCGTCGTGTTGGCTGTAAGCGTTGCAGAGGTCGACACTGAAGGCGTGTGGGCGCTCCTCGTCATGGCGTGGGTGCTCTGGGGAGGGGGGAAGGAGACTTGGCCTCCGCCGCCGACGGGGGGCAGGATGAGGGTCGCGGTGACGACTCCATGGGTTGGCCGGATTGCGTGCGGCAGTCCGTGGCACATGCGATGAGCCCTGTAAATGACCAAAGCTGCCGCACCACTTGCGCATCAGTCGCTCGCATCTTTCCATCCCCATGCCACGGGAAAACTCACGACTGGCTTCCTCCTGAGAGCAAGACCCAAACGACTTCTCCGCGGCAAGGCACTGCACAGCTCCCTCGCCGACCGTGTACTCGGAGTCGCCAGGCGTCGAGCACAGCCAGCCCAGGGACGGGACCTCGCCATTGCCGCCGGCTCCGTAGTTGAAGGCTAGGAAGGAGAGGAAGCACCCCTGGGCGCAGCCGGGCACAAGCCGCGAAACGTCGTCAGGCAGGAGAATCGCCGAGGCTGCGGCGGCGCATAACAAGACTGCGAGGGGGGTGAAGCCGAAGACGGCCGGGTTCCTGGCCATTCTATCAAGAAACCTCTGGGGGGCGTGGCGCGGTCAGCTTCGGCGGCCTCGAGGAGGGAGGGTGCAGTTGTGTGTCTCTGCATCTTCTCTCGTTCTCGGTGAAGGAGCCGGGCTGGCAGGCCAGGGAGAAGCAGACAGCGCAAAGGACAAGACGGGGGAGCGAAGCCAGCCCTGTCGGATGCTCCACGAAGTCGA
This sequence comes from Hirsutella rhossiliensis, assembly GCF_020360975.1. Taxonomy (NCBI): domain Eukaryota; kingdom Fungi; phylum Ascomycota; class Sordariomycetes; order Hypocreales; family Ophiocordycipitaceae; genus Hirsutella; species Hirsutella rhossiliensis. The sequence goes on along the minus strand of NW_025408678.1, from coordinate 255,687 downwards.
ATCGCAAGCACGAACCTAGTAAAGTAAAGAACGAATGGGAATGATCCTGAGACGGCCAGCATCCCAGCATCGTACCCGAGCAAAGGCGAAGACGAAGACGAAGACGAAGGCGAAAGGCGAAAGGAAGAAAGGCGAAAGGAAGGAAGAAATAAGCCTGCCACGAGGGGGATGCAAGACGGGCGACGGCGAGAAGCCAAGGACACACGCAAGGAAAGAAGCCCGGGACAGACAGACGGCTAGGAAAAGGTGCAAGTGTGCAGAACTGAGGTTGGAGGCTCATCTAAAGAGCAGCCGTCCCGCCTCTCCTCGCCCCAGCATCCGCGCCTCCGGGCATCCCATCCGCGCCCAGCTGTTGCCGCTCGCCCTCTCCTGCATCGTCAGCGCCTCGGCTGGTGCAGCTCGCGGTCATGGTGGCGCGCAACGCCCAATCAGCGGCATCGCGTCCAGGCGGTTATGCACCACCCTTGGCTTGGTCGATAGGCGCCCGTCGTTCTTCTCTTGTCGGTCTGGCCTCCTCTTCTGGCTAAGCGCGTTGAAAGAGGTTGCAGATGGGTCACGTGCCTCCTCGGGCGCAAGGGGGCCAATCAACGACGCGCTCGAGACGTCGTTCGCGCCCAACACGAACCACGAACTCTGAGCGTCACGACATGCCGTTTCAAGGCTGCAGCCGACGGACCCTGGGTGCCGGCCAGCAAGTCTCAGCTGGACTGTCGACACGCACATGCAGTCTCCGAGACGCTGGTGCCACCTGTAAATATGTCATGGGAGAAAAGGGAACATGGATTGAGCTGGTCCGGCGTCCTGCTGTATTTAGCCAATGTGCCGTGCCCACGATGGCCCTCGTTTGATGCGCTGTCCACAAATGACGTGAGCGCTACATCGTGCATCCATTGTCCAATCCAAACCGCACCATCATCCTCACCGAGTCGGGGAGGGAGGAAAGTGCAACGAGCATTCGTCTTGGCATGCTCAGCCTGTAGAGTCCGACAAGCGGATGAGTTCCTGCCACCAGCGCGTGCTTCTCTAACACCCCATCATCAGATACGCCAACGCCAAAAGCAACACCATGAATAGAAAGCGTGCCAAAAGACAAAGAGGGTCTCGACATGTTGAGCGGATCCGTCCCGGAGCGCGGAAGCCGACATTTGAACCCACTGCAACTGACCCGAGTAAATGCTATGCCCCGGCTTGTGCGTATTCAACCAGCCCGTCTTCACATGGCCATTTCGGCTTGTAGCTTCCGCAGCTCCGCCTCTTCGTCGTCCTCCTCCTCTGCCGCCCTTCTGTTTGACACGGCTGTATTCATTCACCGTCAGCGCCTACTGCAAGTGCTTGATGGGACACAACTCACGCTCCGCGTTGGCCGGCGATGGCATCGTGTGCACGGCATCCGAGACGGGCACATTTCCCGTCTTCAAGATGGCTTCGTCCAGCTGCTCCTGCTGAAGCTGGTCCAGCTCGTCTTCGAGTTCGCCGTCGTCGATTGGATCCGTGATCGACGCCCCCGTAATGGCCGTGACAATCTCTTCGCTGAGTGCGTTTTGATCCCGTAGTTTCTCCCTGTAGGTTCATGTTTAGCACAGACTCACCCCGTGCGGATACAAGAACAAAGACGGAGGCCACATACATGGTCTCGTCGACCTTTTCGGGCGTGAGCTTGCCGTGGATCTGCTTCATCGCATGGCTGGCCTTTTCCATGGCCGCCAGTGTCTCTCTGTTGATGTTGGCCGACTCGATCGAGTTGATTTGCTGCTCGAGCGTCCCTATCTGCGCAATCGTCTGGTCCAGAGCGTGTTCGTGCGTCTTCTTGCGTCGCAAGGCCGCCTTGGCCACTGAAGTCCCATTCAGTACCGGTAGCCGCCCTCTTCTCCCCGACTCCCGGAGGACGTACCGTTCTTGTTTGTGTTTGCGTTCTTGCGGGCAATGTTTTGCTGCTCGTCTATTTGGTTCTGCAGATGCTTCTCACGCTTTTGAAGCATGTCGAGATGCGACCGCAACCCGAGAATGGCATCTTTGGGCGTGTCTTTGCGTTGGGCGGCGCCCCCGCCAAACCAACTCCACATTCTCTCGGTGTTTGCGGCGGCGAGGAGGAAAACGGGGATCTTGTTGTTGATTTGACGGCGTGATGGAGCAGCCGGAGCCTCTTATCGAGAGATGGGGGAGAACGATCGTGGGCAGGTGACTTTGGCAGAGGCGCGGTCGACGAGGATGGTGGGGTCAAGTCTGCTGGAACTGGCGTCAGTCAGCCACAGTGGAAAAACAATATGCGACAGAGTGAATCCCCGGCACGGGTCACTCACAGGTGGTGGTGCGTTGGATGCCTCCCGTGCCCAAAAGTCCGTCGTGAAGATGCTTTTCCCGTCGCGCGCCGCGAAGCAAGAGAGCCGCCGTCGTCGCCGCTTATCCACGTTACGGCGGGACGATGACGGCACCTGCCCGCGTGCCCAGCAGCGGCTTGCAAAGTTAGCCGCACTTGACCCGGCGTCATGTGATGCGCTTACTCACATGTTCACCAAGTGGGACACGTGCCAATTACAAAGTACTTGTCAAGTCATATATGATAAGTTATGCCTCCTCAACTTTGGACCACGAGCCTGCAGAGCAACTAGACTGTGGAATCATACTTTTGTCATGACATCCACGTCTGATTAATTGCCCGAGGGAAACTTGTTCCAGTAGTACCATCAAGACGTCGGAATCGTGTATTCGCTCAGAAAACTCGGTCTATTACGATTTCCACCGTCTCGCGAACCAGCATATCCATTAATGCCCCAAAGTGTATTCGCAGGTAGACTCGATCAAGGCTCCTCAGCCTCGAACAGTAGACCAAGGCCTAGGCCAACAAGAGCAGAAAGAGGCCACCTCCAGCCATCAATAGCAGCGTGAACGAAAGTCTCTCCTCCTGCTAGGATTCGGCCTGGCGATAAAGACCTCTCCCAAAGGCTCGCTGATCTTGCGCTATGCGTACCGGGGCTCCGACTTGAACTCATAGACGCTTGATACTAAAAAGTGTAAAAATGAAGAAGAGGGGGGAGGAGAGGGAGAGAAAGGGGGAGGAGGGGATAAAAGGCGTCAAGACAAAAACAGCCAAGGGAGGCCCAAAGCTTCGGGGGAAAGCACTGCCCTGCAGCCAACTCAATCGCACCTTGAGGGTGGCGTCGTCACTGCCCGTGTATAATATGCCACCCAGTAAAGCGATCGTGGAAGTTTAATCCAGGCAAAAATATCGGATACATGAATCGAACGGCAATTCGGGTCATGGCCTGGCGCGGGTGTTATTTGTTTCCACCCTTTTCTTCAGTGTCGATGTGCCACACGACATAGTTGGGAAGGCCGACGACCTGATAGCCTGCGCGCTTGGCCATTTTTGCGAATCCCTCTGTCTCGGCTTGGTTCTCAAAGGCGTAGCATGGAAAGTTGATACCTGTGTTCAAGTCTACTTGTTAGCATCCCTGGTGTTCTCCGGGGGGGGCTCGGGGCAGCGTACCGGACCGGTGAACGTCGGCCTTGACGACAACATTGACGCCACCGATTCCATCGAGTTCCATTTCCTCGTCCTTGTTGTCTCGCCAGTCACCCATCCGGGCCATGTACGTTCGGCCTGTATCGTATTGCTTATATCCTGTGCCGAGCGGTGTCAGTATTGACTCGCCAGGCTCCAACTCCGGTGTGACGAACCCTCGGCGAGAACGACGTTCTTGTCTAGGCTCTCGGTCAATCTGCGACCCTTGTCCGACTCAACCCACGAATTATAGTCGACTGACGCACACGCGTTAGCCCATGGCGCACCCTTCTCACAGCGTCGGTAACTCACATCGTCCTTCGATGTCGATGCCGTCCTTGTACCGATGAAACCAGATGTCTGGATGCCAATGTCAGCGAACCTGTGCACGGCGTGACAGGGCGCGCGCGGTGTGGACCTACTCGGAACGATGATGTCCTTGTCGTGCGCAATCAAGTCCTCCAGGACCTTGGCCGGACTGTCCACAATGTCCACATCACGCCAATAGACCCACGAGTGCTCCGGCTTGAGGGCGGCGGAAAGAAGGTAGTTCCTGGCCTTGCCCATGGCTTTGCGGCGCGGGCCTTGGGCTTCAAAGGAATGCCGTTCCTCGACGTTTTGGCTGAGGTGGTAGCCAAAGTCCTTTTCGACAACAGTGGCGCTGTGGAAGGGAATCTGGTCTGGTCGCTTTTGAATGCGGTCGAGTTCGGAGGAGAGCACGGCGAGGGTGTCGTCTTTTGAATCGGAGACAAGGAAGGCGAGGTCGATCAGGTGATGGGGATAGGTCAACTCGGCGAGGAGCTCAAAATACTTGGACAGGTAGGGGGCGGCATCCTTGAGGGGGGTTAAGATGAGAACCCTCTCCTCGTTGGCGACAGCTTTCCGCGTAGACTTGATGGGGTTCAGGTCAACGTGCTGTATCGAGGTCGAGTCAATCTTGAGCGGGGCGTGATGGTTGAAGACGACGGGCGTTTGCGTGTGCGCGTGCCACCTTGCGTACTCGTTCTGCGACATGTCTATCGGCGGCTTCGAGGGTCCCCAGCAGTAAAAGCTACAGGTGGTCCGTCGTCAGCAGCCGGAGGGCGGGCATGGGCCTCGGGGTTGGTACCTCTGCATTTCTGACGCCGAACTGCTGATCCCGCGCCATAGCAATATCAGGATGCCGGCAATGGTGAGGAGCAGCAGAAAGCGCGTCCTCGTCGCGACGTTCCAGAGCGCTCTCGACGGCGGCAGCTGGGCCCTCGCGGCCTTCCAGTTCAGCCCGCCCTTGGGGAGAAGCATGGTAGGCCTTGCGACGGGAGCCTCGTCACGGCGCGGTCTGGCGAGTAGGCGATTGGTCGGATAGCCCCCCAGTTGCGCACCTCGCGCGACGAGGGCAGAGTTCCACGGGGGTGCGAGGACACGGAGTGACGGCCGCGTTTCTGACGTTCGTGATCGACGCGCGGGGGAAGCGGCCTCGCGGGAAGAAGTGGGAAATGCGGAGACGGGAAAGGGGGAGAGGAGAGAAAAAGAAACAGAAGCGAATGAAAGCGTCGCCAGGTAATTATCACATCAAGGTTGCTCTCGAGGGAGTGGTGTTTCGCGATGCACCAGGATGGACAGGCCGTCAATACCCAAGATGTAGGTAGTATGTATGATGGGAGGAAGAATGAAGCGAGGCTGGCTGTAACGCTGGCAGACGGAGGAGCTTCTGGCGGAAAGGGAGTAATAATACGAGGAGCCCATTAATTAACCGTGGCAGGAAAAAGCGAGGCGCTGGGGCCCATCGATTACTGCACGGTACGCGGGAGACACTTTGGTGAGCGGAGCATTTTGGCTGTTGGACGACAGCGGACGGTGGAGGGCTGAAGTCCCGCGCAGGTAGCTTCCCTGCTCCAAATATAGCCGCCGATTGTGCCTTAGCAGTGAGGTTAGTGCAATGGAGTTGGAGGCTACTATCAGTGCCCGGGGTTTTCTTTCCCCTTCTAGCGTGCCAGCTACCCTGTACAAGCTACCCTTGGGACCAATGACCCATGGTGCGACTCCGAGTCGAGTGTGATGGCCTGCCCGGCGAGTCGATGATATGTCGTTGCTTTCTGCGGAGCACAGAGGCGCAACACGTGGTCGATCCGTCGCCGCAGTCTGCTGTCTTGTCTTGGTGGTGACCCGTCGGCGCCGCCTCGGGACACGAGGTAGCACCTGTGCTTGCCGAACCCAAGTCAAACAGAGCCAAGTAAAAGGCCGAGTAAAACACGCAGCGGAGATGGAAGGGAGAGCCGCTACCACGGTTGACTACCGCTGCGAAGAAGCCGCCGCTGTTCCAGCACACAGCAGGCTGTGTATTCGCATATACAAGACGTCTGCTGGTCCATCAGGACGCACGCGTGCCACCTGAATAAAGTGTGGCCCGTGGTTCTATCCCGTCTCGTGCGTTTCGTCGAGCAAGTTTACCCGTGCCTTTGTGACCAACCACGGCCGAGACGGAAACTCCTGTTCAATGTTGGCCTCTGCTCCCCTCCGCTGCGTAACACCTGCCTACCGTTGCAAGGCCAAGGCGGACTGGCCGAGTCGAATAGCAAGCTCTAGCAAGCGCCGGCATGTCGGAATACGGAGTGACGTGCCTCGCGCCGACAGTGCCAATTGTCCACTGTGACAAAAGGTCTGGCCGGTTAAAGACACACGACGGTAATTAGCTCTTGTTGCGCCATCGCGCATCACGGAGCATAGAGACAAAACATCAACTCCTCGAGCCTGTGCCGTAATTACTGTAGCAGTAGCTAACTTAGCTGCTGGGGCCCGAAAAGGCCTAGTGCCACGCCCCTTGGCTGTCCGTCAGCTTCCGTCATCCATGGGAATTCACTCCCGGTGTTGAAACCCCAGACGTTACCCAACGCTTGATTCAACGTCGCCCCCCACAAGACCGAAGACCGCCCGTTGCAAGAGATTGCTGGCCCTCTCATGCCGTTGCCTTTGACCAAACCAGTCATCTCCACGTGCACCTCTCGTATTCTCCCGCCCACCAGGACGTGCTTCGGCGCCCATCGTCTGCTCATGTCCGCCCCGAGGCGCTCCACCCGACTCAGCGCTCAGGCAGACACGAAGCTAGCCCCCCTCCCGCCGCCGCCGAGCAGACGCAAGAGAAAGGCCGGACCAGATGTTGCGACAGCACCCAACCCCGTCACCCCAATAAAGAGACGCGCGCAACCTGCAGCACCCCGGCCTCTCACACCGACGCCAGAACCGGTGGCTGCCGAGCAAGGCGACGGGCCACCAACGGCTCGCCACAAGACGCTCGCTCGGATAGCGGACCCTGCGTCTACCAATGCGACTCTCGTGTCGCCAGAGACTTCACGCCTGGTGGCGTCGCGACATGCCGGCTCCGTTTCGCCCTCGAAAGCACAGGCGGTCAGGACGACGACACACACCATTCTCCAGGAGGCCTGCGAGCATCTCATCAAGGTTGACGAGCGGCTGCGCCCTCTCATCGAGAAGAATCCCTGCAAAATGTTCTCGCCCGAGGGCCTGGCTGAGAGAATAGACCCATTTGAGAGCCTGGCGAGCGGCATCATATCTCAGCAAGTGTCGGGCGCCGCCGCCAAGTCCATCAAGGCAAAATTCGTCGGCCTCTTTGGCCAGCACGAGGACCCGACGCCCAGGTTCCCGCATCCCTCCGAGGTGGCCCAATGCCCGCTGGACAAGCTGCGGACGGCCGGACTGTCGCAGCGCAAGGCCGAGTACATCCAGGGGCTGGCAGACAAGTTTGCAAGCCGGGAGCTGAGCGCAAATATGCTGCACGACGCGCCCTACGACGAGCTCGTCGAGAGGCTCGTCGCGGTGCGTGGCCTGGGCCGGTGGTCGGTCGAGATGTTTGCCCTCTTCGGACTCAAGCGGATGGACGTCTTCTCCACCGGCGACCTGGGCGTCCAGAGAGGCATGGCTGCCTTTGCCGGACGAGATGTGGCCAAGCTCAAGTCAAAAGGGGGCAAGTGGAAGTACATGTCGGAGAAGGACATGCTCGACATGTCGGCCAAGTTTGCCCCGTATCGCAGCCTCTTCATGTGGTTGATGTGGAAGGCCGAGGATAGCTTCACTGACGTCAGCACCATGGAATAACGATCGATGCCTGATTATTATCACGCTGCCAACATGGCTCGCGGCCTTGGGGCAGTTCATCGGGGGGGTGACCAACAGGAGCTGAGGAGCCCCCGGTGAATGATGCTGGTGTTTCATCGCACCCGCCGAGCAAAACAAGCCTTGGATAGAGTACTATACCATACCGTAGGCCGAGTAGGCAACCGAACAAGCATCCGTACGTACTGTACTGTACTGTGCCAAGCGTCTAGTACCTACGACAGCAACACGTCTCCTTACAGGTTGACAGCGACAGGGCACAAACAAGGCACGTTTCACATATGGAAAATCATGGCTTCCCTGCCTTGTCGCCCAGGAGCCGCGGCCGCCGATCACGTCGATCCAATCAACCGACTTGGTGGAAAAGAAGTTGGTCGGGGAATCGTGATACAGCGGCGCCGTTGGGGCACGTGCAAATAAAGGCGGCGCTTCCGGGTTACCTCTGCTTTGTGCGCGGTACCTGGCAAGGGCCCCGAGAGGAAAGTGGCACTCTCTCGCATCTGTGCCTTGCCTTGGCAGCAGCAGTAAAATGATGGAACAATAAATGCTTAATAAATGATGCATAAAATCGAAGGGCTGCTGGGGGGTGGGAGGAAGAGGCCGGAACTGAGAGTCTTGGTCTGTAGTACATGGAGCCGAAAATTACGGTGACGTCAAGCAGGCCGGACCGTGATATCGGCCCTCAGGCTCCATGATGAATTCTTTGCGACAGATGTGAGCACACCGGCGCTAATCCTGTATGTACCGCACCGACGTGGACGGCCAAGAAATGAACGGCAGCCGTCCAACCGGACCGGGGCACGGGAAGCGACGGGACGTTGACGAACCGTGCGCATTGTTTTTTCTTGATTATTTCCCTTGCTTCCTTTTCCTCATCAGCAAGACTTCAGCCACCGATGCCACACTGTCTACAAACTGCACCGTGTACAGTACGAAGCAGAGACGAAACGAGACGAAACAAACAGGCAGATCCGAGCTTCTCCAAGGACAAGTATGTGTGTACTGTACAGTACTTTATACAATACGAAGAAACTTTTACGGTAGGTACGGTACAGTCGGGAGCTGTAGCCCCTTTTTGCTAATGCTAAGGGAAGCAGGCGAGATTGCTGGTGGTGAGCCGCGCTGAGTACGAGTTGTGGGAAAAGGCGGCTCGTCGTCGGGTGTGCCAGTAGCAGGTCATTTGCACTGTACATAAGTACTGATAAAAGGTCATTCAAAACACCTCCTGACCGAGCGCATGCTCAAGCGACAGTAGCCCAAAAAAAGACGCTCAAGATGCGACATGGTGCCTCTTGTGCTTGCCGCTCGGGGCGCCGAAGATGAAAAGGCATGTTCAGCGGGAATGTCTCTCTAATTGACAGTGTGTTTGTACTGTATGGATAGGGACGCCCATGAATTGCACGTCAGTGGATGCTAGTGCTATTGTTCATCCCGTTTGCTCGCCATCTACCGACGATCTACCCATTTTTATCTCCTCGGTCTCGAGGGCGCCTTGGGGCGTCTTGGAAGCAGGCATGGCAGGGCATCAACCTTGCCAGGCATGATGTATTTTTGGGCATCGTCAGGTTGATCGAGGTCGAAGAAGAAAAGAAAGGTTGTCCAAGTCAGATGGTGGCTTGCCTGCCCTATCCGACATCACTCGCTTTCCGCGAGGCCGCCCATTCCTCTGAACCAGTTGTATGCCTGGATGAAGCCGCCGCCCCTGACCCAAGACATGACTCAGTGGTGGCACAATGGTTCCTCCACAACACCATCGGCGCAAGGGGCAGCAAAGTACCTAACTGCACGTGTCATCGTACAGTAATACTGAAAGTCTGCATCTGGCACCTGTTGACTGGCAGCACATGCAAACAGCCAGAAACAGGACGGACGCAACGCCTCACCTGTCATAAGCAAAACTCTGCGGCATAAAAAAGTCGCAGCACTGGCGAGAAAGCGAAGGTGGGTACAGTACCTATTTACCTATGCCTTACAGTAAGGTAAAGCAGCACAGTATCTCTCGTCCTTGAGCCACACGACTCAATCCCTGCCCGCGGAGCCTTGCAGCAGCTAATGCAAAATCCACGGCTACTACGAGATGCGTTCTAGCGCGTCACATTAGTGTAATGTACTGTGGTGCCAAATAAGGGGCCAATGGTCCGCCGTGAAGGGCTCTGGGCGGAGAGGTAGTCAGTCAGTCTATGGCCTGTTGACGGCTGCTCATGAGCGAGCACTCGCGAACCAGTACGTGTCGAGCGAGACCTTTTGCAAAGCATTGGTTGACGGCGCACAAGGCAGTGAAAGGGGAGATGAGCTGCCATGTGCGCATTGAGACTGTGTTACTGTGCGTGTGTAGCTGATTGTGGGCACAGTAGAGCTCCAGCGTGGAGTGATAACGCGGCCTCTAGACCGAATGGCCCTTGGACCTTGGACGGCTTTAGGGGGGCACCCATCTGGGCCAAGAGCTCTGTAGGTACCAAGGAACATTGCACAGGGCGAGATGAGGAATTGGTGCATAGGGGGTTTAGGTACCAGTACTTGGGCCGTGATGTTGACCAGACAAAGGCTGGCACACGACCGTGGCACACCATGTAGCCGAGGTCCATGTTCTGCAATGGGACATGGCTTGGGGGACTGCGTATTGTAAACAGCCATCTACCGGCACTCAGCATGGTGGCAACATTGAACTGTCTGTGCATCATCAGTGGTACCTCATCTCACGGGCCGAGTCGACTCGGCCCCGGACGGACTGTTTTGTACCTCCCGGGAAGCTGGGAGGTACCGCACAGCGCCCCCTGAGCGAATCAGAGCGCCTGGAGAGCACAGTGTCAGAGCGGGCGGGCGTGGGGTGCCGAGAGAGCAATGGGAATCCACATGTCCTTGCTCACGCCCAACAAAAACAACACCCCTTCCAGATCCCAGACCGGGGGGGTCGTCGGCCTGCCTGGCTTCTGGCGGCACATTTCATCCGCTGCTGCATGAAAAAAGAGGGCCTACCACGTCGTGGATTCTCTCTCGCTCGACCTCTATTTTCCTCCTCTTTCTTTCCCCTCCCACCCCCCGTTCGATCTTTCTCCGTTCTTCTCCCGTTGTCGCCGCAGTCGTCGCCGCAGTCATTATCTGCCTGCACCTTCGTCTGCCGCCTTTGATTCGCGCCACTCGTTTGCCAGGGGGGAAAGGGTTTTGCAAAAACAAAAACCAAGACCTTCCTTCACAGCGTCCTTACGAAACCCGTTGCCAAGAATCATCATAATACCCGTTGTCCTTCGACCTGTCTATTTTCTTCCCTGTCAAAAAGCCGGGCCATAATTCGAAATAACCCAGGGCGCCATTTATCCTCGGTGAGTCAAAAAACACCATTTCCGAGCGTGTGCGCGTTCCCTGTCTCTTGCTGTGCACAGCATGTACCCTTTCCCTGTGTCCAGGTACCGTCCCGCCGAGGCACAGTGCAGCATGTACTTGCCTCTGCCAGAGCGCCCGCTCTCCTGTTGTTTCCCCAGTGCCTTGGACGTGTTTGTTTCTTGCCTCCCTCTCCTTCACCTTCCCCATCCCTTCCACCCTCTTCATTCTGCACCTTCTTTTCCACCCACCCGCTTTTTTCTTGGGCCTCTCTCGTTCTCTCGCGCACTCTCCATCACGCCTTCCTTCGCTCTCTCGGCCACGACTGTCAACCCCCCCGCGCTTGCTGGGTCGCAACGGGTGCGCCACCGGAAAAGGGGCCGTCAGCTGCAAAAACGTCAACGACTTGCGGCCACCATCTTTTCCCATCAACATCGTTTGCCACCACCCGGCCTCTTTTGGACTGCGACTTGATAGTGTTTTTCCCTCGTCGTTAATCGCCATCCAGCACCACTCACAGTCAGGATCTCCCTTCGCAATCACCTGGCTCCGCGTCTGTTTTCGCTCCTGGCCTACAGCCGCGTGCGTACCCAGCCAAGCAATTCTAACATCCGTCCCCTCCCTAGGCCACGATGCATTCTGTCGCCATTCTCTCGGCCCTTCTGGCCGTGGGCACCAGCCTCGTCTCTGGTCAGTCCCTCCCCCTCCCCCGAGAGTCGCCCGAGGCTCTACGATTTGCATCTAACCAGCTCTTCCCAACAGCTGCCACGACATGCACCGACGACATCAAAATCACCCAGGCCACCCCAGTCATCGACTGCGACGTTGTCGATGCCGATATCACTGTCGACGAGAACCTCTCCGGCAGCTTGGTCATCGAGGGCCCTAAGCAGCTCAAGAAGGACTTCACCATCAGCAATGCTACCAAGCTCATTGGCATCTCGAGCAGCTCCATCAACTCTGTTGGAGGAACGTTGAAGCTTGACGGCCTGCAGCTTCTGAGCACTTTTAACATGATGTCGCTCAAGTCTGTCAACACCCTGCAACTCATCAACCTGCCCCAGCTGGGCGGCATGACCCTGGGTACCGAGGGCGTCACCAAGGCCAGCGCCATCATCATCGCCGATACCTTCATCAGCGACCTCAGTGGGCTCAACATTGCCCAGGCGGACACGATCGATATTTCGAACAATGCTAAGCTCACCATGTTCAATTCCGTCCTTGTCAATGTCACAAAGACGCTCAAGCTCACCAACAACGGCAACAACATGCAAGTCAACATGTCTCTCCTCGAGTCTGCCGGCGATGTCCAGTTCCGCCAGGTCAAGAGCTTCGATGCTCCCATTCTGTCGGAAGTCGAGTCTATCAAGTTCAACGACAGCCCCGAGCTCCTGTCCGTCTCTGCCAACAACCTGACGGAGATCTCGTCCAGTCTCACCTTCATCAACAACAAGAAGCTCAGCAAGCTCTCGTTCAAGCAACTCAAGACCATCAAGGGCGACATGACGATCCAAAACAACACGGCGCTCAAGGAGCTCGATGGCTTCCCTAAGCTGGAGACTGTCGGCAACATTCTGCTGCGCGGCAACTTTGAAGAGTAAGCTTATTTCTTTCTGCTGACATCGTTTTGGGCGCATTGACTAACAGCCTGGCAGTGTCAAGATTGACAACCTCAAGGATGTCAAGGGCAGCGCCACCGCCTCCTCGACGACGGATATTTCCACCTTCTGCAACTTCTTCGGCAAGCTCAAGACTGATGGCGCTATTCGCGGCAAGCAGTCTTGCACGAGCAACAATAAGAATGCCAACGAGGGCGGCTCCGGTGGCCAGTCTGGCACCAACCAGGAGAAGGACGCTGCCGGCATTGTCAGCGTCAACATGGCTCTGCTGGGCCTGGCTGTCTTTGCGGGCTTTGCGCAGATGCTATAAGGGCGTCGGGCAGGTAAAGCATATGTCGGATTTGGCGTCGTTTGTCTATTCACCCCGCATGTTTCCTGTTTTCTTTCCAGCCGGCGGACGGTGGCGGGTTGCCAACTGTATCAAAGCACGGGGATGGTCGCGGTCACGACGGTTCGTGCACGCGGCATCAATGATAGGACTTAATAATGGATTGTGTATCTGATGGCTTTTTGTTGCCCCAGCGCAGGTGATTTGTCCCGGGCTCATGTCTACCCTGCAAATTGTTCCGGTGCAGTGGCGCGTATGTGTACTCCCGGGACCATGCCGCTTTGCGTAGTGAGAAGAAGCCGCGTCAACGGCAAGGAATGGATGCTGGGCTTTCTCACAATGCCCCAACAGCACCTGTACGGCTCCAGTTGTGTGTTCGTACAGTATGTGCTTGTCGTTGGTTCTCCAGGCAACAGGCGCCTGGTAGCATTCCAGAACTGGTCACACAGTGCGTGGCATGCGGCAAACCCAAAGAAACGAAAATCTCCGAAAGAGCCCTCGTCCCACCAGTCTCCACGTGCGAGCGGAGTGTTTGCGCTGGGAGGATGCGAGTATCACATGGTTCGGGGTTGGACCGCAGACTACAGAGCCTGATTATTTGCATGTGTCCCGTAATATATATATATATATATATATATATATACCTATAGGTATGCATGCCCGAATATGTATGCTCGTGGGTATATCTGCCAAGTATGTACAAGTGTGATGGCCATGTATGCTCCCAGATTTCTGTATATGTTTATAGAGATGCACAATAAGTACGCCGTGGGCCCTCAACTGGCCCATGGTTCTGAAGGGGAAGGCAAACATTGTAAGTAAAAAGTCATTCAGTGCCCTACAGAAGGGTGCCTATCATACATACATGGATAGGCAAGGCCAGATCAAGGCAGCTCGGCCCATGAACCCAGTCATCTAGCATTTCCTTGAGAAAAGATTCCGAGTCTGATGCTCCCTGGGCGCAGCAAGGCTCTCCCGTGTGGTGTCGTGCGGGAGGGAGGCTTTGACGGCCGGGGAGGGCGCTGAGAAGCCAAATGACGAGCGAGGCCCGTCAAGTGGACGTGTAGATTCCCTGCTCGAATTTGTCGGTGTCGTAGAACCTCGGGGCAATGACGTTGCCGTTAAAGACGCGCCCGTCGAGCTCGTTGACGGCCTGGTAAGCGGTTGGTTCAGTCAGTACCATGCGCCAAGGCATTCAAGTGGTGGGTGTGAGAGCGGGGAGGCACTGACCCGAAGGGCAGACACTTGATCTGTGAAGCGGATAAAGACCTGGCGGGACTCTTGGTCGATATAGAGCCGCTCAACGCGACCGTACTGCAGATTCTGCGTCAGCATCTTCAACGTCGCTTGCTGAACCTGAACGATGGCTCTGAAAGGAGTATACCTTCTCGCCACACTCCTCGCCAATCTCTTGCCCGAGGCCCTCCGAGATCTCCTCCTGCAAGTCAGCCATGTTCTCCAGCATGTTCTGGACGACAATGACCTGGCTCATCTTGCCGAATTTGCCCTGGTCGTCTCCCTTGCGCTTGCCGCCAAGAATCTTGCCTCGGCCGCCGGGCTCAGCCCAGCCGCCGCCATCCGCGTCCGCCTTCTTTCGACGCTTGTCGACCTTGACGCGGAGTGGATTGACGATGCCGGACTCGTCCGCCCCGAGACCCGTGCCCTTGGTCCAGCCGTACTTGCTCATGAGGCGATGAGCAAAGCCAGCCTGGCCCGGAGCCTTGGATCGCGGGGGCCCTGCTGTACCGTCATCGTCGGTGCCGGCACCCGGTGTAGCAGGCGAATAGGAGGCCCTGTCCTCGCCCTCGACCCCAGCTTCGTCGGCTTGCTTGTACCGGACGGGCTCTCGCGAGATGGTGACTGCGGTGGACGGGGCAGGCGGGCCGGGGCTTCGAGAAGAAGGGAGAGGAGATGGTGCTGCTGGTGGAACTAGCTGGGTCGAAGACATTGCCAATCGGCGCGCAAAGGCGTCTCCGCCAGTTTCGTCGTTTGCCGGCGGATTGGGAGGCGACGGGGGCGGTGGCGCGAATGCGTAAGCCGACGGAGGAGCAAACCGATCTGGAACAAGAGTGTCAGCTAAAAACCTTTCCTGGGTTGACGCAGCTCGACAACGACGTACTCTGCGGAAGGCGGCCTCTGTCGTCCTCATCGCTCGAGATATCACTAGTAGCTCGGCGTTTGCGGTGCATGTACAGCAGTGCTTTCCAGTCGAGCACCTCGTTGATCTTCTCGTCGCTTTTGACATACTGCTCGGCGTTTGTCGGCCTTCCCGCATCGTAAAACTCGTCCCAGTTGATGTCTAGCGACTCTTCCTGCTGCTTCTTTCTCTTTTTCTTGCGCCCCCCGCGTTGGGGTCTCTCACCCGCGCCGTACATCCACTCATCGTGCTCGGTGGCGGTCCAGTCCGCGAGTGTTGTCTTTGGGCCGACCGGGGCGGCAGCGGACGCGGTCTTGGGAATGGCCTTTGGAAACGTCGCTTTGGACTTGGCCTGCTTGAGCGGGGGGCGGCGAATCTGAGGTTGAAAGAGCAGGGCCGGATCTATGGGCTTCTTGGGCTCACTCGACGCCGGTTCAGGCTGCTGATAGCGGACGGGCGCCGCGGAGATTATGGCAGGCGGAGTGGGATCGTTGGGGTCGTGGAGGTTGTCGTATAGCGAGAACGCGGCTCGCGCAGGAGGAGGCGGCGGCGGCGGTGCTGCCATTGCAAAGTCGTCGGGCGCGTAAAGACGCGTTTCCCAACACAAAAAAGGAGAGTTGGCAGGCGAGTGCCAAAGCCCCGGCTGACGGTGGCCCACGGAGCTGGTAGAGCTTGCAGCGTCCTCAAGACGCCATGCCAGGGTCAGAGGCGCGGCTGATGTTGCGGCGAGAGCCGAAGTGGGCGAAGCTGCTGCAGATGTAGCCCCGCGTGGGGAGTTTGGGTGAATTGGCTTAGGTAATCAGACACAGTGTCACGTGCGTGCGGGCTGCACGCACACGCACCTTGTTAGTTCTGTTCTGCAGCCAGCCTATTGATAGGGCAGTAGCAATACGCCCAAAGAGGATCCTTGAGATGTATACAACTATATACATATACAAGAAAAGCACTAGCTACCTACTGAGGCCTCAAGGAGCATTTTCGTGTAAAAGATCGGATTCTGGTCATGACAGGCAACTGGGTGAAAAGCTTACAGGGACCGCAAATGGTCCCCCGCTATCAAGGTATCTGTCAGCACTCGGCAGGACGAAGACTTAACATATATAGGCTATACAATTAATACCTCCATTGGGGGTGCCCCTATTTTGCTAGTGGTCAAGTGGTATTTGCTATGTTTGACAACATCACTACTCCATAGAGCCATGATGCAACCGCTCTTGAGGCTCCCTCTGTTTCTTTCACCCAGTTTGGCAGGTTCTCCGAGGGAGGTATCATCGCTCCGAGGCGATGGTGGATGGACAGTTTCACGCTGGGGCCGTTTCATGTTGTGGGGCGTTAAGAACCCGACTTCTTCGCTGGCCTTATTAATGATCCTCTCGGAGCAATTCCGAGATGTGCCTGCCACGCCAAGCATTGCACAGTGAGGAATCGGAAGGACAGTCGATCTCAAAGCCAATCTGTGCATATAACCCCTCAAGACCCCCCCTTGCCTGAAGTAGTAGAAAGAACAAGCAATCTTCCTTTACACAACAGACATGGCTCCTCGACTGTCTGCCAATACGCCCGATAATGCCACTGCTTATGTTAACGGCCGGATTTATACAGTCAACGAAATCCAGCCTTGGGCAGAAGCTTTCATCGTGTCTCCTTCCGGCACATTCACTGCCGTCGGGTCTACAGATGAGGTTCTTGCGAAAGCCCAACACGATAACCTAGTTGTGCATGACCTCCAATCTCAGTTTATCATGCCAGGTATTCACGATGCGCACGTGCATGTTATGGTTGCCGGGCTGTCTCAGTTGAGCACTGCAAACCTGGGTCTCGAGGAAGCCATACCGGCATCGGAAGCGGCAGGCAAACTCAAAACAGCTGCATGCGGCTGCCAGTATGCTCATGCCTTCAGCAAGTAAGCAACATGTCATGGTGGGAAGCTGTCTTGGAACTATAGTTCCAGGGCCAGGAAACGCCGAATGATGGATCATACATTTCTAACAAACCCTAGTTGGCTCGTCGCAGATGCCTACCATATCGACGACTTCGACCGTTCATGCCTTGACGAAGCATACCCCGACACTCCAATCATGATCCGAGCGGCAGCAGGCCACAGTCTTTTGCTTAACACAGTCGCTCTGCAGGAATCTGGCTACGACATATCAAACGAGCCGCCCGCCAAAGGATCGTACCTCGGGCGCCGACTCGATGGCAGCCTCACAGGCGAAGTAGCCGAACTCGGCATGACCAAAGCTCTCATCTCTTATCCCAAACCCAACCTGTTCCATGTCAAACGTGCAGTTCAACACGCCGTCTGTCAGTTGCATAAGGCGGGCGTGACATCCTGCCAAGAGGCGTCCGCCAACACGCCTATGCTGCAGGCTCTCGGCCAACTCGATGGAGACAATCAATTGAAGATGGACTTATACACGCATATTGTGTATGCACCGGAACATTTGGGCGAGGAACCAGCGAGTCAACTGCACAAACTGCTCGACTCGGCGGAGTTGTTTAAGACAAAGCACGTCAACACGCAGTTCGTCAAGATTATGCTCGACGGTGTGCCCTTGGCGCCGTACTACACGCACGCGGGGCTGAGTGGAAAGAACGAAGTGGACGAAGACAAGATATGTGTTGATGATGTCGTCGAGGCAGTAGCTAGGTATGATGAGAGGGGTATGACGTGTAAGATTCACTGTACAGGGCACGGGGCGACTCGAAGGGCCCTTGATGCTATTGAGGCGGCGAGAAAGAGGAACCCGGGTGGGCCGAGGCATGAAATCGCACATTGCTCTGGTGTCCACGATGGCAAGTCTTTTTCTCCCCTCAGCATATGCATATCAAGCTGTCCAAATCTAACGCCCTTACTTTACAGACGACTACTCCCGTTTCCGCGCGTTGAACACAACAGCAGAAATGTCGCCATCCATCTTCTTCACCCATTCCTTCAGCCCTACCGAAAACGCCCTGATGGACTGGAACTTTCCTCGCATGCTCAGTCACAACGCACATATAACCATTGGATCAGACTGGGGCGTCACTGAACCCCCATCCCTATTTCCCGGGGTGGAAGGCATTGTCCCGGCCGTCGGCAATGGCGATCGTGCCAAGGGGGCGACGACGCTGCTGCGGATGTTGACGCTGTCGGGTGCAGAAGCAGTAGGACGCGAGGAAGAGACGGGGAGTATCCAAGTAGGCAAACGCGCGAATTTCATCCAGGTTGACCGGGATTTGAGTATCGGGAGAGAGGGGGCTTTCAGGGACGCCAAGGTGCAGAAGACCTGGTTTGAGGGAGAAGTTGTTTTCGAGGCTTCGACTAGACAACTCTGAGGGCGGGTGGCGTTTGAACATGGACTGATGAATTTTCTTTTTGGCACACACATTCCGCGAGCTTACGTTTATTGGGAGACGGCTGATTTTACCTTGAAAATCTTTTTTCGCACATATATTCGCCATCACGGCAAAGATGGGCGTTTTCCCGGTACCTCTGAACTGCAAGAAGCAGCCAAGATGCACTCCAGACGGGCGGATGAAGATCTGTTTTCTCCACTCAAAGGCGGGTAAATCATGGGGTTGCCCCGCACTCCCCTTCGGCTAGTTACGACCAACTCAGGAAGATTGCCTAATGGGGAAGGAAGATGAGATATGAGGGAAGGGGTTCCCAACGAGGCAGCCAAGACACAGCGATGCTGATGATGAGTCTATTCAAACCAGGCGACCAATGTCGAGTGGTCTGCCGTCCAGGCTGCCTAAACTGATAATAAGCTTTCATTTGTGCGTAAATAGCTGCACGATTCCCTGCACCGTCTCATTCAAGTCTTGCTACTGCAGTAATTCGGAACTCTCACGGTTGCCTGGTGCCACCTCTGATCCCTTGTCCGACATTCGGCCTACCCACCTGATTTTGACTCGGCCACGTATAAGTTGGGCGCTTGAGTGTTATTACGGAGTAGATTCGGGTTCGTTTCGACCAGCTGTTGCCTAATAGCGCTTGCCTGAGCCCCAGTGACCGCATGGAGCCAGGGTCTTGCCGGGTAACCGAAACATTTTGAAGTCTTTGTTATTAGTGCTTACGGTACGGAGTACAAGAATGTTTGCTGCCAATACGTACCGCACTAGCTTGTCTACGTCAGCCTCCATTTGTCGCGTCCAAGCCTCGGCCTCCAAGTAATTCTATGACCGGCAAACTTCATCCAGAATGCCGCACAACCGGTACGACTACGTTCGCAGAACCCACAACTTCCCATGTCAAGACTTTCACTTGCCGTGTTCATGTGCACCTAGAGGACAATGGAGTGATTACGTGACTGACCGACTTGAGAAAGTCTTTGCTGACGCCTCGTTGACTGTCAGTTCCGGCTCGCGGGGCTAAACTAGGACCTTGCCGTAAAAGCCCAAGAACAATTGAGGGCCAGGGCAACACGGCTGCCGGCAACCTCCAAAGGTGCCCTGCTCGGCTCAAGCGGCTTCTGTGGCCCTAATCGGCCACCGTAAGCTTACGTTCGTCATTCCCGCACCACCCGCAGATTTCGACGCAAAGTAGAGGATTTATGCCCGTGGATTTCACTGTGCAGTCTACGACCACCGGGGCTGTTCTCGGGAATGGCAACGTTTGGGTCAGGGCAGTGCTTGTACCGCCACGCCGGTAGCCCGGTTGGCGTCAATTCGTACTCGGAGTCAGCATCAGTATCGAGGCGAAGAAGCGAGAAGAAGGGTTGTCAGTGATATCATCACCATCTGATAGCAGCTCAGCTTGCTTTAAATGGAACTCTATAGCCAAAAGCCTACCCAAGGTTTTTCTTCCCTGTAATATCCACCTCGCTCAACCTTGCATCCCGTGGCATGCCCAATCTCATCGAAATGTCCGTCAAGAAATTCATGCTCACTTGTACACTATTTTCTTCAGCAACAAACGCAGTTCCCAGAAATAGCAATTCGGCCGCTCAGAATCTTGCCGATCCAAACTATGGCCCCGTGCCCGGACAGAGCCCTCTCTACAGCTCGTACAGGGGGAAAGCTCCGCCGTTTCCTGGCAACATAACTGAACCCATACTGCCGACAGCCAAAGGATCTCCTGGAGCTGATGATGTGGTGTGGCAGAACTTGCTGTCTGCTGAATGGGTCATCTTCTCGTTTTACCAACATGGAGTCGAGCACTTCAATGCTGCATCTTTCATCAAGGCCGGCTACCCCAATACGACGTACGATCGCATTCAAGAGATTCGCAACAATGAAGCCGGCCACTTGCGCATCTTTCAGAATCAAATATCCCCGAATTCTCTCAAGCCTGGTGCCTGCAGATATACCTTTCCATTTTACGATCCGAGCTCTTTCTTGGCGCTGGCTACGGTGATAGAAATCTCGAGCATGGCCTTTTTGACGGGCCTCGTGCAGATGGCAAAGTTGCCTGCCTCCCAAGGGGCAATCACTGCCATTGCTGAGACCGAGACTCGACACGAGACGTGGTCGCTCATCGACATCTGGAAGTCGAACCCCTTTGGCGGTCCGGCCGACGCAGTCTTCCCATACGCCAATGAGATTCTCGGCATCACCAACGCTTTTATCGTTCCGGGCAGCTGTCCTCCCGAGAATCCTGTATACCCGTTTCCGCGACAAAATTTGCCTGCATTTTCAGCGGCTGATGCTACGAAAGGGCTGCAACCCGGCGACAGCTTTGCACTAAACTTTACCGACCCCAGCAACCAGCCACGTTTCGACAAGGGCAAGCAGTACTATGCTACTTTTTTTCACGGGCCATCCAATATCAGTGTAGCAATTGACACTGAGAGCTGGCCCGAACACAGCATACAAGTCAAAATCCCCCCTCAGTTTGAGGCACGGGGAGTGATCATCGCGGTGCTGACGGACACTGTTGGTGCACCGACAGTGGATACTGTCAAGGCCGGCCCGAGTATCCTTCTGGAGCAGCCGGCTGCACTTGGATTGGCGGTGTTGTGAGAAAGATGGACAGGGTCCGCAGAATCAGACGGCATATCCCCACGATAGGTCTGTTGAGTTCATGGGCAGATCTGGGAATCCATCATCCGATGCGCAAAGTGGATGAAATGTATATGTACTCATCGAAGTCTTTTCCCACTTGGAATAAGTTGTCTGAAACGACAAGTCCGATTCACCTCGTCATCGTGTAGTGGCGGGAGCTATGAACAAGACGAAACATAGCTCAAGAGGTGCTAATATGCTAAGAGCCAGGTTATCGTGTCTTCGGAGGATCCCAACGCATGAAAATAATACATTTCTTGCGCATCTGGGGCCACTTACATGTGCCAGAACAATGAAATCCCCATTTTGTATCTAAACGGGTCCCAACAGGTGTATATGATAACGTCTCTGGTATTCCATGGCCAATGGCTCGATCCAGCCCCCATGGCAGTAATAGCACACCGATACCTCGTCGTTGGAAGGCGGGAGCAACTGCAATGTCGTTAGACCCCGAGGATGCTTCGGGCTCTTCGTAATTTGCACTATGGTATTGTTTGTCCTAGTTTTGTGACGGAATGAGGCGGCGGGGTTGAAGACGATATCCGTAGATAGATACCCATTAATTAGGTGGTACACTGCCGAAGTTACTCTAGAAAGCGATGTGGCGCCGAAAGACTAACCATAGAAATATATGAGATTAAAATGAGACACCCCCCCTTAGGGCCTTGATTGACCTTGCAAGACGCTTTTTTGTCTTTTTCGTGAGCTTGTTTTTGGACACCAGTTTCATCGCCTACATCGCGAAGCCATGAGCAATATCTTACAGTTCGAGAGTTTCTGTCGAGAGTTTCTGCCTTCGCAACAACGACTTATTTTAGGTACGAGTCCGTATAAACATCGCGCTGTGGAAGAGAAACCTAGAGCGACACTTTTTTATCTGAAGGTGACTCAAGAGCTCAAGGGGCAGCACCTAGCGTTGCCCGAATAACCACCGCAATCAATCGTTCCAAGCCGCACAGCTATCTCGGGATTTTTTTCTTCTAGAAATAGTCACGTATATATACCGGCGAGAAACCCACACCATCGTGAGCACTAGATACAGTACCTATATATATTGAGGTCTGTACACCAGCTGCTTGCAGCGCCGGATAAACAGCGGCACGCCCGGAAAAACCCCCTGCCACGTGCGCCACCTGCAACAAATGCCCCTCCAACTGGCAACAACCCCGCCAAAATTTCCCTAGCTCGGAAGACCCCCGTTTGTTTTCATCTCGCCAAGCGGGCAGTACGTGCAACTCTCTGCACTCCGCATCCCAGCTCCAGCTCCTGGCCAGATCACGGTCCATCTGCATCTACCGACCGCTAGAAGCTTTTTCGATATCGGGCAGCTTGCAGGTCGGACGCGCATCTGCATCTGCGGATACCGTGGACCCAGCCCTGGGTTGGCCCGACGTCGAGCGACACATCCAGCAATCGGCTAGCTACGAGTCGTCATGTCTGATCTCGCGAGCCGCGTCACCGATCCGACGGAGGCGCCCAAGAAGGCGCTCGAGGGCGATTCTCAGGAGCAGCCCAAGGAACAGCCCAAGGACAACGCTGCCGAGCTTGCTCCTCCAGCTGCCGCCGACTCTAGCGTCACCGATGCACAGCCCGACGGTGCCGACGAGACCCCTGGCGGCGGCCCAGGTCTTCACGAACCCGAATGGGACGTCGAAGTCTCGCTCAGTGAGCTCCAGAACAACGAGGCCACACCTTTTCACTCTGCCACGACATGGCAAGACCTGGGCCTGTACGTTGCGTCCCCACTCATCCTGGCGGCTGAGATGCTGACTCGATTTGTGCAGTTCCGAGCCAATCCTCAAAGGCCTGCTCGCCCTCAACTTCCTGAAGCCGTCCAAGGTCCAGGGCAAGTCACTGCCTCTGATGCTTAGCGATCCTCCGAGAAATATGCTTGCCCAGTCCCAGTCCGGCACCGGCAAGACGGCCGCCTTCGTCACTGCCATCCTCTCCCGCGTCGACTTTACTCGACCAGACCAGCCCCAAGCCCTGGCCCTGGCGCCCAGCCGGGAGCTTGCCCGCCAGATCCAGGGCGTCATCGGTGCTGTTGGTCGCTTCATCGAGAACCTCAGGATTGCGGCCGCGGTCCCCGGCGCCTTGCCTCGAGGAGAGCCAGTCAGGGCCAGTGTCATTGTTGGAACGCCCGGTACTGTCATGGATATTGTTCGTCGCAGACAACTCGACGTCTCCACGCTGAGGGTGCTCGTGCTTGATGAAGCCGACAACATGCTGGACCAGCAGGGGCTGGGCGATCAATGCTTGAGAGTCAAGGGGTAAGTCCGACTCCTCCCCTCTTGATTGCGAAGCTAATATCAGCCGACTTTAGCATGCTGCCAAAGGATATCCAGACGCTTCTGTTTTCGGCCACCTTTCCCGACAAAGTTAACAACTATGCCGGCAAGTTTGCGCCCAACGCCCACACTCTAACGCTGCAGCGCAGCGAGCTCACCGTCAAGGGTATTTCGCAAATGTTCATCGACTGCCCCGACGACAACACGCGATACGGAGTTCTATGTAAGCTCTATGGTCTCATGACCATTGGCCAGTCGGTAATCTTCGTCAAGGTTTGTCAAGCATTCAATCAGCGCTCCCGTGCCCATTCTGACATTTGCATGACAGACCCGAGAGAGCGCCAATGAGATTCAGCGCCGCATGATTGCCGATGGCCACAAGGTTTCCGCCTTGCACGCTGCCTTTGACGGAAACGAACGAGACGATTTGCTCGCCAGGTTCCGCAGCGGGGAGAACAAGGTCCTGATCGCGACCAATGTTCTGGCGCGCGGTATCGATGTGTCCAGCGTGTCCATGGTCATCAACTATGACATACCGATGAAGGGCAGAGGCGACACAGAGCCAGATGCAGAAACCTACCTCCATCGCATCGGACGTACTGGACGCTTTGGCCGCGTCGGCGTCAGCATCAGCTTTGTGTACGACAAGAAGAGCTACGACGCGCTCAGCAAGATTGCCAAAAACTTTGGCATTGACTTGGTTCACCTCGACACGGAGGACTGGGACGAGGCCGAGGCAACGGTCAAGGATGTCATCAAGAAGAACCGGGCACAAGCTGCCTACGCCCCGAGCGCAACCGACAAGTTGCAAGCAGCGGCCCCGTAGGGGTGGCCCGCTGCTGCTACGAATTTCAGTTGGCACTGGTAGGGACGGCCTCAGAGAGACGGAGAGGAGGTGGTGGGGGGGGGACGGGGTTAGGTTTTGCGCAATACGGCGCCAAATCGAGCTTGATGCATTATGATGCATAGGATGTGAGAATTACAATGAGATACCAAAAATCAACCGGACGCTTATGGGGGGTTGCTTTGCCGACAGGTCGGGGACGAGTCACGATGCAGCGATTGCCGGTGCAGTGAACGAGGTCGGTGACTCGTGACGGGGAAATGCGCGTCTTGTTGCCTCGCATCGCTTCCCCTTGCTCTGTGGACAGGGCATCGTCTCCACCGAGAATCGGGAAAATGGGGTTATGACGCCTGTTGTGTGTGCTTGGACTGGACGATATATTGCAGCGTGTAATGCTTCATTTCTCCACCTTATGCTGCTTGGTGAGAGCATAAGGCACGCTACTATCCGCTGCACTAACGTGTCTACGTCTCGACGGAGCCCGTGGATAACAAGAGGCCCGCTAGAATGGGATCCATCATTTCCACCCGCAGAGTGCCATGATGAAGCATCAACATGAGCTCGAAAGTATCGAACTGTATGTATGCGTGCTCGCGTGTAGGCAGGCATGGTCGTACCGTGCGACACTGTGCAGCGCCGGCGGGATGACAGGCACGGACTAGGGCGTTGTGTCCCGGAAGCTACCGACGACACGGTACGAGCGCGTACTGTACGGCAGCTGGACGGAGGAGTATCACGAGGCCCTGCGTGCCTGATTCTGTTGCCAGGTGCCTCGCTGTCAACCTCCATCCCCCCTCGCTTCTCAACCGCCCGATGAGACACGCCCTTTTCCAGCAGCAGCAGCCCCAACAGAACAGAACAAAGCACACCCGCACCGCACGCATGGCGAGATGCGGTGACCAACCAGGGACCGACCAGGGACCGACCAGGGACTGCCTCGGGATGTGGACCCGACCGAGTGCAGTGTCTCGCTGTGTGATGTGATTTGAGTTGGGACGGCACCTGCTGTGCCCGTCGCGGACAAGCAGATCCCTGCCCCGGCTCATCAATGCCGCATCCCATCCAGACCATGACGCCTCCTCCGGTCGAGCTGTTGCCCAGCAGACGGAGGAAACGTGCTACAAGGGGCAGCGTCTCGTGAAACGGCCTCGTCGTAGCACTCGACTCGACACAGCAGCTCTACACAGCAGCTCTACACAGCAGCTGCTCAATGGCATCTGGAGAGGCGAGCCACGTTGCACGTACTGCATGGGCTTCCCAATCGGGAACGACCCATTGGGTCGTGGTTCGGGCCCGCCCGCCAACGCAGCGAGCGTCGACGCCCAACCTTGCATCAGCAGACGGTCGACTCGAGATCCTCGTTGGCCTGCTTCATGCACCTCCACCCATTGCGCCGTCGGGCATCCATATGCCTGTATCAACTCCGAGACTCGGGACGTCTCTTGACATGCGACGTGGGCCAATTGAGCTGCCGCTCGATAGTGCTTGACCTTCCTTCTCCCAACAACAGGGGTGGTCTGGAAACCCGTCAACTTCTCCCGCTCGAGCGACTCCCCCCCTGTCATGCGTGGGGGACGTGCTCTTTGGCGTCAATGGAAGAAGACCTAGGCCGAATTCACCTCGAGAAAATCAGATGGACCCAGCCGTCCGGTCGTCTCGTCAACGACCTGAGCAATTCCCACCCGTTCGCAGCTTGCTCAAAACAAATGCTGCATCGCGAGAAACACTTGAATTCGCTGGCTCGTCTTTGATGTCCCTATAATAATTGTTTCAAGACTGTGCGCCCCCCTTGTCGCCGGGCAGCTGCACTACACCTTCGTCTCCCAACCCAACGAAGCCCAAGAGGTGCTCCGGAGCCCTGCCCAATTCGTTAGACGCCCTTCTGCCTCTACCCGACTGCCCAATCCAGCACATCTGCATGGAGTCCCATCATATATTCGCCGCGCAGCCCGCCCACCAAGAGGAGCCCGAGGCTTTCGAGGCACAATCAGTATGAGTTCCGGTCCTGGTGTCCAGTTCTGTCCCTACCGGACCAATTTTGATTTGAGCAACGTGCAGTACTCCGACTTCTCCAATGTCCAATACTTCCAGCAACCCCCAGACTCCGATGAGGAGGAGCAAGTAGAAGAGGACCTCCAAGGTAAGTGGTTCTCATCCGATGCCCCACGTGTCAGCGTTGACGACAAGCCAGCCTCGGATGACCCTGGGACTGGAGACACGACAGAAGAGCAGCAGCAACAACAACCACAGCCATCGACGACTTCCTCCGCCGCCAGGAAGAAGAAGGATAAGAAGGGTAGGCGAAAGAACAAGGACAGCCCTCCAGAGGACCACAACACCGACGTAGCAGGAGACGAGAGGCTTGCGTCCACATCATCAAACGGCAAGAAGAGCAAGAAGGGCGACAAGGCCAAGAAGAACCATGGTGCCGCGCCGTCCCCAACTGAAGATACCCCGAAGGTGCCCATAGAAGCGGGCGAGGACGAGTGGGCCACGCAGGCCAAGAAGAAGAAGGCCAAGAAGAACAACAAGAAATCCAAAAGCGCGAAAGCCAAGTCGCCTGTCATCGCATCGACTCCAACCACAGCCGCTGCTGTGGACGCACCCGAGGACGGGGAGGATACAGCAGCTGAGAATCCGGCGGAGTTGACACGAGACCCGACATCGGATCCGACATCGGACTCGGACATGGCAGACCAATCTGCCCCCGAACCGGCGACGCCCCCCCCGGGCGTCACGGACAGCGATGCTGTCGGCACCGAGAGCCACGCACAAGGCGTGCCGGCGCCAGACAACTCCGAGCTTCTTGAAACCGCCCAGCCGGTTGACGGAGCGCAACCCTTGGAAGAGATTTCGACTGCTTCGGCCGAGAACCCACCGGAACCCGCCGAAGAGACAGTAGCCACGGAGCCCGCACAGGCTGAAGAATCATCGACAGCCCAGGAGTCTGCGCCAGCGGAACAGGCCGAGACGACTGAAGAAATCACTGTGCAGGCGTCGGCGCCCGTTGACGAGGGGGAGCAGGCTGAGGATGTCCCTGTCGCGACCGAGACACTTGCCTCAATTGAGCCGGAGAAGTCAGCTGCAGATGGAGAGACGCACGACGACGAGGCTCCAGCTTTGGAAAACACGACCTCAGATACCCCTGCGGAAGCAACTGAGACTCAGGACAAGGGAGAAGACGCTGCAGACACTCATGTCGCCGTTCAAGAAGAGCCAAAGCCTGCAGAAGAGTCACAGGAACTGCCGCAAGAGCCGAACTCGACGACACAGGAGCCAGATGAGAAGCAGGACGAGCTCACGGACACGCCAGTGGAGCCTGTCGCCACTGTAGATGACCCCGTGCAAGCGGAGGAAACAGAGGCTCCCGCCGACTCGGAGACAGTCGAAACCGCTGGGACAACTACCACAAACGACGCCGCCCGTGATCCAGCGGACGAGGACGCCAAGTCCGAGGAGTCGCCAGCTGAGGAGGACAAGCCCGAGGAACCTGCGTCCGAAGAACCCGTAGTCGACGAGCCCAAGGCCGAAGAATCCAAGGACGAAGAGACCAACGCAGAGGAGGCTCCAGTCGTGGAGGCCAATGCCGAGGAATCTACACCTGGAGAGATCAAGGCTGAGGGCTCTACCGAGGACACCAACGCTGCGGCATCGGCCGTCGAGGAGGCCAAGGCGGAGGGGACTCCAGCCGAGGAATCAAAAACTGAGAGTTCACCTGCTGAGGATACCGAGACAGCAGCATCAAACGCTGCAGAAATTTCAGCCGACGAGGCCAAAGCCGAGGACCCGCCAGCTGGAGAATCGACAGCCGAAAGTACTCCTGCTAAAGACACCGCGGCTGAGGCATCAAATGCCGCGGAGTCTCCGGTCGACGAGGCCGAAGCCGAGGAATCCAAGGCGGAGGCCGATGATTCCCCAGCTGAAGTGGCCAAAGCCGAGGAACCTTTAGCCGAGGAATCCAAAACGGAGGACTCGCCGGCCGAGGACTCTCCCGTAACTGAAGAGACCAAGGCCGAGGAATCAACGACGGAGAACCCTCCAGCCGAGGAAACCAAGGCGGCGGATTCTACAGCAGAGGGATCTACGGCTCAGGAGACCACGGTCGAAAAGGCCGCTGAGGATTCGAAAGCTGAAGACTCTCCCGCTGGGATCACCGAAACTGAAGCAGCACAATCTGCCGAGACTTCAGCTGATACCAGTGTGGAGGAACCAAAGACCAAGGACGACAAGGAGCCTGTGGCTGCTGACGTGCTTCCCGTCTCCGAAGAGGAGAGACTGCAGGGGCCCGAACCTCCCACTGAGTCTACAGAGGAAAAGCCGTCCGAAAGCCCCGACCAGGTATCCCCTGCAACTGACAACGCCGAAACTCAGCCAGAAGGGCGACAAGAGGAAGATGACACAACCGAGCCGGAAGCCCCTTCAGGAGCTCAGGATGCCACGAACACGAGTCAGTCAGAAGCGGAGCCGGCAGTAGAGTCTAATCCACAGCAGTCACTGGCTGAGGAAACGAATGTGGAGTCGAATCCTAATGAATCGAAGCCGGACGAGGCGGGGGAGACAACCGCAGGCACAGATGAGACGCAAGAGCTCGCTTCTTCCACACAGCCCGCAGTTGAGCAGAAAGCGGAAGAGGCATCTTCACCAGCGGAAGAGGCCCAGGTCGAATCTGAAGAGCCAAAGACCGAAGAAGCTGAGCAAGCTGTGGCTGAAAAGCAGGAATCCCCTGCAGATCCTGAGCCCGCAAGCGACTCCACTGAGCCTGCCGCTCATGAAGAGGCTGCCGCAACTTTGCCTGAAGAGAAAGCTGCCGATGAGGGCGCTACGGAAACGGCAGTCGTGTCAAGCGATCCAGACTCCAAACATGTTCACTTCGATGAGGACGAGGCGACCAAGGAAGTCTCCGCTGAGGATCAGTCCGATGCAAAGGCAGAGGAAAAGTCGAACGATGTCTCTGAAACTGAAGCTGCCGTCAACTCAGAGGCTCAACCGGTAGACAACATTTCACCTAAGGAAGAAACGCCAGCTTCTGGTGGGGACATCGAGCAACCCGCATCGTCGGTGACGCTGGATGATGGCGCTGAAAATGTGTCCACCGCCTTGTCCGAAGACAATGAACCTCCGGCGGAGGCCGGTGAGCTTGCAGCAGCCAACGAAGATTCTGCAGAGCAGCCGGGGACTCAAGAAACCGAGGACGACAAGCCGGCCGAATCAAGTTTGGATCCCGAGGATGAGGTGTCTGCCCCTTCAGAAACTGAAAAAGCTTCTGATGGAGGTGATGCTGACAAAGTGGAGGCCAAGTCCGACGAGCAAGAATCGGCAGCAACTGGTGAGACTTCAGTGGAACTTGACGCAGCCGTCGAGCCCGACAATGTGACTTCTTCGACTCCTGAGGACACGGCCAAGCCTGACGCGGAAGAGAATGCTGAGGGCGAGGAAGCTAAGACGGAGGAACCTGAGAAGGACCCAGAAGTTGTAGCCGTGGCCGACGAAGCGCCCCAGGAAGGGACCTCCGAGACCAAGGAATCGACAGAGACCACCCCCGAGACAGAAGCCGATAATGAGCCGCCAGCCGGTGATGCGCAAGGTGCCGTTGACTCTGAAGCTGGCAAAGATGATGTCAACGAGGAGGCACCTGCTCAGACTGAAGAGGCTACGAGCAACGTTGATGTCATTGCGCCCGCTACCGAGACAACTTCCTCCACTGACGAGACTGTCAAACCCACGGAAGATGACGCCCCGAAGGACGAGCCCGAACCTTCGCAAGGAGACACTGCGGAGCCCGAACCTCCAAAGGACAGCCCTGTTGAGGCCGAAGAGGAGACGACTGATCCTGCCGAAGAGTCAAACAAGGAGCTTCCGACGGATGCCGAAGTTGGACAGAAGGATGAGGGCGAGACTCAACAGGAAGCCGAATCCTCCGACGAGCCCGAAGCTGTGAAGGGAGATGATGCTCCGGAGGAGGCCGATCAGACCGGCGAACTTGAGGTCCCGAAAGAGGCTGAGGCGCCCGTGGAGGCCGAGACTGAATCACCCAAGGAAGAGGAGGTGCCTGCTGGGGTCGACACCGAGGCTCCCAAGGAGGACGTGCCTGCTGAGACCGGGGCTTCAGAGGAAGCTGACCCGCCTCAACAAGCTGAGGCCCCCAAGGAAGCCGACCCGCCCGCGGAAGCTGAGGCTCCCATTGAGGCTGAGGCTCCCAAGGATTTCGAGGCGCCCGCCGAAGCTCAGGCCGACGCTCCCCAGGAAGCCGAACCCGCTCAAGAGGCCGAAGCACCCACTGAAGCCGAGGCCGAAGCTTCCAAGGAGGAAGAAACGCCCGCCGAGACCGAAGCCGAAACCCCCAAAGAGGCTGAACCCGCTCAAGAGGCCGAGGAGCCCACTGAAGCGGACCCGCCTGAAGAAGCTGAAGCGCCGGTGGAGGCCGAGGCCGAAGCTCCCAAGGAAGAGGTTGCCTCTGCCGAAACCGAGTCTCCAAATGAAGCTGAACCTGCTCAAGAGGCCGAAGCACCCACTGAAGCCGAGGCCGAAGCTTCCAAGGAGGAAGAAGCGCCCGCCGAGACCGAAGCCGAAACCCCCAAAGAAGCTGAACCCGCTGAAGAGGCCGAGGCGCCCACTGAAGCTGAACCTGCTCAGGAGGCTGAGGCATCCACTGAAGCTGGCGTCGAAGCTCCCAAGGAAACCGAAGCCGCTCAAGAGGTCGAGGCCCCCAAGGAAGAAGAGGCGCCAGCGGAGGCCGAATCTCAAGAGCCCGAAGCGGCTGCAGAATCTGAGGCTCCGAAGGAGGATGAGACGCCAGCTGAAGCCGAGACTTCGAAGGAGGCCGAAATTCCCGAGACAGAGGCGCTCGTGGAAGCCGAAGAATCTCAGGAAGCCGAAGCGTCCACAGAAGCTGAGGCACCCACGGAGACCGAAGCGCCTGTGGAAGCTGAAGCCCCTGCAGAGACGGAAGCACCCAAGGAGGCCGAGGCTCTAGAGGAAGTCGGAGCGCCTGCAGAAGCCGAAGCGCCTGCTGAAGCCGAAGCATCTGCGGAAGCTGAGGCACCCGTCGAAGCCGAAGTACCCATAGAGACAGAGGCGCCTGCGGAACCCGTGGAAGCTGAGGCGCCTGCAGAGACGGAAGCACCCAAGGAGGCCGAGGCTCCAGAGGAAGTTGGAGCGCCTGCAGAAGCCGAAGCGCCTGCTGAAGCCGAAGCACCTGTCGAAGCTGAAGCACCTGTGGAGGCTGAGGCGCCTGCAGAGACGGAAGCACCCAAGGAAGCCGAGGCTCCGCAGGCAGGCGATGAAGCTGCCGACGCTGGCAACGAAATCCCTGCACAGCCGGCCGAAGAATCGGAGCCTGCAAGCCAACCTGCTGAGGAGGCTGAACCACAACCGGAAACGGCGGTTGAGCAAGCTGAATCGGCCCAGCCTGAGAAGGAGCAGAGTGAAGATGCTGAGCCAGCAGCAGAGGCGGAAGACAAGGCCGAACCAGTTGAGGAGTCACCCGCGCCTGACGCAGATGAAGTTTATGCACAGGTGAATGGAGAGACGGAGGCAGCAGAAGACGAATCCAAGGCAGAGGCAGACAAAGCAGAGCCCGAGGCCGATGCGGAAGACGTCCAGCCCTCTGAGGACACCGCTCCAGCCCAAGCAGAGGCTACGAAGGCCGACGAAGAGACAAAAGCGGCCGAGCCTCCCGAGAAAGTGGCCCCTGAGGCAGCCCCTGCTGAATCTGCTACCCCGGTTGAAGCGGCTATCGGGACTGAAAGTGCGGTAGCTGCCGAAACTGCATTGGAGGCAGTCGAGGCTGCTGAACCGCCAACAGTCGCGTCAGATGATTCGAAACCTGCGGAAGCATCTGCGGAACCTGAGGCCGACAAGATAGCCGATTCTGCGCTTGACGAAGAGAAGCTTGAGAGAGCAGCTGAAGAGCCGCAACCGCCAGCTGCCGTTGACGACACGGCTGAAGCTGAGCCCTCTGTCCCTGAACAGGAGCAGCCCGAAACGGATGACAAGCCAAGCGATGCAACTCCCGAGTCTCTCCCGACTGCCGAGGAAGAAGAAAGCAAAGACACGGTTGGGCCAATTCCAACTACCAAAGAAGAAGCCCGAGGATCTCGGTCGAAGAAAGGTGAGGAAATTAGTTCTTTCAATGTCTTATTTCCTTTGTCGAAACCGCCTGAAGACTTCACGCCCCGACTGGCTGTGGATGTCTTGGCGCCTGACCGCAGGGATCGCCTGGATGAGGAATCGGCCATGTGTCAAGATGCTGGAGCTATATCACCTGCCCCCGAAGGACCGACTGACCCGGAGACGACACCGACGACGAAGCAAGCCGAGGCCAAGGAGTCCCAGGAAGAAACCCAGACCACTGAGGAAGCTGGAGGACTGGAGCCCACTGGAGTAGACGTTCAGGACCAAACGGTTACCGACGATATGACTCGCAGCATAGACAAAGGCCAGGTCTCGACATTAACCACTGAGGCTCAAGAACAGCTTGACCCCGGAACCACCGATCTCGGTAAAGGCGAACCTAATCGTCCGACTCCGAAGGACGAATCCACTCGCGATGCCCCTGACACTCATGGTGAAGCCGACAAGACTAGGGAAGTTGCAGTCATCCCAGAGACTTCCGGAGAAGACAGCAGCGAGCCTGTTGCAGAAGCTACGACGGAACCCATCGTGCTAACCGAAGGCACGGCCGAAGTCCCGTCAGATGGGCAGACAAATGCCTCCCAGGTTGACCTATCTGGAAAAGACAATGACGAGCCTGCGGAAAAGCATACGCCGGAGCCCATGACGGAGCCTGCGACCGAACCTCCGTCAGAACCCTTGCTAGAGCCTACGCGAGAGCCTACGGAGCTTCCATTAGAGACTTCGGCAGAGCCTACGTCCGAGCCCATGACAACGCCTGCGGCAGGATCTGTCATGCTGCCCGAAGGTCTGGCCGATGTTTCATCAGAGGGTCAGCCAGACGCATCTGAGGCTCAACTATCTGGAGAAGGCAAGAGCGAGTCTACGGAAAAGCCTGCGGCAGAGTCGTCTGCAGAGCCAACGCTAGAGTCCTTGGAAGAGCCTCCGTCAGTACCCGTGCCCGAGGCTGCGATAGAGTCTCTGGAAGAGTCCATGCCAGAACCTACTACGAAGTCTTTGGCAGAAATAAATGAGGGGACTCCGGCCGATTCAGCTGTAGAGCCCACGCCAAAACCCTCGAAAGAGCCTGTAGCAGGACCTGTGGAAGAGGCTATTGAGCCGGTGGCAGAACTCAGGGAGGAGACTCCGGCCGAATCAGTTACGAAACCCATGCCGGAGCCCGCTGCAGAGCCTGCGGCAGAACCTATGGCGGAGTCCACATCAGAGCCCACGAAGGAGCCCGCACCTACGCCGGAGCCTGCCACGGATTTTACGGAAGATACTGCAGCAGAACCTGCTCCGGAGCAAAAGTCGGAACTTTCGGCCGAGCCTATGCCAGAGCCTACGCCAGAGCCCACGCGAGAGCTCACGGCCGAGCCCGTAATAGAACCCACGTCAGAGCCTCCGTCCGAACTCACGCCAGGGCTCCCAGAGCAGATTGCGGCCGAGCCCAAGGAGGCCCAGGCAGAACCATCGGTAGAGCCTATGGCAGAGCCTGCAGAAGCGCCTACGGAAGAGCCTGCGGTGGGGTCTGTAGAAGCGCTCATAGAAAAGCCAGCAGAACCCAAGGAGCAACCTCTGGCAGAGCCCATGTTAGAGCCCACGGAGGCACCTGCGCTGGTGCCTCCGGGAGAGCCTGTTTCTGAGCCTGCGGCAGAACTCAAGGAGACCTTGGCAGAACAACCAGCAGAGCCCACGCTCGAGCCTGCCGCCGAGCCCACGCCAGAGTCCGCTTCAGAGCCAGCGCCGGAGTCTACGGAGGCGTCTGCGGAAGAGCCAGTAGAGCCCAAGGAGCAGCCCGCGTCTGAGCCTGCGGTAGAACCTAAGGAGACTCCGGCAGAACTGCCAACAGTGCCCACCCTAGAGTCTCTGGCAGAGCATCCGGCCGGGCCCGTGGCAGAGTCTACGGAGGAGTCTACAGAACCCAAGCAGGAACTTCCGGCAGAATCCACGCCAGAGCCCACGGAGGAGCTCCTAGCAGAGCCTACGCCGGAACCTCTAGCAGAGCCTACGGAGCCTGCGGCAGAGCTTACGGAGGCGCTCGCGGAAGTGTTCGCAGAACCTAAGGAGCTCGCGCCTGAGCCCGCATCAGAGACTATGGAAGAATCTACGGCAGAGCTTTCGGAGCAGCCTGCAACAGAACTTCAGTCTGAGCATACGGCAGAGCCTCTAGTCGAGCCCGCGGCAGAGCCCACGCAGGAGCCTCCGGCAGAACCCGTGGACACGCTTTCAAAAGAGCCTCCGACTGAACCTGCGGCAGAGTCTACGGAAGAGCCCATACAAGAGCCGACGGCCGAGCCCGGTACAGAGTCCCCGCCAGAGCCGACGGCAGAACCCATGCCAGAGCCGACGGAGGAGCCAACGCCAGAGTCCAGGGAGGAGCCGACGGAGGAGCCCGCATCTGATCCTACGGCGGATACCACGGAAGACCTTATGGTAGAGCCTACGGAGCAGTCCGCGGAGGAACCTCCGTCCGAGCCATCGGAAGAGTCCGCCGCGGAATCAAAGGAGGAGCACCCGGCAGAACCTGCGGCAGAACCCGAAGAGGAGCCTCCGTCAGAGCCCACGTCGGAGCCCGCAGAGAGTAGGGAGGAGCTTGTGGCAGAAGCTGCGGAGAAGCCCCCGTCTGACCCTGCGGCAGAGATCACGGTGGAGCCCGCGGAGGGGCCTGCGTCTGAATCTGTCATGGTGCTCGAAAGCCCGGCCGATGGCCTACCGGAGGGGCAGACAGGCGCTTCCGAGGCTGGCCCATGGTCGGCGCCCATGAGTTCCGACGTCACAGCTGCGGATGTGGCAGCTGCAGAAAGCTCTCAAGCCGTATCCCCGGAATCCGCCAGAGAAATCGCCGCCAGCCCTTCGGTTGCTGACGTGCCCGTGCCCGAGAAGGAGGACTCTACGTACTTGGAGCAGCAAGAAACCCCCGAGTCTGTTCCCGAGGTTCCGGCTTCGGCTACCGAGGAAGCTCAGGGAAACGAAGGCATGACATCTCAACCAACTGCGCCTGATGCCGACTCTGAAGACTCGGCAAGATTGACAAAAAGCTCGCAATCCGAGGAGTCGAAACCTGAAGTGGAACTGGCGACTGCATCTCTCTTTGCAGCAGCGGTCTCGGGAATCGCTCTCGGCGCGCTCGACGGCAGTCAAAAAGACGATTCTCCGGAGGCAGATGCTCCTTGCGAGCCAAGCACCGCGTCTGTGGAAGAAGTCGTAGACAAGCTGGATCCCGCGGACTGCGAGCTGGATGCTGGCACTTGCGCCCCCCCTGATGACGCTGGAACGAGGTCGGGGCTGCCAACGGACCCGGGTTTTTTCGACGCCAAGCCCCTACCAACAAATCAAGCGATTCCTTCCCAAGGCGATTTTGGAGCCGCAACTCCCGGAATTGAGGTCCCCGATACGGAGATGGTTAAGCGCGTTCAAGCGCGAATACTTCGGCGGAAGAAGAGACAGGCTCTACGACAAGCTGAAGACACAGTGGCCGTTGCCGTGATTATATACGCAACAGCAGAAGCACTTGTTCCTCCCGAGGGCCCGGCTCCAGGTTCGCCCATTGACAAAGGCAAGGATGGATCCAGTGCGCGACACCAGGCGACTTTGGACTCGCAGACTGCTCAGTCTCGGAGAGATTCTGCCCAGCGCAATCCGGAGTCTGGAGATTGTTATGAGACAATTGCTAACTTGTCGATTACAGATGGCAAATCCAAGGATGTGGGATCGTCAAGCAGTGACAAGGACAAGGATAGGCATCGGAGACACCGGCACTCGCATCACTCGCACCACTCTGGTCGGAGCCGCACTGACGAGGAAGGCAAGGAGAGCAGACGGCGCTCGTCGCACAGCTCGCACAGCTCGCACTCTCGCCGCGATCGGGAGCACAGTGCAGGCTCGGGCAAAGACAAGGCGTCTTCCGGGAAACCTCGCAGGCACGACAGTGGCTACTCTGGAGAAAGCTCCGGAAGCTCAGGGCGCAGACGCAGGACCGCGGAAGAGCAGGCAGAGCACGATAGGAAGAAGTTGGAGAGGCGGCAGAAAGAGAAGGAAGTCGAACGTCGTGAGCCGTCGGGCTCTGATCGGAAGAGCAAAGAGCCAGAAGCCCACTCCGAACGCAGCCACCGATCATCCCGGCGTCACAGCCACTCGGGCCAGTCGCGAACGGAGCAGACAAAAGGTACGAGCCCACGCGAGCGAGAGCCGGTGGTGCAGCAGCCCGAGAAGCGGTTCTTCGACGTCAGAAACGCGGAGGGCATCGTCGGTCGCGGCCCCCCTACCCCACCCTTTGTCGGAGAGGCCTTTATGCCGCCGCCGCCGCCGCCGCCATCGTCGTCCAAGGACTCGAACAGCGCGGAGGGCCAGAGGCACTCCAAGCACAGCAGCGGGCGCCACTCGACGGATCAGGCGCGATCTAAATCTTCCAAGTCCCGGGAGGAGAACAACTCTGACGAAGGAAAAGCTGCTGGATCGAGCCGGTCGCCGCCGGAGGACGCCGCACGACGGGCGAGACATCACGAGCGCAAGAAGGACAAGAAGCCCGGAGGGTTACGCGGCTTTGTGAAGAAGCTGTTCAACTCGTGATGAGAGGATGGTGACGAGATTGCACATGATTGACGCTGGATGAGGAGTCTTTTTCTTTTCACGCCTGTTGGACGAATAATGTATCATGTGTACGAATGTAATGACCGCGCCGGAGCTGTATGTTTTTAGCTTGCCGGACGAGGGATGTTCATGTGGAATACTGTGTGCGATGAATCTTGTTTGTCTATTTCAGTTTATTCGATTGGACTTGCTCTCCACTTCGAACGACGAGGTCCCTTGTCGCATTATAGCTGTTGAAAGTTCAAAGAGCGTATATCGGCAACGAGAATTTCCCGGTAAAGACACTGTTAGATTATCTCGGAGCAAAAGAATGAGGGCATTGGAAGTGCATGATTGGCAATTGTACGCCTGTAAGCCGAATCAATCGAGGTGGTCGTCAAAAAGCATCATGTGGTCTATCATGTGACTCGGTGAGCAGCACAGACGTGCCCCACTCCCTCCGGCCTTGATCGGAGATCGGAGAGAGAGATGATCCAGGCCTGCCCTAATTTTCAGCCCCATTTGGCCATCGCACCGAGAATTTCGGGCATCGCAAGCCAAAGTCGCTATCAAACCTCAACCTCAACCCCCCGAAAAGACGCAGGATTCTACCTCTTTGCGTTCTTCAAGAGTTCAAACTCGACACCGTCTCGCACACCACAATGGCTCCCCAGGTCGTATGTACATGACACCGCTTTGCTGTCGGCGCCGTTGCGCCTCTCGATCCCTCGCCACCTCTCCGTCTTTCTCTGCTGAGGAGGGATTGAGAGGAAGGGGGGGGAGAGGGGGCGATGACGGCGTCTTGAATGGACAGTAGGCTAAGGTCGCATCTTGTTTTTCAGCAGCAGAAGAAATCGGGCAAGGCCCAGAAGCAGGCCAAGAAGGTAGGCAGACAACCCCCCCTCCCCCTTTGTTCTCTCTGGGTGGTGGTGAATGGCGACGACGAGGGGCGCGCGCTGCAGAAGAGAAACACGCAGCGAAGAATGATGGGCTGACATGGGGCCCGGTTTCGCGCAGTTCATCATCAACGCTCAGCAGCCTGCGAGCGACAAGATCTTCGACGTCTCGGCCTTTGAGAAGTTCCTCCAGGACCGCATCAAGGTCGAGGGCCGCACCAACAACCTGGGCGACGACGTCGTCATTCGCCAGGCCGGCGAGGGCAAGATCGA
This sequence comes from Hirsutella rhossiliensis, assembly GCF_020360975.1. Classification (NCBI taxonomy): domain Eukaryota; kingdom Fungi; phylum Ascomycota; class Sordariomycetes; order Hypocreales; family Ophiocordycipitaceae; genus Hirsutella; species Hirsutella rhossiliensis. The sequence goes on along the minus strand of NW_025408678.1, from coordinate 217,700 downwards.
GGTCACTGCCCACAACGACCTGTCCGGTCGCTACCTCAAGTACCTGTGCGTCCTCCCTCGTGATCCCTTGCGTGTGTCAGGGCTGCAGAGCGCAAGGAAGAGGAGAAAAGAAAAAGAAATTCGGGGCTAACTTGCGTCTGTTATCTTTGCCGTGCAGGACCAAGAAGTTCCTCAAGAAGCAGCAGCTTCGTGACTGGCTCCGCGTCGTCTCCACCTCGCGCGGCGTCTACGAGCTCAAGTTCTTCAACGTGGTCAACGACGAGGCCGATGAGGATGACGACTAAGCCCGCCGCCCCGATGTGTCGAGCACGGATGTCCTCTGGCTGGTAAGCTGGGGGTGCGGGTGTTGGGCTTGGCGGTGAAACGGCGTGCTGTGCTGGGGCCGGACAAGTAGCCAGCGACCAATTCAATCAACCACCCGCTCCCAAGTGAGACTTGCTGCGGAGGTGTGGTGTGCCATGCGTTGGAATCCCTGTGCAAAGAACTCTTGATGGTTCTGTAGATTTTTACCGTGCCTTGGTTGCCAGCACACGACTCTTGGGTATATGTGTCGTTCTATATATCGTACACGACCGTGCGCTCTGAGGAAAGGACATGACGCACGGAAGCATGCCGCCACGAGCCAGCAGCAAAAGACGCCGACATCTCCGACTCCTCTCCTCTCCTCCATCCCGCGTCAGGCCACTCGTATCTTGCTCAAGGCAGCGCCCTCATGACAGCCTCAAAAGCCACGAGAGCCACAGCATTAGCCGGAAAGGCGCGCAGAAAACACGGCAGAAACCCCCTCCAATAGCCCCTCCACCCGCTCTCACGATAGACAGCAACAGCAGCATGCCGCCAGCGCGGGAAGCGCCTCACGCCGTCGCCGAGCGCACCGCCAAGGGGATCCGTCATGATGCGCTGCTTGACCAGGTCGCTCGGGTAGCTCGTGAGCCAGAACACCTGGGCGCTGAGGCCGCCGGCCCAGAAGTTGACGGCGGGCGCGGCCAGGTCGGTGTGGCGGCGCAGGGCGCGCGACAGCACGTCGTAGCCGGCCCACCAGAAGAAGAAGAAGCTGCGGAAGAGCAGCGTGGCCGACAGGCCGTGGTACAGGCCGCGCAGGCCGTGGGCGGCGTGTATCTTGGCCACGCAGTCGAGCGGGCCCGAGTACAGGCGCTGCGACTTGGCGGCGGCGTACTGGATCTGGAGACGGGCCTTGACGTGCTCGACGGGCGCGGCGATGAAGCTGACGGTTGCGCCGGCTAGGATGCCTGCCAGCCCGTGGCCGAGGGGGGGGAGATGCCGGTGCTGATGCGGAAGCGGATGCCGCTCGGGGCTCGACGACGGACGGGGGAGCTCACCACCATCCGAAGAAAGCGAGGAGGGCAAACTCGAGCGCAGCCGACGCAGCAGCATGTCAAACCCGAAGCCGCCATCCCCCTCCCCCGTCCCCGGGGCCCACTCGTCCACCCCAAAGACATGCTGCGCCAGGACGCGCCGATACACAGCCAGCGAGCCGAGCATGACGGAATCCATGACAGCCCAGCCCACGAGCGGCGGCGTCGCGCCCTTGTACAGCCCAGCAAGGCCCTCGAGCCGCACCGTCTGCACCGCGCACTGCAGCGGGCCGCGGAACCGCTGCGCCGGCGTCGTCTGCAGCCGCACCTTGACCGTGTCAAAGGGATGGCCAACTGTCTCTGGTTGGCCGGCCGGCATGGGGCATGGAGAGAGAGAGAGAGAGAGAGAGAGGAAAGGGGGGGAAGATGCCCGGGCACCTCACGCACCGGAGAGCTTGGCCACGCCGCTGAACATGCCCGCCACGAAGCCCCTGTAGTCCCGCCCCGGCACCGCGTCCTTGCCGCCGCCCTGGCGTTGCGCGTGCGCCTCCGGGGGCTGCGGCGGCAGGCCAAGGGGCGCCGTCGGGGAGCCAGCGTCCGGAGCCGGCGCCATCGTGACGGCGCAGGAAAAAAGTGAGCGGTGGTGATGGAGGTGGTTGACGAGGGCGAAAAGTAGGTCCGCAGTTTTTGCATGTAAAGTTACAGTACAATATCGGGGCAGTGTCGCCGTCGTGCCGGTGCCGGGGCGCTGTGGACCCCTCCGCTGTCGATGACGGCCCGATCTCGTCCGAGAAAGACGGCCCCAGCGACCGTGGGGAGGCACATGCAGTATATATATATATATATATATATATATATATACACATATATTATATTCATGACTTCGCACTCGTGCGGAAAAGACTGGAAAGATTTCCATTTTGGAAGAAACTGCACACGGACTCAAATCATGGCACTAGGCCAATGGTTTCATGTCCGCCTCGTTTTTATGTGACTGGTGAATCTCGATTTACATCGCCCCCTCCCCCCCCCCCCCCCTCGACTCTCCACGCCTCGCCCGCCGCGTCCAGGTTGAGCGCGTGCCGACCTCATGTGCAACCCCCAATCGGCCTCTCAGCAAACCACCAAGCTCAATAGATTTCACCACCCACCGCACCTCGACATTATCGCCTCCATCGCGGCTAGTCATGCATCCAAGGCCCCAAGCCGAGCCCCAGCAACTGATGCTTCGCTCTAGTAAATAGAAACCGCCTGTCGTTTCGTCGTCATGAATGAGGGAATCGAAAGAAAACTTTTTCACCAAGGAAATGCTGTCCTGGCATAAAAAATGGACAGCATCTCGCCTTGCTGTGCGAATCGTGCCCACTCCAGCCCTCTGCGTATCTGCCCCGGTGCTTCCACCGTTCTGCAAACACCCCCTTTCTCTTCGTCATCTTCGTCTTCCACTACTCGCCGGGTCCATCCATGCCAATTTGAGATTCAACGCCATGGGCCGGGTCTGCATGCGACCGGTTTGCTAAAATGTATCCGTGTCCTGGCTGGCAATGGTGCCAAATGTGTCTGTGCCGTCAAGTTAGCCTCGATGCCATCAACTCTCTATCCGCCACGTCAACTCACCTCTCTTCCGCCGCCTCTCCTCCCTGGCTGCATCCGCTTCGGGACTCTTGGGCGTCATGGCCCTGGGCCCAGTGGGCCTTCGGGCGGGCACCCCGAGCATCGTGTTCAGATTCCTGTTCTCGGGCTTTGGGCTGCTCCCCGAGCGGTGGCTGAGGTGCGTTGCCGTCAGCGTCCCGTAGCCGCTCTCCGAGCTCTGGTGCGGCGGCGGGCTGTTCTCCTTGAGCTTCGACACTCGGCTCGCCCGCGCCGGCGCCTGCGCTCCGGGGCTCTCCATCGGCTCCTTGGGCGGGCGTGGTGGCCCGGGCGACGAGTGCCAGTACTCTCCATCGGCCGTCGCCCCGGCCGACGAAGGGTTGCTGAACCTGTGCGTGTTGGTGGGCAGGCGGTTCAGGCTCGTCGCGGAACCAGCCCACTCCGTCGACCTGGGCGTCAGCGGGTTGTTGTATTCCTGGGCAGACGTCTCCAGCGCCGTCCGGAATCGCTCAGTCTGCCCGGGCCGAGGCTGAGGATGCTGCAGGTTCAGCGAATTGCGGTGTGCCTTGTACTTGGGGTCCTCCGGGCTCATCTGCACAATGGCCGGGCCATGGTGTTCTCGTTCCTGCATCGGAGACGCCAGGTTCTGTTCGGAGAATCCCGAGTGAGGCTTGTCCTCCTCACTGGGATCGTATCTGTAGTTGTCCTCGTGCAAAGCCAGACTGGAGCCAGAGCGCGAGGGAGGCGGAAAGTCGTCGTATTTCTGACCTCCCTTCTTGGAGTTTCCGCTGCCGCGGAGCACCCGCCCCACGCTCGAGGCCGTCGTCTCTGACCAGCGCGAAATCTTGGGCAGCCATCCGGACGAGCTGCTCGACTTGTGTTTCTTGCCCTTTTCCGTGCGAGGCGTGTTCTCGGCACTCAGCGGCTGCTGCCCAGCCGAGTCGGTCCGTTGCGGTGGCGTCTCGAGTGGCACGGAGCCGCCCCGCTGGACTTGGTCGGGCGGGCCGAGCGACATTCGGCTGGGGGGCTTTGTTCTCTCGGCCGTAGGGCTGGGAGGGTCGTATTGGAGTTCTTCGTCGTCCTCTTCCACCGTGCTGATGGGACGATCCGAGAGCCTCCGGTCGCCTCCCAGGTTGGCACCTTGCCCGCGGTTCTGCGACGCCAACAAGTGGCCCGAGTGGCTGGCGTGACTGGCCGTCGAGTTGCCCTCGGGCTCGTAGCCCTTGTCTTGCTCGTATTGGCCCTCGGGCTGCAGATTGTCAAAGGACAGGGCGGGCCCCGCCGTGGAAACTGGCCGGGCCGTCTGCGTCTTGAGGACGTCGACTTCGCCCAGCAATTGCATCAGCATGTCTTCAATGCGGCTGAGGTCATTCGTGCCCTTGGCACTGAGGCCCTGCAGCGCCCGTCGCCACAGATTCCGCTTCTTGCTTGCCGAGTCATCGATTGTGCCGGCCTGAGAGCCGCTCTGTAGGGAACGCGACGCCGCACCAGGATAAGGCCTAGGGCCATTGATGGACTTTTGGAGCTTTTCCGTGTTCTCCACGTTGGCAAAGACCACATCGTCACCAGTGTCCTGGACCAGGTCTTTCATCTCCCGAAAAGAGTTGCGCATCTCCAACGCCGCATTCATGAGCAATGCCACAATCTCCGTGTCGCGGGCGCTCCTCTGTGCATCACGCACCATTAACTATAAACTGTTAGCACTTACCCTCCGTCACTGCCCGAGCTCGTATGGCTTACATGTTGCATCAAGGCCACAATGTCCTTGTTCTCAATGCGCTCCATGCCCGCGCCAGTGGCCGCATCATAAAAGGGAGACGTCATTCCCTGAGACATGCCGCTCAGGTGGCGGCCATGGTCCCGAGGGGCGTAGAAGGGGTCGTCGCCGCCACCGAAGTCGACGGCCTTTCCTTTGGAACCGGCGTCTGGCGTCCGGTTTGGCCCGTTTGACATGTAACCCTCGTCGTACTTCTGGCCAAAGCCAGGGCTACCGGTGTGGAACGGGGCGTCGAGCCCATGCGCACCCAGCAAGTTGTCGTTCAACGCAGGATTGACAATGGGGCTGGCGTCCTCGTAAGGGTTCGTTATGAGCGTGTCTCGCTTGCGCTCATCCGAGGTTCGGTGCCATTCATCTTGATCCTGGCTCTGCGTGGCGGCCATGCCAGCGGCAGCTCCCAAGGCAGCCGCTCCCACGGCCTCCGTAACTCCTAAACTCCCCTCTTTGCCGCCATGGTCTTGCCCATAGCCAGTATAGTCCTGCTGAGTCGGCGTCGCCCGACCGGACCACGACCCTCCGTCCCGCCGTCCGTCAAGACGACCCTCCACGAGGGAAGGGTTGGTGTGCAGGTCATCGTCGATGTAACCAAGCTCGGGCATGGGGTTGTCAAAGTCGGGAACGCCGCTGGCGCCCACTTTTGGAGTCTCTTCAAGATCAAGCCTGTCGACGCTGTGTGCAGGCGTGTTGCGCGGTTCCCAGCCCTGCATGGTGCGCTCCTTGAACGACTTGTTCCGGAATACTCCCGCGGGTCGGAAGGCCTCGTCAGCACCACCCTCGGCGGTCGCTTGCTTCCTCTCCTGTGCGGCTTTCAAGGCTGCGGCTGCGGCGCCGACTGCTCCGGCTGTGATGGCCGCCTCCGAGGCGGTGGGGGAATGCCTGTACTTGGTGCGGGGGACCTTTCGGCCGTGCTCGTCGACATCGAATTCGGAGAACTCTTGCGACTGCGTCTGCGATAGTGACCCTGTGGAGGCATGCGCCTCTTCCTCGAGCTCGCGACGGCTGTCGACGGACGTCTTGCCAGGGCTCAGGCCTCGGCCGCTGTAGGCCTTTGACCCGTTGTCGTATGATATGGTAGAGTCCCGAGCACCGTGGTGGTCGTAGCCAGATCCGGCAGTTAAAACAGACTGCTCGAGCATCGAGCCATCCACAAGCGAAGCAACGGCCGACTCTACGCCCATGGGCGGGTGGACAAAGTCGGGATTGGCCCCGACGCCTCGCACTTCCTGCGCGGAATGCTCGTACAGGGCGTCGCCGTGACCGCCGCCCGTCGAAGTTTGATCAAACTCTGCGCTTCTCGCCTTGCTGGGCACCGACTCTTGCGAGTGCGCGGATCGCACATGCCAGCCGAGCTCCGGAGTCTTTCCCGGGGACGGTTGGCCGTTGGGAGAGTGCAGATCCCGGCAGCTCTGGGGCGGTGGAGCTTCGCTTCCTCCCTCGGTGTACCCCGAGACGCTCGGAATGGGACTCAGGCCCCGCGCCCCCGCCTGATAGGGGACGTACTTGAGCGGAGGCGGCACGTCTTGGTGGCTGAAGTAGCGGTCTTCATAATCGTCTTCGGGGTAGTCGGGCGGGCTGCCCTCATATTCGTCGTAGTGGCCCACCTGATTCCGACGACCAGAATCGTCGGTTTCACATTCCTGGTCGTATTCCTTCTTTCCACGGGGAAGGGCCATCAGATCGCCGTGGGAGACGTTGGCGTGCTTGGTACCTAGGGTCTGCTGGAGGTCGACTGGAGTTCTTGTCCCCGTGGGCGTCAAGGCGGGAGAGGCCATGGCTGCGTCGTGTCCGGAAACGAGCTCCTCGCTGGCGGAATGAGGCCTGTCGGTGACGGCAGAGAGGATGGACGTTCGGGTCATGTCGGACGGGTTGATGTCGCTCATGAGCGGCATTGGCGGTGCTGGAGCGGCGAGGTCCTCCTCATCTTCATATTCCTCTGCGTAATGGTCGCTGCGACTCCTTACAGAGTCTGCCCTCCTTCGGCGTCTGTCACGCTGCCTCCTCTCCGGAGAATCGGACTTTTCGTCGTCCAAGGCGGAAGACGCGCTTTTGGCCATGGCGGCCCCCGCCGCGCCGGCGGCCGCCCTCTTGAGCAAGTTGTTGCTGCGTTTCGGGGTGACAACATCGGAATCGTGTCCCTGGTAATCGGCATCGACGGAACTGCGGCTGAGGCTGCGCAACGACGTGTCGTCGTAGTCGTGTTTTCGTCCCTCGTGGTGACGGGAAGCATCTCGCGAACGATCGGTCCGCTGGCCCGACGACCGCCGGCGATCTGTGGAGACGTCATCCCGTGAGGCGGATGTGCCCGACGTCGAGGTGAGGGACCCACGCCGGCCCTCGCGCTTGCTCTGCTCCCGCTTGAGGGCGCTCAACTCGGGCAAGATGAGCCTGCGAATGGCGTCTTCGACGGTTTCGAGGAGCTTCGGATTGTTGATGGATGACTTTGAGGTGCCCGAGCGCATGGAGCGTGTGTCGAGGGAGCGATGACTCGGAGATATATTCGACGACAGAACGCTAGACTCGGCCGCGGAGACATTGGACTCCTGCTGGCTGCGGCTAGACCGGCGACGTGGCGAGCGGAGCTCTTCAGGCGCGGGCTCACTGACGCTGCTCGTCCTGCTTTTCGAGTGTCGCTTCCGCTCCGGCTTCTCCCTTGGCTTGTCTGCAATCTTGACGCGCTCCTTGCCTCGAGTCTTGTTGTTGCTGATCTCGCCCATGGCGGCGCCGGCGAGCGCTCCCGTGGCAGCAGCAGCAGCCAGGCCATGTGGTCCGCGGAATGGACTAGCCGAGCGCCTAGCATCACCGGTGCCTCCCGAGCCATCGAGAAAACTGTCAGTCGGGATGGCGGAGATTTCCGAGGGGTTGCCCGGCTGGTAGGATTCGGCCGTGGGGATCAATGGGCTGGCAGGTCGTCGGCGCCGACGATTGCGGTCGATCTCTATGTCGATTGGATTCCTCGAGACATTGGACTCTTCCGTCGCCGATGCGTACGACGTCATGCTGTTAGCGTCTCCCTCGGCCAGCTCTATTTCGCGCGAGGCAATGGCCTCGTCGAGCGGTATACGTCGAGTCAGAGAGGCCTTGCGAGAGCCTTTGGTCTCCGTCACCTGGATGTGATCGCCCTTGCTCTTCTTGGAAGGGGTCAGGCGCACGCGGACGCTGGGCTTGCGGTCGGATCCCGGGTTGGCCTTGCTTCCCTCAAAATACTCGATCAAGAGGGACGTCTGGGAGCGGTTGGTCTTGTGGCCGCGCGTGCGAATCGTGACGGGAGTGCCGTCCTCGGGAAGGGAGTAGGAGGATTTCTCGTCGCCAGGCTTGGACACATCAGTCGTCAATTCGGTCGGCGTCGCTGTCTCGGTCTCAGTCGGGGCAGGAAGTGGCGGAGCCTTTTTGGAATTAGCGCCCATGGTGACGCCGGGCAGAGAGACGCAACAGTGGCGAGGGTGCCGACGACGACGGCGCCGAACGGGGGGGCAGAGAGCAGAAAAGTGCTTCCAGAGGTCAAGCGGGTCGAGGTTTGCTAAGAAGTCGACGTCAAGACATGCGGGATGAGACGAGACCAGCTGAAGGGGAGTGAGAAAAATCTGGTAACACAGCAACAGCGTGAGCTCGGCGAGACACCAATGAGCCGTCTTGCGGGCTGCTGCAGCAAGCGACTCACCAGGAAGCACAAGAGAACAAGGATGCTGCAACGCTCTCGGGCGGAAACAGCCGCGCAGGACTATGCCGGGCAGAGAGAGGCAATCTCGGACGAGGAGTTGAAGATGGCAAAGATGGCGCTCGTGGCGACTGCAGGCGTGAGCGAGATTGGATGTAGGTACACAAGCAAGGCAAGGCAGAATTATGTACAGTATGCCGTCGGTGACGGCGGGCCGCAGGAAGCTCGAGGCTGGTCCGGCCAGAGGGGGTGATGAAGCAGGATGTTTCTGGGCAGCACCAGCCGCAGAGGGGCGGTGGACGACGAGGAGGAGGCGAGCGCGGCGAGGCAGCACCAACATGCAACGACGACGGCAGGGGGGCGTTTCGATTGAGACGGTAATTGTGTTGTTATTGCGCCCCAAAAAACAGGCTGGGGTGGGTGGATGAAGTGATGAGTTGGCGCTGCCGACGTAGCTTGTCCAATCGAGCTTGGAGCGCCAGGGGTGGCTTGACGTTAGGGCCCGTCGGGATCCACGGGCGAGCTGGCGACTGGTGGAGAGGCTTTGTTTCGTCCAGACTAGAGAGCTGTCGTGTGCTGCTGATGCGTGCTGGCAAGCGTCGTCGTCGGAGGGAATGAGGCAGGGCAGGCAGGGCAGGGCAGGGCAAAGGGCGTGGTGTGGCGGAGGTTGAGCGACAGCTGGAGCGACAGCTGGCAACGGCGGGCGCTGCTGAGCCCTGACGGCTCTGGAGGAGTAGGTGCGGACAGGGTACGGACAGGGTACGGACAGGGTAGCTCGATAAGGCAGGTCGAGCTGGTGCTACGTGCTGGTGCTACGCAGAACTCGTACTGTGCACCTCGTGCGCTCTGCGGGGCCGTCCGATTGATTCGCGGGCAACGCCAAGTCGATAAATACAGTGCACGCTACCGTGTTGTTTGTGCGTCGACACTGTCGGCTGTTGACATGCCCTGGGTGTACCGTAATACCTACTGTGCCTTGCTGTATTACAGCACGGTTTGCGTCCAGTACCCGGGCAAGCAGCAAAAAGGCCAAACACGACGATGAGCTCCCAGGTGCCAGGCTTCACCGTCATCCGACCTCTTGCGCATGCTTTGCAGATCCCTCAAAAGAAACCTCCCGGTGGCCAGACTCGCCCTCCTCATCCAATTGCTGCTGCTGCATCTCGGTTGACCCGGCCACCCAGAGGCCCTCGAGGCTGTTGGCCAGCGCCGTTGGAGGAAGCCCTGGAGCGAGGATCCCCGCAGTGGCTCGTGTCGGCCAGTCCCCTAAGACGGGCCGCCCAATGAGGAACCATCCACCCCCGCGGCTCCACACAAGCCGGCCCGGGGGTCCCCCCCCTGCTGGCTGCCGTGGAAACCATCCATGCCATCATCTCCAAATATTACTGTAGGTACGGATGGACACTCCGTACGCTTGCCGGCAAACACGAAGCAACCCCGGCCGGCCCTAATACCGTAGACGACTCAGAACTCATGCTGGCTCCTTATAAAGCCCATCCATTCATTTCTCCCTCCCCATCAACACCATGCCGGCATCCTATGCGGCCCCGCCACGCCCTCATTCCAGCCGATAGGGCTGAAACTCGGGACAAGAGCTGATTTCATCATCATCTCCTCCTCTGCCCGGCGGAGCGGAAAACGGGAACACGCTTATTCTGCGGGACGGGGACCCAAGTACGTAAGCAAGCACCCATCCCATCCGTATCGGCCGTTATTATTAATATAATACGGCTCCGGGCCGGTGAAACAGAGCAAGGGCTCTATGTACTGTAGGTAGGTAGGTAGGTACTCCACGCAAACGCCAGCGCTGCTCCAGATGTGTCTGTGTCTGTCGCGATGATAACCACGGCAACCGACGCGAATTTGTTCAATCAACCCTGGAAAGCAAACGGGCCATCTGCCTGCCGTTTGGCCGCTATTCGACGCACCCGGCCATTCGACTGCACAGACGACATGGTCTGGCTGGCGGCGAGCTACAGCCGTCGCCGCCGCGCGGGCAAGACATGCATGCATGCCTGGTGAATGCTCTCCTCGTGTGTGCCGCTGTCGCCCAGAGAACCCAACCCGTCTTGCACGACCTAGGCTGGGGCTTCTGGGCCAATGGCCACATGTGAGACGCCATTCGACGAGCTTCTGCGCCTGTCTTTGGGGACGCTGCTCAGCTGTTGCCGTCCTACGTAGATGCAGCATTCGATTGCGGGGGACGACATGGGGTCCTACTCTCGCCAATCGGGCTCGGCAAGCAAAGACAATGGTTCCCTGTGCATTCAGGCTGATGATTGATACCGAGCACGTGAGTAGAGTTGATGCGGATTCAACATGGCCAATCCGCCCTTCAACGTCCGACACAAGCCAAGCGTCACCAAACGCCGCAGGCCTGGCATCCTGCCGCCTGGGAAAAGGTCCAATCCGAAAGCCGTCACGGATCGCCCGCTGATCCGCCTGTCGCCTGCCATGGTCCAGTCCATGCGCCCCGAGTCCCAGCATATCCAGATACTCCCAGCCCTCGAACAAACGACCTCGCCATTAGACGCCTCCTCCCCTCACCTCCGCTTGAGAGAAGAAAAGAAGCCGAAACAGTTGGTTGATACATGATTCATAAAGAGATGGGCGATGCATCTTCAATCGTTCAGGCACATCCTCGTGAGGGTGGCGCCGTATGTGCCTCGGGCGGCGACCGTGGCTGCTGCTGATTCTGCTGGCTCTGCTGATTCTGATTCTGCGGTACCGCGTGGCAGTACCCCGGCGGCCGCCCCCTGGCACCCTCGGCCTCGCCCTCGGGCTCCGGGAGCACGACACGGGGGTACTCGGCGAGAGGCGGCGGCGGTGTCTTGGCCTCGTAGGGCGGGGGCGCCTCGCCGAGCTCGTTGAGGCCCTCGAGGGGGCGGGTGCCGCCGAGGGTGGCCCAACGGCGGCTGGTGCGGGCGACGAGGAAGCCGCCCGGGCCGATGACGCGGTCGTCGGCCCAGCCGGGGCCATTGGGGTCGCGGGCGCGCTGGTGGCGTCTCCACATGAAGAAGACGAAGCAGCCGACGCTGAAGACGGAGAGCAGGGGCACGATGATCCAGATGAGCGGCTGCGTCGGCACGCCCCCTTGGGCGTCCTCGGCCGACGGCGGGGGCGGCATAGGTAAAAGAGCGGACCGGCGACGGGGTGGTGAATATATAGTCTTTCGGCCGGGAGGAACGGGAGGAGGATGAGCTTGTAACGAGCTGCTGCTGCTGCTGCTGCTTGCTTTAAAGAATATCAAGGCAGCTTATCCCAGTGCGAGCGTACGACCCTAAGAATGGGCACATCCAGCGTCGTGTCGGGAGAGCCCAGCTCCCTCTGGTCGAGGAGCAAGCTCGACGGCCGTATAAGCCGAGGCCCCGAGGCGGATCCGGGGGCTGTCGTCGGGACCGTCTCGGCAGAGCTCATGGAACGGGTGTGGGGAGGCGCCGGCGCTGATGCTGAGCGGGGCAGAGACGACGGAGCGTCTTAGGATACCGGCATACCAGGGAGGCGAGGACGACGGGGAGAGGAGGAGGAGGAGGAGATGAAGTAAGAGAAGGGGAGGGGAGGGGAGAGGCGAGGGGAGGAGAGGAGAGGAGAGGTTGTATCATGTATGTAGGACGCGGAACGCAGAGCAGGCAGCGTCGGTACATGCCGAGTACCGCTCCCACGGCATCGCTCCCTCAGAAGCCATGTAATCCAATGGCGCGCGCGAGCGATGTGCGTGACGCGGTGCGGTGCGGCGGGGGACGGGCCACAGACGGCCGGCTCTTGCAGGGCATGGCTGGACGGCGGCCAAGGAGGACGTGAGGTCACGCTCTGCACCCCGTCTTGTTTCAGCAGGTCGAGGCACGTCGCCTCCTACAGGTGGCTCACCACCACATCAGGAACACTTGGCGGTCGGATCCATGCCAGTGAGGTGTGCAAGGGGGGGAGGCGAGTGGCTGGTTTCGAGTGTTGGATGTGGTTGGTCGGGATAAGGGTGCTGAAGCTTGATTCCTTGGTGATGGGGTTGCACAGAAGGTTATCTGGAGGTTGTGCTTGTCCATCCACCATCATCAATCAACATGCGCAGACGGAGTTGAGCGAGCTTCCCTCACCTCGACTGCCACGGCTCGGGACACCGCCTAGACCCCTTGGCAGGCCTTTCTTCACAGTCGGCTCCAGACCCAAACGTGCCCCTTGGGCACAAGGGGGTCCAGGCCCGAGGAACCGCCATCAAACACTTGATCTAGACGTCGGCGACGACTGGCATGCTGGGGGAGAGACAAAAGGCGGGCGGGCTACGGAGTGCTGGGATAAAAGTACCTCCCAGGTACCCACTTGACCACTTGACTGCCGTCCGTCCCCGCCCCTCCAATTCTCGACGCTCGCAACCCATCCGCACTTCGAGAGAGGGCCTCACCACCTACGGATCCAGAGCCACGCACGCCATCCCGCTCGCCACCGTCACCATGCCGCGCGCAATCAGAGGTCGGTCTGCTCCTCTCTCTGCTCCTCATTCTCTCTCTCTCTCGCGCGCGCGCGCTCCCGTTTCCTCTCCCCCCACCCCGAACCCGGTCCGCATATGGCCGCTCTCTCCAACCACTCAGCCAAAACCACGTTTTCCCCCTTGTCTCACAGAGAGAGAGAGAGAGCGAGAGAGAGAGAAAAGAATATTCATTTCCCCCATGCTAACGCGAAACGCCTAGGCGTCCTCATCGAGTGCGACCCGTCCATCAAGTCCATCATCGTCAACATCGACAGCCACAACCACGACTATATCATCGAGGACCTCGACGAGGAGCGCGTCGTCGTCAAGGAGAACATGGTAGCCCTGCTCAAGCAAAAGCTCGAAGACGTACGTCACCCTCGCCCCATTCTCCCCTCGTACCGAATCACTGGCTCACACACACCCGCGCGGCACAGCGCCTCAAGGAAAACCTGCCGCCCGTCGACGAGTCCGGCTCCGAGTAGAGAGGCTCGCCTACAGCTTCTCAAACGTCGGCCTCCGCTTGCCAAACATGCCCGCCATGGCCGCCGCCACGTCCCCCGCCTGCAGCGCGACCGAGTTCCACACCGTCGTGTACCGCAGGCTGTCGGCCGTCGCGTGCTCGCGCCCGTAGTTGAGCAGCTCCTTGGTCCCCTGCACCGCCACGGGGCTCTTGCCCGCCAGCCCGCCCGCCATGGCCAGCCCGGCCTCGACCGCCGCACCTTTGCCCTCGTGCACCTGGCTCACAAAGCCCACGGCCAGCGCCTCGCTTGCGGAGAAGTCGCGCGCCGACAGGCACACGTCCTTGACCCACGACGTCGACCCCACAATCTTGGGCAGCCGCGCCAGCGTCCCGATGTCGGCCGCCAGCCCAATGTCGACTTCCTTGACGGCGAAGCGCGTGTCCGACGAGCAGAGCCGCATGTCGGCGCAGCAGGCAATGTCGATGGCCAGGCCGAGGGATATGCCGTGGAGCACGCAGATGACGGCTTGTAGACGCGCATGCTTGGTTAGCCCGGCTCTCCTCATCAAAGGGTAGAGAGCACTGGCAAAATTGCAAGGTGGTTAAACTCACGCTTCTCACACCTCTCCATCTCCGTAATACACCCCTGAAACTCCTCGATATGCTCCCTCAACGCCTTCGCCGTCCTCGCCGCATCCCTCCCGCCGTCGCCCTCGCCGCCCGTAGCCGCCAGCGGCCCCTCCTGGCTCGCCGCCCGCACGTCCAGCCCCGCGGTAAAGGCCCTCTCGCCCGCGCCGCTGAGCACCACGGCGCGCACTCCGCCGTCGCCGCTGAGCTGGCGAAACACGCGCCCAAATTCGAGCCACACGGCCCGCGAAAACGCGTTGAGCTTGTCCGGCCGGTTGATCTCGACGTGCGCCACCAGCGGCCGCGGCGACGTCACGACAAAGTGCGCGTAGCACGAGTAGCCTGCCAGCGGGGGGGCCGCCATGCTTTGTTTTCTTCCTTTTTCTGCTTCTTCTGCTGGGCTGTGGAGGATGAGGTGGCTCTATCCCACCGACGAGGAAAATCCGCAAAGACAGCCGCAGCAGCGCCGAGTATCGATGGCGGTCCGTGTTCCGTCGTCGGGTTCCTCGGCCAGTGCGCTGCTGCTGCTCTTGAGTGTACAACGCTTCGATGGGGCAAAATAATACGAGGCCCGGACACGACGGACGTTGAAGTGAAATGTTTCGGATGCTTACGTCCTGTCCTCTCTCTCGGATCTCGGCTGCGGCTGCTACCATCTGTGCACTTTGGAGAGGGGGGAAGGCTGATGGATAGATGCCGAGGTCCGCCCAAGCGCCGGCCTCTTGTGGGTCTTCAAACAGGGGGTTTGGAACTTGGTCCGCACCGACCTCCACCGGATGCATGCAGGCCTTGATTTGCCAGTCCCTCCAGCCAAACAGCGACCAGGAGCCCGAGACTCACTTCAGCCTGGCAGGTCCAGCAGCAGCAGGCCTGTCTCGAGCTCCCGTTGGATTTGCCGGGAGAACACTTCAAAGACGCCCTGCCTAGGCAACAAACGCATTGGACTACTCAAACACAGCAATCAATGAACCGTCCGTAGACGGCTAGCAATGCATATAAACATGGAGCAAAAGCTGGGACAGTATTAAAGTTGCTTCCCCATTCTTCCCCAAACAAAGACACCGAGCGCGCTCACCCCAAAGCTCGAGATCCGTGAACCGTCCGCCGACGGCAAACTCTCAGCGCAACCGTGCGTCCGGTTGCGGTCCCTCCCGTCTACTTCGTGGCGGAGCTGACTTCGCTGTCGATCAAGACGCTCGAGTGCAGTATCATGTTTCCTGCTCCGCGGGAACAAACATTCCAGGGACGGCCTTCTCCAGCAAATCAAGCTCACAAAAGCGCAGCGCCAAACAGGGTGAAGAAGAGCGTCAGGCCGCAGACAACAACAGGGGCTTTGTCCATGCCAGCGTGCACCGACATGGCGGCGCTGTCGTCATCGCTCTTCCCGCCGCTGCCGCCGCCCGTGGGAGAAGCCTTGCCACCAGTGACGCTCGCCGTGGCGGTACCGCTGTCAGACGCATCCTGGGAGCCACTGCCGGCCAGGCCAGGGCCGCCACCAGCGCCGTTCTTCATAAACTTCTCGGCCTGCTGGGGCATTGAGGGAACCAGGCTGGGGTCGACATTCCAGTCCGATCCCTTGGTGGGGCAGCTGACGGAATGCGTCGTCGTGGCGGCGCCGCCAGCACCCGTGGGCGCAGGGTTGTCCTTCAAGGCCGACGCAAAGAGCTTGAACTCGCCGTTCTCGGCGTCGGTGTCGACCGTGTTGCCGCTGATCTTGACGATGCCGAAATCGTTGCCCTCGACAGAGTACTCGTACATCAAGCCGCCCGAATAAACCGATGTCATTTCGCTGCTCATCATGGCGGCAATCTCTTCAAACTTGCGAGGGCGGTTCTTGATGCAACCCCACTCGGACAGGCTGAAGATTTGGTCAGCTAGAATCCAGGCATGGAGAGCGGTTCGACATACAAGATGGGCAGACCGTAGGTGGAAAAGGTCTTGACCTTCTGGTCCCAGCCCGACGTCTTGAAGTCGCTGTTGCACCACGAGTAGTCGTTGAAAGCAAAGAAGTCGGACCGCATGTCGTCGGTTCCGCAGTTCATGTAGTTTGCCGTCTGGAGACGGTTCGAGGCGACGTCGGCGGCCGAGTAGCCGACAGGGACCCTGCGGAGGCCGCGCGAGTTCATGTAGTTCTTCATGTCACGGGTGACGGCCTTGACATAGGGAGCCGACAGGTCGGTGTCCTTCTGATCGTTGATGACCTCGTTGCCGGAAAAGAAAGCCAGAGTGTTGGGGTACTGGGCGAACATCTCGACCGTGGCAAAGATGCTCTGGAGGTAATTGGTGTTGTACGAAGGACCGGGCTTGCTGCGGTTAATGGAGTACTTGGGGGTGTTGACGTCGAGGACGAGGTAAATGCCGGCATCCTCGAGCGCCTTCATGCAGTCGTCGTGCTTGGCCGAGTTGTCGACGGCGTAGACGCGGATCGTGTTGACGCCGAGCTCCTTGAACTTTGCAATATCGCGCGTGCAAGTGGCCTTGTCGGCGAGAGGATCCGTGTCGGCGGAGGAGCCACCGGGCTGGTAGTCGATGCCACGGATGTAGAATCGCTCCTTGTCGGCCCAGAAGGCTACATTGGAGGTCAGCGCGTT
Organism: Hirsutella rhossiliensis; assembly: GCF_020360975.1. Classification (NCBI taxonomy): domain Eukaryota; kingdom Fungi; phylum Ascomycota; class Sordariomycetes; order Hypocreales; family Ophiocordycipitaceae; genus Hirsutella; species Hirsutella rhossiliensis. Next base: position 201,219 of record NW_025408678.1, on the reverse strand, counting down.
CCGGCTTCACGGGAGCGCGAGCCAAGGCGCGATGGGGGCTTACCATTGCCGGAGACGGTGACGGTGGGCAAGTTGGCGCGCTTGCTGGGAGGCTCCTTTTCGGTGGCCGTGGGTGAGGCCGAGACGGTGCCCAGGGCAGCCAGGGCCGAGACGAGGGCGAATTGCTTCATGGCGACTCGACGGCACGGCAAGAGACGATGGTATACGAGGGGGAAGTTTGTCGAGAACCCGACAACAAACAAGCGGAAGCGAGATGAAAGAATAGCAAAAGAATCAAGACCCTAAGAGAGTGGAGGGGGAAGAATGGCGATTACAGTCGTCTTAGTAACGAAGAGAGAAGGGAGAAGAAGCCAGCAACGAAGGAGCTGTGTAATGGAGGAAGAAGGGAGGGAATGGAAGGAGAAAGGGATGGCGTTTGGCGGACGAGGATGAGGACGAAGAAAAGGAAGGGGTGGCTGTGGCCCTACGGGGGGGTCTGTCCAGCGGAGGCGAGTCGGGCGTTGCGCTTTTGAGAGGGGTACAGGTACGGGTACAAGGGCGGGAGATGACCAGAGGCGCTGGGGATATGCACACTGTGCGGCCGAGCAGGCCAGGCGCTGGGTTGCACTGTAGAATTTACAGTACAGTCCCCCTAAGAAGAACAGGATCAACAGGAGCACGGGCACGGCGAAGCCGCCAGCTGATACTCAAGTCTTTATTGTACCGCACGTAAAGTCGTCAAGACAGACACGGTCCTCGCGCCTAAATGGAGCAGAGAACTGGGCGGGCTTTGGCCTTGGCGCTAATATGCGCACTTGCATGCTAATAGTACCGAAGCAGAAGGCGGCCGTGGTAGCGGCAAGGAGCCTGAAACTCACACAGACGGCGCACTGTGGGTGTGGGGAGGGGCCGTGTACAAGTACGTGGAATGGTGGGCTGCCTCGGCAAGAAGAGTCCAAGATGACTCGTATCAGCTCCGCTACTGAGGTGCTATAAGGTAAGCATACTACAATGCATGAATGCGCAATAAATCCAGCCCTGTTTCCCTTCCCAAAAGGCACCGCCAGAGTTTACCCGCGGGTTCTAGTTACATGGTACACGGGATTCTCCGGCTTTGACGCAAAGAAAAGCAGACCCATCCAAGACTCCCAGAGTGCCCAATTCAAGGCCTCTGCTTCACTTTTGGTTCTCGGGTCGCAGAGAACTAGCGACATGTCAGCCGGCATTCATCACGGACCGGCCGAGAGCACTTACCGAACGGCCTTGCCAGCCCTCCAGATCTCCAGGTTCCGAATCTCCTCCATCTCCTTGTTGAACTGCTCGCGGTAGTCCTTTTGGCTGTTGTACTCGAGCGAGCGCTTCGTCTCGCTGCCGTCCTTGACGCTGTCGTAGAGGTCGTTGAAGACGGGCTTGAGGGCGTCCTTGAACTTGGGCGTCCAGTCAATGGCGCCTCGCCGGGCCGTCGTGGAGCATGCCTCGTACATCCAGTCCATGCCGTTGGCGCCAATTAGCGGGTACAGGCTCTGCGTCGCCTCCTCGACCGTCTCGTTAAAGGCCTCGCTGGGGCTGTGGCCGCGCTCGCGGAGCACCTCATACTGGGCGAGGAACATGCCGTGGATGCCGCCCATTAGGCAGCCGCGCTCGCCGTACAGGTCCGAACACACCTCCTTCTCAAACGTCGTCTTGTACAGGTAACCGGAGCCAATGGCGACGCCGAGGGCAATGGCCTTTTCCTCGGCCTTGCCCGACACGTCCTGGAAGACGGCAAAGGACGAGTTGATGCCACGGCCCTCGCGGAAGAGGGAGCGGACGGTGCGGCCGGAGCCCTTGGGCGCGCACAGGATGACGTCAATGTTCTTGGGGACATCGACCTTTGTCAGGTCCTTGAAGACGGGGGAGAAGCCGTGAGAAAAATAGAGCGTCTGGCCAGGCGAAGAGGGTGGCCACGTTAGCGGGATGAGCAGGGAGAATCACCTGGGCATGAGTCGTACCTTGCCCTGTGTCAGCTGGGGCTTGATGGCGGGCCACGTCTCAGACTGGGCAGCGTCGCTCAGGAGGTTCATGACAATGGTGCCGCGGGAGATGGCCTCGTCGACGTCGAAGAGGTTCTTTCCGGGGACCCAGCCGTCTTGCTGGGCGTCCTTCCACGACTTGCCGTTTTTGCGGACGCCGACGATGACGTTGAGGCCATTGTCGCGGAGGTTGAGGCCCTGGCCGTGGCCCTGAGAGCCGTAGCCGATGAGGGCGAGGGTGTCATTTTTGAAGTAGTCCTGATGGGGAATTGGTTAGGAATGACACATTGGAGAGAGGTTGCGACTGACGAGGAGCTTCTCCTGCGGCCAGTCGGCACGTTCTGGGAGGCCAAGTCAGTATTGGCCGAGGCTTGGTCGGGGGGGTTGCATACCGTAGACGTCCTCCTTTACGCCGGCAAAGTCAATCGTCTTGACGCCGCGGACCTGCTGCTGAGCAATGGCCGGACGGGCGACGGCAGCCGTGGCTCTGGCCAGGTTGCGGGCCGCCATGTAGGAGCGCTGCTGGAGGCGGGGGGAAGCCAAGGGGCGGGCCAGAGGGGCGCGCAGCGCCTTGGACATGCTCCTCGCGGCCATTGTGAGTTGGGTATGCGGGGGGACGGGGAGAAGATTGCAAAGGAAGAGTGGTGAGGGGCGATGAGGGAGACGAGAGAAGGAGTCAAGAGTGTCGAGAGTGTCAAGAGTGTCAGGAGTGTCAAGCAAGCAAGGGCTCGAAATTTTTGGGAGGCGGGGAGAGGTGGAAAATGTGACGGGCGGACAAGTCACCGATCTCGGCGGTGGTGGGCTTGCCAAGGGGGACCCACTAGTCCTGTCGGTAGGCGTCAGGGGACCGTTGGGCGGTGCCTCGTGCGCCGACGTCGCCCGCGGACCCTGCTTCATTGGGGAATTGGACCAGGAATTTGTGCCGGGCTCATCGGACTCGGGAGCATCCCTAGGGGGTGTCTGTCGCTCTAGGATACATGCTGGTAGGGTCATGAAGGTGTACCTAGGTACCTACAGCACAGGCTCACATGTAATACCTTACCTAATACTCCTTGTGCCTATATATGTACATAAGTAGGTAGGTAACTTACCAGGCATAAGGCTTGGGAGCACAGCCGCCTCCCCCCCCCTCCTCCCCTTCTGAGCCCTGACTCGTCCCGCGCTGTCCGTGCTCGCCAGCAGCCCGGAGAGAAGCTTGGTGTCGCGCAAGTGACCGAGGGCGATTCGGCTATCGCGAGTGCAATGGCCAACGACATATTGTGGTCAGGCTACGTACAGAACCTGGAATGCTCCGGAATGCGAAACCCCGCGCGCCCGGCACGTCAACATTGTTGACCACGTAAACATTCAACTCGCCCTGGTCTGGCTGGTCTGGTGCCGATGAATATCTCACTAGGGGCCGTATCATGTGCGATATGTCCACTGTCCCTGCTTAAAATAGCACCGGGGCCCGAGACGATGCATTCGCTGCCTTGAACGCTAAAATGGCCGGCCTTATTAAGAAGCCAAAGAGTTTGCAGGCCACAATGCCTTGTTCCATTGTGTGCGTACGGAGTACGTACCCTTTACTCCGTGCCGCATGCCAAGGGGTGCCGCATGCTGTACCGGTAATTGGTGCCTGCAGACATTAGCCACCGTCATGTGATGCTGCGGCTGCCCCATCTGGCGTTGCTCATTAAGCCCTATTACCTACCGATCAGCGCCATCGTCAGGAATGAGCATCCCATCCAACACACTCCTTCACTCTCCTTTACTCTCCTTCACTCTCCTTCACTCACCTTGACCTCACCGCCATAATGACCATATTGTAATTAGAACATCCCCCATCATTTCCCTGCCGAGCGAGCATCGCCGCCCCTTGCACATGGACTTGAAAGCTCATATATCCATGCCGTGAGCTGCCAGTATGCGAGTGTGCTCGGCTGCCCGGAGTCCCATCCTCGGCCTTCCGCTTCGTATCAGCCATGATGCCGGGCCTTTCCCCCGGAGCTCGTGTCACCTCGTGTCACCTCGTGTCTCAAAGCAGCAATTACTGCACAGTAAATATGCGTAGCTGCGGACTCCGGGATCCTTACGGCTTGTCAGCACAACACTGTAACCCCGGATATAGACGACAGCATCATCGACGAGCCGTCATCCCAGCCACATGGCGCCACAAGACGTGGCAGAAATAAGTGGCAGAAATGGCGGGTGCCAAGCAAGTTGGATTCAAGTCTCAAAAAGATATATCCCCCTCATCCAGCCGACCACGCACGACCGCCTGGCTGCTTCGGCCAACTCACTCGTCGGGCACCTCAAAAATCGCCGGCACCCCCGTCCAGCTCCCCCGTGCTCGCTCTTCCCAGTACCCGTCCTTGCCCGTCTTGATCTTCCACACCTCCTCTCCCTCGGGCGACCCCTCGGCCCGGACAAACCACCGCGGCCTGTGCTCGTCGCCGCGCTCGTCCATGGTGCGCCGCCGCGCCCGTTGCGCCTCTTCGAGCTTGTGCTTCCACTCCTCGGCCGCGTCCAGCTTGCCCTGCTCCGCCAGGCGCTGGTCTGGCCGCAGTCGGCTGTCCGTCGGTGCCAGCCCTCCCTTCTCAATCTCCGTCACCTCGTTGAGCGACGCCGCAAACAGCGTCATGCCGTACGTCTGCGCCGCATTGTCCACCAGCTTGCCCGCCTGCCACACCTCTTCGCTCGCCGCCTTGCCCGGCCCCACAGTCCGGAGCCCCGCCGTCCATGTGCCGACCAGCCCGCTTCCCGTGTCGCTGCCGTTGGGCGCAAATGTGCTGACGTGCACCTCTTCGCTTCTCCCGCCAAACATGCCTTTGCTCTTGAATTCCACGTTGGCCTTGTGCCCGGTGCTCTCGTTGATGACGTGCATGGTACCCACAGGCTCCACGTACTTTTCCCCCATCACCACGTTGCGCAGAAACATTGTTGCAATGTTCCACGAGTAAAACTCGTCGCCGCCGTCGGCTAGGCGCAGCACCACCCTGACCCGGCCCTCGGTCGTGATCTCGGCACTCTTGCCCCAAAACTTTTGCCCGGGGGCGGGGGACTGCGCAAAGGTCCAGTTTGCCGAGTCTGCGTGCATGGCCAGCCTGACCGGCCTGTGCTGCACCTTTTCCACGAGAAGCCGGAATCCACCGGGCACCTCCTTGTTGGTTCGGACGAGCTCAAATGTCTCGCCCAGCAAGGGGTTAAAGGGCTTGCGCATGGCCCGCTCCTTGGCACGCCCGCTGCTGAACTGCGAGATGGCAAAGGCCGTGACAAAAAGCAGCCGCTCCGTCGCGCTCTTCTGCCTCGCCGCCTTGTCCAGCAGCTGGGCGTATTCTAGCTGCTCCGCGAGTTTCTGCAGCAGCGAGCTCGGCTCGTTTGCAGAAACGGGCATGCTAATGGTGCTAAGATCCTTGCCTACGTTCTTCCGCACAAAGGCGATGAGGCTCGGCGGCTGGACCGTCGCGGGTGGTACCGTGGTCCGTCGTTGGACTTGCTTCTCGATGGGAAGCGGGGTCAGGCTCTTTGGCTTGGACGGAAACAGATGGCCGGCACTGTCAGTGCTCAGTGGCCCCTCTTCATCCATCGACGAGACGGACGAGCCGTCGCGCGTCTCCGCCTCGTCGCCCTCTGTGTGGGGAGACTCATCCCCGCTGCCGTCAATCTTGACGACCGTCGATCTGGCGTCCTCTGCATCAAAGAACTCGTCCGTGGTGGACGTCGTCTCGATGCTCAAGCGAGATGCGCCCCCGGCGGACATGGGCACCACGGTCCGTCGTTTTCTGCTGCTGGCAATGAGGGTCGAGAATTCGGTAACGACCGAGTCGAGGTCCGACAGCAGCGCCTCGCAGTGATCGTGTATCGACTTTTCCGCCGTCGCCGCTCCTCTGGACCTGCTGCTGACCACGCCTTGGCCGTTGTTGGGGGGTGCTGCTATCGGCGTGTTATCGGACGACGACGTCAGTTGCGTCGCCATCGTTGGGCTCAGGGCCGGCGCGCTCGACTTGCGCTTCCAGAACGGCCTCTTCTCCGCTGCTGGTTGAAAGTAGTCCTCTCTCTCATCGTCGCCCAACGCGGCAGAGCCCGGGGAGAGATACTGTCCTGTGGCCGAGGGCTTCGGCAGCGCGGCAGCCTCTCTCGTCAGTCGGCGGAGGGCGTCGCGAGTGCCCACCACGCGGCTGACCAGGGCCTCGACTTGCTGCCATTCGACATCCTCGGAGCGGTCTGGTTGTCTGGGCGATTTCAATGCGCCCTGGTCGAAGCTGAGCTTGGGCTCACTCAGGGGCTGTGTAGTCTCGAAACCGCCTCTTGCGATGCGGCTGGCCTTCTCCAGCGCGCGTGCCCACTCTTGAAACTCTTTGTTATTCGGGGCTCTCAGGTGCCAGATCTCGGCGCCCGAGTCAATGCTTATTTCCCTCCGTCTCTCGTCGGCCGCGACGGCCGCAAGGCTGAGGGGGATCGCCCCGCGTAGCGCCGACGAGTTTCGATTGTAGTAATACGACAGTGTGCAGGTCGAGTAGTCGAGGGAAAAGAAGCGGCGGGCGTATCCTTGGCCCTTCTTTCGCCTCCGCTTGGAAAGAGTGCCGACGTGGTGCGTCTGCTGTCCCACCAGGTCGCTCCTGGCAGATACCGAGGCTGCTCGCGCGCGGGCAGCTTGACTTTGAAAGCTGTCGACAGATGCCGAGGGGCCGACATCGCTGCGCGGGCTGCCAAGCTTGCCCAGGCTCGACTGGCTCACCTGGGCCTGCGGAAGCTGCAGGTTCGGAACGTGATTGGCGGTCCGCGGGGGAGCGCCCGTTGGATAAGTGAGCACGACAAAGGTGGCCGTCTTGGACGTCTGCTTGGAGAAGGTATTGTCAAAGACGAGGCCATACATGCCGCTGTGTCCCGGCTGCACGTCGTAGGTCCCCAGCGACACCTTGTCCGCCTCGCATTTGCCTTGCCACAAAATGGGAACGAAGCCCTTGCCGGCCAGCATGTCCTGGGCCGTCGCCTCCTTTTTCGAGTTGCGGACAGACTTGGAGTCGGCGAGGCTGTGCGTCTGCGCGGCATCGATGTCGTCGCCGGCCGAGGAGAGGAGGGAGGTGGCGCCGCTGCCGGGGTGCTTGACGACGCCAAAGTTGCTGCGCGAGAGCTGTCAGTACGCGTGTCGCTAAGGCCGGCAAGGGGGCGCAGGGGAGGGATTGCACCTACACAGACTTTTTGTGCGGCTGGACACTCCATGACAAGGTATTTCCTTCGTCGACCTTTACCCAGCGGACGACGTAGGACTGTTTGCTTTGCCGTCAGCTGCCCTGGTCCATTGCCAGCACAAGATCAGTCCGGAGGGAGGCTCGTACCTTACTATGAACCTCGATCTTCTCGATTCCCGCCATGGTTTCCGCGGAGGCGACGAGGGCGTTGGTTTGGGGACGGGGTGGCAGTCCAGTTGTGCCACGGACTACGGTAAGCTTTTGGTTGGATTCGCGATCTTGGCTAGCGGTCCATGACGGATTGTGGCATTGGCTGGGGTCGAGGGACTCGGCTGAGGACGACGGAGAGGTTATACGAGGGTCGGAAGAAGAGGTCGGGTAAAGAGGCAGTCGGCAACCTTAGAGTGCCTCCATTCAATTTTCGCAGTGCCGTTGCGAGAGGCAAGCGAAGCAGAGCGGCGGGAGGTTGGAGGGGGAGCTATCTCGCCTTATAGCGGAGCTCGCTGGGGCACGCGATACGAAGGGGTACATACTGCACCACTTTATCCAGGTACTCTTTCCTGAGGAGCTGCGTCAGACTACCTCACGTTTCAGCCCCCATGTACCTCAGGAGACCCATGGGGGTCGATACTGGACATGTACCGCATCAGCCTTTCGAGGGAGGTGGCGTTTCGCCAGGCAGGGAGTCAGTGAAGGGCCAGCAGGGGTTTCGGGACTTGCTCCAAACGCCGCGCGAAAGGAGGCATTGTCTACAGGTTACATGGCTCTCGGCACGTGGCGGTGCTTGTTAAGCTGTGTGAACATGCGGCTATTCCTTGTACACACATGCTGCCTCTTCCGCTTGAACCGACCGGCAGCTCCGGCTCCCCGTGCCTTCGCCCGGAGACGTTAGACTTGTCCGTCGCCTATCGCCCTCCGCGGAGTGTTCACAATGCCGTTGAGAGAAAATACGTCTCGAAACAGCTAGTCATCTTCTTCCATGGCTTTCTAGGCAGCAAGCAAGGCAACGGGAGGCAGTGGCGTGGCGCCGGAAGGGAGCTTACGCGAGGCATCCGTCAGCCTTACTCGGCTGCATGTGCTGCCTGGCGAGTTCTTGATTCTCGCGCATGCAGATATCTTGGCACACAGAACCCTTCGTGTATGCGGATGGCAGCCCAAAATAACAAGGCTGATTGAACAGCGGTTGCCCGTGCCGGCTGGCCACGACAACCGGTCGTCGCGCTCCAGGGTAGGCAAGACTGTGGGCGGCAAGCATATGTCTTGAAAGACAAGGGAACGAGAAACGTCATCATCGTGCAACAAGCATGCAATACAAGCTAGATACATGTTGGCGACCCCGGTCCAAAGGGCAACCCGAGACGCGGCGGCTTGCGGCCACGCGGTTTGTCGCCGCGCAGGAATGAAGACCGGCCTGTCTCAGGCGCCAGCTGCGGCTGGGAATGTGGCTGGTTGAGGTTCAAGCTTAGCGGCTTCAGGCTCGCAGGGACACTCCAGGTCATTGACTGCCCAAGAGCATCAATACTAGCATTTGATAGGTTGCAGCGGATAAGCCAGCCGCTCACCCTCGCTCATGGACGCGGGCATCCGCTGGATCATGGCAATAATGGAAGCGGCCTCAGCGGCCTCCGGTAGATACAATACAGAGTACTTGCAGTGCACAGAGCACCAAATTGAGCCCGCGAGCAGCTAACCCCGCCGTGGCTTTTCGTCAGCCCCCTCCGCTCGTAGGGGGCAGTAGACTGTCCAGGTATCGGGAGACGTCAAGATACCTAGCTAGCTGAGGAACTCGAGTGTACCTCCAGGTAGTAGGCTCGGGGAGAGTACCCGCGCTGCATCTCCCGGAGCCTCCACTAGCTTTCCCCTTTGGGACGTCGATGGAGACTACCTCAACTCCTTTCCCAGCAATTACCTACCTTGCCATCATCGCGATCCGCTCCCCGACTTCTCGCCAGCATTTCCTCCTCCCATTCCTCCGGCTCTCCGACTCCGCCGGGCCCAGTCGCACTCTACAGCGCCCGTATCGTCCCTCGCTGCCCGTCTCGGTCTCCTTTGACCATGCTTCTTTGCGTAACCTGAGCCTCGTCCCGCCCGCAACCCACGGCCTTCGATCCGCCTGCCCGGCCCGAGCCGACGACGTCTCTCTCCTTTCGCGACTGGTGGTGTCTGCAGTTGGCTGTCCGAGGCCCCTGGGAAGATCGCGTTGCGACGCGGCACCGGGCACAATGACTTCGGCCTTGAGCAAGCGCCAGCTGGCGCGCAACGAGAAGCTTCTCCAGGACTTGGTACAGAGTGTCCCGGGCAACAACAGATGCGCCGACTGTCACATACCCAATCCAGGTTTGCAATCCCTTTCCGTGATGATGGGTCCAGAGCTTGTCTGACTTTTGCCGTGTCACAGCCTGGGCTTCGTGGAGCGTACGTGTGGTCCCCTGAATACCCCGTCCCACCGGAATCGCACGAGAATAACCTTGCTCACCGATGCAGCTCGGCGTCTTCTTGTGCATGCGCTGCGCAACCATTCATCGCAAGCTGGGCACGCACATTTCCAAAGTCAAGTCGCTGAGCATGGACAGCTGGTCCAACGAGCAGCTCGACGTGAGCACGCGCCATCCCTTCGCGCCGGCAGTGTGCCAGCTGACACCGCAGCTGCCAGAACATGCGAAAGGTCGGCAACGTCGTGTCCAACCAAGTCTACAATCCCGGCAACAGGAAGCCCCCGGTGCCCGTCGATGCTGACGAGGCCGACTCGGCAATGGAGAGGTTTATTCGCCACAAGTATGTCAACAACGTTCCCAACGACATCGGAAAGCCCCGAAGCCCACGCTCCGACGAAGGCACGCCGCCGCCCCTGCCGCCCAAGAACTCGACAAAGTTTGGTTTCCGCTCCGCTTCGTCGATATTTCCGCTGTCGTCGCGAGCCAAGCGAGAGGCCAAGATGGCCGCAGTCATGGGTGCCAGGTCGAGCACTCCGCCAGGCTTGACCAACAAGCCGTCCAAAGTCTTTGGTGCCACGGTCGACTTCGACGGACCCGACGAAGCGGACAAGAAGTTGGCCAGGCTGCGCGACATGGGCTTCCTCGACGACCAACGGAATGCCATTGTGCTCAAAGGGGTGAACGGCAGCGTGGACCGAGCGGTCGAGGCCCTCGTTCGCCTGGGTGAAGGAGGATTGCCGGGGGCCATCACATCGCCTCGAGAGCACGCGCTGCGAACGTCGAAGTCCCTGACACCTCTAAGCAAACCAGCCGGCTCACCTGTCGGGCTGAGCGTCCCGCAGAACGGGGCCCAGGAGCGGCCCACCACGGCCTCGACGTCGTCGTCAAACAACCCGTTTGACATGATGGCAATGGCGCAGCCCCAAACGGCACAGTCCACGGGCAGCCTGCAACACAAGAACCCGTACAATAGCAGCTGGGCAGATTTGTCGACGAACCCCTTTGGACGCCCCTCACATCAACAAACCGATGCCGTTAGCCAGGCCTTCCAGGGGTTGACGGTTTCCGCACCGCAGCAGAGTCTCTTTCCCCACCGCACAGGCGACGTGGGAGCGCCTCCAGGGCATCAGCAGCAGCCGGTGCTTCAACAGTACATGTCGCCATCTGCCCCGACGAGCCCTTATTACCACCATCAGCCCATGAACTTTCAGAGTGCCATGACTTACCCGCAGCCGCAGCCAGCCAGCTACAACAACAACCCCTTCCTCACCCAATCCTCGAGCCCGGCACAGGCCCTCGGCCCTCAGCAGAACCTATCAGTCGGGGCGATCCCGATACAGGGCGGCTTGACGAGCAACCCCTTTGCCAGGTCGCCGGTCCGGATCGCATCACCTGCTCTCGGACAGATCCCCGAGCAGGGGCAGTCGAACTTCGTTACCGCCTCACCTCAGCCTCTGCCGACAAACTCCAACCCATTCTTTGTCAATTCACTGCAGATTCCGCCCCAGCAAATGAGCCAGCAATCCGCTGGGCAAGCGGCCTGGGATCCGCAGTCGGCGTTCAACCAACAACAGCCGCAATACCAACCACAGCGGCAGGACAAGGCGTCGATCATGGCGTTGTACAACCGGCCCTATCAAGCTCCCCAACAGCCAATGGCGCCAGGATCGAGCTTGCTGGAGCAGACTCCGTCGGCTTCCGAGAATCAGGCCGCATACAGCGCGCTGCCTGCTCGTCCACAAGCCGCCTCGACGACCGGACAGCCTCGTTCCGTTTCACAGCCGCTCCCCGGGAGCACGAATCCATTTTTGACGAGCGGGGCGACGGCGGCGACTTCGGGACCCTTGTCCTCGAGCAGGCACATCAACCGGGATAGCATGAACTTGGACATGGCGTGGACCAACGGGCGGCACAGTCCGGACGCGTTTGCAAGCCTCAGCGCGAGGCATGTGTGATTCGAGGTGCACAGAATTGGAACAAGATCAAGCAAAGTGTCTTCGTATATTGTTGTATATCTAGGCGGCGGTATGAGTGGTGTAGAGGTTGATAATATAATGAAGCCGTGTCAGCCACATGTAACCAGTCTCTGACTGATGTCACACCGGACTCCTGGTTGTTGAGGTGGTTGAGGGGACTCGGCGTGAGACGGGGCCGGCAGGGTCCGGGGAGGGACGGGTCGGAGTCCTTTGGTGTGTCGGAGACGGCTGACGTGCCGCTCCAACAAGACATCTCGGCACATGCTATGTGTGGTGCGACTACGGTGTAAGCTGCATGCCGTTGAAGTTGTGTCGCGCTGCGTTGGTCAATCAACATAAGGGATAGATTTGGCGGTACAATATCATGGGCTCATCGCCTGGGCGCCGCCATTTCGGGAAGAGAGAGCGACACGAAGCGTTACGACCTGCGGCCCTCTCGGCCTGTGTGCAGCAGTCGGAACAGATACCCCGCTTGGTGGGTGCGGAAGCGGCCAACAAGCGGCGTCGACTAAGTTTTCTTGGCTATTGGATGACCAAACCGTCACGATACAGTGTCGCGAGTCCGGCTCTACTGTGTGCTCGCGTTGTCGAGGTGCATCGGTTCGGAAGATTCGTGGACGCAGTTGCAACGTCCCAAACATGCCCATTGCAAGGCCGTGACGAGGACGAGGCTCTCCAATGGGAACAGACTTGGGAGCGACAGTGCATCGCCAAGACGGCGGGCCTGTGCCACAGCCTCTCTGCTGCAGCCATGTGAATACAGTGCGAGTCTGCTCCAAGCCTTCAGTGGCCAACGGCGCCTCCCGTCTCCGCCGCAGCCGGAATAGCTGTTGCACGAAATTGTTAGCGTTGCCACTGCAAGTGAGTCATCTGGAAAAGATGCGGCTAAAAACCAATGGTGACTAATACATCTATCCCAATGTCTCAGCTGACTGCCACCACCGCTTTTGTCTTCCCCTTCCGGCCTCCCAATCTCCTCTCACGTTCTCTCTCTCTTCCCTTCTTCCCCCACCCACCGCTTCCATCGACGAGCATCCGCCAGTCCGCCAGACAACTCACATTAAATAAGGCTGCCTCTTGCATCGACCGCCGTTATCCGCGTCAATCTACCAGAAGCTTACACACGTACTTTTGTCTCTCTTCCAAATTTTTCATCACCCAGCTCGTCTCGTCCGCCTTGTTGCTTGCACATCTCTGCACATCTCGCATCCGACGATTCCGCCGCTCCAACAGCCTGCCGCCTCTCGCCACCTGCATTAGCCCAGCAGCCGTGGAATCTTGACAGCAATGGCACCAATGAATTACCAGAATTTGAATTGTAGTAGTAACTACGGCCAGGACGTCGCCTCTCGCGTCAACGTCCTCGCCTCGTGCTACGTCGTCGATCCCGCTGCCGGCCTCAAAGGCCTCCATTACTGCACTACGGGGGCCACAGGTATGCTCACTCCTTCCGCCTCCCGTCCACAGCCGTATTTAGAGCCTTGCCGCTGACTGCCTCTCTACAGGGGCGGAGTGGTATTCCTGAGGTCCCTACCTCAGGACTCCCCTCCCCACCGACAAGCCCCCCCCTCGCCGCATTAACCTCGTCCAACAAGCTCGCTCTTCTACCAAAGAACAAGAAGCGCGACATTCCGGGCCGCCGCCTGGAGCGACGAGGGGGGGCAGCACTCGCGATCAGGGAAGAATGTGAGAGATTCTTTTGCGAGTCCATGAAGACGGTGTTCCTTGGTGAGAGGGACCTGTCGATGTATGGCTCCGGCCTGTCCGGTGCTTATTTGCAGACACCGCCGCCAGAAGATGTTATCGCTCAGGCACTCCACGACGGCGCCGATCCCGAGCCTCCTGGCCTCGTGGTGGACGCATGGATGGAGGTCTGGGATTATGCCGGCGGCGCCAGTTTCCGTGCCTTTGTCGTAAACGACGGACTCGAGAACTCGCTGTTTGTCTTCTTCGACACCCAAGGCGTCATGGGAAGAGACCTCAAGAGAGCGTGAGTCTTTGCCCGTCTCCCGCTCACCATCTGTGCCCTCCAGTCGCTGACTAGCTGCAGACTCATGGCTCTCATTGAGCTCGCCGATGGCCCTCTGGACTGCAGCCACATTGTCACTTGCATCGATCGCTGCTTGCCCGCAGAAGAGGCGCACGAGCTGACAAAGAGCCTGCAGTGGGTTGGCTTCGACATGGCCACCCTGGACCATTGGGCACACGATTTGGACGTTACCAGCAAGAAATGGGTCTTTATGGGCATGGAGCTTTAGTGTTCGTCTTTCCGCTTTTTCTTTCTTCCCTCTGTTTACCTTTTCGGATCTCGAATCTCACATTGCACCTAGCTTCTTGCCGCGAATGATATCTACGCCACCCCTTGTTATGCCATGCTTTACTTTTCTCACTCTTGGGTCGGCGCCGGGTTACCGGTAACTATTATTGATTCACGCAAAGGGAGCAAGGGGGCCCACACGGCGTTCAGAATGCACTTTGGCACAGTTGCCGTTTTTTTTCACACCTTACTTGATTGGCTAGCCATGAGGTCATGGCTTTGGGGCTTGGAGGGACGAGTTCATTAAGACGCGAAATCAGGTCGTCAAGTCATAGCTCGTAGCTACAGTTGCTCAACAAAGATTGCACTACATACATGGTACGCAAGGGTCAGAGTGACTGGACCTCAGCTGTCTTGAGTAGCGCCCAGACCGCCTTCGAATGGCCGCACCAACAGCCCCTTTTCTTTCAGGTAGTCCTTGACCTGCTTGACGGTGTACTCGCCCCTGTGGAACATGCCGGCGCCGAGGGCGGCGTCGGTGGTGGTTTGCTGGAAGACGTCCTCAAAATGGGCGGGAATGCCGGCGCCGCTCGAGGCGATGACGGGGATCTTGACGGCGGCCTTGACCTGCGCGATGAGCTCGAGGTCGAAGCCCGAGTTGGAGCCGTCCTTGTCGATGCAGTTGAGGAGCAGCTCGCCGGCGCCCATGGCCTCGACTGCCTGGGCGAGCTCGACGACGTCCATGTCGCGCGTCTCGCGGCCGCCCTTGATGGTGCAGGCGTACCAGCAGTAGGGCTCGCCCTTGGGGCCGGGGAAGCGGGTGGCGACGACGTTGTGGCGGGTCGCGTCGAGCTTGGGCACGTAGACACGCTTGGGGTCGACGCTGACGACGACTGCCTGGTTGCCGTAGGCGCGCGAGATTTGCTCAATGGCCGTGTTGCCGAACAGCTTGCGGCCGAGCGAGTAGTACTCCTCCGCGGCGATGACGGCGTCGGAGCCAATCGAGACCTTGTCGGCGCCCGACTTGAAGTACATGGTGGCGATCTCGAGGGCCGAGACCTTGGAGCCGTCGGTGTCGACCGTGTCGCGGATGCCGCCGCCAATCGTCAGAGGCACGAAGACGGTGCGCGACGTCTGGCGCAGCACCTCGAGCATGGGCAGGTCGGCGACGGGGCAGTCGCGGAACGATGTGATGTTGAGAAAGGTGACCTCGTCGGCGCCGTCCTCGTAGTAGCGCCGGGCGAGCTCGACGGGCTTGCCGAGGTTGCGGACGGAGCGGTCGTCGGACTTTTCGCGCACGTCGTACTGGTCGCCCTTTGTGACGACGAGGTCGCCCTGGTCGTTTGCGCGCACGTCGAGGCAGGCAATGACGCGGCGCGTCAGGCCGTCGGCGAAGCTAGTGGCGGCGGTGTCGGCGGAGGAGGAGGCCGATGATGATGCGCCGTCCATGAGCGGCCTGGTCAGGGAGGCGGCACCCTCGCCGGTGAGAAAGGCGCGAATGGTGCGGAGGCCGGCGACGCCCGACTTTTCGGGGTGGAACTGGGTGGCGTAGACGTTTCCCCTGGCGACGGCGCCGACGAACGTCTCGGAGCCGTAGGTGCCGGTGGCGACGGTCCAGCCCTGAGCCTCGAGCTCGCCCTTGAGGTAGGGGAACTTGTAGGTGTGGACGTAGTAGTACTTTGAGTCAGGCCGGAGGTCGTACATGGGGTGGCCGGCCGTGTTTGCGCTGTTCCAGCCAATGTGGGGGACCGACTTGGCCGTGTCGTCGAAGCGGCCGAGGGAGCCCTTGATGATGCCGAGGCCGGCGACGCCCGGGTCCTCGAGCGAGCCCTCAAACAGGGCCTGCAAGCCTACGCAGATGCCCATGAAGGGCTTGCCGGCCTCGATGTGCTTGTTGATGGCGGCGAGGTAGTTTGCGTGGGCGAGCTGCGACAGGCAGTGGCCAAAGTGGCCGACGCCGGGGAGGATGAGTTTCTGGGGCGGGCAAGTCAGCCGAGGTAAAAGACATTGCGGGAGGGGGTTTGGGTTCTGCAAGTCAATTGCGGGACAGGGAGGCATAGCAGAGAAGAGGGTGAAAGCGGCAGTGAGTGAAAGAGGAAAATGAGGTGGGTTGGTATCGGCGGGGGAAAGAGAGGGAGAGAGGGAGAGAGGGAGAGAGGGAGAGGGGAATGAGAGCGAACCTCGGCCTTGGGGACATCTTCGGGCGATCTGATCCAGTCTACCTGGTAACCAAGCTTCTCAATGGCGTTGACCAGACTCCTGATGTTGCCGGCGACATAGTCCAGCAGGTGAACCGTGGGCATCTTGGGGCCCCCAGCCGTAGATGATTGGCTGTTCAGGTGGCAGTCGGATGGCAAGCCGAGGAGGAGCAGGGAGTAGGGAGCTCGGAGCAGGGAGTAGGGAGCTCGGAGCAGGGAGTAGGGAGCAGGGAGCAGAGAAGGACGAGGAAGAGAAAGCAGGCGGCGGCAGAAGACGCAGAGAAGCAGCCAGACGCAGGCGGTATAGGATACGGACGGAGAGAAGCAATGTAAGGCGGGCTGAGGTGAGATTTGGGTGAGTCAGACGAAATCCCCATGGTAGCTGTTCGCTAACTAACTTACGGGGGGGATCCGCACTGGATGGCGGGGCAGCAATTCATCACCTACCCCGCTATCGATAAGTGGCCGCTCCATCCTGCTGAGAGAGCTGAGAGAGCCCTGGCGCGCTAAGCAGCCAACGGTCTTCTTACTAAGGCAGGTACAGTACGTTCCCAAGATACCGGTAGTCCGTCCGGCGGGCAACAATCTTGATGTTGCACTTGCGATTGGAGCTTCAGTAGCATTTCTCAAGAGACGCAACCCTCGCGGCAGCCAGCAGCAAACAAAATTGATCCGGACTCGGACCTCGACCATGGCGGCGATCTCGGCCCTTTCTGCGGACGCGCCGGGAGTCCTGGGGCTCGACGAGGTGCTCAGGCAAGTGGCCCAGGACGACCAGGAGGAGTGGGAGTACGAGTACTCTGCCACGGAGACGGAGGTTTGTTAAGTCAGAAACGCATCCCCTGCGTCGAGGCGGACGCTGAAAAAAGGACGGCCAGACCTACTACTTGACGCTCGAGCTGTCGTACCCTGAGTTCAAAGATCGAGCGACCCGGGGGCCGCACCACAGCCGCGGCGGCTACTACAAGAACTGGATGGACCAGTCTGCGGCGTTCCCGAGGGCTGTAGCCGCGAGTGACAAAGACGACGGCCATGGCACGCAGAGCGACGACGATAACGACGACGATAACGACGACGACGGTGAGCCTGACGGCCAAGGTGGCGGCGATGGCGACGGCGACGATGATGGCGGCGACGACGACGGGCCCCCTCTGGACCCCGAGCTCCTGGCAGCGAGCAAGAGCATGGAGATGGAGAGACAAGCAGCGGAAAAAGAAAAAGAGACTGCGCAGGAAAAGGAACAGGACGACGACGAAGAGGAGGAAGAGGGGACGGAAGCGCTCGAGGACATACAAATCCTCGACCTCCATTCCGCCAATCCCATCATCTCGTACAGAGGGCGCGTCTTCGAGGGGCAGTGGGCAGAAGTTATTGGGACGGAAGCCATCTTGGCGCGTCACGACAAGGGCAAGCCACTGCCAGCCCTGCGACATCTGGCGGACAAGGTGGATGTGCTGGCGGCAAGCTCGTCGCGCATCATGACGACGGAAAAGGTGCTGAAGCCAAAGTTGGCCGCGGAGGACACGCTCGCCCCGATCAAGGAGGAGTGGAACATTAGGATCCCGCGCGGCAAGGACAGGACAGGGGAGCGGGCGCTGCAGGTGGACTTTCTGGAGAAGCTGATTGCGCTGAAGAAGAAGAAGGGGCAGACGGACCAGGTGACGGTGTACGCGACGGACGGGGCGGGTAAGGACTGGAACGACAGGCACGGGCCGGACTACAAGCAGCGCGTCAAGAAGAGGCCTGGACCGGTGGATGAGGACGACGAGGTCGAGAGCGAGAGCATGGGGCGCGGGCGCGGACGCAGCAGACGTGGTCGCGCATGGGAGCGTCGCAGAGCCAGGACTGGGGCAAGAGGAAGGGGTGTTGGCATGGGGGCGAGTCACGAGGGAAGACGCGAGCTGTCCATTCCAACGCCCGACAGATGGGAGGAGCTGTCGCGGCAGGACGAGTCGGGTGCAGACGTCGAAGACGAGTCGGGGGCAGAGGACGTGTCGATGACGGGCTACGATTGAGCTACGATTGAGCGGTACAAGGCAAGGTTTGCTACGTCGGGAGCCTGTTCGTCGATGAAGGCGCACGGCTCCACTGAGGGCCAAGTTGTGAAGGAAAATCAACAAAATTCAACGTGGTGGGAAACGATGATCCAAGACGGCCAAGGGAGAGTGCAGCGCACACGCAAGCGTCAAGGCGGAGAAAGGGGCGGGCGGGCTGTGCGAAAAGGTGGGGAGGTGGAGGTGCCGGGGCCCCGAAGAGTCAGGGCCGAATTGAGAACTGGCCGTGTGTAAGAATGAATGTACTGTATGCATCTTTGGCGGGCGGTTTGTCTGGCCTGGATGCAAAACACGGAGAGTGGCCGAGCCGGAAGTTGAGCGAGCAGAAGCCAGCCAGCCAGTCAGTCAGCATGCATGTATATATTTGCGCCTGCGATGGTTGCAAGAGGGTGGTGGGAAGCATATGCGATACTCATCAACTACCTAGGTCCAGTAGGTATTCATGCTTCATGTATTGGAGACGACTGCCGAGCCGAAGAGGACTCAGCCCTATAGAGACGGACGACTAACTGCAGAGGCTTGTTTCCTTGCCAAGAAGATGACGATGGAGCCAATTGGCAGGGTTCCGAAGCTTGGCAGGGGAGAGAGAGAGTGGTCGGTTCCTTCATTCGATGAGGGATATATGTAAGTTACCGAGTACAATTACATGGTGGTGAAGCCGGATAAGCAACGTGGAATGAGCCGTGCGCGGTCTGGAACCATATGCGAGAGAGAGAGCCCAATTGGCGGCAGTGCGAGAGGGGGGCGCAGGCGCAGCCGTGGCTGCAGAATGCATGTTTGTACTATCGAATATTGACGGTGCCTGTGTGAGACTGCATCCCGGAGCAGCTCAGTCTGCGCACCAGTGTTGTTGTGCTGTTGTTGTTGTGAAGAAGGTCTGTCTGACTCTGATTCTAGGCCTCTCTTACCAGATACCGCCTAACCAGGCCCTGCGGAACCTCCCAACATACTGTACAGTAAATTACACGACAGTTCGCAATAAGCGCAGCCACAATTCTCCACGTCCTGGTCTAGAACCTCTCTGCCGGTGAAACAGGCTCTCGGCGCCGTGTCGGTGTCGCCCCCAAACAGCCTAACGCAGCAGGGGCCAGCTAAGGCGGGCAGGGTCCTGTCTCTGCTTATTCTAGGCGCCTACAGGTACCTCCGCCCACTGTCTGTACCCCACCTGACCGCCCGTACCGCCCCACCGCGCCGATACCGTGCTAACTCGGTAGGTAGTTAGTACTTGTCTCGCCTGCCGTGAGCAACTACGCGCCGCCTCTCTTCTCCTCCATCGACAGCTTCACTCCGTCTCCTCCCTCTCTCCCTCTCTCCCACCACCCACTCCCGCGGCCCCTTCGACATGTATCCGCCGGCAGGGGCTTCGTGATCGCCTTCTATACCGCCTTCTATACCTCCGAACCCCCCTCCCCCTCCCCCTCCCCCTCCCCTCTGCTTCTTTCTCTCTCTCTTTCTCCCCCTCTCGTTTCAACTCCCTTCCCCCAGATCGGCTTCGACGGCACGGCTCAACTTACTCGCTCTGCTACTCTCGCTTACCGGGCGTCTCGTCTCTCGCTTCTGGCATCTCCTCTACCTTCTCCATCGCCGTCCTCTTTTCCCATAGGCACCCTCAACAGGCTTTGCAACACTTGCCCACTTCACGTATAGCATAGCGCTCGACCACCAGCACCAGCAGCATCCTTACTCTACCCCTCGACCCTCGTCAGCAGGGTCGGGCCCTCCACCCGTCGAGGCCATGAACGCCTGGCTGCGCCGCGCTGCTGTCCTGCTGACCCTGCTCCTCGTTGTCTCCCTCGTCGCCTCCTGGCTGCCCACAGCCCTCAGCCCCACAAAGTCGAGTGCCGAGAAGCGCGCCCGTGACCGCCTCTGGGTCGACAGCAGTCCCTACTTCTGGGACCGACTGCTCTGTCGCTGGGGAAGCCTCTGCGGCCTGCATCACCTGAAAGAGGACCCCGCTGCCCTACCCGACCCCGGCGCCGATGACCAAGAGTGGCGCGAGCTTCGTCGCAGATCCAACCCTCACCCTTCGTGGCTCGACTCCAGATCCGATGAAGACGCCCAACCAGCAGGCAGCAAGAGAAACTTCCGCGAAAGGCGAAGGATCGTCGAGGACATCCCCGACTTTGTCTTCAAGCATGCGCCTCTCGTCCACCTCTACTCGGGCGAGCAGTTTTGGCCCTCGGACATCGCCGAGCACGTCCAGCACATGAACGTCACCGTCGACAACGCCCCCCTCGACCACCAGGACCAGCCCACCCTGTCCAATCTCGACCGCCTCAACGCCCACGACGGCATCGTCGTCCTCCATAGCCGCGACGACGTCGAGTCCCGGCCCCCATGGCTGCACAGCCGCGACAGCGTCCCCAACCCCTTCCCAGACGGCGACGGCGGCGAGCAGCCTCCGCATATCGGCAATGGCAAGCAGGACCGCCTCGAGCCCACCACATGGTTTGACGTGGACAAGAAGCATCCCCTGCATCGCATCGCCGAGCCCTGGCCCCGCAGTAGCTCCCGCCGCTCCCGCCCCGGCGAGCCCCGCTTCTCCCGCCGCGGCCACAAGCCGGATGCTGACGGCTACTCCCGGGCCCCCGCCGTGCTCGTCCTCGTCGACAAGGGCTCGGGCGTTGTCGACGCCTTTTGGTTCTTCTTCTACTCGTATAACCTCGGCCAGACGGTGCTCGGCATTCGTTTTGGCAACCATGTCGGCGACTGGGAGCACTGCATGGTCCGCTTCGAGCACGGCGTCCCCCGCGGCATCTACTTTTCGGAGCACGAGGGCGGCCAAGCCTACGCCTGGGAGGCCGTCGAGAAGCGTGGCGACCGGCCCGTCATCTACTCGGCCGTCGGCTCCCACGCCATGTACGCCCTGCCCGGCGAGCACCCCTACGTCCTCCCCTTTGGCATGCTCAAGGACGTCACGGACAAGGGGCCGCTGTGGGACCCGACCCTCAACAACTACGCCTACCACTACGACTACACGCGAAGCAAGCCCGAGGACGAGGCCGACCCGCTGCGCCATGCGCCCAGCCTCGTCCCCGCGGCGTCGAACCCCGCTGCGCCCACCTCGTGGTTCCACTACAAGGGCGGCTGGGGCGACGAGGTCTATACGCTCGCCGATCCCAGGCAGTGGCGTCTGTTTGGCCAGTATCACTACGTGACGGGCCCCAACGGCCCCAAGTTCAAGCGACTCGAACGCTCCAAGCTGTGCGGCAAGCCCAAGTGCCGCGTCCTGTACGAGCTGGACCCCAAGGGGACGTGGTACTAGGGCACGCAAGATGATTCCCTTTCTTGTCCCTACAGCATCTTTCCTTGTTCCTCTATACACGTATGACTTGAATATTAGATCGAGATACCCCTTTGAAGTGCATCTGCGCCATTTACATGGCCTTGAGAGACCATCATTGAACCTATTATATATAGAACACGAGCTACTTGAGAGGGAGGCCGGCGGATGAGTAGACGAGGCAGCCTAGGGAGTGGAGATGGGAGCTTAAGCCGGACGAAAGAAGCCAAGCGGAACATTTTGATCTGGCTCGTCTGTGTGGATAACATAGCCGCACGTCCCAAACGCCGAGTTTGGGGCACATGGGCGTTGGGGGTCCTACATAGATTCTTCTTGAATACGAACAATGACGCCTATGCGTCCATTTTGTGGTCTTTCAGTACTTGCTCGCTAGATGCCGGATTAGCGAGTCGAATTCGCATACGAGAGTGGGCTGGAGAAGCAGGAATGCGAAAGCGAGAGCAAGATGAGAAAGAAAGAGAGCCTTTTATTTGTATCCCTTGAGCCCGTCAGCCGACGCCGGAACCCTCCCCCCAAACTCCAGAGACGACGCCGCACCGCTGTGGTATAAATAGATCCCGCCCGACATGTATGAAGGAAGAAACGCAACATGATGAAAAAAATATAGATGGTGGAGGGCATTACAGTTGAATGAGATGGGATGATGTATCGTGCATGCAAGACTGGGGGCGTCTCGATTTCGGACCCTTGCCCCCCCTCCTCCCGGAACCCCCCGACGGGGAGGTGTATGTATGTCTTGCAGCGTATCCAAGAGCCGCGCCGTCGACTGCAGACAGGCAACGCACGTGTCCAGACTTCCCGCCCAATCGCGTGCCCCTCCCTGTCTTCAAACAAACGGCGAGAATATAAATGAGACATGGCCATACCAAGAGAGATTACTCGAGTAAAACGAGAAAAAAAGAGGGGGGGGGGGGGGGGGGGGGGGGGGACGGATTGGTGTTTAAAGAAAAGGGGAGTAACGGGCGCGAGAGAAGCCCATCACTCATCCTCGTGGATGCGGAACCCCACCGCGTCCTCGCCGGGCCACGGGCGGTTCGTGCTTGGATACTCGGACGGCTGGCTGCTCGACGCGCTCTGGCCGTCTTGCTCGCGCGGATCCACATTCTCCCCGTCCTCGACGATGCCGTCCTGGTCCTCGATGCCGGGCCAGGGCTCATCCTCGGGGAGATGCCACCGCTGCGAGTCGAGCACAAGCCGACGCGCAGCCAGGCCGTCACTCTCGCCTCCGTCGTCATCATCATCATCGTCGTCGTCATCCTCCCCGTCCACATAAGACTCATCCGATCCGCTGCCGTACAGGTCCACGTCTGGGAGAACGTAGCCCGGCTCGGGAGCATGCATTGTGCCGGTGCGGGCGGCGCTGCTGCCGCGCAGGAGCCGAATATCCTGCAGCGGCGCGTTGCTGTGCGGCGTCGCGTAGGCAAACGGCGTCGTGCCCCGCGGCGCCTGGCGGTCGATGAGGCTGGGCAGCATGGGACTCGGCGAGGCCGTCCATCTCGGGGTGAAGTGCTGGTGGTGACTCGGTGACCGCGTCCGGCGCCTCTTTATGACGCGCGCCTGCGACGTCACCCGCATCGTCGGCGAGGGGCGCCGGCTCTGGCCGTGTGACACTACGCGGCTTCCGCTGGCTGCGGGTGAAGGCCGCGCCGGGGCAACGACCGGGACAGATGTCGTGCGAACCAGAGGCGGCACTGCCGAGTCTCTCCACCGCGCCGTCAGCGGAGACTGACCACGCGTGACAACTGGACTCGTGGACCGCCTCCAGGACCGCACGCTGTAGCCACGGGCCAGCAACGGCGACATGGACACGCGCTGACGGTCCCGGCGCATGCTCAAAGACGCGCGGGCGGGGGGCCTCTCATCCAGCTGCTCGCTCCAGGCCCAGTGTTCCTCGAGGGCGTCTGCTTCGGGCACCTCTGACGACTCTGTCACGTCCGGGTAAACGCGGGTCATCTCGCGCACTCGCTGCCACGTCCATCCGGCCGCATAGGCCTGAGAGTCCTGCAGGTAGGCGTCGGGATGCGTAATGAACAGCCTCGGCTCAGACGACCGCATCATGACGGAGCTGAGAAACTGCACGTCCCACAGGCCCGGAGTCATCATTTCGGCCGGGCTTAGGAACCGTAACCGGGAATCCTTGTGGACTTTGCGGAGAGGCACCCATTGTTGGTGCAGCCCGAGGAACCTGGCCGATGGAGCATCGGACGGATACGCACGCGGGACGAGGCGCAGTTCTCGGAACACGCTGCCAAAGGCCGCATGGACGGCGGCCTGGACGCTGCGGTAGTCGGGACCCTTGACCGAGACGGTCTGGATCAGGCCCCGGCTCCGCAGTCGCCTATCCACTGTGCTCGTGTTGCTGCACGCTCTAGGCAGCAGCCACTCTGCGTCGTTACTGGGCGTTGCCCAGTCGTTGCAAAAGGGCGATTGCGAGCGCCTTGTTGCGGTGCTGAGGGTCATGGGGAGCTGGGTCCAGTCGTCGCCGTCTGCGGCCGCGTCGGAACGGAATTGGTGAATCTCCTGCCAGAGTCTCTTGAGGGGAAAGGGGAGAAAGACAACCTCGACGACCCAGGCGTGGTGCGGCGAAGGGAGATAGGACTGGAGCATGGCGACCTGGGCCTGGAGGGATTGAATATGGCCCAAGACATTAGGAAAAGGCTGGGCGCGGCTGGCGAGGCTCGTGGATGCCGAGGCTCCGCTCTGGGTAGCGGCATCGTCGTCCCGGGCGGCACGGGCAGTCGCCACGCTGGCATTGTCGTTGGTGAGCTTCTCCACCTCGTCCACCCTGCTCTCCAACTCAGACATTCGGACATCGATGTTCTCCATCCTGTCGTGGCATTCTTCGTGGAAAGAAACAGTCTCGAGGCGGTCCAGGCGATGTGCGTGCTCACCGACGGTGTTGGCCAAGTCTCTCACGGCGCCCACATCCGCGCCAGCCGGCCCTTGGGCGACACGAGATTGCGTGCTCGGAGCAGAGCCGGGCCGAGACGTTGCTCCGCGCTGCTCCTCGCGCTGCACAAACACAAACGATGCATCCTGAGCGTGCGTGGCCGGGTGCACGTCGGTGGGCTGCTGGGCTGAAGAAGGGACATTCGCATCACTGACACTGGCCAGTGTCCGTAGACCTTTTCCCGCAAAGGGTCGCAGGTACCTTGCTTGAACGGACGGGGCTGTGGAGGCCGTCTGGGAGGGTATGAGGCACTGGGAGGGGATTGGGGGCAAGGGATTCGCGATTGCGGGAGCAGGAGAGTTCATCACGTCGCCCCAGGCCAAGGTATCAGGCAAAGAGCCGGGGGGCTGGCTGGCACTGACTCTGGAGCAGTCGTGATACTCGTCGGGCAAGTCGTGGACAAATGACAAGGGCGCAGGGTCGCCGAAGCTGGTGAAGTCGATGCCGGGGAAGGCCGGGGGCGTCGTCAAGGAGGTGCCGAAGACGGGGCTCAAGGGGTCGCGGCCCGCCCTCGGCTTCTCATTCTCCTGTCCAGGGGCATGGGCCAGGGGAGGTGGCTGCGGGCCTTGATCGTGGTAGCAGGCGTGATGGTTGCACATGCACCAGCCGGCCTGGTCAGGGACGGGGCTGCCGAGGACGTGGCGAGCCCAGAAGCGGCGACACCCGCACTTGAGGCCATTGGCGCCCGGGGTCAGGTCGGCAAAGTTGCAGCCGCCGCAGGGCAGGCCGGGCGGGGCCGTCGCGTCATTGTAGATGTCGAAGAGGCTGGCGTGGGGGGGTTCGAAGGGAGTGGCGGCCATTGGGGTAGCCGGCGGGTGGCGAGCTCATGGGGAGCAAAGACGAAAGGCGCGAAAACGAGGTCGAGGAAGGACGCGCCGGCGACGACTCCGGGGGATTCCGCTGCAAGGAGCAGAGCCAGTTGCGGGTTCAAGCCGGCCCTGAAGGGTCGCGAGCAGAAGAGCAGGTCAGTTCATGGCAGCTGAGCGAGTCCCGGCCGAGGTCCAAGAGCTTGCTTGTGCTTCAGGCATCGGCGATGGTCCTCGAGCAAGAAGGGAAGCGAGGACAAGTCGGGGAGGGGGAGCTCTGGAGCGGGCGCGCAAGGGGTCGCGAATAGAGGCGAAAGCCACGGGCTACGTGTGGATAAATAACAGGAGACAAAAGCCGTTTCCCGCTGAGCGCCACGGTCGAGACGCGACCCATGAGGTGGAGGGGAGGTGAGATGATGCAGCAGAGAAGACGACGAGAGGGTGCATTGGCTTGTCAATTTTTAGCTAGGACTCGAGGTACCTATAGCTTCTCCTAGAGTCCTACTGTAGCATGTAGGTAGGCAGGTAGGTACCTAGGTAGGTACCCCGTAGGTCGAAGTACTGTACAGTACGGAGTACGAATATGCCTCTAGTACACTGTCGTGGAAGCTCCCCATCACCACAAACAGGCCTCGACGCGCGCTAACAGCAGTTGGACGAGGCGCCTGCTCCTTTGATCAACTCGAGGTATCTCAACACCCGTAGCCCATCTGACAGTACCTACCTCCCATCGCGCCCGATAGTACCGAAGTGCGGACGGGAACTCTCGGCCAGGGGCCCAAAGAGCGCTTTCTCGACGGTCAAAAGTACATTGGAGCGACAAAGTCTGCGTTGACTCACATCCGCATCGTCATGCCATGCAAGCCGATCTGCCCGAGCGTCGCGTCGCGTCGGCAAAGCGGCATTAACCCCATACGGCATCCCCAAAGATGCGGGGTGCCAGCTCCCGTTGCCGCTTCGTTAAGGTTACGGATAGTAAGGTTACGGATAGTCCTGGCACCCTCGGTACTGTACTCCAATGACTCTATTAATCGAGAGCGGCCTATCCCAACCAGCCAATCATCTAATCAATCCATCAATGACTCTTCCTCGCCCTCCGACACACCCACTTGCGAGGAGAACGGGAAGTAAGCCAGAAAAAGAAAAGCCACCCGGCCCCTCCCCACGGATAGCACAAGTAGAAGTCGGTCATGGCCGGCTTCGAGTGGCATGCTTGTTCGATTCACGTCTAAATCTATTATTATGCGCAGCGTGAAGCACGCAGAGCCGCTACAAGTCGACCCAACTGACACCACCTTCCTCGACTGTCACCTCACTCGACACCACCCCCAGCGAGGCCATATGCTTTCTCTTCTCCCTCCCAGAGGAGCCTGGGTTCTGCCGGCTGCACTGCAATCGGTACTCGTACTGAAAGGCCTGCTTACCTGCCCGGTCGTCGTATCTGCTGTTGCTGGCACCGTGAAGCACATTGCAGACGATAAAGCGCGGCGGTGCGCCTCGACGGGCTTCCAAGCTGCCGATTGTGTCTCACAACGGCATCGCGCTGGTGGCATGGCTGAGGTCGCTTTTCTCCGCCCCCATCATGGCTGTGACTGTGTCTTGCTTGGTGCAACTGCAACTGGTGACGGCTGACTCTTCCCCACGCCATATCCCGTCCTAGGACTCGACAAGAAGCCACAAGGCGCTTGGCCGAGGCGCGCGTTCCCAACGTGTCGTGCAACAATGTTGGTGACACAGCATCAACACCACTTGCCAAGCTCATACCTCGCCCCAGCTGCCCATTGGGCCATGCGAGGCAATCACGGACCCTGTGCCCATCGAGCCGCCAATGTCCCAGTAGTGCCGCGATGAGCAGCTGCTTCTCCTTGCCGACCGCCTTGTGCTCTGGCTCGCGCAGCTGCTGGGGTGCCGCAAGGCAACCGCATTGGCCGGAATCGACGCCTTGAACGCCCGCCGTTCCACGGGCCGAGACCGTGCGATGAGTGGGTGATGCTGCCGCACGCGACTGATTTTGGCTGCGCTGTCCTGTGCATTCGGCGTGCCACCGTGTGAGCTGCCGGCCGATGATGAGCTCTTGGGGCGCCCCGAGAAGCGCGACATGAGATATTTGAAGACGAGCTTGACGTCGAGGTCTTTTTCCCATTCTTCCTGGGTAAAGGTGTTGTCCGGCTTGGCATCCTCCCTCATCTCATCGCCCACCTCTTCTGACGTCACCCTGGACGTCCTGGCCGGCTGGGGTGACTGCTGCATCGTTGGTTGAAAGTCCGGAGCTGAGGGCCGCTCGTTTTCCATCAGCTTGGACGACTGTGGTGAGTCGCCAGACTCGAGGATGACGGGCAGTCCGGCATAGGGTAGTGGCAGCTGCTGTGTCCTGGCAAACGTCGAGAATGCCCCGGGGTGGTGTGAGAGGCAGTTGACCAGAAGCCCAAGCTCTCTGGACAGGGTCTCGAGAAGCCGTGGATGCCAGGATTGCTCTTGGAGCCGTGTCGACAGGGGTTCGCTGCCCAGCTGAGGCGCGGTTGGCGTGGCTGTGTCGTCCGGCAGAGACTCCCCAAGTAACAACGACAGGAGCGTGTCGTCGATTCCAAGCAGATCTCTCACAACCTTGCGCGTGATGCTTGCGAGCACGCCTTCCTCCTCCTCTCCGGGTTGAACGTGGTCCTCGTCATGCCAAGTCATGTTGTCGGAGTCGGCCTCCGCAGGGCGTCGGACGCGCTGCATCGACGCCTGCGACTTGCGTCTCCGTCGCGTCTCGCGCTGCACTTGGTCAACGAGCATTCGGCTGTGGTCCAGTCGCCACGCCTCGATGCGTAGCCGCTTCTCCTCTTCCTCATGCTGACTGTGCTCTAGGTCGAGTTGGCCGCGGCTGAAGCTGTCGAGCCTGCGACGCACTCTACGCGGGTTGAACCTTTCGAACTGGTAGATGTGGTCCTGCGCATCCCTGCCCAGAACAGGCTGGTCGGACAAGCGAAAGGAACCAAGGCCATCGTGGGCCGGCAGGACAGGCAAAGAGTGCTGGCCCCCGTGCTGAGAATGTTCTTGCGCGCCAGGCAGTGATCGAAACTCGGGAAGATGGCTGTCGAGGCTGTCGAGCTCGGCGTCGTCTTCCACCGAGGCGTCGTCGATGGCAGACTGCGAGGGGGCTTGTTCGGCGCCGGTTGACTGTGCCGACCTGGCAACGGTATTCAGGCTGCCGAGATCGCTGAGGAGGGAGCGACCTGGGGTGAGAAGCGAGTGATCGGTCCCGCTGAGATAGGAAGTGGTGGTAACGTCGGTGGGCGCGGAGAAGAGGACCCATGATTGGGACTCGACGGGTTGGCACTCCGGGGATGCTGCGGTATAGCCATGATCGTCGACAGTTGCCGGGCGAGCGACGCGCTGCACGACCTGGCGCGTCGGTTGCTGAAAGGCCATGATTGCGAGTGTTGATGGCGAGGAAGACGGGCGGCGTGCTGGCGCTTATCAAGCGCTGGCCGCGACTAGATGGGCAGACGGGGGGAGTCGAGGTGACGGGGGTATGACGGTGGAGCCAGGAGCCTGGACGCCCCACCCTAATCGGGCTGATAAGAGCCACTCGACGCGACCGATCAGGGCGGCGCGCGAGTCAAACAAAGCCACGAGTTGCAAGTGAGCCGTAGCAGGGAATCTCGGGGAGTTCGTGGGAGAAGTAGAGGCGGGCATGCGAGGTTGGAAGAGGTGAGGCAGCGTTGGGCGCGTACACGGTTGGGGGCGGAATGGGGAACAGACCGAGAGTTGGGGGCGTGATGGCGTGCACAGGTCGGAGTCCCGCTAATCAGAGCGATGGCGGAGGGAGGGGGGTGAAACCGTCGGTCTAGACCAAGAGTACGGAGTAGTCCTGGCCTCTTCAAAGGCACAAAAACGAGAGGACAAGTGAAGGAGGCAAGAGGTCAGGCAGAGGAGAAGGGGAGGCGGGGGGCGAGGGAGGATACGATGGGAGGGAGGGTACGGACACAAAAAAAAGTAGGTTGCCGGCCTTGCGGTGACGAAATACCAAATCTCCTGTGCCAAGGGCATCTGGCGCATACAGACTCTGTACTGTACAGGACATACATTACGTGTTAATGCGCGACCGTCAGCGGCGTTCGGGTACCGCCTGCCGCCCTGTACCTGCTGTTCCGGCAATGCAGACGGCCGAGAGTTGCCCACGCCTTATCCGGCTCTACTTGGTCCCTGTGTCGCGACTCGCGTGCTGCTTAACCCCTCCTGTCCAGGCTGCCATTTGCTTCACCCCAGCCTTGACTGCCTGTCCCATTTGCACGGACTCTCGAGAAGATGGCGGCGGTATGCGACAAGCAAGCTGCTGCCTCCCGATAAGGGAACCGACTTGGACTACTGTGCCTTGAACGCCCACCCTCTCCCGCCCTTCCACCCGTCCTTCTAGTCTCCAACCAGCTAGCCAGACTCGCAATCACATCTCCGTGTCGCCGCCGCCGCACTGCCCCCACGGCCTGCTGCCTATCAGCTGACGCCATGCACGCGCTGCCGCCGTTTCCCTTCCCTCGAAAGCTGTCCGTGCGCACCAGGCACTGCAGCCAGAAGGTGCCAACGGCATGTCACCATACACGCGCACATGGTGCTACCGCCGAGTCTGATGGAGGGGACCCTCTGAGCCTCTGAGCCAATCTGCCGAGCCCATGACGTATCCTCCGTAGTTATGTACTCCGTATCCTTGGCTCAATCAGCAGCCAGACCGCGCAGCAGCTAGCTGACATGGCATTTCTACCACTCCTTTGCTGCCCTGGTCACGACATGCTGTAAAATCGCCCCGCATCCTCGATCTGCGACGTTGGCGATACTCCTGATCAGCACTATTGGTCACAACCCATCCAAGCGTCGTCTCATGTGCCCACGTGTCCCAGTCCGAGGCCTGTCCCAACAGCAGCCCGAGTTCAAAGCACTCAAGTTTGTCGATAGAGCTCGTCTGGCGACTCGTCATGCCTTCCTGCTGTGACTACGACGACCTACAGAGAATGGCGCCCCCGTGCAACGAAATGAAGGCTTCATGCCCCGGATCTGACGTGCATCGTGTCTCAAAAAAAGAAGCAAACAGAAGGGAAAGCTGGGCGTGAGTTATGGAGCAAACGCTGCATCCAAGACAGCCCCAGATCTCACAACCCATCGAATCAAGTCCTTCGGAAGGTGGATGCACGAATAATCAGTTGATTTGCCGGATCGACCACTCGCAGCTCAAGGAGCCGTTACTTGACATGCCAATATGACGCCAACCAAAACCCATGTATCAACCGCGTAACCGTTCAAGCCTCCGACTGGAAGGCCTCGGGGAAGCGCCGCAGGTTGTCCGCCAGGCGGCCGTGGTTGCTGAGGAACTGGACATAGGCACCATCGACCTTGACGCGGCCGGCGGCCTTGCGCTCGAGGTAGTCCTCGCGGCGCAGGGGAGTGAAGCCCCAGTTCTTGGAGATGATGATCTTTTGGCGGCCGGGAAACTTGTACTGTGATCGGCGGAGGGCCTCGAGGGCAAGGTGACGGCCTGCATGCTGCGTTAGAGATCCACCTGGAACCTGCCAGGGTGCTTCAACATACTAGAGTCGCGAGTGCGGACGCTCATGATGATCTGGCCAATGTTGACACGAGCGACAGTGCCGTTCGGCTTGCCCCAAGCACCACGCATTCCCGTCTGCAGTCTATCGGCACCGGCGCACGACAACATCTTGTTGATGCGGACGACGTGGAAGGGATGGGCGCGGACGCGGAGGTGGAAGCCTTCCTTGCCAGTGTGCTTGACGAGATATTTGTTGGCGCAGATACGGGCGGCCTCGAGGGCCTCGGAGCTCAGCTGCTCATACTCGTTGGAAACGAGGTGGATGCAGAGAGGGAAGTCGTCCACATTGGCGCGCTTGCGGCCAAGATCGAAGATGCGGATCTTGGGGTCGGGGACACCACGGTTGAACCGGGACTTGGGGAACGGCTGTTTGGAAGAACGACATGGTCAGTAAACCGTATTCATGAGCCCGCGCTGCATCGCCATCGTCTTGCTCCTCCCGATTCTCTTCTGCCATCATAACTCCAGAAAAAATCGGCCAAAAGTTCACAGGCACCGGCAGTCGGTCGAGATCTCACCTTGTTCTTGCAGTAGCGGTAGCAGCGAGCAGGACGACGCGCCATCTTGTCGGACTGTGCTGATATCGTGGGGTTAGTGGTATGTTGGGGGAGAGGTTGAACCCGATGGAAAGGGATCGGGACGAACTGACTCTATCTTCGATACGCACCAACTTTGATTTCAAAGCATTCGTTGGTAAGCCCGGTCGGTGCCTCTCGCTTAATCGTCGGGGCTTTAGGGCTCAGCCAAACCCGGCGTCGACCACCATTGGCCCGACCGCCCAGAGCCCTGGCCCGCAATTTTCGCAGAGCAGCCAAAAGTGGGAAAATCTTCCATGATCCATGAATCTCACCATCCCTCAAGCTCATCAACAACCTCGCCACCCGACAAGTCCGTCCTTGCGTCGCCAGCTCCAACCGATAAGATGGCCCCTCAAAAGAAAAGCAAGAAGGATGCCAACTCCATCAACTCCAAGTTGGCGCTGGTGATGAAATCCGGCAAGGGTACGTGATGCAGTGCCCGAGGGTGAGCAGAGGCATCGGCCGTGCTAACCAGAGGCAGTCACTCTTGGATATAAGTCTACACTGAAAGCCCTTCGCTCCGGCAAGGCCAAGCTCATTATCATTGCTGGCAACACTCCTCCCCTGCGCAAGAGCGAGCTCGAGTACTACAGCATGCTGTCCAAGGCCCCCATCCACCACTTCTCCGGCAACAACGTAAGTATTGCAACAGAGATTGTTTTCTAGAAGGAGATCCGCCGTGACGGTCCCAGTGCATTGGAAAAATATTATCAGGACGCACACATACCTTGCTAAGCGAGAACTTCGGTTCTTGCGATCATGCCCAGAGAAGAAGTCGCACGTTGACTTTGGAGGGTTCACTTGGCTGACTTTGTCCCGACAGATTGAGCTCGGCACTGCCTGCGGAAAGCTTTTCCGCTGCTCCACCCTCGCCATTCTGGACGCTGGCGACTCGGATATCCTGAGCGACCAGCAGGCATAAGCTGCTTCGTATGGCATTCATGTGGCGTTTGGGGTAAAATGGGTTCTCGGGCATTTGGGGATATACCAATCAATTCTTTGCAATCGTGAGACGACTTGATAGAGGGCTTTGCAGCTTGACCAGCCTCATATTGTCGGCACTTGTGGCCAGGTGTATGGCCTCTGCGTCTCAGAGATGCTGAGGGCCGGACATGACCAACTCGATGACAATAATACTGATGGCCCTTTTACTCCCCGCCACAACTCGTTTACATCTGCCACCGAAAGCCAACTTGTTGGTCATGGTGTGAATCACGGTTTCTGCTGCAAGTCTAGTCTCCCTGCGGACGGTTTCCTAGGAAACTACGGATGAAAGGAGGTGATGAGAATGCAGCTGAGACGAATGCCGGCGCAGTCCAATGAAAGCGGCGCCGCGGGCTGTCAAGCGCTGCATGCCAGGCGTTGTTGCCACATGTGTAATGCTCACTGCCTCGCGGCGGCCACGATGGGGATTCGGTGGCTTTGGCTCACCATTGCATGTGCTTGTTGGGCGGCCAGTCTAATTTTATCAGTGGAGGAGGAGGGGGCCTTGCCGCGGAAGCGCCGGGTGTAGATGCCGACGGGTTGGCACTGTGAGGCCCCGCGCTAATGAGGCGGCAAAGCACGGTGTGAGTATCTTGGCAGATACCCCCGGGGCGAGAACGGATGGATTGCTAGCCCGTTCCGGCCACGCCTTGTCACACTGAGGCCGGCCCGGGCGATTGGATGGACATTTTAGGGGCGCGTTTCAAGCGGCTGCGCGGGTGGGCGCTGAGCCACGCCAGGACCGCCGGCTGCCACGTGAAAGGAAAGAGGAGCGCAGAAATGAGGTGCTTGATGCTTGCTTGGCTTGCTTGGAAGCCTGGAACTCGGCCCCCCCTGGGACAAAGGCCTGTTGATGAGGCATTGACGGGCGCGGTAATTGACGAGCCTGAGCAAAAGTACTGCTCGCCGCCTTTTTGCGTGCCCGCGGTACTTGTCATTAATTAGTCAAAGTGGAGTCCCGGACTCTGACGGACGGGGGTAACCGTGTCTTCACAAACGGAAGCAGCGTCGTCGCTGTTGTTGTTGTGACTTTCATCTCCATGCACTCACCTCGAACCTCCACCAGCATTGCCATGCGCGCCAAACATCGGCGAGACCTCGACGCACCAAAATAATTACCTGCCCCGACCTCTTCTGCATCGGTAGCGCCCCCGCGCATTCCTCTGCACCTCGCAAACCGCTCGTCCAGTCCTTCCACGCCTCTCTCGCGCCATGTCGACGACGGCTTCCAAGAAGCCCCCCTTTGGCGGCACCGCCGTCGGCCGCGTCTCCAACTCGGACGCCGCCGCCGCCTCGTCCCCCAGCGCCTCTCCCGCCCGCAACTCGCCGCGCTCCTCGACCCCGACCGGCCACGCCCGCGCCCGCTCAGTCCGTGGCGCCGCCCATGTGTCGGCCCGCTCGGCTGCGGCACGAAGGGACACGGCTGGTGAGTCCGACGCCCGCGCCGAGGCTGCCTCGGCCGTCGAGGACCTCCAGCAGCGCCTGGAGAAGGAGGAGAAGCTGTCGGAGCAGTTCAAGAAGCAGGCCGACGTGCTGCAGTCCAAGCTCGACGATGCCGTCAAGGAGTCGGCCAAGCTCGAGGAAAAGGCCCACGAGTACGAGGAGCAGGTCGAGGCCTTGAGAAGCGAAAAGAGGGAAGCTACCCGCCAGATCCGCGAGATGGAGACCATCTACGAAGCCGAGCGGAGCGCCATCCTCAAGGAGAAGGAGGAACTGGCCAACAAGGAAGAGGAGATGCAGACCGTTATCCAGCGGTTAAAGGACAGCCTGGCCCAGAGACATAATGCCGCTGACGATGATGGCCGGCCATCCCGACAGAGTAAGTCGCGCCACTGGCCCAGCGTCTGACCCCGTTTGCTAACCGTGGACCAGCGGCCAACTCGTCTCCGTCGCTCGACGGCAGTAGCTTCGCGCCCCCCTCGTCGCTCCAACGCAGCGACTCTCGCAACAGCTCCAAACTGATTTTGCAAAAGGACAAACTTATCGAGAGCCTGCGTCTCGAGCTCGCAGAGGCACAGATTAAGCTGGTCGAGTCGGAGAACCAGGGAGGCGGCAGGCTGCAGGAGGTGGAGCGCCTGCTCATGGAAGCCCGCATGGCCAACGCGCGCCTCATGGAAGATAACGAGAGCTACCAGCTCCTCCTGCAGGAGAAGACGCTCAAGGGCGACTTTGGACAGAGCGACTTTAGCTACATGAATGCCAGCGCCCACCAGGATGCCCTAAACGCCCTCGAGGGCAACGCCGGAGGCTCGAGCCTGGCCGACGAGCTGTCTGATGCCGCCGCTGCCGAAGGCGACGGCGACCGCCGCCTTGAGGCCGAGTTCAGGTCGATGAAGGAACAGAACAAGGCGCTAACCATGTATATTAACAAGATCATCGGGCGTCTGCTGCAGCACCAAGAGTTTGAGTCGATTCTTGACCAGTCGGGCGACTTGAAGCCGCCCATGGACATCAACAAAGACTTGCCCCTGTCCCCGGGCATGAAGCAGCCACCCAACGGTCCGTCGCTGCTGCAGCGGGCCAAGTCCCTCGCCGTCGGCTCGACCAGGACCAAGCAGCGACCCATGTCGTACGTGCCGACCTCGGGCTCCGCCAACTCGGCCCATACCGACCCGGATACGGCCCCTAGCATACCCATTGGCAACCTGGGGCGATCGACGAGCACGAGGCGATCGAGGCCCCAGAGTGATCAGTTCACCGGCGCCGCAGGCCTTGTCGGTCAGATGTACCGGGGCCCGGATGGCACCGTGTCGCCGCCGCTAGGCAACTCGCGACACTCACCCAGCCTGTTTGGGGCCCCAGGCCTGTCTGTCAACCCCAACGCGGCCGCGCGCACCCCCAGCGGAGGTCAGGCCCCCTCGGCGGGCAACTTCCCCCACAGCAGGAGCGAGACTTCGAGCGTGAGCGGCGATTCGGCCGAGGTATCGACGTCCCCATCGCAGTCGCCGCCCAGGTCGCAGAGCGACAAGCAGACGACGTTTGCGGGAGGCAAGCCCCGTCCTCTGCGGTTGGTCCAGGAGAGAGAGGACGCGGCCAAGGAGAACAAGCGCGCGAGCTGGTACACGGGATGGAGCTGGGGGGCCAAGAAGGATGAGACACAGCAGCCCGCGGGCAGCTCGATTCCCGAATGAGAGACGGAGAGAGAGAAGCTCCTTGCCATGTTGATACGGGAGTCTCGGCCTTAATGTGGCGTCCGGTCCGCTTTGTGTTTTCCATGGTTAGTCCCTTTTATTTCGAGGAACAGTGGGCTGTTGGAAGAAGTATGGGCCGGTAGTTGTGTGTGAGGACACGGCGGCTGGATACACTTTGAATGTGGGCAGGACGAGCAGATTCACGGCCGACGCTGGCCTGTACGATTTACGTCACTAGTAGATATTTTGCCGAACCCGGCCTTTTTTGGGTTATGATGACTCTCTTCTGTCATGCTTGCGTGTGCATTGGTTGGGTTTACGGATGGACCGCGGCCCTGAGGAGGATGTGAGAGCGAGAGGAGAGCAAGGGGTTGACTGAGACCAGTGATTGCTGTCCTCGAGAATCTCAACAGGATAGAGAGTCAACCATCGTTGAGGAAGAAAGGCAACGATGACATGGATTGTACAGTTTGGAAAGATGGACTCGACTTCTTTCTGCCACAGCTCGGCAAGATGCTTGTGTCCACACTTTCCAACAAATGACAAATCATGGATGAAGAGCTGATGCTGGAGAAGTACAGGATGGATTGACTTGTCAAAAGAACAGCATTGAGGACGCCAAGGAGCCTGAGGGCGTGGTTTTACTGCCCTACTATTATTATAAGAAGAGGTACTCAGGTATGAAACCGAACGCAGAACAAGTCTGCAAAGAAATCGATCGTCTATTTGATGGCGGTTTTCGCGGCACCCACGCCAGTCGTTAATAAAGTAGAGCCATACGCTTCTCGTATACGAAGGCTGCGCCCAAAACAAAGCATTGGCGCATAGGCATCTAGATGCCTTCAGTGGCTGCATCCGGCGTCTACTCGCCATGCGATGTTTCCTATAATAAAGGGAAGTAAAAAAGAAGAAACAAAATGGGGCGGCAATAATAAGCACATAAAAAAGAAAATGTAATTTTATACTAATATTTAAAACGAGGCGGTCTGTGTCTTTTATCGCACACTACCATTTACATCAGCGCCCTCAATGTCGTCGAGCAGGCTAAATCCAGCTTAACCTGGTGTGTAGTGAGTCAGTGACGATAGTTATGTTAAAAAAAAGCGACCGTCTCCCGGTTTCGGCCGCCAT
The DNA here is from genome assembly GCF_020360975.1 of Hirsutella rhossiliensis. Lineage (NCBI taxonomy): Eukaryota > Fungi > Ascomycota > Sordariomycetes > Hypocreales > Ophiocordycipitaceae > Hirsutella > Hirsutella rhossiliensis. The sequence continues at coordinate 164,666 of NW_025408678.1, read as the reverse complement.
CGACCAGGCGAGAGACTTAGGGCACGCCCTCTTGCCGGACAAGCGGGTCGATGCCGTGGGCCTCGCACAGGTCGACCATATCGTTTTCGAAGGCGATGCCCATCATCCACTAACACTTCTCGTACAGCTTGGTCATTTCGGCTACCTCGGGCTTGGACAGGGGCACAATGTGGTCGAAGACGGCCGAGTAGAGCCGGATATACCCTCGAGCGAGCCTGGCCGACGCCATCGAAACCCGAGACAACTTTGGGGATGGCGTATGCAGGAGAGTCAGTCCGGCCCGGGTCGACGCCCTGTGTCAGAGGTTCATTAGCAAAGTTGTCTTCTTTGTCTCCAGTTTGTTTTCCATGTTTCTTTTCTTCTGATTGTGTCCCCAATCATTTCCTCTATACCATTCTTCGCCGTCATTGTAACGGGCAAGCCGCTTTAACGGCGGCTGCGCCGCCTAGCTTCTAGAACCTTCCATTGGCTCGAAGCTATAAAATGCTATTGTGCTCTCATGTAGTAGATTCTCTTTCTTTCTTTCTTTCTTCTCTATCTTGATAGTAAACAGCATAGGGACTAGTTAGTTGTATCAACTCACTAGAGGCCTTTCACATACTATCAAGATCACTGAAGACATTGAAGACACTGAAGACACCGAAGACACTGAAGACACCGAAGACACCGAAGACACTGAAGACACCAAACTGAGTCCCGTCGAACTATTAGCGTTCAGCGAAGTCGCGATGGCCGAAGATAACAACAACATGCAGCCGGACGTCCTCAGCGCCCTGGTTGCCGAGATACGAAGTCTGAGAGAAGAGAGTTCCCGAAGAAACACCCAGTTTGAAGAACGTTTTATTGCCCTGGAACTCCAACAACACCAGCAAGCCCGTTCGTCTGAACTCCTAGAGCCAACGCCATCTGTCACCCCGGCTGTCCCCATTGAGGACACTCGTGTGGTCGCCACTCACAACCCTCACCCAACCAAGCGCCCCAAATTACGAGACATACCGAAATTCGGCGGCGACAAGGCCCAGTGGCGAAGCTGGAAACTAGAAACCGAAGGAAAGCTACGAGTCGACAAAGAAGCCCTTGGAGATGCAGAAGGCCACTTTATGTACATCTTCATGAGCCTAGAAGGCAAGGCTAAAGACAACGTGACCACATTTGTGGAGATGCAAACCGAGAAGAAAACGTTCAATGTTGCTGAACTACTCAACCGCCTCGAATTGCTGTCAGGGAGAGGGATCGCAAGCAGAGAGCTACACGCAACCTGCATTCGATTAAGCAAGGAGAGAATGAACCGTTCACGTCCTTTTACCCCCGCTTTGAGAGGGAGATCGCCAATGCCAACGCCGAGTATTGGCCAGATGACAGCAAGATTTCCTACCTCCAGGAGGCACTAAACGATAAAATGAAAGCAGCCCTCATAGGCTCTGACCCTCTGCCATCAGCAGCTATGTTGGGCTGGCGAGGAGGTGCGATTCGCTGAGCAGCCAGATGGAATTGTTGGGTCAGTGGAAAAGGCCTCGAGGCAACACAAAGAGTTCGGACAACTATGACAACCACCAGAATCATGGAGGCCAGGCTGCCCAGAAACAGCCTGGCCAGAAAACCGAAGTTAGACGAGAGGATATGATGGAATGGGAACCAACTCTACAAGCATCCGCGAAAGTGAACGCTGCGCGCACCCGCAGTGATAAGAACACATATGGTTACCAATCCAAGCGACCAGAAGACCAAGCGCTGTTGGGCAAGCGTGCCAAGTGGGTCGACCAGGCCGAGATGGACGCCCGTTACCGTGAAGGGCGTTGCCTCCGTTGTGGAAGAGACAACTGCAGAATCGAGCGCTGTCCATTGGCTGCGCCTATCCGACCCGCAAACACGACCCGACGCACTCAGGTCAATGCCGTGACCCCGTCACGACCAGCGGTCACTAAAGCCGAGGTCGCCGAAGACGATACTTCTTCTCATAACGATGAAGATTCAGACTAGGGACACGCGGCGGCTGTGAGAGAATGGGATGTGAGCGGAAAAGCAAAAATGGACGGAGAACCGTTCATAGCAGACGTCAGGGTGAACGGCACAGACTTCGTGCCATCTCTTGTCGACTATGGCTGCCTCTGCTACGGCGCGGTTAGCAAGCGCACATTTCACTCTCTCCAGTTGCCACATATACGCGTCCAGCCGCGCATCTTGGAGAATGCAGCGGGAGACGGCAAGGAGGTCAAAATCGACAAGATCACGTATGTGTCGATCGACCTCGATGGACATCAGCAGCATCGTGTTTTCATGTACGTCATCGACGATCTGAACTGGGATATGATCCTGGGTAAACGATGGATGGAAGACCAGGATGTTCACATCCATGCGAAGGAAGGATATCTCGAGATCGGGTCCAATGGAGTTCAAGTACGAGACCGACGACGTTACCAGCCTCCACAGCTAGATGTCTCTAATGTCATGGCCGCAACCTTTTAGCAGAAGCACGCCGTGACAAACGCAAAGGCGGCATTGGAGTTCACTCGGTCACGATGGCGGATATTGACAAGGCCCTAAGACCGAAACCGAAGACTGACGTAATGGAGAAGCTGCCACCACAGTACCACAAGTGGTCTCGAGCTTTCTCTCAGCAACTGGCCGACCAGCTGCCCCCTCATCGGCCAGGTGTGGACCTGAAGATCGAAGTGCTGAAAGACGAGCATGGCCGAGAGAAGCCCTACCCTGGGGACCGCTTTACAGCATGTCCCGCGAGGAGCTATTGGTACTACGGAAGACTCTCACAGAACTACTCGACAAGGGATTTATTAGAGTCAGCAGCTCGCCAGCCGCGGCACCAGTCCTTATGGTGAAGAAGCCCGGCGGAGGCATCCGCTTCTGCGTGGATTACAGAGGTTTGAACCATATAACGAAGAGGGACCGCTATCCCTTGCCCTTACTGAGCGAGACCTTGCGAACGATAGCCAAGGCAAGGTGGTTCACCAAGGTAGATGTTATAGCAGCGTTCCATAAGATCAGGGTCGCCCCGGCGACGAGGAAAGACAACTTTCAGAACGCGCTATGGATCCTTCGAATGGCTGGTAGTTCCATTCGGCCTGACAGGCGCACCAGCAGCCTTTCAGCGGTACATTAACAGCGCGCTCCAGGATTACCTAGACGATTTTGTGTCAGCATATATCGACGATGTCCTGATCTTCTCCTCTGGAAGCCTGCAAGACCACCGCGACAAGGTCGGCAAGGTCCTCCAACGACTGATGGACGCCGGGCTGCAACTGGATATCAACAAGAGTGAATTCGAAGTCAAGGCTGTGAAATACCTTGGGTTTATCATCGAGGCGGAGTGTGGGATCCGAGTCGACCCTGAGAAGGTTGAGGCTGTGAAGGAATGGGCAACCCCGACGAATGTTAAGTCCGTGAGGAGTTTTATTGGATTCGCGAACTTCTACAGGATGTTTATGCCAGAGTTCTCGGTGATAGCGGAGCCGCTAACGCGGCTAACGAAGAAGGACGTGCCATTCCGTTGGGATGAATTGTGCGAAGAAGCCTTCGAGAAGCTCAAGGACTTGTTGATCACGGCCCCGATCCTTGCACACTTCCATCCAGAAAGGAGACTATCGTGGAAGCAGACGCTTCAGGATTCGCGTCGGGAGGCGTGCTCTTGCAGAGAGATGATAAGGATGGACTGGTACGACCTGTCGCATACTTCTCGAAGAAACATTCGGCAGCCGAAGCGAACTACGCTATCCATGACAAGGAGCTACTCGCCATTCTCAGATGTTTGGAGCAGTGGGAACCAGAGCTACGGGCAGTAGAGCACTTCAAGATCCTAACGGACCACAAGAACCTGAGGTACTTCTACTCGGAAAGGAGGTTGACAGAGAGACAAGTGCGGTGGTCGGAGTTCCTGTCCAGGTTCCAATTCGAGCTCGAATGGAGGCCGGGCCGCAAGGGCGGATTGCCTGACGCACTCTCGACGGGACCAGGATATGCCGGCCAACTACTCCGATGAACGACTAAAGGGACGCATTATGAGGCTATTCCAAAATGATCACCTTAGAAGGGTCCCAATATCGACATTGTCTACCAACACCGAGGGTGCCCAGGAAATCAACTTCGAAAAGAGATCAGGATATTTGAAGATGAGGAGTTACAGCAGCTGTGGCACGCCGCACGGCAAGAAGACAAGCTTTATCAAGAACTCACGAAGCTGGTAGCAGATGGAGCGAAGAGTGTGCCAACAGACTTACAGAAGGAGAAGGTTGTCAGCATTTCAGAATGCTCATTAGACAATAGAGGCCTGCTGTGCTTTAGAGAACGCGTCTGGATACCCGGTTCGGAGCCGCTACGTACAAAGATCATCCAGGAAACTCACGACTCTCATATCACCGGACATCCTGGAAGGGACCTCACGTACTCGACTCTGTCGAGACGCTTCTTCTGGCCGGGTGCCGCTAGCGATGTACGTCGGTTTGTGCGCAACTGCGAGGTTTGCGGACGAAACACCATCTGGAGGATACAAAGAAAGGACTCCTAAAGCCGCTCCCTATTCCGCAACGCATATGGAGCGAAATTACCATTGACTTTATTACTGACCTCCCACCGTCGGGGAAAGATGGCGCGACGAACTGCATGGTGGTCACGGACCGACTCACCAAAGGCGTCGAACTCGAAGGATTGAACGATATTTCCACAGAAGCGGTTGCAAGAAGACTCTTCGAACGACACTACCCTGTCCATGGCATCCCAACGGCTATAACCAGTGATCAGGGTCCCCAGTTTGTCAGTGGTATGTGGAAAAGTTTCTGTCAGATGCTAGGGATCGAGCAGCGGTTGTCGACGGCGTACCATCCACAAACCGACGGTGCAACAGAACGAATGAACCAAGAGGTAGAGAGGATTCTTCGGATATGGACGAATTATCTGCAGGAGAACTGGTTAGACTTGCTTCCAATCGCGATGGCGACTATTAACGAGAGGAAGCAACCTCCACCGGACTGAGTCCGTTCTTCTTCATGCACGGCTACCACAACGAGCCAATCCAATTAGTTGAGCATCGAAGAACGGAAGACACGACGCAGGGGGAAGCGACAGCGGAGGATTTTATTCAGAGACTACAGGACGCCACGGAGTTTGCGCAAGCAGCGATAGCTATGGCCCAGGAAATACAGCAAGCGCAAGCCAACAAGCACAGGACAGCCGCACCGAGATACGAGCCTGGGGATTGGGTATACCTCAACTTGAGAAATGTCAAAACATCGCGACCCTGCAAGAAGCTCGATTGGCTACATGCCAAATATCAAGTGCTCGCGGAAGTTAGCCCACATGCCTACAGGTTGGATGTGCCTGGGCGCATCCATCCAGTCTTTCACGTCGACCTACTCCGGCCAGTCCCCGAGACCCATTGCCTTCGCAGAAACTCGATCAAGAGAGTGCCCCACCGGTGCTGGTGGACGGCGAAAAGATGTACCTTGTTGAAAGAATTCTGGATGAAAGAATGGAAGGTACGCATAAGAAGGTGCTCGTAAAATGGCATGATTACTCGCAGCCTACGGGAACCCCTTACTACTATTCGACACACCGATGCATGGAAGCAATGGAAGAAGCATAAAAGGAGTGTCACCTTCTCAAGTCATCTTGCCACAGATTGCCACGACCCCGGAAGAGGAAACGTTGGAAGGGAGGAGGTAATGTAACGGGCAAGCGCTTTAACGGCGGCTGCGCCGCCTAGCTTCTAGAACCTTCCATTGGCTCGAAGCTATAAAATGCTATTGTGCTCTCATGTAGTAGATTCTCTTTCTTTCTTTCTTTCTTCTCTATCTTGATAGTAAACAGCATAGGGACTAGTTAGTTGTATCAACTCACTAGAGGCCTTTCACAGTCATCACAAACATGGGCAACGCCGCTTGGGAAATAAGCGGCATCACGGCTTCTCCGGCGGCTCCGGGTTCGCAGAGACCCGAAACGCAATCTTCGACGGCCAGGGATCAGAGGTGGACAACAAAAGCACTATAGACGCTGACAGTCCGTCCACGTTGCCCCTGTTTCGTATTCTTTTCTGTTCCAACGAAAAGCTTGGTATTATGTCTGAAGGCTTGGAGTTACAAAGATGGCTGGAATGCCCATAATCTCGCACGTGGTGTCATGGCAAGTTGACGACCGATTTGGTTCCACAATCCACATTACGCAAATGCTCTGTTGCAAAGTGTCGTGCCTGTCTGGGCCTTTTCGCCGCCAAGTGTTGTTATATTCAAGTGATGGTGCTTGATTATCTGCTTCATAGGCTCGTGAACCACGAATCCGTAAATATTCCTGACCCCGAGTTGATCGTCGTGGGCTGCCTTGACCTGTTATGCGTTGAGCGAACACCCCATCGAGCTCGACCAGTTCAATACAGAAAGCCGGCCGCGATAGTATTATTGTGGAGCAAATTATGACTGTGGATCAGAATACGATTGTGGCGCAATCCAAGTCGATTCAGTCAACCGGGATTTCACTTTTTACTTCGCAAACGGCATTAAATTACTGTAAAGAGAATATCGTTCAATAGTTTGACTTTCGCTGTACACTTCAAAAAGGGGCCCTATAGCTTCTTTCACTGACCATTAGAAGAGCCTCTGTTCTATAAACCCTCGCCCATTCTTTTTAGGGTCATTATGCCTTTGCCCTAGTAGGCACATGTAATGCTATATCTGACAGAAATAGAAAGCAAGCCGAGGGACTGTCGTCCCCTGGTCAAAATATGCGCAAGACAGCGGAATAGACGTAGTGCTTTCAGCGTCTATACATGTAACCCATTGTTGCCGGCCAGACCTGTTGTGGTTTAGAGGCCCACGTCCGATGCTTAGGCCGTTTCCTTCTCAAAAGCCCAGAACTCCAATGCCTGTCTGTTGAATTGGACTGTCGTAATGCATTGACCTCACGATCTGCCCAAGTTCAGCAGTCTGCACCGCACATTATAACTTCTGCCATTCATCGACGCCATGATTGGATCCTCGGAGTATCACCGTTGCTTCCTGCCTCTGGCGGTCATCTTGAGCTCGATTTATATCTTGACCGGACGCTCTCTTCTGCCGTAGCACGACTCCTTCTATTAGTGGCGACAGCTACTATCGCTTTCTCCACGGGTGGACACGAAGAAGATAGCTAGCGTGATAGTGGGCACGGATCCGAAAAGGCCCCAGCGGCCGAGTCAGAAAACCGCAGTCGCCACAGTGATCAAGACGTTGTCGAGAAAAGATGGAGGCGTTTAGCGCCGACCTGCCATCTTCCGGGCTCGCGGTCCGCACAGCCGAGCGTCTCTCACCGCCCAGCCACGGATATCCCGGATTCGGGTTGCTCCCGAAGCCGGGAACCCACATTCGAAGTAGGCCAACCCTCGTGCTCACACTATAACTCACACTATAACGACAGAAAAGCCAGGTATATCCATTTATAATGGATCGCGGCTTTAATAACTCAGTATAAGCAATGCGCCGCTGCGGGCCTCGTGATTCATAGACATCTCTATTTGGGATCTGCTGGCTCGACCATTACGTTCTCCCACGGACCTGGTGGATCATTACCATCCGTTCTGGCTCACTCTACTTGGAATCCTTTTGTAGCAGGCGGGCGTAAGCCAAGCGTCGTTAAAACAACATTGTACTACATGTATAGCGAGAGACCGCAACTTCGCATGTGTATGCAAACCGGCTTCGTGCAAATGACACTCCTCATGGATGGTCTCGGGCACCTTTGCGAGACGTTGTAATAAGTTACGCGGATATACAGCCTTCACCGTTGTAAAGAGACGGACTGCGTTGCACACAAAGCTCAACAAGAGATGCTTTCACATGAGTGGTGTATTTCGTACCTCTTCTTCAAGCCCTTTGTTTATTGAAATCGGGGTTATATCAACCTCTATCACCCGTGTTCTCTACATCTTTCAAACTCCATGGTCATGTAAGTTGCAAAGCCATCATGGTTAATCCCTGATATTCGCTTCTGTACAAGGGTCCTGACCTCGCTTGACACTCCTGGGCGAACCAATGGTGAACTACCCATGAGCAACCATCTTCTGCTCCATATCCTGCTCCATCTTCTACTCGTCCGACCTTGGCTGGTTACGGGAAACAGCCCTGCCCATAAACAACTCATATCGTACCACATGCTACAAATATCTACAGAAAAAGAATGGTGCAGAGTAGAGCAATGACGCAGGCAAGAGCTATACATGGCTTCATCTACGAATTAAGCAGTGGTCTGTCGTGTAGCTTGCGTCTTATAAAAGGAGGGTCAGATTCACTCTCTGAAGGATAAATGAACACCTCTCCTCTTATACCACATACATCTAGATACTCGAGCAACAACACCTTATCGCAATGAAGCCCTCTGTCTTCTCCTTGCTCGTCTCGGCTCTGGCCGGCACTGTCGCGGCAAAGCCTGTCGAGGCGGCAGCAATAGCCGGGGCCGATCTCGAACCGGCCTCTCCAATGACTCAACATGCTCCCAAGGCTGTGCTAACGGTCCTTGTCACCGGCTTCGGCGTATGTCCTGTCTAATCTGCTCTTGGATGGGGTTGTATCGATTAATGCCCAAGCTAATCGCACGACAGAACTTCGCCCAGCTCAAGAACCCGTCGTGGGAAATTGCCAAAGGCCTCCCGTCGTGCCTCCCTGCCCTGGGGGCCGACAAGGGGAAAACTATTGAAATCCCTCCGGTGCGCATCCTCGTCCCTCAGGAGGCCATCCCGGTTAGCTACAAGGCGGTAAGGGAAATTGTGCCGTCCTTCTGGGAGACGTACCAGGGCCATAAGGTTGACCTGGCGATCCACATTGGCATGACCGCCGGGTCCGTGTATAAGATAGAGCGAAGAGGACACCGCAATGGCTACAAGATTGGGGACATCGACGAGGAGATTCCCGAGGACGAGGAGAAAGGTAAGAAGGGAGAAAACTGGATTTGGCAAGGCCTACCCGACGAGATCCAGACGGAACTGGACCTAGACGACGTTTTGAAGCGGTGGCAGGGATTCGGCGCTGTAAGTCACCGCCTCTCGCATTGCGCGCAAACTACTTACCACCGCGCATGAAAACAGAAGAACGCAAGCCTGCAAGTCTCTGAGGATGCCGGCAGATTCCTATGCGATTTCATCTACTACTCGAGCCTGTCGACGCTATGGAAGCGGCAGCGGCCGCGAAAGGTCGTGTTCCTGCATGTCCCTACCGACTCGTCTAGTCAAGCCGTCCGCCAGGGACAAGAGCTTACGCTCAGCCTGATTCGGTCGATGGTCGAAAGCGAGACCCAGCGAGCCGGAAACGCGGCGTGTACATGACGAGGAAGGAAGTAATATGGTAGATATTCAGGGAAGACCAAGCGAGCAACTACACATAAATGGGTTCCCGTTTCGATAGTTCTGGACCTCTAGCCCAGTAACTAGCCCGTAGCTCTCAATAGATTGTCTACCAAGATCCTAGGCTACGTAGTGACAGTCTTGATGTCCCTCGCCTTGACATCCCTCGCCTTGATCTTGGCAGCGTTTCGGCCAAGCAAGATGCAATAGCTACAGCTTTACACGATTAGCCGCTGCGTATTATAACACTTGGGCACATTTCCCTCGTCGGTGTAGCCAAAGCCAGCACTCTCGAGAGATCTGTGGCCACAAAAATCTTGCAAGAACAAAAGAGTCATAAATCGCTTTTCTCCTCAACGACCACGCAGCCTGCACCGCAAATTACAACTCTCGCCATGGACTGCATCAACGCCATCATTGGATCCTCAGAGTATCACCACTGCTTCCTGCCCCAAGCGCCGCCTCCTGGCGAGGCCAGCACCGTCTTTTGGATATATTTTTGGGAACATCTGACCATACTTGTAATTTCGTCGTCAGCAGTATATACGTCATGGTTGTCCTTTCTCATCTAAAAACGGGAAACGCGGCCCTCTAGAATTGGTCGCTTTGGTCGTACATGTAATAGTTCCGCATCTGGAGCAACTAAGAAGCAAGGGCACCAAAACTCCTATTCCGACTAGAGGCGGTGCAGTAGCATCCGGATAAAAGAACAAAAGACCGGCTCATCTCGGTGATCCTTGAGAAAAATCCTCTTGGTTCTCCGCGCCCATTCGCTCAGGAGTTGACTCGCCCCTGCCTCGGTGTAGGCATCATCCGCACCGCCGACACGGACGGCTTTGAGAAAGTAGCCCGAGCAGACGGCCATAAGCCAGTCGATGACGACGTCAGAGTACTGCTGACTGGCCGCATTGTCCTCACCATGGCGCGTATGGCGCGCCAGGTCCTTAATGGCCGGGTGCAGCACCGCATCGGCCTGGACTTCACGCGCCTCCCAGACACCGCGCAGCTCATCTAGGCACCCCCAAACGTCGTCGAGGGATCTGTCGTAGGTTGGAATGCGAAAGGCGGCGGCGACGGATGCCGGGATAACACCGTCTTCGATCATCTGCACCATGGCCTTGCGGCAAGCGTCAACGGGACCGGCGTAGTTGTCGCGACCCGAGGCGTCGCGGCCGACGAAGGTGAGAACAAGCGAGCCTCCTCTCACCACTTCAGAGGCGCGGAGGCGCAGGAAGAGACAGAGATCGTCGTGGGCTTGGGCCCGGCACAGCCGCTTCATTTCGTCGTCATGGGCTGCAGCGGGCAGTCGATCGAGATGGTGGAGGCAGCAGAGAGAGAAGCCGAGGTTGACGGACCGGGGCGGGACGAGGGGGCGGTAGAAGCTTCGTGGAATCAAGCCAAGGAAGACCGAGGACGGAAACCGGGCCGGATCTAGGGCGTCGGCCCAGGCGGAGACGGTGGCGGACAGTGTGTTGAAGTCGTTTTCCGGTCTGTCGCTTAGTAGAAGCTGAACCTGATCGGACTGCGTCAGGGGAAGCATGGCCTCCAGGGGCTCGATTCTACAAGTATCGATGCTCCAAGTCAGCGGAGCGAGTCAAGCATAAGGACATAAGGACAACGAAGTCACGCACGAATTGTTGCCATGGGCCGAGCCGTATTCGACAATGGTGAATTGCTGGTCGCTGCCAGACGGGAGCCCGTCACCGCTGGCAGCAGCTTCGCGGGCGGCCCTCTGGAGAAGCGGCAGCGTCTTGAGCATGGCCTCGTGCTGGAGCGCCGCGTGTGAGCGGTACGAGCCCTTGCCTTGCATGGGGACATCGTTGACGAGAACGGCGTCGTCGACGGCGAGTTGGGCTGCGGGCATGGCGGCTAAAGGCTGGGAAGCCCGACGGCTCGATGTAAAAGGCCTCGGGTATGGGTAGAAGGCTATGTGCTTGACGTATACCAGTGATGTGTGTACTCGACGAGTAATTCACAGTTCAAGCCTGCAAGTACCTGTGTTTCCATCGTGTGCGGAGTATATGTGTCTTATTTCTTCGGCGCTTTCGGCGATTATTGAGTATCAACGTCGGGGTGATGGTCGGGCTGGAGAGTTTGACCCGTAAGTTAACCTAAATCATGCGTATTAACAAGTGTAACATACGTACAGAGTATTGCGACTATCATTATCATTATCGATCATTATCGATCATCTCATCCTGACAAGACTCATACCAGTGATCGATCGCCTAGAGTCAAGCTTCAACAGTCTTGCAGACCTTGTTTAGCCTTCATTCACGTACATTCCAACACGACCTTGCACGAGACGGAGAGCCAGAGAAAATAGATCAGAGTTCCATTAGTCTAAAACGTGTCATGTCCGTAAAGCGCAAGGATACAGTCCTCATAACTCATGCCCCCCCGCCCACCGCCTTGACACTCATCCTCCTGCTCACCTTCATCCAATAGGCCTCGGCGCGCAACTGCTGAGCCACACGAAAGACCGTCGTCTCATCTTGGCCGGGGATGTGTTCAAAGGCAAAGTGCCGCAGCAGAGTGACGAGCGTCAAATGCATCTCCTGGAGGGCGAAATGCTTGCCTATGCAGACGCGATTCCCAGCCGAAAAGGGCCAGAAGGGCACCGCGGCATCGTCAATGGCGCCGTCCAGCCACCGCTCAGGCATGAAGCGCTGCGGCTGGTCCCAGAGACACGGGTCTGTATGGGCCTCTTGCGTGCTGGGGAAGACGGTGGTGCCCTGGGGAACGCGGTAGTTCAGCACGACCTCGTCGCGGCTCGTCTCGCGGGGGCTTCCGGTTGCTTGGCCGGGCACCAGGCGCATGGCCTCGTTGATGCAGGCTTGGAGGTAGACCATGCCCATCAGAGAGTAGCCGCAGTCTGTTTCCCGCCCCGGGTCGTCGGCGGGATACCACCAGTCGACCTCCTGGTAGAGCCGCTCCAGCGCCGCCGGATGCTTGGCGAGCAGCAGCAGGGTGAAGAGCTCGGCGTTGGCCGTCGTCTCGCTGCCGGCCGTCAGCAGCACCACGCTCTCGTCCTGCACGTCCGAGGTGCGGAACTCGGAGCCCGCGTCGTCGTCGCTGCTGCTCGCCTTGACGAGCCACTGCAGCAGGTCCGCTCTCGCTCCGGAACGCTCGCCGGACGCAAGCTCCCGCCGCCGCCCGTTGACAATGTCGCGCGTGAACTGATCGATGTAGGGGTCGCGCGTTGGCAGAAGCGGTAGCTTCCGAATCCAGGGAATGAGCATCATCCAGGCGGCCAGCTTGAGGCCCTGCTTGAGCCGCGTCGGCAGAGGATGGCTGCCGTTCTCCACGACGTGAAAGCTCTGCCCGAAGGTGGTGACGCCTATAATGTCTATTGCCAATCCATGGACGAGGTGCTGCATGTCGACGACGGCCCCGGCTCCGGCCCCGGCCCCGGCTCCGGCCCCGACCCCGGCCCCGTCACACGCCCGGCCCAGCTCTCGCACCGCAACGGCGACGCAATCCCTCATTAGCGGCTCCATATTGCGAATGCACTTGATTCCAAACATGCCGGATATTAAACGCTTGCGCCGGCCATATGCCTTCTTGTCGGTAAAGGCCAGCAGCGTCGGCCGGTCCGGGTCCTGCCTGAAGTTTCCGTAGATGGCATGCGACTTGGCCCAATCCTCGGATTTGATAATGCGCCGGATCTCGCCAGCGTCGGCTACAGAGATTATACCAGGCGCTAGAAGTACTATGGGGCCATACTTCTCGTGCAAGATGCGGGTAAAATGGTGACTAGTTGCCGACGTCAGACAACGTATATCACGAGAAGGCGATGAATACAACTAGAGGTGATGAGAAAGAGGAGTGTTACCTGGTTCCTTTGAGCGTGGCAATGGTCAGCGGCCACGAGCTGACCTTGTTGAGCAGCGGGCCGGGGATGGAGCGCAACGGAGAGAAGACATTCTGTAAGAGCTGCCGTCGTACTACTCCGTCAGTGGTGAGTTTTCTTCAAGAGATCATATTCTCTCATAGCAACAGCAGGTTAAACCTACAGAGACAAGCTTCGGCAAGATGAAAATGACGGCGACGCAAGTCAGGACCAGATTGGTCACGCTCCAGTGCCTCAACAGCAGTCCCGCCTCGGTGCTGGAAGACGGGAGTATCTGAGAAATGTTGGCGTCCATGGTCCCCTAACTTTCGCTGCTGGAGAGGCCCCGGAAGAGAAGAAAGGTCGGGAAGGAACAACAGGGGTGGAAGAGACAAGAAGATACGGAGAGAAGAAGACCGTAGGTGAATCAGCGAAGCCCGCGAACCGGCCCTTGTCATATTGCTATAGAGCACTCCCATGCCGGCAAATCATCGTCGTTCGATGTCAGCAGACGTCGGCGAGATCCGCTGCCCCCTTGTCAAACCGCCGATACCCACCGAAGAGTGTTGGGCCCGGGGGTAGGACCCGGGCATGCCTCCGACCCAATCACTTGGTTCGTGTTTCTCACTATTGAATCGATAATCATAATCATGCCTGGGCCCTTTCGTTGTTGGATTTGTCTGCTGGTGGCGAGCCTGGCACCACCAAGACTATAATCTTTTGTAAATAGTAGAAAGCAGCAGTGCCCCAGAGTAACAGGGAAAGCTGCTACGGGGCTTTGCATCAAACAAAGCTTGCCTATCGGGCGCGCCCTTCACTTGAACATGTAGACAGCCTTGACCTGGCAATAGGACAGCAGTCCTTCGAGGCCATACTCAACGCCCAGTCCACTCTGCTTGTGCCCGCCAAAAGGAACGCAAGGATCCGGCCGAGGGGGCCCATTAATAAAGACGCTGCCGGCCTCGAGCTGTGAAGCAATCTGCCTGGCCGCCTCTACGTCGCCGGACCAGACGCTGGCCGCGAGGCCGCCCTCGGTGTCGTTGGCGAGCCGCACCGCCTCCTCTGTCGTAGAGAAGGGCACGCAGCAGACAATGGGTCCTACAAACAGTCAGCCGGCTGCGTCTCGCGCCTCCCTCTCTTCACTCCTTGGTCGATAGCCAGGACACTGACCAAAGTTCTCTTGCCGGAGAAGCGGAGAGTCTGGCGGAGGGTTTTTGCAAATAGTCGGCCGCAGGAAGAAGTCCTCCTCGGTCGATCTCAACGCCCCGGGCCCGCCCAAAACGAAGTCGTGCGCCCCCATGTCAGCGGCTCCGTGAAGCGACTCAACAAGCTTTTCCACCTGAACACGGTTTTGCACGGGGCCGATGCGCGCCGCCATGTCCCGGCTCAAATCGGCCGTCGCGCCGGCCAGCTTCTCGACAAACTCATCAAACCTTTCTTCGTGGATGTACAGCCTCCGCGGTGCGATGCATACTTGACCTGCGTTGAACCACAAGGCGCCGGCGATTCGTGGGCACACAATCTCAACATCGACGTCGGGCAGGATAACGGCGGCGTTATTTCCGGCGCTGCCCTCTCTCAGAGATAGGGGTCAGCTCTTGCTTCACCTCGAGCAGCAGTATTCACGTGTTGGCCTCGGAGCGGGGGTGGGAGTCGCACGTTTCCAGCGTGATGCGCTTCATCTGATCGGCACCGGCCTTGAGGATCTGCTTCCCTGTGGCCGAGGACCCCGTAAAAGAGATCTTGTCGACACCAGGGTGCCGCACCAGCAGCGGACCGAGGTCATTGTCTCCGCTCAACGCTTGGAGAACCGAGGGCGGGAAGACCTGCTGCGCCAACTCTACCAGCTTGAGGGACGTGTAGGGCGTGAATGGTCTGTGTTTGGCGCCGCAAGGTCAATGGTCAGCGCTTCGCGGGATAGCAGACTTCAGTCGATGTGCAACAGCGTCAAGAGAGACATACGAAGGCTTGAGGATTACGCAATTCCCAGTGGCAAGGGCCGGGGAGATCTTTCCGATAGCTATGCCAGAGGTGAGTATGCCAGCAAGCCGTCTAGAAACCTGGAGCATACCGAGCATGAGAGGAACTGAGTCCAAGAGAGCGAGGGCGTTTAGCAAATGCATGTCGAGTAGTAGGGCGACGGCCGAGACAGCATACAATTCCACGGGCAAATGGCAGCAACGACCCCAAGGGGCTCCCGCGTGATGCTCACCACCTTGGACTCGTCCTCGATCCTGTCTTGTGGAATCCTGTACTTGGCTGTTCCACGTCAGCACAAAGAGCGCATGCCAGGCAGCAGAGATCGACGCACATGGATAGCGAAGCCACTGTGCAGCCCAGCAGACCTCGATGGCCGCGTTTTCGACCTGGAGAAACAGTAGGTTGGTATCATATTGAGTGGCAATAGGATGGCGCGGCCATCAAGGCTTCAATACCGTCCTCCCGCACTCGTCGGCAAGCAGCCGTGAAAACTCGGCGGCGTGGGAGAGGTAGAGATCCGCGAACCGGTCTAGCAGCTCGGTTCTCTCCTCGTACGGCCGCCGCGACCAGGCCGGGAACGCCTTGCGCGCGGCAGCTACACAGTCGTCAACGTCCCCCTCGGTCGCTACGGGCACATCCCAGAGCGGTTGTTGATTTAAAGGATTCGTCCCATGGCGCCCTGTTTTCGCGCCTCGAGGCTTGCCCCCGATAGTATTGTGAAAGTTGACCCAGTCCATGCCGGGATAGTTTGTCCTTTGGTCTTATCGAGCTGTTGACTCCGTTTTCGACTTGCAATGTGCGCAAAGAGATGGCAGATGAGAGAGATGTAACGGCAGCGATGACATGTGCCGAAGCTTTTATAAAGTCACCGAGTGCGCTGGGTCGGCGACTTTGCGCGTGGTCGCCGGTCCATGTACACGAGTGAAGCGCAGCGGCGTCTGCCTAGTTTGAAGAAAGTATCGGACCCAGGTTCGACTTCACTCCTTCGCCAATTAGATGGTATAAACTGTATCTTGTAGGCATAGAGGCAATCTACTTTGATTCCAACTCCGGGTTCCGACAGTTTCGAAGTCGACGCGGCAGATCTCTTCATGACTGTGAAACGGATACCAATGTTAATGCACAATAAAAAAGCACGAGCATCTCTGGACTCTGAATGTCCCCTTCAGCTTCAAAGACAAGTATCTCGAGCATACATCTCGAGCATACCCAAATCGTCCACCACAGCCCCTCGTCGTCATTCATCATGGTGTAGCCGGCGATTACGTGTATGAATGTCTGAGCTTCTCGTAGACATCAAACGCGCTGGAACTGTAAAATCCCTATGCGTACTTCTATTCCGTGTCCGCAGATAGTAAGCCCATGAACGCGGCGGGCGACGTGTCGGCTAACTTCACATAAGCACCAGACTTACAATGGTAATCAGCACCCAACGCTACTGTATGTTCAAAGCAACGTGTAACGGAACGAGAATCCCGTTGACAGTGCCAGGGCAGCTTGCAGGTCACGAGCAAACATATATGTCCCTCCATCCATCTACTTTCTTCGGATGCGGTTGATTGGCTTTGAAAGTTGCAGCAAGGAACCGTATCGGCCCATGATGTGTGCGCTGCCTGCCTATTTGGTTAGGACAAACAAGCGAAGTATACGTCTCGGCCGCCGACAGAGTTGCCAGGTGTAGCTCACAAGGACGACAAGCTATCAGGTAATGTCGACCTCGGTGATAGCTTGGCGATGTTGGGGTTGTTTCGGTGCTCATGCCACTCAGTCGCCCTAGGTCGTGTCTGGTATTTGGGCTAATGTGACTTTTTTATGAGCTATGATTCTCACATCCACGACATAATTATATCACAGGCAGAGTTTTCCCCTTCCGATGGTCTATGCTATTGTGTAAGAGACCGGTTCGTTAGGTACGCTCGGAAAGGTAGCAACAAAGGCACAGGTACAGGCGGCTGATATTCTCTATGTACCTCTTCTGCAAGACTGAAACTTGAAGAAGAGGAGAGCTGAGGTTTAATTCCCTAAGATTGACAGCGGCATGGTAGGCTCATGCAGCCAGGCGCCAACATCGAAACCACGCCACAAGAGCCCTTGATTCAGTATTCCTCGAGTATTGGTTTGGCTACAACGAGATATTAAAGACTACCTCTCCCTTACTCTCTCACTCTACTGTGCGGCAGCGACCTGGTCACGGCCACGACAAAAGCAGCCCAGGCGGCAAGGTCGACGGTCAGCATGCGGCGGGCGTTGACGGTGAGCCAATCGTCAAGATAAGCGTTGACGTCGTCGTCTGCACCAGCGGCAGGTCCATCGGCACAGATGAGCGCCCGACAGCTGGGGGCTATGGCCGGCACGTAGAGCAAGTGAGCGGCGGCGAGGGCGGAGCCGGCAGCATACCAGCGCAACGAAGAAGAGGCGACGAGGGCGTCTGGACGGGCGTAGAGGTTTCCGATGCCCAGCCAGGTGGAGGCGGCGATGGTGACGACGACAAAGGGCAGGGCGCGGCGGAAAAAGGAGGAGAAGTAGGAGCGGAGCAGCGGACGGGAGTGGGGCCGGTTCTCGGGCCGGTTGAGGAGGCCGAGGAAGAAGTGCTGGTCCCAGGCAAAGAGGAGGGAGCAGGTCGACGAGACGAGGGGGGCGGCGCGGAGGGCGACGAGGGGGTCGAAGAAGAGGCGCGAGGCCATTTCTTTTAGATTTTTTTTCGATTTTTTTTCTTTTCAGTGACAAGTTGTATTATGGTAATGGCGGACCGTCTGTCATCTGCGGCAGCGAAATCGGTCGCAGAGGTGCCGTGAGATGGGTTCCCGGCTCGTCGTGGATGTCGTCGGTGCTGATGTCGTCGTGGTTGCTGATGTCGTCGTCGGATCGGATTATTTGTTTGCGGGAGAGAGGTGGTGCCATTTTCGGCGACTTCCCCATTTCCTTTTCCACCTCACGCTGCAGGGCGGCCAGCAGCAGCTCCACCTCCCGCCGCGTCCTTCACGACCGGTCGCATGTCCGCTTCGAGTGGAGGAGGCGACTGTGGAGGAGGCGGAAGAGGAAGGACTGCCGTCTGGTGGCGCGATAGGCCGCCGGCCGCCGGCCCCCTATTCCTCTTCTCCTCTCCCGCCTCCTCTTCGCCGCCGCCCTCACTCACCACCACGTTGAGAGTCTCCCGCAATCGCCGTCTTACCTGGCGCGCAACCCAGCCATGGATGCGAGCCCTCGGCAAGAAAAGAGCAGAGCCACGGACAATGGCGGTGCCAACAAGGGCCCGCGGTTCTGGCTCGTCTTTGCCGCCATCGCTCTAACCACCTTTCTCGCCGCCCTCGACACCTCCATCCTCTCCACGGCGTTGCCGACCATTGCAGCCGCCCTCGGCTCCGAAGAGCTCTACCTGTGGATCACAAACGCCTACCTGCTCGCCTCGACGGCCACAATCCCCATCTTCGCCCAGGCCGCCAACATCTACGGCCGCCGAAGCCTGACGCTGCTCGCCGTCTGCCTCTTCGCCCTCGGCAGCGGTCTCTGTGGCGGCGCCTCCTCTACAGCCATGATGATTGCCGGCCGCGCCGTCCAGGGCATCGGTGGCGGCGGTATCCTTACCATGTCCGAGATTGTCATCTGCGACTTGGTCTCGATCCGTGAGCGCGGCCTGTACGCCGGAGTTATCGGAGGCATTTGGGCAATTGCAGCCGTCGTCGCCCCCATTCTCGGCGGTGCCTTTGCCCAGGGCTCCTCGTGGCGCTGGATCTTCTACCTTAACCTCCCCATCTCCGGCCTCGCCCTCGCCCTCCTTGCCCTCTTCCTCGAGCTGCACCGCCCCCCGGCCGGCCCCCTCCGTGACCAGCTGGCCCGCATCGACTGGGGCGGCAGCGCCATTCTCATCGCCTCTGTTGCCTCCGTCGTTCTCGCCCTCGGCTGGGGCGGCACTCGCTATCCCTGGTCCTCGTGGCGCGTTGCCCTGCCTCTTGTCCTTGGTCTTGCCGGCCACGTCGCCTTCTTCGCCTACCAAGCTGCCCCCTGGCTGCGCGAGCCGACGATGCCGCTGCGCATCTTTGGCAACCGTACCTCGGCCCTCTGCCTTGTCATCAGCTTCCTCCACAGCATGCTCCTTTTCTGGGCCTGCTACTTCCTGCCCGTCTACTTCCAGGCCGTCCGCGAGGCCAGCCCGATGCGGTCCGCTGTCATGCTCTTCCCCATTGCGACGACGAGCGCCCCCGCCGGCGTGCTTGCCGGTGTTTTCATCACCAAGACGGGCCGCTACCGCGTCTGGCAGCTGCTCGGCCTCGGCCTCATGTCTCTTGGCTGCGGAATGTGCAACCTCCTCAACGCCACCTCGCCGACGGGCCAATGGGTCGGCTTCCAGCTCCTGCTTGGATTCGGCTTCGGCTTCGTCTTCACCAGCACCCTCCCCCCCATCCTGGCCAGTCTCGCCGAGTCGGATGTTGCGACGGCCACCGGCGCTTGGACTTTCCTTCGTAATTTTGGATCCGTATGGGGGCTTGCCATTCCTGGCGCCATCTTCAACACCTACTCAAGCAATGCGGCGTCGCGCGTCTCCAACCCGGTCGTGCGGGAAATGCTCGTCGACGGCGGCGCGTACGAGCGGGCGACGAAGCAGTTCATGCTTACCCTCGACGGCAGCCCGGGCCTCAAGTCCGAGGTGGCGCAGCTGTACGTGGATGGGTTGCGGGTCATGTGGCAGGCGTCGATAGCCTTTGCTCTCTTGGCCTTTGCGTGCGCTCTCTTTGTCCCCACCGTCGAGCTCCGCGACGAGCTCAACACCGAGTTTGGCTTGAAGGAGGGCGCCGGGTCGGGCGTTTTGAGCAACGACACGTCGGACAAGGAGTCTCCATGACGAGACTGCTGGTCTGCCCCGGCGTTGGGATACGGCCAGGGCCCTTCGGCGACAGAGAGAAGAGTGCTGGTTTATTTCGCGGGCTCCTTTATCCACACATCAATGATTGGCTTGGCGTGCAGCTGATGTGGTGCGACCGAGTGAGCAGGGTTACACTGACTTCGACCCCTTGCCATTCATTCCACTTCTTATAGCGGACGTCACCTGAAGCTCGTTGAAGCTCGTTTTGGATTTTATATGCGGTTACTCTCTAGGCACTTGATGAGGTATCTACGGCGTGAAGAGAAACATGAATTGCAAGCGATAACGGCTTGTTTTTTTCTCGACTTACTTTACTTGTACACGGCGCAAGACTTCCTTTACATCACCGTGCAAGGGTACAGGAAGACAGTTGATCGCGTAGGGATGGTGCTTCAAGCGGAGGACACGACCAAGTCGCTGCGTGCTTGACACAGCCGCGGCTCTATGTCTTTTTACTGGCATTGCTAGGCCTACTTTACCGCCTGAGTGGAACTGATAGAATATTAAATGGATTCACTTGGAAGATGAGTCCACGCATACAGCATCACGCTAGACAGTTGGCTGGAAGGAAATAAATCCAAGGACGTACTCAATTCATTATCTCAGTCTCGGCGAAGAGATTTCAGACTGAATTGCAAATTACGTCCTACGCCCAAGAAGAAGACTTGACCTTGCGTGTTAATTTGAGCAATGATTTCATCTAAAAGCCATCCGCCTTGCTAGATGCCTTCATCCCGATCTCGAGTCCCTAGTCCAACGCCAATCTGCGTGATACAAGAAATAAATACCCAGACGCCCATGCAACAATTCCAATGAATACATATACAGAGCATCACGTCATGAAAAACTCAACACCGAACAACACTCACCTACTCCTTCAACAGACACGGAACAATGCCACCACCCCCCTTCTTCCCGTCCAGCATCTTCCGGATCAGCAGCGACGCCGTCCCGTCGAGCCCGGCCCCCTCAGCCCGAGACAGCCACTCGTCCACGCTCACCATCTCCAGTGGCGCTCCCAGCTCTGCCTCGAGATGCGCCGCCAGCCCGTGCACCGGGATCTTCTCATCCGCGCAGTGGTGGCGGTAGACGATCCGCCCCGTCGCTCCCGGCTCGTGCAGTGAGCCAGCAATGCCCTCGGCCACGGCCTCGACCGGCACGAAGTCGAAAGAGCCTCGCCAGGACAGCCCCATGTCGGGCAACGCGTGGACCTGGCCCGAGTATTTGATCAAGTTGCCCATCAGGTCTGTCGATGGCACGTTGCCCCCCGTGATGTTGGATGGCCTATGTATCCAGATCGGAATGCCCAAGTGGCGAGCGCACTCCTCGAGGTACACCTCTGAGGCCCATTTGGACGCCGCATAGCCCTGGGAGCCATCTGTCGGCGGATGAGACCCGGACACAGAAATCTCGGGCAGACCATCCAGGCCTGTCAGGTTGACGATGCCTCCTGACGACACAAAATGAAAGGGGACTCGGCGTGGAGCCGCTAACATCGCCAGCTCCTGTGTTGAGCCGACATTGGGCTTTCGGAGGGAGTGATAAGACTTGAGGAACGACACATCGGCGCCATTGTGAATAATCCTATGCGCCTTTTGGGACAGCGCGTCGTAGTCTTTCCGAGAAAGCCCAAGCTGAGGCTGGGAAAGGTCTCCTTCGTAACAGGTGACTCGAGCAGACAGGAGGAGCGGATGTTGCTCAAGAGCTCTGGCGGAGTTTCTCAGAGCTATACAATGAATACGGGATACCGCCTTATCGTCGAGGAGCATCTGAAGAATGGCAGACCCGAGGAATCCAGTGGCGCCAGTAAGGACGACCTCGAGCACCTCGGTGATCTCAAAGGCTGACCTGGCTTCACCGCCCTTCGATGTCACTTCCGGGCAACTGGTAGCAGCTTCCACTCGTGTCTCCACGGCCCAGTCGATCTGGTTCCGCTGTTCTGGTGATTCTGACGAGCTGTCGATCCTGGCCGCCATGCCCGCCAGAGTGCTCCACTGGAACAAATCAAAGACCGTGATCGGAGCACCAAACGCTCGAGCAACGCTCTCCCGCAGGACGACGATGCGCAAAGAGTTGCCACCGGCTTCAAAGAAGTCGGTCTCCGATCCAATGGGGACTACCGAGGGCAAGACATTTAGCCACAGCTCCCTCAGCTTCTCCTGCGTAGCCGTAAGGGACTCGTCTTCAACGGTGTCTGGGTCATGGGGTACAGGGAGGACATCGAGAGCGTGCCGATCCAGCTTGCCAGATGAGTTGATCGGCAGCCCATCGACCGGCACGATCCTGGACGGCATCATATACTGAGGAAGCGACAGGTCGCGCAGAAGTTGCTTGAGGAAGCGAGCCGTTCCTTCTTGCGGGCAGCCGGGTCCTGACAGAGCGGCAAAGGCGACCAAGAAAGCGCCGTCTTCGGATCCGTCGGCGCTGTGGCGCAGCGAGACGGCGGCCTCGGAAATCATGCCGTTGGAGCTCTTGACGATGTTGCTGGCGATGTCATCCAGTTCAATCCGGAACCCCCGGAGCTTGACCTGAGTGTCACCGGCAATGCGGCCAAGGAAGACGATGCGGCCGTCTGGCAGAAGCTTGGCCTTGTCTCCAGTCCGATACATTCGAGACCAGCCTCGAGCCACATCCTCGGGCTGTGCAAAGGGGTCCGCGATAAATTTTAACTCGGTGAGCGCTCTGTGTCGCAAATAGCCAGCAGCCACGCCTGCGCCGCCAACAAACAGCTCCCCGGCAAAGCCGACACGGACGGGCTGCAGCTGCTCGTTCAGGATATAGCACGAATAGTTGGGGAGCGTGTGGCCAATTGTCGGATCCCGTGTGTCTTTCGGGGCTGTCGCAATCAGCTCGTCCGGTCCGCTGCTGCTGTTGATGGTGATCTCGGTAGGCCCGTAGCCATTGTACAACCCCAGACCAGCCAAGTCGAGCCGCCTAAACTCGGAGACGACATGGGCACGGAAGGGCTCTCCAGAGAGAAGCGAGAATCTCCAGTCGACACACTTCGACAAGTCGTCGTGGCCGTGACGAATGAGTGCGAGGGCCTGCGTTGGGGTCATTATGGTGTGCGTGACTCGGCCAGAAAGCATCAACCAGGCCAGCTGCTCCGGGTCCCTGCGGGTTGCGCTGGAGGCGACCAGTAGCGTCCCTCCCGTCATCATCGATAACGCCATCTGGCTGAGCGATAGATCGAAGCCCAAAGGGGCCTGCTGGAGCACCACCCCACGTTGGATGCCGTAGAAATGGACCACGGCGTCACTATGGTGCACCAGGCTCCGGTTGGTAACTTGCACTCCCTTGGGAACACCGGTGGTGCCGCTGGTATAGAAGATGAACGCCGTTTCTGAACTTTGGGCCACATCCTCAACGTAAGTCGAAGGGCCGGAAGTGGGCTTGATGTTATCCACGTTCAAAAGCCGTGCGCTTGTCTGAAGCTGGGGTATCACACTGCTCGTAGCCTCGTCAAAGAGGATCATGTCCGGCTCGCAGTCGTCGACTATAAGTTGAAGACGTCTGGTCGGATTTTGCATATCCAGGGGCACATACGCTCCCCCAACCTTGACAGTGGCCAGCAAACAACATATAATGCGAACGCTTGGCTCGCAGTAAACACAAACCTTGGCCCCCGGTCTCAGCCCGGCCTGCTTGAGTGTCGCAGCAACGTCATTCACCCTGGACTTCAACTCGGTGTAAGAAAGATTGACACCGCTGTCATCTTTGACGGCCATTGCTCCCGGCTGCTTGGATGCCCAGTGGTCAAAATAATGGGAGATTGCGCCAAACTTCGGAGACGGTATCCTCATGCCCCTTCCGAGTTGCAGCGCCATCGCCCTCTCCTCGGCGGTGGGTGCAACGCTGGCGGTCACCTTTTGAGAGGGTCTCTCGGCCAGTAGGCTGAGTGTGCGAATGTAGGTCTCCAAAACGAGCCCTAGCTCATGTTCAGTGTACAAATAGCGTTGTGTCTTGACGCTGATCGAGGTCGAGCCGTCCTGGTAGCTTTCAATGTCGAATACCAGGTCGTAGGGATTGTCTGCATCCTTGAAGCCGACAAGTTCTGCTTGGCAATCTCCAAGGGTAGCGTTTTTCGTGGAGCCCATCTTCACGTTGAGGATAGCCTGGAACAAAGGGCTATGGGTCGTAGATCGAGGCACCTTGAGCTCGTCAAGAAGACCATCAAAAGGCATGCGATGCGCTAATGCCTCGTTGGCCTTGACCTTGGCCTCGCCAACCATGTCGCCAAGAGTCTTGGATGCGTTTAGCTGGAAGCGCAGAGGCAACAGGTTGACAAAAAAGCCAATGGTTTCCGTGTACCCAGCCTCTGTCTTGTTCGCATCTACGACGCCAATACAGACGTCTGTGGCCGAGGTCAAGTTGAACAGAACTGCTTGCAAAGCGCCCAGGTACACGTGAAACGGTGTCGCACCCATTTTCCGAGCTGCAGACTTGATATCGTCGGAAACAGCCGAAGGCAGAGTCCGCTCCAAGGCCCTGGTCTTGTAATCTGTCAAGGGCACACGCGCCTTGCACTCTGCAAACTCGAGCAACGGCAGGATGGGCGGCATGGTGTCGAACTGCGTCTTCCAATAGCGGAGCGTCTTGACTGAGATCTTTGCGTCTCTCTCCTCCTCGGCATAGTCCAGATAGCTCCTCGGCGTACCGGAAAGCTCCGTTCCGGAATACGCAATGGCCAAATCCCGCATGAGAATCTGAGCACTGAAGCCATCAAAAGCAATATGATGGAACCCGAGCACCAAGGTGTGATGGTCATTGCCGGGGTTGCTGCCGACAATGGCCTTGATTATAGGTCCAGTTTCGAGGTCGTAATGCGCCTTTTGAATTTGCTCAAACTCCTCTTGGGCAGATGAAGTGGTATACTGTTTCTTTTGCAGGCTGAACTGTCCATGTGAGCAGACGCCCTGGGTCGGCAGTCCTGTGTCTTGGTCGGTGTAGAAGCAAGTTCGCAGAGTTTCGTGGCGTCGAATGATGGCGTGAAATGCCTTCTCCAGGTCAGTCAGCCGGAGAGGACCTGAGATGCGGTAAAGTAGAGTGACGTTGTAGGTGGAGGGGTCTTGGAGGAGCTGGTGTAGAAACCAGATCCGCTCCTGGGCAGATGACAGCCGGCTACTCCGCTCAATCCTTGGCCGCTTGCCTATAAGGGATGGTATTTTCTCGTCGTCTTCCACGCTGGTGCACCCAGAAGTATCATCGACACTCTCCAGCAGAGACGATCCTATCTGTGAGGGCTCACTCGTGGCTTCATCAGTAACCGAACCGTCGCTGCTCTCCATAATAATTTCCCGTTCAGCTGGAGTCAACTGCAAGTAGTTAGCAGGGAAAACACAATATTCAAAGGCATTGTCACGAACATGAACCTTAACAGGAGCCTCTACTGCATCACCACCCCTTGCTTGCAGTGCTTTGGAAAGGCGAGACGCGGCCTCGCGGCACAGTTCCGCCACGGAAGCCGTGTTGAGGATATTCAAGACAGGGATGTCCACATCGAGCTCCTTCAAGAACCAAGATCGTATCTCGGCGGCTATCAGTGAGTCGACTCCTAGATTCATTAGTGGCTGCGAAGTTCGAACGGAGCCGCATTCAGCCTGAAGCATGCGTTCTAGCTTTGCGCAGAATTCTTCCTGAACCACGACGAGAACCTCTTCCGAACCATTCGCCTCGGCTAAACGCTGCGACAGTGACGTTTTCGAGCCAGTAGCTGACTCTTTGCGCTCTTCCTCAAGGGTGTGGTGGCTAAATCTTGGATTCTCGAACCAAAAGTATCTCTGCCCATCGGTTTGTAAGCTGCAGCGGTTGAGGCCTGTGATAAGCTCAGGGGAGTGTCGCGAAGTGGGCTGGCCGATGAGAATCGCCTGCGAAAACATATCGAGGAAGTCTCCTTCGGCGATCGGCATGTAGTTATACTGCCTCAGGGTTTCCTCGTGCGCGCCATTGGATGACACATAGCCGACGCCTAAAACCATTCCAATGTGCATCACACTAGCCGCCATTTTGCGCGTCCTTCGCTGCTGAGCGATAGCGCTCATGAAGAGGTTAGCGGCGGCATAGTTTGCCTGTCCCCGGTTGCCCACGATACTTGCCAGAGACGAGAACATGACGAAAAAGTCGAGTTGCTGGTCGTGAAAGAGCTCGTGCAAGTTCTGCGTGGCCTGAACCTTGGGGCCAAAGACTGTAGCATAGTCCACAATTGTTGACTCGCCGAACGAGCGGTCGGAGAGAACCATGGCAGCATGGGCAACGCCGCAGATGGGTGGCATTTCACGCGTTACCTGATCATAAACGGCCGCGAGGGCCTCCTTGTCGCTCACGTCGACCTGAAACAGCTTGACGTGGGCGCCTTGAAGCCGTAGCTCCTCGAGCCATGACGCATCGACTCTGCTAGTGTTTCTTGTCGTGAGCGCCAAATATCTGACGCCAGCCGAGACCATCCACCGACACAGGGCTTGACCAAGGCCTCCGGTGCAGCCAACCAGGAGATAAGCTTTGTCCGGGCGAAAGAGAAGACTGCCATTCAGGGGCTGGAGAGTGGCAGTCATTTCGGCTTCAGTGGCAAAGTCGACAACCGATGAGTAGTGCGTATCGAGGAGTGGCTTGCCTGAGAGCTCCGAGGTTCTGATGACCGGGCTCTCTGTGGCCAGCTGAAAGCCAGGGGAAGAATCTATGACGTTCCTGAGACGACGGACGAACACGGGACCCGGTGTTCCAGTTGAGTGCAGTTCGTCGCTATCACCTCCAAACAGATCCCTCACTGCGGCGATCAGGCAGCGAGCTGGCATGCAAAGTCGCAACAGTGTCGACTCTCTGGTCTTGCTATTGTTTGAGAAATCGACCAACAGCGCCGCGTCGTGGGGAATAAGATGCTTGACATCACGCTCGGGAGCCTGAGGGTGCATAAAGATTGTTTCGCGTCCCCCTTTGCTGGACCTGGTTGAGCACGCGAACGCGGTGGAGACGCACTTTATGCCCAGTTCAGCGGCCTTACATCGAATAGCTTTCCCAAGAAACTCATCTTCTTGGTGAAGCACAATTGTCGATGCGATGCCTTCGAGAAGCTGGGAGGCGACCATAGTGAGAGCAATCTCGCTCAAACGAGTAAAGCGGGCTGCTCCCAAGCAGTCGAACACGCAATTTCGAGGCGCAAAGACGCGGGAGCTGCAGGCCGTGGAGGCCACAAGGAGCTGGGTTGCCGGCTCATCCTCTTTATGCCCAATACACATATAGATGAGAGCGCCATCATCCGCACGAAAGGGGTAGAGAGACGCATGTGTCACTCGGATCCAGACACCACTTGACGCGGTGGCTTCTGATGACGGTGATGACGGCAATGACGGGGGAGGCTGGGCTATGACCAACCCGTTTCTCGCACGACGGACCTCGACAGCCTCCGTGGCCGGGGAGCTGCGGGTCTGGATCGCCATCTTCCCGGCGTTGAGCTGATCGTTGAGCTGGGTATCTGGTAGAATTCGAGGAATGAACCAACTCCCCTGCTCCAAGACCAGCTCCGGCTCGAAGGACCATAATATATCGTCCATTGGGCCTTTGAGCGTTGTTCTGAAGATGAGTCTAGCCACGGCCTCGGATATGCGAGATATCATGAGCGGATTGCCAGGGCCAGACTCCTCAACGTCGATATGTTGTATCTGAACGTGGTTGTACTCTGCTGCAAGGCTGCGGCATAAGCCGATAGACATGTTTGCGTACGGCTCCTTTTCGCGACAGCCTCTCGAGACCCAGAGTACCTGTCGGGCTTCGTTCATGGTCCGCTTCAGAGCTGCCAGCTTCCCCGGAGTCAGGGTCTTGAGCACCGGCTCATCCAGATCCTCCAAAACAAGAACCGTTCTCATTGTGGGTAGCTCCGATGGCATTTTCTCAAATGCCCCCACAAAACTGATGAACGCGTTTGATGGCGAGCCATTGACCGCGAGCAGGGTATCTGAGATGCTTTTGGCGACGCGGTTGTTCTTGCCGCCAATGATGGTAACAGCACGTCCTGACAGCCAGTCAATGGGGCTTGATAGGGGTTGGCGGAGTACACGGATGTCGTCGTTAACTGCCTGGGTCAACATGACGGAAGTCATGTATCGGGTAGCGTCGACAAAATCGTTGACGGTATGGTCGACCCCCGAGAATCCGGTGGATAGCAGCAACGAATTCCACTCGGCCACGGTCACAGTTGGTCCATGGCGTCTACCATCATCGCCTCCAAGCCACCAGCCTGGCAGACCTGACATCATGAGCTTGACACGGACAATATCGCTTGTGACCTCGAGAAGGAGCAGTCGGCCACCAGGCTTCAGCAGGCGCCGAGCATTGCGCATCGTCTGCGTAAGTGACTTGGTGGCGTGGAGCACGTTGGAAGCAATGATGAAGTCGTATGATGCCTCAGTAAAGCCTTGTGCAGCAGGATCTTTCTCCACGTTGAGGGGCTTGAACAACATCTTGGCAGTCCAAGGCGCAAATGCCTCTGCCGCTGCTTCGAAGAAGCCGGTCGAGATATCCGTAAAGGTATAACTCTCGAACGCAGTGCCAAGGGTCTCGAGAATACCTTTCGTAGCGCCTCCGGTCCCAGCCCCAATCTCGAGAATTCTCATCCGCGGGTGCATGTGGGCAATCTGCTTCGCAATACGGGACAAGTAACCGTTTGCCCTCTGAAACCCAAGACCAAACTTATAGAACCGGTTGAGAACGTCGTCCTTTATCATGTGCTCTAGCATTGTGGTTTCCTTGCGCAAGACGGCGCCGAGGTTCTCGCCAACCGCCTGGATCAGCAGTAGATCGACTTGATCCGGGAATCTGGCTGCCTGCTCAAGAAGCGACGAGCGCTGGTCCATGGACCATTCCTTCCTGATGGTAGGGTGTTTCCCGGCTTCAATCATCGGAAAGAGGTGATCAATCCACTCGAAGATGCGCTGGAAATGCCATTCCATAGCTGGCACTTCTTTGCGATCGATCTTGCCGTGGAGCTCTCGAAGGTAAAAGTACGAAAGACGCTCGCACAAATCCACCAGCTCAACGTCTTCCGGGTCATCCTGCTGCTGCTTCATGTCTAAAGACGCGACGCCATTGTTAATGTCAAGTTCCCACGCGGTCCGTGTGTATAGCTCTTTGCAGTCCTGGGGACCTAGCCTACGCAGAGAGGTGCAGGCCAAGCCTTGAAGCTGCATCAGTGGCTGGCCACTGGCGGAGACAAACATTTCAATGTCAGCTGTCAGTTCACGGCCGCTGCAGTCGGTCAAGTAAGCGTCAATGGTCAGCGATTCCCCATCGGAGACATGATCCTCCATGTTGGCCAGACGCAGGCTCCGGAGAGACGTCGGGACAAAGGGAACCTGGAGGCTTCCATCGCCAGGCCAGCCGTAGGCAGCGAATAGGGACTGGAATGCCGAGTCGAGGAGCGCAGGATGGATCATGGCAGAGAAGCGAGGGGCCATTTGCGCTGCCTTTGCCGTTGCCAGCCCGGACTTTCTCGACACGCTGTCGAGATGCTTGAAGTCGCCCGTGTAATCGAGCCCAATGCCGGAGAGGGAGGTGTAGAAGCGATCCATGTCTACAGTGCTTAGGGAGCCTACCGGCAAGTTTCTTGGTGGCAACGCAGTGTCGTTGGCGCTGGCTGGGGGGCCGAACTTGACACGCAGACGGCCGTTCGCATTGCATTTCCAGCCGGTTTCGCGAACGGTCGCGGGTGAAGACGTGTAGCACGCCCACTCTGCGGTAGTCGACTCCGTCTGTTGCTCACGAAGCCTTAGGGCAAAGAGTACGTCGACGCCCGAGGAGTCGTAGTCGAGCTGGATAGCGCTAGAGATGGAGACATCGTACAGTTCAATGAAGTGGACCTTGCTGGTTTCATCCAGCGCTTTAGCCGCTTCCATCGCCATGACAAGATAGCCCGCGGCAGGATAAATAACCTGTCCTTCAACCTTGTGGCCCTCCAGCCAGGGCAAGTCAGGGAGTCGCAGAGTATTGAGCCATCGATATTCCTGGGCCGCGTCCTCTGCTGACCGGACGCCCAGCAGCGGATGCGGTGGCTTGCTCCGCAGCCGGAGGGCCGCAGACCTTGTCGATTCTTTCCAAAACGACTGCGAGTGGTCCCAAGGGTAAGAGGGGAGGTTGGTTGCGGGAAGACGACAGAAGGTGGCGGAGGAAATGGTTTCGGCATACGAGGCGAAGTCGACGGCGTCGCTGCCGAGGCGAGACCACAGGAAGCCCAAGGTATCGCTCATGGCCTCGACATCGTCGACTCCCCGTGCCAACGTGCCTTGATAGGGGATCTGAGCGCCAGTCACCTGCTTGAACGTCTGTCCAAAAGGCCCCTTGAGGGCTGGGTGAGGGCCGACCTCGAGGGCGACGTGACAGGGCAGAGCGGCCGAGCTAACCACGAGTTCGGTCGCGCGCGTGAAGAAGACAGGCTTGACCATGTTCTCCTTCCAGTACTCACCCTCAAGGAGGCGAGAGTGCTGGGCAGCGTCCATGCGTTGGCCAGTGACGCTGGAGAACCACTCGCAGGATGGGTCCCCTGGCAAGCACTGGATCCGGCACGCCGCGAGAAGGTCTAGGTACGGGCCGCCGCATGGCTGCATATGACGCGAGTGGTAGGCCGTGTCGACCTTGAGGAGGCGGGCAAAGGTGCCCTTCTCCTGGAGTAGCGCCATGGCTTCGCCGACGGCGTCCTCGTCTCCCGACAGAGTGACGCTCCCCGGGGCGTTGGCGGCAGCAACATCAATTCGCCCGGCGAAATGGTCTCCGCAAAAGGCAACGGCCTCGTCGTAAGACATACCGGCAGCCATCATAGCACCCCGGTGGCCGCCGGGACCCCGGGCGAGTCCCGCGCAGACGCCACGGTAGTAGGCGATGCGGATGGCATCTTCGGCCGTGAGGAAGCCGGCGACATAGGCGGCGGCAATCTCCCCCGACGAATGGCCGATGACGCAGTCGAACCTGACGCCGGCTCGACGGAGCAACTCGACGAGCAAAAGCTGGACGGCCGTGCAGAGCGGCTGCGAGACGGCGGCTTCGCTGATGCGGGTGACGTCCTGGTCGGCCAGACATTGTTCCGACAACGTCCAGGAAGGCGGCTCGGGAAGGTTCGCCAAAGCCTCTTGCAAACTGTCCATAAAGCCTCTCGCAAAAGTCGTCCGCCGCAAAAGCTCGCGACCCATGGTCGGCCACTGGGCGCCTTGGCCCGTGAAGACGCCGAGAATCCTGCCGGGCTGCCCAGGTGGCCTCGCGTCCTCGCTGAAGGGCATGGGCACCGCCTCGTCGGCGGATGTCGTCGCCTTGTCCAGCTTCTCCCGCATGGCCTGAAGGGAGCTTCCGGAAAAGGCAACCCGGAGCGGGAGCTGCGATCGCCTCTTGGCGAGAGTGAAAAGCAGGCCGTTCACTTGTTCCTCATTATTCGTCGACCCAAGACTCTCGCAAAGCCCGGCTACCAATCTCTGGAGCGAGTGCTCCGAGTTGGCAGACACCACGAGCGGCGTGACTATGAGGCTGTCGCTACAGGACCGGGTTGGTTCAGCGGCTGTAGGATAGCCGGGAAAGCTCTCGACAATGGCGTGTGCGTTGGTTCCTCCGAAGCCGAACGAGTTGACGCTGGCGCGACGCGGCGTGTTTCGTGACAGTTCGGGCCATGGCGCGGCCTCGATGGGGACTCGCAGATGTGCAGAAAAGGGCTCGATGGCTGGGTTGAGCTTCTTGAATAACATGTTCGGAGGCACGACGCCTCGACGGACAGCCTCGACGGCCTTGATGAGACCCGCAAGGCCGGCACATCCCTCCAGATGGCCGATGGCCGTTTTGACGGATCCCACGAGCATGGTCCCCTCGGCGTTGCTTGTGCCATTGCCAAAGAAGGCGTCGTGGATGGCGCGTGCCTCGATCGGATCTCCCGCGGGAGTGCCTGTTCCGTGCGCTTCGAAGAACTGGGGTCTCCCTGCGTCCGTAGTCCAGTCCAGGCCGGCGTTTGCATATGTTTGCCTGATCAAAACCTTTTGTGACTCTGAGCTGGGCAGTGTGATGCCGCTCGTGCCTGCACAACTCATCTCATTAGCGAATGCCGCTCATCTTTTGCCCTGGCTTGTTCTCTTCCTAGAAGGAGATTTCAAGGGTGTTGCTGCTCGAGGCCTCACTCACGTCCGTCAGAGTTGACGCCGGTTTCACGAATGAGACCATGAATCCGGTCGCCGTCCTTCAGGGCCTGGGACAGTCTCTTCAGCACGACGGTGGCTGTTCCCTCTCCCCTCGCGTACCCGTCGGCCGAGGCATCCCACATCCGACTGCGGCCCGTCGGAGACAGCATATGCAGCTTGGACTCTGACACCATCATCTCCGGGCCAATGATCAAGTTGGCACCGGCCGCGCAGGCCACGTCGGAAACGCCCGAGCGGAGTGCTGTGACGGCCTCGTGAACGGCGACGAGACTCGACGAGCAGGCCGTATCAATGGTCATCGAGGGGCCCTTCCAGTCGAAAAAGTACGAGATGCGGTTCGAGAGGATGCTTCGAGCTGTGCCAGTGGCCATGTATTTAGGCAAGTGCTGCACGTCGCGCAGCAGCATCTCGTGGTAGTCGCCCGTCATGCTCCCAACGTAAACAGCTGTATTGGAACCCTTGAGGCTCTGATACGGGAGACCGGCGTCTTCGGTGGCCTCGTAGACGGTCTCGAGGAGCAGTCTCTGTTGGGGGTCCATGGCCTCTGCCTCGGGGGGGCTGGTTTGAAAGAAGGCCGCATCGAAGCGCCGTATGTCTTCGGAGAGTAAGTATGCCTTTCTGGCATTTGTGCATCCGGCCTTCTCACTATTCACGTCGTAAAAAGCGTCGATGTTGAAGCGCTCGACCGGAATGGTTTCCTGGACATCTCGTTTCTCGCAGAGGAGGTCCCAGAGCTTGGAGGGGCTGTTGGCACCACCGGGGAAGCGACACGCAATCCCAACGATTGCGATGGGCTCCCTGGCTTGTACTGGCGTGTTCATTGTGTTGCTGTGAGAATCCCTTTCCAGGTTGAGCTGGGGTCGCCGTCGCTACGGCGGCTGAAGCGGGAGTTTGGTGGTGTGATGAAGTGCAACGAAGTCGATGGCAGACATGGCCTCTCACAAGTTCATTGCCGGGCTGGAATGTCTCCGTATTTGAAGAAGAAGACGGCAAAGGCAACAACGCGATACGGTGACCCGAATACTTGCGGCCCATTATCCAGGGTCCACCGAACGCAAGGTCGCCGAAGTTGCGTCCGGACCCGAGCCGTGAAAATCACCGACCGAGGGTAACGAGTGTAGACTGTTGGCCATAGGTGGTAATGCCAATGAGTGTCTAATAAAGCAGCTGTATTATGTTAATACTGGGGCCCTCTGTATGACCGTTTGCATATCTGTAAAGCCTCTTCCTTTCCTGTACGCAGAGCACAGTTTGCAAGCAAAACGCCGTCTACACCATGCATCAAGTCTTCCGTTCAGCCTTGTTCAACTTCGAGTTCCTTCGCGTCCTAGGCGCCAGTCCGTATCATGGCGCCGACATCTGCGAGTGCCTCGAAGCCGCGGCCCGGATCAAGGATGGCGATCCAGAGAGCTGGTATCACGCCTGGCACGACATGGGAGCCAAGGCCATGTGCGTGGCCAAGGAAGCCCAGGCCTGTAATGACCGCGTCGCGGCGCGTTGGGCATACTTGCGGGCTTGTTCCTATTTTCGAGCCAGCGAGTTCTTCCTTCACTGCAACCCTGACGATGAACGCATCCTAGGTGCGGCTCAGGAGAGCGTCGATGCCTTCGACAAGGGCTGGGTTCTGCTGGACGCGACTGTGCACAAGGTCAACATTCCCTTCGATCAAGGGCTGTCACTGCCCGGCAGGCTCTATCTGCCTGCTTCAGATCAGAGAATCTCGGCCGAGAAGATCCCCATCATTCTCCAGACTGGAGGATTCGACTCGACGCAAGAGGAACTCTTCTTCTATGGTGCAGCAGGCGCTCTTCCGCGGGGCTATGCCGTCCTAAGCTTCGACGGGCCGGGCCAGGGGTTGCCCCTTCGAAAAGACAAGCTACGGCTCCGCCCAGACTGGGAATCCGTCACGAGCAAGGTCATTGACTTTCTCGTTGATCGGTTGGCACCGGAGCACGACCTCGACACCAACAGACTCGCCATCTACGGGGCATCGTTGGGGGGCTACCTGGCGTTACGGGCCGCAGCAGACCCGCGCGTCAAGGCGTGTGTGTCGTGCGATGGGCCCTATGATCTCTTCGACGTCACGCGCAGTCGCATGCCGTCCTGGTTCATCAACGGCTGGCTCAGTGGCTGGCTCAGCGACGGCTTCTTCAACTGGGTCGTCGACCGGCTTGCCGCTACCAATTTTCAAATGCGATGGGAATTTGGCCACAGCAAATGGGTGTTCGGTGCCGCGAAGCCGGCCGATGTCATGCGGGCCATGCAGCGCTTCACCCTCAAGGACGGCGAGACAGACCTTTTGGCTAGACAGCGCTGCCCGACGCTCGTCACGGGGCCTGCCGACTCGTTCTATTTTACGCCGGCTCAAAATGCAAACCGCATCTTTGCCGGGTTGACGCAGCTCGGTCCGACCGAAAAGCGACTGTGGGTGGGTGAAGGAAGCGCCAATGGAGGGCTTCAAGCAAAGATTGGGGCCCTTTCAATTCTACATCACAAGGTGTTTTCATGGTTGGATGAGCAGTTTGGGATCCAGAGGCAAATGTTAATGTAAAGGGATGACGAACGGTTGGATTATGACTTTGTCCTTGAACTACAAGGCCGTTCGATTTTTAGTTGTCTATCGGTCTATCCCCCTTCCTTTTTTTTTGTATCATTTTTGCTGAAGAGATCCCTAATTCGATATCCATTCTGAAAAGCGCTTGGCATCATTGTCCGAGAGCCGAGCAATATCGACTCGGCCAGCATGTAGTGACCAGGCTCGGTCGTGATGAGAACTCGCCGAACATCATGCCACCCCGGACTTCGGTCGTCAGCTATAAACACCTCCGAGCTATTCTTATGCGGCGTTGGCTGCGTTGATGTGAATCTGCCGCCAAGGTCATTCATTCATCTGCTGCTCTTCAATTAGGTCCCCTCACGGCCATGGCTCCATTTGGTACAATCTTCTCTTTCATGCCAAATGGAAGAGTTTTCAAAGTATGTCTTGATCCAGGTCTATTAAGAGCAGCTATTGCCGAATTTTGCATTCGCTTGACCAAGTAGGGGGCAAGACGAAGACGCACTTACACATGAGACGTAGATTCTGGCAGCGGCAAAGCTCAATGGCCTTGATATTGAAATCGCAGAGTACCAGCATATGGTCACGAACCGGACACCCGAGTTCCTTTCCAAGTTCCCAGGGGGCAAAGTCCCCGCCTTCGAGGGTTCCGATGGCTTCTGCCTAGCCGAGTCGGACGCCATTGCACAATACATAGCACAATCCGGGCCCCGCAAAGATCAGCTCCTTGGACGAGACGCCGCGACATGCGCGCAGATCCGGCAATGGATATCCTTCACCGACGGCGAGGTGACGCCCTTTGTCCTGGATCTCGTCATCTGGAGAGTGGGCTATGGGCCGTACGACGACGAGACGGAAGCCAAGGCTCTCGCTCGCCTCGAGTACGCCCTTTCCGTTCTTGACAAGCATTTGAATGGTCGAAGCTGGCTGGTGGGCGAGGAGCTCAGCCTCGCTGACCTGACGTTGGCGTCTGCTCTTCTCTGGGCCTTTCTTCATCTTATCGACGGTGAGATGAGACAAAGGTTTCCCAGTGTTGTGGAGTGGTATCTAAGATCTATTACTTCCGAGGAAGTCAAAGACGTTTTCGGATCCCCGGATTTGATCTCAGTCAGGCGTGTTAATACAGAGGAATGAAATTAGGATATAAGTCATTATACCTTGTACTGTTGTAGCATCATTGAACAACATATCCATTTTATTCTTATGTTCCAAGCTTTAAGTTTTTCTCTTCATCACCTCCTAGTTTCTAGGTCTAGTGTATATAATTCGGAACCCGCCTTGACCCAAGAAATGAGTTATACACCATGAAGAGGAGAGATTGAACAAAGTAAAAAAACCCTCGTGTAAACGCCAAGAAGCAAGATGCGCTGCTTGGCAACGTTTCACAAGCTGCTTCGAAAGGCCGCCACCACTCGGTCCCTGTTGCAATAGCCTGAACACGACACCATTCGACTATATAGCAACATAGATGACATGGAACCATTCACCGAACATTTTCTATTTATGAATGTTATACACCGTGTCAGAACCAGCGCTGAACCTTTGTAGCCAGTCCCCACAGAACACGACAAGAGCCAATCACTAGGAAATTGAGCCCCGGAGAGGAGCGAAGCTGAAAGACAGTCTCTCAAAGTCCAAGATTACGTAGAGTCGCTTCAGAAATGCCCCGCCCAGAAGTAGAACTCGGGCGTCTCCGTTGTCGACCCGGCCATACTTCCACACGTTGATGCCAAGATAGCACACTGGCGGCTGAGTCGCGCCCGCGTTGAGCTTGACCACATAGTCGTCTGGAGAAATGGTGTAGTTTGCGCGGCCCTCGAGCTCGTAGACTAGCTCTGGAAAGCTCCCTGTGCCGTTGCAGGGCACGGTGAACCAGTCTTGGTGAGCCATGTTGAATCCGGAGGAGCCCTGGGCTAAAATAGCTTGCACGATGGTACTCGGGGCTAGAGTGCCGTTGACCTGGTCGACCAACCAGCGGTACGCCTTGAGCGACAGAGGGGCAGCAAGACCTTCGGAACCTTCGTCGAGCAGACCAAGGGTCCGGGCCGCAGGGTCTGAATCGTTCGGGGCAATGGCGAAGTTGGGGGACTCTTGTTGACCTGTGGAGCGAATCCAGTTGCCAGTCAATTCGGTGCTCCAGTAGTTGTTCCTCGGCGGTGTCAGGGGGTAAAAGGCTTCGCCGAGCCAGGACGGGTTCCGGATTGCAAATTCATGCACCTCGCTTTGGTTATAGAGCGAGGTGTCGGTGCCGCCGAGGACGACCTTGGCCTCACCACCGAGGCACGGCTTCGACGAGGACAGCGTAGCGCACGAGTGCCAGCCAAACCGGGGGCCAAGTTTGCCGGCATTCCAGGACTGGTAAGAGGCCGGGTGGAGTTCTTCTCCGAGGCCGGGCGTCACCGGCGCCATCCCGTAGATGCCGGCAAAGGGCACGGTGGGGATGGCGGCGGCGGGATAGGGAAAGTCGGAGAGCTGGAGAATGGTGCCGGGGTTGCATATGTCTCCAACACAGACTTCGTCGGTGGCATAGTCGACGGTGAAATTGGGCGCAAACGCCGTTATAGGCCAGCAGCTCTGCGGCAGAGACGAATTCTCAAACGTCGGCGACTGTCGCTCGTTGAACCAGGCCTGTCCAGAGGTGCCGACGCACAACGAAGGGTCGAAGCGGTTCAAGCATCTGCCAGACCGTACGAAGAGAGAGGCCCAGGTCCAGTCGCTCAGCACAGTGAGCAACTGCCCCCCGACGGTGACATTGAAGAGATATCCAAAGCCGTTCCAGACAGCCGGGACGGCTGCACAGTTGCTGCAGTCCAAGGACGTGGAGGGGGCCGAAGCCGCAGCATCGACGACAGCGCCGCGACCGGTCTGGTTCAACGCCAACAGTCCACTCAGGACATGATGCGGACGCATGGTGAATCCGTGGAAGGGGGCTCGAGGGTATTCTTGGGACAAGACACTAAAGTCTCACGTCCATGAGCCGGGATGATGTGCAGCGCTGCGTTTATCTGTCGTTGCCCTGTTGGCAAGGTAAATCTCTGAGCGTGTGTCTTGTCAAGGCCCTGACTGGCTGGGGCGAGCCGGTTCTCGGCGCGAACATACCTCCGACCCCATCCGCAGTGAAGTTGAGGCTTCGGCGGTTTTCGAGACAAGCAATAGTTATGGGATGGTCCGAACTCGCCGAATACTGGGCTGTCTGGGTCTTGGCTACACCCCATGTCCTTTGGGGCTGAGAATAATAAAGAAGCATCGAAGGATTAGTTGGCCGATAGAAGTGAACGGAAGATGACTAGATAACAAAGCATTGTAGAAATTCATAAAAGCGTGCACTACAAGAGTTGTAGAGGGTACTCTGCAAATTGCAAGGTCCTGTTACGTCAAATAGTGGGTGCATCTGGATTGTAGAGCACACCATCGAGGTTCGCATATGGCACATATAACTCTTGTCTCGTAGATCCTTTAACTAGAGGTATAGTTGGATGCGAGGTTAACGAGTTGTAAGTAAATATTTTCCTATACTCGAAATCGTTAATCGTGGTGGCTGATGCGAGCGATGTCTCGCAGTAGACGAGCTAACATTAGGTACGGTTTTTTTAGGGTTACTGCTTAGTTGCCAAGAGTAATTTCGAGACGGTTAGTATGCCCGCTCTCTATCGAGGACGTCAGTATTTTCAAATGTTAATGCCACGAAGAATGTTTCTCAACTCGACCAAAGCTGTCAACATTGTAGGTCTCAATCTGCTTGGAAACTCTAATTCTTGAAGCTGGACCATAAATTTGCAGGCTTCTATCAAAGTCGTGGTGGAATGGGGGTGGCCATGGCCGAACTTGGCTTTGATCATATCTGCATGTAGACGCTTTCCTAAACCGCATCGGGACAAGGAGATTTGCCAGAACGAGAATGCAGAGCGAATGCCTGTCACCCGTTCCAATCTATAAAACGTCATATTTCAGTTTGTTAGATGTTGGTCGCTGACTTAATATCCTTATAAAATATGTCAGGATGCTGGCAACATTGCAAGTGATGTGAGGCACACGCAAGCATAGCAGAATTACAAGGAATTATACAACAACTCGGCAAGAAACCTCGGTCATCTTGGCTTTCCCGACTCGGGATATTTTCTGCTTACCGCCCAGTGTCTAATTTTGAAAGGAAAAGATCCAAGTTGGGTAAAGAGCCGGTTAAACAAGTGCCCGTGCGAAATGATATGCCAGGGCTTACCGAAACATTTATTTAGGACCTATGGTAGGAACAGACTCGTCGTGGCGTCCAGGTACTGGCGATACGCATTGGACAACATGACTTGGCATAGTATCCTGAAATTCAGAGGGCGACATTGCATCTTTGGGCTACCAAGTCTATAGGATTGCATCAGCCGAAAAGAACTACGGATCACTCTATGCGAGAGAGGAGAAGATATAGTATTCACTCTAATTCAAAACGCCGCTCAGGCACCGCCGAGGTTGGAGTAGTGGCTGCTTAGGAACATGGACGACAAAGAAAACTTGTAAATGGTGTTTTTGGCTGCAGCGCACTCTCCAGTCGGCCCAAACGACCAGAGACTCGTAAAGGCAAGTCAGGCGTTGGGCAACGAAACGTGCAAGGGCTCTGACCTGACGGTGCCGTGCCAAACAATGTTGTTCCAGGCTCACGGCACTGCACCTCGGCAGACAGGGAACATGGGGGCGTGTGAAAGACGTGAGTGCAGCGGTATCAAGTCACAGCACGTTGGCCCTGCGATGTAAGCGATTCGCCCGGCTCTTCAACATCCGACGGTTCAAGAACTCGGATCGGCGGCCCTTGGGGGTGAGCTTCTGTTCCACGGCAGCAGCACCTCATCCATGTTTTGCATGAGGCTTTGCATGAGGCCGTCGCACTGAGCTGCAGCCTGCTTCGGGCAACCCGCTGCAGCGGAAATGCGGGAATGCCGGCCAGGGGCCGCGCCAGGAAGATAACGTGGCAAGGATGTGATGCGGTGCAATGCGGTGCAAAGCGGTATTGACGTCGATGCCGACATGGACTGGAACCGACGGCAAATGCAAGACGGCAAGGCTATGCAGAGCTCAACTGTTGGGGACTACGCAGTCACCTTGCCATGTGGCTTCAGTCTCATGATTGACGACTGGAGGCACGACTCTGGTGGATAGATGCCGTAAAGGCAATTGCATACATCTCCACCTCGTCGCTTGATATTCAATTGCCGTTGCCGTTGTGGCTGTTGCTCCGTTCTGAGCCGTGGTTCCCGCCATCTGATGACAAACAACCAGACACTTGAACGCTTCAGTCCGGAAGATCCAAAACACCCCATGCTAGCATGTCAACGCCAGAGAAGAAGGGGAAGGTAAAGGGAGGAATGGGCTGATGCTGGGGCAGATATGGATACGGGTACACGAAAGATGGGCCGAACGGTTGGGGTCACGAGGACCCAGCGTCGATGAACGCCGATTTTGGGGTGATTTGCACCAATCCCTGTTGACTTGTTTCTCGTCCCTTTTATTTCGAGCCGGCCGTACGATGTAGACATGCTTAACCGGCCGGCCTCGTCCCTGCACCTCGGCGTTGAAGTCCGTTTGCAAAAGAGCAACGGCGCGAACCAGAGGCCCAATCGGCCCAGAAATCTTTACATACACACAATATACACTATACTGCAATTGCGTTTGTTCTATTCATTGGTACTTTGTATACGTTGAAAGTCCGCAGGACGAGGCTCCTCACCGTGCTCGTATATACGGTAATGCACACGACAGACCCCTGTTCCGGCTCGGGCAGGCTACCCGAACGAGCTCCTGTTGCCGCCTGCTCGTGTAGACATTTTCTTGGCATGCGTGCAGCGTGTCTTCATATACGGGCATCGTTTCCCAAAAGTCAATAAATGGTCAGCAATCCCTGGCATTGTGCCAAAACCGCCCACCGGATAATTCTGGGTCGTGTTGCGTTTCAGTCAAAAGGGGCATCTCTCGATATAGTGACGGAACTTATGTACTGTAACACGACGTCCGGCTTCAGATATCCGCGCAACTCCTTCTAAAAGGGGATTTTGCGCGGGGGGTTTGCACGCTCAATGCGTCATCCGGACAAGCGAGCTCGAGTTGCTATCAAGCTCTGGTAATGTGCATGGGTCAAGCATGACCAAGAATTTGCTTGCATGATAAGCAACACCAGAGAGCGGATATCAGAGATTATAGTGATTCTTGAATGCCTTCATACCATAGAACACGTTTAAGAGCTGGAATAGAGTGTTTGGCTTCAAGGCTCGTCAATGCCATTTACCCCTGTGCTGTAAGGGGCATCGGTCCTCATGTATTTCTATTTCATTCGAGTTCGAGTCTTGGTTCTCCCTTTTCTCCAAGGATTTGTAGTTTTCTTGCGCGTCAGTTTTCCTAAAGCCCGCGAATAATGACGGCCAAGAGTGTACAGAGTGAATATTTGATATATGTTCGTCATCATTCATCCGGCACAGCCAGTATTGATCATGGCCGAGACTGCCATCAACCACCACCGCCCTTTCACTCCATCGTGTAATACATGCCATGGCCGTGGTGGCTGCCGCTGTGACTGAGCAAGTCCAGCGTAACGCTGAGCACATTCTTGACATGGGCCTCGAGGCCAGCAACCTCGCTGTTGACGGCGCCGACAATCTCGGCAATATGTGACCTGCCGCCCGACGACAGCCCGCGCGTCGATGTCAGCGGCTGGTCAAGCACGGCGCGGGCCAGAGGCGGCATCCTCTTCTCAATCTCGCGCAGCGACTGCGAGAGCAGCTGCACCAGCACCGACGTCTGGATGGCCGGGGCGACGACCGTGGCCGGCATCAGCGAGCCAATCTGCACGCACGGCAGCAGCGCCAGCAGCGCCGCCTGGTCGCTTGAGCTGACCATGTCGTGCAGCCGTGTCGCGATGGCGTCGACGTTGTGCAGGATGCGCGCGTAGCACGCCGTCACCAGCAGCATCGTCGTCGTCCCGGAGCCGCTGCTCGCGCGCCTGCTGCGGTCCGGCGCCGGAGACGAGGATGATGACGACGAGGACGGAGGGGACGAAGATAGTCGGCCCGATGTCGAGGCAATGAGCGCCATGATGATGCTCAGCAGCATGTTGGAGGCTCTTGTGGTCAGGTCTATCGTCTTCTGGAGCCCGTCGACCTCTTCTACCATGACGACGGCGCAGGGACCCTCGAATAGACTCTGCTGCAACTCCAACAACTGCCGCTGCGGGTCGTCGTGGAATCCCGGCCGCGGCCCATCGTCCACCAACAGAGTCTCGGGCGGACACGGACCCATGGTGTAGAGGCAATAGTCGTCGGTTGTGGATGCAGGGGTGATGAGATAGTCAGGCTGTTCAGAGCACATGTCAAGCAGCATGGAGGCAGCCAGCGACCCGTCGTTGGGGTAGTCCGAGTCCAAGTCGGCCATCATGAAGGCCTCGTCGTTACCAGATGCAGGGGTGATGAGATAGTCTGACGACAGGGGCTCAGGCATGGCCGCAAAGATTGGCGAGGCGGACAAGGGCGTCATTGTTGCCGTGTTCAAAGGCCGGTCTGCAATGCCCAAGTCAGCAAAAGTTGACTGCTTTCGCGGGCCAAAGGTTGCCTTCAGGGGTCATATGGGCAGTACCTACCACCGCATGCGTCGAAGCCTGGGCTCGTATCTAGACAGACTGGCGGAGTGGGGGGCCTCGAGACATTGGCTAAAGACTCAAAGGTGTCGTGGGCATGCGCAGCCACCGTTATGGTCGGCGGCGTCATCGGCGTCAGGGGCGAGACTTGATGCCGGTCTTGGTCGTTGCTCGTGCAAGCCGGCGATGGCCGCCGCGGCTGGCTGCTCGGCTTGCTGCCGCTTGCCGGCCTCCCGAGCCGGAGGGGCGGACTGTAGGTGCATCTCTCGCCGGCCTTGACGCACCGTTGGCAGGCCCGGCCGTGGTTGGAGGCTCGACTGCACCGCAGCTTTTGGCGGTGGCAGCGGTCACAGGCCAGCCGTTCGAGTCGACGCTTGGGGCCGTCCATTCGTTCTCCCGCCTCCCTGATATATACTAGTATATTATACTGGTGTATAGGCGTGTGCGAGTGAGAAGGGCCTTGGAACAGGCAGCAGCGCCAACCAAAGTCTAAACTCGGCAAACTGTGGAGTACAAGTAGAGTTTGGCTCCAAGAGTAACGCTGGAAAGTTTAAAGAGCTGCGGAGGAGGAGAGACGGAACGGGCCTCCCTTATATTGCAGCGGGCTTGGCTGGAATGGTAAAGGCATCGACACAACATGTAGTCGCCATGCCACGACGCCAAGCTTGAGCATCATGCGGTGCGAGGTCCGTCAAAGTGGTACTCGCTGTCATCGATTGCGTCGCGGCGGCCCTCGGCGCGCAGACTGGAGCCTCGAGCCGTCTGCGCCCCCGTTGCGGTGGAGCCGGCGTTCCATTCCTCTTCTGTGCTCATTCGTCGACGGCTTTTGGTTGGAGTGAGATTGTCAATCAAT
The DNA here is from genome assembly GCF_020360975.1 of Hirsutella rhossiliensis. Classification (NCBI taxonomy): domain Eukaryota; kingdom Fungi; phylum Ascomycota; class Sordariomycetes; order Hypocreales; family Ophiocordycipitaceae; genus Hirsutella; species Hirsutella rhossiliensis. The sequence goes on along the minus strand of NW_025408678.1, from coordinate 121,503 downwards.
ATCTGCCCATTGTTTGGGCCACGGAGCAATGTCGTCCTGTGCCTGGGCCCCGGTGGGCTCAAGCTCCACGGGCAAGCCACGCCTCACCCATCACCGGCTCTATGTACCTATTCGTGGGGCAGGTTGTAATGCCATATATATAGGTCGAAAAAGGGGACGAGGGGTCGGCACCAAAGGTCCAGTTTCCGTAGTTATCGAGCCACCTGAGGCGTCGAAACGGGTGCTGAAGCCGCCGGTTGCGAGGGACTTTTGCCCCATGGCAAGGCAATAATAACAAGGGCCACTAGGCCTCGTCAGTCACGACTATTTGAAGGAATTCACCCCTGGACCCCGAGCCATGCTTACCGCAAGGTATCATTGACGACTGCGGCCAGTGGGGGCGGGCGCCTTCATTTACGGGTCTCGCCGCCGCCCGAGGGCCGAGAGACTGAAGTCTGACAAGATTCGTCCGAAATGCTCTTCATCGGGGCACCCGCGGGTCTCGCCTGGCTATGGGGAGTTGTCCCCATACTGGAAGCCCACTGATCCTCGGACACCCCTCCTCGTGATGCATCCCGAACCGCAAAATCCTCAGGTCATGGGCCGCCGGCAACATCCTCGCCTTTCCATACACTCGCTTGAGATTGGCAAAATGCCACTTTGGACGTTTCATTATAGGACCGCGGCACATGGGGTGCATAAGCGCCTCCCACGCGCGGTCTGCATGCACGTCTGCTACCCGCTCCCTATTCGTTAAGCTTAACAGGGACACATGGAGCATTTACTGTAGCGTCTGTCCCAAACTAGAGAAGAACGGCCACTACATGCGTGCATGCATTGGTATTTTCCTCGTGTTCTTCCAGACCAGCCTGGTGTTGCGAGCAAGAGTCGTTATCATGGCAACAGACTAGTTCTCAACTCTTGCTCCAGATAGGCCTTGCATCGCCAGTCATCTTGCTTGGCTAGGCTTGGGGGGCAAGGAAACGATTGTCATTTTTATTGCTCCTCAATATCCCCAATTCTTTACTCTCTACCCCTGAGCTCCTGCAGCAGTCTTGAGCTCAGGTCGAGCCGGTGAGCTTCAAACCGGAGAAGACACACGCTGAGCAGCTGATGAATGGGCAACATCAATTTGAGTTTGAACACGTTGACATGCAACCCGGATCGTCGAGTATATATACTGTCCAGAGCGAACCAGCCTCTCCAACTGTCAAAAATGAAGGGAGATGAGCAATCCTGACAATGCGACAGGATTCACGTTCAATCGTGCCACGGCACATCCTTATACTCCGGGTCCCGGTTCGGCCAGGCGCACATCTTCATGGTGTAATCCACCAGCGACCCCTCGCCGCTGGGCCAAGTGGCCTGTATGAAAGAGGTCATCAAGTCCAATCCATTCAGCAGAGTCCCGCTTGTCCACAGTTTGCCGTCTCTCGCCCAGCGCCTCTCGACCCACTGCGTGCCCGTGGCCTTTTGCCGCAGCTCCTTGAGCATGAAGCGAGGCGCCGTGGCCGTCTTCCCCTCAAGGATGCCGGCCCGGAGGGGAGCTTCGATGCCGGCGCAGACGGTGATGAAGGCGGAGCATTCCTGATAGCTCTTGCGGATAAAGGCGAGCTCGGCTTCGGTGATTTCGGGCTGGAAGGAGGCTCCAATGAGGACAATGTCCAACGGCGGACACGTCTCGAATGAGTCCTGCAAGTGCCAAGGTCAGTTTCCCGAGTACTTGGACATAATGGGGGCATTTTTTTACTGTTGCTGCAAGGGACATGTTACTCGTGAGGCGACTTGGTTGAGTCTTTCCTGTTTCCGAAACCCAGTGAAACTGAGTGTCAAGCGCCTGCGCCTTCTGCTCCGGGGAGATCAGGGAGTCGGGGAGGAGGTCGACAAATGGTTTGCTAATTCCGTGAATGAGATCGACGGGGCCGACGTCCAGCACCTCGGTGAGCCTAACACGGAACATTAGTCTCCCAGAGCTTCGGCGACTCGAAGACGAGCTTGGGGAGGGACATGGGCTGACCCTCCAAGCAGAATAACACCCACGCGAATGGTGCGATCTAGGTTGGCGAGTTCCACAGACATGTCGACGGGAGAATCACATGAACTGAATGGCGATTAAAATGGGTCCTATCGATGAGATTGTCCAAACCGCGTTGTTGTTGGCCTCCACTTCTATCCGATGGAAGCGAGCCTCTTTTATAAACGACATGCGGTTGTATATCCAGAAGACGTCGGGAAAGGGCAGATTGACCCCCCGAGTGCCCGAGCTTTGTCATCAGTGGAACAATGCTGCATATCCGAACTGCCGGGCAATTCGCCTTGCCTTTGATCAAGGCCAAAGTCAAAGTCTGCAGATTAGCATTTGCCCAAGCCACGGACACGGGGCCGGCGATTGGCGTCTCGCCGGGGAGGAGCCGAAGGTCCGGGCCGGTTCGGAATCCGGTTTCGGGCCTCCGTCCCGGTACCGAATCAAACATCAAGGCACTGTTGCGAGTGCGCGTGAGCACCGGCTGCCCCAAATGGGCTTGAAAAACTGCGACTTGCTTCTACCTGGCATCCAGTCTTGTTGAAGCCTGAATTTTTTCCATGCATCGATGCAGCAGCCAACACACCAGCCGTTTGGACCCGCCGAGGGCCTTTCCATGCTGCACATATGTACGAAGTATGAATATCTACCCTTACCAGCGCTCTGTGATGCGACAGTCTCGTGCAAAAGACACAAGACACACTCCCATTGGAAGCCAGCACGTCGTCACCGAGCATTGCATCGGCCAAAGGCACGAGGATGGCCCGGATGAAAAGCAGCACGGGCTTCAAGGATACAACGCGACTCGGTCTGGTAGCTCTACAGAAGTGTCCACCTCGCAAGAGCGATAAATCCGTTGTTGACTCACTGTACGTAGCCGGGAGGGCCCAACTGCTTTGCCTCGTTGCCTTGCTAAGGCAGAAGGGGACGGGCCGGGCCTCGCGCCGACGAGCGGCGATCGGCGCTCGTCACGTATTGACTCAGTACCAAGTACGAAGTACAAGACACCGTTGTGTCGAGAGAGCCAGCCGTCAAGTGCCGTAACGCATCCGAATCTCGTAGTCCTTTGATTCGTGCCATGCTGTACACGGCTCACGCGAAGACCAGGACATACTCGGAGCACCCGTACTGGATGGAACCGTGCGGCCCAGAACGGCAGTGGACAAAGAACGCGTCGGAACCCGATGGCAGTCCTTCTCCGTGCTGCCCTCTCGGGAACCTATCAACGATGGATTCGCCCTCTAGTAGTGTGTAGGTGCGTCTGGCAGGACGTTCCAGCAACCGAGGGCTCGATGGCGCGTGACCGAAGCGGGATGCGCAGACTTGTTGCGTACTGCGGGGGAAAGGCAGCATCGAGCAACAAATCAACATAAACAGCAAATCCGTGCCAGCCACGTACGTGCTTGGTGCTGGGGCATCATGACGGACCGGTACGAGGCAACTAAGACGAGGGCCAGGGGGCGTGTCGAACCGTGAGAGGACGGAAACAAAACTTGGCGCTCGCCATGCCTTGCCATGCTCTGGAAGGGATCTGACCACGATTCCGTTGAACCATGTACACACTGTACACAGCGTCTCGGCCCCCAGGCCATGCGTCCTTGTGGGCGTAATATGTGCCCAGTTTACGTACACGAGCAGTCGCGTGTTTGGTGTTCGAGTCAGCAACCCCCCTTCCTGCCGAAGAACAGATGGCTGAGAGAACAGGGACAGATCAGCAACAAGCTGAGGGCGCTGGCGGGTCACGGTGACGACAGAGCCGGCCGTGCCGCACCGTGTCCGGTACTTGACAGTGTTTGCTGCGGCTTTGGCCCAGTTCTGGCCCTGGCACATGTTGTGCAACAGGGGTAAGCAAAGCAAGCTTGTTTTGTTTTGTTTTGCGCCGCCGGCCAGCCCACCCAGCGAGCAGCCGCAGTTGCGCGAGAGGCGAGACGAGAATGGGAGCTGTCCCTGAATCCTGAGGTTCGCATCACATCCTCACCCTTTTTCCCTCTTCACTTGATTCACCCGCTTTCTTTGGTGGCCGCCTTGTTGCTCTGTCCGTCGCTGTACCAAGCGAACCTGCGTAACGTCATGAGATGGCAACGACTGTCCGCGCTCGTGGGTCTCTGTCGGGTGCGTTGGCGGGCATGCGTGCCCTGTGGCTGTGGGGGGTGGTTACCGAGCTCTTGGGTAAGCAGCGTGTGCGACGAGCAGGGAAGCGGCGCAGCTGTTGCATGCTCAGTAGCGGGCGGGCGACTGCTGAGACATCGACAGCTCCACGGCCTTGGAAAACCTGTTTGGCGGGCGATGCCTTGTGTGCTGGTCGGAGAAGCAAAGAAGAGCGAGACGACGCGGAGGGCTCCGGACTAGGGCTGTTCCTAAACATGGCGGGGATCGGGCGCGATGTGCTCCACAGTACAAACAGCTCGTGAGCCACGGGACGACGAGGTACCTTATTGGTATCTCTTGATGGAAAGGTACCTAGATGCCCCGGTGCGCGCGATTTGCGATCAAGTCACACTGTACGGGCGGTCTCACGAGAGGTGTCAGTCAGCGGGCTGGCGCCCGAAGCAGCTTGGGCCATTGGTACTTGGGTACGGATACCTCCGGCCAGGTGACAGGTACCTAATATATCTAAGGTCCGTAACGGATACCTAGGTAGGTACCTTGGCGTCCTAAACGAGGGTCGAGCGCCCAATGGCCGTTGGAGTTGCGTCGTAAGTCACTCACTGTCTTAGGTAAGGTACCGGATATGCTGGGTATGCTGGGTACCGAAAGAGGCAGGCACCTACCGGTACCACATGGGCCACATAGCGGCGCTCGGGAAAGTCGGACCCGGTGCCACGCCCTGTACAGTGCTGGTGATGAGCGGAGCCCCTCTGTGAACGAAGGACTGGACCAGACCAGCAAGTCACTACTCTAACTACATCTCGGCCCCGATGCGCCGCGTTGCTTCAGGCACATGTCTACAGTACATCAAGGACCAGCCAATTGTGCGGTGGACAGAAAAGCCTGTCTGTCAGACACACACAATCAGCTGAGGTGCTCAGCCATCTCAGCCATGTACAGAGGTACCCACCAGCAGTGGCTGTCGCCCAGGTGCTGGGGCCACCCTGGCTGGCATTGCTTGTTTGTGCTGGTGTGTGAGGCGTGCATGTGTGCATGTGTGCATGTACGGGTACGTGTGTGTTGTGCTGTGTTATGCTGTGTTGGGCTGGGTTCCCGTCAGCAGCAAGAAACAAAAGGAAAAATCGTCTCGCTCTCGCTTCCTGTCGCGGATTCATTTTCGTGGCCATTTTCTTCTCTCCTCTTCCATCCTCCATCCGGCCAACCGCCCGCCGTCCTACCTACAGCATGTACTTACTTAAGTACCTACCTTGGTAGTCTCCAGCCTCGGCTACCTGGGCGTGCACATTCGGGCATGACAGGGGACAAAGTGCTCCGGAGTCGACGTCGTCCATGCCCGCACTGGCGCACTAAGCAGCCCAGGGCGCTAGCTACAGTAACAGCTCACACTGTACGTGACCTTCAGCAAGCAGGTACCGCTGCTCCATTTCGCGAGTACGTGTGCTGGACCACCGCCACCACCACCACCACCACCACCACCACCATCATTTCCACGACGACTTCATCCGCCTTTCGCTGCAGCCCGGCTAGTGCTGCACAGCACCCTGTCCGTACCTTGAGCCAGCCTGTGCCACGACGACAAATTGTCCCATCCGAGTCCCGCCCAATCACCGCACCCCTTCGTCCTCATCGTCCCTGCTCGCTTCCGTAGCCTAGGGCTGCAGCCAACGTCAACACCCACCCGCTCCTCCTCTCGTCGCCTCATTTGCTCCGCATCTCGCACTCTGATCCGCGCAACGGGCCTCTCGGGGCTCCACGCCCGTCTTCACCCCTTCCCATTACCACCGTGGTTGCCCTGTCGCGTCGCAAGTGTCCATGACGAGCCAACCACGATGACACTGCCCTCGACCGACACCACCACCACCTGTCTCTGACCCAGTCCAAGGCTCGTCCCGCGGGCATGCATGCTCCGGAACAGCTCTACGCCTCTCCCGCCATCATGGACAAGTCATCAGCCTCGACCGGCGGCGCCCAAACCGCCACCACGATCACCGACAGCGTGCCGAGCCCCCAACCTGACACCCGACCGCCCATCACCTCCACCACCACTAGCAGCCAAACGTCAAAACAATCATCCACCTCAGCCTCCCTCAATCACTCCCCCGCTGCCTCTCGAGACGCTTCCCCGTCCCGCAAGCCTCGGCGAACAGCTTTGACCGGCAGTGCCAGTCAATCGCGCAGGAACAGCCAGCAGGACCTGAGCCCTACCCGCCAAGCAAAGTCGACTTGTACCGAGCCGTCATCGGCTGCCGCTCCCAGCCTGCGCTCGACCACCAAGGAGCCTCCGATCCTTTCGCCCACGCCGCAGAAGCCCCCGGCCGTCCAAGACTTGAAGGACAGCCATCGCTGGCCCGTCTCGCCCCGTCTACGATCGCCTCCGCCACAGTTGAGCAAGCTCGGTGTCACGTCCGCGCGTCGCAGCGAACCACACGACCCTCCTCTGATCAACATTCAGCGACCCAGCCCATCGCCCCAGCTACCAGATTCACTGCAAAACTCGTCCGAAAACGATTCCGATGAGTCGCACATGCAGTCGGGCATCAGAACCCCCGTCTGCGGCGCGTTGGAAACCGTGCAGGAAGTCAGCCAGAACAACTCGCCCGCGCACGCGGCCGATGCCTCGCTGTTAGAGCATGTCAAGGAGAAGCTCGCCACCCCGGGCAACCCTCCCGACAGTGCCCTCAGTGACGGCGGTCTAGCGCTCAATAACAAGACCTACAACATGCCCGGGCCCCCGGGTAGCGGAGATGTGGGCGGATCCAGGCCCGAGTCCCGACGTCCTTCGTCGGTTCCGCCGCCGCCGCCGACCCTCGTCTCCCGGCAGTCTAGCGCCATGTCAACCAAGCAGGCCAAGTCCAAACCGGAGGGCTCAACACAGAACATGACGGTCGAGACAGAGACGGTGCCCAGCGTCCCCCAAGTCGTCCTGGCGACGGGAACAAAGGCCGAGGCCGCCAACGGAACCCTCAAAACCAAGCCAAGCGCCGAGACCATCAGGCCGAAAAGGGAGAAGAAGAAACCGGCGCGCAAGCAGCCTGCGGTCAACTCGGGGACAGGTAGGACATCCGGGTCAGCGCATCCGGCAAAACCGTGCTAACATGACTTAACCAAAGGGTCTTCCAAAGCCGACATCTTCGAGGCAAAGATTGCCAACGCCGTTGACGAAGCCAACACCTCGGATTCGGAAGAAACCTTTGTCTATGATTCCAATCCTCCAGACAACACTGAACGTTCGACTCGTCGCTTTCACTCCCGCACCCCCAGTGCGACTTCCATGGTCAGCCAGGCGGACCGACCAAACTTGCGGTCCCTCTACGGGGTCTTGGAAGGCGGGAGTCATGGTCACGGTCACGGGCCCGTGCCCAAGAAGAGTATGAAGTTTGTCAACACGTTTGGGGGTAACGCGAGCGATAGCTTGACGCCCGGGGACGAGGATGGAAAGGGGACCGGGCGAAGCACCGGCGGCTCTGCGCGCGGTACCCTGCGACACCATCACCACATAGGCAGATGGGGCCGGCAACCCGGCAACGGCCATGCGTCACTGTTCGACAACGAGTCGCCGTTCCCAAACGCAGCCAAGTCCAAGCTCGCGGGCAACACCTCGCGCAATTCGTCGGGCCCGACGAGCCCGAGAAACTACCACTCGGCGCGTGGACAGTTTGGCACCAAGCGATCTGCGATGCAAATGTCGTCGAGCTACGATCTGGACGACACGACAGGCGCCGACGACGAGCGAACACCTCTGATTGAGACGGCGCGTTCTTTGAGGGGCAGCCGAAGCAGGCGCGGGCCGCATAGCTTACGGCAGGCGGAATCCCAAACCTACACCAGGCGATCGTCATACCTAAATCGATTCGCGGCCTGCCTTGTCTTGACCATGATGTTCCTGCTGGTCATCACCGGTGCCATAGGTTTCATGTTCGCCACGTCGCAGCCCATGACCGGCATCGAGATTGTCTCCATCGGCAACGTGGTCACGAGCGAGCAGGTGTTGATGTACGATCTCACGGTCAAGGCACATAACCCCAACATCGTGGTGGTGACGATTGATCGGGCGAACCTGGAAATATTCGCCAAATCCAAGTACGCAGACGAGGACTCGAAACGGCGGAAGCATCATCATGTGTCGGACAGATTGCATGCCCGAGACGACCCAGCGAACGACCCGCCCCTGAGGCCCGGCGACGGCGATAGTGACAGTCGACCAAATATTTTACTCGGCCGCGTCACGGTGTTTGACAGCTCACTGACTTTCGAAGGTTCCCTCTTCCACCAGGGAACGTCATCCTCGACGGGACAGATGCAGCTCCCGAGTCCCGGGAACAACACCGTGGATGGTTCGGAGCGGTGGAACAACATTTATCAACACGAGTTTGACCTGATTGTCAAGGGTGTGGTTAAATACAGCCTCCCCTTGAGCGCCCACGTTCGCAGCGCAACAGTGTCGGGGCGAACCACAGTCAAGCCAAACTCTGCCAACAACCCATCTCCGAAGCCGAACATCACCGTCTCGGTCGCGTCATGACGCGAAGCCGTCGCTTTCAGTGGATCTTCTTTTTCGAACCCCGCTTTACTATCATTCACTGCCTTGTGTTTTTTGAGCGTGCGTGCGGCATCTGGAACAGCCCCGGCGTTGGGATTTTTTCTTCCGACCTCATCTCATCGTCCATTTGAAATGGAGGGTAGGATGTGACCTACTGACGCAACTTTTCCTTTTCTTTTCCCCAGCTTGGGCTATAGACCGGCAAGAGATCATTTACGCGCCCAGAGGCATACTGAGCCGCCGGGGATCGCTTCTTGAAGGAGTGCCCGAGGTTAAGGTAGATGAAGTGCCTACAATGCCGACTGATTAATCTGGTGCTGCAAGCTGGATGGCGAAACCAGGAGAAAAGCAACATGCAAAGCGAAGGGTGAATGCTACACATGCCCTCCCCCTTTTTGTGTGGAATTTGGGGAACGGTGGCGGGGGTTTCTTTTGTGCTTGCGACAATAGATGACAAAAAGCGGCAACCATGGTCTGTACCTATAACGGCTTTTACGACGACAAGCGCAACGTGAGAGACGGTGGCGGCGGACGGCAAGAGTGCGGGAGAAGAGCGAGGCGGCGTTGGAGGAACCGCTGGAGTTGCACGTCATCGCGGCCGCGGGTGGTCGAGATAGAGAGAATGGAGAGTAATTTGGAAAGGCAGTCTCCTTGGCGAGTGAAGCGTGCTGCGCATTGTCACTCGGCATGCATTCGGAATTGGGTGTCGCCAGCAGCGCCTGCTGTAGAAGAATTGTATTGCTGTAGGACCAAGAGATGCGCTCCAAACATGCCCGTTGAACGCCGTCCCTCCAATCGTGATATCTTGCCTCTAGCCATGTCATTTTCCCACTCCAGATCAAAAAGGCTCCCCGGCGCCTAGGAAAAGTGTATGCCCTCCTCGTTAAAAGCAAACAGCAGCCGCAGAAAGTCGTTTTCGTCACACTTGCCGGAGCGTTTGTCGGCCAGCTCCGTCACGTCCTCGAGGACCTTGCGGATCTTTTCGCGGACCAGCTCCGCCACCTTTGTCTTTTTGCGCTTGCTCTTGGTCTTGGGGGCAGACGAGGCGGCCGAGCTGCGCAGCTCCTTGAAGAAGTCGGGCGCCTCGTCGGCAGCGTCGTCGTCGACGTCCATGTTGTCGGCATCCGCGGCCCCGTCCTCGGCCATGTCCAAGACGGCGTCGGCGTCATCCTCGACAAGACTCTCATCCACAGAGACGCCGTTCATTGCGCACCAGGTGCGGTAATTCCTCTCCACCATGGCGAGGACCTCCTTGGTGCCGAGCCAGCTGGCGCGCAGCGTCTTGTTCTTACGGACGAAGCAGACGCGCAGGAGACCGTCCCACTCGTCCCAGCTAACGTTGGGGCGGTCCTTGCCCATCTTTGGCTCGATGCGAACGACGGAGGACTCGACCTGGGGCGGAGGCTTGAAGTTGTTCTTGCCGACCTTCATGACGTGGGTGATTTTGGCCCAGAACTGGGCGTTTACCGAAAGGCGGCAGTAGAGGGTGTCGCCGGGGCGGGCGGTGAGACGGAGGGCGAATTCGCGCTGGAACATGAGGATTGAGGTGCGCGGGGGGTTGGGCATGGCAAGGAGCTTGAAGACGAGAGGGGACGAGATCTGCAGACGGAGAGGTGTTAGCATGAGGGGGGGGCGCATTTACAGGTAGAAGGGTGTAGGGAGAGCTTACTTGGTAGGGGGTATTGGAAATGCAAACATCAAACGCAGGCAACTCCGTCTTGATGACATCGCCCAGCAAAACCTCCAACTTGCGCTGCTCCGGCTTCCCCTGCACGCGCTTGGTCACCTCCGCCGCCATCCTAGGATCCAACTCGACACAGATGCACTTCTTTGCCTTTTCCAGGATGCGCACCGTCAAGTTGCCCGTGCCGGGGCCGACCTCGAGGACGGTGTCTGTGGGTTTGAGGTAGGCCTTGTCGACAATGGCGTCCGAGACGCCGGGGTTCTTGAGGATGTGCTGGCCGACGTTTGTGTTGAATTTGAAGACGTTGTTCTTGCTGCCGGATGCGCCGCTGCTCTTGCCGCCGCCCGGCCGCTCGTAGGGCGTGCCGCCGGCGCTGCTGCGCTTGGCTTGCTTGGTTTTTGCCATGGTGGTGTCGTCGGTTGGCGGGATTCGTTGGTGGTGAGGGGCGGCGGTGACTGGGAAACTTTTCGAGGTGGTCCAGTTTATCGATAAGAGAAGGGTGCGGCGAGCTTCCCGCGGTTTACCCGGAGTGTATCAGGCTTCGTCATCTTGACCTCTCCTAACAATTGCTTCAAGCCAGCCGTCGACTTGGCCTGCGCCATGTTGCCCTCAAGTCGCACCGAGTCACACCACAGCTCGGCGCCGCCAGCCGCTTATTAGTTGAGCAATTCCAGCGGAGAGCGGGCGGGGAACAAGTCGTTCCGGCCAACAAAACGCCTCTAGTTAATGGAGAGGGTGCATTGTGAATCGCGCCGCAGCTACGGATACAGACTACCAGGCCAAACCAACTCCAATGCTTCCTGCCGCCGCGAGGGTAATGTCAAATAAACAGTGAGAGACAGACATGCTGCCTCACTACTCCAGATCCGCCGCCACCAGCTTCAGGATCTGCTCGGTCCCCTTGCGCGCATTCTTGGGGCTCTTAGCCACCGCCTGCCACGCCTCGCCGTGCCGCGGCTCGTTCTGCACGCACTTGCCCACCACCTCGCCGCGCTTCTCCTCGGTGCCGTGCTGGCAGAGGAAGCGGTAGTACCAAGCCCAGCTGTCGCCGCAGTCCGGGTCCAGCACCAGCGCCTTCTCGAACCAGTTCTGCGCCTTGTCCAGCTTGCGGTCGCCCCAGAAGATGCGCGCCACCCCGACAAACAGCAGCGGGTCGTTGTCAATCTTCTTGATGGCCTCGAGGCTGCGCGGCTTGCGCTGCGTTCGCGCCTCCAGATGCCAGATTTGTTCCACCCAGAGGAGCCCGCTCTTGGGCACCTCTTGCTGCGCCCGCGCCATCATCGACTTGGCCTGCGCCATGTTGCCCGCCCGCCGCTCCAGCCGTACCGACTCGCACCACAGCTCCGCGTTTTTGGGCGCCGCCAGCCGCGCTCGGTCGAGGATGGATCGTGCCTTGACCATTGAGCCCTCTTGCTCCTCGAGCCGAGAGTAAAGCAGCCACAGTGGCGCCGACTTGGGCACAGCCTTGACCCCGGCCGCGTACGTCTCCCGCGCCTGGCCCGGCTTACCCTGATCCTCGTAGATTTGTCCTTTGAGCATCCACAGCTTCGCAGAGGCCGGGAACAGCTGCAGCGCCCGCAGCACCATGTCCAGCGCCGCGTTGTCCTGCCCCTCCACCCGCTCGAACACGACGCTCTTCATCCATACCCGGTCCGTCGGCGCCTGTTCGCGTGCAATCTCCAGTAGCTGTCTCGCCTGCTCCACGTCGCCATTTTCCGACTCGAGTTTGACGGCCGACAGCCAAATGTCTTCGTTGTTGGGGTTTTGGTGAAAGGCCCGCTTTAGGACCAGCCGCGCGTTGTCTACCTCTCCTGCCTGCCACTTCTCCTTGGCCAGCATCATCCACAGCTCCTCGCTCTTCGGGCACGCCTCCACGGCCTTTTCCAGGAGTTGCCACAGCGAGGCTCTGGTCCCGTGGGTCCTCTCGAGGTCTGCGGCCGCCATCCACGTCGACCGGCTTTGCACAAATACGCGTAGCGAATAGGCATAGATGGCGCGGGCGGTTTCATATCGACCCCTGTTGATACTGCCTCTGGCGTCTTCCTTCCATATGTCTCTTCGGTCATCGTCCTCGTCCAGATTCCAGCCGAGCGTCTCGCGGATGATGCTCTCGCAAGTAAGCGTCGCCCCTTCTGCCTCGCACTTCTCCGCCTCGGCAATCCACTCTTCTCGACTCGGCATGGCGGATTCCTTGGCAAGCACTTGCACAGCTCGCTTCATGACGTTGACCTTGTCTCCCTGGCCGAGCTGTTCCTGCAACCGCGCGGCCGCAATCCAAATCTCGTGAGATGTCGGGACGGCTTTTCGCGCCCTGTTAAGCACCTTTTGGGCGTTCTCTGGCGTCTCCAGCCGGGCCAGCGCCAACCACAGATCCACCGAGAGGGGGATCAGCTCCGTCGCCTTGGCCAACATGAGCCTTGCGTCGTTGGGGTCGTCCTCTAGATTCACCGCCTCTTTCCAAAGAGCCTCCGAGTCCGACAGGTGGTCGAGCGCCTGGCGAACAACGCGCCTCTTGTTGCTGGCAATGTGCTCCAGTTTCATGGCCTCCACCCACAGCCGCACCGATCGGGGATTCGCCTCGATGGCCCTGCGGGCGATGATTTTTGTATTTGGGGACTCGTGGTTGAGTCGAATGTTCTCCAGCCATGCGTCCTCGCTCTGCGGGCATTGGGCACATCCCTTGTCGATGGTCTTTCGCGCGGCGACAATCTTGCCGGCCAGTTCTTCCAGCCGGGCAGCCGCGATCCATCCCAGGGCATTGTTGGGATTCGTCTTGACGACAGACTGAAGAAGCTCTCGCACGCGGTTGATGTCGCCGACCTGCGCTTGAGCCTCGTTCATCTGCATCTTGTTGAGGCTCGTGATGTACCCCTGCGGGTCGATGCTCGTCGCGCTGCCCGAGTCGCCGCCCGTGCTCTGCGATGCCTGCTCCAATCTTGACTTGAGAACCTTGTCGCGAGCCGCTCCAATGTCGGCAAAGTTGGTCATTGTGCCGTCCCCTCCGTCCCCGGCAGCTGTGGCCGTGCCGTCGTCGGCGACAGTCGTGCCCATCTCGGTCGAGTCTCGAGCGGCGGCTAATACGCTGTCGGGCACCGCGTAGAAGCGCTGGCGCAAGGCTTGCTTGCTTCTCCGATTTTTGCCCGTCAAATCTCCGACCTCGGGCAGGTTTGCCCACTCGTCATCCGTGACGGTCGAGAGGGCACGTTTGAGATCCGTGAACTGCTGTTGGATCTTGGGGTTGTTCCGCTCGTATTCCTCCCGCTCGGCCTTTTCGCGCTCTTCGCGCTGCCGCTTTCTCCGATCCATGCGCTCGTCCACCCAGTCCCATATGCGGTCTGCTTCCACGTCCTCCTTGTCGTAGACACCGCCAGCGAACAGGCCAACCTCGTTGTCTGGGTCTTGGAACCGTGCCTCGTCGTCATTGTTGTCGTCGTCTTCATCTTTCTTCTTGCTGCCCTTTCCGTCGGGCGCGATGCCCAGCTGCGCCGCACGCTTGGCGAGGGCCTCCTTGATCTGGTCCTCACTGGGCCCATCGCGAGCTGGACCAAGGTCGGATCTCGTGGTGAAGCCAGTAGCTCCTCTTCCAAGACCGGCGACGTAGTTTTCCGGCGCCGGCTGGCTCAGAAAGTCGCGCCGCGTCGTGGTCATCGTGATGCAAGGCGGTGCATTGTGGAGACGAAGTCAAGTTGCTGCCTCGAAGTCGCGACTTTGTAGTATTCCCCGGCACGTGCCTTGAGGCTTATCGATAAGCATCATCTGGTACGTAGAAGGTTCAGCGAGTTGGTGAGCTAGCCGCCAGCCTGCGCCACGTAAATACAGTGCGCCGCATGGCTTGTACCAGTGCCGCCTAAACGCCCCTGTGTATGTGCATGCAAGGCCAGAAGATGCCCGACTCGTGAGCTGTCAATTGAGCGGAAGCTTAGTCAAGCAAAAAGCAGTCGCGGTTCTCTTAGAAGAGCTGTGAAAAACCTACATTGCTTATATGGAACTCTAACTCTACAGCCGAACTTCCTCTTAACTTGGAACCTAACCAACCCCAACTGAAACCCCTCGTTGGCTATCTTGGGAAACTTCAAACTTGACCTGACCAACAGGTCAAGCTGGCCAAGGAACATGACTCCAAGCATAGGGATGGACGGGCCAAATTATAGTCGTTTTTGAGTGGTGCACAGTCAAGTTGACCAATGACTGCACACAGGTTGTTAGCTTGAGCTCTGCTAAGAGCAATACGCGCCTCGTGCCTTGTACGTTCCTTTACGAAGAGGCACCCGATGCAAACAAGGCTTCTTCTGGCCCACCGCTCTTGTCGTGATAATTTTCCACATTAGACTTCACACGGTTCTAAACTCGACACTCGAGCAAGAGCGCTGACGGGCTCAACACCGTGTCGGCCAACAAGACCCTCTCCCGGCCCCCAGTTGGTACTCGCGCAAAGGTGTTCGGCACATTACTCCTGATCCGTAGTACACCGAGACCTGCCAAGACTTGCACCCTGAATCTTTCCGTCCCTCGCCATTTCCACCGTCGTCTCATCCTTGTCCCTCGTGAGATGCGATGAATGGGGCGCGGCAAGCTTACACCACGACTCGTCCGTCGTACTGAGCATGGAGCCCACCAAGCACCAGAGGCTGTCCACTTTCAAATCTACTTGTTGCCGCCGAACCAGCTCGAGATGCCACCCTTGGCTTTGGCGGTGCCGTCCTCGACCTTTTGGTCAAACTTGTCGACGGCCTTCATGGCCTCTGCCTTGGCATCCTTGGCATAGGCCTCGGTGTTGCTCTTGAGCCTCGATGCTTGCTTATCCGCCTCGGACCACTGGTAGAACAAGACGTCAGCACCATCGTTCATGCAGCAGTGCCGTCTGTGTGGGGCAAGCGGGGTAGTCGGCATGGGGAGAAACGACAGGGGAGGACAAACAGCCTTGTCGAGCTTTGAGCCAGCTTCGGCGCCGTAGCCCTTGAGCTCCTTCTCAGCGTTGGGGGAGCTGCCAGGGAGTTGCGACTTGATGTTGGCCGAGGCTCGGTGGACGTCGCCTGAACAATGGCACGGTCAGCCAGCATGTCACGGGGCTCAACAAGTTCAAGGAGGGTCAGACGAACTCTCAAACTTGTTCTCGGCGGCCTTTGCGTTGCCGCCGGCACTGTAGAGATAGTAGCCGATGCCACCAGCGGCGCCGAGACCGAGGATGAGGGGCATTCGTGATCTCGACATGGTGGAAGCTTGCGTGAATGGGATTGGAGGAGTTGGGTAAAGGTAAGGGGCCTGGCGAAGGGGCCTGCGGCTCTTTTGCGTGCGAGTGGAAGGTGAGGTAGGAAAAGGTGAGGGAGGGGGCGGAGAGGAAGAGGACGATGACGAGGAGGAGGAGCTGCTGCAGAAGGGCGAGATGCGGAGATGACACAACGGTTCCTCTTTGGGCAAGGTGGTAACTGTGACGAGCCAAGACGAACCGCGGCTGGCAAGCTACAGTACAGGTGGGCGGACGGGACAGGTCCAAGGTACTTTTGGCGTGGCTACGTATTGCATCAAGCAATGCCATCTGCGGTGATTTTAGACCAAATACAGAGTATCTGTTGCTCACTCGACTGAGACAATCCGCGCTCGAAGCATCTCAATGGTTGCAGAAAATAAACAGCCCAATATACTTGCTGGCTATGATGATTGGGGAGGCTGGACACGGTAGCTGCGAGGATGACGTACGTAGGTGTGTTTGTTGTAGGTACCTACTGGACGGCAGGTACCGAGCACAGTGCAGCCTTGACCGTCGGGACAAGAACAGACTGATCTAAGTTGTAGGGTTTACACAGTGCTTCCCCAGAGAGCTACAGTGCGGGAGAAATGATACACTGCTCTGCTGCTTGCGCTCTGTGCTGTACGCCGTCCAGATCAGCCCGACCCACCGCGGACCAAAAGCTCCAGTCACTTCTCCTTGCTTCTTTGACGACTCTGAGGGCTGTATTATATAACATCATATAGTCAACGAGTATGATGACTCGGAAGGCGCCTCGCAAGTCCCTTGCTCGTGTTCGACCCTGTTCATTCAGAACCGGCTCTGTGCCGTAAGCAGCGCATGGCTGAGGTCCTCACTCGATGAACGAACAACTACTAATTCCAGGCAGCGAACCATAACAGTAGCAATGTAGGACTCGTTGCGGCGGGAGATGCGGCTGAGGTCTTGCGTCGCCCGTTGTTATGCAATTACGTCATCGAAGCCAGCTTCATCTGTATAGATAAAAAGGAACGGGCGGGGAACAAAGAATTCGTTCGCACCAAGTAGAGGGCAAGGGAGTGCAGTACATGACGGCAAGCCACCGCGACCAGGGAGACGGGCTGCGATTAATAAACTCTTTTCTCTTTACATACCTACATACATACTTCGAATGTACTGTCCCGTCTATAGGCGCCCACGCCTTCTGTAAGCATGGCACGCACCAACTGCACAGTAGTAGGTGAAGGTGGCCTTGCACGGACTTGCAGACGGGGCACGAGAATCGTACATGTACCCACGACAAAAGCAAGAGCCCTTTGACCCCGGTGCGCCTTGCTCAGGGTACTCGGCACCTGCTCTCGTCATCTCGTAGACGTACAGTGCGTGGAGAGCTCACCCGCCAGGTCCGCACTGTCTGGCTCCCATACCAACCGCGGTCTCTCTCCAATCCGGCTCCACGTCGTTCATCTATCTCCTCTGCACATTGTCCCTACCCGCTTTCGGGGTCGCTGTGTCTAGGTCAGTGACTGCTTCACTCTGCGTCTCGGTGCCATTTGTTGCCTGCCAGAACCCCCCTCGACTCCGCGCCGTCGCCGCCGGCTTGCGCAAGCCACCGACGCATACCATCGCCATGCCAACGCACCCGCGCCGGCCATGCTGAGGGTCCGCAGTTCCCGTCGTGCCGTGGGCTTGAAGCCGACTGACTACGACCACGAGATCGGCCTCGTCAACCACGATGTGACGCCCCGCACTTTGAGCCCCGACACCGCACCCGGTGGTGCCTCTCCCGCGTCGCGCCTGATATCCTTCGCCCGCGAGTCCGGGCACGCCGCGGCCACTCAAGCCCCGGGTGACGGCGGCGCCTCGGCAGAGCAATCCGCGGAAGAGAATGGGTCGAGGCAAGACGGCCGTCAAGGTCAAGACCAAGGGCGGGCCGAGGCGGAGCACGAAGCGGATTTGCCTCCTTCCGCGCCGCGGCCATCGATCGAGGTTCGAGGTGTGTAGCTGTGCCACATACGACGAATCGCTCCGCTGACACTAATCCTTCGGAGCCCCGACGCCAGAAACATCCAACGAAGGCGCCCGTCGACCACTACCCAAAAAGCCCCGCCCCAAGCGCCAGACAGCAATTGATATCCTCTACGAGAACGAAAGAGGGGGCTTCCTTTGCGGCGCGGCTCTCTTCTCCTCGCGAGCTCTCGGCGGGCTGGATCCGCCTCCCTGGAGTATGTGCCTCTGCAGATTCGTCTTAGCTCCGATGCTGCGGGCCGCTGACCCTAACCACAGCGAATGCGTATCACAAGGCCTCGCCGACGAGTATACACACGGCCCAAGTACCCGACCCGTCGTGGGAGTGGATATGGCCCGAGTGGCGTATCAACCACCAGGAGGGCATGGACGAGGACGGATGGGAGTATTCATTTGCCTTTTCCAAAAAGTTCTCCTGGCACAGCGCCAAGTGGTGGAACTCTTTTGTCCGGAGGCGTGCCTGGATACGCAAGAGGGCCAAGAAGAAGACGCAGGACATGTCGGCCGATCCGCACATGGTCAGCACCGACTACTTCACCATCCGCCCGGCTTCACATCCGAAGCGGCTTTCCAACGGCAGCCTGGGCAGCCGTGTGGCCAGCAAATCGAGCATGAGTCAGCTTTCTACGTCTGACGTGGAGGAGCAACCAGATATCGAGGACATGGAATCGCTACTGCGGACGCTGCGCTATGCCAGGATCGATCGTGAGAAGCGTGAGGCGGTGGAAAACTACCTTGACCACGCGACTGACTTGTCTGACTTGCAGGAGGAGATGCACGAAATCATGTCTTTATTTGTGTTTCAAGCCTCGCGAAGGCAGCTACTGAGCCGCTTGATGCGAAAGCACGATGAGGCGGTGCAAGAGCTGGCAACTCATGGAAACAAAGACAAGGCGGGACTCGGCCAACGAAAGAAGGCGCTCGACGCGGCCATCAAGCACGCACAGGAGGAGGTCAGAAGACTTGCTTACTGGAGCGACGTCAAGCGAATGGCGGAAGAGGGCGAGCTGAGAGACTCGCTTGACTCTCAGCAAGGCTGGTACGATGCCAACTCGGGCTTGGACCAGAGCGGCCCCACGGCGCCCAACAAGGGGAAACTGCTGGGATGATGACGGCTGTTGTCATGCATCTTGAAAGGAGGAGGAGAGCGGGGAGGTATTGCGCTCAGGCACGGAACTGGGCGTGTTTGCGGCATCGTATCTTCTCTGTGACTTGGAGGGCAGACGGCACTGATGAGACGTGTGACCGAACTGAGCTGACGGCTTCTCTTTTCTTACTCTTTTCCCTTTGTTCTTGGGCAAAGCTTGGTAGCTACGAGCATTGGCGCAACAGCACATGGCGAGCAACTCTGGGGACGAGGAATCCCGGGTCATCATCGAGCGGGTTGTGATTTCAGCTTCCATCTTGAGTTTTGCCTCTCTATTCCACGTTGTCGGGCCTAGTAGAATATCCATAGATGGGCATGATGCAAAGCAGCAGGCTTGTTATCTACAAAGCATGGTGTGAGACTCTGAGGCGACGTCGCAGAGGCAACTCAATGAGCATCGCGAGAAGCTGGCTCGCGACCTCGAGATTAGAGAGCGCCGGGCCAGGGCCCTGCCCAAGAGCCCGTTGGACAAGGCCACCTCCGGAAGACGTGACATCGGGCCGGCCTCTCGCCGCCGGCCTCACACCGCCGGCCTCACCGAGTCGGGGAGCAGTGAGGCAACGCGGACGCGAGCCCGTCTCTTGCATGCCGTCTTATCCCTCCCTCGCATGGCCAGCGCCGGCTTTGCCCCATGCTAACTTCACCAAACGACCCCACCTCGGTCACCTGCGCCGGGCTCTCTCTCGGATGCCATGTCCCGCGGGCTTTGAGTTCCTCGGCATGCTCGACAAGCAAGTTCGGGAAACTATCAGGTTCGTCGGCTCCTGTGGCGCCCTCGGATCCAGACAGCCATGCCCAACAAGTTCGGTTCCGACGATCACCGGAGGTGCTCGACAAGGCGAAGAGGATGATCCTCCCGGTCTCCCGCTGCCCTCACACAGCCCCCGCTCAATTTCCAGACAACGAAGCCTTGGCCGAGCCCCAGCAGCATACACATGATTAGACCTTACCACTTTACCACTTTCCTCTTCTCCTGTCCCTTCTCCGAGACTCACGTCGAAAATTGACATCCCCAATCGACTACTCGCTCACTTGCAGTGTTCTCATTAACCTTGCGCAAGGCTTACAGCTTTGCTTAATAACTTTTGACTAGACCAAGGCTATGAACTGTCGACACTCGGTGCGTACATGTAGTTTGGCGACTTTCATATAGTCGGTCGTCTGATCGGAATGGTCGTCGGCCCAATCTCTGGCTAGATTACCCAGCATATCCCGTGTCGTCTTCGGCAGGTCGAAGGCCGGGTGCCAGTTCCAGTCGTCGCGCGCCTGAGAGTCGTCAATCGAGTTGGGCCATCCCCCTGCGATCTTCTGCGGAGGACCGGGCTGGTAGATGATTTCGAAGTCTGCAAAGTGTTTTTAAGCTCGATAGCGATACATTGTGGGGTGCATGAGAAGCCTCCAATGTTATAGCTTCCGCGCTCAGTAATTTGTTCTGGAACCGCCTCCATCGACTCAAGCGCGGCTCGAACAGCATCTGATATATATATCATTGGGAGGGGCTCATTGTGCTGTAGTGGGCAGATATAATTCTCCCGCCGCAGGGCGTAATGGAAGATGTCGACGGCATAGTCCGTGGTGCCGCCGCCTGGCAGAACCTTGGAAGAGATGACGCCCGGATAGCGAATACTGCGAACATCGACGCCTTTCTTTTCAAAGTACCACCTGCACAGGCCCTCACCGGCGAGTTTTTATACACCGTAGACCGTATTGGGTTCCGTAATTGTATGTTGAGCTGTTGCATCCGCAGGTGTTGTTGGACCGAATGCAGCGATTGAACTCGGCCAAAATACTCTTTCCAAGTCGAATAGCGCGGCGGTCTCGAGAACATTCAGAAGACTGTTGAAGTTCAATTTCCAGGCCCGGCCGGGATCTTCTTCTGCCACCAGGGAAAGTGTAGCAGCCAGATGGTAAATTTGTGTGATTTTGTGCTTTCTGACCATGTTTTGCAACTGAGCAACATTGCTAACATCCAGCACCTCGTGTTGAATGCTGGTATTCCGACCTTTGGGAATGATATCGGTCGTGATGATGTTTCGTGAGCCGTATCGGTCAGCTAGTGCAGCCGATATCTCAGTCCCTAACTGACCGTTGGCGCCGGTAACCAGTATCTTTGCGTTCTCCATTGCGTTGTGTCTTAATTGTGAACCGTTTACTTGAATATAGTATTTCAGTTATTTACTGTGAATGCGCTGGGCTCTACCCGGATCTAGGACTGTTCTTATGACAGGATGGTGAGCAAAAAGCCAACTCACCACCGAGTTGTTTGCGACCTTCGCATTGGGCATCTGAACTTTACTTAAAGCTTCGCGGGTTAAATAACGTTCTGAGAAGTGTCTGACACGTTGGAATGTTAGGCAACCTGAAACTATCGAACTACACATGCCAATGTCAGATATGGTGCATCCCTTTGTCAGTGGGAATACAGCCCTCAGGTCACTTGCAAATATTGTATCCAGTCAAATGCCGCATAGGAAGAGATACCTCATCTTGCTAGCATGTCACCCAAGTCCTGTTGGCACTAGATCGCTATTTCGCACTTATCCCAGTACTCACAAGGCACGAGTTTTGATAGGCCTTCTCTGCCGAGTGACATGTATCGGCTTAGTCTCTACATACTGTGGGTTCCGCAATTCGAGGGCTGTCTTCACTCTGCCAAAGGGGTACGATAACGAGTCACAGGACTCTTCGACGCAAGCGGTCGTGGCTGGAAGGACGACGATGTGACCACTCTTGGGTTCCAAAAGTGACCGGACAAGCCGGGGTCACTCGGGCTCCTTGCCACCTTGTAAGCTAACTCCTTTCGTAATTCCACACTACCTTATTCTTCCCTGCCCCGCTTGAGAAGCTTCCTCTCTAGTAAGTTGTATATAGAGACTTCGGAACGAGAGAAATCGATCTAAAGCTTACGGAACTCCCCAACCCCGAAGCCAAGCTAAGCAAGCTAAGCTGGCCGCCGGGCCGGGCCGGGATTTTCATAGCGATCCTGGGCAATATACAATAAGTGCTCCATTCATAAGGCAATAATCTCCATAATGAGGGAAGTGACTTACCCCAGCTAACAAAAAAAAAGAGAAATCCTTTATAAAGAGATTGAATCTCTCTTAGCCTAATTAGCGCTTAATTCTACGAAAGCCCCAAAAGGCCTAAAAGCCTATATTTTAGATTTGGGCTTCGCATGGGCGCTTGCGGGCACTCATTATTACACTCTGGTCTGGACATCTTTGGAACCAACTTTCGTGGCTTATTTGTTGTTCGTCCTCACGGTACTTTCTCCCTCTCCCCAGAAAGTGTGACGATATGCCTGGAACAAAATGTAGTTCGAAGGTCCTGCGGAGTCATAGCAGGGATAAGTGCGAGTGTTCAGAGGTTGTTTCTGCGCCAAAGGACTCAACAATATTTAGTCTGCGCCTTCCCATCCCTAATGCACCACGAAGATACGCAACGACTTTTCATTTAGTAACTTTGCTTATTAATGCTCAGCCAGCTGACTGGTGGCCAATGCAATACGGCTGTAAGGCACCCGCCCTGACTTTGTCTGTTGCCAAACAGAATAGCAAACTAATATTTAAAACCCAGGACCATAAAAGGCAGCCCTCCTTTATTAAACAGGATACATCACTACTATCTTTAATATCCACGAACGAAAATGTCTAGGTTTATCCTTACCAAAGACTTTGTTGGGAAAGCATTCCTTCTTCTTACCGAAGTACATGACCAGGTTGTCCGCAACTGCTTCTTTGCCGACTTTGTCACACCAGACGTAATATGGACAATGGCTGGTAGTGCACACTCTTTGGCAGGCACTCGTCACTCGCTCCAGTCACATATGGACGCTACGTTCAACCACTTGAGGAGGCGACTACAAGAACTTATCAAGTTCGTTGTCACAAAGATTATAGTCGACACAGAACGTAGTGAGGACGGATGGTGGGCTTGCATCGAGGCTAAAGGCCAGGCCACGAGAAAGACGGGACACGCTTATAACAATGACTATATATGGCTAACACGGTGGAATGATGAGGGCAGAATTGCGGAGGTAAGGTATTATTTTGACACTATGCTGTCGGAGCAAGTCTTGCAGGAAGCTGGGAACACTATGGGCTTGGCTCAGTAACGCAACTTCCAAGTCAGCACATCCGTAGGTGCATTAACCGGTGCAAGTGGCTCTAGGGCTACTGAGAAAACACGCTAGGAGACATTCTATCAGTGAGTAGGATTTGGCGTGAAAACTAGACATATTGCCTCTCGTACTCAACCATGAATCCTCGTCGAACGTGGATAATAATTCTCGGTCGTGTGCTCCTAGTTTCCCAGCTGCCGGCTGGCGAGAGGGTATCATAGGCTACATGGGCCTTCGTAAGGCAGCGGGAGTCGCTCGCTTCTCTCCACGGCTCTCGAAGGAGAACCACGTCGTACTTTTCGGCGCCGGCTAGCGTAAAGAGCGGCACGGAATTCCAGCAGAAAGCATGGTGATGGGCTCTAACGTCGAGTGTTGCACGGTACGGATCCGAATATCTTCGAGCTGCTGTATCATAACGATCTCGTTTTTGGAGGAGTTCACAGCCTGCGTACGAGAGCTCGGCTATGCTGGTAGGCTTTACTGGCTATTGAATCGTGGAGACGGACATACTGGTAGGGAATCAGATGACGGCGGTGCTGCTTCCAACGGCCAAGCATAAAGGTTCAAGCGGCAGGAACATGTCTCGAGGGCCTTTGGGCTGCTCGGTGTGCGTCAGATGGTCGATGTTCTGTAGACAGTGACGGCGTTCATAGCTAGCTAAACTCTTGCGTTGAAAAGAGGGGAAGCTTGTCCTATACCCAAGTCCACGTCCGCCCATGATTTTCTCGATGGCTCCTGGAAATTCTTAAGCCGATTCCTGGTCGTCGTACCTCTTCCTCCCCCCCCTTCTTGATCGGTGAGGGCGAGTGGACCCTGTATCGATGGGCTGACGACTCAAACGGCGAAGCTCTGTTTGAAGAAGAGGGAAAGGTCTTTCCCCAGGGCCTCGTCTGTCTCGTCCACCAGACTGGCGGAGGGCAACAGTGAAACGCTCAAACAGCTGCAATCCTGGTGCCGATGACAGCTGGTTTGTTTGTCTGCTGTGTCTGACAGCACCCTTGAGACAGAGACATGGCGATGGAACTGGTGTCGGACGCTGCCCTTCTTTCTTGAGGCGTATGTCTCTCTCCGTAAGCTTGATCTGGTCTTGATCAGGCCTTGGCAGTCCTTTCGCCGAGTGCGGAAGCCCAACTCGAAAACGGGCTTGGTCGCCGGTAAATCTTCAATTCAGCCACAAAGACGTGGCTTTGCCCTTCTTCCTTGGGCCAGACGAACCTCTGGGTTACCTTGATCAGATCTTCGCAGGCCTTTCGATGAGCGGAGAGATCCAACCCAACAGCAGTCTAGGTCGCCGGTCTCTATTCTCCCAGTTCACGGAAGTCGGGGTAGAGACCTTATATCGGAGCGAGCCAAGTGTGTAGCGCATGTCGAATTGCCCGAGCCTAGTCCACCGCTGATGCAGGTATATCATGCGGCTTTCCCGAGGCTCTCAGCAACGGTGAGGTGTTCTCCTCGAAACAAACCAGCCTTGATATCCCTACACATGCGAGGAAAGGAGTTCGGCCAGCTGAGTGTTGGCATATCGGTCCGAAAGTCCAGCGTTGGGGCCCAAAATGTGTGCGCCATGTGGTCCTTGTTCACAATGTCCATGCTTGAGATCGAATCTGACTCCATGCGAGCAATCTTGTCATCAACATGGTGATGTCGCATTTCGGCAGCAGCCTGGCGGTAACAAGAGACCCCCCGACCTGGATGACCGACTCATCGTACCGGAACCTTTTCCGTGTCTTGTGCCAGCGATTGGCATTTCCAGGCAAGGATGGGATGGAAATGATGTCGAGTTACTACTCTACTGAGTAGCGCGGGGCGGCCAAAACGGCGGGCTGCGAATAGCCCCAGCCCAGTGACCCCTTATCCGGGGCCACATGGGCAAGTGCCCGATTTGCGACGCAGCACGTATGTCCTGAGCGTTTGCAATATCTCGGGCGTCTTGATTCGATAACACTTGCTAAGCGCTGGTCCCTCCTTCGCCGTGGCAGTGCCTCAACGAGTGCTTGCCGTGGGACGTGGTTGGGCTCCATGACGCCAACGGCGGACGGCGTTTCGCAGTCGTATGGGTGTTTCCGCTCAGTCGACTGGATATGAAGGGTCGCTCATTCGTGAGACCTGGCGAGCCGCAGGTAGTCTGATTGTGGGCCGGTCTTTGTCTGTCAAATGGCGGGTCAAGGTGCTGCCGCGTGTGTCTGCGAAAGTGATCAAAGCTTGTAGTTGTTTGGCTTGGAGGAGGATGGCGTCTCTGGCCGTGCGTGCTCGCGAATAACTGGTGCAAGCTGGTCGTAGATGGCCGGTGCGTCGAGAGTGTGTATCCGCAGAGCGAATCTGATCTTGCAAAGACAAGAAAATGACTTGCAAATGGCGGCCGGGGTCTGATCAAACGAGAATTGGAAATTGCCACCACTGTGGGCGCACACGGAAAGATGGTCAAGGTCGCTGGTATTGATTGTCTCCGGCGTCCCGGCCGGGACCGATTGGTCACGGACTGGCCCATCTTTTCTTTCTCGCGGCCTGATCCCGGCGCTCGTTTCCTGGCAGGGTGAGCCCGGTCTCCAGGACAGATAGAGCGCCGGCCTTGTAATCGCTTCACCTAAGAGGGTCTAGGAAAGTGGGAGGGGGCTGGAGGGGGCAGGAGGGGTGTCTTGGTCGTGTGATGGCTTTCTTATCCTGCATGGGCAGATTGTATCTAGCAATCTCCTTTGCAGAGGATGTAGTTAGTCGTCGTGGGGGGGGGGGGACAATGCCACGGCCGGCGGATTGGCAGGCCAAGGTTTGCGGGCTTTGACAATTAGGGTCACTTGCTTTGGATGCCCTCGTGCCCGGAGTGCGAAGCCTGGGCTCCGGATGGGCTTCATTTCCGACATCTCACTTGCAAGCCATTCATGGCCGGACCGTTGTGCTTCAGGTGGGCTTGGCCGGGCCCGGGATTGAGGATACGCGGCTGGAGGTGGAGGTCTGCCAAACATTGTACACGCAAGCCAAGCCTGGGGGCTACCTTGAGGGCGTTTGAGCGGCATCAACATTAATAAGAGGGGTCTCGGGGGGGGGGGGTAATAAAGCAAGTAATTCGCTCTAGATGAACCCGACAAGTCCACGTCAAATCGAGTGTAAAATGTAGAGCCAAGCTGCGTGCGAGGACCCGAGATTAATCGTGAGACAAAACGGAGGAATGGGAATATTAATGTCCTGAACTAAAATAGCAGCGAAGAAACTCAGGTCAGGCCGAGACCAAATGTCTAGGGTTGGATGCTTCCATGCCGCATCTGGTGTCGCGCGCGTTCGGCGCATCCCGCCGGGGCACCACGGCATTTGTGAAATAAGAACGTTCTTTGGGATATCTAGCTCGCCAGCTCGTGAAATGTGTGAACCAATGCAAAAGCACAACCGCCCCTAAAATAGAAAGCTAATATAGCGGTCGTAGAAACGATTCCAGCCTGTTCTGGTACCTTGCCTGGCGGCCTGCATCTCCACAAATGCCTTTTCCTCGTTGTCGACAATATCTTTGCCCGTGAAAAAGTCGGCATCGCACGGCTTTACGACCTTGCTCTTGGTAAAGTACAGGTGTCCAAAGATGAGGGACAAATACACTGGAATTCCAAGGTATCCGGTAAGAAACGTGACGTAGTCGAATTTCTTCCCGTCATGTTCGATGAAGACGTCAAAGTTTTTGGTGATTGCGACAAGAATGCAGAACGCCACAGCCACGTAGCTGCCGATCAGTCCCTGGGGCGCAACATATGGCATGGCGCTGTTGGGGATGTTCTGCGCTCGACGCCCCTTGAGGAAGCAAATGTAAGTGACGAGAAGAGATATCCAGGTGAGCAGGCCGAAGATGGTTGTCAAGTTGACAAAGTAACCAAAGACCTTGCGGGAATCGTCGTTGACCACTAAAAACGCCAAACAAGCAAAGAGACTGCACACGACGAGGGCAGGGAACGGCACGCCGCGTGAGTTGGTTCTCCGGAATATTGCGGGAGCTGAGCGGTCGCTGGCAAGGCCGTAAAGAGTTCGACTGCCAACGTACAAATCACTGTTCGCAGCAGAGAAGACAAAGACGCAGATACAGGCGTTGATAATGTGCGGCAAGACTTGTACTCCGGCGAGCTTGGCGGCCACGACAAAGGGGCTGGCACTGGCCGATGCGCCGCTCTTGTTTGCGAAAGCAAGCTCCGGAGAGTTATAAGGGACCAGCATACCGACTAAAAAGATGCTAAGGATGTAGAAAACGAGGATACCTGGAAGTCCTGGGTCAGTATAGCGGCCGATATCGTGGAAGCAACATATAGGGGACTATACGGTAAAACGTCAACTTGATGGCTTTCGGGATCGAGCGACGAGGATTCTGGGCTTCTGCAGCTCCTATAGCGGCCAGCTCACTGCCCAAATAGCTAAAGCTTGCAGACGTGAGCGATGTCCAGAAGCCTATGAACCTGCCGAGGGCGCCGGTTGCGTAGAGGGGAGCGAAGGCGCCGGGATCGCTCCAATACCGGAAGCCAGGCGCATCGCCAGTAGGACCACCGCCCGAGGCCATTATAAGGGAGAAGAGGATCACGCCAAGGACGACAATAACTTTGAAAGACGAAAGCCAGAACTCAAACTCGCCGAAGAACCGGACGCCGAACATGTTGATGGCGATGATCAAGCAAAGGAAGATTGCGACAAAGACGCCGGGATTCACCGTCTCTCGCGGAATCCAAAATTGAATAACGAGAGAGCCGGCTACCAATTGATTCGGAGTTACAATGATATCTGCGTTTTCTGTCAGTTTTGAAGCCGATCCGTGAATCGCACCAAGGCCGGTGATGTCGCAGTCTTTGGCCAGTGAAACCGATACCCAACAAAGACACGTTTTCAACACTTGCGCACACGGCAAGTGAATATTTAACGGGATTGTTCTTACATTTGAACAAGTATCTGTTTTTTTTTTGCAAATATTGTCAGTAAAAGCATCGTCGAGTGGCCGTGTGGAAGTGCGTGTGAGTGGTGGTACGTAGCCCCTCCTGCCCAGGCTCCTTCCCACGCCCCCGGACCCCGCAAACTCAGCACGTGCGCCCACGAGCCTCAACCATGATTGAATCGACGACGCCGCCAGCGACGGCCAGCATTGAAACGGAGCCGCGGGCAAACAACAACGAAGTCAAGGGGTCTGCACATACGTCCATCCTGTCGCGAACCCAAGAGATGGATGACAGTATCGCGACGCATATCCGGTGAATCCGGCGCTCAACGGGAACCAGGCTGCCATCTCTCCGACGCTCGCCAGCACCGCGAACACGAGCGCCCCGAGGAGGGTAAACGAGATGAAAATGGAGCCGGGTCCTGACTGAGCGAGACCCTTGCCACTGTTGACCAAGAGACCGGTGCCCAACGCGCCGCCGATGGCAATCATGCTGATGTGACGCGCTTTCAGGCCGCGATGGAGCGCCGTCTCGGGAGACGTCTCCAAACCCTGGATATTTTCATTCTCGTACGCCGTCTGCTGGAAGCTGTCGCTTCCCTTCTCGGTATCGCCTCCATGGACCTTGGAAGGGGCGCGGATGGCGCCAGGGTCGCTCATCCTGATTCCTGGAGAGGCTGTTTCGAGCTGGCGCAGAGATGATCTGGTCGAGCGACGGATGACTCGTGGTAGACGCGTGAGCACCAGGGCGAGAGTCACTACGGCCGGATGGGTGATCTCTAGAGACCGAGTCGCACAACCGAAAAATCAAACAGGTGGCACGACGGCCGCCTATGATGGGCACACTGCGCACAATATATATTTATCCATCCACACAAACGAGTTGCGACGCTACCCATAAGCCCGGTGGGGCCCGCCAGGCTCTTTGTGGCTGTTTTGTCGTGTAACTAATTAGCTGCTCGACTCTCTCGTCGGCCGACTCTAGCCTACCCCAACATGTGGACGGGATAACCGACGGCCAAATGGGGGCTGATTGCGGTGCCTCGCAGCGAGCTTGGCGGCCATTGGCTCGGGCTCGGCCAGGGCCAGGCCAGTTGGAGGCCCAAAGCCTCCCCCTCGACCCCCTCGACCCCTCCCCCTCCCCCCCCCTCTCCCCGCCCGCCGAGACAACAATACGCCACGCACGCCGCACATTGTATTTGTGCGGTGACTCCGCCGGAGATCTTTTTTTCTTCGAGGCCAACGCTTATCATCGTTCAGCAGTCTGCTCGCTGCCACTCCTCTCGGTGAAGGGCAGGGTAGTTTTGAAAGGTTGAGTCCCGTCGCAAGAGGAACCTCCGCGCCTCACTCGGCGCCATCATCCTTCGTCCAATCTGGCCCCGTCGACGATGTTACCTTGCACGCATGCGGGCCGGTGGAGCTGTGGCCGAACCTTGGGAAAATCTGGGGGTGCTCCAACAAAAATCCGGGCAGTCAGCACAGCTTCCTCAGCTTGCATGACGCCCGCATGTCACACACCAAACACGTGGTGCAGAGGAATCTGGGAGCCTGGCTTACGAGCACTGGACAAAGTAAGAAGTGCGGAACAAGGTGGGCTGCTGTTGGGCGAGAGGCGACGCTACCATCGCTCGAGACCAAAGCCCGCCCATTCCAAGCCGCCAGGGATCAGGCAGACCCTGGCGACACCCGACTCCGACACCATGTTCTAGAAGTTCACCTGTGGAGACGGTCGCGATAAGGGCGGGGTGGCGGCTGTCTTGGCACCAGACGCCTGCCCGATGGCCTTGCTTCACATTACTCATTACCCCGGGCAGTGGCCGGTTCCAACAGCAGCCTTGGCCCTGGGCAACACGACCCCGCGAATTTCCCCAACTCTGGGGGCCCGCGTCGAGCGGCTTGTTCGAACGGGCGCCTACTGACGGCAACAAAGATGGCACGGTGTCTTCCTGGTTGAACCTACCCCAAAATATTGCGGCCTCATTCGCGTCGAATGTCAGCTTATGGAGTTTACCGAGATAATCCGCTTAGCCCCAGAAGTCTTGATGCACATCGGGCTCAGCAAAGTGCAGCAGGCTGGTACATGACTCAAGAGAAACCCCTTGGTCACACCGACGCCCTAATTGAAGAGAAGAAAGGAGCTGCTTGTTGTAGAGGAGCTGGTGCTGACCTTTGATTGCCAGAAAAGCCGAGGTCGAGTCAGCTGGCTATGCAACTATACTGGCCTTGATCTGTCGTGAGGCGGTATACCCCTCCGTCTGCTCAGGTGGTTTCTTGTTTGACCATGCCCCTCCCAAAGTTGCGACCATCATATCCTTGTTGAATTGGGCCAAGGCCAACACCAACAACGCTCCCTCTAGTCGCCGTTTGTCTGAACGCCAAGGAGGAGGAGTTTTCGATTAGCAGACGCTGGCTTTCCTAGGCACATAACGCTCTGTGCGATTCCGCCACACTGGGACAAGTGTTCAGCTATCCCAAGAGTCATCTGGACTAATCGAGTCACTGCACCGACAGACCGCACTTGTGCACTCCAGACGGCTGCGACAAAACATCCAAGACTCTGGCGAGCCTCGTGATCCACATACGAAGGCATGACAAGGTGGCGAGAGCTTTCTGCCCGGTCGACAGCCGCGAAGAGTAATTCTTGTGGAAGAAATGCCTTGTCACGCATCTTTGCCCGACGCTCGGCCGTACATCTATAACATTAAAGGATGCTGACGTGCCTTTCTTCGGCTGGTGCTCGGCGACCATAAGCGCGAGGAACGTGCCGATGGGCCCCCGTCACCCCTGCAATCACGGCGATTGCATGGAGGTCTTCGACACCAAAAAAAAAGAAGCATAAGACTTATCCCGACAATACACGTCGCGAACCTCGACGGTGGCACATAAGCTGAGGTCCGCAAAAAGGGCCAAAACCCAATTTTGGCAGATGGCTGAACAGTGAGTGCACTTAGCATTTGCAAGCAGCGAGAGGTAGGCGGAGGCAGGCAAAAAGGTAGGCAGAGACAGGCGGAGCAGGCAGGCAGTGTAAGGGTCTTCTTGCCTAAAGGGCAACGAATTAACTCCCTTACACACCCCTGCCGGTAGAGCACCTACTGATATATATGTACTAACCGGTCAGAACCTTGCCATAGATAGTCTGTCGCTCCCGCAGATATTAAGGGCATTATCTTTGAAGATTCGCGGGTTAAGGACGCGGCCGTGATCGGCGTGCCGCTCCCCGACAGCAACGTCAGCGACCACACATGGTCCAGACCAACTAGGGAACAAATCGCCTGTTTGGTCCATCCAGCTGGCCAGTTACAAAGCCCTAGATGGAGGCGTAATCTTTGTCGACAAAATCCCACAGACGGGAATCGGCAAGGCCCATCGCGTAAAGCTCGCACGGCTGGATCGCCAACGGGAGGAGCTGGCCTCTACAGTATTCTGCATGCCTCGGTTCCTGAGGTATGATGTAGATGTCTTTCGCATGTATCTACAGAGACGGATCCCTCCTGCACTATTGGCCGGATGCATTCTGCCCAGATATTCTAGGGTTTTCGCAAGTCGTGCCCGCGCAATACAACGTCATAACGTCGTATTAAAAGCGAGGCTATCTCTATATCTGCTAGACACTGTTTATTTGCACCAATCGAATCTAATAAAGACCGCTTAAGCCGCCTATCACGCATTTACGCGAATGGGGATCCCGGCCTCGTACCAGCCGCGTGTCGAGTACTGGCACGATAATCGACCATATGCACCGGTGTCACTGCGTTCATCGACTAAATATTCTTCTCACAAACTCTCGAGCTACACGATGCGACATTGATAAAATGGAATTGGAATTCGGTGCGTGATTCCATGCGGCAACTGCTTGAGGTAAAGAAGGGAGCAAATATCCAGTCAAAATCATAGAAGGCTTGAGAATTCACACGTCCACCGCCTTCCTATTCATCTCCATCTGAGCCCTCAGCTTATGCTCCCGATCTTTCAGCTCCTTGGTGTGCGTGCTGAGCTCGTGATGGCCATATCCAACTGTGCGCATGATAACTTCACCGTCGTGCAAGGGCACCTTCTTGGCCCACTTTAACGCCTCGTCGGACGTCTTGGTATGAATGAGCCAGTAGCCACCCACGTGGTCCTCTTTGGAGACATCGAATGGGCCTTTCACCACCTCGTGACCGGCGCTAGAGTCGTACTTGATACGATAGCTGTCGGCGGTCGGCTTGAAGCCCTCGGCGTCGAGGAGGACGCCTGCCTGAGCCATTTCCTCGTTGAAGCGGACAAACGAATGCATATTATCCGTGGATGGCTCGTGATTATCCGACTCGGCAT
Organism: Hirsutella rhossiliensis; assembly: GCF_020360975.1. Taxonomy (NCBI): domain Eukaryota; kingdom Fungi; phylum Ascomycota; class Sordariomycetes; order Hypocreales; family Ophiocordycipitaceae; genus Hirsutella; species Hirsutella rhossiliensis. Next base: position 89,462 of record NW_025408678.1, on the reverse strand, counting down.
GGTGCGGATCCGACTTGATGAAGAGGATATAGCGAGGCATGGCTGGAGTAAGTATAGAATCAGAATGTTTGACGATTTTGTAGTAGATAGCGGAGTGCCCCCGGGCTCGATGAAAACCACAAAGGGAGAAAGGACGCTCCTCTTATATCTATTCCAGTACCCTCAGTTATGTCCTAGGCCATGCCCTAGACTTCGGCGTCGAGAGGAGGGTCTTCGGGAGACTGATGCCGAAGCTACCACTATCAACGCCTAAAACTAGGCTCCATCGGTCGGACCTTAACATGGTACAGGAGGAAGAATCAAAGCGGCTGCAGGGCCTGGGCCTCGCGGGGTCGTTCGATCACACTGCGGCTGGTTGATCGTCAATTTTGAATCACGGTTCAATGGGCACTACCGACTCTTGAAATAGTGGTTAATCGGTGCCGGGAAGCGGGGTATGCCCCCGATATGTTGTCTCTTGAGATACTACGGGTATCTTGAGCCTTTGGTATGATTAGTTTTAGGCTTCAAGCATTTCTGATGCATGTACGAATTCGAGTTACAAATACATATCAAGCAAGTCCCCGACTCCGTTGGCAGTGTGTGATCGCAGGACGCGCGGGTACCTTGAAGCAGACACAGACGGGGACTCAGCCTCTCCCCCCCTCACTTTCCCTCGTTGGTCGCTTCTTCTCCATTGAGGGTTCCAATGGCCAAGGCTCGTCTACTCGCGGCCAGCAAACCGTGCTAAGCAAGACGTTGAACACTCCATGTTGTAGAATTCGCCTCTAAGCGTGCGGGCCGGCCCGAAAAAGAAAAGCTTAGGGCTAGACGACGAAGGCGATTTAGACATGCCAGACACATGTACTATAATTACCGTCTGGTACGGTGGCACATTAGCTAAGGTCCGTAAAGTATGCTAAAACCTAAACCTACTAAATTACTATACTACTTTATTTATATATCGTTCTTAGTAAGATTCTTATACGTATATAAAAAAAAAATAAAGCTATTTATATAATATATCCCTAGGGGAAATCTCTATAAAATATCTATATAATCCGCTCGGTTATCGTTTCTAGGATTTCTAGGTAATTTCCTAGAGTTTACCCGGTAGCTTCTAGGTTCCTTCTTCCGCGGGGAGCCTTAAGGAGTTAGGGGTAACTTCCCTAAGAGAGGCCGATATCGTTATAGGTACTTAGATTATCGACCGTAGGGTATCCTATAATAAATACCTAGGGCGAAAGAATTAACTAACGTCCTTATCGGTCTCCCGCAGTATTTAAGCGGGAGTCGCGCTAATAGAGAATCGTAGTAAAGTTATATAGATTTCTAAGGTTAGTATAGGGAATAACTTATATTTTATCTAAAACGTAACCTAGTATAACTAATACTAGGGGCGCGAGGCGGCTAAGCTAAGAGTAAAATACTATTAAAACTAAGGGTATTAGGTAGCTAAGCTAAGGTAATAAATAAGTAGGGCTAAGGGCGTAGTATAGCTAAGCTAGTAAAAAAAAAAATAGGACTAAGGATATAATAAGGCTAAACTAGTAACTAACCGTCTTATACCGCGGGGGTAGGGGTAGGGCGGGGAATCTCCTTTTTAGCTTCCTCCTCTATTAGTTTCTTAGGGCCTACTAGCACGTCGTCTAGGGCATCCTATATATCGAAGGCTTTATAGATAGGCACGCTATAGGCGTTATTTAAGGCTAGTTCTACTAAGAGTATTATAGCTAGTCTATCGCGAGAGGCTAGAACCTAGTTATAGATTACTACTACTAGTGCCTATATAGTCGGGCCTAGGTTCTAGAACCTACCTAAGTATATATTAATAAACTTCTAGTCTAATAAGTTAAAATAGGCTATTATATTAGCTATATAAAGGCGGGCTACTACTAGCGTATAAAGGGGGCTAACGCGGGCCGCTCTTTAGTATACCGTGGCGAGCTTAAGCGAGTTATCTAAGAGGTAAGCGGCGAAAGTAAACTAATAGATAAAGCTAGCGGGTACTCTAGTAAGGGCGGCGTACTAGCTAAGTAAGAGGTTAGCGTTAGCCTCTTTATAGATAGCGGCGAATAGATTTACTTAAATTATAGCTATATTTAAGGCTTTATAGACTAGCGCTTTTAACCTAAAGTAAATAGTGCCGATATAGCTATCTATATCGGCCGGGTTATCGTAGTATACTACGAAAGGTATAATAGGGAATAGTCTAGGTTTTTTATAGCTTAGAACCTAAAAGGGGTTAAGCTTTTATTAGACCGGTATTAAGGCCTATTCCTTAGTAAACGGGTTAGCCCGTTTAAAGGGAGTAGAGGGCAGGGCCGCGGCGGCGGTAAGTAAGCGTTTAGTAAATAAGTTCCTTAATAGCTCGTTAAAGGTAAGGTTTACTATACTAGATCCTCTAGGTCTAGCTAGGGTACGCTTAAGGCTCTCCTTAAACTTATAGGTTCCCGGTATACTAGTAGCCTTACGCTCTTCTATAGTAGCGGCCTTAAATATCTTTAAATAAGTAAGGAGGTACTTTATACTAGTAATAATAGCGATAATCTTAAGTATCTTAGCGTCTATAAAGGCGACCTATTTAAATAAGAGCTTATTAATAATATTAGCTAAGATAATAGCGATCTACGCGGTTCTAAGGGCGCTAGTTATTATCTTAGTTTTATTAAGAAAGATAGCCCTATTTAAGTCGCGTAGTAATAGAGGGAGAAGCTCGTCCTTATTAAATAATAAGGTAAACTACCTATAAGCGTTATAAGGGGTACTAAGGGTTTTTCCTATAATACTTAAAACTAATAGTAGTAAGTTAATAAATAAATTACTAAAGCTTAATAGTAATAGGGTATAGTTATTAAAGTAAACGTATAAAGGAGTACTAAGATTATAGTAATAGGAAGCGCTAACCTACTATAGTTAGATAGTTAACGTTATATTTCTATTACTTTAAGTAGTTATAGAAGTTATAGTAGTATTATAATAGGCGGCGGCGCTATAAAGTATAAAGAAGTATAGCTAGTTACGGTCGCGTAGGTCACGGGTTTTAGATAAGGGAAGAGATAGAGGGGTATAGTATATACCGTTTTCTACTAAGCTTATATTAAGATTATATCCTTCTTTAGTAAGGAGGTTACGGTAGTTAGTATATATACTATAATTATCCTATTTCTACTAATAAAAGCGGCTATATTAGACTTAAGGTTATAAAGGAGCTTTACTTTATTCTTATATAATTAGACTACTTAGCGGAATCCCTTAAGGCTTAGGCGCGGCGGTCGGCGGTAGATTTAGTCGGAGAAATACTAGTAAAATACTAAGTCCTCACTATAATACTTATAGCCTTAGATAGCGGGAACCTTAAATATAGGTATAAGAAAGGCGCGGTTTAGTATAGAAAGGGGAGCGTAAAAGGATAGGGAAATTAGGTTCTTAAAATAAAAATAAATATAGGTACTAATATATAGAATTAGATTACTATTTACTATAGGCGGCCTATTAATACTTATTAGCTAGTTAACCTATCCTTAGACTTCTAAGAGAATAAATAGTAATAGCGCGTACTATATATTATTATTTTTCTTTTAGCTATAATAGCTTATACTATTATACGGCGCGCGCGTAGAGCTTCTAGGTATAGGTAATATAACCTTATAATACTCCTTACTATACGTAATAAGGTCTTTAGCGACGATATTCTTAGTAGCTACCTAGGAATTATAGCTACTTAGCTAGCCTTTCTAGCTAATAAGGTATTCTATATAAGCGGTCCCTTAGCTATATTTATAAGTTCTAAAGTTAAGGATTCTTTTAACTTCCTAGTAGTTAGTATTAGGTTTTAAGCTAGGTCGGGCGTTTAGTTATTTAGCTAGCTATAGCTATATAATAGAAACGACGTTATAGATATTTAAGGATCTAGCTAGGTTAAGATAGTAAGCTAAATAGCCGATCCGTTTAAGGACTTTAAACGGTCTTATATAGCGTTCTTTTAACTTTACTACCTATTTATTAGCTACGCTATATCCTTTCCCTAGCTAGAGCTATACCTAATCCCTAGGCTTAAACTTTAGCGCTTAGTACTTTACGTTATATTGCTTTTTTATTCCCGCTTAAGCTAGAGCGATTAAGATCCTAGCCTAGTCTTAAAGTATCTCCTTATCTATCTATAAAGGGCCTTCCTTAAGGTATTACCTACTATTATCTATCTATATCCTAGTTAGTAGCTTACTTAAAAAGGTACTAATTACTAAGGAGTAAGAGTTATTAAGAGTAAATTAAAGTAATAATAATACGTTAACCTATTAATAGGATAGGAAGTTAGTTATAAAGAACTAAAGTATAGTTTTAACTACCTAGTTATATTATTTTAATAAGCTATTAGTTTAAGGATACTAAGCTATAGATACTAATAACTTAGACCTATATACTATCTATAGTCCTTTCTAGAACGCTAAAAGGAACTTAGGGTCTTAGTTAAAGATAATCTAAGCGGGAATCTCTTAGTTATAGCGTATTAACTTAGTAAATAGTACCTTAGCTTAGTCCTTTATAGTAAACTAATTATAGCCTAAGATAAGGAGCTTTATTTTTAAGAACTTATTAGTTACTATTAATAGTATATTATAGTAGACCTTAATAAGTAGTATCCTCCAAAGTTTAGTCTATAAGGACGTTTAAAAGCTTTATTATAAAATCTATAACGATTATATAGAAAGGTAAGGCTAAGGAAGTAATTAAAACTAACTTACTAAGGGCCTTTAACTAGTAAGTTTAGTTCCTATAGTAAGCGTTATACTTATCGATAAAGCTATTAATAAGTTTCTTAAGGCTAGTAATAGTAAATATAAAGGATAATTCCTTTTATATCCTTTACTATCTAAGGTAGAATTTATATATATAGTTATCGGCGATAATTTTCTTAGTATAGGTAGTAGGGATATAGAGCTAGTAACGACCTTTAGACTTAACTAAGTAAAGTAACCTATTCCGCTAAATAAATAAGAGACCGACCTAGGACTTATTACTCTTAAGGTACTTTAGTATACTAGCCTACTTAGGTTCTTTTATATATACTTCTTAGATCTTTTAGTATAGGTTAGGTTAAATAAAGGATTCTATAACTATATATATATATTTAACTAGTACTTTATTTTCTTAGATATAGTTTAATTCTCTAGGTTTATATTTCCTAGGTATTATAAATAGTAGTCGAGATAGTATATCGGTAAGGATATTTATAGTTCTAGGAATATAGTAGACTTTTAAAGGAAACTAGCTAAGGTACTATAAAGTAAGTATAAGCCGATTATTTATCTTTATACTAGTAGTAAATAGCGATATTTACTTTAAGATTACGCTTATAATAGTATAGTTAGTTAGTATAATAACCTTTAGTAGTAAGGTAGAAATAATATATAACTAAAGCTTTTAATAAGCTTAGGAAAGATAGGTAACTTTAAGTTTAGTAGGCTAGTATCTAGGCTTTTTACTAGTTAAGCGTTTACTAAGGTAAAGGATTAGCTAGATACTCGTTTAAGGTAAGGTTCTTCCTAGGTTCTAGTTTACCCTTAGTACTAAGTAGAAGGCTACTACTATAAAGCCTAGCTTACGGCTAGCGTCGATTTATAGGAATAATAGCTATTATAGGTTAAAATAGTATAGCTACGTTAGTTTTATAAGAGCGTTTATAATATCTTAGAAGGCCTATTCCTCTACTAAGGATAGTTTATATATTACCTTAAAGGTATATTTATTCTTTACCGATCCCTTAGTAGAAGAGTCTTTAACTATTATAGGTTATAGGCTTAGGCTATAGCCTAAGCTATATAAGTTATATATAGAGGGCTGGATCCTATACTTATATATATAAGCTAGCTATATATAAAAGAGCTCTATATAGCTTATTAATATTATCTTATAGACGGCACCTATATATACGCTTCTACTTACTCTATAATAGTATAAGCTATTAACTAATAGATTTAATAGATATCTCCCTAGAAAGGGTGCTACTTCCTTAAAGGAGCACCCTACTACCCTTTAAGCGGATAGGAAGTATTATAGCTATCCTAAAAGTAATTAAAAGCGCAATAACTAGCGAGAAAAATAAGGTTCTTACTATATTAAGGGAGCTATCTATAAGACTAGCGTTAACCCCTACGACCTCCGTAATATTAGTTATAGCGGCGGCACTACTAATATAGAAGCCGCTTCCTTAGCCGACTTAGGATAGTAAGCCTAAGTCCTTTTACTTCTTCCTTAGCCGGCTATAGATAAAGTTTATAATAGATAAGAAATAATACTTAAACGGCTATCGCGATATAGCGTAGTATTCGCTCCTTTATATATTACTAAAGCCTTAGATATAGCGGATCTCTAGATTCTAGGATAAGGGCGGCCCTAAAGGTAGACGCGACCTATAAGACTTCTTTTAATACCTTATATATACGTTTAGCAACGTATAGGAGTAGGAGAAGGCATAGGATAGGCTATAGACCCTTAGGTAAAAGGATAGGTAGACCTTTAGTAAATTCCTCCCTAACTTTAAAGAGACGCTCTTATAGGCGGCGGGAACTATAGTATAGGAAGATAGCGCGACGCTTATATAGCTATAGAACTTAATTACGCTAGCTCTATAAGAGCTACTTATCCCTATAATTATACTTACTACCTATAGCGAGTATATAAGCCGGTTAATAAAGGTAGTATAGGGCTATAAGTAGACGCTATGTTTTTAAAAGCTTTATAAGTATATATTATATAGCGGTAATAAGATTACCGCCCTTATATAAAAGGAATAGCCGACTACTAATATTAATAGGGATACCTTAATATCGCTACCTATATAGACCGAGCTAAATAGGGTAAGAAGTCGTTATCGAATACCCTTTATACTACCCTATACTCTAAGTAGCGGGCGAAGTAAGTAATAAGTAAGGAAATCGGGAAAAAGAAAGCTAACGGCCGCTACCTATATTATAGCGCGTCTATATACTTTATATTAAAATACCCCTTTCTTTTAGCTAAATAGCCTATAGTAGTTTAAGCGGCGAAGATAGAACCGCTCCTTACCTTAAACGATAAAGAGGACTTCGCGCCCTTAAGCCTAAAGGAAAAAAAGTAGCTTTAGAATAAAGATAGGCTCTAGAGCCTTAATTACTAGTACTAGTAAAGGAGAAGGAGGAATTATCCGCCTATATAGAAAAGGAGCCTACTTTAATATAGGTTATAATTAATAACTCCTTACCTATCGCCGCCCTTATAGACGAGGGCTATTAGTACTACGCTATAGTTAATAAGGCGCTTATACGAGAGATATAGGTACTAGTAGAGAAGATCGCCTTAAGGCGAGTAAAGGGCGCCTTAGGCGCGATAAAAGGTATAGTAATTAAGGGTATTATATAGCTAGCTATAAAGGTCGACGGTTACTATAAGCTTATTATTCTCGCGAAGAGAGATACGAGAAGTATATATAAAATACACGAAGGTAAAATTAAAAGTAAGGGGTCGGATAGGTAGGGCAGAGAGATTTAATTCTTATAGGAGCAGCAATTGCGGTAGGGGAGTAATTATTATATTACTTTAATTGTCCTTCTTTCCTCTATCTAACGCCCCTCTTTATACCCGTCTAGCATCTTAATTAATAAAGAAGATCCTACTTAAAGAAGCTACTAATATCCTTTCGACTACCGAGCTTTTTACCGGTTTTTCCCCTCCTTTCTAGCCGTTACCGGCATATCCGTCTTATCTCTCGCTACCTCTATAGGAAGCTATCGCTACTTCTACTTCCCCTCTTACCCCGGAAAGGGGCCTTGGGAGAAATTAAGTCCTATAAGAAAGGGGGCTTCTAAGGATAAGTCCCTAAAGGGGCCTTTAAGAAGAATAAGTCCTAATTAAGCTAGGGGCCCTCCTTTAGGATAAGTCCTAATTCCTCTCACCGGCTATAGACGTCTCCTTCCTCCTACGTGCTATTAGCTCCTCTCGTAGACTCTTAAGGCGGGCTTCTAAGGATAGCTTCTCTCGAACGTCTTCTAGCCTAATTTACTATAAAAAGACAGCTAGCTTCTACTTTAGTAAGGGCTTCGTAAGACCATCGGCTTTTATCGATGCCGTTAGAACCTAACGGACGGAAATAAGTCCCCTTTAGACCTCTTAGCGTAACTAATACTAGTAAATATCGATATACTATAGCTAGGTCGATAACTTACTATTTTCCGTAAGAATTCGTATAGTCTGCGTGTTATCGTATTCTATAGCTAATAAGGTCGGAATTTATAGTCGTAGAGATATTAGTAGCCGGCTAATGAAAATCGCTTCTTTTAACGCTTTTAAAAGAGCTAGTAGCTCTGCCTCTATACTAGAAGTCGTAACGGTAGCTTACTTCGAAGCTCTCTAAGCAATAGTTCCTCTAAAAAGGGATATAATATACCCTTATAAGCTCTTTCTATCTAAGGAATTGTCCGTAAAGGACGAATCGCTTGAATAAAGGAAGATTTTAGTAGCTGATTTCCTTCCCTACCCTCCTAGGCGTAGACTATATAATCTCGTTAAATAGAGATAAAGGATAGCTCTATCTACTACTTCTTAATGCCTAGGGCTAGGATTCTAGTTATGCCTAGCTAGCCGGGAGACCGTAAAAGAGATATCCGGTCTAGTAGAAATAGCTAAAAAAAGCAGGGAGCCTACCTTCTATTAATATTAGTGTTTCTCTTACTCCCTAGCTTAAAAGGACGGATTAGGTAAAGCTCTTTATCTAATATAGGCGTAGAAGGAAGCTTCTTATCGAGGGAATTAGGGAGGAATTTATAAGCGACCTTATCGATATAGGCGTCCTAGGTAAGCTAGATAGTCCGTTAGGACCTATTCTAAAGGATTCGTATCCCTAGGAACCACTTTAGCTCCCTTAGCCTAGTTATCTTATACCTTTCTTATAGGCCTTTTATAGCCTCCCTAGTAGTTGCTTCTTCCTCTTTTAGGTAGGCCTAGATAATATCGTCGACGTAAAAGAAGACCGTGATTTTACCCTTCTATACTATACACGGTTCCTAAGGGACTTTCTTAAAGCCTAGGGCTTCGAGGGAACCTATTAAATGCTATTGCTAAAGAAGGGGTAATCTTCGTAGTCCGTATAGAGCTTTCCTAAGCTATAGAACCTTTCCTAGCTATTAGAAACTAGGAGGAAGTCGTATATAGATAACTTCTTCTTCTTCGAGAGGGCAGTTAATAAAGGCATTAACTATATCTATCTAATTAAGTTCGAGGTCGAATTCTGCTACTATAGCTATAAGGGTCCGAAAAGACATCCCTACTAAGGTAGTTGCCCTAGTAGGAAGATCCCCTTTTTCCTACTAGTTCCCGTAGATAACTAGCTAGGCTTTGCACTTTTAAAGGAAGCTATATTTATTAGTCTTATAGATAAAGACCTACTTATAGCTAAGGACCTGTTTTCCTCTTACTTTTTCCTTAAGGACCTCTTTAAAAGACCCTATCTCTTCGTGTAAGGCTAGGTGGTCTTTCTAGGCCTAGAAAAACTAGTCTCTAAAGGGGTGTTTTTCTAGCTACTTCTAGTTTGCTAGTAGGTCCGGGAGGTCTCTTTTATATACCTTCCTTGCTAATAACTATAGCTTAAAGAGCCGGCCTACTATAAACGCTCTATAGGAACCGTCTTCTATTAGCGTTAAGTAGAAGTCGGAAAAACAATCGAAATAAGGGAGAGGTTAGTCTTCTTTAGTATCCGTATCGGGCCCTATACCTTCCTTTGCTTCTCGAAGTAGGGATAAAAAGGCAGCCGGGTAATCCTTTAAGAGAGGTGCCTTTCCTACCCCTTTAAGGGCCGAGATAGGAAGACTAACTAAAAAAGCTACTTCTAGATCTTCTTCTTATTCCGTAAGAGGAGGCGTAGGAAGGTAGGCGTATTCTAGCTCTACCGCTTTCCTATAGTCTACTTCTTCGTTTAGATTATCTAATCTAGCAGCTTCCTCTTCTTCTTCTTCGAAGTTAGCGTTATCCTCGACTACTTCGACGTCGGTTTCTTCTTCTATTTCCTCGTCTAGGGCCTCTTCTTAACACTATTAGGAAGGGGGAATTTAGATCTTCTAAATTAGCTAACGTTAAGAGAGTAAGAGGGGCTATTAATCCCTCTTTCTATCGAAAAAGCTAGATTCGTCGAAAATTATATCCCTAGTCGAAATAACCTTCTATAGAAGAGGAATCTAGATCCGGAAGATATTTATAGAATTATACCTAATAAGGTAACTAATAAAGGCTCTAGGATTAAGCTTTCTTTTCTTCTTCCTTTTTAGCTATATATCGGTAGTTATTACGTATGCCTTATAGTCGTAGGCACGAAGGTAGGCTAGCGAGGCCCTCTTTTTCGTAAAGAGCTTAAGGGGGGATTTCTAGTCTATTCCTTAGTTTAGTCCCCTAGGGTCCTTAAGGTCCCTTAGGGTCCGGTTTTAAAGGTAATAGGCGGTCTTAACGACTTCCCTCTAAAGGTCGTATAGAAGCCTTATAGTAAGTCTTATCGTATAGGCCCTTTCTATTATAGCACCCCTTAATCTTTCTGCCCCTCCGTTCTAGGCCTAGGTATTTAGTGCTAATAGGAGGGGTAAAATGCCCCTTTTTCGAAGCTAATTTAAGATATCCTTCGTAAATAGCTCTCCGTTAGACCGAATCTTCTTTACCTCGTAGCTAAAGTAGGATTTTATCTAGTTAATAAAGTCCCGGAAGGCAAACTAGTTATACTTACTTAGGTAGGTCTATAAGAAATAAGGGAAAACTATCCCTAAAAAAGCGTCTATAAAAAACATTACCCTAACGAAGCTTTCCTAATCCTTAGAGACGTTGGTCTAGTCGACCTAAACTTCCTTATATAGCTAGTCCGGCCGTAAAGGCGTTCGTCTAGAAATTCGTCTCCTAGTCTTCCCTTAGCCGTAGTATTTATATTCGATAGTCTTTAGGCCCCTTATTCGTACGCCTTATTATTAGCCTAGCTTATATAAAGCTAGGGGGCCCGGGTAACTAAGTCGTGCGTGCTAAAGAATACCGTCTCCTTAGGCTGCCGGACGAGGGTCCTTTATAGTAGACCTATTCCTCCTTATAGGGAAGGCTAACTTCTCGAGAGATTCCTTCTTAAGGATAGGTCGGAATTCGAGAATAAATTAACCGAATTTCTCCTTAATAAGCCTAATAGTCTAATTCTTCTAGACTAGCCTCGTAGGCTTAGACGTCGTATCCTAGAAGATTCCTTCTTCTCGAAGAAAGCGGAAGGAAATTAAGCTCGTTAAAAATCGAGGGCAAAAAGCTACCCTTTTTCGTTAAAGAATTTATATAGTCCCGTTAAGTAATTTCATCGTAAAATTCACCCTTCTATACCCCTCTATCTATACGGTTAATTCCCCGGTAATAAGGTATTCCCTCCGTGCCTTCTTAAAGGACCGGAATCGTAAGAGTATATTATATATATCGAGGGAAGCACCGGAGTCGAGGATAGCTAATTTTCGTAGGGGATAGTCGGAGGGTCCTAACGGTTAGTCTTACTAATCCGTAGGGAAGACGAATGCCGGATTTGCTATACTAACGATTTTTCCTCGAATTTACGGCTCGAATAAGGGTAGCGGCGTTCGTTACTATTTCCTAGTAACCCGAATCTTATATATTTTCTTCTATAATAAGGGATCCTCCTTAAGAGACTATTATATCGTTTCTTATAGCCTCTTTAAAGGGTTAAATCCTTTAGGTCGGTTTTCCTCGAAGACCTACTAGTATTATAATAACCGATGGCCTAGGGATTTATAGGCTAGGCAGCTGTTTCGCTTAGTCTTTCGTTTCTTTAAGGAATCCTCGTCCCGATCTAGAAGGTCTGCTTAAAAACCCCCCCTTTTTACCCCTTATTACTAATATTAACGAGGTTCGATTTCGACTAGTTCCCTGATTTTTCGACTAACGGACTAAAAGGTCTATTAGGGGGTGCTAGCTACGAAGGAATAAGACTACTTACTATTATACTCTAGCAGCCTCTTTATCTAGTTCCCTGCTAGCCTCTCGAAAGATAGTCGAGTAACCGTTACTAATAGGCTTTATTAGTAGAGATATATCCCGTAGCTACTAGCCGGAAAGAGCTTCTATAAGGAAGTATTAGTTAGCTTCCTCGAGGATTTCTTCCTACTTAGCTAGCTACGAAGAAGCTAGTAGGTTCCTAGTAGAAAAAGCTCCTAGGTGGGCCGTATAGGTCTTCTTAATACGGTTAGTTATATAACCTCTTAAGGGAGCTATTAAGGTCTCGAGCTTTAAAAGCTACTACCTAGGAGTCTCTTCCTCTCGAAGAGAGATTAGCTTTACGGCACTAATAGATTCTATTATTGCCGTGCGTATAGCAGTTAGCAGCTTCGTCTCGTAAAGGTATTCCTTACGGTGACTCTCGTAGTTACCTAAGGTAGCAGAAAAAGCTCTCTATTATATAGAGGTTAGCTCGGAGAAGAGGGTAGCTCCCTCTATAAAGTCCGTTGCCCTAGGACGAAGAGGGGGCTCGAGAGGGTCCTACTTATTAGAGAAGACTAAATTATAGATAGTTCTATCTATACGAGCCCGTAGCTCCTTTACCTACTTATCTTAATCTTAGGGCTCTATAAGAATCGTCCTATAGACCGTAGGGGCGGTAGAGTCGTTTTTCGATATTATTACGGGGAAGGGTAGAAAAGTCGGTTAAAAATCGGCTTTTCTAGTAAGAGGGGTAAAAGGAAGCTACGAGGGATATAAGAAAGGTGCCTTTTATAGTAGCCGGAAGGTATAGGAATTCTATTCCTCCCGGGCTTATAACTCTCGCAAAGAGAGATATAAGAAGTATATATAAAATGCATAAAGGTGAAATTAGAAGTAAGGGGTCGGATAGGCAGGGCAGAGAGATTTAATTCTTATAGGAGCAGTAATTACGGTAAGGGAGTAATTATTATATTGCCTTAATTATTCTTCATTCCTCTATCTAACGCCCCTCTTTATACCCGTCTAGCATCTTAATTAATAAAGAAGATCCTGCTTAAAGAAGCTACTAATGTCCTTTCGACTACCGAGCTTTTTACCGGTTTTTCCCCTCCTTTCTAGCCGTTGCCGGCATATCCGTCTTATCTCTCGCTACCTTTATAGGAAGCTATCGCTACTTCTACTTCCCCTCTTACCCCTACCCTCCTTTCTATACCTCCTTTTAGCTCCTTCCTTAAAACCTGTTTTTTAGCTTCCTAGGTCCCTCGTGCTAAGGGATATCTCCGAGAACTACGAAATCAGGCCACGCTTCGCGATAATTATAGCCTATATAATCCCTTAACTAGAGTTTCCCTTAATCCTTAGGAAACCCTAGTTATTATATATAGAGTTATACTTAGTTCTATATTAAAGGAAGCTATAGTTTAGGCCTATATAATAGTAGGTCTATTACGATAACGGTTCTATAGGCGTTAAACTAAGCGTGCGAGCTTTATACTCGGCCTAAGAAGTCCTTACCTCTATCTTTATAGGAACTATATAATAAGTAGAGCGGAAGGAAGGCTAGGTAGCGGCTAATATAGTAGTCTATATAGTTAGCTTAGCGGATATCGATAAGGCCCTTTAGATAAAGAAGCTAAAGTCGCCCTTTAAGCTATAGTAGTAGATACCGGAGCGCTTTTATAACCTCCTACTACTATTTAAGTCCTAGGAAGTAGATAAGCTTAACCTATATAAGCTAAGGGTAAACTATAGGATTATACTTCTATAAGAATATACCTTTATATTCCTATTTTACTATTATAAAGAAATAATAAGTATAGGGAGGCTCTATAGAATAAGCTAGTAAAAAGAGGTTCTATAATATAGTCTAAGGGAATAACCCTTAAAGATAAAGACCTCTACTAGATATCTATACCTTCCTCTAGGAAAAGCGGGTTAGGATAAGCCTATCCTTATAAATAAAAATATATATTTTATATATAAGTTAATTACGAGTAGAAAGGATACCCTATTGCCTATTTTAGCCTAGTAGTTCCGAAGATATCTATAATATAAGAATAGGTAGGGCATAGAACATTCTAGTTAAATCTACTACTTATACTAGAACCTATAGTCTTACGTTAACTATTACGCTATAATTAGACTACTTACTAAGTTAGGAAGATATACTATAGATAGAGCTTTTTAAGCACTATAGAATATACTAGAAAGCTAACTAATTAGTCTACTAGTAGGCGAGCAATAGTCTATAAAAGACAAAGGATTTCCCTAGGAGTAGTAGATAGAATAAGTAAGTTTATAAGTATCCTTTATAACGCTATTCTTTTAATATATTATTTAGCCCCTTATATACTCGTTATAAATTCTAGACGAAATCCTACCCTATACTCCTTCGACCGATCTTTCCGCTTATATTATCGATTACCTAATTCTACGCTTATTACTTATACCTTCTTATAACTTCGCACTAATAAAAAGGGGTAATAACTACCTATACTATTTAAACCGCTATATAGTATATTATATACGGAGCTACTAGTGCTAAAGAAGACGCTAAGGGACCTCCTAGATAAGGGTTTTATTTAAGTAAGTAGCTTTAAGGTAAGAGCGCTAGTCCTATTTATACGTAAACTAAGGGGCGGGATATAGTTTTATTATAACTATAGGGCTCTAAACGTAATTATAAAGCTAGACCGCTACCCCTTACCTTTAATCTTAGATATACTTTATAACCTCTTAAAGGCAAAGTAGTTTATAAAGCTAGATATAAAATAAGCGTTCTATAAGGTATAGATCTTAAAGGGTAACGAGTAAAAGATAGCGTATAAGATAAAATAGAGATCTAACTAAAACTTACTTATAAATAAGGACCCTCTATCTAAGATAATGCCTTTTAGAGGTCTATATACTAATTTAACTTAGTAATAGAATAATTCTACTAGCTCCGGAGCTATTATTATCTTAGAGATAGGAAAGAAGAGGCAATACTTAGTATATTAGTCTACGATTACTAAGATCGTATTAACGTCTCGTCTATTATACTTTACTTTAGGCAGACCTATAGTAAAGTCTATTAATAATTCTTCCTATGGTCGTATAGGATATAATAACGATTATATAGTACTATAAGAGCGATGCCTCTTAGATACTATACCTTAATATACTAGGTATAACTAAACGTATTTATTTACGTCTTTTATTATTCTATCCTAGTAGAAGTTCCTCGCTAGTAGTTTACTAGTATATCGGGAGCTAAAGTATCTTACTAACGGATCGTTATAGAAGAGCTATATTAGCTCTTATTATAAGGCTGCCTTTAAAGGCACTACGATATAACCCTTTTATAATAGTAGTCTATCTAGGCGCACTAACTAGAAACCCTTCCCTTTTAAGAAGTCTTTAGTCTCCTTTAGCCTACTAATTACTACGTTAACCGACTAAGTGCGTTTTAGTAACTCTAGTAATAGTTCTAGAACTTCTACTATATAAACCTTTATATAATAAGCCGCTTCTTTAGCGGTCTTCCTAAGAGTAACTATTTATAACTAGCTCTCTCTTTAGCTTAATCGGCTAATCGTTTAAGTCTCGCGCCTAAATTATTATAGTTTTACTATAGATAAGCTTATATATTTTCCTTATATAAAGGTACTTTACTACGCTTATATTAACTTAAGGTTAAGTATCTTCTTACTTATAAAAACGCCTTATTATTTCTTTATATAGATATAGTATTAATAGTAGCTAGTTTCGCTTATAGCTCTAGTAATAGTTCTATAAATAGGGGCTTCTCGCCCTTATATCTAGGCATTCTTAATAGGGCGTCCGCTAGGTTAGATTTACTTATACGATACTTAATCGTAAAGTCGAATAGTACTAAATATATATACTATCTTACTTACTTCTTATTTAGGGAGGTCTAGCGTATAAACGTTTAGAGGTTATAGTAGTCCGATAATACCTTTACTTTATACGCTGCCCCTTTAACGTAATATCACTAGTATTTAAATAACTTAACGATAGTAAAGAGTTCTT
Organism: Hirsutella rhossiliensis; assembly: GCF_020360975.1. Lineage (NCBI taxonomy): Eukaryota > Fungi > Ascomycota > Sordariomycetes > Hypocreales > Ophiocordycipitaceae > Hirsutella > Hirsutella rhossiliensis. Next base: position 73,475 of record NW_025408678.1, on the reverse strand, counting down.
AGTTTAGAATACTATAATTAAGTTTAGCTCTAGTAAACTTCCTTAACTAAAATATAATTAGATAGTAACGCCCTTTATTATTAGGTTAAGAGATAATCCCTACTATTATAAATTACGATATATCTATTTCGATATAAATACGTTTTTCTAGATTATAATATCGGAGGAGTAGGGCTCTTTAAAAAGTATCCTTAAGAGCTTAAAACGCTACCTATTCGGTTAGGTTTAGCTCTACTCTCCCTAGCTTCTTCCTATTCTTACTCCCCTTTAGTAGTATAGTTAGGGGCGCTATAACTCCTAAGTACCTATATATAAATCGTCGGTAAAAATTATAGAACCTAAGGAAAACCTAAATATTATAGTAGGTTATAGGTTTAGGCTATTAAGCTATTACCTCTACTTATTAAGGGTCTATCGATACCTTATTAATAGATAAAATAAACCTAAGGAACTTAACTAACTATTAATAGAAGGTATACTTCGATAGTTTTATATAAAGCTTTATAGCCCTTAGCCTTTCTATTACTTATCCTAAGTATTTAGTATATTCTTCTTTTATCTTAGAGTATATAAGGATATTATTAAGGTAGACTACGTAGATTATATCTATAAGCCCCTTAAGCGCTTAATAGATATAGCTCTAAAATATAGCTAGTACGTTAGTAAGTCTAAAGGGTATTACTAGGTATTTAAAATATCTATAACGCGTTCGGAAAGCGGTCTTTTATTTATCTCCTTCCTAAATTTAAATACGTTAATATATATTCTATATATTAATCTTAGAAAAATACTTAGCTCCTTAATAGCGGTTAATAATCTCTAAAATAATAGGTAAAGGGTACCGATTCTTTTATATAACCTAGTTAAGTCCTCGATAGTCTATATATAGCTATAAGGTGCTATCTTTCTTTAAAATAAAAAGAATAGGCGCCCTAGCTAGGCTCTTCGACTCCTAGATTATTTTCCTTCTTATTAGGTCTTAGATCTAGTCGCGTAATACTTAGAGTTCCCTTTACGATAGAGGGTAAATCGGTTTATAAGGGGGTTCTATATTAAGGATTAAATTAATTAAGTAATCCGTTCCTTTTCTAGCTAGTAATAAGTCGGATTTATTAGCCGAGAAAGTATCTTTAAACTAATAGAAAGTCGGTAGGATTTTAGCCTATTCTTCCTATAGAATCCCTTTATCTTTATCTTATTTAGTAGCGGGATTAGCTTAGGGTTAAGCGCTATTATATATACCCTTACTTTATTCTTATATTCCTAAAGGAATCTACGGGGGTTTTATAGGGCTTCGCTGCTTAGTTAATACTTAAACTACTACTATCTTTTCTATAAGATAATATAGATACGTTTATCCTCTAAGGTAGTAACTAATAAAAGGATTAGTACTTAATCGTTTAGTATTAACTTATCGGTACTAATATAAAAACGAGTAATTGTCTTTTCGGTGCCTCTTATATTTATTATTTAGAGCGGTACTAACTATACTTTATACTTTCTTACCCTACTATTATTAAGCTTTAGAAATTATAAGGGAATATATATTACGGTATAATTAGTTAGGTAGTAGAGATAGCTAGAGGTACTACGCTATATATATTATATTCTCCTTGTTATAAGACTAAAGCTTATAAAAAGAGGGATTTTTTTTTATTAAAGTAGCGAGAGGTCTATAATATATAAGTAAGGTAAGCACGATTCCCTACTAATACCCTACTAATATATTAGTACTATATACCTAAGTACTTTATTAGCTTATACCTCTTAGTAGCGCTCTTATATAGCGTTCTTTATATACTATAGCTTATTTAAGTAGCTTATAATACCCTTTAGCCTCTTAAGAGCGCCCGCTACCTTCTAGTATTATATTAATAATATACTTTAGGACTTTCTCGATAAGTTCGCCTCTATATATCTAGATAATATCCTTATTTATATAAGTAGCTCTTATAAGGATTATATAAAGAAAGTATAAAAGGTCTTAAAGCGCCTTTAACTTTATAGGCTCTACCTTAACCTAGATAAGTACGAATTAAAGGTTAAGAGGGTTAAGTACCTAGGCTTTATTATCTATATAAGTATAAGTATATAGGCGGATCTTATAAAGATCTAAGCGATTTAGGACTAAGCGGCCCTAACTATATAAATAAGTATATAGAGCTTCCTTAGGTTCGTAAACTACTATAGGATATTTATTAAGGGCTTCTCCTATATTATAATACCCTTAAATAAGATTACTAAGAAGCGGACCGCCTTTTATTAAAGGCCTATATAAGAAGGAGCGTTCTATACGCTTAAAGACCTATTCTTATAAGCCTTAGTACTACTTTAGTAGGACCTCGACTAGTCTATATTAGTTAAAGTAGACTATAGCGGCTAGGCACTTAAAGGAACGCTCTCTTAGGAGGTAGATATACGGAAGTAACTAGTAGCGTTCTACTCCTATAAGCTAACCTTAGCGGAGCGGAATTATACTATTTATAATAAGGAGATACTAGCGATTATTAGCTACCTTAAGTAATAGTAAGTAGAGCTTTAAAGCTATAAGAGCTTTAAAGTTCTTATAGACTATAAGAACCTTAAGTACTTTATAACCTACTAGTACCTCTTAAAGTAGTAAGCCCGCTAAGCGGAGTATCTCTTATACTTTAACTTTTTAATTAAGTACCGGCTAAGGTAAGACTCTATAGTCTTAAACGCGCTTTCCTAAAAGGATTAAGACCGGCCGACGGGAGTAGATATTAAGGCCTAGGATCTATAGCTTATCTTATAAGAGGCGCTATAGACTTATATAGGAGCTTCCTTAGTAAAGGGAGGCGTAGTACTAATAGATAAGCTTTCCTTTATACCTTTACCTCGGCCTAGTAAGGAGGGATAGACCGGCCTAGGGGTATATATAGCGCGGGTATTTTAAGACGAGGTCCTTTAACGCTTATAGGATAGGATATCGTCTCTAGACTATACCTATAAAAGCGTGCGCCGCGCCGTTAAGTCTAGCGCTTAATACCTTAATCTAAAGCTAAAGTTAAAGGTATAAGTAGCCGACTATTATATCGACCTATAGGGGCATCTACGTTAGTAGGGGAGACTATAGGTACTAGGCTCGCTATATACTATAGAAGCTAAGGAGAAGGATAGACTACTAGAGCTAGATAAATAAAATAAGCTTTAAGGGAAGCTAGTTTAGCTCGTCTATAACTCTAGTATTATAGGCTACCTAGGCCGGTAGGGTATAGTAGTAGGCCTCGTAAGGGATTTTTACTAGCCCCTTTTATAGTACTACGTTCGCCGCTTCCTCTATAACTATAATATCTATAGCTATACTAAGATTTAAAGGGCGTAGCTTAAGGGGCTACTTAAGTAGCTTTTAATACCCGACCGGTTTTATATATATATATAGATAGACTTTATAATAGACCTTCTACTTATAAAAGGTAGTAACTACTATATATAAGTAATTAAAGACTAGCTTAGTAAGTTAGTAGTACTAAAGCTAATACTATCTATAAATATAAAAGCTTATATAAAGCGCTTTCTATAGTATTAGGCTTACTTATATAGCTAGCCGACCTTTATTATAAGTAATAAAGAATCGAACTAAACTAGCTGCTTTTAGTAGTACCTATACTAGCTACTTTAGATTATATAGCTACTTAGTACGGCCTATTACTTATAGACTAATAGGGGACCTAAGAGGGTTAACTAGGAAGCGTAGGTATATTTATAGGTAGTAGTAGCCTATTACTAAGTAAACTAAGACCGCTAGCTCCCCGCGGCCTAGCTCGCGTTAAATAATAGACTATAAGCTTCTATTAAAATAGCCCCTTTCTTTACTATATATAGCTTTAAGCCGCCCTCCCTAATCCTATTCGCTATAGATATAATAGCGGAGTAATATAATAGTTCGTTTATAGAGAGCTATACCTTTATATTTATATAGAAGCTATAGGAAACTATAGAATACTACTAATTCGCGATAGCTACCTTAGTATAAGATTAAGAGTAGCACGCTAATAAGACTAGGGCCCTAGTAGATAGGTTTATAGTAGGAGATAAGGTATAGCTTAACCTTTATAACTATAGGTTAGCGCGGCTAAAGAAAAAGCTAGATTAGCTATATATAAAGTTTATAGTATAGAGGGTTATTAGCTTATAAGTAATAAAGCTTAATAATCTTTTAATAAAGGTCTATAATAAGATTAACGTTAACCTCCTTTACTAAGCCTCCTTTAACCTACTACCTAGATAGGAAGTAGCGGACGCTTAACCGCTTACTATTAAAGTAGAGGGGGATAACGAATTTAAGGTTAAGGAGATATAAGCTATATATTAAAAGAAGGTTAGCTAAGGAAAACGCTAAGAGGTTCTTATAAAGTAGTATAGGTACCTCGACCTAATATAAGAACCTATATATAAGTTTATAAGAGCTATAGCCCTTAATAAGTTTAAGGCCCTATATAGACTAGTAAATAAGAATAATAAACTAATAAACTATTAGTAGTAGCTTAGGCTAAGACTATAAAGTAAGTAAAGTAAAAAGGGTAGTTATAGTAAAATAAGTATAATAATATAAGTAGAGATAAAAATAGCGTTTATTATAAGGTAGAGCCCTTAAACTACCTAGGCCTATTCCTCGTTATTATTATTACCCTTATTATTATTATCGTTATCTTTATCCTTATCGGCCTCCTCCTTCTTATTAGTAGCAGCGGCGCTCTCTAAGGCGCTAAGGCGGCCCTCTAAGCTTATAAGCTAGTTAGCGGCGGCGGCGGCTCTAAGGGCGGAAGGGCGGCGGCTAGCGTTAATAGCGGTAGTAGGGGCGGTAGCGGTAGCGGAGGCAGGCACGGCTAAAAAGACCGCTAATAGGGCGATAGAAGCGGTATCCCTAGCGCCGGGTACGTTAAAGGCGGAAGCGAGGGAGCGAAAGAGTAAGGACTTACTTAAGTATAAGGCCCTATCGCTCGAGGGCGTAGAGGTTATAGTATACGGTAGCGGCGGCGGGAAGGCGCTTTTTAGTAGCCCCCCGCGCCTACTTATACGAGCCGGCCTTCTAAGCCTACGCCGTAGCGAGTAAGATAGGAGGCGCCGCCTTATAAGCGCGGCCGGCGCGCGCGTACTAGTAGCAACTACCGCCGCGGCGGCGCCTAACCTAGTCGGAGTAGTTAAGCTCCTATAACGTATAACGTATATAGGGGGCTAAGCGGGCAGCGCCGGCCTATACTTAGCGCTTATACTATAGGAGGTTAGTAGAAAACGCTTATTACGCGTGCTCGACTACGGACTTATAGGGGTAGCGGAGATAGAGGTAGGGGCTAAAGGGCCGGGCGTTATAAGTAGCGGCGGGGACGGCGTCGTTACTCTAAAGGGCGACGTAAGGGTAGCTAGCGTAGCGGAGGTAGTAGTAGCGGCGGTAGGCGCGGTAGTAGGGGCGCGGGCGGGAGCAGCGGTAGCGGCGGAGCTATTATTAGCCGTGCTTAGCACGGCGTTAACGAACGACTCTATATACTCTAAGAAAGAAGAGGCGGAGGAGGAGGAGGTAGATATATCTAGCGCGGAAGTTAGTATTATAGATTATAGCCTCTTACTCTATAAAGCAGGGAACTTATTAGTTAAAGTTATTATTACTATTAGGGCTATTATTACTACTATAGCTATTACTATAAGTATATATTAATAGAGCGGCTTATATAGCTAGGAATAAACTAATACTTTAAGTAAAGTAGAATTTACTTATTACTATTACTACTATAGTTAAAGAAGGAAGAATAAAAAGGGAAGGAGGAAAGGGGGATATAGCTTTATATACCCCTTAGTAAAGGAAGTTACTTAAGGCCGAGGGGTTAGGTAACCTAGGGCTTACGTAGGTCTAGGCCGGCCGCTAGCTACCTAAGGGCGTATATAATAGGTTACGCCTTTATTTAAACGGCTAGCTAGCCGATAAGTAGAAAGCTAGGTTATAGCTACCTAAGCTAATAAGCGCGGGGATAATAAGGCTAATAGGGCTAGTATAATTAATAGGAAAAAGGTAGGGTAGAGCTAGCGGTATAGGCTTAATAATATAAAAGCCGTTAATAAGCAGCCATGCCGCTGCAGGAGGGCATTATATAAAAGTCTTTAACTATTATAGGTTATAGGCTTAAGCTATAGCTTAAGCTATATAAGTTATATATAGAGGGCCGGATCCTATACTTATATATATAAGCTAGCTACGTATAAAAGAGCTCTATATAGCTTATTAATATTATCTTATAGACGGCACCTATATATATACCTTTACTTACTTTATAATATATACTCGTATATATAAATTCCTTTTCTTCTTTTTATTATTACTAGTAATAGTAATAATAGTAATAGTAATAGTAATAGTAATAATAATAATAGTAATAGTATTAGTAGTATTACTACTATAAGCGCGTATATATCTCTTTCCTTAGCTCTTTATATATAGTAAGTTACTAATATATTTATATAGAAATACTAATAACTAGCTTATTTACTAGGGCGCGCCTCCTTAAGTAAGTAAAACCTCTTTAGTACTTACCTTCTTATATAAGATACTAACTTTCTTAAAGTACTTAACTAGGATCTTATACGCGAGCTCTTATAAAGACCGCGCCTCTTTAAGGTTAATATAAGTAGGTAGTAACTCTAGCTATATATAAAAAATATAGTATAGCGCGCTATCCTTAACCTACCTAGCTATTATATTATTTTCGTCTATAAGCGTATATAACTAAAGTAGGTTATAGGTATAAGGGACTTATATATAAACGCCTTCCTTATTTAAAGTTAAGGCGTTCTCTATACCTATCTATATAAATCTTACTAAAATAAGATAATTATAGATAGGGACGCGTATATAAGTCCCTTTCCTTACTATATTCGCCTCCTAGGCTACTTCGGTAGCTACTATAGTAATTATAAGTAGCCGGATCGTGCTACTTACTATTCTAAAGGAGATCCTTAGTTTCTACCTAGCGTATAAGGCGCCCTTATTTCTAGTTCTCGAGAGCAGCTAATCTTAGTTAACGAGGCTCTAAGGTCCTTATCTAGCTAAGCGATTTTACTACTTAAGGATAGAACCGCGGACGACCTAGTCGTCCTTTAGAAAGGTATATATAAGTATTTCTTTATCTATAATAATAAGTAGCGGGCACCTATAAAGCCTTAGCTAAGTAGCCTTATATAGAGGTATTAGTTAAGAAGTCCTAGCTAATCTAAAACGATACCTAGTACCTTCTTATAGTACTCTAGGTTAGTAACCTTAGCTTATATAAGCCTTAAGGTAAAGTAAAGACTAGTTAATTACCTACGTATAAATAGCTTTATTTTATATATATATATATAAGAATCTTACTAAGAACGATATATAAATAAAGTAGTATAGTAATTTAATAGGTTTAGGTTTTAGTATACTTTATAGACCTTAGCTAATATACTACCGAAGATAGTTCTATCTATATAAGCCTATAGCTCCTTTACTTACTTATTTTAATCTTAGGGTTTTATAAGAATCGTCTTATAGACTATAGGGGTAGCAGAGTCGTTTTTCGATATTATTATAAGAGAAAGGGTAGAAAAGTAAGTTAAAAATCAGCTTTTTTAGTAAGAAGGGTAAAAGGGAGCTATAAGGGATATAAGAAAGGTGCCTTTTATAGTAGCTAGAAGGTATAGGAATTCTATTCCTCCTAGGCTTTTAACTTTAGTAAAGAGAGATATAAGAAGTATATAAAAATATATAATAGTAAAATTAAAAGTAAGGGGTCGGATAGGTAGGGCAGAGAGATTTAATTCTTATAGGAGTAGTAATAAAGGTAGGGGAGTAATTATTATATTGCCTTAATTCTCCTTCTTTCCTTTATCTAACGCCCCTCTTTATACCTATTTAGTATCTTAATTTAATAAAGAAGATCTTACTTAAAGAAGCTACTTTAATAGGGACGAGGGTATATACCTAAAGTACGCGTAGTATATAGCTAAGGATTAGTAAAGTAATTAACTATATAATTATTTAATTATCGGTCCTATATATAGCTCTAAGGGCCTTAGGTTATAAATATAAGTCTTAGAGATTTTCTTTACTCTATACCTCTTTATCTCTACTAGAGTCGCGTAAAAAGTAGTATTTACTTTAAAGGGGAAAAATAAAATTTAAATTAACTATAATTAAAAAAGATACTTAATTAGATAATTAAGGTCTTTATAACGCCTTTAAGTATACTTAGAAGTAAGTTAGAAAGGGAGTGCTAGGGGTCTTATCCCTTTAACGGGCTAATATCTATAGGGGTGCGATCTTACTTATTAAACTCCTCCTTAGCGACTTTCTAACCTAAGATACTAATAGAAAGGGCGCGATAATAATAGGTAAGGCTCTCTTCCTAAGTATATAAGTAAGTAAATAAACTATCGATAGAACTTTTCTCCTTTACTATAATTCTTTCCCTTTATATCTTTTATTCCTTTATTTACCTATAAGCTACTTATTTAGCTCTTTCTTATTTTTGCTCGCGTACTTCCTTCTTTAGATAATTATCTACTACCCCCTATATACGCTCCTAAGTATTCGCGCTTATTATTCCTAGGGGCGTTAAGGAAACGAAGTAGTTCGCGTCTTTACTAGTCTATAGCTTTAGGTATAGCTAGATTAAATAAGCTATAAAGTCTTATAGGCTAATATATATAAAAGGAAGAAGAAAGAAGGAAGAAGGAGGGTATAGTAAGAGGAATAAATAGTTATTAAAGCGCGCGGTTATTAGTTACTTTAGCTAGCCTTTATAGCGGTAAGGCCTTAGGCGTATTTAAGGGTTGCGCTTAAATAGCTTCTTTTATTAGTTATCGATTAAGGAGCTATTTAATCTCCGCCCTTTTCTTCTCCTCTTTACTCTTTTTATTCCTTTTCTTTCTCTTTTCTCCTTTATTTTTTTTATTTCTCTAGACCGCTACCTCTTATCTTCTCCTTTTACGACTACCTCTTCTTCTTTATTATATCTTATAAGACCGCTAAATTTAAAACTAAAGAGCTACTAAATATTATTAACCTCTCTTTAACTACTCTTCTATAACCTTCCCTTATTACTACTACTCTTTTTACTTAGAATTATTATACTAAGGTCTTTCCTCTTTATATAAAGTACTTTTAAGTAACGACTATCTAACTTATCTAATCTCGCTTAGCTCGTTCTAACTATCTTCTTTTATAGATCTATAGTTACTTTAAGACCTAGGTCTATAATAGAAATAATATCGGTTACTAAGGGTTTTTAATTTATATAGAAATTGCCTTTTAGTTATAGGTTCCGTTAAAAGCTCCCGATATTATTAAGATTAAAGCGCGCGGTTGCTCTCCTCTCTCTTATTTTCTCGAGAGTATACTAGGTTAGTATAATTAAATTATCTTCTATACTCTTTATTATAGACGTTAGCTAGTAACTTATATCCCTATAGAAGTCGCTTATCTACGTAAATACTTCTTTTCTTAGCTTAGTTTAAGGCGGTAAAAATACTCTTAAGTAGTCCTAATTACTTTATATAGAATTTATAATCCTTGCTTTTATTAAGGGTATATTTAAACTTATTAAATAACTATAACTTCCGCTTACGAGCACGTTATATTTCCTTTTTATAAGTATATCTCTCTTTTAGGCACTACTAGTAGCTCTTACGCTAACTATATCTAGGATTTAATTAAGGCGCCTATTTATAAATAGTAGTACTTCCCTAGATACTATAGGGCTACTTACGACCTTAATAGATTCGCTAACTATATATATAGTTATAATTTCTATACTAACCTCGAGACTAATAAATTTTATAATAAGTATATTAATAACGAGACCGCCCCTTATCTTCTTTATAATATCCTTAATCCCTTTAGTCTTACTAAGGATTAAAAGAAAGGGGAGGAAATTAACCTTATACCTATTTTACTTAGAAAGAGATTATATAAGTTTAACGAGCTCTCTCTTAAGTAATAATTAGATAGTCTTTAAGTTCGCTTTATAGTAGTCTATAATAGGTTTACTAGGAGTAGGTAGTCTTACTTAGTCGCTATCTTTAATAGTAAAAGTTTTTCTCTTAAGGTTATATACGTTTAATTTAATAAGTCGAAAATATATTAAAATTTATCTTATAGGTATATCTATTTTTGCTATAGCGGGTCTCCCCTTTTATAATAAAGAATAAACGTCCCTATCTATAAAGTAAAAAATCCTATTCTTAAAAGAGGTAGGTAGTAAGAATATTTATTTTCTTACTTTATTATTTAATTATATTTTTATTCGTGTTCTTTAAGGTAGTAAAGGGTAGGTTATTATTAAGGAAGGGTAGGAAATATTATCTTTATCTACTTAAGGAGCTTTAGGTAGAAAATTTAAAACGATAAGGTAGTTAGTAAGGCGCTTATAAATATCTTAGCTACTATAGTCGTCCTTCGATTAAATAGTTAGACGGTGCTTTAGTTACTAGTTAGGTTCTAGCGTACTTCTTATAATAGTTATAGATTTTTATCTTTACTACCTTTTCCTCCCTAGCTCCTTTTTACCTCTACCTTTTCTTATTAGATTAGCGTTTTTAAGGCTCTTACGTAAAGGTCCTTTTTTACTTTACTAAGTTATAGTAGCCGAACCTCGATCGTATACCTTAGGCCTTTCTTAGGTATCTATAGTTACTCTTCTTTCTCTTCCTAGCTTTAATCCTTCTAAGGTTTATTAAGGAGTCGTTACGACTATAGTACTATTTAATTTAAGGCTTCTCTACTTAGTAAGAGTAGTAAATTATTTACTTTATCTATTATTTCTTCCTTCCTCCTCTTATTAAGAGTAATCTTATCTTAAAGTAACTAGTTATCCTTAGTAAAGTACTACTAACCTTCCTTATCCTTTTTAAACTTCTTTAGATACTCTCTTAGGATTATCTTATTAAGCACGATTTTATCTAGAGTCTTAATCTTATATACCCTAGACTACTCTAAGCGCGATACTACTTAAAAGGGACCGTTCTACCTTATTTAATACTTAGCTTACTTCCCTAGATTATTTAATCGTCTTATATTAAATAATAAGATAAGGTCTCTAGGTTATAAGCTTTCTTTCCTTATTATATACTTATTAGCTTTATCTATCCTTTTTATTAATCGATTCTAATATCTTATTACTCTTTTCTTAGCTTCTTTTATATCTTTCTCTTTCCTTTTTAAAACTTATACTTATACTTTAAATAATTCTTCTTTTATCTTTACTTCGTCTTAGTTAATTAGTCGCTAAGTTAAGTATTCTACCTTAAGAGGTAGTACTAGTTCTTATCTATATAGTAGGTAGAAAGCTAATATTCTATAAGACTCTCTAACTACTATTTAGTTTATAAGGATTACTTAGTTAAGGTATCTAATCTACTTACCCTTTTTCTCCGCTATTTTTATAAGTACTATTATTAACCTCTAGTACCTTTATTTTACTACTACGTTTACCTTTAGATTATATACCGAAGTTTAAATAACTTTAACGCTTATATCTTCTAGGATATACTTAAAGTCTTTCTTTATTTCGGGCCCTCTATCGATTATAGTATATAGTATTACGCTATACCTATAAATAATAAAGAGTATAAATTTAGTTATAACTCCTATAGTAATTTCTTTAACTAGGGTTACTTTTACTTATTTAATAAGGTCGTCTTATACTTCTATAAGGTATAAATACCTATAATTAGATAGTATATACTAGCTATTAAAGTAAATCTTACTTATAGGGTAGCTAAGTATAGTCGCGGTTATAACTTTCTAAGGTCTCTTAGTTATAAAGTATTAGTATTCTTTATAGGAAGAGATTATACTATAAATATTATTTTAAAGGCTAGCCTACTAATACCTATTCTTTATAAACGTATATATAACTTATTATCCTTTATATCCTATTTATATATAGTACTTTACGATAATCCTTTTTTATTCTTTTAAGTTATCTATAATTAGTATAGGTCCCCTTTCTTCCTTCTTAGGGAGTCGCTAAAGCTTTTAATCTTTAATATAGAAATTTAGACTTTTTAGATATAGCTTCCTATAGTCTTATTTAGAAAGGCCCTCTAGCTATTTTAACGTTTAAAGGAAGTCTATAATCGTCCTCGATTCCTTTAAGTAGTCTCCTTATAGCTTAGTCCCTTATACTACGTTTAAGTAAAAGTCTATAAATTCTTTAATATCGCTTTTTACTTCCTTATCTAATATATTAGAAGGTCTATTAGGCTTTCTTAAGAGTCTATTAGCTATACTATTCTTCTTACCTTCGATATATTATACTATAAAGTCGAAGAGGAAAATATAGCTTATCTAGTAAGTTATTATAGCTCTAGAGACGTCTTTAAGGGCACCTTTTAGTTAATCGACTAGGACTTATACGTTAGTTTCTAGGATAAAATATACGCTATATAGGTATATTCTTAGTTTCCTAAGCGTACTTAATATAGCCCTATACTCCCTCTTTATCGTATTATATTTAGTTTCTACTAGTAACTACGTTCTACTTTCGAACCTTATAAGGCGCCTCTTTCTATCGACGATTTATATTAAGACTGCCCCTTAGCCGAGTAGACTAGCGTTATATATTAAAATAATATCTCTTCTTCTTAGGCTAACGTTAAGGGATACTAGAAAGACTAGATTAGTAATAGCTTCCTTAAAGGCAGCTATCGCTTTTACTTATTTATCTCTTTATTCCTAATAAACTTCTTTCTTTAATAGGTCTATAAGGGGTTTTACTAAGATAGCGAACTATTTAATCTAGATTTAATAGTATCTTACGATACTAAAGAAAGGTCTAATATACGTTATATTAAAGTATCTTATTTATTCTTTAATTTTAATAACTTTAGCTTCTATAAGGCACCTTTTATTTATTCTATAGATATAACTAATAACTTCGGTTACTTACTAGTAGAATTTCGATTTAGCCCCTATAATCGTATAATTAAAGAGTTCGACGTTAACTAGGACTTTATTAAGGTTAATAAGGTATTTAAAGATAAATCTCCTTACTCTTAGCGCTACCTCTTTATTATTATATATTATATTAGGCCCCTTAATACCTATATTATCGAGGAAATTCCTATAGATACTTAGTATAAGGTCTTATAGGACTCTTTATATTATCCTTATAAATTAGCCGACTAAGTTTATAGCCCCTTAAGGGAGTATATATATACGTAAGAAGCTAATAAGCATCGCGAATATCGTTAAGTTATAGCTTTTAATATTAAAAGGGATCTAATTATAGCCTAAAAAAAGGTTTAGGAGGGAAAGGATCTTATATATTAAGAAGTAGTCGCTAAACTTATTTATATTTAATAGTAGGTTTATATCTCTTATTATAATAGTATTTATATATATAGCGGAATTAATTAAGTATAGTCCTTTATCTTTCTTTACTACTAGGAAAAAGGGGTTCCTATAAGGCCTATACCCTTCTTTAAGGACTCTTATTTTTAGTTTAATTTTAAGGATATCGATAACTTTCTACTCTATTACTTTTAGGATTAGGATTAAGGCTACTTACTATACCTTATATTTTATTATCTTAATAACCTATAGTAGGGCTATAGCTAGGTCGACTCTACCTCTTTCTATAAAGTCCTAGGATAACGCTACTTCCTTATTAAATAGAATACTATTAAAGATCTAGATTTCTACCTTTATAAGAAAGCCCTTAAATTATTCGTAAATTACTTTAAGTCTTTCTTATATTAGCCGCTTTCCTTTCTATATACTATATTAAGAATTTTCCTATTAAGTAATCTAGGTAAGGTCTAGGCTATATCTTATCTTTAACGGTGTTTTATTTAGTCTTCTTTTAGTTAGGGTCCCCTTCTAGCGTTAAGCCGTTTAATAGAGTATCGTTAATAGGGTTAATCTTATTTACTTTTCTTTTAAAGAGAGTATTAACTCTTAGATTATATAATCTAATAGGTCGTTTCCTCCCTATCTTAACTTTAACCTTTTAGATCTTTCTAAACTTCTTTCTAGCTCTAATAATATTTTTCTTAAATTCTCCTATAGCCTTTATAACTATAACTTTAATAATCTCTTTTACTATCTTAGATCTAATAGCTAGAATCGCTTTATCTCCTTTATCTATAATTAATTACTATTATACTAGTACTATTAAGGGCTTATTTATACTAGCGTAGGCTAGGTTAGGGACTTAGTTAGCACCCTATCTATAACTAGGGATCTTACCTCTTAGTAAGAGAATCTCGGCTATTAAGGTATCCGTAAGGGGTTCTCTCTATAATTATTAGGTAGCTCTTAGGTTATCTTCTTTAACTTCTATTACTAAAGCCTAAAAAAAATTTCTTAGGAGCTAGGTAGCTATTTCCTATATAGCCTCCTTAAGCTTTAGTCTTTTATATACGTTTTTATTAACTATTAAGGTCGTAGCTTAAAAGGATTTTACTATATTAACCTTATTTAGAAGCTCTTATTTAATAGCTCCTACCGCTAGCGTAACTACTTAGATAGTACCGATCTAATATTTAACCTATATATCGCTGTTCCTTAAGGAATAATTAAATAATATACGCGCGGCTCTAATAAATAATATACCTAGGATAAAGGGGACTAAGACTCTATCTAGCGTAATATAAAGATAGATTAGTATCTAGGCCGTGCTTAGATAGAGATTAGTCTCTACCTCCCTAACTATATCTATAAGGGACCTAGTATACGCCGTCGTTAATACTCTTATTAGTAGGATTTTAAGCCTATATATATTTACGTATCTTTTAGTAATAAGGTTTCCTTTAAACCTAGTATCGATTAAGGCGCTTAGAACTTTAGCTTTCTAGCTACTAAGCTATACTTAAATATAGGGTAGGTCTTATATATACTTAAGTAAGCGGAAAGGTATAAGGACTATATTTATATATATTATAGGAATCGCTATAAGGTCCTTTAAAGTCGTTTCCTAGTATCTTATTAAGAGTGCTACTTCTTATATAATAAATTTATCTTTCTTTAATCTTATTACCTTTAGAGTTTATTAATTAAATAGTCCTTAGGCTAGTTATATTACGTTAATCGTATTAGTTATAAACCTAACTTCCTTTAGTACTTATTAGACTTCGAGGCACTTATAATCCGATTTTTTATAAGTAAGGTAAGTAAGCTTAATCGGTTTAACCTAGTATTCTTTATCTTATTCTTTAACTTATACTAAAGCTACCGCGAGTTTTCCTTATAGATATTTAAGGAAGAGTAAACTACTCTCTATATTATCTTTAGCTACTTTCGTAACTATTATCGTAGCTCTATAATGTCTTATATTACTCTCTACTTTCTCTAAGGTCTAGAATTTAGTAATTTCTATACCTTAGGCTATATTTATATATCTCGTGCTAAGTCTCTCGCTTAGTTAGGGAATAAAGTTAATTAAGTAATTTAAAGGGATTAGGATTCTTTTATATATAATTTCTCTAACGATTTTATCTATAAGTCTATTAAACTTCTTATTTAGATCTACTTTATATCTATAGTATATAGGGATAATCTTTAGGCTAGTTTTTACTATTCTCGTTATCTCGATTTCCTTTACGTTCTCTTTAACTCTTTATCTTTTCCCCTTATAAGTATTAATCTCTATTATAGTTATATAGATTATCTAATTATATATATCGCTTTATTATATATTATCTATAATTATAATAACTAATATCTTACTTACTTCTTTTCTTATATCGCTTACTTTTAGATTCCTTATCTTCTACTTATATAGGCTTCTATATCTTTAAAACTAGTCTAAGAAACCGGATTCTCTTTTACTAGTAGCTTAATTTAAGTAAGATAGTATAACTATAGCTTTAACCTATTTTATAAGTAGTAATATAAAAGAGTCTAGCTATATATCTACCTAGTATATAATAAGCCTTTAAAAATATATACTTATTTAAGAAAACCTATTAATTAGTATTAAGGGAATTACGCTTTTATTATCTTTTCTTTTAAGGTAAAGAGTCCTATTTATTACTTTATATATTATAAATCCGATCTTATAGTCTTAAGAGTATACCTTATACTTATTAAGGTAGTATCCTTCTTTACCGTAATAGAAGTATCTCTTAGGCCGGTTAAAAGTATTAACTTAAAACTATATATATTAATTAAATAGGTAGTAAAATCTAATAGTATTTACGCTACCTCCTTATTTATAACTTAAAGAGTAGCCTCTACTACTAATACGTCTTTATTCCCTATTAAGCTAGTTAAATATCTACTCTTACTAGTAGGTAAGGTTAATCTTTATATCTTTAAAGGCTTTTATTAGGTCTAAGATCTCTTTTATAGGCTATCTAGGTTTCTTATTTATTTTCTTTAATTTTTTAGGAAGTTTTTCTTCGCCCTTATTAGATTTAGCTTCCTTTATTACTTTATTAATTTCCCTAAAGAGCTAGTCTTTCTTTAGGTTCTTAAGCTTCTAATTATAGACTTTAGATACTATATCTCGTCGCTTAACGTCCTAGCGAGGTGCTAAGTAGTTATTAATTATATAGATAAGGCTTTTATATAGGAGTTTTAAGATAACTTTAGATATCTTCCCGTTTCTCTCTATAACGTTAATAATAAGCTCCTTTAGTATTATATAGTAAATAAAGTATAACTAAACTATAGATTCTTCCTAGCTATTAGGTTATACCTTACGCTATAGGTATAAGTAGAGACTAAGCTATTCTATTACTTTTATAATAGTCTTAGGCTTTTTAGTATTATAATAGTCTAAGCGGTCGTTAGTAGTTTCTAGTTATTTAATATTATATATATAGTAGTATTAAAGGAGTCTCTTCTTTACTTCTTCTTAAGTAAATCCGTCTATAAGAATTTTAATAGTAAGGGCTTATATAAAGGAGATATAGACTTTAAGCTAGTCTATTTTATCCTCGTTATAGATACGGTTAACGCGTATCTCTTATTCGAACTTCTTAAAGAATTTAGTTACGTTTTTACTATTAAATTTACTAATAGGTAAGAGTTAAGGTTAGTAAAGTCTTCCTATAAGGTTATCTTAGCTTCTAGTAAGTATATCTCTAAGTTTATTAGTAATCTTATTAATATCTACCTTAATTTTCTTTATATCGCTAGTAGTAGGATTAGATAATCCCTCTTAACGGCTAGCGTTTCTAGATATAGTATACTTATAGATTATAAGGTTATGAAATTTAAAGTTAGAGTTTTCGAAGTTAAAGGATATCTTATTATAACTATCTTATTACTTACTTTCTTATCTATTAGTAGGAGGTAGGCGTTCTCTATAAGCTACTATATAAAGGAGAGCTAAGGTTAAGGTTATTAAGGTATCCCTTATTAGTACTTATATTAGTATTATTAGTACGTATATAAGTAAGAGGTCTTAGTAGGGTTCTAGAATAGTTTAGATTACGCTATCGTCGTTATTTATATCTTTTAAAGCATTATATAAGGATTATAGTTTTTTAACTAAGTCGCTAGTATTAAGGGTCGTAGGGCTAATAATAGGAGCTCGGGGTTTTTTAGTATTAGCTTATTACTTTTCCTTTACTACTAGTAAAGGTATTATCTAATTATTTATTTCCTAGTAAGTCTATTACCTTATTAGGTCCCTAACTCTATCTATTAAGGTAGTTACTGCTTTAATTATTAAATCTGTCGGGAGGTCTGTACTGCAGTAACGCAATGGGTTGTATTCAAGATGTCTTGCTAGGAAGGGAGGAAAGGGAATGAGGGGGCACACTACGTGCCCTTTATACACGGATCCCCGAGGTCCATACACGTGACGCTAAGGGTCACGTGTGCGTGTGCGCACCTCCTTACAATCCTACTATAGCTATATGCTACATTCCCACACTGGCAAATCTTCTTTATCGCTGCAATCGCAGCAGTAGCAGCAGGTGCGGGAGCGTAGCAGCAACCGCGGGTGCGACCGCAAGGGTGCGAAAAGAGTGACGGTTCGAGCGGCAGCTAGCGGGGAGGGCGTTCGACTGATCCTTCTATCCTAATCGTAAGGCTATTCGTATCGACGAGGCGTTCGAGGGCGCGGTTAGGCGATGCCTTTGTCATAGCATCTGCTGGGTTGTCTGCGCCGTTAATCCAGCGGATTTCGTGATCTCACGCCTTTCGTAGGATTGACGTAGGGCCATGATATCTATCATCAATCGCTTCTCCTTCGTTGTGCCTAGCTTAACGAGGCACTCGTAGAGGGAAAAGAGTCGGTGCAAACGATTAGGGATAGGGGAAGATTGAGGCGGTCTGTGATCTTCCGTATCGTCGTTGCTAGTGATATCCCAATATCGAATCCGTTGACCATGCCGTAGATCTCTGATGCTAGCACGCTTCGGGTGACCTCTTACACTTCGTTGAGCTCCAATGGAGGACATTGCCTTGATCCCGAATTGGTCTTTGGTACGTGCGGTCTCGGTCTCATTGACTAGGGCAATGACGAAGCCTAGCTGTGACGATAGGTCCTTATTGTTCGCAAAGGAACCGTCGGTAAAGACGATAAGCTTGGCATTGGCGAGGTCAATAGGGATATACGTTAGGCCTCGCTGCTGGTGGTCTTTCTGCCATTGAAGCCGCTTGTTGAGGGTCGTGCAATCCTCTTCCGTAGGGTTTGGACCTGGGCAGCAATAGAGATGTCGAATGAGGCCTCTGGTTGACAGATTGAAGCCACATACGCGCCACGGGCACGCTGTTCCACGTACTGTTGGGCTCGATCGTATGCCTTGATGTCGATGGGTTCGATCTTGGCTGCTTGACCCTTTGTTGAAGCAGTAGAGCGTTGTGGAAAGTGGTGTCTTGGAGGGTTATCTTTGCACCGTTGAAGTCAATGCTAGTACCGGGGTCATCGTTGTCTTCGGCTTTGCCCGAAATTGTGCCTTTACGAGTTCCGCTTCCTCTAGCGCGGAAAAACGTTGTGTGCCAAGCATAAGGGTATCGTCAGTCTGCATTCCCACAATCCCAAAGTTATCAGGTCCCTTATTCGTAATTAGGAAGCATAGGTCGTAGGTTGATGTGGACATGTCGAGGTTATCGACATGATGCCCGTGATAGGTTCGAAACCAATGGACTCCGGCCTCCGCAATTCCGTATAGGGCTTAATAACGCGAATGATTGTTCCTTCCGGTATCTTCCTTCTAATTCGGCGGGAAGATGCGTGAGAATGGTGCGGAATAGTTCGGTCTGCGCCTGGGGATACGCTTGTGTGATGTCACGAAGAGGGTCATGCCGTGAGAAAGGAGGTCTGGGGAGATAGCAGAAATAAGCCGTTGACTGACGCGTTGAATTGTCGGGGATTGCGTCAATAGGTGGTTTTCTTGGTCGTTGTGCCCTTGGACCACGAGCCTTGACTTCTCGTATGGTTTGGTTTCTTTGCCTTTAACCTCGCGGACCATGCGGGAGCGGAAGATATGATGGTTCCCGTGCTTTGCTTCATTGTAGCGTTCGAAGCTAAACACCTCGTACCAATAGATCATCGATCTCCGTGCTATCGGATTCCTCAAAGGGTGCCTGGCGTTGTGATAATGCCTTCGTCCCGTAGCTTGATGGCTAGTTGGTAGGCATCTTCTTCCTTCTTGACTAGGAACGTCGTCTTTGGCTTGTTCTTCGAACCAGGGGCGGCCTCGCTTGCGCGGCGCCGGGGATTAGGAGCAGGAACAGGGGCAGGGGCAGGCAGAAACAGGAACAGAATCGCTCGCAGGATCAGAAACAGGAATGTCAGAATTATCCGCAGCAGCAGCGGGGCAGGGATCGTCGTCTCGTCGCGGAAATAAGGCTGCACAAGGGTGGAACGGAAGGTCTGGGGTCCGTTGATAGTATCAATTGTGACATTGGAGCCATCAATTGCACTAATCTTAAAAGGGCCTTGCCAGCCGAGCTTTTCTCTCCACACTCGGACCTCGCTTTGCAGTGGGAGCGATAGTATAACGCCTGTTGATGATGGTCCGTTCTTTGTGTGTAAGGCGCCCTGCACTTGCCGCTCTGCTGAGAGCTGACGAAGCATTTTCATCGCTTTCTGGGCTGCGGCAGCCCTTTCAGGTCGTAGCAGAAGGGGCGAATCTAACGCCATTCGAGGGTAGGCGCCAAAGACTAGGAGCGTAGGGACAATGCCATTTGGCCCTGTTGTGTCGTTGATGGCTTTGATAGCCATTTGAAGGATCGATTCGGGGATGTGAAGGTCCCGATTTCTGCGTGGAGGATCTCAAACGCACGGCGGAGAGGGGCATGATATCTTTCAACCTTTCCAACGGACCAATGTGCTTCCACAGGACTTGCTTGCAGGTTATCCCCATAAGCTTTGCCTCGTTACGGAACTCTAGGGAGGCAAAATTGGTCCCTGCGTCGTGCTTGATAGTATCAGGGGGTCCGAGATATGTGTCTATCCAGAGGGCTCGGAGGGCTTCCCACGTATCCTTTGCTGACATCGATAGGAGGAACCTGGCTGCTTGGAACGCTGTTGCTGTATCTACCACGTGCAAGACGGGGCGTTGAGGGGTTCCAAGGTAGAGCACATCAGCGACGATTTCGTAGTTGAATTCCTGGTCATCCTTTAGGGTGAATTTGAAGCGTCTTGGAGCTTGAGAGTGCATTTGACAGTGATGACAGAATCTCGAGATGTTCTCTAGATATCTATCGTCACATCGTTGTGGCCAGCTTGCCGTAGGAGGTTGTGAAGTCTTGGGACCGCTGGGTGCCCGAATCGACGATGAAGAGTGCGGATCTCGCTCTCCGTGAGGAATGCGATAGCGGCCTCGTTGGTCTTAGGTAGGAGGAACCAAGGATGTCCCCATTTGCGGATAACCGGGAGGGTTGTTCGTCCGACAATAGTGTCTGTAAGGTTGTTGAAATAGATGCCTAGGCGATCCATATCAGCGAGAGAGGAGGAAGGGAGTAGGGGTCTTGAGGATATGGAATGTGATCCTTCCGAGAGGTGTTTTAAGGGCGATAGAGCCGAGGATAGAATGGCTTCGCCGTTGCCGAATTTGATAGAAGCTTGGCCTGCTGTAGTCTTATCGAGCGTTATAGCAGGGTCTGCTCGTTGTAGAGCGATGCATTGGTCGTAGCCAGCTGTGGAAACCTTCGCGGCGCCTGTGTCAATTATGATGCCCTGGAATCGGAGTCTTGAGTAGCGCTCCTCTATCATGAATTGGGAAGCAGGTGTAGCGTTGTTTTGAGAGGTGCTATACACGTCTTCCCCTGTGATCAGATGGTTGAAGGCTTGCTGGCAGAGCATTTGGCTTGTGTGCCACTGTTCTGGGTTGTTGTCATTATCTTCATTGTCGTCCTCGTCCCAGGGTCGTTAGCATCATCGTGGGCATCCATCTCGTGACCTTCAAAGTCAAGAACGTAGGCTGTAAGGTCCTGGGAGGGGTAATCCATGAAGTGACAGTGGGCGACGTATTGGTCTCGGATCTTTGACGTTCCTCGGCAGTGTGCTTTGTAGACCAACATCCTTCCTTATTGCAGACGAAGCACTTCTTATTACACGGGTGGTTGTGGCCGTAACGGCCTTGTGGGCGGTTAAAGCGTTGACTATTGAAGATTCCCCGTGGAGCGTTGTAGCTGCCTCGTTGAGCGTTGCTCTATACCTTCTATACCCCTTCTGACCAAATCTTCCGCGATTGTTGTTGTATCTTCGATCGAGATAGTAGTGGTCATTGGGATCCATATGATCAGATGGTTCCTCGAGGTCTTGATGGTATTGAGGGCCTCCTTGAAGATAACGAGGCGCTATTCCGCGTGCAAGATGGGTCTCAACGGAAGAGCGAAGATCTGCAAAGGGGCTCGATTCCTTCGGCGGGCTTGAATAAAGCGTATTCAAGTTCAGGAACACCGCGGCATGCATTAATAAGCGTTGTACGCAGTGGAACGTTTCCTGCATACGCGTTGCCAAGAGCTCGTTGGCATAACTGTAGCTTATCAAGGAGTAGCTGAAGAACCTCGTGTAGGGATTTCGTAGCATTATCGGCACGGAGCTTGTTAAAGGAAATAGTCGTCCATTCAGTATAGTAGTGAACGTGGTTAACTTCCGTATCGAAATGTTGCTTGATGCTATCGTATGCCTTGCGGAACGTTGAGGTCCAGTTAACGTGGTCAATGTAGTACGTTTGGGCTCGGCCAGTAAGGATTCGAGGAAAAGAGCGTGGAATTGGTCCGGCTTGACCTGAATGTTATAACAGATACTCATAAAGATGCGTAGCTTATCATCGAGAAGGTCAGGGTTCCCCGTATAGTTCTTCTCTTTGTCCCAGATCTTGGTGAATTTCTGTTGTGTGTCGGCATCGACGATGCCGTTCGGGATGTCGGCCGGGGAAGCGTTGTGTACGCTTCGAGGATGTGGGAGAAGAGGGTTCTGCTAGAACGATGCTCTGTTGCTGGAACTGATAGCTTGTAGGATGTATTGTTCGTTGGGAAGCGTAGCAGTCGTTGTGGGCGGTTCCGCAATTGTCGTAGCGGGAGGAGCAGGGAGCGTCGGAATAGGGGCTAACGGCATGGATGGCTCCGCCGTGTTGGAGGTGGGAGGGTTCTGCGTTAGTCGTCTCTCTTTCTTGTATAGGCCTCCGTTCCTTTATCGAATTGGGTTACCATGAATTCGTTGTCGGGCCAGGCTGGTGGGTTATCGATCGTCTGTAGGAAGACGAGCTGTGGGATGATGTGGTCACCCTTTTCTCCTGTATAGATACCACGTCTCTTTAAAAGGTAACGTAGCTCCTTCGAAATTCCTTTGGCATCTTTCTCCACGTTGCCTCGGTCCACTGTTGGAAGTGATCCTGGAAGAATTCAAGGATATTAGTGCCATGAAGGTGTACGTTCTCCTCGCATTCTGACATAAATCGTGCGGTATATGTCATAACAGCTATTCTATCTTCCTCTTGTGGCGTGATCTCATCCTCCCATCGGGTCGGATCGATATCCTGATATTGGGTCTTTGGGATCGTGATTTTGGACCAATTCCTTACTTGGTCGAGGAAGGCGTCGTTCCTCGTAGAGGCGGGGTTCGGGGTTGGGGTCGTGCTTGTCATTGTGAGGGCGAATCGTGAGGGCTGTCACGTAGTTGTCGAATCGGCGTTGTGGACGCACTTACACTTAATGTAACCGTTAAGTGAAGTTGGAAGGATCTATCAATGGCCTACCGGGAGCTAGTTGGTTGCCGGGTCCGTAATCGTAGAGTCCTTGATCTTAGCATAGAAACCTCCTCTAGGTCCAACCAGGCAATATCGCTAGGAATATGGTAGTTGGGCTTTCGAAGGTTGCGTTCTATCTCTTCTTCCTTGCCAATCTGTGATCGACCAAATCGATCACTGATCAGTGTCGGGAGGTCTGTACTGCAGTAACGCAATGGGTTGTATTCAAGATGTCTTGCTAGGAAGGGAGGAAAGGGAATGAGGGGGCACACTACGTGCCCTTTATACACGGATCCCCGAGGTCCATACACGTGACGCTAAGGGTCACGTGTGCGTGTGTGCGCACCTCCCTTACAATCCTACTATAGCTATATGCTACATTCCCACAAAATCCCTAGATTTTAATTTTTCTAAATAGTACCGTCGTCCTTTAAATATTCTCGGCTTTATAAAGCTACTTATCGCCGTATAAATAGAACGGAATAATAAGTTTACGCCCTAGAAACTAGTTTTAATAAGGATAAGGGTATATACCTAAAGCACGTATAGTATATAGCTAAGGATTAGTAAAGTAATTAACTATATAATTATTTAATTATCGGTCTTATATATAGCTCTAAGGGCCTTAGGTTATAAATATAAGTCTTAGAGATTTTCTTTACTCTATGCCTCTTTAACTATACTAGAGTCGCGTAAAAAGCGGCATCTACTTTAAAGGGGAAAAATAAAATTTAAATTAACTATAATTAAGGAAGATACCTAATTAGATAATCGAGGTCTTTATAACGCCTTTAAGTATACTTAGAAGTAAGTTAAAAGGGGAGTGCTAGGGGTCTTATCCCTTTAATAGGCTAATATTTATAGGGGTACGATCTTACCCGTTAAACTACTAATATCCTTTTAACTACTAAGCTTTTTGCCGGCTTTTCCCCTCTTTTCTAGCCGTTACTAGTATATCCGTCTTATCTTTCGCTACCTTTATAAGAAGCTATCGCTACTTCTACTTACCCTCTTACCCCTACCCTCCTCTCTATACCTCCTTTTAGCTCCTTCCTTAAAACCTATTTTTTAGCTTCCTAGGTCTCTTATACTAAGGGATATCTCTAAGAACTATAAAATCAAGCTACGCTTCGCGATAACTATTACTTAAGGTAGCTAATAATTACTAGTATCTCCTTATCGTAAATAGCGTAATTCTACTTTACTAAGGTTAGCTTATAAAAGTAGAACGCTACTAGTTACTGCCGCCTATCTACTTTTTAAGAGAGCGTTCCTCTAAGTGCCTAGCTACTATAGTTTACTTTAACTAACGTAGACTAGTCGAAGTCCTACTAAAGTAATACTAAGGCTTACGAGAATAGGTCCTTAAGCGTATAGAACGCTCCTTCCTATATAGGCCCTTAATAAAAAGCGGTCTACTTCCTAGTAATCTCGTTTAAGGGTATTATAATATAAGAGAAGCCCTTAATAAATATCCTATAATAGTTCGCGAGCCTAAGGAAGCTCTATATACCTATTTATATAGTTAAGGCTACTTAATCCTAAATCGCCTAGATCTTTATAAGATCCGCTTATATACTTATACTTATATAGATAATAAAGCCTAGATACTTAACCCTCTTAACCCTAAATTTATACTTATCTAGGTTAAGGTAGAGCCTATAAAGTTAAAAGCGCTCTAGGACCCTCTATACTTTCCTTATATAGTCCTTATAAAAGCTACTTATATAAATAAGGATATTATCTATATATATAGAGGCGAACTTATTAAGGAAGTCTTAAAGTATATTATTAATATAATACTAAAAGGTAGTAGGTGCTCTTAAGAGGCTAAAGGGCGATATAAGCTACTTAAATAAGCTATAGCGTATATAGAACGCTGTCTTTTACTTATTACCCTCTAAGATCTATACCTTATAGAACGCTTATTTTATATCTAGCTTTATAAACTACTTTACCTTTAAGAGGTTATAGAGTATATCTAAGATTAAAGGTAAGGGGTAGCGGTCTAGCCTTTTTTTTTATTATTACTTATATATAGCCTCTAGGGCTATAGCGAGGCTAGTAAGGGCCTAGGCCCCTATTAGTAGTCCTAGCTAGCTATAGAGCCCGGGGGCTTATAACTAATTAGGGAAAGGGTAGCTATTGTGACGACCGGTGATATTCCCAAGGGATAAACCTGTCGTGGGGTTTATGTTGGCAGATACAACAGGGCGTGGTCTGAGCAATGATAAGTATGTCACGTTGGTGATGAGTCGGAGGTCGTAGACCGTAGACTGTAACCAGGTAATCAAGTGATCGGAATCAGAGATGAGATCGTGATAGGGATCGTAATGATTGTGTTGAAAGCCAAAGAGCTATCTAGTCTAAAGGAGTGGAATTGGGTGTCCTTATATACCCAGTGGTCCTTCGTGGATCATTCAGCGAACGTGATAATCCTGTTCACGGATCGTTGGATCATTGAGACGATCCAATGATCCTGTATATCGTCGTTGGATCATCGAGATGATCCAATGAGCCGGATCGTTGGGATCACCAAGTGATCCAAATGATCCATCACGTGACTTCGCGGGATCCTGTACCCCTCCGTCACGTGTCGGCCTTGTTGAGGGCTGCTTGTGACCAACCGTTGGTCGGGTCGTAACAGCTATAAAGGCAATAATAAAGGAAAGGTTAGTTTAGTTCCTCCCGCGCGGTGATTTCCCCCCCTAAGGGCCCTAGGGCCCCTAGGTTACTCCTTTTTAAGCTACTTAGCTATCCCTATCTCTATTTTAGCTAAGAAGGTTAGAAGGGCTTCCCTTCCTTCCTTAGAGCTATAGAGAATAGGTAGGCTAAGGGCCCCCTTCTATCTTTTAGAGGTCCGGTAAAGGACCTCTCTTTCCCTCCTATAGTTCGGGCACCTTAGGATAAGGTGCCTAGCCGTATGCCTTCCTTAGCCGTAGCGGTAGTCGTCTCGGTCTACCTTATTAGTCCTTTTTAAGAAGGAAGATAAGAAGCTAGCCCTAAAGAGGAGCTAGTAAAAAGCTAAGAGGGTCGGCCTAGGCCTCCCTATAAGGTCCTTTTCTAGGCTAAGGGCTAGGCGGGGGGTCTTTCGAATAAACATATAGTGCTTACCTAGGCCCTTAGCCCTAAGGCCTTTAGCTGCCTCGGTAGCCTAAGCGGTCTAGCCTTATAATTACGTTTAAAGCCCTATAGTTATAATAGAACTATATCCCGCCCCTTAGTTTACGTATAAATAGGACTAGCGCTCTTACCTTAGAGCTACTTACTTAAATAAAACCCTTATTTAAGAGGTCCCTTAGCGTCTTCTTTAGTATAAGTAGCTCTACGTATAATATACTATATAGCGGTCTAAACGGTATAGGTAGTTCCTACCCCTTCTTATTAATATAAAGTACGATCTTATAGTCTACCCTTAGCTTATATAGGTTAAGCTTATCTACTTCCTAGGACTTAAATAGCGGTAAGAGGTTATAAAAGTACTTTAGTATCTATTACTATAGCTTAAAGGGCGACTTTAGCTTTTTTATTTAAAGGGCCTTATTAATATTTACTAAGCTAATTATATAGACCGCTATATTAGCCGCTACTTAGCCTTCCTTCCGCTTTACTTATTATATAGTTCTTATAAAGATAGAGGTAAGGACTTCTTAGGCTAAGTATAAAGCTTATATACTTAATTTAATACTTATAGAACTATCGTTATAGTAGACCTACTATTATATAGGCCTAAACTATAGCTTCTTTTAGTATAAAACTAAGTATAACTCTATATATAATAACTAGGGTTTCCTAAAGATTAAGGGAAACTCTAGTTAAGGGATTATATAAGCTACGATAAGCTTATAGTAACCGTCGACTTCTATAGCTAGCTATATAATACCCTTAATTACTATACTTTCTATCGCACTTAAGGCGCCCTTTACTTACCTTAAGGCGATCTTTTTTACTAGTACTTATATCTCTTATATAAGCGCCTTATTAACTATAGTATAGTACTAATAGCCCTTATCTATAAAGGTAGCGATAGGTAAGGAGTTATTAATTATAACTTATATTAAAGTAAGCTCCTCTTTTATATAAGCGGATAATTCTTCTTTCTCCTTTACTAGTACTAGTAATTAAAGCTCTAGAGCCTATCTTTACTTTAGAGCTACTCTTTTTCCTCTAGGCCTAAGGGCGCGGAGTCCTCTTTATTATATAAGGTAAGAAGCGGCTCTATCTTTACCGCTTAAACTACTATAAGCCGTTTAGCTAAAAGGAAGGGGCATTTTAATATAAAGTATATAAACGCGCTATAATATAAGTAGCGGCTATTAGCCTTTCTTTTTTTAATTTCCTTACTTATTACCTACTTTACTTACTACTTAAAGTATAGGATAGTATAAGGGATATTCGATAATAACTTCCTACTACGTTTAGCTTAGTCTATATAAGTAGCTAATATTAAGGTATCCTTATTAGTATTAATAGTTAGCTATTCCTTTTATAAAGAGGTAGTAATCCTATTACCGCTATATAGTATACGCTTATAAAGCTTTTAAAAACGCGGTATCTACTTATAGCCCTATACTACCTTTATTAACTAGCTTATATACTCGCTATAGTTAGTAAGTATAATTATAGGGATAAGTAGCTCTTATAGAGCTAGCGTAATTAAGTTTTATAGCTATATAAGCTTCGCGCTATCTTCTTATACTATAGTTCCCGCTACTTATAAGAGCGTCTCTTTAAAGTTAGAGAGGAATTCGCTAAAGGTCTACCTATCTCTTTACCTAAGGGTCTATAGCCTATCTTACGCCTTCTCCCGCTCCTATATATTACCGAACGTATATATAAAGTATTAAAAGAAGTCCTATAGGTCGCGTCTACCCCTAAGGCCGCCCTTATCTTAGAATCTAGAGATCCGCTATATCTAAGGCTCTAGTAATATATAAAGGAGTAAATACTACGCTATATCGTAATAGCCGTTTAGGCCCTATTTCTTATCTATTATAAACTTTATCTATAGCTAGCTAAGGAAAAAGTAAAAGGACTTAAGCTTACTATCCTAAGTCGGCTAAGGAAGTAGCTTTTATATTAATAGTACTACCGCTATAACTAGTATTATAGAGGTTATAGGGGTTAACGCTAGTCTTATAGACGGCTCCCTTAGTATAGCGAGAACCTTATTCTTCTTACTAGCTATCGCGCTTTTAATCGCTTCTAGGATAACTACGATACTTCCTATCCGCCTAAGGGGTAGCGGGGTGCTCCCTTAAGGAAGCGGCACCCTTTCTAGGGAGATATCTATTAGATCTATATAAGGAACGGTGTTCCTACTATAAATAAAGCAGCTATAATATACTCTCTTAATTATATAAGCTAATAAGTAGTATATTAATTATAGATAAAATCCTATATTATAGAGTAAGAATCGCTTATTATTTTATATAGTATTATATATTAAACGGGTTACTAGTTATTATATAATTAGGAATCGAAGAAATAGAGCTAGCTTAGAATACTAGCTAAGACCTCTTAAGAATACCGGCACGACTAACCTCCTTTAAATATAAATATTAGTAGAACTAAGACACTTCTTAATATTCTCGAGGTATTACTAAATTCCTTAGTCTTAGGGCTATACGGCAGCCTAAATCTAGTCCTAAAAGGTTCTTCTATTTAGCTATAACTATCTATATAAAATAGTATGTCCGCTAGTAGATAGATAGAGGATAATTAACTTAAACACCTCTTCTATATACTAATATATTACTAATAAATTCTATTAAAAATCCTACCTTATACTCCTTCTTCCCCTCTATTATATAGTCTTACGTAATTCCTTAATTTCCTAAAATTCCGCTTTTGCTTATATACCTTAAGAATCTATTAGTTAATAGCTTATACTATTACGGAGTAGGTAGAGGCGTATATATAAGTACTATTTATAGGATAATATTAATAAGCTATATAGAGCTCTTCTATACGCGGCTAGCCTATATATATATATATAGGATCCGGCCCTCTATATATAACTTATATAGCTTAAGCTATAGCTTAAGCCTATAACTTATAATAGTTAAAGACTCTTATAGACTTAGCGGAATCTTTATTATTATAGGCGGTAATTATAGTAGAAGTTTCGGGAGAAAGTCGCGGTCTCTTAGTAAGGGTTTAGTAGGGATCGGGTAATAACCGACTTAATATTAATATAAGCGGATCGACTAAGCTAGATATAAGTAGCGTAAGGGAGGCAGGGCTTTAAGCGGCCTTATACTTTTTAGTAGACGTAAACCTAGCTAACGTAACGCTATAGTCTAAGGGATTACCGACTATACCCTTAGGTATTATTAGTAGTAGTTATATTATAGAAGCTTAGTTAGATATAGCCTTATCGAGGAAAGTCTATATATCTAGGACGATAATAAAAATATACTCTTAGTCGAAGGCTAGGGTATATATTATATTCTAGTAATATAGTAAGCCGGCGATTTTACCTATATAAGTAAAGAGAGCGTTTAGCTAGAATTAGCTATTAGGCCTCTTAGTTATCTTCTTATATAGGGAGGTCTAAGGATTAGCGTAAATAGGGAAGATAATAAAAACTTAAAAGGGATAAAAGCCCTTAAAAGGTATTTTACTAGGAATCTTAGGATAAATAAAGGTAGAGAGCTAGATAAAGCTATAGTACCTTAGCTAGGTATCGTTAAGGGCCGTAGCTAAGTTTATATATAGGCCGTAGCTAAGTTTATATATAGGAGGTCGCGGCCGGAACCGATAATAAGTCCTATAAAGGAAATAATAGGTTATATCGTTAGGAAAGCATCTACTAAGCTAAGGGTATAAGGGACGACTCTATAGATATCGTTAAGGAGGGTAGTAGCGATAGAGAGGTTTAGAGTATAGACTTACGGTTAGTAGCTATAATCGCGGACGATAAGCGCGGGAACCGTATATTCTATAATATTGCTATTATCCGACTTTAAGCTATTACGCTGCTCGATTTCCTACGTTAGGGCAAAGGGATAAATACGGCCGACTATAAAGAACTATTACTTAGTCTATTTAGAAGGGATTATCTATTAGTTATATATAGAAATATTAAGGCTAAAGAAGATATAGGTCGATAGACTATTAGTATCTAACCGGATTACTACGTACTCTAGAGTCGATAGCTATAAGGGCGTCGGAAGGAAGACCCTAGCTAGGGTTTCTACGTTGAGCCCCTTAATATAATGCTTATCCTAATAGGCGAACCTAGACGGGCAGCCGGGCTAGATAAAGACCATTATTAACATGTCGGCACCACTAATTTTCTGGCTGTCGAGAGGTTGCCGTAGCGAGGATAAAGTATCGGCATTAAGCTAGGAGGCCGACATCGTTAGAGCATGGCAGGATGCAGTCACCTAAGGAAGTATAATAGAGGGGAAACTATAGAGCAGAGGCAGGCATCTTATAAGGCTAGTTATCTTATCGGTCGATAGAGGGTTCGTGGCTAGGGTCTAGGAACCCTAAGGGTCAGTGAATCATATAAAAACAGTTAATTCAAATAGTCACTTACACTATTATCTGCGAGAGTGTTCACTCTAACTTTGCCTAGCAAAATAACATAATAGTAGACGAGCGCAAAAATAGATAGGGCGTAGCACTAGTATTCAACCCTTTTTACTATTATCTAGAGAGACACTAATCCGCCCCCCCCCCTTGTCTATCATGACTTGTCGGGTTTGAATGACCGTATCAGCCTTAGTTTATTGGTCACATCCAGCTTGCCATTAGCTATGTGCACGTTGAGCGCCGGAGCTCACGGTCCCATCGACCGCACTATGCATAGCGCACTATTAGGTTGATCGACGAACTGCTCGGCACCGACGCACGTCGGATAGTAAAACAAATAGTCGGGATCATACTTGTTCTTAACAGCTAGGTGAGTCTGGTAGTTAGCCCCGTAAAAGGTATTCCTGTAGTCGGGGTCGCTAGCATCGCCCTCGTTTATGTATCCTCCCGTGTTAGGGGCGAGCTGCTTGGTGGCGTTGCCCTTAATAAAGGTGATGTCGTCGGCGATGGCCTTGCGCTCGGCCGCCGTGAGCGTCTGAGTATGGGGGATGCTTCGCATAGCGAGATGCACCATAGGACAGGTACGCCAGGCCGGGTATAGGCCCGATGACTGGTCGGCGGCGTCTTCGAAGACCTTGCCACCTAAGAGAAGTAGGATGAGGTTTAAGGTGCCCTCCCCGGGTAGCCCGCTTATAGTTTCGATAGTGCTGCGGATGCGAATAGGGTCCGCGACGGACTTATTATCTAGCATGCGAGACGGTGCTAGCAGCGTCTGGCCGGGGAAGAGGCCTTCGCCTAACTCGGCGTCGTAAAAGGGCTAATAATTACTATAATTAGTAAAATTATTAGCTATAACGTTAAGTAGGTCCTAGAACGGAGCTAGTTTCTCGCGTATAGGGCTATATATTCGGTTTGCCCTATCTACCGCTTCGCTAATTATATATAGTTTATAGAAGTAATAGCTATACTACTAAACTATATATCTAGCGTATCTAGCCTCGTTAAGGGATAGCAGAGACTATAATATAATAGACGCAATATCTAGGATATATATACCGTTTACGGACCCCTCCTTTAGGGTTATTATAAGCTTATAAACCGTTACCTACTTATCGTTAGGGCAAGCCTTAATCTTAGTGCTAAGTATAATGCCGTAGCTAGGACTACCGCCGCGTAGGGACTTAAAGAGATCGGAATTCTCGTAGTAGTTAGCGATAACGACGCTACCGTTGGCGAGCATGACCTCGGCCTCGAGCAGCTAATCGGTACCGAGGCCGTAGGTCCGTGCCGCCGGTCCATGACCACCACCGGACAGCCAGCCGCTATTAGCGCCGACGGCAGCATAGCCACCGTTTACGACGACGACGTTGCTCTCCTTAGCCACTTCGTTAATATTACCCTACTAGTATATGCTATTAATATAGATAGCCTTACTAGTCTATCTTAACCGGGTGCACTAGGTAGCTAATACGAAACTATCCTAAAACTTAATGCCGTTGCGGAGGTTGCGTACCTAGATTGCTAGGCTTCTAAAGCTATCGGCGCGTCCGATTAGATCGTGCCCCGTGTTAGCAACGGTGAGTCGAAGGTTGTTATCTTACGAAAACTTAAGAGTCGCGTGGATATGCTGGCGGTCTATTACGTTGACGGCGTATTCAGGGAGCTTCCCCAGCGTGCAGGTCCCAATAGTCTAGTTTGCAATGCGAGGTAGGCAAGCCATGTTAAACGGATAGTATCTACTTAGAGGCTATGCTATTTCGAAGGTTTTATTTATCTATATTGCGTTAACGTCTTAATATCGCTCGGCATTAAAGGTGTCGCCGTAACAAGACTATACGAGAGGAACAGACTTAATAAGTTTACCGCCAACCGTGGCGTTAAAGGCGGCCTATATCGAGTCCGATAGCTAACACGATTGTCCGGGAATCTAAAGGGGTATTAGCAGCTAGCCGACGCTCATGGCCACAGCAACGACGAATATTCTCACACATCTGCAGTTAGCAGGCGGCGGGGTCGTCGACCCGTTTGCGTTCTAGGCTTCAGCTGGCCCAGCAAGGATGGCCAAGGCCAGCGCACCGAGTGTTTGGCTCCGCATAGCGGCGGCTTAACGAAAGGAGTGGCGGTTGTGAGAGTTTCTTCGCACGTAAAGAGTAGACGTCACGACCTAGATGTTAATAGCAAGTTTAATTTACAATCCCACGACTTGCTTTCTATACTTTATATAATAGTAAGTTATCTATGCCGACGTTTAGACGGCCAGGGCCTGCTTTCTAGTAAGTTATATGCATAACGTTAAAGACGCTCTTCCCTACTAAAGCCCAGGATTAGTATAAGGAGTTCCCTAGTAGCGTAAATTATGCTCTTAAGGTTATTTTATATACCGTATTATATCTTATAGCGAAAACACTTATTAATACTAGTTCCCCCTAGCGAGCGGTTCTAATACTTACCTTAACTATAGGCATGCGGCGTAAGACTCCTTTCGCCTATTACCCTAACTTTATTTTTTAGTAGTTTGCATTTATAGACTTTAGACTTAACGGTTAGATTTATAGGAGGTCTATATATTAATAGACCTATTAGATAGTTACGGCCTACACCTAGCACGACAGCGGCTATGCAAAGCGACCTAAATAGCATTAGTTAATTAATAAGAACTATCTAAAGAATAAGAAGTAAGTAAATAAGCTATATAGAATTATGCAGCTCTTTATATATAAATGAAAGGCTTATTACCTGCCTATATATTAGCTGTTGCCTAGCAGGCAACAGCGGTTGCGTAGTAATATCGCTACTTTATAAGTAATTATCCTAGGCAGGCTTAATAAGACCCCTATTTAGGGAAGGGACGGCTTGCTTTAATAGAGGATATATAGGGAGCAGACTATACTAGAATAGGAAGGTCTGCTAGAGACGTAGAAGTAGGCTTTTATAGGTAGGTTATATCGAAAGAAGAACCTAGCTTAATTATTATCTCTTAAGACTATAGTACCTTATCTCTTATATAACTTTAAGGGACTAATATATTTATTCTTATATATACGTGCGTACTTAAAGGGTCTCGAGTTCTAGACTATAATAAGTAAGAGCAGTATAAAGCTTAGCTCTACGATAGCATAACCGGCTCGCGTGCTCTGCCCCCTCTCGACTAGGCACGTTATATATAGTCTCGAGTATCTAGTCTAGGGAAGCTAGTTTAGCTTAGCCTTCTAGGCACGTATAATTTTTAAGGGCCTAAGCCTAATATTAAGTTATTATTATTAAAGCTATATACGCCTTTCTCTTATATTGCCGACGGCCACGCTAAGCAGCGTTTATAAGACGTCGGCTTTTATTAATCCGACTAGCTTTTACCAAGCTAGGCGGCCGGCATAAACCCAGTAATTATCTTCTCACCTGACTCTAGCCCTGCCTCGTTAGCGAGTCATTAGCTAGTTTAGAATAGGTTAGGGTCGGATGCGATCATATAGATCAGTGCGTCGTGTCTTGCCAATCGGCTAAAAGAGGCTAGTAGCCCTAAACTATATATCCTTATACCCGCGGACCCTCTCTTTTAGGAAGGACAGCATAATCTGCATACTTATTCTTAATGCAAAGAAAGACCTAATATGTTGGATCCACCTGTGCACTAGGCACCGATCGCGCACGTATAACTAATCGACCGCGCTAGTCACGTGCGAGTAAGAGGTGAGACACAGGGAGGAAGGTCTTTGCACACAGTTTGTATGGGACACGTTTCCCTAGTTACACAAGATATAACCAATTGAACCAGTTCGAATAACCTCACTGCAGTGAAGAGCCTGTCCACACTGATCAGTGTCGCCCGGCAAAGGTGACACAGAACAGCAAGACGGAAGAGAGCTAACCTATCGTCACGCTCTGCAAAGCGAGCTCCTGACGGTAGGATAGTTGCTACAACGCGCGGATTGCTACGAAGACTCTGCATCAGAGCCCACTCTAGTTATCCAACCGTGCCTAAGCTTTGCTGTCATCAGCGACCCTTAGGCGTGCCCTATCGCACATTGATAACCTCATTGACACCCTGTGCCCTGTTTCTCAGCACACAGCCTGTCAATATGTCTGACAATTCATCTGCCGCACTAGCCCCGGCAACAGCCCAGGATACCCCGGCCAACGTGTCTCTCGAAGACAGGCAACTCGTTGAACGGAACCTGACGATCGTGGAGCTCCTTCACTCCCGATCAGGCATTTCGACGCGGATTTCCTCAACGAACCTATCACCCAGAGCTCCTCCCTTGTCCACCGCAACAGCTTCTTCTTAGGCTGTGTGGCAACATACACGGTGGATAAACGTAACCACGGAATTGCCCTGCTTGGGGATCTGTATAACGACTTCACGGGATGGAGCTATGATGACTTCGAACTAATCAACCCACGCCTTAGATCAAGACTCCGGACGCTTCTCAGAATTAGGGATCTATATGGGCAAGGCCAACTCTAGCATCTCTCGAGCTTTATGTGGCCTTCTAACAAGTAACGAACTTCCTGAATGGGATGAGAACGAGTTGCTTGGTCAAGAGGTTGCTGAAAACACCGTGGCATATAAGGTGAAACAGAAGCTGCTCCAAGGAACTGTTAAAGCGGCTATATCGTCACCGGCACCGGTAGTAATCCAGCAGCCAACTATTACCCGACCGGCGGAACCGGAATCCCTCAGATCATTGAGACCCATCAACCCGCTCAGCAAGAGCCTCAGCATCAATGGCGCGAATCCTCGGTATCAGCAGACGCTCCCGTACGGACTACCAACTTCCGAGATGCATACACGAGCATTCCACCTGTTCGATTCGAGAACGAGGAAGTTGAGGCCGATCTCACGATTAGATTCATTAAGATATGGGACAAGAAACTAGCCTATACCGGCGAACCATACGATATCTTCGATGACAAGATCCGGAAATTCATGAGCGTGTGCCGTCAAGCAAACATTCCTCCGTCTAAATTCCATGGTGTTTTCCCTTCGATTCTAGGAAGCTCAGTCCTTCTTTCTACACGAAATCAGCACTGATTTAACCTTCGCTGAGATGTATCAGAAGATGAAAGAGCACTTTGACACCGAAATCAACCAGAAGATGTATCATACCCACTGAGCACCTCACCTTCAGCCGACTTCGGGCTGAGATGCCCGGTAAGTCATCTGACGAGGTCCTCCAGGCCCTTCTTACGAAATTGCGGCTCTGTAGGAGAGCACTCGGGGATAAGTCTGGCGGCGAAGGTGGCCTGATCGATGCAACGCTCAGGGCGTGCCGTGGTGTGCCTGAATTCCGACTCGCGATATACTCTCCCGCACCTACATTTGAGGGATTGGCATCACAGCTTCGATCATCGCTATCTGCCATGCAAGATGAACGATCTGAACAACCCAGTGGCCAATATCCCCAAGACCTGGATAGAGGACATGATCAGCACTTCGTGGATCGCAAATTTCAGCGAAATTCCGGCGGAACAAGAGGTCAATCACAAAGGCGTCAGCCAAATTGGAAGAAGAAATGCTACGTTTGCGGCAAGGAAGGTTGTTTCTCAACGAGACATCCTGAAAACGAGAGAAAAGCAGCCAAAGAGAAGTATCTACGAGAGAGGCTTCCACGGTCAATCTCGTTCGTATGCTATGTTCTTGGCTGACTATGAAGGGGAATCACAGGATCAGGATGACTCGAGCACCGAGGAATCCGATGATTCTGACTCCTCTGACCCTTATGAATCGTTCTACGCTGCTGCGACCTTTCTGTCCAACGAAGCTTTCCATCATCGGATCTCCAGTAGGCATCAAGTTATTCAACAGTGACGAACCCACACAATTCATACTAGATCGTTACTCTCAAGACTCGTTCCAAGGAATCATGCCGGACACAGGTGCGGCATGCATATCGACGGAGGAATCGAACAACTGCGTGCTCTCCAACGAGAGATGCCCCCAGTCCAATTCCGTGATGATCGCAAGCCCGAACCAGTTAGATTTGGTGCAGGAAGATTGGAAACACCACTTGGCGTGATCACCTTGAACACACCAGTGGGAGAGGTTGATTTTCATATAGTCAACGTGCCAACGCCATTCCTCCTATGCCTAGCTGATATGGATCGGCTCGGCGTATATTTAAATAACGTCACGAACGAGCTCGTTGGCAATGGTGTGAGCGTTCCAGTGATTCGAAGATGGGGTCACGCGTGGTTCTTCTTGCGGAAACAAGAGGCATCAGTGGCATATCTCACGGAGGCTGAATTGCGGCGCCTCCACACGCGTTTTGGTCATCCATCCGTGTATCGGCTGCACAAGCTGCTGAATTCGGCTGGCCATGATGTGGAAATCGAAGCTCTGGAAATGATCAAGAAGTTCTGCCACTACTGTCAGATGAAATCCGACCCGCCACGAAGGTTCAAGTTCAGCTTGAAGGATGATTGTGACTTCAATTACGAAGTCATCGTTGATGTCATGACATTGGGTGGCAGACCAGTCCTCCATGTTGTTGATCGCCACTGCCTATCAGGCAGGGAGATTCCTATCCAACATGACGGCCAAGGAAACGTGGCTCGCGTTGAAACAATGTTGGATGGATACATACCTTGGACCACCCGATGTGATCACTCATGACGCAGGCACGAATTTCGCTGCTGCCGAGTTCCAAGCAGAAGCGAAATTGATGGGAATAACGTGTCATCAGGTGCCTGTGGAAGCACATTGGGCTGTTGGGAAGGTTGAGAAGTATCATGTGCCCGTCCGAAGAGCATATGATATATTAAAGGCAGAGCTGAAGGATACCGTGAGCCCTGATCAAGTCCTTCAAATGGCTTTCAAGGCTGTCAACGACACAGCCGGTCCGGATGGCCTCGTTCCAACCTCTCCTCGTCTTCGGTGCTCTGCCTCGAATGACGATGGATTCGCCGCCTACACCTTCCGCAATGGCAAGAGCTAAGGCGGTGTGGCGAACGATGTCAGAGCTGAGGAAGATCAACGCCCAGAGGAAGGTTCAGACCGCGTTAAATACGCGTAATGGGCCTGATACAGCGTTGCGCCTGCCCCTATCCCTGGCGCTAGGAAGCGAAGTTCGCGTATTTCGCGAGAAGCACGGATGGCAAGGCCCATATAAAGTGCTCGAGGTGACGGATACGGAAATCGCAGTTGACCTGGACAACGGACCAGCGAAATTTCGCAGTACATGCGTCCAACCGTACTATCGTCACCCGGAATCGCTCCTTCCTCAGTTGCAACCCGACCCTAGCCCTAGCCGCACAGACCCATCAACACAACAATCACGCCTTCCTCAACACAATCCGATCAACAACATCCTCTTCAAAACCCTCTTCCCTTCCACCCACAACTCAACAACCTCTTCCTCTTCCTACCACAGAAGACCAACCCAAACCTTTCGAATACCCTGAGCCAAAGAGGCCGCGCAGGCGTGGCCGACCTAGGAAGGATGCTGCACAAAATGGCACATCAGAATCCACTATTGTTTGCTCACCCGTTCAATTTATCGTTCATCATGAAGCTAATGCGTTTCTTGTTCGAAAAGAAATGGAACATCTCGGCCTAGCCAAGCGGCTACGAGCTGAAGGAAAGATCACAAGCACCGGTTTCCCATTTGAAGCTTCCGACACACTCGAGCTCACGAACCTCCTCGCCGCTGGGGTCATTGTACCCGAAGAATTCGATGCGAATAAACATGGTGGATATCGTGTCTTCAAATCACGAATGGTCAGAGAGGTTAAGGGAAGAAATACTGCAACGCCATACGAGAAATCACGCCTCGTTGTGCAAGGATACAATGATGATGGGAAACGTGGGATCCTCACACAAGCCCCTACCATCAGCCGGCCCGCACAACGCGTGGCCTTGGCCTTAGCACCGTTTCTCTGCACACGGGATATGTTCATCATGATCAGAGACATCACGATGGCATACACACAATCCCAGACCAAGCTGGCCCGTGTCATCCTTGCAGCCCTTCCTCAAGAACTCAAAAGAAGATATCCAGAGGAACAATCCTGCGAATCGTGAAGCCGCTATATGGCATCGCAGAGGCAGGAGCCCACTGGTTCAACACATATCACGACCATCACTGCCGCAAGCTTAATATGGAAACCTCTTCGTTTGACCCGTGCCTTCTGATCACGGCAAACAACATCGCCGACAAGGACCTGTTTGGCATCGCGGCCTTGCAAACGGATGACACATTCATTGTTGGCACAGATGCATTTCTCAAGATCGAGGAGAAAGAACTCTGCTTTAAGGCCAAGCCAAAAGAGATTCTCCAAGAAGGTTCCATCTGCGACTTTAACGGCAGCCGCCTGACCATACAAAATGGCTGTGTCATCGTCAGGCAGAAGGCCAAGCCAAAACCTCGAGGAGATCAATCTTCAGGCATCAAGTAGGCATCAGGATTATGCTGCTCAACGCGCCCGGGGCATATATCGCTTCGATTTGCCAACCCGAAGCAACATACGATTGTTCCGTTGCGGCACAAGCCCAAGAGCCCGTTAATACCGACTTCAAGGCTTTGAACAAGCGGATTGAATGGCAGATCAACAATCCCGACCGTGGCCTATGTTACATACCCATCGATCTCGAGAGCGCGAAGATCTTTGTGTTCACCGATGGATCATTCGCCAACAATAAGGATTTAAGCTCTCAAATCGGCTTTGTGATTATCATCGCCAATGAGACCGCGCAATCAACCGATTCATTTTCCATCCGCGGAAACATTCTTCATTGGAGCTCAACTAAATGCAAGCGCGTTACTCGAAGCGTTCTTGCATCAGAGATCTATGGATTGACATCGGGCTTCGATCTCGCATTTGTGATCAAGCAAACGGTCAATACGATCGCACAACGCCTTGATCTGAAGCAAATCCCGCTCGTCATTTGCACAGATTCATATAGCCTCTATGAGTGCCTCGTCAAACTTGGCACCACAACAGAGAAGCGACTCATGATAGATATCATGGCGCTGAGGCAGGCATATGAATCAAGGGATATTGCGGAAATCCGTTGGGTCAACGGCGCAGATAACCCTGCCGATGCTATGACGAAGGCATCACCAAACAGCGCCCTCACGCAGTTTATTAGCGACAATCAGCTAAACGTGAGGTGGAAGGATTCGTTCATCGCAATAACACAACAATTCTCGACGAGATTTAATCGGTTTTTCGTTCCTTCTTCTGCTTTACCGTCGTTCTTTATTCCATTCACATTAACGAGGAGATCCTCGTGTCCATATTCCAACGTGGGACCGATGGAATCAGCTAGCGCATCCGGCGCTCGAAATGCGGCCCATGATGGCGTGTGGCAGAACACACCCAGTGTGGGGAGGAGAGCTACAGTCAGAGCACACTATCCAACATAGTGATGCATCGTGGTAGGAGTTTGTTGGTGTTCTTGTTCGTGTTTTTCCTATCTCATCTTAATTCGCTGTGTTTGGTGTGTTTTGGTGGATTGATTAGTGCGCGATCATCGATTTAGAAAGAGGTTCCAGTGTTGGATCCACCTGTGCACTAGGCACCGATCGCGCACGTATAACTAATCGACCGCGCTAGTCACGTGCGAGTAAGAGGTGAGACACAGGGAGGAAGGTCTTTGCACACAGTTTGTATGGGACACGTTTCCCTAGTTACACAAGATATAACCAATTGAACCAGTTCGAATAACCTCACTGCAGTGAAGAGCCTGTCCACATAATAACTAGTAAAAAAAAAGGCATCACGTCTTTTCGGCTAACTTTTCGAAACTAAGCTTAAAACACGAAAAAAGCATACTAGGGGGGTCTAAAAGTCGACCCCCCGTGCTTGAACATTAAGCACGGGGGGTGCATTGACTAGGTAAAGGGTCACTGACTTGGAAATCGAACGTAGCTATATAAAAGTGGCCGCGTAACGCTTATAAATTTAGGTACTCTACGTTATAAGGGATTTCCCGGTGATCTGCCGGATCGGGCGATTCGCCGGATTCACCGCCAGTTCACGTCTCCACTTCAATCCTGAATTTCT
Organism: Hirsutella rhossiliensis; assembly: GCF_020360975.1. NCBI lineage: Eukaryota > Fungi > Ascomycota > Sordariomycetes > Hypocreales > Ophiocordycipitaceae > Hirsutella > Hirsutella rhossiliensis. The sequence goes on along the minus strand of NW_025408678.1, from coordinate 32,792 downwards.
CCACCACCATGGCCCCGATTGATGAAGCGCTTGAGTTTCTGAAGCTGTGTGACACTGTTAACTATGCCAAGACTGCGCGTCAGTTCAATTGCGACGAGACTACCCTGCGACGGCGACACCAAGGCAAACAGAGGTCAAGACGGGATGCCGACAGTTTGTATAAGTCACGTCTCTCAAAACAGCAAGAAAGGGATCTTGTTGCGTATATTCGCAAGCTTTCATCACGTGGGATTCCGCCTACGCTGCCGATGATCAAAAGTTTTGCCCAGGATATCGCCAAAATTGAGGTCGGAAAGGACTGGCCGTATAGCTTCGTCCGACGTAACAGCGATGAGCTCGGTTGCACTTGGTTCGACGGTTTTGATATCGCAAGAAAGAGAGCAGACAATGCTTCTAGATACAGAGCCTACTATGAGCTTGTAAGTAGGTGCCCAAGTCCATCCCTTCATTGCTGATCGTACAAGATTGGCGAGAAAATCGAGAAATACGACATCCTGCCTTGCAACACGTATAATGTGGACGAAAAGGGCTTTCTCCTCGGCGTCATCAATCGTACCAAGAGAGTATTCTCTGTTCGTGCCAAGAAGCAAGGAAAATTGATCGGTGCTGCGCAGGATGGCAACAGATCATGGATCACGTTCCTGGCATGTGTCTGTCAAGACCTGACAGCGCTACCCCCGTTTCTCATCTACCAAGGCAAGCCAGGGCAAGTTCAGGACTCCTGGCTCACGGAGTTTGATCCGGAGCACCAAGCGGCGTTTTCACAACCTCAGAAACGGGTTGGACGAACCATGAACTTGGAAAGGAATGGCTCATTGGTGTTTTCGACCGGTTCACGAAAGAAAAGGCGCGAAACGGCCGGGATTACCGCCTCCTGATTACCGACGGACACTCTAGTCATGTCAATATGGACTTCCTGGAGTGGTGTGACCAGCATCGGATAATCGTTGCCGTGTTTCCGCCGCATTCCACGCACAGGCTGCAGCCCTTGATGTGTCCCTTTGGCCTCTTTCGACCGCATACACCAACCAGCTCATCCAGTGGACTGCAAAGACACAGGGACTCATCGGGCTATCGAAACGCGAGTTCTGGTCGTTATTTTGGAACGCATTCGGGTCATCTTTCTCGGCGGAGAACATCGCAAGTGGTTGGAAACGGACCGGACTCCTCCCATTTGACCCTGAAGTCGTTTTGTCGCAGATCGCGGAGAAAACAGAAGATGAGTCTGAGTCTGGCGACAGCTCCGTTGACTCGCTCGCCCTGCAGCAGCCCACTGCTCGGGATTTGCGCCGACTTGTCGACAAGGTAGTCGATGGATCCTCAAAAAACGCTAGCCGAGACAGTCGGAAGCTCAAAAGTACTCTCGAAAGTCTCCAATCTCAGAACGAATTGCTTCGATATGAGAATCAGGGACTTCGGGAGACTATCTTTCACGAAAAGCAGCGCAGAATGCGCGGTAAAGCTCTGAAGGATTACCTTTTCGATCGTGTAGATCCTAACTCGGCGCAGGTATTTAGCCCTGCAAAAGTGGCCCAAGCGCGCTTGAAGAAAGCAGCCATGGAGACTCAGAAGCAAGAAGAGGCCTTGGAAAGAACGACAAAGGTTTGAGCGACAGCAAAAGGCGGCAAACCTCAAAGTTCTCGCTCTGGAGAAGAGAAGGCAGCGGGAGGCAAAAACTGAGCAAAGACGTCAGGCAAAGGAAGCCAGACAACAAGAGCGGGAGAAAAACAGGCAGATACGGAAAGAGCTCAAGCGAAAGAACCAGAAAAAAATGTCGGAAATGGGATCCGGACCCTCTGTTGCTCCACAGACTCGCGAGAAGAGTCCGGGCGTTCGAGACGAGATTGTCGTCGCCATTTCGGCTCCACCAGAACCGACGACAGCTCCGGAACACTCAAAATCGCCAAACATTAAGTTGCGTAAAGATCCAAAGCCGGCATTGACCACTTCCTCACGTCCCAAAAGCCATCATTGGCTGTCGAGCGCGACCAGGAGATGGTAGTCGCAATGCGGGGACTTGCGCGATCGGGACGCCACAGGAAGCGGCCACGGTGGCTTGATGACTGCGAAGTAGATTGAATGGAATTGCTAGGCATCTTTCTTGCTTCTGCTTTAATGTGAGATTGTTTCATATTATTTTCGTGGAGTTTCACTCAAATCTTCACCGGAATGCAAGGAACCAAAATCCGGCGAATCGTCCGATCCGGCAGATCACCGGGAAATCCCTTAAGGGAAGCTGGGAAGAAGGTTATGCACTTAAACGAGGAAATTGAGTACATAGCGCGGCTATGTTATGCTTATAAATTTGGTTGGCGCTAATGTACCCTACCGTTTCCCAGTCAGTGACCCTTTCCTAGTCAATGCACCCCGTGCTTGATGTTCAAGCGCGGGGTCGACTTTCAGACCCCTAGTATATCGCGCTGATCTGGCGACTCGGCAAGTCTGCATTGACTAGGAGGGCTGTGCCATGGGACGAAGTGCCCTCTAGGTGCCGTACACGGCTTCCGCCGCCTGCGCTGTCCATCTTTGGGCCATCTACATGTAACATGTTGTATTCAAGCCGAGTATAAAGTTATAAACCAGCCGCCTTCTTGCCATAATCATGTAATATGCCGAGCTGCATAATGCACTCGTACTCATTACGCTAGATTATTCTCTCGTTTACAAACTTCCAGCTTATAGCATTCACTATGTACGGGCGCCGGCTTGCCGTCGTCCTATCCACGTCGCTTTGTCTGCTACCATGGCCCAGTAGCTGTCAAGTCTCGCCAATTGAACCGCCAGCGCAAACACCAATCAAATTGGTTGCCCGTGGTGACGGCGACCTTACAATAGCACGTATTCAGGAGCTTGGTGGCATTCCGGCCAAGTTTCATCCTCAAGCGTCTTCTGAAGCATACCAGCTCTTGATGCATCAAGATGGCCCTTTTGATGATACTAGCATATTCGTCTCAACTTCTACAAAGTTCAAGGTCGCCAACGACTTTGTGAAGCTAAGGGCTCCAGGTAAAGGGGTTGTGTCTATAATCCAAGCAACACCAAATTTTGTCGACATGGCTACGTCTCTCGGAGACCGCAGTTTAAGCCCGGAGGAGGCAGAAGTCGCGGCGGTTGGGGGAATCCGTCTGCAGCAAATTAGAGGATGGCTAAAGCCGAATCATGACGTACCCGACGACGCAGAACTGGAACAGGTCGTTGACAGCAGTTTCTTTGAGAAAAACCCAGAGTATGACGAAGCTTTCGATCAGTTTGCCGCTACTCTTAACCAACCACAACTAGCCGGATTCGAAGATGATGAGGCTGTGTGGGGAACGGAAGAATGGAAAGCCCTCAAGCCCCCTCAGGGCCAGTCAGCCCAGGACAATGTCAAGGCATTCATGGACAAGAACGGGGCCGCAGTAGGCTGGGAAGGCAACTTTCCCTCAAGTTTTCCCGTCAAAGATTCTGAAAGCCCCGGGGGCGAGCCTGGCGATGAAACACCCAAGAATGAGCCCTGCAAGAGAGACGGACTACTTTGCGTGGGAAAGAGTGGTCCCAACACCGACAAGGAGCCCAACAAGAGTCGGCCGGGAAGTTCCAACGACGACGGAATTGCCAAGAGTGAGCCGGAGCGTGTTCTCCCTCCAGCCGAAGAGGAGATTCCAAAGATATTGCCGGAACCTCCAGCCGAGGTGTTGCACCCCAATTTTATTAGAGTTGCCAGCTACCTGCAAGCAGCACAGATGCTAACCAGCGTCGCGCATTCCGCCATTGACCATATTAATAATAGCTCTCTTGGGTCCGACATTGAGCACCACAACTGGGCTGCAGTCCTTAAGGACAGCGGATCTATTCTTCACCAAGTTTCAACCGATAACGTTCCAGGTCTCCACGACATAGAAAAGGACGTGGCTAAGATGAAGAGCGATTTGCAGTCCATTGACATGGATAGGCCGCTAGAAGCTGTGACTAAAATTCACAGCATCTTAAGCGAGCACACGGCCAATGTTGAGCTTATTATTGTGGAAAACTATGTTCCAGGACTGCCAGAGATTAGATCAAATTTCAATGGGACATGGGATGAGGTGAAACACGTGCTCGAAAAGGACGAAAGCTCGGTATTAAAGGCAGAAGAAATTGCCCTTTCCATCAGCAAACGAACACTCTCAACCATCAACGACGTTCTTCGCGGTTGGTTTCCCTTCTATAAAGAGAGCCAAGACACTACAAGAGAGCATATAAACAAGGTCCACGAAGATTTTGTTAAATACAAGAACAACAAAGAGAGCCTTGGGACGCTTATCAAGGACGGTATTACATGGCCCGTAACACATTTCAGAGATGCCCTGCATAAAGTGGCGCAGAACTACATTCCTTGGTTCAAACCGGTAGAGGATAAATTACATTTACGGGGCAGGTCGCAGCCTCGCAATACGCTACCGCCCAACGTCGGCGACGACAAGAACGAAAAAGGCGAGCAGGAACCTTTTAAATTTCAACAACAGGAGTGGAACAAGTACATCCGCCAACGGAATGCATCCGACTGGAGCAAGACTGATGAGTGCATCGGCGCCAAGGCGCAGGCCCGGCAAGGAGACGTGGCAAAAGTAGGGACATGGCAAACGCAAACGAACGAGTTGACACGCGCCTGTTATGCTGAGCAGTTTAACGAATGGAAGGCTGCAAAAGATCCGTTTCAGGTTCACCAAGATGAGTGGGAAAGCTTTATCAGTAGTGGCCTGGACTTGGGAAATTCTACCACGTGCGTTGAGGACAAAGCACAGAACTGGAAAGGAGATGCGGCGAAGGAAGAGGAATGGAATAAGCACATGAGTGCACTTCTACGAGAGTGCTATACGGAGCAGTTCAAGGATTGGACCAAGGGTCGTCGCCCCCTCGCGACTATGGTCAGACGCTACCGTTATAACTTGTAGAGTTTTTTACCAGTTCTGTAAGGCGGCTCGAGAAGGCGGCGAAATCACCACGTAGAACTACATTATCTATAAAGTCAAATGTGGCCGAAAGTACTCGGATTACCCATATAGCTGCTTCGAAGCGTGTCGTACCTGTTTGTGTAAATAGCTTCACTTTGTAATATGTATATAGGGATAATGGTGAGAGGAAAGAAAAGGAGACTCGAGAGGGAAGGGTAATGTGAGCGGGCCAAGTGGCCAGGCTCAAGTGAGCTGGGAGGAAGGACAATGCCGGTGATGGCCACGGCCGGAGGTAACAGAATCGAGAAAAAGCAAGAAGGTCGCGTGTATTTAAGAGGCGAGGGTCAGGCAGTCATTTGATCAGAACAAGCGGCGTTGCGGACAAGCAGTCTTGCCTCTTTGCAGGCCCTCACCTTTTTCCGTGACGAGCGAAGTGGCGTGTGGTACGACTTACACGGATTTGAAGCCTTGAGCCCACGACCGCCGATCACGCGGAAACACCACAAGCCGACTACGAATGTCACTACGAGGTCCTTCTTGCCGTGATTAAATGATCTGAGACTACAAGAGACGATACGAGAGAAAGTAGTGGTGGCCTTGCTGCTGCGCGTGCTGTTGGTGTTGTGCCCTCGTCCCCGTCACAGTAAGGGAGTGTGGGTGTTTTAATAGCGATTCGGGATGCAGCGACGAGCTAAAAGGGGAAAGGCTTGCCTAAAGCAGAAGGCTGTAGTGGCCGGCGGGGAATTTGCAATGTCCGACTTTACTTAGCAAGTAACCTTCGGCGCTTGCTCTGCTTATTATAGACAACGCAGAATTATCCAAGGAGTCGCTCGACTTTCTCTTTTATTACCTCTTTCTGCCTTCTAAGCTTCCCGATAGCTATAATAGCTCTAGTAGTAACGAGTCAATCTTAATTGACTTTATACTAGACTCTTTGCGGCGGTTTCTAGACGAGGCAGACGCTAAGTATAAGACGGCTGCTAAAGCTGCTATTTCTATAATAGAGAATATACGAACGGTAAGAGAGACGCAAGGATATTTATAAGTGAATAGCGTGCTAGAGACCTTATAGCGTATTGCCTCCTTCGGTATCTCTTTTAGCCTATATTATATTATCCCTATATATAGACTTCTTAATACTAACTTAGATATTTAGAAGTTATTACTTTATTTACGTTAAGGCTTAGAACGTAGGAGTTCTTATTTACTAGGTTAAAGGCTCTATGTTATTCGAGCTCTTCGAACTATTACGAATTAACTCGTTCGTCTTTAGCGCCCGCGCCGACTAATTCGCTAATTCCCCGCGACTACGATCCGTGTCTCCTAGGATATCTTTACGTAGGCCGATTTCTAGTCCTTTATAGCTAAGACTCTAGTTAAGATAAGCCTATAAATAGTCCTAGGAATAAAGGAAAAAGTCGTTAAGGCCGGGCAGAGGCACGATAAGGACCGGAATACGACCGATCTACGTATCGTAATAGAGCTATTAATAAGTTTACTCTTAGGCTTAGGCGAGCTAACGAATATAGACGGAATCTATATAAATACCTATAAGGAGGTTATATAGGCTAATAGCAAGCTCCCTTAGAGGAGGTCTAAGCTATAGCTACTTATCCGGGTCTCGTTATAGCTACGATATTACGAAATAGTAGCGGCTCTAAGGGCGCTTATAAGTCTTTTATAGTATTCTTATTAGCTCGCGTACTTAGGGCTGCTAACCGCTAGGAATTACTAAGCGATATTCTCTACGTAATAGTAACTAAGATTTGCCGACGGCTTAAGAAGCTAAATAACCCGCGAAACGGTAAGTAGCTTAAGACTATCGATAAAGCTATTTCGGAGGCTAATCGCAAAGCGCTAGTAAAAGATCTAATAACTTTGCGAGCTATAGCTCGACTTAGCGGCAATTTCGGAACTCGATATAGAAAAGGATAACTATATCCCCCTTAGGGTAATAAACGATTTTATATCCTCTATTTTAGAACGGAAGAATTTAGATAAGACGAGTTTCTCTTTAATAGTAGGCGTCTATTACCTCGATATATACGTGCTTCCTTCGGTCTATATAGATACCGAATTAGCTTATCTACCGTTCTAACTTACTATAATTAAGATATAGGTAGCTAGTAATATCGACTCTTAGATTAAGAGGTATATTAATAAAGAATCCTTATATAAAAACTTATACGATTTACTACGAAAGTACTATATAGTAGCGTCGTCTTAGTACGATAGTCGACTTAAAGGAATATCTAGAATAATTCTTATTATTCTCGAACTCTAGGTTAGCGCGGATCGGGCAGCGGTCTATACTCTCCCGATACTATAGGACTACGATCTAGAGATCCTAGTCTAAGTATACTAAGCGATATTACTCGGATTCCGGGGGGATATAGTAAGGCTTTATAGAGCTAAAGAGTATATTAAGCAGCGATAGTCTTTTATAAAAGACGCTTAAGCCTTCTATCTTTTATTCCTATGGTAATAAGGAATCGTTCTTAGTACGATATTATTTACGATCGAATCTATACTAAGGATTATTGCGTAGGATTAATATCGACGCTATAAAAATAAGGTAGGCGAAGTAAAAAGAATTCTAACTTCTTAAGAGAGAGTATAACGATCTAATAGAACGCTATAGGTATAGCGCGTACTAATAGGTTTAGCTAGAAGAAGACGGAATATAATACTAGGAGCATACCCTATAGTATAGTTATTGCGAGCTATAAAGAGGAGTATAAAATCTAACTATCGCTATATATAAATAGCCGCTGCCTATAAAAATATTTAAAGTATAGGCAATAGTATTTAAGCTAGCCGTCCCTCCTATTTTCGGCTACTAGCGAGATATAATACTCTATATCCTTAATAACGTGCTCCGATATAAAGACTTTCTAAGTTCTTAGCCTATAATATCCTATTACCTTCGGGACTATAAAGGGCTTTTAAAGTATATAGCTCCCGACTAGCGCGTTTACCTCTTATCTAAAACGAAGCCTTATATCGTTACTTATAAACGAGATAAATTTATCGCTAGTAGTTCGATATCGGACGTATATATTAATAATAGCCTTCGTTTCTAGTACTTTAATAACTTTTAGGGCGTTTTATTAAAGAGATAATGCCTATACTTACTCTTTTAGATCACTATATATTTTAGCTGCCTAACCGCTTTAAGGCAATATAATGCTTCCTTAAGCTAAACTATTTTCGCTTAAACAGAGAAACTCTTAATAAAGTTATAGCTAGCTAGTCGAAATATCTAGAGTATATAACTCTAGGTAAGTATAAGGCTCTAGCTAAACTGCTATTTAGGTACCGGATATAGTAGATAAGCGTGCTTAGCAGCTTATAGCGCTAAGTATTAACTTTAATAAGGCTAAGATAGCTATATTTTTACTATAGATTAGTCTCTGCCGGTTTAAAGTTTTCTAAGGAAGTTTTAATGTGCTCTTATACGCGTTTCTATAATATAGAGTTTAATAGGAGGATATATAAACACCTACTTATATCTATCTCCTATATTAGTAAGAACTAAGATTCTTATACTATACTTTAGATCTATACCTTTCTATTAGCACGCCTCTTATCTATAATAATAGAAGATTTAAAAGGACTTTTTCTTAATATTCTTTATAAATATAAGAGTATTTCCTACTAGTGTCGCGAAGCGTAGCTTGATTTCGTAGTTCTCGAAGATATCCCTTAGTAAGAGGGACCAAGGAAGCTAAAAACACCCGGTATAGAAGAAGGAGCTAAAAAGAAGGTATAGAAAGGAGAGGGCATAAGGGGAAGTATAAGTAGCGAGAGATAAGACGGATATGCCGGAAACGGCTGCAAAGGAAGGAAAAACCGGTAAAAAGCTCGGTAGTTAAAAGGATATTAGTAGCTTCTTTAAGCAGGATCTTCTTTATTAATTAAGATGCTAGACGGGTATAAATAGGGGCGTTAGATAAAGGAAAGAAGGACAATTAAGGCAATATAACAATCACTCCCCTACCTTTATTACTGCCCCGTAAGAATCAAATCTCTGCCCTGCCTATCCGACCCTTACTTCTAATTTCACCTTCGTATATTTTATATATACTTCTCGTATCTCTTCGAGTTATAAGCCCGGGAGGAATAGAATTCCTATACCTTCCGGCTGCTATAAAAGGCACCTTTCTTATATCCTCGTAGCTTCCCTTTACCCCTCTTACTAGAAAAGCCGATTTTTAACCGACTTTTCTACCCTTCCCCGCAATAATATCGAAAAACGACTCTGCCGCCCCTACGGTCCGTAGGACGATTCTTATAGAGCCCTAAGATTAGGATAAGTAGGTAAAGGAGCTACGGGCTCGTATAGACAGAACTATCTATAATTTAGTCTTCTCTAATAAGTAGGACCCTCTCGAGCCCCCTCTTCGTCTTAGGGCAACGGACTTTATAGAGGGAGCTACCCTCTTCTCCGAGCTAACCTCTGCATAATAGAGAGCTTTTTCTGCTGCCTTAGGTAACTACGAGAGTCACCGTAAGGAATACCTTTATAAGACGAAGCTGCTAACTGCTGCACGCACGGCGATAACGGAATCCGTTAGTGCCGTAAAGCTAATCTCTCTTCGAGAGGAAGAGACTCTTAGGCAGTGGCTTTTAAAGCTCGAGACCTTAATAGCTCCCTCGAGAGGTTATATAACTAACCGTATTAAGAAGACCTATACGGCCTACCTAGGAGCCTTTTTTACTAGGAACCTACTAGCTTCTTCGTAGCTAGCTAAGTAAGAAGAAATCCTCGAGGAAGCTAACTAATACTTCCTTATAGAAGCTCTTTCCGGCTAGTGGCTACGGGATATATCTCTACTAATAAAGCCTATTAGTAACGGTTACTCGACTATCTTTCGAGAAGCTAGCTAAGAACTAGACGAAGAGGCTGCTAGAGTATAATAGTAAGCAGTCTTATTCCTTCGTGGCTAGCACTCGACCTAGACGGCTCGACCTGCAGCTGCTGCAGCCCCTATTGCTGCGGCCCCCGCTGCTGCTGTTACGGCTGTTGCTCCTTCGGCTCCTCCTCCCTCGAGAGCCTTAACCTAGTCTTTAACGGCTGCCCTAGTCCCGGCCCCGGCTCCGCCTTTTGCTCCGGGTCCGGTCCCGTTAGTTAGACCGGCCCGACTAGTCCCCTAATAGACCTTTCAGTCCGTTAGTCGAAAAATCAGGGAACTAGTCGAAATCGAACCTCTTCGTTAAAATCAGCAATAAGGGGTAAAAAGGGGGGGTTTTTAAGTAGACCTTCCGGACCGGGACGAGGATTCCTCGAAGAAACGAACGAGAAGGAATCGACCTACCTACTAAGCATATAAAAAGCCCTATCGGCTAGAAGACTGCTAGTAGGTCTTCGAGGAAAACCGACCTAAAGGAATTAACCCTTTAAAGAGGCTACGAGAAACAGTATAACAGTCTCTTAAGGAGGACCCCTCGTTATAGAAGAAGATAGACGAGATTTAGGTTACTAAGAAATAGCAACTAACGCCGCTACCGTAAATTCGAGGAAAAATCGTTGGTATAGTAAATCCGGCCTTCGTCTTCCCTACGGATTAACAAGGCCAAGACCAACCGTTAGAGCCCTCCGACTATCCCCTACGAAAATCAGCTATCCTTAACTCTAGTGCTTCCCTCGATATTTATAATATACTCTTACGATTCCGGTCCTTTAAGAAGGCACGGAGGGAATACCTTATTGCCGGGGAATTAACCGTATAGATAGAGGGATACGGAAGGGTGAATTTTACGATGAAATTACCTAATAGGTCTATACGAATTCTTCGACGAAAAAGGGTAGCTTTTTACCCTCGATTTTTAACGAGCCTAATTTCCTTCCGCCTTCTTCGAGAGGAAGGAATCTTCTAGGATACGACGTCTAAGCCTATAAGGCTAGTCTAGAAGAATTAGACTATTAGGCTTATCGAGGAGAAATTCGGTTAATTTATTCTCGAATTCCGACCTATCCTTAGGAAGGAATCTCTCGAGAAGTTAGCTTTCCTACTTAAAGGAGGGTAGGTTTAAAGGACCTCTTCCGGCAGCCTAAGGAGACGGCATTCTTTAGCACGCACGACTTAGTTACCCGGGCCCCCTAGCTTTATATAAGCTAGGCTAATAACAGGGCGTACGAATAAGGGGCCTAAAGACCGTCGAATGTAAACACTACGGCTAAGGAAAGACTAGGAGACGAATTTCTAGACGAACGCCTTTACGGCCGGACTAGCCGTATAAGGAAATTTAGGTCGACTAGACCGACGTCTCTAGGGATTAGGAAAGCTTCGTTAGGGTAATGTTTTTATAGACGCTTTTTAGGGATAGTTTTCCTATTTCTTACGGACCTACCTAAGTAAGTATAACTAGTCTGCCTCTAGGACTTCGTTAACTAGATAAAATCCTACTTTAGCTACGAGGTAAAGAAGATATAGTCTAACGGAGAGCTATTTACGAAGGATATCTTAAATTAGCTTTAAAAGGCATTTTACCCTCCCGTTAGCACCGAATACCTAGGCCTAGAACGGAGGGGCAGAAAGATTAGGGGGTGCTATAATAGAAAGGGCCTATACGATAAGACTTACTATAAGGCTTCTACACGACCTTTAAAGGGAAGTCGTTAAGACCGCCTATTACCTTCGGAACCGGACCCTAAGGGACCCTAGGGGACCAAGGGACTATAGGGACCTAGAGACCCTTGTTAAGACCTAAGGAATAGACTAGAAATCCCCCCTCGAGCTCTTTACGAAGAAGAGGGCCTCGCTAGCCTACCTTCGTGCCTACGGCTATAAGGCATACGCAATAACTACCGATATATAGCTAAAAAGGAAGAAGAAAAGAAAGCTTAATCCTAGAGCCTTTATTAGTTACCTCGTTAGGTATAATTCTACGAATATCTTCCGGATCTAGATTCCTCTTTTATAGAAGGTTATTTCGACTAGGATATAATTTTCGACGAATCTAGCTTCTTTAACGGAAAGAAGGATTAAAAGCCCCTCTTACTTATATAACGTTAGCTAATTTAGAAGATCTAAATCCCCCCTTCCTAATAGTCTTAAGAAGAGGTCCTAGATAAGGAAACGGAAGAAGAAACCGACGTTAAAGTAGTCGAGGATAACGCCGACTTCGAAGAAGAGGAAGCTACTAGATTAGATAATCTAGACGAAGAAGGAGACTATAGAAAGCGGTAGAGCTAGAATACGCCTACCTACCTACGCCTCCTCCTACGTAAGAAGAAGATCTAGAAGCAGCTTTTTTAGTTAGTTTTCCCGTCTCGACCCCTAAGGGGGTAGGAAAGGCACCTCTCTTAAAGGATTACCTAGCTGCCTTTTTATCCCTACTTTAAGAAGTAAAGGAAGGTATAGGGCCCGATACGGATACTAAAGAAGACTAACCTCTCCCCTATTTCGATCGTTTTTCCGACTTCTACCTAACGCTAATAGAAGACGGTTCCTATAGAGCGTTTATAGTAGGCCGGCTCTTTAAGCTATAGCTATTAGTAAGGAAGGTATATAAAAGAGACCTCCTAGACCTACTAGTAAACTAAAAGCAGCTAGAAAAACACCCTTTGAGACTAGTTTTCTAGGCCTAGAAAGACCACCTAGCCTTACACGAAGAGATAGGGTCTTTCGAAGAGGTCCTTAAGGAAAAGCAAGAGGAAAATAGGTCCTTAGCTATAAGTAGGTCTTTATCTATAAGACTAATAAACACGGCTTCCTTTAAAAGTGCAAGGCCCGGCTAGTTATCTACGGGAACTAGTAGGAAAAAGGGGATTTACCTACTAGGGCAACTACCTTAGTAGGGATGTCTTTTCGGACCCTTATAGCTATAGCAGTAGAATTCGACCTCGAGCTCGATTAAATAGATATAGTTAACGCCTTTATTAACTGCCTACTTAAGAAGAAGAAGTTATCTATATACGCCTTCTACTAGGCTTCTAATAGCTAGGAAAGGTTCTATGGCTTAGAAAGCTCTATACGGATTACGAAGATCACCCTTCTTTAGCAATAGCATTTAATAGGTTCCTCAAGCCCTAGGCTTTACGAAAGTCCCTTAGGAACCGTATATAATATAAAGGGTAAAATTACGGTCTTCTTCTACGTCGACGATATTATCTAGGCCTACCTAAAAGAGGAAGAGGCTGCTACTAGGAGGCTATACGAGGCCTATAATAAAGGTATAAGATAACTAGGCTAGGGGAGCTAAAGTAGTTCCTAGGGATACGAATCCTTCGGAATAGGTCCTAACGGATAATCTAGCTTACCTAAGACGCCTATATCGATAAGGTCGCTTATAAATTCCTTCTTAATTCCCTCGATAAGAAGCTTCCCTCTACGCCTATATTAGACGAAGAGCTTTTACCTAATCCGTCCTTTTAAGCTAAATTGCTTGAGAGCTTCGAAATAAGCTACTATTATAACTTTAAGTATAGCAGAGCTACTAGCTCTTTTAGAAGCGTTAAAAGAAGCGATTTTCCTTAGCCGGCTAATAATATCGTTACGACTATAAATTCCGTCCCCGTTAGCTATAGAATACGATAATACGTAGACTATACGGATTCTTACGGAGGAAAACAGTAAGCTGTCGACCCGGCTACGGCATATCGATATCTACTAGCATTGGTTACGCTAAGAGGTCTAAAGGGGACTTATTTCCGTCCGTTAGGTTCTAACGGCATTAATAAAAGCCGACGGTCTTATAGCCCCTGCCGAAGCAGAAGCTAGCTGTCTTCTTATAGTAAATTAGGCTAGAAGACGTTCGAGAGAAGCTGTCCTTAGAGCCCGCCTTAAGAGTCTACGAGAGGAGCCAATAGCCTGCACGAGAAGGTAACGTCTATAGCCGAAGAAAAGGAAGAGGTTTTTCCCTTAGAGGGCCCCTATTTTAATTAGGCTTTTCCTTCTAAGAAGGCCCCTTTCTTATAGGACTTTCCCCTCTTTGCCCTTTTCCTTAAGTAGGTCTAAAGAGCCTAGGGACCGAAAGGCCCCTGCTTTCTCGAGTAAAGGGAGAAGTGCAGAGCTAAGAACCCCTATACGCTCACTAGCCCGAAGCCGATTAGCTATGCCCTTACTATAAGGGCAGGCTATAGCTAAGGGGGTGTGTCGCGAAGCGTGGCCTAATTTCGCAGTTCTCGAAGATATCCCTTAGTAAGAGGGACCAAGGAAGCTAAAAACACCCGGTATAGAAGAAGGAGCTAAAAGAAGGTGCAGAAAGAAGAGTAGGGGCATAAGGGGAAGCATAAGTAGCGAGAGATAAGACGGATGTGCGGAAACGGCTGCAAGGAAGGAAAACCGGCAAAAGCTCGGTAGTTAAAAGGACATTAGTAGCTTCTTTAAGCAGGATCTTCTTTGTTAATTAAGATGCTAGACGGGTATAAATAGGGCGTTAGATAAAGGAAAGAAGGATAATTAAGGCAATATAACAATCACTCCCTACCTTTATTGCTGCCCCGTAAGAATCAAATCTCTGCCCTGCCTGTCCGACCCCTTACTTCTAATTTCACCTTGTATATTTTATATATACTCGTATCTCTTCGCGAGAACTAGTAGCTAGCTAAGTTACGACGTAGAGCTTATTAGGAGACCGATAATAAGCTATAGAAGGAGTTTTAATATATCTTACTTAAAAATTTTCTTATTTATATAGATTTATTTAACGTCGATACTAAGTTTCTTTATTAAATTCTTTTAAAGCTAGAGTAGTTATTATTCTTAATTAAAGCTTCTATTTATATCTATAATAACGCTAACTTACTTAATAAAACAGCGTAACCTCTCTAGTAAGCTATATAATAGATAGTAATATACTTTATATTAAGCGCGCCCTATATTTATATAGAGCTTAGTTTAAGATAGGGGATACTTTCCTTAACCTAGTTACTAAGCGCTACTAGCCGGCCTTTACTCTAGAAACTACTTAGTGCGTTACCCCTTTAACTTATTATTAGCTTACGACGACGTACTCTTAATCTAAAGTCTATCTTAATATTCTAATAAGATAGCTTCTAGTTAACGGCCGGCCTTTATCTCGCTTACCCTATAAGTATAAAGCGTATACTAGTTACTAGAGATTATTTAGATACTCCGCTATCGATATTATACTTAGTCCTTTAATAAGTATATAATTTTATAGTACTAATAATTTTAAGGTTATATCGTCTACTTTAGAATATAGAGTACCTTTAGTAGCTAGTTAAGTTATAATTAGGATCTACTAGTACGCTTAGAGAAGAACAGGTTAAACCTTGCTTATTCCGCTATATACCTTCCTAGCGTACTACTAAACTACTTTATTAAGGACTACGTTTACTAGTACGATTACGATACTAAAACTATTAAGTTTCGCCTTATTAAGGATCCTTAGAGTTTCTACGAGGATAACTAGTCTCTTAGCTAGCATAGCTTAAATTAAAAGCTTACTTAGAGTAAGTACCTATACTTACTATACCTTAGAGTAGCTTAGTAGAGTAAATTATAGAATTCTATCCCTACTTAAGGCTCGCCTAGATCTTTATATAGTGCTAATAGGATACTTACCTTCTTTTATAGAGCTCCTATAACTATAACTTAGCTTTTAGCTTAAGCTAAGGGAATTAGTAATTCGATTAAGGGAATTCCTAGGGATATAGGTCGATAATAACTAGTCTTTTAAGATACTTATAGGTTTTAAAAGTAAGCTTATCTTATAAGACGTTAATAATATATAGTATAGAAGGGTTATTATACTATAAGCTAATATCTAATATTAGATAAAATAGTATAAGACTTTTAGCGTATATATAGATACTTTAGAAATATATAGTACCGCTTATTAAGTATAGGCCTATTTTATTAATAATCTACTCTATTAATAAAAGGATAATAGTAAAGTAAAAGTAAGCTTTACTCTCACCTTTTTATACTATGACCTATTCTATCCTAACCTATTTACTTACTAAATAGGAACGGAGTAGGCTCTAAAGATCTTTAGGTTAGCTATAGTTCGCTCTATTAGCTACTTAAGTTAAGTTACTATAGATATATTAGTATCTATTACTACTCTTACCCGGCCGCTCCTTCCATCTACCTTATAAGAGATATATAGGTAGTTAAGTAGTCGCGGTATCTAAGCTCCTAGTATAGGACTCTCGTTTCTATAAAGCTACCTAGGGTATCCTTAATAACGCTTCTACGATTAACTTTCTCATCCTATAAAGGCAATCGAGCCTATTATAAGAAGGTATAAGCAATAATGTAGAATCGGGTAATCGATAACGTAAGCGGAAGGATCGGTCGAAGGAGTATAGGTAGGATTTCGTCCGGAATTTATAACGAGCATATAAGGGGCTGAATATATTAAAAGAATAGCGTTGTAAAAGATGCTTGCAAACTTACTTATTCTATCTACTACTCCTAGGGAAATCCTTCGTCTTTTATAGACCATTGCTCGCCTACTAGTAGACTAATTAGTTAGCTTTCTAGCATATTCTATAGTGATTAAAAAGCTCTATCTATAGTATATCTTCCTAACTTAGTAGGTAGTCTAATTATAGCGTGATGGTTGACGTAAGACTATGGGTTCTAGTATAAGTAGTGGATTTAACTAGAATATTCTATGCCCTACCTATTCTCGTATCGCGGATATCTTCGGAACCGCTAGGCTAAAATAGGCAATAGGGTATCCGTTCTGCTCGTAATTAGCTTATGCATTTTATGCATATTTTTGTTCGTAAGGATAGGCTTATCCTAACCCGCTTTTCCTAGAGGAAGGTATAGATATCTAGTAGAGGTCTTTGTCTTTTAAGGGTTATTCCCTTAGACTATATTATAGAGCCTCTTTTTACTAGCTTATTCTATAAAGCCTCTCTATGCCTATTATTTCTTTATAATAGTAAAATAGGAATATAAGGGTATATTCTTATACCTATCTAACTATAATACGCTAAAATATACCTTATTAAGTAAGAAATTATATAAAGGGCTAGCTAATATATATCTAGTTTCGGCGCTAAATACTTTACTAATAGGTATAATAAGTTCTATATATTAAGAAACTATATAAGATAACTAACCTAAGTACGCCGCGTAAGTAAGATAGTATACTATATTAACCGCGGCCTAAGTTCCCTACTATATTAAGTTTCTCTAGACTTAGTAAACTATCTATATAGTTTAATTTAAGATTAAATAGTAAAAGGAAAAGTATTTCTAGAGTTTAAGATTAAGTATAACGTTAAATAGCTTAAAGATCCTAGAATATCTTTACCTTCTTTTAATACCGCTTATATTATACCTTTTAGTATAATTAGCGATTTCTTAATATATTCTAGGTAATAGGATAGCTAGCGATACTATCTTACGTAGATAATTACGATAAGTAGCTAGTATAAGCCCTCTTATTATTCCTTTTCTTCCTTATAATATCTATAACTACTTTACTTATAAGCGGCTCGTTTAATTTAGTAAAGGGCTATAGTATATAAAAAGAGTAGCTTTAGGTTTAGATTTATAATATAGCTTACGTTACGATTAGTACTTAAAGAGAAATTCTATTATACTTTCTAGTAAATCTAGCTAGAAACTTTAATATAATAGTAATAGGAGTATAAGAGTAATAAAAACACGCTATAAATTTATTTTAGTATTATCTTATTTAATAATAGCTATATACTGTTTTATTTAGCTATAAGATACCTTATTAAGGACTTATTTTAGCGTTTTTATAAGAGTCTTTAACTATTATAGATTATAAGCTTAGGCTATAGCCTAAGCTTTATAGTTATATATAAAGGGCTAGATCCTATATATATAGGCTAGCTACGTATAAAAGAGCTCTATATAGCTTATTAATATTATCCTATAAATAGTACCTACGTACGCTTCTACCTACTCTAGGGGTAAACGCGACCTATAAGACTTCTTTAATACCTTATATATACGTTCGGCAACGTATAAGAGCGGGAGAAGGCATAAGATAGGCTATAGACCCTTAAGTAGAGAGATAAATAAACCTTTAGTAAATTCCTTCTTAATTTTAAAGAGATACTCTTATAGGTAGCGGGGACTATAGTATAAGAAGATAGCGCGAAGCTTATATAGCTATAAAATTCGATTACGCTAGCCCTATAAGAGCTACTTATCCTTATAATTATACCTACTAACTATAGCGAGTATATAAGCTAGTTAATAAAGGTAGTATAGGGCTATAAGTAAACGCTGCGTTTCTAGAAGCTCATAAGCGCACGCTATATAGTAGCGATAGGATTACCGCTCCTTTATAAGATAAATAACTAGCTATCGATATAAATAAGGATACCTTAATATTAGCTACCTATATAGACTAGGCTAAACGTAATAAGAAGACGCTATCGACTACCCTTATACTACCTTATACTTAAAGTAGCGAGCAAAGTAAGTAATAAGCGAGGAAATTAAGAAGAGGAAGGCTAACGGCCGCTACTTATATTATAGCGCGTCTATATACTTTATATTAAAATGCTCCTTCCTTTTAGCTAAGCGGCCTATAACGGTTTAAGTAGTAAAGATAGAACCGCTCCTTACCTTAGATAATAAGAAGGACTTTACCCCCCTAAGCTTAAAGGAAAAAAAGTAGCTCTAGAGTAAAGATAAGCTCTAGAGCCTTAATTACTAATACTAGTAAAGGAAAAGAAAGAATTATCCGCTTATATAAAAAAGGAGCCTACTTTAATATAGGTTATAATTAATAACTCCTTACTTATTACTGCCCTTATAGATATAGGCTACTAGTACTACGCCCTAGTTAATAAAGCGCTTATATAAGAGATATAAGTACTAGTAAAAAAGATCGCTTTAAGGTAAGTAAAGGCGCCTTAGGTATAATAGAGGGTATAGTAATTAGGGCATTATATAGCTAGCTATAAAGGTCGACGGTTACTAAGCTTATTATAGCTTATATAATCTACTAACTAGAGTTTCCCTTAATCCTTAGGAACCCTAGTTATTATATATAAAGTTATACTTAGTTCTATACTAAAGGAAGCTATAGTTTAGGCCTATATAATAGTAGATCCGCTATAACGATAGTTTTATAAGTATAAGACTAAGCGCATGAGCTTTATACTTAATATAAAAGTCCTTACCTCTATCTTTATAGGAACTATATAATAGGTAGAGCGGGGGTAAGGCTAGGCAGCGGCTAATACTATAGTCTACGTAGTTAGCCTAGTAGATATTAATAAGGCCCTTTAAATAAAGAAGCTAAAGTCGCCCTTTAAGCTATAGTAGTAGATACTAAAGCGCTTTATAACCTCCTATTACTATTTAAGTCCTAGGAAGTAGATGTTTAACTTATATGCTAGGGGTAAACTATAAGATCGTACTTTATATTAATAAGAAGAGGTAAAAACTACCTATACTATTTAGACTGCTATATAGTATATTATATATAGAGCTACTAATACTAAAGAAGACGCTAAGGACCTCTTAAATAAGGGTTTTATTTAAGTAAGTAGCTTTAAAGTAAGAGCGCTAGTCTTATTTATATATAAACTAAGGGGGATATAGTTCTTGTTACGGCCAGGCACATACGAGCCTTGACGGCTATAAAGATGTATTGGCACTATGAACAAAGACTCAAAGCTAAGGAGCAAGAAAGGAAGACTAGACTACACGACCGAGCGGGCCCTTATATAGACACGAGGTCGCGCGTGGGCACGTGATGCTGCTTGGGCACGTGACACTGGTGAGGTTCTGCGCTGGCTCTCTACGCCGGCGCCCAGGGTCGTGACACTACCCCCCGTCTAAGGCCTTGATATGCGTATCAAGGTAGTCAGTCGTGGCGGCGGGTTCTTGGTTTCACGGCTTTCTCTGCTGTGTCGTCATCGTCTCGTTCCTCGCAGCCCTCCTCCGCTGCAGCACATTCGATCCAGTATTGCAGGTTGACGGGTGGGCCTGCTGCGTCCGGATGTTCATCGTGGAAAATCTTCAATGCCATTGGTGCGTTACGGAAATTCCTAGCCGGGTACCAGGTCTCATCAGGTCACATCCCTTCCATAAGACCTGGTATTCCAGTCGTCGACTCCTACCGGTTACTCGAGACTGCTGGACTTGATCAACCTCCCACTCGGGTTCTCCGTTGATCTCCTCGGGTGGCGGAGGTGACTGGATCTGCTGGGGCAAGGGGTTATCGGCTGCTTTTCGAAGACGGTCGGCGTGGAATAGGTTCTTCATTTTGTACGACTCGGGCAGCTGCAGCGTAGCTATGACCGCGTTCTTCCAGGATTACGAACGGACCTGACCATTGGTTATCTAGCCGAGTAGTCGGAGCGTTCGTGGCGAAGCCTTTCCTGCTGAGAAAAACTCGGTCACCGATGGCAAAGTCGGTTGGTCGTCGTTTCCTATTAGCCTGTTCCTTCTGACGTTCTTGAGCGGCGGCGGGAGCATTCCCTGCGGCTTCCCTGGGTTTCTGGGCGGTTCGCAAGTTCCCTAGCTCTGGCGGCGGGTCCGGTGGCAGCGGTCTTGTCAGTCGGGGGCAGACAGGGGTTCCGGATATCTCGGCCTAGGGCTACTTTTAACGGTGCCATGTCGATGGAAGAGTGCCAAGACGAGTTATGGGCGAAGTCGAGGGCGGGCAGCAGGGAACTCCAGTTATCTTGATGCTTCGTCACGTAGAATCGTAGCTTTTGATCTAGGTATTGATTTGTAACTTCTACACCTGGGTCTGAGGGTGTGGAGCTTCCATGACGATGCTTCGTTCCCGTGAGCCGGTTAATCTCTGCGAGGAAGGCAGAAATAAACTGTCCAGCGTTGTCAGAAATCCATACGAGGGGCATACCGAAGAAACGATAGAGGTAGCGGAAGTAGCGGCTAGCTAAGACTTCTGCCGTATCGTTTTTCTTTCCTGGGAGCGTGGCGATAATCCGGCTTAGCTTGCAGACGAAGGTCCAAACATAGTCATATCCGTAACGGTCTTTCGGCATATCCTTCCGTCACATTCGACGTGCTCCCAAACAGAGGTCGGTACGGGCAGTGGATGGAGCAGTCCAGGGGTCTTGTCTCGAGGGGTTTTGTTGCGGCGGCAGTCGTGGCAGTTCCGAATATAACGACGGATATCCTCCTTCATCCTTGGCCAGTAGAAGTCTCGTTGGAGCAGCTTGATCACCTTGTTCTGTCCGGCGTGAGCGAAGATCTGGGGTTCGTGGGCTTCGCGAATGAGCGCGGTCTGAAGAAACGTCTGCTTGTCTGAGGTCTGGGCTGGTACGACCAGGTGTGTTCCATGGGTACCGAGGTCTTGGAGGAGGTCTCTTGGCGGATCAACGAAACGAGTTCGGCTCCCTTCGGGACCGAGTTCGGTCTAGTTCTGGGCGGTCTTGATCGGGCGTCTGCTGTATCCCTCGGTCTTCTGGGGTCTGTAGGGCACTC
This sequence comes from Hirsutella rhossiliensis, assembly GCF_020360975.1. Taxonomy (NCBI): domain Eukaryota; kingdom Fungi; phylum Ascomycota; class Sordariomycetes; order Hypocreales; family Ophiocordycipitaceae; genus Hirsutella; species Hirsutella rhossiliensis. The sequence goes on along the minus strand of NW_025408678.1, from coordinate 11,500 downwards.
GTGGCCCTCAGAACTAATGGTCTAGTAGGCTTAGGTTCGGGACTAAAGTTCTGAGGGGGCAGGTTGCCGGCGGCCGTAGGGTCTAGAGAGTCGGTCGCGAAGCCTAGCCTTTCCGGAGGGATCAGGGTCACCGTGCGTTCCTCGGCTTCCCGGGCTTTACGGTAGGGAGCTCCGCTGTCTTCCTGGAGAGGGCATCGGCGACTACGTTCAGTCGACCGGGGCGGTAGAGGAAACGGATGTCGAACTGGGCGAGAAAGTCGGACCATCTGATCTGTCGTACCGAGAGCAGGCGCTTCGTAGAGAAATGGACTAAGGCTTCGTGATCGGTGATCACATCGAACTTCTGGCCTAAGAGCTCTGGGTAGAAGTGCTCTAGACTCTGTACGACGGCGAGGAGCCTCGATCTTGGATTGGGTAGGCTCGCTCGGCCGGGGTCATGGTCTTAGAGAAGAATCCAACGGGCTTCCAGGTCTGATCAGGCTGTTCCTGCCATAGAACACCAGCTGTGGCATTCCGGGAGGCATCGGTCTCCAGTCGGGTCGGCAGTTCTGGTCTAAAGAAGGCGAGGACCGGGGCTTCGATAGCCAGGCGCTTGAGTTGATCAAATGCTTCGCGTTGCTCCGGGCCCATCACAAAGGCAACATCCTTCTTAAGCAACCGGTTCAGGGTTCTGCCACCCGGAGGCGTAGCAGAAAACACGGATGAAGTTGCATAGGCCAACGAATGATCGGATCGCGGTGCGGTCTCGGAGGTCTTCAAACTTCCAGTCTTGTATCGATCGAACTTTCCGAGGGTCGACACTAAGGCCCACACCGGCTTCAAGCAGAACGCCGAGGTAGTCAACCTTGGTCACGTTAAATCTAGACTTCTTGATGTCTCCCTGGAGGTTGGCCTGATGGAGTCGCCAGATCACTTCTTGACAGTCTTCCAGTGGTCTTCTTTATCCGAGTAGATCAGGACGTCATCTGCGTAGGCGCTGGCGCACCGGTCGAGGAGATCGTGAAGCTGCGCGTTGATAAACTGCTGGAACCAGGCGGGACCTACCTTCAGACCGAACGGGAGGACTTTCCAGCGGAAAGTTCCGAAACGGGTGCGAAAGGCGGTCAAATACTGGAGTCAGGGTCCATGCGGAGACGGTGGAAGGCCTGGATCACATCGATCTTCGTGAAGCGTTGAGCTTCACGGCAACCGAAAGCAGTACCTTCGAGGGACGGAGCGGGCGTGATGCGACTTTTAAGATGATCGTTCATCCAACGGTAGTCGATGCAGAAGCGGCGGGCGGTCGTGTTCGGTTTCGGAGCGAAGAGGACAGAAGCGGCGTGCGGACTCGGATCGGGCTCGATGAAGTCTATCTCCGGAGGTGATCGACAGTCTCTTTCTAGAGGCAGATACTTAACGGGCGTGCGGTACGATGGGGTCCTGTCGGCGAAAGAGGCTTCTCAAGCTCTAGGACTACATCGTGACCGGGTCGGCTCGAAGGTAGGGTGTGGGCCTCTTTCTTCGAGAAGAATCCCTCTAGATGGGTGAGCTGGGGCGGTAGACGACTACGGACACAAGCAACATGCTCAGGGTCTTCTCCCTGAGGGAACGGAATGCTTTGTCCCTGGTAGGTCTTCTGATCCGGGGAGACTTTAGCAACGGTTCGAGCACTAGGGACGGTCTGGTCAAGGCCGGAGCTTGGCTCGAGCTGGACTGGATCCCGGGGCATCAACGGTTCGAGTTCGTTCCACTGTTCGAATCTCTCGTGAGACTCTACTTGGCAGACCAGGGCGTTAATCAGGCTTGATCTTCGGAGGCTTGGACCGAGGCGACGGAGACGAAGTCGGTAGCAGGGGCGGTCGTGAGCTGAAAACGGACAGACTTCTTGGCAGACGGAGACTTGGACTGAAACGACGGAGACGGAGTCGGTAACGGGGTCGGGACAGAGGCCGGAGGAGCTTGATCAGAGCGGCGCCAGTTCTTGTGGAGGATCCGGTAGCGTTTCTCCTCTTTCTCGAGCAGGCGGTTCCGCCTCTCAGCGTCGGCCTGGATCTTAGGGTCGATCCGACCCGAGAGCGGGGCTTGACGAGAGCTGGATCGTCGGGGAGAACTTGGCGAGGGCAGGAAGATCATCTGGCCAGATGATCTGTCGGGCGGCGCAGTCACAGGAGGCGCTTCTCCCGCATCCAGAAAAGACCGATAAAGATATCATGGCCACACTCAGCTATATCAAATGTCTCGTTTGCGAACGAACGGCCATCGATGACGAAAGTGGCGACCAGCTGTTTCTGGATATAGCCGGCTGGCTTTCCACGGAAGTCTTGAGGGGAATCCGACTCGGGAGCTCCTTAATCTGGGCCCGAGTCTTTGGGCGGCGGACTGGGCGAAGGTTGGGCTAACCAGCAAACGGGTTTCGGCTCCGGTATCACAGAGGAGCGGGCAGGTAAGCTCACACCATCCACTTGGACTTGACTTGGCAGAGTGAATGACTTGCTAGACCTACTCGCCATTCAGACACCTTAGGGACCATCAAGGAGTCTTGTGATGGTCCTATTCGTTTCCGAATCTTGATCAGAGTCGTTGGCAGGGACAGGGACGGAGGCGACACGGGAGACAGCATGGGTGCGGTCGGGACAGTCGCGAGAGGTGCCCTGTTTTTCCACAAATAAAGCAGGTGCCATTATCCCAATGGACCCTTTTCTCATCGTCGGTCAAGGCTCTGCCAGCATCACGCGAGGTGATAGGGTCGAGCCGGTCTTGTTCGGAGTCTTGGCGGTAGTCGGAGCAGTCTTAGTCGGCGCGCGGCGAGATCGGTCGGAAGAGCGGGAGTCCTGTGTCTGCCTCATACTCCTCTTCTGGCAGTGGACAGCGTCCTTAATGAACCCACAGAAAACCTCGTAGGTCACGGACTCGTCACGGGTCTTGGTCAAGAGGCTGTTATCTAGGTTGGCCGGGATGTGCTGCCACAAGGTATGCTTCATCTGGTCCTCAGGCACACGACCGGTCGCAGTTAAGTAGTCAAATTCCGCAAGGAAGTCCACAATGTCGGTCTTCCCATTCACGGTAAACTGGAGGCGTTGCAGGCGGTCAAGAGCCTCGGAAAGCTCATTCGGATTGCCATAGGCGGACTCGAGGGCTTGGATCATCTCTGCCACTCCAGAGAAGGGTCGAGTGTCAGAGGCGAAGCGGTTTCAAGTGCTCGGCGGGCTTTTCCTCGAGCAGGTTATACAGACAGACCATCCGGCTGTTCTCAGTCCGGAAGGTTCGTACGTCTTCGTCAAATTTGTTCTTTATGCTCAGGATGAAGGAATGGAACTCGTCCTTCTTTCCTGAGAACGTCGCGGAGGCCTTGATGCGCGATTTGGCGGCGTCGCTGTACTCGGGGTTCTTGCCCTCTGGGAAGGGGGCAAAAACAGGCCAGGCAGCTTTGCCTGTTGGTCGGAAGGCCGGGCCATTTGGGCCGGCAAAGCAGTCGAGGGCTCCCGGTGCTGTCGATTTGATTCAACAGACAGAGAGCGTTCATTTAGACGGGCCGTTAAGGCCGCAATCTGTTCCTCATCTCGCGGATGAGAGCGTCTTGGGGCTCGGGGCAGCCATGGCTACTATTTCGGATTCAGTGGCTTGGCCAGCAAGCCGGGTGGAACGGCGAGGCTGATCAGAGGGCAGGGCTTCCTCGGATATCATAGTCGCGAGGTGATAGGTGTCGGAAATGATACCACGCGGAATCACGGTCAGATGCCTGCACGAGCAGGGACGGTCGGAGGTCAGACGGGACGAATCCCTTGGTCGGAACGGTTGGTCGGACGGCTACACACACGCGTAGTCTTGGTCGGAACGGACGTGATCTCAGCCTTGAGGATCACTTGGTCGGTGGTCGGAGTCTTGGTCGGAACGGTCAGAACGGATGCGCTGGATTTACGTCAGGCGCGTGTGACGTGAAAGCTCGGTGCCTATTTGCTTAATCGCTGGCAAGCGATCTTATTGAGCTTTGAGTAGTGTTACGGCCAGGCACATACGAGCCTTGACGGCTATAAAGATGTATTGGCACTATGAACAAAGACTCAAAGCTAAGGAGCAAGAAAGGAAGACTAGACTACACGACCGAGCGGGCCCTTATATAGACACGAGGTCGCGCGTGGGCACGATGCTGCTTGGGCACGTGACACTGGTGAGGTTCTGCGCTGGCTCTCTACGCCGGCGCCCAGGGTCGTGACAGTTCTATTATAACTATAGGCTCTAAACGTAATTATAAGGCTAGACCGCTACCCCCCTTAATCTTAGATACGCTCTATAACCTCTTAAAGGTAAAGTAGTTTATAAAGCTAGATATAAAATAAGTATTTTATAAGGTATAGATCTAGAGGGTAATAAGTAAAAGATAGCGTTCTATATACGCTATAGCTTATTTAAGTAGCTTATAACGCCCTTAGCCTCTTAAGAGCGCCTATTACCTTTTAGTATTATATTAATAATATACTTTAAAACTTCCTTAATAAGTTCGCTTTTATATATATAAATAATATCCTATTTATATAAGCTGCTCTTATAAGGACTATATATAGAAAGTATAGAGGTCTTAAAGCGCCTCTAACTTTATAAGCTCTCACTTAACTTAAATAAGTATAAATTTAAGGTTAAGAGGGTTAAGTACCTAAGCTTTATTATTTATATAAGTATAAGTATATAAGCGGATCTTATAAAGATCTAAGCGATCTAGGACTAAGCGGCCCTAACTATATAAATAGGTATATAGAGCTTCCTTAAGTTCATGAACTATTATAGGATATTTATTAAGGGCTTCTTATATTATAATGCTTTTAAACGAGATTACTAAGAAATAGACCGCTTTTCGTTAAGGGCCTATATAAGAACGAGCGTTTTATACGCTTAATACTTATTCTTATAAGCCCTAGTACTACTTTAGTAGGACTTTAACTAGTTTATATTAGTTAAAGTAAACTATAGTAGCTAGGTACTTAAAGGAACGCTTTCTTAAAAGGTAGATAAGTAGAAGTTATTAATAGCGTTCTACTCTTATAAGCTAACCTTAGTAGTAGAATTACGCTATTTATATTCTTAAGGTATATAGAAAGCGAATTTTAGAAATAAGGAATTACGTAAGACTATATAATAGGAAGAAGGTAGGATTTTTATAGAATTTATTAGTAATATATTAGAGTATATAAGGGTGTTAAATAATAATTTATTTATCTACTAGCGGACATCTTTATAATATATTAGGAAGAACCTTTGGGACCAGATTAAAGCTACCGTATAGCTTAAGACTAGGAATTACAATACTTAGTAAATCTAGAAGTGTCTTAGTTCTACTAATATTTATGTTTAAAGGAGGTTAGTTATACTAGTATTTAAGAGGTCTTAGCTAGTATTCTGCTAGCTCTATTCTTCGATTCCTAATTATATAATACCGGTAACCCGTTTAATATATAATATATAAAATAACGAGCGATTCTTACTCTATAAGATAAGATTTTATCTATAATTAACATACTACTTATTAGCTTATAATCGGGAGAGTATATTATAGCTGCTTTATTTATAGTAGGAATACCGTTCCTATAATAATAAAGAGATACTAGCGATTATTAGCTACCTTAAGTAATAGTAAGTAGAGCTCTAGAGCTATAAGGCTTTAAGGTTCTTATAAACTATAAGAACCTTAAGTACTTTATAACCTACTAGTACCTCTTAAAGCGGTAAGCCCGCTAGCGGAGTATCTTTATACTTTAACTTAATTAAGTACCGCTTTAAGCGGACTCTATAGTCTTAGACGCGCTTTCTTAAAGGGATTAAGACCGGCCGATAAGACGGATATCGAGGCCTAGGATCTATAGCTTATCTTATAAGAAGCGCTATAGACTTATATAAGAGCCTTAGTAAAGGAAGCGCGGTATAGTAAATAAGCTTCCTTATACTTACTACTAAATGCTTTCCCCATACCTTACCTTAGTTTAATAAGAGGATAGACCATCCTATGCGCGCGCTGGTAAGAGTATTTTAAGATAAGGCCCTTTAACGCTTATAAGATAAGATAGCGGCTCTAGACTATACCTATAAGTATATATACCGCTATAAACTAGCGCTTAACGCTTAGATTTAAAGCTAAAGTTAAAAGTATAGGTAGCTAACTACTATATCACCTTATAAGGCATCTATATTAATAGGGAGACTATGGTACTAAGCGTACTATATACTATAAAAGCTAAGGAGAAGATAGTCCGTTAGAGCTAGATAAATAGAACGAGCTAAGGAAGCTAGTTTAGCTTATCTATAACTTTAGTATTTATAAGGAACGGTGTTCCTACTATAAATAAAGCAGCTATAATATACTCTCCCGATTATATAAGCTAATAAGTAGTATATTAATTATAGACAAATCTTATCCTATAGAGCAAGAATTGCTCGTTATTTTACATGTTATTATATAAACGGGTTGCCGGTTATCGTATAATCAGAATCGAAGGAATAGAGCTAGCTTAGAATGCTAGCTAAGACCTCTTAAGAACACCGGCACGACCAACCTCCTTTAAACACGAATATTAGTAGAACCAAGATACTTCTAGATTTACTCGAGGTATCACGGAATTTCCCAGTCTTAGGGCTATACGGCAGCCTAAATCTAGTCCCGAAAGGTTCTTCCGTTCAGCTACAATTATCTATATAAGACAGCATGTCCGCTAGTAGATAGATAGAGAATTATTAACTTTAACACCTCTTCTATATACTAATATACTACTAATAAATTCCGTTAAAAGTCCTACCTTATACTCCTTCTTCCCCTCTATTACGTAGTCTTACGTAATTCCTTGATTTCCTAAAATTCCGCTTTTGCTTATATACCTTAAGAGGTTATAAGCCCGGCTTGCTCCTTTTAAGCCGGGAAATCAACTACTTATACCTTTGAAATTCCTTGTCGAAATACCCGATTAAAGTTCCTTTCGAAAATCCCCCTAACGACTTTTTCTACCTTCCTACGCTCTTAGACTCCCGCCTAGACTTCGATCCCTATAAACGAAATAATACCAATTTATATAAAATAGGTAGATAGAAAGAATATAAATTCTCTAGACTTAGGGAAATTTAAATTATACTTTAGACTATAAGGATAAGATCCTTACTAAGGAAAAGCTTATCGCTACCTTAGAGCAAGAAAATTATATAGACTATAGAAGCTTTATCCTAGATTTTTCTTTAAGTTAAAGATAGCCCTTTAATATAAATTAAGCATTTAATAAATGCTAAAGCTACTTAGGATAAGCTTATAAAGCTATATAATCCGTCGAATTTCTCGTCGAATTATTTACTTATAAAGCAGCTCTTAATCTTAGTCCCCGGGCTCTAATTTAAAGAAATACCTTTATAAGGTAAAAGAAATCTACGAGGATTTAAAATCCTATAATATAGAAATTTAGAAGTTATCCTTATAGCATGGATTCTTAATTGCCTTAATAAGGAATTTAGAATATATTATAAATATTACGTAGAGCCTTAGGTATAATTCTACGGCGTTTACCCTCGAATCCCTAACAGCTAGTCTTTTAGACGAAGCTAGAAGAATAGAGGATATAGATAAATCTTGGAGAAAGCCTTCTAATTAGAAGGAAGCCTTAGAAATCCTATAATTCTATAGATACTCCTTATTATAAGGAATGTAAAAACCAGGGCATTTTATAGTAAATTATTATAAATTATACCTAAATAAGGCTCCTGCTTATTAGGTATTAAATAAAGGAAAAGGGACGATAGGACTCGAATTTCTAAGAAGAGAAAATCTTCTTCTTCTTCTTCTAAGAAGAAATCCCTTCTAGTAGTATTTCTACTACTAATAAGAAGGAAGGCTCGAATTACTAAGCTAGAGTCCGATTCGGAAGATAGTAATAAGGTCTTAAATATAGCTTTATAAGAAAATATAGACCTAGATATCGACCTTATAGACCTTTCTAGGCTCCTGACCTATATAAACGTCTAAGGATTTAGAGGTAATTTTAACCTCTATAAAATCCCTATAGTAGAAGCTAATAAAGACTCTCTTTAGGACCTCTAGCCTTAATTCCTAGAATAAAGGAATTAGTCTTAAAGGTAAGAGAAGGAGGATTTTTAGTTATAAGAATAAAAGGATCTTTGATTTTATATATACCGGAGCTACTAGGCATATAGTATCTAATAAGAATTTCCTTATTAACTATAAAGAAATTAAGTCTAAAGTTTACTAGGAAAAGCTTCCTTTATATTAGTAAAAGGAAAGGGGACTTAGTATTTAAGTTCCCTATAGTAAAAAGGTATATCCTTTAAGACTGCTTTTATATACCTAAATTAGGGTAAATATACTATCCTAATCTTATTTTAATAATACCTATGCCTTAATAGGAGGAAATAAAGTCCTTTTATTAGATAATAAGGCTAAGGTCCTTACTAAAGGATTTCTTAGAAATAAATTATATTATATTCCTATAGAACCTTTATTAGAAAGCTAATCGATCCTTATTACGTCTTTAAAAGCAAAGGATATAGATTTTTATACTTAGCACTTACGCTTAGGCATATAAATAGTAAGGCTATTTTAGAAATATTAAAAGATATAATAAGGATATAAAAATACCTTTAGAAGAGGAAAATAAAATAAGGCAATATAAAATATATATTAGAGCTAAAGCAACGAATAAGGTTAATAAACAACCTTCGTATAAGTCTTATTCTTATTTAAAAAAATAGTATTAGATATTTAAGGCTAATTAAAGTGCCTACTTATAATAAATATTACTATTATATTTCTTTCCTAGACGTAGGAACCTAATATCTAGAAATATACCTTCTTCGAAAAAGGAGAAGCTCTAGATAGGTTCCTAGAATTTAAAAATAGGTAGAAAATAACCCTAAAAATACTAGGATTAGAGAAGCATTTTCTAATAATGCTAAAGAATTTATATATAAAATAAAGCTCTATTACGAAAAAGAAGGAATACCTTTAATTCTAGTCCTCCTGGACGCCGGAATCTAACGGTAGAATAGAAAGAATAAATCGTACTATATTAGAAAAGTACGAGCTCTTTTATTTACTACTAGGCTTCCTAAATATCTATAGGGAGAAGCTGTTTTAATAGCTACCTATTTATATAATAGATCACTGCATTCTACGATAGGATTTAAAAGTCCTATAGAAAGAGGGATAATATAATACTACCCTTCGAGACCTTAAATAAAATTAAGACCTTCGAAGCCTTATATATTATAAGAATAAAGACCTAAAGATAAGCTAGATAATAGAGCTTTAAGGAATAATAGTAAGCTATTTAGAAAATGCATAAAATCTAGGATTTTTCTAAGAGAAAGATTACTATCTCTAGAGATATTACTATACTAGAAAATAAATTTATAAAAATCTAGAAATCTCTAGTAGTAATAATACCTTTGATTTTAATTTATTCCGAATAAAGATAAGCTAGAAAGCTATATCCCTATAGAGGAAGCTACTAGAGAACCTAGAGATAAAAGTCCTCGCCTCTATAAGAAGAAGAGTCTCTAAATAACGATCCTATTCCTACTACTAGTAAAATAGTAGAATTACCTAAGAAGGAAGGGTTCGATTCTAACTATATCGAATACCTTAACGTTAATTTATTTCTAAACTACGATTTTATAGAGTTAATTCTAGCTAGTATAGAAAATCAGGATCTAAAAATTCTAAAGACCTATAAACAGGCAATAAATAGCCCTAAAATAGCATTTTAGAAAGATACTATAATTAAGGAAATTATCTAGCTAATTAAATATAAAACTTAGAATTTTCCTACCTCCCTAAGGATAGGAGGCTATAGGAGCCGCTAGGTCTATACTATTAAGAAGGATAGTTATAATATAATAAAATATAAAGCCCGTTTCGTAATATAGGATTTAAGTAGATCTATAGCTTAGATTTCCTAGATACCTTCTCGACTACGGCTAGACCTAAATCTATTAGAATTCTACTTATTTTAGCTATTATCTACGAATTCGAAGCTTTATAAATAGATATAATAAATGCCTTCGTATATACCGATATAGATAGCGAAGTATATATCGATCTTCCTATAGGCTACGAAGAATACGCTCTTAAAGAATATTATTTAAAATATAGATTAGCTTATAGAGCTAAAGGAATTAAATTAACTAAATTCCTAGACCTATATAAAACCGGTTAAATTAAAGCAAAGCTAAAGAAAGCATTATATAGCCTAAAATAAAGTCCTAAGCTCTAGTATAATCATTTAAAAATTATACTAAATAAAAAGTATATTAGCCTAAGGAGGCAAATAAAGAAGCTGTTTATTTAAATATGCTTTTTAAAAATATTACTAAGGATCTATCTATTAAGATTCTTAATACTATACCTCCTATTTTAACGGATAATACTACTACTATTAAATTAGCAGAAAATCGGAATTTTATAAAAGGTCTAATATATAAGATTAGCCTATTACTATACTAGAACTAGTATAAGAGAAGGGGAAATTAGAGTTTTTATATTAAATTAAGATAATATAGCTAATATTTTTACGAAGGAATTAAGACCTAGATTACTCTATAAATTTAGAGACGGTCTATCCTTAATATAAGTTCCTAAGTAATTAAAAGGGTTTTTAGATATTTTTATACTTTCTATATCTTCCCTACTAGGTTTTTCCTTTTAGGTTTCCTAGAGAAATATTTACTAGGTTTTTATCTATTAAGATTTTCCTAGCAATAATAGGTTTTACCTTATATAAGGTTATCCTATAAATAATTATTATAACTATAGATTTTTCCTACTATAGGTTTTTCTATTAGTATATACCTAAGGATTTTTTTTTTCCTAAGAAAGAATAGGTTTTTATATATCCTATTAAGGTATAAGAATAGTTTTCCTATATTAGGTTTTTACCCTATATATATACTACTATAAATAAATTAGTAAAGAGTATATAAATTATAGTTATAAGGAACGGTGTTCCTACTATAAATAAAGCAGCTATAATATACTCTCCCGATTATATAAGCCAATAAGTAGTATATTAATTATAGACAAATTTTCATCCTATAGAGCAAGAATCGCTCGTTATTTTGCATGTTATTATGCATTAAACGGGTTGCCGGTTATCGTATAATCGGGAATCGAAGGAACAGAGCTAGCTTAGAATACTAGCTAAGACCTCTTAAGAACACCAGCACGACCAACCTCCTTTAAACACGAATATTAGTAGAACCAAGACACTTCTAGACTTACTCGAGGTATCACGGAATTCCTAGTCTTAGGGCTATACGGCAGCCTAAATCTGGTCCCGAAAGGTTCTTCCGTTTAGCTATAATTGTCTATATAAGACAGCATACCATAGTAGATAGATAGGAAAATTAACTTTAACACCTCTTCTATATACTAATACACTACTAATAAATTCTGTTGAAAATCCTACCTTATACTCCTTCTTCCCCTATTACGTAGTCTTACGTAATTCCTTAATTTAAAATTCGCTTTTGCTTATATACC